>NC_060123.1:317787913-320761246 GCF_021461395.2 Schistocerca americana
CATACAGTCAAAAAATTGTTCTTCCTGCCTCTGAATAACGTGTAACTGATTATAATTTTAAATCTGTTTCTAAAAAAAAGGCTTTTAGGAATAAAATTTCCATTTGTTGAAAGAAATTTGATTTGTTTTCATCAGTTACACACTGGCAACTACTTCCATGCTCACGTAGTGTGATTAAATGTATTAATGTTCTTGATGAATCACTAGTAAATAAAGCAAATTCTTAAGAAAATGGTTTGAAAGTAAATTCACGGTTCAAGTGTCAATTTCTAATTCTTGTAAGAGTCCTGGAAAGCTTCAATATAGTCTTTGCAACGTCCTGCCAAAATAATATGTCTTAAATGTTCTGGCAATTTGATTAAGCAAATGCGGATGAGTTCTGAGGGACTGTATGTGTTTGACAGGTACTGATTCTTGTGCACCATGTCTTCAAAATATTTGACAAGACTGGAGAATTTAGATTGTTCAAAATGTTTCTTCATTATGATGCTACGTTTTACTCGGTCTTGAGTAGCTTGAGACCAATATGCTGAGAGGAAGATACGATAAAATTCTCCTTCAGTGTGACAATCGCGAATGACCGATCGCATTCTTACAGCTGGTTCATTCTCTGAAGCCACACATAAATTCTAATCTGTGCTCTAATGAACAGTTTGGAGGAAAACAATGAGAGAATTGATGAAGCCATACTTGTGGATGAATGTCGTCGCTGGAATTCTGAAATGTTTTGAATCTATGTGTAGTAATGAATAGCTTATAGTCAAAGTCATCATGACGGAGAGTCGCATATCGGTCATTGTTACGTCGTGTCGGCGGATCCATCTCAAAATTTGGTGCACCTTCCCAATTTCTTTCAAAATTTCCAAAATACCCTGTTTTGTTACTTTGTGACTTTTCCTTATTTCTGAACCCCTCTTCCTGTGTCGCAGCTCGAGTGTCCTCTGAAATATATAATTCTTGCATTACGTGTGTCAACTGATCTTGTACTTCCCGCATTTCTCTTTTGTACTGTGTATTAATTTTATTTTGATTTTGCTTAAATTTCTTAATCGGTTCATATTCTTCTTTGTCAGTGAAGGCTACCGGTCTTGTGTCATTCATATCATCATCTACCTTCGTAGATAAGTTAGTGATCTGATCCTAAAGTTCGGCTACTTTTTTCGATAATGAACTGATTTCCTCAGTGTGTTTTTCTGAACCAAGCTTCAGAGTGTTCATTTGTGTCGAAAGCGTATCTACTGTGTCCTTTAGGTTTTCCAGAGTTTTTGCAAGTTGCGCAACCGAATCGGTAGATGCAAATGAGTCAGTTTTAACTTGCATGGTGTCGTGATTTTCATGAACAATAGTTTGCAGTTCTTTTATGGCTGCTTCGTGATTCTGTAATGCATTTCTTTGACGCGAAAAAATAGGCTGAAAATGCTCACAAATTTGTGTTTTTACGTCTTTACAAACTTTTTGACATTTAGATTCGATATTATGTAACTCAGTAGTTAAGTCTTCACGTGTTTGTTCAAGCGT
Organism: Schistocerca americana; assembly: GCF_021461395.2. NCBI lineage: Eukaryota > Metazoa > Arthropoda > Insecta > Orthoptera > Acrididae > Schistocerca > Schistocerca americana. The sequence continues at coordinate 317,789,432 of NC_060123.1, forward strand.
TTGTTCCAGTGATTCTAACTTTTCAAGCTTTTGCTGTGTTTGTCTCTGATTTTGTTCCATTATGTCTAACTTTTGAAGCTGTTGTCCCATTTGTTTCTGATTTTGTTCCATTCGTTGCATGAATTGCAATAACAATGTATCAGTGTCTGAAACATGTTCCTTCTGTGCTTTTCGGCAGTGCATTTTCACCGGCAATATTCGCATTTTGAAAAGCAGAGAGTGAGTCTTAACTTAATTGAGAAAAAGATGAGGACGCAAAACCTGAATCTACGGTATTTGCAAGATTTTGTCCTGTCATTTCGGATTCCTGAGGCGAATTATTGCCGACCGATCGATCGACAATACTTCCCTGTTCACTAATTGTTTCACTGTCTACACTGTTATTTACTGCCTGTTCCATTTCATATGCAAAATTACCAAATTACTATTCTGAATATTTGTTAATTCATTACACGGTGCTGCTGATAAGCTACGCTCGTCGTCACTATCATTTCTCAATTTACTTTGGAGGCTAGTGTTACGTTTTTCACACGCCATAACTGTCAAAATATTTCACACGATAACACAGAAAATCAGAATTTGCAGAGTACAATAAGAAAACACATTAAAATAGCACTGAAAATAATATCCAATTAATTGCAAGCGCGGCAGCGAAATACTTTGTGCAAATCTACATGCATGTCACAACTGTTTTACTGTACAACAATGAAAAACTACAATTACAAAGGAAATTCTCTCTACAAGTACGCGCAAGCAATAATCAATAGATACGAGGGTCGGTCAAAAAGTAATGCCTCCCATTTTTTTCTACTTAAAGAAATTAAGTTAAGTGAAAAATTTGAATTTGGCGCCATTCCTCAAACCTTCTTCTGCAATCCACTGCAGTAGTAACTTTCTGTGTCAACAGGTGGCAGCACAGCAGAAGTTTGTAAGATGGCCGACATCGATGTTCGTTTGAGACAGCGTTGTGTGATTGAATTCTTGAATGCAGAAGGTGAAACGCCCATACGCATTCATGAAAGACTGAAGAAGGTGTATGGTGTTGTGACAGTGGATGTCAGCACTGTTAGACGATGGGTTCGTCGTTGTAAGGAAGCTGAAGGGCAAACACCGTTGACTGACGAAAAGCGGAGCGGCAGGCCGGTGAGTGCAGTGACTCCACACAACATTCAGCAAGTTGATGACATCATTCGTGGTGACCGTCGGGTGACTGCAGATGAAGTGTGTCGCATTATTTCTCTTAGTAAAGGCAGTGTGATCACGATTATTAAACAATTGGGGTACTCAAAAGTTTGTGCACGGTGGGTTCCAAGAATGTTAACCGATCAGAATAAAGAGGCAAGGAAAACAATAGCCTCCCAACACTTGCAGCGCTTCCGTTTGGAGGGAGATGAGTTTCTGAAAAAAATTGTGACCGGGGACGAAACATGGGTGCATTTTTTTGAACCCGAATCAAAGAGGCAGTCAATGGAGTGGCGTCACACAAGCTCGCCAAGGAAGAAAAAATTCTAAACTGTGCGATCGGCAGGGAAAGTTATGGCAACAGTTTTCTGGGATACAGAGGGTGTGATTCTGGTTGATTTTTTGGAGCAGGGATGCACAATAAATTCTGTTCAATACGTCACAACCCTCAACAAACTTAAAGCACGTCTTCAGCGAGTTCGCCCAACAAAATCAATGGCAGATGTTCTTCTTTTGCATGACAATGCAAGACCACACACCAGTCGTCACACCTCTGACGAGATTGTCAAAATTGGATGGGAAGTTTTGCCTCATCCCCCATACAGCCCTGACCTGGCACCATCAGACTTCCATCTGTTCGGGCCACTAAAAGAAGCTCATCGTGGGATTCATTTTGAAGATGAGGAGGCCGTCAAAACATCCGTGCGTCAATGGCTTAGGAAGCAGAGCTGTGATTTTTACCGTGCTGGGATACATGCCCTTGTTCAAAGATGGACCAAAACTGTAGAGATGGGCGGAGATTACATTGAAAAATGACAAAATGATCCTCAATGTTGTGGTTTTCAACCTATGTAATTGCATTTAAATTTCCTGACAATTAAACGTAGAAAAAAAAATAGGAGGCATTACTTTTTGACTGACCCTCGTACACTAGTTACTCAAACTAAAAGAAAAAATCAGAAGATTCCAGTGAGGTATCCTCGGCTAAGGGTCGACATATGAAACGTCCTCTTAGAAATTAGAATCAAACGTACTGAGACTGTACTTATTCTGATCATTTCTAAACTGACACACAATATTTTAGCGCAACGCAATCTGACTTTCAATAATCCCTACAAAAGAATGGCCCTGACTATCAATAACTTATACCTTTCATGAATCACCTACCTCAGAAAAATCGAACTACTGCAATACAGCGAGCGCCAATACTGCCAGCTAAATAAAAGATTCTAACTACTGAAGGCACTAACTACCGATAGGCATAGTTAGCAAATGAAAGATTTTAACAGAGGACAAACAATGTATTTACCTCAATAGTGTTCAAAACATCCAGTCTTACAAATTTACTTTTTCTGACGGACACACGTCCACGTCATCCGCTCATAGTAACCTCTCAAAACTCGCGTCTCTCTCTTCCCACATCCAGCAATGCTGGCGGCTCACCTCCAACTACCCAACGCTACGGGCTGTTCACATCCAACTACCCAACGGTACACTAGCGAATATTCCAACGATGAGTCCAATCAGCCTCAGACTGCACTCGTCGCAGTCAGCGATTTTCATACAGAGCACTACGTGGTGTTACTAACATAAAAGCCTAAACAGCCTACTTACACTATTTGCTACATACAACTTGCTTGGTGCATCAAACGAAGGGTAATACGCAAGTTATTTTATTTCGTTGCGTATACTGTCTCATTTTGAACGCGTTAGATTTCCAGTACTGGGCACGCAGCCGGTTCTAAGCGCTGGGCGAGAGTTCAGAATCAGGCGGTGCTAACGAACTGGAGTCTGCATCGCCAGGGGCCGCACTCACTTGTTCAGATACTCCGTTCACGTATCACCGCGGCTATCACAGGGGCTTAGGCGATGGGCCGCTCACAGCCCTTGAATGCTAAAACACTCTGATCAGGCGCGGTCTCATAACACGGGTCTCATCCAACGCCAAACTTTCTTCTGAGATCACTGCTAGTGATAGTCAATAAATTTTAATAACCACATCGAAAAATTCAACTTGCGACCATGAAATGACTTTTCGAAATGTACAACGTATAATACGCCATTTAAGAATGTGGTACATGCTAGTTATATGATACTAATAACAGCACGAGAGAAGTTATAATGCAAGCTAGGTAACAAAAAATAAATGATGCAAATCTCTAGTCACTGGATTCTAGCCAACTAGCAGCGCACTGTCCAGGCAAAAACAGAATACATTATTTTTAATCCCAAGTTAAATACAAACGGAAATAAAGTAGTCAAATTAATGGGACTGATCATAGGCGAGAAACACTCTTGGGAAGAACACACGAATTATCTCGGCAGCAAATTAGATCTGGTGCTTTTTTCATTGTATACATTAAGAGACATCGTTAACAAGCATTTGTCAATCCACCCATACTATGCATTCTTACATCCATGTCTGCAGTGTAAAGTACTACTATGGTAGATTTCTGCGGAAGGGAAATGTGTTTTCATATAGCAGAAGAAAGTAATCAGGTAACTGTTAAGATTAGTGCCAGAGCATCCTACGAAAAACTAATTATCTCGGCATAATGACTGAGTCTAGCCCATAGAAAAACTGGAAACTTCAACATGAGATGTGATGTGCGTGTACAAAGTACTAGAAACAATTAATACACTTGCCTTCTTCAAGGCATGCTATGCTCCATACTAACTTTAAGTACGTAAGCATAACATTTTTGACAAGTGCAGCAAAAATGGGCGTAGAATATTATTGGCTTATCGCTGTACTATAAGGGCCGCATAGATGACAACTAAATGTGTACTGGTATGAGAACAATGGCACCCCAGACCATCACTCATGGTTGTCGGATGTTATGGGAGGCGACAGTCAGGTTAGTAACCAGTAACAGTCTGGTAAGTCTTCACCGGTCATCAGGGCTCAGTTCGAAGCGAGACTCATCACTGAAGACAATTCAACTCAGTCAGTGATATGCCATGCCAAAAACCGATCTGGAGACGTCACGAACAGTGATGGGATACCAACCTGAAGGTTTCCCGCCGTACGACCCGACAGCCAGGACTGATGGTTTGTGATGTCGTTTCTTTTCATAGCAGGACTCCTTTGGTTGTATTCAGCAGCACCCTTACGGTGAGTGGTTCGTCGACGATATTCTTCGCCAAGTTTTCTTGCCCCTGATGGGAAGCCATCTTGGGCGTGTGTTTCAGCAAGATAATTCGCACCTGCAAGTTTCACTGCTTGTCTTCATGCATGGCAAACCCTACCTTGGTCAGCAAGGTCAGTACATTTCGTCAAGGTAACTCTCACCTGCAGGTTCTACTGGTTGTCTTCATGCTTGGCCAACCCTACCTCTAGGCCAATGCTACCTTCGTCAACAATGTCACTGCATCTCTCTGCAGTTGAGAATGTTTTGGCACTGTGACGATCTAACTCTCCAGTTGGTGAGAATTTAGCATGATACCCCTCAGGAAACTTCCAACAACTCAGTTAATGCCACTTCTGAGTGGTTTCTCAGGCCAGAGGTGCGCCAAAGTGTTGTTGACTTGCTCAATTCGTGAAGCTCTTTCTCTTGAATGACTCATCCAGATTTTCTGGAAATCAAATAATTTGTTTGTCTCCACATGTTCATCACATCTGCCGATTTCCGCTTCATTCAGATAATTCTTTTGTGGTGTGGCTCTTTTTTGTTTCTTTATGTGCGTGTGTGTGTGTTTGTGTGAGGAGAATTCATAGAAACTAGTAATTACATAACTTTTTCTTTAACTTACAAAGAAAATCTTTTATTTTTTAAATAATGTTTTCCTCCTGTGAGCATTTATGTAATTGCTTATTGTATAAACCTTCTCCACTGTACACTTCGACGCAGGCCATTGTACGAAAAATATTGAAAGGTGGATAAAGATTCGAATTCTGAACTTTGTTCAGTGCTTCTCTACATATTCACACTTCAAAGCAACACATTCTTCACAACGATGTATGACATGTGTAATAACAAAAGTATCATTATCACCCCTAAACTGTATCATTTAAATAATGTAGAATTTTTTGCGGATATTGTTATTGCGAGTATTAGCCATGCATAGGTGGATAACAATGTGTACAAGGCAACAAGCTGTCAGAAGAAGCTCACATAAGAATGTACGGTGCAGCCACCGACAAATAAATGAGTAATCTTAAATCTTAGACATGTTTTTGAATTTTACTGTTGCAATGGTGACTTGTGTATTGTTATCCGTAAAACTGCTTTTGTCATTGTAATTGTCAAGGACTTATGTAAATACAAATGTACAGGGTCATGACTTCAGCATTAAGACATAAATAGGATGGAGTTTCCGCAGAAGGGTTTTGGGGGCAGAATTACCGTCTTTTTACTCATTATAACATTCTCTAAGTAGAAGTGGAAGACAGTGTCGAGAGATGTGTGAAATGGTGAATACTTGTATTGCACTGTAGTGGTAAAATTGACCATACTTGTTATAAAAGCCTCAGATCGACTAGATAAAGTTGCTACTATTAATTCTGTAGCGTTTTAAGCAGCTCATATCCAAGGACGAAGAGGCGGCTGTATATGTTTTGTGGGCCAACATGAAGTTGTTGTGTGCTAGCTTATAACATGCATTGCATTGCATTGCAGCAAGATATATTGTACTGGTCAAGTATGATGATAGAAAGTACTAGAACATCTAAGCTACAATTAAAAGCTGCGAACTCATCGTACTGTAGCAATTCTCTTTAGATGTATAACCAGCGCTCACCACCTGTGAAAAGATTAAAGTATATTTTTTTATTGGTGCAGTATCTGTGTATAATAGTTTTGATACTGCGACGACATATTGTAAAATTCATGACCTTCTTTCTATTTGTGTGGAAATACTTGAGCTGGTTATAAATATAGCATGTTCTTAACTTCTATTACTGGAATACTTAAATAAAACTTCGTAATGTTACCCAAAAATCTTTACCAGCCATTTTGCTATAGATATTACTACAAATTGGAAGCAATATTGCAGAAGACGACACCAAAAGCTACTGTGCAATTTTACTTACCTACAATAGCAAATTGCTGTGGTGGCATTTCGGTCCACACAATTTCATAAATTTATTTGTGTGTAATGAAAGTAATTTCCGGGTTGATAAAGTGCAGGATACAGGTTTTTTGTTTAATTAAAGTGTGCCCACATAACTGCAGGGTTATTTCGACATAAAGTATAATATTTTAGTAATAATTACAAAATACATTTCTATACAAAGTGATCAGATATTTAAAGTAATACGAAAGCAATGACTACTAATAAGAGCACCACCACAGTAGCTAAACATCTTCAGTGCTTAGCAGACTGTTTTCACTGAACGTTTGAAGTACATTTATTTAAAAGTGTATCATGTTTACAACAGAGCTGATTTGTGCAGATGAAAGTATTCTTTCTCCTAATAATTAACTCAGTACATGTATTGTGTCTATGTTAGTCATTTGGAGTGTAACATCGTTATCTCAGAGTGTTGTCTACTAGTATTTGTGTCTTCCTCTTCTGTGCTTTTAGTAATGTTACTTTGCCGGTTTCTTTAATCAAAATTCTATTTCTGTAATAAGATACAGAGAGATCAGTAACGTGAATACTGATTACTTACTACACATGAGTGTTCTCCCCGCAGACATTTACGACTCCGATCGCCACTCACGCTCAATACGTATCCATATTAGGATAAACTGGGTGGGGCATCGCACGTGACTGCCTGGTGACAGGACTTTCTCATGTGGGAATCGTGTTCAATAGACATGTGAGCGAGACTTCCAAAAATTTTGCGTAATTTTGTAAATGAAATTAGGAACCGTTTTATAAATTAAAATGAGGTTGTAGGTGAAACAAACTTATTGGAGATTTTCACACTTTCAGTTGAGTGTAGCGAACATGTGTAAAATCAAAAGTTAATAGCTTATTTTGGTTAACTAATATTAGAAAATTTTTCAAGATAGCTGACAATCAGCTACCAGGAGAAGAGCAAAGACTATTGCATGATGTAGACAATATGGATGAAGTTGGCGGAAAAGCAAGCCTTAACAGCGTAGCAGGCAGTCAACTAAGTATAGAGAGCACAGAACTTCTAACAGTAGAACGAGAGCCGATTGACGGCGGTCAGGAAAACGCAGACGAATCTATTAGGTATCCACATTCGAGTGCAAAGCATGATATAATAGTCAGATCAAAGAAGTGTGGAAGGTGTAGTTAAGTGTCCAACAGAGGACAGAATAGTAAATAGGACTGTAGATCTGAACCCAATTATTAATGATCATACAACAACAGGCATGTTACAGTCAATGTTAGCACAGATAAATACACAATTTCGTCAATGAAGTCACTTGCAAGATCAAACAATGCAACCTGTAAGTCAATTAGGGCAGTCAGTACGAGGTTTGGACAATAAACAAAGATACAGCTATTATCAAGAGCATTAAATTAGGCTCTGCAGACAATGAGAACAGAACAAAATCAATTGAATCTGTCCTTAACAACACAAATAAATCGGTCAGTACGGGCACACAGGCATTTGAAACCAAAAACAATGAAGCAATGCAAACATTTAGAGAACCAGTCACACAACTGGACAGGTAGCTAGATGAAAAGGCAAGTTTAATGTATAAACCATTAAGAGAGGATGAGACAGAATTTTTTTTTAGACCAGAACGTAAAGGATGAAGTAATAGAACAGGTGAAGAGTGTGAATGAAATGGTAGTTATCTATTCATGAAGTACTGTCGCAAACAAAATATAGGATTAAGGAATCTGGAGACGCAGTAAATGAAAAAGTAAATGAAACTATTGCAAAGATTAACACTGAGGCAGACAACAAAAATAAAATGCTAGTGGAAAAGGCTAAAGTCTTAGAAAATAGAGATGTGGTAGTACCCTACGTTACATTTTGGAGAAGCATGCCGTAACCAGTTGGGATAGAAATAGAAAAATTTGACTGAAAAGTTAATATATATCCAGTGACATTTATGAAGTCATGTAGGAAGCTGATCCCTAAAGAAATACTGAAAAAACAGAGGATTATAATAGCTGAAAATAGGCGTAGTGGTGACGCTAGTAACTGGTCAGTGAAAGCGAAATGTGAGACTTTAGAGGAATTTATGAACAAATTTCAGGAAGAATTTTGGTCAAGTAGTTAAAAGAGTGAAATCTACCCGCAATTTTTAGATGCTCTGCCACACAGAAGCCAGGGAAGTAAAAGTATGAGAGACTACTGTGAAGGCTTATGTAGGAAGGTAGAACATTTAAAGGAATTGATAACTGAGGAGGATTTACTGCATGTTTTGCAATGTTATTGGGAATGTACAGCGTTTGTCAGCCTAGAAAACTATGTCCGAGCCACGTTTTTAAACAGAGTGGGTGAAGTTGACGTGTGGAACAGACCCAATGAAATGGATCTCACCGAAATCAAGACATGTTGAACAGTAATTACAATAAGAGCAGTTACTGAAGTGATAATAGGTAATATGCCATAAGAGTAGTAAGAACAGACAGGGGTAGGGGAGATGGAAGAGGTCGTGGAACTAGAGGCGGTTCAATACCAGGATGTATTACCTGGATGATAATGAGGGAAATGAAAGGCTGAAATTGTGAAGGGTCGAGCTGGAGTGGACAGAGAGGAAAGGCCCCAACAACGGCCACCACAACAGCAAAGGTGGAATAATAAAAGAGTGTGCAATGTAAATAGATCTTATGATGATAGGCAGATTAATAAGACAAAAATAAATCGTGGGTTTAGAGAAAGAAATAATGAATACAATGCTTGGTGTGATAAAAACATGAAGTACTGGGTAAAGAAAGAGTGGGACTCAAAATTATAATAAGTGCGGGGTTTACCTGAGATGATTAGAGGAAAGGGAATTCAGAGGTACAATAAACTAAGAAAAGCTTATCAGGTAGACATAGATGATATTTTGCTGCCCACGAGTGTGAAGCTAACAAAAACTTACTAAAAAGATAGAAAGTGTTCCCAGTGAAACAGCAGGTGAGGCCTGTAAGTACATAGGGCAAGAAATGGACAGATGTATTAGTGAATTAGTAGGAGATGTGGCTATAGACGCCAGTGATAATACTGGTAATGTAGAAATAGAACTATATGATCACTGTGTAGATGCATTATAGTTTAGTAGCAAATGTAATTGAATATAGAAAGGAGTAGTAAAGAATAGTCAGGAAAAAAAATAGAGGAAAGGAGTAGTTTGAATGTACAGGACAATAGTGAGAGTAATATTGCCAGTGAGAAATATAGTGAAGAATCGGCGGATAGTGATAAGTCCAGTGATCTAAGAGAAGACTATGATAGTGATAGGGAGGTAATGGATGATGAGGTTATTAGTATATTGCTACTGTTGATGAATTTGAAATATTTAGTGAAAGTATAAATGGTAATAGGGAACTACTATGTGATGTAGTTGAGGAGAATAAAAAATACATCAGGAAATAACGACACACACACAATTAAAAGTAGGCAGGCAAGATATACTTAGTGCAGACTGTTGTAAAGGGATAACAGAATATCTAAGATACAGGGCAAGTAACCTTGGAGGAAACCCAGAAGATAGATAATATAAAAAAACATGAAGAAGGAAATTCCAGAAGGCCAAGTGCAGGTATTTTTAATTAGAAAAGACAAGCATGGTGAAGATAATAGTGCTGAGGAAAGTGTAAATGATAAGGATGAATCTGCCTGAAGTTAGTACAGAAAGTGAAAAACATTGGATGTTACAAAAGGAGTATATAGGAGGGGAAAGGAAGCAGTCCACAGACAAAAATAATGATTTAATTCAGGAGAGATTAGCGGAATTGGCTGCTAGGGAAAGTGAAAAAACTCCAAAGGAATACGAAGTAGGTAGAAGGAAGACACCACTAGGTAGGAGTAATAAATTAGTCACATTATGTTAACTGAATGGTCTAATGAAGCAATCGAACACGACTTACTAAATTTCAACCAAAGTAGGACAACGTCTGTTATTTCATATTTCCCATATCAAGGAAGACACATGGAGTGAGGAATGTAGTGGATCTTAAACTATATATGAAAAGAGTAACAGATTAACTGGAGGTAATGAATGGGACTGCAGTCGATATACAGAAAAAATAATACGTGAAATAAGAAATATTCAGAAAGAAAGGATTTCCTTAGTGTAAAAACATATTTCAAATGTTGTGGGCAGTGAAGTACACATGAACTGAGATATAGACTATGACCAAGTCATAATGAACAGTAAATGAATACTAATTAAAGTATTAACATTATATTATTGGGTGTGTGCGTACCAATACAGACAGTGTGCCAAGTGTGGCTCTTAACATGATTTTATGAATGTGACCTTATCTTGTATTGCCACGGTGGAGCCAGCTGGTGTGTTAAAAGTCGACTTCATCGTCTAGATGTTTTATGGCGAATGGATTATATATCCAGTTACCTTGGTACCTATTTTACATTATATGTGGTTTTATGACTGATGGGTCACATATCCAGCTACTTTTATGCGCTCTGTTGATGCCCCAAAAGGGCGAAGCGTGTCATTGACATTAAATAATTTCGCAACTGAGACTGTTTTTGTTCTGCAGCACTTTTAAACCAGTTGTTGTAACAGCCTGCCACGGTGGAATGGAAGTAGCTTTATTTCAATTGCCTGTTAATCTTATAAATTTACAAGATGGTACAAGTAAAGCTAAAATTTATAGCATTTTATTTGCTTTTTTTCCTCTCCATTTCCTCTGTAGTGTAGTGTTGTGATGTGAATGATACACAGAAGCAGAAGTAGTAGGAATTATTTATCAACAGATTTCGATAGGAATCATCTGAAGCAGCCAAAACAAATCGGTCTGCAAACAAGCAGTTTACGAGATGACTGCATTAAGATAAGGCACCGAATTAAAGATTGCACAAAGTGCATGCTGGTAGCACATGGTGACGCGACAGGTGTATTTCAGATTATGCATGGAGATTCACATGTTTGATTTCTTCCTACCATGCCCCTACAGATTGTTTAACGCCGATGCTGTGCAATTTAATAGTAGCCTAATCAACATCAACTTACACAAGTTACTGCTTATTTTTCCCACTTCAGACATCTCACACTACAATCCGAAGGTGTGATTGATGCTGTTATAGAGAAGGTGCTCAAATTATTTGTCCAAAACGGTTAAAATCAGTTTATAGGGTTGGCGGGACAAGGTGATGCAAGGATGTGAGAGACTATGTTTGTTACCAGATTTCGTCTTGTAAATAAAATTGATCACTTTTACTTTCCTTTACTAGAAAGCCATTTTTCAATGATGCTACTGCAAAAAATAATTGGCACTATAAAGTGTAGTACAACAACCAAAACTCTCTTTCTTATTCAAAAATATAAAGTTAGCGATATCTGAGCTGTGACACTTACCATGAAATATCCTTGCACTTATTTCTTTAAAGTTTTTATGTTCAGGATCAACTGTATTTCCCTATAGTGTTTCCATGCATGAAGTGTTTCCTGTATTTTATTACTTACAGGCATCACGTTTTTTTTGTAAATGCTGATTACATCTTATGCTCCAATAAATATATGTGAAAATTACTATAGTGTTCGGAAGTTTGAATTTTGCGCTATGTTCAGAAGTTTTCCAAACAATTTCTTGGACGTTTTAGTAATGCTCAGTTTTGTACCCAACTATGAATGTCAGGTAATTACATAATAATGCTTGACATTTTCATAAACCAGTTTGTAAAGTACTGGGCAGCTCACGCTTTTTTTTTTTTTTTTTTTTGACAATGCATTTGACTCGGTTTGGTGCAATATGACATTCACATGCCAATTCCTTTGGACAGGCTATGCAAGACTAAACTCGCAGACTTTGAGTTTGCGTGAATTTTCTTATATTGAGAACAAAGAAGGAGCGAAATGCTTTACTTGGGAAAACACTATCAGCAGCCAAGTTCGCATTAGTTAACATTTATTATCGACAACTGGTTTCAGCAATTGTAGCTGTCATCTTTTGGTCTTCAAAAAATTCTTGTTATAAAACGTGTTCCTTTGAGTTAGTACCCCATGCAATGTCGTCATTGTGATGCCTAAAATACAGCACAACATACACAGGTGTGTTGGAGAATAAAACCATTTACAATTAAGATGCACTGAACATGCCCATGTGCACAAGATGTCACAAATATAAACAGCCATCCTACTGACCACATCTGACCACCACAAGCAAGGATTGATGCATTGTGCACCAGGGAATTAGTAATCGAATCACATCCGCACCTGCCATCTGAGGACAAGTAATGGGCTCCCGACGACAACAATCTGTCATCCCACACCGTTGATTGGAGACTAGCTGTAGCTGCACTAGGGAATTACCACCCCATGCCTAAGCTGCTGTTAACACCACAACACAAACTGTTGCGTCTGGAAATGTGCTGTAATTGGAAAACGTGTACTGGTGATAAATGGATCACATGGTGTCCAACGACCAATCATGTTTCTGGACGACCCCAGATGACCGTTGTTGGCGACTATGGAAGTGAACTTGAGAGGGGTTCCATTCTTCTAGGTGTTTGAAGATGTACAGCAGTGTTAGTACTGGCATCACAGTGTGGGGAACCATGAGATATGACTTAAGGTTGCGGCTGATAGTGATTGAGGAAACTCTGATAACACAGTGGTACATCATGGACATCCTGTGTCTTCACGTGTTACCTCCCAAACGCGACAGTGTCGTGATACAATTTTTCAACATGCCAACGCTCGTCCACAAATATCACGTATCTCTATGAACTATCTAGCGTTGTGATGAGTTACTCCTGTGGTCAGCTTAGCTACGGGAGACTACAAAAGCTGTAAGACATTCCCCCCAACCAAATCAGTGAATGAATGCTGGTCACAGGGGTGCAACGTCATACCGATAAGTGGGTTCATACCGTCAAATGCTTTGTAAATTTAATGGCTTTTGTAAGCACTGAAATAACATCACATACCCTCTCAGTCGGCGAGTTTCATTTCTCCTCCTCTTCCTCCTCTTGTAGGCACTTTCTTTTTGTAAGTTAGTCTATTTATACAGGGCTATTGCAAATGATTGAAGCGATTTCATAAATTCACTGTAGCTCCATTCATTGACATATGGTCACGACACACTACTGATACGTAGAAAAACTCATAAAGTTTTGTTCGGCTGAAGCCGCACTTCAGGTTTTTGCCGCCAGAGCGCTCGATGGCGCAGTGAGACAAAATGGCGACAGGAGCCGAGAAAGCGTATGTCGTGCTTGAAATGCACTCACATCAGTCAGTCATAACAGTGCAACGACACTTCAGGACGAAGTTCAACAAAGATCCACCAACTGCTAACTCCATTCGGCGATGGTATGCGCAGTTTAAAGCTTCTGGATGCCACTCTGTAAGGGGAAATCAACAGGTCGGCCCGCAGTGAGCGAAGAAACGGTTGAACGCGTGCGGGCAAGTTTCACGCGTAGCCCGCGGAAGTGACGAATAAAGCAAGCAGGGAGATAAACGTACCACAGCCGACGGGTTGGAAAATCTTACGGAAAAGGCTAAAGCAGAAGCCTTACCGTTTACGATTGCTACAAGCCCTGACACACGATGACAAAGTCAAACGCTTTGAATTTTCGGCGCGGTTGCAACAGCTCATGGAAGAGGATGCGTTCAGTGCGAAACTTGTTTTCAGTGATGAAGCAACATTTTTTCTTAATGGTGAAGTGAACAGACACAATGTGCGAATCTGGGCGGTAGAGAATCCTCACGCATTCGTGCATCAAATTCGCAATTCACCAAAAGTTAACGTGTTTTGTGCAATCTCACGGTTTAAAGTTTACGGCCCCTTCTTCTACTGCGAAAAAAACGTGTATCTGGACATGCTGGAAAATTGGCTCATGCCACAACTGGAGACCGACAGCGCCGACTTCATCTTTCAACAGGATGGTGCTCCACCGCACTTCCATCATGATGTTCGGCATTTCTTAAACAGGAGATTGGAAAACCGATGGATCGGTCGTGGTGGAGATCATGATGAGCAATTCATGTCATGGCCTCCACGCTCTCCCGACTTAACCCCATGCGATTTCTTTCTGTGGGGTTATGTGAAAGATTCAGTGTTTAAACCTCCTCTACCAAGAAATGTGCCAGAATTGCGAGCTCGCATCAACGATGCTTTCGAACTCATTGATGGGGACATGCTGCGCCGAGTGTGGGAGGAACTTGATTATCGGCTTGATGTCTGCCGAATCACTAAAGGAGCACATATCGAACATTTGTGAATACCTAAAAAAACTTTTTGAGTTTTTGTATGTGTGTGCAAAGCATTGTGAAAATATTTCAATTAATAAAGTTATTGTAGAGCTGTGAAATCGCTTCAATCATTTGTAATAACCCTGTAGTTCTATATACGGGACGAACATTAATAAAATTAATAAAACTAACCAACTGCAGGGACCGTTTACTGACTGGAAATGGAGGGAAAAAGGACATGTGAACATGTGGTCCTAAATGGACAGTGTGCATGCAACGACAACAAATCATCCCAGAGCTGCATCGCATCCATGTGACAACAGATGTTCAAAGTGGCCTGCATGGGATGCGATGCATGCTTTCACACGTCGCATCATGGATTTGTGCTCTCGTTTGCACGTTCCAGCTCCTCTCCTAATAGAGTCACGGGTGTCGTGAACACGCTGTTGAATGGTGTGCCCTTCAGAAAATGGTTCAGCATACATTACGCATTTCAGATGCCCCCAGAAGCAGAAATCCAGGGTGTTTACGTCCTGTGATCAAGAAGGCCGTGTTACAGGGCTTCCACGTCCTATCCAAAATCCGGAGAAGATGATGTTGAGGTGTCGGCAGAAGTGGGGTGATGCTCCTTCACCCAGACACCACATAACGTGTAGTACTGCCGAAGGCACACATTCTCAAGCAGCTCAGGCAGGGTACTCCACAGGACGTCCAGGTACGTTTGTCTGTCGAGGAATTGTGGAATGATATCCTGTCCAAGCATGCTGTCATCAAGAATCCTTGCCCACACATTAATACTGAACTGGTCCTGATGAGACGCCTCAACCATTCACCGAGGATTGTCTGCAGCCCAGAGATGAGAATTATGCAGACTGATGATGCCAGTTCTGGTGCCAGCCACAGTGGCCAAGCGGTTCTAGGCGCTTCAGTCTGGAACCGCGCGACCGCTATGGTCGCAGGTTCGAATCCTGCCTCGGGCATGGATGTGTGTGATGTCCTTAGGTTAGTTAGGTTTAACTTGTTCTAAGTTCTAGGTGATTGATGACCTCAGATGTTAAGTCCCATAGTGCTCAGAGCCATTTGAACCAGTCCTAGTAAAGTTTGCTCCGTTGATAAAGGGAACTGATGACAGAGATCTGATAATTGTGGTGCTCTGGTGCAAAAACCGTCAACAGAATTCTTCCGCCTTTGATAATACTAGCACTCGTTGCATGTGATAGCGATAGTAGCGATTGACTAGCACCATACACACTATCGTACTTTGGCTTATACCATGTTGGCGAGCCACTTGTCTGGAGCTTGTACTAGGCTTCGTCTCAATATCTTGTAAAGTCTGGTCCTCCAAACCAGGTGTACGGATAGTTAGCCAACTCCCTGCACTCTCGTTTGTCTGGAAGGATCCCTGATCACACAAATGCCCAAAAAGGGCTTAAAATCCTGATGTGATTTGGTTGGTGTCTATAAGTGCAAATTTTTTGGTATAGCTGTGCTGCCTCTCGGCCGTTTCCATCTGCTATGTCGTACACAAACACCATAGTGGCTTGTTACCGACATGAATCCTGAACCATTCTTCTGCTTACAGTATGCTGCGTCAACCGTACAGAGAACACACAACGAAAAAAAATGGCTCTGAGCAGTATGGGACTCAACATCTGAGGTCATCAGTCCCCTATACTTAGAACTACTTAAACCTAACTAACCTAAGGACATCACACACATTGATGCCCAAGGCAGGATTCGAACCTGTGACCGTAGCGGTCACGCGGTTCCAGACTGAAGCACCTAGAACTGTTCAGCCACACGGGCCAGCAACACAGCGAACACACAGCACGTAGTCAGAGGAACTTTCAATTGTCAGCACCATCTACTGTGGAAATGATACATTTCTGTACAAATGCTCAAGGACCTTTCTTCGTCAATTTCAAGTTAGGAATCCGTCCCTGCAGTTTGTTAGTTTTATTAATGCTCACCCTATGTTTTGGATGGCTAATAGCTATGCCAAAGTGGTAACACCGGTTCCCATCAGATCACATGGGTGGGAGTCGGTCAGGGTCTGCCGAGTGCTGCTGGCAAGCAGGATGCTCTCAGCTGTTGTGAGGTCAATTGGGGGCTACTTAACTGAGAAGAAGCGACAACGGCCATGAAAACTGACATCTGCCAGGTGAGTTGTTGTGGTGACCACGTGTCCCTCCGTATCCGCTTCTGGTGATGCGTAAGGGCTGAGGATGACACGGCGACCAGTCGGTACCATTGGGCCTTCAAGGTCAGTTCGGACGCTGTGTATGTATATATATATATATATATATATATATATATATATATATATATATATATATCTGATTGTTGCCAGCATCATATTTAAAGTACCATGGAAGCAGGTTGCTAGCCTTACTTGCCCTGGGTCCCATTGAGTCCCCCCTAACGGTTGAGAGACTAACCGGTGGATTTGGTAGTCTTTACTGTCTGAGCACAAAGGTGACCATGACTCAGAATATGTCCGAGATGCCAAGCCTTATTCCAAAGTAACTGGTAGCCTGACTGTCAGGACCACTTACTTGACCACTCATACATTGCCTGTGGTTCATGAACTAGGACATAACAGGAACCCACACCATGAATCGCATATGCGGATGACTTAGTTGTGATGGCAAATTCGATTGAAAGTTTGCAAAGTAATATTTCAGAGCTAGATCAGAAATGTAAGGACTATTGCATGAAGATTAGCATCTCCAAAACGAAAGTAATGTCAGTGGGAATGAGATATAAACCGATTGAGTGCCAAATAGGAGGAGAAAAGTTAGAACAGGTGGACGGTTTCAAGTACTTAGGATGCATATTCTCACAGGATGGCAACATAGTGAAAGAACTGGAAGCGAGGTGTAGCAAAGCTAATGTAGTGAGCGCTCAGCTACGATCTACTCTCTTCTGCAAGAAGGAAGTCGGTACCAAGACTAAGTTATCTGTGCACCGTTCAATCTTTCGACCAACTTTGTTGTATGGGAGCGAAAGCTGAGTGGATTCCGGTTACCTTATCAATAAGGTTGAGGTTACGGATATGCAAGTAGCTGGGATGATTGCAGGTACTAGTAGATGGGAACAATGGCAGGAGGGTGTGCACAATGAGGTAATCAAAGAAAAACTGGGAATGAACTCCATAGATGTAGCAGTCAGGACGAACAGGCTTAGATGGTGGGGTCATGTTACACGCATGGGAGAAGCAAGGTTACCGAAGAGACCCATGGGTTTAGCAGTAGAGGGTAGCAGGAGTCGGGGTAGACCAAGGAGAATGTACCTGGATTCGGTTAAAAATGATTTTGAAGTAATAGGCTTAACATCAGAAGAGGCACGAATGTTAGCACTGAACAGGGAATCATGGAGGAATTTTATAAGGGGGACTATGCTCCAGACTGAACGCTGAAGGACATAATCAGTCTTAAATGATGATGATGATGATATATATATATATATATATATATATATATATATATATATATATATATGTGTGTGTGTGTGTGTGTGTGTGTGTGTGTGTGTGTTTGTGTGTATATATTGTATATATGCGTGTATTGGATAATTGGGGGGCGAGGGAAAGATGTACTGTCTAACCTTTTCACACCGTGGTTTTGGTTGAAATGAGCATGGACAACTACGAGGTGCATTCAAGTTCTAAGGCCTCCGATTTTTTTTCTAATTAACTACTCACCCAAAATCGATGAAACTGGCGTTACTTCTCGACGTAATCGCCCTGCAGACGTACACATTTTTCACAGCGCTGACGCCATGATTCCATGGCGGCGGCGAAGGCTTCTTTAGGAGTCTGTTTTGACCACTGGAAAATCGCTGAGGCAATAGCAGCATGGCTGGTGAATGTGCGGCCACGGAGAGTGTCTTTCATTGTTGGAAAAAGCCAAAAGTCACTAGGAGCCAGGTCAGGTGAGTAGGGAGCATGAGGAATCACTTCAAAGTTGTTATCACGAAGAAACTGTTGCGTAACGTTAGCTCGATGTGCGGGTGCGTTGTCTTGGTGAAACAGCACATACGCAGCCCTTCCCGGACGTTTTTGTTGCAGTGCAGGAAGGAATTTGTTCTTCAAAACATTTTTGTAGGATGCACCTGTTACCGTAGTGCCCTTTGGAACGCAGTGGGTAAGGATTACGACCTCGCTGTCTCAGAACAAGGACACCATCATTTTTTCAGCACTGGCGGTTACCCGAAATTTTTTTGGTGGCGGTGAATCTGTGTGCTTCCATTGAGCTGACTGGCGCTTTGTTTCTGGATTGAAAAATGGCATCCATGTCTCATCCATTGTCACAACCGACGAAAAGAAAGTCCCATTCGTGCTGTCATTGCGCGTCAACATTGCTTGGCAACATGCCACACGGGCAGCCGTGTGGTCGTCCGTCAGCATTCGTGGCACCCACCTGGATGACACTTTTCGCATTTTCAGGTCGTCATGCAGGATTGTGTGCACAGAACCCACAGAAATGCCAACTCTGGAGGCGATCTGTTCAACAGTCATTCGGCGATCCCCCAAAACAATTCTCTCCACTTTCTCAATCATGTTGTCAGACCAGCTTGTGCGAGCCTGAGGTTGTTTTGGTTTGTTGTCACACGATGTTCTGCCTTCATTAAACTGTCGCACCCACGAACGCACTTTCAACACATCTATAACTCCATCACCACATGTCTCCTTCAACTGTCGATAGATTTCAATTGGTTTCACACCTCGAAAGTTCAGAAAACGAATGACTGCACGCTGTTCAAGTAAGGAAAACGTCACCATTTTAAGCATTTAAAACAGTTCTCATTCTCGCCGCTGACGGTAAAATTCCATTTGCCGTAAGGTGCTGCCATCTCTGGGACGTATTGACAATGAACGCGGCCTCATTTTAAAACAATGTGCATGTTTCTATCTCTTTCCAGTCCGGAGAAAAAAAATCGGAGGCCTTAGAACTTGAATGCACCTCGTAGATAGGCAAGTAAATAAAATATTCTACTGATGTAAACGACACTCAATAAAGGTTGGGTACTGCCTTTCCCTTTTGTATCTAAACCGCCATTGCACATCACATTACAAATATACACTGCAGTCGTCGTCGTACCTAGGAAGAGATCGTGAAGATCCGACTGTACAGTCTACCAGACAGCGACACTGTCGTTCATGAATTGCGACAGCGCGTTCATTCCTCACTGTGATCTAAAATGTCTTGATTTCACGTCACGTAAGCGGCGGAAATTATTCCGGCCCGGTGGTCCAAGAATTTCACGCACCAGCGAAACGTTATAATCATTACAGGTTTCCCGTAGCGCACAACGGAATTACGAGACTGCGTTATATCGTTACAGAACTGTTAGGGTGGCCTGGCAATTTACTCTTAATACAGAGTGCAGGTACGCAGCAGTGCACGTGTTGAAACCGTGGTCCGTTGGCAGGCAGCCACCATGCAATGAAAGTTGGAATGCAAAAGCGGGCCGCTTTTAATTTACTGCCGGCAACACTTAGAACAGATCGCAACAACGTAATTTGAGAATCAGACTCCGCAGCGTAACCTGCTGGCGTTGGCACGTGCATAAGGATTAACAGGCCGGGCCCCTCTGTGCAGCGTGGAAGGGTGTCGTTTTGTGGATGTCCGGTTAATTTCAGACTGTTTTCACTCGGTACGATACTTCTGGCGATCTCTGCATACACATTTATGAATATGCAAGACGCAAGAAGTAGAGTTAAACTCTGATATTGCCACAGTAAATCGGAGAACCAGTAAACAAAGGAAACTATTAGATTTCAAAGAAAATAAGATCAAAAGCCTTTACACGCTCCATTGTTCTACAAGAAAGTCGTTATTTATAAAGCGATGCGCATCAGTTTATAATTAAGGTATAGAAGCGTACTACAATGAAGACAAAGTAATAACAAAACTAAATGTAACTACATCAAATAGTTTTACAAATGGAAGCAAATTGTAATTAACCAGTACTGTAGTGTCATTTTCTATCGGGGTATGGTTAAGACACAGGATTCACAATTGGAAAAAATAGTTCCATTCCCAAGCTTCCTTTGATATTAAATTAACTTGATTTCATGCGTCGAAAGTAAAACCAAGTACATGATTTTCAACTGCTCCACGCATATTTAACTTCTTGGAAAAAGTAGTGTTTAGATCCGACATTCAGAGTTTCGCTTCCTGTCCATGTCGTGGTTATCAGGAATAAGCTCTGGGAAAAGATGAAGGAGGAAAGCCAACAGAGGGCATCACTGCATCGACAGTTGTAAATTCCACAGCCTTTATTTTAAGAGGAGCGTGTAATAAGTTTACCACCTCTAGCAAATTGCCAAAAAGTACTGAAGTCACTTTTCTATTCGAAGTCACTAACGAAATTAAATAATCGATCTAACTGTTCATGGATAAATAATCGATTTAACTATTCATTGACTATCACAGTACCAAAAGGAAAGTTACTGCAAATTTGAGTTTGAAATATTTTAAACAGGTTCTCGAAATTATTTAGCAGGAGAAAATCGAATCAGCTTTTTTTGATCATAACACCGACAAACAACTGACAGATGAGAGGGAAGTGTGCTTTAAGCAGAGCGGAAGTCATATCCGTAAGGTAAGACCATGCTTGTTATGTTGTTGTTGTAGTCTTCAGTCCTGAGACTGGTTTGATGCAGCTCTCCCTGCTACTGTATCCTGTGCAAGCTGCTTCATCTCCCAGTACGTACTGCAGCCTACATCCTTCTGAATTTGCTTAGTGTATTCATCTCTTGGTCTCCCTCTACGATTTTTACCCCCCACGCTGCCCTCCAATACTAAATAGGTGATCCCTTGATGTCTCAGAACATGTCCTACCAACCGATCCCTTCTAATAGTCAAATTGTGCCACAAACTCCTCTTCTCCCCAATTCTATTCAATACCTCCTCATTAGTTGTGTGATCTACCCATCTAATCTTCAGCATTCTTCTGTAGCACCACATTTCGAAAGCTTCTATTCTCTTCTTGTCCAAACTACTTATCGTCCATGTTTCACTTCCATACATGGCTACACTCCAAACAAATACTTTCAGAAACGGCTTCCTGACACTTAAATCTATACTCAATGTTAACAAATTTCTCTTCTTCAGAAACGCTTTCCTTGCAATTGCCAGTCTACATTTTATATCCTCTCTACTTCGACCATCATCAGTTATTTTGCTCCCGAAATAGCAAAACTCCTTTACTACTTTAAGTGTCTTATTTCCTAATCTAATTCCCTCAGCATCACCCGAGTTAACTCAACTACATTCCATTATCCTCGTTTTGCTTTTGTTGATTTTCATCTTATAGCCTCCTTTCAAGACACTGTCCATTCTGTGCAACTGTTCTTCCATGCCTTTGCTGTCTCTGACAGAATTACAATGTCATCGGCGAATCTTAAAGTTTATATTTCTTCTCCATGGATTTTAATACCTTCTCCGAATTTTTCTTTTGTTTCCTTTACTGCTTGCTCAATATACAGATTGAATAACATCGGAGAGAGGCTACAACCCTGTCTCACTCCCTTCCCAACCACTGCTTCCCTTTCATGTTCCTCGACTCTTATAACTGCCAACTGGTTTCTGTGCAAATTGTAAATAGCCTTTCGCTCCCTGTATTTTACCCCTGCCACCTTCTAAATTTGAAAGAGAGTATTCCAGTCAACATTGTCAAAAGCTTTCTCTAAATCTACAAATGCTAGAAACGTGGGTTTGCCTTTTCTTAATCTAGCTTCTAAGATAAGCGGTAGGATCAGTATTGCCTCACGTGTTCCAATATTTCTACGGAATCCAAACTGATCTTCCCCGAGGTCGGCTTCTACCAGTTTTTCCATTCGTCTATAAAGAATTCGCGTTAGTATTTTGCAGCTGTGACTTATTAAACTGAAATTTCGGTAATTTTCACATCTGTCAACACCTGCTTTCTTTGGGATTGGAATTATTATATTCTTCTTGAAGTCTGAGGGTATTTCACCTGTCTCATACGTTCTGCTCACCAGATGGTAGAGTTTTGTCAGGACTGGTTCTCCCAAGGCTATCAGTAGTTCTAATGGAATGTTGTCTACTCCCGGGGCCTTGTTTCGACTTTATGCATTTGTCGGAGACCTCTGCAGCAACGGAGTATCTCATTTCGCTCCATTAGGGCGCAAGTAGTTTGATTTCATAAAATTCACCGAACTACAAACCCATATAAGGATTTCGTCGATTATATTCACTTATTCGATAAAATTTTCTGTTGGATTTGATGCCTCTTTCGAACTCCTAACAGTTTATATGCAAACAGTGATAATTTGAAAGATAGTTCATTTATGAGTTCTAGAAGACTGCAGTTACTGACGCTCATGTCCATGTTGTTTTCCGTGAAATCTGCATAGCAGTTGTACGTTGTACAGTTAAAACACCTGTGCATAGGTCTCAATGGCGAGCAGCCACCAGAGGACGAAATGAATTCGAGGATATGTTGTTGAAGTAAATATAATATTAACTGTACAAACAGATAATATCGAACACTATTCTCGTCCTATGCTGCTGTATGGATGCACTAGAACGGGCATTAAACTGTTGAGCCATACGGGAGAATTTGGAAGTGACAAATAAGAGGTGTTAAGTGCAAGCTACTCTTATTACAACCAAACAACATACAATGAATGTAAACAGACCAAAAGAGACGACATTGTCTGACAGCATCATGGACGGTAAATAATAAACGTACCTCAAGGAAGACAACTTTGTAAGGGGTTCCCAACCAAAGAGACTAAGATGGATAGACTGTCGCCAAAACAGTCTGGGCAGCAAGTTGTGAAACAGGACAACAACTGTAAAGATTTCAAAAATTTCATTCTTTTTTTGTTCTGAGTAAGAGCAATAGCGTGATAACACTATAGAAAAAAAACATTTTAATTTCTGACAGCACCGAAATTATTGCTTTTAAAGTAACTGTGATTGTGACATTTGAGAAAGTCAGACTGAGCTGTTATATGTTGTTTCGCTCTTTTGGGAAGGTTCGATTTTGATTTGTCTTCCGTATTTTTGCAGAATATTGTTTCCTTAACGTAATGCCTATTGAAGAGACACTGACTCTTGCTTACACAGGAAAAGCTGATTTAAATCTTTTAAAAGCGGGTAAGAATTTTAGTCTTGAGCAATAAGTGCTGCTCACAAATAAGCAAAGATGAATTTGAGTGAAGACTCCCATTGATACGCTGAAATTTCAAGATCAGTGTTTCACACATCAGTTTTGTACTAATTACCTGTGCAATATGTCTTTCAGGTGTGGTCAGTTTCCTGACGCACTGTAATACTCGCTAGTGTATCCACTTATAAAAAAAAGGTGAAAGAGAGAGCATAGAGAATTGTATCCAAAAGTTTTTGAGACAGCAATGTTTAGAGGAGTAATAGTACATCTCAGTACAAGCAATTTACTCTCATTGTCTGAGTTTGGCATCAGGAAAGAAGTCTTTACAGTAAAAAACTATTTGTATTTTTACAAATAAAAACATGTCCCGTTGAAGATGTTATATTAATGTTCTGTATTTAATTCGTGCGATTGGCTAATTTCGATTATGCATAATTTTCAAGAACCTGAAATTGAAATAAACCAACGTAAACGAGAATATAGATATAAAATATTACACGTAACGCATTGACATAAGAACATTGTAATGTGATAGCTCTACTTACGTGCATGACGTCATCTTACATGTACCACGTTTTACACTCTGCAAGTATCGGATTCATCTTATACATGTGTGGTCACACGCCATAATCCCTGAATACATGTGGACATAACCCACATCATAACGGTAGGCCATCACATGTCACATAACAGTGACAAAACGAGTACTGCAGCCTGATAACTACAAACAGTTGTTATGATATTGTGAAAGATACACTTACAGCTAACATCGATAGCAACATGGAAGAGATACATAATATCAACTGCTAGCGTACCAGATTCCGTTCATATACTGTATACTAAATAATCAGTGACAGAAGGACGTACAGTCTTCGTAACACTTTTATACAGCACTGCTCTGCGTCATTTCCGTGGTCAAGTTTTTTTAACCTAATACTTAATATTTAGAGAACACGGAAATCAGAACGTAATTTATTTTTTTGCGTCAGGTCAGGTTTTATTGGTATTTCACTTTTTAAAATATGAGATTTAAGAAACTTTTTTTAGTACAATACATATGCTAACTATGCTTTGAAAAGACTCTTGCATTTAGATGACGTCTAAATTATGTCTATAACATCGTACATTAACGTAATTTATCGAAGAATGGCTCTTTGCAAGAACTCGTGTGTGTTTTGCGTCTGGAATGTCTCTCTTGGGGCACCAACAACAGCCCGCAAGTGTGTTCACATTCCACCGACCTTCGTAGCTGTCTTCCACCAGTCTAATGTCTCGACGAAAACGCTCACTCTCTTACTCGCTATAATATCCACAGTTTTCACGCAAGTAATCTAAATTTGAGCTGAGGAATACATATTCATTGCCATAAGAGCACCAATAACCCTCAAGTGTCGCAAATGTTACTCCACAGCATTTTCATAGTATGGGCTCCTATAGTTTCCAGGAAAGTGTTTTATTCTTGATTTCAATGTTATCCAGACATTCCTCTCCGTATTCACACTATTCCTATCGAATTCTGGACCTTTAATAAGCTCCGTGATCTGAGGAAAATCAAAAATACGTGCAGAGAGTTTGGCCCCACCGAAACGCGTAAATTTCTGTTTTAAAATAGTAAAACCTCTTCTTTCTTTGTTCATTACCTTTATAAAGGATTTCATTAAAGCAAGTGCAAGCGCAGCGGTGGAAGTAGAATTTTCTCAGGATCCACGACAGCTTATGGCTTAATTTTGTGTGAATACGGTGTCAGCATGCGTGTTTCCAGATACGTTGTACGTAGTGCTTCTTATCCCTCCCACTGGCATAGGAAGCATGGATATTTGGTGTAGCCACCTTGTAGATCCAGCATTATGGCCACAACATGTGTGAAATAATGTTAATTTGCACCTGTGTTAACAAAATTGACACTTTAGGCATCCAGTGTATTAAGTTCACAAATATCCTCCACATATCTTCCACTGCGATGTTCATATTCCAGAGCAGTTAACAAACGTTCCAAATTACTGCAGATCTCACTCATTTCTTCTGAATGACCCAGTGGAACAGAAGAATCACATTACGAATGTGGTGTAGTTCAGATTTCTAACTCCTACTTTATAAAAAGACGCTCTTCAGTAGAGATAGACGTTATACCCAAACCTTCAGTGACACCGCCATTGACATGACAATTAGCGAGAGAAGCGTCTTCATCCTTTGTGAAGTACTATCGAAAGTCCTCACCATGACCTCGGTAGGAATAAATTTTTCTCCAGGAGGTAATAATCTATCTTCACGAAGACATGTTCCTAGAAATTGGACAGATACTTTGAATAATCACAAATCTCGTATAAAATCATTCACTTTAGCTTGGGTTAAGGGGTTTTCGTTGAAACGAATCTGAGGGGCTTGATATGTATTACCAGTATCCCAAATATCCTCATTATTGATTTCATTATCTGGGTCAGAAAAGTCACTCAAGTTGTCAGGAATTGTTGGAATCATAATTCCTGGACCGTTAGGCAGTGGTCTTATGGGAGATTGAATTTACATTTACACGGCTACTGTGCAAATTTCACTTAACTGCTTGGCAGATGGTTTAGCGAACCACCTTCACAATTACTCTCTATTATTCCACTCTCGAACAGCGCGCAGAAAAACGATCATCTATAGCTCACGGTGTAAGCTCTGATTTCCCTTATTTTATTCTGATGATCGTTTCTCCCTATGTAGATCGGCAAAAACAAAATATTTTCACATTCGGAGGAGAAAGTTGGTGACTGAAATTTCGTGGGAACATTCCGATGTAACGAGAAAGTCTTTGTTTTAATGAGTCCAACCCAAATCATGTATCATGTCTGTGACACTCTCTTCCCTATTTCTCTATAATACAAAGTGTACTGAAATTGTTGGAACTTTCACGATGTACTCTGTAAATCCTTTCGAAAAGATCCCGCACTTCGCAGCAGTACTCCAAAAGAGGGAGGGCAAGCGCAGTGTAGGCAGTCTCTTTAGTAGGTATGTTGCATCTTCCAAGATTTCTGCCATTAAAACACAGTCTTTGGTTCACCTTCCCCACTACATTTCCTATGTATTTTTTTTTTGCTGGAGTTCCTAGATATTTAGCTGATTTTACGGCCTTTATATTTGACTGATTCATCGTATAATCTAAGTTGAAGGTATTGCTTTTGGCACTCATGTGGATGACCTCAGATTTATCACTATTTAGGTTCAACTGCCAATGTTCGCACCATACCGATACCTTTTCTATATCGATTTGTAATTTGTTTTGATCTCCTGATGACTTTACTAGGCGAAAAAGACAGCATCATCTGCAAAGAGCCTAAAACATCTACTCAGATTGTCTCCAGAATCGTTTATATAGATGAGGAACAGCGGAGGGCCTACCTTGCAGAACGCCAGAAACCACTTCTGTTTCACTCGATGACTTTACGTCGGTTACAACGAACTGTGTCTCCTCTGATAGGAAGTCACGAATCCAGTCACATAACTGAGACGATATTTCACAAGCACGCAATTTCACTGTGTCGAAAGCATTCTGGAAATCTAAAAATACGGAACCAATTTGAAACTCTTTGTCAATAGCATTCAACACTTCGTGTTTGTAAAGAGCTAGATGCGTTTTACAAGAACGATGTTTTCTAAATCCGTCTTGACTGTGTCTCAATAGACTGTTCTCTTCGAGGTAATTCATAATGTTCGAACATAATGAATGTTCCAGAATCCTGATGCATAGCGACATTAATGATATTGACCTGTAATACAGTGGATTACTCCTATTGCCTTTCTTGAATATTTGTGTGACCTGAGCAACTTTCCAGTCTTTGGGTACGGATCTTTCTTCGAGCGAGCGGTTGTATATGATTTTGAGGAATGGAGCCATTGCATGAGCATAGTCTGAAAGGAACGCAATTGGTATACAGTCTGGACCGGAAGACTCACTATTCCTCGGTTATCTACTTCTAAGACACTCACGCTGGCAACTGTTCTTGATTCTAATTATGGAATATTTACTTCGTCGTCTTTGATGAAGGAATTTCGGAAGGCTGTGTTTAGTAACTCTACTTTAGCAGCACTGTCATCGATATTATTTCCATTGCTATCGCACAGAGAAGGCATTGATTGCGTCTTGCCGATAGCGTACTTTACATACGACCAGAATCTCTTTGGATTTTTACAAGGCTTCGATAGAAATTTCTGTTGTGGAAACTATTGTAAGCATCTCGCACTGAAGTCATCGCTAAATTACGAGCTTCAATACAAGATCGCCAATTTTGGGGATTCTGATTTCGTTTAAATTTGACATGCAATTTTTGTTGTTTCTGCAACAGAGTTATCATTTATTTTGTGTTCCTTGAGGATCAGCTTTGCGTATGTTAATTTATTTGGTATAAATCTCTCAAGTGCTGTCGATGCCATTTCTCTAAATCACACACACATGTAGTCTACAGTTATAGTGTTAATTAGGAAGGAGTGGAGATATTTCATTTATTTTTGATGGATTTGGGAGTTGCGGTATTCAGTCTCGCCACGACTACCATGTGTTCACTAATTCCTGTACCAGTTTTGATGTTCGTTGTTAGCTCAGCATTATTTGTTGCTAAGTATTCAAGCGTGTGTTCACAACTTTTTACCATTCGAGTGGGCTCGTGAGCTCATTGATCGAAATAATTTTCAGAGAAAGCGTTTAGCTCAATTTAGGATGATACGTTATGCATACCTCTGGATTTAAAAACGTATTTTCGTCAATACATCGAGGGCGCATTGAAGTCACCACCAACTAAAATTGTATTAGTCGGGAAAGTGTTTGGAACTAGGCTCCTGTTTTCTTCGAGAATTTCAGCAATTGTATCATCTGAGTTGTGAGCTCTGTAAAAGGGGTCAATTATTATTTTATTCTGCTTGCCAAGAAAGACTTCTACCTATTCTAACTTGCAGAAATATGTGCTTCGGAATATGTACTTTGGTTTTGCTACAAGGTGAACTACTTCGAACAGCAACAAACAGGCCACTGCCAACTGCACCTAGCCCGTCCTTTCTCAATACCTTCAGATCCTTTGCAAAAATTTTGGTTGAACTTATCTCCGACTTGAGCCAAATTTCAGTATGTACAACTATTTGAGCATTAGTGCTTTTTATTATCGCTTGGAGTTCTGGTTCTTTCGCAAACAGCTACGAAAATTTACAACCTTAATATCGATGGTTCCTAGATCTACTATCTTCCTGTACTCGACGTGGACCCTTTGAGACTGAAGCACGAACAGATATTTTAGGCACTCTTTGTGTTTTTGGTTCCTACCTAAAGTTAAAGACAGATACATTAATTAATTAATGAATCAATTAATTCAACTAAGCTACTTATTCTAATTTAAGAGGTGCAAGTAAAGAGACATATTAGTTCATCAGAATCAAAGTCATTAACTTACCCTGTACATTTGTCATACAGAAATAACAATCGGTAGTGTGACCTCTTCCTTCTCTCCAAATCACAGGTTCACCAAAATCGAGACATTCCAAAGTATGCATCTACATCTACATCTACATCTACATATATACTCCGCAAGCTACCAAGCGGTGAGTGGCGGAGGGCACAATTCGCGCCAAAGTCATATCCCCCCCCCCCCCCCTCTTCCACTCACGGATCGCGCGAGGGAAAAACGATTGTCTGAACGCCTCAGTACGAGCTCTAATTTCCATTTCTTGGAATGGTGATCATTGCGCGATTTGAAAGTTGTTGATAATAATTTATACTCTACATCCTCAGCGAAGATCGGATTTCGGAATTTAGTGAGCGGCTCCTTCCGTTTAGCGCGTCGTCTGTCTGCAATTGTGTCCCACTTCAAACTTTCTATCAGATTTGTAACGCTCTCGCGATGGCTAAATGTACCAGTCAAGAATGTCGCCGCTCTTGTTCGGACCTTTTCAATCTCTTGAATCAGACCCAACTGGTAAGGGTCCGACACAGACGAACAGTACTCCAATACTGGACAACTAACGTATTGTAAGCAACTTCCTTTGTTGAAGGACTGAATCGCTTCAGGATTCTACCAATAAACCGCAATCTAGACATCGCCTTGCCCGTTACTTGTGTAATCTGATCATTCCATTTGAGATCATTTCGAATAGTCACACCCAGATACTTGACGGATGTTACCGTTTCCAAAGATTGCGCATTTGTTTTGTACTCGTACATTAATGGGGACTTTCGTCTTGTTATACGCAGTAGGTTACACTTACTAATATTGAGAGATAACTGCCAGTCATTACACGACCCATTTATTTTCTGCAAATCCTCACTGATTTGTTCACAACTTTCGTGTGATTCTACTTTACTTTAGACTACAGTATCATCGGCAAACAGTCCAATGCCGCTGTCAATACCATCAACAAGATCGTTCATGTAAATCGTAAAAAGCAGTGGACCTATTACGCTGCCCTGGGGCATCCCTGAACTTTCGCTTGTTTCTGTTGAAGTCACCCCATTCAGGACAACATATTGCTCTCTGTCTCTTAGAAAACTTTCTATCCAAGCACATATGTCATCGGATAGACTGTAAGCGCGCACTTTCTGGAGCAAGCGACAGTGCATGATTCATTTTCCTCTCAAAAGGGATAATTTTTAACTTCCTGTGCAGCATGATGATTTTACCACAAATCTAAAAATAATGGTTAGGATGATTCTTGCACTTTCGCTTCATTATGTAACAATGTTGCTTTGTCTTAGAGAGCTCAAGTAAATCTAGCCTGCAGGTTGCTACAAGCAAGAATCAAGGTCAGCTCAACCCCTGCCTCTCTCTGCTACAGAGTTGCCATCCTCATATCTGTATACCGATTGCCAGCTATGGCTATGGCTGTAGCGTAATTTTCAAAGTCTTAAACGCTACACAGATAATGTGATGTATCTTTTCAACCTTGTTGACTACTCTTATTTTAATATCATGTATTAAATGTAGCCATATGATATGGAAATAGTTCTGCTTTGTGATAGTAAACTTAAAAATGTCGAACGCTTGAGTGGCTTATATACCTAATTGGCTACTGCATAAACATTCAAGTAGTGAATAAACGTGATCTTACTGAGCAAAATGAGAACATATTTGAATTCAGCGTACACTGAATATAAAAGATCACGTAAAAACCTTTGACGTCAGAAGAAAGTTTTGAAACAAGAACCAGTGTAGTTCATCGGAAGTAATTTGTAAAATACCTGCAAAATCCATAAAATATTTAAGAGGTATAGTCCATTAATTGTTGGCGTTCCAGCCTTATCTAATGTGTTGTACTACAAGTCATCATTTACGAAGGAATGTGTGTCGAAATACGAAGAAATATATTGTAATTTTATACAATTCAATAATGAATAAAATATATATCATTTCGTAAATATCTTAAGGCTAGAAACAGATCTGTTATAATTTAAAACATATCATAGTTTCACATTTGACTTGCCTAAAATTATACTAAACCTGAAGTTATATTGTGCATGAATGATAATCACTAACGTCTTGCAGAGGACATTTTATAACGAACAAACATGTGTCTGCATATCTGTCTCGTGTATCACCACCAAGTTGGTAAACAGCGAGCGTACGTAACAAATTAGAATAAAACACAGAATTATTGCAGATATATTAAGCAAATTACACGGAACACAATAAATTATACGAAGGAAAATGTGTGGTAACCAAACAAAATAGTTAGAAAACCACTGGCAAAAAATATTTCATCATCGGCACCATGTGGAAATATAAGCTAATACAAACTACTTATTTAGAGAAACACGGAGTCGGTTAAGGCAACATTCGATAACTTTTTAAGGATAGAAGGTACCAAAAGACAAAAAATTCTTTAAAGTGTATATAAAAGTTCTGTAAAATATTTTTCACCTGTCAGATGTTATAAAACGCAATATAGAGCAACAAACAAACGGAACTGCTTATGGAAGCGTGGGGAAACTGGTTACACAGTGCACTTCATGGTAGTGTACTTCATGACATAATCTGTATTGTCACTGTTGTTGTGGTCTTCATTGGGAAGACTGCTTTTATGCAGCTCTTCATGCTACTCTGCAGTGTGCAAGCCTCTTCATCTCCGAATAAATACTGCAACTCACATCCCTTTGAATCTGCTTACTGTATTCGTCTCTTAGTCTCCCTCTACGACTTCTACCCTCCACACTTCCGTCCAGTAATAAACTGGTAATCCCTTAATGTCTCAGAATGTGTCCTGTCAACCGATCCCTTCTTCTAGTCAAGTTGTGCCACAAATTTGTTTTCTCCCCAATTCTATTCAGTACCTCCTCATTAGTTATGTGATCTACTCACCCAATTTCAGCATTCTTCTGTAGCACAACATACAGAAGCTTCTATTTTCTTCTTATCTTAACTGTTTATTGTTCATGTTTCACTTCCATACATGGCTACACGCTAGACAAATGACCAGAAAACACTTCCTAACACGTAAGTGTATATTCGATGTTAACAAATTTCTCTTTTTCAGAAATACTTTTCTTGTCATTGGCAGTCTACATTGTGTATCTTCTCTACTCCAGTTTTTTAGTGCCCAAATACCAAAACTCATCTACGACTTCAAGTGCATCGTTGCAAATCTAATTCCCTCAGCATCACCTTACTTAATTAGATTCCATTCCATTAGCCCTGTTCTGCTTCTGTTGATGTTCATCTTATATCCTCCTTTCAAGACACTGCCAACTCCATTCAAATGCTCTTCCCAGTTCTTTGCCATCTCTGACTGAATTACGATTTCATCGGCAAACACCAAAGTTTTTATTTCTTCTACATGAACCTTAATTCCTACGGCAAATTTTACTTTTGTTTACGTTACTGCTTGTTCAGTGTACCGACTGAATAACATCGGCGACAGGGTATAAACCTGTCTCACTCACTTCTCAATGAGTGCTTCCCTTTCACAGCCCTCGACTCATAACTTCCGTCAGGTTGTAAATAGACTTTCGCTCCCTGTATTTTACCCCTACTACCTTAACGATTTCAAAGAGAGCATTCCAGTCAACCCTGTCTGAAGCTTTCTTTAAAGTCTACAAATGCCATAAAGTAGATTTGGCTTTCCTTAACTTATCTTCTAAGAAAATTCGAAGGGTTAGCACTGCCAGACATGTTCCGACAATTCTCTGGAATCGAAACTGATGTTCCCCGACGTAGGTTTCTATCAGTTTATCCACTCTTCTGTTAGGAATTCATGTTAGAATTTTGCAGTCATGACATACTGAACATAGTTCGCTAGTTCTCACACCTGTCAGCACCTGTTTTCTTTGGAATTGGAATAATTACATTCTTCTTGAAGTGTGAGGGTATTTCGATTGTATCATACATCTTGCACACCAGATGGAAGAGATTTGTCATGACTGACTCTCCCTAGGTCGTCAGTAGTCCTGACTGTCTACTCTCGAGGCTTTGTTTCGACTTAGTTCTTTCAGTGCTCTGGCAAATTCTTCTCACACTACCGTACCTCCCAGTTCTTCTTCATCTCTGTCCTCTTGCATTTCTATAATATTGCCTGCAAGTTCATCTCCCTTGTGTAGGACCTCTATTTACTCCTTTCACTTTTCAGCTTTCGCCGCGTGGGATTAGCCTAGCGGTCTAAGGCTCTTCAGTCACGGACTGTGCAGCTGATCCCGGCGGAGGTTCGAGTCCTCCCTCGGACATGGGTGTGTGTGCTTGTCCTAAGGATAATTTAGGTTAAGTAGTGTGTAAGCTTAGGGACTGATGACCTTAGCAGTTAAGTCCCATAAGATTTCACCCACATTTGCACATTTTTCAGCTTTCCCTACGTTGCTTAGGACTGCTTTGCATCTCAGCTTCTGATATTCCTGTAGCTGCTTCTTTCTTCTCTACAGACCTTTTTAATTTTCCCGTAGGCGGTATCTATCTTTCCCCTACTGAAATGAGCGTCTAAGCCCTTACAGTTGTCCTCTAGAAATTCCTACTTAGCCGTCTTGCACTTCCTGTCAATTACATTTTTTAGATCCAGCAGGTAGGAGACGAGGTACAAGCAGAAGTAAAGCTGTGAGGGGGGGACATGAGTCGTGCTCAGGTAGCTCTGATTTTACAGCACTTGCCCTGAAAGGCACAGGTCCCGAGTTCCGAGCCTTCGTCCGGCACACAGTTTTGATCTGTCAGTAAAATTCATTTTTTAAATGTTTATATTTTCTTTCGCCTGCTTCATTTGAGGCATTTTTATATTTTCTCCGTTAAACAATTAAAGTCATTATATGCTGTGTTATCCAAGGGTTTCTATGAGGCCTTGCCTTTTTACCTTTCTGATCCTTTGTTGCCTTCACTATTTAATTTCTCAGAGCTATCCATTCGCCTTCTAGTGTATTCCTTTCCCATATTATAGTCAATTGTTGCCTCTTGCTCCCTTTAAATTTCCAAACTACCTATGGTTCTTTCAACGCTTCCCAGTCCCATCTTCTTCGTTTCCTACCTTTAATCTACAGTTCATTGCTAATGAATTGTGGTCAGAGACCAAATCTGCCTCTGAAAATGTTATACGATTTAAAATCAGGTTCCGAAATCTCTGTTTTACCATTATACAATCAGTATGAAAGTTTCTGGGTTCTCCAGGTCTCTTTCACGTAGACAACCTTCTTTTACGATTCTTAAACCAAGTTTTAGTGACGATTAAATCATGCTCAGAGCAAAATTCTTCCAGGTAGCTTCCTCTTTCATTCCTTTTCTCCAGTCCATATTCGCCTACAATTTTAATGTAATGGACGCAAAAAGCCAATGATTAGGAAGAAAAGTGGTCGACTACACTTTATCGTGGGGGTTACTGGGAGTCTGGTGCACGCATGAGGGACTCCAGAACGCTTGTCTGACATATTCTTGGGTACTGCGTTTGTGATCCCTATCAAGCAATTCAGTAGCGTGCTGCTACACTCACTACGGATCTGTTCGATCAATACGAGATTAGCAGAAAATGAGTTGTAGCATAGAAATAAAGAATTTTGTGATCCGCGTCCATATAATATGCTTACTTCCTGCGTTTGTCTTCAAATGTTGGGCATAACTTATCCGTTGTTTTTTCAGGTAGATGTATGTTTAATGATATACACTTCTTGACAAATAAGTGAATTACTCAGAAGGAGAGAAGGAAACAAAATGATACCTTACGGGTTGACAGGGTAGGTGATGTTATTTCAGTGATTACAAAATCGAGTCAAATTTATACGGAACCTGACGATATGAAGCCCCTTATCAACACAACAATTTAGCCTTTGTTACGAATGTGTCTCACTTTTATCATCAGCGATGTACGGCGCAAAGCACAACATATGTATGTAGGGTGTGAACAATGTGAGGAACCTGTAACATCCACTTTATTAATGCTACTAAATGAGAAAAAGTACTTATGGATAACTTGTATTCAGTATTAAAGTCTTACAAAATTGTGATAATAGTACGGATCTTTTGAAAATGATTTAGTTCCATGTCTGAAAGAGAATCGAATCGTTTAATTTTTACCCCTCAGAAAATTTCATTTTACCCCTCAGTGGGTAATTACCCCCAGGTTGCGAACCACTGCATTATGAGGCCCCGTTTCAACTCTGCCAGCTGCTGATCATTCTGTCTCAGATGAGTTCGCGAAATCTCCGTGTTCCTTACAGTGAGTGATCGATCAACAACTGATACTGTCCACTTTCATTTGTGTATTCTATGATGCGAGCTAACAACACTAAAAACTAACAACACCAACGCACTCTGGCGGCCACTATAGATGTCACATAGAACCGCAATCATTTACATGCCTGCTGAAGTTTTGTGCATGTAGGAAGTTATATAGACATCTGACCATGTCTTCTGCGTGCTTCACATTTTTGTCAGGCAGTGCATGATAAAACGTATATTTATTCCTGTACTTTTCTTATTCTGTTCCCTCTCTTTTCTTAAACCTCTTCTACACTTGCTTTGAGTGAAAACTAGAAAGTGAAAGAAGCAACTCCGCAAGTCAGACAAATAATCTTCTCTACCTCTGCCAATAACAAACCAGGTAAGTGATAAATCTCTGTAGTCGGTAAGTAATTATCGGTCCCTTGAATACTAGCTTATCAGGGTTCGACTGTGTTATCTCGCTACTGAGTTGATACGGAAGAGTGGCAACAGCCTGGCAAAACGAAGAGAACCGTCTACAGGGAGGCGTCTGTGCTGTATATCTCCGCGTTCGATATTACTATTCGTATGATTTCTTATGAATTTTGAGGTAGATATAATTAATGAGACTTGACAATTACTTTCCGTCTCAAACAACCCACGCAACGAACAGCTATAAGACACAGAAGTTACCAGATACAAGTGTAATACCGAGTTTCGCATCTAATATACTAATTAAATCCCTTCAGATCAAAGTTGGTGATCTAAGAGCTCACGGTTTATAACGCTAATCCTTTCCGTTCTACTGCTTAGCGTTGGTCACGTACTTTTCATTAGTGTAATAGTAATTTTAGTGCCATTCATATCATTATAGAAAAAACTGGAACTCATTCATAAGGTGAATTCATAATATACAAGAGCGCTTTACATAATAATATTGTTCATAGCTCACAGGGCTTGCTTTGGTGGTCTAGAAAATTAATGAAGCATTCGTAATTTCCAATGGAAAAGTTCATAACGTTCCTAGAATTATTTCCTCTGAGGTTTTTTCGGAAACTCGGCTCGCATTGTAGTTCGAGAGAATTACGAAGTGTGGCTCGCAGACGGTGCAGAGAGGCAGATAGAAACAGACTAGGAAGGAAAAGTATACAAAACAACGAAACCCGACACAACGCGAAAATTCTGCCACGTGCATGCATTTCATTTGAAACTCGACCACTTGTAATTCGGCCCGCTGAGAGAAACTTTTCATACACTACTGAAAAAGCGCACATCATATTTGTCAGTAACAAGTGCAGCACGAGTACAAATGTCGGAATTGTGCCTTTTCTTCGAACTCGTATCCAATATCTGAGTGCGAGCACAATGGAGCTCGATGACTTGAGATGCCCAACGAAAAGGTGGGCTTTCCTCGCTGAATCCGGTTCCAGTTGAGGGGTATCGACTGGATTGATGAGAGTGAGACGTCCGATGGAATCTAAACATAAACGTTTACATCGTAAACTGACGGCAGTAGAGTTTGTTCACTGAACAGAAAACTAGTCAGCCGATGGGATATCACAGTAATGCAGTCTCCGGACTGGAAAATGGTCGCAATTTAGCAAGCAAGAGAATCTTCAAATTACTTCAGGTACGTCATATCCAGCTCAAGCTGCTAACCCCCATTAAAGCTACAAAGTAGTGGGTATGTTGACTGTAACGATTCACACGCTGCTGCAAATAGCAAATTGTCCCAGACGTGGGATTAAGTTCGGGTAATTTGGCGGGCAGCAGGGGACCTACATGATGACTGTGTGTTCGTCAGATCAGGAACGTATCTGTGCAGCCCTGTGCACTTAGTGGTTCTCATCCTGGTTGGCGGAAGTGTCTGCATACTCATCATGAAGAAACAGAAGCGTCAGCATTTGGTCACAGAAAATGTTGAAAAAAATATGCCGATTTGTGTTCATGGCAACATAAATGAGTCGGCCCAAAGTATGATAAGAGAAACACCACCAAAATGTAACACAATCACTTCGTGCGTGAACTACATACACCTCTAGTCACATTCTGATCTAGGCTTGCCGTCTACGCACACGACATCTTCCGTAATTTCGAACGAGCCGTTACCGCGACTCTTAGGACCATATTACACGCCTCCTATCAGCGACTGCTCACTTCATCCCTTGATTGGTCCGCTGAAGACCAGCGGTTTTACGTGTTGTTATGAACAGAGAACTTTTGCGAGATATGCGACTCCAAATGCCAATTTCATGGTTAAGGAGGGGGGGGGGAGGAGGGGGGCAGATTTCTCGCCACATCCGTGGCATTCGATAAGCCAGGGTTGAGCCAAACGGCGAACACATCAGGGACCTCAGCCTTCATCGGCAGCGTACGGTTTAGTTTAACCCAATCCTCTGTAATCACAATCTCTGAGAATGCTTGAGCGACCAATGTGGGGTGCGAAGGTTGAAAGTTGTGTATGACTGGAATCGGGAATCTCGGCGTTATCAACCGGATTGCGAGGATGGGACAATCCCAAGAAAAATAAAACTTAATGTGGGCTGCTCGTCAGTGAGATAGATGGGTGTTGAAGCGGAACGGTCATTAGCTTGCAACTTCTGAGGAACTTGCCGAATCTCAGTTAAGGCAGTTAAGGCTTACACAGGCAAGTAGGGAAGACTTCCGGCATTAAGAAGGTAGAGCAGAGAGTAGTTACTGCGGACAGTTCAGTGATAGGGTGATATGGTTATTCTCATCAGAATCGATGGCAAACCAACATTGACATAGTTCAGGTACACATGCCGACGTCGTAAGCTGAAGAAGAAGAGATAGAGAAAGGATATGAGGATATTGAAATGGTAATTCAGTACGTAAAGGGAGCTGAAAATATACGTCATGGGGGACTGGAATGCGGTTGTAGGGGAAGGAGTAGAAGAAAACGTTACGGCAGAAAGAGGAGAATAATAAACTTCAGCTACTAACAACGAATATTCTGTTCAAGAATCACAAGAGGAGGAGGTATACTTGGAAAAGGCCCGTAGCTACAGAAAGATTTCAGTTAGATTACATCATGGTCAGGCAGAAATTCCGAAACCAGATAGTGGGCTGCAAGGCGTACCCAGAAGTAGAGACAGACTCAGATCACAATTTAGTTGTGATGAAGAGTAGGCTGAAATTTAAGAGTAGGCTGGAGTTTAAGAGTTCATAAAACTCCACTCACAGCTGGACCTGCCTACCAACATAGCAACTGTTTGCAGAGATTAAAACTGCTGGAATAACCGTTTTTAATCGTAATTCGTTAAAAAAATATGAACTTAAAAACTGATATATGGTACTTGAAGCGGATGCTCCACAGCAGCCTGTTCTCATATTCCGGGTGGTGCCACTATATGCACAATAAAACGCCTATCTGTGCGTGGTGATAAACAGCGTTCTGTAGTTAGTCTAACAACTCCGTAAAAGCACTGTTAATGTTTTATACATACGAAGGAAAGAAAACTGGAAATGTAGGACCCTGAAGTCAAGAAGTGTAGTATACAGCATAGGCAACTGTTGAGTTGATGCAGCGTCTGTAAGGCTGCAATATGCGATCGTCTGCCATCTTTTACTTTCTCACACAGTAAAGTGATACAAGCACCTATCTACTGAATTATAACGTTTCGTGTCTCTTTACCTGCGAGATGTCACTCCAAGCGACGATCGCGCCCCACCTACGAAACCCTACAGAACTTCCGAAGCAAACTGTTTACACTGGAAGTTACCAGAGCATGTACTCACTATAATATATGGTGCCGTAACG
Source organism: Schistocerca americana (assembly GCF_021461395.2). Lineage (NCBI taxonomy): Eukaryota > Metazoa > Arthropoda > Insecta > Orthoptera > Acrididae > Schistocerca > Schistocerca americana. The sequence continues at coordinate 317,828,407 of NC_060123.1, forward strand.
CAATTTTTTTCTAACAACATGGCGTATAGAGTAGTCAATAACACAGGCTCCACAATAAGTATTATACCGAAGTATTACAACGCTGTATTCTGTGGAAACGGGTTCAGCAGAATCGTTATCTAACGACTGGGGTGCTGTTCTGAAGATTTCAGAACATGTACTGTGTTTGAAAAGCAGGCAATATCTTGAATAAAAAAAGTAAGTAAAGAAAGACCATTACACACGTTCGAAATCACTTACCTCAAGCATAATACAATATAGTGAGGACAAAAAATACAACGGTGCAAGCAAAAAATACAACGGTGTAACCTGCCCCCCCCCCCCCCTCCCACGTAATAAGTGTTACGTTAAACTTCTATGGAGCTCATGGTCACGAAAATGACTCCAACCAAAATTTTAGACGTTTTAGTCAGTCAATAACCACATGTCTACTGGTGCATCTAGAAAGTGGTATATGTTACAGTAGATTAGATTAGATTTACTTTCATTCCAATTCATCCGTAGTGAGGAGATCCTCCAGGCTGTAGAACGTGACAGAAAAACAATAATACATGACATATATTTACAACTCAAACAAGTAAGCTAATGTACCATTCCACCGGCCCAAGTGGAATGATCGTCACTTTTTTAATGAACACTATATAAAGAATCATTTTACAAACACTAATGCACTGAATTAAAAAAAAAGTTTTTTTATTTATAAGGTAGTAAACATGTACTAGAACTACTATAATACTTATTTGCAATGAACACATTACTGCACTGAAATGGTGCAGAAGTTATATTGTACTACAAACACACACACACAGACACACACAAATCAGTTGGTTCTACATAGAAATTCATCAATAGAGTAGAAGCAGTTGGCCACCAATAAATCCTTTAGGCTTCGCTTAAACTGAATTTCATTGGTTGTTAGGCTTTTTATGGCTGTTGGCAAGTTATTGAAAATGTGTGTTCCTGAATAATGCACACCTTTTTGTACAAGAGTGACTTTAAATCCTTGTGAAGATTATTCTTATTTCTAGTATTGATTCCATGAACTGAGCTGTTGGTTTGATTTTTATTAAGGAATAAATATATTGGAAAGCAGTAGTTAGTATCCCTAGTTCCCTAAACAGGCTTCTGTAGGATGTTCTTGAGTTCACACCACATATAACTCTTAGTAGACGTTTTTGTGCCCAGAAAACTTTAGCTTGGCTTGATGAATTACCCCAAAAAATAATCCCGTATGACATTATGGAATGAAAGTAAGCATAGTATGCAAGCTTTTTCATTTTTATGCTTATCTTATTTGAAAACTGTTTTCCCCCGAAACTAACCAAGGTTAGAGCAAAGTCTACAAAGAAGCCATGGATTACTCAAGGAAATGGGTTATCTTGTAAAACAAAAAGAAATCTGTATCTGTCAATCCGAAACAGTTCTGATGTTGATGTTATAGCACATTACAAGAAATAATGCAAAATATTAAAGACTGTAACACAGACGTCAAAGCAAATATATTACAAGGAAAAGATAATCATATTAGATAACAAATAAAGACAATATGGGATATAGTGAAGGAGGAGACTGGTAGAACCAGACATAATGAGGGACAAATAGCATTAAGAGTAAATGATACATTGGTGACAGATGTGTATAGAGTTGCAGAAATTTTTAACAAACACTTTATAACTGTTACTGAAATGATGGGGTTGTCAGGTTCTGTAGACACTGCTATAGAATACCTCAAACCAGACATTTCAAGTATCTTCCATAATATGAAATTGTCCCTCACTACCCCACCAGAAACAATGTCCATCATAAAACCTTTAAAATCAAAAATATCTAGTGGGTATGATGAAATATCGACAAAGTTAATTAAAGAATGTGATTCTGAGTTAAGTAACATATTAAGCTATCTGTGTACCCAGTCGTTTAACAGTGGAATATTTCCAGAATGGTTGAAATATGCTGATGTTGAGCCACTGTTTAAGAAGGGAGATAAAGAAGTAGCATAAAATTTTAGTCCAATTTCGCTTTTGCCAGCATTCTCAAAAATTTTAGAAAAAGTTATGTACAATTGGCTTTATAACCATCTTATCTCAAATGACATACTGTCAAAGTCGCAGTTCGATTTAATTAAGGGTTCTGATATTGAGAAGGCTATCTACACTTGCAGTGAAAATGTGCTTATTTCATTAGACAAAAAATTGCAGGCAACTGGTATATTTTGTGATCTGTCAAAGGCATTTGACTGTGTAAATCACAATATCCTTTTAAGTAAATAAGAATATTTTGGTGTAATAGGCAATTCTGCAGAATGTTTCAAATCTTATATCTCTGGCAAGAAACAAAGGGTGTTATTAGGAAAGAGACATGTATTAAGCTATCAGGCATCATGCAACTGGGAACTAATAACATGTGGTGTCTCAGAAGGTTCCATTTTAGGGCCCTTACTTTCTCCTGTGTATAGCAATGACCTTTCATCAGTAACATTACAAGATGCCAAGTTCGTTTTGTTTGCCAAAGATACAAACATTGCAATAAATAGCAAATCAAGTGTAGTCTTAGAAAGATCGGCTAATAAAATATTTGTGGACATTAATCACTGGTTCATAGCCAATTCTTTGTCACTAAACTTTGAAAAAACACACTACATGCAGTTCAGAACTTGTAAGGGGTGTCCCATGAGTATATGCCTAACATACGATGACAAGCAGATAGAAGAAGAGGACAGTGTTAAATTATTGGGATTAAAGCTTAATAATGAATTCAACTAGGAAGAGCACACCACAGAACTGCTGAAGGGTCTTAACAAATCTCTATTTGCAATGCGATTTGTGTCAGACATAGGGGACATAAAAAAAAGCTCGCATACTATTCTTACTTTCATTCCATAATGTCATATGGGATTATTTTTGGGGGTAATTCATCAAGAAAAAGCTAAAGTTTTCCGGGTACAAAAACGTGCAGTAAGAGTTATATGTGGTGTGAAATCAAGAACATCCTACAGAAGCCTGTTTAGGGAACTAGGGATACTAACTACTGCTTCCCAATATATTTATTCCCATAATGACATTTGTCATTAAAAATGTATCACTTTTTCAAATCAACAGCTCAGTTCATGGAATCAATACTAGAAATAAGAATAATCTTCACAAGGATTTAAAGTCACTTACTCTTGTACAAAAAGGTATGCATTATTCAGGAACACACATTTTCAATAACTTGCCAGCAGCCATAAAAAGCTTAAGAACCAATGAAATTCAGTTTAAGAGAAGCCTAAAGGATTTATTGGTGGCCAACTCCTTTTACTCCATCGATGAATTTCTCAGTAAAATCAACTGATTTGTTGAAGTTCAATATGACTTCTGCACAATTTCAGTGCAGTAATGTGTTCATTGTAAGTATGTGTGTGTGTGTGTGTGTGTGTGTGTGTGTGTGTGTGTGTGTGTGTGTGTGTGTGTGTAAGAACAATCAAACTTCTGCACCATTTCAGTGCAGTAATGTGTTCGTCGTAAATAAGTATTATAGTAGTTGTATTACACGTTTATTACCTTATAAATAAATAAATAAATTTTTTTTTATTTTAAATTCAGTACATTAGTATTTGTAAAATGACTCTTTCATATAGTGTTCATTAAAAAAATGACGATCATTCCACTTGGGACCTGTGGAATGGTAGATTAGCTTATTTGTTTTAGTTGTAAATATTTGTCATGTATTATTGTTTTTCTGACATGTTCTACATCCTGGAAGACCTCCTCACTACGGATCATATGGAATGAAAGTAAATCTAATCTAATCTAATGTAATCTAAGTATAATAATAATACTATAAACCAGTCTCCCCACACTAATGCTCGCACCTGTTGGGGGTCAACCAGTCAGCTCCAACGTAACGAATTTTGCATGTCGCAGCTACGAATTAGTGCTAGGAACGAGTATATCTAGGACGAGCTTATTTTGGAACTGCAATTGCTTTCATGCACGCAGCTTCTTCTCCTATAATCGCCAATAGTAATAATCCACTGCTCAAAACAATTAGGGGATGAGGTGAGATATCAATCACAATAGACTTACGGTAACGTATTTTATTCACATATCTATTACAGTTGTGATTTGTTTGTGATACAGTGCGATATTTTGCTGTCTCATCTCTTTACTTGAGGTTTACGTAGAGCGAGGCACCATCTGGGTACCATAATAGTGAACAGTTATTCTCGTTGCCCTCTAACGGTGTGTGATCACCTCGGAAGGCCAGTACAGTTGCACACCTGCGTGACTTGGACAGTATGAAGTTATCAAACAGATCTTGAGGGATATTTGGCCGTTCTTCCATGATTGCAATATCCAGATGTGCACCCGTTGTGGGAGATGCTGGTCTGGCTACAATGCATCTGCCAAGTGCATCCCAGATATGTTCAATCGGGTTTCAGTCCGGTAAACAAGCCGGCCACTTCATTCGTACAATTCCCTCAGCCTCAAGCATGGTGTTCACCAGTGCAGCTCTGCGTGGACTAGCGTTATAGTCCACCAGAAGGAATCCACCTCCTATGGCACCAGCGTAGGGCCCATAAAAAGGTCGAAGGATCTCGTCCCTACACCTCGGAGCAGTCAAAGCTCCATTCTGAACGGCTTAAAGGTCCGTACGTCCGCCAATGCTGACTCCCGTCGACACAACTCGTCCACCACCAGGATATGGTGATGTTTCCTGCGCATAAGCAGGATTGTTCAGAGTTCCACGTTCTCTCCAGATGAGGGAACGACGATTGTCGGGCTGAACACAAAATCTTGACTCATCTGTGAAGAGCACCGTTACGATTCCAATCATAAATTCCTCCGCCCAGTTTCTGCGAGCTAAACGGTGTCGTAGGTTTAATGGGACGCACTCCATAGGCCTCCGTGCGCAGAGGCCACATTCGTAAAGGCGATTTCGGACTGTTTTGTGTTGATACTGCGCGTCCTGTTGCTGCCTGGAGGGTGCGTTGCAGGTGAATTGCGTTCAGATTCCTGTCTCGACGGGCTGTTAACGGGAGATAACGGTCATCACTTGCTTACCTGAGGACGAACTCAGCCTTGCCTTCTTTAAACGGTTCCTGTTGTCTGAAATAACGTCCAGGTCCTGGAAATTACACTTTGGGACGCTCCAATAGCTGCAGCCACCTGCTTCCAGTCGTCCTATGGCTCGCCGCGCCATAGCTTTGGTGAGTCACACTGTTATTGGATTGCACTACCTGCTCACTACACTATCTGAACCCGACTGCTTGTGTAATTCGTTTGCTAGAGTAAACACAAGTCAACACCAACCCCCTCTGCAGCAGCTTTCCGGTATTACCACTATCTCGGTGATGTTAATGTTGTTGTCTCCACTCCGTAGAACCGACAGAAAGACGTCGACATCATTTTAGTTCATTCTGCCGATGCCAACACTTCAGAACCTATATATCTCAACTGATCCCCTAAGTGTGTTGCACTCCGTCTTCAGGCCACGAGTGGCCTATCTGGACCATCCGACCGCCGTGTCATCCTCAGAGGAGGATGCGGATAGGAGGGGCGTGGAGTCAGCACACCGCTGTCCCGGTCGTTGACCGCTTGACCGAAGCCGCTACTGTTCGGTCGAGTAGCTCCTCAATTGGCATCACGAGGCTGAGTGCACCCCGAAAAATGGCAACAGCGCATGGTATCCTGGATGGTCACCCATCCAAGTGCCGACCACGCCCGACAGCGCTTAACTTCAGTGATCTCACGGGAACCGGTGTATCCACTGCGGCAAGGCCGTTGCCTTAAGAGTCTTGACCAGTGTATAAATGTTGCACACACAAACACACAAACACACACACACAAACACACAGGAGAGAGAGAGAGAGAGAGAGGGTTGGTTCAAATGGCTCTGAGCACTATGGGACTCAACTGCTGAGGTCATTAGTCCCCTAGAACTTAGAACTAGTTAAACCTAACTAACCTAAGGACATCACAAACATCCATGCCCGAAGCAGGATTCGAACCTGCGACCGTAGCGGTCTTGCGGTTCCAGACTGCAGCGCCTTTAACCGCACGGCCACTTCGGCCGGCGAGAGAGAGGGAGAGAGAGAGAGACTACAAGTACGTGATGGTATTTTGGTGTATGGTAACCATCGAGGCGTACGCACCTGTATTTTCGCAGCGGGAAGCTAGTTCTCACACGACTGCGAGTGCCTGCACGGTAGTCGGTCCTCCAGCGTCCACGATAAATCATCGTGCACAGCACTTCTCGTCCCTGTTAAGATAATACACGCTGTTAATCCCTCTACGGCACATTATTGCAGAATTTACTCGTAGGATTTTAAATTAACATTAATACATTACATACCGAGCTTTATCGCACTGTAACATACAGTCACCTTTCTTTAGAAACTGATGTGGAATTCTCCAGCGCTCAATAAAAATTTAGCCTGGTGATAAATCTACAAAAGGAGACAGGGCATGTGCCTTTATAATATTCCCGTCAGTGGTTTTGTATAGACTTCTAATATGTAGTTCAGAATAGGATTACTGGGATTACGCTGTACACGGTTTTCAGATTCTTCGGTATTGTCTTATCCCTGACACAGGTCGGGCACTCATCTAAAACACCAGCTTTTGGGTGTCATTGCTTCGGCGTACGAGTTCCTTTCAAACTTCGCCACAATCCATTTCCGAAGGCCATAGACTGCCTACTCATGTAGTCACACATTAAGACTCTCATAACTGCACTGAGAAAGTAAATATCGTTAGTAAGGAATAAGTGCATTTTTTTCATGGAATGCATTATTATTCAAGAAATATGGTTATCAAGTTCCAGCCGTCCTGTGCTTGACCACCTGATGTTCATAAGTATTTACTACTCTCTTATAGTGGTGTAAAGAATTAAATGACTGTAGAATGCAATAGGAATGTGGTGTGTTGATCATGATGGTTGATGACCGACATTATAAATAGTCCATTGTGAACTCGGTGGGATGATTCTGAGAGGCAACTGCTAAGTTGTTTTGAGAAGTTTCAACATGCGTCTAGCGGCATTATCACACGGTTTACACACTATGAACTTCGGTGACTTATTACCTGGAAATCATTCATTAGTTTTACAGTAACAAATGTTAAAAAATTACGGAGATCTTTGAAATTATTTGAAAACGACTGTCTATTTTCATTTTCATGTACAATAAAATACGAAAAGTCTTGCTGCTTTGGTTCTTAAGTATCTTTTTATCAAATTAAACAAGAGACTCCATGTAGTTGAGGCAAAGCATCTGATAATAGAGCTATATGTGGCTGAAAAATCTTTTGTGGCAGATTACTCAGGAAAATGTCCCCATTCAGATTTTCGTTCCTTTTCCTGCTGCACTCGTAATTACAAACTGTTTATAAAAATAAGATTTAAAAAAATAGTTGTACTTGCTACTGACCGTCCTTTTGCAAATTACCTGCTTAGTTAGTTCGAACGTTGTCAGTTTTTATTAGCAGCATGGAATAACAATGTTCAGTGAAAATACACTCATATTATAAGACGATGTAGCTATCTTATTCTAAAACTAGCACTGTATTCATGTATTTCACGCCCGTAGCAATGAACAGGCCATGAAAGTTTTAAGACACCATCTTCTTGTCCTTATAGGATTTGTTTTGGAATGGCACGGCTGGTCCAATGTGTCCACTCCGCCCTTAGCTGCATTGTAAAGTAATGTTGTTTCACCTAAAAGAAATAAGTTGAAAACATTCAATTTATTTGAGCCATTATGTGCTTCATTTACGGCTCTTGGAAAGTGGAAAGGGTTTCTGAGCCACTTGGAGTCATTCTTTCCACAGACAACTTTCCTACAAACTGGTTTTCCACTGTCGTCATCGGAGTCTGCCTCCAACTCGTCCAGGACATCATATACTTCAGTTGTGGCGTCAGATTCTTCTTCATAACCACCACTTTCTTCAAAATCATTGGTCCCTGTATGTTATACTGTCAGTATCTGCATCATTGTTCAATATTTTCCTAATTTTTTCGTGTTCGTATAGTAACATGCTTACTGCATGGTTCAGAAAAGACCCTTTTTTAGGGTAGGGAGGACAGAAAAAAATCAAATTTCAAGAGAGGTTAGAACTGAGACAAACCCTCAGTTTGAGAACTCACGGCGTAAATACGCGATTTAGATAGCTGAAAATATTATAAGATTAGTAGGAAATGGACAACAATGGATCACAATACCTTGATTAGTATTTCTACAATTGTACATGACATGTATTTTAAAATACAGCAAAGTACGTCGTATACAATACTGTTGCACAAACCACACCGTGGGCTCGTATGTGATCCTAGCACAAAAATGTCACATAACAGAATATAAAACACTCTAGACAGTTTTTAACACTACATTTCATACACAAACCCTGATGGTAGGCAGAGAAACAACACGCTAACTTCAAGTGCCACATGCACAGTTAAAACGGCCGGTCTGCTACACCGGTGAGGCAAAATAATTTGCTGCCAAATGGTCCGCACCTGCCATAGTGTCTTCGATTACTACCACTGGTCCCACGGAAACCGAGGTGAATGTCCCCCACAGAACAATAGTGCCCCCACCGGCCTTGAACAGTGGCGCAGCTCTTGTTTAGAGCACCCAATTGCCTGGATGACGACGTATGTGGACACGACCATCGACCAGGTGTAATAAGGAACGTGATTAATCTAGGATTACCATACGCTCAGATTAACCGGGAACGTCCCGACTTTTCTATTTCTGTCCCGTTGTCCCAAAATGGCTCAATCGGATGGGTAAGTGTTCCGATTTTCAAGTAAGATACTCTAAGATTTATGTTCTACTAGTCCAATACATAAATATAATAGTGGAGAAACCCGGAGTTGTCCACGTATTTATTTATGGCTGTGCGTCCAGGCCCGTACTATACGCAGACTCTGGCCTTGGGCTTAATGTTTACAAAGTCATACACTATGCGATTAAAAGCATCCGGACACCTGGCTGAAAATGACTTACAAGTCCGTGGCGCCCTCCATCGGTAATGCAGGAATTCAATATGGTATTGACCCACCCTTAGCCTTGATGACTGCTTTCACTCTCGCAGATATACGTTCAATCAGGTGCTGGAACGTTTCTTGGGGAATGACAGCCCATTCTTCACGGCGTGCTGCACTGAAGAATGGTATCGATGGCGATCGGTGAGGCCTGGCACGAAGGCGGCGTCCCAAAACATCCCAAAAGTGTTCTACAGGATTCAGGTCAGGACTCTGTCCAGGCCACTCCATTACAGGGATGTCATTGTCGTGTAAACACTCCGCCACAGTCCAGGCATTATGAACAGGTGCTCGATCGTGTTGAAAGATGCAAACGCCATCCCCGAATTGCTCTTCAACAGTGGGAAGCAAGAAGGTGCTTAAAACCTTACTGTAGGCCTATGATGTGATAGTGCCACGCAAAACAAGGGGTGCAAGCCCCCTCCATGGAAAACGCAACCACACAATAACACCATCGCCTCCGAATTTTATTGTTGGTACTACACTCGCAGGCAGATGACGTTCACCGGGTATTCGCCATACCCACACCCTGCCATCGGATCGTCACATTGTGTACCGTGATTCGTCTTTCCACACAACGTTTTTCGACTGTTCAATCGCCCAATGTTTATGCTCCTTACACCAAGCGAGGCATCGTTTGGCGTTTATCGGCGTGATGTGTGGCTTATGAGCAGCCGCTCGATAATGAAATCCAAGTTTTCTCACCTCCCGCCTAACTGTTGTAGTACTTGCAGTGGATCCTGATGCAGTTTGGAATTCCTGTGTGATGATCTGGATATATGTGTGTCTATTACACATTACGACCTTTTCAACTGTCGGCGGTCTCTGTCAGTCAACAGACAAGATCGGCCTGTGTGCTTTTGTGTTGTACGTGTCCCTTCACGTTTCCACTCCACTATCATATCGGAAACAGTGGACCTAGGGATGTTTAGGAGTGTGTAAATCTCGCGTACAGACGTATGACACAAGTGACACACAATCACCTGTCCAAGTTCGAAGTCCGTGAGTTTCGCGGAGCTCCCAATTCTGCTCTCTCACGATGTCTAATGACTACGGAGATCGCCGATACTTAGTACCTGGCAGTAGGTGGCAGCACAATGCACTTGATATAAAAAAAGTTTGTTTTTGGGGGTGTCCTGATACTTTTGATCACATTGTGTGACTCCCGAACTGCGCGGCGTACAACGATATAATTTTGTAAACGCATTCAGCGAAGTATGAGGATGATGTCTGCAAAATGTGTTGCAAATGGATTGAGGTGCAACGAAGTAATAAATTTAAACTTGTGCTATGCGGTGCTTTTCACGCATTTCACTGTTGACGACAGCACATCTACTGAACCATAGGTCATACAGTGATATATTGTTTTAAGCACGTCAGCGGCATGTGTGGACACAGCCTACGAAATTTATTGCGCATTGAGCGAGTGCCGAAGAAGTAATAAATTTAGACGTCATGCATGATGCGGCAGTTTTTGACACATCTCATTGTTTATGACGCCATATCTTCTGAAGTATGTCATACAATGATACAATTTTGCACTAATATTTAGTTGTATGTGAGCATACTGTTTGTAAAATGTGTCACGAATAGTCAGGAATAAAGAAGTAATAAATTATAACTTCTTACCTCACGCAATACCTTTACTGTATGAACAGCGGAAAAATGGTGAACGATTAACATTTTTTCTTTCATCATTTTGTAGCGAGAATAAATTTCGTAAAGGTTTGAAATTATGTGTAAAGTTTGTTGCAAGTCGCTAAGCGCTCACATTCTCGAATACGGGATTAATAAAGTATGGGAACTCACACGTCGCGAGCTATGGTTCTTTTTCATCCCTTTGACAGTTTTTATAAAATATAATTATAACGTATAAGCAACTGCCAGTTGTTTACTCTCACACTATGTCCATTTGACTGCATTTGACAACACTATATAACAAACATTATTCCCTTGTTAATATTGTTCAGTAACTTGAGTCCATTAAGTCGTTTCCTGTTGCAGTGTTTCTGCGTATTATTGTGGTGTGTCAGTCCTCATTGTTTTGTGAAGCCAAAAGCGAAACGCAAGTGCTCTTTCAGCGACGGACACACGGAAATGTGACCTTTCATAAAAAAGGCAACACAGATGTGGAAGGATTTGCAAACTTTGTTCCAGTTGCTTTTCAATTGTGTCAGCGTACTGAGACACAGAATCACAAAGGAAGTACTCACGGAACGGCTTCTAGTTAAAACCTCAAAACGTTTAAGGTAAAACAGGATGCAAGAGAGGCAATGCTCATTGCTTCCGCTGAACTGACAACAGTATACAGACCTGTAAAACAGCGCCAATCATTTCTGTCACCTGATTGCAGGACGAAATTGTGTTCAGTTATGTAACTCGATTCTGCAATTTCCAAAAAGCAAACTGTTCTAAGAACAAAAGCCACAGCAATAATTAGACGTTCTTGCTCCTCCTTCTGTATCTATTTGCAATTATGACCTGAAGAAAACTCCGTTTTACGGGCTAGCAACTGATGGCAGCAACGAAAAAGCTCTCAAATTATTTCCCACGGTTGTTCAGTACTTTAATGCTGGTGAATGGATAAAATGAAGACAATAAACCTGTATTCTGTACAAAATGAAACACCGGATAAAATATCCAACTTACGCATTTCAGTGCTCACAGATATTAAAAGTAATTTAAAACATTGCGTAGCATTTTGCGGCTACAAATGTGGTGGTGGTGGTGGTGGTGGTGGTGGTGGGGGAGGGGGGGGGGTTGGTGGTTGAACCGTAAAGTTGAAGACAACTTATGCTGTTATTCTGTCGCCTGATAACGAAACCTGGGAATACTTGGAAGGAGTGGGCTCTTAAACCCGCAACTGGTGCAGGCATTTTGTGTGTTGATGTCGAGTCAATTGTGATGAAACTTTTTAACTATTTTCTCATCCACACAATCAGAACTTAAAAACCTGCTCAAAACTGTAAATTTGTGTATACCTGCTATAGAGAACTTGAGTCACATTTTAAAACTAGATGACTGTCTTTAATGCCTGCTGTCGGAAGCTCTGAAACCTGATACGGGTTTCTCGGCTCTCCAGCCGAGTGGTAGCGTTGATCTATCACGACGTTTCGGGAAGTGTCATGCTACCCATCTTCTGGCGAAGTGTCGAGGTTCGCGGAGAGTGGGGTATTTACATGCGCGGTCTCTCACCTAGCTTTGGGAGCTGTGGTGGTTCGGCCACGTCATTCTGGCCATTCTGTCTGCGAATGCGGCGGAGGATGTTGGCGGGCTGGCTCCCGACGGATTGCCGCTGTCACAGGGTTCCTCGCTGCGCTTAGTTGGTATCCTCCATCGCTGTTGACCAGGTTCTCGTGAATCCTTATTTCTAGGGATTCTTTGATAATGCTTTCCCAGAAACTAGATGATCGGAACAGCACTTTCGTGCTTTCGAAGTTGAAACTGTGTTATTCCTTTATTCTGTGTTCTCCTATGGCTGATTTTTCTGTGTGTCCTAGTCGCACACATCTGATATGTCCTTCACAGCCTTTACACATACAGCGCTGTGTTTGTCCAATGTACTTCACATGGGATGCTGTATATTTCTAGCGTATTAAACTTCAGCGGGTCTTTCGCAGAACCTAGGAGCTCCCTCATCTTCGGTGGTGTGTGGAGAACGGTTTCGATATTGAGTTTGCCCAGAAGTAGTGCAATTTTGGCCGAGAGCCGACCCACGTACGAAAGGAACGTGAGTAGTTTGTCTTCTTCTTCTGGGAGTTGTCATTGCCTCTTTTTTCCTTTTTAGCGCCCTTTTGATCTGCGTTTCGCTGTAGCCATTTTGGCAGAAGACCTCCCTCAGGGGTTGCAGCACGGATGGTAGGCTGTCTTTATCGCAGAAAGCGCATGTCCTATGTACCACGGTGGTCATCACTGTCTGTCTTTGTGCTGGATAGTGGCAGCTTATTGCTTGAAGGTATAGGTCCGTGTGTGTCTCCTTCCTATCCACTGTATGGGCTAGTGAACCCCCTGCCTTCCTCATGTCGAGGTAGGGGAGGCACCCATTTTCCTCTATTTCCATAGTAAATTTGATATTCGGATGGATGCTATTGACGTGCTCCAGAAACTCGTCTAGCGCCTGTCGGCCTGGCCTCACACTACAAAAGTGTCATTGACATAGCGGAAGACGTGCTTTGGTTTCTGCCTAGCGGTTTCAAGGGCCACCTCCTCGAATTGTTCCATATAGAGGTTTGCAATCGCTGGAGCCTGTGGGGAACCCATGGCCACACCGTCAAAAATGGTTCAAATGGATCTAAGCACTATCGTACTTAGCTCCTTAGGTCATCAGTGCCTTAGACGTAGACTAAGAACATCATACACATCCATTCCCGAGGCGGGATTCGAACCTGCGACCGCAGCAGCAGCGCGGTACCGGACTGAAGCATCTAGAACCGCCGACCACAACGGACGGCGCCACACCGTCTATCTGCTGGTAGAATTCCGCGTTGCGCTGAAAGTAGGAGGTTGTCAGTGCGTGTTCGAAAAGGCTGACGATTTGTGGTTCGAAGTGCTGAGTTAAAACTCTTAAGGGGTACTTTCGTGAAGAGCGACGTCACGTCTAAGCTCACGAGTAGGTCCTCCCTTTGTAGCCGCATGTCCCTGAGTACTTTTACTAATTTGGCTCAGTATCTCACATGGTGGCTGTTGTGGCCCACAAGGGGTTTGAGCAGCGTCGTTGGGTATTTTGCTAATCCGTAGCAGTGAGAGTTGGTGGTGTACAAAATCGGTCTCAGAGGCACCCCTTTCTTCTAGATCTTGGGTAGCCCATAAAAGCGTGGTATCGCTGGCGCTATGGGGTGCAGACGCCTCTGCATAGGCTCAGGTATAGATTTCTTCAGCAGAGATATCGTCCTTCTAGTCACCAACCAGCACAAAGACAGACAGTGCTGTCCACCGTGGTACATAGGACGTGAGCTTTCTGCGACAAAGACAGCCTACCATCCGAGCTGCAACACCTGAGGGAAGTCTTCCACCAAAATGGCTACAGCGAAACGCAGATTAACAGGGCGCTAAAAAAAAGAAGTAGTGACAACCGCCAGAAGAAGAAGAAGGCTAACAACTCACGTTCCTTCCGTACGTGGGTCTGCTCTCGGCCAAAATTGCACGACTTCTGGGCAAACACAATACCGAAACCGTTCTCCACCCACCACCGAAGATGAGGGAGCTGCTAGGTTCTGCGAAAGACCCACTGAAGTTTAATACGCCAGGAATACACAGCATCCCATATGAATGGGAAAACAGAACATTGGACAAACACAGCGCTGTATATGTAAAGGCTGTGAAGGACATATCAGATGTGTGCGACTAGGACACACAGAAAAATTAGCCATAGGAGAACACAGCATAAAGGAATAACACAGTTTCAACTTCGAAAGCACGAAAGTGCTGTGCCGAGCATCTAGTTTCTGGGGAAGTATTATCAAAGTATCCCTAGAAATAAGTATTCACGACAATCTGTGAAACGTCCCCTTAGAAAAATTGTACATGACTGTGCTTAAACTGACACACAATATTTTTAGCGCAACGCAATCTGACTCTCAAAAATCCCTACAAAAGAATGGCCCTGACTAACAATAACCTGTACCTTTCATGAATCGCTTACCTCACAGAAATCTTCGTTACTCGAACTACTGCAATACAGCGAGAGCCACTAGTGCCAGCTAAATAAAAGATTCTAACAACTGAAGGCACTAACTACTGGTAGGCATAGTTAGCAAATGAAAGATTTTGGTAGAGAACAAACGATGTATTTACCTTAACAGTGTTCAAGAGTCATAATATATATATATATATATATATATATATATATATATATATATATATATATATGTTCATGATATCCAGTCTTACAAGTTTACTGTCTCTGTCCAGATCATCTGCTCTCAAAACTCCGCCATCTCACTCCCCACATCCACCACTGCTGGCGGCTCATCTCCAACTGCGCAACGCTACGCGCTGTTAACAGCCAACTGCCCAACACTACAATAGCCAACAACAATGCAAACCAGCCACAGACTGCACTCAGCACAGCCAGTGATTTTCATACAGAGCGCTACGTGGCGTTACCAATATAAGAACCTAAACAGCCTACTTATATAGCCTTCCCCACAAAAAATTTTACAAATTGTTTTGGGCAGTGGCCAATACAGATTTGAAAAAATTTTTCATAATTACAAAAACTTATTCTACAAATAAATTACCAAGTACTTGAAAAGAAAATTATATATGCAGTTACTGTTATTAGTCCCTTCTTGTTGTTCTTTCCTTTCCAAGTGCTCCTTTTTCGAAGAATGTGGATCATAAAATTATTATTTAATAGATCTGTTGACACAAAGTGTTCACATTAGCAAATGCATTTAATTTTATTTTATATAACCAATGCTGCAACACAGCTGGAAACCAGATATCAAATGAAATAAGCGATTATGTAAAGCAAACCATAAAAACATCATTCAATAGCCATGTGGCATTTCATAAATCAGTAGAAATTCTCTCAACTCTTGTATAAAGGCACTTGTCATAATCAGGTGTGGAGATGTAAGAATATTTCCCATCAGTTCATAAGCATATCAGCAAGTAGCACAAAGTATGTGCTCCACAGTATAATCATATGTTTCCAAGTAATAGCGTGTCATATTTGCGATGCTTTCTACAAAGGAATGTCAATTGCAAGGTTAATGGCTTCTTTTTCCTCCACCTATTGGCTTTTTCTCCAGGTGGCTGGCACAGCTGGCCGCTCACAATGCATTATGTCAAGGTCACTTGGCTTTCTTACTGAAATATTTATGACAGCAGTTTGCACTACAGTGACAGTCTCATATAAAAAATTTCACAGGTCGAGAATTTGCGTTACAAATGTGTAGAAAGAAAATCCTATAAATATAACAGTGTCCAAAAATTTTTCGTCGGCAATATAATAGATTCACGCATTTACACACATTTCATAACTCTTAAAGTACGATTCTTGGTTTCCAACACCCTTTTTCACAAATCAGAGTCCCTAACCATTACTCACTATTCCTTACCGTATTACACATATACATATTCGTCGACATTCTTCAATATTTCATCATTATAAATATGTAGCATAATCAAATTCCTCATATAGCATCAGCTTATTGATCATAAACATACCTCAACAGCATAATACACATCATTGTCGTAAAAATAAAATCATAACACCTCAGTCAAATCTCAAAAACGTCGTAGCTTCCTGCAATAATGTCAAAACCTAAAAATAATTCTCTACTCATTTCAATAGTGTCATCTACCTCCAACGTACTTTAAAAATCATGCTCCCTTACCAAATACGACATTCAAAGCTGTCATAGTATCACAATGGTTCTGAAAAAATATGAACAGTTCACACAGTGCAGACAAAATACAATTTCATAAGTGTGAAATTATCCAACTGTGTAATTGCGTAAACATGTGTCACTGACATGGTAAAAAAAAAATTTGTTTCTCTGTTAAATTATCAGATAGCTGTGTAATTCAGTGTTAGAGAAATATGGTACCGATGTGTAAAGTTGTATAAGCAAATACCATATTAGCCAGGGCTCCTTGTGCTCTCCAAACACATGGTACACAAAGTAAGCGTGTACTCCCCTGAGGATTAATGTAATTATACCCTGAGGTGTTACAGATTACAGCAATGGAATGAAATGTATCACGGAAAACCTTTGTATCATTGTAATTCAAAAATCTTTAAAAATAAGTGTTTTAAGTACAAAATTAATCACTCAAATACGTGTCCTTTAGCGCTAAATGTGCGTCTTGCTGTAAGATAATTCTGTGAAAGTGTCGTAGTTATCGTCCTCCGAAAGCTAAGTTCTGCAGAAGTCAATGTACTTACCTCATGACAAACAAAAGTGAAATGCTATGGGTATAGATATCGTAGTTATTACGTAAATTACCGTGATCAAGAAAGTACTATACTGTGACATATTGTTGTGCTACGAAAAAGGCTGTCACGTGGTAGCTATACCACAAAAGTTACTACTAAAACATGTTTTACTTTCCAGAAGAATTCAGAAAAACAAATACACTGCAAAAGCAACAATGTAAATTGCGTCACACATTAGTAGCGACGTGATATAATCGTGTAGCTGTCAAAGAAACCAAATGCTAAGTCAGCTTTAATCACACAGAAAGTACTTCAAATAAAGAATGTATTTTCAAGTAAACCAAAATGTTGCATTAAAATCTCATTAGCAGTAACTGTATATGTTCTAAGTATGTAAGCCTTATAGTCGTTACGTAATCGTGAAACTAACAAGCAACAATGTACACACATAATAACACAGTGTCGTCTGTTCACTATAACAATGCATTCGTAATTACTGTCTAAATATGTTCCCTAGGTTCTAGACTGGATAGTTTATTTTAAAACATAGTTGCATGTTAACAGTTTCTAAGTGTGACAAAGAGTACTAGAAACGTGAAGTGAAAAGTTTTATGGCAAATACAAAGTTAAAAAGCAGATTATCTTTCAATAAACGGTTTTACATGTGAAATATGGTGTAAACCTTTACTCTTCCTAGTACGCAGAGTTTCAACTTCAACGCAATTATCATGTGGTATACATCGGATTCTGTAAGGTCCATCGTAAATCAGAAAGAATTTGTGACTCAAGTGTTTCCTCTTATGTGACAGTGAATGAGCTTTAATGAGAACTTTCTGACCAATATATAATTTCTTTGCACTTGCTTTACCGTGTAGTCTTCTCCTTTTGTCTGCTGCAGAATTTATATTTTTAATAGCCAAATCAATTATGTCTTTGTGTCAAAGTTTACGTGTATTCGGAAAAGGTACAAGCTCTCTGATTCTGTTCGGTGGTTCTTGATTATTCAGTACAAGAATAGGTGGCAAAGCAGTGGAGTCATGAGGCATTTCATTCATCACGTTTTGAAATAAGTGTAAACATCTGTCCCAATGCTGGTGCTTTCTGTGACAATAAAGTCTGCAAAGCTTATTGATTTCTTTCATAATCCGTTCAGACGGGTTACAATGTAGTGAGTACAATGAAATAAAAACAGGTTTGATTTTATGATTCCGAAGCATGCGTGACCAAACACCAGATCTGAATTGCGGTCCGTTATCTGAAATGACTTTACTAACGTGCCCAACTTCACGTAAGAAATTTTTAGCAAAGGCGTTGGTTACAGACCGTCCAGTGGCTTTACGTAACGGAGTGAAAGAAACAAATTTTGAAGTAAGTTCAACAGCGACTAGAACGTACGAAAATCCATTCGATGTTCTGACAAGGGGTCCCAAGAGATAAACATCAGCAAATTCTTTTAATTTCGAAGGAATGAGAGGAAACAACGGAGCACGATGTGAGATAGTAGATGGTTTCGCCTTTTGACAAAGTTTACAAATAGACAAGACCCTTCGAATTCTCTTTTCTATATTGTTAAAATTACAAGTCGTTCGAAGAATATTATAACATTTTCGTGGACCAAAATGTGCATAGCTGAAATGAATGTACCAAATGAGCTTATTAACAGAATAATCTGGAATGCAAAGTACCCATAGCTTGTCATCAACAGTGCAGCGTTTGAATATTACGTTGTTTCTAACCAGATAATAATGCCGAATCTGAGTGTATGTCTTTTCATGCCATTTACATTTGATGTCTTTCCAAATCAGATCTTTATCTCGTTCATGAGCAATGTCCTTTAAAGATGTGGTGATGAAGTTTTCAAAGGCGACTTTCTGAATGTAAAGTATACTGAAATTTTTCTCGAGGTTGCCTTCTGTGTTACTTTTCTCAAGCCCAGCCGGTGCGCGTGACAGTGTGTCCGCAACAATGTTCTCCTTGCCGGGAATGTAGACTATTGTGAAGTGGAATTCTTGGAGAAACAATGCCCAACGTTTTAACCTGTCATGATTTAATTTTGAAGAGATAAGAAATTGTAATGCACCATGATCACTGTATACTTTTACGTGCTTGTCAGAAAGAGAGAAACTGAATTTGTTAAATGCCCAAACGATAGCTAAAGCTTCTAATTCTGTAACGGAATAATTTTTTTCAGATTTTGTTAGCACTCGGCTAGCAAAATCAATGATTTTCAGAACAGTAGTGTCATTTTCTATGGCTTCTTGAAATAAATGGGCACCAAGACCGACTTTAGAAGAATCCGTGCTAAGGCAGAAATCTTGTGACAGATCTGGATGTAGTAGCGATTCTTTCAAAGAATTTAATTCCAACTGTGCTTGTTGGTCCCAGTTCCAAATAGTATTTTTTCCAGTGAGAGAACAAAGTTTTGGTGTAAGTAGAATTTGCGTATTCAGAAAACGACGGTAAAAATTTACGAGACCTAGAAAACTGCGGAATTGTTTTCTTGTGGATGGAACTGAAATGGCTCTGATTGCTTCTAACTTTTCAGGATCCGGCTGAATGCCTTCAGCAGAAATAATATGTCCCAAAAACCTCACCTTTGACCTACCGAATTCAGACTTTCCCAAGTTAACTGTAATTCCAGATTATGCAAAAATACGTAACAAACTGTTGAGGATGCGATTGTGTTGTTCCCATGAGGCTTCCGCTATTAGAATATCATCCACATATGAGGTGATATGGAATTTAGCCCGCAAATGAACGCTGCCGAAGAAATGTTCAAACCAAAAGTAAGTTTTCGAAATTGATAACAAACGCCGAAACAAAGAAAAGCTGTGTATTTTCTACATACTGGATGAAGTTCGATCTGATAAAAGCTGGATCTGAGATCAATAGAAGATAACACTTTTACACCATTAAGATTTTGAAGAAGTTCTTCCATCGTTTGCGGCCTGTCTGTTTCAGGAATGATGATAGTATTGATTTGTCTCGAATCTAAGACAAGCCTGATCGATCCATTTTTCTTCTCAACAACATGTAGTGGATTGTTGTATGAGCTTACTGCAGGCTCAATAATGCCCTCGTCAAGTATAGACGGTATTTCTGTTCAAACCAGTCCCTGTAATGTGCTGGATTTACGTATGGTCTAACACAAAATTTAGTATGCTCACGAACACGAAATTGGTATTGAAATCCCTTGATTGTTCCTGTTTTGTGAGTAAAAAGTGTGGGATGTGCTTGTAAAATCTCAAAAAGGTCCTGCCTATCAGTGTCATTACAATTCTCAGTTGTTTGAATTTTATTCTGAATTTACTCATTAGTATCAAATATGCCATCGATATCATCCCTGTCAGTACTTGCAGAGTGATTGTTAGTGTCTAGTTCCGTCGAAAATTCCGAACTGTTGTCTAACAGAAGGTAAAGCCGATTAATTTCCTCGTCATGGTTTGAGAGCCAATCTTCAAATTTCAAAGCTATTGACTTACCGTCTTTCTCTAAACTTATTTCAGCATCGTGGAAGTTTAAGGTTGCTTTGTATTCATTCAAAAAGTCTACTCCCAATATAATTTCTGTCGACAATAATGGAACAATAAGAAAGTTCATATAGAAGCTGTGGCTTTGACAAAAGAATTCCTAGTTGGTTTGTTCGCGTACATCTACACTTTTTCAAAAAATTGCACCTTGTAATTTAATCTTACGTAAAGGAAGTGTGGGGCAATCATTCGATTTGTTGCATTTGCTAAAAGCTGTTTCATTAATTACTGAAATGAGACTGCCAGAGTCAAGTACTACCATAAATTTTACGTCATTTACTGTAATGTGAATCACAGGATATGCAATGTTGTTATGTTTTACGTCGTGTTCCTGGAGTAAGATGTCCCTAATGTCTTCCATTTTTACGTAATTACTAGCAACGGCAGCTGCGTCATCAGTTTCACAAGTACGTTTTGTGGCTGCCAGCGGTATGAGTCATTGCCTATTGTCTCTTTGTAGGCGCGCGTCGTTATTGGGATTTGGAGACCTAACTCCTACAAATTCACCTTGTCGAGAGAGCACTGCCCTGTTTGAATCCCACCAGTTCTGATGCAATTCAGGTCTGTCGTTACGATCATATCGTCTGTCGTCATGTCGGTAGATTCCATAGTTTCTTTCTTGTCGGTCACGTGGTGGAGAATTTCTCCCTGATTCGTAACTGCGCGCTGGACCGTTGCGTCTGAAGTTATTCTGTCTCCCTTGATAATAATTATTTTGGTTCCCATATTGTCTGTTTCTCTGGTTGTCTCTGTGATAGTCTTTACCGCAGAGAGGTGATCTTTCCCTGTAATTTTTACTTCTCTGCCAACAGTTGTCATATGGGTGGTGTCTGTTTTGATCACAATTTACGTTGTAAGAATAGCCTTGTCTTGTCCATTAATTATTTCTGTCATTGGGGAATTGTGACGGATGTGATCTGTAATTGTTGTGCTCCTGTTTTCGCGTTCCGCAATTGTCAGTGTCAATTTCCAATTCTTGTAAGAGTCCCTGAAAAGCTTCAATGTCTTCTTTGCAACGTCCTGCCAAAATTGTATGTCGTAAATGTTCAGGCAATTTGATTAAGCAAATGCGGATGAGTTCTGAGGGGCTGTAAGGATTTGACAGGGACTGTCTTCAAAATATTTCACAAAATTGGAAAATTCAGATTGTTCGAAATGTTTCATCATTATGATGCTATGTTTTACTCGGTCTTGTGTGGCTTGAGACCAATATGTTGAGAGAAAGGCATGATAAAATTCTCCTTCACTGTGGCAATCGTGAATGACCAATCGCATTCTTACAGCTGGTTCATTCCCTAAATAGCCACACATAAATTCTAATCTGTGCTCTAATGACCAGTTGGGAGGAAAACAATGAGAGAATTGATGAAGCCACGCATGTGGGTGAATGTCGTTGCCAGAATTCTTAAATGTTTTGAATTTACGTGTAGTAATGAACAGCTTATAGTCAAAATCATCGTGTCGGCGAGTCGCATATCGGTCATTGTTACGTCGTGTCGGCGGTACCATCTTTTGAAGATTTTGTTCCACTGTGTCTAACTGTTGCTGTGTTTGTGCACCTTGCCAATTTCTTTCATAATTTCCGAAATGCCCTGTGTTATTATTTTGCGGCTTTTCTGTATTTCTAAGTCCCTCTTCCCGTGTTGGAGGGCGAGTGTCCTCTGAAATATGTAATTCTTGTATTACTTGTGCCAACTGATCTTGTACTTCCCGGATTTCTCTTTTGTGTTGCGTCTGATTTTGTTTAAATTTTTAATTTGTTCATACTCTTCTGTGTCAGAGAAGGCTACAAGTCTTATGTCATTCAGATCATCATCCACCTTTGTAGATAAGTTAGTGAACTGATCTGAAAGTTCGGCTACTTTCTTCGATAGTGAACTTATTTCCTCAGTGTGTTTTTCTGAACCAAGTTTCAGAGCGTCCATTTGTGTTGAAATCGTATCTAATGTGTCCATTAAGTTTTCCTGAGTTTTTGCAAGTTGCGTAACCGAATCGGTAGATGCAACTGAGTCAATTTTAGCTTGGAAGGTCTCATGATTTTCATGAACAATAGTTTGCAGTTCTTTTATGGCTGCTTCGTGATTCTGTAATGTATTTTCATGCCGCGCAGAAATAAGTTGGAAATGCTCACAAATTTGTGTTTTTACGTCATTACAGACTTTTTGACATTTAGATCCGATTTTATGTAACTCAGTAGTTAAATCGTCACGTGTTTGTTCAAGCGTGGTGTCTAACTTTTGAAGATTTTGTTCCATTGCGTCTAACTGTTGCTGTGTTTGTCTCTGGTGTTATTCCATTGTGTCTAACTTTCGAAGATTTTGTTCCATTGTGTCTAACGTTTGAAGATTTTGTTCCATTGTGTCTAAGTTTTGTAGCCTTTGTCCCATTTGCTGCATTAACTGTAATAACAATGCACTGGTGTCTGAAACATGTTCCACAGTGCTATTTGGCAGTGCATTTGAACCGGCAATATTCACATTTGGAAAAGCAGAAAATGTGTCTTGACTTATTTGAGAAAATGGCGAGGACCCGAAACCTGAATCTACAGTATTTGCGAGATTGTGTCCTGTCATTTCGGATTCCTGAGGCGAGTTGTTGCCGACCGATCGATCGATAATGCTTCCCTGTTCACTAATTGTTTCACTGCCTGCACCATTATTTGCAGCCCGCTCCATTTCCCTATGCACAGTTACCAAATTACTACTTTGAACATTAGTTAATTCATTACTCGGCGGCGCTAACACACTGCTTTCGTCTTCACTGTCATTTCTCAGTTTACTTTGGAGCCTAGTATTACGTTTTTCACACGCCATTATTGTCACAATATTTCACGTGACAACACAGAAAAGCACAGTTTGAAGAGCAAAATAAGAAAACACATTAACATAGCATTGAAAATAATATCTCATTAATTGCTAGTGCAGCTGCGAAATACTTGGTGCAAATCTACCTGCATGCCACAACTGTTTTACTGTATATCAATGAAAGACTGCAACTACAAAGGAGAATCTCTCTACAATTACGTGCTAGCAATAAACAAAAGCTACACTAATTACACAAACTACAAGAAAAAATCAGAAGATTCCAGTGAGGTATCCTGGCAGGGTCGCCATACGAAACGTCCCCTTAGAAAAATTGTACATGACTGTGCTTAAACTGACACACAATATTTTTAGCGCAACGCAATCTGACTCTCAAAAATCCCTACAAAAGAATGGCCCTGACTAACAATAACCTGTACCTTTCATGAATCGCTTACCTCACAAAAATCTTCGTTACTCGAACTACTGCAATACAGCGAGAGCCACTACTGCCAGCTAAATAAAAGATTCTAACTACTGAAGACACTAACTACTGGTAGGCATAGTTAGCAAATGAAAGATTTTGGTAGAGAACAAACGATGTATTTACCTTATATATATATATATATATATATATATATATATATATATATATATATATATATATATATATATATATATATCAGTTCATGATATCCAGTCTTACAAATTTACTGTCTCTGTCCAGATCATCCGCTCTCAAAACCCCGCCATCTCACTCCCGACATCCACCACTGCTGGCGGCTCACCTCCAACTGCGCAACGCTATGCGCTGTTAACAGCCAACTGCCCAACACTGCAATAGCCAACAACAATGCAAACCAGCCACAGACTGCACACAGCACAGCCAGTGATTTTCATACAGAGCGCTACGTGGCGTTACCAATATAAAAACCAAAACAGCCTACTTACACCTGGTCAACAGGGATGAAGGATAGCAACTAAGCGCAGAGTGGAACCCTGCGATAGCGGCAATCCGTCGAGCGCGCGCCCGCTAACATCCTCCGCCACAGACGCAGACAGAATGACCAGTGACGCGGCCGAACCACCACAGCTTCCCAAAGACTAGTGGAGGGGGGAGACAGCGCGTTTAAATATCTCGCTCTCCGCGAATAGACTTCGCCAAAAATTGGGTAGTATGACACTTCCCGAAACGTCGTTATGTATCAACGCTACCACCGAGAAATCTTCATCAGCAGTGTACTCCGGGAAAGCCTACAGTCAGCTCCGAAATCTTTTTTCTTGACATATGAGAAACCACAAATCTTGGCAGATTGTTTCTTTGTTCCTTTAAACGTGGCTTACTGTTGGACTATTGACCATCAATTGAGTTTGTTTGGCAAGTAAATAAAGAAAACTGATGTTAGTAACATACCAGTGGCAGAAGTGGTCACTATCGAGAATACAGTAATTCCACTACAAGAGAAAGAAAACTGTTGTTATTTGGTTCTGAAAACTAAAAATACTGCTCTGAAGTAAGCATCCAGAAATTTCACAGTGACTTAAAGGAGTTTTATAAAACTGCCATTACTTATCTTACAATATGATCTCATCAGCTGCCACATTTTGACATTTTTGAACGGATGGCTTGACTAAATTAGCAGAAGGAGAAGGCATAGAATAGAGATTGATTTATTTAAAAGGAAAAGAAGTAGATATATGTTAGTCAGGAATGTTTGATCAGTATGCGCATTTGAAGAATTTTCTGCCTTGAAAAGTTTCAGAGAATAATTACAAGTCAGTATTACTTGACCAGCACAAATGACTGGAATTTTTCAGAAATAAAGAAATTGTTGTTCAGAAATCTGAATTGCTAAAGATATCTCAATAAATATTTTCAGTGGTGCCATACCTACAAGTGGTCACTGAACGTGTGGGCAAAATATTCCGCCGAGCAGGTATCAAGCCAGTTTTCCGAAGCAGCAACAAAGTAGAAGATGTATTTGGCTCACCGAAAGATGCAGTCGACAAGTTACATACAGCTGGAGTCTACGAAACCGGCTGTTAGTGTGGACTAGAGTTTGTAGGCGAGACGGGACGACCGCTTAGCACACGGGTGTCTGGAGGGATATATTCGCCAAAGACAACACACCAAGTTAGCGGTGGCAGAACACCAGGATGACTGCGGCAGACGTATAGTATTTGTAGGAGCTCGCATACTGGTGGAACAGCCACTTACGATGCGGAGGACGGTTAGAGTGGCGACACAAATAGCCAAGCGACCCGCAAACATGACGGGTACAGACTTCCAGTGTCTTGTATGCCAGCATTAACAGCGGTACGGGATGACAGCACTCACAAAGGAACTCACACAGGCGCACGGAAGACCACAGCGGCCGTAAGTAAGCAGAGTAGCTGCACGTCTTTCCGGAACTAGGCAGCAATTAAACAGCGACACGCCAGGCTGCAGCTCGTTTCCCATTGGCCTGTTTCCACCAGTGACAAGCCATAAAGAAAACACCCATCAAGGACGTCTGTTCCCACCAATGACAATTATTAAAACAAACACCACTAAAGGACGCCATCACCCGTCCTCTTCATGCTCCATACCCTACGAGATCACAGAAACAGCTTCTACCACTAGTCTGTAAGAGCAAAGTTTTCCTCACTCAGAAGTAAGCCAAACGCCCTTCAGGGGACTACACGGTGGTTCAGGTCGAAAAAAATCGATTTTCTGTTTTCATCATACTTCGATAGATTAAGGTTTTATTTAAGTACTCTGAAAAGGATTTTGCTGAAAAATTTTTTTTCCGAGCATTTAAGGAGCATTTTACTAGCACGTGTGTTTATGTGCCACGCCCACTTTTCTATCACCCACTTTTCTGCATATATTTTAGATCTTTATATGCCCTACATTGTACGTTAGGGATTATTCTTTTTACTCCCGAGTGTGTTGGCTATCTTTGGGATGCAACGGTCAGTATTCTTTTGTTTCTGCCGTTTGTAAACAACACGCTTTCAAACACATGGTCAGTTTTGTTCAAGTGTGATTGTGAGTAGTTGTTATAATTACGCTTGCAGTGCTTGTTTACGTGTGTTTTGTTGTGTTTATTAAAGATGACGAAGCGTAAAAGCATTTTCAAGAAACGACAATTAAGAGGAAACAAGTTTAGAAAGCTTTTTGTACAACAGGTTATGTCACCTGGCAACGATGTGTCTAATTGTAAATGTTCAACAAGTGCGTCAACAAAGAAGCTCTCACCACTTCAAGAGAGTTACAATGAATTTACTGTAAGTTACAAGGCGTGCAGTAACATTATTATAAATCTGAGAATATTATCAGAGGCAATTTCTAAATTTGTACAATGTAGACGGTGTGGTGAGTCACAGAGTGTGAAAATTTGTGAGAGTGCCAGTGGGGAAAAAAGGCCTAGCAGTTGCTTTGGATTTAATTTGCACTTAATGCTCAGCTGTGATTTCATTTATGACTTCTTCAAAACCAGATGCAACTGGCCCTTATGAAACCAATACTAGATTAGTTTATGCCTTAAGATCCATTGGCAAGGGCATGGCTGCAGGGAGAACATTTTGTTCAATGATGAACTTACATCAACCACCAAATAAATCTGAAAAAGTGACTGCAATATTAGAGAAAGCTGTATGTGAGGTCAGTGAAACTGGCTGCTAGGGAATCAGTGGAAGAAAATGATGGATGTTCGGATATTGCAGTTGCACTTGATGGAAGTTGGCAGAAAAGAAGACATTCTTCTCTGAATGGAGTAGTGACTGCCACGAGTGAAGACACCGGTAAAGTGTTAGATGTGGAGATAATATCTACAGTAAATATTGCAAATGTTGTAAAGTCAATGAACATGAAGAACACAACTGTGTGGCTAATTTTAGAGGAACAAGTGGTGGTATGGAAGTTCATGGAGTACAACAAATATTTCATCGCTCCATAGAAACAAGAGGTGTACGGTACACCAAATATTTGTGTGATGGTGACAGTAAGGCATACAACAATGTGGTGAACTCCAAGCCATATGGAGATACCATTGTTATCAAAATAGAATATGTAGACAAGTTCAAAGACGTTTGGGAACAAGGCTGAGAAAACTAACTGTTGATGTGAGAGGAAAAAAATTATAAGATGGAAAATTGTTGACCAGACAGGTTCGGGTAACTAAAACTGAAATAGAAAACTTTCAGGTATACTATGGGCAGGCAATAAGGAGAAATAAAGAAAATCTGGAGGCATCGAAGAGAGAGATGCTTGGGCCATATTCTTCTTTAAGTGTTCTACTGATGATAAACCATATCATGGATTGTGTCCATCAGGAGAAAATTCGTGGTGCAAATACAATAGGGCTCAGGAAACAGGAGAATCTTATTCGCACCAGCAATTTCTACCTGATGTTGTTATTACAGCAACTAAACCAATTTTCAGAGACTTTGCTCATCCTGACCTTCTAAGGAAATGTCTGCATGGGCAGACACAGAACCCAAATGAATGTTTCAACTGCATAATTGGGAACAGCTTTCCTAAAACTGTATTTGTAGGCATGCATACAATGAAACTAGGAGTTCTGTTATTATTGTGGTAATATTGGAAAGTGTTGGGTACTGAAAAAGCTGGGAATTAATCCTGATGAAAATATGATCAGTGGGCTGCAACATTGCGATAAATTGAAGATAGCCGACGCAGACTGCACTCTTTGTGCTTCTTTGTATAGTTACGGTTTTTTGGCATTTATGAAGTGACGTCTTTGCAGCGCCTCGAGTGGGATTTAGGATCGGGCGCAGCTCTTACTGTTTACCGGGGAATGATCGCCTCGGAAGGAGTTTATCTGGATCGCGGCGGGGGCCTACTAGCCGTGGACGTTCGCTGCATTTGGAGGGCGCATGTTTACTGTGCGGAGCGTGCCTATGTCTACAGGAGAATTGCTGTCCCCCCTCTGGCCGTGCCGCGCTGAGTCGTACTCTGGAGTCCGACTAAGCCTGGTTCCAGCTGCCCTGTTTGGTGGATGTCCCTAAGTCTCCCCGGCCTGACGTAACAACAACGGTGAGCATCATGCAGTTAAGTGTAAGTCGCGGTTCATGAAAAACACGTACTTCAGCTACTGTGTTCCGTTTGGTGTTCTCGCCAAAATCTGTACGGGTTTATTCTGCTGGCCGCGATTTGGCCAATGTGTTCTACAAAGACCAACGTTTCGGGAAAAAGATCTTAAACACTGACTCTGTTATAAGTGATATTCGTGAGGCACTTGTCTGAAGTATACTACAGGTGCGACTATTTCACTGAATTTGTTGTTACGAAAATTTATCATTGATTTCATCATCATTATTTGGCGTGTGCACTTTCCAGGCTTAGATGCCTGTAGAATTAATTTGTTAGTTTACCTCTGTCTCGAAAAATTAGCTCTGCCTGCATTACCAGTGCATATATTTTGTAATTTCAATTGTCCGTAACATTTTATTGTCAGTTAAGGTTAAAAGGACAGATGTGTGTTGTAGTTACTCAGTTCCGTAAATTTTGCTCTGTTAAAGTACTTTTTGATCGAAAGGACTTAAATATCTGTCCTCAAGACCTCTGTCTAGTTTGGAAACATTTTGATTTGCCACTTACGCGTTAGGTAAATTTGACGTGCTTTTCCTTTTGTGTGTTTTAGAATCCGTACTGTATTGAGCAACCATTCAGGGCGTGCCTAGGAAACCTGCTTTCTCGGACTGCTAGACAACATTTCAAGCAAATCGTATAAATCAGGTTTTTTATTACAGTAAGGTACACGACAATACTTAACTATGAGAATTTACAATGGTGTTGAGCAGATCGTGTTCATGCGATTTATTGTTTGTCATCTTCCCTTACGGAACTGCGGCTTCGTTTTCTTATACCATTTACTGGCGTCACTAACCTCCTGCTTTACTTGCCCGTGAGTGCCAGCAGCAGCGCTTATGGATAAGTGCAACTAGTCATGTGACTACGCCTATTCAGGCTGTTTTAGTTTTATTCCCAGACCATGCCCTCTTAGACAAATTATAGAGTCATGTATATCTTCTGAAGAAGGCTCAATTATTTGGGCTGAAACCTAGGTAAAGGTTAGTTTCATTACCGCAATCGAGGCGCTAGTTTCTTATATACGGGGTGTTACAAAAAGGTATGGCCAAACTTTCAGGAAACATTTCTCACACACAAAGAAAGAAAATATGTTATGTGGACATGTGTCCGGAAACGCTTACTTTCCATGTTAGAGCTCATTTTATTTCTTCTCTTCAAATCACATTAATCATGGAATGGAAGCACACAGCAACAGAACGTACCAGCGTGACTTCAAACACTTTGTTACAGGAAATGTTCAAAATGTTCTCCGTTAGCGAGGATACATGCATCCACCCTCCGTCGCATGGAATCCCTGATGCGCTGATGCAGCCCTGGAGACTGGCGTATTGTATCACAGCCGTCCACAATACGAGCACGAAGAATCTCTACAATTGGTACCGGGGTTGCGTAGACAAGAGCTTTCAAATGCCCCCATAAATGAGTCAAATGGGTTGAGGTCAGGAGGGCGTGGAGGCCATGGAATTGGTCCGCCTCTACCAATCCATCGATCACCGAATCTGTTGTTGAGAAGCGTACGAACACTTCGACTGAAATGTGCAGGAACTCCATCGAGCATGAACCACATGTTGTGTCGTACTTGTAAAGGCACATGTTCTAGCAGCACAGGTAGAGTATCACGTATGAAATCATGATAACGTGCTCCATTGATCGTAGGTGGAAGAACATGGGGCCCAATCAAGACATCACCAACAATGCCTGCCAAACGTTCACAGAAAATCTGTGTTGATGACGTGATTGCACAACTGCGTGCGGATTCTCGTCAGCCCACACATGTTGATTGTGAAAATTTAGAATTTGATCACGTTGGAATGAAGGCTCATCCGTAAAGAGAACATTTGCACTGAAATGAGGATTGACACATTGTTGGATGAACCATTCGCAGAAGTGTACCCGTGGAGGCCAATCAGCTGCTGATAGTGCCTGCACACGCTATACATGGTACGGAAACAATTGGTTCTCCCGTAGCACTCTCCATACAGTGACGAGGTCAACGTTACCTTGTACAGCAGCAACTTTTCTGACGCTGACATTAGGGTTATCGTCAACTGCACGAAGAATTGCCTCGTCCATTGCAGGTGTCGTCGTCGTTCTAGGTCTTCCCCAGTCGCGAGTCATAGGCTGGAATGTTCCGTGCTCCCTAAGACGCCGATCAATTACTTCGAACGTCTTCCTGTCGGGACAGCTTCGTTCTGGAAATCTGTCTCTATACAAACGTACCGCGCCACGGCTATTGCCCGGTGCTAATCCATACATACATCAAATGGGCATCTGCCAACTTCGCATTTGTAAACATTGCACTGACTGCAAAACCACGTTCGTGATGACACTAACCTGTTGATGCTACGTACTGATGTGCTTGATGCTAGTACAGTAGAGCAATGAGTCGCATGTCAATACAAGCACCGAAGTCAACATTACCTTCCTTCAATTGGGCCAACTGGCGGTGAATCGAGGAAGTATAGTACATACTGACGAAACTAAAATGAGCTCTTACATGGAAATTAAGCGTTTCCTGACACATGTCCATATAACATCTTTTCTTTATTTGTGTGTGAGGAATGTTTCCTGAAAGTTTGGCCGTATCTTTTTGTAACACACTGTATGTGAATATATGTATTTCTTGCAGGCTGTCATTACAGCATATGAACATTTTTAAGCCATGTTCTCTGGATTTTGACTTTCAAGGAAGATTAGTGAAAGGCTCTTTGTGACTAGTTATTTTTGTTTATAGTATCTCATATTTTTCCTAATTCAGATCTTTCACATATAATATCGATTTAACATTACCGGTATATGAATAAAAATATTCTAATGGTTCATATCCTAAGCTTTTGTTACCATTTGACGTTCTCACATCACCACCTGGTGGAATTCAACCTCGCGGTGGGTTATGGTCACAATATTTCGGCTCATCGGCGTTCAGTGTATGAAAGACAATCCAGGTCTCTGAAAGCTGGATTTATATCAAACGCTGTCGTTGTGGTAAGTCATATGTTGATCAGACTGCAAGAAATGTCGAGCGAAGATGTAAAGAACGTTAACCTTACACCCAACTGAATCAGGCAGCTAAATCAGTTTAGGCAAATACCTTTTTCACCTCAGAGGATAAAATCAAATATGATGATACTAGCATCATGACGCAGGCAACAAGTGTCTGGGTCAGTGTACTTAACGTGATTACAGTGAGGAGTGATTTAATAGTCAGGACAGAGGCTTTAGCTTAAGAAAAGCTTGGAATTCGGCGCTCAACTAACCCGTTTATCTTAGTGCCTCTCTGTGCTAATAGATAACTGCCTATTAAAAGGCTTTACAGCGAAGAGTTTGCCTTATGGCAGTTACTTTACTTAATCTTTTTTTATGTTTTTACATTCCATTACTGTTGTATTTGAATTTCTGCTGACTGTTTCGTTATTCAACGGCACCGGGAAACAATCACTAAGGTGTGCAGATTGTATCGTTCAGTGATGCTGGAGTCCAAACTGCGAGCAACAAAATTTGAGCTCCACGCTTGCCTAAGACAAATAGAGAAGGCGTAAAGAGAAAATTGTAACCCAGCTTTAAAGCAAAAAATGTGTTAAGCATGATTTTCGCTGTGAAAGCCGAGGAATCAATAAGATGGAAAGCCTCTGAATAAAATTTAACTCTTCACGACAATGTACGCTAGTTTGAAACTTCCTGACAGATTGAAACAGTTTGCTGGATTGGGGCTCGAACGTGGAGGCTTTCTGTTTTGCGGGCAAATGCTCATCGACAACACTGTCCAAGAACAACTCCCGTCTAAGTTTGCAAGGTTAAATTGACAAAATTACCGAACACTGCCTGGTGCAAGGATTAGGAGAGCTGAGAGCTCAGGATGACCCCACTAAAACAGTTAGTAAACTCTAAAATTTAGATTTATTATTGCAAGTTACAGGTTTCAACAAATTTTTATTACTTTCAGTTTTATGGTAAAAGTCGTTGCACACTGCAAACCTTAAATTACAACGAACACACAATTCTCCTTTTACCTATTGAGTGGTACTTAAGACAGGTAATAAATTAGTGAGATCAATGTGAAGTGAAGTAGAAATTAGAAAGTAAATGAAAACCTTAGTTTAGTTTAGAAGAATTACACTCTGGCAAACAGCGGGCAGAGCAGCAGTGACAGAAGAGCCAATGACCATGAAGTCAGCACGTTCTGGAGAAGCCATCGCCTTCCCCACATAAGCAGAAGCTGTCGATTCAGCCGTCAGGCATCGCCCGACCGGCTCACGTGTTTCTCAATTGTCACATGTGATCAAATGCCCTCGCCTACATTCCAAGAGCTGTCGATTCAGCCGTCAGGGCATCGCCCGACCAGCTCACGTGTTTCTCAATTGTCACATGTGATCAAAGGTCCTCGCCTACATTCCAAGAGCCAATGACCAACGTTAAGAAGATTCTTCAAGAAGCTTTTCAACGTGACAGAAGAGGCAATGACCGTGAAGTCGTTCACCTCCAGTGAACTGAAGTGAATAAATACGCGAGATGCAGTGGGCTCGAGAGGAAGAGTAGTTTTCAGTTCAGTTGCGGTGCTGAAGACCGTCATGCAGGAAGAGACTACGTCGTACACAGAAGCACCAAGTCCGCCCCTGTAATGGAATAGCAAGCAGCAGAATCACCGCCAGAAGACAGAAGTTAGAAGATATTTGAAGACTGATTTTTACGTACCCGGGTGACTCGTGAGGACGGGAAGGAGACGGCCTCACATCAGCAGTCACCTGTGAACTGGGATGAAGATCTGACAGCCGAAGACTGGCAAGCTGGAGTCAGTTGTTCGAGTCCAGGACACTGGCGTTCCCCCGCCGCGCCTCTCCGCTGGCCGACGCACAACACACGCGGCCGGTTAGAGAAGAGAAACACTGGGACGCCACATCCAAGGTATCACCATCCGATTCACAACTTCGGTCTCAATAATTAAACGGGCCACCTCACGAGGCGTGTCTCCAGTCAACTGAGTGAGACGGCGGCACGAGATACACACCACCACACGTAATTAGACGCTGCCGCTGCCACAGCAGAAGGCTTCGCAAACGACACAGCTGCCGCTCTCCCAGCCAGAACATCCAGTAAGGAAACAGTTGTACAAATCTTTCAATAAAAGTTATCTTATGTAAAAATGCTGTTTCATTCTACCTCATACCCGAGCCAAGGAAGAACCCAACCTGTCCACACGTTGCTAAGAGAGAAAAAGTAATTTATTTAGTGTTTTTCACCCTGACAATGCTTTAGAATCAAATGCCCTTTGCGGTAATGCTCATCCTGACAATTGACTAGCATCAAAAGAGAAAACCCAGTTACATACCATATCGACACTCAATTTGTTTCTAGTGTCAGGCCACAAATAATTCATTTGATTGAAGACTCTTTCCAGATAAGCGTTGCTGCATGGAACCGCTATTATCCTTCTGATAATTTAGCAATATGAATGAAAGACTAAAAATACCGAACCACTCATTCTTGGGTACCGAACATTGAACATCGGAGAGAAAAAACGAACAGTTATGTAAAAAACTGAACACCTGGTTACTCAGCTTACGATTCAAATGGTTCATATGGCTCTGAGCACTATGGGACTCAACTGCTGAGGTCATTAGTCCCCTAGAACTTAGAACTAGTTAAACCTAACTAACCTAAGGACATCACAAACATCCATGCCCGAGGCAGGATTCGAACCTGCGACCGTAGCGGTCTTGTGGTTCCAGACTGCAGCGCCTTTAACCGCATGGCCA
Organism: Schistocerca americana; assembly: GCF_021461395.2. NCBI lineage: Eukaryota > Metazoa > Arthropoda > Insecta > Orthoptera > Acrididae > Schistocerca > Schistocerca americana. The sequence continues at coordinate 317,862,498 of NC_060123.1, forward strand.
CTTCGGCCGGCGCTTACGATTCGCCCTCAAAGATTTATTCCCACCAGTTCCTTTTTTTTCTATCTTTCTAAATTTATAAAGTTCTCAGGTATATCACGAAACGCAAAGGGCTCAGATTCGAGTCCCGGTGCAGCACACGGTTGTAGCTTATCAGGAAATTTCATGAGCATGTATAAAGTTTAGGATATAACGAAGTTACTCGCCACAAAATATGTGAATTTTTTCAGTATAGATCCAAAATTAAATCAGAACTGGCCTCCACAACGACAAGCGTTTGATCAAAAGAGCCATCGCTGCTAGCCAAAAAAAAAACATAGATGACGCAGGCATTCACAAGCGCGCACAACAGAGGAAAATAACACCGTGTTGCTGATAGGTATAGGGTCACATGAAAATACAGCATGACAGAGCTGTCTGAACCCAGTTCTGTCGTGCTTCAGTTTTGTTCTGTGAATATCGTTCTGTTTTTTAAGCAAACAGTTCCACATGACAGCAGAGCAGTCGAAAGTCTTCAGCTTGCTAGGTGCACTCGAAATCCAATGCAGGACGGGGCGGTGTTTCTATGCACCGACAGGATGTTAAATCTTGACACATGACATGCTAAGCCAACAAAGGAAAATGTTTGAATCACTTCGCAAGTAAATGGAGTGCTGCAATGTCATGTCGTCGTTGTAAACAGATAGAATATTACGCTTTCCATTTGTGATATACGAAAAACAAATCTATTAATACAGGTTTAGGACTGGAACAAGGTATACTGAACTGTTGTGTGCAGTCTTCCTCCAGTACAAATGCCAAAGTTACAATTAGATAGATCGCAGACGGAAATCTTTCGTTGCTAAAGGGAGGGAATTTGCTGTGCAGATTTTTGACGTCTAAGCCACAGTGTAACAGAGAATCATTTAGAAACAATGTTTTCTCTGGTTGACACACAACTGATTAAGCTGGAGGTTCTTAAGAATCAAATTAACAAGCTCAGTTATATTCGTTCCTTCCGTCTCCTGCCATTAATAATTTACCTATAGTTTTAGGAAATGTGTATTAATCTGTACCTTAGTACGCTAAATATTTCTTACGCATCTGTCCAATGAATTGTCACATGCTTTGGTACCAATAAGTTACTTTTAATTTCTTCTTTCGGTTTGCATAATTGCCCAGAAAGCGTCTACATTAGTTGAAATCAGAATATGGTGATGTGCAATGTTTAACACAGATTAAATTGAGCACTATATTCTGCTTACAGATAGGTTATACGTTTGGACAATGTGAATTAAATGTGTCTTTATCATATTAGGAGACTTGTTTTTGATGTCTCATACATCATCTATAGTGTTCAGGCTGTGACGAAATTATAATTATTACTTACCAATCAAATTCTTACAATGAATATTCTTCTGCCTTTGTCAATCGCGTCTTTTTCGCTGGGTAAAACGTCGCTGTGACATAAAATGTTATCTGAAGGCGAGGAAAGCGACTGAGAAACTATTTTTCGGTTCAGATACCTTTGTTTCATCAGCAAATGATACAGGTGCAATTCGAACAAAACGATACTCATAGGAAAATTTATAAGAACTCGGGCTCGATTACCATTACTATTGGGCTCCATTTATCGTTTATACGGCTTCGATTAATTACCTAAGCCAAATATTGTCTCCTTACTTTCCTTACCATGAGTATCATTTCCTCTGTACTTTTCAAGTGTGTAAATTAGAATGTGAAAGTTTAACAGGATGCAGGGAATACATGCGCACTAGTCACGCTTCAGACACGGAATTAAAGCAAAAAAATTGTTGACCGTAAGCTAATAGAAACTTTTTCTTATATTTTTATTTATTTCACTCATTTTTTATGTAGCCTTACCAGATTAGGATCTTAAGGCCTTCTCTTATAGCGTACGAGAAACAACACGTACCAGAAAATGTTAACAAAATATTCTCAATAACAATTGTCAGTAATAAAATAATAACAACAATAATGATATTAATAATAATAATGATAAAGGCGACTCTGTCATTGGCGGCCCCGAGGCCTCTTCTTGCAAGCTCCGATATAGGAGGGAGGGAAGAAGTAACCCCTTGTTAAGAAACCTGGGTCCATCTAGCTGCAGAAGACAGTAGTAGCCCCCTCTGAGAGCCGTACCTGGGGAAACCCCAAAATCCAGGCACTTCTGTTTGGTAACCAGCAGTACCCTGGTTATTCTCCGTTGGCTTTGTGAGCTCAGGTGTGATAGAAATTTTTGGAACTCAAAATTCCAGTCGAAATTAAATAAGATACTTCGTGTCTTCACTACCAAGACCTCAACACAGATTAATAATCATAAGAGTACAACGGGAAAGAATCCACTGCTCTAGGCTCTGGTCATTAAGACTGGATAATAGACATGATAATCGGATTCCAGGAGATCGGACATGTCATGAAGAAAGGAGTCGTAGCTTCTCGAAAACCTTCAAGACTAATAACATCTTTTACATGGGAACACTGAACACGAATACATTGCTGAAACTCAGTAATTTGAAACAACTTACAAACATTCATTATGAAAATACTGGCAATAACGTAACGCGATACTCACAATCACATGAGAATCACTTTGACTCGGAAAACTACAGAATATACAAGGGGAAAAAAGGCATAACTCTTTCTCGACAAAATTCTGAAACACTTAGAAAACAGGATTTATGGTATACAAATCGATAGTGGACACTGCAGTAAACTGCACCTCAAAATCTGAAAAAAAAAATCGTGAAGACTTACGATACAATCTGGGAAAATAACTTATACACTATAATCAACACACAGACCCCTAGAAATAAATAGAATGAGGAAAACCCACAGATGTTAGAAGAAAAATTTTGGTAAAATCTTAAAGAACCACCAGCAAAATCCCCATGAGGCACGTAAAAACGTTGCTAGAAGATTTTTAATACCTAATTAGACAGGAAGAAATTCATAGACAAAACAGGAAAATAGGCGACCCACAAGAGTATAAACAAGAACTAAGAGAACATGATACATTTCTACAGGAATTTCGAACTTAAAATCACATCAAAGCAATTCTAGAAACCACCACAGTTGGAAATTCCCCAACAGCGCCTAAGGGGAATTTCAGATTGACCAAATAGCGATATTCGTGAAATACGCCACCAAAATTATGAAGGTAACGACGAGGAAAGAATCCGATCACCCACATTAAATCAAGGTGAAATTTATGTCACACAGGCAAATCAAGAGAACCAACAGAATCTTCAGAACAAACTCAGAGTACCTACAACTAAACAAGAACGAAACGACAGATAACATTAAGAAACCACAGGGTAATGGCTGGGCGGAATTGTCAGAGAAAATGAAGGAACTGATAAAATCGAGACAACTACCGACAAAAAAGAATCGCAGATAGTATAACATGATGTTCAATGGAGCTATAGAAGACAGAACACAGACCGGGCAAAAATTTAACAGTGACAACAACACACGAAAAATGGGAAGATTTAGCAGGAAACACAAGACGTCTCCGTAAATAATCCGTAGAGAAAAGTGGTTTCCAAAGCAACAGGGTAAAGGAGACACGACTTTAACCAAAATACAACACGAAGTTTTTACATAATATTCACAGAAAATATGACAGGATATCAGCCACCGAGCTTATGATTTAAACGACAAGACGGAAGACTGGAGACAAGTTCGAAAAAGGACTGTGAGATGTTGGCACAACGCATTGACATTGCGATAAACCGACACAGAGACTGCAGTTAGAAAAGCCAGAACCTAGTCTGGGTTCCAAACTCACAACACATGAAGAACTCGTAAACATAATGAAATCATTGAAAAACAACAGAGCACGTGGAGAAGATGAATAGATTTCGAAAATCTGTAAATTGGAGGATGAAACCATTACACCCAAAATATACAAATCATCGAAAACATCTGCGAAACAACACAGGAACTGCCTGAAGACGAAGAGTCAGTGAGGGAAGTAGCAGTTAACAACTCGTATTATTTATTCGATGAAATATTTTATCTGGCAAAGAATGGAAGCCAGCCTCATGATACCCACTCTACAAGGATGGAAACAGACACTAATTACTACAGAGGAATTTCACTACAAACCGTCAATATGCAAAATTCAACCAAGCCCCGTTAAATGGACTAGAACCTCAGATAGATCCACAGATACCAAGGTGGGTTCAGGAAGGGAAGACCATGCAGTGAATAGATCTGATGCCTGAGAACATTATCAACAATGAGAAAATCCAGGAACACCACAATTACAGTCGTCAACTTCAAGAAGGCCTACTAGATAAAGAAACATTCTTCAACACGCTGCAAGAAATGAAGTTTATCAACAAGACAAGACTGCTAATCCAGAGAACATTAACAAATACAACATCAAAAGAGAAATTCATAAGCGAGGTCTTGAAACTATGTGAAATCAAGACACGAGTGAGACAGAGAGATGGCCTGTCACCCATCCTATTTACCTCAGTTTAAAGCATATAATGCGGATATAAGACACAGTGGTCAAAGGTGTAAAGATGGAGAGACATAAGGAAAGAACCACTGGCTTAAAATGGCTGGCCTTTGCTGATGATATAGCCATCACAACAATTAATAGAAAAGAAGATAAAGAAGCTCTAGATGTACTAAATGAAATCTCAAGCTTTCCCAGTGATGATGTAATACTTTTTCTGCAATATGTCAGTCTGCAGTTGTTGAAGGCTACTATTCTTCTTCCACATCTTCAGAAACACCATGCTTCCCAATCCTCCCCCTCCCCCCCCACCCCACTTCTCTTGATGTAGTCTCTTCCTGTTTTCTGTCATCATTTCCGTTCTCCAAACCATCTTCCTATGCCTCCCATTCTCTTCTCTCTTTTATTTATTCTTCCACTCTCTCCTCCTCCTTCAATTTAACCCATTCTCTCCTCTTCCGTCGTTAGCTTCTCTCTTCTCATCAACATCATCATCATCATCGTCATCACCATCATATTTGTCATCGCTCATTTTATCTGTCCTGCCTCCTTGAGCTTATTCCTCCTCTTGACAAAACTCGGCTTCATCCCACGGTTTTCAACCTCATCACTCATCTTCATCTCACTGCTGACTGGTGTTTTCACCTTCTCTCACTTTCTTTTCTTTAACTTCAACTTCTGCTCCTACACGTTATTCATGTTTCATTGATGATCGAATTAATGGCGTCCTGAACTCTTATCGCTATCATTTCGTGTATCAAATGTTCCTTCTCTCGTTCATTCTGTTTTATCTCATTTTTCATCTACAGTCTCTCTTTCTCTAAAGATCTGCTTCTCAAAAACATTTGTGTCCAATTCCTTCTGCTCCACTTCTACTCCGCCTGTACGAGATTGCTGGTCCTGGCTGCCATTTCGCGTGTATACGGACCGTCACATACACGTTATTCAGCTATCCTGATTGTTTGTGTTTCGGTCTCGTCCCCTCTCTTCTTCTCCATTCTCCCGTTGTTAATTGCGTGAGAGTGTGCTCCTCGGTCATTTCCACTGCGTCATTCTCACGATCCACTCTTATTATTCCTAGCTGAGTTATTCATATAGTTTGCGCTTGGTTTTAGGATTGTTAAAATGTGACTCTACCCACTGCACTCTCTTCAGAAAACTATCTTCATCTTATGTGGTCTCTCTCCAACCACATACTTTATCATCTTTATCGTGTTTCAGATCTTCAGTTCTTCACCCGAAAACCTGTCAGTGTAACGTAACTTTCGGAGTACCCTTACAGAATATGCATATACCTTTCCGTCATTGCACCTCGCATCCCATATAAACTTCATCGCTACATTACACTGTATTTCAGATGAAGAAAATTTCTCCATATATTCTCAACAAATTCCTCAAAGGTTTGGCACTGGTTTCGTACACGGAAGGTGCGGTATTGTAAACTACAGGTCGTATCTATGTTGTCCACTTAATTTCAGTGTGCTGGTGTATTACTCCTTGACCTATCCACAAATACATTGGAATGTAAATACCGTCCTTTTCTGAATTCTAAGTTGCTGAACTTTGATTTCGTATAATGGCATTAGAAATTCTCTAGGGGAGCTCCATACACAACAACATTTCCGCTGACGTGTCTTAGGATATTTCCTTTGATACTACTGAGGTTCTTTCCTGCAATATGTCTACTTTGTTCGTCGTTCTTTCATGATTTTAGGTGACATCGCTCACGTTACTTTCTAGAGGCTTTATTTGTTCAGAACCTTCATTTACATTTGCTCCCTCAGCATTTGCGATCGTCTTCTCAATATTTTTCTTGTTGTCCCGTTTCTGCTTTCGATTTTCTTGTCAACTTCTTGTCATGGTTTTGAGCTTCCTCTTTAGGCCCAACTCTATTGTGGCAGTAGTACCTTCTAACTTAATCTGCCCTACTGCTATCTTCTGTTTGAGCTGGCTTTGATTTACTCGAATTGCCATCTTGTCTTTCAATGCCCTTGTCTCGTTTTTGAACTCTGCTAAGAGTTTCATTTGCCCCCATCTGTACTTCAGTTTTCATCTCAATTTGAACCACCCTATTTTTCTTTCTATTGGACCCCTCTCCTCCGTCTTACTTTTCCCTACCTCCGTTTTGCTTCCTAAGCCTTTCACCATGTTGGATAGTTGTGTGGGAGCAAGACTGATTTGATTTGATTGGAACAAGGAGATAAAAAAGTAACAGCACTCCTACTCCATTACCGCCCACACAAAACTAAATTAATTGTACGATTCCCAGTGGTTCTACTAAACCAAAACATTACCCTTAAAAAGGAGCAGGAGGCTGTTTATCAGTTTTTTTTAAATAAAACCCAGTTGTTTGAAGATACGAATATTCTGTCTTCTAGTCTCTTCATCACCTTGTAAGTCGACTGCTTCTGTGTTTGGCAGCGCTGTGTAGCGCTTTGCATTGGATCTCTGACTGCGCTTTCTTTGTAAGAGACTGCGTGGCTGGTTGGACTCGTTGTTGGAAGTTAATCGCCAGTACTGTTGGGCAGTTGGAAATTAGTCGCCAGCAGAGATGGAAGTACTGTTGGGCGGTTGGAGGTGAACAGCCAGCAGTGATGGATGTTGGATGTGAGAAGTTAGCATTGATGGAGGGTAGAGGTCTGAAGTGTTAGCGTAGGATAACGATCTGAAAGTATCCGACTTGGAGATTGAAAATTACTCATTATTATATATATGTGTGTATGTGTAATCTTATGGGACTTAACTGCTAAAGCCATCAGTCCCTAAGCTCACACACTACTTAACCTAAATTATCCTAAGGACAAACACACACCCATGCCCGAGGGAGGACTCGAACCTCCGCCGGGAGCAGCCACACAGTCCATGACTGTAGCGCTCTAGACCGATCGGCTAATCCTGCGCGGCATGGTTAGATATCTTTATACTGGATGTCAATGACGATTTATATTCGTGTTTGAACTGGATGTCATATTATTAAGGTTAAAAATACATTATTTGGTTTGCAACAAAATCTTTGCTTTGCTAATCACTTGGCTATTAGTAGTTAGTGGCTTTAGTAGTTAGAATCTTTTATTTAGCTGGCAGTATTGACGCTCGCTGTATTTCAATAGTTCGCGTAATGAAGATTTTTGTGAGGCAGGTGCTTAATGAAATGTATAGGTTATTGCTAAGATTTTTTTTAGTCAGGGCCATTCTTTTGAATTAATTATTTGAAGTCAGGTTGTAATTTTTTTTAACAGTCAGATTGCGTTGCGCTAGAATATTGTGGGTCAGTGTTGACACGATAAGAAAAAGTAAAGAGAAAGTAGGCTCAGTACGTTCAGTTTTTCTCAGCTGTTTCAGAATCAAATAATGTAGAAGTTTCATCTTCTCAGTCATTCAGCAATTTAAGTACAGACACACAAATTTAAATAAAGAAGTTTCAACCTCCACCCCACAACCTACACATAGGTGCTTCTTTACTACATTCAAGTGTGTGCAGTTGCCTCTTAAAGTACCCTTGGACTTAGTCCTATCACGAGTTTAGTCTGTCTCTCGTTGAAGCTCAAGATTACATAACTTTCTCTTAAAACACGGCTTGGACATCATTGATTTTCCATGTTTTTGTTCTTGAATCACAGTCCAGTTTTCTACATGCTGTCTATTGATCCAATTTCGTAGTTTTTATTCAACCTTCCCCTTAGTGCTGGTTAGGACAGGTTCTCGTCCAATAAATGGATTCAACGCACCTCTCCTGGATGGCCTATCAGCTTGCTCACTGCCAGAGATTCGTGAGTGACTAGGGGCTCACAGCAGCTTTAATCTGCTGCTTTCACCTAGTTTCACAAGGGCTTTGCGGCATTCTGCAACGAACTTCGATCTCGTTGCAGGGGCTGATAGATATTTCAAACCTGCTTGCCTTTCTGAATAAATGTAGATGCTACGATCTTTGTAGCAAATACGCAAGTTCTCCTCTGCGCACACTCTGATAGCGGATATTTCCCCCTGGAAAACCGTGGGAGGCATCCTGGAGAAACTATGCTCTCTCTTTAACTGCATCCCATATACCCCGGCACCAGCACCCTTATGTGGTTTCGACGCGTCAGTAAACGAGACTATGTCTCTTGCAAGGTGTCGTGATTCATTTTTCCACTGATTCATACATCCAATTTTTACACTGAAGAGTTTACTAAAGCATCTGGAAGTTATAGTCAGCCAGAATTTCCACGACCTTTCCTATATTTATAAAATATTATACAGAACAGTGAAAACACACTTTGATTCATAAGTGGGGGCTGGTTTGGGCCTGATGTGGATCATCTTCGGGCCATACTGCAGTGAAGACTTGTGGAGGTGATGACACAGAGCAGGAACGGTGGAAACCACCCGTTAACGTTGAATTCTTTGTATGGCGTATTTAGTGTCGTGAGTTACGATAAAGACAACATACTAGTACATGCGTGGTGCTTTCGTGATGCCCAAGATTCCTGGTAATCATAAATTATATAAGGGTAATTCGCAGGATGGATTCTTCTTCCTTTCTCTGTTACTGTCAAAGCTAGGTGGTTTTCGGTCGTGTCATTGGAAACTGTATGGTGATCAAAATAAAAGATGCTTGTTTTGATTCGTTGATTGAAAGATGTATTAAGTTCATTTCTAACTACACAAACAGCCTGATTTCAGGAAAATGCAAACATTAATCAATAAGGGGTCAGCCTTTATGACATAAATCTTATTCTTCGAGAATACTAAAATATTAGAATACATATGCAATCAAAAACCATTAATTATCATTTTAAAATAGATTATGAATTTCCTTTTAGTGAAAATGCAGTGGTGTTTAGTCACTTGCCTAACGCTTCTAACCGAGTATTCCAACTTTTCGTTTTTCTTGTGATTCCTTGTTGAGAATTTCACTTGGACGTTCAAGTACATTCCGCCACAGCCCAATTTGAAATTTCTCATTGTGCTTTTTCTGTTACTGGGCAGTTTAAAACATTTGCTATCAATTATCTCGCGGAGTTTCATTAATGTATTTTGAACGGCGATTCTGTTCCAAACAGTCCCAGACATTTTCTGTAGGAATACGATCAGGTAATTTAGCGCACCAATCGAGCTACCGTAGGGTGCCTGAGTGATCGTCAAGCCACGGAGGTATGCGTGCAGACCTGTGAACACAGCAGTCGTTATCGGAAGATTGGAATGTCCACAGCACACTAAACACGAACACATACGCGTATTTGAGCACCTAGATTGCTGAAATAATATCCTGATTGACGTTCACAGTGATCGGAATGTATTGGTCCAAGAAACAGTATGAAATACCCTCCCCAAAACTTTACAGAACCATCTTTGGGACCCTACATACACTCCTCATTAAATTTCTCATTGGTCATCGGCGAACTCAACGTCTTTCATCGTTTGAAAAGATGCAACATCGCGACGTATGAGACCACACTGCACGCCTTCAGTCAGCTACTCTAGTTTATGTGGCGTATGGCGCATTGAAGAGGTGCAGCTGTTCGCATCGATGTGAGAAATATATGAAGACAGTAACTGTTCTCGAAAGAACAGATACTATTGATGACCGTGCAGCTTTCTCAAGAATAAATGATAATTATTTGAAACCCTCAGCTGCCGACAGGTGTTGTTGACATACCTCGATGGGGACAGCTGAAAATGTGTGCCCCGACCGTGACTCGAACCCGGGATCTCCTGCTTGGATGGCAGACGCTCTATCCATCTAAGCCACCGAGGATACAGATGAATAGCGGGACTGCAGGGACTTACCCCTTGCACGCTTCCCTTGATGTGAGAAATGTCCTCGACTCCAAAAATGTCGACTGCATACAGCTCCCTTCGCAGATGTTCCATCGAGAACTGCTTGAGATGGATCGACCATTCACTGACAACAGCAATTCATTTCTGGTTTGAAAGCAGCTGTCATTAATAAAACGTGATTCCCATCTCAGAACCCTGTCGGTTAGGATATTTTTATCCATGTTAAAAGCTTACGAGCTGTACACCATTTCTTGTAGAAAACACTTTTGACAGGTTGCGCTGATAGAGTAACAAATCGGGCAAATTATCTCACGGTGTGGTCGTGGACACGCCCAAACACGATTGCTGCTATCCGATACTGAGATGTACTCTTCTCTGTTTCCCTACAACCGACTGGCACGTACACACCACTTCACCATCACGGCTGACGTCAGCAAGGCTAACCGTGTATAGGGCTCTAAAGTGATCAGTATCCTCTTTTAAGGTTCATATGGCTCTGAGCGCTATGGGACTTAACATCTGACGTCATCAGTCCCCTAGAACTTAGAACTACTTAAACATAACTAACTTACGGACATCACACACACCCATGCCCGAGGCAGGATTCGAACCTGCGACCGTAGCGGTCGCGCAGTTCCAGACTCAAGCGCCTAGAACCGCTCGGCCATCCCGGGCGACCCCTCTTTTAAGGGAGTGTCATCTCGCAATATTTTTTGTGTTAGCTTATTTGGATTTCTTGTTTCCTGATAGTTTTCATTAATTTGTAGATTCTGAAGAAAAAAATAGCAGTACAATCCAGTTGTAAATTAATAAAGAGGTACTGATGTTATTCTCGCCTGTAAATAGGAAAACACAGAAATAATTTCTGATCTAGTAATACGAATTATAGTCACTCAACACATAACTTCGACAGTCTTTAGGCAATTGCCATTCTTTCTTCTCATACGTTACGATTATTTTAGCGGTCCTATGTTGAAAATTTCGTTGTAAAATGCTCTCGATAGTTGTGCTTTGGTTGCTACCCACCACTTCCCCCAGTGGTGTAATATGTGCTAGAATTCCATCTAGTCCATTTTCACTGTATCTTAGTGTGGTATATAGTCCACACAATTACAGAAGTTCTTCCTTAAGATTATAATTCACTCGCGGCCAGTTTGGGTTTGTTCTACACTGTACAGATCTCTTTATAGTGCTTATACTTCCCAGAAACTTCTCCCTTTTATTGGTTTTACGCTGAGCTAATGTTATCAGATACAATTACATAACAACACGATGTAAACAGCACATTTCTTTGCCTTCATTACAAAATATAATACACAATGTATTACGCAGATCAAAACTTTTGTAAAGATAACTGGATAATTACACTACTGGCCATTTAAATTGCTACACCACGAAGATGACGTGCTACAGACGCGAAATTTTTCCGAAAGGAAGAAGATGCTGTGATAGGCAAATGATTAGATTTTCAGAGCATTCACACAAGGTTGGCGCCGGTGGCGACGCCTAAAACATGCTGACATGAGGAAAGTTTCCAACCGATTTCGCATACACAAACAGCAGTTGACCGGCGTTGCCTGATGAAACATTGTTGTGACGCCTCGTGTAAGGAGGAGAAATGCGTACCATCACGTTTCCGACTTTGATAAAGGTCGGATTGTAGCCTATCGCGATTGCGGTTTATCGTATCGCGACACTGCTGCAAGCGTTGGTCGAGATCCAATGTCTGTTAGCAGAATATGCAATCGATGGGTTCGGGAGTGTAATACGGAACGCCGCGCTGGATTCCAACGGCCTCGTATCACTAGCAGTCGAGATGATAGGCATCTTATCCGCATGGCTGTAACTGATTTGTGCAGCCACGTTTCGATCCCTGAGTCAGCAGATGGGGACGTTTGCACGACAACAACCATCTGCACGAACAGTTCGGCGACGTTTGCAGCAGCATGGACTTTCAGCTCGGAGACCATAGCTGCGGTTACCCTTGACGCTGCATCATAGACAGGAGCGTCTGCGATGGTGTACTCAACTACGAACCTGGGTGCACGAATGGGAAAACGTCATTTTTAGGATGAATCCAGGTTCTGTTTGCAGAATCATGACGGTCGCATCCGTGTTTGGCGACATCGCAGTGAACGCACATTGGAAGCGTGTATTCGTCATCGCCATACTGGCGTATCACCCGGCGTGATGGTATGGGGTGCCATTGGTTACACGTTTCGGTCACCTCTAATTCACATTGATGGCACTTGGAACAGTGTATGTTACATTTCAGATGTGTTACGACCCGTGGCTCTACCCTTCACTCGATCGCAGCGAAACCCTACATTTCAGTGGGATAATGCACGACCGCATGTTGCAGGTCCTGTACAGGCCTTTCTGGACACAGAAAATGTTCGACTGCTGCCCTGGCCAGCCCATTCTCCCGATCTCTCACCCAATGGTGGCTGAGCAACTGGCTCGGCACAATACGCCAGTCATTACTCTTGATGAACTGTGGTATCGTGTTGAAGCTGCATGAGCAGCTATACCTGTACACGCCACTCAAAGCCCAGGCGTATCAAGGCCGTTATTACGGCCAGAGGTGGTCGTTCTGGGTACTGATTTCTCAGGATCTATGCACCCAAATTGCGTGAAAATGTAATCACATGTCAATTCTAGTATTATATATTTGTCCAATGAATACCCGATTATCATCTGCATTTCTTCTTGGTGTAGCAATTTTAATGGCCAGTATTGTATCTACAGAAATTAGTCTAAAAAGTACATCACTCTCTTACTGTTTTTATTTGTTCTATGGGGGCCGAGTAAAGGCTTGTTGTTTCCCTGAACTGAATACATTTTAATCTTAGTTTCTGCAGATATTCCGGTTAACTGATTTCATTCTAATTCCAGTAGCTTCAATAATCTACTTCGCAGTACTTTTCAAAAAATAGGAAGATGTCGTGTCTTGACTGAAACTGGTGGATGGATACAGTGTGTCTCTGCCATAAAATAGAGATATATTCCGTAGGAGTGTCGGTGACCCTCTGGCTTGTTATTCAGGGCCGCCGTTACCGAATCAGTGTGTAAGGTCGCCTCACATGTAGTCCGGAGCGAAAGCAAAGCAATGCAAATGAGCTCGTCACCGTGGATATTTCTGCTGACGTGAACTGCAAGTACGAATGCAAATCTAAATGAAAACTCGCAGATGGGTCCGCACGGCAACACTTTGCAAGCCAGGCGTAGTGTAAAGCTCGTTAGTGACTGTCGCTCCGGGGCGGCCGTTGGTGAGGGGTGAAGCTCCTACAAGCCGGTGCAGCCACGCGGCGCACGGGACATCTCGTCTTCTGATGCTTTAATAATTTAATTTAAAACACACGTGAAATGTGACGCTTTGCACCGATGTGGCGTTAGCTTCGAATCAACGAGGGCAAGGAGAAAACTATTTGGCCTGGCAGTGAAAAACTGTCCTTATTTCAGGTAAGGAAGCTAATTTGTTATGACGTTATCTCCTTTTAGGTCCATGCACTTGGCGGAACATTTTTTCCAATGAATACTGTAGCTTACATTTCTAAGTTCGGTTATGTAACGTGAGCAGAATACCCGTCTATGACTGCTATACTTTATTTGTATGTCAATTGTAGTGGTATCACTGCCATCAGCTGCAGCGGGACGTTCAGCGGAATCAGCAGCGACGAGCGAAAATGTGTACCGGACTGGGATTCGAACCGCGGGATCGGTACGGTAAACTGGACAGGGACTGCGGGTAGGTGCGCTCCATGGGAGTATGGATTGGCCCTGAGGCGTACCGAGATAGTCCCTGCAGTTGCGATAACGCTTTGTCCCGGATTGCGCAGTTATTACGGCACCTGCCTGGCAAGCAGAAGATCCCGGGTTCGAATGCAAGTCCGGTAGACATTTTCACTCGTGGGCGCTGATTCCGCTTTATGTCCCACTGCTGCTGACAGCAGTGATCAACCTTCATTTTACATATATTGTTTCACAGCTGGTGGTTCTGCGTAGTGTCTGTTCTTTCAAAGGCACAGACACTGCGCATTAAAATACGCTCCTGGAAATGGAAAAAAGAACACATTGACACTGGTGTGTCAGACCCACCATACTTGCTCCGGACACTGCGAGAGGGCTGTACAAGCAATGATCACACGCACGGCACAGCGGACACACCAGGAACCGCGGTGTTGGCCGTCGAATGGCGCTAGCTGCGCAGCATTTGTGCACCGCCGCCGTCAGTGTCAGCCAGTTTGCCGTGGCATACGGAGCTCCATCGCAGTCTTTAGCACTGGTAGCATGCCGCGACAGCGTGGACGTGAACCGTATGTTTGACGGACTTTGAGCGAGGGCGTATAGTGGGCATGCGGAAGGCCGGGTGGACGTACCGCCGAATTGCTCAACACGTGGGGCGTGAGGTCTCCACAGTACATCGATGTTGTCGCCAGTGGTGAACGTGCCCGTCGACCTGGGACCGGACCGCAGCGACGCACGGATGCACGCCAACACCGTAGGATCCTATGCAGTGCCGTAGGGGACCGCACCGCCACTTCCCAGCAAATTAGGGACACTGTTGCTCCTGGGGTATCGGCAAGGACCATTCGCAACCGTCTCCATGAAGCTGGGCTACGGTCCCGCACACCGTTAGGCCGTCTTCCGCTCACGCCCCAGCATCGTGCAGCCCGCCTCCAGTGGTGTCGCGACAGGCGTGAATGGAGGGACAAATGGAGACGTGTCGTCTTCAGCGATGAGAGTCGCTTCTGCCTTGGTGCCAATGATGGTCGTATGCGTGTTTGGCGCCGTGCAGGTGAGCGCCACAATCAGGACTGCATACGACCGAGGCACACAGGGCCAACACCCGGCATCATGGTGTGGGGAGCGATCTCCTACACTGGCCGTACACCACTGGTGATCGTCGAGGGGACACTGAATAGTGCACGGTACATCCAAACCGTCATCGAACCCATCGTTCTACCATTCCTAGACCGCCAAGGGAACTTGAAAGAAGGTGTAAGTCAACTACCCTGGCCAGCAAGATCTCCGGATCTGTCCCCGATTGAGCATGTTTGGGACTGGATGAAGCGTCGTCTCACGCGGTCTGCACGTCCAGCACGAACGCTGGTCCAACTGAGGCGCCAGGTGGAAATGGCATGGCAAGCCGTTCCACAGGACTACATCCAGCATCTCCACGATCGTCTCCATGGGAGAATAGCAGCCTGCATTGCTGCGAAAGGTGGATATACACTGTACTAGTGCCGACATTGTGCATGCTCTGTTGCATGTGTCTATGTGCCTGTGGTTCTGTCAGTGTGATCATGTGATGTATCTGACCCCAGGAACGGGTCAATAAAGTTTCCCCTTCCTGGGACAATGAATTCACGGTGTTCTTATTTCAATTTCCAGGAGTGTATTATTTGTTGGTCTCATTACATATTCTACAGACATCACCCTTATATAATGGTATAGATGGACGTCGGAAGTCTGCGTATCCCGAACACACTCTATTTAATGAAACGCATACATAAAATATCTCTGCTATTCTTGTCGCAAAGGCACCTTGGTTGGGGAGTGCGTGTCCTGACGCAGATGATTTACTTCTTTGCACTCAGCGCCTCTTTCCGCGGATCTTCTCACCCAAATGTTTTATAAGATTTCCAGTAACTATCGTTTTAAGCTTGGTAAAGTAACCTTCTTGGAATTCTGGCGGAAAACCGCCTCCAAGGACGAAGGAATCAGAAATAAACACCGGCATATGACTGTAGGGAAGCAGCCTACTCAAGCCATATAAAATTCATATGCTTTCCATTGTGTGCCAGCCTAGTCCGCTGTAACTAGCTATTACGTCACGAATGTTGCCCAATACCTTAAAAATAAAGTAAATAATGTGAAAAGTTGATAGCATATCGGGAGTGATGCTAAAATAATAATGTGTTAAGTTTCAGTTTGGTAACTTAGACAGTTTTCGGAATTTGGACGTTTTACGTAAAAATCATCGGCGCAACAGGAAGGAGCTACAAACTTGAAAATTTATATTCGGGTTCCTTTTTTACTGTAATTTAATATATACAGCATGGTGGATCTCACAAAGTAATATTTTGGTTAAAATTCATGATTTTCTGTTTTGGTGTCCTAAAAGTTCGGAAGCAAGATAGATTAAGCTAGATGTTTAGATTTAGGTAGAATGGAGATACGCTATAATAACAAAGATGTGAGAAGTTTCAAAAAGGTAGCTAGAAAAGTATAGTTGTAACGTATCTCCAAAGGGCAAGTTCAGAGCTCATCTATTGCGTGCAGTACAACTAAAATATTTTTCTCACCAAAAGTATTTAAACTAGCCACATTAGAATTTTATTATAGATACTTACCTGTACACTGATTGCAAAATTAAATTGAGAGCTTCATTGGCCTTCAGCGAATGAAGCAATTAATTATTTAGTAGCTTGAAGTGGTGTTTTGCTAGCCCAGCGGCTAGTCAGTAAGGCAAATGTTGTCAGCTGTGCCTTCGGTGGTCCACAATTCGTATCAGCACGCACTCCGTGTCGGAGGCCGCGTCGCGTTTGTGTAGTTGACTGGAACAGCCTTGGATGCCGTGTAACATAACTCGATATGCACTTAACAATGAGTTCGCATTGTGGTAAAGTGTTAATTGCAAAACGACTTCAGTGATATATTCTCAGTTTGCGTATGTCGTATTTGCACATGTCGCTGCAGACTTTCTACCATTACTAGCGTGGCGTTAGATGAATATTAACATCAAATTTTGGGGAGCATTCACTTTGAACATTTATATCGATAATTGTTATTGAACAGTTTCGTTATCTAGGGATAACAGGATCTGCGCAATAGACTCCAAACAGCCCTGATAGTACAATGGCTGATATGGGTAATCATTTGTCTGGAATTTTACGCTTTATCGTTTTCATAATATAGTTAAAATTGTTATAGAAACTGCATTTTCTATCAATCCCAGACATCATCCTAAATGCTCAGAGTAATGAACTTCAATAATCAAAAATGGTTCAAATGGCTCTGAGCACTATGGGACTCAACTGCTGAGGTCATTAGTCCCCTAGAACTTAGAACTAGTTAAACCTAACTAACCTAAGGACATCACAAACATCCATGCCCGAGGCAGGATTCGAACCTGCGACCGTAGCGGTCTTGCGGTTCCAGACTGCAGCGCCTTTAACCGCACGGCCACTTCGGCCGGCTGAACTTCAATAATCAATAACTTTTATTCTCCATCAGAGTGGGCACAGTGAACTCTAATTGCCGGCATCATGTTTTTGCTAATCACTTTCTGGTTGCCAACATTGTAGCTAGAGAGCCTGTGTTGAGAACGGCAACACATAATAATAATAATAACTTAATTTTCCACACGCCGCCCTTTTTTTTTTGTCATCAGTCTACTGACTGGTTTGATGCGGCCCGCCACGAATTCCTTTCCTGTGCTAACCTCTTCATCTCAGAGTAGCACTTGCAACCTACGTCCTCAGTTATTTGCTTGACGTATTCCAATCTCTGTCTTCCTCTACAGTTTTTGCCCTCTACAGCTCCCTCTAGTACCATGGAAGTCATTCCCTCATGTCTTAGCAGATGTCCTATAATCCTGTCCCTTCTCCTTATCAGTGTTTTCCACATATTCACTTTCTCTCCGATTCTGCGTAGAACCTCCTCATTCCTTACCTTATCAGTCCACCTAATTTTCATCATTCGTCTATAGCACCACATCTCAAATGCTTCGATTCTCTTCTGTTCCGCTTTTCCCACAGTCCATGTTTCACTACCATACAATGCTGTACTCCAGACGTACATCCTCAGAAATTTCTTCCTCAAATTAAGGCCGGTATTTGATATTAGTAGACTTCTCTTGGCCAGAAATGCCTTTTTTGCCATAGCGAGTCTGCTTTTGATGTCCTCCTTGCTCCGTCCGTCATTGGTTATTTTACTGCCTTCGTGACCATCAATCTTGATGTTAAGTTTCTCGCTGTTCCCATTTCTACTACTTCTCATTACCTTCGTCTTTCTCCGATTTACTCTCAAACCATACTGTGTACTCATTAGACTGTTCATTCCGTTCAACAGATCATTTAATTCTTCTTCACTTTCACTCAGGATAGCAATGTCATCAGCGAATCATATCATTGATATCCTTTCACCTTGTATTTTAATTCCACTCCTGAATCTTTCTTTTATTTCCATCATTGCTTCCTCGATATACAGATTGAAGAGTAGGGGCGAAAGGCCACAGCCTTGTCTTACACCCTTCTTAATACGAGCACTTCGTTCTTGATCGTCCACTCTTATTATTCCCTCTTGGTTGTTGTACATATTGTATATGACCCGTCTCTCCCTATAGCTTACCCCTATTTTTTTCAGAACCTCGAACAGCTTGCACTATTCTATATTGTCGAACGCTTTTTCCTGGTCGACAAATCCTATGAAAGTGTCTTGATTTTTCTTTAGCCTTGGTTCCATTATTAGCCGTAACGTCAGAATTGCCTCTCTCGTCCCTTTACTTTTCCTAAAGCCAAACTGATCGTCACCTAGTGCATTCTCAATTTTCTTTCCCATTCTTCTGTATATTATTCTTGTAAGCAGCTTCGATGCATGAGCTGTTAAGCTGATTGTGCGATAATTCTCGCACTTCTCAGCTCTTGCCGTCTTCGGAATTGTGTGGATGATGCTTTTCCGAAAGTCAGATGGTATGTCGCCAGACTCATATATTCTACATACCAACGTGAATAGTCGTTTTGTTGCCACTTCCCCAAATGATTTTAGAAATTCTGATGGAATGTTATCTATCCCTTCTGCCTTATCGAAGCTCTTTTAAATTTCGATTCTAATACTGGATCCCCTATCTCTTCTAAATCGACTACTGTTTCTTCTTCTATCACATCAGACAAATCTCACCCTCATAGAGGCTTTCAATGTATTCTTTCCACCTATTTGCTCTCTCCTCTGCATTTAACAGTGGAATTCCCGTTGCACTCTTAATGTTACCACAGTTGCTTCTAATGTCACCAAAGGTTGTTTTGACTTTCCTGTATGCTGAGTCTGTCCTTCCGACAATCATATCTTTTTCGATGTCTTCACATTTTTCGTGCAGCCATTTCGTCTTAGCTTCCCTGCACTTCCTATTTATTTCACTCCTCAGCGACTTGTATTTCTGTATTCCTGATTTTCCCGGAACGTGTTTGTACTTCCTCCTTTCATCAATCAACTGAAGTATTTCTTCTGTTACCCATGGTTTCTTCGCAGCTACCTTCTTTGTACCTATGTTTTCCTTCCCAACTTCTGTGATGGCCCTTTTTAGAGATGTCCATTCCTCTTCGACTGTACTGCCTACTGCGCTATTCCTTATTGCTGTATCTATAGCGTTAGAGAACTTCAAACGTATCTCGTCATTCCTTAGTACTTCCGTATCCCACTTCTTTGCGTATTGATTCTTCCTGACTAATGTCTTGAACTTCATCCTACTCTTCATCACTACTATATTGTGATCTGAGTCTATATCTGCTCCTGGGTTCGCCTTACAATCCAGTATCTGATTTCGGAGTCTCTGTCTGACCATGATGTAATATAATTGAAATCTTCCCGTATCTCCCGGCCTTTTCCAAGTATACCTCCTCCTCTTATGATTCTTGAACAGGGTATTCGCTATTACTAGCTGAAACTTGTTACAGAACTCAATTAGTCTTTCTCCTCTTTCATTCCTTGTCCCAAGCCCATATTCTCCTGTAACCTTTTCTTCTACTCCTTTCCCTACAACTGCATTCCAGTTGCCCATGACTATTAGATTTTCGTCCCCCTTTACATACTGCATTACCCTTTCAATATCCTCATACACTTTCTCTATCTGTTCATCTTCAGCTTGCGACGTCGGCATGTATACCTGAACTATCGTTGTCGGTGTTGGTCTGCTGTCGATTCTGATTAGAACAACTCTGTCACTGAACTGTTCACAGTAACACACCCTCTGCCCTACCTTGCTATTCATAACGAATCCTACACCTGTTATACCATTTTCTGCTGCTGTTGATATTACCCGATACTCATCTGACCAGAAATCCTTGTCTTCCTTCCACTTCGCTTCACTGACCCCTACTATATCTAGATTGAGCCTTTGCATTTCCCTTTTCAGATTTTCTAGTTTCCCTACCACGTTCAAGCTTCTGACATTCCGCCCCACAAGACTATAAACGGAAACGAAACCGCTGCATTAAAAAGACATGTGTATTTCCAGGACACACTCTTTGGATTAGGCGACTCTCCGTCCAGATAACGATAGCTGTAGGAAACCAAGACGTCCGGTGCAAGATCAAAAGAAAAGTCTCCTACAAGCGGACTGCTAAAAACCTGGTGGATAACTGCGAAGCATTCGCATTGAAGTGCCAGAATTTGATGCACTTCTAAAAAGCATTGAAGTTCACTTAATATTAGGCGCAGAAAGATGATTAAAACCTGAAGCCTCGCGGAGTGGCCGCGCAGTTGGAGGCGCCAAGTGACGGATTGCGCGGCCCGTCCCGTCAGAGGGTCCAGCCCTCCCTCGGGCATGGGTGTGTGTGTGTGTGTGTGTGTGTGTGTGTTGTTCTTAGCATAAGTCAGTTTAAGTAGTGCGTAAGTCAAGGGACCGACGACCTCAGCAGTTTGGTCCATTAGCAATTCACACACACTTGAATATTTTAAAACTTGAAATTCACAATAGGTAGATTTTTGAGGAAAATTTAAGCGTATATGGAAAGGATAGAGAAATGGGAAAGAAAAGGTGATGTACTTCTCGCATTAGACTAGAAACTTAAATCCACCGACACATAAATAGAAGCCAAATGTGAGATTGGGCTAGACTCAGTGTCAAGCGTTGGTATAAAATTTAAATAGGGTTCTTCTTCTTGTCTGTCTATCGACCACGAGACTCACCTGATGATATAACCGAAAACTTTACAGAAAACTTCAGTTCGTTTGAAGAGTCCGCGCAGTATATGGTGGCCAATACTCAGTGGCCAGTTGTCGTCCGAAGAGCTGGGCGAGCTCATTCATTTCTTCAGAAGGGGAGGCTTACATTCTTTGCCGGACGGCGACGGCAGAATCGAGGCGCACGCCCTGGAATCTTTCCCAAATTATTTTGTGGGAACTATTCCGTAAAAAAAATTTATTTTTTCACTGATTGTAGCCTTATGTATCAGCTTCACGCAACGTGCTTATTATTTGGTTAATGGTCGTAATTATTTTAATATTTGCATTTAAGTAACAAAATATCCGAAATTCCAAAAAGTTTGGAATGAGAAATAGGTGCCGCTATGATTTTGCCTTTGGTGCATAATATGTTGCTGCGTGCGAAATTTAGCTAAAATATTAAATTTTTCTCTAGACTTAAGTGGAGGTTTATCCGTCCCCATTCTCAAGAAAATTGACCTGATGTAGCACACTCATTATCGATCAAGAGCCCCAGCAATAAAGCCAGAATGAAATATCCACAACATTCCTCATACTTCATAAACGGTTTCAGATATCGAAATGAGATTTTGGAAAGTGATAGCACTCAAAGAGGAAAATAATTTGCCATATGGATATTATGCAAAACTTCATTATCTACCGTGTTATTTCACGAAATACAGATTTTTTTCGATGAAACAATGTAATTTTTAAGGGCCAACCATTGCTGCTGAGACAAGAAATGCTGTGGGTTTTGGAACAACGTAAGTGAAGAGATCATACTTTCATTTTTGTATCGAGGATGTGCTTTTTCATAAGCTATTGACCTTGCTTTTCCCCAAGTTCCGCACTTAATACACCAGAATTCTCTTGCAAGTACAACTGTACAACATGTTAGAGATGTGACACTGTGTGAACTCCACTGCCTTTTGACAAAAGAATCAAATCCTAACGAGGCGACAAGAGAAATTTAGGTTTTATTCGAAATTTCAGAACTCTCCATCCATGACATTTCTCTGAAAGTTACAAATGGTTGACAAGTCAGGCACAAGTAAATTACATTTTTGGCGGAATTTTTTAAGTACTAACCGAAACAGAGGTGACAGTGCATCTTTTTTAATGGCCACCATACGATTAAAATGTGGGTGTAGGCTTCAGATTAGAACGGCACTTTCCCAACAGCACTCGGTATTTCCCCTACAGCGCTCGGCCACTACCACTCTCCCCACATGTACCCTCCCGACTGCGCGTATACCGACCACGTTATTCTGTGTACACTCTGCATAAGTTCCCTAATCGTACTATAATCACTGGAGGAGAGTTCAATAATCCAACAATCAATTGAGACAGTTATACACTACTAGCCATTAAAACTGCTACACCACGAAGATGACATGTTAAAGACGTGAAATTTAACCGACAGGGAGAAGATGCTGTGATATGCAAATGATTAGCTTTTCAGAGCATTCACACAAGGTTGGCGCCGGTGGCGACACCTACAACGTGCTGACATGAGGAATGCTTCCAACCGATTTCTCATACACAAACAGCAGTTGACCGGCGTTGCCTGGTGAAACGTTGTTGTGACGCCTCGTGTAAGGAGGAGAAATGTGTACCATCACGTTGCCGACTTTGATAAAGGTCGGATTGTAGCCTATCGCGATTGCGGTTTATCGTATCGCGACATTGCTGCTCCCGTTGGTCGAGATCCAATGACTGTTAGCAGAATATGGAATTAGTGTGTTCAGGAGGGTAATACGGAACGCCGTGCTGGATCCCAATGGCGTCGTATCACTAGCAGTCGAGATGACAGGTGTAGCGACCCTTTTTTCTATGCCGACTTCCGTATCTTGCATGAATGTAGGAATATTAATTTATCTACACATTGACTGGTATTGAGGGGTTTTTTTATATCCCGGCTAGTTCTTAAATTAACCCCAGTGAGTCACTACACGCATTCTCTTCCCAGTTCTGACGGAAAAAACCATAAGTAAATTAATAATAGTGTTTTCAATAAATTCTCGTTCAGTGTTTTCAATAGCTTCTCGTTCACTTGTTTCAGTTACTAGTCTGCAGTTTATCCTTGGTGAAAATCACGTAACCTAATTATTTATGAACCTAAATCGAACTAAAATTCAAGACGAATAGTCAATTTCAAATTAACACGTTATTTTATATGACAATAATTATTAATAAATCAGTTCATTCACACGATCGCATTCAAAGGGGTTCTTTGAATAAGTATCTAATCTGGAATACCGTCAATATCAGAGATACTAAACAATGTTCTGTCACTTTCGATAAAGAGATTGTACCCGTTTAATATCCATAAACTGTCACGAACTATGATTACTAGTCGCGTGAAGTAAAGCTTTTCCACTATCGCAATACAAAGTCCGAATCTGTCCAAAAATCGTTAATTCCGTAAAATATTTAAATCTTCACACGAATTGACGTTAAAGTCAGAGAGATTATTGATCACCTCGCCGTTCCTCTAATATGACAAAAGTTCTAATTCTGATCTGAAATGAATGTTTCCCAAAAAACAATCTCGTCGTGATTTATTCTTGCGTCCTGGTTTAATGAAGCTCCTACTGTTGCTTCCTAAAGCTGTACGTCCTAATTGACTTCGAACAGACTAGAGGATAGAGACTGGAGTATCATATGTCTATTTGTACTTTATTAACGCTATATTTAGTGTTCAAGACCTACGTTCTGTGACTATAATATTGATTTCCTCATATATAAGAATAACTAATAATTTAACCATTTCTATCGTTCTTCCCCCCTCCCATGCTTCCAAAATTTATGATTAAAATTCTTTTCTTTTTCTATTATTTTTCTACTATATTCCCTCTATTTGTCTCTTATTTCTATTTTGTAAATTACTACTTGTGGAGGGGCTTGGGACATTTTCTGAATTTATATTTCGAGGGCATGGGAGCTAAACTGGGAGCTATTTTGGTTTATTACCACCGAGAGGCGTTGTAGGTGTTACACAGGCATCTTATCCGCATGGCTGTAACGGATCTTGCAGCCACGTCTCGGTCCCTGAGTCAACAGATGGGGATGTTTGCAAGACGCAACTATCTGCACGAACGGTTCGACGACGTTTGCAGCAGCATGGACTATCAGCTCGGAGACCATGGCTGCGGTTACCCTTGACGCTGCATCGTAGACAGGAGCGCCTGCGATGGTGTACTCAACGACGAACCTGGGGGCAAGAATGGCAAAACGTCATTTTTTCGGATGAATCCAGGTTCTGTTTACAGCATCATGATGGTCGCATCCGTGTTTGGCGACATCGCGGTGAACGCACATTGGAAGCGTGTATTCGTCATCGCTATACTGCCGTATCACCGAGCGTGATGGTATGGGGTGTCATTAGATACATCTCTCGTACACCTCTTGTTCGCACTGACGGCACTTTGAGCAGTGGACGTTACATTTCAGATGTGTTACAACCCGTGGCTCTAACCTTCATTCGATCCCTGCGAAACCCTACATTTCAGCAGGATAACGCACGACCGCATATTGCAGGTCCTGTACGGGCTTTTCTGGATACAGAAAATGTTCGACTGCTGCCCTGACCAGCACATTCTCCAGATCTCTCACCAATTGAAAACATCTGGTCAATGGTAGCCGAGCAACTGGCTCGTCGCAATACGCCAGTCACTACTCTTGATGAACTGTGGTATCGTGTTGAAGCTGCATGGGCAGCTGTACCGGTACAATCCATCCAAGCTATGTTTGACTGAATGCCCAGGCGTATCAAGGCCGTTATTGCGGCCAGAGGTGGTTGTTCTGGGCACTGATTTCTCAGGATCTATACACCCAAATTGCGTGAAAATGTAATCACATGGCAGTTCTAGTATAATATATCTGTCCAATGAATACCCGTTTATCATCTGCATTTCTCCTTGGTGTAGCAATTTGACTGGCCAGTAGTTTTGTTAGTGGAGGGCGAAGCAAGATATCATGTGAAACATTATTAAATGGCTTCTGAAACTACCTAGCACCGATAGTCCAGAACCCCAGTCATGGTGGAACTATATTAAAATTAAAGACAGTAAATGATCCTTTGTTGTAACGACTGCGCCGGCCGGTGTGGCCGTGCGGTTAAAGGCGCTACAGTCTGGAGCCGCGTGAACGCTACGGTCGCAGGTTCGAATCCTGCCTCGGACATGGGTGTGTGTGATGCCCTTAGGTTAGTTAGGTTTAAGTAGTTCTAAGTTCTAGGGGACTGATGACCTTAGAAGTTAAGTCCCATAGTGCTCAGAGCCATTTGAACCATTTTTTTGTAACGACTGCAACTAATGATTTTAGAGAGTCTTGGGAACAGCGCTGGTCAGCCTTCTTGACCAACAGCTAAGTAAGACATACGAAGTGATGTAGAAGGGCAGTGAATGGAGATCAGCAAGGAAGCAAGACTGTGAAGGGAGAAGATGGGAAGTTATCGTGTGTCGGTTATACAGCACTGGCTGTCCTATCTCTCTCCCTCTCTCTCTCTCTCTCTCTCTCTCTCTCTCTCCCTCTCTCTCTCTCTTTCTCTGCTACTGGCTTGTGTGCGGAGGACGGAGCGCTGCCGCAGGCTGCGTCGGTGACTTCTGATAAGGTTTCACGTGGATGTGACGGTTACGGCTCGCTGGAGTGGCAGCTGGTGCAAGAAGAGATAGCCGCTAGCAGAGACCGACGCGAACTTCCTTGCGGGAGAACGGCTCTGTGGACATCACATCTCGGTAAAGACCATGGTTTCACTTTGATGGTGTTGTAGTAGTATTTGGACAGCGTTATTTTGACGAAATTTTGCTGCTGTCACAACGCTGAGTTTCTGAGCTGCAGCTCCGATCTGCGTTCCTTGTTTATGACATAATGTTACTCTCGGTCCATTTTGTTAATTGCATTTTTCTTTCGCATAAGTTCATTGATTCTCTGGTTGGCTAAGAGTAACATGTTCTGCCCTGTTTTGATTGCTGCCATGTGGCATTAAGATTTCATTAACTGATTCTGTATGTGTTCAGTATAATATTTAATCTATTACACAGGTTTTTTGAAAGTGGCCATGTGTAACTATTTTGTCAAAGCAATTAAGCTGCTGGCACCACATATTATTTCAGTTAACATTTGGCTTTTTATTCATGTTGGTTTTTAAAAAAGTAAGTTTTCCATGTGTCAGAATAATTGCAGTTTACAAGTAAATAAATATGTTTAAGAATATTGAATATGTAACTGAAGAGTAAGTTATTGAGATTATGCTACTGAACCAATTTCATATGGGGGAGCAAATGCCTCGAATTTTGACTAAGACTAATTGCATTGCAGTGTTGTCAGCTTCATATCTTCGGTTATTGTTCTATTTTGCGTATTGTAAAGGGGCTCTTAGGGCCATATGTAAAATTTTAGATTCATTGCTTATTTCTTTATTAACTGTGAAACGTGTAACTTGTCCAGAATAACTCTAGCACATTCCGCAGCAAAACTTGACTAGACGAAGAAGCAGTATATCTCAATGAGGAACTTCAAACTTATAGTTCTGAAGTACAGGAGCATGTAGAGGAACTATGGCTCAGGTTTAAGAAAATAGTCGACCATGCACTGAATACTTATGTTCCCAGTAGAACAGTTCATGATGGGAGAGATCCTCTATGTTATACAGTCACTGTAAAGGAAATTCTAAGAAAAGCGAGACTACTGCGTAGGATGTATAAAATAAAACATTGGGCTACAGACAGACAGATGCTGTATGAAACACATTTTGCATTCAAGAGAGCAAAGCTTTAAGCTTTGAATGACTACTGTAGGAGAATATTGTCGAATTACCTTTCCCAAAACCGTAAGAAATTCTGGTCGTATGCAGAGGCTGTTAGTGGCACTAAAGTTAGTGTCCGGTCACTTATGAAGAAGACAGGACTGAAATTTAGAGTAGCAAAGCAAAACCAGAAATACTTAGCTCTGTTTTCAAATGTTCCTTTGTATATATATATATATATATATATATATATATATATATATATATATATATATATATATATATAGGGTTATTACAAATGATTGACGCGATTTCACAGCTCTACAATAACTCTATTATTTGAGATATTTTCACAATGCTTTGCACAGACATACAAAAACTCAAAAGTTTTTTTAGGCATTCACAAATGTTCTATATGTGCCCCTTTAGTGATTCGGCAGACATCAAGCCGATAATCAAGTTCCTCCCACACTCAGCGCAGCATGTCCCCATCGCATCGTTGATGCGAGCTCGCAGTTCTGGCGCGTTTCTTGGTAGAGGAGGTTTAAACACTGAATCTTTCACATAACCCCACAGAAAGAAATCGCATGGGGTTAAGTCGGGAGAGCGTGGAGGCCATGACATGAATTGCTGATCATGATCTCCACCACGACCGATCCATCGGTTTTCCAATCTCCTGTTTAAGAAATGCCGAACATCATGATGGAAGTGCGGTGGAGCACCATCCTGTTGAAAGATGAAGTCGGCGCTGTCGGTCTCCAGTTGTGGCATGAGCCAATTTTCCAGCATGTCCAGATACACGCGTCCTGTAACGTTTTTTTCGCAGAAGAAAAAGGGGCCGTAAACTTTAAACCGTGAGATTGCACAAAACACGTTAACTTTTGGTGAATTGCGAATTTGATGCACGAATGCGTGAGGATTCTCTACCGCCCAGATTCGCACATTGAGTCTGTTCACTTCACCATTAAGAAAAAATGTTGCTTCATCACTGAAAATAAGTTTCGCACTGAACGCATCCTCTTCCATGAGCTGTTGCAACCGCGCCGAAAATTCAAAGCGTTTGACTTTGTCATCGGGTGTCAGGGCTTGTAGCAATTGTAAACGGTAAGGCTTCTGCCTTAGCCTTTTCCGTAAGATTTTCCAAACCGTCGGCTGTGGTACGTTTAGCTCCCTGCTTGCTTTATTCGTCGCTTCCGCGGGCTACGCGTGAACTTGCCCGCACGCGTTCAAACCGTTTCTTCGCTCACTGCAGGCCGACCCGTTGACTTCCCTTTACAGAGGCATCCAGAAGCTTTAAACTGCGCATACCATCGCCGAATGGAGTTAGCAGTTGGTGGATCTTTGTTGAACTTCGTTCTGAAGTGTCGTTGCACTGTTATGACTGACTGATGTGATTGCATTTCAAGCACGACATACGCTTTCTCGGCTCCTGTCTCCATTTTGTCTCACTGCGCTCTCGAGCGCTCTGGCGGCAGAAACCTGAAGTGCGGCTTCAGCCGAACAAAACTTTATGAGTTTTTCTACGTATCTGTAGTGTGTCGTGACCATATGTCAATGAATGGAGCTACAGTGAATTTATGAA
Organism: Schistocerca americana; assembly: GCF_021461395.2. Lineage (NCBI taxonomy): Eukaryota > Metazoa > Arthropoda > Insecta > Orthoptera > Acrididae > Schistocerca > Schistocerca americana. The sequence goes on from NC_060123.1 coordinate 317,890,983, forward strand.
ATCGCTTCAATCATTTGTAATAGCCCTGTATATATTCGCAGGTTTAGTGGTGTCATTATTAGGTGGTAGGCATTTGAAATCACAACAATGTTGTGCGTATAAACCAACAACATAGGGAAAAACGCTGCGTATTTGGAAGGGGGAGGGGGGGGAGGAATCACAGTTGAAGAGAAGGAAGGCGTGGACAGGGTAGGGGGGGTGGGGGGAATGGGTGGAAGATGGTACCAAAACATTGTTGTTGTTGTTGTGGTCTTCAGTCCTGAGACTGGTTTGATGCAGCTCTCCATGCTACTCTATCCTGTGCAAGCCTCTTCATCTCCCAGTACCTACTGCAACCTACATCCTTCTGAATCTGCTTAGTGTATTCACCTCTTGGTCTCCCTTTACGATTTTTACCCTCCATGCTGCCCTCCACTGCTAAATTTGTGATCCCTTGATGCCTCAAAACACATCCTACCAACCGATCCCTTCTTCTAGTCAAGTTGTGCCACAAACATCTCTTCTCCCCAATCCTATTCAATACCTCCTCATTAGTTACGTGATCTACCCACCTTATCTTCAGCATTCTTCTGTAGCACCACATTTCGAGAGCTTCTATTCTCTTCTTGTCCAAACTAGTTATCGTCCATGTTTCATTTCCATACATGGCTACACTACATACAAATACTTTCAGAAACGAGTTCCTGACACTTAAATCTATACTCGATGTTAACAAATTTCTCTTCTTCAGAAACGATTTCCTTGCCATTGCCAGTCTACATTTTATATCCTCTCTACTTCGACCACCAAAACATATACGTCAGTTACTTAGGAGACCTGGTTGATGGCACCCTGAATGCAAAAGAGCTTTTGTTTGGTTATTCAGTCTTCTGACTTTGATGCGGCCAACCACAAATTCTTCTCCTGTGCCAACCTCTTCAACTCAGATTAGCACTTGCAACTTGCGTCCTCAATTATTTGCTGGCTGTATTCCAACCTCCGTCTTTCTCTACAGGTTTTTCCCTCGACAGCTCCCTCTGATACCATGAAAGTCATTCCCTGATGTCTTAGCAGATGTCGTATAATCCTATTACTTCTCCTTTTCACTATTTTCCACATATTCTTTTCCTCTCCGATTCTGCACGGAACCTCCTCATTCCTTACCTTATCAGCCCATCAAATTTTCAAGATTCGTCTGTAGCACCGAATCTCAAATACTTCGATTCTCATCTGTTCCGGTATTCCCACAGTCCATGTTTCATTACCACACTATACTGTGCTCCAAACGTACATTCTCAGAAATTTCTTCCTCAAATAAAGACCTATGTTAGATACTAGCAGACTTCTCTTGGGCAGGAATGCACTTTTTGACAATGCTAATCTGTTTTTGATGTCATCTTTGCTCTGTCCATCGTTGGTTATTTTGCTGCCTAGGTAGTAGAATTCTTCAACTTCATGTGCTCTGTGACCATCAATCCTTACGTTAAGTTCCACACTGTTCTCATTTCTGCTGCTTCTCATTTCTTTCGTCTTTCTTTGATTTACCCTCAGTCCATATTCTGTACTCATTAGATTGTTTATTCCATTCAACAGATCATGTAATTCTTCTTCACTTTCACTCAGGACAGCAATGACCTCAGCGAATCGTATCATTGATACCCTTTCACCTCGAATTTTAATTTCTCTCCTGAACCTTCCTTTTATTTCCATCCTTGCTTCTTCGATATACAGACTGAACTCTGGGGGGCGGATGAACACATCCCTATCTTCCACCCTTTTTGATCCGAGCATTTCGTTATTGGTCGTCCACTCTTATTATTTTCTCTTGGCTCTTGTACATATTGTATATAACCAGTCTCTGCCTGTAACTTACCCTTATTTTTCTCGGAATTTCGACAATATTGCACCATTTGACATTGCTGAATAGAGTTTATGCTTAATAATCTGAATAGCCTCTATCATAATATTCAGTTTACCAAAGAGGTCGAAGAGAACAAGACCATTACTTTCCTTGAGCTAAAAATCACTAATGTTAACAACAGATGTGCATTCGGAATATTCTGAAAACCAACTACTGGCTGTATAATTAATAACCAATATTGTCACCCATCTAACCATGCAAGGGCTTACTTCAACTCTGAGGTGTATCGACTACTTAATCTTCCACCGAATAGCGAAGAGATAGTGAAAGAATTACAAATTTTACAGGACTGGCTGTCAGTAACGGGTACATTCCAGATGTAGCCACAAATCTGTATGAAAAGAAAATTAGGCATAATAAGGATCTGAGTATTATGGAAATTACTCTAACTAGGGATGAAGAGAGGGGATTCCCCCCCCCCCCCCCCCCCCCCCCCCCCCGAGTTATTGTCATATGTGCATTTCATTGCAATGGTTCTTTTAGTAAGGAATTAATCGAATGTTATGTCTCCAATTCTGTTAACAGCCTACTTTGTTTAAAGGACGTGAAGGAAAACCTGCAACTGACGCCGGTCACTCCTCGAACACAGTGAAAACATAAGACCTGTCTGGCTAACGGTCCTCGCTTAGAGAAAGTGACTGTGTGTACTGTGGAGTGGCTTATAGAAGTCCGAAAGAAGTTTCACCTGTGCACTGCACTTGTGGTATAATAGCCTAGGGAACATGGGACACATCCAAGGACCGACGAAGTATTTATGTTACCAGGGTAGTTAAAGAACCATAGCAGCTATGGAAACTCAGAGGCTGTTAGCGAATTCCAAAAAGGTGTGAGTCTGCGACGTAACGCGCTCTTTCGCACATCGACGGCGGTTCTGCAACATAAATTGTCCACCTACCTCGATACTGCTGCAGATCTGCACACGTAACTCCTGACTGCAGCTGCTTAAGAGATCTCAGAAAAGCAAATGTTGAAGAAACTTAGTTTTCATAACTACACGTCGGCGGCCGCTATAAGTACAAAAAGCTGAAAATAGTCTTGTAAACTCTAAAGAATAAATCGGAAATGTGTTGCTGTTCAAATTTCTATCACCTTTATCACTGTGCCGAAACGCTGAAGTCACAATATCACTTCATTTTACACATAATGCATTCGGACACATGACCGGCTCCTTCGAAAGCTAGTCCACCACTTCCTTCTAGTCTCTGCTCCACAAGCACCTCTATCTCATGTGTTAGGTGGCAAACTGTCTCACTTCTTATTGGCTGTACAGAATTGCGGCCAATCAGAACTGACTTTCAGGGTGCGGCTCGCGCCGAAATCAAGCAAGAGCTAACCACTGCTCTCAGCTCATTGATGTCATTAAAATAAGCAACTCAAAACTCTCTTGTTAAAAAAATAAAATGAAATAAACTTTAATTTGTACTTTACGTCAGGAATTTAACTACATAGTCGCGAACGTTCTGGCTGTCTCTTACATATTCAAATATGCTTCGACATATGTCATCCTCTAGTAGGGGAACCACTGGTGGATCCGTTCCCACGATACAAAGCTGGAACACTTGCAACTTCCTATAGAGAATTGCAAACAGAAAATTTAATATTGGCGAATGTCCCGCATACACTCACCCAAGTACTCTCTTTCACACTCACCATAACACAAAACATAAATATCTACTAGAAATTCTTGAAGTTATTACTACAGCAAAATTACGAAAGGTTTTCTAGATTTAGAACTTTCCAAATTTGAATATAAACACTGAAGGTGTTATCATATCTTTTCAAATAGTCACAGCTGGTGAACTATTAACATTTAGTTTTTTAAGAATCGGATGATTCCGTTTTTTACTGACTTTTTTTTTGTAAGCTACAAATTATGACAGTTACAGATTTTGACAGATTGTTCCTTTACACAACAGAAGCTTATGTACCTAATATGAAGTTCGTCAGGCTATTTCTAGATCAGTTATTAATTTTTATAGTTCCAGAGAATGTAACTACTCCGTAAGCGTTTCTCCGCTACTTTCACACACTGCAGTCACGCCATATGATCATGACGCGCGTCTGCAGGACACAGCTCGCCCGTTGCAGATCGTATAAGATTATGACTGCTACACTGGAGCCCACATACATTCATACAAGAAAGCTTTAATAGACAAACTGGCGAGCGCGCCCTAGCTGCGACGCCTGAAGTTGTTAGATGTGAAGTTTAGCATTTCCACTGAAAAGCATTAATTGTGGCTTATCGGCGCATCCATATTGTGAAGGTCACCTGGAAGGATCTACCACGACAGCCGTGCAGAAGGGAGTCGCGTGCCCTATGGGAGCTCATTGCTATTGATCTGTGTGAGATGACCGGTCAGAAGAATGAAGACGTAGAAAGTGTGTTGGTATTACTGGAGATTGCTAGGAGCGTTGGAGGACGGTGCTGGGAGGGAGTGGTCGATCGCTCTGGCCACATCGAGTGGTGAGTGCAGCTGTAGACTATGGGGGTAGTGGGTAGTTCTCCCTGGAGTGGCGAAAAAGACTCGGCCTCCGCAGCATGAGGAAAAATGCCACAGGGAACTCTTTATAGACAATTTACGACTTGGAGGAGGAAGTGTATAGGTAGAAGAATGGAGAACACGCAGTGCAGCTGAGAGCAGCTGCAGTTGGAGCCAGGAGCTGCTGTGGGCATTCCTCAATCTTACATAAGCCTTGTGATCAACGTGATTGAAGGAACACAGTCGCGGATTTGGTTCAGTGCTGTGCCTATTAAGTTGTCACCAGAAATTAATAAAAGCTTCTTATTTAGTTTCTGGTGACGATAGCGTCCTAACATTTAGTCTTTTCCTTTCTTTGTGTCATTTCATGTAATTTGTGATGTCGTTGGGTTCAAGAGTGTGCGTGAGTCTTTGTGTCAACGACTCAATGTTCGAAGAACACGTCGGCACTAAATTGCGCTAAAACGGCATATTAAAAACATAAAATACGTCTTAACAGAACGTTAAGTTCGCATACATATTTTACACTAAGCGCACTCTTGACCGTAGTACAATGATGCCATGACATTATATTATTGTATTACAGTTACAAATTTCTTTCCAGACTTTTTTTTTTATCAGAGACGAAATCCTAGGACACAGAAAGCTTGAAGCTTGCACATAAGAGCAGAGCAAAATGTACACCTGGCAGAAAAATCACAGAACTATGCATGCATATACGTCTGAAGGAACAGACACTGTAATAATAGTATCACAAGTACTATACTGCAGCGCCTTGTTGTTTAATACACTTTGCAATGTCCCTGAGACATGCTTGCACGACTGAAGGAACAGTCAGTGCACCGATCGACAGCCGTATGAAATACGAGAATGATATCCGCATTTGCTAATAGAGCTAAACTTTGCCTGTACTATACGTTGCAATGTGCATTAGAATAATACAGGCACTACAGTGTAGTACTCGTATTTCACGCCTAATAACTAGGCTTCGGCTTTAATCATACGACCGAGCGACGTGGCACAGTGGTTATCACACTTGACTCGCATTCGGGAGGACGACGGTTCAAACCCGCGTCCGGCCTTCTTGATTTAGGTTTCCCGTGGTTTCTCTAAATCGCTTCGGGCAAATGCCGGGCTGGTTCCTTTGAAAGGGCAAGGTCGACGTCTTTCCCCGTCCTCCCCTAATCCGATGGGACCGATGACCTCGGTGTTTGCCGGCCGGAGTGGCCGTGCGGTTCTAGGCGCTACAGTCTGGAACCGAGCGACAGCTACGGTAGCAGATTCGAATCCTGCCTCGGGCATGGATGTGTGTGATGTCCTTAGGTTAGTTAGGTTTAATTAGTTCTAAGTTCTAGGCGACTGATGACCTCAGAAGTTAAGTCGCATAGTGCTCAGAGCCATTTGAACCATTTTTTGAACCTCGGTGTTTCGTCCCCTCACCGAATCAGCCAATCTTATCGTGTACGGGGCTCACAGTATCAGTGCGAGTACGTGATGTAGACGTATGATGTAAACGAAAATGGTGACTTACAGAAGTTTGGGTTGGTGCGAAGAGCGTGTTTGGGTGACCGAGATGGTGAAGGCAACCGACCGCGTTAAGCAAAAATCTTGGTTCGAGCCCCGCTCATACACAAATTTTCACCAATGAATAGTACAGCAAAAGTTTAGCAATATTCGAAAATGCGGATATGATTCTAGTATAACAGTATTACAGCCTAGAAGGGCTGAACGACAATAATACTAAGGTGGAACACATTTGCCTCATTAGCTCTACTGCGAGAATCCACGTAAGCTGCGGGGCATGAAGGCTTGGACCGTCGCTGGAAGCATGTTTGGATAGCCGAGATTGTCCAGGCGACCGCTCGTGATAGCGGGAAATCCGGGTTCGAGTCCCTGTCCGGCACATATTTTATGTCTAACCAGTAAGTACATGAGTGCCTAATACAGCTGATGTCAAAACTATTCGGAACTGCGATAAAATTTCGTATCTTTTAGAACTAGCACAAAAGTCTTAGTTACCTTATCCGCAGAACATTGTGTACCTGTCTGGATCAGTTGCTACCACACTAGTATTGTCGACAGACAGATAAACCAGCCAATGCAATCCATAACCGGTACTATTAGAAAAACTCCGCTCTTGTGGCTACTATTACAGATCAATGTCACACTTCTCCAAACTAAACTGGCAGCTTTCAAATAACAGTTAGAAAACTGTAATGTCTACCAATCGCTTCCCATTCATTTCCATAAAGATTTCGTCAAACGGAAGCAGCTGAGACTGTAGTCAAGACATCTTCTTACTTTGTTTGAATATATTGATCATTGCACGATCCTTATCTTCATTTATTCGTGGTGGGGTTTCGGGTTCCGCTGGATAGGTCAAGAGTCCACTACACCCAACAGGCGGCTACACGAGTAGCAGGGGTTGTGTGGCGTGAACTGGGAGGTTTTTCAGGTTAGATGGCCTCGGGCAAGTACAGAAAGGGCAACAGCCTCAAAGGGTGCGGGGCAAAGTCAGGACATGTCGGGACCAAGCAGCAGTCGGTATTGTAATTGTAAACTGTCGAAGCTGCGTTGGTAAAGTACCGGAACTTCAAGCGCTGATAGAAAGCTCCGAAGCTGAAATCGTTATAGGTACGGAAAGCTGGCTGAAGCCAGAGATAAATTCTGCCGAAACTTTTACAAAGACACAGACGGTGTTTAGAAAGGATAGATTGCATGCAACCGGTGGTGGCGTGTTTGTCGCTGTTAGTAGTAGTTTATCCTGTAGTGAAATAGAAGTGGATAGTTCCTGTGAATTATTATGGGTGGTGGTTATACTCAACAACCGAACTAGGTTAATAATTGGCTCCTTTTACCGACCCCCCTACTCAGCAGCATTAGTGGCAGAACAGCTGAGAGAAAATATGGAATACATTTCACATAAATTTCCTCAGCATGTTATAGTCTTAGGTGGAGATTTCAGTTTACCAGATATGGACTGGGACACTCAGATGTTTAGGACGGGTGGTAGGGACAGAGCATCGAGTGACATTATACTGAGTGCACTATCCGAAAATTACGTCGAGAAATTAAACAGAGAACCGACTCGTGGAGATAAAATCTTGGACCTACTGATAACAAACAGACCCGAACTTTTCGACTCTGTAAGCGCAGAACAGGGAATCAGTGATCGTAAGGCCCTTGCAGCATCCCTGAATATGGAAGTAAATAGGATTACAAAAAAAGGGAGGAAGGTTTATCTGTTTAGCAAGAGTAATAGGAGGCAGATTTCAGACTACCTAACAGATGAAAACGCAAATTTCTGTTCCGACACTGACAATGTTGAGTGTTTATGGAAAAAGTTCAAGGCAATCGTAAAATGGGTTTTAGACAGGTACGTGCCGAGTAAAACTGTGAGGGATGGGAAAAACCCGCCGTGGTTCAACAACAAAGTTAGGAAACTACTGCGAAAGCAAAGAGAGCTTCACTGCAAATTTAAACGCAGCCAAAACCTCTCAGACAAACAGAAGCTAAACGATGTCAAAGTTAGTATAAGGAGGGCTATGCGTAAAGCGTTCAGTGAATTCGAAAGTAAAATTCTATGTACCGACTTGACAGAAAATCCTAGGAAGTTCTGGTCTTACGTTAAATCAGTAAGTGGCTCGAAACAGCATATCCAGACACTCCGGGATGATGATGGCATTGAAACGGAGGATGACACGCGTAAAGCTGAAATACTAAACACCTTTTTCCAAAGCTGTTTCACAGAGGAAGACGGCACTGCAGTTCCTTCTCTAAATCACCACACGAACGAAAAAATGGCTGACATCGAAATAAGTGTCCAAGGAATAGAAAAGCAAGTAAAATCACTCAACAGAGGAAAGTCCACCGGACCTGACGGGATACCAGTTCGATTCTACACAGAGTACGCGAAAGAACTTGCCCCCTTTCTAACAGCGGTGTACCGCAAGTCTCTAGAGGAACAGGTAGTCCCACTTTTCAAGAAGGGTCGTCGAGCAGATGCGCAAAACTATGGGTCTATATCTCTGACATCGAGCTGTTGTAGAATTTTAGAATTTGTTTTTTGCTCGCGTATCATGTCATTTCTGGAAACCCGGAATCTACTCTGAAGGAATAAACATGGATTCCGGAAACAGCGATGGTGTGAGACCCAAGTTGCTTTATTTGTTCATGAGACCCAGAAAATATTAGATACAGGCTTCCAGGTAGATGCCATTTTCCTTGACTTCCGGAAGGCGTTCGATACAGTTCCGCACTGTCGCCTGATAAACAAAGTAAGATCCTACGAAATATCAGACCAGCCGTGTAGCTGGATTGAAGAGTTTTTGGCAGACATAACACAGCATGTTGTTCTCTAGACGTCTACAGACCTTAAAGTAACCTCTGGCGTGCCACAGGGGATTGTTATGGGACCATAGCTTTTCCCAATATATATAAATGACCTAGTAGATAGCGTCGGAAGTTCCATGCTGCTTTTCGCGGATGATACTGTAGTATACAGAGAAGTTGCAGCATTAGAAAATTGCAGCGAAATGCAGGGAGATCTGCAGCGGATAGGCACTTAGTGCAGAGAGTGTGCAACTGACTCTTAATATAGACAGATTTAATGTATTGCGAATACATAGAAAGAAGGATCCTTTATTGTATAATTATATGATAGCGGAACAAACATTGGTAACAGTTACTTCTGTAAAATATCTGGGAGTATGCATACGGAACGATTTGAAGTGAAATGATCATATAAAATTAATTGTTGTTAAGGCGAGTGCCAGGTCGAGATTCATTGGGAGAGTCTTTAGAAAATGTAGTCCATCAACAAACGAGGTGACTTACAAACACTCGATGGACCTGTACTTGAGTATTGCTCATCAGTGTGGGATCCGTACCGGGTCGGGTTGACAGAGGAGATAGAGAAGGTCCAAAGAAGAGCGGCGCGTGTCGTCAGAGGGTTATTTGGTAAGCGTGATAGCGTTACGGAGATGTTTAGCAAACTCAAGTGGCAGACTCTGCAAGAGAGGCGCTCTGCATCGCGGTGTAGCTTCCTGTCCAGGTTTCTAGAGGGTGCGTTTCTGGATGAGGTATCAAATATATTACTTTCCCCTACTTATACCTCCCGAGGAGATCACGAATGTAAAATTAGAGAGATTCGAGCGCGCACGGAGGCTTTCCGGCAGTCGTTCTTCCCACGAACCATACGCGACTTGAATAGGAAAGGGAGGTACTGACAGTGGCACGTAAAGTGCCCTCTGCCACACAGCGTTGGGTGGCTTGCGGAGTATAAATGTAGATGTAGATCTAGAATTACCTGTCTTCGAAGATAAACAGCGCAAATAGATTACGAAGACGTAGATTAAAATAAATACTTTACAGAGTGTCGCAGGAGCAGTAGTTAATATTTTAGGAGTTGGCAGTATAGTTTGAGTCAAAAATATTCCATGTAACATGTATCCACATTTTATTGTTTGCGAAGATACTGCTGTCTAAATGTGACCCAAACAAATACTCACAGACGATGTTAAACAAAGGTAATGCAAGAGATCAAAGTTCATTTTCATTAATTCCATATTGTGAAGCCTCCCTTAAAAACTTTTCTTTTATGTTACAATTTAAAACGTTTGTAAAATGATTGTCAAAGATTTAATTTGTATTATAATAAATAAAAGAGGGCTCAACTTTTACGTGTTTTTGGAGGCAGCAAGACAATTGTTTGCTGTCCGTCTCCTTCAGCGTCTGATCAGCCATGTGTAAGCATCTCTCTCTTGTACTGCTGTGACTTGATGTGCAGTAATCGTATTTGAAGACAGTTTTTGCTTTACTCATTACGGTGTCGATCTAGTCATTCTCTCCAACATTTGATGTATTGACTTGTCAGTTTCAGAACATTTTTCCCATCAGTTGTGGTGAATACGCAAAGGACTGACGTGGCTACCGATCTGCCATTGGCGAGATTTGATGCTATTTTCGTTGTACAGCTGGACCTACATTTCTAGTGACGAAGTTCGAACATGTATCATGATTATTATAGCGACGGGCGATTATCATATCGGGATTTGTTATTTCGACTGACGACCTCAAGAGCTTGCGTGTTTTCGAACAGCTTATCTGGGAAAAGGTAGCGGAAAGGTAAAACTTCCATATCCAGTTCTATCAGAAAAGGAAAATTAATTTGTTTTGTCGAAAGGTAACGCACAACATCCGACTTCAGTGTGCTTTCGAACTGTCTTGACCTCCTGTAGCTCTTCTACAGTCATCGAGGCGTTCTTTTGTGACAGCACCACCATTTATAATTATATTAGTTCGTGTCTCGTGCTTACTGTTTCTTCGTGGACTTCGCCTTTCAACCATCCCACAGGCAGAAATAGAAAGGGGCAAGGTCCAGGAACCCGGTGGCTATAAAACGCTTCCCGCCCATGCACCTGCCGGTGAAAGATGTAGACGATGTTTCAGTCGATGACTGGAACGTGCAGGGAGTCCCGTCATTCTGGAGGAACATAGCGCAATCCTAACATTTTCACGACTCGTAACAAAGACGATTTACTACCCTGAAACACGTCAGCCGCTATGAGGGTAGCATGTAGTTTTTTGAGTGTTGGATACTCCTTCCTTGAATAAAATGCGTATATTTGACGACGAATGGCATCCTCCTGAAAAGAGTCAAGTTTTGTGACCCTCTTCTCTAGTCGCCTCTTTTTCCGAGGTGTCTCCAATTTAGATGATTCGCTTGAGCCTTCTTTCGTGAATTTCTCCTTACAGATTCTTATTCCTGATCGTTCGCTAACTTGCAGAGCAGCTGAAGTTCGCTCCACCACCTTATCCAAAGGAACGAGAGGCCCTCCTGCATCCCTCTCTCTCTCAAAATACTCCCTTAAGGAACACACGTATTCACGTGCCTGACTGCTTATATCGACGCCATGTCCGCCACTTTTTGGAGGTTTCCGAGGAGTGTGCAGCCTCGGTCTCCCTCTCTTGCGACTGCTTTCATCGGACATCGTAAACACGCGAAGCTACAAGTCACACAAATCTCTCACCCGCACGTCTACAACGGCTCGTTGAGGACTGGCTGGCACAATGCCTTAGTCAGCTCAGCAGAGCGAAGTGGCAACGCAGTGGCAGCCGACAGCGCCGGCTGCCATTGGTTTATTGGTGGCGGGAGCCCTGCAGCCCGTTGCCTGTCAAGTGACAACTAGTTTAAATAATAGTATAACAAAGCATTTCACGTTACGCATCGTTCTTTATGTGTTTCGGTTCTGAGTTTTATTTATATAGTTTTCACTGGGCAAACAATTAGATTCTTTGTCATTTAATTAGATTCATTCTCTTTGTTTAAAATTTTGTATTTCATGAATTTTAAAGTTTTATTTGACGGTACAGTTGTGCAACACAGGGCTATCCAACAGTCAGTTTTGCTAGGCAGTTGGATACGATATCTAAGGTTCATGTTGCATGCGGAGAAAGTTTTCGAAAATTTACGAATGCGCTGATTATACTGTATCTTGGTGTGTATGTGCGTGTGCTTTTGTGTGTGCGTGTGTGTGTGTGTGTGTGTGTGTGTGTGTGTGTGAGAGAGAGAGAGAGAGAGAGAGAGAGAGAGAGAGAGAGAGAGACAGAGGGAATCTACGATTTTGATTGTTAGGGATTTGGTGCGTTTTAATTCATGTTGACACTTCTACTGGTTTATTTTAATCATTTTTCTCTCTTATATGTATTCATAAGACCCAGAGACCCAGAGGTTTTGGACCCAACAACACTATAGCAGCGTTAATGGAATACCAGGAGACAGAGGACCATCGACTCACGGTGATCCACTTGCCCTGCCAGAAGGCACTCTGCGGACGGAGCATCCGAGTTCCTAGCTGCTCGCTGCGCTTCGTCAGTGCGTAGCGAGACTGCCTTAATATACGCCAATGCGGCATTGCATCTGTCACCTATGCATTCTTTCGCCATTATGTAACAAACTAACTCAACGCAGGAATGCTTTAAATAAGCAGGCTTGTTGACCCACTGAGCAGCAAAGAGTTGGATGACAGAACTCGGTACTCCTGTGTTTCGGATTGAACAGTCTCTGCTACCTTGCCGCTGGCCACGTTCCTTCGGAATGGAGTTTCGATGTAACTAGGTCTTCCACGGAATCCTGTGAACGGGGTTGGGCTTCCCGAAGTTGTTCCCGGCTCCCAGCAACAGCGCTGCGTTTGCCTCAGCTGCCCGCTTCCACAGCGTATTAAATGTGCACCATCCGTTACTGACCTATGAAGGCTTGTGGAGCAGCCGCCTGAGCTACTCCGGGTTCGATGAAGTTGTGGATCGACTCCAGGCTGCGCCCACCGATACAGGCAAAGCCTTTTTGTCTGTTCCAGTTTGATGTACTAATAAAGAACCTTCCAGCAGTCCCCTCCACCTCTGGCGGATTCTTAGCTCCTTCGCCACCGATCGAATCAAAAATCCCTTCGAAGTACAGGGGCAATGTTCCTCCATCTCTCGATGACTGGCAGTGGGAGTTGCACGTTACAACATACGTCATCATCAACTAGAATAAGCTATAGTGTCATTTCTCAAGTTATTCATCCAGATTTAACATCGATTAGAAACAGACAATTTCAGAGCTATTCAGCTCAAATTCAGCACAACTAAGCTTATTTTACTCTCTCATTGTTTAGTGTAGATTAATATTTCTGTTGTTAATTCAATGAAAACGTCCCTGTACATATACACTTATGCAGAGCCTATATTCTGGCTGTTAGACTTAGTGATATCGGCCTGTGAATGAAGTTTATTTAGTTAACGTGCGAAACTACTTGATAATATAAAGACAGCTATTCTTTTACTAACACTGGTATCACGTGACGTGTGTTTGATCTTTGACATACTGTTCCTACAAGATAAGTGAATTTCTAGTTAGTGAAACATTACGAACAAATTCTTGTTGCTCATCTGAACTGAAAAAAAAAAAAAAAAAAACTAAAAATTTTATCGTAATTTCTCTTGATATATTTAACAGATTCATCATCCCAAATCTGAATGTTCTAATAGCATATAGTTTAATTTATGAAACCATATACAAAATATTGCAAACGTATGTCTGCCTCGTTGATTACCTTGCTCAATGGGCATAATATTAGGAGAGGTTGAGCCCCCTGGTCAGTTATTTTGAGGTAAGGCATGGCTATATACACTGAAGAACCACAACGTTATGACCTCCTGGTTAATAGCTTGTTTGTCCGTCTTTGGAACGAAATACATCACTGATTCTGCGAATCATGGATCCGACAGGTTGTTGGCAGGTATGTGAAGGTACATTACACTAGATGTCTACTTACAGGCCATACATATTCGCGTAAATAACGGGCCGCTGATTTTCGTGCGCTGTGATGGCGCCCGATAGCAAACCTCACGGGTTCCATAGGATTTACATCAGGTGAATTTGGTCGGCGAGACGTTAACATGTGTTCAGTATAATGGTCCTCAAATCGCTGAAGCACGGTTCTGCCTCCGAGACACGGACAATTGTACTGCTGAAAGATGAGATTGTGATGTGGAAGAAATCAAGCATGAAGGGATGCAGATGGTTCGCAGCTGTCAGCGTGTCTTCGATTATTACCACGGGTGCCATGCAAGCGCAGAAGAACGTCTCAGACAACATAATAATGCTCTCACTAGCCTGCGTCCGTATCGTGCTACACATTTCGAGGCGCCGTTCACCTCGATGAAGGCGTTTGTGCAGCACAACCATTGACGTAGAGCAGCAAAAATGCGATTCACCGAAGAGCCGATACGTTTTCACTGATTTACAGATGAATTCCAGTGGTCCCTTGACCACTGAAATCGTAATTGACGATGTCGTCAACATGTGAACACGTAGGGTTGGTCTGGTGCGGAGCACCAGGGATGCGATAAACGGTGTGCTCCAAAACACTTGTCCCTTCGCGAGCATTGTGCTTTTTCGGCAGAGACGCCACAGATCACCAACTGTCCTACTTTACAGAGCAGACAAGGCTCCAAACACCACGCTCTGTAAACGGTCTTGGACGTTCACCCATTTAGCGCCTAGCGGTAGGTTCGCTGTCCTTCTACCGCTTTCCGTAGTTGTACCAGACAGTAGCACGTGAACATTGTACCAGCTTCGTAGTTTTCGAGATACAAGATAGATATGCGTAATAATAATCTCTCCTTTGTCAAAGTCGCTTATCTCAATGGATTTCTCCATTTGCACCCCATATCTTCCCTACGGCGATCCGCCGTCCGTGTGTGCTCCATTTTTGATACCGCATTACGTGCCCGCAATGCCACCAGGCAGATCCACCGTCGCGGTGGACAGTGGTCATAATGTTTTGACTGTTCAGTGTAGGTAGCCTTGTGCAGAAGTATGGATTCATGCACTCACAATCAATCATTTCGCATTAGGCGCTGCAATGAAATGAAATGATCGTATGCCATTCATAGCTGGGAGTCCGCACTTGGAGAAGTTCGGCTGCTGAGTTGCAAGCCTTCTTCAGTTGACGCCACATTGGGCAACTAGCATGTCGATGACGATGAAAAGACGATAATCACGACACAACACGCAGTCCCCGAGCGGAGAAAGTCTCCGACCTGGCCGGGAATCGAACCCGGACCTGCTGCATGGCAGTCAGACGCACTGAACACTCAGCTAAGGGCGCAGACGCTTTAGGTGCTGTGGCGCGAATACAAACCGCCCACCAAGTGAATAAAACTTGCTGTAATCTAAGAGGCATACAGACTCCACGCGGGCCAGGAGTGTCGTTCTGGTTGCCTGCGTACCAGGCGTGAGTCGTTCTAATATTCATTTCGATACATTCGAAGTACGGAAAACCTGGCGCCAAACCTCTTTTTCACTTCTTCCTTCCTTATACGTGACTTCAACTGTACGTTCCTCTAGCTTTACTTAATAATTTGCCTGAGCATAGCACTACATACAACAGAAAATATTCATTAAAACATCCTCTTTGACGAGGGAGTTTCCAATTGTCAGAGCAAAATGACTACGTGTGGAATACCGGATGATCAAAAAGTCAGTATAAATTTGAAAACTTAATAAACCACGGAATAATGTAGATAGAGAGGTAAAAATTGACACACATGTTTGGAATGACATGGGGATTTATTAGAATCGAAAAAGAAAAAAACCTCCCATACTGCTAAACGCGTGAAAGATCTCTTGCGCACGTCGTTTGGTGATGATCGTGTGCTCAGCCGCCACTCTCGTCATGCTTGGCCTCTCAGGTGCCCGGACCTCAGTCCGTGCGATTATTGGCTTTGGGGTTACCTGAAGTCGTAAGTGTATCCTGATCGACCGACATCTCTATGGATGCTGAAAGACAACATCCGACGCCAATGCCTCACCATAACTCCGGACGTGCTTTACAGTGCTGTTAAAAACCTTATTCCTCGACTACAACTATTGTTGAGGAATGATGGTGGACATATTGAGCATTTACTGTAAAGATCATCATCTTTGATTTGTCTTACTTTGTTACGCTAATTATTGCCCTTCTGATCAGATGAAGCGCCATCTGTCGGACTTTCTTTGAACTTTTGTATTTTTAGGTTCTAATATAACCCCATGTCATTCCGAGCATGTGTGTCAATTTGTACCTCTCTATCTACATTATTCCGTGATTTATTCAGTTTTCAAATTTTACTGACTTTTTGATCAGCCGGTATTTACACAAAGAGCTTTCATATTTATGGATTTGTGGTAACCTAAAAACCACAGATAATTTTTAAAAATTTGTGCTTTCTGACTCAGATAGGCCACATCGTGAACCACCGACCGTCATATCACCCTCTGCCAATGGCGTCATTTAAATGCGTTACGGAGGTTCATGGGATTCGCAGACCGGTCCCCTGCTCGTTGTCGGCATTCTTGGTCTTGGAGTCGCTAGTTCGATCAAATAGGTCCTCCACTGACCTCACGAGGCTAAGTGCACATCTTTCCAGTCTTACCGTCAGGGAAAATCCCTGACAATACCCGGAATCGAACTCGAATCCTCGACGTAGCAGCCACACATGCTGACCACTGAGCTACAGAGGCAGACTCACAAGGGGAGTGCCGGGGTTGGGAAATGAAGTTCGGAGTGGGACGGCGCGTGTTTGCAGCACTACGCCATAGAGTTACAATGCCCCAGCCTTACGGTCAGATGGCCAGCCATTCACGAGAAAAACGCTCCGAAACTTTCAGTCCTACAGTATATAGTACCCATGCGTCCGCTGACTGAACCGAATGGCGTCGTGGCCGATTTTTCGAAGTATCTATTTGCTTTTCCTTATTAAAGAAAATACAATCAGTTCAAATTGAAATTTTTTGTTTTTTCAACATTTTCAACTTTTCCAACCAAATTATTTCCTTCGAATATTCGTTCATAATAAATATTGAAAACTGTGTGCATGGGAGAATAATATTGATATTGTGAAGACTATGACATATATTTATTCGCTAGATTCTGAAATTAAACAAGAGCCAGAATGATATTTGTCATAAAAACACTCGAAGGAAAAGATGCCTGAACAATTTGCTCATCGAATAACTGAAGATTTTTTACACAAGCAGCGAGTTTTGAGGCTATCTGTCGAAAAGCAGACTTCGTTAACATTTCTAAAGATGTGTCCTTCTGCGTTTAGTTTCGACGCGAACCATGCGTATTGGATCATATTGTGAAAAACAGGAGATGATAACTGATGGTGAACGATCGAATGAATTTTAATAAAATCTTCTCGTGAATTAATCTCTCGTTCCTGTTCAATTAACGTGCCGCAGTTCTGCAGCCATTTAATGAAATTTTTCACCTGTCTGTAAAAATAAACATCACTGGGCTGCTCTAGTGGTGTACACTTCGGTGGAATGATTTTGAGGGTACAGGTATGACGTTGTGAGTCGTCCTTGAAAACCTCGTCATACAGTTCTGGTTGTGTTTGCTCTCCCCAGGAGTCGAAGATGAGGAAAAACCTTTTGTTCGCAACATAGGGCTTCAAAGATGTTTTAAGTAACTCGTTGTATGTGTTTGTAGTCAGCTTTCCAGATTTTGATGACGTCATAATGACGTTCTTGTACGTTTTGGCGTATTCATCGATCGTCTTCTGGAATCGGGGTCCAAATGCACCTGTTGTCTCCTGCAGGCATACGAAAACACTCGGCAGGACACGTCCAGAAAAAGTAATAGCATATTGTGCTGTATATGAATGCGTAATTTTCTTCATGTCCACTCTCTTCACAAGTACGGTCTCACTTCCTTTGTGGGTGAGTGTCCCGTTGAAAGTAGACTGGTACTGACATCCTGGAAGGAAATGAAACACCACGACATTTAATGAGCGAAACGATTGTACAATTACATGATTATGTAAGGGAATTATTCAAATGGGTATTCGTTGTTTGAAATACCATTTATAGAATGTGATTTCATTTTGTGTCACATACCTGTTTGATTCGTGTTGATAATATAGTCCTTGTCAAAAGTGTGTATTAAATCTCGAGTTTATAGCCGGAAAGTTTCTGCAACAGCCAAGGTTTCTTCCAATGTCACTGTTTCCTTCCGTGATACGAATTTTGTTACTTTCCGTTGACAAATTCTGTGCCGTTGTTTAAATCTCGCCACCCATCGACTAGAAGTTTTAAATTCAAAGGTTTAATATTGTGCGACCGCTGCTAAAGCCCATGTTGCAGATTTCGAGTGGTAACTTGCTGGTAATCGTGCTTCAACAAAACGATCGTAAGTCCAAGAATCTATCGCTGTGTATTTGTCAAATAGAGATCCACCCTTTTTAATTCCTTCCCATCGAGATAAATATTCCTTTTTTTTAAACGATGACATCCTTTACTTTTCAGCGCCAGCAGACTCCATCGAGGATGTGCTTTCGCAATGTTGACGCATTGTATTTTGTATTCTAGCGGAATGTACGTAGGCTCTTTGGATTTTTTCCCTGGGGTTCGTATTCGTCCGAAGAATCGTCTATTGTAACCTCTTCGAATTCTACATCTTCACCACCTTCATTCTCGTGAAGTAACTCTTCTCCAACCACGATAGTGTTTTCACTCAAGAAATCTATCACAGTGTTGTACAACTTTTGTGCGATCAGCATAGCTTCGTGTTGAATTGACGGCGAACCTTCTGACGCTAGTAAATCGTTTTCAACCAGCAGTGCATTGAAATGGGTAACTGCATCTTTAATCAGCAACTTCGATTTCTCGCTGTGTAGAGAGTCGTTGGTAATATCGTCTACAAGTCCCTCAGAACTCGCGATGTGTTCACTTCGAAGCATTATAACCACAAA
Organism: Schistocerca americana; assembly: GCF_021461395.2. Taxonomy (NCBI): domain Eukaryota; kingdom Metazoa; phylum Arthropoda; class Insecta; order Orthoptera; family Acrididae; genus Schistocerca; species Schistocerca americana. Next base: position 317,909,646 of record NC_060123.1, read on the forward strand.
ACGTTAGCAACAGGAAAAACTTTCACACACGTGTACTCGTTCCAAGCGCGCAAAAGCAACTGCTAGGCCCCTGTTTGTAGCGCAGGGAGCGCAGATGAGTGGCTACCCCTTCGCTCTCGAAGTTTGTCAAATGCCCCTTTGTGGGGACCCTCGTTTATAGCGGTCTCATGACAATGAAGTCTATCGTGTACCTGAACTAATCGGCTAGACGCCGTACGCTCCTGTTTGACGGATGTTATTTATAATATGCATGATAGAAATGAAATATTGTCAGTAGACAATACGAACGAATATTTGGTTGTAAAGGTGAAAATGTTGAAAGAACAAAAGTTTTCAATTTGAACGCCATTGTATTTTTTTTTCAATAAGGAAAAGCAAATAGATACTTTGAAAATACGAAGCACGAATTGTTACCAATATTGGATCGACCACCGCGCCATTCGGTTCAGTGAGCGGACGTATGTGTATTATATACTGTGGGACTGAAAGTTTCGGAGCGTTTTTCTCGTGGATGGCTGGCCATCTGGCCGTATGGCTTGGGCGTTGTAACACTATGGGGTAGTGCTGCAAACACGCGCCGTCCCACTCCAAACTTCATTTCCCAACCATGGCACTCCCTTTGTCAGACAATGAGGAATTAAGTTATTGTTGCCAAGGAATTATCAAGTAAAAATAATTTCAGTTTGTTCTAAAATTTCAATTTATAGTCAAGTCTGCAACTTTAATTTACGTGAGAGGTGTATGAACCTATTTATGTATACAATATTTGATCCATTCTGCAGGAAAAAATTAAATTCTAAATTTCTAATACCATTTTTGTGCCTTATGATAATTACTACGCTTTTTAAAACGAAACTTCATGAGAAACTAAATGTTTTCGAACGCTATTGTTACCATTCAGCTATTTTTAAACACTTGCTTACGTAACATTTAAGTGAACTGTATGTGGATATGTGATATTTTAATAGTCGGGAGGACTGGGCTTTTAGTATTTTCTTTCTGACAGGTCTGTCCACCTTTTCTCAGCTCGAGTGTTGTAGTTCGTGCCATGTAGTATGTCGCTTGGTAATAGCCTTAATGAGCAGATATAGAGCCTGAGAAATTCTTATACTCGAAATACACAGCGCAATTCCTTGCCTACTGGAAACACAAAACAGTATGTAACAAGAATTCATCTGACTCATACTTTCGAAAAAAGAGCGGAATGTCAAAGAATGACAATTTCTTTACACTGTAAGCACAACTATCTTCTATATTCATTCAAAATTTTGTGACACCACTACCCAGTTACTGCAGTGAATAAAGTGTTACGTTTGGATGCTCGAACCGAAGGCTTCGTTCTCAATTATAGATGTATTTGTTTTTATTTGCTAGTGTTAGTGTGCATAATGTGGTATCTGGCCTAATAGTTAAGCAGTAATTACAGTGGACTTTATACAGAACTTCTACAATAACTCAGTACTTATACGTATGAGAATAAAACCCTTTTATTGTATTACTTTTCAAGGCGTGCTTTCACTTGCAAGCGTTCACTAGGTTCTCTTGCCGGGGTATGTTCTTCAATACCCTCTGGTGCACTGTCAGACTTGTGTTCCACATCTTCATTTACACCCATTCCTCCAGTCTAAAGCACACCAACTTCATCGATATGCATTTTGATCTACACTGAGGAGCCGAAGAAACTGGTGTAGGCATGCGTATTCAAATACAGAGATATGTAAACAGGCAGAATACAGCGTTGCGGTCGGCAACGCTCATGTAAGAAAACAAGAGTCTGACGCAGTTGTTAGATCGGTTACTGCTACTACAGTGGCAGGTTATGAAGATTTAAGTGAGTTTGAATGTGGTGTTGTAGTTGGCACCTGTGCGATGGGACACCGCATCTCCTAGGTAGCGATGAAGTGGGAATTATCCCTTACGACCATTTCACGAGTGTTCGGGGAATATCAGGAAGCCGGTAAAACATCAAATTTCCGACATCGCTGCGGCCGGAAAAAGATCCTGCAAGAACTGGACCAACGACGACTGAAGAGAGTCGTTCAACGTGACAGAAGTGCAGCCCTACCGGAAACTGCAGCAGATTTCAATGCTGGGCCGTCAACAAGTGTCAGCTCGCAAACCATTCAAAGAAACATCTTCGATATGGGCTTTCGGATGACTGCAAACATATTAATTGGTTGGACGAGTCTCGTTTCAAATTGTATCGCGTGGATGGACGTATAGGGGTATGGAGACAACCATGGACCCTACGTGTCAGCAGGGGACTCTTAAAGGTGGTGGAGGCTCTGTAATGGTTTGGAGCGTGTGCAGTTGGAGTGATATGGGACCCATGATACGTCTAGACACTACTTTGACAGATGACGCGAACGTAAGCATACTGCCTGCGTCCATTCATGTGAATTGTGCATTCCGATTGGACAATTGCAGCAGGACAATGCGCCACTCCACACGTCCAGAATTGCTACAGAGTGGCTGCAGGAACACTGTTCTGAATGTAAACACTTCCACTGGCCACCAAACACCCCAGACATGAACTTTATTGAGCCATATCTGGGATGCCTTGCAACGAACTATTCAGAAGAGATCTACCTCTATCCTCTCGTACTCTTACGGACAGCCCTGCAGGATTCATTATGTCTGTTTCTTCCAATACTTCTTCATACAGTAGTCGAGTCCATGCCAGGTCGTGCTGCTGCATTTCTGCGTGCTCGCGGGGCCGTACACGATATGAGGCAGGTGTACTAGTTTTTTTGGCTTTACAGTGTACGTGTCTTGCCCTCCACTGTTAAGTACATACTTTTCCTAAATTAGATGCGTCCTGTGACGAGCATTACTCATTTGTGCTGTTCCACACCTCTTCATCCTGTCCTGAAAACATGTGCAGAATGAAATTTTAAGACATACATTTTTACATTACTAGCACGTCAGAAATCGCAGCCTGTGAAATGTTTTATAACGATTGTAATGGTTTTATCAATATGAAAATTAGACAAATAGTAGTGAAATGTAAACTACGAGCGCGAGAGTTTATATCTAAACATCACAACATTTTTTAAGAAACATGAAAACGATCACTAAATGTTATTGGTGCGTTAATAACATACGCTAAATTAATTAAATGTCTGGCGTTCTTTAAATATTCATAATTGCACCGATATGGACAACTTATTTCGTTATGCAATGGCTTAGCCAAGTGTGAAACCGATATTTGTGAATGGAACGCAACAACGTTAGAAACAATTAGCTGTGTATATTCTAACTCAAGGTCCAGTATCGCAGTTTATAGTGTAACATGTTAAATGCATGCTACCTCAGAGGTTAGATGTAAATACTGCATCACTAAGTGGTGTTAAATGCAACAACAAATCCCATTGGAAGTACCTAAATACTTTCTAGACTGTCATTAAAATTCGAAATAACGAGTGACGTAGTCAACATCCTACATAAAAATTCAGATAGTCTTCAATAAATTAAAAGGAGAACACTCGGCAGGGCACAGAGAGGCGGTATGTTTAGGTGACCTCTGGGTGAACGATACTTTGTCCTAGAACATTCAGAGCACATTATGGCGAACTTAAGGATACGCTCAGTAAGCAGCACGAAAATAATTTCTTTTCTGTTTACTTAGTGTACCGAACGTAGCAAAAACACCATATATAAGTACTGTACACATAATTATAAACTAATATCACTCTATTCTTAGACAATGTAATAAGTGTCTCTAGAAGTTTCATTTACCTGAAAGTTACACAGATATAGACGCAGGTATGTTCTTACTGACGCTGTATGGCAGATGTACCAATTCTCGTACTTGAACCAAGAATGGTACTGATATTAGTTACCGTTACAGAAAAAACTTTAACAAATACATTTTTGCTCCTCGGTAAGAGTGTCACTATCGGTATTTATCTGCTTTTTATTGGATTTCAGGCTTCAGCACAGTCAGTCGGATTTTTAACTTTTAACACAGTATACACTTCACCTAGACTGAAAAATTTTATGACTACTCTTAACACGGTTTTCGATACAGCTTTTTCTACTGTATGACAATATCTTAACATGGGCCATGTGATATTGTAACCATCGGTTCTGTCGTGAGGCTCATAATCATCAAAACATTCGACATCAAAATGACCGCGATACTGTTGGATCTCTTCAGCTTTTGAGTGAGCATCAAATCCAAAATGTTCAACACTCAGTTTCTTGAAGTGTTTCACCTGTCTCTGACTCAATAAACGTCATCGTGTTATATTTTACAGCCTACTTATAAGACCTTTGGCGTAACGTCGGAAACTGTATAACAGTTTGAAACGAGTCGTTCAGTTAGGGTCTGTCAATTAACGAACCGATTGGTTTCATATTATGCTTCTGATGCTATCCCGGTAGAGTTCGGATGCGTGTAGCCGTCAGTAATGACACAAACAATTGCACGAGATCGATGAGTAACCCCCACACCATCCTATTTGCTACATAGCTCAGAAGCTGAGCAATCGTGGTTAAGCAATTGTATACCAGCCAATAGGATCAAAAACATCCATATGTTTAATTTTTCTTTCGATGTTCGCATGCACTGAGTCTACTTCCATTTGTGAATGTCCAGGCTCAAAAAAGCACTGGTCGATAGCTGGAATGTCCAGTGTATTCATTGCATGCAAACACATAGTGCTCATGTTGGTATTCCTATTCTGGCCCCCACATGTATCCGGAAACAAGGTTATCGGTTATCCTTGTGCATGATTTTTCAAAAAATCCCAGACATGAAGCCACCTCTATGGACCCCCTTTTTGCTGTTGTCTCGTCCCACATGTAGCAATCGGTTTTGTTTTCTCCTACACTAAGAACTGTGAGATTGTACACGGGGAGCCTTCTTTTATAGAATACTGCCTTTGCATTCACTTTAGGGCAGTAAAGCACAGCCTGTAAGTCAAATTCAGCTAGCAAAGATTCCCCTATTCTTGCATTTTCTGTCTCAATGTTCTTAAATTTCCTTGCCATTTCTTTCCTTTTCAATTGCTCTTCCTGTGTCCTTTTAAAATCTTTGTCTTCGTTTTCCTCAGCCGAAAGGTGTGAAAACTTTAAACATTTATCATACATATCTTTTCGTGGCTTGTGGAATTTCATATGAAATTCCTTTTCGAATATCTCCCTATACAGCCATAATTTCTCGACTATCTTTCCCTCCTCATAGCGTTGTTCCTTATATTGCTCATACAGTATCTTAATACACATATCAGCAGGTAAATAATCTGCTGTACAATCTTCCCTCTTGTAATGAGAAGGAAGGGTAGGAAAACTCTTAATGTGTTTCTATATAGCCTCTTTACTTTCTTCAGGTCTCTTTATACCTGGCTCATGACATCTTCTTCGCTCTTTCTCAAGTACATGATGTTCATCTCTTTTTTTTGATAGTATTTCTTACAAAGGTTTCAGATATGTCAAGTTTCTTGGAAAAAAAAATGCATACACACTTGAATCTTATCAGATCCCTTTATTAGATAGAATTTCTTGGTCGTATTCCTACGTGAGATATCCGATTTTGTCCGCACACTTCGTTTCTCTTCTTCTTCCACTAACTTATTTAGATACTGCATTTGTAGCTCAACTGAGCCAAGATCGCAGTAGGCTCTATGGATATTTTGTCTGTCATGCTCAGTAAACTTATTGGTGCATGTCTTGGACATTTAGAGCAATCTTTTGGCTTCACATTTCTTGCAGGAACTTCGAAATTCTTCTAGAAATATATGCCCTACCATACTGTCGATTGATTTTTCTTTGATTTCTTTTTCATTCCACTTTAACCGCTACCATTTTTCGTTTTCTTGTTTTGTTACTATTCTCAGTACCAGCATTGTCATCTGCAATTTCCCCTTCCTGATAGTTGCATCCTCAGCAGTTTTTGTGACATTCTTTACAAGGGACGTCCCATGTTCAATACTGCTGTCTATAACAATAACATGAAAGGTACTCAGAGAAAGGGAAAAGAAAATTAACTGGAACTGCTATAGTGTCATGTAATTGTTTGGCCACTCACCAGAATCTATAGTGTTGTCCGGTTCATAGGAAGGATCGTCATCTGTATCTGAACCAATGAATGTCCTGACCATCTACACATCACGTTCTTCCTCAGCTATGAATATAAACAATAACAATAATAATAATAATAATAATAATTATTATTATTATTATAACAACAGCAGTAATAGCAATAATAATAATTGTTATTATATAATAGTTATTACCGAAATACATACACTAATAAACAGGTTCTAATACTTACAAGATTCCATTAAATTCTGTTCCTTCTCCAGTCACACTTGAACCCTCCTTCTTCCTCTGGACTCCATATACTCCTACTTGCTTGTAAACCCATTCACAACTGAAAAAATATTTATCTTCCTTGCCGGGAAGTAGCATTTCACTGTTGCCAGAGAGCGACGACGACAATGTTTCTAAAAAGAAGTAGCAGGAGAAGCAACTTCTAACAGTTCTGTTAGGATCACAGAAACGTAAGAATTGTTCCGTTTCACAAATTAACACTGCGTCCAGTGGTCTAAAAACGGATCAGCTCTTTTGCCTGTCTGATTCTTACTATTTTTTGTAAAATGTAGATACGTTGACAACTATAGCGGGAAGCACATAAAATAGAGTTATGCTTATTTGATCGTAACGTAGGTCTTGCTTTCATCTACATCTACATTTATACTCCGCAAGCCACCTAACGGTGTGTGGCGGAGGGCACTTTACGTGCCACTGTCATTACCTCCCTTTCCTATTCCAGTCGCGTATGGTTCGCGGGAAGATCGACTGCCGGAAAGCCTCCGTTCGCGCTCGAATCTCTCTAATTTTACATTCGTGATCCTCGGGATGTATAAGATGGGGAAGCAATATATTCGATACCTAATCCAGAAACACACCCTCTCGAAACCTGGACAGCAAGCTACACCGCGATGCAGAGCGTCTCTCTTGCAGAGTCTGCCACTTGAGTTTGCTAAACATCTCCGTAACGCTATCACGCTTACCAAATAACCCTGTGACGAAACGAGCCACTCTTCTTTGGATCTTCTCTATCTCCTCTGTCAGCCCGACCTGGTACGGGTCTCACACTGATGAGCAATAATCAAGTATAGGTCGAACGAGTGTTTTGTTAGCCACCTCCTTTGTTGATGGACTACATTTTCTAAGGACTCTCCCAGTGAATCCCAACCTGGCACCCGCCTTACGAACAATTAATTTTATATGATCATTCCACTTCAAATCGTTCCGCACGCATACTCCCAGATGTTTTACGGAAGTAACTGCTGCCAGTGTTTGTTCCGCTATCATATAATCATATAATAAAGGATCCTTCTTTCTATGTATTCGCAATACATTACATTTGTCTATGTTAAGGGTCAGTACCTTATGGCACTAACAACTCAAAACGGGAAAAAATGTGGTTACGTCTGTCTGATCCTAAATGAGCGAATTATAAGTGTTCTACATTTTATATGGAACATTAAGATTTCCAACAGATTTCTATTCAGTACTTGCCTGTAGCATCCAGGATTACTATCCATCAAGAATGAACTTCTAACATGTTATTCTCATCTGACTTTCCAGCATAGTAAACCACTGAGAAAGATGACCGGAATTCTCCATGATGTCACCCTGCAGATACTGACCTGCGTGCTTCTAAGTCTAGAATACATTACTTCTTGAGTGCAGTGGAGTGAGATATATGTTACCAAAGGCTGTCAAACCTGTTCAGGTACTGTGATGCTTTGAGTGGTTTTTCCTCCCACCATCAACAAATGTTCCCTCTGTTCCATATACATCCCATCTAGATTTCTGAAAAGTACTTTAATATTGCTAGCATTTACACACATCAAACTCGAACAGTCCTTTTCAATAGTTATAAATCAAAGTTGAAAAATCAGGTTATTTATAGCGGAAGAAGATACACATGCTCATCCCAAACATTATGTAGTCACACATGTACATTCTGAAAAAATTCTAGAGTTTATTCCGAATCCATAAGCTAGTAGCCATCTATAGAACGAGATTGCAATATTACAGGCTGATGGAGCATTTCAAAGTCATCCAGTTTTGCTTTAGATCGATTTCTTTTATATTTCTGCTGCATCCATACCACTTTCCCGGATATACACCATGTTGCTATCTATGGAATATGGTATAATGTTTCTAGAGTGGATGGATTACCCCGAATTAAAGTACTGATATTTGACATCATCCTTCCATTCAGTATCTAGTGCATACATGAAGGAACCAAGCATCTTTAGCAGCCATTTCATATTACATCTGCTGTGTAAATGTTTATACTAATATAACACGACGCAGCAAGCAACACTGAGATTTTCTAATGAGCCCTGGAATACCACCCAATACAGATCTAGTCACTACTTGTTTGGTGGTGTGTACATGTGGCAAAGCCCTTGTTACAAGATTCTATCAACTCTGTAACACAGATCTTAACAACAACAGTACTCTGCTAAGGGATGTTTTTAACCATATGGAAGATGAATACATTGACAAAATGGTGGTATTCCATGTCAGTTCTGTGCTTCGACATTAAAAAGTCATGGTTCATCTATACAGGTCAGGATGTGTTAAGATCACAGTGCAATTAAAGATTTGATATATATATATATATATATATATATATATATATATATATATATATATATATATTACAAAGTGGTTATTTGTAAATAGCAAGAACAAAGATGTAGGGTAATGAATTCATTTATTCAGTTCTCTTTGGCACTGTTGTTGTTGTTGTTGTTGTGGTCTTCAGTCCAGAGACTGGTTTAATGCAGATCTCCATGCTACTCTATCCTGTAAAAGCTGCTTCATCTCCCAGTACGTACTGCAGCCCACATCCTTCTGAATCTGATTAGTGTATTCATCTCTTGGACTCCTTCTACGATTTTTACCCTCCACGCAGCCCTCCAATACTAAATTGCTGATCCCTTGATGCCTTAGAACATGTCCTACCAACCGATCCCTTCTTCTAACCAAGTTGTGCCACAAACTTCGCTTCTACCCCATTCTGTTCAAAACCTCCACATTAGTTGTGTGATCTACCCATCTAATCTTCAGCATTCTTCTGTAGCACCACATTTCGAAAGCTTCTATTCTCTTCGTGTCCGAACTATTTATCATCCATGTTTCACTTCCATACATGGCTACAATCCATACAAATACTTTCAGAAACGACTTCCTGACATTTAAATCAATACTCGATGTTAACAAACTTCTCTTCATCAGAAACGCTTTCCTTGCCATTGCCAGTCTACATTTCATATTCTCTCTATTTTGCTCTACAAACAGCAAAACTCCTTTACTACTTTAAGTGTCTCATTCCCTAATCTAATTCCCACAGCATCACGCGAGTTAACTCGACTACATACCACTATCCTCGTTGTTGGTGATCATTTTATATGCTCCTTTCAAGACACTGTCAATTCCGTTCAACTGCTCTTCCAAGTCCTTTGCTGTCTCTGACAGAATTACAATGTCATCGACGAACTTTAAAGTTTTTATTTCTTCTCCATAGATTTTAATACCAACTCCGAATTTTTCTTTCGTTTCCTTTATTGCTCGCTCAATATACAGATTGAATAACATCGGAGAGAGGCTACAACCCTGTCTCACTCCCTTCCCAACCACTGCTTCCCTTTCATGTCCCTCGACTCTTATAACTGCCATCTGGTTTCTGTACAAATTGTAAAAAGCCTTTCGATCCCTGTATTTTTCTCCTCCCACCTTCAGAATTTGAAAGAGATTATTTCAGTCAACATCGTCAAAAGCTTTATCTAAGTCTACAAATGCTAGAAACGTAGGTTTGCCTTTCCTTAATCTATTTTCTAAGATAAGTCGTAAGGTCAGTATTGCCTCACGTGTTCCAACATTTCCACGGAATTCAAACTGATCTTCCCCGAAGTCGGCGTCTACCAGTTTTTCCATTCGTCTGTAAAGAATTCGAGTTTGTATTTTGCAGCTGTGACTTATTAAACTGATAGTTCGGTTATTTTCACATCTGTCAACACCTGCTTTCTTTGGAATTGGAATTATTGTATTCTTCACGAAGTCTGAGGGTATTTCGCCTGTCTCATACATCTTGCTCACCAGATGGTAGAGTTTTGTCAGGACTGGCTCTCCCAAGTCTGTCAGGAGTTCTAAGGGGATGTTGTCTACTCCAGGGGCCTTGTTTCGACTTAGGTCTTTCAGTGTTCTGCCAAACTCTTCACGCAGTATCATATCTCCCATTTCATCTTCATCTACATCCTGTTCCATTTCCATAATATTGTCCTCAAGTACATCACCCTTGTATAGACCCTTTATATACTCCTTATACCTTTCTGCTTTCCCTTCTTTGCTTAGAACTGGGTTTCCATCTGAGCTCTTGATATTCATACAAGTGGTTCTCTTTTCTAAAAAGATCTCTTTAATTTTCCTGTAGGCAGTGTATATCTTACCCCAAGTGAGATAAGCCTCTACATTTTTACATTGTCCTCTAGCCACGCCGGCTTAGCCATTTTGCACTTCCTGTCGATCTCATTTTTGAGACGTTTGTATTCCTTTATGCCTCCTTCATTTACTGCATTTTTATATTTTCTCCTTTCATCATTTAAATTCAATATTTCATCTGTCACCCAAGGATTTCTACTAGCCTTTGTCTTTTTACGTACTTGATCCTCTACTGCCTTCACTACTTCATCCCTCAAAGCTACCGATTCTTCTTCTACCGTATATCTTTCCCCCATTCTTGTCAATTGTTCCCTTAATCTCTCCCTGAAACTCTGTACAACCTCTGTTTTAATCAGTTGATCCAGGTCCCATCTCCTTAAATTCCCACCTTTTTGCAGTTTCTTCAGTTTTAATCTACAGTTCATAACTAATAGATTGCGGTCAGAGTCCACATCTGCCCCTGGAAATGTCTTACAAATCAAATCCTGGTTCCTAATCTCTGTCTTACCATTATATAATCTATCTGATACCTTCTATTATATCCAGGATTCTTCCATGTATACAACCTTCTTTTATGATTCTCGAACGAAGTGTTTGCTATGGTTAAGTTATGCTCAGTGCAAAATTCTACCAGGCGGCTTCCTCTTTCATTTCTTACCCCCATTCCATATTCACCTACTACGTTTCCTTCTCTTCCTATTCATACTATCGAATTCCAGTCACCGATGACTATTAAATTTTCGTCTCCCTTCACTATCTGAATAATTTCTTTTATCTCATCATACATTTCTTCAACTTCTTCGTCATCTGCAGAGCTAGTTGGCATATAAACTTGTACTACTGTAGTAGGCGTTCGCTTCGTATCTATCTTGGCCACAATAATGCGTTCACTATGCTCTTTGTAGTAGATTACCCGCACGCCTATTTTTTTATTCAGTATTAAACCTACTCCTGCATTACTCCTTTTTGTATTCACCTGACCAAAAGTATTGTTCCTCTTGCCATCGAACTTCGCTAATTTCCGCTATATATAACTTTGACCTATCCATTTCCCTTTTAAATTTTCTAACCTACCTGTCCGGTTAAGGGATCTGACATTCCAAGCTCCGATCCGTAGAACCCTAGTTTTCTTTTTCCTGGTAACTACGTCCTCTTGAGTAGTCCCCGCCCGGAGATCTGAATGGATCTGTATAAATGATAGACACTTTCAATTCTTCGTGATACATTTTGCTTCTTTAAAAACCTTCACATTAAAATCGACTTGTACATTTTTAACAGTAGTACAGTGTTTCCCAAATTACTCTTTCTTGTGTGGACTAAATTCTGCTCATGTATTCCATCTGCAAATTTAGCATTTGAATTTCAAACCAGTTGAGCCAGTAGCAGCTGACTTGGCACTGCATGAATAAATTAACTGAACCGCTGTTCTGTATTCACACGTATTCTATAGAAACGAAGACAGTTCACACTGTTATTGTGTAGATCTTGAATACATGGTAGCCACAGATTAAGTCTCTCTGACACAAAAGATAGCTCCATCCTTAGTCCAAATAAGTACATAAAAGTAGAGTGCCGTAACTAAATGGGCAGATATCCAGATTTCACCCTTAGTGATGCGTCATCGCACACTGATGTGATAGATAGCATCACATCAACACGGTAAATGTATAGGGGAGAAAGAGATGGGCAACAATCTGGTAGTCATCTGAGCATGGTGTACGGCATTGCATTGCATACCTACTGTCATTCCGACTTGAAAACTACACTTTAACACCCTTCATCATAATCTCAGCTTACAGTCTTAGGTATGCTTGGACAGAAACGGCTGGGACCGTGAGTGGGGAGAGATTTCTGGTGGTTGCCGTTGAAATGAGTCGCTGATAGTCTCTTTTGGCTACGAGGCGCTCGGTACAGTAAGCGGCGAGTAAGGAGAAACAGCACGAACGCGCCAAGTAGGACGTTCCTGCACCAGGTATGTCCGAGTGCTTAGCACAGTTCTTGGAATTTTACTCTTCAGCTTGCGCGTTTATCCTGATGTGGTATACACCACTTCTAACAAACACCGAACAACGCGCTCCAGTACGTGGCCGCCAAATACATCGCTGGCCGCACTTCTCTGGGCGGCCCGCTGCTTCCATCGCTGGCCGTCTTCACTCGCACGCTCCCTTACGTGGGCGAGAAATACATCGCTGGCCGCATTCTCCGGGCGGCTCGCGGCTATCATCGCTGGCCGCCTTCGCGCGCGCGTGTTTGTCAGCACACAGCAATTGGCTACGCCAGGAAACATTGCGACTGGTTTTACCTGGAAAACAGCGACCCCAGCCGACGGCTCCACTAACTAGCAAGCCTTATATAAACCCGGCCGCCGCCGCAAACGACAGTTCTCATCGGGAAGTGCAGTACGTCGTGTTCCAGCTGCTTGTGGATGACTCGCAGCACCACTCAAGGTTACCTGGCTGCTCGGCGGAAAATCTTGCGACTTCACTTGGAGAGACTGAACTTCACTGGACTTGGGAGTAATTGCGGGACGTGGACCCCACCATGCACATTCGGACATTGGTATAACCAACTTTAATTCTGCATTACTTCTGAGTGTGAGCCTGGGTAGACGCTTGGCTAACATAATTGTTAAAAAGTGATTTGTGATTTAATAAACCAGACTGAAGAGGTTATTGTGTTATTCCTGGTTATAATACCTGCTTTGGTGCATCACTTTCTCCTTTACTTCGACACGTGGTAGTATTGCGTATTTAGTGCTCCTTTGGTGTATTCACGTCGATCTAGCAAGGCTATGCTCAGCCACCCTCTTGCAAGCAATTTTTTATCGGTTTTGGCTTCTATTACCAAGAGTTTATGTTTCATTTTGTTGACCTGTCGATCGGGCATCATACGTTATCGTGTTCGTTCTAGTGGTACCCACTGCAAATTTTTTTGAAGCAGGTTTGACTATTTAAGGCAACCTCCCTCGAGTCACCCCTGTTTTTACTTATTTCAGAAAGGTAGATTATAATACAGGTTTTTTCACTTGTGTCAATGAGTTTTGGTGTGTCATAGAAGTCAATTATAATATGGCCCCTCACATCAACATTGGCCTGTGCCGCCGCCGCCGTGGACTGGGCAAACCTTGCGCGTGCCTGGTTTGGTTAACGTATCGGCTGAGGGCTTCGACTAGTTTTAGGACACGCTGCTGGTGATCACGCGCTACAGGCAGCAGCTCTGTCTGTGTTCTGTCTGTTACTTTTGGTATTTTTCGTCTTTTACCGTTTGCAAAATTTACTTTCGTGTGTGTGTGTGTGTGTGTGTGTGTGTGTGTGTGTGTGTGTGTGTGTGTGTGTGTGTGTCTTTTTCTCAACTAAGGGATCTTAAACCTGTTTTGGGGGTATTTGGATAAATCTTATACAAGTCTTGAAAGAGCACTCAAATTCTGTTACCTACCTTGTAAGATTCAATGATTCTGTTTTATGTTCTTTCTGATGGAAATAATGATTAAAGCAATCATCTTGGGGTTGAAGCTCTTTTTTTTCTCGTATTTGCTGTACAATATATATGTTTTTGGATAGGGTTAGCCTTTGTAATAACAATTACTCTGGCCCAATAATTCTAAGAATGTTTTAAATGAACAATGCTCAATTTTAGTCCACTCATGTTCCAGCCATTCCTAACTATGTTAAGCCGAGTACACGCTGTGGTACCGTAGTCTCACGCAACATTCTGGTTGCAGAGGATGGTTTTTTCGTTAATTCTGTCCATGGTTCAGAGACTACCGGTTTTTGATGATCGCAGGTTTTCTGTGACAAGCATGGAACCATACCAAGTGATTCAGCTGTGTGTATTGCACAAGGAGCAAGGGGCGGTACATTTCGTTGACCGCCTGGCGATCTCTAAATCGTTGCTGAAGTGTCAGCTTTGTTTACGGACTTAGAGGAGAAACACGTTGCATATCCTGAGTTATAGGCTCTTAGGCAGCGAATTGCGCCGCAGAGGAGGTGCCAAGGTATCAGAAGAAAAAGGGTATCTTGTGTTTCATGTCCGGAGGCGGCTATCAGTGGAAGGTTTGTTTTCCCCTTACCTTTGTACCTGCCGTCTTTAAATATTATCACAAGTCCCTTTTAGGATACCTTAGCATGTACAGTCGTGCTCAAAAGTATCCGAACGACCTGGATTGCATTTCGCCTGATTCGAATGCAACCCACATGACGCAGCTATCTAGCAGGTCCTCTAATCGCTCCTCGGTACAGTCGTTTGACTATTGAAAAAGGTCCCAACAAGTCATCAGTAGAAAACTCTGCTCTCTATCGCAATAACTCAAGATGTAATGTAATACCAAGGTACTACAAATATCTGGAAACGCCTTATCACAGATAAGACTGTCCTTAAGGCTTGTAAGCTCATATTTATTACAATAAATGACATACCTGAAATGTTACCACTCTCATTATTACGTCACATAGGTAATTCACGTAGGAAGTTCGTCGTATTCATGATTTCTTCTTCAAAGTAACATACCGTACTTATTATTTAACACAAAATGACATTAAAAATTTAAGTTATTCACGAGCAGCTAGTTGAGAGTATGTATGAACTTCAAATGACACGACGAAGCGTCTCGTTCTGCATATGGATTCAAACCCAGGTCATGCAGACAATGCAAAGACTTCGTGACTGACGCAAACTGTCATTTCAGACTAGGCATACAGAGAGTGATATACCTCGATTTTAGACAGTATCATTTAGCAAATATCAACTTTAAATTACGTAAACATTTTTAACGGACGCGAATTCCTACCCAGCATCTATTGTCCTTGTTAACGAACTACGAGAAATGTTAAATGTTGCTTCTTCACAAGTAGCTTACTTGAAATGCCGTGATGTAAGGCTTTGTGTTGGACAGGGATTCGAACCCAGACCATAACTGGATTGTTGTCGAAGCACAATCAACTCTGACATATAGGATTTTCTCGGCAGTAGCTAGATGTTTTAACTGAAATGACGAGACGAAACATTAATTTTTTCCTTCCCAGGACTACAACCAGGGACCTATCGCTGTTATATTCTAGAGAAAACGAACGTTAAATATGTGTCTGTTACTCCAGCAGCGATATGAGAGCATGTTTGAACTAGAAATAACATGACGAAGAGTTCAGTGCAGACTGGGAATCGAACCCCACACATATCGTTGCCTGCACACAAACAGACGTCAGCTACCGAATTTTTGTCCACCAGCAGCTCGGAATAACATCCTTGAACTTACAGTGATCTCGCAAACAGTTCTGTGCCGGGCCAGCATTCGAACTCATTCACGCGCAGTATGTGGAGATGTTGAGGGATCTGCAGTTTTGAACAAACAACAAATTGTAGTCGAGCTGTATTGTCACGAAGGGATCAAATTCCGCGTTAAGGGCGGTGTGAGTTGCGTTCGCAGTTCAGAACCAATTTTATTGACTTACAGAAGCTCAAATAAGAGATGGAATAAGTGCGCTGTGACCCTACATAGCGTTTGTTTCGTCACTAGAAATAAATAACTAGTATAAGAAAGGTTACTGCTAATAGTTTCTACATGTCGCGACTCCTGACTTTGTTGTGGTTCAACCTAACGTCTACTTGGTAGAGAAGGAATGTCATGTTTAACGTGAATTTCTGACCACAATGCCATTATACCTTCTTCACTTGGCATAGCCAGAAGGGAACAGAATCTGTCTCTCCTTATCAAAAAATCAGCAGAAGTTGGAATCGAACCCAGACAATAGGTGTATAAACCTAGCATCAATCCAACAGACCACCAAATCCTCTTCTCTGTGATTCAATTTTCTGTGATAACAACGCTGCGCCACACTGGATGAGAATTCTGACACACGGGCTCCCTGTAGTGGTATGCAGCATGTTCAGTCCTTTCTTTTAATTGGTTGACCGAATCGCCATGAACTAGCTGCCTCGGCTACCCTGTGCATACATTCTACTCTATTTTGTAATCACCGAAATAAAATCACGTAACTGCCACCTACACAGAACTCCGAACAGTGTAGGATGCATGAGTTTAAATAGGAAGTGTTCCTTTTCCTTGAGCTACTCTATTGCTCTATCTGTTGTAACTGTCTGTCTGTGAGAAGTTTAGATACAGTCATACGCATTATCTCGGAGCACTGCGGAATTCGGAAGTTCTGGAAGAATTGCTGTTGACATCTGGAGCTGGTATAGCTATGTGTAAGCTAGTGGCGTAACGATAAGCGTCTCGTAGTGTAGGTAAGACGTTGCGAGTTTGGGTACATTCACTGCTACATTTTTTAAAATGCAATTCTGCTGTCTGCTGAAGTTATCTATCTAATGCAACTTTGAATATAATTCTCTTCACTTCTCAACCCAAAATAGCCGCATGTGGAAAAAGGCCTAACTTCTGCAACATTTTTTTCTTTGCAGGTTTAAAAGATGGCCAGGCAGCAGATACATTCCGAAACTTTTGTATTATGTATGGGGAGAGCGCATCGTGCAAAAAATACGTCAGTAAAGTATTTTCTACATTACCTTTCGTGTGGCAGTGGCATTTTATTCTTCATCAAACCTTGTTTGACAGCTTTAACTCAGAACAAGTTTTCTACATGCATGTAATCAATAAACTGCATGTGCATTGTCAGACTGTTAACATTAGAGAATTCGCATATATCGTTGATGATTAATTTCTCTCTCATGCTAACTATTGTTTTAACAATGCTAAAAGAAACCTTACGAAAATTGTGCACTGTATTATAAGAAAGGAAATAAAACTACCCCCAATGTAACCTTACGACGAACGCCTGTTTCAATAAAACTGAGTATCTGTACACAAGCATGCGTCTATCGGCACAAATAGTAGAATACTACTCACTTAGATTTCGATTGGGTTTGTGTTTGATTGGTATGCTGTGTCAAACTCAAGTGGTATGCAAATGTGACATAAATAATGTTATATATTCCTAGAAACCCAAAATTTGGTTGCCAGCAGCGGAAAGAGGCGTTACCTGTTGTGCAGCATTGTAAGTTTTTCACCACTGGACTATGAGCCGAAAGCATTTTCTTGCGATTTCCTTACCGATGTTTGACCTGACTGCTAGTGGCTCTTTCACAGAAGGGATAAAAACGTTAGTCGGCAAAACTGGAACCGCAAACCATAAGAGAGGCTTTCTCACACGTCAGCACGTTACCACAGAGCTAGGTAAGAGGCATGTGTTTAGGTTTAGTCTTTCTAAGCCAGTACTTACTAACAGTGGCTCTAGCAACTTACTTTTATCTGGGTAGCTTCAAATATGGGCAACGTTGTCCCCATAAATCCAGTTGAATACTTTAAATATCACTTTTGATTAGCATTTACTTTTCCATTAATTAATGTATGGACCTCAAAACAAGCAATACGCCAGAGTAGCTATAGAGCAGGTTCCGAAAGGTATTTACTAAATGTTTCACATCCATTTACCATAGGGGAATAAAAGAAACTAAACACATTACATTGCATTTTCTCTCTGTGCCTTTGACTAACACGTTTGGATCAACGACAAAGATAAATTATATGAGGAATCTCCTGTGAAAGGAAAAAGAACAGGATATGACACTTTAATTATAGCACACTGGATCAGAAACAATGAAATTAATTCTGTGCCACATTGATGTATTGCATACTAGTGTAATAAAATACTCACCAAATAAAAATGGTTTTGTGCCTCCGTTGCAATCGAGTGTGGAACACACATTGTAGACACATTTTATGGGTCACCACTCAACAATATTAAAGCATTTTACACCTTTGCGAGTGAGGAGTGGAGCAGACGTTGTCGGCAGAAGACGAGGCAGTGCAGTACCTCAGCCCCCACTGGTAGGCAGCAAATGGGTCCCAGAGAACTCTGACACATGCAGTGTTCAAGAGGCAGATGGTCGGCGAAGAAATCTGTCGCTAAAATATTGTTAATCCAAATTGTTGTTACCAATGTGACAGAAAGCGAAATATTTTGTAGATTCACCTGAAATACACACATAGCTTCAGCACCGAGAGGAAAGGGGTGATAAAATTTTTCTTGATGTTCGCTTTCAGTTACCAGTCGTCGTATTAGCCAGTCTCGCGTTTTACCTCAAGACTACGGCCGTAGTCAAGAGTGGTGCACTCGAACTGCAGTCATGACTTCCTCCAGGAAGTGCCGCAGTCTACAATGTTGCCACAACGAGCATATTGCTGGACATAGAATACTGAGGGGAGCACATCTGTATTGTCCACCTTACGTGAACGACTCGGCGGTCAATTTTTTTTTGTTTAAGACTGTATTTACAACACATATTGCACGCTGAACACCCAGAAGAATTAACAAAACAGAATTAGTTTTGAGAGCAACGTTAGCTACACCGTTCGAAGTATTCGTAGTATTGTATACGTGTGTGTAAATGCCTTACAATGCCCACTCAAAGAAGACAAGCATACACTGTCTAGCTTCAGTATTATAAATACGCCTCAGCTACAGGAACACTACTTGTAATACCTCTTAGACAAAATATTTACATAGTGCTATCATATGAAAAGATCAACCTGACACAAAGTGTGAGAAATTTGTTTTACGACCTTCGTACCTGGATAAAGAGTTTTTCCTGTTTGAGATATCTGTGAACGCTGCTGCATATGACGATTTAAGAAGAAACTAAATTCCTTCAGCTACGACAATGTTTAAAGAAATCGCCTTAACGGCACTAAATCGTGGTTTGTGAATCGTTTACTGGCCGTAATCTGCTGCATTTCGCTGGTTGGAAGGCAAAAAGCTGAATGAAAAATTTCACACAAGGAAAAGGGGAAGACGAAATGTCTCCCACTGGAAGGTCATGCTGTTTTATTTAAATGATTACAAAATCAGCTAAAACGAACAGTGAGCCTGTCAGTATAAGCACATCACTGTTGTCAGTATGATGTTGCACTGCCCAGGGCCTGTAATTATAAAGGGCACGTTTAGGTCAGGCATATTGTATACAGAAGTGTAATAGGGAGCACCACTAAATTCTACAATCCGTATGCATTGCATAAGCACAGAAATTACTGTTACAGTGTACTATTGGAGCCCAATGAGTGAACTGCGTGTTTTCCGGTGAGAAGGAGCACTGGCAAATAGTCTTCGCCACATTAAGTTACTTAAACTGGTGTCACTCTGACTAAGTGTCAATGAGTCGGATGCGGGTTTTGCACCTGGAAATGTTTTCCTACATTATAGAAGCGAAAATTAAATTTGAACTAATATTGCTAAAATTTTGAACTTGA
This sequence comes from Schistocerca americana, assembly GCF_021461395.2. Taxonomy (NCBI): domain Eukaryota; kingdom Metazoa; phylum Arthropoda; class Insecta; order Orthoptera; family Acrididae; genus Schistocerca; species Schistocerca americana. The sequence goes on from NC_060123.1 coordinate 317,929,375, forward strand.
ATAGCTTAGAATGAAAATCTTTCCGTTTATTGCAAGGGAAAACAATTGATTTTCTAAAACATTCAGTGCCATACACAAATTGAAACAGGCCACGTCGACCAAATCATATGAAAGAATTGACAGCGACGTATATCGGAAAGCAGTAAGATCCCTTGACTTTTGGTTTGGCAGTATTTGACAGCCATTTCAGGGCGTAAGTAAACTAAGAGAGGCAGCGCGTTTTTGTTATCAAGTAACGTCTTCATCAATTACTTTAGTTTTAATGTAATCTGCGAGTAATTGCTGATGTTCGATATTAACATGAAAAGGACTCTGTAGACAGGGAAAGAACCTCTTCTTGGGCAATTACTTCTATAATGACCAAAAGGCATTAAATGATCTTCAAGCACATGTGTTCCAGCGGCGGTATGAAGAAAATGATAGTAATAATGACTGTACTAATCGAATTATCGGTTAACTTCACACATCACAGTGGATTTTCTCGAACTAAGAAATTTGCTGAATTAGTGAAAATTTCAAAATGGCTTCACATCGAGGCTATGATGGATAAAAGAGACTTTACATTCTGCTGACATGAGAATAGCATAATTTCTGTGTGAGATGCTTACTTCTACTTAACGATTTAGCAGACTCGCATTTTTTTCCACCGTGTTTAATTTTGTAAGCTACGCACATCATCCGTTAAGCACACATCTGGGTCTAGGAATTGTGGCCACAGTGGTCTGGTGGAGCGAATTATCACAGGTGCAATGCGTGGGATGACTCATTTACTTTTAAGAGGCACAAAGAGATTTGCTTTACCTCTGGTAACGACAAGAGAAAGACGTTATAATCCAGAATCCGCATTAAACATCACGTTACTTCATTACCAGCTGAGCAGAACCGTTTTACGTTGGAAAATGAGATAGTCGGAAGTTATGGTAAACAGAAGTACTGTCTCCAGTAAACTTACTTACATTAGAAAATTTTATTTTATTTGATGAACTGATGGCCATTTAAAGGAAAAGTGCTCTTATTTTGCTTGTACTTGATTGAACTAGAGACGTTGAAAAATTGGTTCTGGACTATGATTCGAATTCGTATCTCCTCTTTCGAGGATCTGAATCTCTCGGAACAGTATAGTTCAATCATTTCGTTCCTTTTCCCAAGACTGCAATCTTCTCTAGGTCTCCTCTAAAGGTAAGTATGTGGGTCCGAATTCTGATGCAGTACAAAAATATTCATAATTTCATTCCAAGCCCTATCACGTGCACACCAGTCTGCCAGTGAAAATTAATGTGCATTTTTAATGTCTGTTCGTGTGTTGCCAAAAATCGCAATAGGTGTCGTTATTTCAGGTCAAATACGCACACATCTTACTGTTGGTGAGTAAGCATTTGATACTTAAGCTATATTCATGGATGATGAAGAAGGACAGTAAGTGTGCCGTTCCATTGTCGCTCAGGCATAAGAATTTGAATCCCTATTTTAGATTCGAACACCTAGCGGCTGGTACGAAAAACCGATACGTAACATTTGATTTTACTTAGTTAACAATGGGAGTACGCGTTGGGTTCGTATCTCCGTCACAAAACTTCACATCATGTGCTCATCTTTAAATACATACACACTTTGTTCCTTCTGAATGGAGGTATATCAGACATCTTTCGTGGTTAGTCAACAGGGACTAAAGGGTCTTTATAGGAGTCCCGGTTTATTACAAAAACTGTCGTCTTTTATTTTCAAGTTTAGATTTGGTTACTGATAATGGCGAAAATTTCGGTAATTCATACCTCTTCATGACTAGTCGGAAATATGATTAGATTAGGTTAGATTAATACTTGTTCCACAGATCATGATTACGACATTTCGTAATGATGTGGAACGTGTCATTTTAATGAAAGATTTCTTTACATACCATGACTCGGTTTCTTTCCAACAATGTTTTACTCCCTCTCTCTCATTCTTCTTTATTTTTGTCTCTCTCTCTTCTCTCTATCTTCTCTCTCTCTCTCTCTCTCTCTCTCTCTCTCTGTCTCTCTCTCTGTCTCTCTCTCTCTCTCTCTCTCTCTCTCACACACACACACACACACACACACACACACACACACACACACACACACACACACACTTACACATTCTTTTTGTATTTTTATTTGTTTGTTGTGCTCGACTATCGGCGAGGCACGAAAACGTCCGTCAATGAGTTTCTTAGTTTTGAGTACATTTACGAAAGAAATATAAAAACAACTATGAGAGTTGCTGATTTATGATGCTTGGTTTGCAGTCAGTTCTGAATATTGTTAGTAACTACGCTCCAGTCCCTAAGCCCAGTTACATAAATGTTAATCAGACGGATTACGTATTCCAGGCCGTCGCAGCCGCGTCTTTGAGATGCCAGCTATGGTCACTTCCCAGCCCGCTGTATGATCACATCGGTTCTTCTTCTTCCTGTTGGTAATGTAACTGAGATTTGGCAACAAGGCAAGATATGTTTGGCAACTCTGTGATCGACGCGTTACTTCCTGGTGTGCACGGAATTAATCCTCAAAGTTCACTTAATTTTTCCTGTCATTTCCATTGAATAATCTGAGTTATTATCGCTTGAGCTGTAACAAAATATTGTAAATTTACTGTTTTCAGCCCAGGAAAATCGTTGCACGTGTAAATAGCAACTAATCTCGTCCTTTAATTACGAGTTCTAGTCACTATTGGCGTAGAAAGTTTAAATCTAAGCACGTGACTCTTCCCTAGCTCTGTTGTACCATTCTGAGCCTTGAGAAAACCCCTGTAATGGTTTGCGGTTCCAGTCTTGCTAACTGTAACGTTTTTACCTCTTCTGTGAAAAAGCTACAAGCAGTCAAATCAAACATCTATAAGGTAATCGCAAGAAAATACTTTCGGCTTATAGTGCAATTGTGAAAAACTTACAATGCTGCACAACAGGTAGCGCCTCTTTCCACTGCTGACAAGCAAATTTTAGGTTTCTACGAATACGTACCTTTATTTATACCACATTTGCATACCACTTGATTATGACACAGCATACCAATTAAACACAGACCCAATCGAAATCTAAGTGAGTAGTATTCTACTAATTCTTGCCGATAGAGGCATGCTTGTGTACAGATACTCAGTTTTATTGAAACAGACTTTCGTCGTAAGGTTATCGTGGGTAGTTTTATTTCGTTTCTTATAATACAATGCACAATTTTCGTAAGGTTTCTTTTAGCGTTGTTAAAACAATAGTTAACATGAGAGAGAAATTAATCATCAACGATATATGTGAATTCTCTAATGTTATATATAACAGTCTGACGATGCACATGCAGTTTATTGATTACATGGATGTAGAAAACTTGTTCTAAGTTAAAGCTGTCAAACAAGGTTTGATGAAGAATAAAATGCCACTGCCACACGACAGCTAATGTAGATAATACTTTACTGACGTATTTTTGCACGATGCGCTCTCCCCATACATAATACAAAAGTTTCGGGATGTATCTGCTGCCTGGCCATCATTTAAACCTGAAAAGAACAAAATGTCGCAGAAATTAGGCCTTTTTCCACATGCGGCTATTTTGGGTTGAGAAGTGAAGGGAATTATGTTTAATGTTGCATTAGATAGATAACTTCAGCAGACAGCAGAATTGCGTTTTAAAATATTTAGCAATGGATGTACCCGAACTCGCGACGTCTTACCTACAGTGCGCGACGCTTAGTGTTGTAAATTGAATCACAGAGAAGAGGATTTGGTGGTCTGTTGGATTGATGCTATTTTCATATATTTATGGTCTGGGTTCGATTCCAACTTCTGCTGATGATTTTTGGTAAGGAGAGACAGATTCTGTTCTCTTCTGGCTATGCCAAGTGAAGAAGGTATAATGGCATTGTGGTCAGAAATTCACGTTAAACATGACATTCCTTCTCTACCAAGTAGACGTTAGGTTGAACCACAACAAAGTCAGGAGTCGCGACACGTAGAAACTCTATTAGCAGTAACCTTTCTTATACTAGTTATTTATTTCTAGTGACGAAACAAACGCTATGTAGGGTCACAGGGCACTTATTCCATCTTTTATTTGAGCTTCCGTATGTCGATAAAATTGGTTATGAACTGGGAATGCAACTCAGACCGCCCTTAACGCGGAATTTGATCCCTTCGTGACAATACAGCTCAACTACAATTTGTTGTTTGTTCAAAACTGCAGATCCCTCAACATCTCCACATACTGCGCGTGAATGAGTTCGAATGCTGGCCCGGCACAGAACTGTTTGCGAGATCACTGTAAGTTCAAGGATGTTATTCCGAGCTGCTGGTGGACAAAAATTCGGTAGCTGAAGTCTCTTTGTGTGCAGTCAACAACGATATGTGTGGGGTTCGATTCCCAGTCTGCACTGAACTCTTCGTCATGTTATTTCTAGTTCAAACATGCTCTAATATCGCTGCTGGAGTAACAGACACATATTTAACGTTCGTTTTCTCTAGAATATAACAGCGATAGGTGCCAGGTTGTAGTCCTGTGAAGGAAAAAAATTAATGTTTCGTCTCGTCATTTCAGTTAAAACATCTAGCTACTGCCGAGAAAATCCTATATGTCAGAGTTGATTGTGCTTCGATAACAATCCAGTTATGGTCTGGGTTCGAATCCCTGTCCAACTCAAAGCCTTACATCACGGCATTTCAAGTAAGTTACTTGTGAAGAAGCAATATTTAACATTTCTCGTAGTTCGTTAACAAGGACAATAGATGCTGGGTAGGAATTCGCGTCGGTTAAAAATGATTACTTTACGTAATTTAAAGTTGATATTAGCTAACTGATACTGTCTAAAATCGAGGTATATCACTCTCTGTATGCCTAGTCAGGAATGACAGTTAGTTTGCGTCAGTCACGAAGTCTTTGCTTAGTCTGCACGACATGGGTTTGAACCCATATGCAGAACGAGACGCTTCGTCGTGTCACTTGAAGTTCATACATATTCTCAACTAGCTGCTCGTGAATAACTTAAATTTTTAATGTCATTTTGTGTTGCGTAATAAGTACGGTATGTTACTTTGAAGAGGAAATCATGAATACGACGAACTTCCTACGTGAATTACCTATCTAAAGTAATAATGAGTGTGGTAACATTTCAGGTATGTCATTTATTGTAATAAATGTGAGCTTACAAGCCTTAAGGACAGTCTTATCTGTGATAAGGTGTTCCTAGATATTTGTAGTACCTTGGTATTACTTTACATCTTGAGTTATTGCGATAGAGAGCAGAGTTTTCTAGTGGTGACTTGTTGGAACCATTTTCAATAGTCAAACGACTGTACCAAGGAGCGATTAGAGGATCTGTTAGACAGCTGTGTTATGTGGGTTGCATTCGAATCAGGCGAAAAGCAATCCAGGTCGTTCGGATACTTTTGAGCACGACTGTACAAGACCACACAGGAAATTAAAAAAACTCAGAACTTGGCCGTCTCTCTATAGAGATATTCGGCGGCTGGTCGACCAGTGCCAGGCGTGTAAGTTACCGAAGACCAGTTCAGGTATCTGGAAGGAGTTGCTGCAGTCCTCCTGGGTGGAACAGCACATGGAAAGGATTTTCATTGATTATGTGGGTCCTTTTCACCACGTTCAGGCCAGGTACAGAAAGATTTCCGTTGCGATTGACACTTTAACTGGGTTTGTTTGGCTGTGTTCGAGTGGATGAATGACCACCGATATCAGTGTCAAACATCTAAGCTGAATATTTTCGCTGTTTCGTTCGCCAGCAATACTGGTCAGTGATTGTGCCCCTGCCTTTGATTATCAGGAACTTCGGTGTTTTTGCTTTCGGCAAGATTTCACACATGTGACCACAACGCCGTATTACTCTCAATATTCTTTTACCAAAAGGTTTAATCGAAACTTAAGGGCAGCGTTGATTACATGGCTAGGTGCATATCAAATGGGATCGTTTCTCTTCATGGTTGAATTTTGCTTTCAGCACGAAAAAGCTTGAGGCCCATCAGGACAAACACCCATCCTTTCTTTTCGCCCACCCAGCTAACTTCCAGCTTGCCAGCTTGTGGAACATTAGGGATTTACTCCCAGATAAAACAACACAGGTTGTTTTTCGAGGTAGTTGGTAAAGAGCCCATAAGGGAGAGGCAGAGCAGTACAGCCACAGGTGCGAACTTGCTAACATTAAAGAAAGCTGTACTGTTTCTATTGTAAACTTTGGTATGTGGAAGCAGGAAGTGGCGATATCAAGGAAGCCAGCACCATATTTCATTGGCCCTTGGCGTCTTGGAGCTGCCGTCCTAGTCATCTTGCATATCCAGGCGAAAGGATGGAGCAAGTCCAGAGTGTACATGTTAACCAAGCGAAAAGTGATAGGGTCAACTGGCGAAAGCTTGTTGAACTCGCATTCTGGAATACGACAGTTAAAACCCACATTCAGCCATCTTGATCTGGTTTTCTGTGATTTCCTCAGATCGCTACTGACAAATGCTGAGATGAAAGGGCGCAGCTAAATACCTTTGCCAGTATTCCATATCTGAGTTTGTACTCCATCTCTAAGGACATCGTTGTCGGCGGAACATTAAATGCTAATCCCCCCTCCTCCTCGTCGTCCTCCTTCTCCTCTTCCATCTCCAAAGGTTGTTGGCCAGACTCGCCTTGTTGGTCGAAGTTTCTCGTGGGCGAGGCTGAGCCGTGCTTCGAGGTCGATACCTCGCGCATGACTTGCGAATGTGCCAGTGGTGCTGTGATGTGAGGCTCTCTTTGGTTTGATTACACAGAGCAGGCTGGGGTAGTGAGAGGGAAGACATTTCAGGTACTTACCGTTGAAAGAGCTCGCTTTCTCTGTTTGGAGTTGGCTGGGCGACCAAGGAGAAACAGCGTCAAGGAGGGCGTTCCTGCACAGGGGACGCGCCACGACCGGAATACGTGTGGCTGTGGCAACTTCTGTTTTCCAGATCTGTTGGCGCTAATTTATCCAGCGGACGAAGCCTTGCAACTGCTGGGGATAGAACACTGTGTGAAATCTATAGTTATCCTCGTTGGTTTGTGGTCTTCCTCTGGTCTTGGAAGTGGAGTGTTTAGTGCAGGCCGGCCGGAGTGGCCGAGCGGTTAAAGGCGCTACAGTCTGGAACCGCACGACCGCTACGGTCGCAGGTTCGAATCCTGCCTCGGGCATGGATGTGTGTGATGTCCTTAGGTTAGTTAGGTTTAAGTAGTTCTAAGTTCTAGGGGACTTATGACCACAGCAGTTGAGTCCCATAGTGCTCAGAGCCATTTGAACCATTTTGTTTAGTGCAGTTGTTTGAATATTATTCGGCAGCTTGCCCTTTGCCCTGTTATGGTGCATGGCTTTCTTCTTTATTTCGATATGTCCCCATATTACTTACTTAGCGCACCGTTGGCGTGTTCATGTCGAACAAGCAATGCTATGCTCAGTGCTCAGGCTCCCTCTTGGAAGTAATTTGTTTTCATTTTTGGCTTTCTCCTTCTATTGCCAAGCGTTTCTGTTTTATTGGGTTCAACTGTTGATTGAGCTTTATATGTTATCTCGTCCGGGCCATGGAACCTGGCGTAATTTTTCTGAAACATATTTGTCTATTTGAGGCACCTATTTATTTTCATGTTGAATTTCTTACAATTGCAGCCTCTCTCTCAAGGCAACCCTTTGTGTTAAGTACGTTAAAAGGGCGGTTGTAATGCGCGTTTCCTCACTTGTCTTAAAGAGTTTTTGTGTGTTACAGAAGTCAATTATAATCTGGTCGCTCATGTCAGGCTTGGTGTGTGCCTGCGGAGCCTGGGTGGACATTGTGCATGCTCCGTTTGGTTGACGTCTCAGCTGGGACACGCTTTTGGTGATTACGCCTTACGGGCGCCACTTCTGTCTGCATTCTGCCAGTTATGTTTGGTAGTTTCATCTTTTCCTGTTTGTCAAGTTTACTATTGTTTGTATGTGAGTTTTTGATGAATGAATCTTAAGTCTCTTTATTAGGACATTTGGATAAAACTTAATGAGAGTACCCAAATTCTGTTACCTGCACAGTAAGTTTTAATGGTTCTGTGTCATGTTCTTTCTGATGATATAGTGATTTCCTTCTTCAGACCAGTTTAATTAATAATAATTATCTGGTGCTTAATTTGCATTTGTTCCAATAATATAGTGGTCCAATAAATTCTAAAATTTTCCAAGCGAACAATCCTCAATGCCTTCGTCCCCACCATGGTCCAGCCATTCCTAAAGTCTTAAGCCATGCACACGCAGTGGTACTGTAATACCAATAAGTGAATAGTAGTTGTAGCGCACTGAGAGCATTTGGTATGTTCTCACCCACTACATCCGCACTCTGCCCTTGCTGTATCACTGGAATATCCTGCAGTGCAGTGTGTGGTGCATATGCTGGAATCCAGTACGGACATGGTTCAAATGGCTCTGAGCACTATGGGACTTAACATCTGAGGTCATCAGTCTCCTAGAACTTAGAACTACTAAAACCTAACTAACCTAAGGACATCACACACATCCATGCCCGAGGCAGGATTCGAACCTGCGACCGTAGCGGTCGTGTCAACTATAGGCATAGGTGTGACACATATAAATGTAATATTATTAAGCAGGTGGTACTTACTCTTCTGCTTGTTGATATTCAGTTGGGAGGCACTGGACAATATCGGCTGGTACTGAGGTGTCATGGTCCTTCCATCGACTGCAGCTGAGACCTGTAAGCTACCATGCATGCCTTATACTCCAGTTTTGCCAGATCACATAGAGGGGTCTCACACTGGCATTAGTCAGTCTGGGATTGTGGAAAAGGCTGGGTCACAGCTAGTTCTACCTGTTTGGCAGCATGGCGAATCCGTATTAGCTCTGTACATTGCTACTATTGCTGTGATGCTCTCCACACTATGTGGCAACTAAGAAGAATATCAGTTACCTGCTGGACTGGTGGCAGTCACTTCATGTGCAGTGGATGTGCCGGACTGACTAGCTACTTCAAACTAGGTCGGCAATTCGAGCACCAGCAACTATCTGTTTCAGTTGTAAAACGCCTTTGGAAAATGGTTCTTCAAGCCATCCAGCTGCCTCACAATCATTTGCTGAAAGGTATTCCTTTTATACTCCTCTGTTCTCATGTCTTCCACCTCCTAATATGGCAAGCTATGGACACAGTCCTCGGCTGTATGTTTACATGTAATACTGTTATTAAAGTCCTCTCCATGTGACACCACAATCTCATCTATAGAACACAATGTGCAAATCCACACACAACTGCTTTAAAACCAACAGCTCAGCGCAGACTGAACTTTTCCCAACAGTTTTCAGGTGGGAAGTGTGAGTGGGATGTTGGAGGAGTGGTAGGGTAGGATGGGGGAGTGGGTTGGGGTGGGGAGAGCTAGGCATTACCATATTCAGGAGGTCAGTGACAAATTTGTTGGGAACCAATAGGACAGTATGCTGATGGAAACCGAGGTCTGCAGAGTCTGTTTGGGATGGAGCATTCTGCAGACAGGTTCAAATGGCTCTGACCACTATGGGACTTAACTTCTGAGGTCATCAGTCCGCCGACAGGTATGCTGTTATTGTTCACATGGGAAGAGCATCCTTCAGCCTTTCCAGTTGTTCTGGCACATAAGCTTAACAGTTTCCAGATTGGAGGGCAGGACGCATTTTGTTCAATATCTTGGTGATTCCCCAGTGACATTTGAGCATCCAGGTTTTCCAAGAAGACTAGGACGCTGGAGAAGCCGATGAATATCTTTGAACCACCATTTGGAATATTCAGCAGAGAGATATTTTTCTGTTGTTGACAGGGCCTTTCCAGCATATCTCGGAAACAAATCTCAGAACGTTTCAGTTTGCAGTTAGGGAGACAGAAAGGGCCATAGTGTTTCTCATCACTTCTGAAGGTTGGGGCACTTAAGTAAGTGTCCATGGAGTACCTTCACTCTTTCTCATGATCTATGAAGTACTGAGGTGTTTCAAATATCCCTGCACCCTTTGTCGGTGTTTCAGCTGGCTCTTAAAAGGATATTATGAGCAGTGAGTTCCCTGCAACATTGTTCACAGGATTGGTCTTTCAGGCATATATCGAAAACAGCTCTCGGAATGTGTAGATCTGCAGGTGGGAAGACAGGAAGTATGTATCTGGACATCATGGTATTTCCTCCAATGAGTTTTAAACACCAAGTCCTTACGAGAATGACAGAAGGCCTTAGGACGAGCTGAGGAATGTATGTGAACCACTTGCTACAGGTTTCTACAAGCCAGAGGCAGCACATTTCGTTCTGGAAAATACGCTTGCTTACCTTTGTGAGACAACCAGAAGCACATCGCTCTTTGCTGTTACAAGCTGCTCCCAGAGCAGTTTGCTGATCTAGCTGCTGGCGCGGGTCCCCTGGGCATTACGAGCCACTGCAGACAGTCAGCGAAGCCCGCAGGGTAATAGAAGCCACATGCTGTGTGAACGAAGTGCCAGGCTGCTGCCAACTGCCTGACTGCACAAGGCCGTAGCGGTTAACAAGAGACTGCTGGTCAGGGTGCGCATGCAGCCCAAATGACAGCTGCCATATGGCTGCATGCATGGCACATTGTGTGTACACTCCCAAGAGCTCCGCTTGCACTCAGCTGGCATCCATCAGAGCATGTAAGTGAAGGAGGCTATGCATTTCCAGCACTCAGCCCGCTTTCGACGCTCTTGGAAGGTGCAAATATAGTGTGCTGTCTTTAGACTCCATTTATGGTATGTAGGGTGCGTGTTTATAATCTGTAACTCAAGTTCAGGAGTGCTGGTGTAACGTATTTTACGATATTTGCAATATATTTAGGTCTGTATACGATCAAGTGTAGACGAGGTTTTTAGCTTTCACTAATCTTTATATTATCTGTAAGTGATGTTTTTAGCTGTATGGGTTTCCCATTATGTATTGGATCTTTGTAGCTGTGCATATAGACGTTAATGACTTTTTAACTTTTTTAGACTGATGATCTTTAGCAATGTAATTAGGGTGTGTAATTAGTGTTTGACCAAATACTTGCACCTTCCTGACCTTTACCAGCCAATTTCTGGCAGTATTCGAGAATTCTTCCAACAGGATAACACCTGCACATCCCAAAAATGAATGAAATAAAGAGATCCTTACACACCAACAACTCAGCACAGACTGATCTTCCACACTTATTCCCAGATGGGAAGAAGGAAGGTAGAGGAGGGGTAGATGTAGGAAGGGTGAATGGAGATGGGAGGGGAGGGGCAAGTGTAGTGGTGGGGAGTGGATAGGGTAGAATCGAGGGTAAGGACGAAACCCATGATGTCGTCCAGTGATGTCATCATTGTGATGCTGCCACATTTACTGTTGCCATCTTGAATAAATTTGGCAACAGTGCAACTTGCCCAGTTCTCTCCTAGCCCCATTACTGTTTTATTGATATTAAGCCTCTCATTAATATTTTATATGTTATACTTAGAAACATTTTAGTGTATGATACTTGCTCTACTTTCTTGTAAATATCTGTAAACTTCTTTCAAAATATTTTATTGTATTTAAAATCAGTGTTTCATATGCTGTACTTAGGATCGTTTGTTAAGAATTACATTAGTTCTCTTTCTACAGATAGTAGTTTTCAGTGCTGTAGATGTTCCACCAATCAGATTTCTTATATATATATATATATATATATATATATATGTATATATATATATATATATATATATATAATTATATAGCCACAGTAGGTTGATGCACTCTTGGTTCCATATTCGACTGATTAATCAGTGTCTATAACAAAGGGTATGATGCACAGCTGCTGTACTGTAACTACTTTCGGAACAATTGCAGTTTTTTTTGTAACAGATTTTAAGGTGAGCAGCTGGCTCGAAACCAGACATGTGTAAATGAAAGTGATCTGAAGTTCGAATTTTGAGTTTTATTTAAATAACGTTCGCCATCACTGCGTGATTACGACTTTGTCTAATTTTCATTTCTGTATTATTAACACGGAACAATTTCCAGTCTCTTTTATGGTACTAGAATTTTGGTGAATAAAACATTCCTTAGTGCCTCTAGACCAGCTGATATATCTCCGAAAATATTCGTGCCTGAAACAGAACACCTGCCGATTTATCTGCAGTCATACTTCATCATGGTAAGTTACATAGTGGAGGGATCCCTTCACGGTTCCACAGCTTTTTATCTCAACAAGTGTTTCAGCACTCACTGTTACACCAACTATACAGGTTTTACACTCTAGGAAAATAGACCAGGGTTTAGCGAAATGTTTTCAAAAATTCCTATTGACAGACATCAAATCGTCTTGGTTGGATGTAGTCTATGGGAATGTTCTTACTAGAAAGAAGATACACAACGCAAATGATACGCCAGACCCTTCCTGCAGAAAGCTTGTTACAGATTCTCTCACACATAGATCCTTTGGTTGTCACCAAATTGACAAGGAAGAAAATGGCTTTATTTATCAAAACGTGTCCTACCACTGTGGACCTGAATTCCCTTTCCAGCAGGAGCGACACATATATCTGTAACCAGAATCTGGTCGCGTAGTTGGTGTATGGCTCATTTCACTTACTACTCTGTTACCACAGCCCCTCCGGACATAATAGACGTTCATCTTATGTGGAACAGCAAATTGCGGTCATGCCACAAAAAGTGGCAAAAATATGCTGAGCGCTTCTAAAAGATGTTGAGCATTTCTGTTGGTTTGCACTGACGAAGAATACCATTTGGAATTCTGCTACGAATGACGACGCTCTTGAAGTGCTAATGGTCTCCAATGGACCGTAAAGAATACCGTAATCCCGAAGAAGAGATGGTTTTTACATTTTAAGATCAGGTTCTCGTTCAAAATTGTCGAAAATTCTCTTTTCTTATTTATTTTTTGAAACGTATATATGTCTAAATAACGGGACGGAAAGGTATTTTAATCCGTGCGTTACCAAAGTTTCTACAGCCCTTTGTTCGAAGGAATGTAACGGCCGCCGTGGGACGTTCGCTGCCGGAAACTCGTGGCTAAAGTAGAAAACTTGTCGTACCGTGGCACAGGTTCACAAAATGATTTATATTGCAGTATGCAGACAAGTATATTTCCCGAAAACGCTGACGAAAAAATGCGCACGCTACCGAACGCAGCATATCCAATTCCGCCAGATCGGTTTTTCCCGTCACGAACAGAGAGGAAATTGTTCTCCAGGAACAACTGGAGTTAGAGAAAGGGTTGATATACAGTCCTCGAATTGCAAAATAAACATAATAACAAATTCTGGCCAAAATTGGTCAGAACATAATTTTGGTCCAACATATTGGATTAGCCATTTTGAATTTTGAAGATGCTACTTCAGATTTGTGTTCAGCGACATCAAAAATCTGTAACAACAATTAGTCTTTAGGCAAATTGCACTAATAATACATATAATAGTTTTACGTAAGTTTTAAACAGCTTTTTTCTCGAGAAATGACTTTCCAAAACTGCGTGTAGCATAAAACTAAAAATGTTCAACCTGTTCAATTTTACCTTTGACCCCCGAAACGTAAATACTTTCCTTTTATAGCTATGATATATGAAATTTTTTGATATTATTTTTTGTAAAGCCATAACAATTGAAAAACCCGAACATCGAACTCTATGTTCGAGTTAGCGCCATATCGCTAAATTTAGGGTTATTTCATAGTGTTTAGGTATATGCTCCATAAATTTAATGTAGTATCGACTTATGTTATTCATTTTTGATTTAATATAATTCCTGACGGGCTACACTGCATGCAGTCTGCGTACTTCGGACATGCAGGGCCTTGATCAAACAATAATTACAGGCGCCATTTCGTTTTTTTTATTCAAAATACAAAAATAAGTACAAAGTATGGTCAATCATAACCCCAAAAGGATTCTTTGTAATTCTTTTCATTGCCTCAAAAAATTTCCAAACTTGGCATATTTTTCGCTCATTTGAATGAGAACTTTAAACACGAAGAAATTTAATATGAAGATTTAAGATTAAAAAAAGAAAAAGAAGTGGATGATTGAGGAAAAAATCCCTTGAAGCATATGGTTTGGAGGGAGACAGAGTGGGCGACAAGAGATGGAGCGAAGCTCACAGAAAAAGTGGAGTCGGGGTTGCATCATTGAGTCGTTCGCTATTTGTCTCAAGATCAAATGCGATCACCAAAACACTTTTGTTATTTCCAATTTTATAAGATTCAGGAAGTTTTTATTTTTTTATAGTTTATGTAAAGGGGTATATTGGATGTTTGTATAAATAGAGACACTCTCTGCCCAGAAAACAATTTCGTTTTGTCTGTATGTCTTTGTCCGCAATAAACGTGCTTCCATTACTAAGTGTTGTACTTCACTGATGGCCGTTCTTTCGGATTTGGACTTGATTGTGGTTACGAAACGACAATATCGCAAAATAGGTATATTACATTTATACAGTGTTTCCTGTCGTCAAATAGCAATAGTACATAGATTGTAAATAGTGAAAGTGTTCCAGGCAATGCTGTCCTCCATGTTGTATCAAAGTCAACATACAAAATGAGGAGACGAGGAACTCTACGTACTGCCGACTGCACAGCTGGTTAACTGCACAACTCATTACTGTCTACATGTCGAACCGACTACGACCCAGAGGCCTGCATATATCTGTAGCCTCAATTCTATTACATTGACTAGTTACCTTTACCACTACTTATATGTACCACGTGTTGCTGTGAGTGTATGTAGCCGGCCGGTGTGGACATGCGGTTCTAGGCGTTTCAGTCTGAAACCGCGTGACCGCTACGGTCGCAGGTTCGAATCCTGCCTCGGGCATGGATGTGTGAGATGTTCTTAGGTTAGTTAGGTTTCAGTAGTCCTAAGTTCTAGGGGACTGATGACCACAGATGTTATGTCCCATAGTGCTCAGAGCCATTTGAACCATTTTTTGAGTATATGTAGCAGTCACACGAGCTTAACGCGCTGTAATAGCATTAGTGTTGAAATTAATGACATGCAAACCAGTAACGACTTGCATACATTTATGTGTGTCTCAAATTAAATCCACGTTTAGTATGCACATTATTTATGTCTATAACAAATTTTGAGTGACACAATACACTTTAATTAGCAGCAGGTGGGGTAGACGAAAGTAAATATGTATGTAAGGGGATATCACTGTCTCCTTGTAATATGAAACGACGGTAAGTGTTTTAGATAATTACCGGAAATGTAACCTAGGGAGCCTACAATGCCTACACGACTCATGGGATGGCGATATGCACATATATTGATGGCGGTGCTATCGCATACACATGGTATAAAAGAAAAATGTCTTGGCGGAGCTGTCAATTACGTGAAAAGGTGTACGACGTCACTATGGCCGCACGAAAGGGATGCGACAGACTTTGAAAGCGGATTGGTAGCTGGAGCTAGGCGCATGGGACATTTCAGTTCGGAAATCGTTATGGAATTCAGTATTCCGAGTTCCATAGGGTCAAGAGTGTGCCGAGAATGCCATATTCCACGCATTGACCCTCACCACGGACTACTCAACGGCCGACGGTCTTCTCTTATCGACCGAGAGCATCAGCGTCTGCTAAGAATTTACAGCGTTAAAAGACACGCAACTCTACGTGAAATAATTGCAGAAACCGATGTGGGACTTACGACGAATGTATTTATTAGGACAGTGCGGCGTAATTTCTCGTTCATTGACTATGGCAGCAGAAGACAGACGCGAGTTCCTTGGTTAACAGCATGATATCGCCTGCAGCGCCTCTCCTAATGAATAGTGTAATAGAGAATACTATATATTCTAGAAACCTCCACATCATTCAGTAACCGTAGAGTTAAAATTTTACGCTCTTTTTCCCTTTTGTGTATTCCTCTATGTATTAAGCAGATACTTAATAAAATATGTAAGAGTTACAAATAATCTGCGAGCTGTCGCAAAATAAACTTAAAGAAAGGTGCAAATATTGCCGTTTTCTAAGTATATATTGCTGGGAAATACTTTTTAAGCCGGCCTGCAAGCGGTACAGTCTGGAACCGGGCGACTGCTAAGGTCGCAGCTTCGAATCCTGCCTCGGGCATGGATGTATGTGATGTCCTTAGGTTAGTTAGGTTTAATTAGTTCTACGTTCTAGGCGACTGATGACCTCAGAAGTTAAGTCGCATAGTGCTCAGAGCCATTTGAACCACTTTTTTATTTTTTAAGTAGACATCGGTCCAAACAAAAACAAAAATAAAAGAAAGAAAGAAAAGAGCAGGAACAGACTGGCAGAAGACATTACAAACATTTCCTAAGATTTTCAGAATGTTGTTGAACTTGTCTTTGCATATTCAGCCTCGCGTTTATCACCTTTAGATTTGAACTATGGCAAACCGCCATTAGAAGCATAAGCTTGTCTTGGACGAGAGTCGACAATGACCTACTTTTGGCAACGCCTTGTGATGTAGAGACTAGGCCAATGGGATTGTAGACATCGGCTGCGAGCAGGTATTGATTTAAATCAATTGGGAAAACAGAAAATTGTTGCCAGAGCAGGATTCGAACCCAAGTCTCCCGCTTACTACGCAGATGCGCTGATTACTGTGCCATCCGTACACAGTGGTCATCACAACAGCACGGAATATCCTAGCACGCCTCCCATCACACCCAAATTCTCAACCTAGCCACACACTACTAACTTACTGCCCCTTGCCCATTATCCTTATTACTTGTGGCATTGCGCTGGTTCCAGTAGGAGTTCTAGCCTGGTGTGCATTTGCAATGACGGGATCATTGACTGTCCTCACCTTAGTTACATATATGTGTTGTTAGCTCTTTCGGACATGTCCAAAAAAACAGACATGACATATGCAGGGCGATTTTTTCTACCGTGCACAAACTCTAGGGATTGATCAATGAGAGGATACGGAACAACAAAGGTCTAACGAACTTATATCCGGAAATGCCTGCTTTCCAATACCCTCGTTGTAGAAGGCAGCCGACAATACTTTCCGCCAATTCTCTACGCTGGCCTAAAGCTCGTCGTCTGTGCTAAAATGTTGTCTTCATAGCCAGTGGTTCATGTGAGCAGAAATTAAACTCAGAGGGAGACAATTGCCCGCTGTATTGTGGGTAATCAAACATTTCCGACTGAAAACGATGCAGGAGCGTCTTCATTGCCCCTGCAGAATGGGGCTGAGAATAGTCTTGATTAATATAACGCACGACAGTTATGTAATGTTGGCTGCATAGCTTCAGGCGAAATTTTTCACCAGGCCCTCGCACTTAGCGGGAGACACTATTATTCTAGGTGTCTCTATGTGCTCCCTGTGTGCTCAGAACTAAGAAGAACGACGTAACGCGATCGACAGCCATACTAGTGACACTGCCCAACACACCTGTGCAAAACTTCATCGGATTTTCACTGTGGTTTCCATTTCGCGACCGATCGTTCCTTACTTTCCGAATAACCCTCGTATTTAGGGTTTTATCACAGCAATGTTCATTTTTTCTCACGACATGATTTTCCAGAGTATACTGACCATGATATCGTATTCCGGGTAGAGTAGTGGGTAGTATGTTTGTAGTTGTACATTTGTACATATTTAATGTTTTTTTTTCTTGCCAGTGCTTAAATGTCGGTCCGAGTAATGCAATTAATGCTCCCAGAGACAGTGTAGAGGATTTCTAGTCCCATCAATGTGCAACAGATTTATTTACGTCAATGTCAACTACTAGCCACACCACAGATATTTCTGCCTGCTTGTAGGTAATTCCATCACCTGGGAACATCCTAAATATAAAGTAAATACGCCGCAAACCACTGTACAGTACATGGTGGAAGGTAGATCGCACCAGTATTGCCGATTACCCTTCCATGCCACTATCCCGCAGTGTTTTAGTGAAAAATGGTTGTCTATATAATACCCTAATTCACTCTTATGATTCCGGTGGAGAAATACGTTATCTTTCGAATATTTTTTTCCGTTACTTATTCGAATGGAGTGCGCCAACTTTACGATTCTAGCAGCATCCACATGTTGCTTTTCCCACACAGGTATAACAGCAATATGCACAGATGTCGACTCATATGATTGGTAGAATCTTTGCTACTGTTCACCAGTATGCATCATTTAACCACAAACAGACCTTCGCATATTAATGTGGGGATAGCAGTTATCAAAGACCACAAGGTTTAAGTGGAAATTGAGAATGTATGGTGAGATATGCAGGTGGAGGCTTGTTTAAATACAGTGGGACAAGCTGTACACTACAGTGACATTTATGGAAGCGCAGCTGACGGCTTAACTACGGAACGTTCTGTATCGGCATTCCTGCCCTCGACAGCAGCAGTGTTAGTACATCAATACTTACTGTATCTGGTGTAGCTACGTTAGTATTAACATCTCGAGGCACATCGCAGAGAGTATTTCTAAGGCATCAACGTGCTGTGAACATAACGTGGTTTGCAGGAAATGGTATGTGTTGCAGTGGGGCAACAGTAGATCTGTGGTATTGCATTCCTTATGACACAGGGAGCGTTGAAATGAATCTATGCTTTTCGTGATTTCGGTCGCTCAACCATACTAAGAAACAAAAGTTCATTGCAATATGGTATACTACTCCATGCAATTTACTTACGATGAACACACCCAGATATCTAGCAGAGCAATGGAATAAAATATGCCTTACACAGTTTGAAAATGTTTGTCAGGGCTATTACAATTATGCTGTGTGTGGTACTTCCTCCCACCATGAACAAATATTACATTGAAACTATAGTCTCCCATGCCATACGCGTGCATATATGCTCCCTGCTGATTTAGAAATGTAATATGCTTGAGATAGAAATTTTCATTCATCCAACTGAGCAATGGAATCAGATGCATGCATCATAGTTTCCAAATATCTGTCAGGGCTATTTAAAAAACAGTAATGATGTGTAGATTATGCGTTTCCTTTCATTAATAAAGAAGAACTTAATAAAGAAGTTATTTAAGAACAGTAATGATATGTAGAGTACGCCTTTCATTAATAAATGGGCCACTAAAACTACAGTTTTCCACGCCATTTATATCCAACATTGATTTTTCAGATCTACTTCCGTATCGTTAGTATTTAGACAGGATCAGACTCGAACAGTCCATTTCCAAACTTGTAAATAAGAAAAAAATCCGATACTCTTTAGCGAAGGAAGATGTAAACGTTTCTGCCAAACGTTATGTAGTTAAACATATCCTTTTTGATAAATAAATCTAGCGTTTTATCCGAATTCATAGGTTAGCAGTCATCTATAGAAGGCCACTACCAATAGTACAGGCTGATAGTCTATTTCAAGCATGTCTGCTTTAGATGGATATTTTGTACCCCGCTGTGTCCATGCTAATTTCTCTTTAGAGGCACCAGGTTCCTGACTATGAATCATGGTACATTGTCTCTAGACTCCTTATGCTTCCTCCTATTAAAGTACTGATATATGGCCACATCCTTCCATCCAACATTAATTGCATACATCAAGAAACCATGCGCTTCCTGCCACCAATTCCAATTACTTTTGCTGTGTAACACTACCTTCTTCTCGGAATACACCGCAACATAGAATCTAGTCCTTATTAGATTAGCAGAGAAACGCAAAGCACTTGTTACCAGATCATATGGAAGAAGGCACCACAGGCCTGAACAACAGTACCATGCTGAGGACGAAATGAAGTTTTTTAACCCAATGGAAGATGCATACATTGACAGAACGGTGATATTTTATGTCAATTTTATGACTCGATACTAAAAAATCATAATCCTTCAAAGTAGGTCAGTAGGTGTTAAGGTCATTGTGTAGTCTTAGCTATCATATTAAGAGCAGACCTAAGTGTTCTTGATGTAAGAAAAAATATGAAAATAATGCTTTTTAAAGATAATGCTTTGTTCTTCACAATGTGTATTAACAACGTACAAAAACATACCATAAAGTAATAGGATCTCCTACAACATCGTTGCTTTCGTGAAAAATGTTCTTACTGTAGCTAAAACAGGTCTGATGCACACAGCACACGAGGAAAACATAGGCCGACATTTAACGCGAGCAGAAACATGTCTGCTGCGAAAGAACAGTACTCTTTTCTTTTCTGAAAGCAGATATCATCCAGGTGAACATTGTCAAATTTCTCACAGTCAGATGGTCTTCTGATGCTACTTTCAGAAGTTCTAATAAGATTTAATGTTACCTCCATCTCTTTCAGTATGTTTTTGCGTCTGTGTTCTGACAGATTTTACTCCCAAAATATTCACCCTTCGCTAGAAGCACAAACAAACGCTTGCAAAACCATCCGTGAGCTGTTTGTTTTATACCAATATTTCAGTCCTCCTCCGAAATGGATACACAGGACTGCATGTCCGTCAGCGGTATAAAAGAAACAATCTTCATTTACTTTGTGAAGGCTTATTAGCTAAAAGTCAACCACTGAAAGACGCTACCGTCACACCGCATGGGGTGAGCCAACATAATCTCTAGCACATCGTATGTTGAAACTGCACAACGTTGCTGATTCAGGAGATGTATGTGGTGGGAGTATCTCCAATCTGCACAGGTTACAAGTGTCGTATAAAACAAACAGTTCAGTCCATCAAAGACACATTTTACAGATTTACAGGGTTTCCCACAATGTTCTAACGATTTCTAATCTACTGTTCCGTACTGCTTCGTGATAACGCACGTCCCCATATCGCAAAATGTCGTTACGCAGAAGTTACGCCAACTCAAGTGGCAGACTCCCGAGTCCCACCCTGTAGTCCTGATCTCTCTCCATGCTATTATCATGCCTTCGATCCCTTAAAAAAAGGGCTTCAGGGTTCGATGATTCCTGTCGCACGAGGATCTCCAAAAGAAAGTTGCGGCCTTTTTCACGAAGATGGATGAGATGTTGTAGTAAACGAGGGTCTTCAACTTGTTGCGTCGGTGGGATGTTTATAGTAACGCTCAAGTTATTTTGACTGACTGGCATACCGATTCTGCACTGTACGGATCACGAATGGAAACTTTTTTACCGCTCGTAATAGGAACAGTAGATGCTACAACGAAACACACTACGACATTTTTAAGGCCATACAGTCCCTTAGCGAAAGCAGTGCAGTAGTTACAAAACACACCTTCGACTGATTATTGACTATTTTTCACCAATCTGAAACTCCTAATAACTACGTTTGATAGAAGATGTAGACAAGGTACATTGAAGAGCGGCGCGTTTCGTCTAGGGATCGTTTGTTCGGCGTGACAGTCTATTTTTTTCTTTTTTCTTTTGCATTATCAGTCTTCGTCTTCCGACTGGTTTGTTGCGACCCGCCACGAATTCCTCTGCCGTTGCAACCTCTTCATCCCAGAGCAACACTTGCAACCTATGTCTTAAATTATTTGCTGGATATGTTCCAATCTCTCTCTTCCTATACAGTTTTTGCCTTCTACTGCTCCCTCTACTACCATGGAGGTCATTTCATTATATCTTAACTGATGTCCTACCACGTGCCCGTTCTCCTTGTCAGTGTTTTCCTATATATTCTTTTCCTCTCCAATTCTTCGCCGAACCTCCTCATTGCTCACGTTATCAGCCCACATAATTTTCAACATTTGTCTATATCACCACATCTCAAATTCTTGGATTCTCTTCTGTTCCGATTTTCCCACAGAACATGTATGATTACCGTACAGTGCTGTGCTCCAGTCGTAGATTCTCAGAAATTTCTTCCTCAAATTAAGGCGTATGTTTGATACTAGTAGATTTGTCTTGTCGAGGAAAGCCCTTTTGGCCAGTGCTAGTCTGCTTTTGATGTCCCCCTTGCTCCGTCCGTCACTTGCTATTTTGTAGCTTAAGTAGTAGAATTTCTTAACTTCATCTACTTCGTAACCATCAATCCTGAGGTTAAGTTTCTCGCTGTTCTCATTTCTCCTACTCCTCATTACTTTCATCTTTCTTCAATTTACACTCAGTCTATATTCTGTTCTCATTGAACTGTTCATTCCATTCAGCAGATCATGTAATTCATTATCTCTCAGGATAGCAATGTCATCAGCGAATCGTATCATCAATAACCTTTCACCTTGAATTTTAATTCCGCTGCTGAATCTTTCTTTTATTTCCATCATTGCTTCTTCGTTATACAGATTGAACAGTATGGGCGAAAGACTACATCCCTGTCTTATAGCCTTTTCTATCCAACATCTTGGATGCAGGAGCTGTTCAGCTGAATGTGCGATAATTCTCGCACTTGTCAGCTCTTGCAGTCTCCGAAACTGTGTGAATGATATTTTTCCGAAAGTCAGATGGTATGTTGCCAAACTCATACATTCTACATACTATCGTGAATAGTCGTTTCATTGCCACTTCCCTCAATGATTTTAGAAGTTATGATGGGATGTTATCTATCCCTTCTGCCTTATTGGATCTTAAGTTCTCCAAAGCTCTGTTAAATTCCGATTCTATTACTGGATCCCCTATCTCTTCTAAATAACTCCTGTTTCTTCTTCTATCACATCAGACAAATCTTCACCCTCATAGAGGCTTTCAATGTATTCTTTCCACCTATCCGCACTGTTCTCTGCATTTAACAGTGGAATTCCCATTGCACTCTTAGTGCTACCACCGTTACTTTTAATGTCACCAAGATTGTTTTGACTTTCCTGTATGATGAGTCAGGCCTTCCAACAATCATTTCGCTTTAGATTGCTTCACGTTTTTCATGCAATCATGTCGTCTTAGCTTCCCTGCATTTCCTATTTATTTATTTCCTCAGTGACTTGTATTTCTGAATGTCCCTGAACATTCTTGTACTTTCTTCTTCTATCGATCAACTGAAGTACTTCTTCTGTTATCCATGGCTTCTTCGCAGTTACCTTCTTTGTACCTATGTTTTTATTCCCAACTTCTATGATTGCCCTTTTTCGTGATGCCCTTCGCTCTTCAACTGTACTACATGCTGGACTATTCTTTATTTCTGTATGTAAAGCATTAGATAACTTCAAGCGTATCTCAACATTCCTTAGTACTTCCGTATTGATTCTTTCTGACTAACCTCTTAAACTTCATTCTACTCTTCATGAATGAGTCTATATCTGCTCCTGGATATGTCTTACAATCCAACATCTGATTTCGGAATCTTTGTCTGACCATGATGTAATCTAACTGAAATCTTCCCACATCACCTGGTCTTCTCCAACTATACCACCTCCTCTTGTGATTCTTGAACAGAGTATTCGGTATTACTAGTTGAAATTTATTGCAGAACACAATTAGTATTTCTCCTCTCTCATTCGTTGTACCAAGCTTATATTCCTGTAACCTTTTCTTCTATTTCTTCCACTACAACTACAATCCGGTCCCCCTTGAATAATAGATTTTCATCTCCCTTCACGTACCTTATTACCCTTCCAATATCTTCATATACGTTCTCTATCTCTTCATCTTCAGCTTGCGACGTCGGCTCGTATATATGAACTATCGTTGTCGGTGTTGGTTTGTTGTTGATTCTGATAAGAACAACCCTATCACTGAACTGCTCACGGTAACACACTCTCCCTCCTATTCATGATCATTCGTAGTCCCGTTATACCATTTTCCTCTGCTGTTTATGTTGCCCTATACGCGTCTGACCAGAAATCGTTGTCTGCTTTCCATTTCACTTCACTGACCCCTACTATTTTTAAATTGAGCCCCTGCATTTCCCTTTTCAAATTTTGTAGCTTCCTTGCAACGTTCAGTATTCTGATATTCCATGCCCCTACTTGTAGAACGTTACCTTTCCGTTGGTTATTCATGTTTTTACTCATTGTCACTTGCCCCTTTGGCAGTCCGTATGGGGCGCTATTCCGGAGTCTTATGTCAGTGGAGAGATCATCATGACACTTTTTCATTTACAGGGCACATGTCCTGTGGAAGCACGTTATGTATATTTAATGCACTGGTTTCCATTGCCTTCTTCAACCTCATGCCGTTGATCTTTGCCGATTCTTCCGCCTTTAAGGGCAATTTCCCACCCCAGCGACAAGGGAGGAACCTAAATATCTGCCCGCTCCTCCTCCCTCCTCAACAAGGCCGTTGGCATAATGAGGGCGACTTCTTATTCCGGAAGTCCTCGGCCACCAATGGTGATTATTAATGAAAATTTGAGCAGTGGTGGATTCGGAGACGTTTCTCCTAGACCACGGGTGCTAGTTACGGAATTTAACTAACTCCAGCGGTAGGCACTATAAGAGGCACTATAAGAGAGACATTGTGTATCACTGAGTGGTTTACTGTCTATGTTTCGAGTTCGTGCTTTCGAAAATGGTTGTGGCAACATATTACATTCTCCAGTATAAGATTCCCGAAAATATCACAAGACGATCAGAGAAATTCGATATCACCATGATCATCATTACCATCTTCACTTCAAGTCTAGACCATTTTTCTGTTTTACCTCTTACGGTACCAATCGCTTCCTCAGTCTTCCTTGACTTCTCCCAAATGTCTTGAATCTTCTTATCTGGAAAGATAACCTTTATCCATTTATCCTTTCGAGATGTTGAGTCCTGGTTCTCCTGTTTTCTAGTTTTATATTTAGGTTGTTAAATATATTCAACTCTTCCCTGATTTCGAAATTTATGCATCTGTTGGCTCTTACGTACCCCTTCACTGCTCTTAGAAATCTGAACTCCGTTGCTTATATGCGACTTTTACTTTTAACCCGCGATTCATTTCAGTAAACAGGTGTCGGAGCTGACATTGTGTTATAAAATTTAAATCTGATTTTAAAATAATTGAAAAGCAACGATCGCTTCAATTGTTTATTAGATGACCGTTTTCAGCACTCTGAAGGTGCCATAATCAGATCTGAAACGTGGATTAACATTTATAAAACCATATGGTCATCATGGCATATGGTTTTACAAATGTTAATCCACGTTTCAGATCTGATGATGGCACATTCACAGTGCTGAAACCGGTCATCTCATAAAAAGTTGAAGCGATCATGGCTTTTCAATTATTTTAAAAACAGAGTGATCGCCCCACGACACACCATGTGTTCACTGTTAAATCTGATTTCTCTCTTCGTTTTATATTTGAGACGTCTGTTTATTGTTCCACTTACATTCCCAAACTTTGGTTATTTCTTCTCTACGTCTCCAGGACACTCGCATGTGACATCACGGCCAAAATATTTGAACTATTTGACCTGTTGTATTGTTAATAACAATTATTGTTTCGTATAGGATGTTTTTCTTCAAAAGCCATTTATTGTGTCTTCATTCTGAAATCATATAATTGTACTTTTAAAATATCGGTGCTAATCAATATATTTATCTTTGTAAGTCATCTTCATTCTGAAACAGCAGTCTGCGTCGTCTGCAAATAAATTTTGGGGAAATTTCTATTAATTTTAATTATCCTGTTCTAAATGTCCTTCGCTTTTCGAATTACGTCATCTAAATAAATGTTGGAAATGCAGGTGAAATGCCGAAATCCATATGTAATTCCTTTGTTTATGGCTAGAGCCTGCGTTACAGTCCCGATTATATCGAGAATTTTATCGAGAATTACAGTCGTGTGCTGGTAAAGCCTTTTAAAACACTTCATAGGTACTGCGGATACCAGCATTTTCTTCTCATCCTTGATAGTTTCTTTCTAGTTATATGACCGTTTGTCTTAATAAAATCAGCGAGTGCTAAATGCTTTTCTCGATTTTACTTCGTCTGTTTTTCGATTATTTGTTTAATTATAAATAATGTATCTGTTATCGACCTACCCCTCCGGGACCCAATTAGTACTTCGCCAAATAAATTCCAAGCTTTAACCTTTAATCTCTTGTTCACTCTCCACGCACGAATTTTCTACACAGTGTCCAGTACGCTGATTCCTCAATAGTTCTGACAGTTGTTGCGTTCTCCTCTCTTTAAATAGTGATATAAAATATCACTATTAATATTAATAATAATTTAATAATAAATAATAATTATGTAATTATTAAACAGTGATATAAATGGAGAGTACATTATGTGACGGTATGTCACATAAATATTGACATTTTTATCGGTTGTAAACCGTAATTAAGTATTTTATGAATATAATTAGTGCAAAAGATATAGTTAATGTTCTTGAAACAACTGATAGGCAGCGATAATTTAAGAGTAGCATCTTTATTTAATGTCTATGAAAATAAAAAAGGATCGAAAGAGACGCAGTTGTACGGCCGAGGAGGAAGGACGTATTTTAAAGACACACACACACTGTTTTGTTTCGTGGTACGGAAGGCAGCCATTGAGCGGCTACACATATTTTATGTAAGTTATTCGTATTTCTGCTTAAATCAACTTGTCATTATTATTACAAAATGAATTTCTTTGTAATAGTTGTCACCTCAAATGCTCGCAGTGGCTAACTATTTTTAATAAGCATTTTTTCAGTAATTTGCACTGCGAGAAGCTCATCTTCCGTTGCAGCCTCTGGTCGGCTATTACGCGCTGAAGTATTAATTTATTTTTCAAAGTGTTAAATGCGAGAAATTTCGTTATAAGAACCTTTTTAAATTCCAATAGATAATTAATTTACGTTAAAGTTCATTTTTTAAGTTATACAGATTCCATGAGTTCAGTAAGTTTTATCTTGGCCGCTCCACGGCAACAATCGAAATTCTCTCCAGCCTTGCTTTGCAACCAGTAAATAGAAATTAACAAAATTAGATTCAATTCAGTTAACGGCAACTATATTTTAGTCATCACGTTCAAAATCTAAAGTTGGTACACGAATAACTGAGGCCCTTCAAGAACCCGTTTCATATTTACTTATGCACGTAAGTAAAAGAGTAAAAGTGATAAGAAAAGATAATATCCCTGAGAGTAAGTGTCATGCTGATAATATATATATATATATATATATATATATAATTTCCTTTGTATATGACGTAACATATGCCACCGATGTCACAATTACTACAGCTTGTTGTATGAAGAAACATCTTCCACAGAAAATATAGAGAATGAAATTGATATAGGACGTCCAAACGATTTGTATGTGGATGAATTACACAAGGAATAGAAGAGCTATTGGTACGAATGGCGTAAGATTCGGAGACAGCCTACTACAAAAGAGATTACTACATTTATATAATATGTGCTGGACCGGATTAAGATAAGATCGAGAAATCAATGGCACAACAGAGTGCTGACATAAGTGAATCAGATGATTGAGAGAATGTAACCATCATACGAAGTAGGCATAGATCTCAAAAGGCGGCTCATCTTATTTCGAAAGCGGAAGCCTCTATAGAAGTGTGGGGACGTTGGTCGTCCGCCTGGGGTCGTCTGTAAGAGAGATCAACAGCGATGGTTGGTGCTCTCTGAGGGCTGAGGAGTGCTTCCAGGAAAGGATCGATGTGTCCACAGTCAGAGAGAACTCAACGGAAAGGGGCCAGTGGGTGCCGAAGCTCGACAAAGCGACGCCGGCTCCCTTCCACGAACAGCCACCGCGGCTGTAGGACAGCAACGACCAGTTGTTATGACTGCCAGCGGGCGAGGCCTAAAGCGTCTATCTCAACATTCGAACAATCACTCAGCCATCTGTGTGAGTGGGAAGAAAGAAAAATTTCTTGTGCACTGTTCATGTCCGTGCCGTAAATCTACCATGAAAATGTCGAGAGAAAATCATACCAACTGTTCCATATTAATGGGTAATTTAATTATCAGCCTGTTCTATACAATCGTTATACAGCGTAATACAATGGTGAGTCAGCACCTCTGTTTGTCGGACGGGTATGTTACGCAACCGTTTTGCGCCGTTCTTTTCATTTCCTTTACGCCGCTGCCGTATCTGCCGCATTCGCTTTGAACTACAATTTTCATGCTTTTTCGATTACTTTCAGCGCAAGCTATCCTCTGACTTACATTTTTTATAATTCTGAGCATATTTACGAGTCATACGAGACATCTTTTTTTATTTCAATTTCATACCACTTTATACCTAGTCTGCGGCGACTAGTGATATCGTTCACTTTGGGTCGTAGTAGTGCTACGCAAGCGATTCACAATGACATCCTAATCAGTTTCCTAGCTAAATGTATTTCCACGATACATCAATTTAAAACTTAACAAACAGAATCGTCATAATCACGAGCTTGCGGTTACCCTGATACTAGAACACTGTATAGTATAAGCTGAGCACCATTTTGAATCCTACTCTGAAGGCACTCGCTTAAACACTACGGAACGAAAATGGTTCAAATGGCTCTGAGCACTATGGGACTTAACTTCTGAGGTCATCAGTCCCCTAGAACTTAGAACTACTTAAACCTAACTAACCTAAGGACATCACACACATCCATGCCCAAGGCAGAATTCGACCCTGCGACCGCAGCGGTCACGCGGTTCCAGACTGTAGCGCCAAGAACTGCTCGGCCACTCCGTCAGGCACTACGGAACACTTACACTTTTTAATATGCTCTAAAGGCCATCAAATATACATTCCTTGCGCAGATAATATTACAGCGTAGTAAATGTATTGGCTTACATTTGACTTTAAGAGGCAAGCAAAGTTAAATAGGTGATTAGACGAGCATTTCGAGATTTGATACATTCAGTTAAGTTTTATGCAAGTCATACGTTGTTGTTCTAAATATTTGCCAAATACAGTTAAAATGAGTTACCAGTATCGTATTTTCTGGTTTAAACGCGCCACATCCACTTAAGTTTATGGTAACTAAGAGTCGCATTCGTAAACAGTTAGGAAATGATGTTAAAATGTAACACAACACGCATAAAAATTTAATATCTGCACAAGAGGGAATTGCGTAAGCACTCAAAGTACATAACTGATCCCAGTTTTATTGACTGTTTCGAAAGCTTTAAAAGAGATCCGTCAGAAGGTCCTTAAAAAGTAAAAGAACTGCAAATATATTGTTATTACCAACGAACTGCGATAAAGTATTATTAATTTCTTCCTTCTATAAAATTAACATCTCCTTAGTAGAACATGTGGTTTTATAGAGTTGCTGTAAACAAAATCAGGAAAAGTAGCTTACTTTAAACTTGCGATGTTACATCATGTTATGTAAACATCATTTGCAGCAAGATCAGAATAAACACGTCTTACATGTATAGTTTCATTACCATCGCTCTGTGAGCACATCTATTACTAAAACAAAGAAAAGAGTTTTCACTTACATTACAAAGGTAGCTGCCCGATTTTGGTGTCCAATCTTCGCTCTCTTGAATTTACAAGCCAACGTTTACGTTGATCGATATCCGAAGGATGTAACAACCATGTCTGCTACTATCTGAGCAGTTTGGAGCAGCATACAAAACCATTTCACACTCTGGAACAATAAAATTAAGCAAAATTCACTGATTAATTTTCCTACGCCACGCAAAGCAAACAACACTGTCCTCGGATTGGGATTCAAAATGTCGAATTGTTCAGCTCCGTATATCCAGTGCTTTACCTAGTACGATGAGTCACATGCTAAACGCGACAAACTTTCTTTTTGGCATAATTTAGTCTCGCAGTTATTAATGACTCAAAGCTAAATGTATTTTGCCACACAAAGAAGCACTGCTGACGAGAAAATAACGTTTTCATGTCAAAAATTTCACACTTTGACCAAAAGCTTCCATGTTGTGGTCAGATGTAAACACTGAAATCTTTTCAGAGAATGCAGCCACGGGACAGAATGTTAGTGGTATGTTTACTGCATTGCGTCTCTGTTTAACGAAACTTATGCCTGTCAGAAGGATTCAGTTCATATTCCGAATATTTTCTTCGTTAGATATTATCCAGCGTGTTAGTTGCCTGGTGCAGAGAGTGCAGAATATCTGTTAACGAAATTAGATACGTACTTCCATTTGAAGTTTAGTTAACATACTTCATACCGGTATCACCTACCGTTCATTAATATATGAGTTCCACGCATCGGATAGAATTACTTAAGTTAGAGTTCCCAAATTCGGATCCCATTCAGTTTTCTAGTATTTAAAAATACGATACTTGTCAGGAGATGTCTCTTAAAGCACTTTATGTTTACATAGTAATATTATTTACTACACAGGTCTGTCTATAAGAGGTTATAAATAAGTGCCTCGGGTCTATCAACAGATGACTGCATGAAAACTAGAGGAGACACAGTAAAATGACACACGCCAGTGGATGAGCAGCTCTCAGAGTTTCGATTCTAAATACGTGTTGCAGCGTAGTTCACCTGGGTACAGGCGTGTCAAAACATGGAGACAAATCATCGATTCCATAGTGTCGTATGGTGTTAGATAGTACATGCTGACATGCATCCCAATAAACAAATGTCCAAAGTGTTGTTGACTACCGTTTCAGGAAATTCATCTCATTTACTTCAATAAATTACATGTACGTATTAAAGTTCGCCGGGTAACAAACGGTGTCCACATTTAGCATCTATAGCGTGAGTTAAAAGATTGAAGATATGCTTGTGAAGAAACCGATTTTATGA
Organism: Schistocerca americana; assembly: GCF_021461395.2. Taxonomy (NCBI): domain Eukaryota; kingdom Metazoa; phylum Arthropoda; class Insecta; order Orthoptera; family Acrididae; genus Schistocerca; species Schistocerca americana. The sequence goes on from NC_060123.1 coordinate 317,959,790, forward strand.
TTTGGGAATTTTAGACTGAATTATTCTGAACATTTAACTTGGAAATGCAATAAAAGGAATTTTGACTGTTTTCTATAAGCACAAAATAATTAGTTTCGCTACCGAAATAATTGAAACGAATTGTTTCAGAGTTTCGTAAGTAATTCTTCGTAAGCAGTAGTGGAACAGACCGTAACGTACCAAATAAACGCCTTCTCGGTCAAGAGTATGAGGGTATATGACAATCTGTTGACTACAAACTTGGTCCACGTGGTTGGACAGCTGTCAGATTTAAAGATTCCTCCGATTTCGGCGGGTCTTCCACCAATAGCAAGCGAGGAGCGTTGCTTCTGTTGGTAGGCGCTCCACAGTAAAACATGTAAATTGCTCCAATATAAACACTGCACAGATAGGTAAAAGAACACCCTTCTAAAATGTCTGTAAAAATACATGCAGTAACTACTACAATAAAATAAAAGAGAAAGACAAAACTGGTAAACAGTAATGGGGTTGAGGATTGGTTTGGGGGAGGAGACCAGACAGCGAGGTCATCAGTGTCATCGTATTAGGGAAGTACGGGGAAGGAAGTCAGCCGTGCCCTTTCAAATGAGCCATCACGGCATCTGCCTGGTGCGATTTAGGGAAATCACGGAAAACCTAAATCAGAATGGCCGGACGGGGGATTGAACCGTCGTCCTCCCGAATGCGAGTCCAGTGTGCTAACCACTGCTCCACCTCGCTTGGTAAACAGCAATGACTATAACTAATAGAGAGGTCAACAATGTCGATGATCACACTCTCCAAAAAACTATATTTACCTGAAGAAATGCCTGTGACAGCCACAGTTCATTACAAAAGAAAAGAAAATACAAAAGAAAATTTTAACTGCTGTGAGTCTTGACCTAGTGACAGAGAGCAAAAGTTGTGGGTTACAGTTTATCTGTTGATGTATAGTGCGTTGTGACGTCAGAGGTGTCTCATCGGTGGTGGCGGCGTAATTAAAGTGTCTCCACTGTTATGTATTGTGACCGTTTTATCCTCTTGCTTAGTATGTGATTCCCCTGGTGACAAAATTACCCTTCGTTGTGGTTCCTTTGGTCATTCACTGGTCGAACGTAACGGTTGCTATATAGTTCAAAGTTCGTACAAAAATGACTATAGTCTCTGTTGCACGCTCCACGGTGCTATTACCGTCCAGTACAACGTTTTCAAATAGTTTAAAAGTCACTTTAACCCGCCAGTGGCGACGTTAGAGTCTGTCTGCTTTCAGCATAGGTATTACAATTCACAATTTTGGAGACCCAGTCTTTCACGTAGTAAACTATTTAAAAATCTCTGCAGCGATAGTTACTGTTTCAATGCCACAGCAATTCACTAAGATGAAAAAAAATTTTTTTCAAAGCACATTATTTCGTGGAAGTCAGTTAGATGGCCGGGCGGGGTAGCCGTGCGGTCAGGGGCGCCTTGTCACTGTTCGTGCGGCTCCCTCCGCCGGAGGTTAGAGTCCTCCCTCGAGCATGGGTGTGTGTGTTGTCCTTTGTTTAAGATAGTTTAGTGTGTAAGCCTAGCGACCGATGACCTAAACAGTTTGGTGCCATGGAACCTTACCACGAATTTAAAAAATAAATAAATAAGTAAATAAATAAATAAATAAAAATAAAAAAATTCCGTTAGAAGAAAACAATTTCTTTCTAATAATGACAGTCACCGTCTACTAGCATTTTTATTTTCACTAATTCTTATAACACCCCAAAGCATACAGTATTCAAACTGTCAAACGTTTTCTTTCACAATGTAAATATTGAAATCTAGTTCACACCGTTTCCCAAGCATAAGAACCTAACTGTAAATTTTGCAATATAGTTCTCTCCAGCGCACTACTAACACGTTACATAACATACACGCTTACATACCACTGCACACGCACTTACTATCTCTGTTCCACACCGACTAATGATATCGTGCTCAAGTCACGATCCATCTAACAGTTTGCATATTCCATTTATTGTTGTTGTTGTGGTCTTCAGTCAAGAGACTGATTTGACGCAGCTCTCTATGCTACTCTATCCTGTGCAAGCTTCTTGATCTCCCAGTACCTACTACAACCTACATCCTTTTGAATCTGTTTAGTGTATTCATCTCTTGGCCTCCCTCTACGATTTTTACCCTCCACGCTACCCTCCAATACTAAATTGGTGATCCCTTGATGCCTCAGAATATGTCCTACAAAGCGATCCCTTCTTCTAGTCAAGTTGTGCAACAAATTCCTCTTCTCCCCAGTTCTATTGAATACCTCTTCATTAGTTATGTGATCTACCCATCTAACCTTAAGCATTTTTCTGTAGGACCACATTTCGAAAGCTTCTATTCTCTTCTTGTCTAAACTATTTATCGTCTACGTTTCACTTCCATACATGGCTACACTGCACACAAATACTTTCAGAAACGACTTCCTGACACTTAAATTTATACTTGATGTTAACAAATTTCTCTTCTTCAGAAACGCTTTCCTTGCCATTGCCAGTCTACATTTTATATCCTCTCTACTTCGACCATCATCAGTTATTTTTCTCCCCAAATAACAAGACTCATTTACTACTTTAAGCGTCCCATTTCCTAATCTAATTCCCTCAGCATCACCCGATTTAGTTCGACTACATTCCATTATCCTCGTTTTGCTTTTGTTGATGTGCATCTTATATCCTCCTTTCAAGACGCTGTCCATTCCGTTCAGCTGCTCTTCCAGGTCCTTTGCTGTCTCTGACAGAATTACAATGTCATCGGCGAAACTCAAAGTTCTTATTTCTTCTCCACGGATTTTAATTCCTACTCTGAATTTTTCTTTTGTTTCCTTTACTGCTTGCTCAATGTACACATTGAATAACATCGGGGATAGGCTACAACCCTGTCTAACTCCGTTCCCAACCACTGCTTCCCTTTCACGCCCCTCGACTCTTACAAATGCCATCTGCTTTCTGTACAAATTGTAAATAGCCTTTCGCTCCCTATAGCCGGCCGCGGTAATCTAGGGGTTCAGGCGCTCAGTCCGGAACCGCAGGACTGCTACGGTCGCAGGTTCGAATCCTGCCTCGGGCATGGATGTGTGTGATGTCCTGAGGTTAGTTAGGTTTAAGTAGTTCTAAGTTCTAGGGGACTGATGACCACAGATGTTAAGTCCCATAGTGCTCAAAACCATTTTGAACCATTTCTTTCGCTCCCTGTAATTTACCCCAACCACCCAACCACCTTCAGAATTTGAAAGAGAGAATTCCAATCAACATTGTCAAAAGCTTTCTCTAAGTCTACAAATGCTAGAAACGTTGGATTGTTTTCCTTAATCTATTTCCTAAGATAAGTCGTAGGGTCAGTATTGCCTCACGTGTTCCATCATTTCTACGGAATCCAAACTGATCTTCCTCGAGGTCGGCTTCTACAAGTTTTTCCATTCGTCTGTAAAGAGTTCGTGTTAGTATTTTGCAGCCATAGCTTATTAAACTGATAGTTCCGTTATTTTCACATCTGTCGGCACCTGCTTTCTTTGGGATTGGAATTACTATATTCTTCTTGAAGTCTGAGGGAATTTCGCCTGTCTCATACATCTTGCTCACCAGATGGTAGAGTTTTGTTAGGCCTGGCTCTCCCAAGGCTGTCAGTAGTTCTAATGGAATGTTGTCTACTCCCAGGGCCTTGTTTCGACTTAGGTCTTTCAGTGCTCTGTCAAACTCTTCACGCAGTATCATATCTCCCATTTCATCTTCATCTACCTCCTCTTCCATTTCCATAATATTGCCCTCAAGAAGATCGCCCTTGTATGGACCCTCTACATACTCCTTCCACCTTTCTGCTTTCCATTCTTTGGTTAGAACTGGGTTTCCGTCTGAGCTCTTGATATTCATGCAAGTGGTTCTCTTTTCTGCGAAGTTCTCTTTAATTTTCCTGTACGCAGTATCTATCTTACCCCTAGTGATACAAGCCTCTGCATCCTTACATTTGACCTCCAGCCATTCCTGCTTAGCCGTTTTGCACTTCCTGTCGATCTCATTTTTGAGACGTTTGTATTCCTTTTTGCCTGCTTCATTTACTGCATTTTTGTAATTTCTCCTTTCATCAGTTAAATTCATTATCACTTTTGTTAGCCAAGGATTTCTATGCGCCCTCGTCTTTTTACCTACTTGATCCTCTGCTGCCTTCACTATTTCATCTCTCAAAGCTAGCCATTCTTCTTCTACTGTATTTCTTTCCCTCATCCTTGTCCATCATTCCCTAATGCTCTCCCTGAAACTCTCTATAACCTCTGGTTTTGTCAGTTTATCCAGGCCCCATCTCCTTAAACTCCCACCTTTTTGCAGTTTCTTCAGTTTTAATCAACAGTTCATAACCAATAGATTACGGTCGGAGTCCACATCTGCCTCTGGAAATGTCTTACAATTTAAAACCCGGTTCCTAAATCTGTCTTACCATTATATATTCTATCTGAAACCATCTACTATCTCCAGGCTTCTTCCATGTACACAACCTTCTTTCATGATTCTTGAACCAAGTGTTAGCTATGATTAAGTTATGCTCTGTGGAAAATTCTCCCAGGCGGCTTTATCTTCCACTCCTTACCCTATTCCATATTCACCTACTACGTTTCCTTCTCTTCCTTTTCCTACTACCAAATTCCAGTCCCCCATGATTATTAAATTATCATCTCCCTTCGCTATCTGAATAATATCTTTTATCTCATAAATTTCATGAATCTCGTAATCATCTGCAGAGCCAGTTGGCGTATAAACTTGTACTACTGTGGTAGGCATGGGCTTCATATTTATCTTGGTCACAATAATGCCTTCGTTATGCTGTTTGTAGTAGCTTACCCTCATTCCTATTTTCTATTCATTATTAAATTTACTCCTGCATTACCCCTATTTGATTTTGTATTTATCACCCTGTACTCACATGACCAGAAGTCTTGTTCCTCCTGCCACCGAACTTCACTAATTCCCACTTAACTTTAACCTGTCCAATTCCCTTTTTGTATTTTCTAACCTACCTGCCTGATTAAAGGATCTGACAGTCCACCCTCCTACCTGTAGAACGCCAGTTTTCTTTCTCCTGATAATAACGCCCTCCTGAGTAGTCCCCATCCAGAGATCCAAATGGGGGGCTATTTTACCTCTGGAATATTTTATCCAAGAGGACGCCATCATCATTTAACCACACAGTAAAGCTGCATACCTTTGGGAAAAATTAAGGCTGTAGTTTCCCCTTGCTTTCAGCCGTTTGCAGAACCAGCAGAGCAGGGCCGTTTTGGTTAGTGTTACAAGACCAGGTCAGTCAATCATCCAGATTGTTGCCACTGCAATTACTGAAAAGACTGCTGCACCTCTTCAGGAACCATACGTTTGCCTGGCCTCTCAACAGATATTCCTCCATTGTGGTTGCACCTACAGTACAGCTATCTGTATTGGTGAGGCACACATGCCTTCCCACCAACAGCAAGGTCCATGATTCATGGGGGGGGATATTACATTTGGTGTTACATAACATTTTTTACAAAAATTCACAGAAAAGGTACAAAATAAGTTGTATTTTTAAAGACTTTATTAATAAGTGATTCATGCAGCGAATTAAGATAAAATGCAGTTGTATTTCATAGTACAGAACAAAAACTCTAGATCTTCAAAGATGTGTGTATAGAATGAAAATAAGTTGAAGAAATGAGAGAAGAGAAAAAATTATCACTCACCATTATCAATATCTTCACATGTGCCACCGAGTTTATGAATAGGTATCCTAGCTGCTCTTATTACATTTCCGTATGTTTTTTTTCAGACAATTTTCAGCAGTCGATATATGTTTCAAGAGACTCATGACAACGAACTGCATTTATTTGATTTTATTAGTACTACCAGTTTTGTCCAAATGCCATCATATGGAGAAAATCACTTAAAACACTTCATTTGCCATGAATAGTGAAAAAAAACCACTGAATATTTTATTCTCATGAAACAGACATTCCTGGCATTTACAACTGCTATTCATATTCTTTTTTATGAATAGGAGGATTGCTGCACATGCAAATGCTATGAATGAGTTTTTTAATGTTTGTATCATGTAGATTAAAATATTCAGTGCTTTGTGTTTCAATATTCATGGCAGATGAAATTTTAAGTGAATTAGTAACAGATGGTTGCCTTTGGCCAAAGCCAGTAGTCCTAATAAAATCGAGTTAATGCATTTCACTATTATGAGTCTCTTAAAACATACATCGACTGCTGAAAATTGTCTGAAAAAGAAAACCTATGGAAATGTAATAAGAGCTGCTAGGAAATCACTAATAAAACCCAGTTAATCCAGTTAATCCAGTTCAGTGTCATGAGTATTTTGAAATATCAGATCATATGTGAGATTCTTGACTTCATAAAATATTTAGAATTTTTGGGTATATCAGTCAGAAATACTGAAATTTAAGTTCACAGTATTTAACATCAATCCTCACATTCATCACAGAATGGTATATAATTCACCTCATAAAAAGGCATCTTACAGAGTAATAATACAACAAATGAAGCTGTTGGTTGGAATTAAGTTCCCATATTACCAATAAGAAATGTGTGAAGGGCTGTAATTCAGAATCAAACAAAGGTAAAAATTACAAAAAGCAATAAAAATTACATGTACACTGCATCACTGAAGTCTTATCTCGTCAGTTCTCACATCTATGTTAGATGTCCATCTTCTCACACACACACACACACACACACACACACACACACACACACACACACACACACACACACACACACATATATATATATATATATATATATATATATATATATATATATATATATATATATATATATAAGTTTGATTGAGTTTACAGCTTGCGCACTTTCCACATGACATATGTGGCTCTATATCATTGAGTCCAAGTTATATTCATTTTTCATATGCACTTTAATGTTCTCAAGCAATAACTTCTCTAGCAGATTGTCATTGCATGTATTTTAATTACCTAATCTCGTATCTCTTGAATGTTACTGCTCATGATTGTACTGTAACAGCTAAACCTCACTACCAAAGCTACAAATTAAACATTTCGTTACAGTACCAAATATCTCACAACTTGCCTCACTTACTTCATAGTCATAAAATGAATATTTGTCCAGTGTACTATAAAATCTTAAATACAAGACCACGTCATCCAATATCTTCCATAGTCTCTCTGTACAAACTGTAATTGGATCCACCATTTCAAACCTAAGTCCTACACTCATTAACTGCCCCACTCATCAAATTCACAATATTTGTCTTCAAAATCAAACATACACATTGTATCTCAATTCATTCCTTTGATCACAGCTAATGGGGAAATACTTTCAACTTACACACAGTATTAAAAACTTACTTCGATACCCAAGTTGTTATCATATAGGAATTTATAATATCTGTGACTATTTTCCATGTTTCGATGTTTACTAACCCACCATCACCTTCCCATGATGCTCACCACTACAATAATAACCACTTTCCACTTTTTCTGCTGATCCCCCTGAAGTATACTGTTGCTTTATACCCATTGATTCTATAAGCAATTTCATTTTTTCCCTTTAACTACGTTATGTGAAGGTATCTGACATACTATTTTCTACTTTACCTCTTCTATTATCTTCCAATTCTCTACCTCCCTTTAGCTTGATCTCCTACTATCCTAATTTATCATCTTATTTTTTATTTCCTTTTTAACTACTATTCTCATTAATTCCTTATTCATTTTACCATATACATAACATCACTGCTCAACAAAATCAAGGCTTCATCAAGCCATCACTTCTTATTCTTTCATTCAACGCATCAGCAAAGCAATTATACTTCTGAGGTACCCACCTACACATGCCTATAAATCTATAATTCCTTCCTGTTTTGAAACATTAATTCTGCACAGAATGAAACTATTCAAACGTCTTTGATACCCATTTTGAAATTACAAAGTTCAAATCTAATTTAACTATTCATGCATTGCCCTCTACCATACTGGTCTTGCTCTCTATCAGTACTCTCAAATATCCTGCGTTAAGCTGTTCACAAATAATTATCTTATTCTTATTGCTTACGAAACCGCCTACTTATCAACAACCTATCATTTTATCATCATCTGGAACTATGTCATTTTATAAATATGAATATATACAGTTATATCTGTATGATCCCCACTCCTGATAGATTGCTAGCTTGTAGTATTTCTGGCTTTACAGCCACCATATTCGGCTACAAGAATATACTTTTAGAGCAGTTGAGAAGGCAGCTGTGGCTAAATGACATAATGTGTTGTGAGGAACCGATGACAGATGGCTTGTTCGGTACGGGTATCGTGAGAAAGAGCGCCTAAATTGTGGTCCTTCTCCGCGATTGGCTGCTGCGTTCGGAACTTGCGCGCCAAAATGGTAATATTCTATTATTAAGATTAGATAAACTAACCTGCATATTTACTTGAATTTCAGATTAAAGCGTCTCTCAGTAGCGAGCAATTATTCCATTACTTCACAAGTATTAATAACCAGCAGAATAATAAACAACTGCAAAACTAAAAGGCAGACGAAGCACTTCGGTGATTTTCGGATCGCGCCTAATTTGGGTGGCGGGCGAAGTGGTTCGGCGTTAAGATCAGAAGTCGCTTGTAAATCTCAGAGGATGAACATGCTGTCCGCTGCAGTATTAGTTAAGACTTTATTAGCAATATAGGGTTATTTGAACACATAGTTGAGAACAGTGTGATACTAATTACGGAAATATGCAATTCAGTAATATACTGAGGAATAAAAATCATTGTGCATATTCTCGTTTTTTTGCTAATAAAGAGCGAGGGCATCCCGTATAAACAAACTGATTGGACATTTAATAATTTCTAAAACAACACTTCCTCGCATAGAGTTTAATAAAGCCTCAAGATTACGGATTCACGATCATCGTGCTGTTTTCGTCGTAGGAACAACAACCATAGAAGACTGCAGGTTGGGGAACATTAAGAGTGGTGGAAGCAAATAGGCACCTCGCATTTACTGCAATCTTAGCACAAAGGAGATCAGTGACATGTCATCTGTGGTAAAACAGAGGTGGTATGAAGAAGGGAAAATTTTGGGGGGAAGGGATTTATCATACACGCGTATATACCGTTTCTCTGTTTTTCAACTTTCCGTACATGGAATCCCTTGCAGGGATAATCTTCGAAGTCTTCAGTTCTTTGGAATTATGAGGCTACATTTTATTAGCGAGAACTGTGAACTGTAACCGACCAGGAGTGTGATTCATGTGAACTGTAAATGACCAGAGGACTGCATAAGAACTGTGATGTTTAGGCTTTAAATCGTGTTTGAACTGTTCTAAACTTTAGTTTGGCTATAACAACTGATGCTGTAAAATCAAATATTGACTTTTAATGAAAATAATATCGGTATAATGCGGGAATAGGAAGTGCGGAAGTGCAACGACGATAATATTGTGTGCGCCGTCGTTACGTTATTAATCATCACTTGGAGATTCTTCATGCTACGAGACGATGCAGTGTGTAGGGCAGCGCGAGGCAGCGGCAGCAAGTTGCGGCCGGCGCGGTTAACACTACACAGGGCGTCGGAAGTGACAGCTTTAGCACACCACGACGGCGGAGTTGTAGCCAGCGGCGCGGCCCCCGGCTGCGAGAATCAGAGGCAAGAAGAAATATAGTGTAAGTGTTGCGCTTACATATATGGCAGTGTAAGATTTGTAACTGAAACATTAGCCTTATTGCCAGCCGGAGTGGCCGAGCGGTTCTAGGCACTACAGTCTGGAGCCGCGTGACCGCTGTGGTCGCAGGTTCGAATCCTGCCTCGGGCATGGATGTGTGTGATGTCCTTAGTTTAGTTAGGTTTAAGTAGTTCTAAGTTCTAGCGGACTGATACCCTCAGAAGTTAAGTCCCATAGTGCTCAGAGCCATTTGAACCTTTAGTTTTACTATGAGGTATGAGGAAAAGAAGTATGACATAGTGCAGCATCAGCTGACATTTTGTCAACTCAGGATGATCAGGATATAAGATCTATACTAAAATTAATTTCGCAATAACAATAAAGTAAAGTACTAAAAGAAAGTAGGTAGGAATAAGAAAAGAAAGCAAGACAAAGGATACTATATGTAACACAGATGAAATAAAACAAAATAAATAAGTTGAAGGCTCCAGAAGAAGAATACGACGCTAAACCAGGTAAATGAATACAAAAATTTGCAATAGAAGCAATTCTGGTGGCAAAAATAATGGAAATAACTAAATGTTGCCTTAAGATGATGATCAAAGTACTTTCCGCTGCAGTGAATTAGGATGCATTGATAGGCTAGGATAGTCCTGCCAAAGAGATTTATAGTAAATGGAGAGTTATGGTCATTAGGCGACAGAAATATCCCACAATTATTTACGAAAAAAGGAAAAAGGCAAATAGAGAATTATAGTTTGGCTGACATACTAATTAGCCAGTTATGTGCATAGAGAGAGAGAGAGAGAGAGAAGAATGAGGTATTGTTATTAGACGACAGGTAAGTAGGCCAAACATTAATGAAGAGTAAGGGAGGAAATGCAAATTCGATGTGTAAGTCGACCATTTAGTAGTGTTTATGGGCGGATTGGTTTCCACCAACTATTTTAGGAAGTACAAGGGAGTGAACTTTTCGTCGACATATGACACAATACTGACAAGTAAATTTCATAAAGGTCAAATGTAGTAAAAAGGTTACATTAGAAGGGCACATAATATGAAGTATAGCGAATAATGACGCACTCTGGTTTTGGATATGAAAGGAATGTGGAATAAATGCCTAGCTAAGAATTATTAACCCCTACACATTACGAACTCACACGTGAAAGTCAGTATAAAATACACTATCATTACGTGAATAGACCACTACTAGGTTTTGTAGTAACAGTGACACTCGTAAACAGAAGGAATCTCACACTGTCGAATGAAGCAAAGATGTGGTAAATGAAGGTTTGTGCACTATGATTGAAGCAAAATTATAAAATGTTGTATCAGTGTATTCGTGAATCGCAGCAGTGAGCCTCCATAGATCAGATTTAGGGAGCATAGCAGGTGGCGCTGGCTAACGGTGTAACTCATTAGGGAAATGGGTCGGTAGCAACAGATGGTGTAAGCAAGCACAGAGCTCTTCAGGCATGCGATTGGCAATTGCCTAGCTTTACGTAGCTACAGCTGTGACTAAAACACAAATATTGGCTTTGTTTACAAACACACTAAATCAAAACAAAACATTACGTATTATATATTTATATTGTAATAGTGTAGGAAAATATGTCAACTTAAAATTTGTTTAAAATTATTAGGAATCTAATTTGAGGCATTTTGTATTGCCCCATGGAATTGTACTGGAGCTGTGTGCTGAGGCTGGAGATGGGAGAAAGAACTGACAGTCGTTGAACTCAACACCACCTTGGAATGTCTGGAGTTTCACAACGCAAGACCACATCATGGACAACAGAATCATAAGTATGGGTTGGTGTGGGCTGATTGCGCGTGTTCTGGTAAAATGTATCAGTGCAAAGTTCTTCTGTCTCCACGTATTTGTGAAATGTATAAGTGTTGCGTTTATTTTATTTGTAACCATGTGAAGTGGACGTCTTTATGACGCATTCATGTAAATCATCGCAGAACGGCATGCTGCCGACACAATAGTGAGGTAAAGTGTAAAGCATACAGAAAGTTTCATCGAATTGAAAGGACGGTAGTACGCTGATAGTAGTGCCAGAACAATTCAGTTCTGCACGAGAAATACTTTGCTGAATATTATGGACGGCAGTGCGCCGATAGTAGTTTAACAGCAGAATAAAATACTGTGATTGAAATTAGCTAGGAGACAGCGGACTGCTTTAGAGTATTGTAGGAGACATAATAGACTGAAGGTAACAAAAGACTACCAACAACACAGAGGTATAGAATAACACCAATTTGAAAATTTTTAATATTAGAAGTATAATGTAACTATTATAGAAAGTGTAACTAAAGATTAACGATTTTTGGTATATAATATTATATATGAATTTATTGAGGGCAACATTAGATTTTTGAAATCAAGGAAGATTTATGTCTACGATTATATAAGTTGATTAACATTCTGAAAATGAAAAATTATAAAGTAGATTCAACTTAAAAAAAAAGGTAACAAATTTACAACTATAGCGGAATGGTATGGCTCTTGAGAGATGATACCTGAAAAATTTTAAAAATTTGAATCAAAATTTATTTCCAAAATTGCTTGTTGTCTGTGAGACCATCCCAATTTTTGGAAATCTCAGAAGAAGGGGATGTGTAATATTTCTGGCTTTGCAGTCATCATATTCAACTACAAGAAACTTTTTTTAGAACCGTTTAGAAGGCAGTTGTGGTTAAATGACGTAGTGTGGTGTGAGGAACCGATGACATATGGTTTGTTTGGTACAGGTATCGTGAGAAAGAGCGCCTAAATTGTGGATCTTCTCTGCGATTGGCTGCTGCGTTCGGAAGGTGCTTGCCAAAATGATCATCTATTATTAAGATTAGATAAACTAACTTGCATATTAACTTGAATTTCAAATTAAAGCATCTCTCACTAGTTGGCAATCATTCCATTATCTCTCAAGTATTAATAACCATCAGAATAACAAACAACTGCAAAACGAAAAGGCAGACGAAGCACTTCGGTGATCTTCGGATCGCACCTAATTTGGGTGGCGGGCGAAGTGGTTCGGCTTTAAGATCAGATGTCGTTCGGAAATCTCGGAGGATGCACATGTTGTCTGCTGCAGTATTAGTTCAGACTTTATTGGCAATATAGGGTTATTTGAACACATAGTTGAGAACAGTGTGGTACTAATTACGGAAATATGAAGTTCAGTAATTTGCTGAGGAATAAAAATCAATTTTTACTCTAAAAAGGAATGTAATTGTGCAGTTTCTCGTTTTCTGCTAATAAAGAACGAAACAAACTGATGGGACATTTTACAAATTCTAAAACAACAGTTCCTCACTAAGAGTTTCTTACAGCCTCAAGATCACGGATTCACGACTATCGTGCTGTTTCCGCCGTAGGGGACAGCAACCATAGATGACTGCAAGTTGGGGGACATTAATTAGAACTTAGGCATTCCACTAAGGACGGTGGAAGCAAATAAGCACCTCGCGTGTACTGCAATCTTATCACAAAAGCACAAAGGAGATCAGTGACATGTCATCTGTGGTAACATAGAGGAGGTACGAAGAAGATAAATATATCTGAGGGAAAGGATTTATCATACATATGCATATACCAATTCTATAACTCTCTCTTTTTCAACCTGCCATAAACTGAAGAGCTGTTTTGACAAATACATGGGATAATGAAAGAATAGGAAGTAAGGACAAAACTAAAGAAAGAAACAGTGCTGCTACATCTTCGGGTCTAATGCACCTACTGCGTATGTTCTTTGCAAGGTAATGAACCTCCTGATGTTAATACTGACACAGATCATCACTTCTCCTGGACCCCACAATTCCTGGTATTTATAAAAATTTCTTTTCCCTGCAGACAACAATTAGATGACCGTTTACCAATATGCCTCACTCTGTTCAAAAAAAAAATTTAACCTGTACTTCTAATGACCCACATCTCTTGTGATAATGCCATTTCCCTACCAACGCCTCATCTAAATCACTTCCATTCTATGTATCCTCTAAGTGATTTGTTTTAATAACTACTTCTTCACTATAATCTTACATAGTTCTCTCAGATCTCCACTCCTACCCTGGATATGTCTGACAAACTACCATTACTTAATTACATCTAAGAGTGTAGTAAGGTACTTAAAATAATTTATTTGTTTGCAGCATATGCCCACAAATGTAATCTTTTTCTTTTTTAACTAACACTACCTACCCTCTTCTTACTCTTTTCCGATCATTCATCTGTAACTTTTCTTCAAGCATCATTTGTAACAGAAATTGAATTTAACCCCCCCCCCCCCCAGATGATGAACAATATTGACAATATTGTAAAAGTTACTGTTTCTCTGTTCTTTCATAATTGAAAATGCCCCAAGAAATCTTTGTCCTTAAAAATCTCTATTTAACTGTCAACAACTTTCTCAGTTTCAAGAGTGCTTTCTCTAATTTCATTCACTTTTGCCTGAGTCTCTGCGAAATTAATGGAAAATTTTTTCACATCAGGTTTTCGCTTCAATCGTTCCTTTTTTCCACTTAGTAGCATGGGCTTCAATTCTTTCTACCAGTTTCCTACTCTTTCTTTCATGATACTCTCAAATTTCTTTTTTCGTTCATTTATTTCGTCTTCTGACCCTTTGAAAGTCATGTTAACTTCATTCCTTAACGTCTGAGAATCTATATTTACGTTTATCTTAACTTCAGAAATTTTCATTTTTAACCCAGGTTCAACTCCTGTTTACATTCCTTTGTGTTTTGCTCAATTTTTTTATCTAGGTGTTTTATCTTTTCACTCACTGGTAAGTTAATGCCAACAGCTTTTACTCCTTTGCACCCAGTTCTTACATTTCCAAAATTTAGTTGTAACACAGTTCCTTTTCAACTGTTTGCATTTTCTTCCCTCCATACCTCATTCTGATTTAGTAACTGACCCTCCTCCTACGCTACACATAACAAGTTTTGTTTCTTTATTTCCTACCTGTTCACTTCTCAATGTCTGGAAGCTAACTATTTGCTCGTCCTCTAAATGTCATGTAACAGACCTAACGAAAACAGATCAAACCAAAACAAATTACACTACCTCATAAATTTCCAAATTCGTATACAAAGAGTAAAAATTTCGTCAAGACAGCATTAATAATGAGCAATATGTGAAGAACCCGGCTCTAAGATATCTACTTTATGGTACTACGACCTTGAATTTATCTGAACACTTTACTTGGTAATTCATTGAAATAGATTTTAATTATTTTTTAAACTCAAAAGAATACGTTTCGCTACCGAAATTACTTATGTAGTAAAAGCGAACTTCATAAACAATAATGGAGGAGACCATAATGAGGGTCTCAGATATAATTAACTATGAGAGCCAAATGAACCCGCACTCGGTCCACAGTATAGTGTTGCATGTCGTTCTACTGAACATAAATATAGTCCACGTAGTTTGACAGTTGTCAGTTTTAAACTTATCAGTGATTTGGTGTCTCTTACCAATAAGAAGCGAGTAGCATTGGTCGCTCCTCCACAGCAAAACACGCAAGGTCCTCCAAAACAAACGCTACACACACCCTTCCAAAATTTATGAAAAAATACGTGCTGTAACAGTTACAATGAAATAAAGGAAAAAGACCAATGTGGTAAATAGCAACGACAACATCTAATAGAATTATCGACAGTGTCAACACTAATGATGACCACACTCTCCAAAAAAGTACATCTATTCACAGAAATACCAATTATGGCCAAAGTACATTACAAAAGAAACAAATTGCAATTGGAACTTATCAATTTTAAGATCCTTTACTTGAGGAGAGAGAGAGGGAGTGGAAGCTTTACGTTGGGGCTTATCTGTTCATTTTTCGGGCATTATGACGGTGACTCTTCGGCAGTGGCAGTTGAACTAGCTCCATCAGTTGTGAATTCGGTAGTTACATCCTCTTGCTCACTATATTATTCTCGTGGTGATGACATTATCCTCTGTCGTACTCCCTTTGGCCACAGCCTGGTCGAATGTAATTGTTGCTATATACACCGAAGTACGTTATAAATTTTAACAACTTGTCTTGCACACGAGACCCTCTTATTAACGTCCTGTAGATTCTTCTGAAACGGCGTAAGTTTCATTTCAACCCACCAATCACGACGTTAGTCTGTCCATCTCCACCATGTGTATCACGATCACAAATTCACTGTTTTGTCAAGTCAGCATCGCATGTAGTAAACACTTTACATGTTTCCAACGTGACGGTAAATGTTTTAACGTGTATGACAGTTCATCAGTTTTCAAACAAAATTGTAAACATTGAAGCACATTTCTTGATGCGACTGAGTTATATGTAAACGGTTTGGTTGTAATAACGACAATCACCATCCACTGGGGTATGCATTCTCACTGTTGCTTACACCACTTCATAAAGTCTGCAGAATTCAATAAGTTTAACGAGTCCTTTCATAGTATTGAAGTCAAAATATAGTTCAAACCAGATCCGAAACATGGCTTGACCATAAAATACGCGTGTGCTTCTGTCTTGCACGGTACTAGCATGTTACACAGCATATACACATACACATCACTGTACACTCTCTGATTGACTGCAACTATTGATTTCGTTCTTCCATCACCTTTCGTGTTGGAACTGTCCATATTAAATTTGGTTCTTACATTATGCATTTATGACAACAATACAAAGAGGATCAAAAAGAAATTTGTAATTTTTGCATGCTCAATTAACAATTAGAATCGTATAGCAACATAAATGACATAGAACACTGTTACACTTCACAGTGTAGAACAAAACAAAAAACATTCTAAGCAGTCAACGATTTATGTATAGAGTGGTATGAAGGGAAAGAAAGACAAGAGAGGAATAAGAAAATATTATGACTTACCATTAACAAAAGCTTCACATGCTGCATCCACTGAAATATGTCCATTTTCTCTGTATTTTGAAATTTGTACTCAGTCGCCATCAACTTACATGTCATCCTATATTCATTTTAATTACATAGGGATAGTACTTAAGAAATTTTCTTTCCCCAAAAGGCTGTCGAATTAGAAAATAACACTAAATCATACGACAGATAAGAAAATGGGAAATAACGTGTTAGTACTTCAAAGTTTGTAAATTTTTTTGTTTTTTTCCTAAATCCAAAGGTCCTGCTAAGCAATGTTTCGACAGACTTTCTTTCCGGAAATTACTGTACCTCTTTATTACGAGAACAATAACTTTTTCGCATCACTTTCTCCCTTATGGCCCTCTGCTAGTTCGTTAGCTATTCCTCGTAAATGAGCCCGAGAAACAACCCAAAGAAAAATCCTTTCATAAAAGATATCTATTGAACCAACTTGTCTTCAACAGCCGATATCTGCCTAGAACTGTAAATCTCCCTCTCACAGGCCTTATTTTTGGTACAGTAAACAGTTTACTGGCTTTCTTTCACCCTACCTTCTTTCCACCAGTGTCAACTGCTTTTGTCATTGCGGGCGTACTCCACCTTCTAATATGAATCTTCACATACTTTTTTATTGCCATTTGCAGCATACTCCAAAGAACAAGAGTGTGTAAGGAAAATGAAAGTGCATTATGGGCATGAAAAATAATAAGTCTTGTTTAGGCTGTTCAAAATATACTTTTTCGGGGAGTTCTTTGTAGGTTGATGTGTTGAAAACAACTGATGCGTATAGCTGAACGCTATATTATCTGCACTTCGACATACTCAGTGAATGGACTTTTTTTTACTCAATGAATCGAATTGCAGAAGCCACTTTATTATTTTTTTTATCTTAAATCATTTTTCGTTACATGAGGGGAAGCAACACGCATTGCACAGGAATTAATCACCAATTCAATTGAATGCTGCATCTTTCGATCAAAAGAAATACATTGATTGTTGCTTTCACACCTTGAATTTGGTTATTGATTGCACAATGACATAAGCTGAGTGGTAAAATATTAGTTCTACGGTAAATGAACCAGTAACTTGGCTGAAACAGTGTTGATTTGAGAGGGACTTATTGCTCAAACGTTCGATTACTGAGACAAAATTAATACAAAGCATGTCCACTGAAGTTACGGTGTGGTAGTACGTTTATAGAACTTCCCAGCTGTAAACGATATTTACGTCACACAAGTGCACCTTCAGTTATCAACGTGTTAGAAGTATTCATTGCATCATCACCACTCCAAGCATTGCGATCTTTTAGGCGGCTGAAAAATAAATTTCTGGTGACAATACATTGTAGAAATAGCAAAATGCAATAAATTGTACAAATAGAAAAATTATATCTTACTCAGCTTCATGCACTCTGAAATTTTTCATTGTATTTGAACTTATGACAAAAAGAGGGGCGGAAACTTATTCTAAATCAAATAATCAGAAGAATGGTCTCCATAGTGCTTGTAACTGCTCTTTCTGTTCCACGCTTTTTGAACTATCATTCAAAGGAATCTATTTGATGTAACAGCTTGTCAGATTGCTGAAACAACAGTGAAAACTTTTAAGAAGACTGCTTTGTGTCAGTATGATTGAACTAAATCTGGCTGTGACAAGTCTGAGAAGAATGAAGATAGATTTTTCGCTATGGAATGACCATCATAATAACGGTAATGGTAATAAAAACAGGTCTGAGAATCAGTTTATGACGAAACTTCAGTTTATCTCACAGCTTATTTAGGAAGAGTATACCAACATTCGTAGAAAATTTGGAAAATTGTATGAATTGCAGTTTAAATGTTTGGCAGTGACAGGCAGAGCTGCTCCATCTGATAGACTATTTCACCAGACGGCGCAGGTTTTGAATTACCAACGAAATCGTCTGCAAGGGTTAAAACTGAATAAAATTTTATTTTTGCAAAGCAAGAAATATTGAAAGTCTTAAAAAAAATAACTATATTTCTGTTACAACAGTCTTTGTAATTTTTATTAAACGGTTTTGGAGATTAAGATTTCTGATCTCTTACAGGTTCAGGCATATGTAATGGAGATTATTATTGAGTACTGAAATTAATCGATGTATTGGAAAGATCAACATGTTTTTGACAAATCATTTCTCCAATGCCACTATACTAAATGTTCCATCGAAAATAGCATACATTTATTGTTTTAATATCCACCCATAGTCCAGTTTCTGCGACTATAGCACATATTGTCGAAAATTAATAAATTGTTTGGCAACTGTCCCAATGAAACAATTATATAATAAAAACAATCCTCTGCATTGCCGTTTAATAATATATGTAGGTCGAGAAATTTATCTACCAATAATCAGCAAACATTTGGAAATGAGTGGTACATTTATAACTTTTTTTCTGGGAGAACAATAATAATAATCTGTCCAGCAACATTAGAATTGGGTGACTCGCCAGCTCCAACGCAGAGTGGTATAGGCCTAAATTAAGATTTATCTCTGGTCTCATTGGACGTTACATGAATGTGCAGCTGAGAGACTGGTGATCTATTTAAGGGAGAAAAGCCTGTGAATTTGGCCTGTCCCCTACCAATAATAAAATATTTTCCTTTGAATTTGATGGAAGTCTTTCTTATATCCTTTTAGTGATTTGGCTGATTTTTAACGTAGTATTAGGTATGATGTCTGCCCTGAGTTATGTATGGTGTTGGTATAATGAACGTACAGGTTCTCATAAACTGAATGATCGCTCCTTAATGAGTTCCATAATGAAGGTTCTAATATGAGAGTGCAGATATTAAGTATGATGAAAATTAAGTTATTGATTCCTTTGTCGTCATGCCCCCACACATTCATGGTAAGACTCAAAAGACTATTCATCATGATATACTTAAAAAACGTTTCACACAATAATTCTGATTGTGAGTCTGTTCCTGAGACGGACACGGGACTTAGTTTTGAAATCTGGTTTCCTTGTCCTCCATTCAGATATTAACTGAATTATCACAAAAAAATTTTGATGTTTCTACACCACATCGTGTCACACAGTGAAACGCCACAAAGATGAGCAGCTCTAACACCACTTCTCTGTAACTAGTTCTGGTGATCAGTGATATTATTTTCTTATTTTTTCAACAACAGTATATTATTTTACCAATGGTGTCCTGCCCATTCATCTAATGTAGGATGCCTAGGAAGCTGTTTCCTTGGATAGCTGGACAACATACAAAAAAATCACATTAATGGAGTTTATTACAGTAAACTGAATTGACAATATTTAGCTTTGCCTTTTTACAATGATGTGTTGCAAGCAATTGACGTCATGCAAATAAGCAGTGTCCAGCTTTGCCTTTTTAGAAAGAGGTGTTGCAAGCAACTGGCGACATGCAAATAGTCAATGTCCTTCGACATATACCACTTCCCTGCAAGCAATTAATGTAGATCACAAGTCACTGGTAAATCGTTTGGATCACGACTCGTCTTCTAGTGTGTTTCTTCTAGTGTGCGGTCGCGCCTAGCTGGAACGGCGCTTATATTCTCTTCACCATAGGGGCCGCTCCTGTCGTGGTGAAGTCGTAGTCAGCAGGCTACTGGCTGACGCCGTCTGACAGCCTTCCCTGCGGTTACATTCCAGGGCAACGTAACAGCGCTTGATGTTACGCTAGAGTATTACCAGCTATCGTTTATGTAAAATCTGTGTCAACTCATATTCCATATAATACAAGAATAAATAATATCAAATTTAACTGGCACATTTAAGGGTGTAGGAGGGTACAAACCCTTACATATGTCAGTATGCTCCTCCTGTAACCACAGTCGTCACACTTAGGCAGGAGACGTGTCATATGTCAGAGAGTGGGAGTATTCTTATTTTGAATGTCCTTGTGTGGCATATCTCTGGTGGTGATGAATCAGCCCAGAACTGTGAAGAGCCGTTTATAATGCATGATCAGAGCAATGGTCGCTAGTTGAGAACATGGACTGGACCAAAGTTGATCTCAGATGACTCTATCATAATAAGTTAAAAATTGATCAATACATTCAGTGTGTCGAAAAGAATAATTTTCAGTTTGCCTCTGTCTTTTCCACTTGTTAAGAACATTACATAGTTGAAGATATTGTCATACAGAAATTTGCTCCCTTACCTGACAAAGTCAGCTTGATTGGGTATTAATGTAATATTACCATCTAATATTATGTTAACTGCTTTTTATGGCCTGAAATCACAATTTTCAAAAAGGATTCCAATATGCAATACTGATATTAATATAGCATCCTAAACATTTGTTTTGTTTTTGCCCCTATTATCAAACAGCTAAGATGTTTAATTCATTATGTCGTTGTTAACTGACTATGTGCTTCATATGAGCACGAGGTGATTCCTTAACTGATTATGAAAGAGAATATGAAACCATATCCAGTCAAACATTTTTCCCTTCTACATACCCAAAACCGCTTTTAGGACATTTAATATATAATCCATGTGTGCTATTTATATAACCCTCTAGTTTCTGCCACTGTAATCTCGGTATTCTCCTCTGTTAGTGAAATAATACTTATTTAACAATAGAATGGGTTTTCCTCGTCTTTGAGACTTATCCCTTTCACCAAAGTACTGAAACACATTGCGGTATGTTATGAATCTGTAATTGTGTTTGTAATACATTTCGAAAACCAGTACATCAAAATTAATGGTACTACCATAGAACCCATTTCAGAACTACAAATTAATGTGTTAATGGGAGGTCGTAGGATAACGATGCACCTGCTGATAGATTGAATATAAATTTACCCAGTTTAGAAACAAAATTAGCACACACTTGGATAAAAATATATTATGGCAGCAATGAAAATATCTGGTTTTTGAACGAAAGTCGTTCATTTTTGAAGAACATTTGTTTCCAGTAACTTGACAAGTGAAATACTTTCACAGGTCGAACCTTTCATGTTGCACATAGGGAATTATCAGGTTAACGGACAGTCTGAGTCATACTGCCCATGCTCATTTCAAACTACTGAAGTTACATAGTTAATTCAGTAGAGTAAGAGAAAGAATGATAGGGCGGCATATGAATTTACGCTCCATTCAATTTCAGACTGATTAGGGCAAATCACAGAGAGTGTAATGAGTTTCAGAGCAACATGGAGATTGTTTATAGCGACCAGGCAGGGAGATATTCTATCTGTGCGATTTCAGGTGTTGTAGCAAACTGGCAAAAAGACATTCTATCTGTGATATTTCATGTGTTGCCTTAGAGCGTCCATTTTTAATCTTTCCACAGTTGAGTGCCGATACGCTTGTAGCTGTTGAATTTTTAAATGTATTTATTATACTAACTTAGTGTTCTCTAGTGAAGAACTACTGTGAATTCATCGTTTGTCTCTGCGAAATTCCCAGCACTGGTGGTTAAAGCATGTTTTCAACGTCGATTAGTTTTTTAGTAAGCTTCACGGCTTTCCCGTATCACTGCCTACTATTGTCTCACATTATAGTCACTCCACTAAGTATCTTGAATACTGGCTCCACAGTTAATTTTTTGGACTGCATCAACTAAGTCTGTGCTTCCCTTTGATTTGTTCTTAGAGTACTTTATACAGAGTCAAACCACACTCTAGACTGTTTTAATGATTAGTTAATTAGAAATTCACATAGCATTTTTGCATTACGTTACAGCTGTTCACATATTTATACTTTCTTTTTATTGCCTGGTGGAAACAAAAGATTAATCGGAAACTATTATTTCGTGTTATAGGATATCAAGATGTGAGCATTTTTCATCACACTTGAAAGACAAGTAAAGCAAGTCAGTGCCACTCATTTATTGGCTGATGTGAATTTAGCTGCCTTCAATCTGCGAAACAGCATGACAGTAGCATCGGTTAATGCAGGTACTTGTCTCACGCAAAGTAGACTCTTCAATGACTTCATCACGAAAATACCCGGGGAAATCGATTTGAGACCCACACTTGTAAATCTGCAGTGTCCCTTCCTTGAGTATTCATCTGTCAGACACAAGTAGAAATATCTAGACGACATAATTTCAACTGGCAACTATCAAAGGTGCTTTAAATTCACATTTTTGTTTATTTGACTTACAAATAAATCTGAAAGATTTCTGTGGTTTGTCACTGTTTTGGTGTGGTGGTTATTTAGCTATTCTCACATACATGCACACATGTTGTTGTGTCCTTCAGTCCGAAGACTACCTTGATGCAGCTTTCCATGCTAGTCTATGATGTGCAAGTCTCTTAATCTCTGAGTAACTACTGCAACCTACATCCTTCTGAATCTGCTTAATGTATTTATCTCAACCGGAGATCCGCTGATGTCTCAGAATGTCTCGTACCAACCGTTCGCTTTTTCTACTCAGTGAGTGCCACAAATTCCTTTTCTCCCCTGTAGTGTTCAGTACACCCTTAGAAATTACGTGATCTACCCATCTAAACTTCAGCATTCTTCTTCTGTTTTCTTCTTGTCTAAACTTTTTATAGTCCATGTTTCAC
Source organism: Schistocerca americana (assembly GCF_021461395.2). Lineage (NCBI taxonomy): Eukaryota > Metazoa > Arthropoda > Insecta > Orthoptera > Acrididae > Schistocerca > Schistocerca americana. The sequence continues at coordinate 317,982,879 of NC_060123.1, forward strand.
TTCCATACATGGCTACACTACATACTCACAAATACTTCAAAGGAAATTTTCTGACACCTAAATCTATACTCCATATTAACAAATTTATCTTCTTCAGAATTGCTTTTCTTGCCATTGCCAGTACTCATTTTATATACGCTCTACTTCGATTACTATTAGTTATTTTGCCGCCCAATATCAAAACCCATCTATTATTTTAAGTGTCTCATTTCCCAACCTAATCCCCTCCGCATTACCTGAATTGATTCGGGTACATTTCATTATCCTCGTTTTCCTTTTGTTGTGTTCACCTTGTATACTCCTTTCGAGACACTATCCATTCCGCTCAGTTGCTCTTCTGAGTCCTTTGCTCTCTCTGACAGAATTACGATGTCATCGGCAAACCTCAAAGTTTCATTTCTTCACACTGGACTTTAATTCCTAATCCAAAACTTTCTTTTGTTTCCTTCACTCGTTTCTCAAAATACAGATTGAATAACATCGGGCATAAACTACAATCCTGTCCGTCTCCCTTCTCAACCACTGCTTCCCTTTCATATTCCTCGACTCTTATAACCACCATCTGGTTTCTTTCCAAGTTGTAATAAGCCTTCCGGTCCCTGTATTTCACCTCTGACACCTTTACAATTTGAAAGAGAGTATTCCAGTCAACATTATCAAAATCTTTCTCTGAGTCTACAAACACTATAAACGTAGGCTTGCGATTCCTTAAGCTATTTTCTATAAGTCGTAAGGCCGGTATTGCCTCGCGTGTTCCTACATTCTCCAGAATCCAGGCTGATCTCCCCAAGGTCGGCTTCTAACAGTTTTTCCATTCGCCTGTGAAGAGTTCGTGTTAGTATTTTCACACACACACACACACGGTTAAGCTCCCACTTCGATGAGTATTCACTCTATCATTACTTACTTAATCTGATTTCTGTAGTAACTATATTTAGTTTCACTAAAGGTGGATAACGGATTTGGTTTAGTATGTGACAGCATCTGCCTTATTGACTACATATCTTCCAAAATCTCATAAACCTATTAACCCATCCACCATTACAGAAGAACGAGTTATCCAGTTCTTCCATGTTACTTGTTGGGGACGTGCAAACCGACTCCGATTCCCTTATATAAATTTAGCTTAATATTACAGTGATCATAATATATCCCTTCACTTACCCTAACTAGTAACATTCTATCGATGCACAACAACAAGTTAATACCGTATCCTACTTACGTATAATACTAGCCAACAAAATTTTATTATTTTTCTGTTAACTGGCGTGAAAATAACTAATCTTTACATTGAAGGGTGTGGTATAACGAAAACGTTAATGAAAATGCAAGATTAGCCGTCGTTTTAAAGTTATAATAGCTATACATAATCATCTATATGCATGTATTTTAGTTTGGTGTTATCCCTCAGAGGAAGGTCGTTAAAGACGCTACCGCTTTGCCTGGTTTGCGACGAAGAATGAGAAGATAGACGAGGATGAGGAAAAAGTAGAGGATGTTGAAGAAAGTGTAAATGAAGGAAGAAATAGAGAAGAGGAAATAAAAGAGAGAGAAGTAGCAGTCGAAGCTTATCCTAGAGAAAGTTGGAATTCGCAAGGGAAATTCCTAAAAAGACTCATGTATGATTCAGTGGAGGATTCGTTGATGCAGGAAGAAGAAGAACAGAACCAACCCTTTCAAATTCAACCAATCGTGAAGGCCATGGTAAAGCATATCCCAGTCAATATTGTAATTGATAGCGGAAGTGAACTGACTGCGATCTCAGAAAATTTATTCATGCAGTGTAATGCCAATGAGGAACTGCCAGTTCTGAAAACATGTAAGATTAAAGTAAGAGGTCCTATTAGAAACAATGCTGCGGAAGTTACGAGACAAACAAGGTTAACTCTTTCGCGTCAAGGTCAAAAGACCGAAGCCAACTTCGTGATTATACCTAAACTAACTGTAGATTTGTTTATAGGTGCAGATTTTTTAAATGAGAGACGAGCGATAATAGATATGAGGAAAGGTAGCGCAACATTCGAGAATGTCACACTTCTCTTTGAGCAAAAGCTAAAATTAGAAGAAATACCAGTTATAAACAAACAATTAAGAATGACGCGAGATAAAGAGGATGAAGAATTAGAATGGTATGCACAAAAGGGGGAATCGCCTCAACTCATGTTAGAAGCCCATAAAGAAATCAATGAAAAATTGCAAGAAGTTAAAGGTATTTCGGAACACAGTAAAAGAGAATTAGAGGGTATTTTACGAGATAAAGCAGAGGTATTTTTACCTAAGACTGGCAGTATTAAACACTTTCAGTACAAGTTTGAAGTAAAACAGCACAAACCATTTAGAGTGCCACCCTATACAATCCCATTAAGCTACAGGAATAAAGTATTTCAGGAGATATCTAAAATGTTAGATGACGATATTATTGAACCAGCTACCTCCACATATAACAGCCCGCCCCATATTGTACAAAAACGAGATGGGAGCATCAGTTTAGTGCTTGATTCCAGACAGATCAACACAACCATAATCACTGAGACAGATCGCTCAGAAAAATTAGAGGAATTGATTCAAAACTTCCACGGTGCTAAGATATTTTCAGCAATTGATTTACGGAGTAGTTTCTGGGAAATAGAATTGGCTCCAGAATGTAGAAAATTTACAGCATTTATCGTATTCGGTAGATGTTACCAGTTTAAACGATTGCCATTTGGTTTAAACATATCATCAGCAGCGTTTATTAGGGGATTTAATACTATACTCAGTCCTGAAATTTTACAAAAAGTTACTTGTTATGTTGATGATGTGATTATAGCAGAACCCTCTTGGGAACATCACAACGACACATTAAATCAGTTTTTACAGATCACGAAAGAGCATGGGGTCGCAGTAAATATAAGAAAATCCCAATTTGGAAGGCGAGAGGTCAAATTTCTAGGACACATAATTTCAGAGAAAGTGGTAATGCGCGACCCAGAAAAACTAACGGCAATCAAAGAATTCTGACTCCATATATTAAGAAAACTCTCAGAGGATTTCTAGGTCTCACCGGATTCTATAAAAAAATTATTTGGATCGACTCTCTCGCAACACCACGCCTATGTGCATTGACTGGAAAAAACACGCCATGGGTATGGGATCAACAAGCCAATGAAGAATGATGTAACACAAAATTTTTGTATGGCCACTGTTTGCGCGAAAACAGGTTTAGGAGTTGTTTTATTCCAAGAATACGAACAGGCAGGGCTAAGATCATATAGAACAATTGCATTTGCTAGTCGGGTACTCACAAAAAGCGAGAAAAACTATTCAGTCACGGAGCTGGAAGCATTCGCCATTGTATGGGGCTTCCAACGTTTTCGATACTTCCTATTCGGAAGAAAAACAAAAGTATACACTGACCACAAAGCATTAGAATTTCTGTTATCCGCTAAACTAACTCAGGGGAGGTTAGCCAGATGGATGTTAATACTACAAGAATTTGACTTGACTGTTACACACATACCAGGACCAGCGAATGTATTAGCAGATGCTTTATCACGATGTCCACAGGGTGCATCCAATAACATAGGTTTGGAAGCAGCAGAAGACCAGTTTACAATGTACTATATGAAAGAAGTACCTTTCGGAAACTACATTACGACAGCATTGAAAAACATAGGCGAAGAACAGGACAAGGATCCCGAAATACTAGGAATCAAACACAAATGGAGAAGTAAGGATTTTCCAGACATTCGACAGCACTATCTCGTAAAAAACAATGTTTTATTTTTTAGACGAAATGTTGCAACGAATGAATGGTTAATTTATATCCCAGATGAACTAATTAATAAGTACATATGGTATACACATTTAAGTAATGGCCACTTTGGACCAAAGAAATGCTTTTTAAAAATAAAACAAACAAGCCATTTTCCTAATATGGAAAGACGAATTAGAACAGTATTAGTCAAATGCAAAAAATGTATGAGGGCTAAACACGTCACTTTCCAAACCAAGCCACCTATGTTTCCAATAATCCCTAAAAGATTAAAGCAAATAGCTGCAACAGATTTGATGGGGCTCCTCCCACGCACAAAAAATGGATATATATTCATATTTGTCGTTTTGGAACTTACTTCTAAATGTGTTACCTTGACACCATTAAAATGGGCAACAGGTCTTACTATAAGCAAAACATTTAGACAAGATTTTCTCAGACAAGTAGGTCGAGTGGAACGAGTAATTTCGGATAATGGCCCACAATACAAATCAGTGCAATGGCAGAACTCGTTAAAACAACACAAAATAAAACCCATCTACATATCTAAGTACAAACGTAGCATAAATCCAGCAGAACGATCTATGAAGGACATAAGCACTTTATGCCGATTATATCCAGGCGAAAGACACAACACTTGGGATATATACCTTAAAGATTTTCAAGAAGTAATAAATGAAATCCCACATAGCACTACACTACTACCTCCAGTTACTGTACTTAAAAATATTGAACCCCCAAACATAACCAGAGAAAATGTTAGATTTCCTATTGTACCACATAGACAGCACAAACAAGTCATAGCAACAGCACTGTCCAACATGAGAAAGGCAGCCATTAAAAGAAAAGAAAGAGGAGATAGAACTGCAATTAAAAGAACATCCTCAGTAGGCCAGAAAGTATTTGTAAAAACACACCATCTCTCCAGCAAACAGAAACACAAAATACATAAGTTTTACGCTGCATACAAAGGACCTGTCATAAGTAGCTGAATTGCTCATGATAATGCTGTGGAACTAATGAATCCAAAAACAGGCAAAACCTTAGGACTTCACCATGTGAGCCATATCAAAAAGTTTGAAGATTAATTTTATTACTGGTAAATAATCAGCAGATAAGATCGTCAGGAGAAAGAAGAATGAAGAGAGAGGAAGGTGCGAAAAAGAAAGTAGTTTCAATAAAAACAAAAACAAAAATAACACCAATAGTACCATAGATTAAGGTGAAGGGGTGAAGCGAAGATAGTCTAACAGCATGAAATACTAAAATGCTATACACTACGACACTACACAAAAACACAAAACGAATTTGAGGATTCTTGTAGACGTTAAGACTCAAAATATCTTAGAATTGTAACATGGAAAGGGCGCCGAAATTTGTAAAGCTTTTAAGAAGGCGTAAAACAATGTAGGTACTAGACATATGTTAGATGATTATAAGTAAAACTTTTTGTAAGAACCATTGTAAAAACTCCAGCAAGGACGAGATGCAATAACCCAGAAGTTCCAACGCGAGAAGTATCAAGAAAGGAAAGGACATAATTAGCAAGACACGATTCCTACAAGGCAGAAGCGTCAAGAGAAGGGGAAGGACAGCGAGACCAACAGAAGGCCCTTGTAGCCGAAGTGGGCAGTAAATAAATCTGCTGCCAAGCTGAACCACAGGGTGGTGGAACCCTGCTGGGACAGAACACGGAACCACACAGTGGCGGAACCCTGCAGGAACACGACAGGACACCGAATGCCAGAAGGCTCTCCGAATGCCCTGACTCAGCAGAGCAAGCAAAAAACGGCCTGACGAGAAGACTGCTTGGGCAAGCCACCACTGGCAAAAAAATATGTTTAAAAGTCACACTACTGCTATTAAACAGCACGCTGATGCACGAAACTGAAAAAAACTTCCACAAAGTAAAAAATGATACGCCAAAACAATTTATCAAACTGTTACTAAGAGGAGAACTTCAAAGCGACTAATTATCAATAAATATTTCCATATCGTGCCCAGAGAAGAACCAAGAAGCAAGTAAGAAGCAGAGAAAAAGCAGGAAGAACAGAAGTTGAAGATTCGCAAGATTGAGACCAAGAATGAAGATGGGTGAAGAATAGACGAAATACCTTTCCATATCCCTATCCTATTGTAAACTAGTCGTCTGCGAAGTATTACAACGAAAAACGACAGCTTTCAGCGACACATAACGATGACTTTCACACATACAAAACCAGTAAACCACGATATTCTGCACTCACAGCTCCATTCCATTGTGGGACCTCCACAACAGTAACACACACTCGCAAAGCCAACAAGGAACGACGAACAAAGCTGTACATCAAATACTTGCCCACATCCATCTCGCTCATCACCTTCATGCAAAAAACATTCACGAAACTCATGCTTAAACTTTCATAGGATTGTATCAATGTGTGAAATCAAATTACTTGATGTAGGAATTGTGCAAAAGAAACGTGTGAAAAACTAAATAAGTTAAGCACACCAGACAACTAATAAACTACAAAATAACAGTCATTGACTATGGACTTAAGTAAAAAATAGACTATCGATAAAAATAAGTCATTAGTTCTGAAATGGAGTATATAAAGAACAAAAGTAAGGCACAATAAACACTAAAACTATATGCCACTTATTTTCTCCTCATAAAAATAAAAGAATAACTATATTTTACTTATTTTCTCCTTATAAAAACAAAGAATAAAAATTTATCTTCTTGGATGTTTTCCCGTTTTTTTAAGATTTGTACCATTTGTTAGGATAATATCTCAATACTTGTGTATGTATATTTTTTTGTCAAAGCAATTCTTGGAAATAATTCTTATTTGTTAGTGTAACAATGTTGAAATGAGTGTCTACAAACAAAAACATTTTACTTGTACATGGTATTTAGAAAATGTGTTAGGAATAGATTTTACTTAATTACTACAGTTATAAAAACAATATTTCTAAGAAAATCGATGTGAAAGGCTCCTCACTTTCGATAACAAACTTCTTAAAAAACAAACTTCACAATTAAATAAAGAAAGAAAATAATTAAAAAATAATAATTATAATAGAATAAAAATATTCTTCCCTTGTCAATATAAACATATTTTTGATAATAATGTGGAAGAATATAAAAATATAAATTAGTAATACCAACTAGCATAGAACAGAATAACGTGGCTGAACAGTAAGCAACAAAATTTAAATAACGGAATAATTTTTGAGTGGCTTAGACAATGATTCAATCATTGCCTAACTTCAGTACAAAAATTATGTTCGAAGGGTGGTGATATGTAAGGTGTCAGGCAAATCCAACACCTTCCATGAAAACCCTGACATGATAAGCAAATCCAGTAGTATGTCACATAGCTCCAAATAAATCGTGACATTAAATTAACCAAAGTAATACGAGTAACAAGTGAGCAAATGGAATACCACAGACTAACACAAGAATGCCTAAATGCATGTCATACCTTCGCACCGTGAGACAGACGCAGTTACAAGGGGAGAAACGAGAACAGAAGTCGAGAGCAGAACCGTGTTAAGCTGAAGGCCGTACAATAAGGGACGGACACCCACGTCGCCAGCTAACCGCTAGGACCACCTGGCCATACAGAAGTACAGTATAGATCTTACGATAACACTAAAAGGCCACCCCAGCCGCAAGTTTTAGCATGAAACTTTTTCGCGTCTCTGTTACGTCAGGACCACCCCCTAGCCCATGCTAAAAGATAGAGCCCTCCAGAAGAGCAGTATAGATCTTACGATAACACTAAAAGGACCACACCAGCTGCAAGTTTTAGCGTGAGACTTTTTCGCGTCTCTGTTACATTGCAAACTTTAAAAACATTGCCCCACCACGAAAAGTATAATGTTTCTCATTAGATAGACAGAATTTCTGTAGGCGGAGCTTAACGTTAAAATTGAAACCCTGACTGGTCAGATGAAAACACAGCCAGATAGTTTTTTTTAAACCAACTTTGGTAAACTGTAGTAAGGGGAAGGTAGGAGAGATTTGCTTCCGAGATGGTGAGGTGAGCGGAGCTGTGCAGTCCGCCGCCCCCTGACGAACACCGACAAGGTAATGAACGCACGCCTTGCCGCATAACAGCGCATAAAGCTTCACTCAGAACTGAAGAAGTCTCTTCTGTTACAGCCCCATTTTGCGTAATACTAGTGTCGATCGTCAATTAAAGCTCATGGTGTTCACATTTGCCACTTGAAGCAAAAATCTGAAACGCGATGATTTTTTTGTTGTACAGTTATTGAGAAGCCACATCAGCCACTGTAATTTACGACAAGTGAGATAAGTAATTAAAGATAATTGAGGGTCACTGTAGACCATTTTGATAGTTTTTCTTTTGTGAAACTTAATTTAAACCTAGATTATAGATGTGATATGGCATAGGTCATCCTTTGATCCATTGTAGAACTTGGAAACCCATTCAGGGAATATTCGTTCACATTTTTGTTGAACACAATTGGTTTTTACCATCCTGTATTAAAAAATTTCCTTTAATCAATAGTGCAATTTATAAACAATGTTTTGTGAGTAGAATAAAATTTCCAATGGTAAACTTAACTGCTTTTTCGACGTTATTTTACCAGCTAACTAAAAATAGGAAAGCCTTGAACCCCTTCCACTAAATTTAGTTAGTATTAAGATTCTTTTACAGGGAGTGCAGTGGAGCTGACGCTGAAATCATTAAGTATTTGGTTATATCATCGCTAGTCTCACTGAACTCTTCTGAACTCTACATGTCATGTGTGGTCTGGTGTCGCCTTACCAGCAACAGGTCCCAGGTTGAAACTAGTCAATTCCCTAAAAAACACGCTCAGAGCGTCGTTGAGCGAAAGTGGTAGGGAGACACGATATAGAACAAACAGACACCACGCAGAACGTTAGAAGATGAACATCAACAAAAGCAAAACGAGGATAATGGAATGTAGTCGAATTAAATCGGGCTATGCTGTGGGAATTAGATTAGGAAATGAGACGCGAAAAGTAGTAAATAAGTTTTTTCTATTTGGGGAGCAAAACAACTGATGATGGTCGAAGTAGGGAGGATATGAAATGTAGACTGGCAATGGCAAGGAAAGCGTTTCTGAAGAAGAGAAATTTGTTAACATCGAGTATTGAATTAAGAGCCAGGAAGTCGTTTCTGAAAGTATTTGTATGGAGTGTAGCCATATATGGAAGTGAAACATGGACGATAAATAGTTTGGATAAGAGAATAGAAGCTTTCTAAATGTGGTGCTACAGAAGAAGACTGAAGATTAGATGGGTAGATCAAATAACTAATGAGGAGGTATTGAACAGAATTGGGGAGAAGAGGAGTTTGTGGCACAACTTGAGTAGAAGAAGGGATCGGTTGGTAGGACATGTTCTGAGGCATCAAGGGATCACCAATTCAGTACTGGAGGGCAGCGTGGAGGGTTAAAATTGTAGAGGGAGACCAAGAGATGAATACATTAAGCAGATTCAGAATGACGTAGGCTGCAGTAGGTACTGGGAGATGAAGAAGCTTGCACAGGATAGAGTAGCATGGAGAGCTGGATCAAACCAGTCTCAGGAGTGAAGACCACAACAGCAACAACATGTAAAGACTGAGTAAAGATTGAGTTATGACATTGGCAATTTCAGTTTTCAACTCCTCCGTTTCGGTTTTAACCTGCTCTGTGACGTGTGCAAACTGACTGGCTTTCTACGCAAACTGTCTTGCTTTTTGTTTGTAATAACTGTCTCTTTTGAGTTGTTCATTCCTCAAATGACCTGTCATAGTTTGTAGCCTTTGGAGGACTTTCATAATAAGATCAGGCGTTGTAGAAACTGATTCACCATGTAACCTTCCCGAATTTCCGGTACAAAATCGACTGAGAATTGAAACTGATAAATCTGGGACGTAAGCAGAGCTACGTCATGGCCGTGTGAAATCAACCTGAATAAAATGAAAAATTCTTACCTCGCAATGGTGTCGCCGGATAACGCTGTCTATATACTTGCTCCTAAATGGCACAGCTTAGTGCAATGCTGGCCTATCTGCTACTACTGAACAACATTTGTCTGAGATTTGCATTATTGGAAAAAAACTGAGTTGGCTTTTGTATAGCTGGTCCCCTGATTATTAAACACATGACTATGATCTGGGAATATTTGTAAAATATTGAAATTCAAGTAAATTACTGGTAAAAAATTATGTTCTGAAAAACCTTGTTATTGAAAACATTTCTGCAAAACCATTACATAAAAAACTGAACATTACAAGTCTGACTTAATTAGTGCTGACAAATCACAAAAGGATTGAAACAAATTCATATTAACATCTCAGGCAACAAATTTAAGTACACAAATGGCGATGAAAAATAATAAAGTTTACCTTGCACTACATGGCAATGAACTGCGCTACACCAGCGGCGACTGCTACTGCGAGCGATTATTACTGCTGCCGATACTGCTCTGACCTGCGATTATGTTGCAGCAGAGATGTCTTATATCGCAGGCAGCGCGTGAGCAATACATCGAAATTACATTTGGTCCAGTAGGATAGTGAACAGTAAACCTGTTACATAATGAACCCCTTACAACCAGTAGCTTCGTTCACAGCAGGTGACTTTATCTCACCTGTCGAAGTGGGAAGATTATTTACATTTTCCTTGGTGAATAGGGCTTCGGACTGTTCATCTGGTGCAGTCTCTCTATTTGACGATTCCATAAGGTTGGAGGAAATGGACGAGAAATGCAGACAGGTGCTGCTACGTGGGAATGTAGGTCGACCGATAAACACCGTGTCTGGGTGGTGCAGTGATGAATGCAACTGCTTATTAAGCAGGAGATCCCGGGTTTAAATTATAGTCCAGAACAAAATATCACTCGACGCCGCTGATTCTGCATAAAGCCCCAATGCAGCTGACATAAATAGTCCTTTTCCTTCTTTTAAATAATAAATAACTGAAGCAAATTGCTCAAATATTAGTGGTATATTCCCTATGCATTTATCTGGAAGAGCCGTCCTATGGTTTTCCAATCTCTTTATCCATTATGGAGAAACACCCCAAAAACCTGTCTTTTTTTAGTAGCAAAACCAAGCCGCAGATTCCTAGGCGGCTGTAGCTCTTACTAAGTATTTCCTAAGATGGTGATCTCGAACAGCTTCGAAAATTTTCTTCACATCTTTATCCATTTTCTAAATACAGAGGTTCAGAGTTTTGCTACTTGAACACCTACAATACGCACGTAAACTCCGGTGTGAGGCGGAAACGTAGTGTGTAAAGTGACGTAGCGTGTTGGAATATGCTGTAAAGTGTCTCCGTTATATCTGGAAACAACATGTTGTAGTACTGTAGCACATTCAAACTTTTTTTGCTCTTATAATGTGGTCCGAGATGCAAAACTAATTTTTTCGTCATTTCAGAACAACAGAAGAAAATTACCTAAATTTTACTGATCACTACATTTCGTTTCACATAAGATAAGTGCCCCGCTGCAGCAGGGAAAGGAAGGGAGCTACCGAAAAAATGTTCCTATCGGAGCAAAAAAATGCAAATCTGTTTCTGTTTATTTAAAAGTGACATATCACCTGACTGATTTCGCCATTCTCAACTCCTCTAAAATTTTTCCCAAACGTTTTGGCATCCAAACGTATCCGCGCCTTTTATGCTGATGGAGAAGAAATGGCGGCAGTGGCAAACAGACGGAAAAGTAATAAATACTGGAAGATAATAGACTGCGGTTGTGTCACAGAAAGAGCGAAGAAGAGAACGGCAGTGTGAGAGAAGGAGAGGGATACTGCACCAGTGGAACATAGTAGACAGTGACAGAACAGCGCTAGGAAAGGGTAAGGGAGGCAATGGAAGGAGGGGGAAGAATAAAGAGAAATTGAAAAGGGGTGAGAGCCAGTAATAAGAAGAGCACACAACAGTGACAACGAGGGAGATAGAGGCAGTGACAGTGAGAAGAGACAGAAGCAGTAGAAGGGAAGGAATTAGATATTAGCAGTAAGAAGAGGATACTCTAGTAGTAGGACAGAACGAAGGGACTGTGGCAGTGACGCAAGAGGCAATGACGGACAACGAGGTAATGACAACGAGTTGGGCTGAATGTGTGAGTCAGAGAGGGCAAATGAAAGTGGATGTGCATGAGCGACTTACAACGATGGACTAGAGGGTCTGAGTGAGTTACAGTTGGGGGAGAACGTTAGAGTTTGAGCTGAGTTGCATGTTGTAAACAGCAGGAATATCATCGCATTCCAAAATTTTTGGTAAAATTTTTGTAAGTGCTGAGTAAGGTAGAAAGAGGCAGCTGTTATTCCACTTTTCAGAGTCTTTTAGATAAATAGGAACTTATTCGCTTTTTTGTGCTCCGATAGAAGCATTTTTCAGCTGGTACTAAACTTTGAGAAAGACATCTCTGAGAAAGTAAATTTGTATGACTGCAATTCATATACGTGCTTAATAATTTTAGTGAAGTAAGAAGTGAATCTTTTGAATGTAGTCTTACAGAGGGGTGACGAAAATTAGGTGGACCGATAACATCCGAAATGGGGAACTTTGTGAAGAATCAGGGCAGGATGGAAAAGAAAACAAGTTGTGTTATACATCTGGGATTAGCTTTAACAACACTTATAGGAGCTAAAGGCGACAATAAATTTGTGGGAAACAGAGATTGGATTAAACAGAATATGCAATTGAGGGCTGCTCCAAGATGAAGTCTTGCTACAGGGGAGGAAAGAGTGATGGGCCACATCATATATTCAGCGAACGGATGTAAAAGCTATTTGGGAACCATGTAACACAGCTGAAGGCTTTATTTTCCTACATTGGAAAAAAACAGTTAATTAAGAAGAAATAAAGCTTTTGATAGGGGTAATATGATACTGACAGATGGCCTAATGTTTCTTGGTTCCAAACTTCGTCATTATGACGTACGTAACTGAGCAACTGAGAATAAGAAACCAGATGTTTTCCGCCAACTGCTGATGGCGGAGCAGGAATCTAATTGCCGTAGGTTCAATAAGGAATCACTAATATGTATTAATTTGACGTATGTTATCAGAGCTACTTCTTTTAAACTTCAGAATAATTGTAGAAGCCAGTCCAAGGTCGAGAGAAGTTGTTTCCGTATTTTCTAAATTTTTACACCTATATCTACACAAGTGATAAAACTGTAAACCATCGAGTCTGTCTGTTTGTCTGTTAGAGCACGCTGATCTCAAAAATTACCTCATGAAATTTCATGGGTAACCTGAGCATAGCTCGTGGCAAAGGATAGATTTTACTCAATTCTAGTTGTCTGCTAGGCTTATTACTTCGAATTTTTACATTACTAACATGATCATCACCCGCGTGGTGCACCAAAGAAGCAGTGGATGCCGCAGTTAGTATCGTAGTACACCAACGAACCAATAGATGTCACTTTCATTTTTTTTCCCTCAGAGACAGTAATAATTTCGAAGTGTACATCAGCGACAGAATCAAGAACCGCAATGGTATCTTGACGATTACAGCCTAAAACTGAATCTACTTCTCTGGTATTTATGGGTTTACTGATTTCGCTTTGTCTATTAAAACCTTAACGAAACTGCTTTGCTTTCTTCCATAGGTTTGATTTCTATTTGGCTTCTCGAGACGAAAATCTTATTTATTTACAAAGTGATCATGGAAGGGCACAGTTTTTTACCGATTGAGGTATAGAACCGCAAAAAGCGACGGAATGCTATGGCTCTTCTTTAACTTCCATTGCGAAGCATGGGAGTATAAATAATCGGCAATAAAATAACTTAAAACAGTGCTATATTTTGTTTAATGACAGCATGAGCTAATACAATTTCATACAAACAAGCAAAATGGAAGAAAAATTATTTTAACAGGTTTTCAGTCATTTTAGTAAATGACAGAATAGAAAGAAGAGTTTAAAATTTTTATTCTGTAGCATTTTATTAATTCTCTCTACATAATAACTAAAGTCCATATTCTTCTCTGTGGCTTCGGCAGCAGCTGCGATTCATGAGGGTAAATTTGTGTGTATCATAATAAATTGCTCTGAGCACTATGGGACTCAACTTCTGAGGTCATTAGTCCCCTAGAACTTAGAACTAGTTAAACCTAACTAACCTAAGGACATCACAAACATCCATGCCCGAGGAAGGATTCGAACCTGCGACCGTAGCGGTCTTGCGGTTCCAGACTGCAGCGCCTTTTACCGCACGGCCACTGCGGCCGGCTGTGTATCATAATAATTTATTGGTTAATTCTTCTGACGGTTTCAACATTTTTGCTCTGCTGCCTTTATTTAGTCGAATTATTTAGTATGCAAATGTGTTTTAGCAAAAATGAAGATAAATGAGATTTTTAAAAGTAATTTTGTTATTCGTGCATTATCATATTTAAACGCAGCACGCGTATTATCACATGCGCAGTTTACACCGGAATGCCCAAACATCCGGCACAAAGTCCTCATTTAATTTCGACTGATTAAATCCAGCTCTATATCTCCCTTGTTTTAAACTCCATCTTATTGCCTCATTTGTATTTCTCTCTTCTCTGGCCAGCCTATTTTCCTCGTTCATTTTGTTTCGTATCTTTTTAACAGTGACTTCAGTTAATTAGATATTGTGGTGTTTCCTGATGCGTATGTCTTTCTGTTCTCACTTGTAAATCTTTATTTATCCTTATTGTAAATTAAAGTCCCTCACCGAGATTTTCTATCCGTATGCGAAGGCTAAGGCATCAGTTGATGCGTCGTGGAACGGCATTGCGGGAATTAGAATCGCTCATCGTGGAGTTGCTGCAACCTCTTCAACTGTACCCGCTCCAAAAACTCTGGAAAGTGTTTGAAGGATGTTTAAGGAGGGACACCTTTTTGGGATCATGGGTCTTTCCCAGGTCTGGGAATTTCCAAGACCTCGATGTGCTTTCATATTTCCGAGTTGACTCCAGATCTGAGGACGGAACTGAATGTGGCCTGAAATTATGCCTACAGCAATGTCAACAGCTCTATCCCGGCGATCTTTCCTCTGTTGAGCATTCGGAACTGCACTTCGATCTTTCTCACTGTCGGGTCGCTGTCGGTTGGTAGTGACAATGCTGTCAATTCAAACTCGACGTGGAAAAGATATGATGAAAACACGTCACTGGTGTTTTCTGACCCGTAATTTGGTAGCGCATTCGGCATAAGGCATCACCCCTTTGCCGCTGGGCGCGCAGTTGGCGCTTGTGGTCGAATGGTGAATGCGTGGTATAGCTCGACCAGGTGCAGCACCGGTCTTCCGCTGGAGCTGGAAGCCCTGGAGTGACCAGTCGCAACGATTCGCCAACAGTTTCTGCTCCGCTTCTACATCTACATCTACATCTGCATGATTACTCTGCAATTCACTTTTAAGTGCTTGGCAGAGGGTTCATCGAACCGCAATCATACAATCTCTCTACCATTCCACTCCCGAACAGCGCGCGGGAAAAACGAACACCTAAACCCTTCTGTTCGAGCTCTGATTTCTCTTATTTTATTTTGATGATCATTTCTACCTATGTAGATTGGGCTCAACAAAATATTTCCGCATTCGGAAGAGAAAGTTGGTGACTGAAATTTCGTAAATAGATCTCGCCGCGACGAAAAACTTCTTTGCTTTAAAGACTTCCATCCCAACTCGCGTATCATATCTGCCACATTCTCTCCCCTATTACGTGATAATACAAAACGAGCTGCCCTTTTTTGCATCCTTTCGATGTCCTCCGTCAATCCCACCTGGTAAGCATCCCACACCTCGCAGCAATATTCTAACAGAGGACGAACGAGCTGTCTCTTTAGTGGACTTGTTGCATCTTCTATGTGTCCTGCCAATGAAACGCAACCTTTGGTTCGCCTTCCCCATAATATTATCTATGTGGTCTTTCCAACTGAAGTTGTTCGTAATGTTAACACCCTGGTACTTAGTTGAATTGACAGCCTTGAGAATTGTACTATTTATCGAGTAATCGAATTCCAACGGATTTCCTTTGGAACTCATGTGGATCACCTCACACTTTTCGTTATTTAGCGTCAACTGCCACCTGCCACACCATACAGCAATCTTTTCTAAATCGCTTTGCCACTGATACTGGTCTTCGGATGACCTTACTAGACGGTAAATTACAGCATCATCTGCGAACAATCTAAGAGAACTGCTCAGATTGTCACCCAGGTCATTTATGTAGATCAGGAACAGCAGAGGTCCCAGGACGCTTCCCTGGGGAACACCTGATATCACTTCAGTTTTACTCGATGATTTGCCGTCTGTTACTACGAACTGCGACCTTCCTGACAGGAAATCACGAATCCAGCCTCACAACTGAGACGATACCCCATAGGCCCGCAGCTGGATTAGAAGTCGCTTGTGAAGAACGGTGTCAAAAGCGTTCCGGAAATCTAGAAATACGAAATCAACTTGAGATCCCCTGTCGATAGCGGCCATTACTTCGTGGGAATAAAGAGCACAATAACGATGTTTTCTGAAACCATGCTGATTACGTATTAATAGATCGTTCCCTTCGAGGTGATTGATAATGTTTGAATACAGTATATGCTCCAAAATCCTACTGCAAACAGACGTCAATGATATAGGTCTGTAGTTCGATGGATTACTCCTACTACCCTTCTTAAACACTAGTGCGACCCGCGCAATTTTCCAATCTGTAGGTACAGATCTATCGGTGAGCGAGCGGTTGTATATGATCGCTAAGTAAGGAGCTATTGTATCAGAGTAATCTGAAAGGAACCAAATCGGTATACAATCTGGACCTGAAGACTTGCCCGTATCAAGCGATTTGAGTTGCTTCGCAACCCCTAAGGTATCTACTTCTAAGAAACTCATGCTAGCAGATGTTCATGTTTCAAATTCTGGAATATTCCATTCGTCTTCCCTGGTGTAGGAATTTCGGAAAACTGCGTTCAATAACTCCGCTTTAGCGGCACAGTCGTCGGTAACAGTACCATCGGCACTGCGCAGCGAGGGTATTGACTGCGTCTTGCCGCTTGTGTAGTTTACATACGACCAGAATTTCTTCGGATTTTCTACCAGATTTCGAGACAATGTTTCGTTGTGGAACCTATTAAGGGCATCTCGCATTGAAGTCCGTGCCAAATTTCGCGCGTCTGTAAATTTTAGCCAATCTTCGGGATTTCGCGTTCTTCTGAACTTCGCATGCTTTTTCCGTTGCCTCTGCAACAGCGTTCGGACCTGTTTTGTGTACCATGGGGGATCAGTTCCATCTCTTACCAATTTATGAGGTATGAATCTCTCAATTGCTGTTGCTACTATATCTTTGAATTTGAGCCACATGTCGTCTACATTTGCATAGTCAGTTCGGCAGGAATGGAGATTGTCTCTTAGGAAAGCTTCTAGTGACACTTTATCCGCTTTTTTAAATAAAATTATTTTGCGTTTGTTTCTGGTGGATTTGGAAGAAACGGTATTGAGCCTAGCTACAACGACCTTGTGATCACTAATCCCTGTATCAGTCATGATGCTCTCTATTAGCTCTGGATTGTTTGTGGCTAAGAGGTCAAGTGTGTTTTCGTAACCATTTACAATTCGCGTGGGTTCGTGGACTAACTGCTCGAAATAATTTTCGGAGAAAGCATTTAGGACAATCTGGGAAGATGTTTTCTGCCTACCACCGGTTTTGGACAAGTATTTTTGCCAACATATCGAGGGAAGGTTGAAGTCCCCACCAACTATAACCGTATGAGTGGTGTATTTATTTCTTACGAGACTCAGATTTTCTCTGAACTGTTCAGCAACTATATCATCGGAGTCTGGGGGTCGGTAGAAGGAGCCAATTATTAACTTAGTTCGGCTTTTAAGTATAACCTCCACCCATACCAATTCGCACGGAGTATCTACTTCGACGTCACTACAAGATAAACCACAACTGACAGACACAAACACTCCACCACCAATTCTGCCTAATCTATCTTTCCTGAACACCGTCTGAGACTTCGTAAAAAATTTTGCAGAACTTATCTCAGGCTTTAGCCAGCTTTCTGTACCTATAACGATTTCAGCTTCTGTGCTTTCTATCAGCGCTTGAAGCTCAGGGACTTTCCCAGCACAACTACAACAATTTACAATTCCGACTGTTCCTTGATCGAAGCACGTCCTGTATTTGCTATGCACCCTTTGAGATTGCAGCCCACCCCATACTTTCCCGAGGCCTTCTAACCTAAAACACCGCCCAGCCCACTCCACACAGCCCCCGCTACCCGTGTAGCCACCAGCTGAGTGTAGTGAACTCCTGACCTATTCAGCGGAACCAGAAACCCTACCACCCTATGGCGCAAGTCAAGGAATCTGCAGGCAAGACGGTCGCAAAACCGTCTGAGCCTCTGATTCCAACCCTCCACCCGGCTCTGCATCAAAGGTCCGCAGTTGGTTCTGTCAACGATGCTGCAGATGGTGAGCTCTGCCTTCATCTCGTAAGCAAGACCGGCAGCCTTCACCAAATCAGATAGCCGCTGGAATCCAGAGAGAATTTCCTCAGATCCAAAGCGACACACGTCATTAGTGCCGAAATGTGCCACCACCTGCAGCTGGCTGCACCCTGTACTCTTCATGGCATTCGGAAGGACCCTCTCCACATCAGGAATGACTCCACCCGGAATGCACACGGAGTGCACACTGGATTTCTTCCCCTCCTTAGCCGCCATATCCCTAAGGGGCCCCATTATGCGGCTAACATTGGAGCTCCCAATTACCAATTAGCCCACCCTCTGTGACTGCCCAAACCATGAAGGCTGAGAATCATCCTCTGAAACACGGCAGGCAGCTGCATCTGGCTCAGTCAGAGACAGTACCTAAAACCTGTTTGTCAGACGCAACGGGGAGGCTTTCTGATCAGCCTCCGGGGACGTCTTTCGCTGCCTGACACGCCTTGGAACGACCTCCCAATGAAACACAGGCCCCACTGCGGGCAGCAACCGGGGAAATCACAGCGGCAGACTGATCTGGGGACAGACGGGACGAGGTTGATCCCAGTGATACCCAAGTCCGGCTCCCCACAGTGGTGCCCATTGGCAACAGCCTCAAGCTGCAAGACCGAAGTCAGCACCGCCTGCAGCTGTGAGCGAAGGGATGACGACTCAGCCCTCATCCAAACACAGCAATCACAGTCCCTATCCATTCTAATCGATGTTGAACAACAGTTACTGAAACTCAAGTCCATGCCCAGATAACGCAAGGGAAACATGCAAAGAATGTATGAACTAACCTGTAGAAAAGCCTAACGACTGTGCTACAATCTGCCTGAATTTACGATTACAGTAACTAAAACTCTAAATTACACCTATACGAAACTCACACGCAGTTTAAGTAAGAATCTACGAAGTAAACACAGAAAAGAAGCTTATGAACGACTTTGTGCCGAAAAGTAATGCCTTCGAATCTTTAAATGGAAAATGTTAAAATTTTTTAAATAAAAGAAATGATATTGACATTGTTCATATCTACATACAGGATGGTCCATTGATCATGACTGGGCCAAATATCTCATGAAATAAGAGTTAAACGAAGAAACTACAAAGAACGAAACTTGTCTAGCTTGAAGGGGGAAACCAGATGGCGCTATGGTTGGCCCGCTAGATGGCGCTGCCCTAGGTCAAACGGACATCAACTGCATTTTCTAAAATAGGAACCCCCATTTTTTATTACATATTCTTGCAGTACGTAAAGAAATATGAATGTTTTAGTTCGACCACTTTTTACGCTTTGTGATAGATGGTGCTGTAATAGTCACAAACATATGGCTCACAATTTTAGACTAACGGTTGGTAACAGGTAGGTTTTTAAATAAAAATACAGAACGTAGGTACGTTTGAACATTTTATTGCGGTTGTTCCAATGTGATATGTGTACCTTTGTGAACTTATCATTTCTGAGAACGCATGCTGTTACAGCGTGATTACCTGTAAATACCACATTAATGCAATAAATGCTCAAAATGATGTCCGTCAACCTCAATCCATTTGGCAATACGTGTAACGACATTCCTCTCAACAGCGAGTAGTTTGCCTTCCGTAATGTTCGCACATGCATTAACAATGCGCAGACGCATGTTGTCAGGCGCTGTCGGTGGATCACGATAGCAAATATCCTTCAACTTTACCCAGAGAAAGAAATCCGGGGACGTCAGATCCGGTAAACGTGCGGGCCATGGTATGGTGCTTCGACGACCAATCCACCTGTCATGAAGTATGCTATTCAATACCGCTTCAACCGCACGCGAGCTATGTGCCGGACATCCATCATGTTGGAA
The DNA here is from genome assembly GCF_021461395.2 of Schistocerca americana. Taxonomy (NCBI): domain Eukaryota; kingdom Metazoa; phylum Arthropoda; class Insecta; order Orthoptera; family Acrididae; genus Schistocerca; species Schistocerca americana. Next base: position 318,002,911 of record NC_060123.1, read on the forward strand.
GTACATCGCCATTCTGCCGTGCAGCGAAACATCTTGTAGTAACATCGGTAGAACATTACATAGGAAATCAGCATACGTTGCACCCGTTAGATTGCCATCGATAAAATGGGGGCCAATTTTCCTTCCTCCCATGAGGCTGCACCATACATTAACCCACCAATTTCGCTGATGTTCCACTTGTCGCAGCCATCGTGGATTTTCCGTTGCCCAATAGTGCATATTACGCTGGTTTACGTTACCGCTGTTGGTGAATGACGCTTCGTCGCTAAATATAACGCGTGGAAGATAAATCATCGTCCCGTAATTTCTCTTGTACCCAGTGGCAGAACTGTAAACGATGTTCAAATTCGTCGCCATGCAATTCCTGATGCATAGAAATATGGTACGGGTGCAATCGATGTTGGTGTAGCATTCTTAACACCGACGTTTTTGAGAGCACTATGGGACTCAACTGCTGAGGTCATTAGTCCCCTAGAACTTAGAACTAGTTAAACCTAACTAACCTAAGGACATCACACACATCCATGCCCGAGGCAGGATTCGAACCTGCGACCGTAGCGGTCTCGCGGTTCCAGACTGCAGCGCCAGAACCGCGCGGCCACTTCGGCCGGCTAACGTTTTTGAGATTCCCGATTCTCGGGCAATTTGTCTGCTACTGATGTCCAGATTAGCCGCGACAGCAGCTAAAACACCTACTTGGGCATCGTCATTTGTTGCAGGTTGTGGTTGACGTTTCACATGTGGCTGACACTTCCTGTTTCCTTAAATAAAGTAACTACCCGGCGAACAGTCCGGACACTTGGATGATGTCGTCCAGGCTACCGAGCAGCATAGAAAGCACACGCCCGTTGGGCATTTTGATCACAATAGCGATACATCAACACGATATCGACCTTTTCCGTAGTTGGCAAAGGGTCCATTTTAACATGGGTAATGTATCACGAAGCAAATACCGTCCGCACTGCGGAGTGTTACATGATACCACGTATTTATACGGTTGTGACTATTACAGCGCCATCTATCACAAAGTGAAAAAAGTGGTCAAACTAAAACATTCATATTTCTTTACGTACTGCACTAATATGTAATAAAAATGAGGGTTTCTATTTAAGAAAACGCTGTTGATATCCGTTTGACCTACGGCAGCACCATCTAGCTGGACAACCATAGCGCCATCTGGTTTCCCTCTTCAAGCTAGACGAGTTTCGTTCTTTGCAGTTTTTTCATTTGATGCTTATTTCCTGAGATATTTGGTCCGGTCGCTATAAATGGACCACCCTGTATATGCAGCCCTCTCCCGGTAGATGGGTCCGAGTTGTAGCGTATAACAAGGCGTTTAATAACGTAACTATGTCGATGCGTGAAAAACAGCATCCTGTAAGCGAGTTCCAAATTCGAAGACCTCACCTACAAATGGAATACCCTCTCCCTCAGTATAACAGCACCGGGAAACACAAGATCGCTGCGACGTGTGCAACAGTTCGACGCCTTCGGTTCACTGTCATCGATTCATCCTCCATACAGTCCAAACTGGTGCCATCCGATTTTTATCTGTTTCCAGAACCTAAACAACACCTTGGAGGACTTACTCTGAAAGTGATGAAACGGTGCAGGCAGAGTGAAATTGTGGCTCCGTCAAATAATTCAAACATTTTACAGTGACGATATTAAACTGGTCCCTGGTTGAGAGAAATGTGCCGGCCGAAGTGGCCGTGCGGTTAAAGGCGCTGCAGTCTGGAACCGCAAGACCGCTACGGTCGCAGGTTCGAATCCTGCCTCGGGCATGGATGTTTGTGATGTCCTTAGGTTAGTTAGGTTTAACTAGTTCTAAGTTCTAGGGGACTAATGACCTCAGCAGTTGAGTCCCATAGTGCTCAGAGCCATTTTTTTGAGAGAAATGTGTTTGGCGGCACGGTCATTATCTTGAGAGATAAACATGTAGGCATGAAGAATAAAGATGTAAAACCGTTGGTAACATTCGTTGTACTTAAAACCTTCAAGAGTTTTCACATAAAAAATTCAGAGGAATTAGTTTTCAGCACGCTATCGTAGTTTCCTTACCGCGTCACCTTCCAGCAACGCCATGTGGTGGGCAGTGCTCATAATGTTGCGGGGCATCAGTGTGTAGCTACTGAAGATATCACTGCACTACTGTTAATGACGCACCGGAGGGTTCATTTTATTTGGTCTAATTTCCTTCGTGTGCGTCACATAAAGAGACAGTATCGTGACTGAGATCAGCTTATTCCTGGATGCTGCAAATCAGAAAATGTTTGCACTGCGCACAGCATTTGAACGCAGTGTGTTGTGAAGTGGTCGGACGTTAGCGCCCGCTACTAGCCTGTGAATCGTTCAGGTTACACTACGGTACTGTACCCCGCGGATTATGCTCGTAGGACCTTGGCTGCTGCGCAGTGTGAATACACAAACTTTGTCATCGCCGGAGGGCCGCGGGCTAATGCACAGCTATACAGGGTGTTACAAAAAGGTACGACCAAACTTTCAGGAAACATTCCTCACACACAAATAAAGAAAAGGGCTGCGGGCTAACGCACAGCTATACAGGGTGTTACAAAAAGGTACGGCCAAACTTTCAGAAAACATTCCTCATACACAAATAAAGAAAATAAGTTATGTGGACATGTGTCTGGAAACGCTTAATTTACATGTTAGAGCTCATTTTAGTTTCGTCAGTATGTACTGTACTTCCTCGATTCACCGTCAGTTGGCCCAATTGAAGGAAGGTAATGTTGACTTCGGTGCTTGTGTTGACATGCGACTCATTGCTCTACAGTACTAGCATCAAGCACATCAGTACGTAGCATGAACAAGTTAGTGTTCACCACGAACGTGGTTTTGCAGTCAGTGCAATGTTTGCGGAGTTGGCAGATGCCCATTTGATGTATGGATTAGCACGGGGCAATAGCCGTGGCGCGGTACGTTTGTATCGAGACAGATTTCCAGAACGAAGGTGTCCCTACGGGAAGACGTTAGAAGCAATTGATCGGCGTCTTAGGGAGCACGGAACATTCCAGCCTATGACTCGCGACTGGGAAAGGCCTAGAACGACGAGGACACCTGCAATGGACGAGGCAATTCTTCGTGCAGTTGACGATAACCCTAATGTCAGCGTCAGAGAAGTTACTGCTGTACAAGGTAACGTTGACCACGTCACTGCATGGAGAGGGCTACGAGAGAACCAGTTGTTTCCGTACCATGTATAGCGTGTGCAGGCACTATCAGCAGCTGATTGGCCTCCACGGGTACATTTCTGCGAATGGTTCATCCAACAATGTGTGAATCCTCATTTCAGTGCAAATGTTCTCTTTACGGATGAGGCTTCATTCCAACGTGATCAAATTGTAGATTTTCACAATCAACATGTGTGGGTTGACGAAATTCCGCACGCAATTGTGCAATCACGTCATCAACACAGATTTTCTGTGAACGTTTGGGCAGGCATTGTTGGTAATGTCTTTATTGGGCCCCATGTTCTTCCACCTACGATCAATGGAGCACGTTATCATGATTTCATACGTGGTACTCTACCTGTGCTGCTAGAACATGTGCCTTTACAAGTACGACACAACATGTGGTTCATGCACGATGGAGCTCCTGCACATTTAAGTCGAAGTGTTCGTACGCTTCTCAACAACAGATTCGGTGACCGATGGGTTGGTAGAGGCGGACCAATTCCTTGGCCTCCATGCTCTCCTAACCTCAACCCTCTTGACTTTCATGTGTGGGGGCATTTGAAGGCTCTTGTCTACGCAACCCCGGTACCAAATGTAGAGACTCTTCGTGCTCGTATTGCGGATGGCTGTCATACAATACGCCATTCTCCAGGGCTGCATCAGCGCATCAAGGATTCCATGCGACGGAGGGTGGATGCATGTATCCTCGCTAACGGAGGACATTTTGAACATTTCCTGCAACTAAGTGTTTGAAGTCACGCTGGTACGTTCTGTTGCTGTGTGTTTCCATTCCATGATTAATGTGATTTGAAGAGAAGTAATAAAATGAGCTCTAACATGGAAAGTAAGCGTTTTCGGACATATGTCCACATAACGTATTTTCTTTCTTTGTGTGTGTGGAATGTTTCCTGTAAGTTTGGCCGTACCTTTTTGTAACACCCTGTATAACAGAGTTGGCCTGCGCATGAGTCACAACAGGAAACTCTTCAGACAGAACAATGTTCATAGAGGAATTGGTACGAGGAACCACACTTGCTGAGGTATGAAGCAAAATCATTTGACAAAGCATGCCCCCTTTTGTAGCGGTGTACTCATAGGTCATCAGATGAATAAGCATAGTCAAGTGGCTGTTTCTTTTCTTGTCTCGTCGATCATTTCATTTACTACTGTCACGAAGTTAATTTTAACAGTTAATACAACTACAGTGAAATGATTTCATTAAAAGAGTCATTGTATTTAACCATAACGAGTCGTGTGTTCCTTCACAGACCATACTAAGGACTATCCGAGATGACGCAATATGACAAATAAGAAGCAACTTACATGGTGCCTTCACATACAGCAATACATACGACAAATTGTAGTCGCTTTTCAATAGAATGCATTAATATCAGCATGATTATGCTAAAATCTAATTTTTCGCGCTGTTGCATTATGTATTTAATTTCATTAAGTACCTTTGCACGAGATGTCAGTCATTAATCCGCTTGATCATCATTTGGAAGAATTTACTGGGTTCGGTTTTATTTTTTGCGGTGAGGGCAACGACCCTACCGCCAATAGGAAGACGTTTGGTTTCTCCTGTCAGTGACTGCGAGTAGGTATGTCCATCTCTTACTTACAGGCGTTGTGTTTTGTTCCAGAAACGAGCGCGGTTGTAAGGAATGCACAAGAAGAGGAAAGGGAATAACTGTTTATATGGTACTCGATACTAGCATTATATGAAGCCAGAGATATGAAAAAGACACTGTTGTACTCATCAGTCAACAATGGAACAGAGCCATAAAGGGAAACGCTAAGAACATGTAGTATTGTTTACTGTGCAAAACAAGTGTTGCACCTTATATATTAATGGTAATCGACTGACAGAAAAAATGTTGAAAGCCTTTTTATGGAGATGAAACAGTGATGTGGCAGCCGGTTTGGTGAAATAGTGGCCATCTTCAGACCATAGGCTCCATAATAGCAGGTGGTGGTGGCGATGAACGGAGCAGGTATCATGGATGCAGTGAGCCGCTGACGTTCATACATTCACGACGCCTGCTCCTCTCACTGCCAGCACCTACCATCATGGTGCATATGGTCTGAAGATGATTACTGTTTAACCGAAACTGGTTGCCACTTAATAAATGTTCAGTTGGATTGCAAAATCGAAAAATAATCACAAACTGAATACAGAGTTGGTCCCTGTCGCAAAGCAAGGTAGTTAGTTCAACAGACATCGTTTTCCACCATAGTCTATCCTCTGACATGACGAGCACTTGATAAAATTGAAAGTCTAGTTCATCAATGCCAAAGTGTTGATAAGTGGTAGGAAAGCGCAACGTGTAGAGAGGATGAGAATTCACATGGGAATGGAATTCCCGCCAAAGGTTCTTTATCGGCCTTGACTATTAAATCTGGATTGTAGGTGGCAACATTTCGCATTGTAATAGCTACAAGCTGTGGTGAATCAATAACAAAATGCGGATGATTAGATTAACGTTCCGTAAATCGTTCCTTCATATACAGAGGAATGGCTAACTTCCGCCACTAGCTAACACTTGCTAAATTTGCACATCTGCCTGTACCAGAGAGCAAGGCCAAGACTGACATCCTAGTCTAAGGCTACTCTCTTTGTCCTTTATGACTAGTTTTCATCAGGATGGAACTTGAACGAAGCATGACAGAGCGAAGTGTGGGGAGGCTGTATGTTTGATTCTGAAAAACTGGGAACTGCCCAAGTTTGAATGCTACCAATCTATAAGCACCGATTGTGGCAGTAACTCCACCCATCCATCAAACTGAGAAGGGACTATTGCAAGTGAATCTGGGTGGCACCAACTGTTTGCTGCGGGGATTTCCAAACGAGCAACTGCTGCTATCCATTATCCGTCATCTTGTGGGTTTTAATTATAGAATTAACTACTAAGGCCATTGAACTGAAACTTCGTGCGCAGTTTTACTCCTGCACATGAGGATGTTTGTCATAGTTGTACTTGCTTAAACCACAGAAATTAAATATGGGAAGTTCAGTGGTAAAAATACATTGAATATACACTGATTATCAAATCAAATTTTAATTAGATTTATGTTTTTGTGAAAATTTTAATTTGAATCGTACTATACATTTAAAGGAAGCTCCTAATATTTAAAGTGCTAGAAGGAGTGGGGTGCAAATCTATAATCTGTGACGCAGATCTAATTTTCCTTCATTTCACTACACTGTATAAGGTAACTTGCCCGTGAACGCCTGAAAAAGTATTAAACAATTTTCATAAAGTTTATATGGCTCTAAACAAAAAATGTGAAGCCTAAGTGAGATGAAAATTCTAAGACAATAAGTATGTCTGTTGCTGAACAATTTTATGTACAATTAATCACGTTAGTTTTCATATTGACGATATTACAATTTTGTGGGGATCAGTGAATTACATTTTTTATTTGCCGTTTCATACTCTGAATCTACGTACTGACTGACAATCTTACTTAGATGCTTGAAACTTTAAGGCTATCTCAGAAGTAGAGTGTAATCATGTAATTTCAGTCCCAAAATTTTATTCTAGAAATTCTTGCTTCTGATAATGAAAAATACGGTTAATTTTATATTTAGCTAGTATACATTCTTCTTCCTGTTGACACTATGTTCTGTTTGTAGTCTGTTTTCCTCTAGGCAGTACAATGAAATATCACAAAAATTAGTGTGTAAAAAAACATGACAGAAAATTTAACTCTCGGGAAATTCTATACAGATTTGTCTTTGAATCACCTCCGTTGTTCCTGATACAATCCACTTGCATAATCTCCTTGGTTTGCATGTTCTTCATCATCTCTCTTCCATCTCTTGTTTCCCCCCCTTATTCTGGCTTCTAGTTGTCTCAAGGACACATTTTTTCGATTCGGCTACTCTCATTGTACAATCTCCTCCAGTGGTTATTTCATATTGAATCCAGAACATATTCCTAAAACTCTAGAACTTCATACTTACTGACTGACTAATCATTAAAACAAATTATAGCATCTAACATACCTTATATTATAGACGCTGTTTTCAGCACGTGTTCCCGTATGGTTTAAATGTTCATTCACATTTGGCATCTTTCGATGTAATCACAGTGGCAATAGTTTGTCATTTATGTGCCTGTATATACCATTAATAGTTTACAACAGTGAAAACGGCAGGGAGTGACGGTGAATATAAACATCACCAGTGGTAGCTGCTTCACTCTATCTACGCAATAAGTCAACATCATTGTCACAAAGACAGCTGTGAATTGTCATCTGTTCAAGATTCATGGAAGATGGTAGCCGAAACTGTTTTTATCACGACCTCTTTATCGCCTCGTATCCATCTTATGGCTATACCATAGTAGAACCGCGGCTTGTCGACGTCTGCCTTAGTGAGACGATCACTGCTAACTATAGGTTTGCCGTTAGTGAGATACTTCCCTTACATGTCCTTTATTGGTGTACGTAAACGTGTCCCCAGCATCTTTTACACATGTCCAAAACAATCTAGGTTTTTAATTTTTACAGTATTTTCGGAAGACGTATTTTCCAACACATTTGCGAAACATTTCGAGCCGTCATCTCCAAGGCACTTTTTATAATGCACACCAAAATTTTTCTTTGCCCTTCGAAACATTCTGGAACTGCCTCTGATTCTATTCTACCACTGTACCTAGAGAAAAGCAAATCACAAACATGATGTTGTTTGCTTCCTTTGCAACCATGGCAGTATTTTTTCAAACATTCGGTGTTCATCACTTTTGATTTTCTAGGTAAGTTGCTGCGGCACGGGGCCTGTTTTAGGTGACCAAGCGTCAGCCATGTCGCATTAAAGGATGCACCTATGCGATTGTCACCATCATTGCACACCACTGCATCTTCCACTGCTTTATTCATAGACCACTGCTTTATTCATAGACACTAAGGCTGTCAAAAGTAGCTGTGTGTATTTCTCAAATCTTGGAGGTGGTGGCAAACGCTTGATGGAAAAAAATGTCTGAACTGCTCTTCTACCCTTTCCAGTATAGCTCATTACATTCGTTAATCTAATATTTAAATTATGAACCTAAGTCACAAAACATTTGGAACTTACTAGCTTCAAAATCTTGACTTGAAGGAGGATCGGTTGGTAGGACATATTCTGAGACATCAAGGGATCAACAATTTAGTATTGGAGGGCAGCCCAGAGAGTAAAAATCGTAGAGGGAGATCAAGAGGTGAATACACTAAGCAGATTCAGAAGGATGTAGGTTGCAGTAGGTACTGGGAGATGAAGAAGCTTGCACAGGATTGAGTAGCATGGAGAGCTGCATCAAACCAGTCTCTGGACTGAAGACCACAACAACAACATAAACTATTGACGGACAAAATACCCTTCAGGTGATATTAATATTTTTATGAAAATAAAACGTTATCTTACTTTTTATGGAATTTAAGTAATCACAGAAACAAATCGAGAATGAGATTTTCACTCTGCAGAGGAGTGTTCGCTGATATGAAACTTCCTGGCAGATTAAAACTGTGTGCCGGACCGAGACTCGAACTCGGGACCTTTGCCTTTCGCGGGCAAGTGCTCTACCAACTTTTTTTTATAAAAACATTTATTAAAAAAAAACAATTTTACACATTCCATATACATACTAAGTTCATGTACTAACCATGGACACTTGTTATAGATGAAGTTATTTAAACAAAAACAGTTTGATCATTTCAGTTATGCTGATGTTAAAGAAAGACAACAGAAGATTGTGTTACTCCCTGAATTACCAGAAGGAATTAAGTTAAACATCAAGAGAAGTTTTTTTTTTTTTTTTTTTTTTTTTTAAAGACATTCAAACTTTAACATGTAGAAATAAAATCTGCACTTTAAATTACCTGAGCTCCAATCTTTACAGAAGCATAAATAGTTCTTTATCATGGATATCAGCAAGTTGGTGGGATAATTTTAACTATAAAACAATTTAATAATCTTATTAGCCAATTTCTGAAATACTTGAGAATAGCGGAAAGGATATATAATAAAGTTGACTAGCCTTCCAACTACACTTTCTGGACATTAATTAAATGTTAAGTATCTGGAGTGATCAGACCTATATGATAAGTCTTTCACTGCCAGTCTGACTTACACATCACAGTGCAAAAATGAACAGGGCAATGTGCCAGCCATTAAATATTACATTATTAGCTAGAATCTTATGGTTTTAACCAATCGATAAGGACCTTTCCATAAAATCTGTATATTTCCAGATTTCTAATATAAGTCAATAATGCACCTTTAATGTTTTTTGTTTTGACACTATTAGACACACAATCTACCTGTCACATAAGTTCTGTGCATTAGCTTATAAAATTCAAAAACTACCCTCTGGAGTAGAAAAAGCACACACCAAAAATATAATGTAATATTTTAAATAATATCCTTAAGGTAACTACAATACATCACTGTCAACACAGTTTTCTTTTTTATATTAACCAATGCCCATTCTTTCAAATGCAATTTTTAACATATTACCGAACTTTTTCATGTGGTTCGAATACCTTCTAATTTTGTGGAATTCACACAGCATGTGTACCTTGAACTCTATGATGCTATTGGATCCTAATTTGTTAAGAACGTAATTAACAAAATTTCCCAGCAACCAGCACACAACGTTATTTTTTGCCTCAGGAAAATAGCGTGCTTCAGGCCTGTGTATCAATGACAGCGATGTTCTCTCAGGGGATGTCCGTGTAATCACAGCTATTTGCTCTCGGCTCCACTTCCAACTATTCATATGACCGCTGCAAGTGTATCTATGAACTATTGTGTCAACTAGATGGCATTTTTGACATAAATTTGTTTCACAGAGTCCGATTGCATGAAGTCTTTCATTGGTGCTAACTATGTTGTTAACTGTCTTGTACCATGACGTTTTTGTATTAGACGTGAGCACATTAGAACTAATGTTTTTCCAACTCTCAGTCCACTCAATGTTTGGAAACTGTCGTTCTATTTTGTTCCTTCCTTCGTTTTTCTTTCGTTCCGCATTGTGGCTCTCGATGTTAAGTGTCGTGACTGCCTGACTTCAACACTGGCATAACTAAACTCAACATAGAAAATCCTCACATGCTGTAGCCGGCTGTTGATATTCTGCACGTCAATCGGGGGAAGCAGGCTTAGAGGTTTAATGTTCTCGAAAAGTTGGCTGGTTATGCTTTCTCGTGTGTCTCTTGTTAAATTAACTTGCCTTTTGATAAAAAGTGCAGAGGCTTTATCCGTTATATCAGTTAATCCTAGTGCACCATTTTTAGGATCTAAAGTGGCTACTTTAGCAGGTACTCTGAACACTTCACCTCTCCACAAAAAATTGGTGATTCTGGACATTATTCTCCTCGCTATCATTCTCGGTATTGGAAACAGCTGGGTAGTATAATAAGCCTTAGCATGGATGCATGAGTTGATATACTGTGTTCTCTGAACTTGGTTCATATATCGAGTTAAATTCTCTATAATGGCTCCTTGCACTTTATCTTCTGCAACTTTCCAATTTAAAGCCGTCATTTTCATAGGGCATTCTGTCAGGGTGATCCCAAGTGTTTTAAGTTGTCGGACTAATTTTGCCCACTCGATGTTGAAATTATCAAAACCTCTGAGATTTAAGATCTTACTTTTTTTCGTTTGCATTGGCGCCAGATGCTCTACAGTACGAAAAAATCACTGTTGCTAGCGTGGTTACCTTGTCACTATTCCTCATAATGACCCCTAAATCGTCCGAATAGCCTCTTATAACTGTTTTATTTCCTGATAATGTTAAGCCTTTTAATCCAGCATGGACATGTTGGAGGAAAGCTTCCAGCGAAATGGCGAAGAGCGACATGGACAAAGGACTTCCTTGAGGAACACCTCGTTGTATTTGCATCGGCCTAGATTGTTGACAATTCACTGCTATTTTAGCATTTATTCCAGTTGCTATGTTCTTAATCAACTGTATGACCCTATCGTTGAAACCCATTTTCTTCAATGTCTGTAGAAGATATTCATGATTTACTACATCGAACGCTTTATAAAAATCTAAAAACAATAAAGCACACTTTATGTTTGTTACAGAAGTTATTGCAATGATATCCCTGAATTCCACGAGATTTTGAAAAATGGTTCTGCCTTGCGCGCAGTTCTGATGTTGACTAATAATTTTATCTGTAAGGTATGAAATTCTCTTGTTTACTATTCAAGCTGTTAATTTATAATCAGAATTCAGCAGTGAAATTGGACGAAAATTATTTAAATCTTTGTTTCCATTGTTTTTTGGCACCAGAACAATTTTACTCTCCTGGAACTCAGAAGGAATCATTTCACCCTGAAAAATTTCATTTACAATGTCCGTGATTCTTGCACCTACTATCGGCCAGTAACGGATGTAAAGCTCTGCTGGCAGACCATCCGGTCCTGGGGAATTTTTTGGTGGTGAGGCGCACAGAGTCTCATACACGTCTTCTTCACTGACAACCTCGACAAAATTTTCGTTGTCATCTTCTGTCAGCTGTGGGGCTAGGATGTCAAGGAATTCTTCCAAGGAAGCATCACTACTTTGATGTACAGAATACAGCTCGCAAAAATAGCGATAAATCTCGTCCATGATACCCTGCTGGGTTCTGAGAATCGTACCGTGTTTTGTTCGAATTTCATCAATAAAAGTCCTTCTCCCATTCTTTGTATGCTTCACTAAATGATATAGGGAAGTAGGTTCATCTTCTGACACCGAATTTGCCTTCGATTTTATTTTCAACCCCATCCATTTGACTTCTCTTGATATTAATTAACTTGTCTTTGACTTTTTTGATGTCTGTTATCCGAAGTGAGGAACCTGCTGAGACTTGATCATATAGATCTCTCAAAACGGAATAGTAATACCCTATAGTGCATTTCATTTCCTTTGCGTTCTGGGCACTGTATTGAATAAAAACCTTCCGCAACTTTGGCTTTGCCATTTTAGCCCACCAGTCAATAGCAGTGGCATATCCACTACGAGCACGCAGGCATATTGCCAATTTTTATTTAATCAGGTCTTCTAAATCATGATTTACTAACAAGGAAGTGTTCAAATTCCACTGATTCTTGAACCGGCGAACCGGTTGTCTTGTTAGATTTATGCAAGCTAAGACACTTGATGGCAAATGGTTCAAATGGATCTGAGCACTATGGGACTTAACATCTATGGTCATCAGTCCCCTAGAACTTAGAACTACTTAAACCTAACTAACCTAAGGACATCACACAACGCCCAGTCATCACGAGGCAGAGAAAATCCCTGACGCCGCCGGGACTCGAACCCGGGAACCCGGGCGCGGGAAGTGAGAACGCTACCGCACGACCACGAGCTGCGGACTAAGACACTTGAATGGTCTGAAAAGTACGTAGGAATGGTTTCTACTTTTGTCACGGAAGTTTCAAGATTTTTAGAATCTATCAATCCTGCTACGTGATGTTGCCGTGACATAAGTGAACTCAACAATGGAGTGGTATTTGATTTCCCATATATCCTCTAATTCTAAACCAGTAACTAGTTGTTTTAGTTCACTTGAGAAATTAAAATTAGGTATCTGATCTTTTCGATTTAGAACACAATTAAAATCACCTCCAAGTAAAAACTGTCTTGGAGTTTTCCTTAACAAGTATATCAGGTCATCTTTGAAGAAACGTGCCCTGTCAGCTCGGTGAGAACTTCCTGAAGTGGCGCACAAGTTGATGATAGTCACATCATAGATTTTTAGTCCTATTCCCCTTCCGGATTCCAGTCGTTCCACCTCGCTTACTGTAATCCCTTCCCTCACCAAAACAGCTGTTCCAACACTTGTTTCGGGAGACACATTTACGCAACTGACAAAACCGGGAATTACTAAATACGAAATTAGAACTTCTTGTAACAGGGTAATATCAGTCGCGGATTCGTACAAAAATTCCTTAAGGGCCGATAATTTCAAACCGGTCGTAATTTTGTTTATGTTTATAGTGGTGACAGAATAAGATTGCGTCATTGTGCTGTCACTATGTAGTTGTTTCGATGCACTAATTTAGTTTCCTGTGGTTCAGGGTTTAGTTAAGCTGTAACAGTTTTCTCGGAAGGCTGAACATGGAATAACACTTCAATCATGTTATTAGTTACTGTCCCGTTTTTTTTCTACTTCTGATGTTTTCTCTTGTACCGCAAGCAGACTGATTTCCGGGTGTACTTTCAGATTTTTCTTCCAGTGATTCGTATAAGACATTTTGGGACCGAACATTCTTTGGGCTTGGGTCGCTCCTACCGGATTTTCCCTTCCCTTGGTTACGAGCTGCATTCTCATTTGGTTGCGTCGGTATTTTACTTCGTGGATTATTTGGAGTAGCAGCAGACGCTTTCGCAATTTCGGTTGCCGGCGCCTGCCCTGAGGTGTTGACCATGATTTCAGTTTGGCCACCACTTCCTCGTTCTTTATTAATTTCACTCACTTCCTGATCGAGGGAAACAAATGGAGACTGCGGTTTTGCAACCTCTCCCTGAATTTGTTTATTAACAGATAGCTGCTGATCTTTGCAATCGGCTACTGCACCTTTTGTTTCTTGCAAATTAATGCTGATTACACCCCCTTCATTTTCTGGTGCCGTATGTGTATTATCTTTCTGTTCATCAGTTTCTATTCGCATTTTGCCTTCAGGTTCCTCTGCCTCCTCATCGCACTGTTTTTGCTTGCGAGGTGAGGGAGTGGGACAAGACAGCTCGTCCTCTGAACAACTATCAGTTATCTCCAGAGGTCGTTTTTTCGGTTGCATTTCAGTTTCACGAGTAGTGGTAACAGGGTTTCCCATTGTTGTTAACGGGGGAAATTGACTGTTATCGTGAAGGGAGACATCTGCTTGGCCCGCTGCGTTGACATTCTCAACCAGTTGATCCGGGCTATTCTTTGGTAACAGATCATTTAAGGTAAGCTTCTGACGCTGTATCAAAGTACTTTTAAGAACAACAGTTCGCCGCCGACATTCCTGTCTGAAGTGGCCAGTTTCGTTACTTATATGACATGTAGCATCCTGACCTGTATAAACAATTTGTGCCTTATACCCACAAACAGTTATGTGAGACGGAATATTCGTCTTAACGTCCATCTCTACACAGCGGACCCCGTTGAAACACTGCAGTTTAAAGCGAGGCGACCATCTTTCATTTGCAATTGATTTAACGCCTCCGTAGTTTCAGAGATCTTCCTTAATCTTATCATTTTCAATTTCAATGGGAAGATTAAAGGCACGAACGGTTTTGTAATGAATGTCCGCTCTGTAGATGGAAACCTTACTTTTATAACCATTTCAACGCACAAAATCTACTTCATAGCCCCACTTTCGTAACACTTTATCAACAGTCGCAGCACTGATTAACTTGACAAAAACACAGTATTTTTCCTTATCCAGTTGCCAGGTATGGACGGTTTCAGAATTGAGACCAATTACCTGTGTAATCCAGTCATCTATTTCCAGGGATGTCGGCTGAACAGGACGGAATTCCTTGTCAAAAGCAAATACCAGAGTATTCTTCCTGAGGTTTGTAGCCATGGTTAATCCAGCAACGCAATTTCGGTTAAACAACCGAAATTCCAATTAGCAGCAGCAAGACCAGAAAGAGCGATCAGATCACAAGGAATAGGAACGAACACGGAGATTAACGGACGGACAGCACTCGGCGAAGCACAAGTACAGCGATGTAAACAAGGAAGTGCAGCGCAGCAGTCAACAGCGGCCACTCGCCAGCGTTGCTGAAACGGAACTAACCAACTGAGCTACCAAAGCACGACTCACGCCCCGTCCTCACAGCCTTACTTCTGCCAGTACCTCGTCTCCTACCTTCCAAACTTTACAGAAGCTCTCCTGCGAGCCATGCAGAAATATGCAGAACGGGGCGTGAGTCGTGCTTGGGTAGCTCAGTTGGTAGAGCACTTGCCCGCGAAAGGCAAAGGTCCCGAGTTCGAGTCTCGGTCCGGCACACAGTTTTAATCTGACAGGAAGTTTCACAATAACAAATATCTGGTACAATGCAAATCATATGAAATGAACTGTAGAAAGTGTTTATGCTATACATATTTCATTTACTTCTCACATAATTGAAAATTTTCGATGTATTTCTTACCAATTGATACACAAAATGTTATGTGACACAAAAAGGTAGTTGCATGATGATATGCTTACACTAAATGGTGGTATGTTTTTGAAATTTAATGAAATTATATTCCATGTGATGCCTACTATGGAGGAATGAACAGTATTTTGCGAAATATGTAGACGATTATGCCAACTGCTGTTGTGTTATGCGTTATGGATGTTTCATTGATGATATTCTTAACAGACAACTTCACTAAAACATGGAGCATAATAACACTTATATCTACGAACGACTCTATAACATTTTCCAATCTCTTACTTGTTTCACTTGGAATGTATCCGGATAATTCAAAAGATCATTCCGTAAATCTATGTAATCTGAAACTATTCTTATAAATATCTTTTTCAAAGACATGTCATTTTGTGATATGCAATTACTAAATTGTAAAAAATGTATCTGATTCATGTTTAGAGGCCATAGTATTATGTATAGTAGAAAAGATGGAGGGCAGTCCTTCGAAAGGTTTAGTCATAGATGTAAATGGTGGATACGTGTGTATTAGTCTTTGTGTTGACCTTTGAGTGGCAAGCTTTCGACAATAGACCATCTCTAGGTACTAAGTGAGGCAGAATTCCTGCAAGAGTATATTAAAAGAGCATCGGATGAGAAATGTTATCAATCATTGCATTGAAGCTTTTATTAGTTTGCTTTGAGACTTGAAACTGCAACGCCAAGGAGATAAAACGTAGAGTATTTTATGCCAAGAGCCATGACTGCATCATGTGGCATCATTCGATTGCGCAGATCGCTATTTGGTAAAGTTTTCATGTTATAAGTGCCTAATCTGGAATGCTTGTTAAGACCCCTCTTTATTCCTAAGTCACCTACACTGATAGACTCCTATTATGATTCCATGAATAGTCTAAGTCTCAAAAACAAAATGAAAATGCTGAAAGGTAAATTTCATTAATCAATAATCTTGTGATCTGGGAGTAGATTTTGGCTAAAATACTGCTGTGAGTACACATTAAGCTGTAGGCTATAACATTTTAAAGACTGCAATATGCCTGCTTGTTGAGCCGTTTTGGAACTATCATTTTTGCGAAACTTGGTAGAACACTTGTCTGCGAAAAGCAAAGGTCCCGAGTTAGAGTCTCGGTCCGGTGCACAGTTTTAACCTGCCAGGAAGTGTCAATTCAGCTCACACTCCCCTGCAGAGTGAAAATTTAATTCTGGAAACATCCCCGAGGCTGTGGCTAAGCCATGTCTCCGCAATATCCTTTCTTCCAATAGTGCTAGCCGGCCGGAGTGACCGAGCGGTTCTACGCTCTACAGTCTGGAACCGCGCGACCGTTACGGTCGCAGGTTCGAATCCTGCCTAGGGCATGGATGTGTGTGATGTCCTTAAGTTAGTTAGCTTTTAGTAGTTCTAAGTTCTAGGGGACTGATGACCTCAGATGTTAAATCCCATAGTGCTCAGAGCCATTTTGAACCACTAGTGCTAGTCCTGCAACTTTCGCAGGAGAACTTCTGTGAAGTTTGGAAGGTAGGAGACAAGATACTAGCAGAAGTGAAATTGTGAAGACGGGGCGTGAGTCGTGCTTGGGTAGCTCAGTTGGCAGACCAATTTCCCGCGAAAGGCAAAGGTCCCGAGTTCGAGTTTCGGTCCGGCACACAGTTTTAATCTGCCAGCAAGTTTCAGATCAGTGCACACTCTGCTGCGGACTGAAAATTTCATTCTGGAGTCCTTTTTGTGTTTTATAGATATCTATATATGCTGCCAGCGTTTAATGTTGAAAGCGTTGGTCAAAATGGCAGTTAGGGGCAGAAGAATTTTAGGGTTCCTCCTCTCTTTCAGTCAATGTGTAAGTAATTATACAGTCTAACTCTTGTACAGCTCACTTAATTGTTTTTGAAATACTGATACTCTGAAAATCATGCTATGTAGTCACTTACGTACACTATAACTGATTTAGCGTCACCACATACATTTCGTGATTTGAGCGTTGTAAAAGCTCGTATATAGTAAGTGGAAATAACTGGTGCTCATTTTAATTAGAACAAAAATTTAGTAACTCCTTTAAAATAACTGATGAGCAGTAGTGCAGATGCAGGGCAAGCCTATGTCATATTAATGAGTATCTTTGCCCTGTTAAGTAGCATAGTGCGATTATTATTTTTCGTTACAAATAAACCAGTCAGTATATATTAACATTTTCTGCCATTGTACTTCAGCAGAATGCAGATAAATACGTGACTTACAGCACTGCTAGTTCATGTTAGGGCCTGCTAGTATTGTCGATTCTGACTACTGCACAGTTATTGATACAAACCTTTTCAGAAGTCGTTTTACCTTTTGCCGTATATTTGCCTGCAATTACTTTTGCGTAATTTAGGATGTCGAAAATCTCCACTGTGTATTATCAAATCGTTGTACTGTTGACTACATACCATTGGTTAATTTCCCATTCGAATCAGTTTTTAATCTTTCAATGATTATCTCACACATGAAAACGAATTAATGATTAATAAGCTTCCCATTAGTATATGATCACAGTCATCTCAAAATTTTGGTAGAACGGCACCACTGTAGTAAGGAACTGCTAGTAATAGTATCCCTATATAGTGTTATTGATGTGCTGGTAAACGTGCCAACACCTTGTAGATAGAGGCGGCCGCTAAAGCACGCTATCTAACGCAGACGGGCGTGAATTCTGGAACAGGATAAGTAGTGAATGGTAGCAAGAAAAGTACGTTGCTTTGGGAATACTTAACATTTATCTATTCTTGTTGTGAATACAGCATTCTTGATGAGACATTTCATACGATAATTATCAAGCTATGTAAGGCTAATGGCGCCTTGCTAGGTCGTAGACATGGACTTAGCTGAAGTCTATTCTAAATGTCTCTCGGCAAATGAGAGAAGGCTTCATCAGTGTAGTCGCTAGCAAAGTCGTCGTACAACTGGGGCGAGTGCTCGTCCGTAACTCGAGACCTGCCTTGTGGTGGCGCTAGGTCTGCGATCACACAGTGGCGACACGCGGGTCCGACATGTACTAAATGGACCGCGGCCGATTTAAGCTACCACCTAGCAAGTGTGGTGTCTGGCGGTGACACCACAGTTATACTAGCAGGTAGAATTTGGTCGCTGTCTTTTCCAGCAGCTGGTAAGAATGCTGTTTTCAGAGGTCAGAAGTTTCCTGAGTAGTTCCACACCTAAGCTTATCATCGAAAGTACGGTCCTAAGGGGTGTGAATCCAAATTTGTTACTGGACTGAGGATTATTTTTGGTAAGAAGGAGGCAGCATGTTATCTTGGGAGCAGCGTTATAGACATGTATAAGTGTGGCCTGGAGAAGTGTGTTCGGACCCTTGCTATTCGTGTAGTATATTAATGACAGTGCGCAGAGTATTAGTAGTAACCTCATACTTTTCTCAGATTACGCAGTTGTTTATAATGAAATACTCTCTGATATTGCATAGATATTCCATCGGATTTTCATAAGGTTTCAAAGTGTGTTAAAGACTAACAACTTGCTTCTAATTATCGTAAATTCAAAACTATGTCCTTTACAAAGCGAACAAGGCG
The DNA here is from genome assembly GCF_021461395.2 of Schistocerca americana. Classification (NCBI taxonomy): domain Eukaryota; kingdom Metazoa; phylum Arthropoda; class Insecta; order Orthoptera; family Acrididae; genus Schistocerca; species Schistocerca americana. The sequence continues at coordinate 318,021,788 of NC_060123.1, forward strand.
TAATATCGTGCGACTACAATTTCAGAAAGTTACCTTTGGAATCAGTCAGCTTATACAGGCACCACGCTGTAACGAGCTGTCCGTATATGAAACAGAACGACTACATAAGCTCTGTCGCAGGTAAAGCAGTAGGCAGTCTTTAGTTCGAAGGTGCAATACTGTGGGAAACAATCAACCTTTAAACTATAGAACTCAAAAATCCTCGTGCAATCCATCCTAGGATGTTGCTCAAGTTTTTAGGGCACATACGTAATAGCACGTAATATAGTCTAGGGATAGCGCCTTAAGCAATTGTTCTTCTTAAATTTTCAAAGATCTTCAGCAATTATAATCAAAGACTTTTAGCATATGACTGTCTTCATCGACCTTCATTATTAAATTTCTAGAGGAGAAAATTTCCGGGACTCGAACCTGGGGCGTGTTAGTCAGACATGCCGAGCTCTCAACTAAAGGGGTGGAAATAACCTGATGATTATGACGGACTGGAATGCTGTATTTGGGGATGGAATTGAAGGAGCCTTCGAAAGAAAATATGGGCTTAGAATGGAGGAGTGAGAGAGGATAAGTTCTAGTAGAGTTCTGCGATAAACGTTAGCTGGCAATAGCGAATACACTTTTCAGGAGTCACAAGAGGAGGTGTACTTGGGCAAGTCTTGTATGAAGAAACGAGCTGGATGACATCCAGGTAAGACAGAGATTCGGGAGTTAGATATTGGATTATATGGCACTCCTAGGTGCAGATGTAGACTCACACAATTTAGTAATGAGGATATGTTAAAGTTTAAGCTAATCTCCAGGAGGAAATGACGTGCAAAGGAAGGGGGGAAAAGAAGAAATGAGGAATGATTAGATATTTTTAAAGCTCTTTGAGGATGTAAAATTACGCTAGTGATTTCTACAGTAATCAGTTCAGTTAAAGAGGAGTGGATTTCCCTAGAAGGTGTAATCGTAGTGGTTGGGCATACACAGAGAAGTACAAGGAGGGCCACTGAGAAAGAATATGGGTATCAGGTGAAGTACTTCAAATGATCTCCGATCAAAAGATGTGCAGATGTGATCAGGAAAAGGCAGAAATACAGCTGTATAAGTCACGTAGGAATCAATCAGATAGGAAGTGCAGGGATGCTAAGGCGTAATGGTTACACTAAAAATGTGAAGAAATTGGAAAAGAAATGGTCGTTGGAAGGTTAGATGCAGCATATAGAAAAGTAAAAAATACCATAGAGAAATTAAAAGCAAGGATGTGAACATTAAGAGTGCAATGGAAGTTCCACTGTCAAACGCAGAAAAGATGGCGGATAGGAATAGACAGAATGCTGAATGACACTACGAGGAATAGGAACAGTCAGCTGGAGTGATAAACAAATTTGAATTAAGTTTGGATGACATAAGGGATCTCACACTGTAGTGTTGGACAGAACCTGGAGAAGCGTACTATCAATTAACGTAGAAGACATAGATAACATCGCTCCGGAATTTCTAAAATCGGTTGAGGAAAGGGCAACCAATCGACTATTCACCTTGGTATGTAGAATACATGAGACTAGGAACATTGCGCCAGACTTGCAGAAAAATGACATTCATACATTTCCACAGAACCGAAGATGAGATAAATGTGGGAATTATCGCAAACACAGCTTACAATTCATGCATCCATGTTATCTACGAGATCAATAGATAGAAGTGTGGAAAAGAGAACGGAAAATCTCTTAACTGAGGATTAGTTTCGCTTCAGTAAACTTAAAGGAACGAGAGAGGCAGTTCTCCATTGCACATTATCGTGAACGCAAGACATAAGAAAAATCTAGGCCTCTTCATAGCAATTTTCAAGTATAAAAAGTTTTCCGCAGTTGAAAGTAAAGTATCATGTCCGAAACTCTCAGAAAAATATTTGCACGCTGTAAGGTAAGATAACTAATAAGCAATATGTATAACAACGAAAAAGGAACAATACGAATGGAGGACTTAGATCGATGTACTCTGAAATCAAAGGTTTTAAGATAGGGATTCAGTCTTTCTACCCCTGCTTTTCTATCTGTACATCGAACAAGCAATGGAGGAACTAAAAATGAGGCGCAGTTATGAGATTAAAATTCGGGGTGCAAAGACATAAGTAACAAGATTATTTGATTACATAACTACCCTTAGTCAAAGCTAAGTAGGATTACATGGCGTTCTGACTGAAGTGAAGACTAGTGAGTGAAGAATGCTAATTGAGACAAACCGAAGGAAAACGAAAGTTATGAAGGGTAGCAGAAACAAGATTAGTGAGAAATTTACCATCGTAATTGGAGACGTGAAGAAGATGGAATTCTGTTACCTTGGAATCGAAATAATCTGTGATGGACAGAGCAAGGAGAACGTAAATATCAAACTACCATATGCAAACAAGGCATTCCTGGTCTAACAAAGTCTACTGGGATCAAACCTTCACCTTAATATGAGAAAGAAATTTCTGAGAATGTTTTTTCTGGGGCATGCCATAGTACGGAAGTTAATCACGCCCAATTGAAAATATGGGGAAGGCGAGCACAAAAATGTTAGAGATGTGGCACAGAAGACGGCTGTTGAAAACTAGGAGGACTTGTAAGAAATCATTAGGTTCTCCACAAAATCAGAGAAGAAAAAAATATGTGGAAATAACTGACAACGAAAAGGTACAGGATGACAGGAAATGAGCTAAGACTTTACAGAATAACTTTTGTGGTACTGTAAGGTGCTGAGGAGGTAAATTCTATAGAGGACGATAGCGACTGGAATATAGCCAACAAGTAACAGCGGACGTTTTGTGTGCTACTATGAAATGAGGATGTTGGTAAAGGGAGAGTGGGCGCATGATCCAATCTTCAAATTACTTTTGGTGTCATATTACACCTGTCATTGTCATATTTAAAGTCACTGGCGATACGTGTCAAAGTCACCCAGGGGAGAAGAGAGGAGGGGAGAGAGAGGGGAGATGGAGTGGAGGGGCGACGTCGTCCAAGAGAATCAAGCTCATAGATTGAAAATGTGATAATATCACACAGCAAATGGATAACAATGTTCAATAGGCAAACACCTTCTGTGCTTCTAGACTACCCAAATGTAGTTAAGGTACCTAGCAACTGGAGCACCCTAGCGTAGCTATTCAGTCTGCTGTGATTATGTGTGTGGAATGCACTTACAGAACGCCTCAGAGGAAGTTACTGGAAAGAATTTCTATTTGTGTTTCTCTTATGTACAGCAATTTGTTTCTAAAAACGACATGCAAGTGAGGCAAAACACATCGTCACAGATGATGTCTTAATACACTGCTGAAGTAATGTGATCATGTTTCCTTAACAGAATAATTGTCGACACGGAAGCCATAATTATCAATACACACAGGTTTAGTCTAAACTGCAAGCCGCGCGGGGTAGCCACGTGGTCTTAGGCGCCTCCCATTGGAGGTTCGAGTCCTCCCTCGGGCATGGGTGTGTATGTTGTCTTTAGCGTAAATTAAAGTTAGATTAATTAGTGTGTAAACCTAGGGACCGATGGCCTCAGCAGTTTGGTCCCATAGCATCTTACCACAAATTTCCAAATATTTTGCAACTGCCAATATTTACTTCAAATATTGGTGGGTCATGACAAATGAAAGAATAAATGGCCTAGTTCGGTTGCAGGCAGAGAGCACTACAATTACTGATGTTGTAAAACCGTGTCATATGATGGGAAGGCACAATGTGTTCTGTGTAATCATGACACAGGACGGAGCAGCAGCACCATTATTTTTGCGTGTTACATGAGGTTTAAACAGACCTTCAGGGCGCTGGGTCTCCCGTGAACAGGGCAGAAATTGGTCAGTGAAAAAAGTATTAAAGCTGCGCAACAGTTGTCCATCTAAATCTACTCGACGTGCATCTTGTCATTTAGGGATTCCTAGGACCACAGGATGAAGACGTCTAGCTGTAACTTCCAGATGAAGGAGCTTGTGAAGCAGCTTCTCCAGCATGGATATTTGCACCAGCAACGAATATCTTCAACGAATTTCTTATTTCAGATGAGCCTAATTTCAGTCTCAGCTAAAGTTAACGAGCACGGTGTGAAGAATGTCAGCATGCTACCTAAGATCACGTTAGGGATTCCCCTGGAAAGAGTGTATGGTTTAGTTTAATGCATGACAGAGTCCGTGGCATTTTTTGTAGAAAAAGGCAGTAACAGCCAACATCTATCTGGGTATGTTAGAACAGTTTTCAGAACTGCAATTTAGAGACTTGCAGACGTATAATGCTTTTAGATTTTCATTTTGTGGGTCTACATTAAAAATGAAGGATAGCAAATGTTGGTGTTACACAAGGATCATCGTCAAATGTATGGCACACATGTTGAAGTATATGTTTTCATTTGCCACAGATTTGTAAAACAAATACTGGTAATCGTACACAGTCTTAGCTCCCTCTCCCCCCCCCCCCCCCCCATACATTCGAACATGCTCAGAATGAGGCGAGTGGCAAGATCAATATTAGCATCTGAACTGCGTCTCATCTACTGAGATGACCTTGGCTAGGAAACACATGCGCCTCCGACATATGGTCCAGGCAGTCAGCAACTATCCCACTCTACAACAGCAGCATTGCACCAAGCCAGAGAAAAAAATCTTCTAACGTAAACTGTAAAAGTATCCGAATTATATGTTTTAAATAACGCACTGCGATGGGACAGCGTCGTAGCGTTGTTTTGTTAAATAACAATACGCTGTCATAGTTGTTCATCATCATATTCACATAGTCTCCGTACGATGCATGTGTGTCTTCGAAATGATACACGTATGACGCGAGGCAGAGCGATGCGATACCCTACGTGTGTGCCGGAGTATTCTAGAGCTGCAATGCTCTAGTTCTACTAGCACACAGGGAAAAATTGTACCAGTGGACGTTCGTAAAAAAAGGTCGTTATCCTCTACGCTGGTTTATCTCTCCTCGCAGATTACACATGTTTTACGTAATACCTCCAGCGTCAGATTGACTCAAATTGCAGTATGCAGAATACCACTATTCTTCTTCGGCTTTCGCGCTGTTTACAGTACAGGTTGTGTTCAACAAAATGAATAGCCCTCTGTATCATCATCATCATCTTGGACAGTTTCAAGCCTCTGTCCGGATCTGTTTGGAACATAAGCCTCTCCATCGCCTTCTGTCTTGCTACCATCTCTCCGTATTCACCTTGGTCCAGTCTTCTCCTTTCTTCTGGACGAATTCCTCCACTCCTTTCAGCCATCTGTCTCTCGGTCTCCCTCTTGCTCTCTTTCCATCCAGTCTTATCTTGTGTATCCTCCTGGGTATCCTCTTCTCCTCCATTCGCTTAACATGCCCATACGATCTCAGTCTTGATTTCTCTATCTCCTCCTGTAATGGTACCACCTTCATTAACTCTCTGATCCTCTCATTTCTTAACCTGTCTATCTTTGTCACTCCAATACTGTTCCTCAAGAATTTCATCTCACTAGCTTGTAGTTTGCTTTTCTCTCTTCCTTTCACCATCCAGGTTTCGGATGCATATGTCAGGATCAGGACATAGTATGACCGGTATGTAACCTTTTTACTGACTTGGGGTACATCCTTGCTCCATATCAGGCTTCTGACACTCTTCCGAAATGCTTCTGCTTTTCTCCCCCGCTCGTTTATTTCTATGTAGTTTTTTTCCATCTTCCTGTGTCAGGCTTCCTAGGTACTTGAAACTCTCCAATCTCCTCAATAGTTCCCAAGCAGTTGTTATTCCAGTTGTTCCTCTCTCCTTCGTTCTTGTTGTGATAATCATTTCTTACTTATACTAAATTTCATCCCATATTCTTGTAGTGTTCGTTCCCATAGTCCAACAGCACCTGCACTTCCTCCTCCTTATTCCCCAAAACCATCAGATCATCTGCAAACACCTTAGCTGTCGTAAGAGTTAAAACTGTGTGCCGGACCAAGACTCGAACTCAAGACCTTCGCCTTTTGCGGGCAAGTGCTCTACCAACTGAGCTACCCAAGCACGACCCGTCCTCACAGCTTTACTTCCGCCAGTACCTCGTCTCCTACCTTCCAAACTTCACAGAAGCTCTCCTGCGAACCTTGTCCCGTGTTCGAGTCTTGGTCTGGCACACTGTCTTAATCTTCCAAGAAATTTCACATCAGCACACACTCTGCTCAGGGTGAAAATTTCATTCTGGAATCATAGCTTTCTTCTTTCCTTCAACAATTACTTGTGCTACTGTACTCGTTATATCATCCATCACTACAATGAAGAGTAATGGTAAAAGTGCACTTCCCTGACTGAAGCCATTCTGTTCACTCCAAGCTGATCTCTCTCCTCCCACTTTCACACAGATCACACTACCACGGTACATTGCCCTTATCCTCCAAATAATCTGTTTTGATACTCCTCCAAGGCTTTCCATACTTTGCTTCATATGCTTTTGAATGTCCAGGAAGATCATTAGTAGATCTATTCCATATTCATAATGCTGTTCCTGCAGCTGTCTTACAGCAAAAATTAGATCCACCGTGGCTCTTCCTGTTCTGAATTCACGGTGCTCTTCTCTCAGCCCTCCTTCTAATTTTTCCCAGATTCGTGCTTCCAAAATTTTCTCAAAAATCTTTGCACAATGACTCTTCAATGTTATACCCCGATAGTTTTGGCACTCTTTTCTAAGTCCCTTATTAAAGATTGGGACAATTATTTTCTTTTTCCTGTCTTCTGTGATCATCTTCTGCCCCCACACAATTTTCATTACTCTATATAGCCGTTGTATCCCCTTCTCACCTGCTGATCTCATAATATCTACACTTAGGTCATCCATTCCTGGTGACTTCACCTCCCTTCGTCTTACCCAATGCCTTTCCACTTCTCCCCATCTAAGGTTTTTTTCTATTTGATGTTCCTCCACTTTTTCTCCTCGGCTTGTTCCTCCTAATCCATGTCTCCATTTGGGTTCAGGAGTTCTTCAAAATACTCCTTACATATTCTTGAGTTCCACCTTATTTTCTACATCTGGCCACTTTTATTCACCATTCTGGCATAAGCTGTCGTACTGTTCTTCCTCTCACTTTTAATCATCCCATGTAACACCATTTTTGAATCTTCGCTATCCTCCTCCATCATTCTGGTCCACTGTTCCAACCACTTTCCTCTCCCTTCCGCCACCACACCTTTTGCTTCTTTCTTTCTTGCTTGATTCTCTTTTCTTGTCTCTACTGTTCTCTTCTGGAACCATACCATAAAGGCTCTATTCTTTTTCTGTACTACATCCTTTATTTTATCATCCCACCATGATGTTTCTTTCCATCACTTTTTATTGCTTGTCCTCCCAGATATTGCTTCCGCCGCACTGACTAATGTTCTGTTGAATCTACCCCATCCCCCTTCTACCGTTTTTGATTCATTCTTTGGGATGCTTTCCTTTATTACTTGTAGGTACTGTAGACTGCTTTCTTCCTCCTTCAACTTCCATGACCTTATACGTCTTTCCTGGTTTTCTGTCCCTTTATTATTCCTAGTCCCTCTCAGGTTCATTACCAGCAAAATGTGGTCGCTAAGCAAGGCCCCTGATGGTATTACCTTCATGTCAATGATGTTCCTATTCATCTCACTATCGTACAGGAATGGTCAACTATCGACTTTCTCTTTAAGTCTTGACTGTACCAGATAATCTTATGGCTCTCTCTTTTCCTGAAGAAAGAGTTCCCAACCTGCAGGCCATTACTTTGACAGATCTCCAATAGTATTTCCTTCCTCATTTCGGCAGCCCCAATCCTCTGGTCCAAGCACACTTTCGCAGACTTGTCTTTCTCTTCCAACGTGTGTGTTTAAATCCCCCATATTATCACATTCCGCCTTCCATGTGCTTCTGGATTTCATCTTCAAACTCTTGCTTCTCTTCAGAAGTTCAATCCACCTGAGGCGCATACACTTTAATTGCCTCTATGGTCGCCCCCTTCAGTGATATTAACTATAAACTATATGTGATCCAGATATCAATACGACATACGACAATAGTGTGGTTAGGGCATTCGACGGACTGCCCTGAAATTATTCGAATGTGAAGGGTCACGTGAGCATAGAGAACGAATACTTGTATGTAGTCTCTTAACTATTCGTGGAACTCCTAGCAATGAGACATTCTTCACGTGATAACTGTAATCGAACAAGTTATAGTAACGAAGTTAATTCGTATTCGGTCAGCTGTTCCCTAAATTTAACTAACAAAAATCCAAAACAATCATAACGATCAAAGATTTATAATCACACTAGTATATTGCAACGTCCCACCCAAAAGTGTGTTTTGGAAATCCGTGGAAGAAATTCAAAGTAATTATGGCAATAATTCTGCCCTCAACAACTTACATCTCACATGAACGCAACTCAGCAGGCACACCTAATCTGCAATACACTACACACAGTAAGGCCTATAGCACGATATTACAACCAGTCTATGGAAGAAAACTCTTCTTTTGCACAACTTCTGTACATAGCTGTACAGTGCATGGTGGAGGGTACATCCTACTAACTTCTTATAGGCGAGTGAGGACCTATGAACCCAAAGTTCAGGACATATAAAATGCATACACATGAGCCGAGGAGAACTTTCAAACACACACACACACACACACACACACACACACACACACACACACACACAAGTTACGACTCATACTACTCAAAAACTTTTTATTTGGTTCCATTTACAAAAAAAATCATTCGCCATGGAGAACGATTGTAGGCTTGTTTCACACGGTAAAGCATCCTTTAGGTAGGCAACAGCAATTGGGGTGAGGGTGGTGAAGGAGTGACTACGCTCATACAAACAAACCAACCATCCCATCTAGTCGTTAGAGTGATGTAGCTGTTCATGAGAAGGTTTTAACGTTTGATTTCACCGACAGAGATTCGCAACTTGTCAGTGTCGCTATTTAAGCTTCAGGTGGTAGTTGAAATAGAGCGTGGCATACAATAAAGGAAGGTTCAGCTCTCTAAAATACAGTATTATAGCTTGTGCTTTGAGAACCTATTAACGAACGAGTTCACGCCAGCAGTGAGCGTCTTAGAGCTTCGATAGAAAGTGTTTTAACGGCACAGCTCTTGAACTATTGAATCGCATGACGACGTATGGTACATTATTAAAGCAATGGTGTCGCAAACACCCACGTGTTATGTGATATGATGTGTTTCGCTGCTTGCCACATATATCCATTGCTTGAAAATCCGAAGAAAGAGCACGGTTTCTAAATATGGAATGGATTTTCCGTTTGAGGAGTAGTCTAAACGTTTTCAGTGACATTGTGCGAAGTATTATACAACAAAGCTAGTTTTTAGGCTCCGAGTTAGCGATTTCATAGCAATTCATGGACGTTATTACAAACATGGTGAATTTAGCGAGTATGAAAAGTACTGAATCGTGTGACGACGTATAGAGCACTATTAGGGTAACAAAGCGTTGCAAACATAGAGGTGTTATGTGATGTGATATGTTTCACTGCCGACAAAATATCGTGAAAATGTGAAAAAAGTTTTCAGTGACATTGAGCGACGTATTATACATCACCTGTTTGTTGGCCCCGAGTTGAGCGATTTCATAGCAGCCGGTGGACGATATTACATGGTGAATTTAGCGAGTACAAACATCACGTATTCGGTAAATGTTATCATATGGCGGGTGGTTTTGATGGAGGAAAAACAAGCATGTATTAAGGAAGTCTGTATACATGAGAAAATGTAATAAAATATGATTGTTTTTAAGTGTTGCAACAGATGCATAATTACCTTCACTTAAGAAAGAACACGGTTTCGAACTATGGAAAGGATTGTCCGAGTATAGTTCAGGAGAGTGGTCTAAGTGTGATGTTGCTGATATTAGCATTGTGTATGTGTGTATGAGATGAAGCTGTAATAAATTAATATATTTTTCTGCAAGTTCCAATATACAGGGTGCGTCAAAAAATGTATACACACTTTGAACTGTCATAGACAATTTATTTCCCGTTCTACAAGGTTAAATATTTGTGAGAAAGTAATGTTATGTTTCTTCAACAGGTGGCAGCAGTGGCAAGGAAGGAGCTGCAACATGGCGGACGTGCATTTGAGCTTTGAAGCGCGGAAGCAGATAATTAAGTGGTACTGGAAGTTTTAGAATGAAGCTGCGGTTCGAAGAGAGTGGAGAAGTGAGTATGGTACAGAACAACCTTCAAGGTTAACAATTACACGTCTACGAGACAAAATTCGAAATTCGTGGAACAGGGTGTGATGTGCATAAAGGTCGATCAAGGCGACCCCGTACAGCTACAAGTGATGATTTCACAACCGCAGTCTTGGAACTGTTTCAGCGTTCGCCTCAAAAATCTTCAAGACAAGCGGCACATGAGAGTAATATAAGTGCTAGTAGTGTGCTACGCATTCTGAAGAAAGGCAAGTTTCGTGTGTACATTCCAAGGCTGGTGCAACAGCTAAGTGGCGACGATCCACATCGAAGGTTAGAATTTTGTAAATGGGTTCAGGAGATGGTGAGACGTGAATCGGGATTTATGGGTAGCATAATTTGGTCGAATGAAGCCCAGTTCAATTTCAATGGAACTGTCAATAGGCACAATTGTGTGTACTGGGCTGAAGATAATCCTCACATTACAGTTGAAAAGGCTGTGAATTTGCCTGGTGTAAATGTGTGGTATGGTTTGTCTGCAAGGGGACTCATTGGGCCATTCCGCTTTGAAGGTACTGTTACTGGAGAAGCGTACCTAACAATGCTTGCTGACTCCATATTCCCTGCCATTCGTGCATTACACGGTAATGATGAGTTTTATTTCCAACAAGAAGGCACCCCGCCGCGCTATCATAGAGACGTACGAGCATACCTGGATCACAATGTGCCAGGCCAGTGGATAGGACGCATGGGACCAATCGAGTTTCCTGCACACCTCTAGACCTCACGCCGCTGGATTTCTTCTTATGGGGCACAGTAAAAGAAGAAGTGTACAAACGTAAACCACGTAACCTGGACACATTTTGGAATGAGAGTCACATTCGACACTTTGGTACGATGAACGGAATGTGTTGACTCGTATTCAGAAATGTATTGATGCTGAAGGCCACCAGTTTGAACATTAATCACATTTGCTAAGTACATTTATTTTTCCAGTTGGACTTCAAGCTTTCCATTTCCAGAAATTTAACATTGTAGAACGGGAAATAAATTTTCTCTGACGCTTCAAATTGTGTACACATTTTTTTGACGCTCCCTGTATGTTTAATGCTTCCCTGGCAGAACATTTTTTTCACAGTATGTATAAAACTAACGCTAATTAATACAAAAATGCTCTTACTGTAGCTGAAACAGATCCTGGCTCACAACATACGTTGAAGTACACAACGGCTCTGTTTTAGATGAATGTGGACGCATATCCATTCTGTACAGGTCACAGATACACTATCACAGAATTTTACTGCGTTATTTTATTTATATTCGCTAAAGATAGAAGATGATGAAACTTGGTTCAAAAGGCTCTGAGCACTATGGAACTTAACATCTGAGGTCATCAGTCCCCTAGAACAGAACTACTTAAACCTAACTAACCTAAGGACATCACACGCATCCATGCCCGAGGCAGAATTCGACCCTGCGACCGTAGCGGTCGCGCGGTTCCAGACTGAAGCGCATAGAACCGCTCGGCCACACCGGCCGGCCCTGTAGATGTAATCGAACTGTGTTGCCCTGTAGTCTTACAACTGAAATTTCAGCTTCCCAGTCCGATCTACAGTCCTTAGGTGTGCTGCTAGGAGTTTTTGGGTTGCGGATTAGTCTTACGTAGAATGCCGTTGGATTCCACGCTTGGAATGACACAGACAGGGTTTATATCCAGTCCAAATTTTGTTCCGCGTCGCAGGCAACACATCATCAACTGCCCTCCCCATATAGGTACTCTCCTACTTACTACAATTATAGTTCTTGCTCTCTCTCTGTGCGTGTGTGTGTCATTCTGAGTGGAATGAATAGTTGTCAATGAGATTGGTACAGCAGAGAAAGTTGTGGCGGTCCGTATCAAACAAGGCAGAAGATGATGACCAAAAAAATAGAGGTGCAGCGTATGAATGGTCACAGGTTTTCTTGATCCATGGGACAGTGTCACGGAGATGCTGCAGAAACACTGAAGTTGCAAATGCTCGAAAATAGACGCATACTATCTCGAGGTAGCCGACGTATGAAGTTCACGAACTACCCTTGAATTGTGAATCACGGAATATGATAGAAACCACGATGTACTGCTAACGTGAGGATCGCGAGAACACTATTCGACTAATTACAGCAAGCACGGTGGCGTTTTACTACCCACCCTCCGACAGTGAATGGAACGGGAGGAAACCATAATAAGTCATACATTGGGAAGTATCATGTGCCATGCACTTCAAAGAGTTTGGCAGAGTGTGAAAGTAGATGTATCAGTTATTCTTAAGTCATAGAACTCGGTGGCGCGGCCGTAGTGTTCCATTGCCCTTGGTCACCTCGTCTCTCATAGACTGCAGTCGGAAGGCAAGTTTGGAGGAAACGAAAGGTTGTCACATTGGGCTCCACAAACTTGCGTCTGACGTGTTGTTACAGTTTTGCTGTTCATTACTTCGAACATAGACATGTAATGAGCGCAGTTTTGTGAAAGCCATTCTCGGAACAGTGCAAGTTCTGGCTTCTAATACGTGAACACTTTAATAGTAATGATTTCAGTGTGTGTTGTACCTCCAGCCCAACCACTCAGATCCTTAATTACTCAGTACAGAACTCCTTGCATCTAGGGACATGTTCAAATGCCTTCAGGGGTCAAGACTTGGAAGGGAAATCAGAATTAATCTTCCCGTATTCAGGGCACAAGCTGATGACACTCCCTTCCCCTTAACCAAACAAAATGCTGCTTAGTAAAGCAAAGCTATAATAGTAGAATATCCTGTACGATTCATATTGTCAGCGTATACAAAAACCATTTCCTGAATTTAATCGTTCCGCCCATTTCAAGGTCACAGACAGACAGGTATTAATTTCTGAGCTTTTAATTTGCTCTGCAGCTCCTAACTAAATATACGTGTGTAACGTTATCATTTCCCCTTATAGGGGGCCAAGCGTTGCTACGTGAGTGAGTACACCACCTCAGTCTAATCGTAGTTACTATTACCTGTCCAGTGCTGTACATAGCCTCACATTTTACAGTCATGATGGTCAATATTCCAGTCTTTTACAGCGTTCACAAATTTTATTATTATTATTATTCAGTGCATGTCCCTAATACAATGAACAAAAATACAGTATTTAAACCCAGAACACAATAGAGCGAGAATTCACACTAAAATAAAAAAATGAAAATAGTCAACTGCAGTAGAAAACAGTGTTATACAGAACAGACAACATTTTAAAGAAAAAGGGACATCATATAGGGTGCAGAATAGACACACAAAAAAAAAATGGCTTTTAACAACTTACATGCAACTCTACTCAATCAGTGTACATAAAAAAAGAGCAGGAACTATAAAACTAGATATTCGGAAAGTCTCACTGCCCTAAGAGATATCATCTAACATAACACATTAGTTGAAGGCGTAATAGCGCACAAGCGCTAACTAACTAAAATAGATCTACAAAATTCCAGTCACAGCCTGTATCAAAAACTTAATATCGGAAGAAAGTTTCACGCTCAGAAGACAGCGGCAGAAGAAAAACATATTGCAAACGACTGCACTGTACTACACAATGGCACACTGTTTAACACATTAGAGGTACTGTATAGAAAAGACGAGAAATGAAAAAAGAACACACACAGAGAGGGAAAGTAAAAGCAATTGAAATGTGGCACCATACTGATAGAAAAGAAGTGACCAGGAACATAGAAGAAACATAAACTGAATATGCAGAAGTGTAACTTACGATGGATCTAGAGCAGTTGCTAATAGCAAATCAAGAAGAATCCAGAATGATGGAACGAGCCCAGTTGTGTTTTGTACCCCTACCTTTTTCCGCCCTTCTCCCCTCCCACGTCACCACCCACTCAAAATACAATATGAAAGATCTGCTCCAGTTTTGCTAGTGGGAAATGAAAAAAGAATTCAAGATGGTGCTTTTTACGCCATCGCCTTCCCTCTACCCGCTATCGGTGGCCAATTAAAGTACAAAATGTACCCCGACTGTACTAGTGTGAAGAAGATCCAAGATGTTGGAACTAGATCAGTTCCGGTTTGTGAACCATCTCACCTCATCCAATCAGAGCCTAGTATTTCAGATTCCATTACAATGAAACAGCCAATCACAAAGTATCCTGACAGCAACCATCTTGGCTGTGATCAAACATATCCGGACTATCTGAACTATTTATCAAAAAGTAGTGTTTAAACTATTTCCACATTTAGAATGCGTCGTCAAACGAAACACTTTTACAAAATGCGTAAATGTAGTTAAAAATTTTTCGTCGATTTTGTTTTTATTCCTGGTCAGAAAAAGTTGCTCATTTACTGCCTCGACAGTCGCATTTGTAAATATCCTTGGAAATCATTATATATATATATATATATATATATATATATATATATATATATATATATATATATATATATATATATATATATCACTATGCACCGTGAAAACGAGTATAAAACATACTCTCCACGAACAGTTAAAAGCCAAAATTTGCTTTTGCATTGTAATTAATGAATTAGATTCGTAATTGTCGAAGATGAGCCTTACTTTATATGGTATACCATCAAACTTGAAAAAAGCGAAATAAAACAAAGTCCGGCTCTGTGTTCGTTTGCTGTCGACACCAACAGATGGCTGCTCTCGTACATGCTCGTTGTCTGATTAATGTACTACAGTGTAAGGTACAGCAGCACCTAAACGTAATAAAAAATGTGCTAAACGGACAACTGACATCTCAAATGGAGCCAAAAACATCGTTGTAGTAAATCCTGAAGGCTAAAGTACTAGGGAAAACACAAACAAATAGGTTTCCTGAATTGCTTACAGCTACTGGAAGAATGTAATTAATTCCTTTATTTAGGTCTAACTCTTAGTGTAAGTCGCAACTGGTCTATGACGCTTGACAAGTGTTACAGTGGTATCTAAATACGTAAAGGCTGTTGATATTTTGATCTGAAGTCGGTTACTGGTGGTTTGTAGAACGAACTGACATCTGTTATTTTTTACGAGTTCTTCTTCATCAATTTAGGGACAATGAAGATAATGCATCGTTAGCAGAAACTTAACTGATACCTGATATTGCATTCAAATAGCCATAGCAGAGATTCGGCACAAAATGGACAGATGCAGCTGTTACCAATCATAACTATGACTCCCATTTTAAGACAGAACATAAATGTTGTTGTAGGTGCAACACAAAAGGAGTGAGTCTGCTTTGTTTACCACATCATGGCTACAGACGGGGTCAAAAATCTAATGTCTCCAAAGAAGATGACCTAGTATACATCTCTAAAGTAAAATTTTCGATAAAATGTTTTATCATTTATGGAGAAAAAAATACACTGTTTGCCGTAATATGCAATTATAGTTAGAGATATCTAGAATAAGAACTTTACACCAACACGAAATTACAAGATTTCGAGCAGCTATGCTTCTATTTGAGCAGCTATTACCATAGGAGTTTCAAATTCTTAAGGAACAAGGCCGCGCGTGGTAGCCGCACGGTCTCGGGTGTCTTGTCACGGTCGGTGCGGCTCCTCCCGTCGGAGTTTCGAGTCCTCCCTTGGGCGTGGCTGTTTGTATCGTCCTTAGCGTAAGTTAGTTTAAATTAGATTAAGTTCAAATGGCTCTGAGCACTATGGGACTTAACTTCTGAGGTCATCAGTCCCCTAGAACTTAGAACTACTTAAACCTAACTAACCTAAGGACATCACACGCATCCATGCCCAAGGCAGGATTCGAACCTGCGACCGTAGCGGTCACGCGGTTCCAGACTGTAGCACCTAGAACCGCACGGGCACACCGGCCAGCTTAGATTAAGTAACATGTAATCTTAGGGACCGATGGTCTCAGTTGTTTGGTCCCATAAGACCTTGCCACAAATTTACAATTTTCTTAAGGAACAACTACATGGTAGAAAGTAGGGCTTACCTTGATGCTGTATAATCAATAGTATGTTAGCGAAAAATGTGAAACAGGGAATTATTTGCGATACGTTCTATGGCTTTCCTTACAACACTCTTACTTTTCTTGGTGCGGACTAAAACTGACAAGATCACCTGACTTAAACCTCTGAAATTCGGAAGTTTGCTGTCGGCCTGCACTCACCATCGTGAATGAAGGTCAGTGGAAAGGTCATACATCATTACTTAGAAAGAGGAAAACCTCAGTTATTTTTCCAGACGTGCTAGTGTTATATGTTTCCTTGTTGATGGCTTACATGTCACAACATATGGCACATCCCTTTTGATGGAGTCATTGTCTGTGAAATTCCTAGTGTAGTATGTGGATATGTCACGCGTATTATAATACTCGATTTCCACCATGCACTGAAGTTTGTATACAACACATTTTCTCTACCAAATACATAATTATGTTCTGATTTCATTTGCTTCGATTATTTTTCAGCAAAAAAATGTAAAACTCTGCAATACAGACACATACATCTTAGTCTAACACACTACAATTCCGAATACAATGACGGAGAAACAGTCGCAACACCAAGAGGGAGTTAAACGACATAAACAAAAGTTGGTAGGCGTGGTTCTACATCTGAAAGATGTCTACAAAGATTTTGCTCCAGTTTGCCTGAATGCCGCTAGTAGCGCCACTGTAAGGGTGTAAGTCAGGTTTGCTTTAAATACACGCAGTGACGGCCGTCAATCCGGTGATTCGCCCTGTTGTGCTGCCATTCATGAACACTATTCATGGCGGTGTTTTCCAACAGGATAACACTCGCCTTCATACCACCGCTGTAACCCAACATACTCTACAGAGTGTCGAGAGATTACCTAGGATTGATCGATCAACAGATCTTTCACCAGTCGATCATATGTGGGTACGGTCGGACGACAACAGCAGCGTCATCCACAACCAGCAGTATTCGTCCTTCTATAGATTGACCAAGTACAGTAGGAATGGAAATCCGGCCCACAAACTTGCATCCGGCACCACAAACTGGCATTCGGCACCAGAAACACAATCCGTGGACGTTGGCATGCTTGCATTCAACACTGTGGCGGTTACAGCGGTTCTTAGTCCACCAAATTTTACATTTGCAATGGCTTATCTCGTGCTTACATTATAAACCTTCGATCTTGCAATGTTAACCACTTAGAAGGTTACTTAGAGAAAGTTCTTCCCTATATTTCATAATCCTATATAAATTATTCTTGGATGATGCTACTTTCTATCTGTCAATGCATCCATGAGGATATCACGAATAATGTGCTTTCCTTGTGGGATATTTCAGGTTTCGCTTCAAATATACGTGTCAAAAGAAGTATTAGGTCACTTTGGTTCCGAGAGATACGGAACCAGTACACAAAATTGGAACAGAGATAAACATAAACAACATTTCCGCCCGTTTTATTCCTCATGAAAAACACACATTGCATGTTGTACCACCATACAGTGAGACCTTCAGAGGTAGTGGTGCTGTACACACCGATACCTCTAATACCCATTAGCACGTCCTCTTGCATTGATGCATGTCTGTATTCGTCGTGGCATACTATCCACAAGTTCATCGAGGCACTGTTCGTCCAGATTGTCCCACTTTTCAACGGCTATTCGGCGTAGATCCCTCAGAGTGGTTGGTGGGTCACGTCATCAATAAACAGCCATTTTCAGTCTATCCCAGGCATGTTCGATGGGGTTCATGTCTGGAAAATATGCTGGCCGCTCTAGTCGAGCGATGTCGTTATCCTGAAGGAAGTCATTCACAAGATGTGCACCATCGGGGCGCGAATTGTCGTCCATGAAAACGAATGGCTTACGAATTTGCTACCGATATGGTTGCACTATCAGTGGGAGGATGGCATTCACGTATCATACAGCCGTTAAGGCGCCTTCCATGACCACCAGTGGCGTACGTCGGCCCCACATATTGCCACCCTAAAACATCAGGGAACCTCCACCTTACGACTCTCGCTGGACAGTGTGTCTAAGGCGTTCAGCCTTACCGTGTTGCCTCCAAACACGTCTCTGACAATCGTCTGGCGGAAGGCATATGCCACACTCATCGGTGAAGAGAACGTGTTACCAATCTTGAGCGGTCCATTCGGCATGTTGTTGGGCCCATCTATACCGTGCTGCATGGTGTCGTGGTTGCAAAGATGGACCTTGCCTTGGACGTCGGGAAGTTGCGCATCATGCAGCCTATTGCGCACAGTTTGAGTCGTATCACGACGACCTGTGGCTGCACGAAAAGTATTATTCAACATGGTGGCGTTGCTGCCAGAGTTCCTCCGAGCCATAATCCGTAGGTAGCGGTCATCCACTGCAGTAGTAGTCATTGGGTAGCCTGAGCGAGGCATGTCATCTACAGTTCTTGCCTCTCTGTATCTCCTCCATGTCCGAACAGCATCGCTTTGGTTCACTCCGAGACGCATGGACACTTCTCTTGTTTCTTGTTGAGAGCGCTTTCTGTCACACAGTAACAATGCGAACAACGTCGAACAGCGGTGCTGACCATCTAGGTATGGTTGAACTACAGACAACACGAGTCGTGTACCTCCTTCTTGGTGGAATGACTGGAACTGATCGGCTGTCGAATCCCTCCGTCTAATAGTCTCTGTTCATGCATGGCTGTTTACATCTTTGGGCGGGTTTAGTGACATCTGTGAACAGTCAAAGGGACTGCATCTGAGATACAATATCCACAGTTAACATCTATTTTCAGGAGAACTGGAAACTGGGGTGATGCAAAACCTTTTTTGGTGTGTGTAGAACATAATTTACCTCTTTTTGCAAACGCCTTAGTCGCTTTTGCTGATACCTCATAGTAGCTTTTGCTATTGTCCTTAGGAGAAATGCTTCACGGGAACGCTCTCTAGTTTGCAGCAGGCATGCTGTTCACATGTTTCTACGCTCTGTACGCCATGCTGACCCGGGCTTAGCACATATAAGGTATCTTATCTGTTCACATATTTTATTTGTTTTACGTTCTATTTGCCCTTCATTAAATTTACTGTTTTATTTTCATTCCTGTTCAAGTTGTTTTTGTTTCCGGCAAGACTTTTGGCTAGCGGATGCCTTATCTAAATG
Source organism: Schistocerca americana (assembly GCF_021461395.2). Lineage (NCBI taxonomy): Eukaryota > Metazoa > Arthropoda > Insecta > Orthoptera > Acrididae > Schistocerca > Schistocerca americana. The sequence goes on from NC_060123.1 coordinate 318,040,998, forward strand.
ATTTTTATTCTTATTTTGTGCTCTGCTGTGGTATCTGACAAATGAAGTTCTTCCCTATATTTCATTATCCTATATAAATTATTCTTGGATGATGCTGCTTTCTATCTGTCAATGCATCCATGAGGATATCAGGAATAATGTGCTTTTCTTGTGGGATACTTCAGGTTTCGCTTCAAATACACGTGTCAAAAAAGTTTTACATCACTTCGGTTCCGAGAGATCCGGAACCTGTACAGAAAATTGGAACAGAGATCAACATAATTTTTCCTATTGAGGAAGGCGAGCCAAAGGTTGCGTATCATTGGCAGGACACTTAGAAGATGCAACAAGTCCACTAAAGAGACAGCTTACACTACACTCGTTCGTCCTCTGTTAGAATATTGCTGCGCAGTGTGGGATCCTTACCAGGTGGGATTGACGGAGGACATCGAAAGTGTGCAAGAAAGGGCAGCTCATTTTGTATTATCACGTAATAGGGGAGAGAGTGTGGCAGAAATGATACGCGAGTTGGGATGGAAGTCATTAAAGCAAAGAAGTTTTCCGTCGCGGCGAGATCTATTTACAAAATTTCAGTCACCAACTTTCTCTTCCGAATACGAAAATATTTTGTTGAGGCCAACCTACATAGATAGGAATGATCATCAAAATAAAATAAGAGAAATCAGAGCTCGAACAGAAAGGTTTAGGTGTTCGTTTTTCCAGCGCGCTGTTCGGGAGTGGAATGGTAGAGAGATAGTATGATTGTGGTTCGATGACCCCTCTGCCAAGCACTTAAATGTGAATTGCAGAGTAATCATGTAGATGTAGAGTAGATGTAGAAGTTTCTTCTGTTACATTTTTATGTGAGTTTAGGCACATATATCCTTCATTACAGGTTACTGTTTGTTACATTAAAATTTTTTGTTCTATTGTTGTGAGATTGTTTTGATTTGATTTGATTTTAGCAGGGAATTAAAAACAGCCAACCAACGCCATTGAACAGTGCAGGGAGTTCCTTTACCAGTGCTTTGCTACACTCAGTTCCCTCAGGTCTGCTTGATCCGAATATTCTGTGTCTTTTAATCTCCAATGCCTCGCATTCGAAGATAAAAAAGGATGCTGTTTCCTCGCCCACAGCACACATAATGCATTTTGGTTCTTCTTATATTATGCCCACTGCATATAGGTGTGTTTTGAAGTTTCCATGGCCTGTCAATAGTCCAACCATGAGTATCATTTCCCTCCTGTTCAAGCCCAGGATTGAGAGACTTCTCTTAGAAAATGGCTTTGGCACCAATACATTGCCATGTTTTTGGTTTTGGACTTTAGCCCAATATTCTACTTGGTGTCTCCTTGTACAGACTCATAGATTTATTTTGATCATCGCTTTGATGATTGTCAGGGCAGATTCTGGTCCAAAAAATGGTGTCATCGCCTCTATCCTGGTCAACGTATCGGCTTGCTCATTACCACTAATCACAGAGTGACCAGGGACCCACAATAGGTTTACCCTATTACTTTTCCCTAGCTCCACTAGGACTTTTTGGCATTCTGCCGCGATCTTTGACCTTGTTGCACAGGCTGCCAGTGCTTTCAGGGCTACTTGGCTGTCTGAATAAATGAAAATGCTATGACCTCTGTAGCACATCCGCAGATTCTCCTCCATACACACCCTGATGGCAGATATTTTTGCTTGAAACACAGTGGCCATCTTCCAAAGAGAGAATGCACTCTCCAGCCTTGGCTGCACTCCGTATACCTCGCTCCCAAAACCCTGGTCTGTTTTTGAACCAGCGAGAACAAGACTGTGAGTTATTATATAGTTGGCTGACATTTCGCCACTCCGTATTTTGGTGTGAGATCCTGGATATCCCAGTGAGTTCCAGTTTTTGCCAGTCTTCGACTGGTGTGCTCCAGCTGGTGCCTCCATCTTTACCCACAGGTGTAATGGGGGCAAGTTCAGCATGGTTTCCATCCCAGCAGTGGGTGTGCTGCTAATTCCGCCTGTAATGGCTAAGCAGGCCAATCTCTGCACTTTAGCAATCTCCTTAGCAGCTACCTGCTGTTCTATCCTTTTCCACCACACTGTAGCCCCATAAGTAACCATAGGTCTTACTACCATGGTGTACATCTAGTACATACTCCTTGGGCTTAAGCTCCAGTTTTTACCACAGGCTCTCCTGGTACTCATTAGAGTACCTTTCGCCTCCTTACATGAGAGGTCCATGATAGTTTCTCATCCAGGGATACCCGTAGGTTTTTCACTATCCCATTCACTGGTAGAGTTTCATCGAGAAACTTGAGATTCCAATATCTGTGTTGCATCTGCCTCTTCATAAATGGTACTACAACAGTCTTCTTAGGACTGACCCTTACATCCAATTTTGCGCAATATTCAGTGCTCCTTGAGCCATAGCTCTGACTGTACTTCAAATTGCCAAGTATTACTATGACAAGATCGTCTGCATATCCCTGGCAAAACTACTGCCTAGAATTTAATTCTATAATGAGTTCATTCACCACAAGGTTCCACAGTAAATGGGGCAGGACCCCTCCTTGTGGACAGCCTCTGGTGGTGTTGATTACCATATTTTTTGCATCGTGGTGGTTTCTACCATTAAGCGTGGCTCTAATCCACCTGCAGATGGTGGTCTCTAAGCGATGCACCTCTGCTGCCTTAACCATGGTTTCGAAGGTCGTGTTACTAAAAGCCCCTTCAATGTCCTTGAAGATGTACAGGGCTATTTCCTGAAAGTGTAGTGCTTTCCCCATCTTCCCAACAAGTTGGTGGAGTACAGTTTCACACGATTTTCCTGGTAGATATGCAAGTTGGTTTATGTGTAGAGGGACCCTAGTTAACCCCCTCTCCCTAACATGCATGTTGACTAGTTTTGCTAATGTTTTATGAAGAAAGGAGGACCGACTGATTGGTCTCTTATTCTTGGCCGTGGTATGATCAGTTCTCCCTGGCTTTGGAGTGAAGGCAACTTTCACTGCCCTCCAGACGTTAGGAATGATTCCTGCTGCTAACCTAATCCTAGATAACCTGCATAGAAATACTATTAAGTTCACTTCTGTTTTTTGTAGGAACGCTGGAAAAATTCCATCTGGGCCAGGTGACTTGAACGGTTGGAATGTTCCCATCGCCCATTGGATTTTACAATGTTCAACACATTCTCTGGCAGATTCCCAGTTCTCCCTTCGAATGCCTGGAAACCGATATCTCATATGGAACTCATACTGGTCTATGTTGACTGTCAGAGTACATTGAGGAACATGAATTTTGAGGAGTAGTTCCAGCGTCCTTGTGTACTTCCCATCCTCATTCCTTAAAGGTCCTTCTTGATTAGTTGGTATCCTTGTGAGGATTTTGTGAAGTCTGGCCTGAGCATCCGTACCCTCTACCTCCTCAAAGAATACTTTCCAGGAGACCTGCCTTACTTGATTAATTGCAAGATTGTATTTGACAGGGACTCCCAATATTCTGTCCATTGTCCTTTCCTTCTCACAAGGTTAAGCAGACTTTGTGCCTGTTTCCTCTGTGATCCCAGGTTGTTGTTCCACCAAAATACATTCCTATTCGTGCACTTCTTGGTGACTGAGCAGTTGTCAAGGGGGGTCACTGCCTCTGCTACCTTCTCTAACTCTAATGGATTATTTATCGAAGTACTGACTTTCAATAGGCTTGAGTCAAGGTCCCTCCTATATGCCTCCCAGTCCATTCTCATGGGATTCCTACAAGACATGGTCTGTCTAGTGCCCATTTCAACCTCTAGCATAATATACACGTGGTCTGAAGATTATGGCTCTAAAGCCACATGCCATTGTTCGACATAACTACCCATCAAAGTGGAACAGAAGGTTAGGTCAATTACCTCTTCCCTTCTTATATTCCTAAATGTAGGTTCCTTGCCCCTATAGAGGATCACTATGGTTATTAAGTAGAAGATATTCTAGATGGTTCTCAACTCTACTGTTGGTGTCTGTGCTGCCCCACACTAACTTGTGGCCATTAGCCTCACATCCAAGAAATTGTTGATCTCCCTGTTGTGCTCAAACCTCTGTCAGTCTCCGCCCCTTCGGAGTAGGAGGAACACTGTCCCCGAAAGAAAGGTATGCTGAAGCCATTACAAACTTCCTTGTGATACCTTCCTCATGTTGCCGCATCCTGATGATCTTTAAGTCCCTCGAACAAATGTCCGCCATCGGCATGAAAGGGCAGCAGTGGCCCCTTTACTGTTTTGCAGATGTATCTGCAGTACATCCAGTCTCCATCTTGCCGCCACTGTCGCTTCTAATGTCCTAGATTACCCTGACGGTAACCTGCGAGAACCCCAAGAATAGTCTCAGGTGCTGTTCCCACATTGCCCTTAGGGACCTCTCTCCGACTTCAACCGCAAGGGTTTGGCTTTCTGGTGCGACCTACCAGATAATTACCCTCCAATCCTCTGTCGAGACTCCCGGATTTTGGAAACCTATTTTCTCAATCAGAGTCTCTGGAGGGGTATCCTTAAGGAGCTTTTTCACCCAGATTAATATCTTTGCGGTCTTGAAGAGCTCAGCCATTGTCTTTACCAGCAGCTTCACATCCTACCACGGTGATATTAGGGGCACTTTTCCTCAAGCCAGTCCACTGTACCCATCCCTTCACAAAGACAAGAGCACTGTGATTCAGATAAACTCTCCTGAATTTGGGTCCTGGACCAGCATCCCGCCAATCTTCTCAAAGAGAGCCACGTACACGAGTTTCTCCTGCTCTTTCTTGCTGGATAACTGCTATTGTAAAAACAGAGGCTGTGGTACTATAGGTCGGTTTCTCTATTTCTTGCTTCGGCTTTTTCTGGATATGCTTATCCTCAGAAGTGGAAGTCTTGGATTCCTCTCTTATTCTCTTACTGGCCACCCTCCACGTAGATGGGGTCTGTACACCCCCTTCGACCTGGGACAGTCTTTTCCAGGAGGTCTTGGGCTCAAGTCCTTTTAGGTCCCTCCACTTTTGCTTAGAAAGCCACTCTTTTCCCTCCTTTTGCTTTTGTTCGTCAAGACGTTTCCTCCTCTGTGCCTCAGACAAGTCTTTGATCTTAATCTGGTCCAACTTCTTAGTAACAATTCCCACTTCTTGAACAGGTCTGTCCCCCTGTTCAGCTAAGGGTATGTTTTCCGTCGGTTCCAGCCCTGATGTTTGGGTGTCTGAGGTCTCAACTTGCCCCTCAGTATTACTTTCGTGTCCATTTTGGTCCCTTGAGAGAATGTACTCGGGCCGCACCACAGGAAACCCACGCAGTGCAAGGCTAATTACTCAGGGAGGTCGCCCAGTATCCCTGAGGCTCCATTCATGACACATCTTCCCATGTGCCACGCAACTCTGACCGCAGATCACATCACACCTGGGGTTGGGTATTGAGGAGTTGGGAAAGGACAAGGAATGGATATGGAATGACAGGTCGTTGTGGGACTCACTTAGTCTGGTCCTTCAGCTAAGACCTTACTGACTGTAGGTTCCCACAGCCCACATAACCCTCACTTTCCCGCGAACACACAATCTTCCCAACCCGCATGGACAGTGCTACTTCAAGGTGGGATCCCCCCGAGGAGGCGTCGTGAAATAATTTGATGTGTATCACTAGACCGAAAAATGTACGTGGAATCAATAAAAAGAATTTTCGAATGGAGACTGCTTTTATTCAAAACAGTGAATTTAATGTCTCTGATTTACACACTACGGTAAATTTCCTCCATCTCTTTGTAATGCTTACTTTAATGACACCAAAATTTTTTTATGTGCTACACAGCGAATGAAATGTATACAGTTTTCCCCAAGTAGCTGACACTTCTCCCAGTAGCTGACACTTCCCCCAGTACGTTACACGTTTTTACAGACGTTCATTAGCGATGAATATTAAACAAATTTCCGACAATTCATATGGAACTCTGATACACAAAAGAGGATAGGTTAATCTGTCACACTACAATCTCAAATACCTATGAGGACATCATTAAATTTTGTGCATACAGTGTTTGCTTCTACAGGTACCACTGCAAATAAAAGATATTCCACAGGTAAACCATTTACAGAATTTGTCGATATATGTGCTCCAGAACGCACTTCCGCATGAAAATATGAGGAAGTCCCTGGGTTCTGATGCTAATCATTCAGGTGTGGGGATGATCAATTTCATTGTGTATGTCGAAATATAATGTAGATGTATGAAACTCTCCTCTCCCTTTGCAATGATTACTTTAATGAGGCAACGACTTTATAATATGTGTTACAGAAGGAGTGGAAGACCATAATGCTTACTCACTGATTAACAATAATAGCGTATTCCAGGAGATGAAAGGAATACAGTTTTGCACTTTGGGGCTTCAGAAGAAGGTGATCTTTTGTACTGCAAGACGAAATTTGTACCCTAGCATGAGGATTGTAAAACGCTTGACAGAATTTGCTGTCAGACGAGTATTAGATGTGGGGTTGACATTGTTGACTTTGCTGATTCTTGGTGACTTTGATCAACATTAGTGCTCATATGTGTGTGTGTGTGTGTGTGTGTGAATGTGTGAGTGTCTGTTGGTTCGTTTTGCAATGATTGTTTATGAATTTAGACGAATTTTTATGCGTGGTACAGAGATTAACCTTCAGGTGTCTATTAAAATATAAGCTATATCAGTAGCACCAACAAGAAGCTGTGTGTGTTTTAATAAACTACACAGTTTAGATCTGGAAATATTGAATTTGAATGTTCATAGAGGTTGCAGTGGTTCAGCAATCAACCCTTTCTTGGTATCAACTGCTGCTTCACATAAAAGTTTCTGTAAGTAGTGTCTGCAAGTAAGCTGTGTGCAGTTTAACGAGTAATTCAGAAAATTTAGTTGTGAAAACATTTAATATCTAGGTCCAGTGTGCCTGCAAAGTGTGTTTTGCATTCGAAATTCTGCAGTTTTATTTTGATGCAAAATTTTAATTAATAAGATTTGTGGTTACATTTCCATATTACAATAAGCAACCTACAGGATATTTTGTACTTCAGCAGTGATAATTATATCCAAGATTCTACCATCGACATATCGACTCGAACATCTTCTTTGGCGACTTATTGATGCAATACTTTGTAAATAACACATCGAAATAAAGACATCTTATTAATTTCTTCATAAAGTGATGTTTTGTTTGTCATGTATTTGTGTGTGTGTGTGTGTGTATGTGCGTTTTCTCGTCCTGTATTTTTATTTAATGTTGGTGTTGCTTAATAGTTGATTACAGTTTTAGGCAGCTTTATTTCTGATTGATAGATACGAAGTTCGTTTCATACTTAAACTTTTCTGCATCTAGTTCAGAAGCATATTAAGCTTCGATTACATTTTATGGTGATTCATTATCCTAGCCCCCCCCCCTCAATTTGTTAGTCAAAATTTCGTAAAAACAGCAGTTGATGACAGTCAGTTCTGTAAACCACCAACAGGATAGTTCATATTTAAATCTCAACTGCTTTTAGAGTATTAGACAACTTTGTATCATTTGAAATGGCTCACAGAACAATTTAGACTCAAACTGAAGTTTTATATGGATTTAAAGTAAGAGTAAGCCAAAGAAACATAATTAATAACATTCGTCCAGTAGGTAGAAGTAATAGAGAATGTACTGTTTTTACTGTGTTTGACTAATATTTTAACGAATATCTATCTTCTACAACTGTAAGTCTTTCCATATTGATATTACCTCACAGATCTCTTAGGCCTAACTTGAAATGTCATCTTTTATGTGTTCCACAGATTTAAGTGACAACACATTTTACATTTTTTTTTGTAAGGATACAATTGCAGCCCTTCACAAGGACCACAGAACAATTTGGATTTATTATTAGCGTTTATTGTGACTGACACCAATACCAAGGCTAAATAATCTAATTAAACACATTGCTACAGTAACTAATAGTAAAGCAGACTGTCTACCATTTCTATGTTGCCTAGTATTTTCTGCCTGCTCAGTTTAGTTCAGATCTTTTAGGCCAAACTTAAAAATCTCAACCTTTTGTTTATAATTTTTTTTAGCCATATGTGTTCTGCCATGAAAATAGCATCGAGGTACGAAATTTCTGAGACCGCAATGTTGTTTTAAGCACAAATTTGACTGATATAGGAATTTAGGTGTGGAAAACCTCAGTCTGATACTTTATTCAAACATTCTACATTTTTGCATTAGTGACATAGTTTCTCAGACATTTTAAACTTGGGAAGAATGTTGTGATACTTTCTGAGAATCATAGATGTGGAAAATAATTACGTTGACGCCTTGTCGTAATTCATACTGGTGTGATTTTTTAGTGTGCGACAAGGTACATCAATGTAAAGCAGCAGTTAATTTTATTTAGCGTTTTCAGAGTAGTATTTAAATTGAAACTCATTGTCAGCAATTATGTATTACTAATTACTTAATTACTATGCATAAGCAGACATTAGCTATCAAATATTTACAGAGTGTATGTTTCATTTTCGTTCTCTTATTCCATAATAAATTATATAGTTTCCAGTGAAATTTATAGATGTGAGTGGTGACACTCCATTTGTAGTGAGGAATGAAACCATGGATGGTAACATTGTTTGAATATGGAGCCGAATTATGGAGTACGTGTTTGTGTGTTCTTTGTGTGTATGCATGCCATACAGAGACAAATATCTTGCGCAATTTTACATAAATATCTTTGAGTTTTAAGTGTTGGTTTTTTGGAAATAATTAATTGATATCGTGAAACTTGAAATATTTTTACACTTCATTTTAATATTGCGCAGATTAAGTAGAGAGGTATGTAAGTGTACACGATTTTACGTAAATATCTTTGACTTGGACAGGAATAATGCTGATCTTTGAGCTTGATGCATGTTCAAATGAAGATTATGTTTTTGATTGGCTTCCGCATTTTTATGCTTTGCTGTGACTGGCTTGACAGAGCGCATTTTTTAAATCTCCTGCCATCAATTGTCACTAATTTAATTAAAGTTCCCGCTATCCGCCATCTTCGCTTTTTAATTTTTTTGCCATTTGCTGTCTTGGAGTTTTAAATTTCTTGTCATCACCATCGACTGCAGTGGCGTGACTGTCGCTTCGACTAGCGTGCTAGAGTAGACATAGAAATACTGAATTTCGTTATAATAATTAGTATACAAAACATATCCATCTTTTTACAGAACTGAGTAAAGGTATCAGGTAACGACGGTACAAAATTTCTGAAACAGTGTTTGGGCATTTACAAACAAAATTGATTCTCATAATAGGTGGACCTTAGTTCCCATAATTCGTGCATTCCCCATCAATTACTCCTAAATAGGTGCTCTTGGGCTAGCAGGCATCATACAAAAAAAGGTTCAAATGGCTCTGAACACTATGGGACTTAACATCTGAGGTCATCAGTCCCCTAGAACTTAGAACTACTTAAACGTAACTAATCTAAGGACATCACACACATCCATGCCCGAGGCACGATTCGAACCTGCGATCGTAGCGGTCGCGCGGTTCCAGACTGAAGCGCCTAGAACCGCTCGACCACACCGCTCGGCATCATACAGTTCGCAAGGTAAGTACGAGAACTATTCACACATTTGTACAGTAACTACTGCGTCAGCTGAGAGATTACCGAAATGACAACACTGCAACATCGAATGAAAAGCTATCAGACATTAAGAAGAATCACGAATAATTCAAGGTCACTTTAAATTCGTAAATTAGTGCAAGTATATCCTGAGCCATGTTATTTTCCTTGACTTCCGGGAGGCGTACGATACAGTTCTGCACTGTCGCCTGATAAACGAAGTAAGAGGCTACGGAATATCAGACCAGCTGTGTGGCTGGATTGAAGAGTTTTTAGCAAACAGAATACAGCATGTTGTTATCAATGGAGAGACGTCTACAGACGTTAAAGTAACCTCTGACGTGCCATAGGGGAGTGTTATGGGACCATTGCTTTTCACAATATAGCCAGGGTGTTACAAAAAGGTACGGCCAAACTTTCAAGAAACATTCCTTGCACACAAAGAAAGAAAATATGTTATGTGGACATGTGTCCGGAAACGCTTACTTTCCATGTTAGAGCTCATTTTATTACTTCTCTTCATATCACATTAATCATGGAATGGAAACACACAGCAACAGAACGTACCAGTGTGACTTCAAACACTTTGTTACAGGAAACGTTCAAAATGTCCTCCGTCAGCGGGGATGCATGCATCCACCCTCCGTCACATGGAATCCCTGATTCGCTAATGCAGCCCTCGAGAATGGCGTATTGTATCACAGCCGTCCACAATACGAGCATGAAGAGTCTCTACATTTGGTACCGGGTTGCGTAGACAAGAGCTTTCAAAACCCCCATAATTGAAAGTCAAGAGGGTTCAGGTCAGGAGAGCGTGGAGGCCATGGAATTGGTCCGCCTCTGCCAATCCATCGGTCACGGAATCTGTTGTTGAGAAGCGTACGAACACTTCGACTGAAATGTGCAGGAGCTCCATCGTGCATGAACCACATGTTGTGCCGTACTTGTAAAGGCACATGTTCTAGCAGCACAGGTAGAGTATCCCGTATGAAATCATGATAAGGTGCACCATTGAGCGTAGGTGGAAGAACATGGGGCCCAATCAAGACATTACCAACAATGCCTGCCCAAACGTTCACAGAAAATCTGTGTTGATGACGTGATTGCACAATTGCGTGCGGATTCTCGTCAGCCCTCACATGTTGATTGTGAAAATTTACAATTTGATCACGTTGGAATGAAGCCTCATCCGTAAAGAGAACATTTGCACTGAAATGAGGATTGACACATTGTTGGATGAACCATTCGCAGAAGTGTACCCGTGGAGGCCAATCAGCTGCTGATAGTGCCTGCACACGCTGTGCATGGTACGGAAACAACTGGTTCTCCCGTAGCCCTCTCCATGCAGTGACGTGGTCGACGTTACCTTGTACAGCAGCAACTTCTCTGACGCTGACATTAGGGTTAACGTCAACTGCACGAAGAATTGCCTCGTCCATTGCAGGTGTCCTCGTCGTTCTAGGTCTTCCCCAGTCGCGAGTCATATGCTGGAATGTTCCGTGCTCCCTAAGACGCCGATCAATTGCTTCGAACGTCTTCCTGTCGGGACACCTTCGTTCTGGAAGTCTATCTCGATATAAACGTACCGCGCCACGGCTATTGCCCCGTGCTAATCCATACATCAAATGGGCATCTGCCAACTCCGCATTTGTAAACATTGCACTGACTGCAAAACCACGTTCGTGATGAACACTAACCAGTTGATGCTATGTACTGATGTGCTTGATGCTGGTACTGTAGAGCAATGAGTCACCTGTCAACACAAGCACCAAAGTCAACATTACCTTCCTGCAATTGGGCCAACTGGCGGTGAATCGAGGAAGTACAGTACACACTGACGAAACTAAAATGAGCTCTAACATGGAAATTAGGCGTTTCCGGACACATGTCCACATAACTTCTTTTCCTTATTTGTGTGTGAGGAATGTTTCCTGAAAGTTTGGCCGTACCTTTTTGTAACACCCTGCATAAAAGACCTAGTAGATAGTGTCGGAAGTTCCATGCGGCTTTTCGCGGATGATGCTGTAGTATACAGAGAAGTTGCAGCATTAGAAAATTGTAGCGAAATGCAGGAAGATCTGCAGCGGATAGGCACTTGGTGCAGGGAGTGGCAACTGACCCTTAACATAGACAAATATAATGTATTGCGAATACATAGAAAGAAGGATCCTTTATTGTATGATTATATGATAGCGGAACAAACACTGGTAGCAGTTACTTCTGTAAAATATCTGGGAGTATGCGTGCGGAACGATTTGAAGTGGAATAATCATATAAAATTAATTGTTGGTAAGGCGGGTACCAGGTTGAGATTCATTCGGAGAGTCCTTAGAAAATGTAGTCCATCAACAAAGGAGGTGGCTTACAAAACACTCGTTCGACCTATACTTGAGTATTGCTCATCAGTGTGGGATCCGTACCAGATCGGGTTGACGGAGGAGATAGAGAAGATCCAAAGAAGAGCGGCGCGTTTCGTCACAGGGTTATTTGGTAACCGTGATAGCGTTACGGAGATGTTTAGCAAACTCAAGTGGCAGACTCTGCAAGAGAGGCGCTCTGCATCGCGGTGTAGCTTGCTCGCCAGGTTTCGAGAGGATGCGTTTCTGGATGAGGTATCGAAAATATTGCTTCCCCCTACTTATACCTCCCGAGGAGATCACGAATGTAAAGTTAGAGAGATAGGTGCGCGCACGGAGGCTTTCAGACAGTCGTTCTTCCCGCGAACCATACGCGACTGGAACAGAAAAGGGAGGTAATGACAGTGGCACGTAAAGTGCCCTCCGCCACACACCGTTGGGTGGCATGCGGAGTGTAAATGTAGATGTAGATGTAGATGTAGATTCACAGTAAATTAAAGGTATACGAAATCGTAAGTGGTATAGACGAATTTCGGTTCATGATAAAAAATGTTTTCAACTAGAAAACAGTTTCATCCTTTTTGCGGCCTTCCTTTAATTCCTACGAGAAAACTAAGAGTTACTGTAGCTTTTACAGCAGGGGACACAGTATGAGCTTGTTGCTTTCATTTTCTTTTCTTTTACGTGAATGAAATAAATCATATTCCTAGAATTATCTTTAATTGAACCCCAAACTTCTTTATTTCATCTGTTCCAACAGCTTACAACTACAAGAAAGCGTCAGACTGCACTTAGATTATGGAAATGTGAAATAGTTGCTAAAATAATGAAATAGTGGCAAATATGTCATTGACGCTCTTGGCATTCAGAACACGAATGCACATTGAAGTCCGTCACTAAACATATCATCATTTGTGTCCACTTTCTAAGTTACTCGACATCACAATTTTTTCTGGCTATTTTTCTGTACTTCAGTACCACAGAACCAGAACATGTTAGAATAAAATGCCGGCCTATGAATATCGTCTAATGAAAACCTATGTGGGACGGTGTCTTCAATAGTAGAGCGCAGAACTGAAGGATCTGCTGCTAAATTAATAGCTGAAAATGTGCAGGCAGCTCGCAAAACAGATTTCCCAAAATTAATGGGCAGTATTCAGTGATAAGACAGGAACGGTCATTGGACGGAAAGAAGTCCAGTAAGCATGACCTTTAAAATGCGTACTTCAAGAGGTGTGAGGGCTTCTTCATGTTCGATACGGTGAAACAGATTGCTCTCTGTTTTCCAGATTTTGAGAGAACCAAAATCAAGAAAAGTGTTCAGTAAACATGACCTCGAAGTGCGTATCTTGAGAACTTTTGGGAATGGTTCATCTTCGCTATTGTGAAACACAGCTCTTCTACCGAACAAATGTTGGTAGGTCTTAAGGTGTGCATCTTAGGGTCGTTGCTTATTGGACAATTTTATCTCGTTTTGCCCCGTTCTACCTCCACTCAGAATATTGAAGCATAGGGCTTGCAGTGGAAAATATGTGTTTCTCTTTATCTCATAGCTGTTAAGGTACGCTTTAAAGAGTCCATGTTTCCTTGACTTCTTTGCTTCGAATGATGGTTCAAAAATGGCTCAAATGGCTCGGAGCACTATGGGACTTAACATCTATGGTCATCAGTCCCCTAGAACTTCGAAGTGGTTAAACCTAACTAACCTAAGGACATCACACAACACTCAGTCATCACGAGGCAGAGAAAATCCCTGACCCCGCCTAGAATCGAACCCAGGAACCCGGGCGAGGGAAGCGAGAACGCTACCGCACGAAATGATGGTTCCCTCTCACTTATTTGCATATTAACCTTTCCTCATGGGACACCCTCTATTTGTATGCATATTTACATGGAGGTTGGACGTTGTGTGCACATCCTTTCTATATAAGCAAGAACTGATCACCTAAAAATCACCATTGGAATGGAAATCAGTTCATAGTGCTAATTTATATATAATTGTAACCAGTACAGTCAACAAAAGAGCAAATACTTAATGAGATTTCCATATCGTTTTAAAAATATGCCATCGAAGTTTTAGGAGTATCTTAGTTTTTAGAGTCTCCCACTCGAAACTGCTGAGCATTTCAGCAACAGCGATGACCTGACTGAAGCGCTCTAGCTATTCAGTGTGTTTCCTCTACACCTACTGCTCACCGAGTCCGGTAAGGGGTCACTGAGGGAACAAAAACTACTAACTCACCGGATGAATGTTTTGAATCTCAGACTGGATCTTGTGTTCTCCATAAACTGCTTTTTGAGATCATCCCACGTACAATGGCTTCGATCCGCCAATTTATTTGACAAGTGGGACTGATTATATTCCTGGTCGACTGTAAACTCATCAGTCAACGATTTTCTGAGGTAACTTTGCAGTGAACAACTGTGTCGCTCACAAACAGTCTCTGAGAGCGTCCGACACCCATGACAGCGTTGTAACTATTTCGCGCCGGCAGTGAATATTAACTTGACACCTGTACTCTGTGCCATCTGTTGGTGGGGGGGGGGGGATACAGTGGGTTATCCCTGTCTTAATTATACATATTTCGTCCTCACTCTTAACTCCTGTGCGACCGCTGCAGCTGTCACTGCATCCCTATATTTTTCGCCGTTGGATTATATCTTCTCATGATTCCTCATCTTCTTCTATTTCTCTTTCTCTCATGGCGTGTTTTACTCATCTAACAAGGAAAACTTTGGTCTTCTCCTTCTACTCTGAGACCCGTATGTGAAGTTCTTCTTTGGCCAATAGTCATCTGTCATTAGCATTGCATCCCCACCTCAACGTGGCACCGTTATTCTGTTCTAAGAGGGCATGCTGAGAAGTAACTTCTCCGAATTTTTTATTTGACAATTCTTAAAGGTTTTCAATAAAAGAAACGTTATTAGCATTCCACATCTTCATTCTTCACGTCCACATATTTATTTATCAAAATAGTCACCCTAGTGACGAACGAATTTCTCTGAAAAAGAGATCAGTTTGTTGATACCGTCGCTGGAGAATGTTTGACTTTGTTGTCGGAGCCACAAGCTCATCTCTGCTCGCACTTCTTCATGACTATGCAAATGATGTCATAGAAAGTGTTCTTTAAGTTTCGAAAATAGATGAAAATTGGCTAGAACCAAGACGGGACAATATGGGGGATGACCGGTGACAGTGAACCCAAGTCGTCGGATTGTCGCAGATATCACAGAGCTCATGTGTGGTCTGGCGTTGTCATGCTGAAGGCGAGAGAGCTCCATATGTAGAAGTATTCTTCGAACTGGAAACTCTGTTACAGAATGCTGTTTTTCAGGCAGTGACATATAGGATGAGCCAAAAGCCATTAACATTTCAAAATTCAATACCTCATGGACTAATATATATAGAGACGTGAAAATTGACATGTGTGCTGTAAATAACATGAGGTTTTATTCAAACCGAAAAAGTGCACAAAATGACCAAAGTAGGAGCTCCATATCAAACAAAAGCAATAATCAGGATTTCAGTTCATTTTTATCAATGACAGTGTTCTTTATAACAAAATTTATTTTTGTTACTGGTAAGTGGTTGGGAAGGGAGTGAGACAGGGTTGTAGCCTATCCCTGATGTTATTCAATTTATATATTGAGTAAGCAGTAAAGGAAACAAAAGAAAAATTCGGAGTAGGAATTAAAATCCATGGAGAAGTAATAAAAACTTTGAGGTTCGCCGATGACATTGTAATTCTGTCAGAGACAGCAAAGGACCTGGGAGAGCAGGCTGAATGGAATGGATAGTGTCTTGAAAGGAAGATGTAAGATGAACATCAACAAAAGCAAGACGAAGATAATGGAATGCAATCGAATTAGTTAGGAAATGAGACACTTAAAGTAGTTAATGATTTTCGCTATTTGGGGAGCAAAATAACTGATGATGGTCGAAGTAGAGAGGATATAAAATGTAGACTGGCATTTGGAAGGAAAGAGTTTCTGAAGAAGTTTGTTAACGTCGGGTATAGATTTAAGTGTCAGGAAGTCGTTTCTAAAAGTATTTGTATGGAGTGTAGCCATGTATAGTGAAACGTGGACGATAAATAGTTTAGACAAGAAGAGAATAGAATCTTTCGAAATGTGGTGCTACAGAAGAATGCTGAAGATTAGATGGATGGATCACATAACTAATGAGGAGGTATTGAATAGAATTGGGGAGCAGAGAAATTTGTAGCACAACTTGACTAGAAGAAGGGATCGGTTGGTAGGACATATTCTGAGGCATCAAGGGATCACCAATTTAGTATTAGAGGGCAGCGTGGAGGGTAAAAACCATAGAGGGAGACCAAGAGATGAATACACTAAAAAGATTCAGAAGGATGTAGGGTGCAGTACGTACTGGGAGATGAAGCAGCTTGCACAGGATAGAGTAGCAGGGAGAGCTGCATCAAACCAGTCTCAGGACGGAAGACCACACAACAACATAACAAGCATGGTCTTATCTTACGGATATGACTTCCGCTCTGCTTAAAGCACACTTCCCTCTCATCTGTCAGTTGCTTGTCGGTGCTACGCTCAAAAGTTGATTCGATTTTCTCCTGTTAAAATAGAAAATAAACTAACACTAAATCACATTAAGACTTGTTTTACAGTTTCTCACCCACAGTTCAACACAAAACGACGGTTTAATTTCACAGAGTGGACATATGATTAGTAAACTGAACAGTTCAGATTTCTAGATGTTCAGATAGATAGTAAGCTGTCGTGGAAAGCAAACTTTCAGGATCTTGTTCAAAGATTTAATGCTGCCATTTTTATTATTCGGACGGTATATGAAGTGAGTGATCGTTCGACATGAAAATTAGTCTACTTTGTTCATTTTCATTCGCTTATATCGTATTGTATTACATTTTGGGGTAAGGCTTCCATTCTCAAAGGGTATTTTTAGCTCATAAATGGGCGGTTCGGGAAATACGTGGAGTAAGTTCATGAACCTGTTTCAGAGCCCCGTTCTCTAGTTTGGAAATTCTGACATTTGCGTGTTAATATATACATTCTTTAGTAATATGAGCTTATTACCAAGAATTGGCAGCTTCCACTCAGTTAATACTAGGCAGAAATCCAATCTGCATTTGGATCGCACTTCCTTGTCTCTTGAGCGGAAAGGTCTGCAGTATACTGCTGAATTTTCGATAAGCTACCAAAAGGATTCAAAAATCTTAGCAGTAATCCACGCGCTTTCAGATCGAAACTGAAGAATTTTCTCATGGCTCACTTCTTCTGTTTTCTCGAGAGGTTCCTTGAATAACTAAGCTGATTCTTATTGTTGATTGCGTTTACTTAAACATATGGCCTGTCTTTTTTGGGTTTCTAAATATTTTATTTTATCTGCTATTACTTTTGAATTGCAATTTCATGTTCTTACACGTATCATGATCTTGGGGATTTGCTCCTCGATTTGGTCCTACGGAACTAGACGTGTAAAATACAATAATCAACTTGTAACCTTCCCCTCACTTATCGACCTTAATGACAGTGAAAAATTAAACCGTGTGCACCTAATGGAAATTTGGGAAAAGCAATCGTCACCGAAGTTAATTTGTCGGTAAAGAGGGAGGAAGGGGTTACATCTAAATGAAAGGAAAAATGCAAATGAAATTGGTGAATATTAATTTTCAGAAAAGGGTAAAATTAATAAAGAAAGTACATGTGCGGTCGTTACGTTAACAATTAATTGGCGTTAATTAGATATTTGAGATTTGGGGAAAATTATGGTCGCCAGTCCTATGGAAAACTACTATAATAACTGAAAATGAAAGATTAATGCACATATAATTAGCACTAAAAGCGTGGCAACTGAAGGTTGACATGTGCTGTGTGAAAACTGAATGTTTGTCTGAAGTAATAAATTTCGCCACACTCTGACTTACTTTAGCAAAAGAATTAATAAAACCGGAAAATTGAAAGTTAATTTAGTGACTGAAATTAATAGTGAACTTTGTTTCTGAAGAACTACGAAATTCAATAAAATAAGGTTAGCCTTGGGCTACCTCAACAATCATTCCAAAAGCTACTTGAATATACGCAATTTAGAAATAAGAGATTTAGCTTTGAACTTGAATTAAATCATTCTGAACAATCAATAATAGTAAAATTTAGTACTTACCAAGCTAAGCTGCAGTCACAGGTAAGCTAAAATGTGGTAACAAAACTCGCACTCTTAATTTCTGCTTGTGTAATCTAAAAATAATAGCCAGCTATGAATACTTTAACTGAAATTTGAAATTAAAGCAGTGAAATGGAATGATATTACTTTAATGCTGGCATATGAATTTCAACGACACTCGGGTTCGTTCCAGAAGAGGAAGGGACCCTGCTTGGTAATGCAATTGGGACAATGAGCAACAAAGGTTCATGCTAAGTTGCTGTATTTTTGTGATGCAACAGTTTGAAAAGCTGAGGTCTGCCATACAGTTCTAAAACTTTACGTGCGTCCAGTCTTCCTTGCCGGTTGATTGAAGGTTTGAAGCCGTCGGTCGAGGAGGTGGCGACAGTCACTCATTGTCGGCCGTCGCTGTTGCAGAAGCTGGATGTTGGCGCGCCTTCTTCTCAACGCGGTCACCAGGCGAAACGGGCTCTTGATGTGCGCCAGCTAATGCTTCCCGTCCGCGACACCGTGTCAGAAACTATCACAGCAAGTCGAGCGCAATTACATGCTGCCAAACCCCGAATGCGCGGCAACTCGCGGGAGCGTCACACAACACACCTGCTCCACCGCCCTACTCCCGCCAGTCTCCCTGTGCCCGCGCTCCATGCGGCAGAGTTAGCACTACCAAAGATCCTGAACACTTTCGTTCTCCACACGACCTATCGATGTAATCGTTCGATAGCACGATTTTTCCTAGGCCAGCCTCACCGTAAAAATACAAATAATATTTACAAAACAAACCAATTAGAATCCATTACAATATATAAAGACACAGAAATATCATATCTTCAGGTAACAAAATAAGGAAAAAAATTTATAGTACAATAGATGGAAATAGGAGGATATGCATTTCCGGCGTTACAAACTTGTCAGCCATCATTCATCAAACAACGATTCTACTCGAAAAACAATGTTGTGAACGGCACTGTGTGGCATATCGGTAGGTACGGTGAGAGACTGTCGACAAATGTTGTTTTTTAGCATTCCTAAAGAGGTCGGACGATCCTGGTGGACTTCCGACTTCAGGTAACCCCACAACCAATAGTAGTAGGGACTGAGGTCTGGGGACCACGGAGGCCAAGTATGGCGGAAGTGCAGCTCAGCACGTAGTGTGCGCAAGAGATCTTTCACACGTATGGCAGTATGGGGTGGAGCATTGCCCTGCATAGAAGTCGTATCTTCGAGCAGGTGTTTATCAGCCAGGCTAGGGATGATTTGATTCCCTTTCCCACTACAGATAATTTTATACGCGTTTTCATGCTGCTTCACTGACGTGTTGCTGTCCAGCGCCAACTTATGGCCAGTTTTTGCACAAGTTTTTAGTTTCAATAAAACCTCATGCCGTTTCGGGCATTCGTGGGTATTTTTACATTTCCGACTACTTACACTTGGGCAGTTTCAAATGTTAACGGACTTTTGGGTCACCCCGTAATTACATTACACATCGTTACAATTCGGAGCCCTCTAGCGACAGAGGTCTACATGTACTTAAAAGCGAAGAATGAAGATGTAGAACATTCTTGGGGGTATGTACTGTCTATGCAACTAATTGCATTGGCGGTTCATATCAGCACAGATTTAAAGCAACTAAGGAAAAGACGGTACTGCACCCTTCATCTCCCTTTCCAAGGTAGTTTCCGTCGACTCCTCCTCCCGATGATGCCCTCTTTCCCTCCATTTGTCCCTTCTATCAACTCTGATCTTCATCTCCTCCCCTTTGTCCTTTTCCCATGCTCCCTCTCCCCCCCTCCCCCTTCCATCCTGTTTTCTTTCTGCCCCATCTACCCTCTCTTTCGACTCCTTTCTCTTCCCCGAGTGCTTTTGCTTTCACCTCCACTGCCTTCCCCACCGCTTCCCGCGTCCGCCCGCCCATTTTTCTTACTTGTTGTGAACAGACACCATCCTATCACTAGGTGCGTTTTTAAACTCTTGCGAACAGAAACTAGACTGTCGCCATGTTCTTTAAATTGTGCCTGTTTAATTACTCTGTGTTCTAATCAGCATCACCAACCCTTTTTTTTATAATTTAACTTCCGCAACTCTTCGCCCTGTTACAGTTTTCACCAATTTCCGTTTTATAGCCTGTTTCTACTGTTTATTCTCCACTCATTATGTTTTTAAACTATTCTGTAGGCTGCAGAGCGGCATATTATGCTGCTGCCAGCCCCCCCCCCTCCTCAGATGGGAGTCGAAATTAAGAAAAAAAAAGGACTTACAAAAGAAAGACTGCAAGAGTTTCTTACACTACTGAAGACTTAAATGATGCTGCAAAAGTGGTGAATGACGAGAGAAAAAGTGTGAATGCTGCCGCCAAAGAATTCAGTATCAAACGAATGACTTTGAGAAGATTTTCGAAGAAATTAACTGAAGGTGGTAATTCATCCATGGATTATGCAACAACAAGGCATGTATTTTCTCCAATGCAAGTGAACGCTTCAAAAAAATACTTGTTATAAATGGCATCAGTCTTCTATGGTTATTACCCAAAGATATTTGCAGCCTTGCCTACGAGTGTACAGCTCAATTTGGCATTAAAATTCCATCCTCCAGGACGGCAAATAAGATGGCCGGTAAAGAGTGGCTTACGATTTTCTTGAAACAAAATCCAGAGCTATCCATTTGAAAGTCACAACTCATCAGAGCTGGTACGGCATCATCATTTAATGATGAGAATGTCAAAAACGTTTTTCACAAATTATCTGAAGTAATGGATAGATATGGATTCAGTGAGTCATACATATGGGAAAAACACGGGTTTCCACTGTGCTCAAGCCAAATAAAATTGTAGCTGCCACGGGTAAGCGTAACTTCGGTGTCATGACTTCTGGGGATCGAGGGGCTAA
This sequence comes from Schistocerca americana, assembly GCF_021461395.2. Lineage (NCBI taxonomy): Eukaryota > Metazoa > Arthropoda > Insecta > Orthoptera > Acrididae > Schistocerca > Schistocerca americana. Next base: position 318,061,960 of record NC_060123.1, read on the forward strand.
CGTTACAGTAGGAACTGCTATATCTGCTTACGGAAATACAGTACCTCTCCTATGTTTGTGTGTTCCAGAAAAAATTTTGAGAGACATTTTCTTAATGGTGGGTCCCTCTGGTTTTATAGGAGCAGGCAATTCCGGTGGATGGCTTACAGACTAAGAATTTCATAAGTTTATGCAATATTGTATAAAACATGTGAAACCGTCCATGGAGCACCGTGTTTTGCTGGTATTGAATAATTACTCCTCTCATTTGAACGTTATGACTCTAAATTTGGCCAAAGAGAATGGACTTGTAATGTCGTCCTTTTCGTCGCATTTTAACCACAAGCTGCAGCCATTGTATGTCTCAGTGTTTGGACCATTAAAAAAGTATCATGCTGGTGCTTAAGATACATGCCTACGACATAATCCGGGCAAGACCCTAACTATTTACGATATACCAAAAATTGTCGCTGATTCGTAAGTAGAAATATTGCCAACGGTTTCCGAAAGACTGACATGTTTCCGTATAATGCGAACACTTTCAGCGAGGATGAGTTTTCACCATCCTTTGTAACCGACCGTCTACTTCCAGAAACTGCCGAGGTGGATAAAGAACGTCCAGAGCAAGCAATAGGTCTAATGTGCAACACCGAAAATAATTCCACTCCTTCAACGTCCACCAGCCATACTGAACCTGAACCTGGTACAAGCAATAAAGAAAACGAGCTGTACTATCTAACGCATACATTTTCCCCAGAAACTGTTCGACCATATCCAAAAGCAGGTCCCAGAAAAGCAACCCAAACTAACAGAAGAAAGAGGAATGCTGCTGTTGTAACAGACACTCCTGTAAAGAACACATTGCAAGAGGAACAAAATAAAACCACTACAAAAATAAAAAATCCAAGAAAGAATGTTGATAAAAAAAGGAAGAAGAGTATTTCTAAAAAAATATTTGAGTCAAGTTAGGAAAGCAATGATGATGACTGTTTCTGTTTGGTTTGCTACTAAGGCTGTTCTGTAAGTTTACCAAGGGAAACATGGGTCGAGTGTCAAGTTTGCAGGCAATGAGCACATATAAAATGTGCGCCAGATACTGGGCTTACTTTCATTTGCTCAAATTGCAACAGTGACAACGACTATTAAGTTCCCAAGATCTTAATAATATTTTCTTTTTTAATATAACCTATATTGATAATTATATAAATATTCAAGTCTGATTTTAAATAGAAGTTAGTCTCAAGATACGTTGATGTTTTGTTGATTCTGTTTTGTGTTTATCGTTAAAAGAGAATTACTTTTAGTTTTACTGTTACGTCATTAAAAGACTAAAAATAAAAAGTTGATTGCCGAACAGAAATTTTATTTCATGTCTAATTAACATTGAACCTACGGTTTGACTAGTTTTCTATGTGCTAATTTTGCGCTGTACCCTTGCTCATCTCACCTCACCTATGGGGTACATTGAGCGAACTTAACTATTTGCATTTAAACAGCTCTAGCTCTTAAATGCGACTTGTTAGAAATAAATTACTACGGACGCTTTTCCAAAGGGATAACTTACTTACCGTTCAGTATGCGCAACAACCGATTAAGACTCATCGTTAAGGAGCTATAACTAATCAAGGAAAAGTTGCTGAACTAGCCCCGCCCTACCCTATGGTACTCGATCTTCTGAAATATTCCATTTCTACAGTTGGCAATTTGCTACAGACTAGCAGCATGCTTTAATCCTCTACAGAATTTGAATGCTCTGATGATATTTCATTGCTCACATTGATTTCATACTCTGAAAACTTGTTTATATTGCATATACTTCTAACTTACGTCTTTTCAGGCCCACTCCCCACTGAGTCATACGCCTCCCCAGATTTATGAACACCAAATGGCTAAAGTAAAAATACTGTCAGTGCCAGATCTTCGCTCCCAGAATCCCGTTTTATGTTTAATATCCAAAAACGTTCCCTTTATCCCGTCTTTTAGGAATTATAGATCTTCAGTACTTATATCTGAGCAGTCTCCTGCATTATAAGAGGTTGTGTCACAGGTCATCGTTCAGGAGATTCATGCTAGTGTCACAGGAGCGTGTAGAGGATGGTCCTCCCGTGAAGGGGGCAGCAGCCAAGTCACGTTTGCGGATTGGTGGCGCCTTCCGTCCAGCACTTGTGCCCCAGTATTCCGCAGCCGCAGGGCGATTGCCTGCAGGGGTGGCTGGAATTTCAATTCCAGCTACGGTGGGACCAACAATTATTCCTCACTCAGGTGGAAGACGATTTGCGGCGTTGCATGCACCCACGCTACGATCCAATGGGGGGGGCTGGTGCAGCAAGTATGGCATTCTGAGGATACGTGCCTTCTCGTTTCAAACGTAATATGACAGAACAGTAATATCCATAATTATAGAAATAAGGGTTAGGAACTACATCACACAAGACTCCTGTGTCTTTATCTTTACATGAAACTTTTTTGCAGTTGCGAGTATGAACAACAATCAACAGTATAAGGAAACGACGACAGTAAAAATCTGGGCCGGTCACCTTAATCGCGCTGGCTAGCCATGCATGGCCCACGGCCAGACCAGACTTCCATATTTCGTCGTTCCTGCACCAAGATCTGCACCCGTACACACGTTCTGTAGTTACTGTACAGAGGAGGACATTTTAATTCAGTATAGTATTTATCGGCCGATACCAGGAACAGACGTTCAATTACAATATCCTCCACTGTACGCTAAATACATAACGCATGTACGAGTACAGGTTGTAGTGTAATAACGACGACATATGGAAGTTTGGGTCTGCTGTCAGCTGCGCACAGACAAAGCGGTTAAGGCGACGGCTCTCCTAAAACGGGAAATCCTCGTTCGAGTCCAGACCCGGCACGGATTTTCACTGTCGTCGCTCCTTTATATAACAGATGACTGCTCGTATTTCCTGTTCCTCATAACAGCTGTAATTGCCGTGGTACCTGTTCCTTCGGGCACGCATGCACGTCGAAAGGAACATTACATTATTCTTCTTAACAACACAGGCATTGAATTATTGTAATCATTTTTATTTTGACAATCTACTTTATTCACGATCTGATCGTCCTCGGACTGTCTATAATAAAGGAGAATAACAATATGACAAATCCTTACAATAATTGTAGATAATGCACCACAAAATACTTTTGTCATACACTGAGTGCCGGTTTAAACATAGAAAGAATGTACTTATAAAAGAATTAATGAACTGTGCATTTCATAATTTAAATAGCTAATCAAAATTTTTAAACCCACGGTTTTGATATAACATGTGATATAACTAATTACGAACTTTCTTCCAATGTAAACTATCAACTCGCTTTGGAAAAACCCTGCTACAGCTACCCTAGGACATAATGTTACAGCTCTGTAAATTTCAGACATTTTACTGTCGATATTAGGTGAACCAACTCCAGCCATGGTATGGGAACTAAGCTTCGTGGCAGATATTCGACATAAGGGAATGAAGTAGGCCATTTAGGAAATAATGACCACTTATGCCTAATTTAAAATCAAATGGCAACATTTAACGGAAACACTGAAATATATTTGAAGATTCTTCTATAGTTTGGGAGACACCACAGACTAGGAGCATCACAAACGCTCTGACTGAGCTTGTGAATCATTACAGTCGTCTGGTTACTACAACTACAAAAACTACAACTACAAAACCCGATTCTGATACACAAAACATTTTCCTGTTCCAAAATATTGCACTGAATACTTCTTAATGTTGTATAATGAAAGAAGATCTATGTTTTCTGTTATTTAGATGTCATTAGTAGCAAAATATTGTGTTAAGTATACGTAACTGAACAATCTGTCTAAGGTGTGTGTTCGTGAGTGCTAAAACAGCATTCAATCTTTGCAGAAAGGTGAAAATGAAAGTGCACTCTCTGTGTAGGACTATATGCGAACACCTTCATGATTCTGAATCATGTACCTCAGCGATATCACAGACTGCTACATACCGTGGTCCAGCTAGCATGTGTGGATATCAGACAAATGGTTTTACGGACAGGTGTGCAAGATACTGTGTACCTATTCTGCTATGCTTCACTGGCAAGATAATAACCCACTAAAATATCATGCAATATGAAATCATTTGTAATGTTATGGATAACGTCACATATGTGAACCTGAAACTACTTGTTGAAATTATTTTTCGATATTATTACCTATTAAATTAGAAAATGAGACACTGGATGTAGTAAATGAGTTTCACTAACTGGTCATCACAGTAACTGATGGTGGTAGAAGTTGAGACGATATAAAATGCAGACTGGTAATTATAAAAAAGCGTTTCTGGAAAATGAATTTAGTAACGTCGACCATAAAATTGTCAGAAAGTGTTTTCGAAAGGCTTTCATCTGCATTTTAGCCTTGTATGGAAGAAAAACATTGAGGGTAACAGTTCAGGCAAGAACGGAAAAGTACAGACGCTTTTAGAACTTGGCGTTACAGAAAATATTGAAGATAACGTTGTTGGATCGGATAACTGCTGGTGAGTGCTGCATCGAATTGAGTAAAAGATGTATTTCAGTCACAACTTGACTAAACTTAAAAGAATGAATTTACTGATAGAAAACATCGTCAGACCAGAAGGAACTATTAATTAAGTAATGGAGGGAAGCTATGGTGCACTGGAGGGGACGTATAAAGTCTAGAGGGAGTTCGAAAGTGGCCTACAGCAAATGATTTCAGATAGTTGCAAGCTGCTGCAGTCTTGAACAGAGGAATAGGCTGTGACATTACGAGCGCTATGCAGTGGTGTTCAGAAAACAGTGTGTTTGGTTAAGCGACGTGTGGCTGGCAAGAAACCGTGTAGTGGCTATGCCAAGTACGTTATCGGGTGCTGAGCAACATTGGGAGCTGTGAAAGAATGTAGGGTAGCTTTCTGCCTGGCTGCAATGTACTCGCTACTTGGAAATCTCGTGATGGTTATGGCAATCTCTACCGTCCCATGCTTATGGACCCAAACCAAAATGGCCTGATTCTGACTGGGATGAACTGAAGCTTCGAATATTCACCGAAATACCAAATCAGTTCCAGGCATACTTCAGAAATATAAAGACAGCTTTGAAATCACAATAAAGAAAGTAACTCACTCTGTAAATTAATTATTAACTAAATCATTAGCAAGTACACCTGAAATACGTAAACATACGTGTATATGGTGCTAGACTGGGCATCAATGATATCACTATATAAGCCCGGCAGCGACATTCACGCGAAAGTCAAACAATTGACAGTGGTTGAGGAGATCTGTACCGAAAGCTGGTGGGCAGATTATCACTTGATGTGGCTTTAAACCTGGGAATATTTTGTTAACATTGAAAACTGTTTATCAAGTTCATGACACATTGTATAGAAACACAACCAATCTATATGGCTCTCAGCTGGATAGGATTTGATGTCAATAATGAATGATCTAGCTTTAATAATGTTGAACAAATACACATATTGTTATAAAATGTTACTGGTCAATTCAAATGTTTCAAATGACTCTGAGCACTATGGGACTTAACATCTGAGGTCATCAGTCCCCATAGAACTTACAACTACTTAAACCTAACTAACCTAAGGACATCACACACATCCATGCCCGAGGCAAGATTCATACCTGCGACCGTAGCGGTCGCGCGGTTCCAGACTGAAGGGCCTAGAACCGCTCGGCACACCGGCCGGCCTATTGATCAATTCATGATATAATACCCTAGGCAATATTTCTCCACATGTACGCTCATGATGAAACTCAGCAGGAGTGTATTGATGCATTATAACAATTAGTTTATGTTCGTGTAATGAGAATTTAGTAAATTAATATTTGGAAGATGACCATTTGAGTAATGTATAACGAGAGCGGCAAGCTGATAAATATATAAACTTGACTAGTTTTCACTGTTCTATTTATTTCATACAAAGTGTAAATGAAGTTTTATTATTCAGCGATGTCTAGCAATTAACTTAAAGAATGTGTAATGTACATCTGAAATATTTAAAAATTTTGAAACATATAATTGCAAGTTCCTCCATTCAATCTAGTGGAGCATTACATGACCAACTTCTTAAACAGAATGGCAGAGTAGGATTTGGAGTCTTTCGAATTTCGTGTCTTGGTTAGAAAGGTTCTTTGGTAACATCAGAGTGATCAGTAAGCAGCAAGGTATCAAGTGTTGGTTGGGACATAGAAGTTTTTCGATGTGCACCTATTCAGGGCTTACTTGTTATTAATATTCCACCGTGAAACGCTGCAGGACATAGAAATACTTTGAACTCCGAGTCCTAGTACGGCTATCAATTGCTGAACTTCGCCAAGGTGAATTTGTTAGTGTTTTATTATTTCAGTATTTTAAACATAGCTGCGCAACAGCAACGGTTCCACGTAATAAGATTAAAAACAGCCGACCAGTTGCAAAGGATAAAGTAATCTTTACCTAGGTTTCGATAGATTTAAATCTATCTTCTTCAGAAGGCGGCAGTATTACATTAACATGGAGTGATATGTCATTGTCGGTTTTACAAACATCTGCATAGCTCCCTTAGTCCAAATAAAATATAGCCCTGAGAATAGTGTTTGTCAGACAAATAAAATAAGTACATGGAAGTTGGAGAGCTCTCCAACTTACATGTACTTATTTTATTTGTCTGACAAACCCTATTCTCAGGGCTATATTTTATTTGGACTAAGGGAGCTATGCAGATGTTTGTAAAAACGACAATGACATATCACTCCATGTTAATGTAATACTGCCGCCTTCTGAAGAAGATAGATTTAAATCTATCGAAACCTAGGTAAAGATTACTTTATCCTTTGCAACTGGTCGGCTGTTTTTAATCGTTTTATTATTTAATCATTTTCATTGGATTACTCCAGTCAGTTATGCAAATGCTTATACAAGTTATTATTATTCAGTAATGGAATTCAGCTCAATAGTAATTCGATAAGACAAATCAATAATATGATGGTTATACAAGTATTATTATAATTTATTGTTCCGTAATGAGTGTTTTGCTCTTGTACCTGCCCAATCTTTCTTCTTCCTCTCGCATATTTTCTTTCTTTGTTCGTCTGAGAAAGATATACAACTGAGTTGCTTTGAATTTTTTCTTCTGTAGGGAGTGATAATGGCGCCATTCCATCGACTGTTTTTTTTTTCGGGCTCAAAATGGTGAAACCAGGCCTCATCACCTGTCAGAATCCGAGACGAGAAGCCCTCTTCCTACCAGCTTCAAATCGTTGCAACAAATAAATGTTTTCTTCTGTGCGATTTGTGATCCTCCGTTAGAAATCGCAGGATCCATCTTGCACACCACTTCTGAATATCGAAGAGTGCGGCTAATTGCATCCATAGTTCCTTTGCTGACTGACAGATGCAGCGCTAGCTGCCGAGTCCTAATGCGTCTGACCTCGCGAATGACACATCAGCTCACTGCAAAGTATCAGGTGTGGCAGCAGTGGATGGTCTCCCCGACCGCTGCAAATCGTGCAGCTCCACCGAGCCACCTTCTTATGACCTCGCCCTCCGTGCCCAGCGACTAACTGTACTTTTGTCGACAGCAGATGTTCCATAGATTTTGCGCAAGCGTTTGTGAATATTCCCTACAGATCCTTTCTCCGCAGAGCTGTTAAGGTACATCACCAACAGGCGCCATTTTGAAACTGTCCTGCAGCTACGTTATCTGTCGGAAATGACGGAAACATGGGGCGCTCACTCAGGAGACTTCAAATAATACATACATAAAGTTTCACCTTCGAATCAGTGTTTTCGGCAGAGAAAAGAAAAATGCGGTGCATTACTTTCTGGGCAACCCTCGTAACATGTTACGTGAATGCGCATTTCAGAGATGGACATCTTCCAGTGCGATACTTACTTATAGCAAGGATCCTTAAATTAACTAAGGCTGATCTAATCTAATGCAATGAACAAATGACGACACTGAAATCATTTAGTAATCACTTTCGATAATGTCTCATACTACACACAATCAATCAAGGTGACCTTTTACCAGTCAGGGCATCTTTGGACCGCTTACTACTTTCGTTTCTAATTGTTGGTGTTCCATCTACAGTTTTACTTCCTACATACTCTTAGACTTGGGATTATTCTTTAATTGCATTGGCTGTGAAGAGAGATTCAGACGATAGTGACTGAAACTGAACAATGCATCGTCGATACAGATATGTTGTCATTTCAAAGTAAACCTACGATACTGAATTAACACTTTGTTTTATCTTCTTATTGCCAACGGCCTTTCCGAAGTGGTAACACCGGTTCCCTTCAGATCACCGAAGCAAAGCGCTATCGGGCTGAGCTAGCACTTGCATGGGTGACCATCCGGTCTGGTGAGCGCTGTTGGCAAGCGGGGTGCACTCAGCCCTTCTGACGCAAACTGAGGAGCTACTTGATTCAGAAGTAGCGGCTCCGGTCTCGTAAACTGACATACGGCCGGGAGAGCGGTATGCTGACCACATGCCCCCTCCATATCCGCATAAAGTGAATGTCGCCTGTGGGCTGAGAATGGCACGGCGGCCCGTCGGTACCGTTGGACATGTTCGGGCGGAGTTTAGTTTGGCTTAGTTTCTGCTTCTTATTAACATCTGATTTCCTTCTGACAGGTGTGAAGATGTTCAGAGCAGCACATATAGGAAAAATACTATATTTTTTAAAGACTGGTCTCAAATTAACCTGAATGATAGCATAACTCTGGGCCAGCTTTAAAACTAAAATTTTACTTCAATATGGCATAATTAGTGTACCTTTTCATTTTCCTAGCTCAGTAACTATAGATTAAAGAAGTTACACTTCTGTTGTAAAGTGTAATTCCTGCTTTGTCTCAAGTATTTTCTGACAATGGAAAAAAGTGGTGGAAAGTACCGCAGTTGACTGTAATGCATTTAAATATATAAGTACAGTTACTGTTATAAATCAGTTATTTATCCACTCACACAGACAACAAAACAAACAACACACCATGAGCCAATTACAGCGTCACAACTTTGGGATCGCTGAGGGTGGCAGCAATCAGAAAAAGGTAAAAGTCGACACGAATGTCCCGAATGGTGCTGACTTCTTACAAACACCACTGTGGGTTAGGGAGTAGGGGTGGGGGGTTGCGACCAACTTATAGAGCCTTAACATTAGCTGTTCTATTGGGAGCTCATAAATGGTAATTTACGTAGGTTACTAATTACTAATAACAGCGTCACATCTGCGGTACGAATTGCCTCCCTACAACGTCCATAGAGGCCCGTGAGCAAAATAGTTTGACAGCCTCTGCTGTAACAGGTTATAAGCACGAAGGAAAGACAAATTCTATCCGCTGATGACCTCGCTGTTTAGCGCCCGTAAACCTCAACAAATTCTATTGTGAATCTGTCAGTGTTCCTTTTCTTGCTGCCGAGGGAATATAAATGTTTCGCGCAGTGTAAATATTCAGAAGTAGCCTTTTTTTGTAGTAAATACGTCACTCTGCTGAAGGTCATTTCCAACCAGTGGCCGAAAGGTTGGTTTCGTAGACAACATTTATCGTAGACAACATTCCAGAAGCCATACCAAGAAGAATTTTTTGATCTGTTTCTCTCGTTTCCTGCATCTACAAAAACCACAAAATTCTGTCGGGAAGTGGGATTTACATAAGTCCAACAAATTTACCAAACTGAATGACGTGCCTATGAGGATACTAGCAGACATGCCACCTGGGCGCTTTTAGGGCTATCCGATTTTAAAGACTTAAGTCAGAGTGCCGAGGAAGAAACAGTTGCTGGAAGTGAGTACCAACATTACATGTAGACAAGAAACCTAAACGGAAACACTTCTGGTCTCTTAAAAGTATGTCCCCTAAGACGGATTTTGGTCACCGTTTGGCGCTTGTGACGTACACCTACGGCAAATATTAATGTACCGTATTTATTTGCTAGACCAGACACTAGTCTGTGTTCAACTGACGCTGACATAGCTCTCGCTTTATAACTTTATCTGAGCTAACGCCATACCTTTTGGACTTATTCAGGCTATCAGGATAAGCGCGCCATGCATTAGTCAAGTAGCTGCCTTTACTTTCTGGAAAAGAAACGACGTTACGATTTAACGGTCGGTTGATATTAGCGCCTATAGAGCCAGTAAAATATCTAGGACTGAACATGTATGGAGCAGGAAATCGGGAGTGTTGGATTCGAAGGCCATTTCCTTTGACGTATGTCGTAGGTCGTACCGTAAGTTAAGTTTAGACCTCACAACTTACGGTGACTATTACACAACTGACAAAGCATCGACAATGCTAGAGAAGCATTTAACGGCTGATAAGGCCATAAAGTTCTGAGTGGTGAGAATTTCAGTCAATTACAGGAACAGAGGATACAGTTAATTGATAAATCTATAAATATTTAGTACTTTCACGTCAGAACCGCACAGGATATCACAAATTACGTCATCCTAAAATCAGATAATCCGGAACCAACACGTAGCATAGCACCATATAAAGTACAAAATCAACTATCGTATCGCTCCATCCATCCGTTTAAGAGAAGACAATAAGGGCCCTATAATGCCCCTTTACCCCCATTAACTTCGTCTCTCCAATAAGTGGCGATGTCAGCTCACATTCTCTCTCTGCGTGTCATAAACTTTCTGCATTTCAATTTTTTTCTTCAAGTGGTACTTTAAATTTACCTCAAGTATCGCACACAAAGAGCAGTTAAACTCTGTCGTCAAAAAACTAACTTTCAGACAACCTCAGCGTGACTTCATTTGCTCAAAATTATATGTGTGATATAGAGAATAACAAGTGATGTACCAAAATTACTAGAAATTTTCGGTCCTTCCATCTATACTGGATGTGTTCTGAAGTGCAATGGAAATATAGTGACTAAACTTGTTGGGACAATAACGTGAAAGATACAAACTGTATGTAGTACAGGAAGAATAGCAATGAGACTAGGTATTCTGTGGCCCAGGGACAAGTCCATGGACCAGTTACTCCGCATGAACTACCGTACAGATATGCTGCTGTTTTATAGATCGGGAGCCCTCGACACAATCAGCTGTCACATCGGACTTACTACAATTGTCCTAAGTATAAAATGGTAGGAAATTCCAATAGTAGAGGGCCTATTCCACTCGCAGCACTGTCAGAAATGTTACCACATTGCTTCCCTTCTCAGTATGATATCATTAGTAAAGTGAAGCATTGCTCCCAGATTTTTCCTCTCTCCCCCTCCCCAACTCTCTGATGCCATAGACTAGTTGTCCTCCATTGAAAGTGGCAGGAGATTCTAAAAATACCAGGACGTTCGAAACAGTCCAACTCAGCAGTAGAGATTTCCCTTCCCCTCAGAATGGCGAGAAATTGAAAAATCCTAGATGGATGATTGTCCTGGTGTGAAATTAAAAAATCTGTTTAGCACACAAGTAGGCAGACCTTGGAATACAAGTGCAGCCCTATTGATATCAGAATGCAAGATGCGATCCATTACAGTAGCCCCTAGGACACAGGTGCTGCCTTTATGGTTATCAGATCTCATGTGTTTTCCGCAGACAACCACAACAGAATTCAATATTGTGGATCTGAGGGATACGGTTGCAAGCTGCATCATTGTCAGACATCTTTCATTGTACGTTTAGAGTCCTGACCTCAGTGTAGAATGACAGGGAATTTAAAACTCACATATTTACCCATCCCTATGAAATTGCAGATAGCGTGTTTAAACAGTTGCTACCATAAGTTTGGTGATGACTTACACCCAGTTTAAGAGCCTAGAGTAGGATTGGATAGGAATGTTAACATAAATGTACGAGTATGTCATAACGTAATAAACAATAGTGAAGAAACCAACTTTGGGGCCATAGTTCCAACGGCCCAAATGTTGCCTTCTCCATTACAGCTATTTCCATTATGAGTGCAGTACCAAACCCAGAAAACTTTTGTATTAACTGTTTCTGGCCAAAGAAGCCTATGCAGTTATATTAGGAGAAGGTGGTTAATGCCTTTTAACAGATACCACACCAGCTGTATCTTCTACCTCACACACATGATGCAGCTGGCTCCACATGCAACCATACTATGTTATGTGGTGAAGGTGCTAACGCTGGCTCCAGAACCAACACTGGCTTCAACAATGGCACTGTAACAGTCGCTGGAATGAGTATTGGCGCCAGCACAGGCATAGACACTGGCGCAGATACAAGCACAGGGTACAGGCACAGGCTCTGGTGCAGGTGCAGCACATTGACAAGTACAACCACTGGCACAGACACAAACAACAGTACAGATACAGGCACAGGCACAGGCTCTGCTGTTGGTGCAGTCATAGCACAGGCACGGTTGCAGACAATGGCATACATACAAACAACATCACTGGTACAGGAATAGGAACTGGCCCACATGCAGGCACTTCCACTGGCACAGGCATATCACATGGATAGCCATTGACACTGGCAGAGGCACAGGCGCTGCCACAAACATAGGCACAGATACAAGCATTTACGTGGACACAAGCACTGACACTGGCAGAAGCACCTGCACAGGCAAGAACTCAGATTCAACAGATGTGATATCGGCTTAGGAACAGGCTTAGCGATTGGCACAGATATAGGCTCAGGTATCAGCACAGCACAGACAACATAAAACACATGGATCCCTGGGAACATACACAGGCACCAATGTAGACACAGGCACAGGCACCAGCAAAGGCATCAGCATGGGTACCACTTCATACATCAGCAGAGGCACTAGCAATAACACTGGTATAGGCGCTGGCACAGCCACGGCACAGACACAGGAACAGACACACACCCAGGCACTGGCACAGGCACCAGTGCAGACTCAGACATCTCACACACAGGCATCTTCGAAGGAAATGGCACCTTCACCAACATCACCACTTAATGTAGGGCATACAGCAGTACAGGTATCGGATCATGAACAGGTAAAGGGCAGGCACCAGCACAGCTGTAGACAACTGCACAGGCACAGGCACAAGTAGTGCCACATGCAGTGACCGAGGCACAAGCATGAACTCCAGGACAGACACAGACAAAGGTACAGGTACAGGCATTAGCACTGGCCCAGGAACAGGAATAGCCACAGACAAACTCACAGGCACAGTCAGGGACACTGATACAGGTGCTGGCACAGGCATAGTATAGGCACAGCAAGAGGAACTGGCACATGCACATGCAGATGCTCAGGCATGGGCAATTACATAAGAAAAACCATAAGCAAATGCACAGAAACAGCACATTCTCAGATATTAGTGAATTCACCGATACCAGTACAGAAACCAGCAATGTCATGGACACAGTCATTGAGACACATAAAAGCACAGATACTGGCAAAGACTCTGCAATGGCACCCACCTCACTGTCAGCAAAGAAACAGGATCAGCCGCTGACACTGCTTGATGCAAAGGTGCAGGGACTGACACAACATAGACTCTGGCATGAGTACTGGTACAAGCTTTGGCACCGGCACTGGCACAAGCAACAGAAAAGCACCAGTGCAGACACAGACTAATTCACAATCAATGGCACTGGCACCATTATATGCACTGACAGTGGCACAGACATCAACACCAACAGAGAAAAAGGCACAGGGAATGGCAATGGGACCACTAACTGCACAGAAACATGCTGAAACTGTGGTACAGCCACAGGCTCAGTCAGCAGCACTGTGAATGGCACTAGCAGAGACACAGCAGCAGGATGGACACAAGCACCAGCACAGGTACTGGGATTGGTGTGAGGACAAGCAAAGCACAGGCACTGGCAGATGCTCCATCACTGACACAGTCAATTTCTTTGGCTGTGGCATCAACACAGGAACAGGCTATGGCTTTGTCACCAGAACACCCACTGACACAGGCATAAGCACTAATACACTCTCCAGTACGGGTCCTGGCACAGAGAAATCGTCTGACAAAGGCAACATCACAGACGCAGGACTGACACAGCATCAGCAATGGCACTGGCTAAAGCACAGGCACAGGCACAAGCACAAGCAGTGGTATTGGTACAGGCATTGGCAACAGAGCCAGCAATGGCAGTGCCAAAAGCAATATCAGAGGCACCAGCGCAGATACAGGCTACCACAGCACCGTGGGCAATATCACTGGCACCAGCCTCAGTGGAGGAATAGGCTGTGGCACTGGTATGGGGATTGGCACAGGTACAGTCACAGTTAAATGGACACACACAAACAACAGCACAAAAGCAGACAATGGCATTGACATGGGAAATGGAATCAATACCAGTACTTTCACCAGCAATGGCACCAGTACTGTACAGTGGAACTAGCACCAGCACATGCACAGGTCCCAGGAATGGTACAGACATAGACACTGACACAGGCACAGGAACTGGCACAGGAACTGCCACAAGAACTGAGAGGAGGCATTAGGAGTGATTTAAAATGGAATGATGATATAAAGTCGATCGTCGGTAAAGCAGATGCCAGACTGAGATTCATTGGAAGAATCCTAAGGAAATGCAGTCCGAAAACAAAGGATGTAGGTTACAGTACACTTGTTCGCCCACTGCTTGAATATTACTCACCAGTGTGGGATCCGTACCAGATGAGGTTGATAGAAGAGATAGAGAAGATCCAACGGAGAGCAGCGCGCTTCGTTAAGGATCATTTAGCAATCGCGAAAGCGTTACGGAGATGATAGATAAACTCCAGTGGAAGACTCTGCAGGAGAGACGCTCAGTATCTCGGTATGGGCTTTTGTTGAAGTTTCGAGAACATACCTTCACGGAAGAGTCAAGCAGTATATTGCTCCCTCCTACGTATATCTCGCGAAGAGACCATGAGGATAAAATCAGAGAGATTAGAGCCCACACAGAGGCATACCGACAATCTTTCTTTCCACAAACAATACGAGACTGGAATAGAAGGGAGAACGGATAGAGGTACTCCAAGTACCCTCCGCCTCACACCGTTAGGTGGCTTGCGGAGTATGGATGTAGATGTAGAACATGGGCATGCAGAGGCAGTAGGGTAGGCGCAATTACAGGTACTGGCTCAGGAACGGGCACATTTATAGACTTGGCCTGACACCTAGGCACTGGAGCAGAGACAGATACTGGCATAGGCACATACTGCTTTGCAGTCAAGGCTGCAGACACAGGAACAGGAAATGGCGAAAGCATCGTCCCAGGAAGAGGCTAAGTCACTAGACACAGGCACTGACAAAGGTATTGGCACAGGTATGAGCCCAGGCAGCAGTATAGGTCTGTCACACACACATGCCAAGTCATGAGCACCAGTCCTGGCAGCAGCAGCCGGCCAGGCCACAGGCACAGGCTCAGACACAGGAACAAGCTCTGGGACAGGCACCAGCATTGATATTGGCCCAGGCTCCTCTACACTCAGGGAAACTGGGCAGGCACTGGTATGAGTACCAGCACAGTTGCAGTTGTGGAAACACGCTCAAACACAGGAACAGACACAGACACTCACACAAGCACAGCAATTGATACAGGCGCTGGTCCAAGTGTTTAAAAAGGCACATACACACACAGCTATACACACAGGTATTGGCACAGGCCCTGTCACTGTCAGTGTCACTGGAACAGAAACAGGCACAGCCACCTGCAAAGGCAGGGGAACAGGCACAGGCATGGGCATGGACACAGGCAGCGGATGAGGCAGAAACTCGGACACACAGCCATTGGCAGTAGCACAGGCTCTGGAACTTGGACAAGCAGAGGCACCAGTAGTGACATTGGCACAGGATAAGGCATAGGTATGGTGTAAAGTTGGGCTCGCGCTGGATGTGGCATACAACCATTGGCCTGTGATATCTGAGGGTTTTGGGGAGACCATATTCGGAGTGGCACAACCCCGCCAATACAGCCACACCAAAATTTCAGTTTGCTGCTATTATACTTTTAGGACAATTACAGTATGTCCACTGTCACATACGAGGTTGTTAGTGGATGCTGGTCTTCAAAATTGCAGCATCTTTAAAATTGTATCCCCTGTGGTACTGTTATCTCTTAGCTTGTAGCGTCGGTTGTGTGTCTACCTTACCCCTGGGCCTGGAATTTACCGAGCCCCATTACTAACATGTCCGTCTTCTGATGTTCACCAGTTTATATGAGACGAGTTTACGAGTCTGCGAATAATAGCTTCACTTCTGCTAAAGGAATGACATCATGCCAAAAACAGTATTTGTAGAGCTAGTTAGAAAACTATGTAGACTGATACGTGCATACCGATTGGACTTGGAAATTGGTCGTGTATTTGTGGTGATGCGACTGAAGTCAGAGGTTGTACAGTTAGCTGTTGGCCGTCAACGGGAGAGGTTCCCTTTAAGATGGTTTGACGGAATCACGTGCGGTGAAGGCGGTCGTGTGTCGGCAATTGGTATTCGGCAGATGTTTTGATGTACCGGGGACCGGCGAAAGCGGGCCAGTGAGGTGCCCATGTTCGACCGGTAGTGAGAGTATTTGAGTGTTACTGTGTTCTACTTCGATCCACCACATTAACTGCATGTCGAAAATTTTATTTTGAGAAGTGTGGCTGGTGCTGTCTTCCATGCTCCAGTCTGGATTAAAGTTTCTTTCTGTTATCTGTTTTCGAAGCAGGAAGGTTCATATGTAAGCAACGAAACGTCCTGGGTGTGGTGGTTATATAACGTTATAAGCTGATGGTTCGTGCTTACCGACGGCTGCTGAGAGTAAAACGAGCTGGTAAACTGTCTGCGACGGATTGGGTAATATAGTTTTGATTCTTGGCTGCAGGAAAGGTGGCTGTTGGCTCAAGGTACTGTAAGTGATCGCGTATTCCTCTTTCATCATTTTCAAAAATAAAGTTGTGGGATATTGTTTTCGATTAAAAGTACGCAAAGCTCAAACTGAAGTAGTTAACTTTTAAAAGAAACAATAGTTGTCATTTGCTTAATTATGTCGTTCAGATCAAACTGAAAGGTCATTCTGTTTAACGACAAAAACTCAAAGCACCAATTTAAGTATTAACTTTTAAGGGAACCGACTGTTGTCTTGTTGCTGAATGTGGTTGTTGATTTCAAACTGAAATTATTCTTACCCATCTTACTTACGTAACAGCGTTTAAGGAAAATTGGCTTGTAGCTCAAAGTGGCCGGGAAAATTTCAAGGAGGGCTTGTTCCAGAGGTTTAAAAATGTGTGGTGAAATTTGTCTTGGTTCAGTATTGTTCTAGCATCTAGTAATTTTAAAACTGTTAGAATCCAGGTCAATTTGGAAAAGTGGATAAATTTGAGATTTAATTTTAGGACGTAAGTATCCCAAGACTAGTGCCTGTGATCATGCAGTTTTGGTGTAAAAATTTTATTTTTCGTAGGCAAATTGTCTTTAAACTTCCTGTGCTTTGCTGAAGAGTCTAGTGCCTTTGTTTTGTAGTCCACAGATTTTGCTCAGTTAGATAATAAATTCTGAAGTAGTTAATGTTTGGCATTGTGCAACCATTGTAGTGCGTACTTATTATTTAGTCGCATGCACTAATAGCTGTTTTTATTGTCCTAGGTTGAAGACAAGTCACCTGGTGGCCACTCCACAAATCTTAAACAATGACCGTTGGTTTTCGTTCAAGATTTCATTGTATGCTATTGTTACCTTGCTTTTTAAAATAAGTGTGGCTATTGCCCCGAAGCAATTAAAGAAATCTTGCTAGTTTTGTTAACAACCTTCTACGTGGCTTGGGGCCGCCAATCAGTAATGTTAACTGCTCTTTTTTATTTGGGTAAAATAAGTCATGATTTGTTATCACGATATAAGTAATCCTGCTGAATGCTCTAAATACCAGTGTATGTTCTTTAAATTATATAAATAAATGTTCTGTAAATCTATCGTCCAGTGGCTTTTTACTCAAGGATCACTGTATCCAAACTACTCCGCTCTAAAGGTATCAAAAGGGTCGTTAGTCCCAAAGTAATTCGGTCTAACTTCACCAATCCCGAGTCCTCCCCCTCCCGTCTTCCTACAACAGACATTTCTTTGATTTAAGTTGAAAATGTCTTGAAATATGTTGGCTTAATACATCTAGAAAGAGAATCTACTCTTAGTCTGCTAACAATAGTTTCGAAACAGACCAGAGCTGCCAATAGCAATTTAGGTTACCGTCACTGCCTTGATGTAAAAAAGCTGTTTTGATTTGAGAATAATCAACAATAGTCAGCAGCACAAGGATGCACCAGACAACATATACCGGTAAATGAAATAGATAAAGTCCTTCCAGTGTCCTATAGGAGGAGTACGGCATCAACACACTCTAAATACTAAAAATATACCACGAGCACTACGTTTTCAGTTTCTCAATGAGAATTCGGTACAAACTGAGATTGGATGTTTATCATACATCACTGAATTAAATACGAAATGATTGATATAATGTGTTGATGTCGCCAAAAGATGCGAATTGTTGCAATAATGTATAACTGATTACATTGTAGGAAGTAAGGGAAACAGAATTTTATATTTATGGGATTAACTGGGTACTAGGACAGTCTACCTAACACTTACCCATAACGGCGGTATATCCTCCATGTTTCATCGGTGTTATCTTATCTATTCTACCAAATTTATTGTGTACAATTATATCAATCTCTATGGAGCCTTGTGTTCTGATAGTAAAGCACGTGCCTGCAGACTGAAATACCGTTCGGGCCACAGAATATTTGTCTGCCTTTGCCTCTCAGTGTACGAGGAGTCACTGTGGTGAAACAAGCGCTGTATCGTTTGAGAGATACAGAGGCGAGAGAATGTGCTGGGATTTTCCCCAGTTCACAGTTAGTAGCGCCACGTCACCATACCGCGTCTGCGCGTAACACAGAAGTATTGCACCATAATTAAAAATGATATTAAAAGTTAAAATTGCTTTTTCAGACTGTCAACATATGCTTTAATATAATACTGTTTAAACTGTCAAGTATCAGATTGATTAGGTCAATATTTTACCTAAATACATCGTCTCCAGAAAAAATAAGTGACGCTAGAAAAAAATAAAGCTACGAAGCCAGAAATTGGTCATAGTGTGCAGATGTATGTAAAAATTAACAGGTACAAGTTACAACGTGATTAAAGCAATATTTTGGTCAGAATCCACGTTTTTAAGAAAAATTGAAGGTGCTAAATATTAGACTTATACATGTGAAAATTTGTATGATGCTTCAGGTTCAACACAAAAATAATAGCTATGTGACCCCATTAAGATACCTCTAATAGTTTTCGAGTAATTTACTGAAAACTAAATTTGAAACAAAAGCGTCCTTATTTTTAGTAGGTTAAGTATGTGTTATATTAATGCTAGAAAGTTTTGGTTACAGCACTTGATGAAACCTATTAAATAATACAGCTATAACTAGTTTTAGGACCTTGATGTTAATAACAACCAATACAAGGTCTCTTAAAATTGTAATTCAGAGGTCTTGTTCTACTGTCAGTTCTGTTCTAAAAATTCTAGAAGGCAAAGTTTTAATGTAGGCGAGCTAAACATTTTTCTGTGATTTTAACCAACTTATCTATATGCATGCAAAAATTATAAAGATTCTAAATTGTTTCACAACATTGTTATTAAACACTGTATGTCCAACAAAGCGGCCGTTTAAAGGCTGCTACCGTGGTCATAGGGTGGGTGACAGCATATATAAATACAGCATATATAAATACAGGCCAAGAGGCAATACGAGGCTTCACTTCGCACCCGGCCACCACAAGGTCCGCGTCAAACACCTGAGTTCGCGCTGCCTCGAATGATGTCAGAGACAGGCTGTTGCAAAACGCATATTTTCAGTAATAATAGAAAATGAAATCGCGATGACTGTATACCATCCTGGATCGCTTAGATTTCGCAAAAGCAACTGTTAGTTTGCCGCCCGTAATGTTAACAAATCCGCGTGGCAAGTGGTGGCAATTATTTTCCACTTTTGTGGCGAACATTGATTTTGATTATCAGTAGTCAGGGCGAAAGGCAATTTAGTTGAAACTTACAGTAGAGGTCGCCACTGAACTGCTCATAGTGCTGTTTAGGATGGGGAGATTTACTGTCAGTATGAACATAGTGAATATTACAATGTTTCGTGTGTGAAACCGTACCAAATATATATATCAGTTAGAACTCAAAATCTTCTTTTATAATCATAGTTCTGATCCCGCTGAGCAAAAAAAGAATAGGAACATTTCTTTCAGTGGGCTGGACAAGAATGTAAACTTGCAGGCTGGGAATTATAGTCAATACGGTCTCCATCACTTTCTGGCTGGCTACAGAAATAGTTGGCAGGGTCTCGTAAAAGACGGCCAACAATACATACAACAATTCCAAATACGGTCCAAAGAGAATTAATATGACAACCAGCCCGCCACCCCATACATGATGCGTATCATCCGGGAAATTGAACACTGAAAGTGACTGGTAGAAAACAACGAACTCGGTAGTCACTAAGTGGATACCAAAGTGAAATAGGCATAAGCCAGTGCGAGAACAGTGCTAAGGTTTACTCGCGAGTGTGGTAAAAAACTGTGATGGTTGCCACAGTAACCATGAGCGTGACGGAATGAGGAAAGAAGACGATACTAGATAGCGCATAATTAAGAACTGAAGAGTAAGATTGAATCTAGCAGTAAACAGCTGAGGAATAGTAATAAGGAACTAAAGAGTAAGATTGAAGCTAGTAGTAAAAAACTAAAGGATAGTAATAAAGAACTGAAGGATGGTAATAGAGCATTAAAGGATGAAATTACCTCAAAACTGAATAGTTTAAATTATAAAATTGATGTTAATCACCATGATCTGAAAATCATAGTAGGGCAACAGTTAAATAAACTGCATAGTACTTTCAAAAAGCGAAACTGACAAAGTTCACAAAGAATTCAAAGTCGCAGATGAAATTCTGGAAGGAAGGTGATTAGAAAGAACAGGCAACGAATCCAACCTTTGCTCTAAACGACTTGAAGAAGTACGTAGTAGAGTAACTGCTTATCTTAAAGATGTAAAGAAAGAGAAATCGAATTGTGAGAAATTACGTGAGGATTGGAAGCAGTAGAAATACGAGTGGAAGACTATGTGCCAGTATTACTAACACAGAAAACAGAGTAACCTCTGGTAGTGCTAGTAATACTATTGTACAGCATGTGGCTTCAGTTGAAGTCGCTTTCATCGGATGTCGTCAATTTATACGTATTGATGCAGGTAAACAAATTTACTCATTAGAGTCCTGGAATGATTTTGAGGGTGTTTTGCCTAGTGCATGGTCAAGCGAAATAAAATTTCTTTTATAAGATGTCATTTATAAGGAGATGTTTTGCGGTGGTCAGCTGATGTAATGATAAGATGCCAAACTCTTTCTGAATTTAAATCTGCATTTATTAATAAGTACTGGTCAAACAATAAACAATAAACAAAACAGAGTTTTGGAGTGGTAAAAAGTTTGCTCCAGGACGTGAGTCAGTAAAACAGTTCTCTAGAAAGTGGCTTTCACGGCTGTCACATCTAACAGAAAAGATGAGACCAGGAAAGGATTATTGTGTGTCTAGAAAGTAAGGCTGGCTTGGTACTGGCAGAAATGAATCATTTCCGCACGTAGACATAATGTGGATAGGTTCATTAAATATTTAGAGCGAGTAGAAAGAGTAGCAGCTGCTGACGAGCAGATGCAAAATGCGAGCTAACATCCCACAGACGTTCAGGCTCATATGCAGTTCTTCCTCGTCGAAATGTCTTGGCTCAAACTCATCTAGGGGCTGAACTGCACGTGTCGCATTACACGCCCTAAATTAGACACTTGTGATCTTTCTGTTAAATTGTCTGGCTGATAGCGAGTTTGCGAATTACAAAGTTAATATAACTTATAATAACAGTAATAATAATATCGGGAGACCGATGGCCCATCTTGTCTGGGCCCTTTAATCCCACAAACGACAATAATATCGGAAAATAAATTAACGACCCACAAATGATGTAGGCCACATAGTTGCGACTTGGTTCAAATGGTTCAAATGGCTCTCAGCACTATGGGACTTAACATTTAACATCTGAGGTCATCATTCCCCTAGAACTACTTAAAGCTAACTAACTTAAGGACATCACACACACCCATGCCTGAGGCAGGATTGGAACCTGCGACCGTAGCAGTCACCCGGTTCCAGACTGAACGCCTAGAATAGCTCGGCCACATCGGCCGGCTAGTTGCTATTTGGTTAGAACAACGTTTATTCAGAAAGAAAACTAATAGCGAAGGTGGTCGTATTTAGAGTTACTGTTACACTAGAGCGCCTATCGATTTGACACAGTTTGTTCATTCACAATCTCAATGGGAAATACAAGTTACCTATGCGAAAAGCTACAGTTCACATAAGGCGCGCGGCTGCTCGCAGCTCAGAGACTAAGTCCCGCGATACCACACAACGCGGAATTTTCTAAGTCGTTTCACTTCCTAGCTGCCTAAAGACCGACCGTCCGCTATCGCGTCTGCATCCGAACTATACACTTTGGTGTCTCTAGCCGAACTGTTCGCCTTTGCGTCTGCAACAGCATTGTCCCTCTGCCCGTCCCCGGTCGCGTTTTCAAGCGCGCCGAACGTCCTCGCTCAATTGACTAGGGCAGTACCCTTCTTTGAAGCCGTCCATCTGGTTGGCTACAGGTTGTTGTTGTTGTTGTTGTTGTGGTCTTGAGTCCTGAGACTCGTATGATGCAGCTCTCCACGCTAATCTATCCTGTGCAAGCTCCTTCATCTCCCAGTACCTACTGCAACCTACATCCTTCTGAATATGCTTAGTGTATTCATGTCTTGGTCTCCCTCTACGATTTTTACCCTCCACGCTGCCCTCCAGTACTAAATTTGTTATCCCTTGATGCCTCAGCACATGTCCTACCAACCGATCCCTTCTTCTAGTCTAGTTGTGCCACAAACTTCTCTTCTCCACAATCCTATTCAATACCTCCTCATTAGTTACGTGATCTACCCACCTAATCTTCAACATTCTTCTGTAGCACCACATTTCGAAAGATTCTATTCTCTTCTTGTCCAAAGTATTTATTGTCCATGTTTCACTTCCATACATGGCTACACTCCATACAAATACTTTCAGAAACGACTTCCTGACACTTATATCTATACTCGATGTTAACAAATTTCTCCTCTTCAGAAACGCTTTCCTTGCCATTGCCAGTCTACATTTTATATCTTCTCTACTTCGACCATCATCATTTACTTTGCTCCCCAAATAGCAAAACATCTTTACTACTTTAAGTGACTCATTTCCTACTTTAATTCCCTCAGCATCACCCGACTTAATGCAACTACATTCCATTATCCTCGTTTTACTTTTGTTGATGTTCATCTTATATCCTCCTTTCAAGACACTGTCCATTCCGTTCAACTGCTCTTCCAAGTCCTTTGCTGTCTCTGACAGAATTACAATGTCATCGACGCACCTTAAAGTTTTTATTTCTTCTCCCTGGATTTTAATACCTACTCCAAATTTTTCTTTTGTTTCCTTTACTGCTTGCTCAATATACAGATAGAATAACATCGGGGAGAGGCTACAACCCTGTCTCACTCCCTTCCCAACCGCTGCTTCCCTTTCATGCCCCTCGACTCTTATAACTGCCATCTGGTTTCTGTACAAATTATAAATAGCCTTTCGCTCCCTGTATTTTACCTCTGCCACCTTTAGAATTTGAAAGAGACTATTCCAGTCAACATTGTCAAAAGCTTGCTCTAAGTCTACAAATGCTAGAAACGTAGTTTTGCCTTTCCTTAATCTTTCTTCTAAGATAAGTCCTAAAGGTCCGTATTTCCTCACGTGTCCCAACATTTCTACGGAATCCAAACTGATCTTCCCCGAGGTCAGCTTCTACCAGTTTTTCCATTCGTCTTTAAATAATTCGCGTTAGTATTTTGCAGCTGTGACTTATTAAACTGATAGTTCGGTAATTTTCACATGTGTCAACGCCTGCTTTCTTTGGGATTGGAATTATTATATTCTTCTTGAAGTCTGAGGGTATTTCGCCTGTCTCGTACATCTTGCTCACCAGATGGTAGAGTTTTGTCAGGACTGGCTCTCCCAAGGCCGTCAGTAGTTCTAATGGAACGTTGTCTACTCCTGGGGCGTTGTTTCGACTCAGGCTTTTCAGTGCTTTGTCAAACTCTTCACGCAGTATCGTATCACCCATTTCATCTTCATCTACATCCTCTTCTATTTCCATAATATTGTCCTCAAGTCCATCGCCCTTGTATAGACCCTCTATATACTCCTTCCACCTTTCTGCTTTCCCCTCTTTGCTTAGAACTGGGTGTCCATCTGAGCTCTTGATTATTCATACAAGTGGCTCTATTTCTCCAAATGTCTCTTTAATTTTCCTGTAGGCTGTATCTATCTTAACCCTAGTTAGATAAGCCGCTACATCCTTACATTTGTCCTCTAGCCATCCCTGCTTAGCCATTTTGCACTTCCTGTCGGTCTCACTTTTGAGACGTTTGTATTCCTTTTTGCCTGCTTCATTTACTGCATTTTTATATTTTCTCCTTTCATCAATTAAATTCAATATTTCATCTGTTACCCAAGGATTTCTACTAGCCCTCGTCTTTTTACCTACTTGATCCTCTGCTGCCTTCATTACTTCATCCCTCAGAGCTACCCATTCGCCTTCTGCTGTATTTCTTTCCCCTATTCCTTACAACTGTTCCCTTACGCTGTCCCTGAAACTCTGTACAACCTCTGGTTTAGTCAGTTTATCCAAGTCCCGTCTCCTTAAATTCCCACCTTTTTGCAGTTTCTTCAGTTTTAATGTACAGTTCATAACCAATAGATTGTGGTCAGAGTCCACATCAGCCCCTGGAAATGTTCTACAATTTAAAACCTGGTTCCTAAATCTCTATCTTACCATTATATAATCTGTCTGAAACCTGTCAGTATCTCTAGGCTTCTTCCATGTATACAACCTTCTTTTATGATTCTTGAACCAAGTGTTAGCTATGATTACGTTATGCTCTGTGCAAAATTCTACCAGACGGCTTCCTCTTTCATTTCTTACCCCCAATCCATATTCGCCTACTATGTTTCCCTCCGTCCATTTTCCTACTATCGAATTCCAGTCACCCATGACTATTAAATTTTCGTCTCCCTTCACTACCTGAATAATTTCTTTTACCTCATCATACATATCTTCAATTTCTTCGTCATCTGCAGAGCTAGTTGGCATATAGACTTGTACTACTGTAGTACGCATGGGCTTCATGTATATCTTGGCCACAATAATGCGTTCACTATGCTGTTTGTAGTAGCTTACCCGCACTCCAATTTTTTTATTCATTATTAAACCTACTCCTGCATTACCCCTATTTGATTTTGTATTTATAACCCTGTATTCACCTGACCAGAAGTCTTGTTCCTCCTGCCACCGAACTTCACTAATTCCCACCATATCTAACTTTAACCTATCCATTTCCGTTTTTAAATTTTCTATCCTACCTGCCCGATTAAGGGGTCTGACATTCCACGCTCCAATCCGTAGAATCCTAGTTTTCTTTCCCGGATAACGACATCCTCTTGAGTAGTCCCCGCCCGGTGATCCGAATGGGGGACTATTTTACCTCCGGAATATTTTACCCAAGAGGACGCCATCATCACTTAACCATGCAGTAAAGCTGCACACCCTCGGGAAAAATTACGGCTGTAGTTTCCCCTTGCCTTCAGCCATTCGCAGCACCACAACAGCAAGGCCATTTTGGTTAGTGTTACAAGACCAGATCAGGCAATCATCCAGACTGTTGCCCCTGCAACTACTGAAAAGGCTGCTGCCCCTCTTCAGGAACCACAAGTTTGTCTGGCCTGTCAACAGATACCCCTCTGTTGTGGTTGCACCTACGGTACGGCTATCTGCATCGTTGAGGCACGCAAGCCTCCCTACCAACAGCAAGGTCCATGGTTCATGGGTCCAGGTTATTCTACATTATTTTACATTTTAACATATTTAAATAAAAGTTGACCATTTTCACGTTCTAAGTAAAGTACCAATAATATCCATTAAATAATAAACGCTAAATTCTTTTACATAAAACCGGTACAATTTCCTTCTTGACTTTGAATGCTACAGACAGTATCCTTGCACCAATGTGCTTTCTGATAAATAAGTAAAGAACAAAACTTTACGACAAATATTCTATTACCTATTGATTCAGTAAGGTGTTGTGCTGTCATCGTTCAATGCGTTTTGTGTGGAGGAAATGATGATATGATGCTTAACTGAAAATACTGATAATTAATATTTGCTATATCTTTTAAACAAATAAAGTTACAAAGTTGATATATGAAAAGTTTGTCATTTTAATGATGCACTTCTATATGAAATGTCGATCATTAAGATCGACCAAAGCGTTCAGATTATAGCATTCAGGTCTTCGTTACAAAACTTCTTAATTTCACTTTAACAATAATTCCTAAACTATTATGGATATGAGCAATATTCAAGTTTTACTGGGATCACAATGAAAATTTCTGGAGGACGGTAGACTAAAATTACTGTGGCTTGATTCCCTGCATAACTACAGAATTAAATAGTTTTCATAAATGTTTCCCTTTTTAGCCGATCTTAGGTCCGCCATATTTCACACTGCTACGTCTCCTCAGCCACCAATGGCTTCTACTGGGTTTCCCTATGACGCAGGTTTCTGGTCTGTCTCACTCACACACTAAAGCGCTTAGGCTTCAATAGACAACAGACACCTGTGAGTTTCCCTACCTCGTGATGAATGTGCGCCCTTTGTGGCAAGTGGTCCTGGACGACGGGGTTCGTTTCACAATTCCTGTAGGCTGACTCTTTCAGCCATATACTTAAATGAGAGCGTAATGTTCGTTAACTCACAAAAATAATAACAGATCTTCTAAGAATCATGTAAACAACGGAAATAATGACAATGGGAACGTGGATGTTAGAAGTGTGGAGGCTCGGAATAGAAGGTCGAACTATCATAAGACCATGGTAGAGGAAAAGGCGGTAGACAGTCACCACGCTGTCGTAAAAGTTATTATGACGGAAGCAGAAATGTAAATACTGCACAGTTGAGACAAGACAGGGAGCAAAATGCTGCCGTATCTGGTGCTGTATCAAATGAACATAACAGGCCGCGTTTGGGAAACTAAATCCTATCTATGAGGAAACTGGTACTCACAAGGCGAAAACAGAAACACAGCCAGTAACAAAATCACACAAACTACAGTCAGCCAACATTCGCAGACAGAAAACAGTGATGATGAAATAGGAATAGACAGTACCAGTGATGTGTTAAACCACTCTCATAATATAGTCTACAGCACTTTCGATACTTTAGAAAATCTGTCAAGGAAGAGAAAGAAAACGCTATAGTTAATATGGATGAAGAAATTAATGCAGTAGAATCTGATATGGACGAAGATTAGGTAAAGGCTTACATCTACGATAATAATAACAATCTGAAGGCTAAAGTTGCGGTAGAGGAACTGGAGTCAGTTTTGCAAAGTTTTAAAGTGGAGGAACTAATGAATGAAGGGGGCAGCTACAATAATGAGGTCAAGGAATCTGATATCTGTATTGACTTGCTGCAAACCGTAAAGGCTGACGACAGTATTCTAGATAGCAATGTTGCGCAGGGACGCAGTTGCCCAGAGGTAGAGAATAGTTTAGCTGATGTGCAGCAAACGAAAGTAGAGGGAGTCGTCAAGTGCCTTGTTTCAAAACTGGTGGACAGATTGGGAAAGGCAGCTAAAAATGTAGAGATTGATGAACCCCAGAATCTAAATGTGAATATACCTGCAACTGAACAAAATTACTTTAGCTGGAAACAAATTGAGAGGGATTTATTAGAAGGTGTTTATGAAAAACCTGTTCAGAGTAAAATAACTCAGCCTGTTATGAAAACTAACATCTCAGGAGTAACAAACAGTACGTTGTCTTCTTGACAGTGGCAGTGAAGCATTTTTTATTCTATTCCTAATAAGAGCTAATTAACTGTCATGGAAGTAAGTGGTTTGAAAATAATATGTGCTACTAGAAACGTTTCTAGACCAGTACAGCACGAAGTTTTGATACCCATTGGCATAGGTGACGTGATAATAGATCATCCTTGTTTAATCGTGGTCTGTTTAAGTGTCGATATGTTAATAGGTACAGATTTTTTCACAAATGATCAGGACAGGAATGATTTTGACCAGAACAACTTAGTTTTGACCTTACCTGACTCTCAGGTAATAAAAGAGCCTTTTATAGGAAGTTATGTAGGCGGTAACAATGAAACCTGGGAGCTGCCTATTAGATTGATACTTAAGGGTACTTGCAGGAAGATACTAAATCCAGTAATAATGTGCATGATGCTAATACAAAGAGATCTGTATCCTAGAAGAAATAGAGGCAAAGGTACAGTCAACAAATAAAATTTCAGGGGAAACAAAGAAGCTTATGCATGTCTGTCAAGGTCCATTCAGGATAATAAGTAAGCGTCATGCAAACGCATACCATTTGGAATTACAGAAGAGTAAGAAGGAATTATTTCTGCGAAATACTGTAGAGCTGAAGAAATTTAAAAATAACAGTAACTAGTTACTGTAGGGAGTCTGCCACTATTTGGTGGATACATGGTTTGGCGCATTGTGCCGTCCCAGCTGGATGAAACTGTGGTTTCCTTTCAAGTTTCATTCCCTTCTTCTGTTCTATCACAGTAAGTAGTGAACATATGTCTTCATGTTGTATGTAGGCTATTAGTTTGTAATGTCTTCTTCCTAGTGAAAATGAGTGATTCCCGAAAATGACCATACCCAAATGATGACTTACGAAAGAATGTGACAAATAGTTTGCAGGAGTAATTTCTGAAGGTTAATATAACAATAGGTAACTTTTGCGTGCAAATAATAGAAAAAGCATGGCTAAAATAAATAAATAATAAATAAGATCTATAAAAATGGTTAGTAACTACGATAATAGAGAGAGAATTTGCATTAAGAGACGTTATTGAAGCTGGAAATTTCTAAACTCTGATCCAATAGACTCAGCATAAAGTAGTAATTTTCAGCTGGGAATAAGGTTGTCTGAAGGTAAGAAAGGGTAAGAATGTGGTGCACCTAGAGTCAAGCCGAAGCGTTTTAATATTAATTAAAGGAGATGTGTGGAAATGGTGTGAGGATCATACCAAATCTATAAGTAAATAATGAGGTCACTAGGCTGACGAACCAAAATGGAGAAAGAAGCGTCGAAATATACGTGTAAATGAAAATTGGGAGAAACAGGAGAAATGAAGTCAGTAGGTTGACATATACGGTTAAATGGTGGAAAACTGATGAGTAATTTCCCTCACGTCTCATAAAAGAGTTGAGAAATGCTTAATCTTGCTTAAGACATATGGTCAATTAACTGATAAATACAGACAACAAAATCAAACAAATGGGTTAACAAATGCAGATCGTAAAGTACGAATATGTTATGATAACAACAGCTTTCTAATTATGTACACAGCAAAGCAAAGTAAGTACTGTCGAAGAAATGACGTCTTTATCATACTAATCCGCACGATAATTCAGCCAAATGAAGATAAAACTTACAAGAGGTTACTCAATTTTCTAAGTTAAAGCAACATTCAAAGTAATAAAATAAATCGCAAGCTTGCCCAAAAAGTCACTATTGAAGAAAATAAATTGAACTGTAGTGCATACAAGCTATCGTGTCCACTCGGATAGCTGAGTGGTCAGTGCGATGGACTGTCATGCCAAGGGGCTCGGCTTCGAACCCGGCTGCTTCGCTGATTTTCTCCGCTCAGGGGCTGAGTGTTGTGTTGTCCTCATTATCATCATCTCATTCCCATCGACACGTAAGTCACCGAAGTGGCGTCAGCAAAAAAGAATTTCACCAGGCGACCGGTCTACCCGACTGCTGTGCTTTATGCAAACAGAAAAAGTTAATTGCAAAGTTTGTTATTTAGGCTAAATAATGAAGTAGAATGTCTCGTTTTTTTGTATATAACTTGTTGCCGATATTCCTTCTGGTAACTTCTCAGCTACTGGAACTATTACAAGAAAACAGAATGTAAAATGCGTTTTGTCCGCACTTAGGTTTAAGATGAGAACAGAAGCTTAGGTTGTTCTCTGTTTCTCAGGAACATGGAGGCTTCATGAAATGCAGCCTACAAGCTGTAGTGGAAAAGGAAGCAAGTCCATTATGTCAGCTTTTATGTGGTTTTTTGTATACGCAGTGCTAAGGAATTTTGATAAAAATCAATTTCATTTAAAGAAGGTCAGCTGTAATAACATTCCATGTTTCTAATATTTAATTTTGCTCAAAAATAAATTTTTTCACAAAACTAGATAGGGAATGATGTGAAGAAACAAGCGCCGTACCGTTTGAGAGAGACAGAGACGAGTGAGTGTGTCGGGACTTACCCCTGTTTACTGCTAGTTGCGCCACGTCACCACAACGGATCTATGCGTAGCACACAAGCATTGCACCAAAATTAAGAATGAAATTAGAACTTAAAACTGCTTATTCAAATTTTGTCAACAAATTATTTAATTTAATAACGTTTAAACTGTCAAGTACCAGATTAATTAGATCAATATTTTACCTAAATACATCGTCTCAAGAAAAAATAAATGGAACTAAATAATAAAGCTAGGAAGTCAGAAAATGGTCATAATGTGAAGATGTGTCTCAAAATTAACTGGTATAACTTTCAACGTGATTAAATCAATATTTTGGTCAGGAATCACATTTTTAAGAAAAATTGAAGGAGCTAAGTATTCGACTTAGAAACGTGAAAACATGTATGATGCTTTATTTCAAAATAAAAATAATAACTATGTAACCCCATTGAGCTACCTCTAATAGTTTTCGAGTAATTTACTGAAAACTAAATTTGGAACAAAAACATCCTTATTTGTAGTAGATTAAGTATCTGTTATATCAATACTAGAAAGTTTTGGTTATAGCACTTGATAAAACCTATTAAATAATACAGCAATAACAAGTTTTAGGTTCTTGATGTTAATAACAACCAATACACGGTCTCTTAAAGTTGGAATTCAGAGGTTTTGTTCTACTGTCAGTTCTGTTCTAAAACTTCTAGACGGCAAAGTTTTAATGCAGGCGAGCTAAAACTTTTTCTGTGATTTTGACAAATTACCTACATGCATGCAAAAATTAAAAAGAATCTGAATTGATTCGTAACATTGTTATGAATCCTCCTCGCGAGGACTGTACACCATCCTGGATCGCTTAGGTTTCGCAAAAGTAACTGTTAGTGTACCGCCCGTAATATTAACAAAACATTTTAGCAAGTGGTGGCAAATATTTTCCACTTTTGTGGGGAACATTAATTTGATTATCAGCACTCAGGGCGAAAGACAATTTAGCAGGAACTTTCCGTAGAGGTCGCCTGTGAACTGCTACCTGTGCTGTTTGGGACAGAGAGATTTACTGTCAGTGAGATCATAATGAATATTACAAGGTTGTACTTGTGAAACTATATATATATCAATTAGAACTGAAAACCGTAATTTATAATCTGATACCACTCAGCAGATGGAGAATAGGAACATTTCTTTCAGTGGGCTGGACAAGATTGGGGACTTGCAGACTGGGAACTATGGACAGTATCCTCTCGATCGCTTTCTGGCTGACCACAGGAAGAGTTGCCAGGCTCTCGTAAAAGACGGCCAACACTATATACAACAATTCCAAATACCGTCCAATGAGAATTAATATGACAACCAACCAGCCGCCCCACATCGCCAATGCTTGGATTCCTAATAATAGCAATAGGTCTCATTTCCTCAGTGTCATTAGTGAGTAGGTTGGCGTTCA
The DNA here is from genome assembly GCF_021461395.2 of Schistocerca americana. Taxonomy (NCBI): domain Eukaryota; kingdom Metazoa; phylum Arthropoda; class Insecta; order Orthoptera; family Acrididae; genus Schistocerca; species Schistocerca americana. The sequence goes on from NC_060123.1 coordinate 318,093,766, forward strand.
ATTCAAAGAGATGTGCCAAACAGTTGAAATACACGGAGTTATATTAATATTATTTTACCAAGGTCTGAATGTTATATTATTAATGGCTGTTTATAGAAATAACAGAATTTTCCTGAATAATTCCTATTTGCTCATGCTGTCTTACTTTTACGCAATGGCTTTGTTTAGCCTAGGAGAAGAGATACTTGCCGGTTTAGCAGACAGATGTGATGACTGTGTGGCGTGAGATGCCTCAGTAATAAGTGTTGCCCTGCAGTAAGGTGTATTGGAACTATGCTGGCATTGCTGCTACGTCTCCTTAAAAATGAACTTGCGACACTGGTGCAACACACTATGACTGTAGCGCCGCTGGCAATGAACATGACAGTTCCACCAAGGCGGTGATGCCATTACTGCCAGAAAATATGCCTCACGCTATGGGTCTGCTGAAGGGAAAGCGCGGCTGTTTCACAAATTAACTCTAACAAAGACACACAAAAGAAACGAAGCCTCAAGAAGGAATTATTCGAATGGAACGAAAATCGGTAGATTTCGTATATATGTACACACAGACGCGTTGTTACGTATTGGCTCTGAGCACTATGGGACTCAACTGCTGAGGTCATTAGTCCCCTAGAACTTAGAACTAGTTAAACCTAACTAACCTAAGGACATCACAAACATCCATGCCCGAGGCAGGATTCGAACCTGCGACCGTAGCGGTCTTGCGGTTCCAGACTGCAGCGCCTTTAACCGCACGGCCACTTCGGCCGGCTGTTACGTATTCAGAAAAATTTTGTGATTTATTAAAGTGAAAGAGCTTCACAAACTGAGCGAATCAGTAACGCGTTGGTCCATCTCTTGCCCATATGCAAGCATTTATTCGGCTTGGCAGTGACTGACAGAGTTGTTCGATGTCCTCCTGGAGGATATCGTGCCAAATTTTGTCCAACTGGCGCATTAGATCGTCATAATCCCGATATACAGGGTGAGTACGAAGTCTTGCCCTGATTATAACAATTTATTATAGAAAGCAGTTTGACATAATAATTTACACTTGATCCCATTACGTAGATTAGTGTCACTAGTTTTTTTTTAAGACCGCTTAGGTTAGTAAACCTCAACGTGAGCTCCCTTGGTAGCTCGGAGAATGTCAATGTCGAGGCGGTATTCCAGTTCCCGCCAGGTGTTTCGTAACACGTGTTCTGTCACAGCACCCACAGCAGCTTGTATCCTAGCCTTCAGTTCGTCGACGTCAGCAACTGGTGTGACGAAGACTCTGTCCCTGATATAGCCCCAGAAAAAAGTCAAGGGGCGTAATGTGGAGAGCGGGGTGGGTAGGGTGTTGCAGCGCTCCTTCCAATCCACCGATCCGGAAATGTTTCGTCCAGTAAAACACGCACTATCATTGCCCAGTAAGGGGGGGGGGGGGGGTGGTGCTCCATTTTGCTGGAAAAATATCCATTGTTGATATTCTTCTAACTGTGGGGCAATGAACTGTTGCAAAACGTCTAAGTAAATATTAGCGGTAATGGATTTTTCAGCGACGAAAAACGGTCCAAAAACCTTGTTATGCATGACGCAGCACCAAACGTTCACTTTTTCGCTGTCTCGCTGTGACTGTGCAGTAGCATGTGGAGACTCTGAACCCCATATACGGACATTATGCCATTTTACCTTCCAACTACTCCCCCCATGAACCATAGACCTTGCCGTTGGTGTGGAGGCTTGCGTGCCGTACAGTAGGTGCAACCACAACGGAGGGGTATCTGTTGAGAGGCCAGACAAACGTAAAGTTCCTGAAGAGTGGCAGCAACCTTTTCAGTAGTTGCAGGGGCAACAGTCTGGATGACTGACTGATTTGGCCATGTAACATTAACCAAAACGGCCTTGCTGTGCTGGTACGGCGAATGGCTGAAAGCAAGGGGAAACTACAGTCGTAATTTTTCCTGAGGGCATGCAGCTTTACTGTATGGTTAAATGATGGTGGCGTCCTCTTTATTAAAATATTCCGGAGGTAAAATAGTCCCCCATTCAGATCTCCGGGCGGTGACTGCTCAGGAGGAAGGTGTTGTCAGGAGAAAAAAAAAATGGCGTTCCACGGGTCGGAGCGTGGAATGTCAGATCCCTTAATCGGGCAGGTAGGTTAGAAAATTTAAAAAGGGAAATGGATAGGTTAAAGTTAGATATAGTGGGAGTTAGTGAAGTTCGGTGGCAGGAGGAACAAAACTTTTGGGCAGGTGAATACAGGGTTATAAATACAAAATCAAATAGAGGTAATGGAGGAGTAGGTTTAATAATGAATTAAACAATAGGAATGCGGGTAAGCTACTACAAACAGCACAGCGAACGCATAGACACGAAGCCCACGCCTACGACAGTAGTACAAGTCTATATGCCAACTAGCTGTGCAGATGACGAAGAAATTGAAGAAATGTATGATGAGATAAAAGAAATTATTCAGATAGTGAAGGGAGACGAAAATTTAATAGTCATGGGTGACTGGAATTCGATAGCAGGAAAAGGAAGAGAAGGAAACGTAGTAGGTGAATATGGATTGGGGGTAAGAAATGAAAGAGGAAGCCGAATGGTGGAATTTTGTGCAGAGCACAACTTAATCATAGCTAACACTTGGTTCAAGAATCATAAAAGAAGGTTGTATACATGGAAGAAGCCTGGAGATACTGACATATTTCAGACAGATTACATAATGGTAAGACAGAGATTTAGGAACCAGCTTTTAAATTGTAAGACATTTCCAGGGGCAGATGTGGACTCTGTCCACAATCTATTGGTTATGAACAGTAGAATAAAACTGAAGAAACTGCAAAAAGATGGGAATTTAAGGAAATGAGACATGGATAAACTGACTAAACCAGAGGGAGTACAGAGTTTCAGGGAGACCATAAGGGAACAATTGACAAGAATGGGGGAAAGAAATAAGGTAGAAGAAGAATGGGTAGCTTTGAGGGATGAAGTAATGAAGGCAGCAGGGGATCAAGTAAGTAAAAGGACGAGGGCTAGTAGAAATCCTTGGGTGACAGAAGAAATATTGAATTGAATTGACGAAAGGGGAAAATATAAAAATGCAGTAAATGAAGCAGGCAAAAAGGAATAAAAACGTCTCAAAAATGAGATCGACAGGAAGTGCAAAATGGTTAAGCAGGGATGGCTAGAGGACAAATTTAAGGATGTAGAGGCATATCTTACTAGGGGTAAGATATATACTGCCTACAGAAAACATTAAAGAGACCTTTAGAGAAAAGAGAACCACTTGTATGAATATCAAGTGCTCAGATGGAAACCCAGTTCTAAGCAAAGAAGGGAAAGCAGAAGGGTTGAAGGAGTATATAGAGGGTCTATACAAGGGCGATGTACTTGAGGGCAATGTTATAGAAATGGAAGAGGAAGCAGATGAAGATGAAATGGGAGATATGATACTGCGTGAAGAGTTTGACAAAGCACTGAAAAGCCTGAGTCGATACAACGCCCCGGGAGTAGACAACATTCCATTAGAACTACTGACAGCCTTGGGAGAGCCAGTCCTGACACAACTCTACCATCTGGTGAGCAAGATGTATGAGACAGGTGAAATACCCTCAGACTTCAAGAAGAATATAATAATTCCAAACCCAAAGAAGGCAGGCGTTGACAGATGTGAAAATTACCGAACTATCAATTTAATAAGTCACGGATGCAAAATACTAATGCGAATTCTTTACAGATGAATGGAAAAAACTGGTAGAAGCCGACCTCGGGGAAGAGCAGCTTGGATTTCGTAGAAATATGGGAACACGTGAGGCAATACCGACCCTACGACTTATTTTAGAAGCTAGATTAAGTAAAGGCAAACCTGCGTTTCTAGCATTTGTAGACTTAGAGAAAGCTTTTGACAATGTTGACTGGAATACTCTCTTTCAAATTCTGATGGTGGCAGGCGTAAAATACAGGGAGTGAAAGACTATTTACAATTTGTACAGAAAGCAGATGGCAGTTATAAGAGACGAGGGACCTGAAAGGGAAGCATTGGTTGGGAAGAGAGTTAGACAGGGTTGTAGCCTCTCCCCGATGTTGTTCAATCTGTATATTCAGCAAGCAGTAAAGGAAAGAAAAGAAAAATTAGGAGTAGGTATTAAAATCCAGGGAGAAGAAATAAAAACCTTAAGGATCGCCGATGACATTGTGATTCTTTCAGAGACAGCAAAGGACTTGGAAGAGCAGTTGAACGGAATGTACAGTGTCTTGAAAGGAGTATATACGATGAACATCAACAAAAGCAAAACGAGGGTAATGGAATGTAGTCGCATTAAGCCGGGTGATGCTGGGGGAATTATATCAGGAAATGAGACACTTACAGTAGTAAAGGTGTTTTGCTATTTGGGGGACAAAATAACTGATGATGGTCGAAGTAGAGAGATTTTAAAATGTAGACTGGCGCCGGCCGCGGTGGTCTAGCGGTTCTGGCGCTGCAGTCCGGAACCGCGGGACTGCTACGGTCGCAGGTTCGAATCCTGCCTCGGGCATGGATGTGTGTGATGTCCTTAGGTTAGTTAGGTTTAAGTAGTTCTAAGTTCTAGGGGACTTATGACCTAAGATGTTGAGTCCCATAGTGCTCAGAGCCATTTTTTTTGTAGACTGGCAATGGCAAGGAAAGCGTTTCTGAAGAAGAGAAATTTGTTAACATCGAGTATAGATTTAAGTGTCAGGAAGTCGTTTCTGAAAGTATTTGTATGGAGTATAGCCATGTATGGAAGTGAAACATGGACGATAAAAAGTTTTGATAAGTAGAGAATAGAAGCTTTTGAAATGTGGTGCTACTGAAGAGTGCTGACAATTAGATGGGTAGATCACGTAACTAATGAGGAGGTACTGAATAAGATTGGGGAGAAGAGGACTTTGTTGCATAACTTGACCAGAAGGAGGGATCGGTTGGTAGGACATGTTCTGAGGCATCAAGGGATCACCAATTTAGTATTGGAGGGCAGCGTGGAGGGTAAAAAGTCGTAGAGGGAGACCAAGAGATGAATACACGAAGCAGATTCTGAAGGATGTAGGCTGCAGTACGTACTGGGAGATGAAGAAGCTTGCACAGGATAGAGTAGCATGGAGAGCTGCGTCAAATCAGTCTCTTGACTGAAGACCACAACAACAACAATAAATGGAATATGCAAACTGTTAGATGGATCGTGACTTGAGCACGATATCATCAGTCGGTGTGGAACAGAGATAGTAAGTGCATGTGCAGTGGTGTGTAAGCGTGTATGTTATGTAACGTGTTTGTAGTGCGCTGGAGAGAACTATATTGCAAAATTTACAGTTAGGTTCTTATGCTTGGGAAACGGTGTGAACTAGATTTCAATATTTACATTGTGAAAGAAAACGTTTGAGAGTTTGAGTACTGTATGCTTTGGGGTGTTATAAGAAGTAGTGAAAATAAAAATGCTAGTAGACGGTGACTGTCATTATTAGAAAGAAATTGTTTTCTTCTAACGGATTTTTTTTATTTTTATTTATTTATTTATTTACTTATTTATTTATTTTTTAAATTCGTGGTAAGGTTCCATGGGACCAAACTGTTTAGGTCATCGGTCGCTAGGCTTACACACTAAACTATCTTAAACAAAGGACAACACACACACCCATGCTCGAGGGAGGACTCGAACCTCCGGCGGAGGGAGCCGCACGAACAGTGACAAGGCACCCCTGACCGCACGGCTACCCCGCCCGGCCATCTAACTTAGTTCCACGAAATAATGTGCTTTGAAAAAATTTTTTTTTCATCTTAGTGAATTGCTGTGGCATTGAAACAGTAACTGTCGCTGCAGAGATTTTTAAATAGTTTACTACGTGAAAGACTGGGTCTCCAAAATTGTGAATTGTAATACCCATGCTGAAAGCAGACAGACTCTAACGTCGCCACTGGCGGGTTAAAGTGACTTTTAAACTATTTGAAAACGTTGTACTGGACGGTAATAGCACCGTGGAGCGTGCAACAGAGACTATGGAGAGCTGCATCAAACCAGTCTCAGGACTGAAGACCACAACAACAACAACAACAACAACAACCTTTCCACTGACATGAAAAGTGGATTCATCGGTAAATCTCTGTTGAGAATCTCAGTTGGAAATTCAGCACGTGTCAGCAAATGATTCGGTTGCAAGGTCTGCACGATCTGCACTTTGTAAGCATACAACCTAAGCCTTTCGTGAAGAATCTTCACCACACTTGCTTGCGGTATTTGAAGCTGATGTGATGCTTGACGAGTTGATTTAGACGGACTCGTTTGAAACGATTGCCGAAGACGATCAACAGTGGCATCACTCACACGAGGCCTGCCGCTTTGTGGACGATCTTCAACGCTGTCTTTTTCGTTAAACTTTGCATACCATCGCTTTATTGATTTAACGTCAGGAGGGCTGCGTCAATAAGAAGCCAGAAATTTACGCTGACCACTGATGGGCGATTTCGTTTCGTGAAACCAAAGGACACATTGCGCTTCCTCCTGCTTCGACGCCATTTCGCCTGCAACTAACGTCACCTAACAGACCGCATCGGTGTTGTGGAGTACTAGCGCCATCTATTGGTCGCAACAACTAGTAACACTAACCTATGGAACGGCATCAAATGTACTTTATTCTGTCAAAGGGTTATTCTGTTATTATGATCAGGTCAAAACATTGTGCTCAACCTGTACCTGTATGGCGCTGCCCTTAATGCTCCAGACATTTTCAATTGGAGAGAGATTCGGCGACCATGCTGCCAAAGGTAGTTCTACGAAAACTGTCGCCGTTTATGGGCGTGCATTATCTTGCTGAAATGTAGGTCCAGGATGGCTTACCGTGAAGAGCAACAAAACGGGGCATAGAATATCGTCGACGTACCACTATGCTGTATGAAAACAAATGGCACCAAAGGCGGGCAACTGTCATGTCGGTATCCACTGCTGTCAGGGGAGTGCCTAGACATACGTCTTCGCCGGTCATCTAGGCTCAGTTCGATTCGAGTTTCATCACAGAAACAATTTTGCTCGAGTCAATGAGATTCCATGCCGAAGATATCTGGCGATGCCCCGGACAGTGCTGAGATACCAACTTCACTGTTCTCCTACACACTGTCCGTCAACGAGGGGCGACAGTCAGGGGCGTCATTACTTTTCACAGCACAATCCATTTGGTTGTCATTAGCGGCACACTTATAGCATAGCGGTACGTGGACCGATTCCATGCTCCGTTTTGGTACCCTTCACGGCAAGCCATCGTGTGCATACGTTTCATCAAGATAATGGCAAAAGTGGTTAGTTGATGGTTGACTTGTTTCTTGCTTGGGTTCTCCCTGGTGTCGGCAACCCGCTCGTTCGTTGCCCAACGTGCATCTAGTCGAGATGCCCATAAGCCAGAAAGAAAAGAGGAGGATTTGAGCCCACCGATTCAATCGAGATGCCGACGACGCTGCAGGGCAAGAGGATCTGCGCCCCACCGATTCAACAGATGTAATTCAGATGCAGTGGTGCGCCGTGATACAAGTATTTGCCGAATGTATATAGCTGCAGCTCTTATGACTCAAAGGATTCGAGGACTCCACAAAGATTTTCTGTACTCATTAGACTGTTCATTCCATTCAAGAGATCATGTAATTCTTCTTTACATTCATTCAGGATAGCAATATCATAAGCGAATGTATCTTCGATAACCTTCCGTCTTGAATTTTAATTCCACTCCTGAACCTTTCTTTTATTTCCATCATTGTTTCTTCGATGTACAGGTTGAACAGTAGGGGTGAAAGACTACATCCCTGTGTCTCACCATTTTCAATCCGAGCACTTCGTTCTTGGTCGTTCGCTCTTATTATTCTCTCTTGGCCCTTGTAAATATTATACATTACCAGACTCTCCCTACAGCTTACCACTATTCATCATAAAATTACGACCATCTTTCGCCATTTTACCTTGTCGAACTCTTTTTCCAGGTCAACAAATCCCATGATCGTGTCTCCTTTTTATTTTGACACTAGTTACTGCCAGTCATCCAGGTGGATCACGTATTGGTCTCACCGCTACCTTTTAGTACTCAGCCACACACAATTGATATCATCAAAGTGTACCGGCCTGAAGATGGCGCTGACGCAACGTCGAACTAGTAGCCAAATAACTATGAAATCTTAAGTACAGCTGGAGATGTTTCATTTTTAATAACTTCAGAATTGCCTGTCTGCCTCCTTTACCTTTCCTAAAGCCAAACTGATCGTTATCCAACTCATCCTCAGTTTTATTTTCCATTGTTTTATATGTTATTCTTATCAGTAACTTGGATGCATGAGCTGTTAAGTTGATTTTGCGATAATTCTCGCTCTTTACAGTTATAGATGTCGTCTATGATATTTTTCCGGAAGTGTGATGGTATGTAGCCAAATTCATTCATCCTACACACCAATGTGAATAATCGGTTTTTTGCCACTTCCGCAATGATTTTAGAAATTCTGAAGGAACGTTATGTATCCTTTCTGTCTTAGTTGTTCTTAAGTACTCTAGAGCTCTCTTAAATTCTGATTCTAATACTGGATCCCCTATCTCATCTAAATCAACTCCTGCTTCTTCTCCTATCGCATCAGACAAATCTTCCTCCTCATACAGGCCTTCAATGTATTCTTTCCACCTCTCCGCTCTCTCCTCTGCATTTAACGGTGGAATTCCCGTTGCGCTATTAACGTTATCACCCTTGCTTTTAATGTCACAGAAGGTTTTTCTGACTTTCCTATATGTTGGGTCTATCCTTCCTACAATCATTTCTTTTTCGATGTCTTCACATTTTTCTTGCAGCCATTTCGTCTTAGCTTCCCTGCACTTCCTATTTATTTCATTCCTCAGCGACTTGTATTTCTCTATTCCTGAATTTCCCGGAACGTTTTTGTGCTTCCTCCTTTCATCGATCCACTGAAGTTTTCCTTCTGTTACCCATGGTTTCTTCTCAGCTACCTTCTTTGTACCTATGTTTCCCTTCAGAACTTTTGTGATGGCCCTTTTTAGAGATGTCTATTCCTCTTCAACTGTATTGCCTACTGATCTATTCCTTATTGCTGTATCTATAGCCTTAGAGAACTTGAACCGTATTTCGTCACTCCTTAGTACATCCGTATCACATTTCTTTGCGTATTGATTCTTCCTGCCTAATGTCTTAAACTTCAGCCTACTCTTCATCACTACTATACTGTGATCTGAGTCTATGTCTGCTCCTGGGCACGCCGTACAGTCCAGTATCTCATTTCAGAAACTGACCATAATGTAATCTAACTGAAATCTTCTTTTTTCCAAATACACCTCCTCCTCTTGTGATTCTTGAACAGAGTATTCGCTGTTACTAGCTGAAACTTGTTACAGAATTCAATTAGTCTTTCTCCTCTCTCATTCATTTTCCCAAACCCATATTCTCCTGTAACCTTTTCTTCTACTCCTTCCCCTACAACAGCATTCCAATCCCCCACGACTATTAGATTTTCATCCCCCTTTACGTACCATATTACCCTTTCAATATCCTCATATACTTTCTCTGTCTCTTGATTTTCAGCATGCGACGTCGTCATGTATATCTGCACTATCGTTTCCGATGTTGGTTTGCTGCCTTTTCTGATAAGAACAACCCTATAACTGAAATGTTCAGAGTAAAACACTCTCTGCCCTACCTGCCCATTCATAACAAGTCCTTTTACCGTTATACCATTTTGCGCTGCTGTTATATTACCCTATACGCATCTGACCAGAAATCCTTGTCTTCTTTCCACTTTGCTTCACTAACCCCTACTATATCCAGATTCAGCCTTTGCATTTCGCTTCTCAGATTTCCTAGCATCCCTAATAGATTCAAGCTTCTGGAATTCCACTCCCCGACTCGTAGAACGTTATCCTTTCGATAATTATTCAATCTGTTTCCCTTGGTCACCTCTCCTTAATCAGCCCCCACCGGGAGATCGGAATGGGGGACTATTTCGGCATCGTTTGCCAGTTGCAAGATCATCATGACACTTCTCTCAAGGCCTGTGGAGACACATTGTGTGTCTTTAATGCAGTGGTCTCCATTGCCTTCTGCATATTCATACCGTTGATCACTGCTGATTCTTGCACCTTTCAGGGCAGTTTCCCACGCTCAAGGACAGGAGAGTGCCCTGAATCTCTGTCTGCTCCTCTGCCCACTTTGACATGGCCGTTGGCGGACTGAGGGTGACTTCTTATCCCGAAATATTCGGCCGCCAATGCTGGTTGTTAATCAAAATTTAAGCGGTGGCGGGCTTTGAACCCAGAATCAACGTCGTCTTAATTACTAATCAAAGACGGTACCCTTAAACTACGGGTGCAAACTGTATATATAATGGGAATTCATAAAGTAGCTCCCGTGAGGTTGTTCAAACTGTTGAGCACTTTCAACTCTTCACGTAGTCCACAGAAGTTAGCCGACCGGTGTGGCCGAGCAGCTCTAGGCGTTACGGTCTGGAACCGCGAGACCACTGCGGTCGCAGGTTCGAATCCTGCCTCGGGCATGGATGTGTGTGATGTCCTTAGGTTAGTTAGGTTTAAGCCGTTCTAAGTTCTAGAGGACTGATGACCTCAGCAGTTAAGTCCCATAGTGCTCAGAGCCATTTGAACCACAGAAGTTACTCGCCCAGACAGTCGAAAGTCATGCATTCCTGATATGTCTGGCGTGTTTTGTGTGGCGTTTGTATTTCAGACCATTCTAGATTGAGGTATGTGTAATGGAACATACGACATTTGTAACATGCTAATGAAAATTCCGCTCTTGCAGGTCCTTATAAAAAGTACATCGAGGTTGTACATTGAGACGACAAAAGTCGTGTGTTAGCTCCTAATATCGTTTGGGACCTCCTTTTGCCTCGCATAATGCAGTACCTCAACATGGCATGGACAAAACAAGTCCCTGGAAGTCACCTGCAGAATTTTTTAGCCTTGCCGCCTCTATAGCCGTCCATAATATCAGAAGTGTTTCCTGTGCAGGATTTTGTGCACGAACTGACTCTCGGCTATGTCCCATAAATGTTCAGTAGGATTCATATACTACAGTCTGGGTGGCCAATTTATTTGGTCGAATAGTCCAGAATGCTCTTCAAGCCATCGCAAACGATTGTGGTATGGTGACATGCTGTGATCTCATCCATTAAGATGAATCCCATGAACGCCTGCAAATTGTCTCCAAACATAACCATATCCTGACAATGATTGGTTCAGTTGGACCAGAGAACCCAGTCCATTCCATGTAATGCCAGCCCACACCATTGTGTATTCACCACCTACTTGCACAGTGCCTTGCTGACAACATGGGTCCATGGCTTCGTGGGGTCTGCACCATACTCGAACCCTACCATCGGCTCTTACCAACTGGAATTGGGGCTCATATGACGAGGTCTCTGTTTTTCACTCGTCTAGGGTCCAACAGATATAGTCACGAGCCTAGAATAGGCGGTGCTGGCGATGTCGTGCTGTTAGCAAAGGCAGTGGCGTCTGTGGTCTACTGGCGCTGCTCATTAACACCAAATTTCGCCGCACTGTCCTAACGGTTACGTTCGTCATACGTTCCAAATTAATCTGTGCGGTTATACCCGCCGAATTGCGTGTCTGTTAGCACTGACAACTTTACTCAAACGCTGCTGCTCTCGGTCCTTTAGTGAAGGCTGTTGGCCACTTTGTTATCCGTGGTGACAGGTAATGCCAGACGTGTGGTGTTCTTGACACGCTCTTGACACTGTGGCTCTCGGAATACTGAATTCCCTAATGCTTTCCAGACTGGAATGCCCCACCCGTCCAGCTCCAAGTACCATTCCGATTTTAACGTCTGTTAATTCCCATTGTGCGGCTGTAATCATGTTGGAAACCTTTTCGCATGAATCATCTGAGTACGAATCACTACGTCGACAATGCGTTGCCCTCTTAAGTATTGTGTACGCGGTACTACTGCCATCTCCATATGTGCACATCTCTATCTCATGGATTTTGCCACCTCAGTATGTATAAATGCATGTAAGGTTCGATGACTGTTCTGAAAATAAAATTTTTGTAGTAAGCTTTAAATTTACGTAGAAGATATTGTGAAATTGGACGGATATTTTTCGAAACGCACCGTATAAATGAGTGCTGTTGTGAATCCAATGACCGCATAAGTCACTAACAGAAAAATAAAAGCCATGGGGTCCGCAAGTGAATGAGATTACGAAAAAACAATGTTCTAGTCTTCCACGCAGACGCTGCCGTGTTTTTGCTCTTCCTCAAGTCGCAAATCACCTGCCAGGTACCACTCCAGCTGTGGCGGCCCTCTCCCTGGACAATCTATGCCGGAACAATGGCACCTAACTCCTCCCGGTTCCCCATCTATTACCTGCCCCTTGCAAGAAAGAAAGTGGGCCCGAGTGGCGCTCTCTAGGGAGAACATCGCTCAGGGCAGGCGCTTTGCTACTCAAACCCCTCAAGCGGAGAGCTACTGGCTTCTTCCGCTCTATTCACATACTGAATAAAACTCTGACTTCAGATAGCTTTCTCATAATAAGTCACTTAGTAACTGCCTTTTTTTTCAACTGGTTGATGCATTTAACGATTGAAAAGCTGCAGACTCCAAATCCCCTCTTTTAGTGAATCGTATACATTCTTACTTTCTGGATCTTGTAACATGATTCATTGAATACCGCATGTATTGATTGGTAGTGTGGGAATAAATGGCAGCACTGTGCCTCATTCATCTACATCTACATGGATACTCTTAAAATCACATTTAAGTGCCTGGCAGAGGGTTCATCGACTCACCTTCACAATTGTCTATTATTCCAGTCTCGTATAGCCCGCGGAAAGAACGAACACCTATATCTTCCCGTACGAGAGCTGATTTCCTTTATTTTATCGTGGTGATCGTTTCTCCCTATGTAGGTCGGTCTGAACAAAACGTTTTCGCATTTGGAGGAGAAAGTTGGTGATTGGAATTTCGTGAGAGGATTACGTCGCAACTAAAAACGCCTTTCTTTTAATGATGTCCACCTCATCATATCCTATATCATGACACTGACACTCTCTCCCCTATTTCGCGATAGTGCAAAACGTGGTGCCTTTCTTTGAACTTTTTCGATATACTCCGTCAGTCCTATCTGGTAAGGATGCCACACCACGCAGCAGTATTCTAAAAGAGGACGGACAAGCGTAGTGTAGGCAGTGTCCTTAGTTGATCTGTTACATTTTCTAAGTGTCCTGCCAATAAAACGCAGTCTTTGGTTAGCCTTCCCCACAACATTTTCTATGTGTTCCTTCCGATTTAAGTTGTTCGTAATTGTAATTCCTAAACATTTAGTTGAATTTACGGCCTTATATTTGACTGATTTATCGTGTAACCGAAGTTTAACGGATTCCTTTTAGCACTCATGTGGATGACCTCACACTTTTAGTTTTTTAGGGTCAACTGCCAAATTTCGTACCATTCAGATATCTTTTCTAAATCGTTTTGCAGTTTGTTTTGATCTTCTGATGACTTTATTAGTCGATAAACGACTTAAGACGGCTTCTCAGAAGGTCTCCCAAATCGTTTATATAGATAGGGAACAGCAGAGGGCCTATAACACTTCCTTGGGTAACGCCAGAACGCCAGAAATCAGTTCTGTTTTACTCGATGACTTTTCGTCAATTACTACCAACTGTGACCTCTCTGTCGGGAAGTCACAAATCCAGTCACATAACTGAGACGATATTCCATAAGCATGTACTTGCACTATAAGCCGCTTTTGTGGTACAGTGTCAAAAGCCTTCTGGAAATCCAGAAATACGGAATCGATCTGAAATCCCTTGTCAATAGCACTCAACACTTCATGCGAATAAAGAACTAGTTGTGTTTGACAAGAATTGTGTTCTCTAAACTCATGTTGACTGTTTGTCAATAGGCCGTTTTCTTCGAGGTAATTCACAATGTTCAAACGTAATATGTGTTCCAGAATCCTGCTGCATATCGATGTTAATGATATGGGCCTGTAATTAAGTGGATTACTGCTACAACCTTCTTGAATATTGGTGTGACTTGTGCAACGATTGTAAATTATTATCAAGTATGGAGCTAATGCATCGGCATACTCTGAAAGGAACCCAATTAGTATACAGTCTGGACCAGAAGACTTGCTTTTATTAAGTGATTTAAGTTGCTTCACTATTCCGAGGATATTTATTTCTATGTTACTCATGTTGGCAATTGTTCTTTATTCGAATTCTGGAATATTTACTTTGTCTTCTTTTGTGAATGCGTTTCGGAAGGCTGTGTTTAGTAGCTGTGCTTTGGCAGCACTGTCTTCGATAGTATCTCCATTGCTATCGCACAGAGAAGGAATTGATTGCTTCTTGCCGCTAACATACTTCACATACGACCAGAATCTCTTTGGATTTTCTGCCGGGTTTCGACACAAAGATTCGTTATGGAAACTGTTATAAGTATCTCGCATTGAAGTCCGCTCTAAATTTCAAGCTTCTGTAAAAGATCGCCAATCTTGGAGTTTTTCGTCTGTTTAAATTTGGCATGCTTGTTTCGTTGTTTCTGCAACAGTGTTCTGACCCGTTTTATGCACCAAGGAGTATCAGCTCCTCGTTTGTTAATTTATTTGGCATAAATCTCTCAACTGCTACCGATACTATATCTCTGATTTCAATCCACATCTGGTCTACACTTATATCATTAATTTGGAAGAAGTGGAGATTGTCTCGCAGGAAGGCATCAAATGAATTGTTATCTGCTTTTTTGAATAATTATATTTTTCTTTTATCTTTGGAGGAATATTATGAATAATAGAAATAACAGGTGTATCTGCATACGTTAATGAGATAAGCCACGTTTCAGTAAAACGGATGTGCGGTCGGACAATGGAACACTTTTAAATCATAGAATTCGCCGCTCATAACTTTAGACATACAACAACATTAAATCATACAATGAAGGCTTTCACGACTGGATGTTTAAGCTGCCGAGAACTCTTCCGGGTTGTGTGGCCGTGGTCGATGGAACTCTTTTATCCGTGACGTTTCGTCCAAAGCTACGTTGGACATCTTCGGAAGTGCTCCCGATCGTGCTGAGTCTTGAAGATTACGAAAGTCGGCAAGACTCAGCACAACCAGGAGTACCTCCGAAGATGTCCAACGTAGCTTTGGACGAAACGTCAGAGATAGAAGAGTTCCATGGTCTACGGCCATACCACCCGGAAGAATTCTCGCCAACAATATTAAACGTGAGACGCCTCAATTTCGTCAATTTGTAGCGTTTGTATCAAATCCAGTTCTTACTAATACCGCCACAATAATAGTTCCCTTTACAGCCGCCATAAGTACTTTTCTTACGTTCAGGATGTTGCTGTCGTGTGACAGAGAACTAAGAACAATAAACGTGGATGTTTCTCATGATACGGTGGACATGCTAAAACCCGGAGAAAAAGTGGGAAAAGACTCTTCTTGATGTTAAAGCAATCTGAAACATACCAGAAGAGTTTAGTAATTAAATGAAAACTAAATGATTTTAAAAGCGCTGGACAGATTTCACTCGCGGAGTCGTTCTTATGTGGAATATGGAAAAATTGAACTTCACACATTTTACGTGTCAGAAATAGGTTCATTACCAATAGACTATATCGCTGCTTCCAAAGCAGCAGTGAACTGTTATTGAAAAAAAGCCTTTGTCTATTATCTTATATTCTACTCATCCAGGAAGTATTTTACTGTCGTCTTGAAGATTACAAAAATATGTTGTCAAAGTCGTTTGTGTCACTGGTCAGGATGATGACAGGAGCAAATATCACTAGTTTACCTTCTCAACAAGACGTATAGCTTATAAAAACAATAGCAAAATATACTGTCCCACGAATATACTGTACGGTAAATAAATTCTTAAATTCAATAATTGCACAAAATTAAACAGAAAATGTTTGTAAGAATACTTATCAGTTTTTAGTTGAATAAAAAGTTGACTGTTGGATCCCTGGATTGTTGAGTAGAAAAGCGATGCACAAAGCGTGTATAATCCTAACAGCAAAGTGGCTCACCACCTGTGACGAATCTTTTGCAATCGTGGCCGAATGAGACGTTCTTCATGGAGATCGACATCAAAATAAAGTCTCAGTTTATGAGAAGAATTTAAGACTATAATGCAAACTAAGTTTTACCTATACTCAAAGGGAAACGAGCATTTTTTTTTACGTAGTCATTTTACAGTTTCTTCTACATCTGTGTACTGCAACGCTAAACATATAAGGTGCAAAATATCTCGAAAAGGTGTAACACATCTTTTCCATTTCTCAGAGTAATGTTCAGGGACTTCGTATGTCAGTTCTAAGAGCGGTTTTATGTGCATTAAATGTGTTGTGAGAGGTACATGTACTAACGGAAATAAACTCAAATAACTTCTGAATTTTCAGAAAACAGTCCGAACAGCCCGCAGGTGTGATACTCTGTTGTCCAACCTTGAATAGATTGAGCGAATTACACCCAAATCGGACACTTATATGGCTCTTGGAGTGACATCTAAGCACAGAGAAAATTTTGCTGACTTTTCAGGGATTCATTATGGCCAGATGCAGATTTAGAGTGGTTCCTGTGCTGTAGAATTAGTTGGCAAAATTAAGTTCTACTAAAAGGCAATATCGAACACAGTGTTAGTTTCAGACGCACAGGGGGCAACTTTATCATCAAGATAGCTTTTCAACAGGGAGACATTTAATGTCGACTGTACTATGATTAAGTCCATGCAAGTTTTGTTACAGGTGTCAGCCCTATTGTTAGATGTCAGAATATTGTTATGAAATGTATGCAAATCTTTCTATGCAACAAAATGCGGATTTATCTCACAAAATGCGTTTCTATTAGTGACAAAACATCGTCAGTAGTAGTATTTTATGTCCGATTTTCTCTTGCACAAGAAAGTGTCATTCTTGCACATTGTAGTAGATATTTGGGCGTTTGGCAATGACTTATTTTACCTAATCTCACGTCGGTTTGCAACACTGCACGTTTCCTGAGGTGAAACACGATACAGCAGAAAAATGGTGGCGGGGCTAAGGCTGCACCTTGTCGTATACCATACACGATTTCTCCAGTCAGAGGAAAATCTCTTTCTTCTATTGGCCACATTATTAAATACAACTTCCTATATTCTTTTGGTAAGTTATAATTTTCTAGATTGAATATGTACGCCGTCAATGCCATAGTGCCTCTATATACTGAGGAGGATCCTGTAATTCCCAGGGTCAAATTCTCAAGACAGGTCGCAGAAGCTACCAGTCAGTATGTCAATGTCTGTAAAAGTTAACGTTTGTAAAATCTGAGGAGTACACGAGTAAACGTTATTCTCCGTTGAGCAACGTTTCTGAAGTCCAAAGCGTGGATACTCAGGATATTACAGCTTCTTAGACACCATACTGTTCTACAGCATATTACTTTATCAGATTTTGATAAATGATGGGAGAACGAAAGAGATAAGTGGTTATGAACGTATCTCTAATCTCCTTTATTTATGAAGAGTTTTAACGACTGAAAAATGATATGGACTGCATGGATTCCATATTTCAGCAAATAGAAACCCATCGTGAGGTTCACTTTTATTGTACTCTGTTGCAAAAACATCAAGCTCAGAATAGCTTCTCTTTATGAGAGAATATCTATATTTTAAATTTAAGAACGAGAAGTGTGTGAGACATCCTTTTGATTCAATTTTATTAGAGTTATTTTTTCCACATACTGCTTCGATTTTTGTCTTGACCAGCTTGTCCTTATTTTTCTAGTACAGTTGAGAAATCACTATTAAACACACCTGCTACTTGTGGCTGATCAGTTACATCAATTTCATTTTAATCAGTAATGATATCATACTGTTTTGTGTCATGATGATCTTCCCATCATTACTCTCCATCCGTCGGCAGAATTACTCTGTCTGAAATAATACGCAAGTTCCTTGAGTTTTAATAATTTTTAAGTAATTCTGAGTATTTTTTGTAGTGTACAGTTACTGTGGGAGTCGTAATTTTTCTTGCCAACAGATACATTTCCCTTTTCCTTCCACAAGGTACTTTAATTCCTCTAGTGATCCATTGCGTTTACATAGGTCAGATTTTCTGTCAGCATTTGGTTCTACACAAATTACATCTGAAGCCATCTCTTGTAAACTATTCTCAATAACATTTTCCATGTAGTTCTAAGGTCAGTAACTCTTCCAACTGATTTCCACTTAACGGAATCTCTACTGTAAGGCACTCTCAGGTTTATCCTCACAAACAGTACATAATGGTCATACAGAGAATTTGTCACTTGGTATACAATTATTTTGTTGCTTTCAGTTTCATCAAAAAAAAAAAAAAAGTTTTATGAGAGGCTTACCGTCTATATCCACCCATGTTGGAAAGCTACTTATACCACAAAGATAGCAGCACATTTTAATATTACATTTGTTCAGTTAAAATTTGTTAGCGCGACTCGTTTTTGATAACCGAACACGTTTTGCTGTGATAACGACAGTTTTACCTTACTACTTGGGACCATCACTTTGCCAATGACATTTACTCAACACACTTCCTGTGAACTAAGAACCACGAAGAATATCATTCAGATGTGCGACTTGATGTTTTGGCACAATCGCCAACATTATGTGTCGGATCAGATTTCGAATTACGGTCCTATCGAATGAGACATTATTTTTCCATTGCAGATTTGGACCACGTAATATTGTTTAAAGTACTAATGGCTCCGCAATGCAGCAACTTCAGTGCAGAAACACACCACACGTGTTGAGTGCGGGTGCAGTGGTCATTTTCCAACGTCGGAGCTGCTTCAGTGTTGCCGGAAAGCTCGTAAATCAGAATTTCCTCTTAAAACTGCCGTAAGATGAAAGAGAACACATTCTGGGAAACGCAGACTGCTGAGTGGTGGAAGAGAAATTATTCCTTGAAGTGGAAAGTAAGCAGAGAGAAATGCAGAGCAAAAACTGCAAACACAGTTTCTGTGTCGTAATTTTGCATTGGCTGCTCGGACATTTGATAGCTCTTGCGAAAAAGATGGTTCCTGGAAGGAGTCTATTCGTGCTCACCAGTAGTTCTCCGGATGGAAATATTAATTCTTCCTCTTTCTGGTGAAGAAACACGACCTCAAAGCGAGTCTTGCCGCATATACTTGGTGTGGATAACGAAATGAACATCATGCAAAGAGTGATGAAAGAAGAATATAGCTATAATTCAAGAAACCACTCTGTCAGTCATGTCACAGACTACCATTACATTGCTTTTCCTCTGTTTCCATACGGCACATCCCGCCGGTGTATTTTGAAATTTACGTTGCTTTTTGGCCCTGTATGTTGCGCTACAGACGTAGCAGAAAATACCCATTTGGTTTCATTCAGCAGTCTTCTTGTCTCATTTGAAGGTATTGCGCAGATCACTTGTGTATTCATTCTGTGTCTTGCACACAGCCAGTTATTTACACCGGGTTTCAAACCGCCCCCCACAACAAAAGCAAGGAGCCATAAAAAACTTTGTTGGATAGAGCAAGGAACATCAGCGAACCAGAGCTGCCTGAGGCGGAGTTAAAACAGCATGGAACCAGAATGAAATTTTCACTCTACAGCGGAGTGTGCCATGATATGAAACTTCCTTGCAGATGCAAACTGCCTGGCTGACCGACGTTCGAACTCGGGACCTTTGCCTCTCACGGGCAAGCATCCTACCGACTGAGCTACCCAAGCACGCCCCACGAGCCGTACCTCACAACTTCATTTCTAAATTCGAGTATCGGTCGGGCGTATAGTTTTAATCTGTCAGGATCTTTCATCCAACCAATGCATAGCTCAAGAATGGTTATTCGTCTGCTGTGGTAAAAAGAGCGTTAATGATGCCGCGTAAAACTAAAAAATATGAACAAGAGCATGGGAAATCGAAAGTTTCCCTGCCTTCCATTAAGTACGCCATGGAACGCGTAGGAAAAATCTTGAAAAAACGGAACATCGGCTAATATACAAACTCTGAAGATACGGGATCACCTAAAATTGTCGAAGCATGCTCGCAGACCGCTGGAAAAACCTGAAATTTATAGGATTCTGTATAGCTGTGGTGAGGTGCACGTTGATACTTTAAGAAGAAGGGTCAAAGGAAAACTAGAAAAGTACACGGTCGGTTGTAGAGAGGGGGAGATAGACATGTCAGATGTTGCGGAACATACTTTGCAGCCAGGAGACCACCACATTCATTTTAATAGGATTCAAGTACTGGCAGCCACAAGCAGCTACTATTAAGGGCTACACAGAGAAGCCACAGAGATTGTAAAACATTCCAGGAATTTTAATAAGAAGGAGAAGGGGGTGAAATTGAATGACATGGAGTGACAGCAACAGCGGACGACGGCACTCCACAACGGCCAACTGCGCTCCGGTATTCAAGCATGTGACGTCACGCCACTGCGTGAGAGCGCGCGCAAACGGAATTTTGCTGCAGGCAGTTGGGAGCGAGGGTGTGAAGCGATCACTTGAAGAAGCTACGTTCCTCTCTGAAAATGTCCTACACTCATGGGGACAAATCGTTGGGTTTAAATATGAAATCCATTCGACCACTGCGTAGTAGCTCGAAACATTTTATTGGTTCTTAGGACCTTGCACACGTGGTCTAGGGATGCAGTCCGGCTTTCGCAGCCGTGTGGTGCGGACGTCCTGTTGTTTCCGCCTGCGGAGCACGCGCGCTCGCTGTTGTTTACATTTCAGCGGCCATCACTTACGTGTCGCTTACATGTACTGGAACCATGGACAACCGTTTTAGGAAATCAACACTACGATTCAGCTTCTGCAACGACTACACACGACCGAAGGTCTTGTAAGAGGAACTTTTCCTACGCGACGTTGCTAAGATCCCAATTTCCGACATTTTGGGCATCCATTGCTCCATATTAAGCAGTATGGTGTACGTCAGAGTCGTCAAAGATTCGGTGTGCGAAAGAATACTTCGTCACACCAAACATGGACTACGCTTTTGCCTGCCACTCGGAGTGCCCGCGCGGTTTGAGGCGTCATGTCACGGACTGCACCGCCCCTCCTGCCGGAGGTTCGAGTCCTCCCTCGGGCATGGGTGTGTGTGTTGTTCTTAGCATAAGTTAGTTTAAGTAACGTGTATGTGTAGGGACCAATGATCAAAGCAGTTTGGTCCCAGTTTGACCTAAGCAGTTTCACACACTTTCGAACATTTGAACGCTTTTTCCACGCCGACGGAAATATCAGTGTGGTCACTGTCGATCTCGAAGGCTTGGGAAGGCCCACCATACGAGTTTTCGACCTCCCGTTCGAACTCCGGGAGGAAGACATTACCGCGCCTTTCCGCCCCTGTGGCACTGTATACGCTTGGCGCAATTCCAAACGTACCCCGTTCTTAACGATTTACGACAGATCACCATCGATCTCCATTGCCACGTGCCATTTTACCTGCAAATTAGCGGGTGCCGCGTGGTCGTCATATACGCCGGCCAACCCAAGACTGTTCCGGGTGCGGCAAAGAAGGCCTCCTGAAGTCTGAGTGTCTTCAGCGACGAATCACCCAACTGACAGCCGCTACAGTGGTACCTCCGACTCCGACGACGGTTTTACCGATCACCTACGCATCGGCGCTCTCTTCTCCTCCCACCTTAACTCCTGGCAGTACTTACAAACCGCCCACAGTGAAGGCGAGCACCGTCCGCGCTACCGCACCTTCTTAGCCAATTACCTACTCGCCATCTTTACGTCAGTCCCGCAGCTGGATGGTGCCACATGCCGACAACACTCCCCCCCCCCCCCCCCCCCCCCGCCCCCCACTGCTGACATCTGAGACTCTCCGCGCTACTTTCTATATCGCAAACCACAGTGGAGTAGGCGCATGGACACGCGCCTCCTTTCTTTTATGCACTGTACCAGAACAAGCTGGTTATTCCCCCGACTCCACTGCCTATTGCTTCACACCTCTTAGTATTATTGTCGTTATTTTTACCGACAACTTGTTAATAAAAACTTTGCTCACCTTCTTCGTGTGTAATGTCTCGTGTTATTATCGCCGGCAGAATGGCATTTTTTCTGTTGTATATAAGCTTGTACCAATAAAGAGGTTTTGTTAATTTTACCCTGTTCCCAGTAAAAAAATCTTCTTCAGAGAGTGATTCAGGGATGGGAGGGGGAAAGCATCGCGGCCAGGCCTCGAGTTTCAACCCCTGCCCCCCTTGCCCCCTTGTCACCACCTGCACAGAACTGACCACTCTACGCTTTTTTTTTTTTAAAAAAAAAGGGGGTTGCATCTTTGATTCATAATCAAAACGTCTCCGGTCCCTGGTTCGAATCCCGCCTTTGCTTAAATTTTGATTAATAATCAGCATTGGCGACCGAAGACTTCCGGTACAAGAAGTCACCCTCATTCTGCCAGCGGCCTTGTCAAAGAGGGCGGAGGAGGGAACAGAGGTTCAGGGCACTCTCTTGTCCTAGGGGTGGGAAATTGCCCCTAAAGGTGTAAGAATTTGCAATGATCAACGGCATGAGAATGCAGTAGGCTCTGGAAACCACTACAATGAAGACACACAACAGGTATCCACAGGACATGTGGCCTGTAATTGAAAAAGTGTCATAATCTCTCCATTGGCAAAAGATTCCGGAATAGTCCCCCATTCGGATCTCCGGGAGGGGACTGACAAGGGAGGGTACCTTGAAAAATCAAGGGAAGGATACTTCTCTACGAGTCTGGGCGTGGAATGTCAGAAACTTGAACGTGGTATGGAAACTGGAAAATCTGAAAAGGGAAATGCAAAGGCTCAATCTTGATAGTAGGTGACAGTGAAGTGAAGTGGAAAGAAGACAAGGATTTCTGGTCAGATGAGTATAGGGTAATATCAACAGCAGCAGAAGGAGTAGGATTCGTTATGAATAGGAAGGTAGGACAGAGAATGTGTTTCTGTGAACAGTTCAGTGTCAGGGTCATTCTTATTAGAATCGACAGCAAAGAATGTTCAAGTATACATGCCGACGTCACAATCTGAAAATGAAGAGACAGAGAAAGTGTATGAGGACATTCAAAGGATAATACAGTATGTAAAGTGGGATGAAATTCTAATAGTCATGGGGGACTGGAATGCAGTTGTAGGGGAAGGAATAGAAGAAAAGGTTACAGGAGAATATGGGCTTGGGACAGGGAACGAGAGAGGAGAAAGGCTAATTGAGTTCTGTAACAAATTTCAGCTACTTATAGCGAATACCCTGTTCAACAAACACATGAAGAGGACGTATACTTGGAAAAGGTCGGCTGATACGGGAACATTTCAGTTAGATTACATCATGGTCAGACAGAGATTCCGAAATTACTAACTGGATTTTAAGGCGTACTCCGAAACAGATATAGACTCAGATCACAATATAGTAGTGATGAAGAATAGACTGAAGTTTAAAACATTAGGAACAATCAATACGCAAAGGAGTGGGATACGGAAGTACTAAGGTATTCCAAGATACGCTTGAAGTTCTCTAAGGCTATAGATAAAGCAGTAAGGAATAGCTCAGGAGGCAGTCCAGTTGAAGAGGAATGGATATAAAAAGGGCCATCACAGAAGTTCTGAAGGATAACATAGGTAGAAAGAAGGTAACTGCAAAGAAACCATGGGACCATGGGTAATGGAAGAAATACTTTAGTTGTTTGATGAAAGGAGGAAGTACAAAAATGTTCCGGGGGACTCAGGAATACAGAAACAGAAGTCGCTGAGAATGAAACCAAAAGTATTGAGAGTGCAAGAGGAATTCCATTTTTAAATGCAGAGGAGAGAGCGGATAGGTGGAAAGAATACATTGAAAGCCTCTATGAGGGGAAGATTTGTCCGTTGTGATACAAGAAGAAACAGGAGTCGATTTAGTATTAGAATCAGAATATAAAAGAACTTTGGAGATCCTAAGATCAAATGAGGCAGAATGTCTAAAATCGTTAGTGTAAGTGCCAACGAAACGACTACTCACGTTGTTGAGTGGAATGTATGGGTCTGGCGACATACCATCTGACATTCGGGAAAACGTCATCCACACAATTGCGGAGACGCAAAGAGCTGACAAGTGCGAGAATTATCGCACAATCAGCTTAACAGCACATGAATCCAAGTGGCTGACAAGAATAATACTCAGAAGAATGTAAAAGAAAACTGAGGATGCGCTAGATGACGACCAGATTGGCTTTAGGAAAGGTAAAAGCACGAGAGAGTCAATTCTGACGTTGCGGTTAATAATGGATGCAAGACTAAAGAAAAATCAAGAAACGTTCATAGGATTTGTTGACCTGGAAAAAGCGTTCGATAATGTAAAACGGTGCAAGATGTTCGAAATTCTGAAAAAAGTAGGGGTAAGCTATAGGGAGAGACGGGTCATATACAATATGTACAATAGCCAAGAGGAAATAATAAAGAGTGGACGACCAAGAACGAAGTGCTCGTATTAAAAAGGGTGTATGGCAAGTATCTAGCCTTTCGCCCCTACTATCAATCTGTACATCGAGGAAGCAATGCTGGAAATAAAAGAAAGGTTCAGGAGTGGAATTAAAATTCAAGGTAAAAGGATATCAATGATACGAATCGCTGATGACATTGCTACCCTGAGGGAAAGGGAAGAAGAATTTCATGATCTGCTGAACGGAATGAGCAGTCTAACGAGTAAACAGTATGGACTGAGAGTAAATCGAAGAAAGACGTAGGTAATGAGAAGTAGCAGAAATGAGAACAGCGAGAAACTTAACATCAGGTTTGATGATCACGAAGTAGATGACGTTCAGGAATTCTACTACCAAGGTAGTAAATTAACCAATGACGAATGTAGCAAGGAGGACATCAAAGGCAGACTAGCTACGGCAAAAAGGCATTCCTGGCCAAGAGAAATCTACTAATGACAAATATCGGCCTTAATTTGAGAAAGAAATTTTTGAGAATGTACGTCTGCAGTACAGCATTGTATGGTAATGATACATTGACTGGGGGGGGGGGGGGGGGGGGAACCGGAGCAGGAGAGAATCGAAGCATTTGAGATGTGGGGATACAGACGAATGTTGAAAATTAGGTGGACTGATAAGGGAAGGAATAAACAGGTTCTACGCGGAATCGGGGAGGAAATTAATATGTGGAAAAAAAGGAGAAGGGACAGGATGATAGGACATCATGTTCAGACATGAAGGAGTGACTTCCATGGTACTACAGGGGATTGTAGGGGGCAAAAACTGTAGAGGAAGACAGATATTGGACTACATCCAGCCATTTATTGAGGACGTAGGTTGGAAGAGCTACTCTGAGCTGAAGAGGTTAGCACAGGAGAGGAATTCGTGGCGGGCGGCATCAAACCAGTCAGAAGACTGATAAAAAAAAGACACTTAGTAAGAGATTCTGTAAGTGTACCGTAATGTTCGGCTGGAGGCAGAAAATTGATTGTAGTGCTGACAATTCAAGTTTTACCATCTGAGTACATGTGTTTTTACAAGAGTAAACAGCGTTAGTTTGTCTTTTGTATCGCGAGTGGATACAGGGAGGACACTGAGGCATTTGAATGCGCTGAATATCAGTGAATAATTAAAGTGAAGTAAATGTCGAAGTTAGGCATCTGATGCTGATCCTTCAAGGTGAACAAACAGCTAATATCATCAGTCTCAAATTCAACCACCTCCGCCCCGCTTACGAGGACAGAAAGAGTGTACCAGATCTGACTGCTATAAAGTGAATTCTGTGAGCAAGTGTGAGAAATTGTTCGCTTTGCGTGTGTCTGAAGCGGAACATGGGAACTAGCCCGTTACAGAGCAAGGAAGATTTGAGGAACCGCCTGAAAACCGCATCCAGGCTGGGCAGAACGCTAGCCTCCTCTCGGTAATACGCCGGGAGGATTCCAACCGCGGCCGGCATACCTTCCCGTCCAGAAAACGGTCGCGTTAACTTGCGTGGCTACCCGGGTGGATATTGCTCAAGAGAGTTCAGAGGAAAAGAAGGTAATAAGTACAGGGTGCCTTAGTTAAATTTCCGGTTTCAAATTGCTATTGAAAGATAACTACTGTTCTGAGTGACGTCAAATTTGAACAGCATGTTATTTGGGAGGAGGGGAAAGGGTCAAGGAAAAAATTAATGAAAATTTTACTTATAGATGGCGCTGTGTCAGTGTATGACCACCAACAGACGCGCGGCATATGGCTCATCCTTAGTTTGCATCCGAGACGCCCGACATCGCTGTCTCCATAAAGGATCGCTTGTGACTGTGCACTAGTAGCCCTGCAGAAGTTCCGGACATCCACTGGTATGAAAAAAAGGCATTGGTTCGATGTCTGCTAATGGCCTGGAGAAAACTATTACAAAATTGGAATAGGCAGGTTCTTTTGAAGTGCAGGGTGGCAGAGAGAGGAAAACAGTTAATCTGACTTCTGTCGAAGGTGTGGCAATAGCATTGTTATAGGGGCCCAGCGGAGGTGTGCAAATATGCAGTGAACGGAGAATTGCCCGAACGTTGGACATTTATGAGTGCACGGTGTATTAAATGCTACGAAAGATTCTGCGTTGTCTCCCACACAAAATCACTATTGTTCAGTAGCTGCTTCCTGCTGTCCTGCCAGCAAAACAATCGTTCACTCTGCAGTTTCTAGGACCCAGTGGAGATGAACAATAAATGGCCAAGGAACGTTCTGTGAACAGACGAACCCCATTTCCACATCTGAGGGCATTTTAATACGCAGAGCTGCGGAATGGAGGGAACAGAGAACCCGCACGCACTTCAACCGGTAAAACTTCATTCTGCAAAGGTGACCGTGAGGTGACGGCCCGCGGCTTCGTTTATCGCAGGGCCTGCGTGACCTGTTTCCCGTACAGTGAGAGTCTCTTTTGCACATTGTACGAGTGGGGTCATTTCTGTGTACGACGGCGCTCCTCCGCACTTTGCGCAGACAATCATTTCCCTACAGCCTGGCCATCCATATCATCTGATCCTAATCCATGTGACCTCGGCTGTGGATTTATCTGAAAGATGTTGTGTTCAGTGCTCCAGTTACGAACGTAGCTGAACTGAAGGCACGCAATGCGCAGCGCATTCTGAACGTGATCCACGAGAAACTCCGATCTGTTGCGGAACATTCTGTTTCTCGATTTCAACTTGTGGCAGAAAACTGTGAACAGCATATTGAAAATTCTTGCGCCAGTCTCACGACAATTACAAATAGATGCCATTTTGCTTTTAATGTGTTTTTTGGCCTCAGAGTAAATAAAAACCGATGTCAGTTTGCTTTTTAATCGGTTTTTGGCCTCAGGACAATTAAAAACCAAATTTTCCCATCCATCGTGGTACGAGTTTGCCGTGGTGATAGGCTTACCTAACTACCAACGTCATAACTGTTACCTGCCGAACTTATGTTGTAGTCATTCACATTGAACTGTACGGATGGCCTAATGAGCAACTAAAACCAGAACAGTGGTATTGCGATTCATATGACATTTGGAGATTTGGAGCAACCTAACTTACATTAAGACGCTTACAGCGCCAGCTATTAGTAAAATTTTCGTACTGTTTTTCTTTTTTCATGACGTTTCTCCTAGAACAGTAATATGCTGTTCACGTTTTACGCCAGCAGTTCTTCTCCTTCTACAGCGTTTTAAGACTGGAACATTAATTATGAACACCTCGTGGTTATTATCGAAACTGCGTTGGAATTTGAAGTGGATCAAGTTTTCGTGTTAACAGTTGCAAGTGAACGCTAAGAAACAGCAGTTGTCCGATACCACATTTAATTGAAGCTTCAACAATTTTCAAAAAGAAATATCCGGAATGGCGCTAGCCTGACTAGTAATAGTACTCGTACTATAAAAGAATTGACCGATCTGAGTGCGGAGTGTAGCTTCCCGGCGTGGAAACCATTGTATGATAAAGAGTTACACTAAATACAACTGTTATTCATCACATTTCTTGTTGTTGTTGTGGTCTTCGGCCCGAGAATGGTTTGATGCAGCTCTCCATCCTATACAAGCCTCTTCATCTCCGAATAACTACAGTATCTTACGATTATTTGAACCTGCTTACTGCATTCTTCTGTTTTTAGACTCCACACTTACCTCAAACACTAAAATGATGATTCCTTGATGTATGAGAAGGTCTCCTATCAATCACACCCTTCTTTTAGTCAAGTTGTGCCCTGAATTTCTTTTCTCCTCAATTTGATTTAGTACGTCCTAATCAATTACTCTGTATGTTCATACAGTCTTTAGCATTATTGTGTAGCACCACACTTCTAAAGTTTCTATTCTCCTCTTCTCTGAACTGCTTGTCATCTCCAATTCACTTCTGCACAAGGCTTTTTTCCACATAAATACCATAAGGAAAGACTTCGTAACACTTAAATTTGTGTTGGACAGCAAATTCCTCTTTATCCAATATGGTTTCCATTTTATACCCAGTCTGCATTTTATATCCTCTCTTATTCAGCTGTCAACTACTTCGTCTGGTAACGTCAGGGACTGTCCTCGCTGAGAGGTCTGGAATGGGGTGCACTCAGTCTAGTAATGCCAGTTGCGGAGCTTCTTGCCCGGATAGTAGCGCCACGAGGTCATGAAAACTGGCAACGGCCAGGACAGCGGTGTGCTGACCCCACCCTCTTCCGTAAAGCGTCCAGTGACGTCTTTAGCAAAGGATAACGCGGCGTTTCCTCGGTAACGGCGGTTTCGCCAGGACCTGTGGATAGAGTTAACGTTTACATTTTTTTTTCATTCCATTAGGCTTGTTCTGCTTTTGTTGATCTTCATCTTACAGCAAGACAGTGTCCTTTCCGTTCATTGCTCTTCCATGTCATTTGCTGCCTCTGATAGAACTACAATGCCACCTGCAAAGCTCGAAGTTCTTATTTTTCTACCTGAACTTAAATTCCTTACTCTTATTTTTCTTTGGTTTCCTTTGCTGCTTGCTCGAAATTCAGTTTGAATAACACTGAGGATAGACTACAACCCTGTCTCATTCTCTTTTCAACTACTCCATCACCTTATGCCATATCGTTGCTGCACAAGTTGTAAATAACATTTTTCTCCCTGCATTTTACCTCTTCTACCTACAGAATTTTATAGAGTGTATCTGGGTCAACATTGTCAAAGGTTTCCTGTAGTTTCCGTAGGTTTCTTTCCATAACCCTCTGTTCTAACGTACGTCATAAG
Source organism: Schistocerca americana (assembly GCF_021461395.2). Classification (NCBI taxonomy): domain Eukaryota; kingdom Metazoa; phylum Arthropoda; class Insecta; order Orthoptera; family Acrididae; genus Schistocerca; species Schistocerca americana. Next base: position 318,122,919 of record NC_060123.1, read on the forward strand.
GTCTCTTTGCCTCATGTATTCCTTCATTTCTCTAGAACTCAGATGTTCCCAAATGTCGGTTTTCTATCTGTTTTTCCAAACTTCTAAATAATTCTTGTCACTTTCATGCAACCATGACTCCTCACACTGGTAGTTAATTACTATTTGGCAGCAACACGTCACGGCGACCAGAAGAAAAGTTGACCAACGGCTGGATGCCCTCTACCCGCTGCTCAACGAGGATTGTCTTGTGACAGCCAGAGCGAGAGCACCAGCAGCAGCGAGTACTGTTTGTATAAAGCGTTTATTTTGCATTTTGTTTACGACCTTCCACTAAGGAAGGGATTCTATTTGTGTTTATCTGCTCTGCATAGTAACTAACAGTTCTTGATAAAACTTTACGTAGTTTTCGTGTTAGATTTCTTAGTGTTTTCTTGATCGTTTAGAACAGAAAGCGCCCTAAAACCGTCTTTTGTTTGTTTCGCGGCCGTTAGCCACTAGTCACTTGAATCAGCAGTTGTCTTGTGACAGCCAGAGCGAGAGCACCAGCAGCAGCGAGTACTGTTTGTATAAAGCGTTTTTGTACTTATTTGCTGCGCTTAGCTTTTAAATAGTTTTTCTGGGAAAACCTAGCGTAGTTTTCGCGTCTCGTATTTCAGTGAGTGTTTCTTGATTATCAGAGTAGCTCATCAGAAGATTATCTTGGGAATTTGTCACCGTATAGAGTAGGGTAAACATAGTCATGTGTAGGGACTGTGGTTGTTGTGAGCGGACGCAAGGAGAATTGGCCACTCTTCGGGGGCAGGTGGAGGCTTTGTCTGTTAGGCTCATCGAGCTCGAGGCGCAGGCGTCGGCTCGTAGTGGCGTTGGGGCAACTGTGGTGAGACCTATGCCTACTTCGGTGGCCTTGGAATCACATGGAACCCCTGATGTCGCTGCGTCTTCCGGCAGTGAGCATCTTACCGGTCAGCCATCACTCCAGGGTGAATGGCGGACAGTGGTGGGCTCGCGCGTGCCTGGCCGAAAGGCGATGGTGGGATCTGGCCGCGTGGCGGCTGCCTTACCCCTTTCCAACAGGTACGGGGTGCTTCCTAGTGGTGATGACATCGTTTCCGAGCCACCACAGGATGCCTCGCCTGTTGGGCCAGTGGCCGATTCTCCGGCAAGGTCCCGACAGTCACAGAGGGCGGGCCTATTAGTTATAGGGAGCTCCAACGTTAGGCGGGTTATGGAGCCCCTTAGGAAAATAGCGGGTAGGTCGGGGAAGAATGCCAGCGTGCACTCGGTGTGCTTGCCGGGGGGTCTCGTCAGTAATGTGGAGGAGGCCCTTCCGGCAGCTATTGAACGCACTGGGTGTGACCGGCTGCAGATAGTAGCACATGTCGGAACGAATGACGCCTGCCGCTTGGGTTCTGAGGCCATCCTTGGTTCCTTCCGGCGGCTGGCTGATTTGGTGAAGACAACCAGCATCGTACGCGGAGTGCAAGCTGAGCTTAATATCTGCAGCATAGTGCCCAGAGTCGATCGCGGTCCTCTGGTTTGGAGCCGTGTGGAGGGTCTAAACCAGAGGCTCAGACGACTCTGCGACTATAATGGTTGCAAATTCATCGACCTCCGTTATTGGGTGGAGAACTGTAGGGCCCCCCTAGACAGGTCAGGCGTGCACTACACACCGGAAGCAGCTACTAGGGTAGCAGAGTACGTGTGGCGTGCACACGGGGGTTTTTTAGGTTAGAGGGACCCCCCCTTGGGCGAAACGATAAAATACCTGACGGCTTACCAGAGAGGACATTATCATCGTTGATAAAGAACGTCCGTCCTCAGAGACCAAAAACAGGAAAAGTTAACGTAATATTGGTAAACTGCAGGAGTATCCAGGGCAAGGTTCCTGAATTAGTATCTCTTATTGAAGGAAATAGTGCGCATATAGTATTAGGAACGGAAAGTTGGTTAAAACCGGAAGTGAACAGTAACGAAATCCTAGACACAGAATGGAATATATACCGCAAGGATAGGATAAACGCCAATGGTGGAGGAGTATTTATAGCAGTAAAGATTTCAATAATATCCAGTGAAGTTATTAGCGAATGCGAATGTGAAATAATCTGGGTTAAGTTAAGTATCAAAGGTGGGTCAGATATGATAGTCGGATGCTTCTATAGACCACCTGCATCAGCAACCGTAGTAGTTGAGCGCCTCAGAGAGAACCTGCAGAACGTCGTGAAGAAGTTTCGTGATCATACTATTGTAATAGGGGGAGACTTCAATCTACCAGGTATAGAATGGGATAGTCACACAATCAGAACTGGAGCCAGGGACAGAGACTCTTGTGACATTATCCTGACTGCCTTGTCCGAGAATTACTTCGAGCAGATAGTTAGAGAACCAACTCGTGAAGCTAACGTTTTAGACCTCATAGCAACAAATAGACCGGAACTTTTCGACTCCGTGAATGTAGAAGAGGGTATCAGTGATCATAAGTCAGTGGTTGCATCAATGACTACAAGTGTAATAAGAAATGCCAAGAAAGGAAGGAAAATATATTTGCTTAACAAGAGTGATAGGGCACAAATCGCAGAATATCTGAGTGACCACCATCAAACGTTCATTTCTGAGGAAGAGGATGTGGAACAAAAATGGAAAAAATTCAGAAACATCGTCCAGTACGCCTTAGATAAGTTCGTACCGACTAAGGTCCAAAGCGAGGGGAAAGATCCACCGTGGTATAACAATCATGTACGAAAGGTACTACGGAAACAAAGAAAGCTTCATCATAGGTTTAAGAGTAGTCGAATCATAACTGATAAGGAAAAGCTGAACGAAGCGAAAAAGAGCGTAAAGAGAGCAATGAGAGAAGCATTCAACGAATTCGAACATAAAACATTGGCAAACAATCTAAACAAGAACCCTAAAAAGTTTTGGTCATATGTAAAATCGGTAAGCGGATCTAAATCCCCTATTCAGTCACTCGTTGACCACGATGGCACCGAAACAGAGGACGACCGAAGAAAGGCAGAAATACTGAATTCAGTGTTCCGAAACTGTTTCACTGCGGAAAATCGTAACACGGTCCCTGACTTCAGCCGTCGCACGGACGCCAAAATGGAAAATATTGAAATAAACGATATCGGAATTGAAAAACAACTGCTATCACTTAGTAGCGGAAAAGCATCCGGACCAGACGAGATACCCTTAAGATTCTACAGTGATTATGCTAAAGAACTTGCCCCCTTTCTATCAGCAATTTATCGTAGATCGCTGGAAGAACGTAAAGTACCTAGCGACTGGAAGAAAGCGCAGGTCGTTCCCATTTTCAAGAAGGGTCATAAATCAGATGCGAATAATTATAGGCCTATTTCGCTTACGTCAATCTGTTGTAGAATAATGGAACATGTTTTGTGTTCTCGTATTATGACGTTCTTAGATAATACAAATCTCCTTCATCATAACCAACATGGATTCCGCAAACAGAGATCGTGTGAAACTCAGCTCGCCCTATTTGCCCAAGAAATTCACAGTGCCGTAGACACTGGCGAGCAGATTGATGCCGTATTCCTGGACTTCAGGAAGGCATTTGATACGGTTCCGCACTTACGTTTAGTGAAAAAAATACGAGCTTACGGAATATCGGACCAGGTTTGTGATTGGATTCAGGATTTCCTAGAAGAAAGAACACAACATGTCATTCTTAACGGTTCAAAATCTGCAGATGTAGAGGTAATTTCGGGAGTACCGCAGGGAAGCGTGATAGGACCTTTATTGTTTACAATATACATAAATGACTTAGTTGACAACATCGGTAGCTCCGTGAGGCTATTTGCAGATGACACGGTTGTCTACAAGAAAGTAGCAACATCAGAAGACTCGTACGTACTCCAGGAGGACCTGCAGAGGATTAATGCATGGTGCGACAGCTGGCAGCTTTCCCTAAACGTAGATAAATGTAATATAATGCGCATACATAGGGGCAGAAATCCATTCCAGTACGACTATGCCATAGGTGGTAAATCATTGGAAGCGGTAACGACCGTAAAATACTTAGGAGTTACTATCCGGAGCGATCTGAAGTGGAATGATCACATAAAACAAATAGTGGGAAAAGCAGGCGCCAGGTTGAGATTCATAGGAAGAATTCTAAGAAAATGTGACTCATCGACGAAAGAAGTAGCTTACAAAACGCTTGTTCGTCCGATTCTTGAGTATTGCTCATCAGTATGGGACCCTTACCAGGTTGGATTAATAGAAGAGATAGACATGATCCAGCGAAAAGCAGCGCGATTCGTCATGGGGACATTTAGTCAGCGCGAGAGCGTTGCGGAGATGCTGAACGAGCTCCAGTGGCGGACACTTCAAGAAAGGCGTTACGCAATACGGAGAGGTTTATTATCGAAATTACGAGAGAGCACATTCCGGGAAGAGATGGGCAACATATTACTACCGCCCACATATATCTCGCGTAATGATCACAACGAAAAGATTCGAGAAATTAGAGCAAATACGGAGACTTACAAGCAGTCGTTCTTCCCACGCACAATTCGTGAATGGAACAGGGAAGGGGGGATCAGATAGTGGTACAATAAGTACCCTCCGCCACACACCGTAAGGTGGCTCGCGGAGTATAGATGTAGATGTAGATGTAGATTCCTCTCTATCTGCTGCGTACGGCCTCCTCCTATACAGACTTTTTGTGCGGCCAATCATGCACTATGCCTCTACCGCCTCGGACAATGCGGCGACTAATCATACTCAGAGACTCCAGTTGCTTCAAAACAATGGGTTAAGATGGATTCTCCATGTCCACCATCACTTTCTTTCACGCTACTTTCACAAGGCAACACAAGAATCTGAAGTCATTCGAAGATTCCAAACGAAAGCAAGAATACTTTATGGAAAGGCGGAAGTCTCAGAAAATCCCCTGATCCGGAACGTAGGAGTTTCACCAAATGTCAAGGACAATGCACTGTGTGATCAAAAGCATCGGGACGCCCCCAAAACATCCGTTTTTCATATCAGGTGCACTGTGCTGCCACCTAGTGCCTGGTACTCCATATCAGGGTACTTAGTAGTCGTTAGACATCGTGAGAGGGCAGAATGAGGCGCTCCGCGGAATTCACGAACTTCGAACGTGGTCAGATGATTGAGGGTCACTTGTGTATACGTCTGTACGCCAGGTTTCCTCACCCCTAAACATCCGTAGGTCCACTGTTTCAGATGGGATAGTGATGGGGAAATATGAAGGGACACCTACAGCACAAAAGCGTACAGGCCGACCTCATCTGTTGACTGATAGAGACCGGCGGCAGTTGAAGAGGCTCGTAATGTGTAACAGGCAGACATCTATCCAGACCATCACACAGGAATTCCAGACTGCATCAGGATCCAATACGAGAACTATGACGGTTGGGGAGAAGTTGAGGAAACTTGGATTTCATGGTCGAGCGGCTGTCCATAAGCCACACCTCACGCCCGTAAATGCCAAACGACGCCTCGCTTGTCGTAAAGAGCGTAAACATGGAACGACTGAACAGTAGAAAAACGTTGTGTGGAGTGAGGAATCACGGTACACAATGTGGCGATCCGATGGCAGGGTGTGGATATGGTGAATGCCAGGTGAACGTCATCTGCCAGCGTGTGTAGTGCCAACAGTAAAATTCGGAGGTTCAAATGGCTCTGAGCACTAAGGGACTCAACTGCTGAGGTCATTAGTCCCCTAGAACTTAGAATTAGTTAAACCTAACTAACCTAAGGACATCACAAACATCCATGCCCGAGGCAGGATTCGAACCTGCGACCGTAGCGGTCTTGCAGTTCCAGACTGCAGCGCCTTTAACCGCACGGCCACTTCAGCCGGCTAAATTCGGAGGCGGCGGTGTTATGGTGTGGTCGCTTTTTTCATGGTGGGGGCTTGCACCCCTTGTTGTTTTGCGTGGTACTATCATAGCACAGGCCTACATTGATGTTTTAAGCACCTTCTTACTTCCTACTGTTGAAGAGCACTTCGGAGATGGTGACTGCGTCTTCCAACATGATCGAGCACCTGTTCATAACGCACAGCCTGTGGCGGAGTGGTTGCGCGACAATAACATCCCTGTAATGGCCTGGCCTGCACAGAGTCCTGACCTAAATCCTATGGAACACCTTACAGTTCTTTTGGGACGCCGACTTCGTGTCAGGCCTCACCGACCGAAGTCGATACCTCTCCTCAGTGCAGCCCTCCGTGAAGAATGGGCTGCCATTATCCAAGAAACCTTCCAGCACCTGCTTGAACGTATGCCTGTGAGAGCGGAAAGTGTCATCAAGGCTAAGGGTTGGCCAACATCATACTGAATTCCAGCATTACCGATGGAGGGCACCACGACAGGTGTCCGTGTACTTTTAATCACGTAGTGTACAAAGAACCTATAGCACTGCTCAACAGCTAAAGCACCAGGCAGTGCAAGATAAACTGTAAAATACACCTACACCGCAAAATAAAGACAACAACTTGAAGTCCTATCGTGTACAGACAAATACAGCAGTTTAGGGTAAATGCTACTTTCACACAGCATGCATTTGTTCATAAGATGTGGGCCGGAGCGTTAAAATAGTGCAGTCGTTGTCGTAATACAGAGGTGATGGGATGTATCTGACGTCCAAAATAATATGATCATTTGCTTTTGGTGGAAGGGTGAAAACATTTCCGAAATGGCTAAGGTTGTAAACTATTCACGTACCCCCGTGGTTAAACTCTATTGTGCATGACAAAATGGTGCTACCCAAAACCATTGACGAGGCAACAATGGTGCACCACGAGTAATAGATGACGGTGGTCAACGACGGCTACGGAGATATATATAGGTGAATAGACATGTAATTGTTGAGCAATTGACCGCCCCACTGAACCAAGTACGTGCCAACAGTGTCTCCTCAAAAAAATGGCTCTGAGCACTATGGGATTTAACATCTGAGGTCATCAGTCCCCTAGAACTTAGAACTACATCTACATCTACATCTACATTGATACTCCGCAAGCCACCCAACGGTGTGTGGCGGAGGGCACTTTACGTGCCACTGTCATTACCTCCCTTTCCTGTTCCAGTCGCGTATGGTTCGCGGGAAGAACGACTGTCTGAAAGCCTCCGTGCGCGCTCTAATCTCTCTAATTTTACATTCGTGATCTCCTCGGGAAGTATAAGTAGGGGGAACCTAAACAACCTAAGGACATCACACACATCCATACCCGAGGCAGGATTCGAACCTGCGACCGTAGCGGTCGCGCGGTTCCAGACTGTAGCGCCTAGACCCGCTCGGCCACATCGGCCGGCAGTGTCTCCTCAACTACAGTTCAGCGAAAGTTGCTGTGTATGGGCTTCCGCAGCAGGCGTCTGTTTCATGCAGCCATGCTGATGGCTGTTCATTGGCGAAAAGGGCTAGAATCTGCACGCGAATAGCACAACTGGACGTCCATTGAGGTGGTGGCAGGTGGCTTTCTCAGATAGATCACGTTTTATGCTCCATCGGACAGAAGGCGGCTGGCGTGTATAAACCTGTAACGGCTGCTGAAATGGTCCAGGCATTCCGTGGGTGATCTCGTTATTCTTGAAGGCGCATTTGATCAACACAAACATACACCTATTCTTGGGGACCATTTTCTACCCGACATGTAGTTTATTCTTTCCTTGTCGCAATGGCATGTACCAGCGAGACTATGCAATGTACGAGGTCACTCAAAAGAAATGCACACTATTTTTTTAAAACCCATCTTTTATTATACAAGTTTGAAAGTTTTACAGCATGTAGATACATCCTTTAGGAGCAATATTTTCATTTCTCCACATAATTTCCATTCCTCTCAACTGCCTTACGCCATATTGGAACCAGTGCCTGTATACCTGCAGCGTAAAATTCTGGACCAACCTATTGGAGCCACTGTTTGGCAGCGTGCACAAGGGAGTCATCATCTTCAAACATTGTTCCACGAAGAGAGTCCTTCAGTTTCCCAAAGAGATGATAGTCACATGGAGCCAGGTCAGGGCTGTAAGACGGGTGTTTCAGTGTTGTCCATCCGAGTTTTGTGATCGCTTCCATGGTTTCTTGACTGACATGTGGCCGTGCATTGTCGTGCAAGAGCAAAACATCCTGCTTCTGCCGATGTGGTCGAACACGACTCAGTCGAGCTTGAAGTTTCTTCAGTGTCGTTACATATGCATAAGAATTTATGGTGGTTCCACTTGGCATGATGTACACAAGCAAGAGTTTCTCGGAATCGAAAAACACCTTAGCCATAACTTTTCTAGCAGAAGGTGCGGTTTTGAATTTCTTTTTCTTGGGTGAATTTGGACGATGGCACTCCATTGATTGCCTCTTCGTCTCTGGTGAAAAATGATGGAACCATGTTTCATCACCTGTCACAATTCTTCCAAGAAATGCATCTCCACTATTCTCGTGCTGTTCCAAAAGTTCGCTGCACACCGTTTTTCTTGTTTCTTTGTGAGCCACTGTCAACATCTTGGGAACCCACCTGGCGCAAACCTTTTTTTAACGCCGACACCTTAGTATTCTTCAAACACTTCCTTCCCCTATCCCAACGTAGCGTGACAATTCGTTCATTGTGATGCGTCTGTCAACAGTCACCAATTCGTTAATTCTCTGCACATTGCCTGGAGTGTGTGCAGTACGAGGCTTGCCGCTGCGAGGAGAACCCTCAGTATTGCCGTGCGCGCTTTCATCATGTAATCTACTTGCCCACCGACTAACTGTACTGCGATCGACAGCAGCATCTCCATACACCTTTTTCAACCTCCTGTGGATGTTTCCCACTGTCTCGTTTTCACAGCACAGGAATTCCATGACAGCACGTTGCTTCTGACGAACGTCAAGTGTAGCAGCCATCTTGAAGACATGCTGTGGCTGCGCCACCCACGGGAACAGGTTGAACTAAGTTTGAGAACAAGCGGGAGGGATGTATCTACGCACTGTAAAACTTTCACACATCCAGATGAAAACTGTATTTTTACAAAATACGTGCTTGGTTCTAGAGCATCGGGATAAGTTCACCGTAATCCCCCGTCCACCAAGCTCCACATATTTAACCCGAATCGAGAACCTGTGCGACCGTCTCGATGTGGCTGTACCAACCACGTATCATCAACCGAGAAACTTGGCGTAGTGAGCCACTGCACAGGGGTCGGCATGGCTCCACATCCTTATTGGTACCTTCCAGAAACTAAGTGATTCTCTTCGTGTACATCTGCGATGAAAAAGGTGGTTATTCGTGGTGAAGACATGTAGCCAAAATAATGGGTAAAAACAGAGCAGACTCCACTGACAAGGTTTCAGAAGTCACCCAATTGTCGCTTCTAACAAGGGAAGGTCACCGGGCCAGGATCGACCTTTTAAAACTGTGAATATACTGGTGAAGGTTAAGCTCCCAGGTATCACATTATGCAGCCATTTATCAAATTAGGGCCTCATTTCTGAGTAATCGTCGAAAAACAATAACCAGTGATGCTCTAAAGCACGAGTTCCTAGGCTGTGTTATGCAGAACACTGGTGTTACGTGGGAAGTTAATAAGTGCTCCACGGAAAATTTTTTAATAAATTGACATTTCTTTTCTCGATATTTTTAAAGATGTTAACTTTAAAAAAATATTTTGTTTTGTGTACCACTATGATTTATAATTCAAGTAATCACTGAATAAAAAAGTTCTTATCATTGTTTAAAATTTCACCGCTCTACAAAATAAACAATGTGTTCCATCACCATACGTGGTTTCTGGAAGAGTTCCGTAAGCGGGAATGTTGGGGAACTCCTGCTCTAGAGTCTTAAAATGTCTCTAATGCTGTGGAGAAGTGGTTAAGACACATTCCTGAGGTGCAGCAAGTTTTGGATTTGAACCCCATCAGGTGTTTCAAAATTCTTTTATTTTCAACCTTTACCGAAATAATTTTGATAACTATTTTATACAGTTCTTTAGTTTACTTGCATTTTTCATTTCAAATCCTTTGCTGCAAGATTTTGATCAGCATATTAACTGTTTTTCATTTGCTGTAATAAATTTTTCCACCTATCACTCTGTTTCCATTTGGAGCTTTTCTGCATGTGGTTTTAATTATTCTTATGTACTTACTTGAACTTCCTTTTCTTCATATTTTATTTTCGTTCATGTTACTGCATTCATTGTTACTGTTCCCAAAGTAGTTTCAGTATCCATTTATTTATAATCTCTTCTTTTGTTTTATAGTCAACTACGTTGTTTTGTCCGTATTGCAACAAGAATTTATGTTTTGATGACGATTGTCACGTAAAGGCCATACGTCTTGTAACGAAAAATACGTTTTTGACAACATTTCAAAGCCAGTATCAATGATTACTTAATTTTTTCTTTTTAACTGAAAAATTGCCATCTTCCAGCGTCTGCGTATTATGATGAATCTGAATAATTGAAGTCACATGGATTGTTTACCAAATGGAAAATAGTGTGATAGAGGCGAAAAAACAGCAAAATAAAAAGTCAATATGATGATAAAAATGACATACCAGAGGACTGGATGTAAAAAATTGCGTTTAAACCAATTAATTGACTAATAATAATGATCCAAAAAATTAGTTATGTAAAGATTTAAAACGGAAATATTTGGAAGCAGAGTAGGAATCTAAAGCCAGAAGCATCTGCACTTCAGGAATTTATCTTAAGCACTACGCTACATCCTTGCTCTTCAATTGTTTTAAACGCTCTAGAGGATCTCGTGAAATTCTTTGTCTCGAATATTCACAAATTAGGACCCACTTTGATGAATGGCTGCAGGCTGTGTTACCTGGGACGATAACATACACCAAACTACAGATGTTTGTAAGTCTGATGCGGTTTTACTTAAATAGATATTACGCCGAGTAGTAGATTCTCTACCTAGCAGCTCTGTTTAAAAATAATAGTTCAATAATGTCATAGGGTCAAGCCGTACACGTCTGCTTTCAATTCCAAGAGCAAATTGACTGCACGTAATAGCCTGTAGCTTTGATCCTGCAGTAAAATGGTCTATGCGTTCGCGAGAATTTCCAAGTAATAAACTAAACAGAAATATTAAACAAAACATAAATGAACAATTAATAAAATGCGGTCTGTTCTAACGTCTGTAATAGCTGTAGACAACACATGAAAATTATGATGAATAAGCTTCATTCAAGAAGGTAAGCATCAAGTATACGCAAAGTGATCCTACAACAAAAATTTACAATACAGAAAGGAAGATAACCTTGAAAAATGCGCTAAAGTTACGTTTAGAGCATTACATGAATGTTAGCAGAATTCCGAAGCTAAACAGTCCTCCAAGACATGAGAAAAACTAAGTCAATTTCTTGATCACCATTTACCAAATATTCGTCAACTCGGATAATACATTCAGTCTGACAGTTTACACAATAACAAGTGAGAGATAACTAGTAGGAAGTCGTACTGTGTGTACTCTCAGTTCCGTAATGCAGTGGAAAAGTTAAAATTCTACTCTGGAGCACATCCAAACCTCGCGGAAGTTAGAGTCCCTTCAAAAGATAAAATACTGTAGTGGCTGTTCACCGCCCAGAATCTATTACTTACACTATCGATTAACACACATTACCACAGGCAGGTCTGCCGTCGTCCAGAACTCACGTAAAAGAGATCTGCAGCGCTCCCTTGAGTACACTACCCAAACAGTGTCTGCTTCCTCTTTACTCCAGCAGTATTTCACAATTAACTCGTATTGCATGAAGGACACTCCCAAGAAAACTACATCGTTGTTATGTGCTACACACATGATACTAACTTGACCAGTTTCCTTGCCGGCCGGAGTGGCCAAGCGGCTCTAGGCGCTTCAATCTGGGACCGCGCGACCGCTACGGTCGCAGGTTCGAATACTGCCTCGGGCATGGATGTGTGTGATGTCCTTAGGTTAGTTAGGTTTAACTAATTCTAGTTTCTAGGAGACTGATGGCCTCAGATGTTAAGTCCATAGTGCTCAGAGCTACTTGAACCATTTGAACCAGTTTCCTTGCCAAACAAATACACCACAACAATATTTAACCAACACACCCTGTTCTTATTTTACAAGTGGGAACTCTTACAACATTTACCTTGTTACTGTGATTATATTTCGGACTAGGTTCTAGGGGACTGATGGACGCAGATGTTAAGTCCCAAAGTGCTCAGAGCCATTTGAACCAGCTTCCTTGCTAAACAAATACCCTATAATAATACTTAACTAAGACACCCAGTTCTTCTTTTACAAGTTGGAACTCTTGCAACATTTATCTTGTTGCTGTGATTATATTTCGGAAATCATTTTTTAAATTTTTATTTATTTATTTATTTATTTTTGAAATGCTCAAGGATGAGGCCTCTTTTTGCATTCACAAACGAACTTGTACGTCTGAATACAAAATTTTTAAATACAGCTGGAACACCACATTTAAACTCAAGAAACAAATTTACGTTCTTCATTAACATCGATTACCTCACTTATGGGGACCAGCTCTTGGAAAAGACCGACAATTTTTAAAAAAACTTATCTCTGCTGTATGGAAAGAACATTATACACCGATTACAAAAATGTATGCTTTTTGGATATTCTCATTTTGTATTTGTTCGTAAATTTAGTCTGAACATAATATCACACAGTGCCACGCCTCTCGGGCATTTTACTGTGTATCACGATACGTGATGTATCCTTATGTTCCCTAATTTTTTCAGTTTTTAGTTGTGGATCGTAAACTCAGGTGTATTCTGGAAGGCTCTGACTACCGGAACCTAATTAAAGGCATATCTACACTGATCAGCATGACTATTACAACCACCCAACTACTATCGGTATAAACCCGTCCAGGCGACAACAGCTTCACCTGGCAAGAAATGGCCGCTAGTCAGACATACGCACGGTGTATGCAGTATCAGTCAGCATACTGTCTGTGTGTTGAACAGGTATGCGAGCGATACATCTGAGATGGACCGAGGGCAGAGTGCGGTGTCCTGGAGCCTCGGACCGAGCTTTTCGGAAACTACACGACACGTCGGGGTTCGAGGAATGCTGTGATGACTGTCCTCAACACGTGGCGAAATCAAGGTGATACCGCGTCCAGACTTCGTGGGACTGCGTGGCCACACCTCACCGCAGATGTCGGACGCTGTAGGCTGGGAAGACTCGTAAAACAGGACAGGCGGGATTAACATCAGACCTCAATGCAGGGTAGAGCACAAGTGTTTCTGAACACACGCGGCACTGAACACTCCTAACGAAGGTCCTCCGCAGCCGACGACCGATGCATGCGCCAATGTTAACACCATGACACCGGCAGCTTCGAGTGAAATGAGCACGTGACAATCGACACTGGACGTTATGGCAGTGGCAGAACGTTGCATGGTCTGATGAATCCCGACACCTTCTTCATAATGGCGACGGGATGGCGGAAATCCATCGATATCCAGAGGAAAGGCTCCTTCACACTTGTACTGCGGAACGGAGACAAGCTGGTGGAGTCTCCATTATGCTTTGGGGAATATTCACGTGGGCATCTGTGGGTCCAGTGGGAGTTGAGCAAGACACCATGACTGCCAAGGATTATCGTATCCTGTTTTCAGACCACGTACAACACTTCACAACGATCTTGTTTCCCGATGGCAGTAGCATATTTTTACTAGATAATGCGTCATGGCCAGCCGTTGGTGGCCGAGCGGTTCTAGGCGCTTCAGTCTGGAACCGCGCGACCGCTACGGTCGCAAGTTCGAATCCTGCCTCGGGCATGGATGTGTGTGATGTCCTTAGGTTAGTTAGGTTTAAGTAGTTCTAAGTTCTAGGGGACTGATGACCTGAAATGTTAAGTCCCATAGTGCTCAGAGCCATTTGAACCAACCAATGCGTCATGTCACAGGGCCAGGAATGAGAGGGAGTGGTTCCAGGAACATAGTGGCGAGTTACAATTGATATGCTGGCCCCCCATCTCACCATATCTGAACCCGGTCGAACACATCTGGGATGAAAGTGGCGTTAGAGCTCGTCATACCCCTCCCCAGAATTTAAGGAAATTATTTGACTTTGTGAGCAGTTGTGGTGCCAACTCCTTCCTGCGATCTACTAAGGCCTCACTGCTTCCATGCCACCACGCTTTGTCGTTGTTATTCGTCCGAAATGTGCGCGTACCGCCTATTAGGTAGGTGGTCATAATGTTCTGGTTGAGCAGTGTGTAACTTAGCTATAACCAAAGACTTCAAATATGTTTGTTTACCTCTGTTTCCGGATTTTGAAACTCGTATGCGTCGTAGTTTCTCTTCTGCTGTTCTATTTCAGTGTATGTTTTTTCTGTGTTAGAATAACGAGATTTAACACCAAACGGAGTTCAGAGGCAACCGGTTCAAAGCAACAGCGAATAATATATATATCATCAGATTCAAAAGTCACCTACAGAAACAGGATGCACAGGCATCCAACACACTCATTAGCATTCCTTGCTGTCATGGAAACAATAAGCCTAAATAAATGGATCTGGCAAATACAAATCTTCTTAGGATACATATGCATTGTCTCTCATAGAACCCCAACGAAATCTACAACAGCTGAATAGGGATGCGAATACCGAAAATGGATGTTGTTGGTCTGACAATGTTGAAGAGAGCGTATTTGATGTAGTAGTACATTTCAATAATGGTGCAATTTCTAGGATTCATGTTCTGAAAACAATTAGACGTCAAGGCTCGAAGGAATATGATTTAAGCGCTAAGTGTTACTGATTGGCTGCGGGTAACGTAAGTCGTGAGAGTTACGGAAGACGCTAAGGTTGTGTAAAAGAATGAAGAAAAAGGTATCGAGAAAAAAGAAACAGGTGATCAAAAGCTGTAAGGAGCTTGAACGTTGTAGTACTTCCTAGTACTAAGGTAGTAAGTTTGTAAATCTTCTTTTGCGAAATACAAGAAACATGAATTTTTATGATTGAGGAACACCTTTCTCCTAAATCGCTGAAGTTAAATTCATCAAAATTTGCAAATATAATTAGAATGACCTCCTCTACCTTGAAAGGTAACCCTGGTGGGATTATTTATATGATTGTGAATGTAGGCAAAATGTAGTGTACAAACAACATTTATTTTCCCAAAACAGACGTAAATTATTCTAAACATGTTATTGATGGAATCTGTAAACAACTAACAGGTGATTTAAGACTACACTGGACAAGGATCCTCGGTGGCAGAGACAGCTTAACTGGTGAAGCGAGTGAAGTACTCCGGCCTTAAAAATGTGCATATCGCAATCTGAACTGATCTGACGCTAAGCAGACTTTGATTGATCAAATCTACTGAATTTTCTCTACATAGGTGCAGCTCAGAGCAACTGGCGATTGAGAGCTGTACGCCCTGATAATGCCAGAGCGACAGTACGTTAGCCTCTTTGCTTCGTGCAGCGATGTTACTTGCGGCTGGCGAGGTGAGTGTGGCGGAGGAGAGATGTGGAGGCGGCACCTATGAATCGATCGCGGCCACGAAAAAAATGCAAAAATCTCACAGTCTAGCGATAGATCGCAATTTACTCTCTGCCTGAGCTCTGAAATCACAGAAGATTTCAGTGTGTGACACACCCGTTCGTTGGCCATACCAAGTACCAATTTGGCTCACTTATACGACAGAGCACATATGGATGCCAAACGTCAAGACTGGTAAGCCAAAAACGAATATGTGTGCCCTCAGCAAACGAGTAGGCCGGGACTCTTGAAGTCACACTGGCGGCACAGTAAGAACTTAACCTCAGGCTCCCCAGTCTAAACTAGTCGCAAGTGAAGTGAGTATAAGGACAGGTCCCAAGTACCAGCCACACATGCCAGACCTTCGACCAGAGGTGCATACCAGACGAAAGTCCAGCCACAAGACAGCACGAACCAGGGCAAGAGTTAAGAAACCTGTATACCTAGAAAAAAATAAACCGCCAATTACTGGCTTTTTTCAGTTTCCACAGAGGGGAAGATGATATTTTCCGAAGCCGGGTCTCTTGCCATGGCAACTAGCAATCAGATACAGTCTCAAAGATCTTTATCTGAATCAACTGTGTCTTGGAGCTCGTTAGTCCTAGCTATGAGGTGTAATAAAGATTCTAGCTCTAAAAACTTCCTGGCAGATTAAAACTGTGTGCCAGACCGAGACTCAAACTCGGGACCTTTGCATTTCGCGGGTAAGTGCTTTACCATCTGAGCTACCAAGCACGACTCACGCCCCGTCCTCACAGCTTTACTTCTGCCAGTCCTTCGTCTCCTACTTTCCAAACTTTACAGAAGCTCCCCTGCGAACCTTGCGAACCTTGCAAAACTCCCGTTCTGGTAATATCCCCTAGGCCAGGGCTTCCCAACGTGTGGCCCGCGGACCCCTTTTCTAGGGGGTCCGCGGCCACCTTTCACCAAATCGTATAAAACAATGGGTAAAATTATTGAATAAAAATGTGAAAATCAAATTCATCACTATCTTTTTTTCGTGTGAAAAACATGAGTACTTTTACTTCATGTCGTATTCCGAAGCAGCCTTTGTGGTTCCTAAGTGAGAACGCATACACAGTTTAGTGCCAGAGAATGCGGCTTCTCTGATTGACTGTTTCGCAACAATATAGGGGTCGTTTGTGCGCCGGCTCAAACCGCTAGATGCGCTGAAACCTGTTACGCATGCGGCCCCAGGCATCATTAAATATTAAACTTGCTTTGTCAGTGCATTACCTATTTCATAAGCCGATTTTTGACCTTCAAGTTGTTTTCATTCATCTCTAAACCAAAGACGATACTTGACTTGAGCGGGGGGGGGGGGGGGGGGGGGTCATTCTGAACATGGCACTTGCATTCAGAAGCTTTCAGTTCCCATGGGTTTCGCTCTGAAATTTTCAGTTACTGTGCTCTTGACTGACTAGGGTTCCGCCATGGATTTTCGACTGAAGAACGGGCCTGCCAGCTGAAAAGTTTGGGAAGTCCTGCCCTAGGCTGTGGCTAAGCAATATCCTTTCTTTCAGGAGTGCTAGTCCTGCAAGGTTCGCAAGGAGAGCTTCTGTAAAGTTTGGAAAGTAGGAGACGAGGGACTGGCAGAAGTAAAGCTGTGAGGACGGGGCGTGAGTCTTGCTTGGATAGCTCAGATGGTAGAGCACTTGCGTGCGAAAGGCAAAGGTCCCGAGTTCGAGTCTTGGCTCAGCACACAGTTTTAATCTGCCAGGAAGTTTCATATCAGCGCACACTTCGCTGCAGAGTGGAAACTCTCGTTCTAGCTCTAAAAGTTTCTCAGATGCTGGTGTGTTGTTATACAACAGAGGTGGCTGGAGAAGTGGTTCACTGGTGTACTTGAACAATTGGCAAACACAAAAATTTGTGTTTTTTTATTACAAGTGGCTCTGCACACAATACCTGGGTTATGACTACACTATGTACACACATTCCTTTAGACCATCGGCTCAATCCAAGCTTCTGCTGGCGCCACAGCAGGTAGTGTGGCATTGCTCTGCTGGAGTCCTGTCTCAATGAGGAGTGGCCCTGTCTACACTGTACGGCTGTGGGCCTGTCCGGCAGGTTTTACTAAGGGATGGGCTCGCCGCAAATTGCTTTCAACTCCCAAAAAGCCGTTTCTACGAGCTACAAACCATAAAAATAATTCATGCTTTTAGCGCCCTACCCGGCTCCATCAGGTGCGTCAGGTTCTAATAAAATCTTTAACAATTTTCTGTATGCGAAAAATAGGTGAGAGAGTAACTTGTCATCTTTTAACCTTCCTTGCTTACTTTTTCAGAGAATTATAAGATATAGTGATGCCTGTGATTGTTGGCCTAAACTTTTAAGTGTATTTCTTGCAGCAAAATAAATTTTGTATATTTTTCACAGATTTGCATCTTAACAAAAAACTTTAGGTTCAACATAATCCCCTGTATGTTTTCAGTAGATTGGATTTTTCTAACATGTGCAGTCAGTGCTACCAAAGAAAATGGCACTTCAGTTAATCTGTGTTCTGTTTAGTAGCGTTTTATGTGTGTTAGTGTCAACATTATAATTTAACAAACACGTAACCGATTTTCTGAGAAATACTTTAAGTAGTAACCCTAGTTCTTTGTACAAAATTTGAGCTACTTACGGTTTGTTGATCAGTGTTGCTGTGTGCGAAAAAGGATGTTAAAAATGCAGACCGTTCCGGGACAGGCCCACTTTTAGGCTGCACATTTTTAATTTATACATTCTCAGAACACTGATCCCTCAAAAACTCATTTTCAGTGTCCCTTCCATTTTCGTCCATACTTATTATACACCGATAGATATCAGTAGCTGCAAACTCCTTACAATTAATCACACAGTTGACAACTTCGTCTCATCTCCATTATAATTATCCGGGCTGTTATGCCGTGGTCGGTTGATGAATTCTGAGGTGATTCCCAACGTTTCGTCTCCGACTGCGGGAGACATCTTCAAGGGGGTTCGTAGCTTGATGGAAGGTCCAACACACACACTGGCTCGCTACTGACTGCCGTTAAATTCCGTGTCCGCGCGCCCCCGCGCCGCGGCGTGACGTCACGTGTTTTGAAAACGTCAGTGCAATTGGCCGCTGTCCGTCGCCGTCGATCGCCGTTGCCATCACCCAGTAGTGGACGAGTGGTACACATCTTCTTTAACACCGGCATCCATATACCGTTTAATTTGACGCCCTCCTCCTTTCGGTTGAAATTATTTGGGTGTTTAGCGATTTCGATTGCCTCCCTGTAGAGCCTTTCGTAGTATCCGCTCGTGGCCGCTAGTACTTGCGTCTCCTCGAAACGAATATTGTGGTTCCCTGGCTGGAAAGCATGCTCCGCGACAGCTGATCGTTCCGTTTCTCCTCTTCTACAATTTCCCTTGTGCTCTTCCAAACGTTTAGAAACAGTTCTTTTGGTGGTACCCACATAAACATCACCACAGCTGCATGGGATCCTATACACTCCAGATTTTTCCAATGGTTTGCGAGCGTCCTTGGCGGGCCTAAGGTATTCCTGTATCTTCCTGGTGGGCTTGTAAATTACGGTAATATTCCGCTTCGTCAAGATCCTCCCTATTCTTTCCGTTACATTTTTAACAAACGGCAGAAAAACCTTAGATTTTGCAGTAGCCTGTACGTCAGTGTAATTTCTGCATGGCTGCCTCAACGCACGTTTTATTTCGGCGGACGAATATCCGTTCTTCGTTAGTGCATTGTGGAGATGTTCCATCTCAGCGTCGAGCAACTCAGGTTCACAAATATTTCTAGCTCTGTCCTCTAAAGTCTTGATAACACCCCGCTTCTGTTGTGGGTAGTGCTGCGAATCCCGGTGCAAATAACGGTCCATGTGCGTGGGTTTGCGGTACACTGAGTGGCCCAAACTACCATTTTCGTTTCTAAACACAAGCACATCGAAGAAATGTAGTTTGCCGTCTACCTCCTCCTCCATTGTAAACTGAATTCTTGAGTTTATACTGTTCAGATGTTCGTGGAACCGGCTTAGTTCCTCCCTACCATGTCTCCACAACACAAACGTGTCATCCACGCATCGGAACCATACATTTGGTTTCTTGCTGGCAGTACCTAAGGCCTGTTCTTCGAATTTCTCCATAAAGAAGTTTGCAATTACGGGACTTAGGGGCCTTTCATAGCCACGCCATCCGTTTGCTCATAAAACTGTTCATTCCACTTGAAGTATGTGGTCGTCAAACAACACTTAAACAGCTCTAAAATATCGGCAGGAAAAATTCGATCCAGCTGTTCCAATACATCATTAAGTGGAACCATGGTAAACAGCGATACCACATCGAAGCTGACCAATATGTCCTCTGGCTGGACCACTATGCCATTCAATCTGCTGATGAAATGTGTCGAATTCTTTATATACGAGTCCGAACGGCCCACATGTGGTTTTAGCAGCGTAGTCAAAAACTTGGCTAACGAGTAGGTGGGCGAACCAATGGCACTTAGTATCGGTCTTAACGGAACATTTTCTTTATGAATTTTGGGCAATCCATAAAGCCTCGGTGGTAGCGCAACCGAACTGCAGAGACCTTTCTGTACACTCTCTTCAATGGAGGACTTTTTTATTAACCGCGACACAGTTCTGAGAACGTTGTTAGTGGGGTCCTTATTCAGCTTCCTATATGCTTGCGGATCCAGTAGATCCGTAATTTTTCTCTGATAGTCGGCCACATTCATAACCACCGTTGCGCTTCCTTTGTCAGCTGGGAGAACCAAAATACTATCGTCGTCATTCAGGAGTTTTAAAGCTCTTCTCTCACCCACAGTTATATTACTTTTCGGCGGTTTTGCATTGGCTAATATTCTCACTGTTTCTATACGGATTTCTTCAGCTGTTACAGAATCTACACTGCGAATTCCTGCTTCTACATTGGCTATAATTTCTTCCGTGGGCACAAAACGCGGACTAACAGCAAAATTTCCTCCCTTGGCAAGCACAGATGTCTCATTGTCAGATAACGAACGTTTGGAGAAATTGATAACGGTCCGGGAAACGTCTAAATCCCGAACAGTCTGTTTAGATAGCAAATTATCAAACTTCTTCTTCTGTCTACTAGACGTCGTCAACATACGCTCCCCCATGGTATCATGCAGTAGTCTATCACTTTTATCCCAGTCCCCGCTGCACAGTTTATTACTGATCGTAATATGGAGAGACATTAACTTACAGTTTGTGCTTGCCAAGTCCCGTCGGGTCTGCTGAATGCGCTCTCGTAGTAAGGCCTCCTCAGTCCGTTTGAAAATGCGTTGTGCCTTCCCCGAATAGAACAGTCGCTTTATCTTCAGAAACTTCGGTATAACGCCGACTGCTCTGCAACGAGACAGGAATGTGAGGGACCCCAAATCTGCAGTCTCTTCTTCTGGAGTCCTTCCAGGCATCGCACTTCTCTTGACATCTCCTCCCCGTAGAGGCTCAAATGGTTCAAATGGCTCTGAGCACTATGGGACTCAACTGCTGTGGTCATAAGTCCCCTAGAACTGAGAACTACTTAAACCTAACTAACCTAAGGACATCACACACATCCATGCCCGAGGCAGGATTCGAACCTGCGACCGTCGCGGTCGTGCGGTTCCAGACTGTAGCGCCTTTAACCGCTCGGCCACTCCGGCCGGCCCCCGTAGAGGCGTCTGATACTAAAATGTAAACTTTCACGGCCGGAAATATCATGTCCATTATAATTATCCGGGCTGTTATGCCGTGGTCGGTTGATGAATTCTGAGGTGATTCCCAACGTTTCGTCTCCGACTGCGGGAGACATCTTCAAGGAGGTCCGTAGCTTGATGGAAGGTCCAACACATTACATTTTAGTATCAGACGCCTCTACGGGGAGGAGATGTCAAGAGAAGTGCGATGCCTGGAAGGACTCCAGAAGAAGAGACTGCAGCTTTTGTGTTCCCTCACATTCCTGTCTCGTTGCAGAGCAGTCGGCGTTATACCGAAGTTTCTGAAGATAAAGCGACTGTTCTATTCGGGGAAGGCACAACGCATTTTCAAACGGACTGAGGAGGCCTTACTACGAGAGCGCATTCAGCAGACCCGACGGGACTTGGCAAGCACAAACTGTAAGTTAATGTCTCTCCATATTACGATCAGTAATAAACTGTGCAGCGGGGACTGGGATAAAATTGATAGACTACTGCATGATACCATGGGGGAGCGTATGTTGACGACGTCTAGTAGACAGAAGAAGAAGTTTGATAATTTGCTATCTAAACAGACTGTTCGGGATTTAGACGTTTCCCGGACCGTTATCAATTTCTCCAAACGTTCGTTATCTGACAATGAGACATCTGTGCTTGCCAAGGGAGGAAATTTTGCTGTTAGTCCGCGTTTTGTGCCCACGGAAGAAATTATAGCCAATGTAGAAGCAGGAATTCGCAGTGTAGATTCTGTAACAGCTGAAGAAATCCGTATAGAAACAGTGAGAATATTAGCCAATGCAAAACCGCCGAAAAGTAATATAACTGTGGGTGAGAGAAGAGCTTTAAAACTCCTGAATGACGACGATAGTATTTTGGTTCTCCCAGCTGACAAAGGAAGCGCAACGGTGGTTATGAATGTGGCCGACTATCAGAGAAAAATTACGGATCTACTGGATCCGCAAGCATATAGGAAGCTGAATAAGGACCCCACTAACAACGTTCTCAGAACTGTGTCGCGGTTAATAAAAAAGTCCTCCATTGAAGAGAGTGTACAGAAAGGTCTCTGCAGTTCGGTTGCGCTACCACCGAGGCTTTATGGATTGCCCAAAATTCATAAAGAAAATGTTCCGTTAAGACCGATACTAAGTGCCATTGGTTCGCCCACCTACTCGTTAGCCAAGTTTTTGACTACGCTGTTAAAACCACATGTGGGCCGTTCGGACTCGTATATAAAGAATTCGACACATTTCATCAGCAGATTAAATGGCATAGTGGTCCAGCCGGAGGACATATTGGTCAGCTTCGATGTGGTATCGCTGTTTACCATCGTTCCACTATATGATGTATTGGAACAGCTGGATCGAATTTTTCCTGCCGATATTTTAGAGCTGTTTAAGTGTTGTTTGACGACCACATACTTCAAGTGGAATGAACAGTTTTATGAGCAAACGGATGGCGTGGCTATGGAAAGCCCCCTAAGTCCCGTAATTGCAAACTTCTTTATGGAGAAATTCGAAGAACAGGCCTTAGGTACTGCCAGCAAGAAACCAAATGTATGGTTCCGATGCGTGGATGACACGTTTGTGTTGTGGAGACATGGTAGGGAGGAACTAAGCCGGTTCCACGAACATCTGAACAGTATAAACTCAAGAATTCAGTTTACAATGGAGGAGGAGGTAGACGGCAAACTACATTTCTTCGATGTGCTTGTGTTTAGAAACGAAAATGGTAGTTTGGGCCACTCAGTGTACCGCAAACCCACGCACATGGACCGTTATTTGCACCGGGATTCGCAGCACCACCCACAACAGAAGCGGGGTGTTATCAAGACTTTAGCGGACAGAGCTAGAAATATTTGTGAACCTGAGTTGCTCGACGCTGAGATGGAACATCTCCACAATGCACTAACGAAGAACGGATATTCGTCCGCCGAAATAAAACGTGCGTTGAGGCAGCCATGCAGAAATCACACTGACGTACAGGCTACTGCAAAATCTAAGGTTTTTCTGCCGTTTGTTAAAAATGTAACGGAAAGAATAGGGAGGATCTTGACGAAGCGGAATATTACCGTAATTTACAAGCCCACCAGGAAGATACAGGAATACCTTAGGCCCGCCAAGGACGCTCGCAAACCATTGGAAAAATCTGGAGTGTATAGGATCCCATGCAGCTGTGGTGATGTTTATGTGGGTACCACCAAAAGAACTGTTTCTAAACGTTTGGAAGAGCACAAGGGAAATTGTAGAAGAGGAGAAACGGAACGATCAGCTGTCGCGGAGCATGCTTTCCAGCCAGGGAACCACAATATTCGTTTCGAGGAGACGCAAGTACTAGCGGCCACGAGCGGATACTACGAAAGGCTCTACAGGGAGGCAATCGAAATCGCTAAACACCCAAATAATTTCAACCGAAAGGAGGAGGGCGTCAAATTAAACGGTATATGGATGCCGGTGTTAAAGAAGATGTGTACCACTCGTCCACTACTGGGTGATGGCAACGGCGATCGACGGCGACGGACAGCGGCCAATTGCACTGACGTTTTCAAAACACGTGATGTCACGCCGCGGCGCGGGGGCGCGCGGACACGGAATTTAGCGGCAGTCAGTAGCGAGCCAGTGTGTGTGTTGGACGTTCCATCAAGCTACGAACCCCCTTGAAGATGTCTCCCGCAGTCGGAGACGAAACGTTGGGAATCACCTCAGAATTCATCAACCCACCACGGCATAACAGCCCGGATAATTATAATGGACATGATATTTCCGACCGTGAAAGTTTACATTTTAGTATCACAACTTCGTCTTCCTTAAGGAGAACCAAATTTTTTACTCTAAATCACTACAAGCTTACCAAAAATGATCCCATTAACATGCATTGATATCTCGCAAGGTTCACTACCTAAAATTTTCCTTACGTTCATTACCGAAATAACCATCAATAACTACCCCAACTCCCTCTCCGAAACACCACACAAATTGCCGCTACTGCATCGCCTCTGTCTTCGTAGATTTTCTCTGAGATACTTTCGCTACTTTATGCTGTAACATACCGCCTAACACATCATTTTCACATTCATCACTGAACATCCACTCGCAGTTCAAGTTCCTATCGAGAGCCATCAGTTCACTTCCATCAATAGAAATAAATGTACAGTTTCCTTCCTCTCATGTACATAAATCATTAGCTTCGACCTTCCTAAGTTCAGCATCTGAACATCAGCTTTATCTTCCTTTAACAATATATCACCCAATACCGCCGATGTAGATTAAAATATATCAAAATCTGGCGAGACTACGGCCACGCCACTTTCACAAATATCTTCACAGACTTCCGTCAGTACACCACAAAATTCATCTCTTGCTGACGAGACTACAGCTGTGCCGTCTTCACAGATATCTTGAAATGCTCGTATATCCGTCAGTACAAAATCATCTATATTACTTCCAGCTACTTGTCAATAATTATTACTACTGACTAGTACCTCAGCCGCGTGGTTCTTAGACGTCTTGCCACGGTACACGCGGCTGTCCCCGTCGGATGTTCGAGTCCTCCCTCGGGCTTGGGTGTGTGTGTTGTCCTTAGCGTAAGTTAGTTTAAGTTAGATTAAGTAGTGTGTAAGTGTAGGGACCGATGACAACAGTTTGGTCCCATAGAAGCTTACCACAAATTTACAAATTACTAGTACCTCATCAGAATTCATCACACACTCCACCTCCACCAAACTCCGATCTAAGGCTGAGGTAGATCACAGAATTTTTCGTCAAATATACATTCATTCCATCTTTTACTTTCATTTGACAAAATAAATTTCTGAGCCCCATATTATCATTATCAACGTTCTCTGTACAATTTACAGTATGTGTTGCCCCCTCTTTATGGTTTTGCCGCATAAAATTCTTTCCTATTTTACTACCTCGATTTCCAACAACTGTGGCTTCTTTACACAATTTTCGAAACCCACATATTTTTTAAAATGACGTGTCCTTTTCAAATTCAGTTTATTTTGTCACCTCCTGACCTTATATGCGTCGGCGTATAGCTTTCCGACCTCTTTCCTGTTGTTGGATTTCGTTATGTGCCTGTCTCTTAAATCTTTGTTCCCATTTCCATTTCCCCTCTGAAAACTTTTATTACCATCACTACAATAATTATTCTGGTTCTGGTCAAGATTGTTATTCTGATGATTTCCATGTTCCCCGTTTTGGTACCCATTTCCCCATGTGTTGCTCCGATATGGGGCTCGAATTTCAATGCCTGTTCTAGCATCAGAACAACAACTAAAAATTTATCGATGGGATTTGTCCGATTGTGTACAAGATCCCACAGAAAAATTTCCGAAAAGTGTTGATTTCCGTTAGCACTCCCAGCAGGCGATTTATGTGCATATCAACTTAGCCATTTCGCGCACACAAAAATCCCGCATCGGCCAACTATTTTAACCTTGGTGCATTTAGAAACTCATTCTGAACTGACGTTTTCTTCGCTTGGCCTCAGAATTTGTGCACGAAACAACTGTCAAACACTTCATTGGTGAAGCACTCTTTAACTTTGAAAATGATTGTGCGTTGCATCAAGATGCTTTTTCGTGAATATAATTTTTTCGTCTTCCGACATTCCTCGGACAAAAAAATCTCTAAAATCAGCCGTATGGAATTTTCCATCATTTGTAGAACACTTTGTGTTCTTGAATTATCCAATGGGAAACCTATCACGGTAGTAGCTAGTAGCCCTGAGACGCCCTGCTAAACCCAGAGGACAGGGCAGGTAGTTTAAGCTATGGGAAGGGGCCCAAAAAAGCGGCTGTCAGTTACACTCCAACATACAACCTTTTATTATTTGATGAAACATTACAAGAGCCCAAAAAAATTTTTTTATACACCCAGCTTTAATCTTTGGGGCTTAAAAAAGGTTCAAATGGCTCTGAGCACTATGGGACTCAACATTTGAGGTCATCAGTCCCCTAGAATTTAGAACTACTCCTAACTAACATAATGACATCACATACATCCATGCCCGAGGCAGGATTCCAACCTGCGACAGTAGCGGTCGCGCTGTTCCAGACTGATTTGGGGCTTAATTACCGGCTGAAAGCCACTTTAATATGAAAACGGTTGAAGGCCAATAACTTAAGACTCAAGCATAATCAGAAATTTAAAAGGTAAGCCTTATCTTACAGCAGCTCTTTATTTAGGCTGAAGGCCCAAAGAATCAGACACTTCAAGAGCAAGCAAGTTAAATTCAAATCGGCTGAAGGCCTAAAATTTAAAACTCCATAACATTAATTTTTTTAAATACCAAAAGCCTTACGTGAAACAGTTCTTTAATTTAGGCTGAAGGTCTTAAGAGCAAAACAACTCAAACTCAAAATCGGCTAGAGACGCAACACTTAAAATTCAACAACATTAAAATTTTTAAAATGCCAAAGCTCTTACGTGAAACAGTTATTTAAAGTGGGCTGAAGGCCTAAAGAATCTTACGGCTTAAGGGGGAAAACAACCTTAATTTAAAAAGAAAGGCTAGAAGCCATACAAGTACAAACGACAAGAACAAATAAAAAAAAAGATGTAGTACACCCCAGGGCGCTCAGATGTTAGAGGGTCGGCCTGGAATTCAAACACTAACGCTCGCTTAGGTCAGACAGGCAATCGAGCCAACCTTTCATGGTCCGACGACAACCCAACCGACCAACAGTCAACGGCCCTACCGACAAGATAACTTCCACTTCACCCGATCAGGGCACAACAGGGAGTTCAACGGAACAACGCAGAAAATATTGGCTCCCCAACCAATCATACACGTCAAACTACACACCGTGCTGGACAGCAACAACACGATGAGGAAACTACGCCGCGCGGGAGTAGCCGAGCGGTCTAGGGCGCTGCAGTCATGGACTGTGCGGCTGGTCCCGGCGGAGGTTCGAGTCCTCCCTCGGGCATGGGTGTGTGTGTTTGTCCTTAGGATAATTTAGGACTGATGACCTTAGTAGTTAAGTCCCATATTTCACACACATTTGAACGTTTTTTTGAGGAAACTAGACTGCCTGATATTTACGTGAACGGCCAGGCAAGGTAACCGGAACGTGAACGGCTACAAGGCAGAAGATCCCGCTGGTGCACTTGAATTCAAATAACCAAATTCAGTGAAACTCCACTGGAGGGTGGCTAGAATTTTCCAACTAGAAAACCACATTGTTGCTCGCGGGAATATCCCAACAGTTGACAAGGAACTCTAAACGACAAATGTAAACAGTTCTGACTTGCTGGTAGGTTAAATCAAAACTCAACTATAGTGTCTAGGGTCGGTGAGCTACGGACCTTGTAGCAGTCCCACACTCTCTGACACCACGTAGAGACCGCCAGCGGCCCCAGCCAAAGTACGTCCTGCAGAGAATTCCTCGCTGCTCCACGCCAACCGACCGACTGCCCAGACCCAGAAACGGTGAAACGACCAAATATACGTCGGTCGATGAGACGACCAACAGAACGACCAACCAGTGGTCGTCCCGCTCCAATTTCCCTCCGTCGGACAGTTCATGTGTGTCGCCAGTGGTGGGCGAGCACCGGCTGTCCGCGCCTCACTGGCGCTCCGTCGTCAGCTTAACTGCTGCTGCGTCTCGACTGCACTCCTGGTCCGTCTCCAACTGACAGCCAGACACACGACGATCCGGAAATACTATCGGTCGCTCCAGAGATGGTACGACAGTGCACTTATCGATACGCGCTGCTGCTGCCGATCACCGGCAAGTAAGGCAGGAAGTTAGTGACGCCAGTAAATGGAATAAGGAAACGAGGCGACAGTACCATAATAGAGGATGACAAACAATAAATGGAATAAACGCGAGCCGTGCACGGCTCAAGCCTGATAGCCCGATTCCTGTATAAAGAATTTAATTTTCTCCATACATCTTGGATCTGTTGCTCCCACTACAAAGCTTTGTTACTTATTCCTGATTCAGACTGTTGCCTGTTTTTAACTACCTCCTCCTCACATTCTAGCCCAAAACATGTAAACGCATTTAGTGGTCTCTTTCTCAAAAAAAAAAAAAAAAAAAAAAGGTTCAAATGGCTCTGAGCACTATGGGACTTAACTTCTGAGGTCATCAGTCCCCTAGAACTTGGAACTACTTAAACCTAACTAACCTAAGGACATCACACACATCCATGCCCGAGGAAGGTTCGAATCTGTTACCGCAGCGGTCGCGCGGTTCCAGACTGTAGCGCCTAGAACCGTTCGGCCACCCCGGCCGGTGGTCACTTTCTCAAACGTATTTTGCCTCGGCACATAATTCTTAACATTGCCACCCAGCTCGGTCTGCATCTTTTCCAACTTGCCCTTGAATCCTTTTTATAGTACATTGACTCTGATGTTAACCAGCCCAACCATCTAAGAAGCTGTAAGCATGTCTGCCATTATAGCCGTCAATTTTGTATCAATCATCGATTCGATATCTGATTTAATTGTTGATATTTGTCTTTACATTTTTGAAATTATTGAACTTAGTCCTGTTTTTACTGAACCTCTCTAAGATGTTACCAAACTTAGTTTTGTACCCAACGCACGGTACTAGATCGTATGTATAATAAAATTTACATTACTTGTGACGATAAATTGGCCTAAACCCTTATCCCCTGTGGGATTTTGGACTATTTGAATCAGCAGTAAGTTCCATTTGACACTACCACACTTAGGTTTAGAAGTAACTGG
Organism: Schistocerca americana; assembly: GCF_021461395.2. NCBI lineage: Eukaryota > Metazoa > Arthropoda > Insecta > Orthoptera > Acrididae > Schistocerca > Schistocerca americana. The sequence continues at coordinate 318,151,727 of NC_060123.1, forward strand.
TGCACTACTACTATCTGAATCTCTCAGACTGCGTGTGAGTACAGAAATTGCAGTACATTGGTAGAAGCATAGCGTTTTCCGTATTTTCTTATCGTATATCGTATTTCGTCTTTCTCCTTCTGAGCTACAGTTCTGTTCTTGTTTGTTTTGTGTTTCAGTGAGGGTACCGTTGGAATAAGGAAGGTCATTGGTGTTGTCAGCCTCAGCAAAGTCTGTTTACAGTTTGAGCTTCGTGTACGTAAACAGAATGAGAGAGGCAGCTTGAGAGAACCCTGTCAACGCTTGCGGGCTACCTTGACCTGACGAACAAACATTTCAGCCGAGTCACTGGGAGAGATGAGTGAACGTACTCTCTTTCTTAAATATTTGTTGGGCATCTCCAGGGTGATCTTAGGGATCAAAGTTGCCTCCTCGTCGCGAAGGCAAATTTATCAAATACAGGCCATCCTTGACCGTTTGGCTAACACTTATTACTGTCAACAAAAATACCTTAGTGTTAACTGAAACTGAAAAATTGCAGGACGAAGTTTTGTGCATTGCAACTGTTGATGTTATCCTTCAGTTGGTGTGATGATCAGAAGGGAAGGAATGAACTGGCAATTAAGAGGCATTTCGGAAAGTTGCCAAATCCCTTAATGACTATTCCTAGCCGGCCGTGGTAGCCGAGCGGTTCTAGGCTCTTTAGTCTGGAACCGCGCGACCGCTAAGGTCGCAGGTTCGAATCCTGCTTCGGGAATGGATGTGTGCGATGTCCTTAGGTTAGTTAGGTTTAAGTAGTTCTAAGTTCTAGGGGACTGATGACCTCAGAAGTTAAGTCTCATAGTGCTCAGAGCCATTTGAACCATTTGACTACTATTAAAGGGAAATCGAGATTATCAGCTAATAGTATTTGAGTTATTGTGGTTGTTGGTAAAAAATGAACAAGGTAACATGTTACATGCGGATCGTAGTGTGATTTCCATCGACAACCGGCTCTGAGCACTATGGGACTCAACATCTTAGGTCATAAGTCCCCTATAACTTAGAACTACATAAACCTAACTAACCTAAGGACATCACACACACCCATGCCCGAGGCAGGATTCGAACCTGCGACCGTAGCAGTCCCACGGTTCCGGACTGCAGCGCCAGAACCGCTAGACCACCGCGGCCGGCTCGACAACCGGCCGTCATGTTAGAATTAGTGCTGGAGCATTAGAGTATGCGGAAACGTTGTTGAATTTTCTGGAGGTTTTTTTTATATAAGTGGCTTGGTACACACGAACAAAATTTAAAAATGTGTATCAAGTAAAAAGCAAAAATGAACGTTTGGCTCATTATACAGGGCACAATTATTGAACTATATGAAAAAAAGTAAATTAGATAAAAATTACGGCGTGCACACATTGTATTCAACATGTCAAAGTCACTACAGATACTCAGATTTAGGTTATGGCATATTCGATATGCCTGCCATCATTGACGAGGATGTGGCACAGACGAATAGCGAAATTCTTCATGACCCACTGAAGTGTTGGAACATCGCTTTCGACGACCTCATGAATGGCTGTTCTTTGCTCAGCAATGGATTTCTGAATATTGCTGTACACCTTGTCTTTAATGTAGTCCCAATAAAAGGAGTCGCATGTGTTCAAAATGGTTCAAATGGCTCTGAGCACTATGGGACTTAACTTCTGAGGTCATCAGTCCCCTAGAACTTAGAACTACTTAAACCTAACTAACCTAAGGACATCACACACATCCATGCCCGAGGCAGGATTCGAACCTGCGACCGTAGTGGTTGCGCGGTTCCAGACTGTAGCGCCTAGAACCGCTCGGCCACCTCGGCCTGCGCAAGTGTTCAGATCCGGAGAACATGGCCCCGGCCGCGGTGGCCGAGCGGTTCTAGGAGCTTCAATCTGGAACCGCGCGATCACAACGGCCGCATGTTCGAATCCTGCCTCCGGCATGGATGTGTGTGATGTCCTTAGGTTAGTTAGGTTTAAGTAGTTCTAAGTTCTAGGGGACTGATGACCTCAGAAGTTAAGTCCCATAGCGCTCAGAGCCATTTTGGAGAACATGGCGGCTAATCGACACCCAAGCCAGTGGCCTCTGGATATTCCAGAGCCGGAATGCGGCCCCCAAAGTGTTCCTCCAGGACATAAAACACTCTCCTGCTTCGATGCGCTCGAGCTCCGTCTTGCATGAACCACATCTTCTCGCAATCAGTGTCACTCTGGATAACGGGCTCGAAATCGTCTTCCAAAACCTTCACGTACAGTTCAGCAGTCACCGTGCCATCAAGGAATATCGCACCGATTATTACGCGACCGGGCATTGCACACCACACAGTCACCCGTTGAGGGTGAAGAAACTTCGCGATCGTGAAATGCGGATTCTCAGTGCCCCAAATGCGCCAATTTTGCTTATTGACGAACCCATGCAAACGAAACTGGGCTTCGTCGCTAAACCAAACAATATTCACATCACAGTCCTGTTCGTCAATTCTGTGGACAGTAGCGTTGGCGAAACATAACCTCTGTTCCATCGCTCTGTGTGTTAATGACTGATAGGTTTGAATTTTGTGTGGGAAGAGATGCAGGTCTTCAACAAAAATTTGTCGTAGTGTCTCCTGGTTGATCCCTGCCTGTTGTGCAACTCGTCTGATCGATTTCCTGGGGCTGGTTTGAAACACAGCGCGTGTTTTCTCGACTTTTCACCCCTTTTTGGAGGACCGACATTCGTCACACTATCATCACGAAGACTACTCGTTTTCGCAAACTTGCGAAACAAGTTCCTGATTCCAGAATGAGATTTTCACTCTGCAGCGGAGTGTGTGCCGATATGAAACTTCCTGACAGATTAAAACTGTGTGTCAGACCGAGACTCGAACTCGGGACCATTGCCAGGAGAGCTTCTGTAAAGTTTGGAAGGTAGGAGACGAGGTACTGGCAGAAGTAAAGCTGTGAGGACGGAGCGAGAGTCGTGCTTGAGTAGCTCAGTTGGTAGAGCACTTGCCCGGGAAAGGCGAAGGTCCCGAGTTCGAGTCTCGGTCCGTCACACAGTTTTAATCTGCTAGGAATTTTCAAGTTCCTGATTGTTAGCATATTTTGACCGGTTGTCTTCAGCCTAAACTCGGTCGCAAAGGTTCTTTGAGCCGCAGCTGGGCTGTTATTGCTCGCATACTACATCTTCACAACCGCTATACGGTCAGGCACATTTTGACGTGCAAATGGCCGAAAACAAAGTGCGTGAGCATGCGCCTACTAATTCTTATCGTGTCCCGCAGCCAACCGTGTAGTTTGGATGTTCTAGAGCAAACCGTTCAAACGTTATGACGATTTTATTTAATATAGTTCAGTAATTGTCATCCTGTTTTAATCAAGTGCGTCTTGCCATTTTGGGGCTTGTGTGTTGAGATCTCTGAAGCTAAGGCAGCACCTAATATCTTAGAAAACATAAGGTCGGAAGAGGGTGGATAGTGTTGATGTTCAAAATGATCAGTCGCTTACTGCTGCCAAAGAAGTTTGTTGCCATTGTGGTAAACCAGGGTATTTTGCGAAGGATTGTCCGGTTCCTAAGAGTAGGCGTGGGAACAGCTGACACAAGAGGTAACTTGTTAAACTGAAGCCAAATACTTGAAGACAAATTTTCCTGCTATTGAAGAGTGATCTCTCTCACTTTTTTAACGGAGTTTGGTAACCAAACACAAATAAAACTTGTTGCTTTTGTTGCAAGGTTGTCCTGCCGCTTTTCGGCTGTATCTCAGCTTTAACTTTAGTGAGGGTGGAACATTTATGAAGCATTCCTTTATAAAACTGCAGTGGGAAATCTGTGTGTTTGTATGCTGTTTCCAGTGGTGGATTTTTTTATGTTGTTTTATATAAATAAATAGTAAATGTTAATTCGAGTGTAACCTCAAAGTGGACTCAGTGCTTCCAGCCCAGTGGTCTTATGTCCTGCAATTCTTCTTTCACAGTCGAATTTGCTGTGTGATTTGTTACAGAATTTCTAGGAGCTTTGTGAGGCCTTATTTCAGACTCTTTTACACTCCACAATTTCTGGTGCATCGTCTGTTCCTCAGAAAAGCGCCGTGCAAATTCTCTGGACTGGATTTTGCCCTTTCCGGGCGAAGCGCCGACGTTCTTTTTACCTGGGCCGCACTATCTCCCGTAACGGTCGCCCCGCTGCGCGGGCCACGGCATGTCCTTCGACTACCGATTAGTGTTCAGTTGTAAAAAAAAAAAAATAAAAAATAAATAAATAAATAAAATAAAATCCTATGTCCTACCAATTCTAGGCTGCCGAATAATTCGCCTACATACGTCTAACGTGACTCTGGACATCTCCGCAGGTTAGTAGTTATTGCCTACAAATCATGAAGTCAAACTGAATAATAGGGCCAAAACATTATTAACACAAGACATTGTCTCGTAAAGTGAGTAGGCTTGATTGGGACAGGAAATATGTTTTCCATACCTTCACATTCGTTCTCGTACCGGGTATAATGACACTAATGTGCCTCATTGGTGAACCAGTGGACGCATGACGAAGGTCATTCACAGCGATAAGCGAACGATGTATCACCTAATGTGACCAGAGCTCAATGATCTCTGTATGACAGTAACGCACCACACATTTTCTTTAACTATGTTTCTTGACGCTAGCAGAAAGCCTACATGGAGATTCCGTGATGATGTTACAGACTGTCAGGGATGACAAAGAGGAATAAAAGCATCAATTTGAGGTCAGCGACCTTGGCCTGGAACCGACCGAGTGGAAAGTTATGTCACAAACGTTGTGATACCTCTGATAGTGGAATACTTATACCGGTGCGGTTGTTGCTAAGATCGTAGAGTAGGCAGCTTTCAGAGGTTGTAGCATAGATCAAAGCAGGTAAAAATTCCGTAAATATGGGGTGTAAAAAGCATATCTTAATAGGAACGAGCACTTGCTTATCTTCGGCACTGTGGAGCATATCTCGCCTACTGTGTGCCCACAGCTGCTAAGGTATCCAATTAAAAGTCCATATTTATTGGATTTTATTTTCTTGTACTTCGTCCATACTGCCTTCTTCAAAAATATGGAAACCAAAGAGATTGTAGCAGATGTGCTTCACAGTGCCGAGGATGAACAACTACTCACAACACTTGAGGTATACCTTTTAGAGCCTATGCTAACAAAACATATTTTGGTGTTGTTGTTCATGCTACCATCTCTGAAAGTTACTTACCCTGTTAGCAACAACAGTTCATGTACATATAATCAATATCAGTGGTATCACAACGATTTTCGCGTATGAGTGTCGACTCAGTCATTTCTGGATCAGGGTCCCTTAGCTCAGACTGATACGTTTAAACTTCTCCATCATCCCTGATAATTTGCAACATTATCACGGAGTCACCCTATGCACTCGTCAATAGTTCCGACATAGATCAACGCAAGCTTACACGATGATGTGAATGTCGTTGTATCTTCGTTCATTACCCGTAAATCATTAATGCCAAACACTGCTATGAGCATAAGAAGGTACTTACTGTTGTAATATTAGACTGGAGGTTGTGTTCGTGCATGAGTTTCGCTTCTTCCTCATCTTAAGTGATTGTTATAGCCGTGTTATGCACTGCTATACCGAGAACAAATGTGACCACCTCCACAAGTGAGGAACTTAGCGGATCAAAACCGGAGGAAATGATTTGGGACGTGAGTGGATGTATTCTTACGTACTGAGAGAAATCGTAACAGCGTTCGCTGGTCTAGATTTCTCAGCCCGATATGTAAACCCTCGTTCAGGTAATCCAGTATGCCGTATTTCAGAGACATAATGCCTTTGATATGCAAGGCTTCGATGAACTATGGTTACCAGAGTTCGCCTGCCAACATATTTGCCACATGTGTCAACGACCGAACATTTTTTTGTGGTGTGGTTGGTGTCAAATAGTTTGTTATGGCTAGACGGTAACTGCTTCTGTAATATTTGCTGGACCCATAGACCGATTATACAGAGACAAATTCGAAAGACACAGTCACAGGATTCTTTAAATTCGTGTCACAAAGTTTAAAACCTCTCATCATAACTTATGTGTAGCTTTCCACCAAACTGAATTCTCGAAGGTAGAAAACGTGTACACCATTGTAAAGCATAATATTTTTGTATCGTCACGTTCCTAATCAGTAGTTTTAGGTTCATTTATTGTGCTCTGATGTTGCAATTTTTACAGACGTACGTACATGTTACTGACTTATAATAGAATATTGGGGATGTGAAATAGAACGATCTCACAGACACAGTTATTATTAAATGATAAACTGTGACATTCACAAGAAACGCTAATACATGGCACAACAAAAGCTTGCGCTCATGTTCTTTATCAGGATTCCCTAACCAGACTTAGCTGTGGAGAGAAAATTGTATTATCGCTATCATGTACGTTGAGAGCTACATGTATACAGTCAAGACGAACGAAAAAGTCGGCTGTCTGCATTGTAGTTGCTAACTGCTACTTCGAAACACAAAACGAACTGCTAGGATTACCAGCTCTTACAAACTCCTGTAAGATGTAAAAGGATACATGTTTCGCGGTGGAGCCACTTTTGAGAAATAGGGTACACTGTGTTTCCCGGTAAGGACACTTCTGGGGATTGCGGGAGTTATTTTCCATAGTCATGCCAGAAAAAAAATTAACGTTAGTGGCGACTAAAATAACACTACATAACATTAAGATATTCTAAACTCAACCGTTGCCAGAAAGAAAATTCTCCCTAAAGAGTTGCGGAGTTTCAACTTTCGGCTAGTAGTAAATAATTCTGATAACACAGATAGCGGTTAGAAACTCATCAGAAGGATATTAACTGAGATTAAAGTCTTCGCTCTAAGAAAACCGAGGAAGACTGGTAAAACGATACATTTAACTGCACACTTTATCACGGTGATAAATTACCGGATGAATTTGCGGCCGGAACGTGACTCATTTAATCAATTAACGCTAGCAATTCTCTCGTGCTTGTAAGACTTAAATTTCTTTCAGCCGACTGGCAATACGTGCTAATGAGTTAGATGGTTTCTTTCGTAATCTACTTTGATAAATGCGATTACATAACCATCGTATTATTTATTATCGGATTCCGTATATTGAGTTCTAAACCTGGCCTCTGTTCTTAAATAAGTTACGTGACTGTTAATGTTTACAAAATAATTGTCTTACCCATTAAAGTACTTAATTTAGTGTATTAAAAAGCACATACCATTATTTCCAAGTCTTCCTAATATCAGATACTACTTGGGTTGCGAGTGATAATAATTCTTTTATGATAATCGACCTTCTGATGTTCATCCTAATACAGTTATTTCCTTTGCAGAATGTCGTACCTGCACCGCTTGCTACTGACTTTTAAAAGAAATAAGTCATTAGTTTATTTACAAAGCAGTCTGGTATTTGTGGATGTATTCCAGTCTATCTTCCTCTATAATTTGTACCCTCTACAGCTCCTTCTAGTACCATGCAAGTTATTTACTGATCTTTTTAGCAGGTGTCCTGTCATTCTGACCCTCTCCTTCTCAGTATTTTCCGCATATTCCTTTCCTCTCCGCACCTATGAAGAACTTCTTCAGTCATGGCGTTAACCATTAACCAAATTTTGAACCTTCCTCTGTAGTACCACATTTCCAATGTTTCGATTATCGTCTGTTCTGGTTTACCCACAGTTCATGTTTCAGTACCATACAGTTCTGTGCTCCAGAGGTACGTTCTCTGAAATTTCTTCTTCAAAATAAGACCTTTGTTTCACTTACTCCCCCATCATTGGTTATTTTGCTACGTTGGTAGCAGAATTCTCTAACTTTATCTACTTCTTGATTACCAATTCTGATGTAAATTTCCACACTGTTCTCATTTTTGATACTTCTCATTTTTTTCGTCTTTCTCTGATCCACTCTCGACACGCATTCTGTGCTCATTAAATTATTCATTCAGTTCAACAGATACTACAATGCTGCTTCACTCTCGCCGAGGATAGCAATATCATTTGCCATTGATATCCTTGCATCTTAAATTTTAATTCAGTCTTGAAACTTTCTTTTATTTCCGTCACTATTTCTTCGACGTTTAGATTGAACAGCAGGGGCGAAAGACAAGATCTCGACGTATAGGTTGAACAGAGGGGCGAAATATTTTTTAATCCGAGCACTTCGTTCTTGGTCTGCCATTCTTATTGTTCCTTCTTGGTTCACGTACATATTGCATATAACCCGTCTTTCTCCATACCTTACCTTTGATTTTCTCAGATTTTCGAACATCTAGCACTATTTTACACTGTCGAACGCTTTTCCAGATCGGCAGACCCTATGAACGTGTCTTGATTTTTATTCAGTCTTCCTACCACTATCAACTACATCGTAAGAACTGCGTCTCTGGTGTTTTTACCATTCCTAAAGCTAAGCTGATTGTCATCTTGACCTCTTAATGTTAGCGCTCTTGTTTTTATCTTCACAGAAGGTGATTTGATTTTTCAGTAATTTGAGTAATGCCTTCCAAGAACATTTTTATTATTTCTTCACATTTTTCATGCGGCCAAATCGCCTTACCTTCCATGCACTTCTAATTTTTTTCATTCCTAAGTGTTTCTGTGTTCCTGAATTTCCCTGAACCTTTTTGTTAGTTCCTTCGTTTGTCTCTGAATTGAAGTACTTCTTCTGTTACTCATCGTTTCTTCTCAGTTACGTCCGTTGTACTTCGTTTTTCTTTCCAACTTCTGTAACTGCTCTTTTTAGAGGTGCCCATTTCTCCTCAACTGAATTGCCTTTTGAACTGTTCATTATAGCAGTATGTATGTATATGTATATATATATAATATATAAAACATATAATATACACTATATATTATATGTATTACATATGATATAGCAGTATATACATATGAGGTGCGAAAATAAAGTAATGAGACCGATTTTCTTTCCAAGATGTAGCAAGCCTGCGGGATTGCGTAGGCACAATAACTTTGACCTTGATCTATAAGCTGCTTCTAGTCCAAACGGCACATCGATGCAACTGCTCAGTCGTGAGTTGTGCTGTAATAAGTTAACACATGGTTGTGTCTCTCGTCACGGAAATGGAACCGCGTAACATTGCGCAACGGTATGCCATTTCTTTTTGCATTAAACTGGGTGAAAACGCGACGACAACTTACGGTAAGTTTCAGAAGGCTTTTGGAGAGGAGGTTATGTCAAGAGATCAAGTTTTCCGTTGGCATAAAATGTTTAGCGGAGGCAGAACGAATGTTGACGATGAAGACCCCAGTGGACGACCATCAACCTCATGGATGGATGTCAACTTGGCCAGGGTGCGTGAACTCGTAAGATCTGATCGAAGATTATTCCTTGAAAATGATTGCAGAAGAACTGAACATCAACTGAGAAATTGTTCGTCTAATAATAACTGAAGATCTTCGTATGAGAAAGATTTGCTCAAAGTGGTCCCCAAAAATCTCACACCACAACAGCGAGAAACACGGAAAAATTTGGCAGCTGATCTGTTGGAGCAAATGGAAATCTATCCAGAATTGTTGAGCCGTGTTATCACTGGTGATGAAAGTTGTTTTTTTTTTCAGTACGATCCAGAGACAAAACGCCGAAGTTCGCAATGGTGCTCAAAGGGATCACACAGACCAAAAAAAGCTCGCATGTCAAAGTCTGAAGTGAAATGTATGCTTGTGTGCTTCTTTGATTCCAAGGGAATTGTTCATAAAGAGTGGGTACCTCCTGGACAAACAGTTAACCAATATTACTACAAAGAAATATTAAAAAGACTTCGTAAAAGAGTTCTTCGTGTCCGTGCCAACATTGCTGATAAGCGGATTCTGCATCACGATAATGCGCTATTCCATACTGCTCTGACAGTACAGCAATTTTTAACCTCAAAACAAATTTCAGTACTACCACAGCCACCTTATTCACCAGGTATCGCTGCGTACGACTTATTTCTATTTCCAAGAGTCAAAACGTCGGTCAACGGACACAATTTTCAAACAACAGAAGATGTCCAAAAAGCTGCGGTGAGGGTCTTCAAGGATATTCCAGAAGATTAGTTCCAGAAATGTTACGATCAATGGCAGAAGCGCTGTAAAAGTGTGTGGAATCAGAAGGAACTACTCTGATGGAGACAACACTAAACTTGACTAAAACGGTAAGTAACATTTTTTTCACATCAGTCTCGTTATTTTAATGTCGCACCTCGTATATATATGGGTGTTACAAAAAGGTACGGCCAAAATTTCAAGAAACATTCCTCACGCACAAATAAAGAAAAGATGTTATGTGGACATGTGTCCGGAAACGCTTAATTTCCATGTTAGAGCTCATTTTAGTTTCGTTCTTCCACCTACGCTCAATGAAGCACGTTATCATGACTTCATACGGGATACTCTACCTGTGCTGCTAGAACATGTGCCTTTACAAGTACGACACAACATGTGGTTCATGCACGATGGAGCTCGTGCACATTTCAGTCGAAGTGTTCGTACGCTTCTCAACAACAGATTCGGTGACTGATGGATAGGTAGAGGCGGACCAATTCCATGGTCTCCAGCTCTCCTAACCTCAACCTTCTTAACTTTCATTTATGGGGGCATTTGAAAGCTCTTGTCTACGCAACCCCGGTACCAAATGTGTAGCCTCTTTGTGCTCGTATTGTGGACGGCTGCGATACAATACGCCATTCTCCAGGGCTGCATCAGCGCATCAGGGATTCCATGCGACGGAGGGTGGATGCATGTATCCTCGCTAACGGAGGACATTTTGAACATTTCCTGTAACAAAGTGTTTGAAGTCACGCTAGTACGTTCTGTTGCTGTGTGTTTCCATTCCAAGATTAATGTGATTTGAAGAGAAGTAATAAAATGAGCTGTAACATGGAAAGTAAGTGTTTCCGGACACATGTCCACATAACATATTTCCTTTCTTTGTGTGTGAGGGATGTTTCCTGAAAGATATATATACAGGGTGAGTCACCTAACATTACCGCTCGATATATTTCGTAAACCACATCAAATACTGGCGAATCGATTCCACTGACCGAACGTGAGGAGAGGGGCTAGTGTAATTGGTTAATACAAAAATACAAGGAAGCATGTTTTTTAACACAAACCTACATTTTTTAAATGGAACCCCGTTAGTTTTGCTAGCACATCTGAACATATAAACAAATACGTAATCAGTGCCGTTTGTTGCATTGTAAAATGTTAATTACATGCGGAGATATTGTAACCTAAAGTTGACGCTTGAGTACCACTCCTCCGCTGTTCGATCCTGTGTATCGGAGAGCAACAAATTACGTAGGGATCCAAAGGGAACGGTGATGGACCTTAGGTACAGAAGAGACTGGAACAGCACATTACGTCCACATGCTAACACCTTTTTATTGGTCTTTTTCACTGACGCACATGTACTTTACCATGAGGGGTGAGGTACACTTACATACGTGGTTTCCGTTTTCAATTACGGAGTGGAATAGAGTGTGTCCCGTCATGTCAGGCCAATAGATGTTCAATGTGGTGGCCATCATTTGCTGCATACAATTGCAATCTCTGGCGTAATGAACGTCGTATACGCCGCAGTATATCTGGTGTAATGTCGCCGCAGGCTGCCACAATGCGTTGTTTCATATCCTCTGGGGTTGTAGGCACATCACGGTACACATTCTCCTTTAACGTACCCCACAGAAAGAAGTCCAGAGGTGTAAGATCAGGAGAACGGGCTGGCCAATTTATGCGTCCTCCACGTCCTATGAAACGCCCGTCGAACATCCTGTCAAGGGTCAGCCTAGTGTTAATTGCGGAATGTGCAGGTGCACCATCATGCTGATACCACATACCACAGCAGTGCACTACAGCCACACTCGTAAACACGGTCGCCATCGTAAACATGTCCCTGCAGATGCTGCTCGCCGACCGTGGCCCGTCTTTGTTACAACACGCAACTGAACGTCGGAGGTTACAAGCGTCAACTTTAGGTTACAATATCTCCGGATGTAATTAACATTTTACAATGCAACAAACGGCACTGATTACGTATTTGTTTATATGTTCAGATGTGCTAACAGAACTAACGTGGTTCCATTTTAAAAAACGTAGGTTTGTGTTAAAAAACATACTTCCGTGCATTTTTGTATGGTTTGTATTAAACAATTACACTAGCCCCGCTCCTCACGTTGGGTCTGTGGAATCGGTTCAGTCAGTATTTGATGTGGTTTACGAAATATACCCAGCGGTAATGTTAGGTGACTCACCCTGTATATACACACACACACACACACACACACACACACACACACACACACACACACACACACACACACACACACACCACATATCTGTGTGTGTGTGTGTGTGTGTGTGTGTGTGTGTGTGTGTGTGTGTCTGAACAATTGTTGTTGCTGTCCATTCTTATGAGAACAATCCTATCGCTGAATGTTCGTAGGAACTCACTCTCTACCCTAATTTCCTATTCATGACGAATCCTACTCTCAATGCACCGTTTGTTGTTCCTGTTGATACTACCCTATGCTCATGTGACAGTTTCAGGCCCGCAGCTCGTGGTCGTGCGGTAGAGTTCTCGCTTCCCACGCCCGGGGTTCCCAGGTTCGATTGCCGGCGGGGTCAGGGATTTTCTCGGCCTCGTGATGGCTGGGTGTTGTGTGATGTCCTTAGGTTAGTTAGGTTTAAGTAGTTCTAAGTTCTAGGGGACTGATGACCATAGATGTTAAGTCCCATAGTGCTCAGAGCCATTTTTTTTTTGACCGTCTCAGTTCACTGACCCCCGCTATATCTAGATTTAGCCTTAGCATTTCCCTTTTAAGATCTTCTGTCTTTTCCATCACGTCAAACTTGTGACTTACCATGCCAGACTCTTCTAACGTTATCCCTCAGTTGGTTATTCAATGTCTTTCTCATGATCGCCTAGCCCTTGCCCTTGGCAGTCCACTCCCAGATATCCGAATTGGAGGCTACTCCGGAATCTTTTGCCAATGGAGAGATCATCACGTAATTTTTTAAATGACAGATATATACATGTAATGTGCCTTCAGCGGAGTGGTTTCCATTGCCTTCTGCATCCTCATGCCGTTGATCATTACTGATTGTTTAGTCTTCTCGGGGCACTTTCCTACCCCAAGGACGAGAGTGGCCCAAATCTGTGTCCGCTCGACCGCACTCTTTGGCAAGGCCATTCATAGGCCGTATGTCTTCGCCCACTACTGCTGATGATTGTCATTCAGGGTTTAGTCCGTGGTATTGTTCGATTCCAGACAGGTTCCACATTAATTATTAGATAAAGAAGCTATCTCTAGACTGCGGGTGCTAAACACATGGATCCACAAGTGACAAACACGAATCATAGCCGCCGTAGGTCCACAAAACAACTTAGGCACCGAAGTTCAGATACAGTACGGTACAGATCAACAAGTCACTGCAATTGTAAAATCTAAAATGCTGAAGACGATGAGCTGCATCCAAAATCCGAAGCAGTAATGTTATTTAACTGACTAAACTTATTCGAGGTACACTTTTCTTTTTAAAACGTGATGTAAGTGCAGCTATGGTTCAACAGTCAACGCTCTGTAGCCACAGATTCTCTCAAAGAAAACCAAGAAATGCTTACGTATCATGTGGAAGCAATAGGAATTCTAATTAAATCTAGGTAAAACACAATTAAGATATAAAATTTCATTTTCTTTCATCCTACTCGCATGTAAATTATTATAAACAGCGAACTGCAATTTAGGATGAACTTGGTATTACCAGCACACTTACGGAGTTAACATTACTAATTCTGTGGACAATTTTGCTTACAGTGCCGATAAAAATTTGTTGAGATATAGGTGACTGTTTCACCTCTGTTTCTTCTATTTTCTTTTAAACTTTAAACATGGCTGCTCTTCTCCAAGGGTGTCCATAGAAACTTGATAGGACTGGATAGCAACAACCAACCAGCTGCATGATCGAAGGTTTATTAACCTTTCGGTTTACTTACGCAACTGCTTGGCTGTTACTTTCCAATGCTACCAAGTTTCTAAATTTTCTTCTTTCAAGATCCTCGCAATAAAATTTAGGAAGTAATTTCCTTACCAGAGCAGTGACGCTAATGGATTTGTTAAATTCACGATTTGCGGGGCACTACTTTAGATACAACAAACACTGCCACAACGTTGAATCGGAAACTGCGTAACAATATCATCATACAGTATTAAGGTAATAAGTACAAATGCTATCTCCTTTAGGAACTCTGAAAGCGGAATATTCCGTCTAATGTTTTGGAAGACACAGCAGATGCCATGAAGCTTCTCAGAAGAGCGGAACAAAGAGCTCTGATCGGATATCAACGAGCGGCAGTGCATCTTAAGCGCTACTGAAGCCATCCTTTAACAATGCGACCGAGGAGACAATAAGTTCCTGGAAAGGAGGACGGACTTTAATGTGCCATTAGACTAGTTATTATGTTCTCCTCTTTACTTCATGGGAAACATTTTAGCTTTTATCTTTCCTGCGTGATGTACACTGACAAGCTGATCCTTTCTTCTGCTGGTGCACTTAACAGCAATTGTAGCCGATAGATTTCCGGCTACTTTCTGTAGGCATTAGCCTGCTGAGTGGTTGGCAACCGTTCTCCCTTTCTAGTTGTCTCGCGGGAAACCTTTTATGGCCACAGAAACGTTACAGACACTCAATCTGTGCTTCATATTCATGGCTCTGTCGTCAGCTGTGAGTGTTTCTTTCTGCTCCTATACTCGCCGCAACATCTGTGATCATCGCTTGAGGAAGCTCAGGAGATTTTCTCCTTTTCCCGTCCTAGTTACCTCGAACATATGTCATGATTAAGTACACTCAAGGACGAAAGTAACTTTCGCATCATGTGTCACTGCCAAGTAACATACCTTAATAGAAGTGAGACCATACTTGGAAAGAACTGCCTCAGTGGAGTACAGGGCAGTGAGACGAACAGAAATGGAAGATGGTCCCCTGGACGTTACAAATTGTGGCACATGGTATGCGTGTGTGATCATCACGGACGGCAATATATGGAACATGCTGCCATGCTAGCCAAAGATTGGTAAGCTCTGGACCAGCAAAACGATCTTCTGAACAATTTTCCTGGGTGCATTACGCGTTCCCGCCTACTGTCATATGATGGTGCTTCCAGTGTTACTGAACATGGTCCTTTTGGTAGTCCAGGTGTTATGGTGTGCGGACGTCTAATGTTGCATGGGCGTTGTAACCTCCAAATTTTTGAACACCATACAGTCACCTGTCAACTTCAGGGGTGAATTCGGTGATGACTTAACTTTTATGAATGACAATTTGTGACCTCATGGAACAGCGCAACGAGAGGTATTCGGCGAATGGGCTGGCCAGCCAATTCCACGGCTTAAATCCCATCGAACGAGTGTGGAATGCGTTGGGGGGGGGGGGGGGGGGGGAGGGAGGGGCGTATTACAGCCCATCCTCGTGCCCCAAACACCATCCAGAAATTGTCGACCGCGCTACATTTATTTTTACATAAACACAGTACTTTTATCTGTGCAGTGCATGATGGGACCACATGACATCTATATTAATTCAAATCTCTTATTAGCGACGGCTAAATGGTTGTATGTATCAGTACCTGACCTAATATGACTTACCTTACTCTCTCGATCCCCCACGAGAGGCACACGACGGAACCTTAGAATTCCGGTTTGTGGTAAAGTGTTATGGGACCAGACTTCTGAGGTCCTCGGTCCCGAAGCTTACGCACTACTTAATCTAACTTACGCTAAGGACAATACATACACCGATGCTCGAGGGAGGACTCGAACCTCCGACGGGAGGAGCGGCGCGGACCGTTACAAGACGCTTTATACCACGCGGCTATCCCGGTCTGCCATCCCGAACGGCTATAATTCCGATACAGTCACACCTCGCCAACCGTTATTTAAATGGTTTTATGACAGCAATGTCACAATTCTTCACTTAAGAACCCTGATTACCTGAGCTACCGCTTCGTATGAGATACACCGACCTCTCTGGATTCTGTCAGCTTGTCTTGGGAATCGTATGATGTCTGCTGGTGTTCTTACATCAAAAGAAGTCCAAACACAGGAGCAATACTCCAGAAATGGTCGCAGTAGCACACTGTGGTCCTTTTGACGATGGTATGAACAACATAACCACAGCTGGTTCGAAATGTTTGCAGTAGTTAACTGAGCAGCTGAAGTTCGTATTTAAAGCAAAGATTGGCTAGAAGAATCTACATTAGTTACCTTCCTGCAACATGATAGGGATGTATAATCTACAGTAAGGCAAATTTTAAGAAGTCTTAACATATTTTTTTGAGTTTTGTCTGTCTCCCAATGTTATTGCCGTTATGGGGTCTGTCAGAGATTTTATTAGGCTAAAGAAATCGTGCTACCATGCAGTAGTGGTAAATCACACATTGATCAAACTGTTCGTAGCTTTGAGGACAGCTATATGGAACCTAACAGCCATAAAATGGTGAAACAACTACTCTGGCGACGATGTTCGTAACCTATGCAATGGAGGCAGCACGCACGGTGCTTTGCGTATGCTCCGAGAACTTTCTGTTGGCCTACGTTGGATTCCACCTCCAGCTTGATGTCATGTAGTATCTGACAAAACTGAATGGTGAAGAACCACAAAAAATGTTAGACAGGGATCCTAGAAAAGGAGAACCATTGTCCCGCTTCTCAAAAGAAAATAAGTAAAGGGAATCTTAGAAACCCCTGCTTGATAATAGCGCCGGCAGAGTGATGGGTCTCCACAACACAGAAAACAAAATTTTTGTGCTCCAGTTATATGAGACTCACAAACAGTAGTGTATCACTTGAAGATGACTGTCAGCTGAACCGTCTAAATTCACGAATTTAAATCTTCCCAATAACTGATTCCACTTTTCTTTCAGCTTTATATAGCAAATATATCGTTCCTAATATCCCTAATATTTAAACTTTTTGACAGGGTCCAAACATTTTATGGTTGGCCTGTTTGTACGTGTTCTTCCTAACTGAATCACTTTCACTTTTTCTTCCCATTGTTTGACAATTTTGTTCAAGATCATGTTGAATACATGCGGTAAGAGAACTTCTCGTTTCCGACCCCTATGTCACTTGGTTGTGAGATTGCTCCCGTAAGTTTCATTTAGAACGTGATGTCTGTGAGTGTCTGTTGTACGAGTGCCCAGTTTCTCTGTTTAATCCATATCCATCTAGGGTATCGATGGGAATCTGCCTTTCTATGGAGTCGTAAGCCTTCTTAAAGTCCACGAATGTGATCACAGTGTTTTTCACCTGTTTAACCTTCAAAAAGTTTCGCAGGTTTCAAATCTGTTCACTCTAGAAGTTTCCTCATCCGGAACCTGCTTGGTACAATCTATCTTTATGTCAGCTTGTGCTTCTTATGTGTTAGGTAATACCTTGCAATTAGTTTTAAGTACTAACATCATGTACAATATGTCAAAGGGTGCCTGCTACTTTGACAATGGTGAAGAGCGAGCTATACTCTGCTAAGGTTATGTAAGTATTTATCAACTGATTACTGCGTCCGCTGTCAGGAACTGTGTAAAGTGTTAGCCAAATGGGAGTGATTGCATACAGCTGAATGATCTCGAATCTAGAAGCACAAATCCTGCACTCACATAGACACTGGATACAGCACACCAAGTGAATGACGTATGCTAACAACACAGACTAAATAAATTTTAGATATCTGAACTCTGCGCGACCCCAACACCAGCACACTGTGCAGTAATCGCTGCAGCAGAAGTTGCGACGAGAGCCTTGTGGCATCGCATAGTTGGAAATTGGACGATGTGCCGTTGGAAGCCTTGAAGCTGTTAGCTGACGTGTTTTGTTTTGTTTTGCTTTATGGCGTAAAAAACAGCTGGGGTCATACGCGCCCAAGTCAAAACAAAAGAAAACGAACACAGAGTGTAGTTAAACTGCTCTGCGTCAGTCCCAATGGACAGAATAGGAAACAGCTAGAAACAGGCACCGGCGTGTTCCGGTTAATTGTGGCAGGGTGTGCCCACGCACGCCGTGCCCACGCCCGCAGCTTGCATTCGGCGCCGTTGGCAAGAGGACAGAACTGGAGCACCTGCTTCGTTCGTTAGCAGCACCAGAGCCAGACGATGTTTCCAGTCGCATGCCGCCAGTGTAGCCACGCCCTGTTTCGGTTCAGCCGTGCTCGGTGAAGGTTCTGCTTACGGACTAGGACAGTTCCGTGCTACTGTTTAACGAACATTGCACGTTATCGAACCTGGCCTTGACTGCAGTTCTTTTGTTAATGATCTAACTTTCCTGTCTATTTTGCCGTTCTGTTTTGTGTTGGTTGATGGCAATAACGAACTGTAGACACTACAGTTTTTGGTGACGAGATATTTTCTTATCCGTATGTGTTTCTCAGCAAAACCGATCCATCGTTGGTTCAGGTGTTACAAAAACAGTTAGATTCGCTGCGTCAGTGGCTTACGGATTCGCAGAGCGCCTTGGTCCACCTGCGGTCCAGCGTTTTCACGTTCCAGAACAAGAAGGCAGATTGGGACTCACACGTGCACTTGTGCAACGATTCAGGCAATGCTGTCGTTGCAATCCTTTTTTTTATTTTTTATTTTTATTCCGACTAAGCTCATGTCAGAGACATCAAAGGACTTAGAAGAGCATCTGAACGGAGTGGACAGTGTCTTGAAAGGAGGGCACAAGATGAACATCAACAAAAGCAAAACGAGGACAATGGAATGCAGTCGAATTAAATCGGGTGATGCTGAGGGAATTAGATTAGGAAATGAGACGCTTAAAGTAGTGAAGGAGTTTTGCTATTTGGGGAGCAAACTAACTGATGATGGTCAAAGTAGAGAGGATATAAAATGTAGACTGTCAATGGCAAGGAAAGCGTTTCTGGAGAAGAGAAATTTGTTAACATCGAGTATAGATTTAAGTGTCAGGAAGTCGTTTCTGGAAGTATTTGTACGGAGTGTAGCCATGTATGGAAGTGAAACATGGACGATAAATAGTTTGGACAAGAAAAGAATAGAAGCTTTCGAAATGGGGTGCTGAAGATTAGTTGAGTAGATCACATAACTAATGAGGAGGTATTGAATAGAACTGGGGAGAATAGGAGTTTGTGGCACATCTTAACTAGAAGAAGGGATCGGTTTGTGCGACATGTTCTAAGGCATCAAGGGATCACCAATTTAGTATTGGAGGGCAGCGTGGAGGGTAAATGAAGTAGAGGGAGACCAAGAGATGAATACACTAAGCAGATTCAGAAGAATGCAGGCTGCAGTACGTGCTGGGAGATGAAGAAGCTTGCACAGGAAAGAGTAGCATGGAGAGCTGCATCAAACCAGTCTCAGGGCTGAAGACCTCAACAACAACAACAACAACAACAACAACAACGTCAAGAAGCTCAAAACATTTAATCTGAATCCTAAATTTCTTTCGTTAAAGAACCTGCGTCGTTGTCGCTTTCTGAACTGCTTCAGTTTCTCAATGCATATTATCTTAAGTAAACCTGTCATGTTGCATCCCACAAGTAGTTTCCCGAGGGAGAAAAGAAACTGGGCTAGCTGTAACAGACGCAGGTAGCCGACCTCAGAGTGTTAAGGAGGAAGCAGAGATTTATTTGTGCTCACTGTGAACAGTACTATGCTGACTCTTTGATATGTGACGTCGATGTACATACTCTTCCGGACAGACTTGTATGTCTTGAGTCTTTGCGTTTAGAGGATCTGGCAATGGAGGAGGTTCTGACTTTCGCTGAGACGTTCGGAGTGTCACAGGATACGAAAGAACAGTTTGAGGACGTCATGGACGAAGTGTCGGTGTGTTCGTTACCTCAGCAAAGGCATCGTTCACTGGCATCCTCGTCATGCTCATTTGATACGCACCGTCCGCTGCCGACTTTGTCCACATCCGTAGCACGTTCACCTCTTATCTTGATTGTTCCCATGCCCGAGGTCACTGCCTGTACCGGCAGGCACATTATGCAGCGTTTCATAAACACAACCACGTGGCGTTTGTTTGCCGCAGCTAACCGTTTAGTTAGGCCTAGAGCGTGGAAACAGGGTTTACAGAACTTCATGGCATTATACCAGTGCACAGCCGGGAGTTCAGATTCCCATTAGATTCTATATTACGCTGCAAATTTTCCTGCAGTTGTTCCGTCTGACACCAGAGTCTCTGTGTCTACCTAACCTTGCATCCTATTACCGCCTGGGTTGTCGGGCGGTGTTCCCACACATCGTAGTTTGGTCGGTTATGGCGATCAGCCAGCTCTTGTTCATGACCAGTTCACTAACGACGTTTGGTATCAGCATGTCACGAGGGCGAACACGTTTTCGGTCGACGGCAACGCGAGATCGGGGCATACTTTTAATCTTGACGCATTCACGGATTTGGGTTACAAATACAGAATGAAGTGCGTCTCGTTTTCGACTGTATCTATTTCCAGGCAATGGGTGAACTTGGCCACGAGTTCAGGTCTCTGTTTTTGCTTTCATTGGGTCCCGCAAAAGACTACGAGGCTCAAATCACCCTTAAGACAACGGCTGTTCCTATGTTTTATTATGTTCAGCCTATCTCTTCCGCACTGCGACTGGCTCCAAGGAATGAACTGGACAAGTTGCACTGCTAGGTATCGTTGAACCCGTTCAGTCTAGCAAATGGAGTACGCCTTTCGTTGTCACTCGTTAATTTATGGGGCTATTTCGTTTGTGAGGGACTTTTAAGTCCACCAATAACTCTTCATCGATAGTACATTGCTTTCCTATTTCAGCTTCAGATAAATACTCGCGAAGTTGGCAGGTGGTAAGCGTTGTGGTACATTTGACGTAGGGACCACGAAGCTAAGTACTAGAAATTAGGACTCATACGAAGGCATATAGACAGTCGCTTTTCCATCGTTCTGCCTGCTGGTGGAACGGGAAAGAAAACGTCTAGTTGTGGTGCAGAGTACCCTCCACCACGCATCATCTGGTGGCTTGCGGATTGTGTATGTAAATGTAGATGTAGACTTCCAGTAGCAGTTCATCGCTTTGAACCAACCACCCGGCAAGAACATGTGCTACTTCAGGTGGTTCAATTTGCTTGCAATGATTGGACCAAACAGTTGCCCGCCAAGGTATCTCTATTTCCTCTTCGATCATTGGCTGCTAGTAGTCAATGTCAGACAATTCCTTACCACAGACTAATGTGACGCCCTTGTCATCGTCCCTCAGGGCCCCCAAGGTCACGTTCTTGCTCTCCTACACCATGACGAGTGGGGCATGACCCAAATGAAAGTTCTTTAACGACATTTTTAATAGTGGCTTGGCACAGATCCGGGTACTGAAAAGGTCGTTCACGAGTGCACATAGTACACCAAGCAGCAGGCAGTCCTTCCATGCCCTTTCGTTGCATGGCCCATGCAAGTCAGCCCTGGGACCACATCCAAATCAGATATACAGGTCCCTTCTATAATTCCATGTGGTTGGTGGTAGCTGGTGGCTGTCCATGTATCTGTATCTCATATGCATGGACATGGCGGAGTTATGGTGCAAGCAAGCTCTCAGTTTTTTGTGGTCGAAACGTTGCTCCAGGCGGTTGTCTCTGATAACGACTCACAGATCACTTCATCTATGTTTAATAATTTCTTCATACAAAATAGTGTTATCCATCTCACTAGTTCTCCACTTCATCTGCGGTCAAATGGGGAGGTGAAGTATATGGTGTGCACATCCAAGACGCAGTTGAAAAAGTACTTGTTCAATTCATCTGCAGACTCGGCATTGCCTGTGCTTCTCAGCGTCTACAAGACCAACCCACTGACTGGTTGCAGCGTGAAGAGATACAAGGCCTTAGCAGCCGCTCTGACTGGCGCTGTGTGTGTGTTCCTTTCTTCAGTGGCCTGAAGAGGCGCCGGCGACGGTGCGAGCAACACGCAGAGAACAGATGACTACGGTTGACTCTGGTGGGCTGTCTCCAAACGAGTAGCAGCTTACAAACACATTCGAGTTTGGTACATAAATAACACCTAACACCAATGCAGGAGCGTCCGCCCTGCATGATTTCTTTCCCATTTGTAAATATGCCCATGGGGGGAGGGGGTGTTCGACTTATTAGTGTTCCACTTATTACTCGCAGTGGTCATCGGGAATGGAGATTCGCAGCATGGAATTGTCTCCTAACAGTCTGATGCAGTAAACGAAGACCTGTAGCCTCTTCCAACGCCGAATTCAGTTCTGAAGCATTCCGACCACGGTTTCTCCGACTGAAAAGTCATACACTCCTGGAAATGGAAAAAAGAACACATTGACACCGGTGTGTCAGACCCACCATACTTGCTCCGGACACTGCGAGAGGGCTGTACAAGCAATGATCACACGCACGGCACAGCGGACACGCCAGGAACCGCGGTGTTGGCCGTCGAATGGCGCTAGCTGCGCAGCATTTGTGCACCGCTGCCGTCAGTGTCAGCCAGTTTGCCGTGGCATACGGAGCTCCATCGCAGTCTTTAACACTGGTAGCATGCCGCGACAGCGTGGACGTGAACCGTATGTGCAGTTGACACACTTTGAGCGAGGGCGTATAGTGGGCATGCGGGAGGCCGGGTGGACGTACCGCCGAATTGCTCAACACGTGGGGCGTGAGGTCTCCACAGTACATCGATGTTGTCGCCAGTGGTCGGCGGAAGGTGCACGTGCCCGTCGACCTGGGACCGGACCGCAGCGACGCACGGATGCACGCCCAGACCGTAGGATCCTACGCAGTGCCGTAGGGGACCGCACCGTCACTTCCCAGCAAATTAGGGACACTGTTGCTCCTGGGGTATCGGCGAGGACCATTCGCAACCGTCTCCATGAAGCTGGGCTACGGTCCCGCACACCGTTAGGCCGTCTTCCGCTCACGCCCCAACATCGTGCAGCCCGCCTCCAGTGGTGTCGCGACAGGCGTGAATGGAGGGACGAATGGAGACGTGTCGTCTTCAGCGATGAGAGTCGCTTCTGCCTTGGTGCCAATGATGGTCGTATGCGTGTTTGGCGCCGTGCAGGTGAGCGCCACAATCAGGACTGCATACGACCGAGGCACACAGGGCCAACACCCGGCATCATGGTGTGGGGAGCGATCTCCTACACTGGCCGTACACCACTGGTGATCGTCGAGGGGACACTGAATAGTGCACGGTACATCCAAACCGTCATCGAACCCTTCGTTCTACCATTCCTAGACCGGCAAGGGAACTTGCTGTTCCAACAGGACAATGCACGTCCGCATGTATCCCGTGCCACCCAACGTGCTCTAGAAGGTGTAAGTCAACTACCCTGGCCAGCAAGATCTCCGGATCTGTCCCCCATTGAGCATGTTTGGGACTGGATGAAGCGTCGTCTCACGCGGTCTGCACGTCCAGCACGAACGCTGGTCCAACTGAGGCGCCAGGTGGAAATGGCATGGCAAGCCGTTCCACAGGACTACATCCAGCATCTCTACGATCGTCTCCATGGGAGAATAGCAGCCTGCATTGCTGCGAAGGGTGGATATACACTGTACTAGTGCCGACATTGTGCATGCTCTGTTGCCTGTGTCTATGTGCCTGTGGTTCTGTCAGTGTGATCATGTGATGTATCTGACCCCAGGAATGTGTCAATAAAGTTTCCCCTTCCTGGGACAATGAATTCACGGTGTTCTTATTTCAATTTCCAGGAGTGTAGATATCCATCACCCTGTGCACCTGTCGAACGAGGCCTAGTCGTATCCTTTAGTCCTGAACACTGTCTGTCAGTCAGAACCAATTCCATGTCTGCACTGCATCGCCTTGAGACCGGTGCCGACGTCGAACACCCTTCATTGTAGTCAAGCCCTCCTCGCGTAATGTGATGGCATAGACGCTATCATTATTCAAGATTGCACTTCGTGGCATGATGGATGTTCACGCTATTCCTCCAGAGATGCCCCCAGTGAATTCCTACCGGTGCTTTACTTTCAACTGAAACACTGCAAATCGATTCACCTGAGGTGCTCTACCCATAGATATTGCTGAGTACTTGTGTATGTTTACAAGTAACGTCAGTGGCGACCTTCCTATCGGTATAGGAACAGTCACAATAACAACACGGGCACACGAAAGGGACCCGTCCATCCTACAGCACTAAAATTGATGAAGTTGAATTAACATGCCAGCCCCGACCCCATGAAGATACGGGATAAAGCTAGGATAAAGGAGAAGGGAAAAGACTAAAGCCAACATAGCCACTGCTGAAATCTTCTACGTCGCTCTGTACAAGTCACAAGTCCGGCCCAATCTATCCTGTAATACCCCGCCGTAATGTTGGGTAGCGCAGCGCATTTAAGAAACCTTCCACGCAGGAGAATCGTACAAACATACCGTCATTTGATCATCGGATAGACTCTCGTATGGACGACGTAGTAATAAGTCTCTCTCACGCAGAGAAACAACTGAATGAGTCGAAGAAGAAAAAAAAATAAAGACACCATGTTTGAATGGAATCTCACTTCGGTTTTACGAAGCGTAACCTACGGCATTGGTACCTTACTGAGCTGGTATTTATCGCTAATCTCTCGCCCAGCAGATAGACCCAAGCGCCTGGCAAACGGTGCAGGTGACTGCTCATGTAGGAAGGATAACAGCACGGACTGCAAAATTACAATCCAATATCCTTAGTCCGCAGCTCGTGGTAGCGTGGTAGCGGTAGCGTTCTCGCTTCCCGCGCCCGGTTTCCCGGGTTCGATTCCCGGCGGGATTTTCTCTGCCTCGTGATGACTTGGTGTTGTGTGAAGTTCTTAGCTTAGTTAGGTTTAAGTAGTTCTAAGTTCAAGGGGACTGATGACCATAGATGTCAAGTCCCATAGTGCTCAGAGCCATTTGAACCAATATCCTTAACCCTCCGTCGCTCGCGCGGTTGACACTCGTCATCCACGTGACTTTCCCGCTAAATTTTGCCTGACACGGCAGAATTGAGATCCCGCTATTTTCAGTACCTTTCTGTTAACTCTCCAGCAGTTAGCTCCAATCATTGTTGGCTTTCAGTTACGAAAGATACATTGTTTATGAAACCTTATTATAGTCTGGAGGACACTTGTCATCCGCGCGAGCTCTGCTGCCACAATCTGAAACAAAGTAAGTCTGTATTACTTTATTGCTTTCCTAGATTCAATCGATCTTTCATGTGAGTAAATTTGAACTTATTGAAACTGACTGCAGTTACCTTCCGTGGTACCTAGTATTCTCTTTATTTTTAGTTTGTGGAAGAAATGTCAACAGCAAAAAAACCTCGGACAGAGTTTAGTACAGATCCTAATGTATAGTTGGAATGGTTCAATGAGCTGACTGATGAAGATACAGTGATAGCACTGACTCAGAGACTGAAGATTGTGTTCATAAAAGCGCTCATGATTCAGGAAAAGAACAAGAAGTGCCAGAGAATGATGAATTTGGGTGACAGGAATAAGTAACTCAAGAGGATGCATTTCTTTTAGGGAAAGATGGAATAACTACACGGAGGAAAAATAAATAGCCTACCATTGTTAGAAGCAGATCCTGGAATATTATTACGCATTTGCCTGGACCAAAAAATCAGCCTCGTATGAAAAAGACAGAAATAGAAATTCTGAATTTGTTCTTGGATGAAAACATAATAAGCATTATTGCAACAAGCACTAATACATCCATCAGTGAAGTTCATGGTAACTTCTCTAGGGAAAGGGATGCTAAAGAAACAGATGCGATAGATATCAGACCTTTCATCGGTTTGTCATATTTCTGTGAATGTTTAAGATATTCTAGGAATAGTATATAGAAATTGTGGGATAACTCAAAGGGAAACGGACTTGAACCATGCTATTTATGCATAAGTGTATACCGATTCAGGTTTCTGTTGAGATGTCTTGAGTTTGATATTACCCATGATAGAGGTGTTCGCAGAGAGACTGACAAGTTGGCTCCTATCAGAGAGGTACCTGAACTTTCACGAAAAGTTGCCAAAAATATTTTTCACCTTGTGAATATCTTACTGTTGACGAACAGCTTTTCGCATTTAGAGGAAACTGCCCAATCCATTCAGGCAATGTATCCCTAGCAAACTAGCAAAGTATGGGTTAAAAGTGTTTGCTTTGGTTGATGTAAAAACAGCTTACACTTTGAATTTAGAACCGTACGTCGGTAAACAACCAGAGGGACCATGTAATACCAGTAATTCAGCTGATGATATTGTTCTTCGAACGGTCTAACTGTTTCAATATTATACTGTGTACGGATGTTAAATGTATTATATTTAGAGTTAATAAAAAATCATAAAACCAGTCACAAACACCGTGCAAAGTATACAAATAGACCGCTTGCTTTGTGTATGACACCTGTCATCAGCGCGAGTGACCATGTCACGAATTTTCGAGCGACTAACGGAGGGCTAACATCGGTTTACTTCAGAGACTGAGTTCGAATATAAAAAAATTTCTTGAGGCGGAGAACTATATGTCCACGAATCAGGACGGTTTTAGCAATCATCGCTCTCGCGAAACTCAACTTGCCCTGTTCTCACATCACATACAGCGAACTATGGAAACGGCGAGAGGCAGATTTCCTATTTAGATATTTGCGGAAAGCATTTAACAGCCTCCCTGCAGACTATCAATGAAGATACGAGTACACGGTATAGGTTCCCAGTTATGTGTGTGGCTCGAGTACTTCTTACGTAACAAACGCAGTATGTTGTCCTCTACAACGAGTGTTCAATCAGCGACAAGGATATCGTCACGAGTGCCTCAGGGAGGTATTACAGGGCTTGGTTCAAATGGCTCTGAGCACTATGGGACTCAACTGCTGAGGTCATTAGTCCCCTAGAACTTAGAACTAGTTAAACCTAACTAACCTAAGGACATCACAAACATCCATGCCCGAGGCAGGATTCGAACCTGCGACCGTAGCGGTCTTGCGGTTCCAGACTGCAGCGCCTTTAACCGCACGGCCACTTCGGCCGGCGGTATTACAGGGGCACACTATTATCTGCTACTCACTTAGGTGATCTGGCGGATAGGGCGGGCAGCAGTTGCTGATGATGGTGTAGTGTTCGACAAGGTATCGACGTTGTGTGACTATAGGAGGATACAAGATGACTTAAACGAAGTTTATATCTGTTGTGATGAATGGCAGCTAGCTCTAAACGTAGAAAAATTGTAAGTTATTACAGATTTGTAGGAAAAATACCCTTAATGTACGAATAAAGCATCATTAGTGTCCCGCTTGACACACTCACATCCTTTAAATATCTGGGCGTAAGGCTGCAAAGCGATATGAAATGGAGCTAGCATGTGAGAATTGAGGTAGAGAACGCGAATTGTCGACTTCAGTTTATTGGGAGAACGTTGGGAATGCGTGGTTCATCTTGAAATGTCCCCTTAGAAAAATTATATAGGACTGTGCTTAAACTGACACACAATATTTTTAGCGCAACGCAATCTGACTTTCAATAATCCCAACAAAAGAATGGCCCTGACTAACATTAACCTATACGTTTCACAAATCACTTACCTCTCAAAAATCTTGGTTACTCGAACTACTGCAATACAGCGAGCGCCACTACTGCCAGCTAAATAAAAGATTCAAACTACGGAAGGCACTAACTACTGATATGCATAGTTAGCAAATGAAAGATTTTAATAGAGAACAAACAATATATTTACCTTAATAGTCATCAAAAGTCATAATATATATAGCAGTTCATGACATCCAGTCTTACAAATTTCAAAATTCCGCCATTTCTCTCCCTACATCCACCACTGCTGGCGACTCGCCTCCTACTGCGCAACGCTACGCGCTGTTAACATCCAGCTGCCCTACACTACAATGGCAGACAACAATGCAAACTAGCCACAGACTGCACACAGCACAGCCAGTGATTTTTCATACAGAGCGCTGCGTGGCGTTACCAATAAGAAAACCTAAACAGCCTACTTACATAGCCCTGACACTTCCCACAAAAAAATTTTACAAATTGTTTTGGGCATTGGCCAATGCATATTTGTTAAAAATTTTTCACAGTTACAATAACAAAGAAATCAAATGTACACACTTAATGATACAATGTTGGTCAAATGCTAAAATTTTCTCGCAGTCCATAAAGATAGTCCTGATCATTCATCACAGTAAAGTTGCAGTGTTTTTCTCAAAGCCTGGGCAGTAAAAGAAAATGCACACGGAAGTAGTGGATTTCCTTGCAGTCTTGAAGAAGTAGTGTTGTCCTTCCAACGGAAAGACAATGCTGACTCTCGACATGCAGACAGGTAATGGGCCACAACAGAGGAAACCCACAGCAGAGTCATTCGACGTTTTGAAGAATATTGGTAGGTAGGTCATCACAGAGCAGACCCACTACAGTCTTGGTAGAGAGTATGGTATTGGTGGGCCACCAAAGATGCAGACCCACTGCAGTCCTCGTAGAAATAATGGTATTGATGGATCATCAAAGGTGTAGACCCACTGTAGTCCTTGTAGAGATGGCCAGCAGCCATATGCTGCGACTGTGCAGGTGCACAATCACCATCGAAGAGTCTTGCGGACAATACAGCAAGTCCATAACCACCACTTGTGCACTCACAAAGTTTTTGGAATTGTCCTTAGAACCAGCAATGCTGTTATCCAGTCCCTTGCTGAATTATTAACACACGTGCAAACACTATGAGTCCCTACTTCTCACATATTGTCCATATACTATGACCAACAGAAACGTGTGCAGTGAAATGGAACTTACAAGTTAATAATACGATGGACTTGTGTCAATTACAATTTTATAACATAAGAATACAATTACAAAGGTACAAAATACATCATTAAAGAACATAACAATACAGATAACATTTGTAGTAGAGGCTTTACAGAAGAATCGAAATAACATATACATCAGTGTTACAGGAATTATGACATGAGTACATACATAAAAGATCAGAATAACTTTCGAAACATCAACTTCACACATGAGCATTAAAACAGAACAGAATAAATAATGTCTAAATATCTTTACAAGGAAAATAACATATTATCAGAAATATTCTACAACATAACTCTTATTAGCTAAACACATACAGACAGGAAAAAGACAAATACACAAGGATACATAAACACATAGTGGAATAATACGAAAGGAAAGACAGGGTTTGTTTTCAGGGTAACATTTGGTACTGCAGTCCAACCCAAAACTTCATTCAATAGATCTTTCGTCTTATTTCAACATTTGTTTCCACCAAAAAAATCCTATCCAAGCATGCTTTCTGTATTTATATGTTCACATATTTCTTACCTCATTATTTATTTTCCATTATCTTACCTCATCATTTATTTCCAAGAAAATCCTACCTTAACCTGTTGTTCCTAAACCCTAGTTTTTTGTTCACATCCTCTTTCAAACTACTTTTTTTGCCAAACCATTTTCTTATAGCTTCTCAATGCATTTCTTCCAATTCATCACTCCTCGTTCTCTTATATAGCCTACCCCCTCTTAAGCTAACTTAAATCTACTGAGCTCAGATGCTAAACTAAGGGACGAGGCAATGCAGCAACACAAAACAATTAACAGAAACAGGAATGACAAAAAATGCAAATTGGCAAAGCAAGCAGCAGTAAACATGACAAAGCTAAAGCAGAAAAAGTACTACGATACATATGTCACATCTTAACACTAGAGTGATGCATCACGACAACTTACTCTAGCAGACAAGTTACCAAATCGTAAAAACATAATTTATGCAGTTCCTGTGAAGGGAAATGATTATTTGTGCTCTCTTTTCTAAGAAAGTACATCATAAACGTATTCTTTACTGGGTCTGTAGACAGAAAATAGTGATATTAGTACATCTATTAAATTTTATTTTAACCAATGCTGCAGGGCAGCTAGAAACTAGATATTAAACAAATTGAGCAATCTCTCAACTAGAAAGACAATAAATGTAATAATGTTTCTCATCATTTCATTAGGCATTTTAGTAAATATCATAAATTAAGAGCTCCACAGTGTAATCATATGTTTTCAAGTTTGAGTGTGTCGTATTTGCGATGCTTTCGACAAAGAAATGTCAATAGCGAGGATAATGGCTTTTTTTTTCTACGTGTGCCTCTGAAAGGTACATACTAATGGCTTTTTTCCAGGCGACTGTCGTGCAGCTGGGTGCCCACGACTCATTATATGAAGGTGGTCACTTAACTTTCTTACTGAAATATTTACGACACCAGTTTGCATAACAGTGACAGTCTCAGCTAAAAAATTTCACAGGTCGAGAATTTGCGTTGCAAATGTGTAGAAACAAAATCCTATGAATATAACAGGGTGCAAAAAATTTTCGCCAGCATAGTGATACATTCACGCATTTACACACATTTCATAACTCTTAAAGTACGATTGTTGGTTTCCAACATCCTTTTTCACAAGTCAGAGTCCCTAACCACTACTCATTATTCCTTACCTTATTACACATATACATATTCGTCGACACTTCTTCAATATTTCATCATAATAAATACGTAGCATACTCAAATTCCTCATATAGCATCAGCTTATTGATCATAAACATACCGCAACAGCGTAATACACATCGTCATCATAACATCATAAAACCTCAGCCAAATCTCAAAATCGTCGTAGCTTCCTTCAATAATTTCAAAACCTAAAAAAATTCTCTGCTGATGTCAAAAGTGTCATCTACCTCAAACGTTCTTTAAAAATCATGATCCCATACCAAATACATCATTCAAAGCTCTTGTAGTATCACAACGGTTCCAAAAAAAAATATGAACAGTTCACAAAGTACAGACAAAATACAGTTTCATAAGTGTGAAGTTATTCAACTGTGCAATTACGTAAACATCTGTCACTGATGTAGTGAAATAAATGTTTGTCTCTTCCAGTTAAATGACCAGATAGCTGTGTAATTTATGTGTTAGAGAAATATGGTACCGATGTGTAAAGTTCTATAAGCCAATACCATATTAGCTAGGGCTCCTTGTGCTTGCCAAACACATGGTACACAAAGTAGGAGTGTACCCCCTTGAGGATTAATGTAATTATACCCTCAGGTGTTACAGATTACAGCAATGGAATGAAATGTATCACGGAAAACCTTTGTATCATTGTACTTCAGATATCTTTAAAAATAAATGTTTTAAGTACAAAATTAATCACTCAAACACGTGTACTGTAGCACTAAACTGTGCGTTTTGTTGTAAGATAATCTCTGTGGAAGTGTCGTAGTTATCGTCCACCGAAAGCTAAGTTCTGCAGAAGTCAATGTACTTACCTCATGATACACAAAAGTGAAATGCTTTGCGTATAGATATCTAACCTATTACGCTTATTGCCGTGATGGGCAAAGTACTGTGCTGTAACGTATTGTTGTGCTACGGAAAAGGCTGTTTCATTGTAGCTATAGCACAAAAGTTACTACTAAAAAATGTTTTACTTTCCAGAATAATACAGAAAAACTGTGGAGATATAAAACAGAAACACTGCAAAAGCAACATTGTAAATTGTCACTCATTAGTAGCGTCATGATAAAATCGTGTAGTTGTCACATAAACTAACCACTGTGTCATCTGGTATCTCACAGAAAGTACTTTAAATCCAGAATGTATTTTCAAGTAAACCAAAATGTTGCATTAAAATCTCATTAGCAGTACCAGTATATGTTCTAAGTATGTAAGCCTTATAGTCATTATGTAATCGTGCAACTAACAAGTAAGAATGTACAAATAACAACACTCTGTCATCTGTTCACTATAACAATGCATTCGTAATTTCTGTTTAAAAATGTTCCCTAGGTTCCAGACAGGATAGTTAACTTCAAAACATTGTTGCATGTTAACAGTTTCTAAGTCTGACAAAGCATACTAGTAACGTGAAGTGAAAAATTTTATGGCAAAGACGAAGTTATAAACAGATTATCTTTCAATAAACGGTTTTACATGTGAAATGTGGTGCAATCCTTTACTCTTCCTAGTACACAGAGGTTCAACTTGAACGGAATTATCATGCAGTATACGTCGGTGAGGAATGCTAAAATTTTTCTCAAGGTTAGAGTCTATGTTATTTTTCTCTGAGCCAGCCGGCGCACACGGTTGCCTGAGGTGCGAGTCATTGTCTGTTCCTTTGTTGGCGTGCGTCATTATTGGGATTAGGAGACCTAACTTCTACAAATTCACCTTGACAAGAAGGCCCTGCCCTGTGTGAAGCTCGCCAGTTCTGATGGAATTCAGGTCTGTCGTGTTGTCGGTAGTTTACATAGTTTCTTGTTTGTCGGTCATGTGGTGGAGAATTTCTCCTGGAATCGTAACTGCATGGTGGACCATTGCATCTGAAGGTATTCTGTCTCCTGTGATAATAATAGTTCTGGTTGCGACATTGTCTGTTTCTGTGGTTATCTCTGTCATATTCATTGCTACGGAAATGTGATCCTTCTCTGTAACTATTATTCTGCCAACGGTTGTCATGCGGCTGGTGTTTGTTTTGGTCACGATTTGTGTTGTGAGAATAGCCTTGTTGTGTATTATTTCTGTCATCGCGGAATTGTGACAGATGTGACCTGTAATTGTTGTGCTCCTGTTTTCGCGTTCCGCGATTGTCAGTGTCAATTTCCAGTTCTTGTAACAGTTCCTGAAAAGCTTCAATGTCGTCTTTGCAACGTCCTGCTAAAATAATATGTCATAAATGTTCAAGCAGTTTGATTAAGCAAATGCGGATGAGTTCTGAGGGGCTGTATGGGTCGGACAGGTACTGATTTTTGTGCAACATGTCTTCAAAATATTTCACAAGACTGGGAAATTCAGATTGTTCGAAATGCTTCATCATTATGATGCTATGTTTTACTCGGTCTTGTGTAGCTTGAAATCAATATGCTGAGTGGACGACATGATAAAATTCTCCTTCACTGTGGCAATCGTGAATGACCGATCACATTCTTTCAGCTGGTTCGTTTTCTAAGTAGTCACACATAAATTCTAATCTGTGCTCTAATCACCAGTTGGGAGGAAAACAATGAGAGAATTGATGGAGCCATGCTTGTTGATGAATGTCTTTGCTAGAATTCTTGAATGTTTTGAATTTACGTGTAGTAATGAACAGCTTATAGTCAAAATCATCGTGTCGGCGAGTAGCAGATCGCTCATTGTTACGTCGTTTCGGCGGTTCCATCTCAAAATTCAATGCGCCTTGCCAATTTCTTTCATAATTTCCGAAGTGTCCTGTGTTATTATTTTGTGGTTGTTCCGTATTTCTATGTCCCTCTTCCCATACTGGAGTGCGAGTGTCCTCTGAAATATGTAATTCTTGTATTACTTGTGCCAACTGATCTTGTACTTCCTGAATTTATCTTTTGTGCAGTGTATTGATTTGATTTTGATTTTGCTTGAATTTTCTAATTTGTTCACATTCTTCAGCGTCAGTGAAGGCTACAGGTCCTGTGTCATTCAGATCATCATCTACGTTTGTAGATAAGTTAGTGAACTGATCCGAAAGTTCGGCTACTTTCTCTGATAGTGTACTTATTTCCTCAGTGTGTTTTTCTGAACCAAATTTCAGAGTGTCCATTTGTGTTGAAATCGTGTGTACTGTGTCCTTTAAGTTTTCCTGAGTTTTTGCACGTTGTGTAACCGAATGGGTAGATGGAACTGAGTTAATTTTAGCTTGCAAGGTCTCATGATTTTCATGGACATTAGTTTGCAGTTCATTTATGGCTGCTTCATGATGCTGTAATGCATTTTCATGCCGCGAAAAAATAGGTTGAAAATTCTCACAAATTTGTGTTTTTACGTCATTACAGACTTTTTGACATTTCGATTCTATGTTATGTAACTCAGTAGTTAAATCTTCACGTGTTTGTTCAAGTGTGGTGTCTAACTTTTGAAGCTTTTGCTGTGTTTGTCTCTGATTTTGTTCCATTGTGTCTAACTTTTGAAGGTTTTGTCCCATTTGTTTCTGATTTTGTTCAAGCGTTGTATCTAACTTTTGTAGCCTTTGTCCCATTTGTTGCATTAACTGTAATAACAATGCACTGGTGTCTGAAACATGTTCCTCAGTGCTATTTCGCAGTGCATTTGAACCGGCAATATTCGCATTGTGAAAAGCAGAAAATGTGTCTTGATTTATTTGAGAAAACGGCGAGGACGCAAAACCTGAATCTACAGTATTTGCAAGATTGTGTCCTGTCATTTCGGAATCCTGAGGCGAGCTGTTGCCGACCGATCGATCAATAATGCTTCCCTGTTCACTAATTGTTTCACTGCCTACCCCATTATTTGCAGCCCACTCCATTTCCCTATGCATAGTTACCAAATTACTACTTTGAACATTAGTTAATTCATTACATGGTGGCGCTAACACACTGCTTTCGTCTCACTGTCATTTCTCAGTTTACTTTGGAGCCTAGTATTACGTTTTTCGCACACCATTATTGTCACAATATTTCACACGACAACACATAAAAATACAACTTGAAGAGCAAAAATAAGAGAACACATTAACATAGCACTGAAAAAATATCTAGTTAATTGCAACTCAGCTGCGAAATACTTGGTGCAAATTTACATGCGTGCCACACCTGTTTTACTGTACAACAATGAAATACTGCAACTACAAAGGAGATTCTCTCTACAATTATGTGCTAGCAATAAACAGAATCTATGCTAATTACACAAACTACAAGAAAAAATCAGAAGCTTCCAGTGAGGTATCCTGGCAGGGTCGCCATATGAAACGTCCCCTTAGAAAAATTATATAGGACTGTGCTTAAACTGACACACAATATTTTTAACGCAACGCAATCTGACTTTCAAAAATCCCCACAAAAGAATGGCCCTGACTAACATTAGCCTATACATTTCACGAATCACTTACCTCACAAAAATCTTGGTTACTCGAACTACTGCAACACAGCGAGCGCCACTACTGTCAGCTAAATAAAAGATTCAAACTATGGAAGGCACTAACTACTGATAGGCATAGTTAGCAAATGAAAGATTTTAATAGAGAACAAGCAATGTATTTACCTTAATAGTCATCAAAAGTCATAATATATATAGCAGTTCATGACATCCAGTCTTACAAATTTCAAAATTCCGCCATTTCTCTCCCTACATCCACCACTGCTGGCGGCTCACCTCCAACTGCACAACGCTACGTGCTGTTAACATCCAGCTGCCCAACACTACAATGGCAGACAACAATGCAAACTAGCCACAGACTGCACACAGCACAGCCAGTGATTTTTCATACAGAGCGCTACGTGGCGTTACCAATAAGAAAACCTAAACAGCCTACTTACAATCTGTAAAGGATATTGCATGTAGGACGCTAGTGCTTTCTACTAGTGCCACCTACTCTTGAATATTACTCAAGTATTTGGAATTCGAACCAGGTCGGATTTAAGAAACGCATCGAAGCAATTCAGAGGCTGGCTACTAGATTTATTACCGGTAGGTTCGAACAACACGCAAGAATTACGGAGATGCTTCGAGAATTCAAATGGGAATCCCTGGACTGAAGGCTACATCCATTTCGAAGAACACTATTGAAAAAAATTAGGGTATCTGCATTTGAAACTTACTGCAGAACGATTATACTAAGGGCAACATACGTTTCACGTAAGGACCATGGAGATAAGATACAAGAAATTAGGACTCATACAGAGTCTTATAGACTGTCATTTTTCCCCTCTCTCTATTTGGTAGTGGAACAGGGAAAGAGATGACTAGTAGTGGTGCAAGGTATCCTCCACCATGCACCGCACGGTGGCTTGACTAATATGTATGTAGGTGTAGGTATACCCACCTAGGGGTAATAAGGTGATAACAAACGCCTTATTCTGCTAGTGCACTCTACAGTTCTTTCCATAGAACTTACTCATAAGCCTTTCTATAACCCAAGAAGGAAACACCTACTTACGTCTCTACATTTATTAACTAGCTGCCTGACGTTGAGAATATGTTCCCGTTATCGTTTATTATGCGCAAAACCGTCAGTCGTACATTGTGTATGTCCAGAAAAATCCTACTGGCATGTGAAATCAATAAACTAGTGCAAATAGTTCTGTAGTTCTCACAACGTTGTGTGTTTCGTTTCTGATGAGAAGGAATCGTTGTTGAAACGGTTTGCGTGTTCCATTGTTCCAAACTGTTATGAATTTCATGCATAATTTTCAAACCGAAATCTCCAGATGCTTTGATCATTTCGGCAATAATAAGGTCACTTGAGCGTGGTTCGTTAATTTTCAGTTTAGATATATTTTTTAGGACTTTTGCTTTTGAGATGTTAGTTACCTTCTCTACTACAATGTTTTCACCTTCAACAGAAATAAAATTAATTGTGCGGAAACAACCACGGAGAAATTTAAGTACAACGTATTTTAATTTGTCTAAAACAAAGACTAAATCATTTATTATTGGTTCCTTCGTCTTACGTTTACGGCAGTTAAAGAGTATTTTTCATCTTAATTAGTTATTTCTTGTAGTAGGCTTAAGAGGGAAATACTTATAATGATTGATTATAACAGCTGCTGCGAAAGATGGCCATGAAAACAAAATAACACTGAAGTCGGAAGGTGGCCCATTGGAAACGACATAAAACCGTATGTGCAGTATGAGAAAGGAACCTTCCTTAGACTTAGGAATTAATTTCCTTGTGCCTAAAATATTTTGCACCAGCAACGTAATGTATGTGCATGGTTCCGATCTACTCTATATATAGACAGGTAGGCAGCAGCACACTGCCATTACAAGTCATTACATCTATGACAGAAGGATACAAATGTGTTCAACACTCTTTCAAGCCTACTCTATCTCTCCTCCAATAGACAGGTAATTCCACTGTGAAGACACAGTCATAAGCTGGAGCGTGGTGGCAGAGCATAGGTTTGAAACTCAACGCATCTAAAACCCAAGCAACCTTATTCGCATCGTTACCACATAGTGCTGCGGATTTCATCCACCCCTAATACTAAACGGTACAGAGACAACAGTTTCCTCTTCACCAAAGAACGTGACAATAATCTGGGAGCATCACTTTGCTTATAGTGTAAACACTACTGTAGTCTGTAAGGTGTCAGCATCAGTTCATACATTACAGAAAGATAAGGAAATATTTCCTCTCGAGCGTAATGAGAAGCTCGTAGACTCTCTAATACTCTTCATACTTGACTACGAGTTCACGCAGGAAACGCTTGGCGATAACTGCTTGTGTGCGATACTTTTGGGATTTCGACGATACCACTCCAGCCTAAGAACAGTTACGATAGCTGATTGCCGATAAGCGTTGAGACTACCGTGCTGTATGTAGAGACTGCCGTCTCGCCAATCATTGCACTCCTTATTTATCTTCAGTTCTTACACTACTGCCTGAACAGTATGGCAGAAATACTAATTTTCAACAAGGTAAAATCGTCTTATGTACGATCACATAACACAGCCATGTTCACTAAATCTTTTTCTGGATCAAGCGCCCGACTTTGGAACAATTTTCCTCAAAAAATCATAGGAATTAAATTCCTTCCAAACCTCAAAAGACAGTTAATAGCGCACCTTGTATCGCTGTAGCCATGTCTCCCGTGTATTAATCTGCATCTCACTCTCGTAGGACCACGCTTCTCTACAACTTTTTCCTCCCTGATGTTGATGGAGTTCTTTATTTAAATTCTGCTCTTCCCTAACAGACATTGCCGCTGTTATTTTGATCGTCTCCTTTTTCGTTTTACTTCCGCTTCTATAATATTAAACACGTATTCAAATGTGCTAAAGTAATCTATATCACACTTAATACCCTCTTATACTAATACTTACTAGTATTATTATTGTTATTAGTGTCAACGCTTATTTTCATTATTGTTATTAGTGTCAACGCTTATTTTCATTATTGTTATTGCCACTATTAATGTCAATTACTATCAATTTATTAATTATATTATTATTATTCATGAGAATGTTTCTGTAATATTTTTGGTGTTATTGATCATGCTCGGACTTAAGAGAGCGTTAAGGCACTAAACTGGTCAGGCTATATAAGTAATAAGTAAATAAAACAGAATCAACTAACAGTATAGTGTAAAACATAATGACGAAGAGACACGAGGCAAATCTGGCAGTGCGTGTAAGGTGACAAATATATAATACGCAGGCAGCATCCTTAATCAGTGCCCTAAAGCGATTTTTTCAGTTGAAAAACAATTGTGCATTTACTTACCATCATCAAAAAAAGGGAATAACCACTCTGGTCCTGAAGAGTCTCACTGGAATTATTTGTAGCACTAATTGTGTGTGTCACATGAAAAGCTGTCTGGCGAAAGACACCGAAGCTATGTTACGTGTTAGTCTGACTCACTGCAAGTAAAAGCTTGATTGGTGTATGTAAATAGTTTAGAGAAATGAACGTCAGTAGTTCCTTGTCCGTATTTACGAGGGTGAGTGAAATGAAAACCTTAAATATTTCTTTAAATATTATTTATTGTGCAGAAGTGATACAAAGATGTATCACTTTTCAACATAATCTCCCCAACCCTCAGAAAAGTCCTCCAGTGCCTACAAAGTGCATAAATTCCTTTAGAAAAAAATTATTTTGGTAGTCCGCTCAACCACTCATGCCCCGCGTGGCGTACCTCTTCATCAGAACGGAACTTCTTTCCTCCCACTGCGTCTTTGAGTGGTCCAAACAAATGAAAATCACTTGGGGCAAGGTCTGGTGAGTATGGTGGATGAGGAAGACACCCAAAATGCAGGTCCGTGATTGTTGCAACTGTTGTATGGGCAGTGTGGAATGGTTCAAATGGCTCTGAGCGCTATGGGACTTAACATCTGAGGTCATCAGTCCCCTAGAACTTAGAACTACTTAAACCTAACTAACCTAAGGACATCACACACATCCATGCCCGAGGCAGGATTCGAACCTGCGACCGTAGCGGTCTCGCGGTTCCAGACTGAAGCGCCTAGAACCGCTTGGCCACACCGGCCGGCGGCAGTGTGGAGCCTTGCATTGTCATGTTACAAAAGGACACCTGCTGACAACAATCCACGACGCTTTGATTTGATTGCAGGCCGCAGATGATTTTTTAGGAGATCTGTGTATAATGCACTGGTGACAGTGGTCCCTCTAGACATGTAATGCTCCAAAATGACGCCTTTTTCGTCCCAAAAGAGAGTCAGCATAACCTTGCCTGCTGATGGTTCTGTTCGAAAGTTCTTTGGTTTTGGTGATGAGGAATGGCACCATTCCTTGCTCGCTCTCTTCGTTTCTGGTTGGTGGAAGTGAACCAAGGTATCGTCCCCAGTAGCGATTCTTGCAAGGAAGCCATCACCTTCTCTTTCAAAGCGACGAAGAAGTATATCACACGCATCAACACATCGTTCTCTCATTTGAGGAGTCAGCTGCCGTGGCACGCACCTTGTAGACACTTTGTGAAACTGGAGCACATCATGCACAATGTGGTGTGCTGCAATGTCATTGAGTGTCACTCGGCGGTTTTCCTTCACTATGGCTTCAACTGCTGCAATGTTCTGTGGAGTCACAACTCGTTGTACCTGACCTAGACGAGGAGCATCTTCCACTGAAGCCACACCATTTGCGAACTTCCTACTCCATTCGTAGACTTGCTGCTGTGACAAACATGCATCACCGTACTGAACCTTCATCCGTCGATGAATTTCAGTAGGTTTCACACCTTCACTACTTACAGGATAACGTCGCGAAATATCGATTTTTTATTACAAATTTAAGGTTTTCATTTGACTCACCCTCGTATTATGGGTACGAATGAATTTAGTCTACGTATTCGTCAAAAAAAAAAATCATATCGAAACGTAAGTCACCTGTAGGTGGTATACTTCAATCATCGAAAATTTAATTGTTAAACAAAATTTGTTTACCCTTTTTTTTTTGGTCATCAGTCTACTGACTGGTTTGATGCGGCCCGCCACAAATTCCTTTCCTGTGCTAACCTCTTCATCTCAGAGTAGCACTTGCAACCTACGTCCTCAATTATTTGCTTGACGTGTTCCAATCTCTGTCTTCCTCTACAGTTTTTGCCCTCTACAGCTCCCTCTAGTACCATGAAAGTCATTCCCTCATGTCTTAGCAGATGTCCTATCATCCTGTCCCTTATCCTTATCAGTGTTTTCCACATATTCCTTTCCTTTCCTCTCCGATTCTGCGTAGAACCTCCTCATTCCTTACCTTATCAGTCCACCTAATTTTCAAAATTCGTCTATAGCACCACATATCAAATGCTTCGATTCTCTTCTGTTCCGGTTTTCCCACGGTCCATGTTTCACTACCATACAATGTTGTACTCCAGACGTACATCCTCAGAAATTTCTTCCTCAAATTAAGGCCGGTATTTGACATTAGTAGACTTCTCTTGGCCAGAAATGCCTTTTTTTACCATAGCGAGTCTGCTTTTGATGTCCTCCTTGCTCCGTCCGTCATTGGTTATTTTACTGCCTAGGTAGCAGAATTCCTTAACTTCATTGACTTCGTGACCATCAATCCTGATGTTAAGTTTCTCCCTGTTCTCATTTCTACTACTTCTCATTACCTTCGTCTTTCTCCGATTTACTCTCAAACCATACTGTGTACTCATTAGACTGTTCATTCCGCTCAGCAGATCATTTAATTCTTCTTCACCTTGTATTTTAATTCCACTCCTGAACCTTTCTTTTATTTCTATCATTGCTTCCTCGATGTACATATTGAAGAGTAGGGGCGATAGGCTACAGCCTTGTCTTACACCCTTCTTAATACGAGCACTTCGTTCTTGATCGTCCACTCTTATTATTCCCTCTTGGTTGTTATACATGTTGTATATGACCTGTCTCTCCCTATAGCTTACCCCCACTTTTTTCAGAATCTCGAACAGCTTGCACCATTTTCTATTGTCAAACGCTTTTTCCACGTCGACAAATCCTACGAAAGTGTCTTGATTTTTCTTTAGCCTTGCTTCCATTGTTAGCCGTAACATCAGAATTGCCTCTCTCGTCCCTTTACTTTTTCTAAAGCCAAACTGATCGTCACCTAGCGCATTCTCAATTTTCTTTTCCATTCTTCTGTATATTATTCTTCTAAGCAGCTTCGATGTATGAGCTGTTAAGCTGATTGTGCGATAATTCTCGCACTTATCAGCTCTTGTGTGGATGATGCTTTTCCGAAAGTCAGATGGTATATCGCCAGACTCATATATTCTACACGCCAACGTGAATAGTCGTTTTGTTGCCACTTCCCCCAATGATTTTAGAAATTCTGATGGAATGTTATCTATTCCTTCTGCCTTATTTGACCGTAAGTCCTCCAAAGCTCTTTTAAATTTCGATTCTAATACTGGATCCCCTATCTCGTCTAAATCGACTCCTGTTTCTTCTTCTATCACATCAGACAAATCTTCACCCTCATAGAGGCTTTCAATGTATTCTTTCCACCTATTTGCTCTCTCCTCTGCATTTAACAGTGGAATTCCCGTTGCACTCTTAATGTTACCACCGTTGCTTTTAATGTCACCAAAGGTTGTTTTGACTTTCCTGTATGCTGAGTCTGTCCTTCCGACAATCATATCTTTTTCGATGGCTTCACATTTTTCCTGCAGCCATTTCGTCTTAGCTTCCCTGCACTTCCTATTTATTTCATTCCTCAGCGACTTGTATTTCTGTATTCCTGATTTTCCCGGAACATGTCTGTACTTCCTCCTTTCATCAATCAACTGAAGTATTTCTTCTGTTACCCATGGTTTCTTCGCAGCTACCTTCTTTGTACCTATGTTTTCCTTCCCAACTTCTGTGATGGCCCTTTTTAGAGATGTCCATTCCTCTTCAACTGTACTGCCTACTGCGCTATTCCTTATTGCTGTATCTATAGCGTTAGAGAACTTCAAACGTATCTAGTCATTCCTTAGTACTTCCGTATCCCACTTTTTGCGTATTGATTCTTCCTGACTAATGTCTTGAACTTCAGCCTACTCTTCATCACTACTATATTGTGATCTGAGTCTATATCTGCTCCTGGGTACGCCTTACAATCCAGTATCTGATTTCGGAATCTCTGTCTGACCATGAAGTAATCTAATTGAAATCTTCCCGTATGTCCCGGCCTTTTCTAAGTATACCTCCTCCTGTTGTGATTCTTGAACAGGGTATTCGCTATTACTAGCTGAAACTTGTTACAGAACTCAATTAGTCTTTTCCTCTTTCATTCCTTGTCCCAAGCCCATATTCTCCTGTAACTTTTTCTTCTACTCCTTCCCCTAGAACCGCATTCCAGTCGCCCATGACTATTAGATTTTCGTCCCCCTTTACATACTGGATTACCCTTTCAATATCCTCATACACCTTCTCTATCTGTTGATCTTCAGCTTGCGACGTCGGCATGTGTACCTGAACTATCGTTGTCGGTGTTGGTCTGCTTTCGATTCTGATTAGAACAACCCGGTCACTGAACTGTTCACAGTAACACACCCTCTGCCCTACCTTCCTATTCATAACGAATCCTACACCTGTTATACCATTTTCTGCTGCTGTTGATATTACCCGATACTCATCTGACCAGAAATCCTTGTCTTCCTTCCACTTCACTTCACTGACCCCTACTATATCTACATTGAGCCTTTGCATTTCCCTTTTCAGATTTTCTAGTTTCCCTACCACGTTCAAGCTTCTGACATTCCACGCCCCGACTCGTAGAACGTTATCCTTTCGTAGATTATTCAATCTTTTTCTCATGGTAACCTCCCCCTTGGCAGTCCCCTCCCGGAGATCCGAATGGGGGACTATTCCGGAATCTTTTGCCAATGGAGAGATCATCATGACACTTCTTCAATTACAGGCTACATGTCCTGTGGATACACGTTACGTGTCTTTAATGCAGTGGTTTCCATTGCCTTCTGCATCCTCATGTCGTTGATCATTGCTGATTCTTCCGCCTTTAGGGGCAATTTCCCACCCCTAGGACAAGAGAGTGCCCTGAACCTCTATCCACTCCTCCGCCCTCTTTGACAAGGCCGTTGGCAGAATGAGGCTGACTTCTTATGCCGGAAGTTTTCGGCCGCAAATGCTGATTATTTATCAAAATTCAGGCAGTGGCGGGGATCGAACCCGGGACCGAAGACGTTTTGATTATGAATCAAAGGCGCTATCCCTAGACCACGGGTTTATCCTATGAGAATGTTTAATGTTATTACATAGAGTGTAAGAGCCAAAGAACCAAAACCAGAATTGGCCGTAGCAAGGCGTGGTTGATTCATTAATAGTACAGGTCAGGCACGGGACATTGAAACAAGTTTCGAACAGGACACAATGCAAGTAGCCTCAGAATCAATGGAATCTATTATTCTGAAATTTGACTGTGTATTCCCTAAAACATGCCAGCACCTTATCTCATATTGTTTTCTTGCGTCTCTTCCCACCCTCTGATTTATAAGCTGCTGTTTCTTAGAAGAATTTTTTATTATATTGGAAATGATATGCGAGAATGTTCCTGCAGTAAATGGTAAAAGACATACGCGAACCAGTGATATGTGCTCGTACTGCTAATAGCATCGTGGAGGTTCAAAAAGTTATAACCGAAATTAATGTAGTGACTTCTCCTAGCACGATATCTTGACCTCAGATTTTTCATGAAGACGGCTAGTGTCACATGAAAGATTGCCGACATTTCCCAGTTTCAGCGCAGTCGCATATTTCGGTTATATATTGGTCTCCGGTGAAACGCTCTCATTTATTTCCACGGCCATTCGCGTGCTCGAAGTCGCGTCGGGGCCATTCCGTTTTCTCGATAACAGAGCGCCAAATATTCGTCGCCGCCGCGAGCCCAGAAGTGGTGGCCGTTCTTCTCGGGGCGCCACCCGTCCGCTACTTTGCCGCAGCAGTTTCATTTCCCGGTGCGGCGTCCCAGCTACCGGTCGTTGTTTTGGTCGCCCACTTCCACCTGTCGACCCGCGGAGGTCGAACCGACCTCGTCTTCCTGTATCGATCACCTCGACTGCACACCGCGGCGCACCGCGCAGGTGCATCCTTCCGGCGCCGACGTCTGGCTGCTGTCTCACTGACGGCGCGACGCAGGAAATTGCGGGACGAGTGTCACCGAGGCGCGTCCTCATTCGCCTGTTGCCAAAGAGACAGGAGGAGGAGGGCCGGGCGGGGGAGGAGGGAGAGAGGGGGTGGCGACCACCAAAAGCCGGCACTACCTCGAAGCTACCAACTTCACCGCGCTTATAGCTTCCACCTTGGCTGCGTCGGTGGCGTCCAATGTAACTGCGACGATACCGCCTCCCTACAAGTCGGATCCAACAGTGCTACCAGTTAAAAGTGGAACTTTGACATTCTTCCAATCCATATGTGGCATACAGCAAACCAGTGCTTAACAGTAGTGATTAGAAACAGTCTTGGTTGCAATGTTAGTTTTTTATTTTTCAACGTTTCGCCTTATTTAAGCATCTTCAAGTTATCTTAATTTGGTATTACTTAAAAGAATACTTTAGTGAGAGTAGCCAAAGGGCATCGTCGAATATATTAGGTCAACATCGCCTTCGTTAAACTTAGTAATACTCTTCTCACTCCTGTGAACGGGAACGCGTTATGCAGATCTTGGTGTCACTCGCGTCCATCTAGAAAAGTATTACTGAGTTTAACGAAGGCAATGTTGGCCTGATATATTCGACGACGCCCTTTGGCTACACTGACAAAAGGATTCTTTTAAGAAATACCAAATTAAGATAACTTGAAGATGCCTAAATAAGGCGAAATACGTCGTTGGAAATTAACAAAACTAAAATTGCAACCAAAACTGTTTTTAATCAATAAAGTGGAACTTTGGCTGATTGCACTAGAGAAATTCGGAAAATTATTTTAGTTTGCGCCGTAAACGGAAAAGAAATGTTTAAATAAAAATAAATT
The DNA here is from genome assembly GCF_021461395.2 of Schistocerca americana. Classification (NCBI taxonomy): domain Eukaryota; kingdom Metazoa; phylum Arthropoda; class Insecta; order Orthoptera; family Acrididae; genus Schistocerca; species Schistocerca americana. The sequence goes on from NC_060123.1 coordinate 318,196,637, forward strand.
TTAATATACTAAGTTTTTAAATCAGAATAAAAAAGTACAGAATAATTTCTCCTAGCCTCGTATAAATTCCTAATCCCATAAACGTCTTTAGCACACTGGACTCGCATTCGGAAGGACGACGGTTCAATCCCGCCTCCAGGCTTCCTGATTTAGGTTTTCCGTGATTTCCCTAAATCGCTTCAGGCAAATGCCGGGATGGTTCCTTTGAAAGGGCACGGCCGATTTCCTTCCCAATCCTTCCCTAACCCGAGCATGAGCTCCGTCTCTAATGACCTCGTTGTCGACGGGACGTTAAACACTAACCACCACTACGACCACCATAAACGTCTACATGAAATTTCATAGCTGTGAATTTCTAATGTCTGTGAACATACCTATAATACTGAAAAAGTAAAATTTAGGGTTCGTGCAATACATAATTGATGAGTTCACATCCTTAGTATTATCTACAGCACCAAAGTATTTCGTTTCAGATCTCAGAAATATCGACGTTGTCTGGAAATTTAGTGCCTATGAACTTTTTTAAAGTGAAAACAGATAAATCGTTTTAAATAACATAAAATTTTTAGCAGTCTACATCTTTTTAATGTTTCGCGCCTCAGTCTGTAAAAATTAAACCCTGCTAGGATCGCTTTGTTACCCATCTGTTTCTGTTTGTCCGGCTGTTAAGAACACACTTTCTCAGGAACGGGTTGACCTATCGAGTTCAGATTTATGTTACATATTAAGGTCTTTAAGTTTCTAAGCCGCTTCAGTCAAATCATACGGCCACTTACATAACACATTTTGAAACTCGAAAACTCACTCATCAAACCTAGAATCATGAAATTTAGAAAGAAGCAATGTTTCACAGTACAAGTAAAGGTAAAAATAGGGAAACTTAATTTGTAATTATATAAGAAAATATTAGTAAATTTTTGTGGTTCCGTGCCTCAGTCTTCCTTGCCTCAATCCGTAAAATCGGAACACTTATAGAATCACTTTGTTGTCCGTCTGTCTGTCTGTACGACTGTTAAAAATCCTTTTTCTCAGGAACGGGTAAAAATATGAATTGAAATTTATGCCACATGCTGAGGTCTACGGATCCTCAGCGGTGTATAAAAAAAACCACATGATATGGCCGTTTATTTCACACATTTTGCTACGCGGAAACTCACACATCAAAACCTATATGTTGCTTCCCGTTGACCTAAAATCTTGGTATGGGGCAATAAGCAAGATTTCACGGTACAGCTAAAAGAAAAAAAGATACCTGTTCAGTTTTGGTAACATAACATAAGAATATATTTTGCTGTTCTAACATACAATGGATTCACCATCCAACAAATATATAATAGATGAACATTACTGCATGCAAATGTAAAATGAAATTTCTACTCATCTTTTAGTAAGTAGTTAAAATTTTAATTTAAGCTAGTTAGGTCGCATAAAAAATCATACAGCAGGTGAAGAACGTCTTTATTGATCACAAAGTATGCATTGCGTCTTTCGGAATTCACCTCATTTTCAGAAATCTAAGTGTAAAGGTAACACAAGGGCAAGAGCTACCAGTTGCGTTTATAACGTGGGATAAACTACTGCAGTACTGACAGATGACAGGCGACTGACATTCTATAGTATGTACACAACTGGTAACGTTCCTGATCTTATGGTACCTTTGCAATTGGATTCCTGAAGCTGGAGAGAATTTCGAAAAGCGTCCTGTGATGCTCTCATCTACAAGAACTGCAAGAAGGAATAGAACCAACTGTTAAAGCTGTAAAGAAGACAGTTTTCAGGAAGAAATATAGATGTATATTGGATTTTGAAAAAATGCGTCTTTGTATCTGTCAAATTACTGGCTGGAGAGTGAAATAAACGATTCAGTGTAGACGTAAACTATATGGTAAAAATTAAAATGTATACTCTTAAAACTACACCAAACAAAAACAAAAGAGTTGTTTTGTAGCCTCTCACCATGGTGCAACAGCACCACTGCATCCTACATAGCAACATTAGCTCCTACCCACCAACAAGCCCCTTTTTGTGCAGACCCTAACCAGCACAATACTGATACCTCCATTCTTAATTAAACTTCCTTCCATCTGTACTTCTCCCTATATTCCACATAACGCTGATAACCCTCACCTCATGGCAGAGGTGCAGCAGCCAACACCCTTGCTCAACAATCAAAATCAAATGGTTCAAATGGCTCTGAGAACTATGGGACTTAACATCTGAGGTCATCAGTCCCCTAGAACGTAGAACTACTTAAACCTAATTAACCTAAGGACATCACACACATCCATGCTCGAGGCAGGGTTCGAACCTGCGACCGTCGCAGTCGCGCGGTTCCGGACTGAAGCGCCTAGAACCGCTCGGCCACCACGGCTGCCACTCAACAATCCCACCAAACATTTCATTGTTTGTCTCTTCTTCAAAACATACATTGTTGTCCTTTCTGCCATCTACATTAAACCTAACAGTCCCACTGCCTATGATTTCATCATCCCATCAACCTTGCCTTTTCCACATGTCATTTCCACATGCTGAACCCAAAATCCATAGTGGCCCCCTTACGGAATGCTGACAGTGGCATGAGCTTACTGAATCCCTCCGGGAGACATTGCCCCCATCCCACAGCACACCTGTCCTGAAACCAACACCATCCTGATATCATCCTAGAATGTCACAATCTTCTAGAATGCCTCACTATAGAAATACTTGATCCGGTTGGAAGTGATCACCTACCTCTCCTCCTCATCATATCCTTCACACTAACCCATCCCCACACTCCATCCCAAACTCCATCCAAAAGTTGCCCACAACTATTCTTGTGCCAACTGGAATGCCTATTCTGAATCCTTAGATACCCAAATTGGAAACAACCACGTAACCTTCCAGCAACCTCATGATACTCCCAATCCACAGTGTTCCTGCAATAGACCTTGTCAGATGCTACCTCGATATTCTTTTGTTTCTGCTGTTTGTAAGCAACACGCTTTCAAAGACGTGGTTAGTTTTGTTTAAGTGAACTGTGAAATAGAAAACTTGGAGGTATACTATGGGCAGGCAATTGGGAGAAATAAAGAAGATCTGCAGGCAATAAAGATAGATGTTTGGGCCATATTATTCCATAAGTCATCTACTGATGATAAGGCATGTCATGGACTGTGTTCATCAGAAGAAAATTCGTGGTGCACACACAATAGGGCTCAGGCAACTGGAGAATCTTATTCTCACCAGCATTCTCTTCCTATTTTCAGAGACTTGGCTCATCCTGACCTTCTAAGGAAAGGTCTGCATGGGCAGACACAGAACCCAAATGAATGTTTCAACAGCATAATTTGGAACCGCCTTCCTAAAACTGTATTTGTAGACATGCATACAAGGAAACTAGGAGTTCATGATGCTGTTATTACATTCAATTGTGGTAATATTGGAAAGTGTTGGGTACTGAAAACGCTGGGAATGAATCCTGGTGAAAATATGATCACTGGGCTGCAACATTGCGATAAAATGAGGATAGGCGATGCAGACAGCTCTGCATCTAATATGGCCAAGAAAACAAGACAAACATGCAGGAAGGTGAAAAAGCAGCTGGAAGACCTGTTAGAGGGCAAAGAAGGGCATCATATGCAGCAGGTGAGTTGGAATTAACTGTAAGTAACAAATTTCAAAAGTTTTTTTCTTTAAAGTCAGTTTCCCGCAAATTTTCAGTACATATGCCCCATTATATCAGAAACTATCGTAGATAAATGAATGAAATTTTCAGAGACTCTGCATAACATAAAAAGCCACCTCTGGTACTACATTCATTAATATTCCCCCATTAGGAAGTTCACAAAAAATATTTTCTGCAGAAAAAACTTAATATTTTTTGTTAATAAATTTTAAAAAATATTTCTTAGAAACGTAAAATGGATAAAGTAGATTTTAGTACAGTTGACTCTATTAACATCATGTAACATACAGTAAAAATATTAACGTCCTGCATCAAATATTCATTGTTAATAAATTTAAAAAAGTATTTCTTGAAAACTATAAAATGGATAAAGTAGATTTTAGTACAGTCGACTCTATTAACATCATGTAACATACAGTAAAAATATTAACGTCCTGCATCAAATATTTTTTCAGGAATAGGTCAAATACTTGCCTAAATTAACATGAGTTAGATACACTGGATGTGATCCCCTTAAACTAAAAATAGAGAGCTGATAAGGTACTTTGGTAACTGACAGAAAGTGTAAAGCGCGAGGCAGGTACTCGAGTGAATCACGTTTGGTAGTCTTCTCAGGGACTGCTTTGTCCCGATGGGTGTCACAACAGCATCCCCAGTGAATACATCGACAGCGTAGCACGCCGGAGGGAAAGCACGGTGCTCCCCACAACCTCGCCCCCGGTACCTGTCAGCGGGACTGCGACGCACAAAAGCGACAATAAACAGCGCGGCGCTGTCACTGGCACAATGGCGCCCGCTCGCCCGCTCTCAGTTTTTAGCGGCGAGCCGCCCCCAGGTATAGCGTGGCGCCTGCGGCTGACCGCCTCCGTTCTTGGTTGGTCGCAGCCGCTGACGTCCTACTGGAGCGCTTGGCGGCTGACTGACGTGGTTGTCCTCCCAGAGAGCTGCTGTGCTTGACGGCGATACCACTCGGTGCCACAAGCGTAATGTATGGAGAAATAAGCGACACGAAACTTGAACAGGCACCGAAAACTCTACAGGGTCATCTTTGCCATCCAAAGCAACTGGAATGTCATTTTTTTGATAGTGAAAATAACGCTTCTGTTTAAAGAGTTTGATTTCACGTCATTTCTACCAAGCAAAGAGTGCAGGCTCGTAAAGAGACGTTGAGTGATAGTATCGGCCTCTTAATTAAGGAGGGAGGGAAGGGAATTACGTTTTATCGTCACATTGACCTCGAGGTCATTAGAAGCAAAATACACTACTGGCCATTAAAACTGATTCACCACGAAGATGACGTGCTACAGACACGAAAATTAACCGAGAAGAAGAAGATGCTGTGATATGCAAATGATTAGCTTTTCAGAGCATTCACACAAAGTTGGCGCCGGTGGCGACACCTACAACGTGTTGATATGAGGAAAGTTTCCAACCGATTTCTCGTACACAAACAGTAATTGAGCGGCGTTGCCTGGTGAAACGTTGTTGTGATGCGTCGTGTAAAGAGGAGACATGCGTACCATCACGTTTCCGACTTTGATAAAGGTCGGATTGTACCCTATCGCGATTGCGGTTTATCGTATCGCGACATTGCTGCTCTCGTTGGTCGATGTCTAATGACTGTTAGCAGAATATGGAATCGGTGGGTTCAGGAGGGTAATACGGAACCCCGTGCTGGATCCCAACGGCCTCGTATCAGTAGCAGCCGAGATGACAGGCATCTTATCCGCATGGCTGTAACGGATCGTGCAGCCACGTCTCGATCCCTGAGTCAACAGATGGGGTCGTTTGCAAGACAACAACCATCTGCACGAACAGTTCTACGACGTTTGCATGGACTACCAGCTCGGAGACCGTGGCTGCGTTTATCCTTGACGCTGCATCACAGACAGGAGCGCCTGCGATGGTGTACTCAGCGGCGAACCTGGGTGCATGAATGGAAAAACGTCATTTTTTTTCGGATGAATCCAGGTTCTGTTTACAGCATCATGAAGGTCGCATCCGTGTGTGGCGACATCGCGGTGAACGCACATTGGAAGTGAGTATTCGTGATCGCCATAATGGGGTATCACTGGGCGCGTTGGTATGGGGTGCCATTGGTTACACGTCTCGATCACCTCTTGTTCGCATTGACGGCACTTTGAACGGTGGACGTTACATTTCAGATTTGTAACGACCCATGGCTCTACCCTTCATACGATCCCTGCGAAACCTTACATTTCAGCAGGATAATGCACGACCGCATGTTGCAGGTCCTGTATGGGCCTTTCTGGATACAGAAAACGTTCGACTGCTGCCCTGGCCAGCACATTCTCCAGATCTCCCACCAACTGAAAACCACTGGTCAATGGTGGCCGAGCAACTGGCTTTTCACACTACGCCAGTCATTACTTTTGATGAACTGTGGTATCGTGTTGAAGCTGCATTCACAGCTGTACCTGTACACGCCATCCAAGCTCTGTTTGACTCAATGCCCAGGTGTATCAAGGCCGTTATTACGGCCAGAGGTGGCTGTTCTGGGTACTGATTTCTCAGGATCTATGCACCCAAATTGCGTGAAAATGTAATCACATGTCAGTTCAATACATTTGTCCATTGAATACTCGTTTATCATCTGCATTCCTTCTTGGTGTAGCAATTTTAATGGCCAGTAGTGTACAAACTCGTATTGATTCAAGAATGTGGGACGTAACTGGCCATGCTCTTTCAAAGGAACCATCCGAGACTAGCCGTGGATCGTTGTAGTGAAAACAAATAAAGTATAAATCTGTGTTACAGAGAATTCGTTTGAACTGTCGTCGTCCTAATCCAGGTAACCTTGCGAGCATTATTAAAAGATGATTTTTTCGAAACGCCGTAACTGTCTCCCACTGCAGTGCAGGAGTCTCGCTTTTGGCTTCGTCTATAACGGTGCCAAAGCGTGATGTCCTGTGATGTCGCTTTCAAGTTTGATGACGCTTCAGACATCGAGGTGTCGACACATGCGGTAAAAGGCCAGAGCTCGCCTTATGTGAGGTGTCAGGTTGGTCAATGATATCACATTGGTACCAAACGTCACCACAGTTCGAATGAAAGCCACCGTGGACATGACACACGATGGGAAGTGAGGTGAGTCCTAGGTTCAAATGGCTCTAAGCACTATCGGACTTAACATCTGAGGTCATCAGTCCCCTAGACTTAGAACTACTTAAACCTAACTAACCTAAGGACATCACACACATCCATGCTCCAGGCAGGATTCGAACCTGCGACCGTAGCAGTCGCGCGGTTCCGGATTGAAGCGCCTATAACCGCTCGGCCACCACGGCCGGCTGAGTCCTAGGTGCTGCAGGCAGGCTATGCTGCTAACATCTACCTGCTAATATGCATGCAGAATTAGAAAGTTTCCTGCCTTCAGGTTCCTAGGATTCTCGTCAGAGTCTATGTACACGTTCATTTTTGAAGTGCTCAAGAAAAGTTGACGGATGGCACTGAAGATATTACCGAACTGCGAAGTCTTAGAGGGACCTTTTGCTTTTTTTTCATGCATGTGTCAGTGACGTGCCCATCTGTGGTCACACCACAGGAGGGCGTGAAGAAGGAAGGCAGAAAAACTGTATACATTCCCAGGTATTATGGATCATGTCAAAATTTCATGCAATGATTCTGAACTGTCCTTGGTAGTTTCGCCCTGTACACCAGAGCAAAATCTGCGATCTGATGGCTCTCCAAAGCGGTGTGATCGCGTTTATTTGGTTTGCTTGCCCATGATGTCTGTAGAGAAGGGTTGAATAATCCGAGGGGTGTCACCATTGTTAAAGGTCGTCAGAAACGACGACCTGTTGCTCACAACACTGAAAACTGTCGACCGCTAAATGTGTGGGAATCAACGCCCGAGGAAAGAAATGGATTCACTGACTCCCTTATCCCATCGTTAACTTCTGAACTCTGGCTAATTTTTCGTTTTTGTCGACTCCTTCCTGTGTGAAGAGCCGCCGAGCCAGGGCGTGACGTAGCAGGGTGCCACGCTTTTGCACCTTTAGAGAGGAAAGTTGTAAGCACCTTTGAGCCAAATTGAAACTTCTACATAGCAAATGGAGACGATTACAGCTTGTCGAAAAAGTGATCCTTTAGTTGTGTTCCTCAGTGTAACTACTGGACACCTAGTACCACAGTTAACGAGGAAGAAGAGGGCGATATCTGTGAATGTAACGAATTAGCAAATGGATGAAAGAATACATTGTTGAACTACATGGTGCAGTAGTTACCACTGATATTTCTCATTATACATTCTTGAGTATTGCTATGACCACCTGATTTAGAGCGTGTCGCTCCACCCCAGAAACGCAGCTCTGCTTAGCACGGATTAGACAGTTTCTTGGTGGGTTTCTGGGGTATATAGCACTGTCTATGTGCAGGTCATGCAGTTCCGGTAAATAACGAATGGTAGGTTTCTTGGCGTGGAAGTGGCGCCTGGTAAAGTCATCGTGTTCTCCATTGGGTGTAGGTAAGGAGAATTTGGGAGCCAAGCTGCCAATGTGCGAATTTGCGTTGGCTGCCATGTTCTTCAACAAACTGAAGCACGATTTTGGCATTATGACAGGATAGTTATCCTGCTGGGACCACTGTTGGGAAGACATCAAGCATGGTGGGATGCTGGTATTCCACAGGAATATTCATGCAGTCTACATCTGTCATGGTGTCCTGGATTCCATGGAGGAGTGGGTGAGTAAAGACGCCAGGCATGGTGGGATGCTGGTATTCCACAGGAATATTCATACAGTCTACATCTGTCATGGTGACCTGGATTCCATGGAGGAGTGGATGAGTATCCCCAATAGCATAATATTGCCCCCAGCAGACTGCGTCCATAGCGCTGTGCATGTTAGCAGCAGTCTTTCTCCTGTATGAGGGCTTTGTCGGACACGACTGTCCACGAAATGTAACAAGGCAAGCGATTCAGCAAGCGATTCATCCGTTTAACGTCACATTTTTCCATTGATTCACGGTCAAACCTCTATGATCCTGTGCCCATTGCACAGGATCAACATGCGAACATGTAAGGATTGTTTACAGCAGGGGCTCATGTTGAAAGTGTCCTCCAAAACACTTGTCCCAGCACCAGCGTTTTACTCTGTATCACCAGATACTGATTTAAGGGGGAGCATACCCTCAGTCTCGACGCGCTGTAATGAGACGTGGTCATACAACATTTCGTCTTCTTCTCGTTGACTTGCCGTCCTTAAATCAGTATCCATACATCCTCACGACAGTAACACAGACGACAAGCTTCGCGTTTCCGAGATTCTCATTTCCAAGCGCCAGGCCGCAACAAGCACCTTTGTCAAAATTGCAGTCCATATCGTCTCTTGAATGGCTCCCCATCTGTCTCTGCTCTGCTTATATAGTGCCACGCACTCACTACGCTCCGGACGGTTTCAGTATCTCTGCCCTCAGTGTTCATGATGTTTGGTCTGATCAGTGTGCAGTATACAGTGTGGTCAGAAAGTGTCTGAAACGCTTGTAGGGATGTTGAAGGGCAGGTTGTACTGAGATATAATGTTACAAAAAAAATTCGATACGTTGCGCCGTTTCAGAGTTATTTGGCATTGAAGTTAGCCAATCAGATCGTCGCACGCACAAATTTAAGCTTCAGCTAACGAGTCAAAGCACTCGTTGGCCAACACCGCCCCTGGCAGGCCGCTTGAATGCGAGTGCGCGACGCCCCGATTTGCTAAATTCTATGCTAAGTAACTCGGAAACGGAGCAACGTATCGAATTTCTTTCTTAACATTTATGTCTCAGTACAACCTGCCCTGTAACATCCCTACAAGCATTTCACACATTTTCTGACAACTCTACAGAAGAAGTGCAACTACAATTTCAATCGCCACCTATTACCATATCAGAATTAAATAACCTTTTAAGCAATTTGAACAAGGCCCCTGATAAATCATTAAGTAGTGACGGTGAGCAGATTGATTAACAGATGTAAAAAGTTATCAGACGATTCTGTACTTTGAGAACGGAACACTAATGGAATTCACAAAAATTAGAGCAATTGTAATACCGAAGGAAGGAAATACAATAAATATTCCATTTATGGAAACTAGGTATTTCGTGGTCCAACATTCGACATCAGACGCTTTCCTATGCGCTTATATAACCTCGCACTCCTGGTAACAACTCTGTACATGAATAATACTGGAACTCATCCTACTTGTTACAGAAAATTTCAACTTTAATCGTTCACATATACGCCGATGGTGCACAGGTGTAGGAAATTACATTGGTAACCGATAAAGTCATTCCGGACATGTCACCTTCCATTTCAAGGAGAATACATACGTAAAGAATCTCTAGGTATACTATTTATTAACAAAAACTGGTACGATGTATCTGATATCTATGAAAAACTACAAATTACGTCATTAGGGGTAATGTCTTCTTTAACATTCCACGTAAGTAAGAAGAGTTTCTAACATGTTCTGGAGTTCATACGTTCCTTCACATCACAATCAATTGTGCAGGGAAGTTCAGCAATACTGTTTGCTGGAAGTGACTGTTTAAGCATATAGCGTCCCAGTTGGCTCCAGATGTGCATCATCGACGAAAGGCCTGGTAAACATGCAAGCTATTGCAAGCTGCCACTCCTCTGAAGAACATTGTATGTGTGCTACGGCGTACCCAGGACCACTTACAGACTCAGCCCAAATGCAACGAACATGAATAGTCTGAAGTTTAAGAGAATTGCCAGGAAGAATCATGTGAGAAGAAGTAGGATACTGAAGTACTGCAGAACGATGACGTACGTTTAAAGTTCTCTAAGACTGTAAATAGCGGAATAATGTCCTTGAAATGGGAATAAAGATTAGACTTTTACATTCAGTTGATAACGAAGTGATTAAAGAATGAGCCCAAGCTCATATCGATTTTTTCTCTTTTTTTGTGATGGGGAAGGAAATCAGCCATGCCCTTTCAAAAGAACCATTCCAACAGATCTGAAAAAGCCAAGACTAAAGGAATACAAGTCACTTAGTGCTGTGTCGAGCCACATTGCCCACGAACATAGTAGATACATGAGTTCTTGAGGGCCACAGAAACGAGAGCAAAGACAACCTGAGTTCCAAACAGCAAAAACAACAACGAGATGTTGTCAAGGGCATCTTAGGATGCCACCACTGCGACCAGGGACACTCCCCTCACCGACAGGAAGTAGCTATATAGACTGTAGGTGGCTCAGGTAGAGTCTGTAACAAGTTCTTCCGCCGGCACTGTCCTTAAGACACCGCACAGTCAATGTCCGGCAGTTGAATCTCCCTCACCGGCCAGCAGCAAGCCGTCTACGGAGCCTGTATCGTGTCACGATACGTCGACGTCTGCAATACGCTGCGACCTGGCCTCACGAAGCTCTGGCACCAGAACTTTAGTATTCAGCGGGCTGTTAATGTGTTGTGTTCTTGGACAACCAACTTCATTTGTCGTACTTTTCCCGACATAGATTTCTGCCTGTTTAACGTCAGTGATTTTGGCGGCAGCGACGAAGAGTACGACTTAAGATCCCTAACAGAGACTCTTATCAACCCGAACAGTTTGTTGTGCTTCTCTTGTTTCAATTCGAATAGCAGTTACTGCAGAACTGAGAAGTATCTTTTTATGTTGTTACTGTTAAGTGTTTTGTTTCTTGTTTTTCTAGGAATGAATTCTTGTATACAGAGCCCTAGATAAGTCCTTTTCGTTATTGGCTATTTCAAAGGATTTGAACTGAACTATCGCACTGTGCCCCTGCAATAAGGTGCATCTATGTTTCCTTGTCACTTTCTTGGTTCTCTGACGTAGTTTCCTCATTTCAGAGTGTCTGCTGTCAACACAAATGCGAGCACCAAAGTTCTCTTACTCTCGATTGAAATAACAAGCTTACTGTTACGCCACTATTATAATCATAATGCGTTTCAAGATTTAAACTTCCATCAACAGGTGGATTTGTATGTGTTGATATGACATACTTATGTTGTGTTACGACTTTTTAGTAGTATGTGTACTATCTAAGGTGAAAGAAAAACTGTTCATTAAAGTGGTTTTGTAGAGGTCCTGACTAAAAACCAAACGGTAGTTTAAATCCGAAAATACAGTAAGTAAAACAGAATACCTTTAGTGATCACAGGCTCCTTTCTCTTTTTTAATACATCGCATATAAACCGTTACACAATTTTAACAATAAGGTGTCTAAAAAAACTCAGTGCAAAGAACATACAACAGATACAGAAACACTGTTTCAAAGTACAAACAATATTTAGGAAAACAAATCGATTAAGTCTTAGCATTGTTGAGATCTTTGGTTAAGTTGATGAATACATGTATCAGAATAAATATTTGAGGTGCTACACGAAATTTTATCTGTAAATTTTACATGGCTTCAGCAACGTGTTGACATGAGTAAACTTTCCAACCGATTTCTCATACACAAACAGCAGTTGACCGGCGTTGCCTGGAGAAACGTTGTTGTGATGCCTCGTGTAAGGAGGAGACATGCGTACCATCACGTTTCCAACTTTGATAAAGGTCGGATTGTACCCTATCGCGATTGCGATTTATCGTATCGCGACATTGCTGCTCGCGTTGGTCGAGATTCAATGACTGAAGCGGAATATGGAATCGCTGGGTTCAGGGGTGTAATACGGAACGCCGTGCTGTATCCCAACGGCCTCGTATCACTAGCAGTCGAGATGACAGGCATCTTATCCGCATGGCTGTAACGGATCGTGCAGGCACGTCTCGATCCCTGAGTCAACAGATGGGTACGTTTGCAAGATGACAACTATCTGCAAGAACAGTTCGACCACGTTTGCAGCAGTATGGACTATCAGCTCGGAGACCATGGCTGCACTTACCCTTGACGCTGCATCACAGACAGGAGCGCCTGCGATGGTGTACTCAACGACGAACCTGGGGGCACGCATGGCAAAACGTAATTTTTTCGAATGAATCCAGGTTCTGTTTACAGCATCATGATGGTTGCCTCCGTGCTTGGCGACATCGCGGTGAACGCACATTGGAAGCGTGTATTCGTCATCGCCATACTGGCGTATCACCCGGCGTGATGGTATGGGGTGTCATTGCTTACACCTCTCGGTCACCTCTTGTTCACATTGACGGCACTTTGAACTGTGGACGTTACATTTCAGATGTGTTACGACCCGTGGCTCTACCCTTCATTCGATCCCTCCGAAACCCTACATTTCAGCAGGATAATGCACGGGGCCTTTCTAGATACAGAAAATGTTCGACTGCTGCCCTGGCCAGCACATTTGTAAGTAGGCTGTTTAGGTTTTTTTATTGGTAACGCCACCTCTGTATGAAAATCACTGGCTGTGCTGTGTGCAGTCTGTGGCTGCTTTGCATTGTTTTAATACTCGCCATTGTAGTGTTAGGCAGCTGGCTGTGAACAGCGCGTAGCGCTGCGCAGTTGGAGGTGAGCCGCCAGCAGTGGTGGATGTGGGGAGAGAGATGGCGGAGTTTTGTAATTTGTCATGAACTGCTATATTTATATATGATGATATCAAGGTAAATACATTGTTTGTTCTCTATTAATATCTTTCATTTGCTAAGTATCCCTATCAGTAGTTAGTGCCTTCCATAGTTTGAATCTTTTATTTAGCTGGCAGTAGTGGCGCTCGCTGTATTGCAGTGGCTTGAGCAGCGAAGATTTTTGTGAGGTAAGAGATTTGTGAAAGGAATAGTTTAATGTTAGTCAGGGGCCATTCTTTTGTAGGGATTATTGAAAGTCAGATTGCGTTGCGCTAAAAAATATTGTGTCAGGTTTAGCACAGTCTTGTATAATTGTTGAAAGGGGACGTTTCATATGTCGACCCTTAGCCTAGGATACCTCACTGGAATCTTCTGATTTTTTCTTGTAGTTTGTGTATTTAGTGTAGCTTTTGTTGATTGCTAGCGCGTAATTGTAGAGAGAATCTCCTTTGTAGTTGTAGCCTTTCATTGTTGTACAGTAAAACAGTTGTGGCATGCATGTAGATTTGCACCAAGTATTTCGCAGCTACGCTTGCAATTAACTAGATATTATTTTCAGTGCTATGTTAATGTGTTCTCCTATTTTTGCACTTCAAATTGTGCTTTTCTGTGTTATCGTGTGAAATATTGTGACAATTATGGCGTGTGAAAAACGTAACACTAGGCTCCAAACTAAACTGAGAAATAATAGTGACGACGAGCGTAGCTTATCAGCGCCGCCGAGTAATGAATTTACTAATGTTCAAAGTAGTAATTTGGTAACTGTGCACAGGGAAATGGAGCGGGCGTCAAACAATGGCGTGGACAGTGAAACAATTAGTGAAGAGGGAAGCATTATCGATCGATCGGTCGGCAATAGCTCGCCTCAGGAAGCCGAAATGACACGATACGATCTCGCAAATACTGTAGATTCAGGTTTTGGATCCTCACCGTTTTCTCAAATCAGTCAAGACACATTTTCTGCTTGTCAAAATGTGAATGTTTCCGGTGTAAATTCACTGCCGAAAAGCACTGAGGAACATGTTTCAGACACCAATGCATTGTTATTACAATTAATACAACAAACGGGACAAACACAGCAAAAGCTTCAAAAGTTAGACACAATGGAACAAAATCTTAAAAAGTTAGACTCATTGGAACAAACTCTTGAACAAACACGTGAAGATTTAACTACTGAGTTATATAACATTGAATCGAAATGTCAAAAAGTCTGTAATGACGTAAAAACACAAATTTGTGAGCATTTTCAACCTATTTTTTCGCGGCATGAAAATGCATTACAGAATCACGAAGTAGCCATAAAAAAACTGCAAACTATTGTTCATGAAAATCATGAGACCTTGCAAGCAAAATTTGACTCAGTTGCATCTATCGATTCGGTTACGCAACTTGCAAAAACTCAGGAAAACTTAAAGGACACAGTAGATACTCTGAAACTTGGTTCAGAAAAACACACTGAGGAAATAAGTACACTATCGGAGAAAGTAGCCGAACTTTCGGATCAGTTCACTAATTTATCTACAAAGGTAGATGATGATCTGAATGACACAACACCTGTAGCCTTCACGGACACTGAAGAGTATGAACAAATTAGAAAATTCGAACAAAATCAAAATCAAATCAATACACAGTACAAAAGAGAAATCCGGGAAGTGCAAGATCAGTTGGCACAAGTAGTGCAAGAATTACGTGTTTCAGAGAACACTCGCGCCCCAATACGGGAAGAGGGACATAGAAATACGGAACAGACACAAAATGACAACACAGGGCACTTCGGAAATTGTGAAAGAAGTTGGCAAGGTACGCCGAATTTTGAGATGGTACCGCCGAAACGACGTAACAATGACCGACATGCGACTTGCCGACATTATGATTTTGACTATAAGCTGTTCATTACTACACGTAAATTCAAAACATTTAAGAATTCTGGCAACGACATTCATCCACAAGCATGGCTCCATCAATTCTCTCATTGTTTTCCTCCCAACTGGTCGTTAGAATACAGATTAGAATTCATGTGTGGCTATTTAGAGAATGAACCAGCTGTAAGAATGCGATCGGTCATTCACGATTGCCACAGTGAAGGAGAATTTTACCATGCCTTCCTCTCAGCATATTGGTCTCAAGCCACACAAGACCGAGTAAAACATGGCATCATAATGATGAAACATTTCGAACAATCTCAATTCTCCAGTCTTGTGAAATATTTTGAAGACATGTTGCACAAGAATCAGTACCTGTCAAACCCATACAGCCCCTCAGAACTCATCCGCATTTGCTTAATCAAATTACCTGAACATTTACGACATATTATTTTGGCAGGACGTTGCAAAGACGACATTGAAGCTTTTCAGGGACTGTTACAAGAACTGCAAAGTGACACTGACAATCGCGGAACGCAGGAGCACAACAATTACAGGTCACATCCGTCGCAATTCCGCGATGAAAGAAATAATAACTTGACACGACAAGGGTATTCTCACAACACAAATCGTGACCAAAACAGACACCACCCGTATGACAGCCGTTGGAAGAGTAGTAATAACTACAGGGAAAGATCACCTCTCCGTGGTAATGACTATCACAGGGACAATAAGAGAAACAGACAATATGGGAACCAAAACAATTATTATCAAGGGAGGCAGAATAACTTTAGACGCAACGGTCCAGCGCGCAGTTACGATTCAGGGAGAAGTTCTCCACCACTTAACCGACAACAAAGAAACTACAGGAACTACCGACGTGACGACAGACGATATGATCGTAACGACAGACCTGAATTGCATCAGAACTGGCGTGATTCAAACAGAGCAGGGCCTTCTCGACAGAGTGAATTTGTAGAAGTTAGGTCTCCTAATCCCAATAACGGCGTGCGCCAACAAAGAGACAGACAATGACTCGCACAGCAGGCAGCCGCGTGCGCCCACTCGCTCCGAAAAAAATAACATAAGACGCTAACCTTGAGAAAAATTTTAGTATTCTTTACCGATGTATACAACATGATAATTGCTTTGAAGTTGAAACTCTGTGCACTAGGAAGAGTAAAAGATTGTACCACATTTCACATGTAAAACCATTTATTGAAAGATAATCTGCTTTTTAACTTTGTCTTTGCCATAAAACTTTTCACTTCACATTTCTAGTATGCTTTGTCAGATTTAGAATCTGTTAACATGTAACAATGTTTGAAGTGAAATATCCAGTCAAGAACCAATAGAACTTATTTAAACAGAAATTACGAATGCATTGTTATAATGAACAGACGACACAGTGTTGTTAGTTGTACATTCTTGCTTGTTAGTTGCACGATTTCGTAACGACTATCAGGCTTACATACTTAGGACACATACTGGTACTGCTAATGAGATTTTAATGCAACATTTTGGTTTACTTCAAAATACATTCTGGATTTAAAGTACTTTCTGTGGAATTAATGATGACTTAGCATTTGGTTTCTTTGACAGCTACACGATTATATCACGACACTACTAATGAGTGACAATTTACAATGTTGTTTTTGCGGCGTATCTGTTTTATATCCGCACAGTTTTTCTGAATTCTTCTGGAAAGTAAAACAGGTTTTAGTAGTAACTTTTGTAGTATAGCTACAATGAGACAGGGATTTCCGTAGCACAACAATACGTTACAGTACAGTACTTTCTTCATCACAACAATAAGCGTAATAACTACGATATCTATACACAAAGCATTTCACTTTTGTTTATCATGAGGTAAGTACATTGACTTCTGCAGAACTTTGCTTTCGGAGGACGATAACTACGACACTTCCGCAGAGATTATGTTGCAACAAGACGCACATTTAGCGCTACAGGACACGTATTTGAGTGATAGATTTTGTACTTAAAACATTTTTTTTAATGATATTTGGAGTACAATGATACAAAGGTTTACCGTGATAGATTTCATTCCATTGCTGTAATGTGTAACACCTGAGGGCATAATTACATTAATCCTCAGGGGGGTACATCCTTACTTTGTGTACCATGTGTGTGGCAACCACAAGGAACCCTAGCTAATATGGTATTTGCTTATACAACTTTACACATCGGTACCATATTTCTCTAACACACAAATTACACAGCTATCTGATCATTTAACTGAGAGATAAACATGTTTTTTACTACGTCAGTGACACATGTTTACGTAATTACACCGTTGGATAACTTCACACTTACGAAATTGTATTTTGTCTGTACTGTGTGAACTCTTCATATTTTTTCGGAACCATTGTGATACTATGAGAGCTTTGAATGATGTATTTGGTATAGATTCATGATTTTTAAAGTACGTTTGAGGCAGATGACACTTTTGACATGAGCAGAGAATTTTTTTAATTATTGGAGGAAGCTACGACGATTTTGAGATTTGACTGAGGTGTTATGATGTTATTTTTACGACGACGATGTGTATTATGCTGCTGAGGTATGTTTATGATTAATAGGCTGAGGCTATATGAGTTATTTGATTATGCTTCATATTTATAATGACGAAATATTGACGAGTGTCGATGGATACGTATATGTGTAATAAGGTAAGGAGTAAGGAATAGTGGGTAGGGACTCTTGACTTGTGAAACAGGGTGTTGGAAACCAAGAATCGTACTTTAAGAGTTATGAAATGTGTGTAAATGCATGAATGTATCACAATGCCGGCGAAAATTATTTTGGACACTTATATTTATAGGATTTTGTTTCTACAGATTTGCAACGCTAATTCTTGACCTGTGAAATATTTTTATGTGAGACTGTCACTGTAGCGGAAACTGCTGTCGTAAATATTTCCGTAAGAAAGTTAAGTGACCACCTGCACGTAATGCGTCGCGGGCACCCACCTGGGCTACAGCCGCCCGAAAAAAAAAAAAAAAAAAAAAAAAAAAAAAAAAAAAAAAAAAAAAAAACAACGCAAGGGGCCTTTCAGCGGCACAGGTGGAAAAAAAAAAAGGGGAGGCCATTGTCCGTGCTACTGACATTTCCTTGTTGAAAGCATACTGTGGAGCTCGTAATTTATGATATTTACTGAAATGCCTAATAAAATGACAAGAAATATTTTTACATCTGCACACCTGATTATGACAAGCGTCTTTCTATGAGAGTTGAGAGAATTTCTACTAACTTATGAAATGTCACATGACTACTGAATGATATTTTTATGCTTTGCTTTTCATAGTTGCTTATTTCATTTGATATCTGGTTTCCAGCTGTGTTGCAGCATTGCTTTTATAAAATGAAATGCATTTGCTAATGTGAACACTTTCTGTCAACAGATCTATTAAATAATTATTTTATGATCCACATTCTTTAAAAAAGGAGCACTTGGAGAGGAAAGAACAATAAGAAGGAACTAGTAACAGTAACACATAATTTTCTTTTCAAGTACATGGTAATATTTCTTTTTACCATCAGTTGTTGTGGTGCACCACTTTAATTACATAGATATTAAGACGTGAATATACATTTCCCTTATCTGCATTGTTGTTTTACTGTAATATTTTTTCTGCTTGAGCTATGTCATGTTTAGGTATAAGTTACTGCTGTTTGCCAGGCGTAGTGTTACTGAATTTGACTTTGTGTTACTCTGCTAAGCCAATTTTACTACTCATTTATTTTTCTTGTTGCTGCACATTGGCTCATATTAGTTGTAATGTTGCATTGCTTGGTAATTTAGATTTACTGTAGCTTGCTTTGCAATTTTCCATTTTTTTGGTCATTGTTGTTTGTGTTACTTATTTTGTGCTGCTGCATTGCCTCGTCCCTTAGTTTAGCATCTGAGCTCAGTAGATTTAAGTTAGCTTAAGAGGGGGTAGCCTCTAAGAGAATGAGTTTCGATGAATTGGAAGAAATGCATAGAGAAGTTATACGAAAAAAAAGTACAGAAAACAGGTTTAGGTAGGATTTTCTTGGAAATAAATGTTGGGGTAAGAAATGTGTGAACATATAAATATAGAAAGCATGCTTAGATAGAATTTTTTTTGGTGGAAACAAAGGATGAAATAAGAGGAAAGATATATGAAGTTTTGGGTTGGACTGCAGTACCACATGTTACACTGAAAACGAACCCTGTCCTTTCCTATTGGTGTTATCCCACTATATGTTTGTGTACCCTTGTGTATTTGTTTTCTTCCTGTCTCTGTGTAATTTCATAGAATATTTTTTTTCTTCTTTTAATATTAAGCTACATTCACTATGATGAGGAATACTGTTATCCTCGAATATAATTGGCATTAATAATATGTTATTTACTTTGTAAAGATGTTAGATATTATTAATTCTGTTCTGTTTAATGCTCATGTGTGAAGTTGATGTTTCGAAAGTTACTCTGATGTTTTATGTATGTACTCATGTCATAATTCCTGTAACACTGATGTATATGTTATTTCGATTCTTTTGTAAAGCCCATATTACTACAAATGTTATCTGTACTATTATGTTCTTTAATGATGTATTTGTACCTTTGTAATTGTATTCTTATGTTATTAAATTGTAATTGTCACCAGTTCATGATATTATTAACTTGTTAGTTACATTTCACTGCACACGTTTCTGTTGGTCATAATATATGGACAATATGTGAGAAGTAGGGACTGATAGTGTTTGCACGTGTGTTAATGATTCAGCAAGGGACTGGATAACAGCATTGCTGGTTCTAAGGACAATTTCAAAAACTTTGTGAGTGCACAAGTGGTGGTTTATGGACTTGCTTTATTATCCGCAAGACTCTTCAATGGTGATTGTGCACCTGCACAGTCACAACAGATGGCTGCTGGCTATCTCTACAAGGACTACAGTGGGTCTGCATCTTTGATGACCCACCAGTACCATTATCTCTACAAGGACTACAGTGGGTCTACATCTTTGATGATCCATCAATACCATTATTTCTACAAGGACTGCAGTGGGTCTGCACCTCTGGTGGCCCACCAATACCGTAATCTCTACCAGGACTACAGTGGGTCTGCTCTGTGATGACCTACCTACCAATACTCTTCAAAATTTCGACTGACTCTGCTGTGGGTTTGCTCTGTTGTGGCCCATTCCCTGTATGTATGTCAAGAGTCAGCACTGTCGTTCCGTTGGAAGGACAACACCACTTCTTCAAGATTGCATGGAAATCCACTACTTCTGTGTGCATTTTCCTTTACTGCTCAGACTTTGAGAAAAACACTGCAATTTTACTGTGACGAATGATGAGGACTGTCTTTATGGACTGTGAGAAAATTTTAGCTTTTGACCAACATTGTATCAATAAGTGTGTGCATTTGATTTCTTTGTTATTGTAATTATGAAAATTTTTTTTCAAATCTGTATTGGCCACTGCCGAATACAATTTGTAAAATTTTTTGTGGGGAGCATGGGGCTATGTAAGTAGGGCTGTTTAGGTTTTTTTATTGGTAACGCCACCTCTGTATGAAAATCACTGGCTGTGCTGTGTGCAGTCTGTGCTGCTTTGCATTGTTGTAATACTCGCCATTGTAGTGTTAGGCAGCTGGCTGTGAACAGCGCGTAGCGTTGCGCAGTTGGAGGTGAGCCGCCAGCAGTGGTGGATGTGGGGAGAGAGATGGCGGAGTTTTGTAATTTGTCATGAACTGCTATATTTATATATGATGATATCAAGGTAAATACATTGTTTGTTCTCTATTAATATCTTTCATTTGCTAACTATCCCTATCAGTAGTTAGTGCCTTCCATAGTTTGACTCTTTTATTTGGCTGGCAGTAGTGGCGCTCGCTGTATTGCAGTAACTTGAGCAGCGAAGATTTTTGTGAGGTAAGAGATTTGTGAAAGGAATAGTTTAATGTTAGTCAGGGCCCATTCTTTTGTAGGGATTATTGAAAGTCAGATTGCGTTGCGCTAAAAAATATTGTGTCAGGTTTAGCACAGTCTTGTATAATTGTTGAAAGGGGACGTTTCACATTCTCCAGATCTCTCACCAATTGAAAACGTCTGGTCAATGGTGGCCGATCAATTGGCTCGTCGCAATACGCCAGTCACTACTCTTTATGAACTGTGGTATCGTGTTGAAGCTGCATGGTCAGCTGTACCTGCACACGCCATCCAAGCTCTGTTTGACTCAATGCCCAGGCGTATCAAGGCCGTTAATACGGGCAGTGATAGTTGTTCTGGGTACTGATTTCTCAGGATCTATGCACCTAAATTGCGTGAAATTGCCATCACATGTCAGTTCTAATATGATATATTTGTCCAATGAATACCCGTTTATCATCTGCATTTCTTCTTGGTGTAGCAATTTTGATTGCCAGTAGTGTATCTGAAGAGCTACGCGAAACTTTTTCTGTAAATTTTACTTGGCTTGAACTGTGTACTCATTTATATAATAAGGTGACATATTGAAAACAATAGTGCAAAATGTGCAAAAACACACACACACACACACACACACACATATACTACCAACATTATTAAACTTGTTGTTTGATTCGATGTCAATAACAGTCATGGTAAAGCGTAACCAAATTGTTTGCATTCCAAGTTAATCTTACGCTCACAAAACCACAAAACGTGAAACAAACGAAGGACAGATACTTGAAACGTCTGAGGTATCGAACCGATTGTCTCGCATCAAACGTAGAGTTAGGGGCTTCAAGGCGCCACCTCCATCTTTCTCGACATTCGACAAGAAATCTGGACTCTGGACCGTGGACCGTGGACCAGCTGCATCGCCCGCCTGGAGTGGCGCTTCATTGCACATGGGATATGAGGTGATATCCAGGAGCCCGCCTTTTTACTAGCTTATGTTGAGGCTGATGTCTGTCGCCTCCTTCAAAAGTTGAATCCAGGGGGATTAACACATAACTTGTCCTATGAAAGGCTTAAAGAGAAACTGAAGGAATATTTTGATTCTTAGAGCCATGTGACGGCTGCACGGTACTTTTTTTTTTTTTTTTTTTGTTTCCGTAAAGAGACGGGACAACAATACAGGATAATCATCGCGAAATTGTAGCGGCATTCCCGGTGCCGTCATTTCAGTGCACAAACTGCAAATGTAAGCAATCAGGGATATAGTTTTACTTTATAGTTGTTTTGGTTTCCGCGGCGACAGTCAATTGACATAAATTTTTTTGGGTATTGTACCACGGCATACTGTAAAAAGCTCTTACTTGTGAAATCCACGGTTCGGCCATGGTTACAGTGGCCTTCTTCTAGGTCTACAAATGCGTTTTTGCTGGCCAGTGACACTCATATTTTCTCACGGTAACTCACCGAGCGCCGTGCTGGCTTAGCCGAGCGGTTTAGGGCGATGCAGTCATGGACTGTGCGGCTGGTCCCGGCGGAGGTTCGAGTCCTCCCACGGGCATGAGTGTGTGTGTTTGTCCTTAGGATAATTTACGTGAAGTAGTAAGTACGCTTAGGGACTGATGACCTTAGCAGTTAAGTCCCATAAGATTTCACACACATTTGAACATTTTTTGAACTCACCGAGCCTGAAAAATCGTTGATGCAATTGGTTTCTTAAATGCAGTTGTCACCCGCCGGTAGCACTCAGGTCTCAAAGTTTCCTGTTGCGCTCTGATGGTTGGTAGGCAGGATGGGTTGCTATTCACGTCGTTAGTGTGTTTTAGTATTTTGATGGCTTCTCTCCTCTTGCGTTTCACTATCCCCGGTTGCCTGGCAAGTACATAGGTGTCGTTTACTTTTATTTTTAAATTACTACGAGCAGAGAGACAATGTAGCAACTGGGTCTTCCTTATCACCATTAGCTACTGGCATACCCATGGAGACCCTTGAACCAATGGCACTTTGCTCACCTTCTTGTTCATATACGCAGACGGCACGTTCTGCTTATGGGCCCATGGTGAGACGGAGCTACAAAGATTTCGCGAATATTTGAACATAACGAATGGAAGATCTGTTATCCATTCCACCATTAAAGTAGAGAAGAATGGCACAGTTCAGCTCTTAGAGTTTGAAGCATATAAGACAGTGAATTTGACTCTAGGGCAGAGAATTTATGGGAAATCTACACATACGGGTAGGCATTTGGACGCTCTATCGAATTACAACGGAGCGCATTCCTTTGCTGTCCGCACGCAGCACCTAAGTGATGGTCAAAACTTAACACCTGAGCTCAAAAATGCTGCGAACAACTTTCTTAGCCAATCGTTGTAACTATAAATCGATCCACACTGGCATAGCGGTCGGCAAAAGAAAGCAAAACAGACAAGAATTCGACAAACTACGGCTAGCAGCACTCTTACCTATGTGAAGTATGTCACCGAATAGATTGATTAACTTCTTCACCATGTTAGTGTCCAGCCTCTTTATTATAGTAGCCGCAATATGCAGAACGCGCTATGTTCCACCAACGACAAGGTACAAGTGCACAAGGTGAAATGTGAATGTAAGAACAACACGTTGGCGAGACTGGCAGGCCAGAAGCAACGCGTATACGATAACAGGAGATCTACATTCGATCTGAGCAACAAGATAATCTGCAAACAATACTGCGGCTAGGAAATAAAGGTATAACGAAATCTGCGCAATTGCCAAATAGTTGCCGAGGTGAAAAGTAAGATCAGAGAAACCATCGAAATACAGGAGTATCAGCAACATGAATAGTGAGGATGGTGGGCCGGTCAGCAATCGATCCCAAAGACTTGCTTCCACCTCGTGGATGAACGGTATCGTTGCCGGTTAGGAGGCGGGCTAGTCGTCTCATCGACTAAGTTGCTTCGTGGACCGGCTCAGGGACAGCCGGTCGGCGCATCCTATCTTGTGGTTTGGCTGACGTGTTAGCCAGTTTTGAATGCTTTCGTTTTGCGTTGGTGATGTCGTACCAGGCTCTTTGTGGTGGTGAGCCTGTGCTTGGGCACGGTGTGCTGTGTGTCCATAGCAACACTAAACTTTAGACGGGACCGGCTGGCATTCATGGTCCAAAGCGAAAAGAGCTCGGTGGAGTGATATGAATTGATGGAGACATCTGCTAAATCCTGTCTTCACGGTTGTCGAGCACTCACAGTGAGTGGATAACTGACTGTCCGCAGCTCGTGGTCGTGCGGTAGCGTTCTCGCTTCCCGCGCCCGGGTTCCCGGGTTCGATTCCCGACGGGGTCAGGGATTTTCTCTGCCTCGTGATGACTGGGAGTTGTGTGCTGTCCTTAGGTTAGTTAGGTTTAAGTAGTTCTAAGTTCTAGGGGACTGTTGACCATAGATGTTAAGTCCCATATTGCTCAGAGCCATTTGAACCTTTTTTTTTTTGATAACTGACTCCTGGAACTTGTTTGTGGAGGCTATAGCGCTATATTTAATAAACGGCGAGCATCAACCAGTTTATTTCTTGAATTCGTCGTGCGATAACTGGTTGAAGGTGGTGCTCTCCCCTAACATCGTCAGTGTTAAGCTTTAATTGCAATGAGCTGTTAGGAACTTGTTTCCGTGTAATGTTGAACCACTTGTGTAGGGTTACTGGTTTTGAAATATTGTATTGTTTCCCACTGAAGTCGTAAAGTAGCAGTACCACGCCGCGTGCTGATTTACTTGCCTGTTATTAACGTAATGCATTTTCAGGCTCATTTAATTCACAGCTTTACCTGCTTTAAAATAGAGCGGATAAAGGATAGTATAGTTATTTAAAATTATAGAGTTAATTTGAATTGATGTACTCGCCGAAAGAGTTTAAATTTTCATTGGTTTTAAAGATAAATTTTATTTAAGCTCGTGCTAATCTCTGCACGTTTGAACTTTCTATGTTTATTATCACGTTTAAGTGGTGTTAATTAAGTGTCCATTTGTTGGTTAAAACTCACATGTAGTCGCGAGATGTGGTAGGTTTTCTTCTAAACGGCGTTTTATGTTAACTCAGTGGTTTAATGAGATTTTTCAGTGAGGTATTTGTTTTGTTGTATGTCTGTCTTAGATATCACTGACCATACTCTTGTGTAAAGCTGATCTGAGGCGGCTAGTGCTGGCGTTCACTGGGTTCTTGTAGTTTGGTGCTTCAGCAACTAGAATCCTTTGTTGAATGCAGTGTTGCAATCATATGCTATTATGAATTTCCAGTTTTAATTAATTTGTAAATGTTTTATGCAATAAATTTTTGAATTCTAATTTTACCTCCTGTGGTTGTTCTGTTTAAGCGCCTTGCACTACCGAGCCTGTTTATTTGTGTGACCCGTTTTTGATTAATATTTTGTTTCTGTTTACGTGCTTACTCTTGGCATTAAAATAGTTTGTTATGCTTGTGATTAACTGAAGTAAGGAAAGTAATTTCAGTAGAGTAATGTAAAAATGGCTCTGAGCAATATGGGACTTAACTGCTGTGGTCATCAGTTCCCTAGAACTTAGAACTACTTACACCTAACTAACCCAAGGACATCACACACATCCATGCCCGAGGCAGGGTTCGAACCTGCGACCGTAGCAGCAGTGCGGTTCCAGACTGTAGCACCTAGAACCGCTCGGCCACTCCGGTCGGCAGAGTAATGTAATCAAACCAGAATGTAAGGTGATTCTAAAGCTTAAAGTAAACTGACTACAGATCACATGGACTCAGGATTGGCTCATCCTGGCTGCTAGCCGTCACACACTATCATGTCTCACTATTAACACATGAAGAGCTCTACCGGCGAGTAACTGCCGCCACACGGCGTGGGTCCAGCAGGAGGAAAACAGGACTCCACACCTCATTCGCTGGTAACTCGCAGTCTTGGCACACAATGCGAGAAGCGATAGACAACAGCGCATCCCGACTCCCCCCCACCCCCCACCCCGACATTAGTTACCTATTAGAATGAAGTTCCCGCTTCTTCTGCAGCAAGACATTAATTATACCAACGATTGTTATAATTATGGCGAGACGTCATGCTGAGTGAGCACTCGTGACGTCATAAAGTGATTCTTGACAGCAAGAAGACAGCCACTGTAATAGTGATCAAATCGTTGATTTCACAGGTAACAGTATTTTTTCAATATGACGCGGTACCAAATCCAGGAATCTTTGACAGTAAATCGTTTTAACCCATTCTGCTGATTAGGGACTCTGGAATGAGATTCTCAGACTGGACGACCCCTCATTATTAAAGTACTTCCCGCCCATTGTAGGCCTTGAGCAGTCATTACAGTCCTCTGCGGCGCACGGGACCTTCACGGGCGTTCTGCGCCCGCCCGCCAAGATCGAAGCCCTGCCCTGCCGTGCTGGGATCTCGGCTCTGCGGAATAAATCCTCCCTCCACTAGGAGTTTCGGGAGATCGGCGCGCCCAGAAATTACAATCCTGTTGCAATTGTTTCATCACACATCTAAGACAGCAGTCCCATTGTTGACATTCAGTGTGTAAGGAAATTTTCAGTCCGCACTCATAATAAATGTCCATAGCACTTTCTTTACAAATAGGGACTCAGATTTGGGCGACAAAGAATTTTTGTTAGGTGCACGTGTCCTCCACATACAAGCAGTGTTACCTGTCCTCAACAGGTTATCAACATATGAGGTGTCGCTTAATAAAGTTCCATTTTCATTCCGAATAGGCACGACCTCCTCCACAATCATCGTTACTTGGAACACACACAAAAGTCTAGGCTCTCCAACACTGCTAATTTTTTGAGAACAGCAGAAAAATTATAGGTCTGACAACATTGAGATGGTGGGTCAAGTTCTTCTCACGATCAGAGAGCAAGAAACATAGTGGGAATGGATCATTCAACACTATCGGTTTGGAAATACGTGATTCTATGACTGGAGTCCAACCATTTGCTTGCAGTTTCCATCTTTGAGAACGTGTGCTGACATACGCTTTAGAATTTTCCCACCACCTTACCGGTGTAAAGTGCCTAATGTGCCTTTAACTTCGAGGGGCAAATTTAGAATAGAACTCCAGCAGATGCAAGCCGATGAAACCCTGTCACCGGTCTTGGGCAGTCTGTGAGCTACCCAGATTGTGTCAGTCAAAAATTCTGATGTATCTATAACGTGTGAATGCACTGTTCATAATAGACACTTATTCCATTCCAAAGGTACAGTATATATTGTCAAAACCTGCTGCAGACATACTGTTCACAAAGACCGAACGCAGGGACGCTTACCTACTGTTGCTGCTGGATGAAGACTTGATCACCATCCTGATAATTAACACCCCTTTTGGTCTCTTTCAGTGGAGTCGCCTGCTTTTAGGCATCGCTAGTGCGACAGCCAATTTTCAACCGTAATTTGAGTCATTTGTAAGTAGGCTGTTTCGATTTTTATGTTGGTAACGCCACGTAGCGCTCTATATGAAAATCACTGACTGTGCTGCGTGCAGTCTGTGGCTGGTTTGCATTGTTGGAATATTTGCTATTGTAGTGTTGGGCAGTTGGAGATGAGCCGTCAGCAGTGGTGGATGTGGGGAGAGAGATGGCAGAATTTTGAGAGCGGACAATCTGGACGGGTGTCCATCAGAAAGAGTAAATTTGTAATATTGGATATCATGAACTGATATATATATATATATATATATATGATGACTTTTGAACATTATTGAGGTAAATACATTTTTGTTCTCTATCAAAATCTTTCATGTGCTAACTATCCCCATCAGTAGTTAGTGCCTTCAGTAGTTAGAATCTTTTATTTAGCTGGCAGTTTTGGCGCTCGCTGTATTGCAGTAGTTCGAGTAATGAAGATTTTTGTGAGGTTAGTGATTCATGAAAGGTATAGGTTATTGTTAGTCAGGGCCTTTCTTTTGTAGGGATTATTGAAAGTCAGACTCCGTTGCGCTAAAAATATTGTGAGTTAGTTTAGTGATGATCAAAATAAGTAGAGAGAGAAATGTCTGAGTACGTTCAGTTTTGCTCAGCTGTTTGAAAATCAAATAACGTAAGGGGTTAACCAGTACAGTAATTGATAAATTTTTCCAAGGGGACGTTTCACGCTTACTTAGTGATTCCTGGGATGAGGCTGGCCGGAGTGGCCGATCGGTTCTAGGCGCTACAGTCTGGAACCACGCGACCGCTGCGGTCGCAGGTTCGAATTCTGCCTCGGGCACGGATGTGTGTGATGTCCTTAGGTTAGTTACGTTTAAGTAGTCTAAGTTCTAGGGGACTGATGACCTCAGCAGTTAAGTCCCATAGTGCTCAGAGCCATTTGAACCATTTTGAACGTTTCGTCAGAACTGTCGAAACATAAGTGGAAAAACTGCAACAAGGCCACTGAATTGATGATGTTCTCACTTTATTCCTCGCCTCATATCATTCTACGCCACAGGACAGGGTGAGCCCAGTGAAGAATCTGTATGGCCGAACATGGTGCTTCCAGTTATCTTGTGTCAAACCTTTATCTCCTGATCCTCCTTCCCCAATGCCTCGCTACCAAAAGTATCAAGTCCCTAAGGGCTGGTTCACGATTGTGTTCTCAAGGGTAGGCATGTTACACATGTCACCCACATCCTCAGGTAAGAGATGTTCGCAGTGAAGCTGGCAGACAATTTCCAGAACTGCAAACAGCTAAATCAAATACACTTACACAGGGCATAGGGTGCCTCAGTAACTGACTTCTCTACAACTTCTATTCCAGTTTTGCTCCAGCCAGAGCCCAATGGTGACCTGCAACATCTTCTGCCAAAACCGCTGTTATCTTTAGATGCCGGCGACAGTGACACCACGAGATGGTTCACCATTTCTCTCTTCTTGGATGAGGTGGTATACTGTGTCTGGGCACATAGCGCACAAACATAGCATGAAGGTGTCATAGATAGCCAATACAGAACCCTTAGGATTCTCGGAAACTAGGTCCAACATGATGCGGGTTCCGAATAAAAACAACAACCTCGAATTTTTGTCAAGGGCAGCTTCGGAAGCCACAAATCCCCGCCGAAGCTCTTGCCTCTGACAGGCAGCAGCTACCTCACCCCTAGGAGACGTATTCATGGTTCTGTTTGCATCTGCACTCTCATGTTGCCACAAATAGCCTGCCACAGATTTTGAGAGATTGTGGGGCACTCTCACTTCTAATACGGTGTTGTGCTGCATAATTTTCTAAGGGATGTTGATCTTATTACTTGATTGCCATATCTGGATACGATCTGACTTCATACATCATGATGAAATGGTGGGCAGTAGTTAACACTCTTGCTTGTGTGTTCTAGTGAAGGAATAGTAGTAAGCTTTACCTGCATTCAAAGGAATAGGGTGCCAATTTAAACGACTGCAGTAAAAGCGTACAGCGGCTGAGGTCCGAGGGGAGAGTTTTTTCTGCAGAACCTGGGTGAAAACATTAGCGGACTGCCGAGTACCGTGGTCTTATTGTGCAGACATGTTGGATGGCGCCGGTCGGTCGGCGGCCGCAATCAGGTAGGATGACTAGCACCAAGGTGTCGCCACTGCATTTGGCAGAGCATCGAAGACCGGCAATAAAGCAGAGGAAGGGCCCTTATTAGGCAGACAGCAGATGAGACAACTGTGAGCTTTTTGTGAATGTCCGTGTGACAGGTCACTGGTGCCCAGACGTCCAGACTCTGTTATGAAACGTATTTGAGAAGGCTTGAGGCTTTTAGCGAGTTTATGGCCGTTCATTGAAAAGCTCGAAATACACGCAACAAGGGAGATTACGATCTACTTATGGAGGGCTGTGGTTTCATCCAGGTCATGTTGTTAGCAAAAGACACGGCGTAAACGCGAGGGAAAGAGGCTGCGAAGCTGTATCTTTTATCCTTTTCTCCCAATCAAATTTTAAAGTCTCTGATTGGTCAAATCTATCTATGCAGAGCAAGGGGCAGTATCCCATCTGCGAATGCGCTAAAGGAGGAGAAGTCTAAGATGGTTCAAAGGGCTCTGAGCACTATGGGACTTAACAGCGGAGGTCATCACTCCCCTAGAACGTAGAACTACTTACACCTAACTAACCTAAGAACATCGGCCAGCCGGGGTGGCCGAGCGGTTCTAGGCGCTACAGTCTGGAACCGCGCGACCGCTGCGGTCGCAGGTTCGAATCCGGCCTCGGGCATGGGTGTGTGTGATGTCTTTAGGTTAGTTAGGTTTCAGTAGTTCTAAGTTCTAGGGGACTGATGACCTCAGAAGTTAAGTCCCATAATGCTCAGAGCCATTTGAACCATTTTGAACCTAAGGACATCACAGACATCCATGCCTGAGGCAGGATTCGAACCTGCAACCATAGCGGTCGCGCAGTTCCAGACTGAAGCGCCTAGAACCGCTCGGCCACTCAGGCCGGCTTAGTGGAAGATGTGAACATGTTTTGCTACCTAGCTGGCGAGGAAAGTGGGGAGAAAGAGAAGAGGACACTCTTGTACTGGTAATTCACTAGTAATGAACTGCTGGTCTATACCTAAATGCGCCGGCCGCGGTGGTCTAGCGGTTCTAGGCGCTCAGTCCGGAGCCGCGCGACTGCTACGGTCGCAGGTTCGAATCCGGCCTCGGGCATGGATGTGTGTGATGTCCTTAGGTTAGTTAGGTTTAAGTAGCTCCAAGTTCTAGGGGACTGATGACCATAGATGTTAAGTCCCATAGTGCTCAGAGCCATTTGAACCATACCTAAATGGTGAGACTTATGTCCTTTGCTAGTGTGCCACTTAGAGCCTGTGCCAGTCACATCTGAACCGTCAGAGGTACTGCTTCTAGCGTCATGCATACAACCAGTGGTGCGTGAGTGAACTTATTTGTTTTGAGTCGGCCATCTAAATATCTGACATACTCTGTCACGCATAGTCGTGGGATGGAGTCAAATTGTTCTGGCAGGCCAGCGAACGGGTCCACCATGGTTCCAGAGGCTGAACACGAGACCGCGTACTTGCATTTTTCGGGCGCTCGCCATTAATAACAGATCGCTGCCGTCCACAACTTCACTCGCCGAACGCTTCATGGTGTGCCGGCCTGACCAGCAGGAGGGTAAAGTATTGAGTGCTACTGTGTAGGGCTCCAATATATGCTTCTCAGCACCCTGTTCTTTGGAGCCATATTTTTGTTTATGGAATAGTAGAATATAGACGCTTTATTGTGGCGTAGCTTTTGTGCCATGTGCATGAAGTCAGATACAGCGATTAGTGTTCTGGTTAATGTCGCCTGTCGATCCCCAGTTCATCACTTTGTGCACCATAGACCTCACATAAGCGAAAGCGTTTGTCATATAAAAATGTTTGTGTGACGTTTCTTTAGCCATTTTTTTGTCTTGTGACGTTAAAAATGAATAAATCTTGGACTCCCTGTGTTCTGATTAACACTTACTGTGGCATTTTTATTAAAGTCAAGATTACAAAAGAAAATAGGTAGCTTGCAATTGGAGAACCGCTGCCAGGATCTAGATCCTTGGCATATCTGTGATGATGTCATTTAGCGTTCTTGCCAAACAGGTCCACATTATAATGAAATAAAAAAAAAAGAAATATGATTCATTAGTATGCTGCAGATAGTTAATGCTCTGAATGTGTTGTCTATGTGCTTATTTGTTTTATTTACAGTGTATTTGGTTCAGTGACTTCTGCATGACACGTCAACTGTCTTCCCATCGTTGCTAACGGCGTTGTTTTATTATTTTTGTGATGTTTACAATTGTATTTGTTTTGTACTCGTATTTGGTTGTTTATGATTCGGAATCTAGCGTACTATTGTCATAGTCTCGGACTACATACTGCTTTGCTAATTTTCTTTGATGTCATTGTACTGTACTGCGTATACCTTGTGAGTTAGATATTATGGTTGTGCACGTGTTGCACGGATAATTAAAGTTTGATGTGGCTAGAGGATTTGAATCAAAACGAGAAGTAGGGCACGGAGACAAGTAGACGGGGAGCGGGGAAATAAGGAGCACGTCATGGAGGAAGAGTGCAATGAAACGGTAGAGGAACAGTTTGAATGTAATGAGGCGTTGCTGTTGAACGGTGTTAGCAACAACGATGTCGTGCAGTAAGACGAAAGCGAAATGGCTTTTCTTGAGCGGACAGACAGTGTCAGATCGCGTGTGATAGAAGATGTGAGCGTACCACAACATATCGAAGCAGAGGCGATTATTAGAAATACGGACAGAGAAGTCAGTGCGTTATCAGAACTCAATGATGCGGATACAACACAGCAGAAATCAAGTATGAGTTCGGTCGACCACGATACTGAGGAAAAGGAAGAGGATATCAATCTGGTGGCATTTTAGTGGGTATAGAGAAATATTGGAGGAGAAAATTAATGAGACGAGGACGGACATAAAAAATATCGATGCTCAGTTAAATCAGATGCGAGCGGAACACAAGTCATGGGCAAATAAACTCCAGGAAAATCTACATAAAGTAAACACCAAATCAATGAAAGGTTTAAAGATTGCACATGATACTCAAACGGCTCAAATGACTCTGAGCACTATGGGACTTAACTTCTGAGGTCATCAGTCGCCTAGAGCTTAGAACTAAGTAAACCTAATTAACCTAAGGACATCACACATATCCATGCCCGAGGCACGATTCGAACCTGCGACCGTAGCGGTCACGCGGTTCCAGACTGTAGCGCCTAGAACAGCTCGGTCACCACGGCCGGCGCACATGATACTAAGAAGACGGCAGAGAGCGCCAAGACAGTAGCAAGTTCGCCAGACGAGCAGCAGCTGAAGCATCGAAAGCGACTAAACGCACAGAACTGCAAGGACTCGAGGCAGTGGTCAATTTGAACAAGAATGTCAAAAGCGTGGAAAAGCGGCAAAATGATGCGGAGCAGCGCATCGACACAAAAATACGTGATGGCACGAATATTGATGCGACAGCGGTCATAGACAAATTAGAGTCAGAGCTGAGCAAATTGGGGACTGGTTCTGAGGTGACAACTGCAACTCCAGTGAGCAAGACTGAAGAGGTCCGGACTCTCCCTTCGTTCAAATCTCAAAAGGAAGCGATGGAGAAGTAATTGGAGGAGGCACTACGGAAACAATTTCAAATGCGGCCAAGCGCGAACGCAACAGAACCAGAAATAAATTCGGACGGGACAGATAACTGCATACTGTTAGCAGTGAGCAGAGGATATGATGAGATACCCGTCTCATTTTCTCGAAGCCATTTAGGGAGCGAACGTCGAACGAGCACATCCAAAGGACTGATAATTTTCGTAGGACGGAAGTTGACAATAAAACGCCATTTGACTTTCAACGAGTCTTACAAGTCCGAAAATTCGAAATTTTCCGAGATGAGGGTAATTTTACTCACCCACGCACTTGGATATCACAATTTGGCCTCTCTTTACCTCCAAATTTGCCTTCAAAATACAAATTAGACTTTATTTGCCGACACCTGCAAGCGTCAGCGTCGGAGAAAATGCGCGGAATATTAGCGACGTGTAGAAGTCACCAGGAGTTTAAGGAAAGCTTCCTAAATATCTACTGGCCCAAGGAGACGCAAGAGCGCATAAACTACGAGATGATTGTTGACAAAGATTTCGAGCGTTCAGGCTATAAAAGCCCAGGCTAGTTCCTTGCTGCAGTGATTGACAAGAACTAATATCTTGACGTATCATGCTCTACGGGTGAAATCATACGCCACTGTTATACCAAACTTCCGTCAGCTTACCCACAAGTATTAGCTGGCAGGAGTAATGTGGAGCTCATTACTTTCAGTAAAACACTTTACAAATTAGCGTACGCATTCCGAGTAGAGAATATCAGAGAACACAGAGGAAAGTCTGACAGATACGTTCAAAAATGATTCAAATGGCTCTGAGCACTGTGGGACTTAACATCTGAAGACATCAGTCCCCTAGAACTTAGAACTACTTAAACCTAACTAACCTAAAGACATCACACACATCCATGCCCCAGGCAGGATTCGAACCTGCGACCGTAGCGGTCGGGCGGTTCCAGACTCAAGCGCCTAGAACCGCTCGGCCACCAGTGGCCGGCGACAGATACGGCCCAGGCCGTATGTCGCGTCCACAATATAACCATTACAATTATAGGAACGGAAATGTACGGAATGTAACGCCTTACGCAAACCATTCACGGCGGGAAAATATTAGTTGTATTAGAGCAGAGCCAGATTTCGGCACTAATAATGGCTGGTTACTAGCCGAAATCTGGATCTGCTCTAATAGAGCTAGAACGGACGACTGATGGCTGCTCTTTTCCATGAAAAAGTGCCCTTTGTCAGAGGTGCTTATTCAGTAGGTAGTCGTCGCTAGAACGATTACTGATCTCCGCTTATATACGAATCATTTGTCTGCAACAGCTTCCCAGGCAACATTCAGTTTCGCGGTAGGCAATGACCATATTAGTTCGGCTCATTAGTGTACTTAGACTAGGAGATGATCTAAACTTCGTATTTTGAAATATACCACAGTACAAGCGTTATTTCAAACCTAGATATGCAATATTAAAAGCTCAAAAGGATTCAAGTAGTAATAGACTAGCATTACTGATTCACCACTTTCGTTTTTTTTTTTTATGAAACACATGTTCCTTGGGATGTTCTACGGGTAGCAATCCACACAATGTTTGGCTTTAATATCATGCACATGGACTACAGTCGCACAAAAATCATCACTGTTTGAGGTTGTTCTCGGATCTTGCAGTACTTCGAAGGCGAGTCAGTGAGAACCACTGGTTCGTTGGTAGTCAATATGGAATCCATTCGATCCTGCAGTTTTGAGTAGTTTAACTAATTTTGGGTGTTGAGGTGTATGGCTGCATGGCGCTCTCCATCAAAATACGCGGCTGGTGCTGTGGCGTCGGTCCCCAGGCCTCTCGCAGCCAGCGAGCGCCGCCGGCAACCACAGCTGTAACGAGCGATCCGCCTGCCCGAAGCGGGGGTCGTTATACAAGGGCACGCGCCTGTTTCCAAATTGTCTCTGCCGCGCCAGCAGCGCACGCACTGTGGTGGGCGCACCCGCCCGGCGGCTACCTACACAAGGCAGCGTTTGCGACGCACGCTGTTAAGTCGTGCGAATACGTATCACAGGGACTCGCTCTAGGGAATCAGATGCAGAGTAGGAAGCTAGTGAAGCAACACCAGGCACAGCGAAACCCTCCCTCAGTGGCTCCCCTCCTTTAATTAGTCACATTAGGATGTATCACCCTATAAATCATTCTTCATATGTGGTATTTATCAGTATGACACTACATCTTGATAAAATGTATTCTGAAAGATACTGAATGAAAATAAAAGATCCACTAATATACAAGAGAGCAATCACAAAATAGTGTTTCATCGTGGCGTAACCACTGAGTATTTTGAGCATTTAAAAAATTGCATATTTATTTTCTATTTGCGCTGATGTTCCCTCACAAAGATATACACAAAGGTACATGGTGCTCTCCAGATGGCAAAACAGTAAATCAGATTGACCATGTTATGGCAGATCAACGTTTCACTTCATTTATAACAGATATCAGAACGTACAGAGGAGCTGAAATTTGAGCCAATTCCTAGTGGTAGGAAAGATGAAAATCAAGATGATTTGGAATCAACAACTAAAAGCCACACCAAAACCTAATTTAGACTTCAAACGACTGAAGGAACTGTGTGTTAAAGAAGCATATGTGATTGAAATAAATAACCGATTTACAGCAATGCAAGAAGCTGAAGAGGAAAATAGTGTCGAGAATGCTTGGGAAAGAATAAAGACTGCAGTAACAGATGCAGAAGAAAAAACACTGGGCAAGAAAAAGAAAACGAAGAAACAGAAATGGTTCAACGAATTGTGTCAGAGAGCAGTAGAAACGAGAAAAGAAGCCAGGGTGCTGTGGCTGCATAATAAGAAGAGGGCGGACAGGAGGGAGACATTCAACGCGGTTAGAAGAGAAACAGCAAGAGTTTAACGAACAGAGAAAAGGAAATATGTAACTGGAGTCCTAGAATCTACAGAAGTGGAAAGCAGGAATCGAAACTCAAAGAAGTTCTTGCAGTATACAAAGAAAAGTAAGAGAGGTTATCAAAGTGAAAACCTATCCATAAAAGATAAAAATCAAAATATGCTAACGCAGCTGGAAGATATCCTAGAAAGATGGAAAGAGTATTTCTCAGAAATGTTAAATTGGTCTGATCCGACCATAACCTTCAATTACACAATGTCTGAGAGTGACAGCATTAATAATGACGAATGTAGAATCACAGAACAGGAAGTGATCCACTCCATTCAAAAGCTCAAAAACAACAAGGCAGCACTCAAGGACCAGGTATCAGCAGAGATGTTAAAAGAGGGCGGAAGCAAACTACACAAAGAAATCTATAACCTTATCACAATTATCTGGAAAACTGAAACAGTCCCTGAAGATTGGAAAACTGCAATAATTTGTCCCATACACAAGAAAAGAAGCAGAATGGAATGTGGGAATTACAGAGGAATCAGTTCGCTGAACATATACAGATTCCTGTCAATGATCATTGTGGAAAAACTTAAACCTTACGCAGAAAACATTATTCAAGGTTACCAGTCTGGATTTCGAACAAACCTTTCCACAACTGATAATTTGTTTACTATACGACAGGTCATTGAAAATTACTGGGAATTTAACAAAAACATCCACTGTCTCTTCATTGACTTCCAGCGAGCTTACGACAGCATCCACAGTAGTAGCCTCTACAACACATTGTGAGAATTTAGTATACCCAGTAAAATCATTAGAATGATACGACTGTGCATGGATGGCTCCCAGGCAACAGTGAAGTTCAGAGGATCCATATCCCCACCTTCCCAATTAAAACAGGCTTACGACAGGGAGACGCTCTTTCATGTGTCCTCTTCAACCTTGCATTAGAGAAAGTGGTTCGGGAGAGAAATTTACATCTATACAATGGACTCCGATTCGGACACAGTGAAGTAAAACTCCTGGCTTATGCAGATGATATAGCGTTGCTGAGTGAAACAGAAGAAGAGGTGAAAGACATGAACAGATCTCTCAGGTACAGTACCAGCAAAATCGGGCTTTTGATTAACCAAGAGAAAACCGAAAATATGGAAATAGGTAGAGTCATAAGCGCAAATCCTTACTTTGAAATTGACCAACATTCTAAATTCAGAAAATTTCCCCAGTTTAAATACCTTGGATCACGTTTCAACAGTGAAAATATCAGAACAATAGATATAAATGAAAGAATAGCCTCAGGATCAAGATGTCTGTACTCACCCAGCAACCCATTCAAAAGTAAAGCTTTGTCAATCACCACAAAGATGAAGATATATAACACTATCATCTGCCCCATAGTTCTGTACGGTTCAGAAAGCTGGACACTTACAAAGAACGAAAGAGAAAAACTAAATGATTTCGAAAGAAAATTAATGAGAAAAATCTGGGGACCTGTGTTGGAGAATGG
Source organism: Schistocerca americana (assembly GCF_021461395.2). Classification (NCBI taxonomy): domain Eukaryota; kingdom Metazoa; phylum Arthropoda; class Insecta; order Orthoptera; family Acrididae; genus Schistocerca; species Schistocerca americana. The sequence goes on from NC_060123.1 coordinate 318,234,043, forward strand.
CGTATGGAGAATTCGAAAGAACAATGAAATTTATCAGTTAATGAAGCAACCCACTATTATCCAGAAATTAAAAAGGAGGAGACTGCAATGGGCTGGACATGTGGCCAGAATGGAGAACGACAGAATCTCCAAGAAAGCATTTGAAGGAACTCTCCAAGCAACAAGACCATTGGGCCGACCTCGTACCAGGTGGAAACATGACATAGAGAAGGACATCGCAGCATTAGGAATTTACGCAGGGTAGAGAGAGGCTGCAAGAGATATAAGGCGGTGGAAGCAGAACGTTGATGCAGAGCGTGGTCTACAGGGTCTGTGATCGCTAGAAGATAGTTTACACAGAAGAAGTCAAATTATACAGTTATTTTAGGAGAACGTTTTTCGGTATACAGGAGACACATAAACCTGTGTCCGAAACCGTCATCCACCAAGGCAACTGAGCAACACATTCTTAAAAGACAAGGCCTTTCAGAACAGCAGCTAGCTCCATCTTTTCCACCGGAGATCATGGCAGTCAGTCACTGTCAGTGAATAACAAACAACGTTGCGAGACGATCCGCCAATGGTCCGTTAGCGTACAAATTCACGTTTACTGTCGACGTGGTTGCCTAGTGAAAGGAGTCTGTTCCTGTAATTTCGACGCTTGGTGGCGTTGTTGGATGAATGTTTCCCTGTCCCTCAAGACACCCTCCACAGTCCCTGAAATTTATCGCAACCCATCTGAGACACTGCATGTGGTACCTAAATATGTACACACCTTTCATTTGTCTGCATCATACAGTCTTCCCGCAAACACATCACGTAATTTGGTAACTGATATTTACTGCACAGTCGTAGCTGCGCCGCTACGGGGATTTCGTCTGCCGTATAGACTTACCATTTTGCATCACGCATCCACAGTTCAAGACCTTGCGTGGTGCGAAGGGGGAAACATGACTTTCTCTTGCCACATGTACTTGGAGGTACTAGTCAACCAAAAAAATGTACTGCTCTCAATAGCTATAACTATTAGTCTGCAAATGAAGTAAATACTGATGTAGTGTTGCACAGTAGACTGTCCTCAGTCACCAATAAAAATATCTAGACTTAAATTTGTTAAACCCTGCATATACAGGGCGTTTACGAATTACACGGAGAAACATTGAGGGGATGTAGAAACTCTCTTGTGAGGAGAGGAACCCATGTCTGCAGACATCATGAAATACTGTAACGCAGCGTCGATGCTGCTGGCGGCGGCATCAACCGCTAGGCCTCCACTTCAGCAGTAGACATGGGCAGAACGTCTCTCAATGTACATGACAGCTGTCTGAATGTTGGTTGGCGCTGGACGCAACTACACTTAGCACACCCACATTGTAGAGGCTACCAACAGTGAAAGCAGGAGAACGGAGTGACAAACATATGTAGCAGGAACACAGCACTCTGTTAAAGTGCATGCAGTGTTACACATCTGTGGGCAACGGTATCCAACAAGCGTCAGCTGCACCACTCCATACTACCGGCCATCCAGCGGAGTGTGGGCGAAACGAGTGCTTTTTCAGGGCTTCGGCATAACAGAGCTGGCGTGCAAAGCATAGACGTGCTACAATTTGCAGATGGCGTACAGGAGAGGTTCGATGCAAACCCATCCACAAGCACACACATTGTGGCAAACACAATGCAAAGCTCCACTCAGTGGATTGGAAGGTGCTGTATGAGGAGGGAACGCGTCCATTCCGTCTTCAAAAGACAAAGGAGCTGTTGTCCCAGTTGTCTGGAGTTTGAGCAGTGGTTCTTTCAGCGTTGCGCAAGGCACCCCTTTACACTGTGTATGTTTTTTTCACAGACGAAGCGTCCTTCACCTGTGAGGGTGTGTTCAACATTCACAACTGCCATGTGAGGGCAGAGGCGAAACTCCATGCCATCCACAAACGAGGTCATCATGAAAAGTTCGCCATCAATTTAAGGGCTTATATGGTCAACAATTACTTCATTGGTCCTTACATGCTTCACACTTGGCTCACAGATGACATCTACACAACGTTCATCTACATCTACATGATTACTCTGAAATTCACATTTAAGTGCTTGGTAGAGGGTTCATCGAACCACAATCATACTATCTCCCTACCATTCCACTCCCGAACAGCGCGTGGGAAAAACGAACACCTAAACCTTTCTGTTTGAGCTCTGATTTCTCTTATTTTGTTTTGATGATCATTCCTACCTATGTAGGTTGGGCTCAACAAAATATTTTCGCATTCGGAACAGAAAGTTGGTGACTGAAATTTCGTAAATAGATCTCGCCGCGACGAAAAACGTCTTTGCTTTAATGACTTCCATTCCAACTTGCGTATCATATCTGCCACTCTCTCTCCCCTATTTCGCGATAATACAAAACGAGCTGCCCTTTTTTGCACCCTTTCGATGTCCTCGGTCAATTCCACATGGTAAGGATCCCACACCGCGCAGCAATATTCTAACAGAGGACGAACGAGTGTAGTGTAAGCCGTCTCTTTAGTGGACTTGTTGCATCTTCTAAGTGTCCTGCCAATGAAACGCAACCTTTGGCTCGCCTTCCCCACAATATTACCTATGTGGTGGGGTACACGAAAGGAGCCTCCCCGAAGATCATGACAACGATCGGGCGTACCCTGGGCAACGTTAGGCCTGTGCCTAACGGCCAATCCTTTCAACACCAAGACACCACAAAAAGGCTTTTATCAAAGCCAGCGCTAAATAAAATGTCCATAAACACTGAAGGGCTCTCTCATGAGAAAGAAGTGCTGCTTGCTGTAGCATATAAAACTCACAACTGTGATCTCTTACTAATCCAAGAGACCCACATTGGCCGCACAAATAGAAGACCAAAGATCCACGGAATGAAATTAGTAACTGAAAGACCACACGATCAATATGGCAGCGCAATCTTCGCCAAAATGGGCTTAGTTATTATATCTGCAGAACTGACATCTCAAGAAGACATCGAAATCTTGACTGTAGAGCTACAGTCCTGCACTGTGACGTCTATATATAAGCCACCGAGCAGGGAGTTCAGATTCAGTGAGCCAACCAACTTCAACTCACAACCAACGAAAATAGTAATGGGCGACTTCAACTGTCATGGATCAGCCTGGGGGTACAGGCACACAGACAAAAGTGGGGACGACCTAGAAACCTGGGCAGACTCAACTGGCCTTAAATTAATACACGACCCCAAACTTCCATATTCTTTCAACAGCAGCAGGTGGAACCGTGGATACAATCCAGATAACATCTTTGTCAGCGAAAACGTAGCACATCAAACCAGGAAGGAAGAGGGAGAACCCCTCCCACATACACAGCACCGAGCTATATTATGTCTGGTCGAAGCAGTTGTTAAACCAGGAACCACCCATTTCCAAAGACGTTTTAATTTTAAACGTGCCCTATGGGACAAATTCTCTGAAGAACTTGACAAAGAGGTGCAGAACCTTTATGCTAGCCCGGAAAAATATGACACTTTCATTGAATTAGTTAAAACTGTCTCCCGAAGAAATATCCCCCGAGGCTGCAGAACTAGTTATATCCCTGGACTTGTCGGAAACTCAAAGGTTCTTCTGGAACATTACCAACAGCTCTTCGAGGAAATCCCTTTTTCAGAGGAAACAACTATGGTGGGAGAAGAACTCCTCCAGGCCATATCAGCCTCAAGAACAATGAAATGGTGTAATCTAATCACAAACCTAGACATGAAACAGAATAGCCGAAAGGCCTGGAAACTCCTTAAAAACATCAATAATGACCCCTCATCTAATACACAAAATTTGTATAAGGTCACACCAAATCAAATAGCAAATCAACTTCTACTTAATAGGTAAAACCAACAGGAAGCACCCAAGAAAGAAACTACAGAGAGGCACTCAAGAAAAAGACCACCTAGGCACCCCCTTCACTCTGAAAGAATTAGAAGATTCCATCTCCATAATGAAAATTAATAAAGCCGCTGGCATAGATGATCTACGCCCAGAACAAATAAAAATGTTCGGACCTGTTACCAGACGGTGGTTACTAGATATGATGAACAAATGTGTTCTTGAAATGAAAATCCCCAAGACTTGGCGGAAGGCAAATATAGTAGCTATACCAGAACCTGGAAAAAACCCCACAGACCCTAAAAATTTTCGGCCTATATCCCTGCTCTGTCAGCTCTATAAAGTCTTAGAAAGAATGATCCTTAACCACATCTCAGAACATGTAGACAAGAATATAATTAAAGAGCAAGCAGGATTCCGCCCAGGAAGGTCATGCTGTGGACAAATCCTCAACCTTACACAGTACATAGAAGATGGATACGAGCGGAAACAAATTACAGGTGCAGCCTTTATCGACCTTACAGCAGCTTACGACACCATAAACCACAGTAAGTTAATATCAAAAATATATAACACCACAAAAGACTACCGACTGGCGCAATTCATCCAGTGCCTGTTGCAGAATAGACGGTATTATGTCACGCTGCAGTCGAAGAAGAGCCGATGGCGGACCCAGAAAAACGGCCTACCTCAAGGTAGCGTCCTCGCCCCATTGCTGTATAATATTTATAGCAATGACCAACCGATCAGCATGGACGCTCGCTCCTTCATCTATGCAGACGATATAGTCGTTGCCACCCAGGGAAAAACCTTTGAAGAGGTAGAAAGTAAATTAACTTAAGCGATTGAAAAGCTGGGTGACTATTAAAATAATAACCTCAAACCAAACCCAGCAAAAACTCAGGTCTGTGCTTTTCACCTACGTAATAAGGAAGCAAGGAGGAAACTCAACATAAGCTGGAAGGGACAACATCTATCTCAATGCGACACACCAAAATATCTTGGGATTAAGCTTGACCGTACTCTCACCTACAAGGAACACTGTTTGGCCACAAAGATGAAAGTGAGTGCCAGGAACATCATCATCCGCAAGCTAACAAATAGCAGATGGGGAGCGCAACCTACAGTTCTCCGCACTTCAGCTTTAGGTTTATGTTTCTCCACTGCGGAGTACTCGGCACCCGTTTGGCAAAATTCCACCCACGCTGAACAAGTAAATATAGCATTGAATGAGACTGGACGCATCGTGACAGGATGCCTCCGCCCAACTCCCACAAAGCAGCTGTACCACCTAATGGGCATAGCCCCACCAGACATTTGAAGAAGGACTGCCGCAGAAATGGAGAAACATAAACAGGAGACAGATCCTAGGCATCCAATGTTCGGATACAATCTTTAACCTCGCCGACTTAAATCAAGGAAGAGTTTCCTACGAACAACTGAAGCAACTCTTTTATCGCCTAGAGCACGACCAGAAGAGCTGTGGTACAATGTGGACCCAGGAAGACCAGGGAATAGCCCCAGGGAAGAACCCACAGCTGGCTCTGAACTCCCATATACGACCTGGAAAGCCCTGAATAGACTACGAACAGGCGTATCAAGATGCAGATCAAACTTGGAAAAATGGGGCTACATCAGTGCAGACGAGCCCTGCGAGTGTGGAGAACAGCAAGACCCACAACACCTACTGGTCTGCAGGAAACTAAACAACCCGTGTTCGACTCAAGACCTATTTGAAGCAAATGACAAGGCTATTCAAGCTGCAGTGTATTGGGCTTCACGTGGGATATGAAAATCGCTCTGTTTCGCATCCTTAGCGCTTATCATTATATGTTACATACTTTCCTATATTATCGTAGTTAATTTACCTTATAACCATGTATTATTGTATTATAACTGCTTCTCTTGCATTGTAATATAATTTTTTTTTTTGTTTTTTTGTAAAATGGTGATGTCTTGGATACGATAAATAAATAAGTAACCTATGTGGTCTTTCCAACTGAAGTTGTTCGTAATTTTTACACCCAGGTACTTAGTTGAATTGACAGCCTTGAGAATTGTACTATTTATCGAGTAATCGAATTCCAACGGATTTCTTTTGGAACTCGTTATTTAGCGTCAACTGCCACACCATACAGCAATCTTTTCTAAATCGCTTTGCAACTGATACTGGTCTTCGGATGACCTTACTAGACGGTAAATTACGGCATCATCTGCAAACAACCTAAGAGAACTGCTCAGATTGTTCATCTGGGAGGTGCTGTCGGAATTACTGGAGGAGGCTCTTCGTGCTGTCCTTTTACATACGATGTTCCACCACGACGAGACACTCACACACTTCAGTGGAGCTGCCAGAACCCCTGACTGACGTTTGTTAATAGCTGGATTCATCGAAATGGTCCTGTAATGTGGTCGCCTCCGTCGGCAGACCTCTTCCTGCCAGGCGTCTTCCTGTGGTGCCATCTGGAGTATGTGATGTACAAAACCCCAGTGGAATCAGCGGAAGACCTAATGGTAAAGCTACATGAAGCATGTGAGTTGTTCGCACCACGCGTGCTATCTTCGAAGGAGTGTGGCAGTCAACGATATGCAGACGTCCAGCATGCTCTGACACTGGAGGCAGGCATTTTGAGCATCTACAGTTATTGTATTTGCAGTGTAAGTGGTGAAAGCATTGTTACAGGCAATTCTAGCTATCTGATAAACTAATTTATGAAGTGAAGAAAACAGTGTTGTGTCAGGGAAACACTCAGTTTTTAACGTTTCTTTCACGTGTTGTTTACTTTGTACAGTGCAATCACTTAACGACTATCTTTTCAGGCCTACAACCTACGAGTTTTTGGCAGATTGCTACAGATGGTTTTAAGTGTCCTCACGGATAGTAATTACTGGTTTACGAATTGCAAAAAGTAGTTCATATACTTAAAATGATATGTACAGCGAGATGACATAAGTTGTGGGATACCTCCCAACGTCGTGTCCGACCTCCTTTTGCACGGCTTAGTGCAGTAACTCGAAATGGCGTGGACTCAACAAGTCGCTGTGCTGTTGTGCACAAACTAACCTCTCCATTACGTTCCATATACGTTAGACAGGATTCATGTGGAGCGATCTGGTCGCCAAATCATTTTCTCGTATTGTCAAGAACGTTCTTCGAACCCGTCGGGAACAATTGTGTCCCAGTGACATGAAACATCGTCATCCATAAAAGTTCCATCGTTGTTCGGGGACATGAAATCCATGAATAACTGGAAATGGCCCCTAATAGGAAACAAAACCATGCCTACTCAATGATCAGTTCAGTCGGACCAGACGACACAGTCTGCACACCCACGTAAACATAGCCCACTCTGTTATGGTGCCTCCACCACTTGCACAGTGCCTTCTTGACAACTTGGGGTCTGAATGATTCTCGAACACTATCATCAGCTCTTACCAACTGAAATCGGGGCTCATCAAACCAGGCCACGGTTTTTAAGTCGCCGATGGTCCAACCCATATGCTCAAAAGGCCAGCAGAGGCACTGCAGAGATGTCGTTCTGTTAGCAAAGGCACACGCGACGCTCATCCGCTTCCATAATCCATTAACAATATATTTCACCGCGTTGTGCTAATGAACACGTTTGTTGTAGTCCCACATTCATTTCTGTGATTATTTCACGTAGTGTTACGTGTCCGTTAGCACCGACTACTCTACGCAAACGCCGCTGCTCTCGATCGTTAAGAGATCGTTGTCGGTGAAGAGAGCTAATACCTGAAATTTGGTATTCTCGGCACATTCTTGACACTATGGATCTGGGAATACTCCAACTACCATTCCACTTTCAAAGCCTGTTAATTCCCCTCGTTCGGCCATAATCACGTCAGAAACCTTTTCACATGAATCACCTGAGTACAAATGACAGTTCGGCCAACGCACCAGCCTTCGTATCTTCTGTGCGCAATAGTACCTCCATCCGCATATGTGTGTATCGCTATCCCACGACATTTGGGACCGCTGCGGTCGCAGGTTCGAATCCTGCCTCGGGCATGGATGTGTGATGTCCTTAGGTTAGTTAGGTTTAAGTCGTTCTAAGTTCTAGGGGATTGATGACCTCAGAAGTTAAGTCCCATAGTGCTCAGAGCCATTTTTTGACATTTGGCATCGCAGTGAATCTAGATGGACGCGTTTTCTTGAAGCCAGACATATGTATCTTGTGACTCTTAACTCAGTTCTTTGATACGGTAAGGCTAGATGCACGCATATTTAGGAATCTGAATAGTAGCTTATGTAAAAAACTGAATTTTTTGCAATAAGAGATCGCAAAATGACCGAAATAATTGTGCAGTCATTCTGATAGTGTATATTAAAGTGTAAATAGCCGTAATTTTGAATGGTATTATGTGACGTCATTGAAGATATTTAACTGTTAGCAGCTGTGCACACACGATGTTTAGTATTGAATCTCTCGACCTTGAAAACTACCGTCTTTTGCAAATGGTTATTGTATTGGTGTGTTTCATTAGCGGCTGTCGAAATAATACGTGTAGTGAAGCAGCCGCGTTTGTTAAACAATTTAACATTCTCTCCGTTTTTTTCTAGCTGCAATTGATTAATAATGTGCTTCCGAATGTTCTACCGAGTTTTTGTTTCCATTTTGAGCGCAATATTGCGAAGACCCAGCCACCTTCCTCATGTGCTGCGAGTTTTACGTTTGTGAGTACTCACTGCCTGGTCGCCATGCAGAGTCCAGTAAGGGAGTACGCACAACAGGAAAACTTTCAGATCGTGAAGAGAGTGGCTGGATCGGTTGACCAAATATTGTGGCTAAGATGGGAACAACAACTCTGTAGAATACCGTGGAGCACGCTAAAAAAAATCAAATGGCTCTGAGCACTATGGGACTTAACGTCTGAGGTCATCAGTCCCCTAGAACTTAGAACTACTTAAACCTAACTAACCTAAGTATATCACACACATCCATGCCCGCGGTCGCTCGGTTCCAGACTGAAGCGCCTAGAACCGCTCGGCCACAACGTCCGGCCGAGCACGCTAAAACTTTGCTTGAGTGATGATTACGGTGCGTAAGTGCATAGCTTTCTTGTTTTACAAGTTGGTATTCCTGTTTATGTGTGTTTATTTATCGATTATAATTTTTTATTTGTAATTCACTGTTGCCGTTTGCGTCTACATACTGCAATTCTGATATTTTGAAACAGTGAATGGAGCTGTGGACGCTAGAAAAATGGGGTAACAAGTGCAGAAATCGTAACATTTCAAACAAATGCCCCTTTTTGAATTCGATACGGGAGTGACGGATGCGGAAGCAGCCAGAACCATTTTCGCAGTGTATGGAGATAATTTCACTGTTCAGAACACAGCTAGAAGATGATTTACTAGTTTTAAGGAGGATCTTTGACGGTAGTGACTCTCAACGTTCAGGAAAACCTTCGGAGTTTGATGAAGATTGTTTAAACGTATTTATCCACAATGAACAACGTCAGTGCACTCGAGAACTGTCAAATGCGATGAACTCCACCATTGTGTGATATTTTCATGGAATGAGAAGGTTCAAAAGTCAGGTGTACGGGTACCGTATATCGTTTCTCGTATGCTGTATGTGCATCTCTTCTTGCTCGTCATGAGTTGGCTCGTGAATAATACCGACCATTCGTATCCTGGTGACGAGAAGTGATGACTTCACGACAACATATGAAAAAAAAACGGCTATCGTTGAGCCCTAACAAAGCAGCAACTCGTCGTACGAAGACCTGCGCGCCTGCGCAAAAGATTACGTAATGCATCAAGTGCAACAGCGGCAGTGAGGTGTACTACGAATTTCTTCACCGAGGCGTAACCATCTCTGCTCACATTTATTGTCAACAACTGGAGCGTCTTGGAACGCAGTCCAAGAACAAAGGCCAGGAAGACAGTGTGAAGTGATGCTACAGTACGGTAATACTCACACGCATTCTGCTAGACTGACCAAAAAAAAAAAAAAAGAAAAAAAAAGCGCTATACAAGAACTGGGACGGGAAGTCACTCCGCACTCACCTCATTCAACTTATCTTGCTCCCTCAGGTTTTTGCCTTTTGCGATGTCTATCGAACGACATTCCAAGACCTTTCTTTCCCGATAAAACTGCGCTCGGAACATGTCTCAACGAGTTCATCTTCTCAAAACCTCGTGATGTCCACAATCGTGGAATCGGAAAGATACCCCAGCGTTGGCAGACTCTCGTAAATACAGAAAGAGAATACATTACTGGTGACTGAAGTCATTGTTATGCGTATCTGTTGTGTTCATTAACTTATAGAAGGACGATACGAACTCACGCATCAACTCAGTTGAATAATTTTGGGTGAGAGCGAGCTCATACTTCATCCTGTCACTGGATTTATCATGGCTCATAGTGAGTTTGGCGATTCCATTTCAGCGTCCGTATTTAAGGGAATCGAGGCAGCTGAGAAATTTTACAACATTCCTGCAGTTAATATTACCACTGCCGTGTGATGAACTTGGTTGTATTTTATTTGTAATTCCAGTTTTATGTTGCGATAATAATGAAAAAACTGTGCTATCGCACATCGAACGATTGCTTAGCAGTTTTGTGATTTACTATACTTCTTTACTTCAGTCAGAAGCAGGATGCTATACATTCACAATTCAGGTGAGCAAACAGAATGAAAATATTCATACACATACATACAACATTGAATAAAACAGTGTTTTCCCAGGAACGAGCGTCTACTATATCCTTTTCTTGTGCCATGAACATGTCCTCTTCGTTGCAAGATTCAGGACAATATAAATGTTGACACAGATATTCTGCTGTCTGTACCTTTCCACGTGCACGCAGTGTTGTCTCTCGTAAATATCGCCATTTCATACGTATGTGCTTATATATGCCTACGGCTGTTAGTAACCGGTTCAGTAATCTCTATGTGGTCCGTCTATTTTGTATCCGGCTGGTAGAGAGTGTGCTGACTTTACCCCTTCTTGTAAATGACTTATTTTCTCTGGCTTCCTTGCTTGATGTATTTATCGGTGATAGTGCCCTAAGAGCCGGCCGGAGTGGCCGTGCACTTCTAGGCGCTACAGTCTGGAACTGCGAGACCGCTACGGACGCAGGTTCGACTCCCGCCTCGGGCATGGATGTGTGTGATGTCCTTAGGTTAGTTACGTTTAAGTAGTTCTAAGTTCTGGGGGACTGATAACCTCAGAAGTTGAGTCCCATAGTGCTCAGAGCCATTTGAACCATTTTTAGTGCCCTAAGAAGCTCTGCCTATACTTTAACCTACGTTTTGGTGAAGTGTTTCCATGCATCAGTGTAACTCATTTTCTTCGCCTTTCTGCCTTTTGGAATTTGCGGCTACTTCCCGGCGTGTATGTGTGTGTGAATTCCTGAGGGACCAAACTGTAGAGGTCATCGGTCCCTTACACACTACTTAAACTAACGTTAAGGACAGCACTCACACACATACCCGACGGAGGACTCGAACTTCCGGCGGGAGGGGCCGCACGATTAGTGACATGGCGCCTCTAACCGCGCGGCCACTCCTCGCCGCGAAACAAATTACAGTGGTAATAAGTCCAGAAGTAAGTGCAGTGATTTTGTGATTAATGTGCTGTTAAACGAATTTGGCATGCTCGTGAACCGTTTATGTGGCTCTTATGCACTACATTAGTTATTATTTATCTTGATTTCCATCTGAATATGCAATTACGTAAGGCCACCATACACAAGTGTGTGAAGTATTTCAGTAAACATTAATTTGATTTAAACGATAATTATCCTGTTTCCACAACATTATTAATCCCACTGTATTTATCCGTGCAGTTTACTTACTTATAAATTATTTGGCTAGCTTGCTTACGAAAGTATAATGGTGTAAGTTCTTTAGCAAATGCATGGGTTTTAAAGCATTGGTAGGCCACCGAAGCGACCTCTGCAGAACTAAAGCGAGTGAAGCTAATAGTATACGAGTCAACATGAAATACGGGCGTTAAAATTGTCGGTGCAGTGCAGCCGTAGACACCGTGTTTTGCTCCACTGACGTCAATTTGTGATACTGCTGGTATACGTATGAGAAGATCGGTCTCTGGTGCTATAAAAAGCCAACGACTGTTCTTTTGCAGTTAACAACTTTTCCCTCACTTGCAATAAGAGGATATCACGCTTGCAGTGGACATCTTAATTTCTTCACAAGAGCTTCACGGTATCAGGGCAATGATTTCTATATCTACGTCTACACCAGTACTTCGTAAACCATCTGACGGTGTGTAGCAGAGGTTACTTCCGGTACCACTGACTGATCACCCCTCCCCTGTTCCTTTTGCGAATGGCGCGTTGGAAGTATGATTGTCTGTAAGCTATAGTACTAGCTGCAATTTCTGGAAATTTTCATGATGTCAATTCTCAAGACGTCTGTGGACGAAGTAATATGTTGCTCGACTCTTTCCGGAAAGTAATTTTTTGAAATTTCAATCATAAGCCTCTTCGTGATGCACGTGTCTTTTGTAACATCTGCCACTGAAGTGTGTTGAACATCTGCGTAAGCTTCTCACGCTGACTAAAAGATCCTGTGACGAAACGTGCCTCTCTTGTTGCATCTTCTCTATCTCTTCTGTCTGTTCTAGTTAGCAAAGGCCCCAGACTGATGAACAATACTCAAGAATCGGTCGAACAAACACCTTCTTTAGTGATGAATCACATCTCTTGAAGCCTTTTCATATGAATGTGTCTCGCATCTTTTCTTTCTTATATAAGTTTCTCCCTTCATTCCACTTACGGTCGCACATTCTCCTAGATATTTTACGGTGGTTACTGTTTTCAGCAATTTGTTATCAATAGCGTGGTTGCACAATAGTGGATTTCTTTTCCTATGTAAGTCAAAGATGTTACTTTTATTTATTTTGAGGACCAACTGCCAGACCCTGCAACATTCATCAGCCCTCTGAAGGTCCTTCTGGAAAGCGTGAGTCCTCTCGCTTCACTACCTTCTTATAGACAACCGTATCATCTGCCAACAGCCTTGAAGAGTTTTCGAGGCATTCTACTAGATTTATTGTATTCACTGTAAACAGTAACAGTTCTATCGCACTTCTCCGGGACACTTCCGAAATTATGTCCGTCGGTTTTGTTCCGTTAAGAGCGACGTGATGAGTTCTGTTTGCAAACAAGCACTGAATGCACTCGTACGTCTGGTCCAATACTCGACAAACTCGTATGTTTCTCTCTTTTAGTAAACGGCAGTCGGAACTGTTTGAAACGACTACCTGAAGTCGAGGAACAAGGAATCAACGTGAGCACCGATATTTACAACGGATACAGTGAACCCTACCGAAGAACAGAGCCATCTGATTTTTGAAAAATCTCTGTTTGTGGAATCCATGTTGATTTTTATAGAAAATGTTCCCGTTCTCCAAAAAAATAACACATGAGCATAGATGATGTTCTTCAATTCTACAACAGTCTGACGTCAACGAGAGAGGCCTACAATTATGTGCCCCGTCTTACGACCTGCGTTTTCTTCCAGTCACTAGGTATCCATCGTTTCTCCAGCGACCTACGAAAAACTGCTGCTAGAAGAAGGGCAAGTTCTTCCGCATAAGCTCTGTGCTGTCTTACAGGTATCTATCATCTGATCATGATGCCTCTCCACTGCAAAGTGATGGCATTTGTTTTCCTGTTTCACGATCAGCTATCTTGATACCTGCTATTTCTAAGTTCGTACGATGAATGAAAGAAGAAACGAAGTGAATCAGTGTCGACAAATAGCGCTAATTTTTTGTTAACGGGAAGTACTTTTATGTATGGTGCCGCAAAGTTTTAGTACACCACCATTTTGAAACAGTATTACCTTTTACAAGAAAAAATCGTATATTTAACAGAAATCTTATATGGTTTTCCTTATTTTACAGAAATAACAGGATTTCATCAAATCATGATGGAGTAAGGGTGCAATAATAAATACGCGCAAGGTGAAGCGTGGCTCGAAAAACTGCCTGTAAATCTCAAATGAGAAACATAGACATTAAACAATGAATTTCGTAACAGAGCGAGATTTTTAAGCAGTGTTTCACACGTAGTTGAACAAATAATTCTGCGCAGTACGTTTATGAGCTCTACAGATATGATACATCTGTCGTGTTACAGGGAATGTTAATTTAATATATTATAGGCTATGTTTTTATGACGGCAGCAGTCATGCCAATAATAATTTAAATAATAAAGTTGCTGCTCCAGTTACGTTTTTTAATGCACGGGACAAGGTATTTCATGAATTTATTTTCGTGTAAACTACCATAAAACCCAGAAACGGGAAAGAATTCCTGAAAGGAGTTACGCTGCGGATCAAAAAAGGTGACTGTTGCATAATTTTATTGTTTAAAACAAACCTGGAACATTGTCGAAAAATTTATATAGTATTTGATGCTTACCAATAAAGACACTTCCCTTTCTTGTGCAGTATACTGCCTCTATTAAAAACAGTTACTCTCTTTGGGAGTTTTCACAATCTTACCTAGACGATAGATACAATTGTTGTCACTGACACGTTCGGAACTTGGAATCTACATCCATACTCCGCAAGCCACCTGACGATGTGTGGCGGAGGGTACTTTGAGTACCTCTATCGGATCTCCCTTCTACTCCAGTCTCGTATTGTTCGTGGAAAGAAAGATTGTCGGTATGCATCCGTGTGGGCTCTAATCTCTCTGATTTTATCCTCATGGTCTCTTCGCGAGATATACGTGGGAGGGAGCAATATACTGCTTGACTTCTCAGTGAAGCTATGTTCTCGAAACTTCAACAAAAGCCCGTACCGAGCTACTGAGCGTCTCTCCTGCAGGGTCTTCCACGGGAGTTTATCTATAATCTCCGTAGCACTTTCGCAATTACTAAATGATCCTGTAACAAAGCGCGCTGCTCTCCGTTGGATCTTCTCTATCTCTTCTATCAACCCTATCTGGTACGGATCCCACACAGGTGAGCAATATTGAAGCAGTGGGCGAACAATTGTACTGTAGCCTACTTATTTTGTTTTCGGATTGCATTTCCTTAGGATTCTTCCAATGAATCTCAGTCTGGCATCTGCTTTACCGAAGATCAACTTTATATGATCATTCCATTTTAAATCACTCCTAATGCCTACTCCCAGATAATTTATGGAATTAACTATTCCAGTTCTGACCTGCTATATTGTAGCTAAATGATAAAGAATCTTTCTTTCTATGTATTCGCAGCACATTACACTTGTCTACATTGAGATTCAATTGTCATTTCCTGCACCATGCGTCAATTCGTCCGGTCGGTAAATTTCATATCGTTGGACCGCTTCATTGTCATGTAAAGAACAAGTCACTGGACGGAGCCCATTTGGTCTAATACTATAGAGTTGTGAGGCATAACGGTCAACGGTCAGAAACGAAGACAATTACCACATCGATAGCGCATTCTCTTGGACAGATTGGGAAGGAAGCGACAGTTGATAGGAAACATCTCTGCATCCGAAGCTTAATGGCTGCACTAGGAAACAACACTGCTTATTGCTCATCGTTAAGAGTTCACCACCATTAAGATGGCACGCGAGAGAGTTGTAACTGTGTTGAAATGTATCCCATGCTTTGATATGTAAATGCTTAGCAGTTCAGTGCAACCATATGATATAGCTAATACTAATACTAAATACGAGGTAACATGACGCAGTCAAGTTCTCATTTAGAAATCTCATTCGTATGTTATTTGCTTGTGAGAAGATCTCGTTATGCCTCTTATAAGAGAGGAAAAATCTACCACTCTGCGCTGGTCTAGGCTGCGGTTTCTCGTTTTGCGAAATTTTTGCTCCCGTTGGTTTGGAGCCCACGACTGTCGTGGGGATATGGAGCCAATAAGCTTAGCAGGGACATACTTTACACCATGCAGGATCCTAGTATCACTACGTGATTATCGCCTGAGAGGGTAACACGTATTGTTCGCTAGGTCGCGCAGCCATGTCACTTAACATGAGGCAGAAATGGTAAACCAAGTCAACTGTGAACATGAGGGAAGGTTTGTCGCCGTATGGATCAGCACAGAATCTTGGCACGCGACCATTGTTGTGGTTTTAACTGAAGTGCCGACAACAGTGCGCTCTACAGTTACGTTACACGCAAGACTGGCGCAGACGTCGTAATTTGAAAACAGTCCCAGTTCTGCGTAGAGCATGACGCTGAAAGTAACAGAAGTTGCCGACTAAATTCGTCACCGTCACACGGGAACAGCATCTGATATGCTGGTATGAGGTACCATTACCTACTGGTAATTTGTGGAGCGTGCATTACCCTTCTGAGGTGTTAAACCCTTAACCTATGATTGGAGTTCCAACGGCCTGGACCCTAAATGTACACACGATTGCCCGGCCTTCGAACCGTTACAAGGTTCGGCATTTATATCACACGTTATAAAAATCGCGCACTATTTATTGAATATAAGTACGCTTGTAAGATCCTACTAGTTTAACTTTATGAAATATTTGATAAGTAATTTGAACCCCTTGTAATAACTATGTTAGAAATACCACAAAAGATATATTATCAATCAGTACAAGTAATATGAATGAATACCATTTATCTCCAAGTACTTTAATACATTCACAATTCACCTAATTAGCACTCTTACAAAAAGCAACGACACAACTCAGTAATCTTCAGTGGTGTGGTATCATTCGAAACGTACAGGTACATGTAATGGAACTTGGCTTATCTTACGTTCCCACATTGCATCATTACGTGCTTTATTTCTGTGGAAATTTCACAGAGTCTTGATGGGCTTGATTTTGATGCTACTGCGTCAGTATGCTTGGGAAAATGGACCCAGTATACCGCGTGCAGTCTCTTGGTATACAGGGTGAAAAGCATTTAAACCGACAAACTCTGGGACGTTATAGGGGACATGAATACAAATATTTTTCCCTAATGTCATTTTTTCCTTTGAGGAGTATTTAAACCGGTAGAGGAAGATTTCTCTGGTCGCAAATTAATTAAACCAACAAACACTTTTCCACTTTTTTATGACCAAGAGACAGCCCATTAACACAACCCAGTTTCAATTACATTACATTTTCAAAAATGCCTCCATTGACACGTAAACAAAGGTTACACCATCGGATCATGTTCTGTCTGACACGGGTAAAAATCCCAGGAGTATCCTGAATTGTTCCTGATGCTGCTACTATCCGGGCAACCAGATCATCTTCTGATGCAACAGGAATTGCGTAAACAGGATTGCGCATCTAGCTCCACACAAAAAAGTTCAGAGGGGATTTATCTGGGGATTGAGCAGGCCATGGTAAAGGACAACCTCTACCAATTCACGTTTCTGGGAACCGTCGGTCCAGGAATCGACGCACACGACGACCGAAATGTGCCGGCGCCCCGTCATGTTGGAACCACATGCGTTGTCTTGTAGGGAGCGGGACGTCTTCCAGCAATTCTGGCAATGCTCTGTCGAGAAAATTGTTCAAAATGGTTCAAATGGCTCTGAGCACTATGGGACTTAACATCTGTGGTCATCAGTCCCCTAGAACTTAGAACTACTTAAACCTAACTAACCTTAGGACGTCACACACATCCATGCCCGAGGCAGGATTCGAACCTGCGACCGTAGCAGTCACGCGGTTCCGGACTGAGCGCCTAGAACCGCGACGAGAAAATTGTAATAGTGCCTGCCATTTCATGGACTAGGTAGCAAATACGGCCCAATTAAACAGTCCCCCACAACACCGACCCACACGTTAACGAAGAACCGCACTGATTGAAGGATCCCGCTCCACATGCTGCAAGACAGCTTCCTCAAATTGCAGCGTTCTTACCGTGCGACGGCGCCCCTGTCCAGGTAATCTGCTAAATGACCCGGTCTCGCGCAGACGTTGGTACACAGCAGAAAAGGTCGTATGATGCAGCATACGGCGATTAGGATATTGTTGTTGATAAGGCCGCTGTGCCGCTCGTCCGTTGTGGTGCGTTACGTAGTACGCACCAACCATATCAGTGTACTCACTCCAGGTGTATCGCTCCATTACTTAACAGAGACAATGAACTACTACACTGGTGGACAGCAGTTGCCTACAACTGAAGAGCGTAATACGCCCTCTAACAACTGAAGATCGTAATACGGCCTCTAACGACTGACGAGCGTAATACGGCCTCCACCGGTTTAAATAATCCTCATAGGAATAACTGACATTAGGGAAAAATATATATTTGTTTTAATGTCCCCTACAACCTCCCAGAGTTTGTCGGTTTAAATACTTTTCACCCTGTATATCCGTACAATATTGATTCTTGTCTTTTATAATCTGGTTTTCGTACATTCTTCAAAACTGATTCGGCTATTTCAGTGCTATAATCAAAGTACGCTTAACGTCATAGGAATAACCCGACTCTGTCTCATGTAAAAAGGTCTTATTTTTTGAAAACTCCCCAATCTTCTGTTGTGAAAACTACCGATTTCGGAACATAACTTCCATCGTGTTGTGTAAACCGTGATACTGAAAATATTCCGTTACACAACAACGGAAGTGAATCCACATGTCTGAAACGTAGATAAGAAACTACGCCACTAGAATTTCTTAAATTAAAAGATACTGCAGCACGTTACTTAGAAATAAAATTACATAACCATCTGTGGTCATGTTGTCATGGAACCAAAGATTCCGTGTCAAACTCGTAAAAGGGGCCTAGAAAAATCGGAAAAAGGCGGACATCACGACCAGACACCAAAATCACCACAATCTTGGAACACGTAAAATGAAACAGAGAGAGGAATCACATATTACGTGGAATTACTTACATAAATTCCACAGAAACCTTTCGTTTTTCCAGTTTAAACAATTCACTAATTACATGTCTGTTTCGTACCGCGCCTGCGCAGTGAGTCGTGTGCGGCTCGAGCATTCAAGGTCAGTATTTACCATTCCATAGCTTTGTTGTTTGTGTTAACTGGTCACGCAGCACGGCCGACAAAATGATTCCTATAGTTTGTAAAATTTAATACTGGATAATGCAATTTTTATGGGTTGAATTGTTTGTAAGATATGCGCCCCTTAAATATCACGAGCAATTCATCGATAGTAATGTCCTGTTTCATTGCACTCATTCCTTAAATATTTTATTCAAATATTGAGTCGCAGTTATGTTGCTCAGTTTGACTGTACTAGCAACCAGATAATTATTTGCAATGTGCAAACTTCTTGTAATTTGCTGATATCTTTATAGCGGCATTGTTTTTCTAAATGTGGGCATGTCTACAAAGCGCTCTTGTCCAGTTCAGTTGAATTCTTGGTTTCGTCACCGGCGCATTACGATGGACAACGCAAAATATCTTCGAATTTCATTGTAATTCACAGGAAAGCAATCGCTATATCTTAGTATTTTTTCGGACTGATTCGCATTTGCTCAGTGGTTAGCACACTGGACTCGCATTCGGGAGGACGACGGTTCAGTCCCGCATCCTGATTTAGGTTTTCTCTGATTTCCCTAAATCGCTCCGGGCAAATGCCGGAATGGTTCCTTTGAAAGGTCACGGCCGACTTCCTTCCCCGTCCTTCCCTAATCCGATGAAACCTATGACCTCGCAGTTTGGTCTCTTCCCCCAAACAACCCAACCAAGATTCGTATTTGGTCTGCGGACCGTTTTGTTTCTGTTACAATATTCTCCCAGAACATTTATGAAATATTAAATGTATCTTATTCGTCTTTATTTACTTGGGGTGACACAAGGAATGAATGTAAAGTTCCAAATTTTTGGGCTATTTCGTATTTCTTTCCAAATCCATGACTCTGGTAATTGATCTTCCTCAGCGGACTCATCCTCAACAACAAATCGCCTGCATTTTTGTCGTATAGCACGTATAATGACACTACTGTCACTGTCGGTAGCAGAAGTATCGACATAAAGCTCACTGTTCTCATTACATTTACGTTTTGAAAACATTTTCAAAGGATGCGTCCCTAACGTTTAAGAATCTATATTTCGATGTATGAATATGAACAACAATGACACGTAAGTGAGTGTGATATAAAGATTTAATAATAATGTATCATGGGCGCATCACACGTCGCAACCCTCGTACCATGGGCCAGACCCATGAAGTGTAGATTTCACCTAACCGATGTACCACGAGCAAGGACCGTAGAGTTTACATGTCGCCCAACCAACGTACCACAGGCCAGGCCCACGAGCTTTACATTTCGCCCAACTGATATACAACAAGCCAAGCCTGTGCAGTTTACATTTTGCCCGACTGACGTGCCATGGGCCTTGCTCATTCAGTTTACATTTCACTGACCAGTGCACCATGGATACGTGCGTGATGTTTTTCACCAGACTGACATGCCATGGACCACGTCCGTGAAGTTAAGATTTCGCCTAACTGATGAAGGCCAGGATCGAGAAATCACTTTACGCAACCGACATACCGTGGGCGAAGCCCTTGATGTTTACATTTTACCCAACTAACGTTATCATGTGCCAGGTCCGTGCAGTTTACATTTCGCCTGACTCATGTAGCATGGGCCAGAACCGTGCAGATTACATTTCGTTCTGCCAGCGTACCACAGGCCAGGCCCATGAGATTTGTATTTAGCTCAACTCACATTTTACACGCCAACACGCCAAGCCTGTGTAGTTTGCATTTTGCTTGACCAATGTATTATGGACCAGGTCCATGAAGCTTAAATTTCACCGAAGTGACATGCCTCACAAGTGGCTGTAGGTTAGGGGGTTAAGACCAGTCTCTGTGCTGCATCTTTGCTGTATACTTGAAATTATCTTTCAACAAGACACTGCAAGACTTCATGTTGCCCGTGCTATCAAAATTTACCTTGATACAGAGGGTGTTCACTTTTGCCCTGTACAGCCCATTCACCAGATCTCTAGCCGACTGAAAGCTTCTAGTCATTAATTGCTGAGAGACTGGCACGCCACCGCATAGCCGGCACAACAGCTGATGATCTCTAGGGTGGAGGTGAATCCACGTGTAATATGGTAACAGTATCAGTCATCTAAGCTCTTTCTACTGGATTTCCAGTCGCATTAGAGTCGTTGTTGTTGCTTCATCTACATCTACATCTGCATGGCTACATGGATACTCTGCAAATCACATTTGAGTGCCTGGCAGAGGGTTCATCGAACCAACTTCAGAATTCTCTATTATTCCAATCTCGGAAAGAATGAACATCTACATCTTTCCGTACGAGCTCTATTTCCCTTATTTTATCATGGTGATCGTTCCTCCCTATGTAGGTCGGTGTCAACAAAATATTTTCGCATTCGGAGGAGAAAGTTGGTGATTGGAATTTCGTGAGAAGATTCCGTCGCAACGAAAAACGCCTTCCCGTTAATGATTTCCAGCTCAAATCCTGTATCATTTCTGTGACACTCTCTCCCATATTTCGCGATAATACAAAACGTGCTTACTTTCTTTGGACTTTTTCGTTGTACTCCGTAAGTCCTATTTGGTTCAAATGGCTCTGAGTACTATGGGACGTAACATCTATAGTCAACAGTCCCCTAGATCTTAGAACTACTTAAACCTAACTAACCTAAGGACATCACAAAACACCCAGTCATCACGTCCTATCTGGTAAGGATCCCACACCGCGCAGCGGTATTCTACAAGAGGACGGACAAGCGTGGTGTAGGCAGTCTCGTTAGTAGGTCTGTTACATTTTCTAAGTGTCGTGCCAATAAAACGCAGTCTTTGGTTAGCCTTCCCCACAACATTTTCTATGTGTTCCTTCTCATTTAAGTTGTTCGTAATTGTAATACCTAGGTATTTAGTTGAATTTGCCGCTTTTAGATTAGACTGATTTTTCGTGTAACCGAAGTTTAACGACTTCCTTTTAGCACTCATGTGGATGACCTCACACCTTTCGTTATTTAGGGTCAACTGCCACTTTTCGCACCATTCAGATATCTTTTCTTAATCGTTTTGCAGTTTGTTTTGATCTACTGATGACTTTATTAGTCGACAAACGACAGCGTCATCTGCAAACAAGCGAAGACGGTAATTCATAATGTTCGAACACAATATATGTGCTAAAATCCTGCTTCATATCGACGTTAACGATATGGGCCTGTAATTTAGTGGATTACTCCTACTACCTTTCTTGAATATTGGTGTGACCTGGGCAACTTTCCAGTCTTTGGGTACGGATGTTTCGTAGAGCGAACAGTTGTATATGATTCTATAATGCATCAGCATACTCCGAAAGGAACGTAATTGGTTTACAGTCTGGACCAGAAGACTTGCTTTTAAGTGATTTAAGTTGCTTCACTATTCCGAGGATATTTAGTTCTACGCTACTCATATTGGCAGCTGTTCTCGATTGAGTTCTGGAGTATTTACTTCGTCTTTAGTGGGCAGTTCTGTGTGTCAGCTTCTGCACGCTGTAAACCGCACCACCACCTACAAATTTCATCATGCATTTTCCTTACTATAATGTATATGCACAATTAATAGGATTTCGACATTTTGCATCTTTTCTCCTGCTGCAGTTTTAATAGCCAGCAGTGTAGTTCCAACACAGTGATGTTTCTTAGATAGTTCAAATTGATACCTCATGCACTGACATAAATAATACGTTAGAAGAAAGAAACAGAACGAAATTTACGCCGCTTAGCTTGGCGTCGACACCGTGATCTTTAGTGTCCAAGGACTAGCTCGGATGTACAAGGATGGTGCGAAGGCCATGGGTTGACTAAAGGAGAAACCATTGCTGTATTAATGTAAGCTAGTGAGACCCTCTAAAACACATCGTTGTTGGTGAACAAGGCTTTGAACGAAGCACCAAGTGGAAACGAATCGATTGCCACAACTACCGTGTTACAGCACCGAAGTGCTAGTAAATCGAAGTAATATATGACAACAATTTGGGGAAAACGAAGAAACGGTATTATGTTCCAGGGGGTGAACGACGGCGATGTCACTAAAGGTGGAACCTAAGCTGGGAGGAATAAATATGGTGCAAAGTCCCCTCACTGTACTAAATTGCCGTAAGAGTCTCTCAGTTTAGCCACGATTCCGTAGAAAGTGGTATGGGCGATGTACACCATAACTGGTATGCCTTCCCATCTCAGGCTGTGCTAGTTAAGCTAATCTTTCCGTGAATTATCTGAATGAATAAGAACGTAGAATTTCTATGAACATTTCGTAGATATTGTCGCTCGAAACAGCACTCTTAGCGTTTTGGGTTCTTCAGAAAATTACAGCAGGCTACCTAAGGTTATTAACAGACGATCGGATAGGTAATTTACTTGAAATAAGTACTGGGATACAATTAATGTATTTATTAGCAAATATTTAAAACAGACTTCTCCAAAAAGTGCATAAAATTCGAGTGCGTGGTAAGATCGTCTTTGTCATGAGAACAGGCTCAGAGTACATCCTATCGCTGACTGGAAATTGCCGCGCTCTTCATACATTAATCTGTCTACTGTGTTAACTGATTTACTGCTTAGCAGCACTGCAGCCCTGATGACCCATACGCCACTTCCCGAACTTGCTATGTCAAAAGCGGACTTTAATAACTGATAGTTAATAAAGAAAATTCTGGCTTTCGCGGAAGAACACTTATGGTTCCCGTACGTTTTGACTGCCAAGTAAGATTCACTTCCCACTCCTACGATTCATTCGAACGCCACAATGTTCACTCGTCACCACTACCTTCGAGGGAACTAGCTTCATACTCACTCCCATTGTAATGTGCAGCACTGTTTAAGGAAACGAATTACTGATGCTACCTGACGACTCCTAGTAAACGTAAAATTTAGATAATCAAATACATTCCAAGACATGGATCCCGGAAAGGATCGATTTATCCTGACAGGATATATCTCGAAAATCACACTACTCAATAATTATTAAGGGCAATCTCTGAGAAACCAAATTAAGATAACCTGAAGAAGATTTGTTATCAGCTCTTCTTATCAGCTCTTCCAGAATGCTGGTCTAATACCTTAACCAGAGTACCATTTCGCTAATTATTGTACTTGTTGTTATCATTAAACTAACGATGTTCCGTTTGCTGTAGTGTGGGCTGTGCACATCCCAAGACGCTGAAAAATCGTTGACACGTTCATTACTCGGTGCCATCACAGAGTACGCTGAAAAATGTAATAGTTCCTCTTTGTGCCACCAGCTGAAACTATGCAGCTGTAAGTAGCCAGAATATGGAACGGAAGTAGGAAAAGCGGAGAAACGATCAAACACACGTCCATTAGGATATTGTCACAAGGTACAACATGTGTTCAGTATGGTGACCCTTTAACACTGCATAGTCGACAGTTGCTCGCAACAAACGTAGTGTAATCAAAGCGATACGTCGTCATTGTTCTATTTCATGGTCTGGAACCGCACGACCGCTACGGTCGCAGGTTCGAATCCTGCCTCGGTCATGGATGTGTGTGATGTCCTTAGGCTAGTTAGGTTTAAGTAGTTCTAAGTTCTAGGGGACTGATGACCTCAGAAGTAAAGTCCCACAGTGCTCAGAGCCATTTGAACCCATAGTGCTCAGAGCCATTTTTATATTTCATGTCAGGAATAGCCTGGATACACCGCTTATAGACATGATCTTTTAGATATCCCCACAACCAGAAATCACCTGGGTTTAGATCAGGGGACCTAGAAGGCGGCATATCCAGAAATTGCCTAGAGGTGTTGCACTCGTTACTGAGGGTTTCACGAAGCAAATCTTTCACCTGGGAAGCGAAATTTGATGTTGTCCTCGCATGAAACCATTGGGGTAGGCACAGTTGCGTTCTTCCAAAGCTGGAATCACGTGCGTTCCACGAGGACGCCCTTATATCGTGCAGATGTAAGTGAACACCAAAAGGCCCAAGAGGTGACGTCTGCTCGAAGAAAAACGGACGGGGAATGAAGGAGCTTGTGAAAACACACCACACAGTCACACATGCTGAGTGCAGTGGATGTTTCTGCTTAACATGTGGCAGAGTAGAACCCCATAAGGCATATTTCTGCGCATCCACGGCACTGTGCAAAGTAAAATGTGTTTCGTCCATCCAAAGAATATTCCCCGGCCAAATGCCATCCATTTCTAAGCATGCTAAAGAAACAAACAATTTCATGGAGTTGTAGCGTATATAGGGGCTTCATTTTCTGCACGTTCTCATTATTGTAGGGAAGTCTTTTCAAATGTGCCGTAAAATCTGTTGAACTATTGACCAGGGGATAGACAATTCCCACGACACATTTGGGCACTGGCTACAATTTCTGAGGCATGTGCTGCATGGTCGGCTTTGTTACAGTAACTTTATCAAAAACTGCCTTGGGAATGGGCTGTACCGAATCATTCAACGGTTTACTCAGATTTCTTGATCATTTTCTTTAGCGCATTAATTGACATGGGATTCTTCGCAGCTAATTATGTCAGAGATATTCAGACAGCGCAGCGCTGTATTTCTGCCGCGCTGATGAAACAACTTAACTAGGAGTGCACGGTCTTTCTTCTCAATAGTCATTACCTTTCATGCAGAAAACCTCAAACTTCTTCATCCTCTACACAATCAATCACTTCGCAAATTAAGTAAACACACACTAACAAGCGACAAACGGCATACTAACGTCAGAACAGAAAGCATTTCACGTTAGGTCTCATATCGCTATATCTTCGCCTTGTGGTAAAAAGTGGTATGATTATTTTTTTTTCCGCGCATTCCGTGAGAGCACAGATCAATGAACAAACCTACTGTACAAAGTTTTAACGCAGTGCGATGTATACAGCGTGGACCGTAGCACTCTGAACAGCGTTAGTTTAATTCTAATCATCCGTTTTTATACTAAACTTAGTCACCGGTGTGCACAATAATAGTGTAATAGATTTTGAGTTTTCAGTTGCCATTGTGGGTGTATGCAATTTACAACTGACTAATGATACGTACTAAAGGGAAAAATATTTAAAAAAGACACGGAGCTTCACTTCCAACACTTTTCTTCTGAATTATATTTAATATGAATTTAACGTGAATAACATAGTTAATAAGAACAACGATACCATACCGCGCAATTCACCGAAGCAATAAATATTCATAAGAATTCGACATTATTTGTAAGTCTGTGACATGGCATATGTTATTAGCGTAAAAGTGAAATTTGTAATAGCTATTAAGAGTGCTTCAGATACAAGGTGATCAAAATAAAACTAGCCCGGAAAATATTTACAATAAGACTGACGCGGGATTAACGCTCGTTGATCACCATCTCAGAAGACTCTGGAAATAGCCACTTTTTTTTACATCCATTATGTATTTCCCATGCAGGTGAGAGATTTTACTTGAATGACGCTTTTCCAGTGTCGACGAATAAATAAGGTGTTACAGTGCCTGTGTTTTTCCGAATGACGAGGCAGTGTTCCTTTGAACATGCATACATTTCTAAAGGAACGTTGCATCGTAATTCGGAATAAAACAGGCACTGCAATACCGTACAAGCCTGTGAACGGCTGCAAATGGTTTCAAAGTAGCCGACCATAAACACATACCGTCTGTGATCATTTAAGTTCGATCAGAGGACCTAGCCATTCCATGTAAACACACGCAACGCCCACACCGTTATGGAGCCACCATCAGCTTGCACAAAGCCTTGTTGACAACTTGCGTCCACGGCCTCATGGGGTTTGCGCCACACTCTAATCGTACCAACAGCTTTCACCAACTGAAATCACGGCTCATCCGACCAGGCTGCGACATTCTAGTCGTCTAGGGGCAAACCTATATGACAGAGAGCCCAGGAGAGGCGCCGGAGGCGAGGTCATGCTTTTAGCGAAGGCACCCGCGTCCGTCGTCTGCTGGCATTGCCCATTAACGGCACATTTCGTCTTACTGTCCTAACGGAAAGGTTAGTCGTACATCCCACATTGATTTCTGCTGGTTATTTCACGCAATGTTGCTTGTCCATTAGCACTGACAACTCCAAGCAAACGCTGCCGCACTCAGTCGTTAAGTGAAGGCCATCGTCCATCGCGTAGTCCATGGTGAGAGGTAATGCCTGAAATCTGATATTCTCGGCTCACACTTGACACTGAATCACGGAATATTGAATTCCTTATCCATTTCGTAGATTGAATGTCCCATGCGTCTACCTCCAACTACGATTCCAAGTTCAGAGTCTGTTAATTCCTCATGTGCGGCCACAATCACGTGGGCCTCTTTTCACATGAATCACCTGAGAAAAAATGATGGCTCCGCCACTACACTTTCATTTTATACCTTACGTACGCGATACTACCGCCATCTGTATATGTTAATATCGCTGTCCCATGGCCTTTGTCGTCTCAGTGTACTTCTCGATATGGTCGGTATGAATGCATCAGTTCTTGAAAATGGAATAACTAACGGCTGAAGTATAAAAGAAGAAATATACAATCTCTCTCGTTCACTATTTTTTATGCCTTTGTTCCATTCAGTATGAATACCTATGTCATTTAAATATAAAATTATAAAATTATATCCTAATTAACACTTTTGTCATTTTTATAAAAAATGCACGTATTATTTTTAACAATGTAGTGCATACAAAAATCCAGTTCTCATTGCAAACAAGTTACAAAGGACTGTTAATCAAGACTATGTAATAAAAAAACAACACATTATTTTTCAATCTTTTTGTACTATACGCTTCACTTACACGCTCACTGTACATGCAGCTTTGTTTAAAAGTGTGAACCGCCTGGAATCAAACCCTAGACCACAAGGCAGCCAGCAAACACCCTACCATTGAGTCACATTGCTTGTCGAAAACAAATCTACCTTATTTCAGCATATTAAACTTGCTCACATAACTTAGAAGCCGATCTCCTCGAGAAATTTTGAGAGTTGCATCTATATGCATTGGGAGGGCTATATTTGTATTTTCAGCTTCACGTTCCACAAATGTAACAAAACCACAAGTCCGATAGCCTTGTGGTCCCCTTGGTAGAGAAAAACAGGCAATGTGGTCATAAGTGGAGGCACAATTTAATCGTGCTTCTGGTAAGTCTGATTCATAAGTTAATAAATTTTCTCCGTTCATCTCAGGTATAGCATATTGTATACGATGCTTTGAGTCTGTATCAGTACATGAATCCGAACGCCCTCTCTTAATACGGCACACTTGTTAAATCCTGGTCATCTCGAGAACACTGGGACTGAGCCACAAGCGCTCTCAGCTCCCGCTTTTAACTTTCGTAGAGATCGGTGCACCAGAATTTTGCGCAGGGCTAAACACCGACTTTACAGTGGTTAACTTTTAATCGAGGCTGACGCAGTCGATCGCATGTGTTTGGTGAAAGAGTCATGATACGCAAATGACATCACTCACTGCACATTAAACCTCAATCTAGAGATGATGTAATGGCTCTTAAAAGCACTGACGGGGATATTCTACTTCATTATTGCAGATGTCCTGTGACTTCATATACACTGACATCTGAACTAGACCTCAACTGAAGATGTGAAAATTTGAAGGTCTGAATTCCTGATGCCACTTCACTCAGAAACCACTGGCAAAATTCAACAAGCGAAAGTTGTTCTGAGCGCTTTCACTCATGCACAGAAGTACTTCTGTAAGGGTAGAGACGAAGCTCGCTTACAATAATGATCCAACAATGAAGCGTAACTGGGTACAGTTACATTTCTGCCTTTTTCCAGTTACCACTAGTGCAGATGATCGGCGGACTTTGTTCCAGGTTTTTCTTCACATGAACTTTGTTTTCTACTGTTCGAACTCTTTTATGGAAGTTACGGTCTTTGTTTACTAGAGAGCTCATTTTGTGTCATTGTGTCACTAGGTATTACAGTGTAGGTTATACTCGAGGTTTTTCCAAAACACTTACGGTCATTAATACTTACGCAAACATTTCCACACGCGTTTTCCACGAGTTGTTCTTAGCCTAACAGTCGACGAAACCCCGCGCTGTCTCACCGTAAGCACCATATTGCGTTGCATTCAGGTGACTGCTAAAAGCGTCCGCTCCTATCACTCAAACGCAGAGCCCCATCTTCAGACTCCACAAATACAACTGGCCATGTCACATCATTCAGGCAGTAGATTCATTCCACAGAAGTAGGAATGTCACAGGAATAAATAGGAACACTAGAACGACAGTAAATAGGAACACTATTACGACCAGAAGTAGTTGTACCACAAGCTTCAGTGTTGCGACCCATCCTCTACTCAATCTTCACTAATGACATCAGAAAACAGGCGTGCTGGCTTTCTAATAAAATGATGTGATGAGGTGGTGTAGGCCCTCAACTGCGTACCCTCTGACGCAGTGACGAAATATTAAAGTTTTGGCTGGTTTCATTGTCTAGGGGCTGGGATACGTAGTTGCCGCATTACAAGCCAAATACTGCTCAGTTTACAGTATACAATATGAATATACACATGAATCGTATGGTCGAAGGTTTCTATCACTCGGCAATTGCGAATGTAGCGTAGAAATTTATAAATGAAAGATTGCAATTAAATAAAATCTGCAAGTACTATCTTAACGACTTTAAATGATGAGTACGATAGTAGAAGCACTTTTGAGAATGCGGTATATTTCAGCAAAACACTTATTGGTGTCAATGGTCCAGCAATTAAATAAAATAAAAGTTGAATAACAGGGAAACAATAGATTCCTACTGCACGTAGTTAGTTATGGGCAACAACATAGCTCGTGAGATATTCACTTCTAAACGCATACTACGTCTTCACTGTAGAAATATCGGAAATCTCACAAGTTCACAAGTCGGCACTACGAAGTATTACTACCTGCTGCGACCACGCGCAAACCGCTCCACACTCTCCAAGTCTCTGCCGCGATCGTGCGTCCGTCCGCCGTACTCTCCAGGGCTCTCCCTGTCCTGTGCGACCATCCCTTGCGCCGCCCTCTTCCGAACTTCCTGTCCTTCCACTTCGGTAGTCGCCTACCGTAGTAACGAGCCCTGTGATTGGCGATAGCGCTCCCGTCATTGTCTCCAAGCCAATGCACACTCGCAAACATTTTGAAACACATTCGAAATACTGGATTTACATTTACATAACTTGAAATTAAATAAATATTCCTACGATTGGACCATAAACAAGCTCTAAGACATAAATACATAAACAAATCCAATAAACATATATCAAAGTAATAGCATGCAAAAGTAGGCCAGTAGCCGAATGTCTATGTGCCTTCTAAAACACAGTAAATATTTGACCAATTTCTTCGCGAATAGTATATCCCGGATATAAACAAAGAAACAGAAGAATAAATGTATTTATAAGCATGCTACTACCGCTTTTTCATGTAGATGTGGAGTACTTACGGCCTGACGAGATAGATAGTAATTGACCACTTTGACCTCCAATTACTCATGTACTATTAAAGTTACATGTTTGTAATTTATACCAATTTAGGTTTACACTAATAGCTTTCTACAGACATGTCGATCGACAAAATCGGATGAACCGTTTAGATTTTGGAAATTCGTTGCTGGCTGTTACTTGTATAATTTATCATCAGATACTAGACGTTACGGAGTGGCCGAGCGGTTCTAGGCGCTACAGTCTGGAGCTGCGCGACCGCTACGGTCGCAAGTTCGAATCTTTCCTCGGGCATGGATGTGTGTGATGTCTTTAGGTTAGTTGGGTTTAAGTATTTCTAAGTTCTAGGGGACTGCTGACCTCAGAAGTTAAGTCCCATAGTGCTCAGAGCCATTTGAACTAAACATTAAACTGATAAAGATATTGAAAATCTGAATAGACCAAAAGAATCGTCGTGCAAATAATGGTAATGTACATGCTTCTTTTTGAGGTATCATGCTTCATCTGACTACTATTGATTTCTATACAAACAGTGAAATGTCTGCCATGATGGTTTCACAAAGTCTGCCATCTTGGGCACTCTCGGCATACAAGTCTCTTTCATCGACACAGCATCACCATGGAATTCCCAGCCACGTGCTCCCTGGACCCCGGCTAACATTCGGCACCACGTGGCCGCTGACGAGCCGCGGACCGCAGAGAGGCCCCAGCGCGGCCACGCCAACTCTGAACTTTGAGTATTTCCAGGCCGCCACAACTCGCCCGTTACCTCACAGGAGGTTTTTTTTTTTTTTTTTTTTTTTTTTTTGTGGTTTTAGGGCGTAGGGCGCACAACTTCAATGGTCATTAGCGCCCTGACTACTCTAAGAATGCACCGCGAGGCACAAGTTGACCACAACAGCTAAAAGGGAAAACACGATAAAAGACAGACTGACAGGCATAGGATTAAAAAACAGCATCATCAAATGTCCTTAGCGAGGTTTGTCAAATTGATAAAACGAAGAACACGAGCAGCTGCTCGTGGGTCATCCGCTAAAATGGCATCGAAAGTATCTGGCAGGTTAAGATCGAGGCGCAGTGTGTTAAGATCTGGACAGGACATTAAAATGTGTCGAACCGTCAGCAAGTACCCACATGGGCAGAACGGCGCCGGCGCAGCCGTCAGCAGATGGCGATGGCTGAACCGGCAGTGTCCAATTCTTAACCGGGCTAAAACGACCTCCTCCCGCCGAGAAGGGCGTGAGGAGGACGTCCAAGCCACGGGAAGAGGTTTTAAGGCCCGAAGCTTGTTGTCGGTAAGTGCAGCCCAATCGGCATGCCACAGAGGTAAGATGCGCCGACAAATCACCCTGCTAAAATCGGACGAAGGGACGCAACAAGAAGCTGTCCGAGGCTGGAGGACGGCAGCCTTGGCCGCGGCATCTGCAGCTTCGTTCCCAGGGATACCGACATGGCCAGGAACCCACATAAAGCTAACTGGAGAACCGACGTCCACCAGCTGCTGAAGAGAGCGTTGGATCCGGTGTACGAAAGGGTGAACCGGGTACGGATCACTGAGGCTCTGGATGGCGCTCAGGGAATCTGAGCAGATGACATAAGCAGAATGTCGGTGGCGGCAGATGTAAAGAACAGCCTGGTAGAGGGCAAAGAGCTCAGCTGTGAAGACCGAACAATGGCCATGGAGCCGGTATTTGAAACTTTGTGCCTCGACAATAAAGGGACACCCGACCCCGTCATTGGTCTTAGAGCCATCTGTATAAATGAAAGTCATGTCGATGAACTTCGAACGAAGTTCCAAAAAACGGGAGTGGTAAACCGAACCGGGGGTGACCTCTTTTGGGAGCGAGCTGAGGTCAAGGTGAACGCGGACCTGAGCCTGGAGCCAAGGTGGCGTGCGGCTCTCGCCCACTCGAAAGGTTGCAGGGAGTGAAAAATTAAGGTGTTGAAGGAGGCGACGGAAGCGAACTCCAGGGGGTAGCAGGGCAGAGACATACAACCCGTATTGACGGTCAAGAGAGTCGTCAAAAAAGGAACGATAAGACGGATGGTCGGGCATTGACAGTAGCCGACAGGCATACCGACAAAGCAGTATATCGCGCCGGTAGGTGAGTGGCAATTCGCCAGCGTCAGCATGAAGACTCTCTACGGGACTGGTATAAAATGCTCCGATCGCAAGTCGTAAACCCCGATGTTGTATGGAGTTGAGGCGGCGTAAGATGGATGGCCGTGCAGAGGAGTATACGAAGCTCCCATAATCCAGCTTGGAGCGGACGATCGACCGATATAGACGAAGTAGGACGGTTCGATCCGCTCCCCACGACAGACCACTGAGAACACGGAGGACATTTAAAGAACGGGTACAACGGGCGGCCAAATATGAGACATGTGGAGACCAGCTAAGTTTCCTGTCAAATGTAAGGCCTAAAAATTTGGTTGTCTCCACGATTGGGAGAGCAACGTGACCGAGTCGTAAGGACGGTGGGAGAAACTCTTTGTAGCGCCAGAAGTTAATACAGACCGTCTTCTCGGCAGAAAAACGGAAGCCATTGGCGACACTCCAGGAGTAAAGACGGTCAAGAGAACGCTGAAGACAGCGCTCCAGGACACGTGTACACTGCGCGCTGCAATAGATGGTAAAATCGTCCACGAAAAGGGAGCCTGATACATCAGCTGGGAGGCAATCCATTATTGGATTGATCGCGATGGCGAAGAGAGGGACGCTCAAAACTGAGCCCTGTGGCACCCCATTCTCCTGGCGGAAGGTGTCGGACAGGACAGAACCCACACGTACCCTGAACTGTCGATCCATTAAAAAGGAACGAATAAAAAGAGGGAGGCGACCGCGAAGGCCCCATGTATGCATGGTGCGGAGAATGCCCGCCTTCCAACAGGTGTCGTAAGCCTTCTCCAAATCAAAGAACACAGCCGCGGTCGGGCGCTTCCGCAAGAAGTTATTCATAATGAAGGTCGACAAGGTAACCAGATGGTCAACTGCAGAGCGGCGCCTACGAAATCCACATTGTACATTGGTAAGTAGGCGTCGAGACTCGAGCAGCCAAACCAATCGAGAGTTAACCATTCGCTCCATCACTTTACAGACACAGCTGGTAAGCGAGATACCTCACAGGAGGAAGAACACGTATCAGTATTTTCGGATGACATTGAGGTTCATCAAAGCGACACAAATCTGCAGTACATGGTCATAAAAATAGAAGAACACCTATATCAAATTTAGCCGTGGGCAGTCGGGAAGACCCAGAGTATCCTATTTACCTACAAGAGAATTTTAGGATTTCTACAAATCCCCACATCACATTCAACGACAAAGACCTCTCATAGAAGAGTAGTGTCGAATACTTAGGAATAAAACTGGATAAGAGGCTGACTTTTAAATATCCATCTAACTGACATATGTAACAACGCATAAGGAACTTTCTAAAGACTTTACCTGTTAATAAAAAGCAATAGACTGAATATTAAAACCAAAAACAAAATTTTCAAAACTTCCATACAACTGGTAATCACTTACGGCTCAGAAATCTGCTCACTGGCCAGAGACTCAGTCGTAGCAAAAGTACCCAGAGTACAGTACAGGCACTTCAAAATCACTACAGATGCCAGCTGATACCAACCAAAAGGAGACATCCACATAAATCATAACATAGTAACAGCCACGGAAATCACTCATGATATGCCCTGCTAAACCCACAGGACAGTACAGGTAGTTTAAACAGTGGAAAGAGGCCAAAATAAGCGGCTGTTAGTTACACTTGAACATACAGCTTTATTTGATCAAACATTACAAGGGCCCAAAAAAAAAATTCTTTTTAACACACACCTTTAATCTTTGGGACTTAATTATTGGCTGAAAGCCACTTTAATTTAAAAATGGCTGATGGCCAATAACCTAAAATGCAAGCAAAACAGAAATTTAAAAGGCAAAGCCTTATCTTAGAACAGTTCTTTGGTTAGGCCGAAGACCCAAAGAATCAGACACTTCAAGAACGAACAAGTTAAATTGAAATCGGCTGAAGGCCTAACACTTGAAACTCCATAACATTAATTTTTTTAAATACCAAAGACATTACGTGAAACAGTTCTTTGAACTAGGCTGAAGGCCTTAAGAGCAAAACAACTCAAACTCAAAATCGGCTGAAGGTCAAACACTTAAAATTCAACAACATTAAAACCTTTAAAATGCCAAAGGTCTTACATGCAACAGTTCTTTGAATTAGGCTGAAGGCCTAAAGAATCTTATGCCTTAAGGGCAAAACAACGTTAATTTTTTTTAAAAAGTCAGAAGCCATACAAGTACAAACAACAGGAACAATAAAAAAAAAGGCAGCACAACCTAGGGCGCTCAGATGTTAGAGGGTCGGCCCGGAATTCAAACACTGACGCTCGCTTAGGTGAGACAGGCAGTCGGCCCAACCATTCATGATCCGACAACAACCCAACCGACTGAAAGTCAACGGACCCACTGACAAGATAACTTCCACTTCGCCTGACCAGGATACAACAGGGAGTTCAATGGAACAATGTAGTAAATATTGGCGCCCACATCCAGTCATATATAGAGCTGTCAAACTACACACCATGCTGGACAGCAACAACACGATGAGGAAACTACACTGCCTGAACTTTACATCAACGGCAGGTAACTGGAACGTTAACGGCCATAAGGCAGAAGATTCTGCCGGTGCACTTAAATTCAAATAACCAAATACAGTGAAACTCCACCGGAGGGTGGCTAGAATTTTCCAACCTGAAAACCACATTATTGCTCGCGGGAATATCCCAACAACCGACAACGAACTTCAAACCACAGAATGTGAACAGTCTTGACTTGCTGGTAGTTTAAATCAAAACTCAACTTTTGTGTCCAGGATCGGTGAGGGACAGACCTCGTAGCAATGGGAACAGCCCCACTCACTACGACACCACTTAGAGACCGCCAGCGGCCTCGGCCAAACTATGTCCCACAGAGAATTCCTCGCTGCTCCACGTCAACAGACAGATTCCCCACGCCAGGTAACGATGAAAGGACCAAATATACGTCTGCCGATGGGACAACCAACCGCACCTACCTCCCTCTGTCAGACAGTTCGTGTGTGTCGCCAATGGTCGCCTCACGGACGCTCCATCCGCCCGACGTCACTACTGCTGCGTCCCGACTGCACTCCTCGTCCGTCTCGAACTGACTGCCAGACACACGACGACCCTTAAATACTATCGGTCGTTCGAGAGGTGGTACGACAGTGCACTTATCGATATTCACGGCTGCTGCCGCTCACGGGCAAGTAAGGGAGGAAGTTAGTGACGCCAGTAAATGGAATAAGAAAACGAGACGGCAGTACAGTGATAGAACATGACAAACAATAAATGGGATAAATGCGAGTTGTGCATGGATCAACTCAGACCAAATCTATCCAATTCTTTCATCAATACTCCGACTCAAATTACCTCTTCATCAGAAATCTGGGTCTTAATCCACCAGAATCCAGAACAAAATTCTCTTTCACGACCACAACTACCGACTTTCACATACTTTAAATGCATACACACAAAACTTTGACAAAATTGCGCAGTCACTCAAGTGAACACACGCAACCATGATCTACCCATCACATCACTTCGTTACCATCACAATCATGCAGAAGGAAGGGACCACACTAAATCCGTTCCTTCGAATAGATGGCCAAAAAACCCATCATTCAACCTCTGACTGACTCAAACGCAATGACACAGCGAAGTACACGGGACGGAACAAGCGGAAGATGCGTATGTGGAGATACGTGACAACAACCGATAGGTGCATCAAAATCACGGTTTACAGCATTTTGTGTGATAGAAAGTTCTCATCCTCGTTAACAAGAGTCAGTTTCGCGTCATTCTTATAAATATTTCAAAGGTTGGTTTTATTTTCCTAACACTGTACACGATATTGGTAGCAACAAATGTATGAGCAGAAGGATGTCGTACGTACAGAAGTCCACTATTACTAATCAATATCACATTTTCATTTGCAACTCCTCAGCAGCTAGAAAATAAAGCGTAGAACTTGGTATATAATGGATGTATGCGTACCTG
Organism: Schistocerca americana; assembly: GCF_021461395.2. Taxonomy (NCBI): domain Eukaryota; kingdom Metazoa; phylum Arthropoda; class Insecta; order Orthoptera; family Acrididae; genus Schistocerca; species Schistocerca americana. The sequence goes on from NC_060123.1 coordinate 318,270,279, forward strand.
AACGGTGATCACTAATGCCAATGCATATGGTAGGTCTCGTTCGTCTTGACTAACTTTGCTATAATATCGTTTACAACCTGCACTCTCTTGATTAGAAGGCTTCGCTTTCACAAAACCAAGTAGCTCAGAACATAGGTCTTACCTCAAATGGCTTCAAAGGGTGAGTGGAATATTCTTCACGTGTGGAAATCGCGTGAAAGTGGCCAAGCAGCATATCTTTCCTCGAAAGGTTGCCACGCAGTTTTGTAATCTTGACACCAAATGACTAATTTCTTACAGCTAACACATCGTTGGCTACGTACATATATACAATTCGAAGGACGAAATTTTCCTGCCAAGACCGTACTGTTTATCATAACGGTGTTTATTTATACCACTATTGACAGACTTTCACCATAGAACGACTTTATTTCGACCGACAAAAATTTAATGAAATATACTATAGTGTTATTTTCCGGTCAACCAACGAACATTTAATGAGAAATACGAAACTAACCTCTGTACAACAGCTTACGCAATTGTAAAATTATGTGTGTGAAACAGAATAAAACTTTAATCTACTAGATCTCTCTAATTGTGTACCCAATGTAATAAGTATGTGTACTAAAGCTACACAAAGAGTATTTGGTAAGTCCAGATGATAAAAGGAATAAATCGATATCACGAATAATTTGACTGAACAGACAAATACAAGGTATCAGCTGACGCACAGAATGATGAGGGCATGTACAATACGTTCAAGGTAAACCACATTACACAAAGTTAAATTGTAATCATCGGAATCACTCCGTTCTTAGCTATTTGGGTGCACAGACATTTAACCAGATACAAACATTCTATTGCAAGTAGTTTTACCTGCACTATAATTTTAAATCGATTGTACGTACGTCTAGAATCCAAAAACGAAAGTGTACAATCCAGTCATGTTAATGTATACTACAGGCAAAAATCTGATGAGAGACTGTTTGGGTACTACGTCTCAATACGTATTAACGTTTAAAAGTTGAAACATTACTGCTGTATCCTAATGCTAGATACTCGGTTACACGTCATGTGGGTAGTAATGCGTGTAATGGTGTAGTGAAAGATGTGTCAGGTAAAAATGGTAGTCAGTTTACTGTTTCTATATGAATAAAGTATCTTACGAAATACTTGTAGCAAGGGAGGTGCGCAAAATATCGTGTGAGCGCTTTTCTGTGTTTGGTATATCTTTTGAACTGCTTGGAGTTCGTGGAGGAAGACCATAGCGGAAGATAAAATTACTTCCTCGCGCAACATTTGTATCGTAGGACATGAAGTTTTCTTGCTGCTACACCAAAGGAAAGTCTATGTAAAATTATGCAGTAGCCGAAGACACCCCCTGTTTGGACCGATCAGTGCGCACTGTTAAACAAATTGTGGTACTTAACTACCATCAGATCACTTTCAATAATTTATACACTAATGATACAATACATTACGACAGTATGCTTAACGGAGTGATGGTCTACCTTTGGAACGCAGTACTGCAATGATTCTATACAATATGAATTTGAAAAATCCTTGATAGGTTTCGGTGATATGTTGCCACATATGTCTAGACGTGGATCGTCCAAATCCCATAATTTACGGTCCAGCTGTTTGTCGGCGCAGAGATGACGCCGAATTCGGGTAATATCAGCCGATTTTTGGGCCAAGAAAACAATGGCAGTTTACTACCATACTTCTCAAACTACTACAGTACGATTCTGCCCTTGTCACACTGACACATATCTTGATGGAAGATGCCATAGCAGTCTGTGAAGACGGGATGCCGGTGGCCCATAATGATGTTCAAGTAATAGGCCTCGATTATTGCTACAGATTCCTCGGAAGCCTAGGAGAATGTCCCGCAGAGGTTAAAACTGCTTACACCTGGCTGCGCTTCGGCCTGAGCTAGCGAGGCGAGAGCATCGCTGGTGTTGCGCGCTACGCTTACTCGGCCGTAGAGAGCTTGTGAAGAAGTTTCTGTGCTATGGGCGCCGCGAGAAACAAATTGTCTTGTGTTGTTTTCACAACGCCTGCAGATTGTCGTGTTCTGCGCCCCGCAGCGTGGGAAAGAAGTACGCGCAGAGGAAACCTGCCGCTACGAAGGGTCCTTCGGTTGTGCAACTAACTGAGTGTGCCGACCAAGCAAGGAATGCCCGAGAAGACGAGTCGCGGCCTGTCCCCCCTTTGTACGTCAAGTGCAAAGGCGGGTGGATAGCGCTGTTCGACACAATGAAGAACTGCGCTAAGAACGAGGAGGTCTACGAGTCTGTCAAAAAAAAAAAAAAAAAAAAAAAAAATCAAATGTATGTGAAATCTTATGGGACTTAACTGCTAAGGTTAAGGTTAAGCCTTACACACTAATTAATCTAAATTATCCTAAGGACAAACACACACGCATGCCCGAGGGAGAGGACTCGAAACTCCACCGGGATGAGCCGCACAGTCCGTCACTGCAGCGCGTTGGACCGCTCGGCTAATCCGCGCGGCTACGAGTCTGTCGATACAGACTCGCTGATCTGCGTTCGAGCTGCAAACGTGGCCGACCACAGGGCGATCAAGATCGCAGTGGCCGAACACATTGTCGATGCGCAGCCGGCGTTTGAGAAGGCACCTTCCGTAGGAAGGATCAAGACGATCAAGACGACCAAGGCACTCCTCAAGGGGTTACCTTGGTGCTGTGACGAGGCAGCGGTCCGGGAAGGGCTGCTGCGAGCCGGGTTCGGTAATGCAACCGCAAGTTTGCACAACCGGACCAACAAGAAGAGGTCGCCGCTCTATGCCGTGACCGTGCAAACGGCCGATGGCGGGAGCGGCATCCTCGACTTGCGGAAGTTGCTGGGCTTCTCGGTTACGACAGAAGCTCTCCCGATCGCCATGGACCCCCAGCCCCAGTGCATTAGGTACCAGGGTGAGGGCCATGTCGCGAAGTATTGCCGCAACGCGGCGCGGTGCGTTAAGTGCTCAAGCGAGCACGACAGCTGCGCCTGCGACCGCGGCAATAACGTTCTGCCGACTTGCGTCCGGTGTGGCGGCCCGCACGTCGCCAGCTGGCGCGGTTGCCCGGCTTTCTCAATCCGCAACCGTGCCGAAGGCGGCGAGGCGGCCGCGGACGCACCGACGCAGTGGAAGAAGAGAAGACGACGTCGGAAACGACGTAGGGCGCAGACCAGCCCGGCGCAGCTGAGGGACGACGCAGTAGCAGCTCCACCTGCCAGGGGCAGGGACGACCGACAGAAACGAGCAGCTCGCGCCCCCGAGAAGAACTGTGGTCTCGAACTCGACACCGCCGTGAAGGAGGCCACAGCAGCCCTCAAATCCGTCATCGCGGCAGAGAGGGCTGCCTTCGCAGCCGCCGTGGCTGCAGAGAAGAAAGAGGCCTTGAGGCAACTGCTTGCTGTCTTCGCCCAAGGCCTCTGTGCCGCCAAACCTATGAATACTCCTGCGACCTCGCAGAAGGACGTTCGCGTGCCTGTCCCAGCGGCTGCCCCAGCTGCACCGCAGGTGACGGCTACGAAGAAGAAGAAAGCGGCGTGCACGTCTCCGAAGCTCAAGCGGCGCAGCTCACCGAACAAGCGGAGCTCCTCGAGACTCAGATGCGGCAGAGCTACGCCATGCAGTAGAGCAGGACGCCGAATGGCGGCGGGCTGCCGCTGTTCAGCAACGAGCCTGACGAAGCTGTGCACAATCACTGACGTCACGGCGCAGCAGAGGGCGTAATGGCAACGCGCGCGTTGCCACACTAATTTCCTTGTTACAGGGACGAAGCCACTGCAGCGGGCGCAGGAGAATCCATACGAGCCCAGCTGCAGCAACCGGAACACGCAGCAACATAGGAGGAGCAGCAGCAGCAGCTGGCCCAGGAGACGACGTCGGCGCCAGCAGCAGCAGCCCTCACCTCCTCGGCAGGACTGATCATTCTATGACAATCTGGCATTGCTTCTATGGTACTGATGCATGATACCCAATCGCTAACATAACCTTACCTTGCACTATCTGTCGCAGATAGCAAGAAACCGCTATTGCCCTTACTCCCTTACTACCCTACCTGACACTGTCGCAGAGGTTTTTTGTTTTGTTTTGTTTTTCTTTTTCCCCTTGGCACTTGTCTTGGCACTTTTTTCCCTCTGCCCTTAAAAACCGCTCTTCTTTCAAGCTTGATTCTGTCAAGCTTTTTCGACCACTTCTATCACCCAGATGCGCCCGTATTAATGGGTAACCTTACCCAGATGTACAGATAACATCGCAGTTCCTCGCTCCTGCGATCTCCTCGATTCTAATTACTAACACTGCAGAGGTGATAGTAGACCTTTTGAGTTGGTCACCATGCTTGTGGAGGGGCTCCCACCTTTAGCAAAAAACACCTGGTTGCGTCCGTGGCGCAATGCAAGTTTCGAGGTTTCGAGAACCTGGACGACGGCGCTACAGGGCTCTGCGATTCAGCAGGTGCTGAAAGAAACGTGAGTGATTCGACGAGGAGAGACGTTTTAGTTAAATCACGGTCCAATATCTACAACTGAGTTGTTTTTAAGTCGATAAGAATATACGTAGAGGTTGTCCGTTACAGAGTGGGCAAGTCTCCGACCTCCACCTTCTCCCATATGGCGTGACCCTTCAAAATCTTGTCGCCAACTTGTGGCTAAACCATATTTCAACCATTTCCTGCAGAAGCTCACTACACTACCATTCAGGCATGACTAATTTCATCGTTTCTGGAGTTTTCGTTCCCGGTATCCGGTCCACAACGAACAGCCTCTATGTGAAAATAATTTTCATATACATGTATAAGGGTAATTTAACGAGCCTGGTAGATTTCCATGAAGGAATTGACTTTCTTATTGCGCCTTCATGATTGGTTCAAATGGTTCAAATGGCTCTGAGCACTATGCGACTTAACTACTGAGGTCATCAGTCGACTAGAACTTAGAACTACTTAAACTTAACTGACCTTAGGACATCACACTCATCCATGCCCTAGGCAGGATTCGAACCTGCGACTGTAGCGCCTAGAACCACACGGCCACTCTGGCTGGCTTCATGATTGGTAGGCTTCATTATTCCAAGGATCGCATAAAGAACTTCAGCAATGTACAGCGAACAGTTCGTTGTTGACAGCCGTATGTGTCGGTCAGTGTGTCGACTGCAGTTGAAGATGGAGAAACCCGAGCGTCATGCTCTTATTAAACATTTTCATTTTAACTGTTGGACAGGCGCAAAAATCAAAACAAAACTGAATGAAGCTCATGCGGATCCTGCACGATCTTTGAAGACCGTTTACTTCTGGATTAATGAATTTGAACTTGGCCAGACAAGCACCGAAAGCGAAGCACGCTCCGTCGTCGTCGTTATGCACTATAGTCAAAATTGCAGTCCAAACTATGGGCACAGGCTAGTAAAAGTTCACCGAAAAAGGCAAAGCCAACTTTATCAGTTGGTAAGGTGATGGCCACAGTTTTTCTTTTCCATTCACTTCTTCACAGATTACTTGGAAAAAGGTAGAAACGTAACTGTACCCAGTTACGCTTCATTGTTGGATCTTTTGAAACTTACTCTGGCCGAAGAATACCAATGGTGGCACAAAAATATTATTATTTCACCAGGACAATGCACCGTCCCACACATCACCAATAACAGTGCAAAAGTACATGGATTTACTTTTGGTACGTGCACAGTGATAAACATCCTTGGAAAAACGGAATACGTCAGTTTTCTACCAAAGTTTGCGAACCATGTTATGACATCGAACCACTGAGGCCGGACCGTCGGCGGAGGTACAGAGGCCAGGTGGAGGAAGTAGCTGGTTAGCAGCAGGCAGCGGCGGTGCGCTGACCTAAATACTGTCGCGTAGTAAGATATTGCAGGAAGTATTTTAGAACACGTGGGTCGTGGATGAAAATAGGTCGCCCCGGTCCATGACCTCCGGTGGTGCTGCTAGGGCCACCTAGTGGAATTGCTGCAAAACTGTTTTCTGCTGGAGAGAGGTTACGTGGCATTTAGGCATCCGGCGCTATTCTTGTGCCAGATGGGTTGCCGACAGCGCAGCGGAACGCCGCAACATGTCAACTCTGTTGAGAAAGAAATGTATAAACAAGAAGAACAGAGATTTGTTAGTAACGTTTGATTGCTTTAAAAGCTTTAAGAGCTCTCACATATAGGAATCAGAGGCATTGCTTTTCAGCAATTCTTTGTTTTTATTTGCTTAATCACCTCAGAATAACAATTTCACATTGATCATATCACACCGTTCATGTCTTCCACTTAAACTGTAGCCTACTTGAGCACCATATTTCTGGTCACTATACGGTTACACTGATGTTTCTACTAATGACTGTCATCGTACACAACCGAATTCGTCCCGAAATATTATTCGGTACAATATATGTCCCATAGGTTATTCTGGTGTCTGCATAAATAATGTGTGTTTTTTTTTGGGCAATTTTTTCCTATTTGCATCAATCTGTGATACGATGTGATACATTTCGTGGATTATGTTAACATTAACGTGTAGGCGTGCTTTTATTAGTATATCTAGTACGTGGTGTTTTGCTAGCTATTTACCTGAATAAATTGATTATGCTATTTTTTTGTTGGTATGAAGGAAGTGATTACCCAGAAAGTTTGAAACACTGTGAACATATACCTAAAATGAGTATAGGATCTTCTCATTCGGCAGAATGATCATAATACTTTTTTGTGAAGCGGTAAATGGCGCTCTCGTGAACGTGTTTTACTTTCCTTACAGACAGAGAAAAAATTATCGGAATATTGTATCTGAGAGTGTACTACGAAGATGATATTACAGTCTACGTTATGTGAATATTGTAATTGTATAACTGTGTTAGTGGTTCTGGACGTTGTGAATAAATTGCTTTGCCCCCTCAGCAGCTGCTGACTTGACAAGTCTCGTATTAATTTTCTATTTCACAGGTAGCCAATACAGCCTCATTAGAATTTCTCAAATTGGTGCGGGTTGATAAGTAACAGAGTTAAGTAAGTAAGGATTGTGTTTGATATCATTTTGTGAAGGGATGCTTGTGTACGCAGCATTTAAAACTTAGAAATGAATTATGTCTTTGTGAAGCGGTTGCATTTATTTATAATAGTACCATATTTGTAAAACATGGGTGTTTCTGTATACTATTTAATACTGTCACACTTTTTGTGCCTTAGGAAGTTGGCACGTCTGTTTTCGCTGCCTAAAACTAATGTAATGGTCTTAAAATCAGTTATTGTTTCCCTTGGCTCATTGTGAAAGTCTGTGTGCCCCTGCTGGAGCAGTACCACTTCGAAATGTTTTTATTTTTCTTTGTAAAGAAAATTATTGATTGCTTACCAAGTTGAGAAAAATAAATGATATGGAGTCAGTAACATGCTTGAATTGTATCACATGCTCATTTTCAAGTGTGTTACTTCGGTTGCACCGCAAATAAATTACTGGGGATGGCTGAGTAAAATTGAGGCACCTTACACGGCTAACACTAGAGGTTTTGGAAGCAGGTAGTTCATATCGAAGAGTCAAACTTCCACCAGGGGCTACCTATGACATAACTAGCACTGCCTCTGAGGCGTCGAGACAGTTACCACATGCTACAAACAGGGAGAGGGACCAGAGCCGTAATGACAATGATTCAACCTAAAGCAGAGCCGCTGTGGCGTGAGTAACCTGGTTGCTTCAGAACTGAGCTATTATTTTGTTATGACTTAAGTGACAGATACAGATTCTCTAGCAAGACATGGAGACTACTTCACATTTAAAGTCACAGAGATGGTGAAATGCCCGCTAAACCCTCTGGGCAGGACAGGTAATAGGATTGTGGAAAGGGCCAAGGGTTGAGGTCAGTTTCTGCTTCCAATTTTCATTTATTGCAATTTATAACCATTACAGCCAACTATTTCACGGCTGAAGGCCTTCAAACAAGAAATCTTAACAAGATAAAAATGCAGCTAAGATAGCAATAAAATAATTTAAAAAAACAACATATGCAAAGCGCAACACAAATAGCTGAGGGCCACAATTAAATTACAAAATTTTTAAAATATCTTTAAAGGCAGAAGGCCGCAGTGTTTAAGCTTGAAAGATAAATTTAAAAATTAATTTTGCAAAATTATAAGAAAAGAAAACAAATAACCCTAAGCCTAAAATTTAAAATAGCTGACAACAGATAATTAAACACCGGTGGCACTCAGAAAGCCTACAGGGAGGTCTGTCTGCCCTCGTTCACTTAGGGGAGACAGGTGGTGAGCCCAGCTATACTTGATCCGTCGGAACCCAACCAGGGACAGCCACGGACCGACCGACAAACTACTTGCTTGCCACCAATCGGTACATGAGAATTCTAATGAAATCTCTCCAACAGCAAACCACCGAAACGAACCACACAACATGAAGGGACGTGGCTTGGGTATGTGAAACCACTACTCAACTCTGACGTCCTGGGTCGGTGAACTACAAATTTCGTAGCGATCGGACAGCTCCACACACGCTCCGACACTGCACAGGGACCGGCAGGGGACCCAGCCGACTGCACCGCATGGAGATGTCTTCCCTGGTCCGTCCGCGACTGCTGCTCCGTCGCGACTGCACTGCTGGTGCGTCTCCCACTCACTTCCAGACACACAACGGCGGAAATTCTGGCTCAGACCCAACCATGCAGAGGAAACACGCCGACTGGCTAAACGACATCCCTGCACCAGGGAAGGACCAACCCAAGTTTCCAAAGATGGTAATTGAACGGGCCCAGAAGCGCTCGTTTCCCGATGAGACAACCGACCTCTCAGAGCAAGTACGCCGACAACATTTAAAACAGGTTGTCAGTGAAAACCACACCATCTACACACGAAACCTGACAAACACTTTCACGAAGACCTGAACGATACCCAACAATAACTAAGCACGCACGAAGACAAATCGGGAGTGGATGCATACACACAACCGACTGCTGAACGACCGGCGAGCCAAAACTCGTCGTCCGGTAGGACGACCGACCGACGATCCACTAAGACCGTGGCCTGGCTCAAGTGATGCGTGGCGCCAATGATCAGGTGAGGCATGTCGTGCAGACCTCACTGCTCCAACCCGACTGCACTAGTGCCGCATTGCAGCTCCCCGACTGGCAGGTCCGGACTGCGCTCCAGACACGTTCCAACTGACTGGCAGAACCGAACTCGCAACCCGAACTGCCGACACGAACTGCCAATCCGAACTCCACTGCCTACGACAGACAACAACCAGGAAGTAATAGCAGTCGTTCAAAAATACTACGAGAGGGGATATATCGATACGCGCTTCTAACGCCGCTCACGGTCAGGCAAAGCAGCAACTCAGTGACAGTAGTAATTTAAATTAAGGTAATGAGGTGGAAGTACGTTATAAACAGGATGTAAAATAGATGATGGATGGAACACGAGCCACGCACGGCTCACATAGCAGTCTGCTAACCGACAGTTCTGACGAAGAACCTGCAGTGGTTTACGAGTCTACATGGAACCACCAGTCTCCGACTCTGGACTGTGTTAGCTGTGACCCTGCTGTTCTCGTTGCGAGCTATGCTGTGGACATAGCACCGTCCGACCGGCAGGCCACCTGGTGACGTACAGGTCGAGCCCAGGGTTGTGCCGCCACCAAGCCACATTTCTGTAGGGGAACTCCCTGTCTCTGCATGTGTACTTATGCCCGAGTGTGTGTTGCAGCTGTCCTTGTTCTGTTAAAATATTGTGTACTTCATTAAATTGTATTTCTGATGGATAGAGGTTGCACGAATGCCAGAAACATGCGCTATGGCGACAGCGGAAGCGGTTGTATCTCTGGTGAAGCAGATGGCCAAACTATCGGGGAAGAATCCCATGTTATTAGCTCAAGTGCTCAACCAAACCGGTTGAAACTTGTGTAAGCAGCTTTCGGATAACATAGTGGGATATCTACGGACAGGAAACATTCCTCTAACCTCCCCCAAAAAAATTCTATGTTGCACCTGCAACACACAAGGTAGTGTTCACCGTCTTTTTCGGCGTCTGTCATTCCATATTCATCGAATTCGTCTATTGCGGTAAAAGCATTAATAGTGAAGGGCAGTGCGAGACATTCCGTATCCCACGCACGCCCATCAAGAACGGACGCCTGCTCTGCTCACGGAGGCAGTGATTTTGCTCCACGTGACGCGCGTCCGCTCGTCTCCAAAGTAACACAAAATGTAAAGGCCACGCTCAAGAGGGAGTAGCTTGATCTTCTGTGCTACCGCCCGGAAATATCGCTCTCCGACTTCCATGGTTTTGGTCCGCTAAGAAAGCATCTGAATGTGAAGCCCTTCAACTCTGACAACGAACTGAAGTACACAGTGGAGGACTGGCTCGCGTCACTTGCACAGGAATTCTGCGAACATAGAATTCTTGCCTCGTGAAGCAGAATGATGGTCGTACGCAGGGTCTAGTGATTACTACTGGATAAGGACTTCGATTACACCCACAGTGTTGTCTCGTATCTTTTCTTTCGAACACCCCTCATATTTGATAAAGCTTAGCGATGCACTAGAAAATTTAGAAACAGCATAATTAAAATACATTCCTGGAAATGGAAAAAAGAACACATTGACACCGGTGTGTCAGACCCACCATACTTGCTCCGGACACTGCGAGAGGGCTGTACAAGCAATGATCACACGCACGGCACAGCGGACACACCAGGAACCGCGGTGTTGGCCGTCGAATGGCGCTAGCTGCGCAGCATTTGTGCACCGCCGCCGTCAGTGTCAGCCAGTTTGCCGTGGCATACGGAGCTCCATCGCAGTCTTTAACACCGGTAGCATGCCGCGACAGCGTGGACGTGAACCGTATGTGCAGTTGACGGACTTGGAGCGAGGGCGTATAGTGGGCATGCGGGAGGCCGGGTGGACGTACCGCCGAATTGCTCAACACGTGGGGCGTGAGGTCTCCACAGTACATCGATGTTGTCGCCAGTGGTCGGCGGAAGGTGCACGTGCCCGTCGACCTGGGACCGGACCACAGCGACGCACGGATGCACGCCAAGACCGTAGGATCCTACGCAGTGCCGTTGGGGACCGCACCGCCACTTCCCAGCAAATTAGGGACACTGTTGCTCCTGGGGTATCGGCGAGGACCATTCGCAACCGTCTCCATGAAGCTGGGCTACGGTCCCGCACACCGTTAGGCCGTCTTCCGCTCACGCCCCAACATCGTGCAGCCCGCCTCCAATGGTGTCGCGACAGGCGTGAATGGAGGGACGAATGGAGACGTGTCGTCTTCAGCGATGAGAGTCGCTTCTGGCTTGGTGCCAATGATGGTCGTATGCGTGTTTGGCGCCGTGCAGGTGAGTGCCACAATCAGGACTGCATACGACCGAGGCACACAGGGCCAACACCCGGCATCATGGTGTGGGGAGCGATCTCCTACACTGGCCGTACACCACCGGTGATCGTCGAGGGGACACTGAATAGTGCACGGTACATCCAAACCGTCATCGAACCCATCGTTCTACCATTCCTAGACCGGCAAGGGAACTTGCTGTTCCAACAGGACAATGCACGTCCGCATGTATCCCGTGCCACCCAACGTGCTCTAGAAGGTGTAAGTCAACTACCCTGGCCAGCAAGATCTCCGGATCTGTCCCCCATTGAGCATGTTTGGAACTGGATGAAGCGTCGTCTCACGCGGTCTGCACGTCTAGCACCAACGCTGGTCCAACTGAGGCGCCAGGTGGAAATGGCATGGCAAGCCGGTTCACAGGACTACATCCAGCGTCTCTACGATCGTCTCCATGGGAGAATAGCAGCCTGCATTGCTGCGAAAGGTGGATATACACTGTACTAGTGCCGACATTGTGCATGCTCTGTTGCCTGTGTCTATGTGCCTGTGGTTCTGTCAGTGTGATCATGTGATGTATCTGACCCCAGGAATGTGTCAATAAAGTTTCCCCTTCCTGGGACAATGAATTCACGGTGTTCTTATTTCCAGGAGTGTAGTTAGTTTAACCAGATACCAACTTGCCTAGATTTAGGGGAGGAAAATGGAAGCAAGAACGTCGAGCAGTGTGGATGGAAGCTGTTATCCCCTTGAAGAAGGAATGACGTAGCTGACAATTGTTGTTTCCGATATCGTACCCATACACTGCTGGTGATTTTAGAGTTTATAAGAAAAATATAAATGCGTTACTTGGTCAAAGAAAGACTGAATCACAAAGAGAAATACTTATTTGTGACGGCAACGTCTATTCGCAGAGACGAGAAGTGTGAAAAATTGGGACTTGTGTCTCAGAATATGAAACTGGATATTACTAAAGAGAAGAGTGCTTCTTGCGATAAAATGATCGAAAACATGTGATGATCCTGACTCTGAATTACTAACACATCAGTTTACAAGAAAGCTGTGAATACAGCCAGTAATTTCCGGTGTTAACATAGTCATACAATGCCAGCCACATACTGACTGGCATTTTCGCCATAGAATTTGGAGCACCACTCATAACGAATGACAGGAAGAGTGCAGCCCTCCGTGTTGGATGTCATCGTGGTCTCAGCTGTTCCATTACTAGGTGTGACCAGCAGTAATGTAGTGTCGCAGAATAGTAAAGAGTTGAAAACGTGAAATATTGTCAAAGTTTCGTTGCCTATGCCGAGAGCCAGAGGCAGTAAGTTAGCCAAGAGGTAAGAGGATTGCGCATATATCAGAAAGTGTCATCACGGAGGGGCAATGGCCTGGTTACACACAACAGGAGAGACAGAATTGCTTAGCATGCGGGTTTGTGTTAGACAGAGACTTTCGTAGAGTGTAAGACAGAGGTATAGCGTCAGCTGTACTGCATTTCACAACTTCGCCTAAGTCTGCCATAACAACACGTAACTCTGTCGCAAGAACATCTAAGGAGCGAGTACGACAGCTGAATCAGCAGTATAAGTGGAACGAATGCATTCATTACAAACGTGCGTGACGTCAACTTTGATAGCAACAAGGCACTCGCAGTTAGACTTGCAGTTAGATGTGTACTGGGTCACTGCGTAGCGCTCAGCTCGGTGATCGACAAGTTAATCTTTATTAAGGAGATGTTGCAGTAAGGGCGGCCCATCCAGCAGCAGACGTGAGGGGACAGTACCAGCTGTGGTCCTCTCAACTGCTGCTGTCAATCGTCTACGCAGGATTAGCAGACATCGCGGCAGACTCGCTCGCCACCAATGCTGACCACATCAGTGAGCCATCGTCGAGATCGTGCGGGGCCTAGGCCCTGTGCATCCGCCATCACAACCAGGTGAGCCGACGATGCTGGGGGACTGCAGCCCGTTCCGTCCGTCCACCGTGGACGAGCCATCAGGAGGAGCAGGGAAGAAGACAGTATGGGATAGAGTACACTCCGCACTACGAGAACGCCTCTCCTGCCGACAGCACTGGGACTCCAACCTGGAGCCTCATACGCGTAGCGGCTTGCTGTCTGCAGGCGAGCCGGCCGGCCAGCCAGGCGCTACCAGCCACGAGCGGCCAAAGTACGAAGTAAGGACATTCCTTCGCTGCGTCACAGCACGTGGCGCTGTGCTAGCAAGACTGTGTGGCCCGGAGCTGGTGTCACCGCTACGAGTCAGCGAGGACTCGGGAAGGTCGTTGATATCACCAAGTCACATTGTACTCGGCAGGAATGAAGGTGTTATGAATTAATAATGTTTCTTTGGCGTTTATGACGCGTCCACAGTCATTTCTTAGCATCCTGATAACTAGAGAGGTCACCGCTCGGTATCCAGTCCACCGTAGGTGACCGGGACCACGGGGGTGCCTACAGATTTGGTGTCAGAAGTCCTCGCGCCCACATTCTACAGATTTGGTGAGCCATGCACGAAGATTGTACCAGTAGAATGTTCAATTTGTAGGCGGTTTGGTCACGCAGCGCACAATTGCAGAGAGTGTTGCTGGGCAATAACAGGGCGGAAGGATTAATTTTGTTTAGTTGTGCGTTGTGAGTCTTGTTTGTCTTCTTGTGTGTAGTGCTCAACTGTGACCAAGTAGTTGAGTAGCTCGCGTAGTATTGTTCTGTGGAGTAAATTCGGTATAGAGTAAGTTGTTGGTAATTTGCACAGATCATGCCGGACACAAGATAGGTTAGTACTGAAGCGAGTATAGCTGCTCTGACGGAGCAAGTCTCAAAATTGTTCGAAGAGAATGCGCAGCATAAATTATGTCATGTAGAATTAATGACGCAAGTGGAGACCTTGCATTCGGCGCAAGAGTCGCAAACGGGTTCAAGTGAGTGCAAGTCAGTAGCAATGTCCAACCTTGCAATATATCCTTCAGTAGCTAACCTGATCACTCCTTTCTCGGGTAAAACAACAGAGGATGTCACAGCGTTCATTAACGATGTTTTGGCAACAGCTACAATTAGCAATTGGTCGGACGTAACGACGTTACGTTGCGACTTGCAGGGGAAGCCAAGATGTTCGTGATGTACCATGAGACGCTTAGTAAAGCGAGCACGTTTGAAGAATTGGCAGATGGGTTACGACAAAGATATCGTAAGCAGAATAGTGCAAGATTTTTTAGGGAGAAGTTAGCTAATTTGACACAGAAGGTCAATGAGACAGTGGAGTCTTTTTCAGATCGGATACGGAAAATTAATTCGCTGACCTATGAATTATCGGGTTATCCTGATGCGGTTCGTGTATTACTACGAGAGGCAGAAAACAGAGCCCTCGATGTATTCCTCAGGGGAATTCCTGCAGAATTTTCTCGTAGGGTTAGGATGGAGAATCCTGGGGATTTAGCTGCAGCACTGCGTATTGCAACGCATCTGCAGGAGATAAACATTGCAACAAGAGTTCGCAATGATAACCGCATCGTTGCGTCGGAGAGGAATTGTTACCGTTGTGGGAGGAAAGGTCACGTGAAGGCTCAATGCAGACAGCCGCAGTGCTATACGTGTAAAGGCTACGGTCACAAGGCGAATGAGTGTTGTAGTAAGCAGAATGGTGACGGGAATAAATATGAAAAAGCGCTATACGGGAACGGGAGAGTTTCGTCCGTCGGAAGACATTCTCGGTAAGCAGAAGTGCGGTGAAAACTAGTACAGAGACTGATTGTTGCTTGATGGGTGTTGTAAGGAATAACGGATGTAAGTTTTTGACTAGCTACTCCTAGGTATAGATTACGTGGAGTAGGGAATAATGAGTTGCAATCATTGGGTACAACACAGCTCGTTTTTAAGATTGGAACTGTAGAGTTCAGAGAGCAAATGGAAGTGTTGCCAACTGTGGGACAAGGGTATTCTGTGATTCTCGGCCTGGACTCCCTCGATAAACACCATGCCAAAAGTGATCTTTCACAGCGTACAGTAGAACTTTGTGGAAACTTGTTTTCAATGGGTAAAACAGCTGTAAATGTTTCTACGTCGCGAGGTGCATTCGGTACTGTCACCAATTGAACCGCGTAGAACGGCATTAAAGATGATTACAGGGTACAGGGAAGTTAGTTTGGTTGTCAGTAGGTACCGATGTACCACAGCAGAGACTATGTGTGGTGGGGCCACTGCAGAGCAATGAATCATTGGATGAAACGCATTGTTTTATATTATAAATGGGGAAGTGATGATTCCGGTCAGTGTAGCTAATTTTGGGGCAGATAAAGTTGATCTCCCAAACGATGAGGATATACACTCCTGGAAATTGAAATAAGAACACCGTGAATTCATCGTCCCAGGAAGGGGAAACTTTATTGACACATTCCTGGGGTCAGATACATCACATGATCACACTGACAGAACCACAGGCACATAGACACAGGCAACAGAGCATGCACAATGTCGGCACTAGTACAGTGTATATCCACCTTTCGCAGCAATGCAGGCTGCTATTCTCCCATGGAGACGATCGTAGAGATGCTGGATGTAGTCCTGTGGAACGGCTTGCCATGCCATTTCCACCTGGCGCCTCAGTTGGACCAGCGTTCGTGCTGGACGTGCAGACCGCGTGAGACGACGCTTCATCCAGTCCCAAACATGCTCAATGGGGGACAGATCCGGAGATGTTGCTGGCCAGGGTAGTTGACTTACACCTTCTAGAGCACGTTGGGTGGCACGGGATACATGCAGACGTGCATTGTCCTGTTGGAACAGCAAGGTCCCTTGCCGGTCTAGGAATGGTAGAACGATGGGTTCGATGACGGTTTGGATGTGCCGTGCACTATTCAGTGTCCCCTCGACGATCACCAGTGGTGTACGGCCAGTGTAGGAGATCGCTCCCCACACCATGATGCCGGGTGTTGGCCCTGTGTGCCTCGGTCGTATGCAGTCCTGATTGTGGCGCTCACCTGCACGGCGCCAAACACGCATACGACCATCATTGGCACCAAGGCAGAAGCGACTCTCATCGCTGAAGACGACACGTCTCCATTCGTCCCTCCATTCACGCCTGTCGCGACACCACTGGAGGCGGGCTGCACGATGTTGGGGCGTGAGCGGAAGACGGCCTAACGGTGTGCGGGACCGTAGCCCAGCTTCATGGAGACGGTTGCGAATGGTCCTCGCCGATACCCCAGGAGCAACAGTGTCCCTAATTTGCTGGGAAGTGGCGGTGCGGTCCCCTACGGCACTGCGTAGGATCCTACGGTCTTGGCGTGCATCCGTGCGTCGCTGCGGTCCGGTCCCAGGTCGACGGGCACGTGCACCTTCCGCCGACCACTGGCGACAACATCGATGTACTGTGGAGACCTCACGCCCCACGTGTTGAGCAATTCGGCGGTACGTCCACCCGGCCTCCCGCATGCCCACTATACGCCCTCGCTCAAAGTCCGTCAACCGCACATACGGTTCACGTCCACGCTGTCGCGGCATGCTACCAGTGTTAAAGACTGCGATGGAGCTCCGTATGCCACGGCAAACTGGCTGACACTGACGGCGGCGGTGCACAAATGCTGCGCAGCTAGCGCCATTCGACGGCCAACACCGCGGTTCCTGGTGTGTCCGCTGTGCTGTGCGTGTGATCATTGCTTGTACAGCCCTCTCGCAGTGTCCGGAGCAAGTATGGTGGGTCTGACACACCGGTGTCAATGTGTTCTTTTTTCCATTTCCAGGAGTGTAGTTGAATCCCGAGGTGATTGTAACGTCAAGCAGACCGTCAAGGCATCTGTACTAAGTAATAAGATTCGTCATTTTGGAGAATGGTGATCGGAAAGCTATGGAAGCTTTGCTATTAGAGTACTTAGATTTGTTTAATTCAGAAGGTCCATTACCAGCAACTCCTATCACACAGCACCGTATACCGACTGGCGATAGTCCACCGGTCTATAGAAAACCACACAGGATAGCGAAACACCTACAACTAGTAGTGGAAAAATTTATTAATCAACAGCTAAGGGACGGTATTATAGAGAACAGTGAAAGCCAGTGGTCTGCCGACGTAGTGGTAGTTCCTAAGAAGTCATTGGATGGTACTAAAAAGTATAGGTTATGTTGTGACTATCGCTTTTTGAACGCACGAACTGTAACAGATGCGTATCCAATACCGAACATCACGGAAACATTGGACAACCTAGATCGGTGTAAATATTTTTCGACACTAGATCTAAGGAGTGAGTACCATCAGAAAAGTAAGTCCCGAGGATAGACCGAAGACGGCCTTTACAACAAGCCTTGGTCACTTTCAGTATCGCAGAATGCCATTTGGGTTGAAAAACGCTCCTGATACTCTCCAGCGTCTGTTAGATGGTGTGCTTCGGGTACTGAAACCGAAGATTGCTATGGTATACCTCGATGATATTGTTAATTTTTCGCGTAATATAGAGGAGCATGTGGAACGACTGAACGAAGTATTTAGTAGGCTAAGAGCGGCAAATCTTACGGTTAATGTCGAGAAATGTCAGTTTGCTCAGACGCAAGTGATTTATCTTGGGCATATTATCAGTCAGGATGGGGTAAGAACGGATCCTCGTCTAACGTCGGCTGTGCGTGGTTTTCCAGTTCCACAGACTACTAAACAAGTTCAACAATTTGTCGGTTTATGTAATTACTACAGACGATATGTAAAGGGGTTCTCGGAAATTGCATATCCATTAACGAGATTGTTAAAGAAAGGTGTTAAGTTTGAATGGACAGCACAGTGTCAGGAGGCATTCGAGAAGCTCAAACAGATACTAACATCAGACCCAGTGTTGATACTTCCTGATTTCGAGCAAGAGTGCATACTATATTGTGATGCTAGTAATATTGCTGTAGGTTTTATTCTTTCTCAGAGGGTTGATGGACAGGAACATCCGGTGGCTTATGCTTCCAGGCAACTGAATAAGGCAGAGAAGAATTATTCAACTACAGAGAAAGAAATGTTAGCAGTGACTTAGCATCTCGTATTTTCGCTGTTATTTATACGGGCGTAAGTTCAAGGTGATTACAGATCACGCAGCATTGAAGTGGTTGTTGGCTCAAATGGCTCTGAGCACTATGGGACTCAACTGCTGAGGTCATTAGTCCCGTAGAACTTAGAACTAGTTAAACCTAACTAACCTAAGGACATCACAAACATCCATGTCCGAGGCAGGATTCGAACCTGCGACCGTAGCGGTCTTGCGGTTCCAGACTGCAGCGCCTTTAACCGCACGGCCACTTCGGCCGGCGAAGTGGTTGTTGGGGTTGAAATATCCTTCGAGTCGTTTAACGAGATGGGCACTGAAACTAAGTGAATTTGACTACGAAGTAATTCACAAACCAGGGGTAAAAAATACGAATGCAGATGCGCTTAGTAGAAAAGTAGCAGCTGTACAAGTCATGGGCATAAGTGAGAAGGAGTGGATAAAGGCGCAAGCCACTGACAGAGAGTGTCAGTTGTTCCGAACGCAACCGCAGTTTGAAATGCAGGATGGGTTGCTTTGCAGGAAGACGAAGTGCGGACTAAGGGTCGTAGTACTGGAGTCGCTGAGCGAAGAAGAGTTGAAACAAGCGCACGACCATGTATTGTCGGGTCATGGTGGTAAAAGATAGACGGGTAGCTGAAAGGTTTTGGTGGAAGACACGTCGCAGTGATGTTGAGCAGTATGTACAAAATTGCATACAGTGTGCGCAGAGCAGATTTAAGTCATCAGAAAATTCAGTTACAGAGACTACCTAAAGCGGATCGTCCATTCGCATTCATTGGATTAGACGTAATCGGAGCATTTAACAAAGCCCAAGAGGGTAATAGATACGTATTAACAATATTAGATCATTTTTTCCGATACCTGGTAATGGTAGCTATTCCAGATCAGAAGGCAAGCACTGTTGCGCAAGCCTTAGTAAATAACTGGTTGCTGAAGTATGGTGTGCCTGATACTATAATTACAGATCGGGGTAGTAGCTTTATGTCGGAGCTGATGAAGCAGTTATGCCGTTTATTGAAAGTTAAGAAATTGCGGACAAGCCCATTTCATCCTCAGTCGAATGGACGAACAGAACGGGTTCATAGGACATTAGTTAAGATGATTAGTCATTACATAAATTCAGAACACGCGGATTGGGACGCGTATTTAAGTCTGTTGACAAGCGCATATAAAGCGAAAGTTCATACAGGAACGGGGCTCTCTCCGTATGAGGTAATTTATGGTCGGAAAAATGCCATCAACATTTGATGTGCTCAAACCTCAGGTAGGTTCACAGGATGAGTCATTGAAGAATTTCGCCAAGGAATTGAGAGAGATTTGGCAAAGAGTACGGCGTGCTAATACTAAAGCGTTGGAGAAACAAGAGAGTATTGGGCAAAGAATAAGCAAACTGCCGCAATACAGAATTGGTCAATAGGTATTGTTGGCTAATCCTCATGTTCCGAAGGGTAAAATGAAGAAGTTTGTGACGAAATATTCTGGACCGTATCAGGTAAATGAAATAGTGTCTCCAGAGAACGTAAATTTGCAGTTACCAACCAAGTCGTCAGTAGTTCATGTGAATAGGATTAAGCCGTTTAAGGGCGCAGTGGATGCGTTACCGCAGATTCCTCCAGAAGTACCAAAGGGTGCGAGGGTACCGAAGCTACAAGAACAGCAGAGGAACGTTCCTTACGCACTTAGGTCTAGGGATAAGTAGATTAAGTGTCCTCGGGGAGGAACATGTCATATTTATTGTTATTAGGTAATAGGGTATGTGTAGTTTTTACTTGTCATTTGTGTGTTTTAAACGTGGTAAGGAAGGGAGCGATTGATATGGCTTCCTTTTCCTTCAAAGCCATGCCAGGATGTGGCCCAGGAAACTTTTCGTCAGTCTGGTACTGCTACACTGTTGCAGAGTAGAGGTGGTGCAGGTGCAACCACCAGGTAAGGGAATTTTGTTTGCAAGACAATTAGATGTGGTATTGTCGAGCCGCAGGTGGAAAATTGTGTTCACGTATAATATATGGGGAGTGAGGAATAACGTACGGACACTACAGCATAGGTTTACGGCGCTACAGGCGGCCATGGAGAAGGAGCGGTTTTACCAGGACATACGGAACGAGTAACAGGAATTGGAGCTCTCCTACGAAAAGCTGAGAAGGCAGCTACAACAAGTAACGGAAGTGGTCCCGAAAACGCTCGTCCGCTGGAAACGAGGGTGGTTGGATGCAGGGGGAAGCATTTTCACCTAACAGCTACTTTCACGGGTGTTGTTGTTGTTGTGGTCTTCAGTCCTGAGACTGGTTTGATGCAGCTCTCCATGCTAATCTATCCTGTGCAAGCTCCTTCATATCCCAGTACCTACTGCAACCTACATCCTTCTGAATCTGCTTAGTGTATTCGTCTCTTGGTCTCCCTCTACGAGCCGGCCGAAGAGGCCGTGCGGTTAAAGGCGCTGCAGTCTGGAACCGCGAGACCGCTACGGTCGCAGATTCGAATCCTGCCTCGGGCATGGATGTTTGTGATGTCCTTAGGTTAGTTAGGTTTAACTAGTTCTGAGTTCTAGGGGACTAATGACCTCAGCAGTTGAGTCCCTTAGTGCTCAGAGCCATTTTGAACCATCTCCCTCTACGATTTTTACCTTCCACGCTGCCCTCCAATGCTAAATTTGTGATCCCTTGATGCCTCAGGACATGTCCTACCAACCGATCCCTTCTTCTAGTCAAGTTGTGCCACAAACTTCTCTTCTCCCCAATCCTATTCAATACCTCCTCATTAATTACGTGATCTACACACCTAATCTTCAACATTCTTCTGTAGCACCACATTTCGAAAGCTTCTATTCTCTTCTTGTCCAAACTATTTATCGTCCATGTTTCACTTCCATACATGGCTACACTCCATACAAATACTTCCAGGAACGATTTCCTGACATTTAAATCTATACTTTATGTTAACAAATATCTCTTCTTCAGAAACGCTTTCCTTGCCATTGCCAGTCTACATTTTATATCCTCTCTACTTCAACCATCATCAGTTATTTTGCTCCCGAAATAGCAAAACTCCTTTACTACTTTAAGTGTCTCATTTCCTAATATAATTCCCTCAGCATCACCCGACTTAATTCGACTACACTGGACTCGCATTCGGAAGGACGACGGTTCAATCCCACGTCCGGCCATCCTGATTTAGGTTTTCCGTGATTTCCCTAAATCACTCCAGGCAAATGCCGGGATTGTTCCTCTGAAAGGGCACGGCCGACTTCCTTCCCCATCCTTCCCTAATCCGATGAGACCGATGACCACGCTGTCTGGTCTCCTTCCCCAAACCAACCAACCAACCATCGACTACATTCCATTACCCTCGTTTTGCTTTCGTCGATGTTCATTTTATACCCTCCTTTCAAGACACTGTCCATTCCGTTCAACTGCTCTTCCAAGTCCTTTGCTGTCTCTGACAGAATTACAATGTCATCGGCGAACCTTAAAGTTTTTATTTCTTCTCCCTGGATTTTAATACCTACTCCAAATTTTTCTTTTGTTTCCTTCACTGCTTGCTCAATATACAGATTGAATAACATCTGGGAGAGGCTACAACCCTGCCTCACTCCCTTCCCAACCACTGCTTCCCTTTCATGCCCCTCGACTCTTATAACTGCCATCTGGTTTCTGTACGAATTATAAGTAGCCTTTCGCTCCCTGTATTTACCACTGCCACCTTCAGAATTTGAGAGAGAGTATTCCAGTCAACATTGTCAAAAGCTTTCTCTAAGTCTGCAAATGCTAGAAACGTAGGTTTGCCTTTCCTTAATCTTTCTTCTAAGATAAGTCGTAGGGTCAGTATTGCCCCACGTGTTCCAACATTTCTACGGAATCCAAACTGATCTTCCCCGAGGCCGGCTTCTATCAGTTTTTCCATTCGTCTGTAAATAATTCGCGTTAGTATTTTGCAGGTGTGACTTATTAAACTGATAGTTCGGTAATTTTCACATCTGTCAACACCTGCTTTCTTTGGGATTGAAATTATTATATTCTTCTTGAAGTCTGAGGGTATTTCACCTGTCTCGTACATCTTGCTCACAAGATGGTAAAGTTTTGTCAGGACTGGCTCTCCCAAGGTCATCAGTAGTTCTAATGGAATGTTGTCTACTCCCGGGGCCTTATTTCGACCCAGGTCTTTCAGTGCTCTATCAAACTCTTCACGCAGTATCGTATCTCCCATTTCATCTTCATCTACATTCTCTTCCATTTCCATAATATTGTCCTCAAGTACATCGCCCTTGTATAGACCCTCTATATAATCCTTCCACGTTTCTGCTTTCCCCTCTTTGCGTAGAACTGGGTTTCCATCTGAGCTCTTGATATTCATACAAGTGGTTCTCTTTTCTCTAAAGGTCTCTTTAATTTTTTCTGTAGGAAGTATCTATCTTACCCCTAGTGAGGTAAGCCTCTACATCCTTACATTTGTCCTCGAGCCATGCCTGCTTAGCCATTTTGCACTTCCTGTTGATCTCATTTTTGAGACGTTTGTATTCCTTTTTGCCTGCTTCATTTACTGCTTTTTTATATTTTCTCCTTTCATCAAATAAATTCAATATTTCTTCTGTTACCCAAGGATTTCTACTAGCCCTCGTCTTTTTACCTACTTGATCCTCTGCTGCCTTCACTACTTCATCCCTCAGAGCTATCCACTCTCCTTCTACTGTATTTCTTTCCCCCATTCCTGTCAATTGTTCCCTTATGCTGTCCCTGAAACTCTGTACAACCTCTGGTTTAGTCAGTTTATCCATGTCCCACCTCCTTAAATTCCCACCTTTTTGCAATTTCTTCAGTTTTAATCTACAGTTCATAACCAATAGATTGTGGTCAGAGTCCACATCTGCCCCTGGAAATGTCCTACAATTTAAAACCTGGTTCCTAAATCTCTGTCTTATCAATATATAATCTATCTGATACCTTTTAGTATCTCCAGGATTCTTCCATGTATACAACCTTCTTTTATGATTCTTGAACCAAGTGTTAGCTATGATTAAGTTATGCTCTGTTCAAAATTCTACCAAACGGCTTCCTCTTTCATTTCTTAGCCCTAATCCATATTCACCTACTATGTTTCCTTCTCTCCCTTTTCCTACTGTCGAATTCCAGTCACCCATACTATTAAATTTTCGTCTCCCTTCACTACCTGAATAATTTCTTTTATCTCATCATAGATTTCTTCAATTTCTTCGTCATCTGCAGAGCTAGTTGCCATATAAACTTGTGCTACTGTAGTAGGCATGGGCTTCGTGTCTATCTTGGCCTCTATAATACGTTCACTATGCTGTTTGTAGTAGCTTACCCGCACTCCTATTTTTTTTATTCATTATTAAACCTACTCCTGCAGTACCCCTATTTGATTTTGTATTTATAATCCTGTATTCTCCTGACCAGAAGTCTTGTTCCTCCTGCCACCGAACTTCTCTAATTCCCACTATATCTAACTTTAACCTATCCATTTCCCTTTTTAAATTTTCTAACCTACCTGCCCAATTAAGGGATCTGACATTCCATGCTCCGATCCGTAGAATGCCAGTTTTCTTTCTCCTGATAACGACGTCCTCTTGAGTAGTCCCCGCCCGGAGATCCGAATGGGGGACTATTTTACCTCCGGAATATTTTACCCAAGAGAACGCCATCATCATTTAACCATACAGTAAAGCTGCATGCCCTCGGGAGAAATTACAGCTGTAGTTTCCCCTTGCTTTCAGCCGTTCGCAGTACCACAACAGCAAGGCCGTTTTGGTTAGTGCTACAAGGCCAGATCAGTCAATCATCCAGACTGTTGCCCCTGCAACTACTGAAAAGGCTGCTGCCCCTCTTCAGAAACCACACGTTTGTCTGGCCTCTCAACAGATACCCATCCGTTGTGGTTGCATCTACGGTACGTCTATCTGTATCGTTGAGGCACGCAAGCCTCCGCACCAACGGCAAGATCCATGGTTCATGGGGGGAGGACTTTCACGGGGAACAACAATGATTAATGTGATACAACCTATCTTCTATTATCCAGAGGAACCACCACACATATTGCCTCACCAGAACCTAACGTTTATTAACGAGTCCGTGGATCCCACATTGCTACAATGTTTAGATAGCCTGATTATCTGAGAAAAGGAGCAGATCTGAGTTAATCAACTACTGCAGCACGTGCAGCAATATCGTGAGAAACGTAAGCAAAACACAGTCACATTTTGTGTGTCAACGACTAGCATAATCTTAGTTCTAGTGTTTATTCGTGCAACTTACTTTTGTATACAGAAAAAGATGTCTCGTTCTGAAATAACAACCATACATCAAATACCTATGGGATGGATCAGGAATAGTGGAACGCAATATAAATAGATAACCAGTGATAAGATTGGAATCAGTATTAAGAGCAAATAGATTATTAGCGGATAAGAAAAGTTTGACAGTGTTGAAGGAGTAGTTGTATGATACCTGTAGAGTATAAGGAAGTATGGCGTGCACAATCAGTAAGTCCAGAATTGTAAAATTCGGGATGATTTTTCTTAAAGGAGGGGAATGTGTAGTGTCGTGGAATAGTAAACAGTTGAAAACGTGAAATATTGTCAAAGTTTCGTTGCCTATGCTGAGAGCCAGAGGCAGTAAGTTAGCCATGAGGTAAGAGGGTTGCAAATATATCGGAATGGGTCGTCACGCTGGGGCAATGGCCTGGTTACACACAACAGGCGAGAGAGAATTGCTTAGCACGAGGGTTTGTGTTAGACAGAGACTTTAGTAGAGTGTAAGACAGAGGTATAGCGTCAGCTGTACTGCATTCCACAACTTCTCGTAAGTCTGCCATAACAACACGTAACTCTGTCGCAAGAACATCTAAGGAGCGAGTACGACAGGTGAATCAGCAGTATAAGTGGAACGAATGCATTCGTTACAAACGAGCATGACGTCAGGACGTCGATCGTGCTTCCTTTAAATACGCCAGCTTTGATAGCAACAAGGCACTCGCAGTTAGATTTACAGTTAGATGTGTACTGGGCCGATGCGTAGCGCTCAGCTCGGTGATCGACATGTTAATCTTTATTAAGGAGATGTTGCAGTAATGGCAGCCTATCCAGCAGCAGACGTGAGGGGACAGTACCAGCTCTGGTCCTCTCTGCTGCCGCTGTCAATCATCTAACCAGGATTAGCAGACATCGCGGCAGACTCGCTCGCCACCAATGCTGACCACATCAGTGAGCCATGGTCGAGATCATGTGGGGCCTAGGCCCTGTGCATCCACCGTCACAGCCAGGTGAGCCGACAACGCTGAGGGACTGCAGCCCATTCTACCCATCCACCACGGACGAGCCACCAGGAGGAGCAGGGAAGAAGACAGGGTGGGGTAGAGTACACTCCGCACTATAAGAACGCCTCTCGTGCTGTCAGCCCCAGGACTCCAACCCGGAGCCTCATACGCGCAGCGGCTTGCTGTCCGCAGGTGAGCCGGCTGGCCAGACGGGAGCCACCAGCCACGAGCGGCCAAAGTACGAAGTAAGGACATTCCTTCACTACGTCACAGCACGGGGCGCTGTGCTAGCAAGACTGTGTGGCCTGGAGCTGGTGTCATCGCTACGAGTCAGCGACGACTTGGGGAAGGTCGTTGATATCACCAAGCTCAGCCAGCCTGTGTTACACGGACCACATTGTACTCGGCTGGAGTAAAGGTGTTATGAATTAATAAGGTTTCTTTGGTGTTTCTCATGCGTCCTCAGTCATTTCCTAGCATCATGACAACTGAAGAGGTCACCGCTCGGCCATCCAGTCCACCGTAGGCGACTGGGACCACCGGGGCGCCTACAGTAATTATTCCAGTCAAGCAGCCACTAAGATCTGAATGATACGTCAGGTAACCATAACAAAGAACAAAGTCATGCCTGCTATTTTCACTCTTCTTCACTTGCTTTACATATCTGCTGTATTGTGGAAGTTTTCGTCACAGCATGTAGCAGTTCATATCTATCTTCTATGTGGACATGATGTTTTCGCAATTAGTTGCAGTCATTCGGAAATGCTTTCCATAGTGTTATACAATGTCGAAACGACAAAATATAATTTCCGCATATCCATCCTTGTTAAATAGGAGGAGAGGACCACAACCAAGAAAAATTTTAGAGTTTTCAACACTACTGACAGCTTAATTTCATTATCAGTTCACTGGCAGCCGGTTTCGATGGTATACTTCGTCATCATCAAGCCCTCTAAATAAATGAGTGTGTGGTGGCTTACAATGAGAGCTGATGCCTGAGGTGGATATCGGTTATCTTCACATGTGTCTTTTTAACTGATGCCATCCGAAAGCATTCAGCTACTGTTTAGAGGGCCTGATGATGACAAAGTGAATCATCGAAATGGTTGCCAAAAGACTGATAATGATAACGTATAAATTTAGAACAAAGCATCTAATAGAGTAACGTGGTCAACGTTCTGAATAAAACACAGAATTGGGATCATAAAATACTAATTATTTGTACCAGTTTTATTGTATTTCTGCGGATGTTCAAATTTTTATCATTTTTATACAAATGGTCTTAGTTTCATCTTTTTGTAAACGTTAGGCTACTATACTACGTAACAATTTTTTTACTGATGCTGAACTTTGTCGTCATCATGTATAGTATAGCCTTCATTAACGATCCACATTCTTCACATTTTAATCCAGTGTATTATCATGGACAGAATTATGCACAAATTAAGGGTTGTAGGCGGATGAAACCTAACATTCCCATGCAAAATACTGAGGAACAACTGCCACAACACTCGAGTATAAGCGTTCGCCGGTGCACGTGCTGCCAGCGTTAATTAGGCACCCTACAACGGCAATAATCCTGCTCGCTAACTCATGGATTAAATCCACTTATTGCCTCTCTAAACCAACAGTCGTCTCATTAGTGAAGCATCTCATCCGTATCTGTAGACGATTTGCAGATATCTCCAGCGGTAATACTAGCTGAGTAAGCCACATGTGTCTTCAGCAGAATACTCCAGAATGTGGTACTACGGTATTCCGAAGCTGCACTAACTTCGTAACTGTTTGGCTGCAAACATCTCAGTTCACAAGAGGGAAACTGCTTTGCACGGCATTCCACACACCTGTATTTATGCATGGACTAAGAGTTCATATGTAACTTAAATCACTGCAAAGGTAACCTAGCTTTTATGTCTCTTCCGCCTAGAACTTATCGTTTCAACTTACTTGTGGAATGAACAGTTCACAAAAAAAATTGAAATTTGCTGCCGTTTAAGAAATGTCGCACATTCAGCACTACAAATCATTTGGCCTACAGGCAGTAAGGTAATGATTTCCAAAGGAAATAATTGATCACACGAATGAAGTCCTGATAGCTCGAGGAAATCAATCTTCTTATCATTGCCCAGTACTCTCGATGTCAATTCTAACTCCTCTTTTTAGGTTTACCTGGAAGCCTAAAATAGTTCCTCGTGTACGTCCTTTAACTGTTTTTTTTTCTTTCTTTGATCACTGTCCTATAGAACTAGAGATGTTTCTCTAACACACACGAACCTGCCAATTCAAACTATTGCAACGTCTCAACGACGGATGCGTTGCATTTTAAGCATATCTTCATTAGAGGAGTGTTCATATTCTTTGGGTTTCAGCTGTAACAATTTCTACTCAAGCTAAAATGGTGTTCTCAGATAATTTATTAGGCGTGTGTTCAAAAGACTTTTCGTGATTTGTTCAAACATATGGTGATTCGCTAAGATATGCAAATATTTTAATATGTTATTCTACAAGTAAAACTAAAGAAATAAGATCATATAAACATAGGTCCGCAAATAGTTAGTTACGGAGTTACGGCAAATAAAATATTTTGCCACAAATTTAGCAAATTCTCTAATATGAAGTCATCGCAAAACTGTACGAGATTAAAGTAAAGCACGATTTCCATTTATTTTGTTGTCATTGGGTTACGAGGACAAAGTTAATACACGTGAAGCATTACTTGCTCGCATTATGAATGCAATAGACGAAATTAAGAACAACCATATGAAACTGAAACGAGTAACAAAATCTCTTCATGCATGTGCAGCTAAATGCATTGAACTCAGTGAAGATATTTTTGAACATTTATTGTGAATGTATTGTGAAATTTTTTGTACTATGTACAACGTCCTTGAGACTGATCTTTGTCTTTTCCGGTTAAACATGAATTCACGTGTTCTATGGTATTAATAAAAGCAGATCACCTTGCACATTCATACAGTTTTAGTTAACGTTATTACCATCATTTTTCCAAAATTAAATTCTCTACGATTTCTGTTGAAAACTTTGTACAGTTGTCTGTAATTTAAAAAACAACCTGGGCCAATTTGTTAATAAATTAAAAATTTTATGAAATTGCGTCTTTGCTTCTCTGGATGTACTGGAAACCTACTGCAGATTCAAGTCTGGGACATGTTTTATTATATTCACCAGATGAATAACAACAAAATAAATTGAAATCGTGCTTTACTTTAACCTCGTACAGTTTTGCGATGACTTCATATTAGCGAATTTGCTAAATTTTAGGCAAAATCTTTTATTAGCTGTAACACTGTAACTAAACATTTGCGGGACCTATGTTTATAACAACTTTTTTCTTTAGTTTTGCTTGTAGAATAACGTATTAAAATATTTGCATATCTTCGTTAATCACCCTGTATATGAAATAAGAATGTTTGTGACTGATTCTGAGATTATGTGATATTCATTATGAACTACGAGGATTGACAGTATCGGAAGAACGACAATTCGTTCGCTGGAACCTCTCTTTTTGCCATGTCTGCTAGATGATTCTTTCTTACGTGTGTTTATTTGACAGTAGTTTGTGAATGATTAGTATCTTGTCCAGTACGAGCTCGACTTCTTGAGTTCTACGCCAACAATATTTTGCTAAAATTGTATGATGAGTGGAAGGCAGTAGTATTTCTTCTCAGCATTTTTTTACCTTTCTGCATTATAGATTCTCTTATTCCAATTTTCACAGCAAAGATTAGTACGTATATCTTAAGTACCGAAAATCGTGTTGCAAGTTAACTAAATTCTATTTATAAAAGCGTTTTAAAATTTAAGAGATATAATCTTTTCCTGAAGAAAATCTGTAAATTTTGAACTTCACCCTTACAGCAGAGAATTTTACAGTGTGTATTCATATTTAAACTCAGTTAATGACATGAATGTCGAAGGATCGATACAAATTTAGTAGGACACTTAATACATAATTTCAGAATGTGCAACGTCTGCTTTTCCAGTTAAGTACGAATCAAAGTCAAATAGGTTACCGAACAAGCTGATACAGGGCACGAACCCAGAGAACTAGTTTCAGCTTCCGACCCGGACAGTCTGAACCAAGATCTGCCAGGTTAACATAATTTAGCGTTACAGTTAAGGCTGGGGATTTCCTCTAATGGAGGTCGCAGCCTGTTCCTAACCCGATCTCGGGAAATAGCTCCACCTAATAATTTACTGACTCGCAGCACATCTCCACTTCACTAGCTTGCTAAGACTGCTTTACTGAGAGATTTGGTTTACTGGAGTAATATGGTCTCTACTTTTGATTATTTTTGTTTGAATGGTGAATTAATGCAAGTTAATAATCTACCTTATTCTTAGTAAAGGTAAACAGCCAAAAAGTCCTAGCATTCAGCATGTGAATGAGGACCACTTTTTGCAGTTAGCGCCGGAATTTCATTCAATAATAAGCTAGTCTCTTCAGATCGATAGACCTTCTATGACCAGAAAAATTTGTGGTTCATGACTGGGTCTATATTAAGTGTATGCGTGTTATCTTTATCGTGTATTTCTTCAATTCTTCACAATTTTCTCTCCGTATGTTCCTAGTTCTCCCAAATTCTTCCTGTGTCGGAATAAACGATTTCTACCATTTCACTTCTACAGTACCATTACGTCAGGGAAGTTCCACGCCAACACTCAAATTAAAATAAGCACTCTATTCACTTTGGCTTCCATTGCGATGGCAAACAAGATTAGTTTTGATATACTTTCACTTCTTGAAACATATTTATTTTATTTATTTATTTATTTATGCATTTATTTTACCTGGCAAGATTAGGGCCTTCAGGCCCTCTCTTACACCTAACCAGGCATACTCAGATTCAACAAATTTCAGTGTCTACAGAAAATTAGGACATATAACATGTTATACAGTATTAATGTTAAAGAAGCATAGTAGCTATAACACAGCTAACAGGAATCATCAGCTTCAAAGTTTTAAAATATCAGAAGCAAATCGGTAAGTCAGTGTTTTTTAAAACTTTAAATAATCTGGGAGTTTAAGATTCCTATTCGTCTCCAGTTTTTCCCACGAGGAATATTGTTGCAATTCAATAGGTGATGAAGTACCAGGAAGTAACTTCCCCTTAAATACAATATTTTTTATATGATCTTTAAAACTCATGGTATATTAACTACACGGTGATAATACATGAAAGTGCGGGGCCATGTTGCCAACGGTTTCTCAGTCGTACACAGAAAACTGAACGTCATATGGCATGACGTCATCGTGACTATAGCACCAAACAGGTCTGGTTCCGAAGCAAGTAGCTGGAGGATCGGGAAAAGACAGTCTGCGTCAATCAGCGAGCAGCACTGTAGTAGTGTTCTTCATTGGAATATGATCCCGAGGAATCATTCTGATGACTTCACACAGTGAAGAACCATCGGGAACCTGGAAGGAGGATGAGTGTAATGAGCGTAACGCTGGAGTTTGGTATTGCTCACAGCACTGTTTCTCGTGCATGTGGAGCGTTCCACAGGCACTGCTGCCTACAGGAGAGAATGTGATTGACCACGGTCGGCTACATGATTCCATCAGGCAAGAAGAGATTCCCATCTAACAGCTAGTGGAACTGCAACCACACTGGCACGGTGACCGCATGGGGTGGATTCCTTGCCAGCCACCAAGTACGTCCTACTCCGTTGACACCCGAACATCGGCAGCACCGCTGGGGATGTTGCCAAGAGTATAAGACTGGACGAATGGCAAGTGAGTTCGCGTGTTCTTCTCAGATGAGAGCAGATTCAGTCCGAATAGTGATTCTGGATTTATTCTAATACAGCGATAAGTGGGAACAAGAAATGCACCCAGGAACATGGTCGAAAATGATAATTTTGGTGTACCAGGTGTTATCGAGTGGGGAGGCATAACGTTTCATGGGCATACTGACCTACAAATCTTTAAACACGGTACACTCGATGCTCGACTTTATTGCGACACTCTGTTCCCTCCCTATGTGCGTAATATCAGGGCCGCACATGGCCCTGACTTCATTTTTATGGACGTCAATGTGCGAGCGCGTCGAAAAACGCAGGTGAAGAGACTCTTGGGAGGAGGGGTATTCGGCGATTGAAGTGGCTTGGCCGTTTCCGCAACTTGAATCCCATGGAGCACGTGTGTGATGCTGTGTGGGCACATACGGCAGACATCCACTTGTACCAACGACAGTCCTGCTGTTGTCATCTCGATGGTGAAGGAACTGAGCACCCTAACACAAAAATTTCTTACCAGCCTTTTGGCCAGCTTGGGAACACATATCAGAGAATACACTGCTGTCCGTCACGGAGACATCAGTGTAATTATTATCTTTGAACAAAACATGAATTTCTGTTCATCGCATTGCGTATTTCTTTCAACATTCTGTACTATACTATAGCAGTTCTTTCTATGTATGGTCCAAATTCCATTGAGCTACACTGGTGTCCAAACTTAAAGCAACAAACCAGTATTTCCCCATCCTGTGTCCAATTCACGATATAATCATGCAGACTGACAACACATGTCCATACGATCGTGTACTTCATGGAAGATGGCTTTCCGGTCAGCAGACAACCACGCAAACCATGATGTCAGGGCACTTGTCAAACGGGTAGTGTTTGCCGGATGGACCCACATTCACAATCGCTGTGTACGCAATTACAGACGGTGCAGTATGGCACAGACTAGACATCTATTAGGCCCTTGGCTGTGGAGAGCCATGGGAAGAATGAAAACAGGACTTTCGCAAACTGATGTGGCACAATGGATTAATGTGAATCGTTCTGTTGTTTTCCGGACATGGTGACAGTTTATAGAGGTCGAAACTGTATCCCGAAGACCAGGGCGGCGCCGGCAACGTGTAACATCAGAAAGAGAAAACCGTTATTTGGCTGCAAGGGCACGACAATACCGCCTTAGTTGTGCACGGCATCTGACATCTGACCTCGCAGCATCCACTGGACGTATTGCAGCGATGCAAACGGTGTACAGAAGGCGTCGGCAGAGTGGCCTGTATTGTCAGAGACCTGCCGTACCTGTACCTCTGACGCGTCTTCACAGAAGCAACGTCTAGAGTGGAGCCATCAACATGCCACCAGGATGATCGAACTGTGGGCCAATGTCCTTTTCACAGATGAGTCCCGATTGGGTCTGGACAGTGATTCTCGACGGATTCACATGTGGAGGGAACGTGGAACACTATAACGGGTCCCAAATATTGTGGAAAGAGACTGATGTCTAGGATGATCCCTAGTTGACCACTCGAACAACTCATCATGAAATTGTAAGGTTAAATCGGTAAGGTTTAACTGCTGTCAGGTATCGTGAAGAGATCTTGGGATCTCATGTGCGTTTGTTGAGAGGTAATGTTGACCCAGATTTCGTATTGCTGGACGATAGTGATCGACCTGATAGAGGGCGCGTGGTTGATGTTTTCTTGGAAACGGAAGATACTGCAAGCATGGCGTGGCCTTCTCTCTCACCCGATTTGAATCCCATAGAGTACGTCTCCGATGCACTAGGGACTAGGGACTGACATCATGTCAGCATCCTCCAACCGCTCTCCAAGACTTGTGAGCTATGCTGCGGGAATAATGAGCGTTGACATTTCAAACTGAGATTTATGACATCATTCACAGCATGCTGCATCGTTTGTCAGGCCTGTGTTGCAGGCACAGGTGGTCACACCCCATACTCAGAGCATTAACCAGTTGTCGGAATGTGCGTGTAAATCCATTGAGTTGGAAAAAACGAAGAACATTTTTGTCTACTGTTAAGCATGTTGCAGTTGATAACGTTCTGTAATCTTTATATTGCTTTTACTTTATTATCACTTGATTATACCGTTCGGTGGCAAATAAACGCAAATTACGGTTTCTTGCTTTAATTTTAGTCACCAGTGTATTTTACTTGGCAGTGGAACATGATGTTAAAGGTAGTTTCATCATTAAGATCTGTGCACCAAGATCTTCTGCCGCAACTAATTAAAAAGCTATTTTGTCACAAATAGTTAAAAAAAACTGCTGTGTACTTTCTGCATGAAATTTTTTCTAATAATGTAAAAGGTATATTTATTAACATTTAAGGTTATTAAACCATCATTACAAGCAATTTTTAAACATTTATTTATAAAAAAAATATAAGAAACCAATGGCTTGGCACATTTTTGCTACACCTCTCATGTAGGGTGCAATTTCCTGCAGTTCAGTGCTTTTTACTATTACTTTGCTATGCAGTGTACCTACTGCTGCCAAATAGCACACGATGTACAGCATTGCTCATTTACTCACACTGTATGGAATATTTTGTAATACTTTCTGTCTTTACTCACACTCAAATAAACTTCGCACGCTATGCACTGGACATAGGATCAATCCAGGCTCAATCGTGGAAATTTCATCTTCTCATACAGGCGAGAGTCCAACATTGACTCATTTGTGTGAGATTACGGATAGAAACCGTTCGAAAAAGGTCCACGCTGCATGAACATTGGAGTGCTGATGTAGATAATGTGCCACTGGACATGATGAGTAATATAGCAGTTATTTCGTGTAGTACAGTACAGAAAAAAAAGAAAAGAAAAAAAAACACTGAACTGCTGCGTATTTTACGTTATTTTCCGGGTGATCCAGAAATGTTGAAACCATTTTTCTAATATTTTGAAATATATCAAACTTTTAATCTCTTACTAAATTGCTTGCCTTTGTAGACTAATACCATTAAAAACCAATAGATATTTTTTTCACTAAAAGAAAAAAAAAATCGTCCAGGTAGGAGTTAAACGGATAGTTATATTACAGGTACAGTTACGTATAAGGTGTACGAATTATGCAGTAGAACGTACTTCCTTTAAAAATCGTTACCCTTAGAATAAGGATGATACGATTCTATATAGTGTGAATTTTTCATTATTCTATGTAGCATTTATATCTTGAATGTGAATAAAATATTATTTCCGATGAATAATTATTTCTGTAAATTTAAGAAGTTAAACCGTATTTCTTGCACCGCAAGCGTAGTAGGCAGTAAATCTTGGGGTATTAAGCAGACTGCTGGGACGCGGGACCTATAGTGACCCTTTGTAGATGACTATATAACTTAGTTACCTGCGCAGAATATCACGAAATGTCATGTTTTTTCAACCACTGTGCTGTTGAGCGGATCGGTTATTCCTTGGATTGTTAATTCAAGTTCTATGTTTTCATATCAATCTCTTCAAGATGTCGTTTCTGACAGCTGGAGTATGATGCAGAAAGAGCGACAGAGACAGGTCTTTTAACGTTGAGAATAACGAGGTTCAGTCTGTACAATTTTAAACTGAAATGAAGGTCAAGTTCATGCACAACATAAATGGTGTCCCTCAGGTTTCCGGTTCTGCTCGCTTAAAACTTTGTTGATATATCAAATGAACCGTTTGAACATGAGGAGAGACGGAGCTAACAAATACTAAAATAAAAACCACTAAAAAAATACTGAAACAAAAATAAAACATGTTATGTGAACCACCTGACTGCTTTTGCTCATGCGACTACAAATCTGAAAATGTGCTTTTTTCAAGGCGAAGAATTTTGAAAGTTATCGATAGTTTATTAAATTACCAATAACTCGAAATCGTCATTTAGATGAAACTCATTATGGGAATGTCTTTTGTTACACACCAGAAACAGCTTTTATAACGTGAAGATTTACGTTATGATGAACAGAGGGGTTTCTATCTGGATGAGTCGAAAAGATGTATGTCAGGCAATCTTGGTAAAAACAGCGAAAATCCAAACGAAAGATGTTAAATACATTAGATGTCGGCGTGATTGCTGCTGTCAGAAGCGGTTTATCTAGTACCGAAATTGAAACAAATAGCACCTGTGGCTTAATATGGGTAAAGGCTATACTTGACAACCGGAATGGATTAATAATTGGTTCCTTGTATCGACACCCTGATTCAAATGATACATTTACTGAAAGGTTCAAAGAAAACTTTAGTTTCATATCAGACAGGTGCTACACTTATACAGCTATAGTTGGAGATGACTTCATTCTACCATCGATAATTTATCGTCAGTGTTAGGAATAAAACG
This sequence comes from Schistocerca americana, assembly GCF_021461395.2. Classification (NCBI taxonomy): domain Eukaryota; kingdom Metazoa; phylum Arthropoda; class Insecta; order Orthoptera; family Acrididae; genus Schistocerca; species Schistocerca americana. The sequence goes on from NC_060123.1 coordinate 318,305,982, forward strand.
TCTTCCGAATGTGTGCCCAAAAGCTTTCTCCGAAAATTATTTTGAACAGTCAGTTCAGCAGCCCACTCGTAGTCGAAAATGATTGTGACAACATTCCTGATCCCTTCGCGACGATTAATCCCCAGCAAATACGGAGCATCTTGGTGGATTTGCCAATTAATGGTCAAAAGGTCGTCTAGCAATACTGATTAATGTAACATCCAAACCCACCAAAATTAACGCAGAACATGTTATCATTTCAAAAGCAGACAAGGGGAACACAGTAGTACTGATAGACAAAGAACAATACATTGAAAAAACACAAGAATTCATCTTACAAAATAATATTACAAAATTAAAATCAGACCAAATAAACAGATTCCAGACAAAAGTAAAAAACACTCTGAAAAATATTGACATCTTAGTGAATAATACAGAGAGAAGAAACTTGATACAGATCATTCCCACTGCACCCGTCCTCCAAAGCCAACCAAAAATTGACAAATCGAATCTTCTTTTGAGGCCAATACTGGATTTCAGAAAATCCTCCACTTACAAGCTTGCAGGATACACGTTAAAATTACTGCCTGAAAATTTCATAGTACAAGAAGACAGAACCATTAAAAACCCTACACCGCTAATACAACAAATAGAAAATATAAAAATCTCAGGCACAGCACCACTCCTCTCATTCAATACAGAAAGCATGTATTCCAACATACCAGTACCAGAAGTAATAGAAATCATAGATAAGAACCTGAAAACTTATAATCAACTCCCCGATCAACAGATTAAGGAAATATGTATATTAATATAGCTCATTACAGAAGAAAATTACTTCCAATTCAATAACGAATTTTATTTACAAGAAGATGGATAAGTTATGGAGTCCCCACTTTCAGGAGCATTAGCAAATATTTTTGTAAATCACATTGAAAAGATCATTTTTACAAAAATAAAAGCAAAAGAACACAACATATTATATTGGTTCAGGTACATGGATGACATACTTTGCTTAATAAATGAAACACAAACAGAAATTGAAAACCTGAGTACTGACGTCAACAAAATACATAAAAATATATAATTCACAACTGAAAGAGAACAGAACAACCATATTAACTGTCTGGATATAACAATCAAAAAACAAAACAATAAGCATATGTTTCAAATTTACCATAAACCCTTAGCAACGGACGTTATCATTCCCCAATCCTCGAACCACCCACACTCACAAAAGCAAGCAGCACTTCGACACATGCTCCATAGACTTAATACAAAACCACTCACCAAAGAAAGCTACCAAAAAAGAACTTGACATAATACTGCAGATAGCACAAAGTAATAGCTACAGTAATAACATAGTCACAAAGCTAAATGACAAAATTAAAAGTAAAATAAAAGTAGAAAGCACGAAACCCCAGACAACAACACAACAAAATCAAACACAAACACGCAGTCCCATAACAACTACACAGGATAATCAGAAAAAGATGAAAGGAAACACAAGATGGTACACAATGACATACAAACACAAACTCACACATGAAATCACCAGCATTTTCAAAAGACAGGGAAGAAACATAGCATACAGAAAAGGCAATTCTGTACAAAAATACACCCCAAAACTTACAAAAAACAGAGACATATACCAGAAAGCAGGTATATATCAACTACAGTTGTAAGTAGGCTGTTTAGGTTTTCTTATTGGTAACGCCACGTAGCGCTCTGTATGAAAATCACTGGCTGTGCTGTGTGCAGTCTGTGGCTAGTTTGCATTGTTGTCTGCCATTGTAGTGGTGGGCATCTGGATGTTAACAGCGCATAGCGTTGCGCAGTTGGAGATGAGCCGCCAGCAGTGGTGGATGTGGGCAGAGAGATGGCGGAGTTTTGAAATTTGTAAGTCTGGATGGCATGAACTGCTATATACATTATGGCTTTTGAACACTACTGCGGTAAATACATTGTTTGTTCTCTATCAAAATGTTTGATTTGCTAACTATGCCTATCAGTAGTTAGTGCCTTCAGTAGTTTGAATCTTTTATTTAGCTGGCAGTAGTGGCGCTCGCTGTATTGCAGTAGCTTGAGTAACGAAGATCTTTGTGAGGTAAGTGATTTGTGAAAGGTATAGGATAATGTTAGTCAGAGCCATTCTTTTGTAGGGATTATTGAAAGTCAGATTGCGTTGCGCTAAAAATATTGTGTGTCAGTTTAGTGTTGATCAGAATAAGTAAAGAGAGTAGTGTCTGAGTACGTTCAGTTTTGCTCAGCTGTTTGAAAAGCAAATAATGTAACAGGTTTACCAGCACAGAAATTCAATAATTTTTCTAAGAGGACGTTACATACGTCGAGCCTTACCCGATGATACCTCACTGGAATCGTCTGATTTTTTCTTGTAGTTTGTGTAATTAGTGTAGCTATTGTTTATTGCTAGCGCGTAATTTTAGAGAGAATTTTCTTTGTAGTTGTAGTTTTTCATTGCTGTACAGTAAAACAGTTGTGGCTTGCATGTAGATTTGCAGCAAGTATTTCGCAGCTGTGCTTCCAATTAAGGAGATATTATTTTCAGTGCTATGTTAATGTGTTCTCTTATTTTTGCTCTTCAAATTGGGTTTTCTGTGTTATCGTGTGAAATAATTGTGACAATAATGGCGTGTGAAAAACGTAATACTAGGCTCCAAAGTAAACTGAGAAATGACAGTGAAGACGAAAGCAGTGTGTTAGCGCCACCGAGTAATGAATTAACTAATGTTCAAAGTAGTGATTTGGTAATTGTGCATAGGGAAATGGAGCGGGCTGCAAATCACGGTGTAGACAGTAAAACAATTAGTGAACAGGGAAGCATTATCGATCGATTGGTCGGCAACAGCTCGCCTCAGGATTCCGAAATGACAGGACACAATCTTGCAAATACTGTAGATTCAGGTTATGCGTCATCACCGTTTTCTCGAATAAGTCAAGACACATTTTCTGCTCGTCAAAATGTGAATGTTTCCGGTGCAAATGCGCTGCCGAAAAGCATAGAAGAACAGATTCCAGACACTAATACATTACTATTGCAATTAATGCAACAAATGAAACAAAATCAGAGACAAACACAGCAAAAAATGGAACAAAATCAGAAACAAATTAAAGAAACACTTCAACAAACACGTGAAGATTTAACTACTGAGTTACATAAAATCGAATCGAAATGTCAAAAAGTCTGTAATGACGTAAAAACACAAATTTGTGAGCATTTCCAACCTATTTTTTCGCGTCATGAAAATGCATTACAGAATCACGAAGCAGCTAAAAAGGAACTGCAAACTATTGTTCATGAAAATCACGACACCTTGAAAGCTAAAATTGACTCAGTTGCATCTACCGATTCGGTTACGCAACTTGCAAAAACTCAGGAAAACTCAAAGGACACATTAGATACGATTTCAACACAAATGGACACTCTGAAACTTGGTTCAGAAAAACACACTGAGGAAATAAGTTCACTATCGGAGAAAGTAGCCGAACTTTCGGATCAGTTCACTAACCTATCTACAAAGGTGGATGATGATCTGAATGACACAAGACCTGTAGCCTTCACTGACACAGAAGAGTACGAACAAATTAGGAAATTCAAACAAAATCAGAATGAAATTAACACGCAACACCAAAGAGAAATCGGGGAAGTACAAGGTCAGTTGACACAGGTAATACAAGAACTACATATTTCAGAGAACACTCGCGCTCCAATACGGGAAGAGGGACATAGAAATACGGAAAAGCCACAAAATAATAACACAGGGCACTTCGGAAATAATGAAAGAAGTTGGCAAGGTACACCGAATTTTGAGATGGAACCGCCGAAACGACGTAATAATGACTGACGTGCGACTCTCCGACATGATGACTTTGACTATAAGCTGTTTATTACTACACGTAAATTCAAAACATTCGAGAATTCTGGCAACGACATTAATCCACAAGCGTGGCTTCATCAATTCTCTCGTTGTTTTCCTCCCAGCTGGTCATTAGATCACAGATTAGAATTTATGTGTGGCTATTTAGAGAATGAACCAGCTGTAAGAATGCGATCGATCATTCACGATTGCCACAGTGAAGGAGAATTTTATCATGCCTTCCTCTCAGCATATTGGCCTCAAGCTACACAAGACCGAGTAAAACATAGCATCATAATGATGAAACATTTCGAACAATCTGAATTTTCCAGTCTTTTGAAATATTTTGAAGACATGTTGCACAAGAATCAGTACCTGTCAAAGCCATACAGCCCCTCAGAACTCATCCGCAATTGCTTAATCAAATTGCCTGAACATTCACGACACATTATTTTGGCAGGACGTTGCAAAGACGACATTGAAGCTTTTCAGGGACTCTTACAAGAATTAGAAATTGACACTGACAATCGCGGAACTCTAAAACAGGAACACAACAATTACAGGTCACATCCATCACAATTCCACGATGACAGAAATAATAAATGGACACGACAAGGCTGTTCTTACAACGTAAATCGTGACCAAAACAGACACCATCCATATGACAACCTTTGGCAGAGTAGTAATAATTACAGGAAAAGATCACCTCTCCACGCTAATGACTATCACAGAGAGAATCAGAGAAACAGGCAATATGGGAACCAAAATAATTATTATCGAGGGAGACAGAATAACTTCAGACACAATGGTCCTCCGCGCAGTTACGACTCAGGGAGAAGTTCTCCACCACGTGACCGACAAGAAATTAATTACAGAAATTAACGACATGACGACAGACGATATAATCGTAACGACACCTGAATTGCATCAGAACTGGGTGGGTTCAAACTGGGCTGCGCCCTCTCGGCAAGGTGAATTTGTAGAAGTTAGGTCTCCTAATCCCAATAACGACGCGCGCCAACAAAGAGATAACAGACAATGACTCGCACCCCAGGCAGCCGCGTGCGCCGGCTGGCTCAGAGAAAAATAACATAGACGCTAACCTTGAGAAAAATTTGAGCATTCTTTACCGATGCACCATACACCACATGATAATTCCGTTGAAGCTGGAGCTCTGCATGGTAGGAAGAGTAAAGGATTGCACCACATTTCACATGTAAAACCGTTTATTGAAAGATAATTTGCTTTTTACTTAGTCTTTGCCATAAAATTTTTCACTTCACACTACTAGTACAATTTGTCACACTGAGAAACTGTTAAAATGCAACAATGTTTTGAAGTTACCTATCCAGTCTAGAACCTAGGGAACATTTTAAAACAGAAATTACGAATGCATTGTTATAGTGAACAGACGACACAGTGTTGATATTTGTACATTCTTGCTTGTTAGTTGCACGATTACGTAACGACTATCAGGCTTACATACTTAGAACATATACTGACACTGCTAGTGAGATTTTAATGCAACATTTTGGTTTACTTGAAAATACATTCTGGATTTAAAGTACTTTCTGTGAGATACCAGATGACACAGTGGTTAGTTTATGTGACAGCTACACGATTTTGTCACGACGCTACTAATGAGTGACCATTTACAGTGTTGCTTTTGAGGTGTTTCTGTTTTATATCTGCACAGTTTTTCTGATTTCCTCTGGAAAGTAGAACATGTTTTAGTAGTAACTTTTGTGGTATTGCTACAATGAGACAGCCTTCTTCGTAGCACAACAATACGTTAGATTATAGTACTTTCTTGATCATGGTAAGATACATAATAACTACGACATCTATACGCAAAGCATTTCACTTTCGTTTATGATGAGGTAAGTACATTGATTTCAGCAGAACCTTGCTTACAAAGGACGATAACTACGACACTTCCACAGAGATTATCTTACAACAAGGCGCACAGTTTAGCGCTAAAGGACATGTATTTGAGTGATTAATTTTGTACTTAAAACATTTATTTTTTTAAAGATTTTTGAACTACAAAGAAAGCTTTCCGTCATACATTTTATTCCATTTCTGTAATCTGTAACACCTGAGGGTATAATTACATTAATCCTCAGGGGGTACATGCTTACTTTGTGTACCATGTGTTTGGCAAGCACAAGGAGCCCTAGCTAATATGGTATTTGCTTATACAGCTTTACACATCGGTACCATATTCCTCTAACACAGAATTACATAGTTATCTGATTATTTAACAGAGAAACAAACATTTTTTTACAACGTCAGTGACAGATATTTACGCAATTACACAGTTGGATAACTTCACACTTATGAAATTGTATTTTTTCTGTACTTGTGAACTGTTCATATTTTTTCGGAACTGTTGTGATAATATGAGAGCTTTGAATGTTGTATTTGGTATGGGACCATGATTTTTAAAGTACATTTGATGTAGATGACACTATTGAAATGAGCAGAGAATTTTTTTTAGGTTTTGAAATTATTGGAGGAAGCTACAACGATTTTGAGAATTGACTGAGATGTTATGATATTATTATGACGACGATGTGTATTATGCTGCTGAGGTATGTTTATGATCAATAAGATGATGCTACCATATATGAGGAATTTGATTATGCTACATATTTCTTATGATATTTCTACACATTTGTAACGCAGTTTCTCGACCTGTGAAAGTATTTATATGAGACTGTCACTGTAGTACAAACTGGTGTCGTAAATATTTTGGTAAGAAAGTTAAGTGACCACCTTCACGTAATGCATCGTGCGCACCCAGCTGTGTGACAGTCGCCTGGAAAAAAGCCATTAGTGTGTGCCTTTCAGAGGCACAGGTGAAAAAAAAAAGAGGCCATTATCCTCGCTATTGACATTTCTTTGTAGAAAGCTTCGCAAATACGACACGTTCAAACTTGAAAACATATGATTACACTGTGGATCTCTTAATTTATGATATTTACTAAAATGCCTAATGAAATGATGAGAAACATTTTTACATCTATTGACTTTCTAGTTGAGAGATTGCTCAATTTGTTTAATATCTAGTTTCTAGCTGCACTGCAGCATTGGTTAAAATAAAATTTAATAGCTGTACTAATATAGATATTTTATGCCTACAGATCCAGTAAATAAATAATTTTATGATCTACCTCCAAAGAAAACGAGGGAGCACAAAAAGATATTTCCCTTCACAGGAATTGCATAGATAATTTTTGTCAATGACTTGGTAAATTTTTGGTACAGTAAGTAAAGGTGATGCATCACTCTAGTGTTAAGATGTGACATAGGTATTAGACATGGTCATCTTTACTATAATATTTTTTATGCTTGAGCTTTGTCATAATTAGACATAAGTTATTGCATTTGCTGCTGCTTGCTTTGCCAATTTGCATTTTTTTTGTCATTGCTGCTTGTATTAATTGTTTTGTGCTGCTGCATTGCCTTGTCCCTTACTTTATGAATCTGAGTTCAGTAAATTTAAGTTAGCTTAAGAGGGGTTAGACTATATGAGAGAATGAGTTGCGATGAATTGGAAGAAATGCATTGAGAAGTCATACGAAAAAAGTACAGAAAGCAGGTATAGATAGGACTTTTTGGAAATAATGAAGAACAAAGGGAGAACTCCGAGAAGTAAAGAAAGTTTTGTTTGCAAAATACTGCAGTATACCAAACCCTGTCCTTTCCTTGTGTTATCACACTATGTGTTTGTGTACTCTTGGGTATTTGTGTCCTTCCTGTCTTTTCGTGTTTATCTGATGAGAGTTATGTTGTAGAATTTTTCTGATAATATGTTATTTACATTGTAAAGATGTTTAGACATTATATATCTGTTCTGTTTTGTTGCTCATGTGTGAAATTAATGTTTCGAAAAGTATTCTCATTATTTTATATATTTACTTATTTCATAATTCCTGTAACACTGATGTATATGTTTATTTCAATTCTTTTGTAAAGTTTGTGTTACTAAAAATGTTATCTGTATTATTATGTTTTTAATGATGTTTCTGTATCTTTGTAAATGTATTCTCATGTTATAAAATTGTAATTGACACTAGTTCATCAAATTACGTAACTTGTAAGTCACATGTCACTGCACACGTTTCTGTTGGCCATAGTATATGGACAATATGTGAGAAGTAGGGACTGATAGTGTTTGCATGTGTGTTAAAAATTCAGCAAGGGACTGGATAACAACATTGCTGGTTCTATGGACATTTCAAACAAATTTTTTGTAAGTGGACAAGTGGTAGTTTATGGACTTGCTATATTCTCCGCAAGACTCTTCGATGGTGATTGTGCACCTGCACAGTCGCAACAGATGGCTGCTGGCTGTCTCTACATGGACTACAGTGGGTCTGCATCTTTGATGGCCCACCAATACCGTTATTTCTACAAGGACTGCAGTGGATCTGCACCTCTGGTGTCCCACCAATACCATAATCTCTATCAGGACTACAGTTGGTCTGCTCAGTGATGACCTACTTCAAACTTCAAAACTTCGAATGACTCTGCTGGGGTTTCCTCTGTTGTGGCCCATTACCTGTCTGCATGTCAAGAATCAGCACTGTCTTTCCGTTGGAAGGACAACACTACTTCTTCAAGACTGTCTGGAAATCCACTAATTCCGTGTGCATTTTCTTTTACCGCTTAGACTTTGAGAAAAACACTGCCTTTTTACTGTGATGAATGATCAGGACTGTCTTTATGGACTGTGAGAAAATTTTAGCTTTTGACCAACATTGTATCAATAAGTGTGTGCATTTGATTTCTTTGTTATTGTAATTATAATTATGAAAAATTTTTTCAAATCTGTATTGGCCAGTGCCCAAAACAACTTGTAAAATTTTTTGTGGGGAGCATGGGGGCTATGTAAGTTGGCTGTTTATGTTTTCTTATTGGTAACGCCACGTAGCGCTCTGTATGAAAATCACTGGCTGTGCTGTGTGCAGTCTGTGGCTAGTTTACATTGTTGTCTGCCATTGTAGTGTTGGGCAGCTGGATGTTAACAGCGCGTAGCGTTGTGTAGTTGGAGGTGAGCCGCCAGCAGTGGTGGATGTGGGTAGAGAGATGGCGGAGTTTTGAAATTTGTAGGACTGTATGTCATGAACTGCTATATACATTATGACTTTTGAACACTATTGCGGTAAATACATTGTTTGTTCTCTATCAAAATCTTTCATTTGCTAACAATGCCTATCAGTAGTTAGTGCCTTCAGTAGTTTGAATCTTTTATTTAGCTGGCAATAGTGGCGCTCGCTGTATTGCAGTAGCTTGAGTAACGAAGACCTTTGTGAGGTAAGTGATTTGTGAAAGGTATAGGTTAATGTTAGTCAGGGCCATTCTTTTGTAGGGATTATTGAAAGTCAGATTGCGTTGCGCTAAAAATATTGTGTGTCAGTTTGGTGTTGATCAGAATAGGTAAAGAGAGTAATGTCTGAGTACGTTCAGTTTTGCTCAGCTGTTTGAAAAGCAAATAGTGTAAGAGGTTTACAAGGACAGCTATTCAATAATTTTTCTAAGGGGACGTTACACAGTGTAACCCTGCAAGAAAATTACCACATACAGAAAACCAAAGCAGAAAGGAAAACCGTTCTGAATGATCAGGTACACATGTCAAGCAATTCATTATTTACACTAATAGATAAAATAATAGGATAGCGCTCCCAAAGATTATTAATATAATAATATCATCCAATATAATAATAATACCACCCAACATCTTTACACTCACTTATCCACGAACCCCTCCACAGAAAACTGAAACGAAAAGTCGAATCAGCTGTCACCAAATCTTTCAACCACTCGCTAACAGCTAGTACATTCATATTCAACACCATACAATTCAAATCACCAACCTCATTCCCCCACCCAAAAAAAAAAAAAAAACAAAAAAAAAAAAACTCTCTTCAGCTGTCTTTCTGCCTCTCTCATATTCTCATACGCACACACAGTATAAACGTCATGAATAGAAGTTAGTCCTGTAAATATACTTCGTTAGGTTGGCAACAAGGAGGTAAACACACCAAAGAGAAGGAAACACGTAATGGAGTTGCAATATTTGTGTTGTAAAAAGCTGTGTCCGAAGACATAGTTATATCGAGTGGCAAAAGAAAAATAGTACACCACAAAAAAGGAAGGTGAAAAATGGTAAACAGCGTGAAGAAGATCAGAACGCAAAGTTGTGCTTATATGTTAGCACCAAAGTGTTAGTGCGGCCTCCAGACCACATGAGACGAACCACAGATCAGCAAATCGTAAGTAAGTACATTTTTACAAAAAGATCGCGACGTGTACTGTTTAATAATCCAAAAATAACAAAACTGTATCATTAGTTCCCACTGATGATGCCTTAGAACAAGGAAAAGGTGAAACGCGTCTAGGATAAACAAATTAAGTGGCAGCAGCGTAAGGCGGTTTTATTTACAAAACAAATAAAGCAAATTATGTTTGTGAGATTGTGCTCAACGCTGTTCCAACCGACAGTATGTCGGTGACATGCAAAATGAGCGCAATGCTACCGAATTTTTGCTGAAGTATATGTGTAAGCTGTCTGACACTCAGGTAAGGCTACACAGTGACTGCAGTGATGACACCGATGATAAGAGAAAAGTGCATGAGACCACTGACAAGAGAAAAGTGCACTGGTCGATAAACAATTCGAGAATCAGCTCTTGTTTCCCTTCTAATGCCTAAGTGTATGTGTAGTACGTCATATGAAGTTCAGGACCGTCTGAATCTAAGCAAGGGTAAACATCGAAAACGTGTTGTTGCCTATACAGAGCGAGGGTCAGCCTTTGACGGTTCTGAAGTTAGCCCACGGGAACTTTTGGAGTCACAGTTACAGGAAAGGAAGGCTGTTCTGGACGTGGAGAAGCTCGCTACCATGGCGAAGGAAAAGATTCATTGTCGAGTGGTCCCAGGCACTATTAATTTCGCTCGACGGCGTAACAAAGCTGACGCGGCCAATTACTGCACCGCAGCGCTGCGCCGTCCAGCGAACGTCTGCTTGTCTGCGCCAGACCCGTAACTCAGGGTTTGGCTCGGTGGCCACAAGGTCCGGCACTGGAGGGGCTGTCGAGAACGCCAACGCAAATCTTTGCTCTGTGAATGGTCCGCTTATTGCCCGCAGTCCGCCATCGAGAGCTCCGTGGATAACGAAAACGTCTGATGGAATGCTTTAATAAACGGGAATCTAAGGTAAGAAAACTACGATTTGGAGTCCTCCGGTTTTCGGACGGAAATACGTCTGTCCAGTGACTTAAAACCACCGCTCTTCCATGAAGATAAAATGCGGTCTACATGATATTAGAATGTATGCAATCATCTTCGGTGTTCCTGCTATATTTTCTGGCGCAGCGAATGAATCGAAGTACATTTCTGCTGTGGTTGTTGTACAGTTTAGCTGCTACCTCAGTTTTCTATTGTGCAACGTGAATTTCCCTAAAGCATTAAGGAAAGGCCACAATCTGTGGCATTCAGTTCCCATTCTTCGCCAATTATTTATATCGATTACCTGATAGTGGAGCTATTTGGAACATACAATGACATTATGAACATCAAATAGTTCATTACATCAAATTTACTTAATTTTTTCATTTTTTCATCGAGTCAGTCAACAGTTCATGCGCTCATAGAGGTCTTCGTGTTTTTTGCACCCATCCGTTCTTTCCTGTACGTTTAATACAGGTGTTCCTCTAGCACTCTAAAGGCAGGAACATTTGTTTTTAATTTCACTGAAACATGGTTTTAGTTTTTTATTAGATCAGTATGTCCTCCAAACAGTCATTCCTTTTTCTGTAGCTTCACATTTTTCCGACCACCATTTTACCATATCCTCCCTTCATTTGCTACTCGTAAGTGACTTGCATTACTGTACTCCTGTCGTCTCCTGACCGTTTTTGCAGTTATCCCTTTCGTCGATAACCTGTTTATTTCTCCTACTACCCAAGGTTTCTTAGCAGTTAACGTCTTAGTAAATAAATGAATCAGTCAATTTTCTGTACAGACGTCCATTCCTTTTCAGCTTAACTGCCTGCTGTGGTATTAACTGTCACAGTATCGACTGACATACACAACTTCAAACAGACGTCATCATCAGTCATTGCGGCAACATCTCACTTCTTTCTACGATGATTTATGCTGAAGTTTCTGTCAAAATTTACCCCGCCCATAAGAACTACTGATTTGCTTTATTTAGTAATTTACTTAACGTCAACTGATTTGGGCCATCAGGCCCTCTCTCACATTGGGCCAGGGGTTCACATATACAATACCTTTTTCATATCATAGTTACCCAAGAAATTTCACTTTTAATACGATAAATAGTGTTAAAACGATTCGAGTGTCTGAAGTGGTAACGTGAGTGAATAGTACTGCCTATAAAGTTAATACTGACAGTATTTGTAATTGTGCTGCCACTGTTAGTGATAACATTAATAAAAATGATAATAATAATAATAATAACAGTTAGGACGATAATAATGACAATAATAACAGTAATGGTAGTGGCATATACCTATAAAAAGACTTTATAGGAGTAGAAATGTTTTCTAATACACCGAGTTTTGGGGAGCTGAAATTTACTAAATCAGCTAAGCAAACGTGGAAACGAAGATAACCTGGTTGGAAAGAAGGATGCACAAGGGTAACCAGTGCGCACAGGGAGAATTGTAATCGTTATTGTAGCTTTAGTAGGTATGTCGTTAACCGTGTTCTGAAGCCAGAGATGTTAATCACTTCTCTAATATAATGCTGGGGTTTATTCCAAAATAGAGTTCCTGCCACTGAGAAGGATTTAGAGAGAGTGGCTGAACGATGGAATGAGACAGGAAGGATTTTGCTCTGAGGGGGAAGAATGTTCCTGCCATGTTGTTCAGACAAGAGAGATGTGTGCATATGATGACGAAACATGATCTAACAGTCCAACATCACATACACAGCGAACACAGCTAATCACAACCAGTTCCAGGCGCCGTGAGTCTCCCTGAATTAGGTCTTGCAGGATAACATGTCTGAAATCAATAACTGGACGTATAACTGTTTGAACATTTCTGTTTAAAGTGAAGAGGGAAGGGCATTTTATATTTTGTAGGTCACAGAGAGATGCTGATGCCTTCTTGCACCTTGCAGCTTCGTGCTCAGTACAATTTAGAATTTCATCTACCATTAGACTCTTCACTGAAGGAGAAAAGTTGATATTTGTCTGATTTACGGTTACATATGTTTTGGGGCGATGACCCTAGAACGACCAGTCAGTACAGCTTGGGTTTTTTATGGGATGTGCTTTCATCTTATATCCTGCGCTCATTTTGAGAGTGCATACAGGTCGATGTTAAGATTCGAGGTATCTGTCTTCAGGTTTCTGGTATTTTGCACTTACATAAAATTGGACGTACATGTGATATTTACAGTAGGACAAAATTGATGACATATCATTTACGTATGGTCGAAAGAGTATAGAACCCAATACCGAACCATGTGGACGCCTGATACCAGCTGCCTCCACTGTGACATTATGGTGCAGGGCACGATGCAGTGCTGGAGAGAGGTCAGGTACGAATGAAACGATTGCTCTGCACTTGGCAAAAAATTTATGCTGACAAGTTTGGAAAGTAGAGTGTCGAAGCCGACAGCGTCAGCGGCTTTGCTGATGTCTAAAAAGCCCATGATCCAAGATGCACATGAGAGTGGCCTCTTGTGGGTCCAAGGCAAGCTTCAGGTCATTTGTTACGTTTGTTAGGGCAGATGTGGTCCGAATCTATATCTACACCTGTCTTCATGCTACAACAGCGCCACGTCGAAAGACAAGACTATTTTGCCTGGCGCCAGCGGTCATGTTCTTGGGTAGGTTGCACTTGTGTCACTAGAGCGCGGCTGTTGCGGGACATGTGAGCGTCACGAAAGCCACCGTGGCTAGTGATAGGAATGGCGGTTATCGCTGAACCAACCCGCTTTCGGTTATTTCTGCCTTTTTTGTCATTATTCACGCCAGTTCATCCTGACTGTTAAAACTGCTCAAAATATACGGTTTCTGAAATAATCGATTTTCGGTTTTTTATTACTGTTATTTCCTGTAAAAATCGTATAAAGACTGAGAAATTTTGTCACTCTCAGATACATAGAAATAATATTGGAATGGTATGATCAAATAAAAGAAAATTTCGCCCATTCACGGTCGACTGCTTTTCTGAAAATGTGATCAGTAGCTGAGCACTACAAAAGGTCACCAGTATTCTTCCATTGAATCTAATTTTTTGAAACATTGCTCAAAAATCATGTTGTAATCGAGTACCATACCACTACTTGGGTGTTACAAACAGTCAGTGAAAACTGAGGTTTAAGAATACTATTTTTAGTGCTGTACATTTTCAAGGGTAAGTGCAGATAAAGGTATGTTACGTAGACAGAGGCAGAAAATCAGCTGCATTGTATTTTTATTGTGTACTATGAATGAATTGTTGTTAGGTTTTAATTTATTACTGTTACCAAATATTCTTTCTCTTTTATTATTTAAAAGAAATGGCAGACAAATATTTAAGGCAAATGAAGCATTGTATTCATTGCTACGTCAGTTGGTAAAAATATTTCCAGAGTAGGGCTGATGCCATTCTGAAATACAGTGAATGTCCAGCAACGACAGCGAGAGAGAACCGTACAGACCAGATCTGATCACCTCTTGCACATTGCACGTACACGCGTGTCTTAAGCCACGACAAACATCAACAGGGTCATATTCGTCTCAGGAATGTGGTACCAGTTCTTATAACATGCGTTTGTCGTTCGTTTCTGTCGGCATCGTTCTTAAAATAGCAGTGGTCGCGTTTCCCGTTTTCTATAAGAACACAATATTTCAAACCAACGCAAATTTTAAATTTTTCGAATAGAAATGACTGCTTTCTAAAAAAAAAAAAAGGACTTATTTATAAGAGAAAAATGGCTATTCGATATTTCAGTTTGTTGACTCGTTTATAAGTAAAAAGCAAAACACAGCTGTTATATCTCATGCTAAACAATTACCGAAAAACACCACTTATTCTGAACTAAAATACCGGTGTCAGTTTTAACTTATCGGTTTTTGCCACCCACAGTGGGAGAGCGGACGGACAGCGGTGGCCAGCCTGCAGTACTGTTAGGAGCTGACGACGTCTTCTGGAGAGCAGCGGTGGCCCTGCATTGCCCCGCCGAGGGTCGGGCAATGGCATGACGACCGCCGGCACCCTAGACTGCTGTGGCTAGTCACTGACACAGAACGAGTAAGTAGAGCAAGTAGGTAGAGAGGCCTTTCTCATGGCAAAGGGTGTGTAACCAGACCCCTCGTGGGTACCTACCATGCCTAGTGCAGCATCAGTCTAGATCCCGTCTTATCTCTGTGTGCTTGTTTACTCACTGTCTAATCTCATCATTCTATAGGGTTCGTTTAGATTTCTTAGTTTTAAAATTAATTATAACCTGTTCATTTAGCAATTGCCAACTGCATAACGCGCGATCAAAGTTTGTTTTCATTCGGATGGAACCGAATGCGCCCGACAATTGTCGACAGCACACGACTGACGCACGTGGCTCGACGTTGTACAGTCACGTTATATTCATAGTAGAAAACTACATCTGCGTATTCCGAGCGTGTCGTCCGCTGTGGCCGAGTGGTTTTAGGCGCTTCAGTCCGGAATCGCGCTGCTGCTACGGTTGCAGGTTCGAATCCCGCCTCGGGCATGGATGTGTGTGATGTCCTTAGGTTAGTTACGTTTAAGTAGTTCTAAGTCTAGGGGACTGATGACCTCAGATATTAAGTCCCATAGTGCTTAGAGCCATTTGAACCATTATTTTATTCCGAGCGTCTGCTGAATTGGATTATCATCGCGCAAATACAGTATATGTTAATGAAGAGAACGCTCAGATGGAAAAGTGTAGATAAATAACGTAGTTCACTTCTGTGATGAGAAAAACGAGTAGGTGTACTTCATTTTAAAAATAAATCTCTTTGAGATAGAGGACATTGTAGTATGGCGTAAATGCTTTCTTAGAATAATTATGTAAAAAGAGAAAGCTGCAAAGAATCCTAAAACTGTGATCTGAAACCAAACTTCAGTTATTAGACCATAAAACAATATTTTGATTTTGATTTTATACGCTTCTCTCTAGAGGAACGTATTAATAGCAAATGTATTACACATTTGCTTAACTTATTTGACAGTAACGCAGCAGATCTTGTGTTTCATTTCCTACTGTTTCCTGTAGAAGAACAAAAGAAAAGTAAACACATCGTTGTCGCCTACATCCACAATCGTATTGTACGATCGTGAAACAAGTTTTGCGTTCCTATTGGTTCTCTGTAGAAGCGTGCGTAACAGAACGTATATTTGTTGTATTTGCTGTAATATAGCAAGTATAGCTCAGGAACTGTGTTAAATTTCGATTGAGCTCAGTGTATTACTATATCATTATCGTCATATCATTCGAAACAACCAGTAGCAGAACACGTCGACAATTTTCAGGGTGCTCAGTTAAAACGGTAATTGTAAAGGAACACGTTATACATAAATGGGCGAATCAATTCAGTAATATAGGTAACGTTGTGAACAAAATATTATAGGTAAAGTTGTTTCCTACAACCAGACTGCACAGACTGAAAACACGTTAACTACGGGTCATGAGATGATGAATTCCAATGTCTTCTCATTTCTTTAATTTTTTCTTTCATCAGATTCGGCTGGTATCGGCACCACACGATGATTATCAAGCAGCAGTAGTGGTGCGTTTGACGCAGAGGTGCCAACCTCGTCGCGGAAAATCTCCGATGTGTCTCACTATTTTGTCTAGATGGAAAGAGGTATGACTCTCCTTCCACCCTTAAAAACGTTTCGTATGCAGTAATGGTTGGCATAAACGCATAAAAGTAAACTGAGCATGACTAAATTTTTTACTGCAAACTTTTCACAATTTGCGCGGTCTCTTATTTTACTTTGAATTAGCACAATAACTATGAGTTATAATGTAAATAAAACAAGCTCATTATAAACTGCAGTGTGTGGCTATATGACGCGGAAAAATATTATTTTCTTACCGTACAGTTTCCTTAAAATCGAATGAAAGAGACTACATACTGAGGAACATGCGCAAATCCAAAAGCAGTTGTTTTTATTTTTTATGCAAAAAGTAATATTTTCATTCACAAACTATCTACAGAAACCGATGTAGCCGTTTTAAGCAAACTGGGTGACTTGAAACTTCAGTTCCTGTGTCTCGTGCCATATGGGTTGCGTGAAACAAACAGCACCCTTGCGGTTTTGGGTACCCAGAGGGAGGGTAAAGCTTGACACACCGCGCATAGCCCGAAGGCCACTCTATTTCGTCAACGCTGTGCGGTCGCTTGACGAATTGTGGGTCAGCGCCGGGGCGTCATGCGCCGCACACATCAAGCTTATTGTTTTCGGCGGGGCTTGTCCAAGGGTGACGCGGTCAGATCCGACGGATACAATAACGATATTGGTCTGCCAGGAGCCAATTCTAAGGGACGGAGCGGTACCAGATGGACAACGGTCAGCGTGGACAACTGTCATATGGACTGAATCCTGAGCCAGCGGGTGCTGTATTGTCTGGTCACGCTTTCATCACAGCAGTGAAGGCGAAGAACGATTTCAGCAGACTGCAAGGCGCTCAATCAGAGTGCTTCTGGGAGTTAACCTTGGTATCCCGATGTTATTGGGGCCAAGTCGAAGCACAGCGTTATATACAAATGTGTGAAAGTGCATTAAGTGCTGCCAGTTGTAATTCAATGTGCTACGGAAATTGGCGAGCTTTCTGTCACGGCTCGTATGTGGGTAACACTCGGGGCTTGCGATGAAGAATGTTTTGTCAGTAAGGAGGGCAGTATACACTGGGCGGTAACTACTGATTAAATGAGGGTTGAAATGGTTTCTATTCATATTATAAGAGTCGTTCTGTTCTGTGCTATAATTTTGTCGTTATCGAACCAGCAGTTCACTTAAGTGTACGGAAAATTGTTATATTGCGTTACGTGGATGATTTGTCGTATGATTACTGGATTATTGTTGGGTAGTTTTGTTAGTAGCTGATTGGATGTAATTAGTAGTAATGCAGCAAGGTGTAGTTAGTGGCTATTTTACTTAATTTCTACCCGAGTTAAGTGAACATTTTGTAGTAAAAGGAATTGCGAATGCCACAAGGGCTGAGGACCATATATACGTAAGTGAAAAAAGTCATGAAATAGCAATATGCACACATAAAGATGTCGGCAGTATCGCGTTCGCAAAGTGTAAAAGGACAGTGCACTGACGGAGTTGTCAGATTCACTCAGGTGATGCACGCGAAAATGTTTCCGACGTGGTTATGGCCGCACGGCGGGAAACAACAGACTGAACACGAATTGTAGTTGGATCTAGAAGCATGAGACATTCCATTTCGGAAATCATTATTGAACTCAATATTACGAGATCCAGCATCAAGAGAGTGCCGATAATAATTACATTTTAGGTATTAACCTCTCATCACGGACCACACAGTGGCCGACGGCGTTTGCTTAACGACTGAGAGCAGCGGCATTCGCGTAGAGTCGTCAATGCTAACAGACAAGCAAAAGGGCTCAAATGGCTCTGAGCACTTTGGGACTTAACTTCTGAAGTCATAAGTCCAATAGAACCTAGAACTACTTAAACCTAACTAGCCTAACAACATCACACACATTCATGCCCGAGGCAGGATTCGAACCTGCGACCGTAGCGGTCGCGCGGTTCCAGACTGAAGCGCCTAGAACCGCTCGGCCACACCGGCCGGCGTAACAGACAAGTAACGCTACGTGAAATAAACGCTGAAATTGTGGGACGTACGACGAACATATCCGTTAGGACAGTACATCGAAATTTGGGGTTAGTAAACTATGGCAGCAAAATACCTTCGCGAATGTCTTCGCTGACAGCACGACATCACTTGCAGCGTCTCTCATGGATTTTTGACCTCATCGGTTGGTCCCCAGACAACTGGAAACCCATGACCTGGTCATATGAGTCACGATTTCAATTGGCAACACCTGATGGTAGAGTTCAAGTGTGACGCAGACCCCAAGAAGCTATGGACCCCAGTTATCGGCAAGCTGGTGTTGGCTCCATAATGATGTGAGTTGTGTTTACATGGAATTAAATGGGTTTTTTCGTCCAACTGAACCGATAACTGACTAGACGTTGTTATGTTCGGCCAGTTGGAGACCATTTTCTGCCATTCATGACTCCATGTTCCAAATAACGACGGGATTTTTATGGATGACACAATTATTCGCAATTGGTTTGAAGAACATTTTGGACAATATGAGTGAACCGTTTGGCCAGTGAGATAGCCCGACATGAATCCCATAGAACATTTATGGGACACAAACAAGACGTCATTTCGTACACAAAATCCTCCACAAGTAAGACTTTTGCAATTATTGCGGCTGTAGAGGCAGCATAACTGCCGAATTTGGGGCCCTGTTAAACCGGGTGTTGTGCACGCAGAACCATTTCACTCGCCATACGCGGCGGTGTAGTGTGGATTCACAAGCACCTTTACTCTCGATCCACTCTTCCTGGAAGGGAATACATCCAGAGGGCCTGTTAGATGTACTGTAATGTCTGCGCGTTATCAAGACTGCCCTGCAATGCTGCTCTGGAAGAACAAACCTGTGCAGAAACCACTGACACTCATCCAAGATGGACATATATTAAAATCAATGTTATGCCTTTCTCAGTTGTTTGACCTATTCTTCCGAAGAGCCCTTCTTAATCCATTAGCATATGGAAACATTTCTATATACCTTTCTAACGTTCGCAGCACCTGATTTGCATTTGGTGGCCAAAATTAGAATTAATTTTCTTTCAGTGTAAAGCGGTTCCACATTAACGCTTTAGATAATCTACTACTGTGTTCCGCTCCCATACAGTAATTGCAGCCCACACTGGACTTCTGTGAGTATCTGTACCTTAATTATAACCAACCAGTAGTTGGCTGCCATATTCGTATTACGAATTTGTATGCCTCTTTCTCAAACTCAGTCTTTTCTATAACTGAATCATCAAAACCCATAAACTTCGTTATCATCAACCGCCCACGTGCTTGCTATACCTACCTGTATCACATTAGCATATATATATATATATACACACACACACACACACACACACACACATATATATATATATATATATATATATATATATATATATATATATATATATATATAACAGTTGTTACTCCATCATCAGATTTCTAATCTTATTTGCTTTCGCTATCCTCAAAAGCACTATCGCTGTTGTCTGTTACATTATACCAATCTTATTCAGGAAATAAAAATTCCTCATCATTGCTGCTAGCTGCGTAATACTCATTAATATAACATTCGACATTCATAAACATTTAAATAGGGATGGCTTGCCACTGACATCATGTTTGAATTGTGTTCGTCTGCTTCGAAAGTTACCGTCTGAACTGAATCGATTCCTTCTACGTAATCTGCAAATGAGATTATTTCGTCTGCTTCATCTTTGAAATCGTCTTTGCGCTATGCCCTATTTCCTCCTTACTTATCAATAATTTCGGTAAGGCTTCCTTCTGGTTTCTACCTTCTTCGTTTTTCCATTCTTCAAACACGTCATATGTTTGACCGAGTTTCTTCACAAATATCTGCTTCCCTTCTGCCTCGACCATTTGGTGGGAATTTTCATGCGAAACAATAACCTGTCTTTCTATCGGTATTTTCTATCGGAACTCACTCAGATCCCTTACTTCAATCTGTTTATCGCAGTTTACCTCAAATTCCGACTGTTTTTGTTCTTTCTTTGACCTGGTTCTTGTGTGACCAACTCTGTGCTTACATCAAATGTTTGCAAACCTATTATATTTAGATTGTAGTTCCTCTTTCGACACTATTTTCCATTCTAATAACACTTCATTTGTTGATCCGTAACCTTATCTCTAAAATACGTACGCTTCCAGTCGTCTCTGACCCAACGACTTTTATCCGCACCCGCCAGGCTCTTGAAACCCACGAGAACTAGTTTTCTTCATCGTTGCGCATTATCTTATAGAAGTTGAAGTTACCTCGACCACGATTAGCAAAGTTACGTCTACAGCGTACTCATACTAATTTATGGTCCATTCAGGCCACCTCTATCAGACACATTCTCTTGCTTGAGAATTCTTTGTTCGGAAGTTTCGCGTCAAATTTCTTTCTTAACTGTTCGTCGAATGTTTCATGATTATTCCCGACGTAAGATTTTGAGTAATCTCGAAGTTCTTCCAGAGTTCTCATGCTATCCCTGATTCAGACTTTCTTTCTTGCTGGTGTTCAAGTTTTCGACAAGATGACGCACAAAGGTCTTTGATATAGTTCCTTCCATGAATATGTGGCACTCGTGTTTCGGCAAATTCGCCCCACAAATTGTCTGATTTTCAGATACACTAAAATTCTCTGAAAATTGAGCCTAAAATTCTGCAAATGTCAGTGATATATAGATACAGACCCAGTTTTTATGCATTACCTGCTAGTGCATCAATCACTACATTGTATTGCCTATTACTCATTTTACTCGGCAGTAATCTTTCACAGTTCTGTATAAAGTCTGGAGGTACCAACCCCATGTTCTTCAGTGGATTGTGGCCTCTTCTTTGCTCAGAAGTTCAGATTTCTTTACTACTACTACTAGCACTGCTAATCCTATTTTGTAACTACTGTCACAAGGAACCAACTTTGTTGCGAATTTCAGTGGTAGCACTACCTAACGTTTCTTGCAGCACGCAAGAACCTACTTTATTTGGAGCAGATGAAACTGTAATTCTTAACTACGAAAGCCTTGCATTTGTTTCTGAAGACAGTTCAGTTCTTAATACTGGAACTAAAGTTGATATCTTTCCATCTGCCATCGGTACAATACACTATTCAATTCACTGTATTTTGGAATGAAATTAAGATTGATATTCGTGATCTGTGTTTGAACATCTCGTATTTCCTTTTTCATAGAACTGTAGTGGCATCACCGTTCAGGATAGGGAAAGTTAGTGTTACGCATACTTGACGCGAACTGGCATGCTTGGCAATACAGAGGCGCACAGCTGAGTACAAATAGGTGTCGTTTCTAACGAGATTCATTCAAGTGTGGCAGCTCTCCTGGACGGCGGGGCGTGTCACACCACTGGGCTACATGCAGCAACAGATGGGGCGACAGCATCCAAGTCCACGGCAGGTCATTGGTTCGACGCGGTGTCTCGGATGCCGACACACGATGAAGACTTCTGAGGCAAGGGCTGCAGATACGGATGCTGGATAGCGGGCGCTTGTTGGTCGCCGCAATCCCAGCCACGCCGGCGAGGAGAAGGATGCAGCTGGCTGCCTGCGCCTCATACCAAACAGCACTGAGTCGGCTGCTGAATCAGCCATCCTGACATCATCGGAACTCAGCAGGCCGGCCAAGCCCGGCACGACACAGCGTTGTATTGCACAGGCTGCTGGGGTGCTTCCTCAGCATTGCAGGGCTGTGTCATGCAGACCGAAGTGAACGGAGCACTGTAGTGGAAGCAAATAAATCATTTGGAAATTTCTCGCCGAGTTTCAATACGCCACATTTGGCGTCTGATACCACAACCGAACTCATTCATTTACCAAGTTCTGTTTTTCTAACACTTTGTTTAGTGAAGACGGATATGTTCGTCTCCAGTCTGTCCTTACCTTAACAGAATATCATTTTTTATAGTTGACTTGTAAAAATAGTCCTCAAATTCTTACTGGTCTGAGCTATGAAATGGTTATGTAAAACACCCATATTATTGAGAGACCTGAGTTTTTCCCATGGTGTAGAGTGCTCGTACCACTTACTCCGGCTGAAGTTGTTGACAACCACAGATAGCTCTACAAGAGCGCAACATTCTATTTTCAAGGCATAACTGCACCAAGTAAGCGCTGTGCACGGAAATTTAAAACCTCGGTTTTCAGAGAAACTACAGAGGGATAACACTAGTACACATTGTAAATACTAGCGCTATCATAAACCAAAGATAACCAACATTAGAAGTTATCAACGCCGAGGTTATTACTCAACGTGTGAGTTAGCTAGTCACCCACTCACACTGTATTTTAATATATACAGGGTTCATCCCGTAAAACTTGCACCGCAAATATTGCGGAAAGGGAAATTGCTATTGGTGTGCGGTTTCCAGAGAATGGATTGGTAGTCAGGGACTCGTATTGTTAGCCAATGAACATACTGTAATAATACATAGAAAGTGTATTTTTGTGCAAACATACACATTTTTAAATCGGAAAATGTCTTTTGCCATAAACGAACCAAAAGTATGGTAAATTATGAGGGCAGTGGCATTTTTTGTGGATTCTAGTGTGAGTTGTTTACCAGATATCGCATTTTGAAAAGATTGCACACAGGCACTTATTTGTGTCATTCAACATGTGTAGTTGCTAGATACTACTATATTGTTGAGTTTGCTTATTGTGTGCTTGTGTGTTCCTTGAGTGCATTGCAGCTTGCTAGTCAGTTACTGTGCTACAGGCCACGCAGTAGTTCGTGGGTGGACTACAGGATTTACCAGTGCAGAAAAAGCCGACATGCTCATGGTATATGGAGAGTGTAGAGCCTCGCAGTGGGGCCGCGCGCTTTAAGGCGACAAGTCACGGATTGCGGGGCCCATCCCGCCGGAGGTTTGAGTCCTCCCTCGGGCATGGTTGTGTGTTGTTCTTCGCATAAGTTATTTTAAGTAGTGTGTAAGGCTAGGGACCAATGACCTCAGCAATTTGGTCCCTTGGGAATTCATGCACATTTGAACGTTTAGAGAGTGTATAAAGAATCCAGTTCACATACGAGACATCCTAACAATCTTCAAACATCTCGGCAATTATTTATCAACATTTTCAACGAATTACTTAACAGTAATGGGGTAACATACCGACAAGGTGACAGAGGCAACCAAGTGACGACAGAAGAGGGGGAAATTAATGTTCTTGCTGCTGTTGCAGTCGATCGGCATGCTAGCTCTTGCGCATTGCAGGATGAAGTGGCATGTGTCATACAAATGTCTTACGATTCTTCATCGACAGATTTTCCATTTCTATCTCTTTTACACCAAGAGCTGCATAGACACGATTACGAGAATTGTGTTAACTTCTATGTGTAAGCATTAAGGCAGGATATTCCAGTATCTGGTTTAGTGATGAAGCCACATTTACCCATCAAGGCCGGGCAAAGCACCGAAACATGCACTGTTGCTCTGTTGACAATCCCCGTTGACTTCGTTAGATGTAACACAGCGTCCATGGAGCTTAAGCGTGTTGTGTAGAGTGGTGAGCCATTAGCTCATAGGACCTTGCTTCATAGAAAGAACATTGAACGCGCATAAGTATTTCAGCCTCTTAACAGACCATCTTCCTCTGAAGATTTGTAACACCGAGATGGCTGTTCAGCTCATAGTGCACGAAATACTACAGCATGTCTGCACGAATTGCTCCCAAATCGCTGGATCGGACGCGCAAGACCTGTACCTGGGCCGGTCCTTTCCCCAGGTTTGACGTCTATAGACCTTTTTCTGTCGGCAAAGCTGAATAGACTTTATCTGCAAGCGTATGTCAACTATACCCGATGACATACAATTACATATTACTGCAGACTGTTCGGACTTCTCTGCTCAAATACTATCACGTGTGCAGCAGTCTTTCCATATCGCACTGGAAGCGTGTACTGCCGCTGCCGGTGGTCATGTTTAATTGTTTCGTTACTAATTCGAACCTATATTGTAGTGTATGCTCTTGTGGTGTTCTTCGAACCCATATGACTAGTGTATGCTCCTGTGGTGTTCTTCAGTGTGTGCTAGTGCAGGTATTGGACAGGTGTCGGTGTGGGAGCTTTACAAAATACGACATCTCGTAAACGACTCATTAGAATCCTGCTACAAACACTAATTTACCGCAGGAGAGCTTCTGTAAAGTTTGGAAGGTAGGAGACGAGGTACTGGCAGAAGTACAGCTGTGCTTGGGTAGCTCAGTCGGTAGAGCACGTGCCCGCGAAAGGCAAAGGTCCCGAGTTCGAGTCTCGGTCCGGCACACAGTTTTAATCTGCCAGGAAGTTTCATATCAGCGCACACTCCGCTGTAGAGTAAAAATTTCGTTCTAGAAACTAATTTACCCCTTTCCAGACTTTTAATATCAATAGGCTTTGTTCCATTCAAAAAACCGTGTGTTTGCACAAAAAATACACTTTCCAGGTATCGTTACGATCAGTTTGTTGGCTAACAATATGAGTCCCTGACTACCAATCCATTCTGTAAAACCTGCACATAAACAACACTTTCCATTACCACATTCAGTCTGGATCCGCGCGACCGCTACGGTCGCAGGTTCGAATCCTGCCTCGGGCATGGATGTGTGTGATGTCCTTAGGGTAGTTAGGTTTAAATAGTTCTAAGTTCTAGGGGACTGATGACCAGATGTTAAGTCCCATAGCGCTGAGAGCCATTTGAACCATTTGAATCCATTACCACAATGTTTGAGGTGCAAGTTTTACGTTCTTCAGCCAATATACATTACTTACTGTGTGTCATGGAGACTAGCTGCACTTATCCTGAAGAGAGGATAAATCTCACACACACACACACACACACACACACACACACACACACACACACACACACACACATAGTGTGTATAAAATAATATATACGGAATTTCTACTAAAACAAAGTCATTCATACACACAACTACGACAAACGGTTCATTTATCTGTTACACACACACACACACACACACACACACACACACACACACACACTCACACACACACACGCACACATACACTATGTGATCAAAAGTATCCGGACACCCCCAAAAACATACGTTTTTCATATTGTGTGCACTGTGCTGCCACCTACTGCCAGGTTCTCCATATAAGCGATCTCAGTAGTCATTAGACATCGTGCGAGAGTACAACGGGGTACTCCGCGGAACTCACGGAGTTCGAACGTGGTCAGGTGATTGGGTGTCACTTGTGTCATACGTATGTACGCGAGATTTCCACGTTCCTAAACATCTCTAGGTCCACTGTTTCTGATGTGATGGTCAAGTGGAAACGTCAAGAGACACGTGCAGCACAAAAGCGTAAGGCCGACCTCGTCTGTTGACTGACACAGACCACCGACAGTTGAAGAGGCTCGTATTGTGTAATACGCAGACATCCATCCAGACCATCACACAGGAATTCCAAACTGCATCAGTATCCACTGGAAGTACAATGACAGTTGGGCAGGAGGTGAGAAAACTTGTATTTAATGGTCGAGGGCTGCTCAAACGCCACACATCACGCCGGTAAATGCCACACGACGCCTCGGTTGGTGTAAGGAGCTTAAACATTGGACGATTGAACAGTATAAATACGTCGTTTGGAGTGACGAATCACGGTACACAATGTGGCGATCCGATGGTAGGCTGTGCGTATGGCGAATGCCCGGTGAACGTCATCTGTCAGCGTGTGTAGTGCGAACAGTAAAATTCGGAGGCGGTGGTGTTATGGTGTGGTCGTGTTTTTCATGGAGGGGGCATGCACCCCTTGTTGTTTTGCGTGGCACTATCGCAGCACAGGCCTACATTGATGTTTTAAGCACTTTCTTGCTTGCCACTGTTGAGGAGCAGTTCGGGGATGGTGACTGCATCTTTCAACACGGTCTAGCACCTGTTCATAATGCACATCGCTGTAATGGACTGGTCTGCACAGAGTCCTGGCCGGAATCTTACAGATCCTTTGGGATATTTTGGAACCCCGATTTCGTGCCAGGCCTCACAGACTGACATCGATACCTCTCATCACTGCAGCACTCCGTCAAGAATTGGCTGTCATTCCCCAACAAAACTTCCAACACCTGATTGAAAGAATGCTTGCGAGAGTGGAAGCTGTCATCAAGATTAAGAGTGGGCCAACACCGTACTGAATTCCAGCATTACCGATGAAGGATGCCACGAACTTCAACCAGGTGTCCGGATACTTTTGATCATATAGTGTACATAGTTATTTTCGAACAAATACTGTGAGAAGAGAAGGGCCACGATCCCATTTACACATATGAACTATTTGTCGTCATGGCGCTACAGATTGACTTTCAGTTGCAGCGGAATATGTACCTCATGCCTTCGCGATCAAAAGACTCCTTGCTGCAACACTGTGCAAGCACTCCTTGTAGTACTCAGCCGTGAGAGCCTGTAAGGCTGCCGGATGAACACCCTTAGCCCAACTTCAGGTGGCACCTGCATCTATAGCGTATGAATAGAATTTGGATTTGAGTATCACAGACTCCGCAATCTGCAAGCCATTTGTCTCGCCTTTCAGCAAGCCAGCAACCTTCTCATTCTGAGGTGTTATGCCGAAAGGATTGCCAGCCGCGTCTCAAACATGTCGAACTCCTCAGGTCTATACCTAATTAATTCATATGGATTCCATCCTTTCTCAAAATAGACCGAGCTACCGGCATCCATATAAAGTAACTCAGGCTTAGCGAAGTTTCACTGTGAAAACTCATAGTTGAATCATTTCGTGCGAAGTTTGTAGACATACAGACACGCTTGTGAACGGCACTGAAATGTTAGACATCTCCACAACGACTAGTCTTTCATGGAAGATTGTGACAAACTTAAAATTTAGCCTGGTGACGTAAGTCTTGGACCATAGACTAAATCCCAACGATGAACGAAATACAGGGTGAAAATTATTGACCTACACGAAATAAAATCGCCATAACTTCTGAACTGTTTGGGTTAGGACGTTCAAACTGCACGGACGGTTACGTGTATGATGGAAATCAGTACTGTTTATTCTATTTGGTTTAGCGACGAAGCCCACTTTCATTTGGATGGGTTCGTCAATAAGCCAAGTTGGCGCATTTTGGTGACTGAAGATACAAATTTCGCGATCGAGAAGTCTCTTCACCATCAACGGATAACTGTACGGTGTGCAATATCCAGTCGCGGAATAATCGATGCGATATTCCCTGAAGGTATGGTAATTACCGAACGGTATATGAGGGTTTTGGAACATGATTTCAGCCCCATTATCGAACGTGACCCTAATTTCGACAATATGCGGTTCATGCAAGACGGAGATAGATCCCATCGAAGCAGGAGAGTGTTTGATGTAATAGAGGAGCACCCTGGAGACCGCATTCTTAGTCTGGGGTACCCAGAGGCCACTGGATCGGTCCTCGATTGGCCACTATACTCTCCGGATCTGAACACATGCGAATCCTTTTTGTGGGGCGATATTAATGACAAGGTGTTCAGCAACAATCACAAAACCATTGCTGAGTTGAAGATAGCCATTTAGGTGGTCATCGACAACATCGATGCTCTGACCCTTCAGCGGGTCATGGAGAATTCTGCTATTAGTCTGCGCCACGTCATCGCCAATGATGGCAGACATATCGAACATTTCATAACCTAAATCTGAATATCTGTAGTGACATTTAAATATTGAATAAAGTGTGTGCACACCGTAGTTTGTAACTAATTTACGTTTCTTTCATATAGTCCAATAATTGTCACTCTGTATGTTTCACGGTGGTTTCAACTATAATCCATAGTTTTCCGAAAAACGTAATTGTTCATTAATTTATAGAAATGTTCTTTATAATCTTCCTCAACGAAACGCTCTGTTTGGCATTAACATCAGTGTATCTCTTTAACCAGGGGCACCACTTGAAGGAGATGCCATGGATGATTCTAAGAAGTCACATCCCCAACCTGAGATATTGCTGAAGGTTTCTGTAATATAGAATGTACTTCTGCTTATTCCCCAGCGTCTTCATTAGCCTGGGGACGGAACCACTTCGGTGAACTAGGTGTTCTGGAAGTAGGAAGGAGTCGTTGTACATGTCAGGCTAAGTAGCAGGGTATTCCAGGGCCGCTTCCAGGACGTTTCCCACTCCAGCATCAGCAGCAGCGTTTTGAATGCAATGTCTCAGTCTGGCGATTTTGTCTTTGGGCATGGTTTGGAACCTACCAAACGGTAGAGATCGTTGCGTGACATGCATGGAGAGGTTGTTTACATCCAAGTAAAGGATGTAACACAAATCGTGTACTGTATTCCTCCTCGCTCATCTGCCGGTTATTTGCGTTGGCGTACTTGGGCACCACGTCAATCTGGCATTTAAGAAA
Organism: Schistocerca americana; assembly: GCF_021461395.2. Lineage (NCBI taxonomy): Eukaryota > Metazoa > Arthropoda > Insecta > Orthoptera > Acrididae > Schistocerca > Schistocerca americana. The sequence goes on from NC_060123.1 coordinate 318,335,046, forward strand.
AATCAACATATTAACATTGGTCAACATATCGAGGCTAAGTGTCTTTTTTAACTTTTCAACACATGATATCCTAGGTCTGGTGTATGTCTCCAGGTGCATACACTGCAGAATTTCTCAAAATTGTCTGCAAGCATGCACAGTCTGTTCCATGTATAATTTAGCATATTCAGAAGATTAGAGTTGTTGAACTCCTACCGAATGTTCACCATATGCTTATAATCTGCATCCATTATGGCACTGCCTGTATGCTTGGTGGTGAACGCAATTGCGTCGGACGGTGTGGTTTCAAGGAATCTCTCCATCTAATCCACATATTTGTAAGGAAAGATTCTCTTCTTCACAAAAATCTGAATATTTACATCATCAGGATATGATGAGATGCATATTTTCCCCATACATTGTCTCAGTACGTTTCTGAAGAAAAGCGTGCATAAATCTTAATGAATGCAGGAAATGAAGCGATTTAGAGAAAGAAATGTAGTTTTCTACATTCTCATGTATGACACTGACCTTAATATATTCCAACGCGAAATCGCCCAAGTCCTGAAAAAGAAAGTGACCACTATAGCCATAAAGTTTGTGAATGAAGACGGGTATGTGTCAAGGCAGTTTGTATTTCCGGGCGTATACATTGTGAGATGCATTGCGGAACCACATTGGATGACAGTGGTCTCTATGGGGAGTTTCCGCTTTTCTATCCAAAGACAATCCTCAAACATCTAAGTCAACTGCCTCCTTACCACCATTCTCCTGTGATGTGATCGTTGGAATGTCACTCTAAAGATAATCAATATCCTGTGAAAGTTGTTCTAGCTCAGAGAGCAACCATCTCGTAGGGTTATTCCTGATGTATAATTCCAATTTGTTGCAACTGGTGTCGTGTAACCACTGCAAGTAAGCTGCCGCTTACGGTACATGCTGTTCTGTGGAAGTTGTGTAGAGTCTGTGGGATGCATGGCGTTCCTCGTGGTAGACGTTCTTAACATTAAGAAATTTTTGTCCTCAGCAGGCATTTTCACACATACTGATTCTTGGTTCGAGCAGTCAATCAGATGTCGCTCTAAATACTCAAGCTTACTAAAAGAGTTGAAGCATCTGTGGAAAAAATGCCTTGTCCCATTATGTTTCAACATTGGAGTGGAAAGTAGGTGGGACATGCTTTTGATACATATGTAATGAGCTTGTGGACCCAGGAGAATAGCAATACATGCATGTGTTTGGGAAGCTGACCAGCTGCTTCAGAAAAGTAGAGTGATCCAACTACTTCATGCTTTATATTGGCAGGCCTGCTGTTTTCTAATCTACATGCAGACCATAAACGCAAAGCAAATAATTTGGGATTTGCTAATCGAATTTTTGCATGTCCATGATGGTAATGAGGAATGAGATACCTTCAAAGATTAAGTCAAATAAATTTCAGTTTTACATGTGCATCTGAAACACATACATTGTTCAGGTTATTTATATCGCAAGCCAGAAGCTACCATGCAAAGAAAATTATTTATTTTATTAGTATATATTCGGGATATTACTACATGCCTCTTTAGCTGAAATATTTGGAGGTAGATGAATCTAAATGCAAGTACCCCGTAACTGGATCAAATCAAGGTGGAGTACACTTCTGAGTGGCTTACTTAACCCTCTTTCGTGCATATGGGAGAAATGGCACAGTATGGCATTATTAGGAAAAGTTACATATCATTTCGCAGTTGACATGACTCACGATATTACGCCATTATTCTCCCAAATTTTATACACATCTCTATGAGATTAGGACATCCTTCAGGGGTAGGAAGGTGTGCCACCTCACAGTACGGAATTGATTAAGGAGAGTAGCAGATCTTAATAACCTGCAAGACCTTATCCCAAAAAGTGCCAGCAACTACGGAGTAGTTCAGTTGAGCTGTGTGACTTACCTCTTGCTCATTTATAAGGCAGGCTGTGGGACCTGCTGCTGCTGTTGATGATGGTTCCAGAATGCTGGCAATGCAGTAGGACCACCATGTGCAATTACTACAGCCGTTGTATTCTTTTGGCTACTAGTTTGACAGCCTCGGCTGAGCTGACGGTGGCCACCAGTTTCAAGGTCAGGGCTGTGATGGTGATGATGATAGATGCGTGATGCCCGGGTGCGACCACAGTGTTATAAGCCCTCCTGCACAAGACATCAATACTCCTGCATAAAAAAGAGAGACTGATTATATCATGTATACTCACTGTTTCTCCCCCCCCCCCCCCTCTCTCTCTCTCTCTCTCCAGAACACACACACACACATATGCAACAGACCCATACATCCATTATTAATGACAATTTCTGGTACTCACATTAAGGTTCATTGACGATAAAAACTGTCGTCCACTTGTCACCTCCATCATCTGATTTACTGGAAAATATTCAGATACCTTATGTTCCAGTCCACTATTTTGCAGCAAGTGCATTTAGAAACCAAAAAGAAAGCATAAATATTACATGCATGCATGTATAAATTAAACCATCTATAGAAGAAGTCCAAGTAACACTACTTGGATTCTCCACAATTGGCGCAAAACCCCATTAACTTTTTGTTGAGAAATGAGAATATAGATCATAACCACCTTCCTGTAAACTGGCTATGAGAAATTGATGATCTGATCAACGATGGGTGTTGGCTTTATACTTCGAACCAAGTTATCATCATCCAACAAACGAGCGTTCTTACCAGTTCCTCACCACTACCATAATCGAATTGTCGCTTCATAGTAATGTAATATGTCTACTTCTGTCGATGACTCTCCGTTCAAGATACTGTCCCTAATGACCTTTTCGCTGTTCATGGGATGTTAAATCGCTTTTTCTTTTCAAGATAACATATTCCCTACTACGAAATTCTCAAATTTCGCCTGATTCTCCATCCGACATAAATACCGACAATCTGCGCAAGTGTAGTATTTGGCATGACCTGATATTAAGCGTGAACTCCTAAGAGTCTTATTGTGTGCGTAGCCACAAAATTGCATTATGTCGGTATATGCTTCACAATGGTGAGGTAAAATTGACAGAGTGAATTGTCCCTTAGGCAGTCATGTAGTAGAGCAGGACAGTTGATTACTACTTTCTGCCTCTATATTAGGCAATTTTTAACTGTGTATGCTGTAGAGAAGCGAAGTCTAAAAGAGAAAAGTGCCAGTCAGGTTTCTACGCTCTCCCTCCAGGATATCCTCACATCATAGGTAACTCATCCCCATCAGAAGCGACAAACCGGCGCAATAGTTAAAACTACACCAACGTCCCTTTCCTGCTGTCTAAGATCCCCAAATAATATGCCAGAATACCTCTGAGTGACGTCGTGTGCCGACAGCTGATCCTTGAGCTTTCCATTTGTCATCAGTGTAAAAAGCTATTGTAGATGTCATCCTAAAAGTTAAGCGCTATATTCTTCATTTCGGGATTTCTGTCACAGTGGCTGGGTAAAACTGACAGTGTCCCTGAGCACCACTGCCGCCATATAGTAAACTGAGATGTGATGCGACCTGGTGCCACGCCCTTCCCCCAGAGTAGCAGCCGGCCCTCAGGGGCCCTCTCGCCATCAAAAGCGACAGCTCGGCGCCGCCCTCGCTAATCCGCTCACCAACATGACACCTAAAAAAAAATACACCGTCCTCCATTTCCAGCCGTCTCCTCTAATTGTGCAGCAGATGATATTGCTGTGAAGAGTGGGCCGTATGCCGTCCGTGCCGTACAGCGAAATTTTCGACTGATATTACTGAACACCATGCTATATGGTCTGAACATGGCGTTACGGATGTGCAAAATATTTTGGACCCGGTAAATGACAAGCTTGGAACGACTGCCACATCTACTAAACTTTTATCCGTCAGTTTTGATGAAGTGTATCCCGGCAAGTTTCCTCCATTTTAATGTGGAACTATGTACCAAGGATCCCACATGATGTTATAAGTGTCAGTGTTGTGGGAATAGTACTCGAAGTGTAGTGGCCAAGGAAAGTAATGTAGGGCAGCCCATCAGAGAATCACCTGCTCACTACTATCTACGTGAACTGCTACGGAAAACACGCAACTTTGAACCAAGAATAATCCGCGTTGGTTGAAGAAATTGCACTCCGTCTTCAGGCCAAAAGTGGCCCAACGGGATCGTCAGACCGCCGTGTCATCCTCAGCTGACATAGTGGATAGGAGTGGCGTGTGATCAGCACACCACTCTCCCAGTTGTTATGATGGTTATCTTTGACCGGAGCCGCTACTATTCGGCCGAGTAGCTCCTCCATTGGCATCACAAGGCTGAGTGCATCCCGAAAAATGGCAGCAGCCCATATCGGCCCGGATGGTTACCCATCCAAGTGATGACCCCGCTCCCGACAGCGCTTAACTTCGCTGATCTGATGGGAACCGGTGTAACCACTGCGGCAAGGCCGTAGCCTTGGTTGAAGAAGAGGAGTTGCAAAAATGCAATGAAACAAAATGCATGTCTCACAGTGAATTGAAATAGTTCACAAGGCTATGCTGATTCCTGTTGTTGCAAAATACGGTCCAGTGCCGGGAATTCCAATAAGTAACACCAACACAAATAACTTAAACTGGAACGATCTAAAACTTGCTGGCAGATTAAAACTGTGTGTCCGACCGAGACTCGAACTCGGGACATTTGCCTTTCGCGGGCAAGTGCTCTACCAACTGAGCTACCGAAGCACGACTCACGCCTGGTACTCACAGCTTTACTTCTGCCAGTACCTTCTGCCAGTATCCTTTCTTTCAGGAGTGCTAGTTCTGCAAGGTTCGCAGGAGAGCTTCTGTAAAGTTTGGAAGGTAGGAGACGAGGTACTGGCAGAAGTAAAGCTGTGAGTACCGGGCGTGAGTCGTGCTTCGGTAGCTCAGTTGGTAGAGCACTTGCCCGCGAAAGGCAAAGCTCTCGAGTTCTAGTCTCGGTCGGGCACAGATCTTTAATCTGCCAGGAAGTTTCATATCAGCGCACACTCCGCTGCAGAGTGAAAATCTCATTCTGGAACGATCTAATCGATAATGTTGCTGGTAAAAGAAACCAAAGACTGCGATTGGCAGAACACTTAGAAAGTGAAACAGGTCTACTAAAGAGATTGCCTACAACACTCATGCCCGCCTTCTTCTAGAGTACTGCGATGTGGGATTCGCATCGGATAGGACTGATGGAGGGCATCGAAAAACTACAAAGAAGAGCATCTCATTTTGTATTATTGCGAAATCATAAGAGATTGCCACAGACATGATACGTGAACTGGGATGGCGTTAATAGTCGTGGCAGGATCTTGTGAAATTTCAGCTACCAACTTTGTCAACTGATTGGGAAAACGTTCTATTGGCGCCCACCTACATAGGGAGATAAGACCATCATGATAAAACAAGAGAAATCAGAGCTCGCACAAAAATATTTAAGCACTCGTTTCTCCCACGTGCCGTTTGTGAGTGGAACGGTGGAGAAATAAATTTAAGGTGGTTCAGTGAACCCTTTGCGAAATACTTAATTGTGAATTGCAGAGTAATCATGTAGATGTAGATGCAGACTGTAATATAAAAGTTACCTGCAAAGCCGTACATATCTCGAACCAAACGGAAATAGAAATAAACGTGAAGGATACAGAAAATATTGACGTCATACCTATGTACTCAGTAATATTGCTACGACTAGTACCTATTGCGAAACACCAAAATCACCATAAGAAGAGAAAGAGAGAAGAAAAACCAAGAACTCTAGGTCCAAAACCCTTGCACCACGCAACGCTCATCTTCTCGTAAATTCTGATGATAACTCAGTTAGAGAAGAAACGGGACAAGTGACTGAGACAATAAAAAAAAAGGTTCAAAATGGCTTTGAGCACTATGCTACTTAACTTCTGAGGTCATCAGTCACCTAGAAATTAGAACTAATTAAACCTAACCAACCTAAGGACATCAAACACATCCATGCCCGAGGCAGGATTCGAATCTGCGACCGTAGCGGTCGCTCGGTTCCAGACTGGAGCGCCTAGAACCGCACGGCCACTCGGGCAGGCCAGAGACAATCGAAATATTTTTTTACGGCCCCTCTCGCCATTAGAAAATGTTCTCCAAAAAATTAACTAAAAAGGGACGGACATGACATTCCTCACGGATGGATTGACTCCCATTCTACAGTGGAATGAAAATGAATTCAGGACTCACTTGGAGGAAGTAAGGCTTGTAGCACATTCGGTGTGTTTGGGAATACCGTTTCAAAGAAAGCGTCACATCTGTACTGAGGCGTCATCCAAAGAAAGCACATCCTCAGTGGGGAGAGGCTTGTGTGTAGTGTGGCCATAATTGTCACACCTCCCCTACGAACGAGCGTGTAAGCAGTTGCTGTAACACTACAGGTGGCCAACGGTTTGCACACTCTCTGTGTGCTGTTCATTTTTGGAACACAACCTACGACCAGCTTAGAGACAGACGTGATGAAACTTTCTGCAGGACCTGACCATCATGTTGCAGGAAAATGCTCAAGCACGTACAGTGCAAGCTGTTACTGATTTGTTTGACTGATGGGGCTGCTAAGTGCTATACCACCCTCGTGAGTTGATTTCTAAACTGAAGGAAACACTTCACGGCATTCGCTACAATTTCGTCGGGCAATAGACCACGCCGCTCGAACTGTCAACACAACTGGCACTGCTAAGTGTATCCTATGATTTCCACATCGCTGGCAGCGGGTTATACACAGAGCTGGTGACTACTTTGAAGGCCAGTGAAACTTTGACACACGTGTCTATTTTGTACGAGCTGTAAATAAGTAGTTCAAAAAATGGTTCAAAAAGGCTCTGAGCACTATGGGACTTAACGTCGGAGGTCATCAGTCCTCTAGAACTTAGAACTACTTAAACCTAACTAACTTAAGGACATCACACACATCCATGCCCGAGGCAGGATTCGAACCTGCGACCGTAGCAGTCGCGCGGCTCCAGACTAAAGCGCCTAAAACCGCTCGGCCACCCTGGCCGGCTAAATAAATAGTTGCCACTATTAAAGTTCCAATCCTCGTATTTGTTCATAGACTGTTGCTGAGGAAACCCGACAAACCATGATCTTTCAGTACCAATACTACCAATATACTTGCTTCAGTGTCTCGATTGGTACCAAAGTTAAGATTCTTTATTACATGCCGAAGTATATGCCCCTTAGCGTAGTACCATTTGCCGAAAACCTTGTTGCGATACATAAAATCATTCACGAAATAAAATTGGTGTTACGTCTTATGAGACTCATTCCATATAGACAATGACAGTGAGAGGTAGAAGTATGAAGGATCCCTTAGAAAGAGAGACAAGGAGAAAAGGGTTTAGAATCTTCTATGTTCAAAGAGGGTGAATGTGTTGACATCCTAAATTTTTTTGTGAGAAAGGCGGAATGAAGAGGGAGGCAGCTGATTACTCAATTTTCTATTGTAGTCTGTTAAGGAGGAACATGTTAGCCTATTTTTTAGGCTCCCGCAGGAGCAATTTTCAAGTGGTTGGAATGATGACCAATGGATCAGTCCTGAACAGCCCAGGAGCCACAGCGCATTGAATGGTTGAACATTTCACAGATGATGACTGCTACCAGCCACGATCAAGCCAGCCAATATCATAGAAAGGAAATGATCGCCTCATTTAGTTGTTCAGACAGCTGGTGAACGTCTTTCTATTGAATGCTATTTCGGCTACTTGCTCGTCGATGAAGACGAGAAAAAACTTAAGACAACACAAACACCCAGTCGCTGAACGAAGAAAATCACCGACCCGGCTGGGAACCGAACCGGGGCCCACCTTATCTAGAGGCAACGAATCTAACAAGTAAACCACTAGTTGTGGATGTCATCATGGTACTGTGGCCGACAGGAAATATTTTTAATTTCATTCTAACAGTAACTTTTCTCAGATGAAGCAATGGCCTGAGGTCCAAACGATATTTACAGTGCGTTTGGCATCGGGTCGTCCTTTGCTGATGGTTTTGTTGATGTGACAATTGAAGGATTTCCACGTCCTCCTCGTTTTTCTATGGTGGCGGTGATCTGGGGTGGAGTTTATGCCTAGGCTGGAGTAACAATGACCTTGCCTGGTCTGATGTTGGTAGCACAGGTGTCTATAGAACCGTGTTTGACTGATATAGTTGACATGCCACTGGTGGATTCTCACCACAGTATCGACAGTGGCAATATACAGGCGATCTCTTGTTAACTGTGCACAGGACTCAATGAGGTTGGTGCCCAAATCAGTGGGTAAGGAATCGGCCCCATTGCTGGACTGCGATGCCCTCGGTCATCGTCAGTGAAAGAGCTGTGGTACACTCTTATTGTCAATCATTTTGCTGAATTTGATTAAAAATTGTGGAAAAATTTTCTGAGGTTTCGTTCCGAATTCGTATTTTGAATTCCAACAAAGGTCGTCATGTATAATCGTTGATTTTTTCATGGAACAGCATTGCCGGTAGGTGTCGGATATCATTCTCAGTGCAGAAATTTTTGTGGACATTCGATATGATTTTGCTTCGTTGGCAGATAAGATAGAACTTTGTCTGGAAATATGCATCTCAATGCCCCAGCTGATATACCACAATCCACGTGTGCTTTTGGAATGAGCCCGTAGATTCAGCCCTGTGCTGCTGGCCAAGGCTGGACCTGTAGTCGGATTTGTTAGCTGGGATGTGAAGCACAACGTGGAACGCAGTACTTTCTCACTGACGCTATTGCAAATGCTGTGGCTATACAACGGCGTTATAGCTGCTGGTCCTTGAGCCACTCAACTGATAAAGGAAGTATGCCAGACTCAGGAATGTAGCTCGTGGCAACGTGGGGAGCGTATTTGATTAGTAATCGAAACGTCCTAGGTCCCGGCTTCGAATCTCGACACGGCTTAAATTCTGAATAAACACTATCGGCTGTGGTTGCCGAAGAGTTTCAGCAAAAGAAGTCAACCTCATTCTGCCAACGGGCTTGTCAAAGAGGGTGGAGGAGCTGAGAGAAGCTCAGAGAACTCTGTTGCCCTTGGGCTGGGAAACAGTGCCTAAAAGAAGAAGGATCAGCAATGATCAACGGTATGAGGATGCAGATGGCAATAAAAAACACTGCATTAAAGATATATAATGTGTATCCGCAGGATATGTGTCCCGTAACTGAAAAAGTCTCGGGATGATCTCTCATTGGCAAAAGATTGAAGAACAATCTGCCATTCGGGTCTCTGGCAGGGAACTGCCAAAGAGGAGATGACTGTGAGAAAAAGACTCAATATCCAAGAAAATGATAACGTTCTACTAGTCGGGGCGTGGAATATCAGAAGCTGGAACGTGTTAGAAAATCTGAAAAGGGAAATTCGAAGGTTTAGTCTAGATATACTGGGGCTCAGTGAAGTGAAATGGAAAGAAAACAAGAATTTCTGATCAGACGGGTACTACAGCAGAGAATGGTATAAAGGGAGCAGGATTCGTTACGAACAGGAAGTTATGGCAAAGAATGTGTGATTGGGAACAGTTCAGTAACAGGGTTGCTACCATCAGAATCGACAGCAAGTCAACACCGACAAGAACAGTTCAGGTATAAGTTCCGACGTTGCAAACTGAAGATGAAGAGATAAAGAAGGTATGTGAGGATATTGAACGGGTGCTTCAGTATGCAAAAGGAAAGGAAAATCTAATAGTCATGGGGATTGGAATGCAGTTGTTGGGCAAGGAGTTCAAATGGTTCAAATGGCTCTGAGCACTGTGGGACTTAACTTCTGAGGTCATCAGTGACCTAGAACTTAGAACTACTTAAACCTAACTAACCTAAGGACATCACACACATCCATTCCCGAGGCAGCATTCGAACCTGCGACCGTAGCAGTCGCGCGGTTCCAGACTGTAGCGCCTAAAACTGCTCGGCCACTCCGACCGGCGGGGAAGGAGTAGGAGAAGGGTTACAGGAGGATATGGGTTTCGTGTTAGGAGCGAGTGAAGAGAAAAAGTAATTAAGTTCTGCAACAGATTTCCTAGAAGAAGACTTTGGCAGTGTCAAATGGTGGAAAAGTAGGGGTAATCTATAGCGAGGAGCATTTACAAGAGCCAAGAGGGAATAATAAGTGGCAGATAAGGAACGAAGTGCTCAGATTAAAAATGTGTAAGACAGGGGTATAGCCCCTACTGTTCAATCTATACATCAATGAAGGAGTGATGGAAATAAAAGAGAGGTTCAAGAGTGCAATTGAAATTCAGCGAGGAAGGATATCAATGACAAGATTGCTATCCTCAGTGAAAGTGAAGAAGAATTGAAAGATCTGCTAAATGGAATGAATATTTGAATGAGTACAGGACGGACTGAGAGTAAATCGAAGAAAGATGAAAACAACGAGGAATAGCAGAAATAAGAACAGCGAGAGACTTAACATTAGGACCGGCGGTCACGAAGTAGATGAAGTTAAGGAATTCTGATTCCTAGGCAGTAAAATATCCCAAGACAGGCGGAGCATGCAGGACATCAAAACCATACTATCACTGGCTAAAAGGGCGTTCTTGTTCAAGAAAAGTCTACAAGTATCAAACATATGGTGCTACAGATGAAAGTTGAAAATTTGGTGTACTGATAAGGTAAGGAATGAGGAATGTCTGCACACAATCGGAGAGGAAAGGCGTGTCTGGAAAACACTGACAAGAAGACGGGAAGAACGGTAGGAGATCTGTTAAAATATTAGGGAATAAATTTCATGGTACTAGAGGCAGTTTCAGAGGGTCAATCACTGCACGTTATCTACAGGCACTCCACAGAAGTTTATGTCTGTGTATGTCCTCTCCTAATCGTCCTTGGTCAGTGGAAAATATTTCAAGGTTTTTGAGGATGGTGTAAGGAAATTATGATATGTGTAAAATGTGCCTCCAATACCAAATCGACAATTCTTTGATATGTGCTATCAGCTGATCCATTCTGTTAGCCAAGCTGTGCCATAAATTTCTTTTCTCCTCAATTCGATTGAGTACCTCCTCACCAGTTACGCGTTCTGCCTGTCGAGTATTCAGCATTTTTCTTTAGCACAACATTAAAAAATCTGTTATTCTCTTCTGATGTGAACTACTTATTTCGAAGTTTCACTTCCGTACAACACTTCACTAAAGTCAAGTTCCTCCAGGAAGGTCATCCCTTTTTTCTTGTTTTTTTTTTTTTTCAGTCATCAGTATTCTGATTGATTTCTGATTTGATGAGGCGCATCACGAATTCCTCTCCTGTGCCAAACTTTCTATCTCAGACTAACACTTGCAACCTAAGTACTCAATTATTTACTGTCTGTATTTCAATTTTTGTCTTACTCTACGGTTTCTGCTCTCTGCAGCTCCCTCTAGTGCCTTGAAAGTCATTCTCTGCTGTCTTAACAGATGTTCTACCATCATGTCTCTTCTTATTGTCAGTGTTTTGCATATATTCCTTTCCTCGTCGATTCTGCGGAGAACCTCCTTTACCCTTACCTTACCAGTCCATGTAATTTTCAACATTCTTCTCTAGAACCACATCTCAAATGCTTCACGAAATTTCTACCTGATGTTATGGCTTATGTTTGAGTCTAGCGGACTTCGGTTGGTGAGGAATGTCATTTTTGCCTGTGATAGTCTGCTTTTATATCCTCCTTGCTTCGTCCATTATGGTTTGTTTTGCTGCCTAGTTAGCAGAATTCCTTATCTTCATGTAATTCGTGATCACTAGTTTTGATGCTACGTTTTTCGCTGTTCTCGTTTCTACTACTTGTCATTACTTCCGTTTTTTTTCGATTTACTCTCAGTCGGTATTCTGTACTCATTATATTGTTCATTCCATTCAATAGACCCTACAATTCTTCTTCACTTTCACTGTGGACGACAATGTCATCAGCAAATCTTATCACTGTTGCCCTTTCCCATTAAAATTTAGTGCCACTCTTGAAACTCTCTTTCATTTTCGGCGTTAGTTCTTCGATGTATTGATTGAACAGTAGTGGCGAAAAACAACATCTGGTTCTTAAACCCTTTTTAATCCGAAAACTTCATACTTGGTCTTCTACTCATATTGTTTCCTATTAGTTCTTGTACATATTACGTATCACCGATCTTCCATTATAGCTTACACCTACTTTTCTCAGAATCTCGAACATCTTGCTCCATTTTACATTGTTGAATGTAGACTCGATGCTAACAAAATTCTTTGTTTCCAAAAAATACATTCCTTGCTATAGCTAGTCTTCATTTTATATCCTTTTTATTTGAGTTACTTTGATGAGCAAATAGGGAAACTCCTGACAAAATCCATTCCACTCAACTGATTTTCTGGGTGAGAGTGCGTGTGTGAGTTGTGCGGGGGTTGTACAGGGATACCAAGCGATGAATTCATTAAGACGACTCAGATGAACGCTGGTTGTAGAAGATATTCGGAGACGAAGACGCTTGCACAGGATACACTATTGTGTAAAGCTGCATCAAACCAGATTTTGGCCTGAATATCACAACAACACTTTGAGCCATATGATGAAACATGAAGATGCTTGTTCACTGACATTCTTAAAAATCCCAGGAGCTACGTTTTACAAATATTTTTGATCTGAAGCCATTTATAAAGGTAGGAAACACGCGATGCTGGGTCAGGTGGCGTACCAACTTTAATTTGAGGCATGAGGACGACGTCACAGTAGATCTGAATGATCGAAATGGAAGCCGAGAGAACTTCAGACTTTCTTTACTAAGGAACTGAAATGCCAAGGAGAAATACACACACAAGCAGACGACTAGGTTGAAGAATCGTACCAAAGAAACAATTTTTTTAAATCCTTGAGACAGCGAAAACAATTGCAATCTGCAGCTCAGTTTGAAAATGATTGTGAGCTAGTTAAATGAAGTAAACTGTTAACAGTAAAAATCTTAGTAAAGAATTGGGTAACATTTTGATAAAAAGTCAAGTATCACATATGAAGGCACGTTTGTCGAAGATTATGTACTGCTGGAATAAAGTAGTACACCTATAAAGAGAACATCGACTTCTATCCGGTAATGGCATATGCCACCTGGGGGACAGTAAATGTACTGATAATGGTGTCAATGTCGTCCTCCAACAGACAGCGTAGTGGCATAAACACCAGAGCGCCATGTTTGTGCACCCTTCATTATGGAATGCTAACAGCAGAAGGCTCAGTGTGTTGCAAACGTGTGAAGGAAGGAGGCAATCATACCATAAAGATGTGCGCCTGCATTCTAAAGTCAACTGAGCGGGTTTGAAACTGGTCAACCTTTGCGCCTTCCGAGTGGTGGACGTACTGCATCAGTTGTGCAACTATGCTAGTATCAGTGGTCACATTCACGTTCTTACACAAGTAAATGATATTCTGGACGTCTACGCAGCACAGACTCCTGCAAAGATCGTCGTATTTTCAAGGCAGCAGTGACAGATGATACAGATAAGACAGCACAGATAAGAGGGCTTGTTAGCCCAAACGGGTCGAAACAAACTGTTGCAAACCGGTTATTGGTTACTGGAACACAAGCAGGCACACCACAGCATCGACGTCCACGGTTCGACTGTTGCCGCCAGAGAATCACTTGGAAGATGGAATGGCGCGCCGTGGTCTGCGATGAAAGCAGATTCTGCCTGCACTCACGTGATCGTCGTTTAAGTGTACTACTTAGGCCTGGTTAGCGCTGTCTCGTAGAACGCATTCGTCCAATACGCACTGTTCCATCCCAGGCCTTATGGTCTGGGGTGCTACAGGCTACAACTCCAGTTTACCTTTGGTGTTTCTGGAAACGACGCTAACCAACACTCGGTACGTGCAAAATGTTGTCAGACGCATTCTTTTGCGCTTCTTGCAACACAAAGTTGATGTGTTGTTCCATCAGGATAACCTATGAAACTCAACGTCCACTGCAACATGTGCAGCATCTTCCCTCTGCAGCACGTTCTCAGAACTGTCACGAGCGGCTCGTCAACCAACAACTCTTACAGAATTATGTGAACACGTCGGGCAGCATTCACCATCTATACAATCGACTGCGTTGCCGCCCTCTTGAGGCTACATTACGTTCTCATATACACTACTGGCCATTTTCACGAATTTTGGGTGCAAAGATCCTCAGAAATAAGTACACAGAACAACCACCTCTGGGCTTAATAACGGCCTTGATACGCCTGGGCATTGAGTCAAATAGAGTTTGGATGGCGTGTACAGGTACAGCTGCCCATGCTGCTTCAACACGATACCACAGTTCATTAAGAGTAGTGACTGGCGTATTGTGAGGAGTCAGTTGCTCGACAACCATTGACCAGACGCTTCCAATTGGTGAGAGACCTGGAGAATGAGCTGGGCAGGGCAGCAGTCCAACATTTTCTGTATCCTGAAAGACCCGCACAGGACCTACGACATGCGGTCGTGCATTATCCTGCTGAAATGTAGGGTTTCGCAGGGATCGAATGAAGCGTAGAGCCACGGATCGTAACACATAATGTAACGTCCACTGTTCAAAGTGCCGACAATGCGTAAAAGAGGTAACCGAGACGTGTAACCAATGGCACCCCATACGCGATGACGAATACACGCTTCCAATGTGTGTTCACCGCAATGTCGCCAAACACGGATGCGACCATCATGATGCTGTAAACAGAACCTGGATTCATTCGAGAAAATGACGTTTTGCCATTCGTGCACCCAGGTTCGTCGTCGAGTACACCATCGCAGGCGCTCCTGTCTGTCATGCAGCGTCAAGGGTAACCGCAGCCATGGTCTCCGAGCTGATAGTCCATGCTGCTGCAAACGTCGTCGAACTGTTCGTGCAAATGGTTGTTGTTTTGCAAACGTCCCCATCTGTTGACTCAGGGATCGAGACGTGGCTGCACGATCCCTTACAGCCATGCGGATAAGATGCCTGTCATCTCGACTGGTAGTGATACGAGGTAGTTGGGATCCAGCACGGCGTTCTGTATTACCCTCCTGCGCCCACCGATACCGTATTCTGCTAACAGTCATTGGATATCGACCAACGCGAGCAGCAGTATCGCGATACGATAAACCGCAATAGCGATAGGCTACAATCCGACCTTTATCAAAGTCGGAAACGTGATGGTACCAATCTCTCCTCCTTACACGAGGCATCACAACAACGTTTCACCTGGCGACGCCGGTCAACTGCTGTTTGTGTATGAGAAATCGGTTGGAAACTTTCCTCATGTCAGCACGTTGTAGGTGTCGCCACCGGCGCCAACCTTGTGTGAATGCTCTGAAAAGCTAATCATTTGCATATCACAGCATCTTCTTCCTGTCGGTTAAATTTCGCGTCTGTAGCACGTTATCTTCGTGATGTAGCAATTTTAATGGCCAGTAGTGTATTTGTTCAGCAACGGTCTATAACTGGTACCTCACAAACGCTTTTCCTATTGATCTGTAAATGTAATCATTTCATGAGCTCCATATAAACTGTTACAACTATAAATCCTGGGAGAACTGGAGACCTCTAAAAGGTGTACTAATTTTTTTTAGCAGTGGATTTTACCGATTCCTTTGGACCAAAACTTAGCAAATCTCGGAAAGAAAGAATTGTTTTGGAAATATGACGATTTGGAATAGCAAACATCACCCCCCAACTCCCCATCCCCTACCCGCGACACACAAACATAAACGTACGAATTACTGAAATATATGTTTACACCAAGGGTACGGCACATGCTGGAAGGGTTATGAGATTTCTTATAATTGTTGCAGCAGCATCCCTGCGTGCACACTTCACAACCCGCGGCCAGGCCTGGTGTACTGCTGCTGGGACCAGAATATTGCTAAAATAAGATGGTGGAAGGTCCAAGACCGCTGCAGTTGCCAGCTGAATTACCTCATGCTGATCTAACTCTGCTCTCCCCAGTCATCTGTTTGGCAGCCTTTGCCCAGTTTTATTACAATGCGAACTTGTTTTGCTTGTAACAAAACTTGGCAAAGCCATATAACTGCCATCGATCAGACTTAGCAGCAAGCGTAAGGAGAGAAGGGTTCATTGACTTTGAAAGTAATATTTTGTCAACCGACCTGATAAAATCCCTAAAATCTTTTGATTTTATTTAAAAACACTAAGCAGTTAGAAATGCTCCATTCAGTCACTTAGTGAACACAATTGGCGCCTAAACGGAGGATAACAGGGAGAAAGCCAAAATACTGAATTCGGTCCCCCGAGATTGTATCACGGGGAAGATCGTAATATGGTCCCACCTTTCTATCGCCGTACGAACGTCGAAATGGCAGCTATCAAAATAACCGTGCGGGAAACAGAAAGACAACTACAATTACTTCGTCGTGGAAAGGAATCATTGAAAGATGAGATACAAGTATGATATTACAAAGATTACGTTCCCGTCATAGCAAAACATATTTCTAAATCTTGCACCTCAAGGTACCCCACCTCCACTAATATCATTTATGGTTTTGATTGAAACAATTGGAAATGTTATTCGCCTACCTTACCGTAGATCGCTGGAGCAACGAAGGGTGTCTAGATACTGAGGTTATTCCCGTTTCCAGAAAGGGTCGTATGAAAGATGCACGTAATTATAAGCCCATATAGTTGACGTCACTCTGTCGTAGAATTAAGGAATAGCTTCGTGCTCTAGAATTATGACGTTTTGGGGCAATGCGAATGTCCGCTATAAAAATCAAATATATTTCGCAAACAGAGGTCTTGCGAAAGTCAGTTCGCTCTGTTCCTCCATGCGATTCAGAGCGCTGTAGAAAACGGCGCTCATGTTGACGCCATGTTCTTTGACTTCAGGAAGACATTTGACACGGCCCCGCACTAGAGTTCAGTAAAACAAATAAGAGCTTACTGAATATCTGACCAGATTTGTGGCTGGGTGCAAGTCTTCCTTGCACTCAGAACTCAACACGTCGCTCTTAACAGAACAAAAATCGACATGTATAAATGTACATTCAGGAGTACCATAAGGAATTGTGTAGGGCCGTTATTGTTGCATATAAATGATCTGGCGGAAAGAGTCGGAAGCTGTTTAAGACTTTTCTCAGATGATGTGGGGTGGCTATAAGAAAGTAGTAACGCCAGAAGACAGTACTGATTTGCAGAATGACGTTCAGAGGGCTGATAAATGGTGCAGGTTCGGAAAGTTGTTCGTGAACGTAAATAGGTGTAACATAGTGCATATACACAAGAAAATAAATCCACTACTGTATAATAACGACATGACTGGTGAAAAACTGTTGGAGCCAGTAACTGCTGTAAAATATCTATTAGTAACCATCCAGAGCGAACTTAAGTGGAATTTCCGCATAAAACAAATACTAGGAAAAGCAGATGCCACAGAAAGATTCATAGGAACAATCTTAAGGAAATGTAAGTCACCATACGAGGCGCTTGTTCGCCGATTCTAGAGTATTGTCTATCAGTACGGGATCTTTTACTAGTAGAACTGATGGAAGAGATGGAGAAGATTCAATGAAGACCGGCGCCTTTCGCCACGGGGTCATTAGTTGTCACGAGTGTATTATAGAGAAGTGCTCAACAACATTTAGTGGCAGACGTTACAAGAGCGGCGTTGTGCATCGCGAAAAAATTTACTATTGAAATTATTTTCCGCTAAGAGTCGTCCGATATACATCTCGCCATATGACCACGGCGAGAAAATTCCAGAAATTAGAGCTAATAGAGAGGAATGCCAACGATCATTATGTCCACTTGGCATTCGCGAGTGGAATAGGGAAGAGGACATCAGTTAGTAGTAGCAGAGGTATCCAGCGCTATACACCGTTAGGTGGTTTGTTGAGTGTGACGTAGATGTTGATATCTTATATTCGATTAGTACCAATGTCGAGACATACGTCACGCCAGCTGAGGTGGGCCACTGTGGGCCAGTCATTTTCACCTACGTTTCGCAGCATCATCCACTTGCTGCTTATCTACGAGCTGTCGATAGAAATGATGGTTCTAAGGTCGAGCCCAAGGTGCCAATTGGGATCCACCTGCAGAAGATTTCGTCTGGTCTCTGAGCGTCTCCATGGGGTTCTTGGGTTCACAGTCTGGTTCCAGTGGACCACTCAACCACGTACTTAACCGCCTACCGTGGCAACCGGCTGCCCAGAGCACAGCCGCCTGCTACTTGACTAATGGTTGGCCTCAGTCCCGTATCTGCAAGGCCGCATGTTGACACTTCCACTTACGTGGGCCAGCAGTCCTTCCCGAAGCTGTGTGCTGCCGTGTCCAAGCACACCTCTTTGTCTTTTGGCGAAGTAGCCAGTGGTGCCTGGGGCTGAGTACAGTGACTGTATTTAATTTAGATAGACACTCATACAATGATTGAAGGCGGTGCCACAGTGTTCTCAGTGTTTCCCAGCTGAGCTCTACGACCGATTTGTTGCCATCGTCCTGCACCCAGTATCCTGGGTTAACAGACAGTCATCCTGGCAATTGATTTGAGTCAGCATCTTCATCCTATCACAGAATATTAATGCTTATTACAGATTTGACATGATTTGTTCTAACAAATTAACGACATACTGCCACGTAAAGCGAAAATAATATGCCGTTATATTAGTAGTCACATAATGAATTAACTCTGAGTTAAGACTGCAAGTCAGTTGCCAAGCTGACGATAAATTATGAATCACGATTACTATCTGAATTTGAGGCTTTCCACGGTGATTGGTTTACCACAGCAGAAAACACTGCCTACCAGATGTTTAAGCTTATATGTAATTATTTTGAAAATATTCCTTCTCGCTAGAAAAGTAGTAGCATGTAGTTTTTTAGTTAACTTATAAATCTTCTGTAGACAGTGTAGTGATTGTGATTACCAGTTAGATATTCATTTTGCATCTTGTCTAAATTGAGGAAGGGCTAAAACAATCCATTTATTTTTCAGGGTTGTTGTATGAATACACGCAATTTTATTAACATATTCTGACTCGTTCCTTTGGAAGAATGTATATACTAGCAATGATGTTAGGAGGATTACGTTAATCAGATTATGAGTGTGTATAACATGTTTACATTCTACTACTGTAATGGCGCACACATTTAAAGGCAGTCAACGTAAAAGTAAAAGATGATACTCCCGAAGATAATCGAGAGAACAAGTAGAAATCCCAGGGTAACCCAGTGCCCACAGCTGTATCAATAGCTTTAGCTGCCACTGTCTGTTGCGTCGTCACAGGGTTATTTGGTAACCGTGATAGCGTTACGGAGATGTTTAACAAACTCTAGTGGCAGACTCTGCAAGAGAGGCGCTCTGCATCGCGGTGTAGCTTGCTTGCCAGGTTTCGAGAGGGTGCGTTTCTGGATAAGGTATCGAATATATTGATTCCCCCTACTTATACCTCCCGAGGAGATCACGAATGTAAAATTAGAGAGATTAGAGCGCGCACGGAGGCTTTCAGACAGTCGTTCTTCCCGCGAACCATACGCGACTGGAACAGGAAAGGGAGGTAATGACGGTGGCACGTAAAGTGCCCTCCGCCACACACCGTTTCGTGGCTTGCGAAGTATAAATGTAGATGTAGATGTAGATGTACAGCCTAAATACAGCCTCCAGACAGCCGTGTTTATACCCCTACAGGCCCAGGTCGTCACAGTCGTTGCCATCAAGTCAACGCTAGCTGCCACCACCATCACAAGTCCTTGAACCACTGGCTGCTCACGGACTTGGCGCTTCAACACACTTATCTCCACGTGTCTACAGCGCCAGGTTCCTGCTGCAGCCTCGTCGTTCTAGACATCAACTGAAGTTCACCACGCTTTGTGGCGCTGGGACCCAATGCATAGAGATGCAGTGTCGCAGCCACCGGTCACTGGTTCTTTCCCTAGCTGACACCACTAGAACACTCGGAAGCCATGCTACGCCAAGCCAAATTGCAAGCTTTGACCTGCAACACTGCATCAGCGTTCGGTGGAACAGCATTGTTGTATGTTTTACGGGCCACCCGGTTTTGTTGTTTCAGTTCTAGAGTCATTCAAACACTGTCTATGGTCAGCAGGTCGTAAAAACCCAGATCATGCATTACTACTAATTGGAGGCGATTTACCGAGTATAGAGTGAGATGTCTATGGATTCTTTGCAGGAGGTACAGACAATCAAGCGAAATACTTTTGAAAACGTTATCTGAAAACTGTCTTCAGCAGCTATTTCGGCAGCTCACATGGAATGGAAATAGCTTGGACTTTATAGCAACAAGTAGGCCAAACCTTATCGACAACGTCAGTATAGAAGCGGAGATTAGCGATCATAGTGTCATTATAGCGACTATGGTTACGAAAGTTAGTAAATCGGTCAAGAAGGCAAGGACAGTGCTTCTGCTAAGAAAGAGCAGATGAGGATTTGTTAGGGTCTCACTTAGACAGTGAATTGACATTACTGAGTTCCAGGAAGATGTACTTAGTGGAATTAGGGGCAAAGTTTAAGCATATCGTAAATTGTGGTCTGCAGAATTATGTGCCTAGTAAGTAGATTAAGGGCCCGCCGCGCCGGTTAGCCGTGCGGTCTAACGCACAGATTTCCGGGTTGGGAAGGAGCGCCTGGTCCCCGGCACGAATCCGCCTGGCGAACTTGTGTCGAGGAAAGTGGGCCGGCCGGTCTGTGGATGGTTTTTAGGCGATTTTCCATCTGCCTCGGTGATTGCTGACTGGTTCTTCTTATTCCGCCTCAGCTACGCTATGTCCGCGATTGCTGCGAAAACAAGTTCTCCACGTACGTGTACACCACCATTACTCCACCACGCAAACATAAGGGTTACACTCGTCTGGTGTGAGACGTTCACTGGAGGGGTCCACCGGGGGCCGAACCGCACAATAAACCTGAAGAAAAAGTGGTCGGTGTGGGGTAGCGGAGGGGTGAAGTGGACTGCGGTAGTCGTCGTTTGGTTGTGAACCACTGCGGGGGGGACGTAGCCTCTCCGTCGTTTCTAGGCCCCCGGTTAACATACAGTACAATACAATACAAGTGGATTAAGAACGTAAAAGACCCACCATGGTTTAATGACGAGATTCTGAAAATGTTGAAGAAGCAGAGGCTCTTGCACACTTCGTTCAAAAGAGAACCTGTGCAAATGACGACAAGCAACGCTTACTAGAGGTTCGTGTGGTAGTGGAAAGATCTATGAGCGAAGCATCCGTTATATATTAGCAAAAGTTCTGGCAGAGAACAAGAAAAATTTCAGTTTCTATGTTAAACCGCTAAGAGGGTCTACGGCTCGTATACAGTCAAGAAATCGTTTACGCAGGAGAATCGTACAAACATACCGTCGTTTGACCATCGAACAGACTTCCGTACGGACGACACAGTAATAAGTATCCCTGGCATAGAGAAACAACTCAAGGAGCTGAAAACAAATAAGTCAGCTCCTTGAGTTCGGTTTTTAGAGTAGTGCTCTATGGCATTGGCCCCTTACTTCATTTATCGTAATCTCTAGTCCAGCGCAAAGTACCAAGCTACTGGACAAACGGACAGTTGACTCTTATGCACAAGAAGAGAAAATGAACATACCCGCAGAATTACAGACTAATAACCCTAACATCGATTTTCTGCAGAACCCTGATACATTTTCTCAGTACGAATATAACACATTATCTTGAGGCTGAGATTCTGTGTCCACGAATCAGCATGAAGTTAGAAAGCATCGCTCAGCTTGACCTTTTTTCACATGATATACTGCAAACTATGGAAGTAGGGCAACAGCCGGTTTCCATATTTCTCGACTGACACGTTGTCCCATTGCAGGCTGTTAAAGACGGACGAGCAGATGGAATAGGTTCACAGATTTGTGAGTGGCTTGAAGACTTCCTATACCCCAGTATGTCGTCTTCGACGGCGTATGTTCATGAGAGACCAGGGCATCATCAGAAGTGCTAGAATAGCTATTATTCTCTATAAACCTAAATTATTTGGCGGACAGGGTGGGCAGCAATCTGTGGTTATTTGCTGACGATGCTCTGCTGTACGGTAAGGTGTTTAAGTGGAATAACTGTAGAAGGATACAAGACACAATATTTCTAGCTGGTTTCATGAATGGCAGCTAGCTCTAAATGTAGAAAAATGTAAGCTATTGCGGATAAGTAGGTAAAACAAACCAGTAATGTTCGGATACAGCATTAGTAGCGTCATACTTGACAAAGTCAGGTCATTTAAATATCTGGGCGTAGCGTTGCAAAGCGATATGAAATGGATCGAGCATGTGAAGATTGTGGTAGGGAAGGTGAGTGGTCGATTTCGGTTTACTGGCAGAATTTTGGAAAAGTGTGGATCCTTTCTAAAAGAGACCGCATGTAGAACGCTAGTGCGACCTATCCTTGAGTATTGTTCGAGTATTTGTGAACCGTGCCAGGTCGGATTAAAGGAAAACATCAAAGCAATTCAGACGGGCTACTAGATTTCTTAGTGGTAGGTTTGAACAACACGCGTTACGCAGATCCTTCGGGAACTCAAATGATAATCTCTGGAGGAAAGGCGACGTTCTTTTCGAGAGACACTATTATAAAAATTTAGAGAACCGGCATTTGAACTGACTGCAGAACGATTAGATTGCCTCTAACATACATTGCGCATAAGTGTTACGAAGATAAGAGTAATTACGGTTCTTATAGAGGCATACAAACAATCTTTTTTTCCTCGTTCTGTTTGCGAGTGGAGCACGAAAGGAAATGACTAGTAGCTCTGTGGGGTACCCTTCGCCACGTGTCGTAAGGTGGATTCGATGTAGATGTGGATGTAAGCATGTTAATACCACCTGCAGGTGTACACCACCGGGCCACTCGCGGTGCCTACTGTACTCATGCTGAGATATTACAGAACAATGTGAGGCTAAGACCAAGGTGAAGGCACATGTTACAGCACGACTCAAATGGAATAGCAGAGTATTGATATGTTCAGTGATGTTTTGTTGCAGCCAATCAATATGGACTCCTGGCCCATTACCAGCATATGATCCCAGGACGTTCCACGTGGAAGCCGAAAGCCACCCATCAGGCATGAAAACGTCTCCCTGCATCCAGAAGTTGGCATACCACCACCGACCAGCTACGCTCTCGCGACAAATGCGGAATGGTGCAGATGGAGACTGCAGTGGTTATTCAGCTTGGACAGTAACATCTGTAAGCAGCAGCTTGGACTTTACTTTTCTCTCATAGGATTCCCTACATCCTGCACTGGACTAGGCTCTCGGAGTGAGAGTTAACTGTGAAGGTTTCTTATGATGTGATGATGTTATGGTGACTTAGGATCATGATTATGCTGTCTAATGGAATGTGATGAGTATTTTGTGCATCATTGAAGTATTGCGAAGACGATGTTCGTGTTAAGGATTCTCTGTCACAGAGATGTAATGGACTGTGTTAACTGAGTGAAAGAATAATCATATTTTTCCTGGTCAATATGTCTGAAAATGTGACTACAATAATGCTACCATTGACTCCTTTCTTTTGTAAGTAGTTTCATTATTTGTTATGTTATAATGATATGGGGGCATGGCTCGATTTTATTCAAAGGATTTAATTCTTGAGATAGTATATTTAAAATGAACTAGTTATTAATTTTTTCCTTTATTTTTTTTTGTACTATGCACACAGATATGTTTGTACAGATAAACAAATATCTGGATTGATACTGAACGTTGGAGCTTGCTCAATGTTCTTAGAATAGCATAATGCATGCCTTCGTATGACAATATATATCAGAAATTTTATTCAGATATTTCTTATTGATTCACAGGGGTATGTGATGAATGTACACTCCTGGGAATGGAAAAAAGAACACATTGACGCCGGTGTGTCAGACCCACCATACTTGCTCCGGACAGTGCGAGAGGGCTGTACAAGCAATGATCACACGCACGGCACAGCGGACACACCAGGAACCGCGGTGTTGGCCGTCGAATGGCGCTAGCTGCGCAGCATTTGTGCACCGCCGCCGTCAGTGTCAGCCAGTTTGCCGTGGCATACGGAGCTCCATCGCAGTCTTTAACACTGGCAGCATGCCGCGACAGCGTGGACGTGAACCGTATGTGCAGTTGACAGACTTTGAGCGAGGGCATATAGTGGGTATGCGGGAGGCCGGGTGGACGTACCGCCGAATTGCTCAACACGTGGGGCGTGAGGTATCCACAGTACATCGATGTTGTCGCCAGTGGTCGGCGGAAGGTGCACGTGCCCGTCGACCTGGGACCGGACCGCAGCGACGCACGGATGCACGCCAAGACCGTAGGATCCTACGCAGTGCCGTAGGGGACCGCACCGCCACTTCCCAGCAAATTAGGGACACTGTTGCTCCTGGGGTATCGGCGAGGACCATTCGCAACCGTCTCCATGAAGCTGGGCTACGGTCCCGCACACCGTTAGGCCGTCTTCCGCTCACGCCCCAACATCGTGCAGTCCGCCTCCAGTGGTGTCGCGACAGGCGTGAATGGAGGGACGAATGGAGACGTGTCGTCTTCAGCGATGAGAGTCGCTTCTGCCTTGGTGCCAATGATGGTCGTATGCGTGTTTGGCGCCGTGCAGGTGAGCGCCACAATCAGGACTGCATACGACCGAGGCACACAGGGCCAACACCCGGCATCATGGTGTGGGGAGCGATCTCCTACACTGGCCGTACACCACTAGTGATCGTCGAGGGGACACTGAATAGTGCACGGTGCATCCAAACCGTCATCGAACCCATCGTTCTACCATTCCTAGACCGGCAAGGGAACTTGCTGTTCCAACAGGACAATGCACGTCCGCATGTATCCCGTGCCACCCAACGTGCTCTAGAAGGTGTAAGTCAACTACCCTGGCCAGCAAGATCTCCGCATCTGTCCCCCATTGAGCATGTTTGGGACTGGATGAAGCGTCGTCTCACGCGGTCTGCACGTCCAGCACGAACGCTGGTCCAACTGAGGCGCCAGGTGGAAATGGCATGGCAAGCCGTTCCACAGGACTACATCGAGCATCTCTACGATCGTCTCCATGGGAGAATAGCAGCCTGCATTGCTGCGAAAGGTGGATATACACTGTACTAGTGCCGACATTGTGCATGCTCTGTTGCCTGTGTCTATGTGCCTGTGGTTCTGTCAGTGTGATCATGTGATGTATCTGACCCCAGGAATGTTTCAATAAAGTTTCCCCTTCCTGGGACAATGAATTCACGGTGTTCTTATTTCAATTTCCAGGTGTGTATTAGAAGAGTGCGATGGAAATCTTACTATGTTATGCATGTATGGAGAGTCCATGGACTGCTAATCACACTGAAGTCGAGGACAGTGTTAATAAGGCAAGAGGCCACTATTACGAGGGTGTGAGTATAGGCACTCACACAGTTCGCTCCTTGCCAGTTTTCCTCAGAATGGGGATAATGACCAGTGGCTGCCGGCAGGTGCAGTGAAAGATGATTCAGAATTAGTTATTTGTTTCTATAAATACAGGTAGCGTCTAGACTCGTGGTTGACATCATCTGTCAGTGCATGTCATATGCGCCCTTCAGTCTGCTCACTGCAGCTGACGCTGCACCTTCTTCTCGGCCAGCTGCTACACTGACTGTTCGCTGCTAGCGGCGGTCCCGGTTCTGGCTGTACAGAAACACCACAGCAGTGAGTGACAGCTGCGTGTTTTGAACTTACACACACCGACTTGGGAGGTGTTCTGACCCCTCCCGTTCACTCCCCTTCTCCGTCATCCATCGTATTGCAATGATGGTTACCATGCACCCATGAAGTTCGACGACATTGACCGGCCGTCCAGATAGGTCCTATTTAATCGACAAAAATGGCAGGAACTTGGCGACCCGATCCTGGAGGGAAGGAACGACCTCTAGTCCTCTCATCTGCGACAAAGGCAGACTGCAGTGGACAACACTGCGACTGGTGATTCTGGTGAGGTAGCCATATCTCGCAGTATCATCATGTAGGGAATCTACAACAGACTTGCACCAGACGTCACTAAGCAGCAATCTACCATCAGACCTTCTTGCCTAGGGACGCCAGATGAAAGTTGATGTCGTCAAGCCCTGAATGAAAATTTCGCAATGGATAACTGGAGAGGGGAGCTTGAGAGCGCTGCCTAGAGAGTGTGCCCTTTCTGTACGATACTAGGCAAGGGGCTGGACGGCTCACGCGCTGATGTGTGGGTCCCAGCATTCTATATCTTTTATGTTAAATGAATTCCTTTAACTTGACTCCTATGTGATTTTTTAGGGTATGTTAAACATTTATGACAATTGATTACCTATTTATTTAAAACATTATCACTCGACTTTACAGCGATTGCAGCAATTGTTCCAGTTTACAGATATTACAGTTTTATAACTTATAGCTCTGGTATATTATATACTAATCTGCATGCACATTTCTACGGGCAAGACGCGTTGGCCAAATGTATACCACCAAAATCTCCCAATATTTTACGTGGGACATCCACTGTGTGAGGAGGATAACGGGTAAACTGGGGACCAGATACATTAACACAGGGGGTCAAATTTCCGAAATTAAACGAGAACATTCATTTCCTTACACAATCCGATTCTGGAAATAAAAGAACTAGTGCAAATATTCAAATACCCCTCTTTCACGCGTGAACACCGAGACAGACGCACCGAGGGCTCACTTACCCGTCTTCTGTAACACCCCCAGAATATCACGGCCAGCCAGAGGTCTTCCTGGGACCTGGTGGAGGGGATGGTCGAACCACTTGGCCGTGACCAACCTCTCCACCCCAAATCCTGTGACACTGGAACGTCTTTGACTTTTATCTGCCTGTGCTGTCTCTCTGATCCCTCACCCAGGAGTAAGGTTGGCACTACTATACTACAAACTACTTCCCAACGAAGATTTGGCAACGCTTTGTGGAAAGGTGTGAGGAGGATTAGGAAAGTTTATGTGCAGATTCACATTCACGTACAAGAAATGCATAATACACGACACATATAAATACGTATTATGAAGCCTGACACATTTCATTCCACCCGTCCACATGGGTTCTGTTGCACGCGCGGCCGGCCGCATCGTGCAATAAAACTGGCGTCGGAGCCGCCTCCGTTTGTGTTTCCCGGTGCGAGCGAGCAACGAAACCTGCTGCTTATGGAGCGGAAACTACTTTACCTTTTCAAGGGAATCGAGTGTGAACGAATGTATGCCATCGATGCATCTGACTGCCTTATGAGCTAGACTGCTGGGGTACTTATGGATAGTTAATATTTACTTGATGTCATTCGTCATGACTGCATAGGGTTGCTATTAAGAAGGTATCAGTGATTCCCCTTCTGCTGTGCTTGCTTAACGAGTTTGTTGCAGCATAGAACTGGTTTGTCACAGCTTTTGGTACCGTTTGTTGCTTTTGCCATTACCTTTCTTGCGCCACATAGTAGGGTGACGTGACCCTCTTTGGCAGCTCTGACCCATTACATTCTGCTGAAGTCTGCTGCCTGGCTCGCCAGAAACCCCTGTGTTGAGTTTTGCCGTGCCCCATTCTCGATGGAAATGTTTTCACTGCTGCCGCCTCGTGTCGAAACTGCCATAATGTAGCGAGATAGCCTTGCTCTGAGACATTGAAAATTTTACCAGTTTTACTGCCCTTTACAAGGTTAGCATACAACAATAGCCTTACCATGCATAATAATGATATTATGTTTGGCTAGCCTGGGAGCTCCACCTGCAGGAACCCTGGCCACATGGTATAGATCTTTGTAGTTGCCGTCACTTTGCCGACTTGTGTCGATGGGGTGAAATTGTGCTGAAGACAACACAACACGCAGTCCCTAAGTGGATAAAATCTCCTACGTGGAATGAAGCCGAAGACGGGCCACTTACCCGTCGTACCTTGCGCTGACTACAGTGGTATTCACACCCCCTCCAAAGATGTATGGGCAAATTCTGAAAGATCAGCATCTAAAGAGATGGCATTCGCTGAGTATGTACGCTTTCTCCCGGCTGCAGGCCACAGGGCCATTTGGCATGCCTACTGTATTGACGGTAGGCCATTATGGGACAATGCCAGGCCATACCTGCTGTGATGAGGCCCGCTTATGACGCACTCACCACCACCCTCAGTAGGCCCTGAAATGGTAACTGTTGCCTGATCACCCAGGTATTTGGCAGACCTGCACCTTGCTGCTTCTGTGGGTCTATGCAACTGAGATTCTGCCACCACCTCCTAGTCTGAGGCACAAAATAAGCTCCATCCAGTTCTGTGCCATTTGGGTCCATGCCATCTGATGCAGCACTGCAGCCATTGATCCTTGGTTCGTTTATTGACAATCATGTCAATGGGACCACACTAAAAAATAGTCAAATGAAACACTGTTCAGCCGTCTAATTTCCAAGTTGTTATTTTATTGGGCTACTAGTTTTGGTGATACATTACGTCATCTTCAGGCACCCTGACCGACGTGTAGGAAAATTCCAACCTCTGTTTTAGCCGTAAAGAGGCCAGAATAGTATGTATAAATTTCTGCTTGATATAGCAATCACTTCAAACATCATCTGTCAGCGGGGGACTGAAGACGGCGTAATACATCGCCGAAACTGGTAGCCTAATAAAATAACAATTTGGAAATTAGACGCCTGAAAGGTGTTTGATTTGACTATGTGTACTGAACAACTGAGTCTCGCAACCATCTCTGAGAAGATGAACATACACTAGAAAATGTCACCTGCCAGCGGCGCTCAGCCAAGCTGAGGACTCTGACCACCACCGTCGCATCAGCGTCTCATGAGACGGCATTTGCTGACTACTCAGTAAGCAAGCTATCTCCCAGTTGAGTGCGTTTGCCACAGTGATGTTCACCGTTTCTACTATACTGGCAGTAGGAAATTATAGGACAATGTCAGACCATGCTCAGAACGAGTGCATGAACGTTTTTTTGTTTGAGTCTAATGGTACAGTAAGGATTTGATACGCTCACCGACTGTTTGCTGCAGCCACCTTCTAAGGTATACGGTCTCGCTCGTCAGCATATGGTCTCAGGGTGCGCCAGGTCAGAGTAAAATGGTACTTGACAGCTCCCTTCACCCAGTAGCGTCTTTCTGCCTCTATCCGCTGCATTGGCACTATTGTTTAAGGGACGTCGGGCAAGGGCCAAGGAGGCTGTTATTGAACTGCGTTAGTGGATTGATTTATGGCTCAAATACTAATGCAGATTTTGTCTCATTTTCTTGGAGCACTGGAAGTGGTAGCATACCAGTAATTGTCTATTACAACGCCAAAGGCACAATGACATCAACCAAGTATTCGCGGATGCTAGAAGATTGTTTCAATGTGTCTTGGAACAGGAAAGCCAAGGTCAAAGGAATTTGTTTTATGATCGTGCCATGTTTTGTTGAATTTTATGATGTGAGATGTGTTTGTTTATTTATTTTTACTATTGATATGTGTTATTGTTAAATAAGTCGAGCACAAGGAAGGGAGCTAAGTTCATTTCGGAATGTAAAATGTTGACAAACTTTAATCGTGTGGCTGCAGCAACAACCACAGACTGCAGAACCCATTGAGTAGACCCTGCCGCCAGGTGCTAGAATACTGCTGACACAGCATTCTATGCGATACCTTAGACAGCCATAGCAGTGGGTTCAGATTTCACATGCCGTGGCAGAACTCTGGTTTCCATTGTCAGCTACATGACGGGAAGGGGTCTCTTGTTACCAGTTGGTTAGCGGGAGAGATTATAAACACTCGCCGCTCAGTCCATAACAACAGTTGAACTTGTACTACAACTAGTTCAATGACCTCCCACTACAGCCAATGGCATTACAGTCTCAATGTGAGCAGTCGGTCCCACGTGGGGCCAAGGAGGCAGGATTTTCAGCTGTCGCTGGCCCATAAGCCGCTGCTAGATCCCATGGTTCCAGTTCATGAGCTGCCAAGTGTCCGCTCCGAGGCTCCTGGGTTCGGTGGACGCATCTGCACGCCTGGCGCTGACTTCATGGATGCCATGGTGTAAGCTCGCTGGCTACCGCAGTCGCTTTGCTTGCGTCAGCACACATGCAGCTTCGTCCACAGCTGTTGCAATCCACCGCTTGGATGACGAAACACGCCACTGAGACGCCGACAGTAACGACTGTACGGAAGTCTTGCAAAACAATGATAAACTGGATGAACCCACCTACTCCCACACTCGCTGTGATACTAGTAGCCCGCAATCCACTGCTCTTAGGCAGAAGCAGCGACTATCCTGCTTTATACTGATGTCTGCATCTGCGATACCATTACAATGAATTGTTTCAACCGTATTTCTTCTCTCTCTCTCTCTCTCTCTCTCTCTCTCTCTGTGACTTTTACCATGTCTTGTTTGCTATAGTCCAGAATAAGACATCGTGAAATATCGTAAGGCGCTCTGCCCAAAGTAAATCTTTGTCTTCAGTAACCTTTTAAGATGTGCGGCAAAATATTTTTAAGAGCTGTGTCTTTGGACAGAAAATTTATTCACGGCTTTGTCGCGGGATTATCGTCGAGCAAAGAGTGGAGATCTGTAGGGAGAGAAAGAGATATGGAGAGAGAAACAAGAAAGTTCAAAGCCAAACGCGTAACAGGATCGTCATATGAGAAGGTTTTGGGCAGGTAATACATGGAGAACTGGTCGTGTAGCGAAGAATGTATGAACCTGTGCCGCAGTAAGTGGATATTGTTCCTAGTTTCATATAAAACATTCAGTATTTATTATTCGGTTATCTTGTGTGTGACTGCAATACAACTGGAAGAATGAAGGCAGAATGTAAATTACGATAATCTGAAGACACTGAATCGGAAAGCAACTTTAATTACTAGACCATGTGAATAGTGGAACGAAGGGGCAACCGGGCATTCTGTTGTCTATTAATTGTCACGGTGAACTGAAAGAACCTAGAAAGGAGTAAAACAGCTTGTAGTAACCATTGGCTACCTCAGACCGCTTTTATTCCTATCAGCAGCTGTAGTGCTCGGTCTCTGATAACCACGGCTAACTACCTGTCTTCCTTTTTATATATTCCACATGTTCATCTTAATTTTTATGGTTTCTGCTTCGGGTTTCATTCAGCTCTTTGTTCCTTATATTGCAAGGAAGCAAGAGGTGCAAGATTTTTCGCAGCAAAAGCTTCTCTTTTTAACATCTGCATCTACGTGATTACTCTGCAACTCACAATATAGTGCCTGGCAATGGGTTCAATGGACCACCTTCACGCTGTCTCTCTACCGTTCCAATCTCGAACTGCGAGCGGGAGAAACGAGCACTTAAATTTTTCCATGCGAGCCCTGATTTCTCTTATTTTATCGTGATGATCTTTTCTCCCAACGTAGGTGGGTGCCAGCAGAGTGTTTTCTCAGTCAGAGGAGAGAACTGGTGATAGAAAGTTTCATGAAAAGATCCCGTCGCAACGAAAAACCCCTTTGTTTTAATGATTGACACTCCAATTCACGTAACGTATATGTGGTACTATCTCCCCTATTTCGCGACAGTACAAAACGAGCCACCCTTCTATGAACGGATCCCACACCTTTATTAAGTGATTTAAGCTACTTTCCTACACCGAGGATATCCAATTCTATGTTTCTCATCTTGGCAGTTGTTCTTGATTGGAATTCAGGAATATTTACTTCGCCTGCTCTGATGAAAGAGTTTCGGTAAACCGTGTTTAATAACTTGCTTTAGTGTCACTGTCATAAGTGACTTCACCGTTGTTATCGCCCAGTGAATGTACTGATTGCGTCTTGCCACTGGTGTGCTTTATGTATGATTAGAATCTCTTTGGGTTTCCTGCCAGATTCCGAGTCAGATTTTCGTTGTGGAAATTATTAAAAACATCTCACATTGAAGTATGCGCTATATTTCTAACTTCTGTAAAACTTTGCCAATCTGGGAGATTTTGCGGTCTTTTAAATTTGGCGTGCTATTTTTTTGTTGCTTCTGCAATGGCGATCTGACTCGTTTAGTGTAGCATGGAGGATCAGTACTCTCACTTATTAATTTATGTGATATATATCTCTCAATTGCTGCATATACTATCTCTTTGAAATCACTTAACATCTTTTCTACGCTTACGTGATCAGATCGGAAGGAGTGGAGACTGTTGCATAAAAAGGTGTTATGAGCATTTTTATCAGCTTTTTTAAATAGATGTTCTTTTGTTTCTTTTTTAAGGTTGTAGCTGTTATGTTCTACATCTACATCTACATTTATACTCCGCAAGCCACCCAACGGTGTGTGGCGGAAGGCACTTTACGTGCCATTGTCATTACCTCCCTTTGCTGTTCCAGTCGCGTATGGTTCGCGGGAAGAACGACTGTCTGAAAGCCTCCGTGCGCGCTCGAATCTCTCTAATTTTACGTTCGTGATCTCCTCTGGAGGTTTAAGTAGGGGGAAGCAATATATTCGATACTTCATCCAGAAACGCACCCTCTCTAAACCTGGCGAGCAAGCTACACCACGATGCAGAGCGCCTCTCTTGCAGAGTCTGCCACTTGAGTTTGCTAAACACCTCCGTAACGCTATCACGGTTACCAAATAACCCTGTGACGAAACGCGCCGCTCTTCTTTGGATCTTCTCTATCTCGTCCATCAACCCGATCTGGTACGGATCCCACACTGATGAGCAATACTCAAGTATAGGTCGAACGAGTGTTTTGTAAGTCACCTCCTTTGTTGATGGACTACATTTTCTAAGGACTCTCCCAATGAATCTCAACCTGGTATCCGCCTTATCAACAATTAATTTTATGTGATCATTCCACTTCAGATCGTTCCGCACGCGTACTCCCAGATATTTTACAGAAGTAACTGCTACCAATGTTTGTTCCGCTATCATATAATCATACAATAAAGGATCCATCTTCCTATGTATCCGCAATACACTACATTTATATATGTTAAGGGTCAGTTGCCACTCCCTGCACCAAGTGCCTATCCGCTGCAGATCTTCCTGGATTTCGCTACAATTTTCTAGTGCTGCAACTTCTCTGTATACTACAGCATCATCCGCGAAAAACCGCATGGAACTTCCGACACTATCTAATAGGTCATTTATATATATTGTGAAAAGCAATGGTCCCATAACACTCCCCTGTGGCACGCCAGAGGCTACCTTAACGTCTGTAGACGTCTCTCCATTGGTAACAACATTTTGTGTTCTGTTTGCTAAAGACTCTTCAATCCAGACACACAGCTGGTCTGATATTCCGTAGGCTCTTACTTTGTCTATCAGGCGACAGTGCGTAACTGTATCGAACGCCTTCCGGAAGTCAAGGAAAATAGCATCTACCTGGGAGCCTGTATCTAATATTTTCTGGGTCTCATGAACAAATAAAGCGAGTTGGGTCTCACACGATCGCTGTTTCCGGAATCCATGTTGATTCCTACATAGTAGATTCTGGGTTTCCAAAAACGACATGATACGCGAGCAAAAACATGTTCTAAAATTCTACAACAGATCGACGTCAGAGATATAGGTCTATAGTTTTGCGCATCTGCTCGACGATCCTTCATGAAGACTGGGACTACCTGTGCTCTTTTCCAATCATTTGGAACCCTCCGTTCCTCTAGAGACTTGCGGTACACGGCTGTTAGAAGGGGGGCAAGTTCTTTTGCGTACTCTGAGTAGAATCGAATTGGTATCCCGTCAGGTCCAGTGGACTTTCCTCTGTTGAGTGATTCCAGTTACTTTTCTATTACTTGGACACTTATTTCGATGTCAGCCATTTTTTCGTTTGTGCGAGGATTTAGAGAAGGAACTGCAGCTTTGGAAAAAGGTGTTTAGTGTTTCAGCTTTACGCGTGTCATCCTTTGTTTCAATGCCATTATCATTCTGGAGTGTTTGGACACGCTGTTTCGACCCACTTACTGATTTAACGTAAGACCAGGACTTCCTAGGATTTTCTGTTAAGTCGGTACATAGACTTTTATTTTCGAATTCACTGAACGCTTCACGCATAGCCCTCCTTACGCTGCCCGCATCTCGTGGTCGTGCGGTAGCGTTCTCGCTTCCCACGCCCGGGTTCCCGGGTTCGATTCCCGGCGCGGTCAGGGATTTTCTCTGCCTCGTGATGGCTGGGTGTTGTGTGCTGTCCTTAGGTTAGTTAGGTTTAAGTAGTTCTAAGTTCTAGGTGACTTATGACCACAGCAGTTGAGTCCCATAGTGCTCAGAGCCATTTGAACCAGCCTCCTTACGCTAAATTTGACATCGTTTAGCTTCTGTTTGTCTGAGAGGTTTTGGCTGCGTTTAAACTTGGAGTGAAGCTCTCTTTGCTTTCGCAGTATTTTCCTAACTTTGTTGTTGAACCACGGTGGGTTTTTCCCCGTCCCTCACAGTTTTACTCGGCACGTACCTGTCTAAAACGCATTTTACAATTACCTTGAACGTTTTCCATAAACACTCAACATTGTCAGTGTCGGAATAGAAATTTTCGTTTTGATCTGTTAGGTAGTCTGAAATCTGCCTTATATTACTCTTGCTAAAGAGATAAACCTTCCTCCCTTTTTTAATATTCCTATTAACTTCCATATTCAGGGATGATGCAACGGCCTTATGATCACTGATTCCCTACACTTACAGAGTCGAAAAGTTCGGGTCTGTTTGTTATCAGTAGGTCGAAGATGTTATCTCCACGAGTCGGTACTTTGTTTAATTGCTCGAGGTAATTTTCGGATAGTGCACTCAGTATAATGTCACTCGATGCTCTGTCCCTACCACCCGTCCTAAACATCTGAGTGTCCCAGTCTATCTGGTAAATTGAAATCTCCACCTAATACTACAACATGCTGAGAAAATTTATGTGAAATGTATTCCAAATTTTCTCTCAGTTGTTCTGCCACTAATGCTGCTTAGTCGTGAGGTTGGTAAAAGGAGCCCACTATTAACCTAGCTCGGTTTTTGAGTGTAACCTCCACCCATAATAATTCACAGGAACTATCCACTTCTACCTCACTACAGGATAAACTACTACTAACAGCGACAAACACGCCACCACCTGTTGCATGCAATCTATCCTTTCTAAACACCGTCTGTGCCTTGCTTCAGCCAGCTTTCTGTACCTATAACGATTTAAGCTTCGGTGCTTTGTATCAGCGCTTGAAGTTCCGGTACTTTACCAATGCAGCTTCGACAGTTTACAATTACAATACCGATTGCTGCTTGCTCCCCGCATGTCCTGACTTTGCCCCGCACCCTTTCAGCCTATCAGCAAATGTCTTGTTGTCGGTAATCCCTGTATTCGTCATGATACTCCCTATTTGTCCAAGATTATTTGTTGCTAAGAGGTTTGCTTAAAAAGGTGTTGTGGTGTCACCGTCAGACACCACACTTGCTAGGTGGTAGCCTTTAAATCGGTCGCGGTCCGTTAGTATACGTCGGACCCGCGTGTCGCCACTATCAGTGATTGCAGACCGAGTGCCGCCACAGGGCAGGTCTAGAGAGACTTCCTAGCACTCGCCCCAGTTGTACAACCGACTTTGCTAGCGATGGTTCACTGACAAAATACGCTCTCATTTGCAGAGACGATAGTTAGCACAGCCTATTGATACTGTGAATAATGTACCGTCAAGAGCGACGTTCACCATTAATGGATTAAAGTTAAGTATTCCACCAGCTACGTCCGTTTTTTTCTGGATTCTGGTTTCCTTGTCCTGTTCCAGACCTCACGCCAGCCTGCGTGAGCTGAAGCGCGTTCCTTTCGGCTTCCTCTGGTAACACGGTGTTGGCTCTCCTGCCAACCACAACAGGTGTTATGAGTTTTTTTATCAGCTTTTTAAAATAGATGTTCTTTTGTTTCTTTTTTATGGTTGTAGGTGTTATGTTATTCAGCCTATCAGCAAAAGCCTTGTTGTCGGTAATCCCTGTATTCGTCATGATACTCCCTATTTGTCCAGGATTATTTGTTGCTAAGAGGTCAAGTAGGCTTTCGCAACCATTTAACCTTCTAGTGGGCTCGTTAACTAATTGTTCAAAATAATTTTCCGAGAAAGCATTCAGTACAATTTCGGATGACATTTTATGCCTGCCGCCAGCATTAAACGTATAATTTTTCCAGCATGTATAGGGTAGACTGAAGTCACTGCCCACTATAACTGTATGATTGCGGTACCTATTAGAAATGACACTCAAGCTTTCTTTGAACTGTTCAGCAACTATATCTTCTGAGTCGGGGTGGGGGGTTCGGTAAAAATCCAATCAATAGTAAAGTCCGATTGTCAAGTATAACCTCTACCCATACTATTTCGCAGGAACTATCTACTTCAATTTCACTACAAGGTAAATTATTTCTGACAGGAATAAATACTCTACCACCACCTGTATTTAATCTATCCTTGCGGAACACTGTTAGGTCGTCTGAAAAACTTTCGGCTGAACTTATTTTCGGCTTTAGCAAGCTGTCCGTACCTATAACTATTTGAGCTTCAGTGCTTTCTGTTAGGGCTTGAAGCTCTGGTTCTTTCTCAACACAGCTACGACAATTTACACTTACAATACCGATCGTTTCTACAACTACGTTAGTGTGTTTTACCTGCCCTTTTTACACGGACTGCCTTTCTGTGGTTTCATGAGACCCTCGAACGTAAAAATTCGCCCAGTTCCTTCCACACAGCCTCCTCTACCCTTGCAGCCACTTCCTGTATGTAGTGGCTCCTGACCTATTAAGTGGATCCCGGAAACCTACCACCCGATGGCACAAGTCAAGGAATCTACAGCCTAACAAGTAGTATTATGGTATCCCCGGACTACATTTGATATTCTGCTATATAAATCGTCTCACACATAGCAAAATTTTGTGTAATGTCTTCGAGTTTCACCTAACCCAACAGAAATTTGTTCAATGTAGTTTACTTCAGTCAGTGCTCAGACGCTTGTTCAGTGGCTATACTCGTTTTGACAAAGAGGTAGTTCTGAGTAGCCCATAAATATTTACTGACCGCTGGCTGCGCCCGACACTGCAGAACTGCTAAATGTAATGAGAATGTGCGTAAAGGAATGAAGTCTAAGCGATGTGCCATTCCACTTGCTCTTACACTACGGAATTGAGATACAATTAGTTTCCTCGAGCACCGAACCGATGTTTTGTTGATATGCTATAGATAACTCGTCATCAATTCGTACAGGCCAGTAACGAACAGAACCATCGAAGTAAACACGTATATGACATGTGTAAATAAGGGCAGAAAATTAGAGGTAAGTGCGTAGGGCCGGCCGCGGTGGTCGTGCGGTTCTAGGCGCTCCAGTCCGGAGCCGCGCTGCTGCTACGGTCGCAGGTTCGAATCCTGCCTCGGGCATGGATGAGTGTGATGTCCTTAGGTTAGTTAGGTTTAATTAGTTCTAAGTTCTAGGGGACTGATGACCACAGCAGTTGAGTCCCATAGTGCTCAGAGCCATTTGAACCATTTTTTTAAGTGCGTAGGGACTTCAGAAACTAGGTTACACATATCGCCTAACACTACGACGATTGGCAACAACAGTGACACACTGTCGGAGAAGAGTACCTGTTCAGGGTTTTCTGCAGATGCGGTTCTCCTGCGTTACTGTTAAGAGGGGTACAGGGGTATCGCAGCGTGAGGGGGGGGGGGGGGGGGGGGAGCTCTGCGGCGGTAACTGGAGAGGTACTCCAAAGTTGAATGCTAGACAGTGCGTTCAAAAAGCCTGAATTGGACGCAACTTCACCAGGCCATTGTGTTGCTGGGATGTATGCACCAAACGCAATGTCGTGTAAGTGAAGTGGTGCCAACATGTCCACTAAGGCCGCACAGACGGGGGTGATGATCCGCATTACAGTCCAGATCTTGCACCATGTGGTTTCATATTTTTGATAAGAACTGAACGATTGGTGGAACGTTTGCAGAGACACGGTGACAATGTCAACAACGGGGTCATGTACTCCTTTTCTGCGTCACTTTAAAGTATTATCAAGTATTCAATAAAAATTACTTGGCCTGCCATCATACACTATTGGCCATTTAAATTGCTACACCAAGAAGAAATGCAGATGATTAACCGGTATTCATTGGACAAATATATTATACTAGAACTGACATGTGATTACATTTCAACGCAATTTAGGTGCATAGATCCTGAGAAATCAGGAACAACCACCTCTGGCCGTAATAACGGCCTTGATACACGTGGTCATTGAGTCAAACAGAGCTTGGATGGCGCGTACAGGTAAAGCTGCCCGTGCAGCTTCAATACAATACCACAGTTCATCAACAGTAGTGACTGTCGTATTGTGACGAGCCAGTTGCTCGGCCACCATTGACCAGACGTTTTCAGCTGGTGAGAGACCTGGAGAATGTACTGGTCAGGGCAGCAGTCCAACATTTTCTGTATCCAGAAAGGCCCGTACAGGACCTGCGACACGCGGCCGTGCATTATCATGCTGAAATGTAGGGTTTCGCAGGGATCGAATGAAGCGTAGAAAAAAATGGTTCAAATGGCTCTGAGCACTATGGGACTCAACTGCTGAGGTCATTAGTCCCCTAGAACTTAGAACTAGTTAAACCTAACTAACCTAAGGACATCACAAACATCCATGCCCGAGGCAGGATTCGAACCTGCGACCGTAGTGGTCTTGCGGTTCCAGACTGCAGCGCCTTTAACCGCACGGCCACGTCGGCCGGCAATGAAGCGTAGAGCCACGGATCGTAACACATAATGTAACGTCCACTGTTCAAAGTGCCGTCAATGCGAACAAGAGGTGACCGAGACGTGTAACCAATGGCACCCCATACCATCACGCCAGGTGATACCCCAGTATGGCGAAGACGAATACACGCTTCCAATGTGCGTTCAGCGCGATGTCGCCAAACACGGATGCGACCATCATGATGCTGTAATCAGAACCTGGATTCATCCCAAAAAATGACGTTTTCCCATTCGTGCACCCAGGTTCGTCGTTGAGTACACCATCACAGGCGCTCCTGTCTGTGATGCAGCGTCAAGGGTAACCACAGCAATGGTCTCCGAGCTGATAGTACATGCTGCTGCAAACATTGTCGAGCTGTTCGTGCAGATGGTTGTTCTCTTGCAAACGGCCCCATCAGGTGACTCAGGGGTCGTGACGTGGCTGTACGATCCGTTACAGCCATGCGGATAAGATGTCTGTCATGTCGCCTGCTAGTGATACGAGGCCGTTGGGATCCAGCACGGCGTTCTGTATTACCCTCCTGCACCCACCGATTCCATATTCTGCTAACAGTCATTGGATCTCGACCAACGTGAGCAGCAATGTCGCGATACGATAAACCGCAATCGCGACAGGCTACAATCCGACCTTTATGAAAGTCGGAAACGTGATGCTACGCATTTCTCCTCCTTACACGAGGCACCACAACAACGTCTCACCAGGCAACGCCGGTCAACTGCTGTTTGTGTATGAGAAATCGGTTGGAAACTTTCCTCATGTCAGCACGTTGTAGGTGTCGCCACCGGCGCCAACATTGTGTGAAAGCTCTGAAAAGCTAATCATTTGCGTATCACACCATCTTCTTCCTGTCGGTTAAATTTCGCGTCTGTAGCACGTCATCTTCGTGGTGTAGCAATTTTAATGGCCAGTAGTGTAAAATGTAACGTACGTTGTGAGGAGGTCTCGTGTTAACTCAAGACAAAGAATATGAGAATGCGAAACCGCAAAGAATTAGGCTATGTACTTCAACAATTTGTGTTTCCCCATAGATAATGTACATTAATTAGGTGACCAAAATTGTTTTGTGTTTTGCGAAGTGAAGATTTAAGAAAACAAAATATATTTATGAAATAAATGTGAGCCAATCAACACTTCTGAAGAGGTTTCAAGTAGTAATACCGCCAACAAAATGACGAACTAAACAGTTTGGTGATACCTATGCAAGACGTTTGTAATACAATCAGTAATCATGACTTAAGAAGAACATTTCGTCGATGACCTAGGGAATTACAAACGCATTCTACACTGTCAGCATTTTGATTGATGGAAAACACTTGAAAAGGGTTATATATATTCAGTTCATCTGCTGATAATTTGATGTTCGTAGGTGGGTGCGAGAGATGGAGCATTAAGTGTCGTATAAACGTTTCTGATGCGGAGTTACATTAAGAGCTGTTAAAAGTTAAGAAGAGAAACGTGGCATTCATAGCTCGGATCATAGAAACGACCGTTTCCAACTGGGCGTGCACTATCCTGGTGTATGAAACTGCAGATGCGCACCCAGAGACGAGTAAAGCGTAAACAACACGACAAACTCGGGTGTGTTATTTAATAGCATGATTGCGCTGCCCGCAGCTGTCACATCGCGGGATGAATTGCGGCTGTGTGCCACACGTGTCCACTTAAGAGAGTGACTCGGCCGCCAGCAGGTGCTAATTAAAAACCCACTTAGTAGAATGGCCTTCTGTGCTGCGTCGCATTTAATCAATGCGCTACGGCTTTAATTACTCTTATAATGGACTTCGTGTCAAAGCGGTGACGTCACTTATTCGTCATTGCTTCTAATGAACGGTCCCGGCATCCGCTCTTGATCAGAAAAGCGATACGCCGCTTGAAGTAATTGGTATGAGACCATATTGAGCAGTCCTAACGAATACGTGTTCGGCGCTCACATCTGATGTCAGATGCAGAAATGAGCAGTCCTGACTTAGAGTAAGGCAGTTTCGGCCACTCAGTTCAGATTTGTGTAGTCTTGTACATCCAGTCGTGAAGTGATTCTGTAGAAAGTGGTACACCCGAGATCGGACACGTAATCAATTATTCAGCTGCCGGCCGGGGTGGCCGAGCGGTTCTAGGCTCTACCGTCTGGAGCCACGCGACCGCTACGGTCGCAGGTTCGAATCCTGCCTCGGGCATGGATATGTGTGATGTCCTTAGGTTAGTTAGGTTTAAGTAATTCTAAGTTCTAGGGGACAGATGACCTCAGAAGTCCCACAGTGTTCAGAGACATTTGAACCACTTTGAATGATTCAGCTCTTTAATTTTGTATGCTGTCCATCGGAAATGTGTGACTATGTACGTATAAACATTAAATATTCTACTCAAAGCGTGAGAAATATCTCCTGTAGCTACGAGTAATACGGCGGTTATGATTTCCTGTAAGAAAATGCTGGGATTTAAGTCCAAGGTAGTAGTAGTAGAGGGGTTTTGGGGGCGCACGACAGCAAGGTCTTCAGCGCCCGATCAGTAACATAGTGAGACGGGTGTCAAGAAAAACACTCTGAACAGTTACAGAAAACGGAACATAAAACACGGGGAAAAACCATTGAAAAATATGTGCTCACCCACACCGAAGCGTGGGATGAAGCAGGGCGTCAACAGTAAAACATGGACAACACAGGAAGAAAATGGTAGAGGGAGCTATAACAATGTAGCAGATGGAAGTGACTGGCTGACCACAAGGGAAAAAGGGAGGAGTCAGCCACTCTGCAATACACTAAAACCTCCAGCCTAAAAGTTTAGGCCAGAGTCCGGACACATCACAAAACTTAAAAACCCTAGACACACACGTCTCATCGTCAGCTAAAACACAAGGGAGATCCCCAACAACTTGTGCTTCTGCCCTTGCATCACGGTATAAAATACAGTCGGTTAAAATGTGTCGGACAGAGATGTGCACACCACAAGCGGCACAAAACGGAGGATCCTCTCGCCGTAATAAATAGCTATGCGTCAGAGGACAGTGCCCAATCCGCAGACGTGTGAGGACCACCTCTTCCCGCCTGAGCAACCGGCGGGAGGAACGCCACGGCCGAGTGGTTGACTTTACCGACCGCAGTTTATTGGCCGTCACCGCCAGCCATTCGTCCTCCCACAACTCCATGCACTTCCTGTGGAGTGCAGCGATGACTGACTGCAAGGGGATAGGACACTGGACCACATCCTGCTCTCTGCAGGCCTCCTTGGCAGCTCGATCAGCCTGTTCATTGCCCCATATGCCGACATGACCAGGCACCCAGCAGAAGGATACCTCTTTACCCCGCTGTTGGAGCAAGTACAGTTGGTCATGTAT
Organism: Schistocerca americana; assembly: GCF_021461395.2. NCBI lineage: Eukaryota > Metazoa > Arthropoda > Insecta > Orthoptera > Acrididae > Schistocerca > Schistocerca americana. Next base: position 318,376,912 of record NC_060123.1, read on the forward strand.
CAACTGGACCATCTCCTCAGTCGGGTATAGGCTCTGCAGCGATTGTAAGGCACTAAGAGAATCGGAGCAGAGAAGAAATCGATCGCCCCGAATACGATGCATCTGCTCCAGTGCCTTCAGGATCGCGTGGAGCTCCGCTGCGAAAACGGTATATTCAGCAGGGAGGCGAATCCGGGTGACACGATCAGGGAATACCACAGAACAGCCAAGGAAAGTCTCCTGTTTCGAGCCATCAGTATAAACGACAGTGAAACCGTGATGCACATCTAAAATGTTAAAAAACAGAGATTGGAACGTAAAATCGGGTGTGCCATCTTTCTTAAAACGAGTCAAATCTAAAATAAGTTTGGGACGCCGGAGGAGCCCAGGTGGAGATCTGCTCCAACCGCGACATAAAACACGAAGACCAGCCACAGACATCGCAGCGAGGCAATCCTGTGCGCGAATCCCATAGGGCTGCGTCGCACGTTGCCGGTTATGAAATAACCGTGCCAGAGGAGGCTGAGCAACGGTATGGTATGCAGGTGTGTAGGGTGTGGACAAAGTTTTATACGCCTGGCGTACCGTAAGTAGCCGTCGCCGCAAATGAAGTGGCGGTTCACCTGCCTCTGCACAGACGCTTGGTATGGGGCTAGTTCGGAATGCCCCAGTGGCCAACCGAAGCCCTTCATGGTGCACAACGTCCAACATCTTTAAGTAAGTAGGCCTCGCAGACCCATACACCGTGCACCCATAATCGAGCCGAGATCGCACAAACGCCCGGTAAAACTGGAGCAGACAAGTCCTGTCAGCTCCCCATGTACTGTGGCTAAGACATTTTAAAATACTTAAAGCCTGAAGCGACCGCCGTTTCAGGTCTTTAAAATGAGGTAACCACGTCAGCCTCGAGTCAAAAAGGAGACCCAGAAATCTCACCGTGTCTTTAAAAGTAAGAATAGCGTCCCTCAAGCGCAAATCAGGAAAGGTTAAAATCGAACGAGAACGGTTAAAAAGAACACATACAGACTTCTCGGTGGAAAACTTAAATCCACTCTTCTGCGCCCAGTGATCCAAACGCCTAATCGTAAGTTGCAACTGACGAGTTGTCGTTGCAAGGCTTGAAGAAGAGCAGAACAAAGAGAAATCATCCACAAACAAAGAACACTGGACAGGACTTCTCACTAGGGACGTAATGCTACACTCCTGGAAATTGAAATAAGAACACCGTGAATTCATTGTCCCAGGAAGGGGAAACTTTATTGACACATTCCTGGGGTCAGATACATCACATGATCACACTGACAGAACCACAGGCACATAGACACAGGCAACAGAGCATGCACAATGTCGGCACTATTACAGTGTATATCCACCTTTCGCAGCAATGCAGGCTGCTATTCTCCCGTGGAGACGATCGTAGAGATGCTGGATGTAGTCCTGTGGAACGGCTTGCCATGCCATTTCCACCTGGCGCCTCAGTTGGACCAGCGTTCGTGCTGGACGTGCAGACCGCGTGAGACGACGCTTCATCCAGTCCCAAACATGCTCAATGGGGGACAGATCCGGAAATCTTGCTGGCCAGGGTAGTTGACTTACACCTTCTAGAGCACGTTGGGTGGCACGGGATACATGCGGACGTGCATTGTCCTGTTGGAACAGCAAGTTCCCTTGCCGGTCTAGGAATGGTAGAACGATGGGTTCGATGACGGTTTGGATGTACCGTGCACTATTCAGTGTCCCCTCGACGATCACTAGTGGTGTACGGCCAGTGTAGGAGATCGCTCCCCTCACCATGATGCCGGGTGTTGGCCCTGTGTGCCTCGGTCGTATGCAGTCCTGATTGTGGCGCTCACCTGCACGGCGCCAAACACGCAGACGACCATCATTGGCACCAAGGCAGAAGCGACTCTCATCGCTGAAGACGACACGTATCCATTCGTCCCTCCATTCACGCCTGTCGCGACACCACTGGAGGCGGGCTGCACGATGTTGGGGCGTGAGCGGAAGACGGCCTAACTGTGTGCGGGACCGTAGCCCAGCTTCATGGAGACGGTTGCGAATGGTCCTCGCCGATACCCCAGGAGCAACAGTGTCCCTAATTTGCTGGGAAGTGGCGGTGCGGTCCCCTACGGCACTGCGTAGGATCCTACGGTCTTGGCGTGCATCCGTGCGTCGCTGCGGTCCGGTCCCAGGTCGACGGGCACGTGCACCTTCCGCCGACCACTGGCGACAACATCGATGTACTGTGGAGACCTCACGCCCCACGTGTTGAGCAATTCGGCGGTACGTCCACCCGGCCTCCCGCATGCCCACTATACGCCCTCGCTCAAAGTCCGTCAACTGCACATACGGTTCACGTCCACGCTGTCGCGGCATGCTACCAGTGTTAAAGACTGCGATGGAGCTCCGTATGCCACGGCAAACTGGCTGACACTGACGGCGGCGGTGCACAAATGCTGCGCAGCTAGCGCCATTCGACGGCCAACACCGCGGTTCCTGGTGTGTCCGCTGTGCCGTGCGTGTGATCATTGCTTGTACAGCCCTCTCGCAGTGTCCGGAGCAAGTATGGTGGGTCTGACACACCGGTGTCAATGTGTTCTTTTTTCCATTTCCAGGAGTGTATTAATAGCGACGGCAAACAGAGTCACACTTAAAACGCTACCCTGAGGGACACCATTCTCCTGCTCAAAACGATCAGACAGGACGTCACCAATTCGGTATCTAAAATATCGTGGCGAGAGGAAAGACTGAATAAAAAGAGGGAGACAACCACGAAACCCCATTCGTGAAGCTGCGCCAGGATGAGACGCCTCCAAGTGGAATCGTAGGCCCTCTCGATGTCGAAAAATACGCTTAGAAGGTGATGACGGCGGAGGAAAGCTTGTTGTATAGCCGCCTCCAGGAGGGCAAGGTTATCGAAGGTGGAACGAAACCTCCTGAACCCACACTGAAAGCGACTAAGGAGTTGCCGGGATTTTAACATCCAGACAAGGCGGCGGTTGACCATCCGCTCCAAGGTCTTTCCTATGCAACTAGTGAGGGCTATACTACGGTAGCTACTTGGGCTCGTGCGGTCTTTCCCAGGTTTTAAAAAAGGGATTAAAACTGCCTCACGCCACGCGTCAGGAAAGTGACCCGACGCCCAAATGTCATTAAAAAGTGCGAGGAGGAGTTCTCTGTTGCGCATTGTGAGGTGCCATAGCATACTGTAATGGATCCTGTCGTGACCAGGGGATGTGTCACGAGCTCCAGACAATGCAGAATCCAGCTCCCACATAGAAAATGGGTAGTTGTAAGCTTCAGGAGAGGTGGACTGGAAGTTCAGACTACATCTCTCAGCAAGCGCTCTATGGCGCTGGAAACCTGGATCCTGACTGGTTGTTGCAGTAACGGTGGCAAAATACGCTGCCAGAGTCTGGGCAATGTCTCGCGGCTCCGTGTGGAGAGTGCCGTTAGTCATTACAGCAGCTATGGGGCACCTCCCTCCTCTGCCAGAAATTCTCCGGATGGTCTCCCACACAATGGAACTTTTGGTGTAACGATTAATGGTGTTCAGGAACGTTTGCCACGACCTCTTCTTGCTCTCACGAATAATGCGGCGACATCTTGCCCTCGCCACCCGAAAGGCTGCAAGATTCTCAGCAGTCGGCCGACACTTGAACCGACGCAGAGCCGCACGCCTGGTCCTGATTGCAGAGCGGCAGTCGGCACTCCACCAAGGCACAGGTGGCCTTTTCCGGTGGCCTGTGGACTGTGGAATGGACGCTGCAGCGGCGTGGTGGACCGTGTGGGTAATATGATCCACCCACATCTCAACATTCGCACAGTGTTCGTATTGGGCCAACTGGCTATAAAGCGTCCAGTCAGCACCCATCGTGGTGGTCTCCTTTCGGGGCCCACGCCATCTGGCAGGTGAATCCAGATTGGGAAATGATCACTGCCGTGCAAGTCAGCGACCACTTCCCAGCGAGCACTGGCGGCAAGAGCTGGAGAGCAAAGCGAGAGATCAATGGCAGAGGACGACCCAGTCGCCGTGAAGAAATGAGTACTCTGTCCTCCATTGAGCAAGTAGGCACAGGATGACAGGAAAAGCCTCTCAATTACTCTACCCCTGGGGCAGGTAATTGCAGAGCCCCAAAGCACATTGTGGGCATTAAAATCACCACAAATAATGAATGGCTGGGGGAGCTGTGTAATAAGGTCGGTGAGGGCCGCTTCATCAAGAGCATCATGTGGGGTAAGTAAAGTGAACATACAGTCAATGGATGACGCACGTGCACGGACACAGCGACGGCCTGTAAAGTCGTCGTAAGTGAGAGAGGCGAGGAGTGGTAGTCCGTCCTGACGAAAATACCGACGCCTCCTCTAGCTCTCTCTCCACGCAGGTCGTCCTGTTTGTGGAGTGTATAGCCTCGTATCTCAGGAGAGTATGAGGGATGGAAATACGTCTCCTGGAGACAGAGACACAGTGGTCTACCCTGAGAGAGTAGACAAAGTTCCTGCACATGCGTCCTGAACCCTTGCAAATTCCACTGGAGTATGGGAGCCAACTATTATGGGGGTAGCACCTTCATCCTGTCTCTCCGACGGGGCGGGGAGACTGCAGCAGGTGGAGGGGCAGGCGTGGGGCGAGATGAATTCCCCACACAGACATCGGATTCGATCAACTCTGGGGAAGAGTCAGAAGAAGCCTCACGGAAAACCACATCTGCATGGTCAGACGGTTTACTACGGGATTTGACCCGCTGTTGTTGCTGTATGGGAGCTTTCTGCGGTTTGGTGGGCTTTGGGGGAGCTGATGTTGGAGTGGTAATGGCTGTACAGGGCTTCAGAACATCCTCAGCTGTTGGAGGCGTCAGGGGCTGGCCCAAGTTCGCCACTGTACCTTTGTCTGCCGTTCGAGTAGGAGCGACTGGCTCTGAAACACCAGCTGCGGTGCAAGTGCACTGACAGCTGCAGGTGTTAGTGCCAACACTCACTACCTCAGTCTGCGTTGAGGCATCGACTTTTGGAGCAGGCTTCTGTACCAGGGATGCAAAAGATGTAGCAAATGTGGGAGGTTGCATCGACTTATAAATCTTCTTGGCCTCACCATAGGGGATACGCTTGGTCGTTTTTATTTCCTGGACCTTGCGTTCCTCTAAAAATATGCGGCAGTCCCGACTCCAAACAGGGTGGTTCCCAGAGCAATTAATACATTTAGCCGGAGACGAGCAACCAACTCCTTCATGAGCAGCCTGACCACAGTTTCCACAAGTCGCTTCGCCTTTACAGCCGAGGGTGGTATGCCCAAAACGCTGGCATTTGAAACAGCGCATCGGGGCCGGGAAATAAGGCCTCACACTAAGGGGAAGGAAGCCAGCTTTGACATGTTCAGGAAGTTTCGTGCTATTGAAGGTTAGAATAAAGGAGTCGGATTTGACAAGATTGCCATCAACCCTCCTCATGATATGGTGAACATCAACGATACCTGCCGGAGCCCACTCACGTTGCAGTTCTTCCTTGGGAATGTCAACTAGATCCCGGCACGTCACAACACCTTTGCTGTAGTTCAAGGTGCTGTGCAGTTCAGTGTCTATGGCATACTCTCCAAGGCATTTAGCAGATTGGAGTTTAGTTGCTTGCTGGGAAGTGGAAGTTTCCACTAATAAGGTCCCATTACGTAAGCGCTTCACCGATTTTAAGGAGCCACAGATTCCCTCCAATCCCTTTTGTATATAGAAGGGCGAAACCTTCTCAAAACTACCCTCCTTCCGTTTCACAATGAGAAACACATTCGGATTACCAGAATGCATTCTGTTACCTAAGACTGGCCTGTTTAAAGAAGCGCCGGAGTCAGGGGGACTGACTGCACGGGCCCTCTTAAGAGACTGGGTGTTAGAACCTTCCAGCGGCCCACCCTTTCCGCTGGGAGGAAGAAAAGAGGATTTCGAAGGATCCATCTCCGTCCTACGAGCAGCTAGGGAACTACAAGTCCACCTAGACAGAGCCCCGCGTGCCTAGGTAAGCCTTATACAACTGAGGTGCGGCAGGTTCCCCAGAGGTTGCCCGCTATCGACTGTTCCACCTCAACAGCCATGCATCTCATCAGCGCGCAGCACACCTTGAGATTGAGGTTTTTTTTATAGAGGTTTATTCCATCCTCGCGATCCGGGCGGTCAGGCCAAGATCCCCATTCCCTGAGACACACAACGTTCCACCGCCGCGCCGCACGGTGGTCGCTGAAGTATGCTCAGAGCTTGCTCTGACAGGGGACTGGCGGCGCGTACCAGTCCCCAGTTCAGGAACCCCGGGGTCGCCAAGCCCGTACCCAGCAAAGAAATGCTGAGCCCCTGGGGGCTTTAAGTCCAAGTAATGCTTTGGCGGATCATAATTTCATGAAGTATAGGACTCTCTTCCTGTCCCATCACCTGTGAGCCAACGCTCAAACTCTTCACAAATTATTATTTATTTATTTATGAGGCGGGTGAGGTATCAGCAGCATTGTGTGTGGTATGACGCGGCCCACCACGAATTTGTCTCCTGTGCCAACCACATAATATCAGAGTGTCCTTGCAAACAACGTCCTCAATTATTTCTACCATCTATCTCTTTCTTCGTCTGCAGATTTTACCCTCTTTAGTACCCTCAAGTATCAGGACAATTATTCCTTAATGTCTTAATGCCTTTCCTCCTTCTGATTGTTTCCCACATGAGACTCTACTTGCCGACTCTACGGAGAATCTCATTTCTTATTTTGTCAATCCACATAGTTTCTACTACGCTCTATCTGAGGCGTGTATTAATATTCTGAAGTGTTTGAACATAATGTACATCGTATTACCATTTCTATTAGAGTCAGGATTCACCATGATATTTCAAGGCACAAATGATAGTGCTGACAATTTTGTTGTCAGCATTACCTGTAGTTATGTAGGTTCCACATCAGAATCTTGCGTTCGCATATCATATAAGAGAATGGCATATTATTGTGGTACACAGCTATTTCGTATACGTAAGCATGCTGCATAATCATTCTCTCCTGCTCAATACATCTCTCTCTGCTGTGTCAGTCTTGTGGGAGAAAAGGAAAAGAAACATTGTGTCAGCATCTTGGCTCTATTGCTCTGGTAAATTAATGAACTTGAATTAATGGACACCCTTCCATACAAAATACTCACATGGGTCACTGATAACGGGAACCTGTATTTAAACGACTATTTCACTGGAACTAGCTCTATCAGTTTGTCAATTAAGTAATTGCGGTGTTTTCAGTGGAAGTACCTCAATAAGTCTTTTCTATGGAGTTCAGAATATGATACATAGTGCAAAGTGAGTCTGTAAATATCGTTATGAATGTGTATGCTCTGATGTACTCGGTAATTTTCATTGTTGTCTGAAGCCGTAATATTAACCAGAGCTCTTTACACAAGTTCATGTAAATTTTTACGTAGCCTCTGCTGAGGTGTGAAAATGGGGTGTATGATGCTCACATCAGTGACGGTCCTGACACGTCGATAGTGTGCCCGAGTACGGTAAGGCTTTTTCATGTTATATTCGTATCACTGCAATATGACAGGGTTTGTCAAATTACGTTCGCAAGGCGTTATAATATTCAGTCTGACATTGCTGCGTATCTTGATATAATTCATTCAATTTATTAATTTTATGGGGTACTTTGCAACTTTTCTCTTTTATAGTATTAGTCATACATACAGCAGCTGTCTTCAACGTCTCAGATTTTCTTCACTCCGTTCGTCCAAAACCGTGTGCTTTCATCACTATTTTCATTCGTCGTTAAATAAACTTTTTGTTCATTAATTTCCACACGCAAGCCACAGTATTACCAACAAAAGTTTAATGTATTTCATTCACTATTTTCTTGTCAGTTCTCAGAATAAAAATAATCCTAAGGCCAGCATGATTAGCACTCTTTTGACGTCCAGTTATGGAAATGGCTTAAGATTTATGGTCTTAATTTTCAATAAGCTTACTTTTAATCCCTTAAGTGCTTTGTATGCCAATACTACAGCCCACTGAGCGGTTCACGCATATTGGGTAAAATGGCATCAGTCTTCATTGGGTCCCATCAACGGACATAAGCATGCTTTCAGTGCAAATTTCTCTTCCTTTAACAAACAGTTCCTTAAGGTTGACACATCTTCCATAAACGTCAGAAGTATTTTCTAAATTGATATATTTCTTTCGACATCAAAAGCATCATTGTTCAACTGATAGTTCCGATGTCCTTAATTACTTTGTATCCTCATCTGTGAATTTGTTGGTATTTCTCTTCTTCTACAGTGATTTAGGCCTTCTCTGTATCTTCTATCACATTCTTATCGTGTCATTCTACTCTGATTCTTGCGTCGTGCATTGTCTTCATAATATATTCGGTTCGGTGACTCAGGGTAGCGGAAATATCAGACATCTCCGTAAACAATATGTCTTGAAAAAAAAAATGATTTTTTTTTCATTAATCGATTCCTTGGTATCCAGAAATAGGTAGATGTGAAAAATATTACATGTTTGCAATAAAGCTAATTCTTCTCTAACAAAAATCCGAAGATCCTGATTTAGTATTTCTATTTCTTATTTTATACCGGATATTCTAGACAGGTATTGAGTTCCTGGTACAGGTACTGGTTCTGCGTAAGTCCAGAGCACATATTCGCTAGTCCTATTTCATTGCCCGTAACATACTGTTAGATCAATATTTGTTTAAGGACATCGTATCAGACTATATGACCTGCATAGCCTTCTGAAATTTGGTTGCCGTACACGTTGTCCCCTTCAGCATGTATCGAATTACAAAATCAGTCCCGATTACTTTGTTTATCTCCTTCGGGATCTTTGGGAATTTGTTCTGTTTAGGTATCTTTTCTTATTTCTTCGATATAGAATTCCAGCGCTGTTAGTGGTCCAGATAAGTCGTCTATGAACGTTTGAGAAATTTTCCTTGGTCTTCCAGTTTCTTTTTTTTTTTCCTTTACTTTTGCATTGATGTTTTGATACACTAGACGATTACTCTTCGAGATTGACTCTTTTATTTATGGAGTTTATTCTCCAGCTGTTTACACAACTTTGTCAACAATGTTTCTATATCTAATCCACTCTGCGCAGTGCTGTCTGCTCCCAGATTTCCTAACTTACCGTCAACTTTTCCATTTTATTGTCTTACAAGAGGAAATTGCCAAGCTCGCTCTCTGACACAGGTGAAATTGCTATGCTGAAAGACGGGGTGAAATAAAGGGACCTCTATTTTGGCTTGCATGAAATGTATTCGCAATTGTGGATATGGAGAATCATCAGCTGTATCATGGAATGACTTTTGCCGGACCGGGATTTCCCGTTTATCGCGAGCTGTCGCCGTACCACTTTTTCTGAATCGGTCGAGGAGGCCCGGCCACGTTGTCACCGTCTCCTGACAGGGTAAGGGAGAGGCAGCGGGAAGGAAAAATTGTAGCTTTATTAATGTTCTTTTTGTTTATGTATATAGTTTTTTAAATTTCTGTATCTCAGGAAAATAGAAAAGCCCGTCACATCTGAAAAAGAAAAGAAAGAAATCTAGGGTCGAAGTGACATCCTCGACACTCCAATGGGAAGAATATCGTAGGGAATGAAACTGCACAAACCTGAGATTCCTCAACACTCCGGGGGGTCATGAAACGTGCTGCCTACATTGTTCACAAAGTGCGTTTTGTATTTATAGTGATGTCGGATGATGTCACGTTCCTCTAGTAGACAGAGCCAATAAATCATGGCTGGTATCACGGCCCGCAAGAGCACGTAGTGCGATGCGTGTCCTGCAATCCAGCGTTTTGTCGACGTTTTCTGTGAGGGGAAAAAGACTGCGTCTGGGTATAGTAAAGCGTCTGTCATGATTGCTAAGTCATCCGCGCATTGGAGGAGTGCCATGATGCGTTGCTTCAACCGCCAAACATCCTTCGCCTCATCGCACTGTAGACAATGTTCGTCGGTATTCTGCGTGCCACATGTGAGACAGTGTGGGGAATCGACCATGTGAATGTTGTACAATCGTCGACATGTTACGGCAAGAAAAAAGGAATAAAAGTGAGATAGTGTTAATACTTTCATCCTTCTTTACCACCTCTGCATTACTGCAGATGACGTGTCACTGAGCACATTTGTACTGTGCATGCAGTACACGTGAGGTGCCTAGTTGTTTCCACTGCCCTGTGTGGAATACACAAGTTCTTGTACACTTCACTAACCTGCTGTCTTCATGATGATGATGTCCCCAGCGCAGAAAACAGCACGCAGGTCGTGGATTCTTTTTCTTGAGGCTGAAATTAACTTCGCAAGGAACTGCTGCTACGAATAAACTATAACTCATTTGGGATGCCACTCGCGATTTTATTGATATAGACACGAGAAACTATTCTTGATCACAACGTATTGAACATATCTTTCCACAGTCATTATATCTGGCTAAAATAACATGAAATGTTTCCTGCCACAGACAACATGTCTGTCAACTGGAACCGTCAGAACTGGAGAATAAAATTACATGTATCAAATACTACTATTACAGACATCATGTCTGTTCCTAGCGACGGTCGGAACTGTAGTAAATAAAATTGCATGAAACAAATACTGCTATAACAGACAACATGTCTGTCTACTGGAACGATCAGAACTGGAGAGCCGGACTGCCCGAGACACTTTGCACGCCATGCCAACAAGGCGTGACCCGAACGCCACCGAAGTGCAGCGGCAGTAATATCGTCAGTCTTTTGTTTTAGTAATACTTTGATTTTAATAATTTTGAAATGACTGATTGATAGCTGGCTGTTGAGAGATGTTTATTTAAAAAATGAAGTAATTTGGATGATAGGTTTAATTAATAATAGCAACTAAAATTTAACGTTTTGACGCCCTACCGCCGAACACAGCAGCCAATCACAGAGCAGCAGCATCATGCAGGCGGTCTTTCTCACGCGAATGGTACCGAATCTAACATCTGTCACCGGTACCTCATCCCACATTGCGTCATCTCTATGCTTCGTGCATCTCCACTGCCTGGCTGAATAAGCCAGAAATATTACAATGTGACTGTCTTGCGGCCGATAAACATCTATCAAGACGATCTCACTGCCATGGGGAAGAGGGGTGTGTGGACATCTCGCGAGATATGTCGCCAATCCCTCGTTTGGTATTTAAGGTCGATATCATTACTGCCATGATGACGCCTCACGGGTGCTGGAGATTCTCGAGGAAGATATTTGAACATAACTAAATTTAACAAATAATGGCGCTTAGCGGAAAAAAGACGGCTAAATTGTATCTACCGGCTGTTCAAAAGACGGGGGAGAAGAACGTCCAAGATATTCGAAAAATCTCAAATGGCCCTGAGCACTATGGGACTTAACATCTGAGGTCATCAACCCCCTAGTCCGCCCCCCGATAGCTGTGTGGTCAGCGCGACAGACTGTCAATCCTAAGGGCCCGGGTTCGATTCCGGGCTGGGTCGGAGATTTTCTCCGTTCAGGGACTGGGTGTTGTGTTGTCCTAATCATCATCATTTCATCCCCATCGACGCACAAGTCGCCGAAGTGGCGTCAAATCGAAAGACTTGCACCAGACGAGCGGTCTACCCGACGGGATGCCTTCGTCACACGCCATCATCGTCATCATCAACCCCTAGAGCTCAGAACTACTTAAACCTAGCTAACCTAACGACCTCACACACATCCATGCCCGAGGCAGGATTCTAACCTGCTACAGTAGCGGTCGCGCGGTTCCGGACTGAAGCGCCTAGAACCGCTCGGCCACATCGACCGGCCAAGACATTCTAGGTGATGGCGTGTTGCCGTTGGTTCAAGGTCCGTATCGTAGCTCGCAGGCATAGAGCGAGACCTTTCTTCCACACATTCGTGAGATTAAATTCTCTATAACAGTGTAGAAGAGTTAAAGTCTCGTTCAAAATGGTTCAAATGGCTCTGAGCACTATGGGACTTAACTACTGAGGTCATCAGTCCCCTATAACTTAGAACTACGTAAACCTAACTAACCTAGGGAAATCTCACACATCCATGCCCGAAGCAGGATTCGAACCTGCGACCGTAGCGGTCACGCGGTTCCAAACTGACGCGCTTAGAACCGCACGGCCACACCGGCCGGCTAAAGTCTCGTATTTGACCTTAAACAGCATCCCTTGGGTGACACAATATCCAAAGCCCGCTATTAACTTGTCAGCAATATTGTATGGCATTGGCAGTAACCGTGCCGGGTGTGACAGTCGTGAGGCAAGATGAACATTAATATACAGGGTGTTTCAAAATGAATATACGGGTTTTAAGGCTTTGTAGCATATGTTACATTCACCTTAAAATTATAAATAATACACCAAATGAAAGAGAATACAAACAGTTTTCTTACAACTATTCAGTATGAACACCGATCACACGTCCAGTCGATAGTCGAGTTTTTCCGAAACATTGATCAATGTGTTAGTGGTAACTGTTGCAATAACACTGCTTCTAAAGTCGGATAGATCAGCTGGTATCGGAGGCACTTAAACGTGATCGCGTCAGATCGTGTGTGAACGTGGAGGTCGTGCATAAAATGCTGTGTGAGCCGGCCCCTTGCACCCAATCCACCGATCGGATACGACGTCGTTTAACCAGTCGCTTACTGAGTTATGCCAGTGAGACGGCGTACCATCTTGCTCCCAAATAAAGATGTATTGTTCAGCTTCTTGCCATTGAGGCACCGGCCATAGCCATAGCACATCAATATAAGAAAACGTTAGTTACAGTTGATTCACCGAAGAAGAAAGACCCATAAACTTTCCGCGGGGTTATTTCTTGCGGCTAAGTGTGAAAGATTCGCACTCGTTCAACATGTTTTTCAGTCACTCTTTGTTATTTCATACTCTTTCCATTACGCACAGGTATACAAACAAAACTGTTTGGGTTGCTCTTTCATTTGGTGTATTATTTAGAATTGTAAGTTGAACGTAATAAATGCTACAACGCCTTAAGGCAGGTATGTTCATTTTGAAACACACTGTATTACACCCTATGGAACAAGTCATGTGTACGGAGCAAATTGTTGGGTATGTGCACTCTGAGGTGCTGGAGTAGTAACCGGTAGCTCGTCGCCGCTGACTTATGTAGCGATCGGGAGAACAAAACCTCTAAGCATCGCATAATGTTCACCGTTGTAAAGAAGCTGCGCTGAGCAACCAGCCCCATTCCGATGTGCATAATCTTGGTTTTATTCATGTTGACCCCGCTATATGGCGCCACGCCATATGCAGTAAGAAGTGCAAGCACCTTACGTACTTCGTTCTTCGGTGGTACGAGTACCACCAAGTCGTCGTCACTCTGTAACTGCAATATATGATCTGAAGATGGGCAGCTAGCCCGAAACCGGTCATTGAAAATAAAGAATAGCGATCAAAGACTGAAACGCCATATTTTTATTTTTTTAAACAGGAATCTTGCCTACGTCCCAGTCGTTGAGGCTCAGCGTCGAAGGAGCCCCGTGAAAGAGTGGCATGAGAACAGTAATGAAATCCTTGGCTATCGCCATGCGTCACGTGGTCGAGTCAAGGAAATCGTGGTTGATCCTGTCAGAGGTGCGATCAGAATCCTCTTATATGAAAGCCACTCGCATGCAACATACTTCCATCAGGGCAATGACGTCACGGTATTCACCTAGCACAGAGCGGGCGCTTCTCCGAACTCCTAGACAAGTCCAGTTTGTCATAATGTCTTAGCTATTACACTGTTGAGCCTTGCCGACAACATTAGCGCAAAAATTTTGTAGTCAGTACTGAGCTTTGTGAATGGTCGGAATTGATGGGCGCTGACACTCCCTGCCGTTTTCGGTATAGCGACGGAATGACCGTATGAGGGCGCAATAACTCATTGCACATCAACACCCATTGGGCATAATTAGATTCGCAAATTCACCACAAAATTCGAGTGTCAGCACATATGGCACAGTGCGCTTATACGCCACACACTTCTTAAGTGTCATCGTTATTTGACCTTCCGTAAAGCCGTCGGCACACGGACCGTGTTGTCGAACGTCAACGTTGAGCATGCTAAGTTCAACGTGCTGCTAAACACTCAGAAACGATGTGACTTGTGCATACGGTACGTGGGCCTCAACTATGGTACACGCGATCGCAACGCACTCCGGTGGCAGTTGCGGGAAGTTTCTAGTTCATAAATCACACTGTTTACTAATCGGGCGCGCGTAAAATTCCCACGTTAGCTGTATTAAAACGCACATTTCCCCCATTGTCCACGAAAAGGAAAGTACCGTGTCCAATCAATATGGACACAGGCTTATAAAAGTTCCATTGCAAACAGTGCGATACAAATTTGCAATACTTTTTCACATGAGATAAACATTATTTCATCATTCTCACATTTTAGTAAAACCCCAAGGTCAGTCTTACTTGATCACTGTTCCTGCCCAGTAGCAGAATCTTTGCAACACGTGAATTACGAAGCTTAAAAGAAAAAGGAGCAAAGTAGCTTTACACAAGTAGCGCAAGATGTCCTGTACATTAAACCAGTCGAACACCCAAAAAAGTTATATTTACATAACATCAAAAATTATTGTATATATTTATCTTAAACTAATAATAAAGTAACAGAACCTAATGAAAACGCAAATGTTAGGAAAAAAATTGATGTACTGGCGAGTCGCGAACCACCTCCCAAACATAAAAATTTCTCCCCACATTTACGCTGCTCACCACGCTATACCAACATAATTTTGTTGGTTGCCATTTCTAGGATCTTAACACTTGCTGAAAGCTTTAATCGTAGCTACTAACTGAAATTTAATTATAATAAATTGTACCAAGAACAATGCATTTTGGGTGCATCCTCAGTGTATTTCTGCCTTCAAATAGCGTAGTCTCATAATACGCAAGTATCAATAATTCTTTTGCCGCGAATATGATGTTTCCCATTATTTTATTGCAACGGATCACACAGTTAATAACGGGTTTTCCGGTGATTCTCAATTTGCTGGTGTTCAGAAACGGCTTATATACGTGTAGGTATGAAATGAATGCCAATATGGTGCCTCACAACTTTGTGCTGAAAGGAGATGGCGTGCATGTGACGTAGGTGGCGCTGTGCCATCTCATTTGTCAACGCTCAGACGCACGCTCAGAATATCTGACATGCTAGATATTGCTCTGCACGCTCGGAAAGACTCCCGAACGTGCTATTCCACGCTGTGACATTAGAAACTCGGCACGCTCAACGATCAACGTTCGGATGCACGGTCCGTGTGCCGACGGCTTTAGGAGTTCCAACAACGCCGCTGCATCCAAACCATCCACCCCTGTGTGCGTCAGTCGCAATGTCTTCTCACATCCGATCGTCCATCGGCGTCCCGGCGAAAAGGAGGCGGCAGTGATTTAGGGACCCAGCAGCAATGTCCTTTTGTGACATCAAGGGCCGAACATCTCTGCCATGAAGCACTGTGATCAACGATTGACGGGTAAGCGCATGTTCTCTGGACGCATGATGCATAGAAACTCATTTTTCATCGACGTTGTCCAAGCATGAGCACAGATCGAAGGTCCCTCCAATCGATGTCTCGTGACCGATAAAATGCACGTCTGAATGCGATGGACTTCCACTTGACACCCGGTCGAAAGAGCCCTGAGTGAAAAGTCACAAAGCACCATGAAGTAAATTTAGACAACAGTTGCTGTGGAGCTCAGCGATCAGGTGCTATACTTTAGGGACCCAGTAGCAATGTCCTTTTGTGACATCAAGGGCCGAACATCCCTGCCATGATCACTGTGATCAACGATTGACGGGTAAGCGCATGTTCTCTGGACGCATGATGCATAGAAACTCATTTTTCATCGACGTTGTCCAAGCATAAGCACAGATCGAAGGTGCCGGCTCGGTTTGCTGGTCTAACTTCCTCTGGCACCGGTAACGATAGTCACCTCCATTGTGACTTATCTTTGGTTTTCCTGATTGAGGTTTGGAGGCTCGGTTTGTTTGGGCCGATTTGGGTTTGACAAATGGTTCAAGTGGCTCTGAGCACTATGGGACTTAACTTCTGAGGTCATCAGTCCCCTAGAACTTAGAACTACTTAAGCCTGATTAACCTAAGGACATCACACACACCCATGCCCGAGGCACGATTCGAACCTGCGACCGTAGCGGTCGCGCGGTTCCAGACTGTAGCGCCTAGAGCCGCTCGACCACTGGGTTTGACAACGCGTGTACCCAGACGGATCGTCGAGCGACTAGTCGAATGTAGGACAACCGCTAAAGAAGGTGATGAATAAAGGTGGTGCTCTGGAGCTCTGGTGAGGGGCCCTCCTTCAGTTATTTGAAAAGGAGTTAAAAGGATAATTGACAGTGGGGAGAGTGCACCGCAACGTAGTGTCTGCTGATATTTTGGCCCTGTGGCTTTATTGCTTAAAGGAAAATTGGTGCAATATTATTGTGTCTCGTTCACTGAATATTGTGTATTTGTTTGTTCTGCAGTGTGCAATGGCTTGAGAGTGGCCCATAGTATTTAGTGCGTCTTTTTTGAAGTCACGTGATTCTGTTAATTGGGGTGCGATGTCATAAACTGAAGTGGTAACACCGGTGAGTCGCACTGTACCCAGAGGTAAAAGGGTGAGGGTGACATATATGTTGATTTGCAGGCTATGACGTCACGATCGACGAAGCTTTCCAGTCCTGATACATTTGGAACGCCTGTACCACCACGTACAATAGCGACTGTTAACCATCCGTTGCCATGGGTAAAGGAATCATTGATGTCGATGCTGAAGTTCAGTCTGCAACCACAGAAGACTGCGGGTCCATCCAATAGAGAATGTGCAGCGACAGGTTTGATATTATTCTTTTTCTTGTCAGCAGCGGATGTAGTCATTTCGACGTCTTCAATTGTTTTATATATATTGTCTGTCAAAGCCTATCGAACATATCATCTGACAGAAAATGCAAATAAAGACTTCGGCAAATCAACATATATGTCACCCTCACCCTTTTCGCTGTATACAGGCAGTAGACGTAAAATATCTGTTAATGAAACTGTATTTATATGGATTAAAGGTAAAGGTACTTGTGAATATGTTAAATTTATTGGAGATTGTACAATGTATCAGGTACTGGGTATAAATTTGAAATCTAATTGTGGTTTAGTGAAGTATATTCATTGTAACCTATGTTGTTGTGTTTTAGTCATAACTGAATTACATAGGCCTAATAATCGGTGAAATTTTCTGCTTTGCTTAAGCTCACCTTAACTAGTGTTTCTTAAGGCGTTTCATCAATATTTATTCATGCCTGGGGGCGGGGGGGGCCTTAACTGCAACTGCTCAGTTTGCACCTGCACCTTGTCAGCTCCTAGACAGAGGCGTATGTATTTATTGTGAACAACAAAATCCATTCTATCTCTGTCAATAATAGCGAGTTCCTCCTTGTCTGATTAGAAGCCTTGGGAATATATATATATATATATATATATATATATATATATATATATATATATATATATATATCCTGCGCAACGCCCGAGGCCTAAGTTAATTCTAATAAAGCTGTTGACCCCCTTACTGTTCATAAAGAAGAGTGTTTAAATTCTCTACTAACTGTTCTTCATAAAATCGGACGTGATCTGTATCTGGTAAATGTAGTTTCCCATTACTGAAAGATTCAAATTTCATTCTTACTGTCCATAAGCTGAGATGCGTTGTATTTATTCAATACTGATTCCTTTTGCTTCTATTGCTAAATTTCAGTAGATTGTCACTTTTTGTGTCACTATAATTCTGATTATTTTCATGTTGCAATTAATCTATAATTTAATTGATAAGTATTTTTATTAAATAAATGTTAATTTGGTGAAAATGAAAAACTGTCTCATGGGTCTCCCTTCCACGTGTTGATATTTGGTCATATCCTATCCTGAACCTGTTACCTGGGTTTCACTTAAGTTAAAATCAACAGTCGAGAACGCAATAACATTTGTTTATTGACCGGTTTTGGCTTATGTTACGCCATCCTCCGATGTTTTGGGCTCGTTGTGGCGGGTGCTGGCGGCTCCTCGGTTTTTCATTCGGTACACAGTGTACAAGTGTACTACCTAACCAGATAGCAAATCGAAGCTTATCTCGGAACCATATCGCGTTTTCCTTGCCGTGAGTTATTAGAACCCTTTTTATCGCCGATTTCGCACATTGTAGCAACCATGAAAGATCCATACATTGCATTGGGAGACGGCATGTAAGTGTCTGCAACGCTTCTTCGATCAACAGGCGACATTCAGAATCCATCAGTGAGGATGAATTAAGTCTCCACGAACGCTCCACCAGACCTGCTGTCATGGGAGTGTTAACGTCAATAAATATGCCAGGTGATCCATAAAAGCTGTGAGAGAAGTTCAGGAACCAATACGTGATCTTGTAATCCACCAGAAATATAAATACGATCTGGTCTGCTAGCTGCGTGGCTAGTAAAAAATGCGTAGCGCATGGATGTTTTCCCATGTGTCCATTAGCGTCATGCCTCAGATCGTGCGCAGTGCATAGCAGGAGTTAAAATTCGGGGTTTGATCCTTCGGCACGAGAACACAATTAAAATTCCATCCTACCAGGACGGGATCATATCTGCCACGGAATAGTGGCACAATCTCCTCCGAAAAGTATGGCGCATGCGCCCGTCGGTTGTGAGATCTAGAGGGTGAATAGATACTGACAGTACAAATGCCGTTCACGTTCATCACCAAACTCCGGGCTGAAGGGAGATATTCAAGGTCATACAGTGGAATCTCTTTCCAAACCAAGATCGCTGTGCCATGACCTATGTCTGGAGTCGGCAGTAGGTAAGTTTCATAACCTCGTACATCTGGAAGGGTAGAATTGTGTGGTGTCACCGCCAGACACCACACTTGCTAGGTGGTAGCCTTTAAATCGGCCGCGGTCCGGTAGTATACGTCGGACCCGCGTGTCGCCACTATCAGTGATTGTAGACCGAGCGCCGCCACACGGCAGGTCTAGAGAGACTTCCTAGCAGTCACCCCAGTTGTACAACCGACTTTGCTAGCGATGGTTCACTGGCAAAATACGCTCTCATTTGCCGAGACGATAGTTTAGCATAGTCTTCAGCTACGTCATTTGCTACGACCTAGCAAGTCGCCATATTCAGTTACTATTGATATTGTGAATCATGTACCGTCAAGAGCGACGTTCATCATTAGTGGATTAAAGTTAAGTATTCCACCAACTACGTCCGTTTTTTCCTAAATTCTAATTTCCTTGTCATGTTCCAGACCTCATGCCAGCCTGCGTGAGCTAAAACGCGTGCATTTCGGCCTCCTTTAGTAAAACGGTGTTGGCTCTCTTGCAAACCACAACATTGGCGACGAGGCAAAACCGCGTTCTTCTCTAAACTGCCCTGATTTACTTCTGTAATGGCTTCGCCACAATCTCCAGATGTACTGTCCGAATTTTATCGCTTACAGAATCAGCAGACGCAGGCATTACTGGATGCCCTTGGACAGCTCGTCCAGGGTCAACGTGCAATGCAAAACGATGCGGCAGCCGCCGCTCCACCGCTAACGCAGCCACAACACGCTGTTGCACCAACTTTTCGACCTTTTGATGCTGCACTGGAAAGCTGGACGGAGTGGTCACGCCAATTTGGATTCCATCTCGCCGCCTACAGAATTCAAGGTAACGAGCGGCAGCCTTATCTCTTATCATCAGTCGGTGTACAAACTTACCGTGTGATAATCAAATTATTTCCCCGACGCGACGTAGCAACTCAGTCCTACAAAAAAATTTTGTCTGCTTTAGATGCATATTTCAAAGAATCAGTCAATGTACTTGCGAAATGGTATACCTCCTTTCGTACAAAACATACGGCAGGTCAGATTAATCGGGAGTCGGTTGCAACCTTGCAAGGTCTTGCTAGGGATTGTGCTTTTGAGTGTCAATGTGGACTCCCTTATTCAGATACTATGATACGTGATGCAATTGCAAAGAACGTTTCTGATGTTCATATAAGGGAACAGATTTTGGAACTAGTCAATCCCTCCCTTCAACAAGTAATGGACATATTGGATCAGCAGGATGCACTTGACTTTGCTCAGGACTCATTTGAAACTCCGCCACCCATGTGTCAGGTTAACCAGCCCGCCTGGCGAGCTGCACGCAACAGTAAACAGTTCGCGCCCGGCCGCGCCGCTGCCGCCAGGTTCTCAGCCACGTGTGCCGCACCGGCAAGCAAATGCAGTGCTAAAATCACGCCCGCGGTGCGCTACTAGACGTTCATGTGAGAATTGCCCGTCACACCAAGCTATTTGCTTTTTCTGTAATAAAAAAGGACATGTTCAGAGTGTTTGCTAGAAAAAGCTCAGATCGGAATCTCACAACCATTCCAGGCCCTTTGCTTCGTGCCAAATTCGAACCAACGATACTCAGGCTCGTGAAACTTCGCCCATGGAAATTCATGTAGTTCGTTCCACTCCGTTCAGTGCCACTCTCTCTAACAGTGACTGTGTTCATCCCAAAAAAAGTTTGCGTCGACATCGCCGGAAATCCCGTCAAGTCGCAAGTGATTATGTACCAGCGTCAGTTCACGTTGCACGAGACAGTCGCTCTTGTCGTAAAGCAGGACAATAAACTTTTTGTAGACTTGTACATTAACGGCAAAGTGATACCATTCCGTCCGCAGCTCGTGGTCATGCGGTAGCATTCTCGCTTCCCGCGCCCGGGTTCCCAGGTTCGATTCCCGGCGGGGTCAGGGATTTTCTCTGCCTCGTGATGACTGGGTGTTGTGTGATGTCCTTAGGTTAGTTAGGTTTAAGTAGTTCTACGTTCTAGGAGACTGATGACCATAGATGTTAAGTCCCATAGTGCTCAGAGCCATTTGAACCATTTTTGATACCATTCCAGCTCGATACCGGAGCTGCAGTTTCACTGATCAATCAAGACACGTAGAAACAGCTGGGCACACCTCCGTTGCGTGCCGCAAATGTTAAGTTAACTAGTTATTCAGGTCAAGATATCCCTGTGTTAGGACAGTGCAGCCTTCTTGCAACATACAAAGGACAAACAAAACCTGTGTCATATTACGTCCTTCGTTCTTCTTCTGCAGTGAACTTGTTTGGTTTCGATTTATTGCAGTTGTTTAACTTGTCTATAGTAAATCAGGTCCTATCAGTGAACCAGACTGTGCCTTCAGACAGTGTTTCTCGTCTATGTGAAGAATTTGCAGACATTTTTGCACCGGGCCTCGGTTGCGCTAAGAACAATAAAGCACATTTGGAACTGAAAGTAAACGCGCAACCGAAATTTTTCAGAGAGCGCAATGTTCCCCATGCATTACATGATGAGGTCGCAAAAACATTACACGATTTGGAATCACAAGGTGTACTTGAACGTGTGCAGGCTTCTCTCTGGGCATCACCCTTAGTAATGTTGCCAAAACCTTCCGGAAAATTGAGACTTAGTGTGGACTTCAAGGCAACAGTGAATCCACAACTAGTGTTTGCAACTTTTCCTTTACCACGCCCGGGTAAATATTTTTCGAAGTAGGGCCTAGCAGATGCGTACTTGCAAATACCGGTGGACGAAGAATACCAGCGCGTTTTGGTGGTTAACGCGCATCTTGGGTTGTATCAATTCAAACGACTGCCATTCAGGTGTGCATCCGCCCCTGCATTGTTTCAGCAATATCTACAAACTGTTTGTGCGTCGGTCCCTACTGCAGCAAATTATCTGGACGATATTGTGATCTCCGGAAAGACGGATGAAGAACATTTGGCCAATCTCAGAACATTATTTCAGGTCCTGCGACAAAATGGTCTTCCCTTGCGGAAGGATAAATGTGTGTTTTTTGCTCGTGATTTGCCATACCAGGGACATGTACTCAATGTCCAAGGCATACATCGCAGTCCTACGCACCTTCGTGCCATACAAGACTTGCCTTTGCTGCAGTGTGTCACATGCCTCTCCCATTTCAGCTCCGCTTCATCGCTTACACTGTAAAGGTGTTCTGTTCGTCTGGACGACGGAATGCGAACGCGCCTTTCGCCAGTTGAAATCGGCGTTACTTTCCAATACTTGCCTTACGCCATTCGATCCCCAGAAACCCCTTTTGTTGATGGTGGATGCAGCGAATTTTGGGATCGGTGCTGGGCTTGCGCACAAAGATGGATCGCACAATCGCCCTATTGCCTTTGCGTCCAAATTGCTCTCACCTGCGCAAAGAATTTATTCACAGGTCGAGAAAGAAGCATTGGCTCTCGTATTTGGTGTTACAAAGTTTCATGATTTCTTGTATGGTCGTCACTTTACTATAATCACAGACCACAAACCTTTGACATCGCTTTTTCATCCGACCAAGCCTGTACCTCCACGTACAGTGCAGAAATTCATTCGCTGGTCTATTTTCCTCTCGCAGTACCGCTACGGTATCTTGTATCGGTCCACTGCTAAGCACGGAAACGCCGATGTGTTGTCCCATTTGCCTGTTGCTGAGGATAGAGCATTCGATTCCTCCGAACTTTCTTGCATGTTCATTGATTCGGAAACAGATGATGTGGTCGAATCGTTTCCGATTGATTTTCGTCGTGTAGCAACAGCCACAGCTGCCGACCCTGTCCTTGCTACCGTTCTGCGTTTTGTTGCTACGCAATGGCTCTTGTCAAAGTCACAGATCGGGGATCCGTTGGTTCGCCGATCTTTTGCTCACCAGGAGAGACTTTTTGTACAACGTGGTGTTTTGTTGTTGCGTTCTGATAATGATCAGTCCAGGGTCGTGGTACCACGATCGTTACAGTCCTCTGTCTTACAGCTTCTCCACCAAGGACATTGGGGTATAGTGAGAACGGAACAACTTGCTCGTCAGCACTGTACTTGGTTCGGAATCGATGCCGTGATTACGAATATGTGCTCTTCTTGCACGGTGTGTGCCGAACAACAATCAGCACCACCGCGGAAATTCTTTGCATGGCCAAAAGCCACTTCCCCTTGGCAACGCTTACACATCGATTTTGCTGGTCCATTCTGGAATGCTCGATGGTTGGTTGTGGTAGATTCATTTGTCCAGATGTCTTCCACGACGTCATTGGCCACCATCCAAGCGTTATCTGCTATCTTTTGCGTTGAAGGTTGGTTGGTTGGTTGTTTTGGGAAGGAGACCAGACAGCGTGGTCATCGGTCTCATCGAATTAGGGAAGGATGGGGAAGGAAGTCGGCCGTGCCCTTTCAGAGGAACCATCCTGGCATTTGCCTGGAGTGATTTAGGGAAATCACGGAAAACCTAAATCAGGATGGTCGGACGCGGGGTCTTCCACAGACTATTGTTTCTGACAATGGCCCACAATTCATGTCAGCAGAATTTCAGTCATTCTGCAAGGCCAACGTTATTCGACATCTGACGCCCGCGCCGTTTTCGCCACAGTCAAATGGTGCCGCTGAACGATTGGTCAAGACTTTCAAGTCACAGATGTTGAAGTTAAGAGAGTCGCATTTTCGGGAGGACGCGTTATTGCTCTTTTTGTCCTCGTATCGCTCTCAGCCCCGAGATGGTCGCTCGCTGGCTGAGTTGCTCCACGGTCGCCCTCATCGAACCTTGATGTCTTTGCTGCATCCGCCGCATCAGGTTCCTGTGCAGCGGCAGACACCTGCTTTTGCTCCAGGCGACGTTATCTACTACCGCCACTACCGAGGTTCACGGCGTTGGCTCGAAGGGCGCATTCTTCGCAGCCTCGGACGCGCTATGTATCTGGTTTTGGGGGCCTCTGGTGAGTTGCGTCGGCATCTCAACCAGTTGCGCCTCTGTCGTCGCACGGGATCTGCCGCTCGCCGTCTGCTTTCAGCGACGGTGCCGTCCGGTCAGCGCCCTGGGGACCCATCTACTGGCTCGCCTCAGCCCAAGGTGTTACCGACGCTGCCTTCCATTCTGCCCCATGGCACCAGCTACGTCCGTTTTTTTCTAAATTCCAATTTCCTTGTCATGTTCCAGACCTCACGTCAGCCTGCGTGAGCAAAAACGCGTGCATTTCGGCCTCCTTTAGTAAAACGGTGTTGGCTCTCTTGCCAACCACAACAAATTGCATGTTTCCTGCACTGGCAGGATATCCACGTCAGTGGTGTAGATCTTGTCCCGGAAAAATTATAACCTTGCAGGCTATCGCACAGTATTAATGTTCACTGTTCCCACCTTATATGCTTGGCCCATTGTCGTCAGCTTGCTCGTGTCATGTCACTGTAAACTACTATAGTCCACAGAGGGTTGCCCGCCAATGGGCTTCCTTCCATTGGTTTCACCCTGTGATGTGCGTCGTTTAAGTGAGCCGTCCAGTCAAGTGGGAGTGCCAATTCCGGTACCTCCTCGACTTTCTCTGCCCCATCACATTGGTCGTTTATCCCAGAAACAACCTCTGGTGCATTTCGATGTGATTGCTGGAACGCAGTCGCTGACTCCTCCATCAGCATTACCGAGTCAGTAGGTGGCAAGGAAGAAGGGCCGTCCGAAAGGCTGGAAATCTGCTAATTATCTGAAGGAATCCTTTCGACGTCTTCTAAAGGTGTATATATGCCTCTTCGGCTCAAAGTCATCCCTGTCCCTTAGGCTAGGATAGGACGTGTCACCTGAACTATGGTGGAGCGTTCCGCGATGCTTTGGCGAGCGTTGTTCCTGCACCATGTCGTCAGCTGCCATAGGCGACGCCTCATGTTGTACATCGGGCTGGTTGGTCTGTTGCTGTCGTCACATTCTCGAGCTCTATTTCCATGCTGCTTGATACTTGCCAAGCTGCGGAAAATCTCCTTCATCTGCCATGGAGAGGGTCTTGGGGCATCCTTCCCGTCACCACACTGCTCCCCTAACTCGGTATGCCCTTTCATCAACACTTCCGTATCACGCTCTGAAATCGACAACACCTCCTTGCGGGGCACAGACACTTACGACAACGGCAGTTGCTTGGGAACTTCTTGCTGTGAACGCTTCTGCACGTGGCAGTTGCACTATGCGGCATCGTATACACTACAAGCGGATATGTCCCTCTCCATCGCAGCCAGAACATGCCCATGGCTAGTCCTAGTAAATCACCGTAGCTCGACATTCTCTATTAAATAAGTATGAAGGGAAATGTTTGATAAGGACGATCCGCACCTGTCGGATGCCGTTTAGCACAGGAGAGGTGCTAAAACTCGCCCAAAGTTAAGGCGTATGACAGAGTACCGTCCTCTAGGTTGCAGCAATCCAATAGCCATATAGCCATCGATTCCGGTACCTCAAACGGCAGTTCGAAGATCCGAATGATCCTCACTCCCAAGTCTGAAGGAACCACTGCTACATCGCTAATACGGCCATCAGAGCGTCGAAATTTAATTCCCCTGCGAGCAGCGGCGATGGTTCTTTCACATGGAGCTTCATCGGTCAGTTTGATGTACATTGTGCTGCTTACAACGGACAGGTGGTTCCCTTCCAGGTCTGCAGCTGATAGTCGAACTTCCTTTCTCAAAAATCGCTCTATTTCAAAATCTTTTGTACTGGCATATTCGTTATCAAACGTTCCCTGGCTATCCATTCAGACGACCCACGCAAGTATCAGCGGTGTAAACACTTCGTCTTTCCCGTGTACCTGCGGCTTGGACAAGAGGGCCGAGTCGCGGCCACTGCCTAATGCAGATTTGTCCCTTAAGCTGTATGAGTAATCGGTTCAATGGCCCTGAGAACTATGGGGCTTAACATCTGAGGTCATCAGTCCCATAGAACTTATAACTACTTAAACCTAACTAACCTAAGCGCACGGCCACCGCGGCCGGCGCTATATGAGTAAGCCAGACCAAACAGACGACCTGCCCTCTTACGCATATGCCCGTTCAGAGGAGTGTGGTAATATGGCCTAATGGAAGGTGCGGGAAATTCGGTTTCGAGTCCCATTCCAGCACAAATTTTCGTTGTCGTCATTCCATTATACAGCGGCTCCTTGTCCAATTGGCAACAGAAAATACATTTCATGTATTTCATAATGGCTGTACTGGCCGTTGTTCCTTTTCCTTCAGACATACAATTATGTCTGAAAGATCACTGCATCGTAATTCTGAACAACACAGGCACTGCAACGCCATATTTATTCACTGAGACCGGGAAAGAGACATTCAGTTAAAATGCCTCACCTGTACAGAAATATACGTAATGAATGTACGAGATCAGGTTGTGGAGACATGGTTGACGACTTCTGAAAGTTTGGGTGTGGCCGTGAAGCGTACTTGGAAAACTTAATGGTATGGCGAACGCTCGCGATAAGCGAGAAATCCGGTTTCGAGTACCGATTTTCCACAAATTTTCATCATCGTCACTTCATTACACATCTGATCGTCGTCCATATCCCATCTGCGAATACACTGATCAGCAAGGACATAATGACTACCGACCTACTATCCACATAAACGCATCAAAACGACAGTAGCGTCACCTGGCGCGGAACTACTGCTGGTGAGACATTCACGCGTTGCATGTAGTATCAGTGAGAATGCTGTATGTTTCTAGAATGGGCAAAGCGCGCAATCTATCTGATCTGACCAAGGGTTCGGCGCAAGCGTATCTGAAACTCCACGATCTGGCGGGTGTTCGAGAATGCTGTGGTGAGTGTCTTCAGCATCTGGCGAAACAAAGGTCAAACCAAGTCTAGAAGTGGCGGGGTTGGGCGGACACCTCTCGTTACAGATGTCGGAGGTTGTTCCCTGGGAAGACTGGTAAAAGGGGGCAGGCAGCGAGATGTGGCGGAACAAACATCAGACTTTAATGCTGGTCAGAGCACACGTAGGTCTGAACACACTCTGCTCTGAACACTCCTAACAGTGGGCTTCCGCAGCCGACGACTCGTGTATGTTAACATCACGATACGCTAACTACGACTGAAATGAGCCCGTGACCATCTGTATTGGACGTTCGCGCAATGGCGGAGTGTTTCATGGTCTGATGAAATCTTGTACCTTCTTCATCATGCAGATGGAACGGTGCGAATCCGTCGTCTTCCAGGGTAACAGCTCCTTGACGCCTGCACCGCGGGATGGAGACAAGCTGCCGGCGTCTTTATTATGCTTGGGAAACATTCACGTGAGCATCCATGGGCCAAATGGAGCTCGTGCAAGGCACCCTGACAGAGAATCGTACAGTGGTTGCAAACCAAATGGTTCAAATGGTTCAAATGGCTCTGAGCACTAAGAGACTTAACAGCTGAGGTCACCAGTCCCCTAACCTAACAACATCACACACATCCCTGCCCGCAGCAGGATTCGAACCTGTGACCCTAGTGGTCGCGCTGTTCCAGACTGAAGAGCCTAGAACCGCTCGGCCACACGGGCCGGCGGCTGCAAACCACGTACACCTATTCGTGACGACCATGTTTCCCGACGCCCCACATCACAAGCCCAACAGCGTAATGGAGTGGCTCGAGGAAAACATTGGCGGTTTCCCGTTGATGTGTTGGCCCCTAACTGGCCAGATCTGAACCCGATCGTATTGGCGCCGCACCCCTCCGCAGAATTCACGGAAATTTGATGAGTTGTGTGCGCAGACGTGGTGCCAACTCCCTCCAGCGACCTACTAAGGCCTCATTGCTTCCCTGTCACGACGCGTCGCTGCTGATATCTGTGCCAATGGTGGACATACCGGGTATAAGGTAGGTGGTCATAATGTCCTGGCTAATCAGTGTACACTTCATGTGTTTCATAAACGGCTGTAGTCTCCGCAGTACCTGTTGCTTTGACGTGCTTGCATGCCAGAAAGAACATTACATCGAAGTTATGAACAGCACAGGTACTGCAGTATCGTATTTTGCCATAGGTGGGAGAATTAAGGTCAAGCTTTCGACGCGTAGCGTCAGAAAAACTGAACTGCTAATGTTGGGGTTGTTTTTGAGGGAGGAGACCAGATAGCGAGGTCATCGCTCTCATCAGATTAGGGAAGGACGGGAAAGGAAGTCGGCCGTACCCTTCCACAGGAACCATCCCGGCATTTGCCTGGAACGACTTAGGGAAATAACGGAAAGCCTAAATCAGGATGGCCGAATGCGGGATTGAACCGTCGTCCTCCCGAACTGCTAATGCAATGATTATTAGCACAACTTCGAATTTCTGCGTTCCGAGTTCAGATGCAGCCTTATGTTGTTCAAATGGTTCAAATGGCTCTGAGGACTATGGGACTCAACTGCTGAGGTCATTAGTCCCCTAGAACTTAGAACGAGTTAAACCTAACTAACCTAAGGACATCACAAACATCCATGCCGAGGCAGGATTCGAAACGGCGACCGTAGCGGTCTTGCGGTTCCAGACTGCAGCGCCTTTAACCGCACGGCCACTTCGACCGGCCCTTATGTTGTTTTCTTGCCTCTATTTCATTGCCATGGAAGCATGTGACATAAGTGTTTTTGTGATATCGTGAAATAAAATGAAATTGTTGACAAAGGATGCAATTATTTCAAATATAATTGAAAACAGCTTTTAACACCACAATTGACAAGGATTAACGCTTTCCAGACGACTGTTACCAACAGTATTTAGTTCTCTTTAATATGTCAGTGGCAAATTTGGTGCTAGACGTAACCAATTAATGGAATGGGAGCAGAAAGTGTACGTAACTTTCACAAAATCGGGAGACCTCACAGAAGAAATTTGTTATCAGGTTTAGGACAAAGTCTTGCGACCTTACGTAAAAATGAAGTCATTTCTCTACACTGTTGACTCTTGGGTAGGCAAAGCGATCTTTTTTATGCGATAAGCTGTTTATCTGTCACACTGGAATACCGAGGTTTTCATTTAAAGTAATTCCGCCAAACTTCATATGTATTAACCCCGTGATGTATCCTTTTACTGCGAGAAGTTTTTATCGGACAGCAAACGGAAATCACGAGTAGAAATGATGCATGGCTTGATCCACAGTCAATTCTAGTCTCCCGCTTTCGAGTGAGTGCTTTAAAAATATAAGTTCAAATCGCATATAAGTCTCACCGTCACTTTTACGCCATTTGATACATGAAATTAACACACATAACGCATACCATAACAGGGGTGTATACAAAATTCACTCCTCTGACTGTAAGGCGAGCTACATTGGGCAAAGCGGAAGAAATTTCAAAACACGATATACAGAAATCAAGGAATTTAATAGGAAAAACATAAGAACTATCCACATTTGCAGGTCGCTTACGGGCACAAACAGTCTGAAAAGCTTGTAGGGGTACTGCAGGATAGGCTTCGCTGAGAAATAATAGTTAAAAAAAATGAATACGTTACGCTGCCTCCGACCTGATTAGCATTTACTTTAGCCAATCAGGCCGTTGAAAGCCCTAATTGAAGCAGCCCACCATATATAATTAGTGTCAATACTTCTCATAGCGTCGATGACAGCGCATGAAAATGTCCAGCCATTGCCTCAGGTTCGATTCTTGCTACCGTCCCATGTCCAATTTTTGTATCACTCTTTCCTTCGGTTTCAACAAACCAAGCGAGGAACACGTTTGGCGACAACGTCCCTGGCGGGTCGATTGAATCTGCGCTCACCATTGCCCGATTGAATAACTTCGATAGTAATTAACACGGAAACGGCGCAACAGTTGAATTTATTTCTTATCAACTATTTCTCAGCACAACCTACCCTGCAACACATGTATCAGCCCTTCAGACTCTTTCTAATTACCCTATACAAGATAGTCACAAATTACACTGTGCAAAAAAGATATTGTATTATATCTTAAAATGAAGAAGGCTACTTTACGGGCATTTATGAAGAGGCATAAATTTACACCCATCTGAAAAAAGGCCAAGGAAAAGACGCGTATCAAACAGAGCCCAATGAAGAACACCATTTTCCTGGATATATGCAGCTAGTTATTGACAACTCCCGTTAAAGATATTTCCCAAGTTCACAGTTGTAGCCAGTCGTTTGTAAAAATGCTTTAGTAAGCAATCAAAGATGCGTCCGAGCTATTCTGGAGCCATCAACACTTCCCGGTGGTTCCAATTTTTCATGTAATAGGTCCTTTGTTTTCGCTCGACTTGGACGCCTCAGTTCATTGCAACTATTTTACAATTTTATTAATTTGAAATTATTACCTCAAGAAGTTTATTTGAAAAAAAATGTGCGACTGTAATTCTGAAACACGTCAGAATATAACTCTTTTTAAGCTAAAGCAAGTTAGTGTTATAGTGCATCGAACTGTACAGCTTTTATAATTACCAAATGCTTATTTTTCTCATGACTTCATTGGTACAGAAGCTTTTATAAATACACTTGACTTTTGCTGTTTAATCGTTTAATATCAGCGTTTTATCAAAATACTGGCAGTATTATTTTCAAACACGTCAGAAAACTCGTTGTAAGCAAAATCATGTTAACAGTTTTACTGTATGGGATTTTACAGTTTTTGTAATTACGACGTGTACATTTTTCTTCCTTTTTAAATCCCCTCGATTTTTATTATTTCTGTTTAATCATGTGACGTTGCTTCCCTACAGCATAACGTAATTTGCGTATTCTTTCTGGTCTTGTACATTACATATACTGATTGCTTCAAAATGAATATCGGTGTCTTAAGGCTTTGTAGCGTATTACATTCAATTTAGACTTAAAGATAACACTGACAGTTGTTGTTTTTATGCTTGTGGTTATGTTCTAAAGCCTACAGACTATGGTTTAGGAGCCAATTTTTTCAAACTAAATGTTGATGCATGACGATGAAGATTTTCTGGATAGTGTCTCCTTCAATGATGAATCGACATTTCACCTACGTGGAATAGTGGGAGTCAATAACTCTCCACGAGATAGTAAAGTTGCAACGAGACTACCGTAAACTAAATGTTGTTTGTGCCACATCCCGGTGGGCCTTTTTCTGCGGCGAAGTACCTGTAACTGTTGTTTCTTATCTTGATGCGCTAGAACTATGGCTCTTCTCTCAACTATAACAAGGTAAATCACAGTAGTTTTTGCAGCGAGATAGCTCGCCGCCTCAATAACATAATTCGGTGCGTCATTGGATAAACATTGACCAGACCGCTGGATTGGCCGCAACGGCCCAGATTCTTCCACATTATTTCTCAATATTTCACTATCAGACGTTCTTCATACTGTTTGTGAAAACTGCATCACCTACAAGGAGACACGTAATCATAGCGAAATTTAATCCACAGGTTAGGAATATGACAATACACAAACGATTATAATTACGTAACTATACATGCAATCTGACCGCCGGAATTCAGTGTGTTGTGAAATTGCCACATGCTGCAATAGAACCTCTAGAAGTCTTAACATGGAATCAAATGTCCTTGAATCAATGTCCTTGAATGTTCGTGCTTATTCAGTATCACGAAGGCTAAGTCCCATCACAAATCTCACACGATTTAATTTCATCGCGAATCTCCGTATCCCGGTTTCTTTTGCTTTAGTATGACTTCTGAATAATACTTCAGTCTATATCGCAAAACTTTCAAACTTCCGATTAGCTTAAAACAATCTAGTAGCACTTACATGCATGCTACAATCGCAATGGTACTAGAGAGCAACTAGATAGCAACCGAAGCTAACATTTCCATTTCCGAGTTACATTGTAGTCACATCGAACTTCCTTTTCGATGCGACTACAACTCTCTTCTATGGTAAATGTTATCTTTGGCCAGTTTACCATCTGGGTTTTAGCCTTCGTAATTAATTATTTTGCAATTCTTTCTTTCATGTTTTTGTTTCATATCTTATCAGATTCTTTCATTCAGCCTCTATTTCATGATAAATATTATTATTCACGTGACATTCCTGTTGATCAAATGATCACAAGTGTAAAATTTGTCGCCAATAGCTGCCGTCACCGTCAGGATGACTAATTTTCCTACTTCCTTTACAATAAGGGGTTGTTTGTTAAGGTTTCTGTAATTGGGGTGCTACATTGGTCTCGTAGCAGACGCCGCACCCTGTTGTCCGCTGTTCCAGGAGGGCGGCATCTAGTTCTCGCTGCAGTTCCGCAAATGCCTCGTTCGTTGTGGCCTGAGTGGACCAAGGTCGCAGCCCGTGACGTGGTCCTGGCTCGCTCTGTGGCCGTCTTTATCCGCTTCCATGGAGTGATTGACAACCGCCCGTCGCTCACCTCACACCGTACCACTCGGGCCGAGAACAAGACGCAACTTCCTACTCCCCTTTGTTAATGTATCTGATATTTTGATCCTACTTGCAGTCCTTTTTAAAGTGAGTGCTCCAGTGAACATCCTTGTCCCCACCATACTACTCATTCTCTACCTTAACCTTAGCTCTAAGAACCTTCTTTTTCAGTTCACTGGCCGCGCGGGGTACGCGAGGTCTCGGGCGTCTGGTCACGGTCCGCTTGGCTCCCCCCGTCGGACGTTCCAGTCGTCCTCCCTCGGCCATGGGTGTGTGTGTGTCGTCCTTATCGTAAGTTAGTTTAAGTTAGATAAAGTAGTGTGGGACCGACGACCTCGCAGTTTGATACCATAAGACCTTACCACAAATTTCCATTTCAGTTCACTGATAGATCACAAACAATATCTTGACGAAATAGTTCACGGGTAAACGGTCAGATGTCAAGTGTACTTCGGGAAAAATATTTCACGAAGCCACCACGTTGCTGTCATTAGGTGTGCTGATTAGCTGACTGGTTGGGGTCCGGTGCGGAGACCCTATCACCCCTCCGGCACCAGCTTTCGGTCTGCCGCTCAATACGTCTTCCATGCCCAGAATCTCCTCCCCCACTGCTCCCACCGACACTTTACTCCGTCCTAGGTCCACGGTCAGGTACACTTGCTGTTGGCACCTCTGCTGTTCCTCCGTCTGCTCTCCGAAGTTTGTATTTTGTGGGACGTCTCCTCTTTCACTCCGGGGTGTCTCCTCTTTCACTGCGAGGTGTCTCCTCTTTCTTCTTAATCAACCTAATTGAAGATTCCCAGGCCTTCCTAAAGACGTACCTTCCATCGCGATTGATCAGTTGTTCCCTTATTCCAATCTTTAGTCATCAGAAACAGTCGTAGAAGCTAGACGTTTTTGTACAACCTTAGTATGGTGGTAATCCAATTCGTGTAATTCCGACACGCAACGTTCCGTCTGAACCGTGATTTATTTTCAAAGAATATTCTTAAGAATTTATTTTATTTACTAGCGATTCATCAAGAACGTTAACACATTTAATCACACTATGTAAGCCTGGAAGTAGTTGCCAGGGAGTAACTGATGAAATCATAACCAAATTCCTTTTAAC
This sequence comes from Schistocerca americana, assembly GCF_021461395.2. Classification (NCBI taxonomy): domain Eukaryota; kingdom Metazoa; phylum Arthropoda; class Insecta; order Orthoptera; family Acrididae; genus Schistocerca; species Schistocerca americana. Next base: position 318,410,122 of record NC_060123.1, read on the forward strand.
AAATGGGGATTTTATACACTTTAATAGCGCCTAAAAGCATTTTTTGAAAGAAACAGATTTAAAATTATAATCAGAAAGCACACTCTAAATATCAAAGTTACAATTTATTCAGAGGCAGAAAGAAACAAGTTTTGAATGTATGAGCTTTCGGGCAGAGAACCTTGCCGCTCCCTTTTGACACGGCCATAGTTACGACCGCTCACAACAGCCTCTGAAAGACTACACTGGTGCAAATCTGCAACACACCAGATAACTTTAAACTAAGAGTTTTAACAATTTATACAAGCAAACAACTATGCATCCCCCTCCCCTCCCCCCGCCCCGTAGGAGGGATGGAAATGGTACAAAACACTAACAATTAAAATATCGACCTGGCCACCGAAGGTGCAACTTGATTTAAACTTCTAAGAAAAGTTTTACGGTGAGAGGATGGAAACTTTATATACTAAAATGATCATTTAAATAAAAGCCCGTGAAATGCAATCATATATAAAAATCTACAAGGTTGGCCAAACAATAGCTAAGATACTCCACAGCACGCAGAAGATCATAGGCAATAACATCAAAGTTTCCAAAGATCAAAACATATTTCAGGTATTAGGCCGTTACACTCCAAGCAATAAATTCGTTAACACACCAAAGCTGACAAATATGACAGAGGCAGCTACTAACGTACGGTATATTGATAGGGAGACTCAGAACAACCCCAACCGCAGGTTGCTCTAACCCGCCCCTATTCCACAAGGGAAAAACGGACCACCCAATTTATAAACAACCTCCTTCCCGCGGGTGGGCAAACGGAGAAGAATGATGGGACGACACCAAAGCAAAACGGCTCGTGACCTCACCAAGAAAACAAGTAGAATTTATCAAGAGTAAATCGAACAACATATCACCAATCACTTAACTTCTAATAAACTGCGATTTATCGAGAAGACCTGGCGCAGCACCCCCAAATAGCTCTTCCGAACCGTCCGCTGCCAGCCGCTTCAACGGACGCAGGAAGGTGCGCCGATCTCCCGTCTCACGGCGTCGCAGCTCGCACCTTCCAAACTGATGTCGTGGGTTGACTCCTGTTGCTTTCGTGTCGAACGCGAAGTCACTACCCCTTGCTATAAGCCGCGGCTCACTGGACTCACGTGGCGACCTCACATGCGCCGACGCTCAAGACGGACAAGTCATCTTGTGTCTCAGTGCGCGACCGACCAACCGATCGATCGAACCGGCAATGACCATTGCCTGAGCAAACTCGAGCAGACTGGCGGCCTAACGCGCAGACCCAGACGCAGGAACTAAGCCCCGACCGGGCGACCACTCGCTGAGTTCTCTTACTGGCGGGGTGGAAAGACCCTCATTTTGCCGGCCTTAATGGTTGATCCGAACGACAGACATACTAGCACTCCGAACGACAGACAGTCATTAACTGCCTAACAAATGCGGACGGAGAGCAGCGCGCTTCGTTACAGGATCATTTAGTAATCACGAAAGCGTTACGGAGATGATAGATAAATGAGAGTTGGCAATACTCTCTTAGGATGTAAAGGTTGGCTACAGCGCGCATACACAAGCTCTGGAATCCAAGATATTGTTGTTGCGCCTCGCAGTGCACGGATTAATTAGTGGCAGTTTGGAAGCCAGTGTAGGAGCCAGCCTGCTCTCGTGCGCACGTGTGTTGGGCGAGGGGTCGTCGCCGAGCTGCCATACTGCCGTGTCCGCCAGCAGCGGCACAGGATTTGGTATTTAGTTGTTATTTTTTTATAATTTGCAGCGCGCTTATTAATTTAAAGAAAAGGGTTTGTGTATGTGCGTAGCAGCAGACGGTAATTTTGATAATGATAGGAGTTGAATTTTTAATGGGAAACCATTGTTAGATTAAGTATTGATTTCTTTTGTAATTGTCAGGGAATTGTTTCACTATGTATTCAACTGAGAAGTATTTCAGTCTGTTTCAAGAGTTTGATTAATTTCTAATATTTCTTTAATGCCACTGGAGGCAGGTTTACAAACGAAGTGATTGTTCAAAGAGCTTCTAGCGTTTTGTTAATTCAATGACAAAGAATCGCTTTCAGAATATAGTTTTTTGTTTGGGTTATCATTTATCGAGTTTAGATTTGACCAAACCCTTTCTCTTGAATTATATGTAGTTGTAGTAAGCAGCAGCAGCCGCAGCAACAGCATGAGCCGCCATACAAAACATGCATTGCACTCAGCATGAATAATAGGTTTTTTTATGTTTTTGTTAAATAGCAGAATGCAGCAGATCAAGCAGTGGCAGCAGAAAGACCAAGTAAGTTATTTGTTGCGCACAGGATCAATAAAAAAAAAGAATAAAGTTTTGGCTCTCTCTTTAATAGTTAAGTTAACAAGAGTACAAGCACGAGATTTTCAGTAGAAAACACGAGATAAGAAGATAGAGCTCGCAACTTTCATAAACTCCAGTGGAAGACTCTGCAGGAGAGACGCTCAGTAGCTCGGTACGGGCTTTTGTTGAAGTTTCGAGAACATACCTTCACCCTGAGTCAAGCAGTATATTGCTCCCTCCTACATATATATCGCTAAGAGACCATGAGGATAAAATCAGAGAGATTAGAGCCCACACAGAGGCATACCGACAATCCTTCTTTCCACGAACAATACGAGACTGGAATAGAAGGGAGAACCGATAGAGGTACTCAAGGTACCCTCCGCCACACACCGTCAGGTGGCTTGTGGAGTATGGATGTAGATGTAGACTGACCGACTGGCGAGCTCATAGCGCCCCTTAAATGCACATGAACAGGCAACCTTTCCCCTTTCCCACCAGAGGGAGACACCAAAGCTGCGATTGCCACGGCGGCGCCGTCGCCAGAAACGGAGGGCAACTGCTTCACACTACGCTCCGCCGCGCGCTCTTCAAAGCAGCAATTTTTACCATGGCTCACCGTCATTACCGACTAGTTAGGCAGCTGTACTCTCATATGATGATTTCGGTCTTGATCTCCGATATTACGTACCAGCTGACTACATATGACTTACCACATTGAGAAGGTGTTTGATATGTCCTGGATTTCCTTAGTCTGAGGTCATCTCTGACGTTGCCAAGTAGTGTCTGTGTTTTAGATGCAGGGCGGAATGCCGCCTTCACTTGTTGCTTCCAGAGAATTAGTCGTCTCGTTCCTGCTAATGTGCCACACAAAGAGATACAGGCAAATATAGCGTCCTTCTGAGGTTCCTCTTCTGTTGCTGGAAACATAACGGCCGATCACTGATGGTATTACTGCTCTCTGCGTCAGCCGGTAAAAACGGAACACTTATAGGATCACTTGGGCATCAGTCTGTCTGTCTGTACGACTGTTGAAGACCATTTTCCTCATGAATCGGTGGACGTATCAAGTTGAAATCTTTGTTGCATACTAAGGTCTATGGTTCCTTGGCGATGTAAAAAAATTAAGCTTCTACGTCAATGCAATCAAAAGATGGTTCTGGGGTGGCACCGTGCTTACTGGCCGAGGCAGAGATGTTGAAGCTTTACTGCCTCAGTTCGACCTCTGCCTCTTAAATACTGGGGCCGCCACACATTTCGGTGTGGCTCATGGTAGTTACTCGGCCATTGATTTATCAGTTTGCAGCCCAGGACTTCTCCCATTTATCCACTGGAGAGCACATGACTACCTGTGTGGTAGTGATCACTTCCCCATCTTCCTGTCACTGCTCCGGCGTCAGGCTCACGGACCCCTGCCCGGATGAGCGTTAAACAAGGCGGACTGGGAAACTTTAACCTCTGCTGTCACCGTTGAATCTCCCCCACCCGGGACCATCGATGTGATGGTTGAGCAGGTGACTACAACAGTCCTTTCTGTGGCATTAAACGCGAACCCTCGCTCTTTAGGGTGCCCCCGGCAAAAGGCAGTCCATTAGTGGTCGCTGAAGCAACTGAGAAGCGTCGACGAGTTCTACAGCGCCATAAACGGCTCCCTTCCCTGGAACACCTCGCAGCCTATAAACGGCTCCGTGCCCGCGTTTGCCAACTTATCAAACGACGGAAGCAGGAGTGTTTGGAGAGGTACGTCTCGACCTTTGGGTTCCATACGTCACCTTCCCAAGTCTGGGCAAGGATCAAATGTGTTTTCGGGTACCAGACCCCAACTGGTGTTCTCGGTGTTAACGCAAATGGCGTGTTATTTATCGCCGGCCGTAGTGGGCGGTCGGTTCTAGGCGCTACAGTCTGGAGCAACGCGACCGCTACGTCCCAGGTTCGAATCCTGCCTCGGGCATGGATGTGTGTGAAGTCCTTAGTTAGTTAGGTTTAAGTAGTTCTAAGTTCTAGGGGACTGATGACCACAGATGTTAAGTCCCATAGTGCTCAGAGCCATTTGAACCATTTTTGCCACCTACCGACGCAGTCGCGATTGCCGAAAACTTTGCTGAGTACTATGCTCGAGCCTCTGGATCAGAGAAACACCCCCAGCCTTTCGCAAACAGCAGCTGGAAGGGAAAGTCCTCTCGTTCACTAGACGCCACAGTGAATCCTATAATGGCCCATTTGCTGAGTGGGAGCTCCTAAGTGCCCTTGCACTTTGCCAGAGCGGATACACAGTCAGATGATTAAACATCTCTCATCTCACTACAAGCGACATTTTCTCATCATCTTCAAATGGATATGGTGCGATGGCGTCTTTCCATCGCAATGATAGGAGAGCACCATCATTCCGGTGCTCAAACCCGGTAAAAACCCGCTTGATGTGGATAGCTATCGGCTCATCAGCCTCACCAACGTTCTTTGTAAGCTACTGGAATGTGTGGTGTGCCGGCGGTTTGGTTGGGTCCAGGAATACCGTGGCCTACTGGCCCCATGTTAGGGCGGCTGCCACTACGGTCGCTCTACCACTGATAATCTTGTGTCCCTCGAGTCTGCCATCGAACAGCCTTTTCCAGACGCCAAAACCTGGTTGCCGTCGTCTTTGATTTACGAAAAGCTTATGACGCCACCTGGCGACATCTTATCCTTGCCACATTATACGAGTGGAGCCTCCGAGGCGCGCCCCCGATTTTTATCCAAAATTTCCTGTCGCTTCCTACTTTCCGCGTCAAAGTTGGTGCCTCCCTTATTTACTCCCATATTAAGGAGAATGGGGTCCCGCAGGGCCCTGTATTGAGTGTATCTCTATTTTTAGTAGCCACTAATGGTCTAGCAGCAGCTGTAGGGCCGTCCGTCTCTCCTTCTCTGTATGCAGACGACTTCTGCATTTCGCAATGCTCCACCAGTACTGGTGTTGCTGAGCGGCACCTACAGGTAGTCATCCACAAGCCGCAATCATGGACTCTTGCCCACGGTTTCCAGTTTTCGGCCGCAATGTCTTGTGTTATACACTTCTGTAGGCGTCGTACCGTTCATCCGGAACCAGAACTTTACCATAATGACGACCCCCTCACTGTAGCGGAGACACATAGATTCTTAGGACTGGTTTTAGATGCCTGATTGACTTGGCTTCCTCACCTTCGTCAGCTTAAGCAGAAGTGCTGGCAGCACCTCAATGCCCTCCGCTGCCTGAGCAACACCAACTGGTGTGCAGATCGCTCTACGCTGCTGCATCTCTACAGAGCCCTTGTTCAATCCCTCCTTGTCCTTGGGTTTATGGTTCGGCAGCGCCCTCAGAGTTTCGTTGACTCGACACAGTGCACCACTGTGGCGTTCGCCTAGCGACAGGAGCTTTCAGGACGAGTCTAGTGACCAGCGTGCTGCTAGAGGCCGGAGTCCCTCCATTGCAGGTTAGGCGTTCACAGCTGCTGGCCAGTTACGTTGCTAACGTTCTTAGTTCTCCAGCGCAACCGTATTATTGTCTCTTTTTCCCACCCACGACGGCTCATTTCCCTCATCGGCGGCCCAGGTCACAGCTTCCAATTGCAGTACGTGTCCGATCCCTTTTCTCCGAACTGGAGTCCTTGCCTTTACCACCTGTACTTGAGGTCCATTAACGTACATCTCCATGGTGTAAACCTAGGCCGCGGCTTCGCTTGGACCTTTCACATGGCCCTGACTCAGTTACCCACGTGGCTGTCCGCTGCTACTTCCTCTCTATTCTTGACATATACCAAGGCCATGAAGTGGTTTAAATCGATGGTTCGATGGTTGATGATCACGTCGGCTTCGTGTATGTTCATGGAGCACGTATTGAACAGTATTCCTCGCCCGATGGCTGCAGTGTTTTCACTGCCGGACTGGCGGCTATATCTCGTGCACTTGAGCGCATCCGTTCATGCCCTGGGGAGTCGTTTCTTCTGTGTGCTGACTCCTTGAGCAGCCTACAATTTATCGACCAGTGCTACCTTTGTCATCCTTTGATAACGACGATCGATGAGTCCATCTATGCCCTGGAACGGTCCAGTCGTTCAGTAGTCTTTGTCTGGACCGCAGGTCACGTTGGAATCCCAGGAAACGAACTTGCCGACAGGCCGGCCAAACAGGCTAAGCGGATACCGCTTATGGAGATCGGCTTCTCTGCAACTGACCTGCGTTTACTACTATGCCGCAGGTTTTAGTGGCTTTGGGAGACGTAATTGCATAACCTCAGTACGCACAAGAAACTGCGCGCCCTTAAGGAGACTACTAGTGTGTGAAAGATCTCCACGTGGGCCTCACGCACGGACTCTGTGGTTCTCTGTCGGCTCCGCTTGGCCACGCTTGTTTGACACACGACTACCTCCTGTGCCGTGATGACGCACCTCAGTGCTGACAACGTCTCATCAGATAATTTAGTTTCACGTTTTATAGACGGCGGGTTTTATCATTATATATAAGATTTCGCCCATGTCCCTTGCCCCTTAGTGTTCTCCACTCTAATACTTTTAGGCTGGTTGTTTTAATGTGTTGCACAGTGACAGGCTTTTCCTTTTTATTATCGTGGTCGGCCAGCCACTGTCATCTGCTCTCTTGTTTTTATCGCTTCTGCCTGTTTCTTGCTTCTCTCTGTGGTGTTTTTCCTGTTTTGTTCTTAGTAGTGTTGGTTGTCTTTCTGTCGTTATTCTGGTTCTTTCATTCTCCTGTTATTATGCTGTGCGTCTCCTTTCTTTTCTTCTTTCCCTTGTGTTTTTATTTTACCGGGAACAAGGGACCGATGACCTCGCAGTTTTGGACCCTTTCCTCCCCTCCTTTAAACCAACCAACCAACACAGACCCCAGGTATTTTAAACAAGCAATTCAAATCACAGTAACATAAGATTAACTCAAGAAAAGGCATATGATGATAAATCAGTCTTACTATAATTACACGTCATTGATGGACACAATCATTCAAGACTCCGCAGAAAGATGCTGGTGGAATTACCATATATTGGTGCATCGGTCTGTTCAGTGATACACAGTGCTTTCTGAAACAGACTTAACACTAAGATTACGAAATAGCTCACACCATAAATGGTAAAGTCCGTGTCCAACAGCATCGGAAAGGTAGGTCACAAGTCATGATCCGCAACAACACATAAACGGTTAACGACCACCAATCTTCTTTGTAAGCAGTCCATCCCAAAACGCGCCCAAAACAGCCGGCGCCAAACCGAATGGACGTTTTCGTATCGACAGTATTCGCCGCCGAGGTTGCCACTCGTGTCCACTATCAGCCACACACCGTTACTAACTGCTCCTCTCTGCGCAAGTTCGCTCAGCCAATCCTCTCTCGTGCGCGTCACCTCCGGAACACATCACGAGCGCCGAACGGGCATGATCTCTTGAGGAGAATTGATAGGACCGGCACGGCTCAGAAACACATCTTTTGCACTTTCAGACCTGAATCACGCATGACACCCTTCAAACTTCATATGAATGTGACTGGTTACAGGCGACCTTCAAAGCTAAATTTGTTGACTTAGTAGGCTACTCCTTATTCATTCTGCGGGTGGATCTCTTATCTTTCCTACACCAGTATTGTTTCGTTTAGGTGCTTCCACTGATTTTCACGTAATGTGACAATAAACTCTTTAGTCACCTTGCTTTGTGTTTATATTAGATTAGATTAGATACAGTTTTCGTTTCATAGACTCAAAAATGAGATGATTCTCGTGGGTATGGAACATGTCAGAAAGTATTACACAAAAAATAAAACATTTGAATACAATACTTACTAGCATGTTCATTTGTCAGGAGACTGTCAGAATAGGTGAATACAACACAGTAAACTGGGACAGCTAATATTTACATTAATAATACTTTGTCAGAATGAAACATCGTTATGCACTATTAACAAATTTATCATACACAAAACACTTAATTTTGACTGCTATGACCAAGTGATGTCAAAATTGAAATCTAAGAGACATTTTTACTTAAGCTGGTCTAAAAAATCTCTCTTAAGATATTCATCTATACAGTAGAAGGAGTTGCGAATCAAAAAGTCTTTGAAACTCTGTTTAAACCGTACTATACCTGAAACGAAGTTTGTAATGGTTGCTGGTAGTTTATTGAAAATGTGTGTACCTGAATATTGGACCACTTTTTGGACCAATGTAAGTGACTTTAAGTATTCATGTAGATTGCGCTTATTCCTAGTATTGATACTATGTATTGAGCTGTTGGTTGGATATACAGATGTAGCACTTGCAACAAATTACGTTAAGGAATAAATATACTGAGAAGCAATGGTCAGAATACAAAATTATTTGAACAGGTTTCTACATGATGTTCTTGAATTTACACCACATATGATTCTTATTACACGCCTTTCCATGATAAAAGCTTTTGCTCAGATGGATGAGTTACCCCACAGTATGATCCCATATGACATAATAGAATGAATGTAAGCGAAGTATGCAATTATTCATTACATCTGACATCATTCTCACTACAAGTATAGACTTGATTAATGCTTAAACAATTTTGTGCTACGCCCTTCCCAACTGAATTTATTATCGAGTTGTAATCACAGAAATTTAACAGTGTCAGCCTCTTCAATCTGCATATTTTTATATCTGGAAGGAATTCTCTTACAGGTTCTGAACTGCATATAGTGGGTCATGTCAAAGTTTAGTGACACTCAATTACCTTCAAACCATTTATTAATGTGAGTGAAAATTTGGTTAGCAGCTATTTCTAAATCTGCATTTGAGTTACTACATATTGCAATGTTTGCATCATCTGCTAGCAAACTAAACTTAGCGTCTGGCAGTGTAACAGATGAAAGTTTGTTAATGTACACAAGAAAAAAGCAATGGACCCAAGATGGAACCTAAAGGAACACCACATGTAGTTAATTCCCAATTAGATGGAGACTCCCTGCTTACTGCATAGGTATTTTGCAACGACACACTTTATTTCCTGTTGGTTGGATAAGACTCAAACCATTTCACAGCACTGCCAGTGGCACCATAATATTCTAATTTATCAAGAGAATGGTGTGGTTCACATAGTCAAAGGCTTTTCGCAGGTCACCGAAAATGCCTGTAGCCTCTAATTTATTATCTAATGAATTTCTCTATATCAGAACCCTTAAGAAATCTGAACTCTGACTTTAACAAGATATTATTTGCAGTCAGACGCTTAAGGAGATGCCTCAACACAACCTTTTCAAATATTTTTTGAGAAATCCAGCAAAATTGAAATTGGTCGACAGTTTGATGGTATCTCTTTATGCCCCTTCTTGTAAAGAGGCGTTACTTCAGCCTGTTTTAGCCAGTCTGGAACTGTTCCGCTAATAAGAGATTGATTATACAAATAACTTAAGATAGAACTCACCTCACATTACCGAACTTCGATTAGCTTCATTGATATGGTATCAAACCCACTAGAAAGATTTTAAGGATTTTATGATGGATGCTGCTTCTTTGAGAGACGTGAGTGCCATTTCGATATTACTGAAGTTCTTTTTAAATACTGGTCACGGAGACTCTGTTGCACTGTTCACTGAACCTGATAACCGCAAGCTGTCTGTAAGAGAAATGAAGTACTTGTTTAAGAGATTTGCAACACTACATGCACTTGTTACCAAAGTCTCATTTATTTTTAGAGCTATCTGTTCCTCTTCCTCTTTGATTCCTCCTGTCTCTGTCTTCACTATAACATATAAATTTTCTATTTTGTTTCCTGATGTAATTATCTTTTTATCATAATAAATCTGCTTTGATTTCTGGATGACGTGCTTCAATATTTCACAATATTTTTTTGTAATGCATTAAAATATTAACATCAGAGGTGTTCCTAGATAGTAGATAAAGTCTACTTTTTGTCTCATGTGATATCTTTATTCCTTGTGTAATCCATGGTTTATTTTTTGACTTCTGTGTGATTTGAGTTACTTTTAGGGGAAAACAATTTTCAAAAGTGGAGGTACCTTTATTAATAAATCCTTTGTAATTTCCATTTGGGTTAGAAGTATTGTAAATATCTATGCAGTTCATGTTTTTGAGCCATTTCCTTAATTTCTCAGTTTTATACTTATTGTTACCCTTCTGCACTCAGATGTACTCATGCCTATTATAGTCCCACCTGCTGATACAGTCAACAGGAACCACACCGATATGAGACCCCATACCTGAACCAAGCAGCCGTTCTATCTCCAAATTGTCTTACAGAAGAGTTTAAATGAGGCCAGTCATGGCGCCTCAGAACAGACACAAGTCCAACACCAGTGCGTCTCATTGCTGAAACTATCTTTACCAGGTCACTTTCAATTGAATAATTACGGTTCCTACTCACTATTATCACGGTGTCTTCCTTTGTGAAATCTTTGTAAAGTGAACCTACATCCTCTATCACCTGACCAAGACTTGCACTAGGTTTAAAAAAGACTTGTGACCTGGTAACCTGACCCGAGTTCATACTGCAACAGTTGGCCAACACCTCTACCATGAGAAGTGCTTAACCACAGAACTTTCTTCTTTTTCACAACTTTTTCTGACTTCTTACTTTTCAAATACTTTTTGCAAGTTTGTTGTGTCCTGTCTATTAACTCTACCTGTGGCTCATCAGTTTCCAGCAGATCAAACCCCTTTTCCACACTGGCAACAGAACTGTCTGAGTAAGTGCTATTCCTATTTATTTTATGACCTGTTGTCGCTTTTCACCTCTCTTTTCCCTTCTCCCCCCTTAATCTTTTCAGATTTTGTTTCGCTTCATCTAATTCCGCCTGAAGGACAGCAATTTCCTCTAGCCGGTCATTTACCCATGATTCCTCTGGTTCTAAGTTGATAATTTTTTGTGTGGCATTCATGCAATACAGTGATATTGTGCAGATGATATAGGCTGAGAAGTGAGAGTGGCTGGCGCTGAGGGGGCAAACATATAGTTCATTACCAAGAAAACCGAAGTCAGCACGACTTTTTTTCTACATAAGGTAAGTTCTTGGTATAACAAACATTAGTCAAATAGGAACAAAGAAAACATAGAGACAACATTCAGCGAAGATATCTGCAAAAATAAAAGGATTGGGAACAACGCCTTCAATAACTAAAACAGAAAATTTGGCATACAAACACAACAAATGTAACAAATGAACTAAAGTACATAAAAGTTCCATATTAAGCACCGTCTAACGGGCCGTTAAGTCAGTTCAGTTACAAAATAATGAAGCAGGGAACTGTCACACGGGACTGTTCCACTTGGGGAGGCTTGAATGCATAGGACACAGCACAAAGCACTGTCGCTGTCCAAACACTCCAGTGACGTCCCAGACACCAGTAAAACACTGGTCAGCCTTCCTTCATGCAGTCGACACTGCCTTCTCTATGCTATCATCCTGCAAAACCTCCAATTCCTAAGTGTCTTCCTCCCACCATTGCCCCACGTTCCACTGTTTCTTGTATGTCTCAATGCGGTTACTCCCGTCACTATCTTGTGAACACCTGTGATGCCAGCCTACTTTGATGATACCAATGCACTCTCACCCATGGGGGAAACACACGGAAGAAAGTAATATACTCTTCATTATTTCAAAAGTAATCGCCAAAAGTGTGCGATAAGCCATTAGCAGTGCAGTTTATCACCTGAATGGTCTGGCCGATGCAGCTACGGAAACATATCACTCTTCAGGAGCCAGTGCTCATTAGTAAAGTTACACAATTGAACTCAATAAAAGGTGATCAGTTACGGTGGTCCGAGCACTTGGATCTCAATTAATTATGTTACTCTTACGTATGGGATTCGTTAACTACGAAAGGAAAATCAGTGAGTAAAATTATCTATAATTTATTCTACAATGGACATCATAAATATTGAATGGACTGAACAATCATTACTAACAGATTCTATTCAAGTGGTACATACAGTGAGGTGACAATAGTCATATTACAGATGGTGGCAGTATCACATACACAAGGTATAAAAGGGTAGCCAATTTGCTGAGCTGACATTTATACACTGGCGATTCATGTGAGAAGGTTTCTTACATGATTATGGCCTCCCGACGTGAATTAACAGACTTTCAACGCAGATGGTAGTTGGAGCTAGACGCATGGCATATTCCGTTTTGGAAATCGTTAGGAAATTCAATATTTCGAGATCCCCAGTGGAAAGAGTGTGCTGGAAATACCAAATTTACGCCATTACCTCTCATCACAGTTAATAAAGTGGCCGACGGCCTTCACTTAACCACCACGAGCACCAGCGTTTGCGTAGACAATCAACGCTCCAGAAATCAATGTGGGACGTATTACGAACGTATCCAACAGGGCAGCATGACAACATTATGCGTTAATGGGCTGTAGCAACAGACGACCGACGCGAGTGCCCTCGCTAACAGCACGACTTCGCCTGCAGTGGCTCTCCTGGGCTCGTGACCATATGGTTGGACGCTAGAGGACTGCTGAATGCTCGCCTGGTAAGATGAGTCGTGATTTCAGCCGGCAGAAGGTGACGGTAGGACTCAAACGTGGCGCAGATCGCACGAAGCCATGGACCCAAGTCGTCAACAAGACACTGAGAAAACTGGTCCTGGTTCCTTAATGGTGTGGACTGCGTTTACATGGAATGGACTGGGTCATGCGGTCCAACTGACCATTGACTACTTGGATACCATTTGCAGCGATACGTGGATTTCATGTTCCCAAACACGTCAACGATCCACAATTGTTCACTATAGTTTGGAAGAACACAGTGGACAATTTGGACGAATGATATGGTCATCCAGATTGCCCGACATGATTCCCCTCTGTAATAGAACTAGTGAGTCTAAGTGCTAGGAGTAAGTGAGCGTCACATACCTTTGAAAAAGTTCTATTTATTACAGTTTTAAACACGGCAAACATTTTAAGATCCCTTGATCACCAGTAAGAGAAATAGTTAATATAATCCTTGACGCAATGAATGATAATCATACTAATAATGACACACACTTTCAAAGGATTGATTCCAATGACTTAAGTCATTTTAACGTATAACTGAATGAGTTGAACGTCCCAACTAGTACACAGATAAAATCTGTTTGAGAATGCACCACCTTTAATCACGAAATGTTTAACACTCCATTCATGAACAACACTACCACAAAAGTTATATACCCAAGGCACCCCACACTACGTCTCTGTTTACCCAGAGGACACATTTGCTTGCATGAAATAGAACCGGAACAACAATCAGACCCAGCTTCCGCTAAAATGTATCGGGTAAGTCTTTCGGCAGCGCCCGACAGGTTCCAGTACTGCCAGGAAGTTCTTAACCACTTATAAAAACATAACAAAGTTCAATGGCAGTGGCACTGACAGCGATACCGACCGAAAGGGTAACACGACGGTGAGGCGAGCGGCATGCTGCAGGATGGCGAGCCGACTCACCGACCCTTGCAGGCCGACGGCTGGATCACGAGAGGTCGCGATGTGGCCGGCGGCAAGGACCGGCTGGAGGCAGACGGCTGCAGCGCCACACTCGCACCGGACTCGCCGCCGCACCACAGCAAGTACCGAAGGGGCGGGGCGAGAATTCAAGTCACTGCAATTCGTGACTGTTGTTGTTGGCAGAAGAGCCAACACCGTGTTACTAGAGGAGGCCGAAATGCACGCGTTTTAGCTCACGCTGGCTGGCGTGAAGAGGGAAGAACTATACTGACGTGAGGTCTGAAACATGACAAGGAATGAGAATTCAGGAAGTGGACGTAATTAGTTTGATACTTAACTTTAATCCATTAATGAAGAACGTCGCTCTTGACGGTACATGAGTCACAATATTATCTGTTCAGAAGACATAGTAACTGAATATGGCGCCTTGCTAGGTCGTAGCAAATGACATAGCTGAAGGCTATGCTAAACTGTCGTCTCTGCAAATGAGAGCGTATGTAGTCAGTGAACCAACGCTAGCAAAGTCGGCTGTACAACTGGGACGAGTGCTAGGGAGTACTACTAGACCTGCCGTGTGGCGGCGCTGGGTCTGCAATCACTGATAGTGGCGATACGCGGGTTCGACGTATACTAACGGACCGCGGCCGATTTAAAGGCTACCACCTAGCAAGTGTGGTGTCTGGCGGTGACACCACAGTGGCGACTTAATCTTGGCACATCCTAGAATATTTATGGGACGTAATCAGGCCGTCAGTTCGTGCACAAGTCCTGCTCCGGCAACACTTTCACTATTATGAATGGCTATATAGGCATATTGGTTCAATATTTAGGAAGTGGACTTCTAACGACTTCTAGAGTCCATGTCATGTAGAGTCGCCAACAAGAAGAGGTCCGTCACGGTATTTGGAGGAATTCCGTAACTTCTATCACCTCAGTGTGGATCGCCCTCTTCATGACAGCAACTAGTCGTTGCCGAGATTCCAACTTGGATGAAGGTAGCAATTTGATTATGACGACTCAGTATCATTGTAATTGAATCACGAAGTTAAATGAAAAGTATGCAGTGATTCAATTACGTTAAGTTCACAGCAAATGAAGACAAGCCTGCTACCCATGATGAAAGCAAAGGCTGTCTGAACTGGTTGTCGAAAATAGATAAGTATTTATGCGATATTGGCTATAGAAAGTGTTTTACCAAGTAAAACCTATCGCTCCTTCTCATTTCTTAACATGAGAAATTTTAGTCAAGTATTTTTTATAATTTTTTTCGTCCTTCTACAGCGGCTCTGTATAAGACTTCCACAAATCAATTTCTTTGCTGCCACTCTCAGGACTTACCTTACAGGCCAGCTACAATGCTGGTCTGTGCTTTCCACGCCACTGTGCTTTGGCCACCGTGGGAAAACAAAACACGAAAAATGTCCTACTCCCGTGGCGTTAGCTTGGCGGGTCACCAGCCACGCAATGTAGTCACAGTCGGTGGTGGTTTTGGTACGCCTTCTGAAAATGATATCTGCAGCCAGAGAAGCTGATAGCGTTTCTCTAAAATCCCTCACACCACCAGGGAAGTTTTTCTTGCTAACCTGTGAGCATATTGTACGATCTGCATCTTATACCAGGCGGACAGCGGGTTGCGTTTTTAGTTGTCCTGCCCTGAAGGTCTGTGGCACGTCGTTAGCACAACGACTGCCCGTTCAGTCCACAAAACCCCGTTTTCTTCTTTCCCTCTGCTATGAGATCACTGTTCAGCTTCTAAGGACACCGCCTTCTATGTCCCAAGCGAATGACCTACCGCTGTGGTAGTCGCTCTCCCTCGTCCTCGTTCGCCCCTGATTGCACCTTGTCCACATCTACACACAAGACATGCATGAAATCCCGTAAAAATATTGAACTGCAGGGATAACGTACTGACAGTGCAATCAATGTCATTTCCTTCCTTAAAATGCTTAGTGCAATTGATCGGTTTAATTACACACAGCTGCCAAAAATATTTTTTGAAAGTTGTTAGAAATTCGGTAACTGAATTTTATGTACTTTTCAGCTCTGATTTCAAAAATGCAATCCATTGTTTTCTATTACGTCAGGTTTTCTCACAAAAAGGGAGTATTTTTGGGTATAATAACAAAATTTAATCAATTTATCACATTTTTACAACGTCATCAAACTTTATTTTATTGATAAATTATGTTCTAAATTCTACTTCCATTTCTCTTTAAGCTCATAAGTCCTTATAATAATGCTTTCGCTTTCTGTCGAAGCTTCTTTTATTGCTTTTACAGCTGTGGAATCGTTGAGGATCATCTCTTTTTATCATCAAGGAGTAGTCCGCTATCATGTTGACGTTCCATCTTCCTTGATATCTTCTCCCCATTTCTTTGATGTCTTGGTGCAATCTTTCGCCCTGCTCTTCACTTCCATCAGCAAGGTTTGCAGGGAAGTAGTCAAGATGTTAGTGGAGAAAATGAACTTAAATGGTCATGCTGCAGCCCAGCTTCTTAAATTTGTCGAGCATGTCTGCTACGATTGTCTTGTAGTTTGGATATCATTTGTTTTCCAGGAAACCGGTAACAACTAATTTAAAAGATGTCCATGCTGCCTTTTCTTTTGTTTCCATTTTGTGTTCAAAGTTAGGAGATGTCATTAGTTTTCTTATGTCTGGCCTGACAAAGATTCCTTCCATTAGCTTTGCTTCGGATAAACAACGAACTGTCCACAAAGATATCTGAAACACTCCCCTTCTTTTAGAAATACCTTAACAAATTGTTTCATCAGCCCCAACTTAATGTGAAGTGGTGGAAGTAACACATTTTTGGGATCCACAAGGCTTTTCCCTAAAAGGAAAACCTGTAAGGTATTTCTCAATGGCCAAGCCTGTTTTATGTAGTGTTGCTTCCTGTCTCTAGTGTCCCATTCACAGAGAAAGCAAGGGAACTTTGTATAAGCAGCAGCGAAATCACGTATTGTCCATTTGTGGTCTGAACAGCAAAGTTTGCTTAAAACCATTTCAAGATTAGGGATTAGATTAGATTAGATTAGTACTTGTTCCATAGATGATGAACACGACACTTCGTAATGATGTGGAACGTGTTAGGTTAATAAAAGGTGTCTATACAAGATATTACATTAGACAAAACATTACATGACACTCAATACTATTATTATTTTTTGGAGATTGGGAAATTACCCACTTACTATATCCAAAATTTCATCTAATGAGTAGAAGGAGTTGCTATTAAGAAATTCTTTTAATTTCCGTTTAAATGCTATACCTCTATGTGTCAGACTTTTGATGCTACTAGGTACGTAACCAAAGACTTTTGTGGCAGCATAATTTACCCCCTTCTGAGCCAAAGTTAGATTTAACCTTGAGTTGTGAAGATCATCCTTTCTCCTAGTGTTGTAGCCATGTACACTGCTATTACTTTTGAATTCGTTCGGATTGTTAACAACAAATTTCATAAGTGAATATATATATTGTGAGGCTACAGTGAAGATTTCTAGCTCTTTAAATAAGTGTATGCAGGATGATCTCGGATGAGCTCCAGCAAATATTCTGATTACACGCTTTTGTGCTATGAACACTCTTTTACTCAATGATGAATTACCCCAGAATATGATGCCATACGAAAGCAGAGAATGAAACTAGGCATAGTAAGCTAATTTACTCAGATGTATATCGCCAAAATTTGCAATTACCCTAATAGCATAAGTAGCTGAACTCAAACGTTTCGGCAGATGCTCAGTGTGTTTTTTCCAGTTCAACCCCTCATCAATGCTTACACCTAGAAATTTTGAATATTCTACCTTAGCTACCGATTTCTGATCGAAGTCTATATTTGTTAATGGGGTCATTCCATTTACTGTGTGGAACTGTATATACTGTGTTTTGTCAAAGTTTAATGAGACCCCATTTGCAGAGAACCACTTAATGATTTTCTGAAAAACATCGTTTACAATTTCACAAGTTAATGCTTGTCTGTCGGGTGTGATAGCTATACTTGTATCATCGGCAAAAAGTACCAGCTTTGCATCTTCGTGAATATAGAGTGACAAGTCATTAATGTATAGTAAGAACAGTAGAGGACCAAAGACCGAACCTTGCAGCACCCCATACTTGATTGTTCCCCAGTTTGAGAAATCACGTTTTTTTGCATATTATGTGAACTGTTTATTTCAACTTTCTGTACTCTTCCAGTTAAGTATGATTCAAACCATTTGAGCACTGTCCCATTCATACCACAGTATTTGAGCTTATCTAGAAGTATCCCATGATTTACACAATCAAAAGCCTTTGATAGATCACAAAAAATCCCAATGGGTGACTTCCGGTTACACATAGCAGTTAATATTTCGTTAGTGAAAGTATATAGCATTTTCCGTTGAAAAACCCTTCTGGAAAGCAAACTAACATTTTGTTTAAACTTTATTTTTACAAAGGTGTGAAGCTACTCTGCAATACTTTTTCAAGAATTTTTGATAAGGCAGTCAAAAGAGAGATTGGGCGGTAGTTGTTGACATCAGATGTATCCCCTTTTTTATGCAGTGGTATGACAATGGCATACTTCAGTCTATCTGGGAAAATACCCTGCTTCAGAGAGCTATTACATATGTGGCTAAGATTCCCACTTATTTCTTGGGAAATGCCATCAATCTCACATGAGCTTTTATTCTTGAGAGAGTTTATTATCTTCCTAATTTCAGACGGAGAGGTGGGTGGAATTTCAATTGTATCAAATGGTGTGGGTTCTCGTAACAATATTTTAAGTGAACTGAGTGTCTAACTGGTATAGAAGCAAACGTATTGCCATTGTGTAGAAATACTGCTTTAAGGCTTTAAGACTTTTTGAAGAATGAATAAAAAGTCTCCACTCATCAGGAGCATATTCTAGTTTGAAACATGTCATAAGTCGGGGAACATCACTGCAAAAGCCAGGTTACCTTCTTGAGAGAAGGAAGACACAAACTCCCTTCCCCACGATCGATACCAAGAAAAGGATGTACCCGGAGCCAGCATGTGTTTATCTTTCAATCCAGATCCTAAAACCCCTGCCAATTCTTTAGAAAGGCCTATGTCTCTAACTAAATCGTTGAGTTCAGATTGTGAGAATGGAATGGGATCGGTTGTACCAGGATCGTAGCAATCTCTGTCTTATTCACTATCACCTTGCTGAGCCAATGGCTCATGATCACCTATATCATCCAAATAATCTGTAGGAGAGGGTACTGGTACTTCAGGTCCATGAGGAACAGGGCGAATGACTGATTGAATGATAGGGTACGAAATATCCTTTTTCTTTTTCAAATTGAAACCTCGTACATTGCAAGAAGAAAAATAGCAGTCATCACTATGAGTTATGGGCTCCCTCCAAACCCTTGGTGTTTCAAAACGTAAGGACTGCTTTTTACGTTGAAACCATTGTCTCAGTTCCTCAACACACACTGAACAAACTTTGTGTGGTGCCCGAGGCTTATCTTGATCGCATAACTTTATACCAAAATAGGCGAATATACTTTTTCAACAAAATCGGAAATGTTTCTTCATTGATTTTTAACGATATGGTTACCACAAATGTAGCAGAAGCAATCTGACGAGTTTATACATCCTCTGCTAGTCATTGTCCATTGTCCATAAAGCAACTTCACAACACAAGAAAACAGTCACTACTTTAAAGCACTAGTAACAACAACACGTGAACAGCAGAGAGTAAAGAGATACTGTGAACTGAAGGACAATAGCAGAAGCTAACTGCTTGGTGATGGCGGGGGAAGGGGCAGTGCGACAGACAGGTACTGACATGAAAATACTGCTGGTTTATCCCAATTAATCTTTATTTTACGTATATCTAGTATAAAAACGGCTAAATAACAGTATATGGAGATCCTAAAAACCAAAATTCAAACTCACTGGAGTGCTGAAATATCGAAAAAAGCTAAAACGAGTCATGCAGTTTGTGAAATAACTTTACGTGATGGAATTTTTTCACTATTATTCCAGAAATTAGCGTTGAGAACACTATAAAAATCACTTAATAAATTTAAAACAACTTTTATGTCGCAGATCTGTGTTATCATTAACTGGTCCATCAAGGAATGATATATTTAGCCGTGATACAAGACGGTCAGTGCCTTCACGAGAAAATAAGTGTGGTTGCCTATAGAACCATAATGGTTCATAGTCATGCACCTCTTCATCGCTAGCCAATCAGCAGCAACGAATGTCTTTCTTCATGGCTCCAAAAACATGAATATCGCATGATCATCATGATGTATAAGGCCTTCCCAGCAAAACTTCTGCCGTGTAGTCGGAACAATGGTTGCCACATGTAGTCCAGGCAGTGTAGAATCATATTTCCGTAGGCAGCAGCAAACATTTGTCCTTGAAGTCACTGACAGTATTGTCTCACTTTGGGTTACATTTATTGAGAGTTAAGGCGATTACTTCAGAAGTAATAAATAGTTGACTTACTTTTTCCGTCCATTGCGTTTTCATTTGACTGCTACTTACAGTAAACGAATGCTGCTGTTAATTCAGCCCAAACACCCACAGTAGCAGAAAACTGTTTCCCTTCTTCAGATCCTTAACTATGGCTCATTTACACGCTTGAAAAAAAAAAAACACTTTTTTCATACGGCGGCACTATGGTAAAAAATGTGGGAACATAACAAAACATCAAAAATGATGGTTATTAAGTGTGTGTTACAAATGACACTTTGGTACAGGTTAATGCGTATCTCTTGCTGTCCTAACGTAAAACATGATATCTAAAATTAATTTGTTATGTCTAGACAGACTTTCATCCTGTTCCTATAACTGGATGTAATACTGCAGACACTCTGGGTTCTCTGTAAACATCGACTACTAAACCAGAAGGTAGTTTTCGGAGCATTGTACTGAGACAACTGGAGGCACTGAATTGAATTGTCTAGCTGTTGGTCCGTAAATGTATGTATGCATAGCGTTTTGAGCCTGTCAGCAGGACTGACTTGTCCACCAGTGAAACGGTGGAATCAAAGCAGTCAGCAATTGACAGCTTTCCTTACTGGCTGTTGTCCGCTCTATTGGCGGAGGTACACAATGCGCCGGACGAAGTAACATGGAAGCAGGAAGAAGTCCCAGTTTTTGAATCATAACTGGAGGCTCTTCCACGGTACAGAGAGACACCAGGTGAGTGGGTATGCCCTTGAGGCGGTGGCCTCTGGTAGTACTAGTTATCTCTTGCTTGGTACACAACAGAGTGGGGCCTCTACTGTACCATAATTGTCACGGTAAAATACGTTTGCTTTGAAATAATGGTTTTGGTTGTTACTTGTGAAACTCTTTCAATTTGCACTTCGATGATACGCTGTATTACCTTTGTACAGAGTGTTACGTCACACTGGTCTATTAATTGCTATTTCAATTCCTTATGTCCCCAAGAGTTTTCCTTAAACTGTGTCAACCCTCCAAAAACCTTTGCCAGTTTCCCTCCGTTTTCCAGTCTCGTGTGATGATGCTCCATTTCATGTGATTTTTTTTCCTTTGTTCCTGTCGAGTATTTCTGGATGTGTGGATCTGGCATATTATTATCCTTTACAAAGACAATGTTACCCTGTATTTCCTCTTTCGACCTACTGTTATTAAAACATCCTGCATGTTTCGATCCGTCTTGAAAGTCTCTCTTTAACTTGTAAATTTGATCGTCTTTGTTATTAGCAATTCCTCTTTCCTCCTCCACACTGTCAGCCATTGTAACTTTAAAGGCTAAGAAAACCACATTTCGTCTTATGTAGAGGAGCATTCTAAAAAAAATCTATGGCCCTCGTACTACAAACAGCAATTCCTTCTGACGCTTTTTTTCCCCACTGAAAATGTTCAGTTGCGACAATTCTAAATCCAAGAATGTTAAAGTGCTTTGCTTAGAGCGTCACTTAATTTTTATTTCCTCTGGTGTGGCTATTGTCGGCTACATGCTCGTTCCTGCTCTCTAATAAGCTGTACACGGTACGCTTGCTGCTGCATGATTGCAATTTGTGTGCCTGCTACTGTCTATCACAATTCGATCTCTTAAAATTCTGCCGTTAAGTGTGACAGTACTTTCGTCCAACAGATTTTTAGTTACTCTTTCGTGCTTTTTACTGTTATTCGCTACTCCTTTACCGTGCATCACATGTTCTCTCCCTAGCGGCAAATTATTGCCACAATTTAATTAATTCCTAGTGGTCACTCTATTTTATTAGCAGCAGAGCTCGCATTCATTGGTGGTATTTGCTTCTAAATGACTGTGACCATGTACACTAATGAAAACGCCCACATTTAAAGTTAATATTAGTGCTATATATTGCTGCCGAGTGGGAAAATGTATAACAATTTCAGTTCATACTACACGACGCTACTAGAATCTGTTTTTAAATTTCAGTCACTATGATTTTTACCTTTTACTCTTACACTGTTTAAACTGAAATTTTACCTTTCACAGAGATGATTCTATTACCAACGACCACATTCCTGATTCCCAAACTACGTCTCTGGCCTCTAGAGATTCCACTTTGCCCCATCAGACAATGACCACCATTCACGCCGTGCTGCAAGTGAAACAGCACCAACGTGGACGATACACCACCCCTGGCTAAGGTAAGCAGTATAGTGGAGCGTGCTGAAAAGTAATGCCTCCCGATTTTGTAGGGCAAAATTCTTAAAACTTTTTGAATGAAACAAACCCTTTATTCTTCATGTTTATTTATCAACACTGTAACGGGGCGACGGACACATTTCTCCCAATGAGAGGCGAGTTTCTTGATAGGATCAAGGTAGAATTTCTAACTTTGTTGACAAACTCACCCTTATTTGCACCTCTTCATCACTATGAAAATGAAGTCCTCAAAGGTGTTCCATAAGTTTTGGTAATAGAATGAGATTTTTCACTCTGCAGCGGAGTGTGCGCTGATATGAAACATCCTGGCATGTTAAAACTGTATGCCGGGCCAAGACTCGAACTCGGGACCTTTGCCTTTCGCGGGCAAGTGCTCTACCAACTGAGCTACCCAAGCACGACTCACGCCCCGTCCTCACAGATTTACTTCTGCCAGTACCTCGTCTCCTACCTTCCAAACCTTACAGAAGCTCTCTTGCGAACCTTGCAGAACTAGCACTCCGGAAAGAAAGGATATTGCGGAGACATGGCTTAGCGACAGCCTGGGGGATGTTTCCAGAATGAGATTTTTCACTCTGCAGCGGAGTGTGCGCTGATATGAAACTTCCTGGCAGATTGAAACTGTGTGCTGGGCCGAGACTCGAAGGCTCGCAGTTGTTACATACTACAGCTCGATGTCTTGTAACGACATAGGGTAGCAAGATGCGTCAGCAAAGTGGGAAAGTAGTCCAAGTAATGTCCACGAGATGTAATGTCCCTATCGATAATGAGAGCAGAATAAAAAATCCGGAAGCGTACGGTTCAGCACGTCCTCATAATAACAGTCACCATGGTCGTAATTAATGTCTTTGGTTTACCAAATAGCGTACTTTATTTTCTGGTATTTTCTTATGTGTAGATTGGACATCCTCAGCTCTAAACTGGGCGATTATTGAAACAGTTAACGAAGCTGGGGATGTTCACCCTAAATATGATTATCGGGTTTTTTTATGGGCTGGTCCACTCTGGCGGCAGAATTCCACGTGCGAGGAGAGTTGGTACTGGTTCTGTTGTACTGCTGCGGATACAGAGTTGATAGTGCTTGATCGTACGGTATATAGACAATAGTAGCCCAGGGGCCAGTCTTCGCTCGTACGCAGTTGTTTCGCACCACCACCAGAATGCTGAACAGCACATTGGCAGCTGACAGGTTCCTTTGCCCTTGCTGATCCAGCAGAGTATCAGCTCTGCGTTGTAGCCAGGGCAATAGTCGGCGTGGTGTGCAACCTGTCGTTTCTGGCAGAAAAGTTCATGTGCCCTGCTTTGTACTCAGAACGAACTGGTTGATGTGTCAGGGAATGGTGGCCACTGAGCAGCCTCGCCCTGGTCGTCCCACTCGTGTTCCAGTACCATCAGGTCTACGTGACAGGTGAAAGCCCACTATGCCTTTTGCAGACGCTACTCGATGACGCTGGAGGAGCTTAGCCATACGTTTAACACATGACGGTCGTGGAGACTGTCGAATGTACTGCGCTGACCATAAAGACAGCGTTGGGACCACGTAAGTTCCCATCCGCCGGGCGCGTTGTGACAAGGTGGTAGAATTCCATCACATACTCGGCTGTGGAAACGCCGCATTGTTCTACACCATGTATCTGCCACGATACAGGGTACTGCACCAGCGATATTGCAGCACGCGGCTTCAGAATTAACTTTGTAGCTGCCTTGCATGTCCCTTACCCAGTTGTAAAGACCTGCCTCAAGCTCAGGCTACAACAGCTGCTTGGCTACAGTTGTCACAAGCAGAGTGAGAAGCAACTGAAGCGCTTGCAAGCACTTGAAGCGTTTCAAAATAATTCATGAATGAAATTGGTCATTTGAGTCCAGGAAAATCGAGTTCGACTGGCAAATTGAATGTCAAAACGCCTTCAGGTCGTCAAGGTAAATATCATAATATTAATCCATCAGGCTAAATGAAATGACACTACAAAAAGGAGCTTATGATTTGCTACATGAGTTTTAAATATTGCTTCACGATTCTATACCACTTCAGCTACATTTATTTCATAAATACAAGAGGAAAGTGAAATCTGTTGGGAGGAGGTCCCCTGCCGCAGATCCAAAAGGGGGGCTAATCAGGAATCTTTTCCCAGTGGAGATCATCATGACATTTTTCTTCAATTACAGGCCACATGTACTGTGGATACACATTATACGTCCTTCTGCATCGTCTTGGTGTTGATCATTGCTCATTTTTCCGCCTTTTAGAAACAGTTTCCCACCTCTAAAAGCAAGAGAGTGTCCTGAACCACTGTCGCTTCTCTATCTTCTTTGGCAAGGCCGTTGCCAGAACAACCGCCACTGCCAATAATTTTTATTCAGAAATTAAGTAGTAGTAGTGTCCGAAATCTGAATTCATTACGTCCTGCTTACTAGTTAAAGACGCTTCTCTTAAATGACTTACTTACTGTAACTGACTTTAAATCCCTAGCTGGTTGAAATTATGTATACTTGTTGTTGTCCATATGTCAGAGAAGCCTATTCATTATTTGACACTGCAGCTGACCACATACCTCAGTTAATCTACTGTCATTGTTGTTCTTTCTTTCCTCATCATATTTCTCAACCATTACATTATTTAATCGAAGCCTATGACCATAAGTCCCCAATACAAACAGTTCTTGACGTGGACAAGCTGTTTCACTAATATCCCTAAGGCAGTCAAAATATTCCTCTTTATCGTCGTCACAGGGAGTATACGTTGCTATTGTAGCCACTTCACTTCAAAACATTTCAGTCGCCAACTTCAAGAACCTCTCATTAACTTCTTCCCAGTTCCTTATTCCTCCTTTCCCATACGCCTTTGTCAACACTGCTCCATATATTTTGGTACATCCTGCGATTTTCACATCCTCTACGCTTTTTCATTGTCTATGTCAATATACCTGCTTCCTGTTGCTCAGCCTCTGATATCAATTGTTGCAACATATTGCACAAGCTCTGAAAGTAGTACGTTCCAGTTCGAATAGACGTCTTACGAATCCATTTCCATTTTTTATGAGATTCATCTTTCTTTCGTCTTCCCTCAGAGATTTGTTTTAATAACTCTTTTACCCATACAGTGAGCTGGCCTCTAGCGGAGCTCCAAACCTGGAGTACCGTCACTCTATAGTGATTGCCTTCTCTTCGGCGTACATGACTGTGCTTAAACTGACACACAATATTTTTAGCGCAACGCAATCTGACTTTCAAAAATCCCTACAAAACAATGGCCCTGACTAACATTAACCTATACGTTTCACAAATCACTGCCCACATCCACCACTGCTGGCAGCTCACCTCCAACTGCGCAACGCTACGCGCTGTTAACATCCAGTTGCCCAGCACTACAATGGAAGACAACAATGCCAACCAGCCACAGACTGCACACAGCACAGCCAGTGATTTTCATACAGTGTGCTACGTAACGTTGCCTAAGAAAACATAAACAGCCTACTTACAGTATCCCTCTTCCCACCGCTTCTGTGCTATCCCTAAAAGTAGAGTTGCTTCATCCGCCAGCTCCGCCGTTCCGATGGTCTCCATTCCTCCTTCACAGCATATAAAGTCTTCGCCATACCCTGGCAAGAAGTCCTCACGAGCTATTGTCCCCTGCGTAGGGTGAATAAATATTCTTTGACTACTTTTTAGTCTTCCCCGTTCTGGTGAGGGGTCCTTCGAGGTACTGTCATCCGGTCCAGGTGAATCAATCTTTTTAACGAGTTGTCGTCAGCCTTCCCCTTCCTTCTTTCTCAACCGGGATTGAGACCGGCTATGGCGGAGTTATCATGTGGAATACTAATGTACAAGTTGTATTTGAACATGGAAATAATTTCTTGAAACGGAGTTTGTGCAGTGTTTTATTATTTAAAACATTACTATTGCTTCTATTTTATATCGAAAAATTTTTAGTCTCCCAGTTCGAAAATTATCTGAATTCACTTGAGCAAAGGTTCGAACAGTGCTGTATAAAGAACTCATGGAACATTGAAGATTTGCTCTAGTTCGTGACTGATATCTAGTGTCGAGTCGTGCCTTTTATGTAAATCGTAAGCAATATTGCGTTATGTGTAAGTACCTTATTATTACACTTCCTCGCACACTGAAACATTCACGGCAAATATCTGAGGCTGAAGTGAGCCGTTTGCCTACCGCTCTGCCACCCACGAGTACGAGTGTATAAATACGCCGGTGCCCGCCCACGCTTTACGCAGAAGCGTATTTTGCGACGTGTCGTTCGCGTGGCTGCGGGACAGTTCCGTGTAACCGTTGTTTCAGCTGTATTTACCGTAGAAACCACGTTACACCGCACATTGACCTTTGACGCGAGACGTGACGCGGACATTACGTAACAGTCAGTGACGTCAGTCCGGTAGTAACGATACAGTGGCAAACGTTACGTAACTCTCACATGTGTGTCTTGGAGTACGTTCCTGTGTGATTTTACAAAACACCCACGTACTGACGTCACCAAAGGTTCATTGGTAGCGGGTCAACACAGCCACGATGTTTCAGCAAGAATTACAGAGAATGTTAGTGATACGTAGATATCTACGATATTTCTGTTAACACTCAGTGACAAGTACAAAATGTAACAACTAGAGACTTTCCTCAAAGAATGTTGTACATCAGAGTTTCACAAATTTTCAGGAATCAAAAATAACTGTTGTTTTCGTTTAGTACTATTTATTTGTATCAATTATTAAGTACGATCAAGTGTATCATATAATAGCAACACGTATTTAGCGTGTTATGGAATATATAGGGAGTTGTCTTAAGTCAGATAGCTTTCCGTGTGATAACGTTGCATATTATTCGAAAGTACAGTGTGAAATACTGTTACAGAAAAAGTATTAATTTTCTCTTACAGTAGCAAAAATATATCTTATCCGATATGTATTTATTTATCCTCGAAGCTAAAAGGAAACTGGTTCTATATAAGACAAGAAACAACAGCAAAGAAAAAATGAAACACAAGAAAAATAAATTGAACTATTTACTCTGAAGGTAAGTTCACACAAAATTCCGTGTATTATACATCAAGGTATTTACACATATCCAATACGTCCCTCATTTTATTTTCCGATAGAGGTAGAAGTTCTTTATGTAAGATAGGAAAACTCATTACAGGTATAGGAATTTTAACTTGATTTTCTCTTTTGCTTTTAGCAAATGTTGAAATTAGGTCTAAGATGCAGATTCACGTCATTTGTATGATCTACATTGCTATTCAACCAACTAACCAGTCGTTTTCAAGCGTGGATCAGACATCATAATCCCTTCAAGAACATTGGCAGCAGCAAAGTTACTCAGGCTTGTTTCCTTTGCAGTGAAACTTGTACTTTAACAATGTTAGCATGTGCTGTGATAGTGTCACGCAAAACAACAAGAGGTGTAAGCCCCTCCACGAAAAACAAGACCAAACTATAACACTGTTGGCACTACACACGCTGGAAGATGACGTTCACCGGGCATTCACCTTACCCTCAACCTGCCGTCGGATCGCCACATTGTGTACTGTGATTCGTCACTCCACACAACGTTTTTACACTGTTCAGTCGTCCAATGTTTACGCTCCTTTCACCAAGCGAGGCGTTGTTTGGCATTTGCCGGCGTGATGTGTGGCTTACGAGCAACCCTCGACCATGAAATACAAGTTTTCTCACCTCAGGCCGGCCGCTGTGGCCGAGCGGTTCTAGGTGCTTCAGTTTGGAACCGCGCGACCGCTACGGTCGCAGGTTCGAATCCTGCCTCTGGCATGGATGTTTGTGGTGTCCTTAGGTTAGTTAGGTTTAAGTAGTCCTAAGTTCTAAGGGACTGATGACCTCAGACGTTTAGTCCCATAGTGCTCAGAGCCATTTCAACCATTTTTTTCTCACCTCCCGCATAACTGTCATAGTAATTGCAGTGGATCCTGATGAAGTTTGGAATTCACGTGTGATGGTCTGGATAGATGTCTGCCTATTACGCATTACGACCCTCTTCAACTGTCGGCGGTCTCTGTCAGTCAACAGACGAGATCGGCCTGTACGCTTTTTTGCTGTACGTTTCCACTTTACTATCACATCGGAAACAGTGGACCTAGGAATGTTCAGGAGTGTGTAAATCTCGCGTACAGACGTATGACACAAGTAACACACAATCACCTGACCACGTTCGTGAGTTCTGCGGAGCGCCCCATTCTGCCCTCTCACGATGTCTAATGACTACTGGGGTCGCTGATATGGAGTGCCTGGTAGTAGCTAGCGGCCCAGTGCACCTTATAGGAAAAAGGATGGTTTTTTTTGGGGGGGGGGGGTGAGGGGGGTCCGGATACCTTTGATCACATAGCATAAATTTATTTGTCTGACATATGCGTCATAGATTGTGACGTCCACGGTGAGACACCCCCACGCCTAACCCCCTACCCTCACATCCATCCTTGCAGTGCTGAGCGCTGCCGGGAGGAGGCAAAATGAGATCGCAGCCTCTCCACTGTTTCTCGCGCCGCCTGCGAGGCAGGAGGCGTCTGGACGGTTTATCGGCGAAGAGGGGCAGTAATGGTGTTCCTGCTAACCCGTCTGTCGTCCAGGTGATACTAGCTAACGGGTCAGATACGGTGTTAGCGACATTGCTGGTCGGATTTGAAGTTCTCGATTTACGGCGGCGAAATGATCGCCTGTGGTGGTGACAAATGAGGCGGTACGTTGTCCTCTCTCCTCTGCGCAAGCGGCGCTAGCATCGTCTGTGCCGGATATATCTCGCCAAGTCCAGATAGGTTTTAGGAGACGCACGGAGACGCGTATACTTATATGGATATGGTGTCTGTTCTTTCGGACACCTGCAGCCGTCTAGAACAAAATTAGAATGTATTAACACCATCAGCTGCTGACTGGCGTTGATATATGTCAACGGGGACGAATGAAAACGTGTGCCCCGACCGGGATTCGAACGCGGGATTTCCTGCTTACACAGCAGACGCTCTATCCATCTGAGCGCACAGAGGATAGTGCGACTGCAGGGACTATCTCGCGCACGCCTCCCGCGATACCCACATTCTCACCTTGTATGTCCACACACTACACTCGTAGTGTCCCACCCCAACACACTCATTACTCGTGGAAGACATTCTTGCCAAGTCCAGTAAGAGCTCAGGGAATATGTGTGCATCCGCACAGAAGAAGAAGGTCATGGCCGGTATTGCCAGAATTATATACTTATATGGATATGGCGTCTGTTCTTTCGGATGCACACATATTCCCCGAACTCTTACGGGACTTGGTAAGAATGTTTTCCCCGAGTAATGAGTGTGCTGGGGTGGGACACTACGAATGTAGTGCGTGGACATACAAGGTGAGAATGTGGGTCTCCTGGGAGGCGTGCGCGAGGTAGTCCCTGGAATCGCACTATCCTTTGTGCTTTCGGTGGCTCAGATGGCTAGAGCGTCTACCATGTAAGCAGGAGATCCCTGGTTCGAGTACCAGTCGGGGTGCATATTTTCACCTGTCCCCGTTGATATACATCAACGCCCGTCAGCGGCTGATGGTATTAACATAATTCTAATCACGGAGACGGCGGTGCGCTCCTGACGTAGTAGTATTTTGCACGTATTTCCTCCGTTTCAGTGCCCGATATGGTCCAGAGTACCGTGGCAGGAGTGCTGGTCTGACTGTATTGTCGCATAACTTAACAGAGTCACAGTGTGCTAGAGCCTTCGGCACGAATATAATTTTAGTGAGTCACTGGTGGGGGGAGGGGGCTAACGCTTTGTTCCACCCTTCGAACTAGGGCTAGTAACACTGTAGTGGGCGGTGGTCGTACTGGAGGGATGAAATCCACCGGTACGTTGGTGATTCACCCTATAAACCTCTCCTAACAAATCTGAAGTTCTTCATAGAATGTGGAATGAACACACAATAGGACTGTGGATAAAGACTCTGTCCACTGACCCGCATAAGTGTTGCCTTGAGTGTTTGATGCCAGTGTTCGACAAGTCCGTAATTCGGCGGATGTAGGCTAGTGTGCGGTAGCGCTGGATGCTAGAAAGGTTATATAGTTAAGGTGAACAATACGAACTTGCGGCCATTATCGGTACTCATGGACACTGGCCAGGTGAAATGCGATACTCTCAATTATACGAACGCCCACCCCGTCGTTTCCGTCGTTATGTCCGGCTAGAGTTTCTCCTAAACCCAGCGAGTGATGTGGTCGATTAACATCGGTAACCTCCTGACTCCACTAACAGGCTGACCATGTTGAGGTAGACACACTGTAACCAGCGATTCACCAGGCTTTAATATGTGCATGCTCATTAGTTTTGCTGTGCTGGCAAGTCTCGCTCCTCATCAGGCCAGACAAATCGGTCTGTAACGAACGTAGTAGTAGGCCCTAAGCCCAAGTACGACAGTCGGTGTAAGCTATCGAAGAATGACTTCCTCTTAGTAAGACACCACGAATGGTGTACTGCTCCCACTTCAGCCGAGTTGTAGTATCTTGTAGACGTTCGCAAATTTTCGGATCCTGTTGCTGAGCTGAGGCCTGATCTTTGTAGTTGATATTAACTGAGTGCATTGAATCGAAATAGGTAATCGACTACGATGTTGTTTATGTTCTTGAGATACCGAATAGTAGTGGTAAATTGTCTGTCACAATTGAGGTGGCACAGCCGATGTGGAGGTCTTTCCTAGGATTTTTTATGGTACCTGCTAGAGGTCGATGGCCCACGTAAAACGTTAGTGGCCTGTCCTCACTATCTAGTTTGAAATGTCACATGGCTTCGTACATGGGTAGTAGTTCGCGTTCGTTTGCTGATCATTTGCGTTTAGACTCGGTTTGCTTCAGCAAAAAGAAACTTACGCTTGTTGTTTCCCCACCACTGTTTGCTGAAATAGTGCGCCAATTGCTATTTCACTTGTATCTGAGGTAATCTACAAGTAAGCTGCTGCAACAGGTTGGGCTAACATTATGGCCTGTAGCAAGCTCAACTCAATTTGGTAGAAGGCCTGATGCTTTTAGGAAGACCAAGTTAGAGCCTATTTCTAAAGTGTGTTGTTCCCAGCCAACACATCAGTCAGCGGTGCTCGTATGGATGTCGCCTACAGAGTGAGGCATCTGTAGAAATTGATCATACCTAGTAAGTGCCATAACTCCTAATTGTCCCTTGGCCATAAGAGTTGATGGACAAGCTTTGTGTCTTGGATTCTAGATTGAAAGCCAGCTCGACTGACGGAATGTCGTAGAAATGGTACTTCCATTTGCAGGTATGCTTTTTTTTACAATCTAGAACTATGAACACAGTGAAAGGGTACCACTTTTTCCATTTCACTTTCGCCCACTGCAGATAAATAGCAGGTTGTGATCTGTTCCCATAATCTCATTTTATTTCGGAATGGTGCTAGCAATGAGCAATGGAAAACGGATTGACAAAAATAGCAGGGCAATAAGGACACCACCCCACGTTGCATTTTTGCCAAATTTATTCAAGATGGTGGATTCAAAATGGCGGCGATATATGTGGCCACATCACAACGATGTCATGGAGAGAAGTTCAAAGTTTGGCTGGAAAAAAAGTTAATTACATTACTTCCACCAACATAACCTCATCCCCTCCCATACCCCTCTCTTTCCCCCTCCCCAACCCCTCCCCTCCCCCTCCCCACGCCACCCCTAGCCAATAAAATGTCGGTAACATTTTGGGGGGGAGGGGGAAGGTCACTTGGGCTAACTCCACTAACCTAAGTCATCCATTTACGATGTTTGTCTATGTGGATGGGAGTCACAGGGTGTTCTTGCGTTCTTAGGAAAATCTTAGAGACTGAAAGATCTCGCACTGTCTTTGACCAGCCCGCTCTGCAGCACTGTGATCAACGTAATCTGCAGCTGTCCAGAAGCAGACTACTAAATTCCACGTCTTGTTAAAGACTGGAGAGTACCGAGTCCATAACTGTTGTTCCACACTCATTCAAGTGCACAAGATTTCTCCAGATGCGCGATGTCGATGGGGTTAGCACTTATTGTGGAACACATCTTGCGTTTGTGTCGTTGCACCGTGTGAAGAAATTGTGTGCCTGGCAGCCGACGCGTGAATGAAACAAACTCAGGCGGGACTAACCACCCCCCCCCCCCCTACCTGATGCGGCGAATGATAATAATGGCCGGCTGGGACTACAACATCCACAATGCGATAAGTCTGTCAGGCACAAATGATTTGG
Organism: Schistocerca americana; assembly: GCF_021461395.2. Classification (NCBI taxonomy): domain Eukaryota; kingdom Metazoa; phylum Arthropoda; class Insecta; order Orthoptera; family Acrididae; genus Schistocerca; species Schistocerca americana. Next base: position 318,442,694 of record NC_060123.1, read on the forward strand.
TTTCGCTTGCATGGTATTCCTGTGAAATTGCCACCACCTGTATCTGAGTCAGTAAGTTAACTAACCGTAGCATCCAGAGGATCTTTCTGGCATAATAGTACCGCTGATAGTTTCTCGTACTCGCACATCTCTTTACAGCTGTGGTGATACCTGCTGCACAATGATCCCTCATAAAATACGACCACACTGAGCGGAACTGCACTGCAGCAGACCGACGCAACCCAATGCTGCTCTATTTTTAGTACACGAGTTGAACTGCCGCAGTGCGACGATACGTAACACATTTTGTATGTGTGTCGTTCCAAACCTCCTAGCAAAGTGGACGAAAGTGACATGGATGAGACAGCAATTTCTTTCTTGTGTGAGGGAGAAGGCTATAAATTTATGTATCTGAACGTTGGTGACGATGGAGGGGAAGCTAATGCGGTAATGCAGGGATCTTTTCGCGGTCAGGTTTAGCAAAAGAACTGGAAACGAATATCTTGAACATTCCAGGCCCAAAAGAATTACTCAGAAGGAGAGTTCTACTGCCTCACGTGACTGTTGCAAACGAAGCTTTTCCACTAAAAACCGATTTGATGACACCTTATCGTGGAACACACGTGGATAACCGAAAAAAATATACGGTTAGAGTCATAACACTACTCGAAAAGTTTCAGGAAACGCTTTCGTAACATTGTGCAAAAAAATTAGGATTTACTATCGCAAGAGCTGGATCAGTCCGGAACACGTAGAGAATGTGAGTTTTTGTCACTTGTCTCCTGCACAGTTTTCTCAGACACGATAAAGTGTTGTTTGACAATAAAGTGACTGAAGAGACACGGTACCTTCTTTGTATAGGATGTACTTTCGTAAAAAATACTGTCCCGATACGGGATGGATTCACACATTATTTCAGTTCCTTGCAAGGAAGTTTGGTCTGGAAAAACGACACTGTCGAACAGCAAAGAGTAAAGAAATAGTAAAACAAATAATAACAACAATGTAGTCATAAAAAATAGAAATAATCGTCCGTTTCACAGAATTAATAAAATAATAATAGTTTGGAGGTATTTGTATGTTATGTTTACTCGCATTTCCCTGTAATTTTTTTCCAAACGTTGCTTCTTCTGGTATGTCTCATATACAGTTCGTTTTGAATGTCATGTAAATCTGAATATTTACTTATAAAGGTGCATACAAATAACTTTTCGTGGTTTACCGTCATTCTAGGGAATTAACTTCGTTTCGCACATCATGAATATTATGATTTGAATTATGGGTAGTGTCGCCACGCTTGTTGTACCGCTCTAGTGACAACGGAACTGTGTGAGGCAGCACGGCGCGTCATAGTTGGCGAGTTGGTAAACTATGTGTCATAGTGCTGTAAGGCACAGTTCCGCTGCCACGTAGTGCGCCTGTCTCACAAAATTTCATCTAAATAATATTTGGTCGCGTCGTGGCACATAGTTCCGCTCAGCGTGGTCTTACCTTTACCTGTCGTACCTGTCGCTCGGAAGTCTTAGAGAGTCGGTGGAACAACGCTGCCATTCGTGTACCGCATTTGCCTTCAGCCAGAGGTGCCTGTATTACGTCATTACTACGGCCACGAACGTGGAAGTATCATCAGCGATTTTGTAGCTATCATGGACCACGTTGCTGGGTGTTCCTGTTGGAAGATCGGAAGTTTATGTTGAGAACGCAATCGCCTATATGTTGTTGTTTTGTGGTCTTCAGTCCTGAGACTGGTTTGATGCAGCTCTCCATGCTACTCTATCCTGTGCCAGCTTCTTCATCTCCCAATACCTACTGCAACCTATATCCTTCTGAATCTGCTTAGTGTATTCATCTCTTGGTCTCCCTCTACGATTTTTACCCTCTACGCTGCCCTCCAATACTAAATTGGTGATCCCTTGATGCCTCAGAACGTGTCATACCAACCGATTCCTTCTTCTAGTCAAGTTGTGCAACAAACTCCTCTTCTCCCCAATTCTATTCAATACCTCCTGATTAGTTATGTGATCTACCCATCTAATCTTCAGCATTCTTCTGTACCACCACATTTCGAAAGCTTCTATTCTCTTCTTGTCCAAACTATTTATCGTCCATGGCTCACTTCCATACATAGCTACACTCCATACAAATACTTTCAGAAACGACTTCCTGACACTTAAATCTATATTCGATGTTATCAAATTTCTCTTCTTCAGAAACGCTTTCCTTGCCATTGCCAGTCTACACTTTATATCCTCCTTCATTTGACCATCATCACTTATTTTGCTCCCCAAATAGTAAAACTCCTTTACTACTTTAAGTGTCTCATTTCCTATTCTAATTCCCTCAGCATCACCCGATTTAATTCGACTACATTCCATATCCTCGTTTTGCTTTTGTTGATGTTCATCTTATATCCTCCTTTCAAGACACTGTCCATTCCGTTCTACTGCTCTTCCAAGTCCTTTGCTGTCTCTGACAGAATTACAATGTCATCGGCGAACCTCAGAGTTTTTATTTCTTCTCCATGGATTTTAATACCTACTCTGAATTTTTCTTACGTTTCCTTTGCTGCTTGCTCAATGTGCAGACTGAATAGCATCGGGGAGAGGCTACAACCCTGTCTCACTCCCTTCCCAACCACTGCTTCCCTTTCATGTCCCTCGACTCTTGTAACTGCCATCTGCTTTCTATGCAAATTGTAAATAGCCTTTCGCTCCCTGTATTTTACCCCTGCCACCTTTAGAATTTGAAAGAGAGTATTCCAGTCAACATTGTCGAAAGCTTTCTCTAAGTCTACAAATGCTAGAAACGTTGGTTTGCCTTTTCTTACTCTATCCTGTAAGATAAGTCGTAGGGTCAATATTGCCTCACGTGTTCCAATATTTCTACGGAATCCAAACTGATCTTCCCCGAGGTCGGCTTCTACCATTTTTTCCATTCGTCTGTAAAGAATTCGCATTAGTATTTTGCAGCCGTGACTTATTAAACTGATAGTTCGGTAATTTTCACATCTATCAACACCTGCTTTCTTTGGGATTGGAATTATTATATTCTTCTTGAAGTCTGAGTGTATGTCGCCTGTCTCATACATCTTGCTCACCAGATGGTAGAGTTTTGTCAGCACTGGCTCTCCCAAGGCTGTCAGTAGTTCCAATTGAATGTTGTCTACTCCCGGGTCCTTGATTCGACTTTGGTCTTTCAGTGCTCTGTCAAACTCTTCACGCAGTATTATACCTCCCATTTCATCTTTATCTACATCCTCTTCATTTCCATCATATTGTTCTCAAAGTACATCGCCCTTGTATAGACCCTCTATATACTCCTTCCACCTTTCTGCCTTCCCTTCTTTGAAAACCCAGTTCTAAGCAAAGGAAGGAAAATCGCCTATATATGCTCCACAAAAGTCTGTGGGAATGTGCTGGAACGTTCACTCCGAGGTTGACGGCGGACGAGGTCACGTGGACTGTTTGCAGTACCGTCGGGAAACCGGCAGTCTCGTCACGATGTCCAGTTGGCTAGGCCACACATTGTATTATAATCGGATTAATCTGGATCATTCCATACGCGAATGGCCGGTAAAATCAGATGTTATATTGTCATGAAAAAGTGAATTAATTATCTGTGTACAGTGTTGTTGATGTGAGGTAAGATTTTCCCCGTCACCGAAAGCACCAAGGAGATCGAAATGTACTGAACGTTACACTTTCACATATTGACAAATGTTGCTCCCGATGGTAAGATGCGGTAGAAAGTCACTTTCATGTTTCACACCAATCACAAATTGGAACCTTAGGGAGCATTGTGGTGGAGTGCTAAAGTGCTATCAACAATTTAAACATAAATATACCTTGAATTCCAATTTATTTACCTAAAAGAATTGGTATGGGTGGAGGTTATACTTAACAGCCGAACTAAGTTAATAATTGGCTCCTTCTACCGACCCCCAGACTCCGAGGATATACACTCCTGGAAATGGAAAAAAGAACACATTGACACCGGTGTGTCAGACCCACCATACTTGCTCCGGACACTGCGAGAGGGCTGTACAAGCAATGATCACACGCACGGCACAGCGGACACACCAGGAACCGCGGTGTTGGCCGTCGAATGGCGCTAGCTGCGCAGCATTTGTGCACCGCCGCCGTCAGTGTCAGCCAGTTTGCCGTGGCATACGGAGCTCCATCGCAGTCTTTAACACTGGTAGCATGCCGCGACAGCGTGGACGTGAACCGTATGTGCAGTTGACGAACTTTGAGCGAGGGCGTATAGTGGGCATGCGAGAGGCCGGGTGGACGTACCGCCGAATTGCTCAACACGTGGGGCGTGAGGTCTCCACAGTACATCGATGTTGTCGCCAGTGGTCGGCGGAAGGTGCACGTGCCCGTCGACCTGGGACCGGACCGCAGCGACGCACGGATGCACGCCAAGACCGTAGGATCCTACGCAGTGCCGTAGGGGACCGCACCGCCACTTCCCAGCAAATTAGGGACACTGTTGCTCCTGGGGTATCGGCGAGGACCATTCGCAACCGTCTCCATGAAGCTGGGCTACGGTCCCGTACACCGTTAGGCCGTCTTCCGCTCACGCCCCAACATCGTGCAGCCCGCCTCCAGTGGTGTCGCGACAGGCGTGAATGGAGGGACGAATGGAGACGTGTCGTCTTCAGCGATGAGAGTCGCTTCTGCCTTGGTGCCAATGATGGTCGTATGCGTGTTTGGCGCCGTGCAGGTGAGCGCCACAATCAGGACTGCATACGACCGAGGCACGCAGGGCCAACACCCGGCATCATGGTGTGGGGAGCGATCTCCTACACTGGCCGTACACCACTGGTGATCGTCGAGGGGACACTGAATAGTGCACGGTACATCCAAACCGTCATCGAACCCATCGTTCTACCATTCCTAGACCGGCAAGGGAACTTGCTGTTCCAACAGGACAATGCACGTCCGCATGTATCCCGTGTCACCCAACGTGCTCTAGAAGGTGTAAGTCAACTACCCTGGCCAGCAAGATCTCCGGATCTGTCCCCCATTGAGCATATTTGGGACTGGATGAAGCGTCGTCTCACGCGGTCTGCACGTCCACCACGAACGCTGGTCCAACTGAGGCGCCAGGTGGAAATGGCATGGCTAGCCGTTCCACAGGACTACATCCAGCATCTCTACGATCGTCTCCATGGGAGAATAGCAGCCTGCATTGCTGCGAAAGGTGGATATACACTGTACTAGTGCCGACATTGTGCATGCTCTGTTGCCTGTGTCTATGTGCCTGTGGTTCTGTCAGTGTGATCATGTGATGTATCTGACCCCAGGAATGTGTCAATAAAGTTTCCCCTTCCTGGGACAATGAATTCACGGTGTTCTTATTTCAATTTCCAGGAGTGTAGTTGCTGAAAAGGTCAGAGAAAATTTGAGTCACGTATCAAATAAATACCCCGCTCATACGGTTATAGTTGGTGGGGACTTTAACCTTCCCTCGATGTGTTGGCAAAAATACTTGTTCAAAACCAGTAGTAGGCAGAAAACATCTTCCGAGATTGTCCTAAATGCTTTCTCCGAAAATTATTTCGAGCAGTTAGTCCACGAACCCACGCGAATTGTAAATGATTGCGAAAACACACGTGACCTCTTAGCCACAAACAATCCAGAACTAATAGAGAGCATCATGACTGATACAGGGATTAGTGATCACAAGGTCGTTGTAGCTAGGCTCAATACCGTTTCTTCCAAATCCACCAGAAACAAACGCAAAATAATTTTATTTACAAAATCGTATAAAGTGTCACTAGAAGCCTTTCTAAGAGACAATCTCCATTCCTTCCAAAGTGACTATGCAAATGTAGACGAGATATGGCTCAAATTCAAAGATATAGTAGCAACACCAATTGAGAGATTCATACCTCATAAATTGGTAAGAGATGGAACTGATCCCCCATGGTAGACAAAACAGGTCCGAACGCTGTTGCAGAGGCAACGGAAAAAGCATGCGAAGTTCAGAAGAACGCGAAATCCCGAAGATAAGCTAAAATTTAGAGACGCGCGAAATTTGGCACGGACTTCAATGCGAGATGCCTTTAATAGGTTCCACAACGAAACATTGCCTCGAAATTTGGTAGAAAATCCGAAGAAATTCTGGTCGTATGTAAAGTACACAAGCGGCAAGACGCAGTCAATACCTTCGCTGCGCAGTGCCGATGTTACTGTTACCGACGACTGTGCCGCTAAAGCGGAGTTAATGAACGCAGTTTTCCGAAATTCCTTCACCAGGGAAGACGAATGGAATATTGCAGAATTTGAAACACGAACAGCTGCTAGCATGAGTTTCTTAGAAGTAGATACCTTAGGGGTTGCGAAGCAACTCAAATCGCTTGATACGGGCAAGTCTTCAGGTCCACATTGTATACCGATTAGGTTCCATTCAGATTACGTTGATACAATAGCTTCTTACTTAGCAATCATATACAACCGTTCGCTCACTGATAGATCTGTACCTACAGATTGGAAAATTGCGCAGGTCGCACCAGTGTTTAAGAAGGGTAGTAGGAGTAATCCATCGAACTACAGACCTATAACATTGACGTCGGTTTGCAGTAGGGCTTTGGAGCATATACTGTATTCAAACCTTATGAATCACCTCGAAGGGAACGCTCTATTGATACGTAATAATCATGGTTTCAGAAAACATCGTTCTTGTGCAAAGCACGAAGTAATGGCCGCTATCGACAGGGGATCTCAAGTTGATTCCGTATTTCTATATTTCCGGAAAGCCGTTCCGTTCCTCACAAGCGACTTCTAATCAAGCTGCGGGCCTACGGGATATCGTCTCAGTTGTGCGACTGGATTCGTGATTTCCTGTCAGGAAGGTCGCAATTCGAAGTAATAGACGGCGAATCATCGAGTAAAACTGAAGTGATATCAGGTGTTCCTCAGGGAAGCGCCCTGGAACCTCTACTGTTCCAGACCTATATAAATGACCTGGGTGAAAATCTGAGCAGTTCTCTTAGGTTGTTCGCAGATGATGCTGTAATTTATCATCTAGTAAGATCATCCGAAGACCAGTAACAGTTGCAAAGCGATTTAGAAAAGATTGCTGTATGGTGTGGCAGATGGCAGTTGACGCTAAATAACGGAAAGTGTGAGGTGATCCACACGAGTTCCAAAAGAAATCCGTTGGAATTCGATTACTCGATAAATATTACAATTCTCAAGGCTGTCAATTCAACTAAGTACCTGGGTGTTGAAATTACGAACAACTTCAGTTGGAAAGACCACTTAGATAATATTGTGGGGAAGGTGAGCCAAAGGTTGCGTTCCATTGGCAGGACACATAGAAGATGCAACAAGTCCACTAAAGAGACAGCTTGCACTACACTCGTTCGTCCTCTGTTATAATATTGCTGCGCGGTGTGGGATCCTTACCAGGTGGGATTGACGGAGGACATCGAAAGGGTGCAAATAATGGAAGCTCGTTTGTACTATCACGTAATAGGGGAGAGAGTGTGGCAGACATGATAAGCGAGTTGGGATGGAAGTCTTTGAAGCAGAGACGTTTCTAGTCGCGGCGAGATCTATTTACGAAATTTCAGTCACCAACTTTCTCTTTGGAATGCGAAAATATGTTGTTGAGCCCAACCTACATAGGTTGGAATGATCATCAAAATAAAATAAGAGAAATCAGAGCTCGAACAGAAAGGTTTAGGTGTTCATTTTTCCCGCGCGCTGTTCGGGAGTGGAATGGTAGAGAAATAGTATGATTGTGGTTCGATGAACCCTCTGCCAAGCACTTAAATGTGAATTGCAGAGTAATTATGTAGATATAGATGTAGATGTGTGTGTGTGTGTGTGTGTGTGTGTGTGTGTGTGTGTATACATGTAATAGTGAAATGTTGTCAGTGTACAAGAGAACTGTATAATGGAGTACTGGCAATTGATTGGAGTACTGCTACACAATCTGAATTTGCAATGAAACGAAGCTCAAGGTGAGAGATACGAGGGCAGTTCAATAAGTAATGCAACACATTTTTTTTCTGAAACAGGGGTTGTTTTATTCAGCATTGAAATACACCAGGTTATTCCCCAATCTTTTAGCTACACAACACTATTTTTGAACGTAATCTCCATTCAATGCTACGGCCTTACGCCACCTTGAAATGAGGGCCTGTATGCCTACACGGTACCATTCCACTGGTCGATGTCGGAGCCAACGTCGTACTGCATCAATAACTTCTTCATCATCCGCGTAGTGCCTCCCACGGATTGCGTCCTTCGTTGGGCCAAACATATGGAAATCCGACGGTGCGAGATCGGGGCTGTAGGGTGCATGAGGAAGAACAGTCCACTGAAGTTTTGTGAGCTCCTCTCGGGGGCGAAGACTTGTGTGAGGTCTTGCGTTGTCATGAAGAAGGAGAAGTTCGTTCAGATTTTTGTGCCTACGAACACGCTGAAGTCGTTTCTTCAATTTCTGACGAGTAGCACAATACACTTCAGAGTTGATCGTTTGACCATGGGGAAGGACATCGAACAGAATAACCCCTTCAGCGTCCCAGAAGACTGTAACCATGACTTTACCGGCTGAGGGTATGGCTTTAAACTTTTTCTTGGTAGGGGAGTGGGTGTGGCGCCACTCCATTCATTGCCGTTTTGTTTCAGGTTCGAAGTGATGAACCCATGTTTCATCGCCTGTAACAATCTTTGACAAGAAAATGTCACCCTCAGCCACATGACGAGCAAGCAATTCCGCACAGATGGTTCTCCTTTGCTCTTTATGGTGTTCGGTTAGACAACGAGGGACCCAGCGGGAACAAGCCTTTGAATATCCCAACTGGTAAACAATTGTGACAGCACTACCAACAGAGATGTCAAGTTGAGCACTGAGTTGTTTGATGGTGATCCGTCGATCATCTCGAACGAGTGTGTTCGCACGCTCCGCCATTGCAGGAGTCACAGCTGTGCACGGCCGGCCCGCACGCGGGAGATCAGACAGTCTTGCTTGACTTTGCGGCGATGATGACACACGCTTTGCCCAACGACTCACCGTGCTTTTGTCCACTGCCAGATCACCGTAGACATTCTGCAAGCGCCTATGAATATCTGAGATGCCCTGGTTTTCCGCCAAAAGAAACTTGATCACTGCCCGTTGTTTGCAACGCACATCCGTTACAGACGCCATTTTAACAGCTCCGTACAGCGCTGCCACCTGTCGGAAGTCAATGAAACTATACTAGACGAAGCGGGAATGTTTGAAAATATTCCACAAGAAATTTCCGGTTTTTTCAACCAAAATTGTCCGAGAAAAAAAAATGTATTGCATTACTTATTGAACTGCCCTCGTAGATGTGGTGGGAGTGGGGGGGGGGGGGGGGGCAACGGGAGAAAAGATTTGCAGAGATGTGTGAAGCTGTGGGGAAATGGACATAGAAAGCGGAAAAGGATAGAGAGAGGGGCCAGGAGGAGGTAGATAGGTACGGAGAGGTCGATAGACAGGGAGAGAGAGTGGAGGAAGCGATGGACAAATGAGAATGGAGGAGGTGATGGTGAGAGTGAGCTGGAGAGAGATTGAGTAGGAGTAGAGGAAAAGGGGAGGAGTAGAAGATAGAGACAGAGAGGGGGGAGGAGGTGAAGGACAGAGTGAGGTGGAGGAGAAGGATATGGATAAACAGAAGAGGCAGGGAGGACAAGGAGATTAGGACGGATATAGAGTTCCCATCCGTGATAGAAGCCTATGCTTTCTATTTTTTTCTTTTTCCATTTAACCACAATGAGCCACAGCAGCGCGATTTCCTGGAGAGCTAGTACAAATAGCTCTGAGCACTATGGGAATAAACTGCTGAGGCTATCAGTCCCCTAGAACTTAGAACCTAACCTAAGGACAACACACACATCCATGCCCGAGGCAGGATTCGAACCTGCGACAGTAGCGGTCGCGCGGCTCCAGACCGAAGCGCCTAGAACCGCTCGGCCACTACGGCCGGTCAGAGCTAGTACAAAATAATAACAAAATTTTGCAAGACACTACTGATGTTCAGTTAGAGGGATCATAAGCACTAGCATTACGCTGTCTTGATGGCCTTATTACTTGATGTATGTAGATATTCTGTGGTGCAAGGATCGGAAAGGTTTCTGCAGACTATGAGATTTCGTGGGTGCTACCGGTCGCCACAGTCACAGGACTCGACTCCATGAAGGCCCTTTTCTTACGATTCGTCTTCCATCGAGACACTCCTCAGTCAGTTTAATGCCTTCCATGTCACATGCTGCAGCGGATTCCTGATTGTCGTTCTCCCCAAGCCTTTCGGTTAATAAATTTCACCAAAACTCTATCTGAAAAATCCAGGTCCTAACGGAATTACTTGTTTTGGACGCATGAAGCTCTTCCACGACCTCAGCTTAGGGTCGTTCATGTCCGAATAGGGGGTGTCTGGGATCGATTTCCTGTTCTTTTTCTCCATTTCTGTGGCTGCTATTTTTACGGATGTGTGGTGACGCCATAACCACAATGTGATAAATTTTGACTACAGGAGTTTGTCGAAGGCAGCTTCTCACAATGCGTTCAGTCTCATTCAACGCCGTATCCACTTGTTTGGCATGTGTGCATGTGTGCTACGTATTCTGTTGCAGAGCGCCATATTGTCAGGACAGATGCAGGGAACTCATTTGGCTGTGAGACACAGGTAGTGTAACTAAATTTATGTAAACTGGTTTCTTGACATGACTTTTGAAACTGAAACTACGGTCCAACTGTACTCCCATGGCCGGCCGGTGTGGCCGTGCGGTTCTAGGCGCTCCAGTCTGGAACCGCGCGACCGCTACGGCCGCAGGTTCGAATCCTGCCTCGGGCATGGATGTGTGTGATGTCCTTAGGTTAGTTAGGTTTAAGCAGTTCTACGTTCTAGGGGACTGATGACCACAGATGTTAAGTCCCATAGTGCTCAGAGCCACTTGTACTCCCATGTATTTTGGAGTGTCGTAGTGATGTAGTTGTCGCTCTGTCCAGGTAATATTTTGCAGTTAATATTTAACTTCATACTGGCTTCCCGGTTTCTCTGATGAATAGCAAAGGCTTGCTTGTGTCAAGAATTTGGCTTTAGGGGTTATCGCCATAATACTTGCCGACGTCTTCGGCGGCTGCTGTTGGCTTCATCTCCACTTCCTCTAAAGTTTTGTTTTAACTGCAGTTTTTGTGTCACCTGCATAAATAAGGATTTTTGTTCCACGGTTGATTTGGTGGTCGTTAGGAGAATGTTTTTGAAATTTGGACGGCTGAGAACATTATTTTGACGCAGTTTTGAGCATTTTAAATGCGAATACGAAATTTGTACTGGTAAGAAATAAAAATCCCAGGTGCACCAACATTCTTGTATTATTAGTTTCTTAAATTAAGTAAACTATTATTTCTTAATTTACGTTGTGTTAGAAAAAGAATTTCAGTAAGGAGAACACAAGCAAATTTTAATTTTAATTACAGTCGGGAACCGCGCGACCGCTATGGTCGCAGGTTCGAATTCTGCCTCGGGCATGGGTGTTTCTGATGTCCTTAGGTTAGTTAAGTTGAACTAGTTCTAAGTTCTAGGGGACTGATGACCACAGCAGTTAAGTTCCATAGTGCTCAGAGCCATTTGAACCATTTTTAAACTTTAACACAATGAAAAGGCGAAAGGACCTTAGAATTTATGAGACTGTCCAAAGCTTCGAGAGGTTTTCGTTGTCGTCTCTTTCCCTGCCGTGATGTCCACAGCGGAGTGTCATCCACGAAGCAGCCAAGATTCCACGTACTTCGAAGGATCAATACAAGTTAGTGGTGGACCACTCAACTTCGAAAAATTAGTGAAGAAATAGTGTATCGTCACAAATCAGTGTATATAGGAGACACATTATTATATCTTCGAAAGTTTTCCACCTATTCCTTTGAAGTTTTGACACAACGTTGCATTAGAATAAGAGCGTGTTTTTATATACCATTTGGATCTCCATATCGTATATAAATGCATGTATTATACATATTACTTTTATATATAAGCTTGTCATTAACATCGTTGCGTGTTAGGCAACATTTAACCAATAGGTAATTTATATCTGCTTGGTTCATGAATGTGAACAATACGTTATCACATATGATAGAGGCATAAATATTTTATGTGAGAAATCCGTACAAGTTTCTGGGATCGAAACTAGAAGTAGAAGAAGTAGAAGAGTCAAATTAACCAGAGTGAACTATTTCTGGAGTACTGATGTCAGAAAATTTCCTACACACTCTGAGTTAAACGCATTCTACGGAGCATTACTCAAAGCACTTTAGTAGGGTTCGATGTGAGATCCCTTACCTTAGCCTCTGTTTACATAAAATACATAATTCAGCAGCAAATATCTTCCTTGGAGCACCGAAGCCTTAGGGGAATCATGGAAGCCAGCAACGTGTCAGAGGCAGCTATGCATCAGAACAAACTTCTGCCTCTGGACGAAATTCATATGCAGCATTCGCCATACAAATTCGATACCTCTAAAGACCCTTGAGTTACGTATCGCAATAGTTTCCGCCTCTTCTGTGGATGGTGGTCAGCCTGAAAACTAAGGACAGTGTATCGTCCAGAAAGGTAACTGTATACATGACTCATTATCGTTGCTCTAAACTGGATCGGCAATTATTTAAACATCTAATTTCCCTTACTGAATTGTTCACTGTAACTAGCTGTGTTTCGGAGTTTGTAATGACCTAAAGTGAGAAGCTATTTTATTATATTTAGAACGACGTATGTTGTGACTGAAACAATTACTTTCGAACTATATCACTTTGACATGTGAGCTTGGTATGTGTTGAAGCGTCTGTTTTGTTCAGGTGAGACACGTTAAAGAACAAATCCCAGTGTTGGTGCAAAGCCTGCTGTTCCTTGTAAAGTTCACGCTGCGCCCATCACATCAGCTCTGATGATTTGGTAACCCCTGGAAAAAGGTACAGTGCCTCAGAATTGTTTTCACTCTGCATCTGGCTATGGAAAATGAGTGAATAGCCACGAATTTGACGATCAAACTATTGTACCAGGAAACTTACACAATGCGCGTTGCAAGTTAAATGGTTTAATGGCCATTCTTCTTCTTCTTCTTTATCGTCGTCTTGTCCCACGTCACGTAGGGTCGGCGTTGCTCTTCTGGATCCTTCTCCTCCATAGTACTGCACCCGTTGCCTCTTCCTTCTTCCATCCTTTCTCCCTTAGGTCCCCGGATATCTTATCCATCCACCTCATCTTCGGTCTTCCTCTCCTTTCGCTCCTTCAGTCTTTATATCTTCAACTCTGTTTGCGACATACTCTTCCCCTTTTATCTGGTGGTGTCCTTACTACCTTAGTCTGCTCTCTTGTATCTTTTTCCCTATGGGTCCCACTTTCACAGCTCCTCTAACCAATTCATTTCTAATCCTGTCCTTCCTTGTTACCCCACACATTCACCTCAGTACCCTCATTTCCGCCACTTCCATCTTCCTTTCCTGGGCTACTGTGATTGGCCATGTCTCTGCCCTGTATATCATAGCAGGCCTTACCACCGACTTGTAAACTTTCCTTTTCGACCCAATGCTCACATTCTTGTCACACAACACTCCACTCAGTTTCCTCGCTTTCGAGTCCTCCAACCCCAGGTATTTAAATTTAGAGACCGATTTCAGCTCATCCTCCTGGATCTTGCAAGACCTCATCTGCACATCCGTCAGTGCTAAATATTCTGACTTTGTCCTGCTAATTTTCATCCCTCTTTCTTCTAGTGTCTTCCTCCAATCCTCCAGCTTTTTCTCAAGTCTGTCGATGCTCTGCTGACAAAGAACCACATCACCCGCAAACACCATATTCCACGGCGCTTCCTTCTTCACATCATTCACCAGCACAGCCATAATAAGGTCAAAGAGGTAGGGACTAAGTGCATACCCTTGATGTAACACTACGTTTACTGGAAACTCCTTTGTCATGCCCACACTACTTCTCACTGTATCATTGCTCCTCTGTACATTTCCTTCACTAGCCTCACATACTTCTCTGGCACGCACTGCACTCTCATGCTTCTCCATATTTCGTCCCTTGGGGCTCTGTCATATGCTTTCTCCAAATCAATGAAAGCCATAAGTAGATCGGCTTGTAGCTCCCCGTGTTTCTCAAAAAAAGGTTCAAATGGCTCTGAGCACTACGGGACTTAACTTCTGAGGTCATCAGTCCCCTAGAACTTCGAACTACTTAAAACTAACTAACCTAAGGACATCACACACATCCATGCCCGAGGCAGGATTCGAACCTGCGATCGTAGCGGCCGTGCGGTTCCAGACTGTAGCGCCTAGAACCGCTCGGCCATTCCGGCCGGCCCGTGTTTCTCCACTATCCGCCTTAAAGCATGTATTGCATCAGTCGTTCCTCTTCCAGGCATGAACCCAAACTGTTCTTCACACACCACGGTCTGTTTGCGTAATCTTGCTTCCATAACTCTTTCCCAAATTTTCATTGTGTGTGCCATCAGTTTAACACCTCTGTAGTTGCTGCAGTCCTGCATATCATCTTTCCCCTTAAATATTGGGATCAGTACACTAGTTCTCCTCCTGTCGCCAAATCTTCTTCATTAAATCCCAAAGGAGTTCAATTCCCTTTTTACGGAGACACTTCCATACCTCAACGGGGATCTGGTCTGGCCCAACTTCATTCCCATTTTTCATCTTTTCAACTGCCCGTTCGATTCCGTCTCTACTTATTTCCATCGTTAAGCCTTCGTTTGCACCTCCTTCCTCAGTTTTCAGTCTTACATTTTCTTCATTCAGCAATTTCTCGAAATAATTCAACCACCTTTGGATTATTTTTCCATGGTCATTCGGAATTATTCCTGTTTCATCTTTCATTTGTTTTATTGCTGTTAGATCCTTAGAAGCCTTATCTCTTGATTTGCCTATCCGTATCAGTTGTCTCATATCCTGATTTTTCTGTAGTTGTTCGTATGCCTCCCTTTCTGATTCAGCTTTAGCTTTAGCCACGGCTCGTTTTGCCTCCTTCTTTGCACTTTTGTACGCTTGCCCATCCTCAGCACTTCCAGACATATCCCACTTCCTCTTAGCGTCTTTCTTTTCCTTCGCAACTTTCTGCACCTCTTCATTCCACCACCATGCTTCCTTATCTTTTGGCACCCCTCTCCCAGATGTTAACCCAAACACTTCCTCCCTATTTATTTTCCACCACTCCTGCACACTCTCTCCCAGTACTTTTTCATTAAACTCCTCTCTCAAGTTTTTATTCTTTGATCTCCACCACTTAATTTTCCTTTTACATTGATTTATGTGCCTCTGTCTTTTACATACTTTCATCTCACAATCCGCTACAATCAACTCGTGTTGCTATTCCTTCACCGTATATGACCTTAGTATTTCGCACCTCCCCACGATTTTTCCTTCTACATAATATGTAATCAATTTGGCTTTTATTTTCGCGACTCTTGTATGTTATCAGTTTTTCTCTTTTTCTTTGGAAGTTGGTATTCGTAATCACTAGATCAAAATCCACTGCAAACTCCACTAACCTTTTTCCTTCCTCATTTCTCTCGCCATACCCCCATCCTCCATGCCACCTTTCTTCCCCACCTTTCCTTCCGTCAACATGACCATTTAGACCTCCTTCGACTATCACTCTTTCATTCTCTGGTATTCCGACCATTACTCCATCTAAATCTCTCCAAAAGTTTTCCTTCTCGTCCTCCAAACATCCCGCTTGGGGTGCATAGGCTGTCAGCACTGTTACCATTTCTCCGCCAAACATCATCTTAACATACATGATCCTATGATTTACCCTGCTGACTTCACATACCTCTTCTTGAAGCTCTCTGTGCAAAATAACTCCATTTCCTGATTTCGGGCTTGCACTACTATAAAGTAGCTTATAACCTTCAGCTAAGATCTTTTCCTTATTGCCCTATCACCTAGTCTCTTGCACACACAAAGCCTTTATCTTCCTCCTTTGCATCATGTCTACTATCTCTCTTCTCTTTCCCGTCATCGTTCCCACGTTTAGAGTTGCCACTCTGATCTTGAACACCTTTGGATCCTTCGCAAAACGCCTCCCCCGGAGATCCGAATGGGAGGCTATTACTCCGGAACATTTACCACGAGAAGCATCCATCATTCCTCTTGTTTTGGCAATGTATTTACAGCCGGATGCCCTTCCTGCCGCCAACCCCCTTACTTTGTTAGAGGGGCGGACGCTTGCTAGTTTTGGTCCGCCCTGGGTATTTTATTTCCCCAGTACCCACCCTATCTGGTGAGCGTTCCCCTATCCGCCACCCAGCGAGGCGCCCGATGGGCGACTAGCAACTCCAACTTAATGGCCATTATCATTAATGAATAAAAGCCGTTATAACGTTTTTCTCCATTCATGAAGTCTACACTTTTAACCTTGCTCCTCTGACCTGTAAAGATTTAATTATGCGGTGAAACAATACATCATTATGAAGTTACACAACTTCAACTAGAAACTTTTATCGTAAGTATTACTAACAATAAGATGTATTACTTAGTGTGCAGTGGCCGGAAACTCTAGAAATCCCTACTGACATAGATTTCTGAAACAGTAAATTTTAGATTTGTGCGAGGTACAGTTAGAAATATTAAAAACTCGTCTTCTTATTTTAGGACCTCAAATAGACTTCCTCTTGTTTTATTTTGCTTCTTTTGTCATGTATTATTAGCAGCTGTGTATGGCTACAGAGTTCTGGAAGCACAACCGTCCAGATGCCTTGTATATATCAGGTACTATTAGAAATCTGCCGTAAATATTTATGCACATATTTTCTACTTTTTCTCTTCAATGTGTTGTTCATACATTATCATAGCCCAGCAGTAACTGACTTTGAGGCCTAATAAAAAAAAAATCAGCAAAAAGGTAAATCATTTGTGTTACAATAAGATGTATGTCTTCAATACTTTCCCAATTTGAGTATCTGACAAGCTCTCTTTGACTGCAGAGAAGAGTTCTACTGATACAGAACGTCCATGCATGACTCTACTTTCAATTTTGAATTTCGTTTTCTTTGGATGAAGTCTAATGAAACTTGTAGCACTGACGTCTATGTTCTTCAGTACATTAACATAGGTTGAACTGGTGCCTTGTTTCTCAAGTGCTGTCTTTTTAGATTTTACTAAAACAGAGCCCGCTTTCTCAGAATCTGTCGGTCCAAGACAAAGTGATAAGACTCACACATCATGGAGCGGGGTAGTAAATACAAAATAAGAATTCATTCTCTAGGGAAAAAAGAAGTACGAATCTTTTGTGCCCAAACAAAAACTGCTCGCCGTATCCTAGCTCGCGCGCGCGCGCACACACACACACACACACACGCACACACACACACACACACACACACGCACACACATGCACACACACACACACACACACACACACACACATATGCACATACACACAAGACACACACGCACGCACACGCACTCACACGTGGACTTATTAACAGTGTATTATATGACGTTAGCTTTAATAAGACTTTTCGTACTACTACCGTGCTGAATATTTTTTGAAACACTCCAGAGAAAATTCGACTTCTGTTGTAAGTATGTATGGCATCGAGAGGCAGCACCAATTTCCGTCAACTATTTTGTAGTGTTAAAAGTTTTCCAATTCGTAGTGTTCCACGATTTTATTTGAATTTTTCTTGTTCCAGTTTTACATCGCTGTTGCATGCTAAACATCTGCTGGTTAAACTTCGCGTTTTTCTTTAACTTTCTGTTCAGTAGTAATGCCCTCGTTTTTTCTGGTCTCCTGCGTACTCTCTAGAAATCAAGATATTTTTTCCGGTTACCGCTGATACGAAGCGAAGTTTACACAAAGACAGCTAACGTTCGATAGAAATTAACAAATAGTTTCGGTTTCTCAGTTCACATCGTCGCCAATCTTCCGAAGGGTGGACTGTTTATTTATCGTTTCCGTTCAAATGGTTCAAATGGCTCTGAGCACTATGGGACTCAACATCTTAGGTCATAAGTCCCCTAGAACTTAGAACTACTTAAACCTAACTAACCTAAGGACATCACACACACCCATGCCCGCGGCAGGATTCGAACCTGCGACCGTAGCAGTCCCGCGGTTCCGGACTGCAGCGCCGGCCGAAGTGGCCGTGCGGTTAAAGGCGCTGCAGTCTGGAACCGCAAGACCGCTACGGTCGCAGGTTCGAATCCTGCCTCGGGCATGGATGTTTGTGATGTCCTTAGGTTAGTTAGGTTTAACTAGTTCTAAGTTCTAGGGGACTAATGACCTCAGCAGTTGAGTCCCATAGTGCTCAGAGCCATTTGAACCATTTTGAACCGGACTGCAGCGCCAGAACCGCTAGACCACCGCGGCCGGCTATCGTTTCCGTTCTTTAAGTTCAGCGAACTAAGGAATGTCTGATCACTTATTTTCCATTCTGGCATCGAAGATACTTTGCATAACCGATGTTTACAAAATGGGGGCCGCGTTCTTGAACTGAGTGCTATTGAATTCCTGTAGGCGTTTTCTTCCTGCGTACTTACGTTAGCGTCTACTACACAACAAACATTTTCACTGCTGTTTCTCCGTTTCGACTGCGTGAAAGTCTTCTACAAAAGGAAGCTTTTACTGTTATTCTTATGTTTAAAATTTCTCCAGCACTATTTTATTGGTTGCTGGCGCACTTCCGCTTTCAATCGGTCAAATACCTCAAAGAAACATACAGCAAATGTTCTTACGTTTGAAGCATTCGAAGAGACTGAAATAATTTTTTACTCACTGAGGTTAAATGCCACCTGGCTGTTGGAAAACAGACGGCATATTGTGGTCTCGTTACTGTGTCAATTATCTTGCGTTCTGACTTTACATTAACGGAATATATTATCACACTACCGTTTCCTAACAGCCGAGAATGTCGGTTTTACTCGAGAATTACATTTATGGAGATTGGTACATTTCTACTATTGAAACACGAACAGCTGCTAGCATGAGTTTCTTAGAAGTAGATACCTTACGGGTTGCGAAGCAACTCAAATCGCTTAATGCGCGCAAGTCCTTAGGTCCAGATTGTATACCGATTAGGTTCCTCTCAGATTACGCTGATATAGTGGCTCCCTACTTAGCAAACATATACAACCGCTCGCTCACCGATAGATCTGTACCTACAGATTGGAAAATTGCGTAGGTCGCTCCAGTGTTTAAGAACGGTAGTAGGAGTAATCCATTGAACTACAGACCTATATCACTGACGTCGGTTTGCAGTAGGGTTTTGGAGCATATACTGTATTCAAACATTATGAATCACATCGAAGGGAACGATCTATTGATACGTAATCAGCATGGTCTCAGAAAACATCGTTCTTGTGCAACGCAGCTAGCTCTTTATTCGCACGAAGTAATGGCCGCTATCGACAGGGGATCTCAAGTTGATACCGTATTTCTGTCAGGAAGGTCGCAGTTCGTAGTAATAGACGGAAAATCATCGAATAAAACTGAAGTGATATCAGGTGTTCCCCAGGGAAGCGTCCTAGGACCTCTGCTGTTCCTGATCTATATAAATGACCTGGGTGACAATCTGAGCAGTTCTCTCAGGTTGTTCGCAGATGATGCTGTAATTTACCGTCTAGTAAGGTCATCAGAAGACCAGTATCAGTTGCAAAGGAATTTAGAAAAGATTGCTGTATGGTGTGGCAGGTGGCAGTTGACGCTAAATAACGAAAAGTGTGAGGTGATCCACTTGAGTTCCAAAAGAAATCCGTTGGATTTCGATTGCTCGATAAATAGTACAATTCTCAAGGCTGTCAATTCAACTAAGTACCTGGGTGTTGAAATTACGGACAACTTCAGTTGGAAAGACCACATAGATAATATTGTGGGGAAGGTGAGCCAAAGGTTGCGTTTCATTGGTAGGACACTTAGAAGATGCAACAAGTCCACTAAAGAGACAGCTTACACTACACTCGTTCGTCCTCTGTTAGTATATTGCTCTGCGGTGTGGGATCCTTACCAGGTGGGATTGGCGGAGGACATCGAAAGGGTGCAAAAAAAGGGCAGCTCGTTTTGTATTATCACGTAATAGGGGAGAGAGTGTGGCAGATACGATACGCGAGTTGGGATGGAAGTCATTAAAGCAAAGACGTTTTACGTCGCGGCGAGATCTATTTACGAAATTTCAGTCACCAACTTTCTCTTCCGAATGTGAAAATATTTTGTTGAGCCCAACCTACATGATCATCAAAACAAAATAAGAGAAATCAGAGCTCGAACAGAAAGGTTTAGGTGTTCGTTTTTCCCGCGCGCTGTTCAGGGGTGGAATGGTAGAGAGATAGTATGATTGTGGTTCGATGAACTCTCTGCCAAGCACTTAAATGTGAATTGCAGAGTAATCATGTAGATGTAGATGTAAATTGCGTGGTGATATATAAGGGGCAAATAAAAAAGTTTCCGTTTGTGGACGTTGATGCAGCGTATATGGAACACAGCGCGACTTCCATGCGGGCATGTAAGCAAGTGACTAGTGTGTCACATGTGTCTTTCCAACGTGCGTGCGGTAAATGTGACAACATGAACTATGCCGACGTTATTACCAACTGCGTTCAAACGGGGCCAACGTGCTGTTTATCTTGTCTTGTCTGCCGAACGACAAACACTGATAGACCTGTCAGATAATGGAGAATGTGTATGCGGCAGCACGTCTCCTTGAAATGTGTGTCAAGTTCTGTACTGCTCTCATGATAATGCATATCCCCATTTCGCAAATGTAACCCAGAAGTTACACCAACTCAGCTGGGATACACTCGATTACTGTAGTCCTGATCTCTCCCCATGTGATTATGACCCCTCAGTTCCCTTAAGAAACGACTTAAAGAGTCGACGACTCCGGGCAGACGAGGATGTGCAACAGGGAGTTATGGAGTTCTTCACGTAGCAGGACACACTGTTTTACCAAACAGGTATGTTCAACCTGGTGCGTCGGTGGGACGATTGCCTCAATGCTCAAGGTGGTTTTGCCTGATTGGCATTCGGACTCTGGACTATACGACCTTCTAACGGAAGCTTCTTGATCGCCCGTTACATTTATCTAGGAAAATGCTATAGATGTTATAGATAAACAGGCAGAATGCGGAGCATACAGCTTAGACAGGGGAAGTGAAGATATTTATCAAGAACTGTGTCTGAAATGTGACTGCGATGGTCTGCACTTAAACACAAGTTTGATACACATGGCTCGACTTAGACTATGTGATCAAAAGTATATAGACACCTGGCTGAAAATGAATTACAATTTCGTGGCGCCCTGCATCGGTAATGCAGTTAGGTGTTGGCCCACCCTTAGCCTTGATGACAGCTCCCACTCTCACAGTCATACATTCAATCACATACTGGAAGGCTTCTTGGGGAATGGCAGCCCGTTCTTCACGGAGTGCTGCACTGAAGAGAGGTATTGATGTCAGTCAGTGAGGCCTGGCACGAAGTCGGCGTCCCAAGACATCCCAAAGGTGTTCTATACGATTCAGGTCAGGACTTTGTGGAGGCCAGTCCATTACGTGGTGTTCTTTACTCAGCTTGCCTGAGAAAGAGTGAGCATCTCTGCAGTTTAGGACTTAGCAAATGGAACGATTGAGCTAGGAGATACAACGTTTTGGTTCAGCTACATATTATGTAATGCCACATCCGCACTCTAGGTAAGCTGGGAATGGAAGACCTCTACTGAGACTTCTGCCAGTCCACTCTTCGCCCCAATTTCCCCTCCAGCAAAATCAGTTACGCCAATTGCAGCGCAAGTGGCGTTAATTATGTGTCGCTTCCCAGCGCTGACCAATGCCTACTCTGGGAAGTGAACAAATTCCCACAAAATTTCCCTTCCTCTCAACTTCTTCTATTTAGCTCCCCCCAGGCCACCCATCAAGGTTAGCGTCTGCACAAACACCAAGTTTTCCGGAATTCTGACTCCCAGGAGAGTACTTCAAATTTCTTGGTCCTACGTTCCCATTGGAGGCTGGCATATTTCATTCTGTCGTTCTTCACCTGATTTACTTCAAACTATGTGGACCGTGAATTCAGTGTGAAGTTGCTATAGTCACGAACACGCATATTTTGACCTCTGTTGATCGCTCCACTATAGGTTTGCGTGGCTTTCTCGCATGTTTCCCTGAAAATGGGACGACAGACATTTATCAACAGGTGTACAAGTTCTCCGTCTGCTTCCCGGTACATCAGCAAGGGGTCGGGGTCAACCACCCATGCTGTCACTCATCTTAAGGCAGCTGGAGGCTGCACCGCGTTACCACTTTCTCAGAGCTTGAGCCGCCCTAAGCTGCCTATTGTCACTTCCCTTCGCCGCTCCCCCGCCAGCCATGGTCAACTCTAATTACTTCCCTGGGGTAAACTAGCGTCCAGTAAATAGACTCGTTTCCACAAAGTTTTCATGTCGTGTGAATTACTTTAAAATCATCACCCGACATTAATTATTCCACTACGTCCATACTATACCCTCTACAAGATGCATTGTGCCTTGTCAGTCATTTTGTTCAGCCCTACTGTTCGCTCAGCGTGAGTTAGGTGATCTTTAATGACTTCATGTAAGGGGCATAGTTCTTGCCATCTTACATAAAAGCTGATAGTGTGTGCAGTGTTAGTGTATGAAAGAATATGTCATAGTGTGTGCTGTATTGAGGAATAAATGACTCATATAGTACTGGCATATTACGTTATTAAATAGCTTTTATATAATACCGTGGTGTCTTTTACAAAGACAGCCATTGTACTCTGGAGTATGCAACTTTATTATTTAATTTCTTACTTGATGATTTCAAGCATAATGCCCCCTTTTCATGTTAGTCAGTATAATGAAATGTGGTTTTCTTTGTTTTTTACCTGCAGTACACTGACATGTACAATATCCTCGTGAAAGTGATGCATGGATGCATAAAATTACTACTAATACTATTACTACTACATACTAAAGGCAGTAAAAAAACTTGTTTATAGGTACACAGAAATAAAGTCTTCCAGTTAGTATTCTCGAGCAGAAAGTCACAGTACACTCCAAACCAAAAACAGTGCGCCAAGTTTGTACTATGTGATTTTCCACAGTCTCCTATATTGATTAAAAAAAGAATGAAGATAGTTCTACAAATTAATGCATGAACCAACTTGTGATGCAGCAGCATGTGTTAATGATTGACGTGGAAATCTCGTTGGTGCCCACCACCGTTGGGGAGTAGGTAAACTGAGAGAGTTCTTGCAGACTTCACAATCACGAAAGATTTTTCCCTTCGCCTCTCCTCTCCACATATGATGTCACACACTGTTGCCAGAATCCTCCTCATCCTCACCCCTCTCAGACAGTCAGTTGTCCCATGTATAAAATAGTGCAAAATTAAGAAAAAGGGCAGAATTCTAAATCTGGCAGGCAATTAAAAATAACCAGAGAATGTTACCTATGACGTCAATATGGAAGTACGTCTGTTATCCTAAGTATAAATTTGTGGGAAATTCAAAACTTCAAGAAAGTGCATCACCCTACTGATGTGAAATTCAAAATATTGTAGACTGCTGACCTGGGATACTGGCTCAATACGTGTTGTTGGCAGATTTCCTGTGTTTTCCTCAGGTATTGTGACAGCCTGAGCCTGCATGGGTTGCTATTCACAGGCAAAGCAAAACGTGTTTGTTTCTCCAGTAGGTTCACGCCTACCTGTTAGGCAAAATATGTAATTCTCTCGCCAGGCTGAGAATGTTGGCTATCTCCAAAACACATAAACATTTGTTTCACCCTGCAGATAGTAACCAATCTGAATTCGCCCACAGACCTACTTTCAGCAAATACATTTGTTTTCTCCTAGCTGTTATTTGAGCAAACATGTAACGACCACCAGGGCTATTTATTTATACCATTTTGGTCCGTTTAGAAAAGTGCAGAATCCATTATCAAGTAATTCAAAAATAAATCTTTTTCCTCACTCCTATGACCTAAGTTTAAAATACTGCTTACCCCATTGTCCAAAGTTTAAGCAATTTCCATCTGACATCATAATTTTAGTAACTTTACCCACAACAGTGAAGTAACAATGCAGCAACTAGGAAACTCCTAGTTGCTTACGTGTGACTATTATTCCTGACTGGCGTTGCTCCGTCTACGTTCTTCTTAATGTTTTTAGTTTTGATAGAAATAAACGTATGGTTATGCGTCTTTATTCTGTTTGAATATTTTCTGTGACATGGCCAAAGTTCGGCTCTCAAAATAATTTAATTTTTTTTTCTGAAGAAGATCCCATTATGGGCATGAAAACCTAGATAAACTAATAAAATTTTACCTTGCAACTGAAGGCTGATTTTATTAGTTTCTGATTTCTTTTTCAGGCTGTTCCTGTTCGTTTCCCGCGTTTCTCTCTCTCGTTGCAATAGCTGCCACCCCTTCAGCCAAAGAGCCAACCGCTGAAACACCAGTCAGTTCAGGAACTAGAAAGGCAACAGTTCCATCAGATACCTTAGGTATTGGTACATCCATGGGTAATTTAATCGATTCTCTTCTCTTCTTCTTCTTTTCTTGTTCTTCTTCCCTTCTCCTTAAGGTCATTTTTAGCAACTGACAATTCCGATTCTATTAACATTTTAAACAAGGTAAGTGGTTTTCTCTTCGTCATCTTTAGCGTATGGCGAACTTCTAGGAAACTGCTAAACCAAATTAGGTGAACATTATTTTATACTGAGCGAGGTGGCGCAGTAGTTAGCATACAGTACTTGCGTACTGCAGGACGGCGATTCAAACCCACAACCGGACATCCTGATTTAGGTGTTCCGTGATTTCCCTAAATCGCCAGCAAATTCCAAGATGGTTCCGTTGAAACGGCATGGCCGACTTCCTTCCCCATCCTACGATTATCCAGCGGGGCCTATGACCTCGCTGTTTGGTCCCCTCCCCCAAATCAACCAATCAACTACTGTTTTATCGACTGAAAGTGCTGTGGTCTGCTGTCCTAGGCTGGTGTGTCTTCGTCCACGTATTTAGCTAGCTTTAATCGTTAAATTGTTATCAGCAATATGACATTCGGACAAACCTTTATTGCCAGTGTATGCAATATTGTGTTGGTTGCGCACCACATCTAATAGATTAATCCTCTTATCACCACATGCTAGTCGTTTTTCAAGTTTTGTTCACAGTCCACAGTAATTACATGAAGGAATAAGCAATTCCACTACCTCTGATGTGCTTGCAACCACTCACGTAATGCTACTGCACAGTCTGACATTAGCAGACCCAGTCATATAGCAAACCATTTGCGTTCAAATGTATGTGAATTCCTATGAGACCAAACTGGTGAGGTCATCGGTCCCTAGACTTACACACTACTTCAACTTAATTATGCTCAGAACAATACACGCACCCATGCCCGTCGGAGGACTCGAACCTCCGGCGGGAGTGGCCGCCTGATTCGTGACATGGCGCATGTGACCGTGCGGCCACTTAGCGCGGCCGTGTGTGTTCACCTAACTGTTGTTTAATGATAGGAAACCAAGCCATTTAAGTAAAGATCTGTGCTGTCGATGTCTTATGACATGTTCAACGAGAAACACTTTTGGTTAATAGCTTCTCCTTAATTCCTCTGTGTAAAAATGCCCAGTAAATTCTTCACTTTCGTTGTTTTTGATGACGTAAGTTTTAGAATTGTTATCTTCACTTTAGAAAATGTAAGTATCTTTCTTGACCAGTTTGGTAACTAAGATTCCTCAAACATCATCCTATGCTTTGAGATACCTACTAAATTGCTTGCATTATATTTTTGTTTTTTGGATACACCATTTCTATATGATTGTATACCATGTTTAGAACTTCTTTATCAGGAACATCGATAGGCTTCATTTTAGCCATCGGATTTTTAGTTTGGCTATACCGTTCATTCGTCTGTGGGAGAATATCAAAAAGTTGAAGTTAATCATAAAGATTACAAAACATCAACATATTTTTTTATCATTCTGTTCAAGTGCTCCACAGCACTCGCTTTCATATGTGTCTATGTCAAGTCGTAATTAAACCCTTACCACTCCATCACTGCCGTGAAATACGTATTGTAAACTCACTGCTGTGATCTGTTATAGGTTGTCAGCGCATCAATTCACACCCTCCGCAGCAGTGATTCAAACACCTCTGCAACTTATTCCTCTATTCTGCACTGGTATTGCCCAAGCAAATTTGGAATATGTTTCAGTAATCAGTAAAATATACATGAAACCATTTTCTCGCATTAATACTGCGCTATATCTATGGATCTACTTGCTACACGTCATCCAAGTCCCAAATCGTAACATGTCTACATGGAAATGTTTTGAGTGTTGTTCCGTGAAGGGCCTGGACTACTGTAATCACAATAAAAATAATTACTATTATTCAATTATGTATCTTACTGTAAGCTCAGAAAATATTGATATTATGTCGTTCATGTGAGCTACATTCCCAGAGGAGGCCGATGCTGTTGGCAGTCATAACCCTACTATTATTTCGTTAGGGTCATCATGGTACGTATATTCAAGAGTCGATTGTTCACTCTTTTAAAAAAGGTTTTACGTTTCACACTGCATATGCTTTCCGGTCTTCTGTTGGCTTTCTTATGTGTATCACTCAAATGCATGAAGAGCAACCAAATGTATACTCAACACTCACAATAATCGAAACGTGAAATGTTTTCATTCGAAAGTAATCACCACATGCATTAAGACATTTACCTCACTGGTACACAAGACGATCAGCTTCTTTTTCACGGATCATGGTTGACCACTGATAGATCCCCAACCGCACCCACCCTTGCAACCGGCGTCCATGCATATCTTTCTTCAGGTCGTGAAAGATGTGGAAATCACACAGTGAAAGATCCCGGCTCTACAGAAGATCAGAAGATTCGGCAGTGTTTGCCAATCAAATAGCTGAAGTGCAGCTTTTGGCCGATTGGCAGTGGGGGGGGGGGGGGGACATTATCAAGTAATGGGATGACTCCATGTGTGGTGTCATCGCCAGACACCACACTTGCTAGGTGGTAGCTTAAATCGGCCGCGGTCCATTTAGTAAATGTTGGACCCGCGTGTCGCCACTGTGTGATCGCAGACCGAGCGCCACCACAAGGCAGGTCTCGAGATACGGGATAGCACTCGCCCCAGTTGTACGACGACTTTGCTAGTGACTACACTTACGAACCCTTTCTCTCATGTGCCGAGAGACAGTTAGAATAGCCTTCAGCTAAGTCCAGGGCTACGACCTAGCAAGGCGCCATTAGCCTTACATAGTTTGATAGTTATCATATGAAATGTCTCATCAAGAATGCTGTATTCACATCAAAGAATAAAAGATAAGTATTCGAGGAGCTGCATACTTTTCTTATGAGAATTCACTACTTATCCTGTTCCAGAATTCACGCCCGTCTGCGTTAGATTTCGGCCTCCTCTATCTACAAGGTGTTGGCACATTTGCCAACACATCATTGGCGACGTGACAACAGAAAGGGTCTTGTTCTTTCTAATTGCTTACATTTACTTGTGTCATGGCTTCGCCACATTCTCCAGATGTACTGTCCGAATTTTATCGCTTGCAGAATCAGCAGACGCAGGCGTTATTGGATGCCCTTGGACAGCTCGTCCAGGGTCAACGTGCCATTCAAACCGATGCGGCAGCCGCCGCTTCACCGCTACCGCAGCCACAATTCGCAGTTGCACCGCCTTTTAGGCCCTACGACCCAGACGTGGAATCCTGTACTGAATTGTCACGCCAGTTTGGATTTCATCTCGCCGCCTTTAGAATTCAAGGCAATGAGCGGCAGCCGTTTTTGCTTTCGTGTGTACGTGTGTCCACCTACCGTGTGATAGTGAAATTGTTTCCCCGACGCGACGTAGCAACTCTGTCATACGAAGACATTTTGTCTGCTTTAGATGCCTATTTCAAAGAAACAGCAAATGTCGTTGCAAAAAGGTATACGTTCTTTCGTACAAAACGTACGGCCGGTCAAACTAATCGGGAGTGGGTTGTCACTTTGCAAGGCCTTACTAGGGATTGTGCGTTTGAATGCGACTGTGGCCTTCCTTATTCAGATACTATGGTGCGTGATGCAATAGCACAGAACGTTTCTGATGTTCGTATACGGGAGCAAATTTTGAAACTAGTTAATCCCTCCCTTCAGCAAGTGATAGACATATTGGATAGGCAAGACACACTTGACTGTGCTCAGGACTCATTTGCAACTTCGCCAGCCATGTGTAACATTAACCGGCCTGCCGGGCGCGCTGCGCGGCCCGGTCAACTGCCCTCGCGCACACCAACGCAGCTGCCGCCACGCTCTAAACCAGGTGTGCCGCGCCAGCACACAAATGCAGTGAAATCATGCCCGCGGTGTGCTACTAGACATTCGCGTGAAAATTGCCCGTCACGCCAAGCTATTTGCTTTTTCTGTAATAAGAAAGGACATGTTCAAAGTGTTTGCCAGAAAAAGCTCAGATCAGACACTCTTAATCATTCCAGGCCCTTTGCTTCGCGCCGGAATCAAACCAAAAATACTCAGGCTCGTGGACCTTCGCCCATGGACATTCATGTAGTTAATTCCACTCCGCCCAGTGCCACTTTCTCTAACAGTGACTGTGTTCGTCCCACAAAAAGTGTGCGCCGACGTCGCCGGAAATCACGTCAATTAGCAAGTGATGCTGTACCTGTATCAGTTCAAATTGCACAAGACAATCGCTCTTGTCGTCAGCAGGACAATAAACTTTTTGTAGATTTGGATTTCAATGGCAAGGTCATACCATTCCAGCTCGATACCGGAGCTGCAATTTCATTGCTCAATCACGACACGTACAAACAACTGGGCAAACCTCCGTTGCGTGCCGCAAATGTTCAGTTAAAAAGTTATTCAGGACAGCAGATCCCTGTGTTAGGACAGTGCACTCTTCTTGCAACATACAAGGGACAAACAAAACTTGTGTCATTTTACGTTCTTCGTTCTTCTACTGCAGTGAACTTGTTTGGTTTAGATTTATTTCTGATGTTTAACATGTCTATTGTAAATCGGGTCCTATCAGTGAACCAGACTGTGCCTTCAGACAGTGTTTCTCGTCTGTGTGAAGAATTTGCAGACATTTTTGCACCGGGCCTTGGTTGCGCTAAAAACTATGAAGCACATTTGGAACTGAAAGTAAACGCGCAACCGAAATTTTTCCGAGCGCGCAATGTTCCCAACGCATTGCGTAATGAGGTCGCAAGAACATTATATGATTTAGAATCGCAGGGTGTAATTGAACGTGTGCAAGCTTCTCTCTGGGCCTCACCCTTAGTAATTTTGCCAAAACCTTCCGGAAAACTGAGACTTTGTGTGGACTTCAAGGTAACAGTGAATCCACAACTCGTTATTGCAACTTTTCCCTTACCCCGCCCGGAAGATCTTTTTGCTAAACTGTGCCCGGGTAAATACTTTTCTAAGTTGGATCTAGCAGATGCGTACTTGCAAATCCCAGTGGACGCCGAATCCCAGCGCGTCTTGGTGGTTAACACGCATCTTGGTTTGTACCGCTTCAAAAGACTGCCATTTGGGTGTGCATCCGCCCCTGCATTGTTTCAGCAATATTTACAAACTATTTGTGCGTCGGTCCCTACTGCTGCGAACTATCTGGACGATATTGTGATCTCCGGAAAGACAGCCGACGAGCATTTAGCACACCTACGAACATTATTTCAGGTATTGCGACAAAATGGTCTTCGCTTGCGGAAGGACAAATGTGTGTTTTTTGCTCGGGACTTGCCGTATTTGGGACATGTCATCAATGCCCAAGGCATACATCCGAGTCCAGAGCACCTCCGTGCCATACAAGATTTGCCTTCGCCACAGAATATGAAACAGCTACAGAGTGTGTTGGGTAAAATTAACTATTATCATCGCTTTCTGCGCAATGCCTCTTCCATTTCAGCTCCGCTTCATAGCTTACGCCTTAAGGGTGTTCCGTTCGTCTGGACGACGGAATGCGAACGCGCCTTTCGCCAGTTGAAATCGGCGTTGCTTTCAAATACTTGTCTTACGCCATTCGATCCCCAGAAACCCCTTTTGTTGATGGTAGATGCATCGGATTTCGGGATCGGTGCTGTGCTTGCGCACAAAGTTGGCTCGCATGATCGCCCTATTGCCTTTGCGTCCAAATTGCTCTCGTCTGCGCAAAGAAATTACTCACAGATAGAGAAAGAAGCTTTGGCTCTCGTCTTTGGTGTTACAAAGTTCCATGATTTCTTGTATGGTCGTCACTTTACCATCATAACAGACCACAAACCTTTGACATCGCTTTTTCATCCGAACAAGCCTGTACCTCCGCGTACAGCGCAGAAATTCATTCGCTGGTCGATTTTCCTCTCGCAGTACCGCTACGATATCTGTATCAGTCCACTGCTCAGCACGGAAACGCCGATGCGTTGTCCCGTTTGCCTGTTGCTGAGGATAAAGCATTCGATTCTTCCGAACTTGCTTGCATGTTCATTGATGCGGAAACCGATGAAGTGGTCGAATCGTTTCCGATTGATTTTCGTCGTGTAGCTACAGCCACAGCTGCTGACCCTGTCCTTGCTACCGTTTTGCGTTTTGTTGCTACGCAGTGGCCTTTGTCCAAGTCTCGGATCGAGGATCCGTTGGTTCGCCGATTTTTTGCTCATAAGGAGAGACTTTTTGTTCGACGTGGTGTTTTGTTGTTGCGTTCTAATAATGATCAGTCCAGAGTCGTGGTCCCACGTTCGTTATAGTCCTCTGTCTTACGGCTTCTTCACCAAGGACATTGGGGTATAGTGCGAACGAAACAACTTGCTCGTCAGCACTGTACTTGGTTCGGAATCGATTCTGCGATTACGAATATGTGTTCTTCTTGCATGGCGTGTGCCGAACAACAATCCGCACCACCGCAGAAAGTCTTTGCATGGCCGAAAGCCACTTCCCCTTGGCAACGCTTGCACATAGATTTTGCTGGTCCATTCTGGAATGCTCGATGGTTGGTTCTGGTAGATGCCTTCAGTAATTTTCCTTTTGTTGTTCGGATGTCTTCCACGACGTCCTCCGCCACCATCCAAGCGTTGTCTGCTATCTTTTGCATTGAAGGTCTTCCGCAGACTATTGTTTCCGACAATGGCCCACAATTCGTGTCCGCAGAATTTCAGTCATTCTGCCAGGCCAATGGTATTCAACATCTGACATCTGCGCCGTTTTCGCCTCAGTCAAACGGTGCCGCTGAACGATTGGTCCGGACTTTCAAGTCACAGATGTTGAAGTTGAAAGAGTCGCATTCTCGGGAGGACGCATTGTTGCTCTTTTTGTCTTCGTATCGCTCTCAGCCCCGAGATGGTCGCTCGCAGGCTGAGTTGCTCCACGGTCGTCCTCATCGAACCTTGATGTCTTTGTTGCATCCGCCGCATCAGGTTCCTGTGCAGCGGCAGACTCCTGCTTTTGCTCCAGGCGACGTTGTATTTTATCGCAACTATCGAGGTTCACGGCGTTGGCTCGCAGGGCGCATTCCTCGCTGCCTCGGCCGCGCGATGTATTTGGTTTTGGGGGCCTCTGGTGAGGTGCGTCGGCATCTCAATCAGCTGCTCCCCGTCTGCTTTCAGCGACGGTGCCGTCCGGTCAGCGCCCTGGGGACCCATCTACTGGCTCGCCTCATCCCCAGGTGTTACCGACGATGCCTTCCATTTTGCCCCATGGCGACGCGCCGCCGCAGCCGCCGCCGCCGCCGCCTGTTCTTCCGCCGGCGCCGCCCGCCTTGGACGCTTCGCTGCAGCCGCCAAGCGCCTCCCAGGGTCACGCGCCGCCGTTCGCTTCCCGTGACCGGCTGTCCTCCGCCATGGAACTCTTGCCCGCTCCGGACCACATGACGTAATCGCGCGTCGGGTACCCCGACGCAATGGAGGTCGACCCTTCGGCCCCTCCTGTCTCTTTACGGGCGCATACACCGCATGTTGACGTGCACCCTGGACTAGGTTTTCAGGCGTTTCCTAGCTCCCCTCGGACCGAATGGCCGGGTGCGGGTGGCACAGCCTCGCCTGTTGTTAGGCTCCCCACCTCATCGCATACGTCACCATGGGGTCCTCCCCACGGCGGGCGGAAGCCTTATAACACGACCGTTCGCCGATTTGCGGGGGAGGAATGTGGTGTCACCGCCAGACACCACACTTGCTAGGTGGTAGCTTAAATCGGCCGCGGTCCATTTAGTACATGTTGGACCCGCGTGTCGCCACTGTGTGATCGCAGACCGAGCGCCACCACAAGGCAGGTCTCGAGATACGGGATAGCGCTCGCCCCAGTTGTACGACGACTTTGCTAGCGACTACACTTACGAAGCCTTTCTCTCATGTGCCGAGAGACAGTTAGAATAGCCTTCAGCTAAGTCTAGGGCTACGACCTAGCAAGGCGCCATTAGCCTTACATAGTTTGATAGTTATCATATGAAATGTCTCATCAAGAATGCTGTATTCACATCAAAGAATAAAAGATAAGTATTCGAGGAGCTGCATACTTTTCTTATGAGAATTCACTACTTATCCTGTTCCAGAATTCACGCCCGTCTGCGTTAGATTTCGGCCTCCTCTATCTACAAGGTGTTGGCACATTTGCGAACACATCACCATGCAACATCTGTCCCAGGTGTTTTGGCTTCATGAGGCATCGCAGTTTCTGGGAGCTGACTTCATAGCACTGTACGTTGATTCTGATTCCACTCTCGAGGAGCTCGACAAGCGGAAGGTGCCTGCAGTTGAAGAAGCTCATCATGGTCTTACTACAACTTATATGAATAGCTCTGGATTTTTTTGGCGTGGGAAACATGGGTTCTTTCCACTGTTGGCGTTGCTGTTTGCCCTTGACCTGTTGGAATGCTGTTGGATGGATTCATCTTGTTGCACAATAACGTGCGCCCCCGCACTGCCAATTGAACAAAGATTGTGCTTCAGCTTTTTAGCTGGGAAACACTGCAGCATCTTCCTTACAGCCCAGATCTCACGGCGTGTGATTTTCACATCCTTGGCGACCTGAAGAAAGACGTGTGGATGTTGGTTTCAGTCAAATGAGAAAGCGCAAAATAGGGTGTGGCGACCGATCTGTGTTCGACGTAATAGGAATTCATTTTCTCGCTATCCAGTTGGATAAATGTATCAACGTGTATAGTGATTACATTTGATTGGAACCACTCCATGATCCCAATGTGGTGGGTTTTTGGTTTTCATTTGACTGCCTGTGTAATATTTCCTCAAAAAATTCTAGAGGTTTTGATAAATAATTCTCACGATTTTGGTCTCTCTGGAATATTGAATACAGTAAACCAGGTGTTCTTTCAAATTCTCTACCACCGGCCTGCATTTGGTCCGCTGAACATATAGGATGTGGATCCAACATATATAGTTGGACTTTTCTGACCATATATTTCATGTATCTGCCTATTAATGAAAACAGTGATGTGGTCCTCTTCTTCTTCTTCTTCTTCCTCTTCTTCCACTTTAGAGAGTCTAAAACGTTTCTCCAGATGTATGATCTCATTCCAAAAGCCCTAATCGTAGCAATTGCAATTTCAGACTAATGGCGTTAAGTTTCTCGATGAATTTACATTTTGTCATCATGTTACTGTGCACTAAACCGACTTTGATACAGTATATCATCTGTATTGTCTCATAAATGCATACATGTTAATGAAAGAAGTTTTCTCATTGCATACCTAGTAGATGTACGACTGCATACTAATACAACAGTCCCACTGATACTGAGATAGTGGGTTCATTATGACAATGAGAGCTGTGCTGTTGTTACAAGTTTCACCATCTGCACCCTTCGAAAGCTCTCACACGACTCGGAGAGAACGTTTCTTCAGCATATTCTTATAAGACTGATGTGACTAAAATTTTTTATAGAGAGATATCATCACTGTTTTCAGGTACTGATAAAGAAAGCTGGGCTGCACATCCAGTTAATTGCCATCACTCGCCACATATACTGTCGAAGATGAACAAGATTGTGATACTCGATGCAAAACCTGTTAAACACAGAACAGCAGGACTTGCCATAAACCTGTGGTAGGGCAGTGAATGCGTAGTTCGAGTTATAAACACAGAAACATCTGTCCATACTCAATTCACATCACCCCAGTTCCCAGAGCTCCTGATGATAGACGTTGACTGTGGATATTATATCATAGACACGGTCCCTTTGACAGTTCGGAGATGTCACTAAACCCGCCCAAAGACGTTAACAACCATGCATGAGAAGCGCCTATTAGACGGAGGTGGTCGGATAGCTGATCATTACCAGTCATTCCACCAGGAAGGAGGTACAAGGTTCGTGTTGTCTACGGTTCAACTCTGCCTAGACGGTCAATACCGCGGTTCGATCGCGTCCGCATTGTTACTTTGTGCCAGGAAGTGTCCAGGCGTCTCGGAGTGAACCAAAGCGATGTTGTTCGGACATGGAGGAGATACGGAGAAGCAAGAACTGTCGATGACATGGCTCGCTCAGGCCGCTCAAGGGCTACTACTGCAATGGATTACCGCTACCTATGGATTAGGGCTAGGAGGAAACCTGACAGCAACGCCACCATGTTGAATAATGCTTTTCGTGCAGCCACAGGACGTCTTGTTATGACTCGAACTGTGCGCAATAGGCTGCATGATGCGCAACTTCACCCCTGACTTCCATGGCGAGGTCCAGCTTTGCAACCACGACACCATGCAGAGCGGTACAGATGGGCCCAACAATATTCCGAATGGACCGCTCAGGGTTGGCATCACGTTCTCTTCACCGATGAGTTTCGAATATATTTAATGATTGTAAAGAATCCGCCTCTATTGCAAATAGAAACCGGATGTTGACATAGGTTTCGACGCTGATAAGCACGACTTCTTCGGAAAACATTAAAACTAAAAACTGCCTGAAGAAGCATGGTCCAACATTAGTACAGAAAGCCCAAAAGGGCAAAAGTCTCGCATAAAATGTACGATAAACGGTACGTGTGTGCCATGTCAATAGCTGTACTTAGCTCAAACGTCAGAAGGTTGCTTCCTCACTCCAGCCAGCGTTCGATCGGCCGCGGGCTGTCAGGTAAACTGAGGTGGCGCCGGCAGCTAGGCTGTGAGAATGTCGGAAAGGAACGCGCATGCGCAAATGGCCCACCGAACGGTGGCTGGGGTGAGGAAGCATGCTTCTGACGTTTGAGCTAAGTACAGCTATTGACACGGCACACACGTACCGCTTATCTTACATTTTATGCGAGACTTTTGTCCTTTTGGACGTTCTGTTTTAATGTTGGACCATGCCTCTTTAGGCAGTTTGTAGTTTTGGTGTGTTCCGAAGAAGGCGTGGTTATCCGAGCCGAAACCTGGGTCAACATGCGGTTTCTATTTGCAGTCGAGGCGGATTCTTTACAATCATGAAATTATTCGCGATTGCTGACGCGCTGCAGTGTTAGAAGTTCTCAAGTGTCGAATATGCCTTCAACCTGACAATCGTCGGAGACGTGTTTGGAGGCAACCAAGTCAGGCTGAACGCCTTAGACACACTGTCCTGCGAGTGCAGCAAGGTGGAGGTTCCCGGATGTATTGCGGTAGCATTATATGCGGTCGACGTGCGTCGCAGTTGGTCATGGACGGCGCTGTAACTGCTGTATGATTCGTGAATACCATCCTCTTGCCGATAGTGGAACCACATTGACAGCATATTGGCGAGGCGTTAATCTTCATGGATGACAGTTTGCGCCCCGTCGTGCACATCTTGTGAATGAGTTCCTTCAGGATAACGACATCGCTCGGCTAGAGCGACCAGCATGTTCTCCGGACATGAAGCCTATCGAACATGCTCGGGATAGATTGAAAAGGGTGTTTCTTGACGGAGTAACCCACCAACCACTCTGAGGGATCTATGCTAAATTGTCGTTGAGGAGTGGGACAATCGGGATCAACAGTACCTTGATGAACTTGTGGATAGTATGCCACGACGAATACAGGTCTGCATCAATGCAAGAGGATGTGATACTGGGTATCAGAGGTACCGGTGTGTACAGCAATCTTTACTACCACCTCTGAAGGTCTAACTGTATCGTGGTACAACACGCAATGTGTGGATTTCATGAGCAATATGTTGATCTCTATTCCAATTTTCAGTATAGGTTCCGGAACTCTCGGAACCGAGGTGATGCAATACTTTTTTGATGTGTGTATTAAATTGTTACTAAGGGCAAATGGTGACTGCACAATGCTGGTGCATTCAAGAAAGATTGTAGATGTAATTATTCCAGAACGTCCCTTGATGCTGCAACTGGAGGAAAATGAGTTCGACGAGAAGAACGGTGATGTTAATGTATACTACGTCTTTGCGTGGCTTAAATCTAAGAATGTTTGTGAGCAGGTGTTTGAAATTTGTAAGAATGACACAGAAAAATGTCTTAGACTTGAATGCAATTGACTATTAGAAGTTCCCTAAACAACTGATAGTACTGTTACAAGATATCTTACATAGCGTTCACTGGTTGCCTCGAGTGTTTAAGGGCGATGTGCTGGTTCCCATCTATGAACACTGTTTAAAAACATTATGATTTGAATGTACAATGTCAGAATAATGGACCTGCTCCCATTAAACTGCATGGTGATGGCTGCAAAAAGGAAGAAATATAATAATTTTTTCATAAAAGACTCACAGTCAGTTGGAGGATAACTAAACCTCTCTTCTGTTTAAGAACCAAACATCATTCTCAATGAGCTACAGTGACCGTACGTCTTTATATACTCTTAACTCACGTTATATGATATGACTTATATGATATGACTGGAAAAGTAGGACAACTTTTCAAGAAAATATTATTTATTATATATTTGACACATCAGTAAAATCGAATATTAGGTGCAGCAATTCGCAATCCTTAAAAAAGCCTCTGATATATTTTTTTCACTGCATCAACAGCTGTACAGCATTTTACAAATAATAGTTTCTTAAACGCCCTGTTTCAGACTGTATAGCATTCAGACAGATATTTCTTCTGTTAATTCAGATTCTATGTATTTCTTAGTTGCGAGTGTGACAGCAGCCGACTTTGACAAGTGTGGACATATGAATTTAAACACTGTTCCCAGTGATCAAAATGTACACAGTGCTCGCACAGATAACATACAACGTTATTGGTTACAACTTTGACATATCATTCCCTATAATTCAGTCTAACATTATGCACGACTCACCACTTAAGTCACCTTAGTTAACAACACTTGAATTTTGTAAGTAAATGGATGGATTTTGAGATTTTACATCGGTTTCTGCATCCCTGTACATAGCCACTGCAACACCAAAGACTCAGATGTCTGGGAGTGGTGGACGAGATGGGTAATGTTCAGTCATCATATGAACATTGGTGTACAGCACCGCACGACTTATCTCACTCCATGTCCGTAAATCGTACATTAGAAACTTGTTACACATTTATCTCTCTCTCTCTCTCTCTCTCTCTCTCTCTCTCTCTTACTCTCTCTGTTTCTTTTCATCGCGAATTTTGCTGGATATATCCCAATCTCTGCGTTTCTCTGCAGGTTGTACCTTCTACCCTTCTACAGCTAGCTCTAATACCTTGAAGATTACTCCCTGAAATCTTGACAGATATTCTGTCATCTTGTCACTCTTCTTGTTAGTGTTTTCCACATATTTCTCTCTTCGCCGATTCTCCCGAGAACATCCTCAAGGCATACCTTATCAGTCCACGTAATTTTCAAGATTCTTCTGTAGCACCACATCTCAAATACTTCTATGATCTTCTGTTCCTGTTTCCCCAAAGGTCATCTTTTACTGTCATACAACGCTGTGCTCCGAACGTACATCCACAGAATTTATTTCCTCAAATTAAGACCTATGTTTGAAACTAGTAGACTTCCTTTTGGCCAGAGTTAGATTGCTCTTCATGTCCTCTTTGCACCGTCTGTCAACGGATACCTGCTGCCTAGGTAACTTGGAATACTTAATTGTGACCTGAAACCTGGGTACATCTTACAACCCAATACCTGATATCGGGTGTCTGTCTGACCGTAATATAATCCAACTGAAATGTTCCTCTACCTCCCCGCCTTCTCCAAGTATACCACCTCCGCCTGTGTCACTTGAATTGAGTATTCGCTATTACTAGATGAAATTTGTTGCAGTCTTTGTCGTCCGTCATTCTTACTACCACGTCCATATTGTCTCTTAACCATTTCTTCTACTGCTTCTCCTACAACCGCATTCCCGTCCGCTATGACTACTAGATTTTCATCTCCCTTTACGTACTGAAATACCCTTTGAATTATCTCACGTAATTTCTCTACCACTTCATCTTCAGCTTGTGATGTCAGCATGTATGCCTGAACTATTGTTTCTAGAATTCTTGTCGGTGGTGGTTTGCTGTCGATTCTGATGAGAAAAAACCTATCACTGAAATGTTCACAGTAATTCATAGTCTGTCATACGTTCCTATTCATAACGATTCTGATGAGAAGAAACCTATCACTGAAATGTTCACAGTAATTCACAGTCTGTCATACGTTCCTATTCATAACGAATCTTGCTCCTGTTATACCGTTTTCTGCTACTGTTGATGTTACTCTGTACTCATCTGATCAGAGATTCTTGTCTTCTTTCCATTTCACCCCACTGGTCTCCACAATGTATATACTGAGACTTAGCACTTACCTTTCTAGATTTTCTAGCTTCCCTACCTTGTTGAAACTCCTCCCACCCCGTGCTTCGACTCATAGAACGTTATTCTTTCGTTGGTTATTCAACATTTCCTCATGAGCACACTCCCTTGACAGTCCCCTTCCTGAGATGCGAATGAGGAACTATTCCGGAATCTTTGTCCAATGGAGAGATCATTATGACACTTTTTCAGCCACAGACCATATGTCCTGTGGATACGCGTTACATACCTTTAATGCAGTGGTTCCCATTGCCTTCTGCATCCTCATTTCACTGATCGTTGCTGATTCTTCCGCATGTTAGGGGCAGTTTCCCGTCGCAAGGGGAAAAAGTGTGCCCTGAACCTCTGTCGCTCCTCCGTCCTCTTATCGTCGGAACTGTGGTGGTTCAAATGGTTCAAATGTCTTGAGCACTATGTGACTTAACTTCTGAGGTCATCAGTCGCCTAAAACTTAGACCTAATTAAACCTAACCTAAGGGCATCACACACATCCATGCCCGAGGCAGGATTCGAACCTGCGACCGTAGCGGTCGCTCGGCTCCAGACTGTAGCGCCTAGAACCGCACGGCCACTCCGGCCGGCGAACTGTGATGGGACCCACGGGCTGACACAGACACTTGTCAAAATTTGTTAATGATGACGAGCAAGCTGAGGTTTAAGAAACTAGTCAGATGGAATAATGGCATGAAGAAGTGGAATACGAAGTAATAATAAATGACGGGATACACTTAAAGCTCTCTGAAGCTACATATATTGAGATCACAAATAGCACAATGGGCAGTTCAGTTGATGAGGAATGGATGTCTCTAAAAATGGCAGTCACAGAAGTTGGAGACAAAGACGTAGGTACAAAGAAGGTAAGGAACCACAGGTTGAATAGTTCAGTTGCTGGATAGAAGAAGAAAGTACAAAAACGTTCAGGGAAACTCGGTACTACAGAAACACAAGGAAATTGGGAATGAAAGAAATAGGAAGTGCAGAGAAGCTAAGACGAAATAGCTACAAAAAATGTGAAGAAAACGAAAAAGAAACAATTGACAGAAGGACTGACTCAGCTTACAGGAA
Organism: Schistocerca americana; assembly: GCF_021461395.2. Lineage (NCBI taxonomy): Eukaryota > Metazoa > Arthropoda > Insecta > Orthoptera > Acrididae > Schistocerca > Schistocerca americana. The sequence goes on from NC_060123.1 coordinate 318,482,415, forward strand.
AGTCAAAACTACTTTTGCTGAAACTAAATCTACAGCGGTAGCGTTAACAGCGTAATGGTGCCAGAGTAGCCAGCTTAAGAAGATAAGAAAGTAAACGTGTCTTCCGCTTTGTCTAGATTATTGTTATCCAGCTTATTTACAACTAACATACCACTGTTAAATGTAGAGAACAAAGTGGAAAGTTGAAAAAATGCTTTGCAGGCCCCTATGAGTAGTAGGATTTATCTGCTAACGTGGTAGTATGGTATAAGAAGGAACAGTAGTCTACATGGAAGAGACAGGGGATCCAGTATTAGAATAAGAATTTACAAGACCATTGGAAGACCCAAAATCAGTTAAGGCAGAAGGGTAGATAACACTCCAGCAGAGTTTCTAAACGCACTGGGGAAGTTGCATCAAAACGACTACTCACGATGGTATGTAGAATGTATGATACTGGTCAGATATTCGTAATAACATCGTTCCACATAATTCCCAAGATTTTAAGAGGGGAGAAGTGCAAGAATTATCGCAAAATCAGTTTGATAGTCATGTAGCTAGGCTGCTGTCAAGAATAATGTACAGAAGAATGGAAAAGAAAATTGAGGATGTGCTAGATTACTATCAGTTTTGCTTTAGGAAAAGTAAAGGCACCAGAGAGGCAATTCTGACGTTGCGGTTGATAATAATGGAACCAACACTGAAGAAAAATGAAGACATAGTCATAGGATCTGTCGACCTGGGAAAACCGTTCGATTATGTAAAATAATGCATGATGTTCGAATTTCTGAGATAATAATACTAAAGCCGAAGTTTTAAATTTCACGTTCGAGAAATCGTTCACGCAGGAGAACCGTGCAAATGTACCGTCATTTGACCGTCGGACAGACTCCCGTATGGACGACATAGAAATCAGTATACCTGGCGTAGAGAAGCAACTTAAAGAAATGAAAACACGTAAATAGCCAGGTCCGGATGGAATCCCAGTTAGATTTTACAAAGAGTACTTTTCGGCGTTGGCCCCTTAACTAAGTTGCATTTATCGTGAATCTCTCGCCCGGTGCATAGTCCCAATTGGCTGGAAAAAAGCGCACGTGACTCCAGTATATAAGAAAGATAAAAGAACGGACTCGCAAAATTACAGACAATATCACTAACTTCTGTTTTCGGAAGAATTCTTAAACACATTCACAGTTCCGATATAATAAACTTTCTTGAGGCTAAGAAGCTTATGTCCACGAATCAAAATGGTTTTAGAAAGCAACGCTCTTGCGAAACTCAGCTTGCCCTTTTCTTACATGACATACTGCGAACTATGGATGAAGGGCAACAGGCAGATTCCATATTTCTCGATTTACACATTACCCCGCTGCAGGCTGTTAAAGAAGGTACAAGCGTGTGGAAGGTTCACAGATTTGTGGGTTCTAAAATATCTTACCCCAGTATGTTGTCCTCGACAGCGAGTGTTCATCGCAGGCAAGGGAATCATCAGGAGTGCCCCAGGGAAGTGTAATAGGACAGGAGGGCAGCAATCTGTCGTTGTTTGCTGATGATTCTCTGGTACGCCGGTACACAGTCAGATGTCGAAGTTGAGTAACTGTTGGGGGACACGAGATGACCTAGACAAAATTTATAGTCGGTGTGATGAGCGGCAGCTAGCTCTAAATGTAGAAAGAGGTAAGTTATTGCGAATAAGTAGGTGAAACAAACCCGTAATGTTCGGATACATGTTCGGCGCAGTCACATCGTTCGTATATCTGGACGTAATGCTGCAAAGCGATGTGAAATGGAACGATCGTGTGAGGACTGTGGTAGGAAAGGCGAGTGGTCGACTTCGCGTTCTTGGGAGAATTCTGGGAGAGTGTAATTCGTCTGTAAAGGAGAGGGCATGTACAACGCTAATGCGACCTGTTCTTGAGTTCTGCTCGAGTGGTACGATCCTTACCAGTCGGATTAAAGGGAGACCTCGAAACAATTCAGAGACAGGCTTTTAGAATTCTTACTGGTAGATCTGAACAACCAGCAAGTGTTACGGAGATGTTTCGGGAATTCAATCGGGAATTTATAGCGCGAAGGTGACGTTCTTTTCCAGGAACACTATTGAGAAACCGGCATTTGAAGCTGACTGCAGAACGATTGTATTGCGCGTAAGGATCGCAAATATACGAGAAATTAGGGCTCGAACAGAGGCATGTTGCCAGTAATTTTTCCCTCCGTCTGTTTGCGAGTGGCACAGGAAAGGAATGACTAGTAGTGTGTGGGGTACCCTTCGCCACATTTGCTAAGGTGTATTGCGGAGTATGGTCGACTTTGGTTTGCTGGGATAATTTTAGGAAAGAGTGGTTCACCTGTAAAGGAGATCGCATATAGGACGCTGGTTCAACCAAGTCATGAATACTACTCGAGTGCTTGGCATTCGTAGCAGATCAAATTGAAGCAAGACAGTGATGCAATTCAGATGAGGGCTGCTAGATTTGTTACCAGTAGTTTCGAACAAACCGCGAGTGCTTCGGGAACGCAAATGGGAATCCGAAGAAGAAAGGAGGCATTCCGTCCGGGAAACACTATTAAGAAAATTTAGAGAACCGGCATTTGAAGCTAACTGTCCAACGATTCTGCTGCCACCAACAAACATCGCGCGTAAGGACCACGAAGATAAGATATGAGAAATTAAGGCCCATGCGGAGGCGTACAGACAGTCGTTTTTCCCTCGCTCTGTTTGCAAATGGAGCAGGAGGGGAAATGACAAGTAGTAGCAGATTACTGTGGCTTGCGGAGTGTTTATGTAGTCAGAGATGCAGATAGGCGGATAATACGCAACATGTGTGAGAACCAAGACGGAACAGTAACAGTGGTGGACCACGAATGAAGTTCTCGGATCGAAAAGGGAGGAAGACGGGGACGTAGTCTTTCACCCCTGCTGTTCAATATACAGGGTATTTTCATAAGAGCGTGCAAAAATCTAACAGGACAGCGAGAATGCTCCACTGAACAATTGGAGGTAGTGAACCTGTGGTCGGAGAAACCAGCTCAGTCTAAGGCGTCGCAGTCATGGACTGTGCGGCTGGTCCCGGCGGAGGTTCGAGTCCTCCCTCTGGCATGGGAGCGTGTGTTTGTCCTTAGGATAATTTAAGTTAATTAGTGTGTAAGCTTAGGGACTGATGACCTTAGCAGTTAAGTCCCATAAGATTTCACAAACATTTGAACATTTGAAACCAGCTTAGGGAGATATGGAAGTAAACTTGTCTACTGCTTTGTCTAGCAATACTGTTTTCCAGCTTATTTACAGCTAACATGTGTGCAAGCTTACACGTACTGTGTTCTTACTTACATGTACATTCTTGGCCGGCAATGTATTTGGGCCGCATCTTCTGCCTGGCCGCCTGAAATGCCACCTGTACTTGAGGTTCAGCGAAGAGTTCTAGCTGAGTTGTTGGAGAACTTACCCTTCGCTGTTCCCGATAGGATCTGAATACAACATGCCGGTGCACCTCCTACTTCACTGTGGATATCCACAACCATCCCAGTGCTCTATTTCTTGGTCTCTGGACCCAAGAGGAGGTCCTATTCCATGACCTGACAGGTCATATGACTTGAATTCCCTTATTTTCTATGTGGATGTCTACAGTCACTTGTGTATGAGACCTCAGTGCATACGGAGATGTGGCCAGAACTTTTTTTACCTGTGATGTGATTCGAAACACACCAGGGATATTTCTGAGGATGCCTCAGAATCATGTTCACCGATTTCATGCTTGCATTGAGGTCGATGGCCATTAGTTTTAGCACATTTTGTAAGATACAGTACAAATTGTAGTCATGGTATTTGCAGTTAACTGTAACTAATGTAAATAAAAAAGTACATAGTAATGTGATTTTATTCCTATTATCTCGTTAAGCTGGATCTATCTCAAATCGTTCAGTGGAGCATCCTCAATGTCCTATTACATTTTTCCGCGCTCTTACGGGAACACGCTGAATATGCTGAAGAAGCAATGACGGAAATAAGTGAACGGTTCAAGAGTGGGATTAAAATTCGATAAGAAATGACAACAATGTTAATCTTCGCTGATGACGTTGCTATTCGCAGTCAAAGTGAAGATGAATTACGGGATCTGTTGAATCGAGTTAACAGTCTATTGAGTACAGAATATGGTTGTAGAATAAATCGAAGAAATATGAAAGTAAAGAGAAGTTGCAGAAATGAGAACAGCGAGAAATCTAACATCAGAACTGGTGACCACTAAGCAGCTGAAGTTCAGGAATTTTGATAACTAGCCGGCCGGAGTGGTCGAGCGGTTCTAGGCGCTTCAGTCTGGAACCGCGCGACCGCTACGGTCGCAGGTTCGAATGCTGCCTCGGGCACAGTTGTGTGTGATGTCCTTAGGTTAGTTAGGTTTAAGTAGTTCTAAGTTCTAGGGGACTGATGACCTCAGATGTTAAGTCCCATAGTGCTCAGTGCCATTTGAACCATTTTTTTATAACTAGACGGCAAAATAACACATGACGGATGGAGCAAGGAGGACATAGAAAGCAGACTGGTACTGGCCAAAAGCGCACTCCTGGCCATGTGAAATCTGTTAGCATGAAACATTGGCCTTACTTTGAAGAAGATATTTCTGGAGATGTGCTATTGGAGCTCAGCATTGTCATATAAGTTGTGTGTATTTAATGCAATTGTTTCCATTGCCTTCTGCATACCGTTGATGATTGCTGATTATTTTAAGGGCAGTTTCCCACTCGAAGGGCACGAGTGGGTCCTGAATCTCTGTCTGTCCTCTGCCCTCTTTGACAACGCAGTTGGCAGACTGAGGGTGACTTTCTATGCCACTGCTGATGATTTTTCCTCAAAATTTAAGCAGTGGCAGGTTTCGAACCCAGAACCCAGTACGTTTTTTGATTGCTAACCAAAGACGCTATCCCTAAACTACGAGTAACCTCTGTCTGCCTGTATGCCTATATTTACGGGTTTGGATCCAGTAATAGTCAAATTATATGTGGTGCTGGGCACATAGCTGAGTCTAAATGAGTGGTGGCGCTTCTGCGAAAGATAGCATGTCCTGCTCTGAAGTATCCACACGTTGCTGTGACACGACGAGCGACACCACATCAGAATAATGTTGTGCTGTTGAATAAAAGCAAAATCGTAAGTATTTGTGAAATTATACACATTTACACAATGAATACTGATGGAAAGAGAAGTGCATTAATCTTTAAATTTTAGTTTTCGTCTCTCATTCTGCTTGATCTCATATGATGCTTGATGACGATGTTGTCACTAAGCGAACAGAATACAAGTGACACGAACTTGTTTTATACACAGAGAGGTGAGGAGGTGTGGGAAGGGGGAAAAACGATTACCACTATATTTGGACAACGAACCATTATAACTTGGTGTTAAATAACGATAATAGACCAATAATACTTATGATACATATTTTATGTCGTTAATAACGCTAAATGGACAGTAAATTATGGCACATCATTAATAAAAGTAAGGACAAGTGGCTGAAAGATGGACCTGGAATTCGACCCATGGCCTTGAAGGAGGAGGAGAACTGGTTCAGGACCGTAATACTTCACCTTGACCTTAGATCTTGACCTATGGCTGTCACCATACGGCTTTCCTCCATTACTCAAGCATTTGCGTTTCTCTTGATTTAGGCTATGGTATGTGGCTTTTGTGCTCATATTCTTACAAAGAGGGGGTTCCGTTTGCCTCTTAAATGGGAAATTGTTTCAGCCCTAAACACAATATGTGAAATGGGTTTCTTCTCGTCTCTACATCAAGAATGAACTGGAACAGCTATACATGCGATTGCTTACTGATGTGTTGGCAGAAGACCCAACACCGTGTTGCTAGAGGAGGCCGAAATGCACGCGTTTGAGCTCACGCAGACTGGCGTGAGGTCTGGAACAATTAAAGGAGTTGAGTCTAATAAATAAAGAACGTAGTTGATTGAATACTTTAATCCATAATTGGAGAACATCGCTCTTGTTGATACATTAATAACAATCTCAATATAAACTGGTAATGGCGCCTTGCTAGGTCGTAGCAAATGACGTAGCTGAAGGCTATGCTAACTATCGTCTCGGCAAATGAGAGCGTATTTGTCAGTGTAGCATCGCAAGCAAAGTCGTCTGTACAACTTGGGGCGAGTGCTAGGACGTCTCTCTAGACCAGCCGTGTGGCGGCGCTCGGTCTGCAATCACTGACAGTGGCGACACGCGGGTCCGACGTATACTAGCGGGCCGCAGCCGATTTAAAGGCTACCACCTAGCAAGTGTGGTGTCTGGCGGTGACACCACACTTACCATCTTCATCAAGGGTTTGTTGCAACAGAATCCCGTGTATTTTGGAAAACAAATACACGAGGCAGATACACGATGTATGGATAACTTTCGTGCGCTATACGGGCGGGAGGTGGACTGCCGACGGTACACAGAACCTGCTCTTCAGCCAAGGGACCAGTAACAAAGACGAAAAAACAGTAAGAGAAAGGCGAGATATTTACAAATGAAATTAAAAATTATAGCTGAAACTAGTTCGCGTAAAAGAAACTTGACTTCGTTTTCAGAGTAAAAAAGGAATAATGAAACCGTTAAGCTGAAACAATAATAACACATCTAAATTATTTAGAAAACGATGTAAAACACTGATCTTAAACAGAAGCTGTCGTTGAAACTAAAACAGGAAAGATTGCCCTGGGATTGATTGTCTGTTATTGAAGTGGAAAAATTTTGGGTGGGGAAGAGCGAAGGAGGATTGGGGTATAAGTACAGAGGACTGATCCGTAGTATCCATGGAGTAAGAGTGGATGTTAGGAGGGCACTGGGGGAGTTCGTAAGGTCGCAATTTGAAAGGGAAAAAGCGAGTAGCGAAAGGAGGGGGAAGGGGAAAAGGGATAGAGAAATTTGTGAAGAGAAGGGCAAGGGAGCCTTGATGAGACGGACAAATCAGTTTCTTGAAATTGCGACAACCATCGTCGATAGGCTTTGGCGGAAGAAGTTACAGTGTAGTACTCTCGACAAATATCACTCTACAGTTGTTGCTGAGTTCCAACTGAGGAAACGGAGAAAGCAGTATTCTTTCCGTTGATTTGTTGTCGCCATCTGTACTCGACGAACATTCAGTCATGGACGAGCGAGATAGTGAGCTGCTCCAGGGATACATCCTGGATAAGACTTTTTAAGTACCCTTAATCACAGAGATAAATTTATACTCAGTTTACAGTGGCAATCCCTTCGCTGCTGTAATGTCTAACTCAGCGGTCAGATACCGAGGGTTAAATGTCAGGTTGTAATGGACGAAAACGTAAGCCAGAGATTGTGGGTAATAACTTACTTCACTTCTAGCAGTAGTTTATCGTCGGACACTGGAGCAACGCAGAATACCTAAGAGTAGGAAAAAAGCGCAGGTCATTCCAGTTTCCAGGAAACGCTGCCGCAGGACAGACTCGCGTTATTATAGGCTAATGTTGGTGGAACATGTTTTATGCTCACCCATTATGGCGTTTTTAGAGCGTCTCCTCTACGTAAATCAACGTGGATTTAAGAAACCAGAGACCTTTTGAATAAAATATGAGCTACCGATTACCTCAGCAGATTTATTACGACAAAACTTCCTTTCGGATAAAATTCTCACGTCGTTCTTACCAACACAGAATTGGCGAATATAAAAGTAATTTTAGTAGCCCAGAGCCGCTACTGTTTATAATTTATAATAATGATATACTGGATACCGTTGGAGGCTTCTTGCAGCTATTCTAAAGCGAAGCTGTTATCTGTACGATGGCTGCAACGCGAGAAGTCTAGCAAAATGCGGGAAGGCGCTCAGAAGGTCGATGATTGTAACAGCTACTGACAGTTGACCACGAACGGGAACAGATGTAATGTACATCGCATCCATGACTGTTGGATTATACTGTTGACAACAAATCATTGGAAAACAAACAGAAGTGTCGAATAGTTCAAATGGCTCTGAGCACTATGGGACTTAACTTCTGAGGTCATCAGTGCCATAGAACTCAGAACTACTTAAACCTAACTACCTAAGGACATCACACACTTCCATGCCCGAGGCAGGATTCGAACCTGTGTCGGATAGTACCCGTGAGGAACCACCCGGAATAGCCTACAGTGGAGTGACCACATAAAACAAAGAGTAGGAAAGAGAGGTGCGAGACTGAGATTCATCAGCAAAACTAATTTAATTTGTCCAACAACGACACGGCTCACAAAACACTTTCTCGACTGATTCTTGAGTACTTTCTATCACTCTGGCACCTCTACCAAGAAGAATTACTAGAAGAGAGAGAGAGAGAAAATCGAATGAGCGCTGCGTTTGGTAACGGCATCTTCCGCTGACATGTTACTCCACACACAACGTTCTCCACAGACATATTTTACGAAACAATCGCTACGAGGAAATCGGAAAAATTAGACGTAATACGGAGTCTTCCAAACGCCGTTCGTGACTGGGTCGTTGCGAAGAGTTTGTGGCTCCTAAACTACCCTCCGCCACATAGCGTGATGTGAAAATGACGGCGCACTAGACTTTCTGTCACTGTTCTTCGCGCAGAGGCCGCCCGTCAATGAGGCTCGGACGTGTGAGTTCTGCGAACTAATTTTAATTTCAAGTCGGCGACGACACACGCACTACCAAAATTATACATATTCATCATTAGGGAGTGTCCACGATCCTCATTAATATTAAACAGCACAGTTTTTTCTGCAAACCGCTTCTCTTAAGTTTTGTAGTACTCGTTTCTTGCCGGCTGCCCATCTTCAGACAATTTGTTACAGCTACAGAGTATTTGGAAATAAAGAGGACCAGTACAGACCGTAACTCAAGGCGAAAGTAAAGCTTCAGTACCAAGAGGTTCCGGCTGAACCTCAGCGTCGTCATGAAACTACGTTTCTCCATGGCAACGCGCAGCAGCCTTCATGGATCACAGCGGAGGGCGACAGTGTGAGCGAAGTCGGCTTTGACAGAACCACTGTGCCTCCACTTGGGCCTACGAGACTCGTAACAGGCGTCGTTTGGGGGACGCACGTTCACGTCGCGTCTCAGATGAGTCTCGTTCACCACACAAAAGTCCACTGCTACTGCTGCGGTTGCCTCTGCGTTACACTCAAAAGCAAACGTTGGTTAATCATTATATGTCACACACGTATAGTTGTAGCTAACGAAACTCAGCGCTAATGACGTCACCATAGGCAGGAACGGGCCGAACGATTTAGAAATATCCACTCAATATGTCATTCATACGTTTGATCTTTCAGCAACCTCCCTCGAGAAGAAGAAATCGTTACAATATTTGCGCGCTCTCTGTTATTGCAAGTCTACATGTTTACATGCATTGATTGCGCAGTACACCAAGGCTTCATTTCGTATTGAATTTTTGAATTTAAAGATCAAATATATTCGCGTAATCCTAAGCCACTTGTATATTACCCCGAACATAACAAGAGGTGCAAAAGACCCATTTATGTATTCATACGTAAAGACATCTTGGTGTTCCATTTTCTTTAATGCGAGTGTTTGCACGGGAAACTAGACGATTTCAGCATGTAAAATCTCGCTAGAGTATTGTAAATACTGGAGAATGTTTGTGACCACGTCATTAGGTGCGAAGAAACAGGACAAGTACAAATCATCAGTAAGCCAACGCTCAATCTGTAATCGGAGGCATATTTTAGCTTACCTGTGACTGCAGCTCAGCTTGGTACGTACTAAATTTTACTATTGTTAATTGTTCAGAATCATTTAATTCAAGTTCGAAGTTAAATCTCTTACTTCTAAATTGCGTAGATTCAAGTAGCTTTTGAAATGATTGTTGAGGTAGTCCAAGACTAACCGTATTTTACTGAATTTCGATGTGCTTAAGAAAGAAAGCTTCTTATTAATAAATTAACTTTCAGTTTTCCGGTTTTATTAATTCTTTTGCTAAATTAAGTCAGAGTGCAGCGAAAGTTATTACTTCTGACAAACTTTCAGTTTTCACACTACACGTGTCAACCTTCAGTTGCCACGCTTCTAGTGCTAATTATATGTGTAATTACCTTTCTTTTTCAGTTACTATAGTAATTGTCCTTAGGACTGGCGACCGTAATTTCCCCCAAATCTCAAATATCTAATTACCGCTTGTTAATTGTTAACGTAACGGCCGCACATTTACTTTCTTCATTAACTTTACCCCGTTTCAAAATTAATTTCCACCAGTTTCATTTGCATTTTTCCTTTCATTTAGATGTAACCCTTTCCTCCCTCTTTACCGACAGATTAACTTCGGTGACGATTGCTTTTCCCAAATTTCCATTAGGTACACGCGGTTTAATTTTTCACTGTCATTAAGGTCGATAAGTGAGGGGGAGGTTACACGTGGCGACCTGGTGACAGGACAATCTTCAGATTTGAGGTTGTTCTGGACACGAATTTTGCATTGTGCAAATCTCGTAACAAAGTACTGGCTACGAAATGGTCGATACGTCGGCGAGAATATTAGTGTGAGGAATCCTAATTAGATTTGAGATTTGGCATTTATATTGAAAAATATTAAAATGAGTGAAGGCAACAATTGCCAAAATTTGGTAGACTTGGATACGGAACAATCGGTCGAACAGTGGGAAACGCGCACCACGGTACCCATTGTTCAGGGGCAGGCGGCTAGCATGAAAGACGCGACCGCCGAAACGCAACAAAGAGCAGAAATAGAATTCCAAACTTTAGAAGTTGTTTCGGAATCGGAAGTGAAAATCAAATCTGAATCCCTTGATGACGAATACGGGGGGACAATTAAAGAGGAAGCCGCTGCGGAAGTAAAACCGGTAGTTTCCGGGAATTTAACTGATTTATTGAATGTTTTGATTAACGAAATCAAGAGTCAATCGGCAGAAATTAAGGCTCTGTCTGCCAAGCAAGACGATCAGGCTGCCAAGCAAGAAGCTCAGGCTGCCAAGCAAGAAGCTCAGGCTGCCAAGCAAGAAGCTCAGGCTGCCAAGCAAGCAGCTCAGGCTGCCAAGCAAGTAGCTCAGTCTGAAAAAATTGAACGAATGCTAGACAATCAGAACAAAGCTATTAATGTTGTTAACAACAATGTTGAAGTTGTTAACGCAAAAGTTGATAAAATCAAAGACGATATTGTCGTGATTAATACCGAAATCGGTAATCTTAAACAGGAAATGATAGGCGTTCAGGCGGAAATTGCGAGCATAAATACTCGTTTTGATTCCGAAATTAGCAGAATCGAGAAAAGTGTAGGAGACGCAGTTGCTCCGATCATCGAGAATAAGGTGACGGAACAAATTCAATTAGTGAGAAAAGAGGATCAAAAGAAGGTGGAAACTTTAAAGGCTTTAGTATCCGAAGTAGATACCAAAGTGACGAAGCAGGCTAATACCTGCGAAGAGAAAAAGAGGGAAGTGGAAACGCTTGCGACAACCACTTGCCAAGTGATTACGAGGGTGTCGGAATTAGAAAGGAAACTTGACGAAAAACAGAGCTATGTGCCAATCTGTGCACATAGTTCGGAGTTGTTGACGAAAGAGGAGCGGTTCGACCCCTTGAAAAAAGGCGGTATGCACCCGACGGATTTCATTAAAAATTGTGAAAGAGTTTTACGCAGATCATGGACTAATGAGAGAAAAATTAATGCGGTTATTGATGTGTTGGCTGGTGATGCCAAGCGTTGGGGCTTAAACCTCAACATTACGAACCTGACTTTTGACGAGTTTAAAAATTTGTTTCTGGCTGAATTCTGGTCAGAGTAGAAACAGCAAGGTGTCTGGCGCGAATTTGTCGTATCGAGGCCTTTCGATGCGAATTCGCGCGGCTCGATGAAGGAGTTTTGTGAGGGCTGGATCCGCAAGTTGGAATATTTGCGTGATCGCCGCACGGAATCCGAAATAGTCTGGGAACTCTACAAGAAGCTTCCAGATGATACAAAACACTACGTAGGAAGCAATTACAGGACAATCAATGATTTCCTGGAAAGAGTTGAGGACGAGGACAATTGGCGCAATAATCGCGACAGTGGTAGAGGCCGTGGTAACAACAATGGGTACCACAACTACGATAACCATGGGAATAATGCATACCGCAACCATGGCAGCAATAACAATAATGGTTCGGACCGTAATAACAATCGGTACAATGCAAATAATAACCAGAATGACGGAAACCAGTATCATACTAGCGTGATACGGGCTGCGCAGAATAATAATAACGCCAGAGGGTGTGACCAGCCGCCTCAGCAGTATCCGGGGAGCGTATCTGCTGGGACGAGACAGGGAAACCATTAGCCGCGCCGGTGAGGGGCCGACCGGGCGTGGAGAAATTTTGGCGGCCCAATAACAGGAGAAAACCCAGGTGTCGTCGTTATGAAAATTCCGTGTGGAATAATCAACGGCGGGAGAGTGTGCCAGTGTTAAGAGAAAGGAGTGCGCCCACAAGTAGTAGATCAGCTGTAGACACGGCAGTAGAAAATACATTCACTGTCAGTGAGAACAATGTAAGTAGTGTTCCGGAAATAGATTATAAAGTGGCAGCTGTAATACCCACTGCGGAACTGGAGATTGAGTTTAAGAATAATTCGCAAGTGTTGAGAGAAGATCAGATGTCGGATAAAACGTCCGTCATCGAGCGAGGGGATGCAGAGAGGGATGAGGTGTGGTTAAGGCAGTTCAGTCGCTTATACGACGAACTAAGAGATTATAGGGGCCTGTACGGGAGAAGTGTTTATGGGGAGCGCGGGCAGGATTTGCCGCGTCTCGTCCCGCAGGAAGATAGTGTTTGTGAAGTGATAGAAAGTTCTGGCCCTAACCGGCAGACTTTACTAGAAATAGTTGATGTTAAGGGGGAGCACGAGCAAGATGCGTCGTGTTTCGTCCCGCAGGAGTTGAATGTTGAAGTAGTAACGGAAAGTTCTGGCCCTAACCGGCAGACTTTGCCGAAAGTTATAGTGTTAGAAGTGGCCGACCCACCCGACGCAAAGCCCCAGTTTAAACATTGCGAAAGTATTGAGGAGAAAGATTACGAGAATTTTAGTGACAGCCGGACACGATTGGTAGAAAAGCATGTGGATTACAGCGTGTATAAGGTTAGAGCTGACGTTATACGGCCAGACGGTAGCAGTGTGGGTTGCGCAGATCCAGAGGAAGTAATTTTAGATGCTACTGGGCACATTCTTCCAGGTAGATTGGCAGATGAGATCAATCTGACCAAAGTGGAATCAACGAAGGTGACAATTAGTGAATTGATAGCAAAGCAACACTCACTAGTTGACGAGTTACAGGAAAAGGTTTCGGTATTGGAGGCGAAGCTACAGACTAAGCCTCAGGACAGACGTGTTGAAATTAAAACTGTATGTGAACAGAGGCTGAAAAAGCCGCCAGATAAGCCGAATTTAGGGTCAAAGCCGGATGGTTTTTTCTGGAATGACCTGGATATAGACGAGGATTTACTGTGGGAAAATAATGAAACAGTCGAGGACAAGTGTAGACAGATAGTAGTGTCTGTTAATATGCACGACCTACAACAAAACGTGTTGATTGACAACGTTGCAGAATTGAGTGCTGTATCTGGGAAAATATTTGAGTTACTGAAAGACAGACCTGGCATCGTAGTTATGCCAGTAACAGGAGTGAAAATTATCGGTGCTACTGGGAAGGCCAGTAAACCGGTCACAAAACAGATTTTTGTCAACTTCGAGATATGTGGGGCACGATTTGAGCAAGAGTTTGTCGTCGTGCCAGTCTTAACTACGGAAGTAATTATCGGGTTAGATTGGCTATTAAAGTACCGTGCAGTGATTAATTGCGAAAGCAAAACTTTGACATGTACGTCACAACATAAAACAATAGTAGTTAGCTTTGACGAGGCAGGAGACGGTGTGCATAGGAAATACCAGCCTATACACATTGTTAACTGGCCGAATGGTATTGATGTAGGTATGAATTTGAACTACTGTAATGTGAGGAATCTCGGCATTGACAATAGTGTAGAAACTGAATTGGAAAGTATTGTAGACGGTACGTCAAACGTAACACACGAACAAAGACGAGGCCTGTATGAAGTGATAATGAGGAATAAGAGTGTGTTTTCAGACAAACCGGGTCTTGTGGAAGGATATAAATGCAAGTTGCATGTAATTCCGCACGAACCATTCTTTGTGAGACCGTATGCTATACCGCTGTCCAAAAAGGAAGCAGTGCAACGGGAAATAGATAAGATGATCGAATGGGGAGTGATTGAAAGAAGTACAAGTCCATACAATAACGGTTTGGTCATTGTAGCAAAACGGGATGGTAGTGTGCGTATTGTGATTGACGCACGCACGTTGAATAGGGTCGTTCAACGTGAAACAGACAGACCAGAGAGTATGGAGGAGATTTTGCAACGTTTTCATGACTTTAAGTTCATGACTAGCCTCAATCTGACGGCTAGTTACTGGCAAATAGAACTCGAAGAAGAATCTAGGCCATACACCGCCTTCTTGTTTGCGGGCAGGTGTTATCAGTATAGAGTACTGCCGTTTGGACTTAATATATCTGTGTCTGTATTCATCAGGGCCCTAGATAAAGTGCTAGGACCGGCTTTGAGTTCAAGATTAACTGTATATGTTGACGACCTATTGTTGGCCAATGCCACTTGGCATGACCATTGTGACCTGTTAGATGAAGTTTTTAGAGCATTGCGCCGTGGCGGAATGACTCTAAAGCTAAAGGAATGCGAATTTGTGAAGCAGGAACTGAAATTTTTAGGGCATGTAATTACCACTGCCGGTATTACGAAAGACCCAGAGAAACTAGAGGCAATAAGGAATTGTCCTCCACCCAAGTCTAGGAAACAGTTAAAAAGTTTTCTAGGGCTCACAGGATTTTACCGTAAATTTGTAAAAGGACAAGTGTTTAATGATGAAAATTTGAATAACCTCTTAGGCAAAAATGTTCCGTTTGTGTGGACTGACGGGTGTCAGACCGCTTTCGAGAGATTAAAAGACGAGTTGTTAAGATCTAACATACTATTTCATCCTGATTTATCGCTACCCTTCCATCTGGGAACGGATTCGTCGAATTACGGGGTGGGGGTAGAACTGTTCCAAGAAGTTGGTAAAGGAGAGGATAAGGAACACCGGACGATAGCGTTCGCGAGTCGAACTTTATCAAAAAGTGAGCGAAACTACACGATTTCTGAGAAAGAGTGTCTCGCTATCGTGTGGGGATTCAAGAAGTTCAAGCGTTATCTATGGGGCCGTAAGGTGATTATTCATACGGACCATAAGGCGCTCACTTACCTGAAGGATTGTAAACTACTTCACGAAAGACTGACTAGGTGGTCACTGTATTTACAGCAATTTAACTATGACATCTGTTACGTAAAAGGGACCGACAATTGCGTAGCGGATGCGCTGTCGCGGTTGCCCGAGTCTAATCAAGGTCTATTGAAAGATGAGGCAGATTGAGTGGTCAAATTGTACTATTTTAAAGAAGTTGAGGGACGTAAATTAATAATGAACATCTGTAAGTATCTACGTCGTCATCAGAACGAGGATGGTTATTTAAATATGGTGAAAACCCGATATGACGAAAGGAGTCCAGAAGGAGAGAAATTAAGGAAGTATTACAAGATATACGATCATATCTTGTACATACGTAAGGGTGAAGATAGTAATATTTGGCGGGTATGCTGGCCCACCAAATACGTCACGGAAATAATAGACTACTACCATTTGGCGTATGGTCACTGTGGACCAAAGAAATGTACGGAAAAGCTGAGTGAAGTAGTGCATTTTAACAACGTGTTAAAACGAGTTACTGACAGAGTGAAAACTTGCGATTTATGTCAGAAGGTGAAGGTTACCAACTGTACGAGTCGTGGTCCTATGCAAAGTATAAGGCCTAACGACACCTTTGAATTACTGTGCGTGGACTTGTACGGATCTTTGCCCAAGTCATCAGGAAACTTTGCCTACATTTTAGTAGTGCTAGAAGCTTTTTCCAAGTTCATCAAGCTATACCCGATTAGGAAAGCTACAGCCAAAGCGGTCTAGAGCAAGCTTGTGAACGATTATTTTGTTCATATTGGTAAGCCCAAGGCGATTCTATCAGACAATGGGGCACAATTTACTTCTAAGTTGTGGAATGAAGGCATGGAAAGTAATGGGATCGAGGTGATCCATATTTCAGCTTATTGTCCGGCTGGGAATCCCGCTGAGAGGTATATGCGCGAGTTAGGCTGACTTTGCCGTACCTATTGCCATCACAACCATAGGGCATGGGGCAAATATGTAGCAGTATTTGAGAGAATTATGAACACCTTGAGACATGAATCTACGGGATTTTCTCCAGAGGAAATCCTGTTGGATGACAGAAGTAAAAGTTTAGTGGAAGAGATAATCAAATTCCCTCCACGGATTGACATTAGTATTGGTGTGAAAAAAGATCGTTTGCGAGAAGTAATGAAGCTAAAAGCTGATGCTCGCATACGTCGTCATGACGCTAAAGCGCGTTTTGCTAAGTTTGCGATCGGAGACTTAGTACTTGTAAAAGCTCATGAGAAATCGAGCGAGATAGACAACGAAATCTCTAAATTTAAGTTTGTTTATAATGGACCATATAAAGTCATTGGTATACCTCACACAAATGCTTATTGCTTAGAAAAATCCAAGCTCTGGAAAACTATTAGGTATACGGAACATTGTAGACTTGAAATTGTACCAACCTAGGATTGATTAATACCACAGAATGGGTAATTTGTACAGTATGTGAATATAGAGTGTAAGATTTAAACGATTTGCTAGCTTGTCATGCTTTTGCCTGACCAAGAGGACATTAAAGAAGTTGTAATTAATAAGTAATTAAATTTTACTAAATGATTTAAGAGAGAGTGAGTATTAATCAATCGAAAATCCAAGCTGCTAGCTTAAGTTTTCAGCTGAGTCACAGTAGATGAAGCATTGTAAATATGATTTTGTAACTAGCTGTAAGATTTCATGAATGTGTGTTTCACTAGTCATTGCCGATGTACTTAGACGCTGTTTTAAGTTTCAGGCTAGTACATGCTTGTGATGATGGACAGTGTTGAGTTATCCACTGTGGTAGTGTTAATGGACTCCTTGAGATTACTCGGGAGTGAGTTTTTCCGAAAGAATTCAGTGAAACGGACGTTCTGGAAATGCCGTTACACAGGGCGAGTGAGATCAAGCGTGCCGCACAGGCGGGCGCAACAATACTGGCGAGGCGGAGTCGCTGTCGGCTCTTGTGCCGTTGTCTGCTCTTGTGCCGCTGTCGGCATTCTTTGTACTTGCGAGTACGGAAGGCGGAGTTGTTTTTCTTCCCGGACAGCTGATGTAAAAGAATTCTGCTGTCAATATTTATGTTTTTTCGATCTGATGTGTATCATTTTCTCGTTTACCGTTTAAGTGGACTCTCATGGCGAGAGTATTAATTATGAAAAGGTTATATAAAATGTGTATTCTATGTAATCAATTATTAATTTGCATATTTGATATACCTGTTTTTATGACCATGTACTCTGATTGATTTTGTATATAGTATTCCATTTCTTGATAGTGTTACGAATTTTAATGATTTTGAAGTAGCTAAACCATTTTCTATGCTTTCTATGAATTTTAATATATTGTCAACCTGTTTTATTTTGTGCAAGATGACAGAGTGGAATAAGATTAGGACTGTCTCCACTCAAATTTTATGGTCTAAAAATTGATTTATGCTTAATTAGACGAATGCTAAATTTTGATGATGTTTTGAGCATATGCATTTCCGCTGTTTCTTTTTTGGGACATTTTCTGAGTCTGTTTAGGTTACACGAACATCCTCAGACAATGTGGGGCACGTGTAACGCCGGAAATGCATATCCTCCTATTTCCATCTATTGTACTGTAAGTTTTTTCCTTATTTTGTTACCTGAATATACGACATTTCTGTGCCTTTATATATTGTAATTGTTTTACTATTTGTATATATATATATATATATATATATATATATATATATATATATATATATATATATATATATTTATGCATTTATGTCGATGTATAATTGGTTTGTTTCGTAAATATTATTTGTATTTTTACGCTGGGTCTTGCCTAGGGGAAACTGCTATCGAACGATTACATCGATAGGTCGTGTGAAGAATCAAAGTGTGTAGGATCTTTGGTAGTGTGAACTCTGCCGGGTGGAGCGCGGGCAGAGAGGGGGTCTGGCTGGAGTAGCGAGTGGAGCAGGTGTGTTGTGTGAAGCTCCCGCGAGTTGCCGCGCTTTCGGGGTTTGGCAGCATTTAATTGCGCTCGACTTGCGATGATAGTTTCTGACATGGTGCCGCGGACGGGAAGCATTAGCTGGCGCACATCAAGAGCCCGTTTCGTCTGGTGACCGTGTCGAGAAGAAGGCGCGCCAACATCCAGCTTCTGCAACAGCGACGGCCGACAATGAGTGACTGTCGCCACCTCCTCGATCGACGGCTTCAAATCTTCAATTAACCAACAAGGAAGACTGGAAGCACGTAAAGTTTTAGAACTGTATGGCAGACCTCAGCTTTTAAAACTGTTCAAATCACAAAATTACAGCAACGTAGCATGAACATTTGTTGCTCATTGTCCCAATTGCATTACCAAGCAGGGTCCCTTCCTTTTCCGGAATGAGCCCGAGTGTCGTTGAAATTCAAACGCCAGCATCATTCAATTTCACTGCCTTAATTTCAAAGTTCACTTGAAGTATTCATAGCTGGCCACAATATTTAGGTTACACGAGCACAAATTAAGAGTGCGAGTTTTGTTAGCATATTTTAGCTTACCTGTGACTGCAGCTCAGCTTGGTACGTACTAAATTTTACTATTGTTAATTGTTCAGAATCATTTAATTCAAGTTCAAAGTTAAATCTCTTACTTCTAAATTGCGTAGATTCAAGTAGCTTTTGAAATGATTGTTGAGGTAGTCCAAGACTAACCGTATTTTACTGAATTTCGATGTGCTTAAGAAAGAAAGCTTCTTATTAATTTCAGTCACTAAATTAACTTTCAGTCTTCCGGTTTAATTAATTCTTTTGCTAAATTAAGTCAGAGTGCAGCGAAAGTTATTACTTCTGACAAACTTTCAGTTTTCACACTACACGTGTCAACCTTCAGTTGCCACGCTTCTAGTGATAATTATATGTGTAATTACCTTTCTTTTTCAGTTACTATAGTAATTGTCCTTAGGACTGGCGACCGTGATTTCCCCCAAATCTCAAATATCTAATTACCGCTTGTTAATTGTTAATGTAACGGCCGCACATTTACTTTCTTCATTAACTTTACCCCGTTTCAAAATTAATTTCCACCAGTTTCATTTGCATTTTTCCTTTCATTTAGATGTAACCCTTTCCTCCCTCTTTACCGACAGATTAACTTCGGTGACGATTGCTTTTCCCAAATTTCCATTAGGTACACGCGGTTTAATTTTTCACTGTCATTAAGGTCGATAAGTGAGGGGGAGGTTACACGTGGCGACCTGGTGACAGGACAATCTTCAGATTTGAGGTTGTTCTGGACACGAATTTTGCATTGTGCAAATCTCGTAACAAAGTACTGGCTACGAAATGGTCGATACGTCGGCGAGAATATTAGTGTGAGGAATCCTAATTAGATTTGAGATTTGGCATTTATATTGAAAAATATTAAAATGAGTGAAGGCAACAATTGCCAAAATTTGGTAGACTTGGATACGGAACAATCGGTCGAACAGTGGGAAACGCGCACCACGGTACCCATTGTTCAGGGGCAGGCGGCTAGCATGAAAGACGCGACCGCCGAAACGCAACAAAGAGCAGAAATAGAATTCCAAACTTTAGAAGTTGTTTCGGAATCGGAAGTGAAAATCAAATCTGAATCCCTTGATGACGAATACGGGGGGACAATTAAAGAGGAAGCCGCTGCGGAAGTAAAACCGGTAGTTTCCGGGAATTTAACTGATTTATTGAATGTTTTGATTAACGAAATCAAGAGTCAATCGGCAGAAATTAAGGCTCTGTCTGCCAAGCAAGACGATCAGGCTGCCAAGCAAGAAGCTCAGGCTGCCAAGCAAGAAGCTCAGGCTGCCAAGCAAGAAGCTCAGGCTGCCAAGCAAGCAGCTCAGGCTGCCAAGCAAGTAGCTCAGTCTGAAAAAATTGAACGAATGCTAGACAATCAGAACAAAGCTATTAATGTTGTTAACAACAATGTTGAAGTTGTTAACGCAAAAGTTGATAAAATCAAAGACGATATTGTCGTGATTAATACCGAAATCGGTAATCTTAAACAGGAAATGATAGGCGTTCAGGCGGAAATTGCGAGCATAAATACTCGTTTTGATTCCGAAATTAGCAGAATCGAGAAAAGTGTAGGAGACGCAGTTGCTCCGATCATCGAGAATAAGGTGACGGAACAAATTCAATTAGTGAGAAAAGAGGATCAAAAGAAGGTGGAAACTTTAAAGGCTTTAGTATCCGAAGTAGATACCAAAGTGACGAAGCAGGCTAATACCTGCGAAGAGAAAAAGAGGGAAGTGGAAACGCTTGCGACAACCACTTGCCAAGTGATTACGAGGGTGTCGGAATTAGAAAGGAAACTTGACGAAAAACAGAGCTATGTGCCAATCTGTGCACATAGTTCGGAGTTGTTGACGAAAGAGGAGCGGTTCGACCCCTTGAAAAAAGGCGGTATGCACCCGACGGATTTCATTAAAAATTGTGAAAGAGTTTTACGCAGATCATGGACTAATGAGAGAAAAATTAATGCGGTTATTGATGTGTTGGCTGGTGATGCCAAGCGTTGGGGCTTAAACCTCAACATTACGAACCTGACTTTTGACGAGTTTAAAAATTTGTTTCTGGCTGAATTCTGGTCAGAGTAGAAACAGCAAGGTGTCTGGCGCGAATTTGTCGTATCGAGGCCTTTCGATGCGAATTCGCGCGGCTCGATGAAGGAGTTTTGTGAGGGCTGGATCCGCAAGTTGGAATATTTGCGTGATCGCCGCACGGAATCCGAAATAGTCTGGGAACTCTACAAGAAGCTTCCAGATGATACAAAACACTACGTAGGAAGCAATTACAGGACAATCAATGATTTCCTGGAAAGAGTTGAGGACGAGGACAATTGGCGCAATAATCGCGACAGTGGTAGAGGCCGTGGTAACAACAATGGGTACCACAACTACGATAACCATGGGAATAATGCATACCGCAACCATGGCAGCAATAACAATAATGGTTCGGACCGTAATAACAATCGGTACAATGCAAATAATAACCAGAATGACGGAAACCAGTATCATACTAGCGTGATACGGGCTGCGCAGAATAATAATAACGCCAGAGGGTGTGACCAGCCGCCTCAGCAGTATCCGGGGAGCGTATCTGCTGGGACGAGACAGGGAAACCATTAGCCGCGCCGGTGAGGGGCCGACCGGGCGTGGAGAAATTTTGGCGGCCCAATAACAGGAGAAAACCCAGGTGTCGTCGTTATGAAAATTCCGTGTGGAATAATCAACGGCGGGAGAGTGTGCCAGTGTTAAGAGAAAGGAGTGCGCCCACAAGTAGTAGATCAGCTGTAGACACGGCAGTAGAAAATACATTCACTGTCAGTGAGAACAATGTAAGTAGTGTTCCGGAAATAGATTATAAAGTGGCAGCTGTAATACCCACTGCGGAACTGGAGATTGAGTTTAAGAATAATTCGCAAGTGTTGAGAGAAGATCAGATGTCGGATAAAACGTCCGTCATCGAGCGAGGGGATGCAGAGAGGGATGAGGTGTGGTTAAGGCAGTTCAGTCGCTTATACGACGAACTAAGAGATTATAGGGGCCTGTACGGGAGAAGTGTTTATGGGGAGCGCGGGCAGGATTTGCCGCGTCTCGTCCCGCAGGAAGATAGTGTTTGTGAAGTGATAGAAAGTTCTGGCCCTAACCGGCAGACTTTACTAGAAATAGTTGATGTTAAGGGGGAGCACGAGCAAGATGCGTCGTGTTTCGTCCCGCAGGAGTTGAATGTTGAAGTAGTAACGGAAAGTTCTGGCCCTAACCGGCAGACTTTGCCGAAAGTTATAGTGTTAGAAGTGGCCGACCCACCCGACGCAAAGCCCCAGTTTAAACATTGCGAAAGTATTGAGGAGAAAGATTACGAGAATTTTAGTGACAGCCGGACACGATTGGTAGAAAAGCATGTGGATTACAGCGTGTATAAGGTTAGAGCTGACGTTATACGGCCAGACGGTAGCAGTGTGGGTTGCGCAGATCCAGAGGAAGTAATTTCAGATGCTACTGGGCACATTCTTCCAGGTAGATTGGCAGATGAGATCAATCTGACCAAAGTGGAATCAACGAAGGTGACAATTAGTGAATTGATAGCAAAGCAACACTCACTAGTTGACGAGTTACAGGAAAAGGTTTCGGTATTGGAGGCGAAGCTACAGACTAAGCCTCAGGACAGACGTGTTGAAATTAAAACTGTATGTGAACAGAGGCTGAAAAAGCCGCCAGATAAGCCGAATTTAGGGTCAAAGCCGAATGGTTTTTTCTGGAATGACCTGGATATAGACGAGGATTTACTGTGGGAAAATAATGAAACAGTCGAGGACAAGTGTAGACAGATAGTAGTGTCTGTTAATATGCACGACCTACAACAAAACGTGTTGATTGACAACGTTGCAGAATTGAGTGCTGTATCTGGGAAAATATTTGAGTTACTGAAAGACAGACCTGGCATCGTAGTTATGCCAGTAACAGGAGTGAAAATTATCGGTGCTACTGGGAAGGCCAGTAAACCGGTCACAAAACAGATTTTTGTCAACTTCGAGATATGTGGGGCACGATTTGAGCAAGAGTTTGTCGTCGTGCCAGTCTTAACTACGGAAGTAATTATCGGGTTAGATTGGCTATTAAAGTACCGTGCAGTGATTAATTGCGAAAGCAAAACTTTGACATGTACGTCACAACATAAAACAATAGTAGTTAGCTTTGACGAGGCAGGAGACGGTGTGCATAGGAAATACCAGCCTATACACATTGTTAACTGGCCGAATGGTATTGATGTAGGTATGAATTTGAACTACTGTAATGTGAGGAATCTCGGCATTGACAATAGTGTAGAAACTGAATTGGAAAGTATTGTAGACGGTACGTCAAACGTAACACACGAACAAAGACGAGGCCTGTATGAAGTGATAATGAGGAATAAGAGTGTGTTTTCAGACAAACCGGGTCTTGTGGAAGGATATAAATGCAAGTTGCATGTAATTCCGCACGAACCATTCTTTGTGAGACCGTATGCTATACCGCTGTCCAAAAAGGAAGCAGTGCAACGGGAAATAGATAAGATGATCGAATGGGGAGTGATTGAAAGAAGTACAAGTCCATACAATAACGGTTTGGTCATTGTAGCAAAACGGGATGGTAGTGTGCGTATTGTGATTGACGCACGCACGTTGAATAGGGTCGTTCAACGTGAAACAGACAGACCAGAGAGTATGGAGGAGATTTTGCAACGTTTTCATGACTTTAAGTTCATGACTAGCCTCAATCTGACGGCTAGTTACTGGCAAATAGAACTCGAAGAAGAATCTAGGCCATACACCGCCTTCTTGTTTGCGGGCAGGTGTTATCAGTATAGAGTACTGCCGTTTGGACTTAATATATCTGTGTCTGTATTCATCAGGGCCCTAGATAAAGTGCTAGGACCGGCTTTGAGTTCAAGATTAACTGTATATGTTGACGACCTATTGTTGGCCAATGCCACTTGGCATGACCATTGTGACCTGTTAGATGAAGTTTTTAGAGCATTGCGCCGTGGCGGAATGACTCTAAAGCTAAAGGAATGCGAATTTGTGAAGCAGGAACTGAAATTTTTAGGGCATGTAATTACCACTGCCGGTATTACGAAAGACCCAGAGAAACTAGAGGCAATAAGGAATTGTCCTCCACCCAAGTCTAGGAAACAGTTAAAAAGTTTTCTAGGGCTCACAGGATTTTACCGTAAATTTGTAAAAGGACAAGTGTTTAATGATGAAAATTTGAATAACCTCTTAGGCAAAAATGTTCCGTTTGTGTGGACTGACGGGTGTCAGACCGCTTTCGAGAGATTAAAAGACGAGTTGTTAAGATCTAACATACTATTTCATCCTGATTTATCGCTACCCTTCCATCTGGGAACGGATTCGTCGAATTACGGGGTGGGGGTAGAACTGTTCCAAGAAGTTGGTAAAGGAGAGGATAAGGAACACCGGACGATAGCGTTCGCGAGTCGAACTTTATCAAAAAGTGAGCGAAACTACACGATTTCTGAGAAAGAGTGTCTCGCTATCGTGTGGGGATTCAAGAAGTTCAAGCGTTATCTATGGGGCCGTAAGGTGATTATTCATACGGACCATAAGGCGCTCACTTACCTGAAGGATTGTAAACTACTTCACGAAAGACTGACTAGGTGGTCACTGTATTTACAGCAATTTAACTATGACATCTGTTACGTAAAAGGGACCGACAATTGCGTAGCGGATGCGCTGTCGCGGTTGCCCGAGTCTAATCAAGGTCTATTGAAAGATGAGGCAGATTGAGTGGTCAAATTGTACTATTTTAAAGAAGTTGAGGGACGTAAATTAATAATGAACATCTGTAAGTATCTACGTCGTCATCAGAACGAGGATGGTTATTTAAATATGGTGAAAACCCGATATGACGAAAGGAGTCCAGAAGGAGAGAAATTAAGGAAGTATTACAAGATATACGATCATATCTTGTACATACGTAAGGGTGAAGATAGTAATATTTGGCGGGTATGCTGGCCCACCAAATACGTCACGGAAATAATAGACTACTACCATTTGGCGTATGGTCACTGTGGACCAAAGAAATGTACGGAAAAGCTGAGTGAAGTAGTGCATTTTAACAACGTGTTAAAACGAGTTACTGACAGAGTGAAAACTTGCGATTTATGTCAGAAGGTGAAGGTTACCAACTGTACGAGTCGTGGTCCTATGCAAAGTATAAGGCCTAACGACACCTTTGAATTACTGTGCGTGGACTTGTACGGATCTTTGCCCAAGTCATCAGGAAACTTTGCCTACATTTTAGTAGTGCTAGAAGCTTTTTCCAAGTTCATCAAGCTATACCCGATTAGGAAAGCTACAGCCAAAGCGGTCTAGAGCAAGCTTGTGAACGATTATTTTGTTCATATTGGTAAGCCCAAGGCGATTCTATCAGACAATGGGGCACAATTTACTTCTAAGTTGTGGAATGAAGGCATGGAAAGTAATGGGATCGAGGTGATCCATATTTCAGCTTATTGTCCGGCTGGGAATCCCGCTGAGAGGTATATGCGCGAGTTAGGCTGACTTTGCCGTACCTATTGCCATCACAACCATAGGGCATGGGGCAAATATGTAGCAGTATTTGAGAGAATTATGAACACCTTGAGACATGAATCTACGGGATTTTCTCCAGAGGAAATCCTGTTGGATGACAGAAGTAAAAGTTTAGTGGAAGAGATAATCAAATTCCCTCCACGGATTGACATTAGTATTGGTGTGAAAAAAGATCGTTTGCGAGAAGTAATGAAGCTAAAAGCTGATGCTCGCATACGTCGTCATGACGCTAAAGCGCGTTTTGCTAAGTTTGCGATCGGAGACTTAGTACTTGTAAAAGCTCATGAGAAATCGAGCGAGATAGACAACGAAATCTCTAAATTTAAGTTTGTTTATAATGGACCATATAAAGTCATTGGTATACCTCACACAAATGCTTATTGCTTAGAAAAATCCAAGCTCTGGAAAACTATTAGGTATACGGAACATTGTAGACTTGAAATTGTACCAACCTAGGATTGATTAATACCACAGAATGGGTAATTTGTACAGTATGTGAATATAGAGTGTAAGATTTAAACGATTTGCTAGCTTGTCATGCTTTTGCCTGACCAAGAGGACATTAAAGAAGTTGTAATTAATAAGTAATTAAATTTTACTAAATGATTTAAGAGAGAGTGAGTATTAATCAATAGAAAATCCAAGCTGCTAGCTTAAGTTTTCAGCTGAGTCACAGTAGATGAAGCATTGTAAATATGATTTTGTAACTAGCTGTAAGATTTCATGAATGTGTGTTTCACTAGTCATTGCCGATGTACTTAGACGCTGTTTTAAGTTTCAGGCTAGTACATGCTTGTGATGATGGACAGTGTTGAGTTATCCACTGTGGTAGTGTTAATGGACTCCTTGAGATTACTCGGGAGTGAGTTTTTCCGAAAGAATTCAGTGAAACGGACGTTCTGGAAATGCCGTTACACAGGGCGAGTGAGATCAAGCGTGCCGCACAGGCGGGCGCAACAATACTGGCGAGGCGGAGTCGCTGTCGGCTCTTGTGCCGTTGTCTGCTCTTGTGCCGCTGTCGGCATTCTTTGTACTTGCGAGTACGGAAGGCGGAGTTGTTTTTCTTCCCGGACAGCTGATGTAAAAGAATTCTGCTGTCAATATTTATGTTTTTTCGATCTGATGTGTATCATTTTCTCGTTTACCGTTTAAGTGGACTCTCATGGCGAGAGTATTAATTATGAAAAGGTTATATAAAATGTGTATTCTATGTAATCAATTATTAATTTGCATATTTGATATACCTGTTTTTATGACCATGTACTCTGATTGATTTTGTATATAGTATTCCATTTCTTGATAGTGTTACGAATTTTAATGATTTTGAAGTAGCTAAACCATTTTCTATGCTTTCTATGAATTTTAATATATTGTCAACCTGTTTTATTTTGTGCAAGATGACAGAGTGGAATAAGATTAGGACTGTCTCCACTCAAATTTTATGGTCTAAAAATTGATTTATGCTTAATTAGACGAATGCTAAATTTTGATGATGTTTTGAGCATATGCATTTCCGCTGTTTCTTTTTTGGGACATTTTCTGAGTCTGTTTAGGTTACACGAACATCCTCAGACAATGTGGGGCACGTGTAACGCCGGAAATGCATATCCTCCTATTTCCATCTATTGTACTGTAAGTTTTTTCCTTATTTTGTTACCTGAATATACGACATTTCTGTGCCTTTATATATTGTAATTGTTTTACTATTTGTATATATATATATATATATATATATATATATATATATATATATATATATATATATATATTTATGCATTTATGTCGATGTATAATTGGTTTGTTTCGTAAATATTATTTGTATTTTTACGCTGGGTCTTGCCTAGGGGAAACTGCTATCGAACGATTACATCGATAGGTCGTGTGAAGAATCAAAGTGTGTAGGATCTTTGGTAGTGTGAACTCTGCCGGGTGGAGCGCGGGCAGAGAGGGGGTCTGGCTGGAGTAGCGAGTGGAGCAGGTGTGTTGTGTGAAGCTCCCGCGAGTTGCCGCGCTTTCGGGGTTTGGCAGCATTTAATTGCGCTCGACTTGCGATGATAGTTTCTGACATGGTGCCGCGGACGGGAAGCATTAGCTGGCGCACATCAAGAGCCCGTTTCGTCTGGTGACCGTGTCGAGAAGAAGGCGCGCCAACATCCAGCTTCTGCAACAGCGACGGCCGACAATGAGTGACTGTCGCCACCTCCTCGATCGACGGCTTCAAATCTTCAATTAACCAACAAGGAAGACTGGAAGCACGTAAAGTTTTAGAACTGTATGGCAGACCTCAGCTTTTAAAACTGTTCAAATCACAAAATTACAGCAACGTAGCATGAACATTTGTTGCTCATTGTCCCAATTGCATTACCAAGCAGGGTCCCTTCCTTTTCCGGAATGAGCCCGAGTGTCGTTGAAATTCAAACGCCAGCATCATTCAATTTCACTGCCTTAATTTCAAAGTTCACTTGAAGTATTCATAGCTGGCCACAATATTTAGGTTACACGAGCACAAATTAAGAGTGCGAGTTTTGTTAGCATATTTTAGCTTACCTGTGACTGCAGCTCAGCTTGGTACGTACTAAATTTTACTATTGTTAATTGTTCAGAATCATTTAATTCAAGTTCAAAGTTAAATCTCTTACTTCTAAATTGCGTAGATTCAAGTAGCTTTTGAAATGATTGTTGAGGTAGTCCAAGACTAACCGTATTTTACTGAATTTCGATGTGCTTAAGAAAGAAAGCTTCTTATTAATTTCAGTCACTAAATTAACTTTCAGTCTTCCGGTTTAATTAATTCTTTTGCTAAATTAAGTCAGAGTGCAGCGAAAGTTATTACTTCTGACAAACTTTCAGTTTTCACACTACACGTGTCAACCTTCAGTTGCCACGCTTCTAGTGATAATTATATGTGTAATTACCTTTCTTTTTCAGTTACTATAGTAATTGTCCTTAGGACTGGCGACCGTGATTTCCCCCAAATCTCAAATATCTAATTACCGCTTGTTAATTGTTAATGTAACGGCCGCACATTTACTTTCTTCATTAACTTTACCCCGTTTCAAAATTAATTTCCACCAGTTTCATTTGCATTTTTCCTTTCATTTAGATGTAACCCTTTCCTCCCTCTTTACCGACAGATTAACTTCGGTGACGATTGCTTTTCCCAAATTTCCATTAGGTACACGCGGTTTAATTTTTCACTGTCATTAAGGTCGATAAGTGAGGGGGAGGTTACAAACTTCTATATGTTCTAGTGTTTCGTCCCACACTGCTAGCACATTATCAGATTCCCGCACAGCGAGAGAAAATTTTTTGCTCTTGAAAAGTGGGAAATCCGAGTTCGAGTCCCAATCCAGCAAAAATTTTCACGCGCGTCTAGTAAATGGCAGAGCTGGTGTACACTGAAGCGTTATAGAAACTGATACAGGCTTGTGTATTCAAATACAGAGAAGCAAACAGGCAGATTACGATGCTGCGGAACGACAACGCCTATATAAGACAACTAGTGTCTGGCACAGTTGTTAGATTGGTTACTGCTGCTACAATGTAAGGTTATCAAGGTTTAAGTGGGTCTGAATGTGGTGTTACAGTCGGCGGGCGATCGATGGGACACAGCGTTTTCTGAGGTTGTGATGGAGTGGGGATTTTCCGGTACGACCATTTCACGAGTGTGGCATGAATATCAGGAATCCGGTAAAACATTAAATCTCGGACATCGCTGCGACTGGAAAAAGATCCTGCAAAATGGGAACAAACGTCGACTGAAGAGAATGGTTCAACGTGACAGAAGTTCAACTCGTCCGCAAATTGCTGCAGATTTCAGTGCTGGCGTGTGTTAGCGTGCGAACCATTCAACGACACATCATCGATACGGGCTTTGGGAGCCGAAGGCCCACCATGTAGCCTTGATGACTGCACGACACAACGCTCTGCGCGTCGCCTGGACCTGTCAGCACTGACATTGGACTACTGATAACTGGAAACATGTTCCTTGTCGTCCTGAAATGTAACCCCTTGCAATTTTTTATTCTGCTCCCACTGTCAGTTAAGCTATTACATGTCATCCATATTATTCCGTCGACCTTCTCATTTCAGTGACCCCAATTACAACTATCTGCCGCTATAGGACTCCGAATTTCAGGATGTAACATGGCGGTGTGTAACGGAACTACGTCACTACATGAGAAACTGCGTGCAGCTATCGAGTTTCTGATAGCAGAAAATGTGCCTCCAATTGAGGTCCATCAATGAAAGCTGTGTACGGCGATTATTGTATCGACATAAGTAATGTGCGATGTTGTGTTGTTCGTGGTCGTATTGAATTAAACGCCGGTGTTAACCTCAACTTCGGCCTATCTGATTTTCATTTGATTCCGAAGCTTACTGAACGCCTTAGAGGACTTTACTGTGATAGTGATGAAGTGGTGCAATCAGAGGTGCGGTGATGACTCCGTCGTACCTTCTAAAGTGATGATATCTCCAAACTGGTTTCTCACTCAGAGAAATGTATTAGTCGCCATGGTGACTATGTTGATAAATGAATATGTACACACGAAGAATGAAGATGGAGAATATAAGTAAAGTACGCATTATTCAAAAAGGCATTAAAAGTTTACACACACAAAATTCGTGGCATTACTTTTCGGGACGTCCTCGTAATTGATAACGCGAGTGCTACACAAAATTTTGATTTCTGTAACATTTGGTGCATTAATACGATCAACGTAAAAAAGTATAAAAATATGATACACTGTTTCATGGTGGATGGCTACAATAGACTAAGAATAATCATGTACACCTCAGATTTGTGCAAATTTTTATTACGTATTAATGAAACAATGTTTAAGATATTTTTACTAATTCCACGTCCGTGACGAATATACCACGTAGGATCTCGGGAAAGAACATTAGTATATGTCTATCTTTGTGTATATGTATTACTTATTCTTGTTTTATGACATCCTTGAGGATATATAATCTAATGTAAAGAGAGTGATCGCTATAGCCTACACTGAAGGCCCAAAACACTACGATAAACGGTTTCGTATCTTACTGATCCACTTTACGAACGCGATACTATAGCGAGTCTGTGCAGCATGCACAACGAGTCCTTAGTAGCTTTCCATAGGTATGTGGTATTAGATGTCTACGCACAGGTTACATGGTCGTGATAAATTACGAGACGCTGTTTTATGGAAGCGGAGCTTGGGCCCGTTACCGTGCTAAAACTGTTCTATTGAATGTTAATATAAGGTGTATTAAGTGGCCTACAGACCTACACGAGATCACTACCACTCTCCTCAAACTAACGTAGCATGATTCTGACCTTGTCACCCAGTTATTCTGCTGGAAGATGCTACCAGTGTTCAGGAAGACGTCAAGCATGTAGGTGGTCCGCAATAATGTTCACGTAGTTCACAACTGACATGGGGCCTCCGATTAAAACCACAGGTCCCATGAGAGCCCAGGTGAATGTCCCCTATCGCCTAACTCTGCCCCAAGAGGCCTTCGTTCGGGGCGAGCTGCATGTTTCGAGTATCCTTTCGTCTGGATTTATTATGCTGCAGAAACTGGAGTTCAACAACGTGTGCTGAACGGTGTGCTACAATGTACTTATACAAGCACTGTACTGCCATATAGCAGCTTATACTGCTTTACAATGTGGGCAAGTCCCCGACGTCCAAGTCTGATGAGGTATAAGTTCGAAACCCACCACCGCTTAAATTTCGATAAATAATCAGCATTCGCGGCCGAAGACTTCTTTCTCCCAACTGCCTTGTCAAAGAGGGTGGAGGAGCGGACAGAGATTCAGGGCACTCTCTTGTCCTTGGCGTAGGGAACTGCCACTAAAATATGGAGGAATCAGCAATGATCAACGATATGATGATGCAGAAGGCAATGGAAACCACTGCATTCTGCATTAAAGACACATAACGTGTATCCACAGGAGATGTGGCCTGTAATTTACAAAGTTACATGATGATCTCTCCATTCACAAAAGATTCCAGAAGATTCCCCCATTCGGATCTCCAGGGAAATTGGGAGGGGGGGGGAGGGGTTGGGGGGACTGCCAGACAGGAGGTGACCATAAGCAAAAGCCTGGATAATCAACGAAAGTATAACGTTCTACGTCTCGGGGCGTGGAATGTCAGAAACTTGAACGTGGTAGGGCAGCTAGAAAATCTGAAGACGGAAATGCAAAGGCTCAATCTAAATATAGTAGGAGTCAGTGAAGTGAAATGGAAAGAAGACAAGGATATCTGGTAAAATGAAACAGCACCAGAAAATCGTATAAGGGGAGTGGGATTCATTATGAATAGGAAGGTAGGGCTGAGACTGTGTTACTGTGAACAGTTCCGTGGTAGGGCTGTTCCTATCAGAATCGACAGCAAACCAACATCGACAACGATAGATCACGTATACATACCGATGTTACAAGCTGAAGATGAAGAAATACAGAAAGTATATGAGGATATTGAAAGGGTGGTGCAGTAGATAAAGGGAGATGAAAATCTAATAGTCATTGGGAAGTAGAATGTGGTTGTAGTTGAAGGAGAAGAAGAAGAGGTTACTGGAGAATATGGGCTTGAGACAAGGAATGAGAGAGGAGAAAGACTAATTGAGTTCCTTATTTATTATTTATTTATTTACACGTCACGTTCCGTAGGACCAAATTAAGGAGCAAATCTCCGAGGTCATGGAACGTGTCAGTATATGAAATTACAACAGAAAAGTAGTAACAGATAAATATAAAATGTTTATGAACCCGAAAAATGTCAATCCATAAGTTTAAGTAAATGCAATCAAAAATACAAGAGGAATCAGCTTAATTTTTAAGGTACTCCTCGACAGAATAGAAGGAGTGACCCATGAGGAAATTCTTCAGTTTCGATTTGAATGGGCGTGGATTACTGCTAAGATTTTTTAACTCGAGTGGTAGCTTATTGAAAATGGATACAGCAGTATACTGCACAACTTTCTGCCCAAGAGTTAAGGAAGTCCGAAACAAATGCAGGTTTGATTTCTGCCGAGTATTAACTGAGTGAAAGCTGCTTATTCTTGGAAATAAGCTAATATTGTACGACTTAAGCGAATGAAAATAAGCAAAGTATATTAATTTTCGTGTCGAACGATCACTCACTGCAGATACCGTTCGAGTAGTAAAAATTGCAGCATTAAATCTTTGAACAAGATTCAGAACGTGGGCTTTCCGTGACAGTCTACTATCTATCTGAACACCTAGAAATTTGAACTGTTCAGTTTCACTAATCGTATGCCCATTCTGTGTAATTAAAACGTCAAGTGTTGTTGAATTATTTGTTAGAAACTGTAAAAACTGAGTCTTAGTGCGATTTAACGTTAGTTTATTTTCTACAAGTCATGAACTTATGTCATGAACTGCACTACTTGAGATCGAGCCAATGTTGCAGACAACGCCCTTCGCTACCAAGCTAGTGTTATCAGAGAACAGAAATTTTTTATAGTTACTCGTAATACTAGAGGGCATATCATTTATATAAATAAGGGACAGAAGTGGCCCTAACACTGATCCCTGGAGCACTCCCAACTTGACTGTACCCCACTCAGATCCCACATCACAGCCATTCCCAACATTGTGAATAATGATCTTTTGCTGTCTGTTGCTAAAGTAAGAGGTGAACCAATTGTGAGCTACTCCCCATATTCCATATTTTTCCAACTTCTGGAGCAATGTTTTGTAATTAACATAATCAAACGCCTTAGTTAAATAAAAAAACTACCTATCGCTGGAAACGTTTTGTTTACCCCATCCAGTACCTCACAGAGAAAAGAGAATATAGCATTTTCGCTTCTTAAACGACTTCTAGAGCCGAACAATACATTTGATCGCAAATAGTGTGATATGATATGATCAGTTATCCTTGCACACACAGCCTTTTCAATAACTATAGCAAACACTGATGCCATAGAAGTAGGTCTAAAATTATCTACATTATCCCTTTCTCCCTTTTTATGAAGCGGCTTTACTACTGAGAACTTTAATTGTTCAGGAAACTGACCATTCCTAAAAGAAGAATTACAAATATGACTAAATACAGGGCTAATATAGGCAGCACAGTACTTTAATATTCTGCTAGGCACTCCATCGTCACAATGAGAATCCTTAGTCTTCAGTGATTTAATTATTGGCTTAATCTCCCCCTTGTCTGTATCACAGAGGAGTATTTTAGACATCAATCTCGGAAAGGCATTTGCCAAGAAAGTTATATGATTCCCTGCAGAAAATAAATTTTTATTTAATTCACCAGCAATGGTCAGAAAATGATTTTCACATACTGTACATGTATCTGATTTATCAGTAACAGAAATATGTTTACTGCGAACTAACTTTATGTAGTCGACCTTGTGCTGCTGACCAGACACTTCCTTCACGACTGACAGTATGGTTTTAATTTTATCCTGTGAATTAGCTGTTCTATTGGCATACCACATACTCTTTGCCACCCTAATAACATTTTAATCACCTTACAGTAGTGTTTGTAATGCGCTACTGTAGCGTGATTGTGACTGCTTCTAACATTCTGATATAATTCCCGCTTTGTTCGACATGATATCCTCATCCCAATTGTCAGCCACCCGGGCTGCCTACTACTGCTAGTACCCCGTACAGAACGTTGTAATCGAAAGCAATTCTCGAAGAGCGTGATAAATGTGTTAAGGAAAGCATTATATTTATCATCTATGTTATCGTCACTATAAACATCCTGCCACTCTTGTTCCCTGAAAAGGTTTAAAAACTCTCTATTTCTGTTTTGTTAACTTTCCTACATAGTTTGTAATTATATGTGACATTCGTTTGACTACGAAAGCCTTTTAGTGTTAAAATTTGTGCATCATGGTCAGGAAGGCCGTTCACCCTTTTACTAACAGAATGCCCATCTAGTAATGAAGACTGAATAAAAATAGTGTCTATGGCTGTACTACGGTTCCCCTGCACCATAGCTGGAAAAAAAAACAGTCTGCATCAGATCATATGAATTTAGGAGATCTACCAACATCATTTTTCCGTAATAAATTGCAGATAGTAATGGCGAATACTCTGTTCAAGAATCACAAGTGGAGGGGGTATAATTGGAAAATGCCTGGTGTTATATTCCATCATGGTCAGACAGAGAATCCGAAAGCAGATGCTGGATTGTAAGGCATACCAGGGATCAGATATTGACTCAGACCAAAATGTATTAGTGATCAAGCGTAGGCTGAAGTTTAAGAAGTTAGTTAGGAAGAATATATGCCATAAAGTGGGATATGGAAGTACTAAGGAATGGCGAGATACGCTTGACGTTCTCTATGGCTATAGGCACAGCAATAAGAAATAGCTCAGCAGACAGTACAGTTGAACAGGAATGGACATCTCTAAGAAGAGAAATCACGGACGTTAAAAAGTAAAACGTAGGCACAAAGAAGACAACTGTGAAGAAATAATGCGTTTGATCGATAATAGAAGGAAATACGAAAACATTCAAGAAAAATCAGGTCTACAAGAATTCAGTTCGTTGGGGAACGAAATAAATTTGGAGTGCAAGAAAGCTAAGACGAAATCGCTGAATGACAAATGTCAACATTTGTCTGATATGATAGAAGAAGAAACAGGAGTCGATTTAGAAGAGATAGGGGATCCAGTATTAATTTAAGAGAGCTTTGGAGGAGTCAAGATCGAATACGGCAGAAAGGATGGACAATATTCCCTCAGAACCGCTAAAACCATTGGGGGAAGTGGCAACAAAACGACTTTTCTCGTTGGTGTGTAGAATGAATCAGTCTGGCAACATAGCATATGACTCTCCGATAAATATCACCCACACAATTTCGAAGATAGCAAGAGCCAACAAGTGCGAGAATTTCACACAATCATCTTAACAGCTCGTGCATACAAGTTTCTGAAAGGAATAATACAAAGAAGAATGGAAAAAAATGGTTGTGTGTTAGATAACGGTCAGTTTGGCTTCAGGAGAGGTAAAGGCACCAGAAAGGCAATTTTGTCGATAGCGGTTCATAATGGAAAAATGGAAGCAAGAATGAAGAAAAATCAAGACACCTTCATAGGATTTGTCGACCTGGAAAAAGCATTCGACAATGTAAAATGATGCAAGATGTTCGAAATCCTGAGAAAAATAGGGGTGAGCTATAGGTAGAGACTGGTATTATACGAAACGTACAAGAACCAAGTAGAAATAACAAGAGCGGACGACCAAGATCGAAGTGAGCGAATTAAAAAGGGTGTAAGACACAGATGTAGTGTTTCGGCCCTGCTGTGCAATCTGTATATTGAAGAAGCAATGATGGAAGAAAGGAAGATTCAGGAGTGGATTTAAAATTCAAGGTGAAAGGATATCAATGATACGATTCGCTGATGACATTGTTATCCTTAGTGAAAATGAAGAATAGTTGCATGATATGCTGAATGGAACGAACAGTGTAATGAGTGAAAAATATAGATTGAAAATTAATCGAAGAAAGACGAAAGTAATGAGACGTAACAGAAATGACAATAGCCAGAAACTTAACGTCAGAAATAATGGTCACGAGGCAGACGAAGGTAAGGAATTCTACTACCTAGGCAGCAAAATAACCAGTGACGGACGAAGCAAGGAGGACATCAAAAGCACACTAGCAGTGTCAAAAAGGGCATTCCTGGCCAAGATATGTCTACTAGTCGATCATAGGTCTTAATTTGAGGAAGAAATTTCAGAGAATGTATGTTTGAAGCACAGCATTGTATGGATAGTGAAACATAGACTTGGGGAAAACCAGAACAGAGGAGAATTAAAGCATTTGTGACGTGGTGCTACAGACGAATCTTGAATATTAGGTGGACTGATAAGGTAAGAAGTGAGGGGGTTCTGGCAGATTCGGAGA
Source organism: Schistocerca americana (assembly GCF_021461395.2). Lineage (NCBI taxonomy): Eukaryota > Metazoa > Arthropoda > Insecta > Orthoptera > Acrididae > Schistocerca > Schistocerca americana. Next base: position 318,518,684 of record NC_060123.1, read on the forward strand.
GGAAAGCATTATGTGGAAATTACTGACAAGGAGAAGGGACAGGATGATAAGACATCTGTTAAGACATCAGGGAATGATTTGCATGATACTGGAGGGAGCTGTAGAGGGCAAAAACTGTAGAAGAAGACAGAGTTTGGAATACATCCAGCAAATACTTGAGGATGTAGGTTGCAAGTGCTATTCTGAGATGAAGAGACTGGCCCGGGAGAGGAATCCGTGGCGTACCACATCAAACCAGTCAGAGGGCTGATGACTCAATGAAATGAAAATGTTGGCGGAGATTATCGGCGGTTACCTGTCTTATGACAGGTTGCATCGTGATGCTGATACCAGCAATCTTCATGTCCGAACTGTTTCTGTACATATCGTTGCAAATTAATTATGCGGTACATAAACGAGAGATCGGTACTACGCAGTCTGGCTACAAAAAATATGTAAATCATTTCTTATTTCTGTAAGAGGATATGACATTTTTGTTCTACGAGCGTATTTCACCTGTAAATTTCGGAATTTTGGATGCATATATACGCCTGTATCTAGGGGATTACTATTGCCTAAAAGACGGGTTCCTGATGTTAAACAAGTGGCAATAAGTCTTGAGACTACAACAGCGTAAAGAATTCTCTTACCAGCAAAGAAATTTCTCACAAGAAAAAGGTTATATGTTAATTAAAAGAGACGTAGATGGGTTAGATGGAAGATGGAGACATTTAATTAGTCTAATATGGTGTCGTGTTATAGTCCTCACTGGAGTACAACGTTACTACGGATGTAAACAAGAACACATTAGGTTGTATAGAAAGCAGTAATGCTTTTGCGTTGTCAGTTGCACCTTCTTCCAAAACTTTGGTGAAATTTCCACTTTCTTGCCCCCTCTACAGTGCCCAGGAACTTCCGATTGGTGACACGAAGGCTGACTTCCAAATTCTGAGGCGGGGACAGGTGTCCATGTCTGTGTGCTGTCGTTTTGTCCCCACTCAAGCAACACATACGCCTCCATTACCCCCTCCCCCTCCTGAGGTGTATTATGGTTCTAAAAGTTACCACAGTACCGTATCGAAAAGAGAGGTGCACTTGCACTTCACTGTTTTGTGTACTCTCTTGGTACAGAACGAACAATATTGTGGTATTCATTCTGCCGAAGATCGGTATGTCCGAACCACATTTTTATGAAGCGCTGAAAGAGAAGTTTTTGGAAAATACACAGACAGAAATGTCATTATCAATGTCTTAAAAGAAATAAACCGATTCCCCTTCTGACAAATGCGAACGTCCAATGAGTTCGTCATACACATTGCTCTGCACTTCTTTGGTTTCCATGAGCTGTCGTCCCAAGTGACGCACGACTGGTGAACTAATGAATTCTTCCACGCAGGCACCACACAAGATTTTCATACACTCACGGATTCCGTGCTTCGGAAACCGGAAGACTGAGTGCAATTCACATAGGATAATCTGTATTTTTCTAATGTCGCAACGCACTCATTTCCAAGCACAGCGGTAATTTGCCACCAAAGACTCACGACAGAAGTCAGGTGCTGCCCAAATATATACATTAGTTTCCGAGGTCTAAAATTTACTTTGACGTACCAATCACAACAATTCAGTACAAAGTCAAATAGGTGGAGTTTTTAGTTCATTCCACAAAATTGTTTGATGGAGTAAACGACGAAGGAAAGTACCAAAGTTGAGGGTCGTGCATAGAGCTCTGCATTTCGATGAAAACAACCGCTCGAGCATTTCCCATTTCGTGCCGCTGCTCGACGGCTGAGAAAGGCCCAAGCTGCGATACGGCTGTGGCCGTCTAATGCACCATGTGGCCGGCTTTCCTCCACCTCTCGGTTATCTGTTGGGCTGTCGAGCACTGCCGGGCGCTCGAGCGTACTCACAATCTTGGCCGGTGACAGTACAACCGCCGCGCGCTCTACAGTGCCGAATCGCATTAGAAACCGTGTGTAAACGCAGTTGACAACCTGGTTTTGAGCAGCGCAGACAGCGTTATGGATAAACCAAGTATAGGTCGTAAACGTTCCATTCAAGAAACGAAGAGAAGTATTATGGAGAGAATTAGGAGCGGCTCACTAGTACTGAAGAAGAAAGACATGTCGGATGAGAAGGCGAAAAGTGAAGCTTGGAAATCGTTTGCACTTGTAGTGGATCCTGTCACGCAGGCTTCTGCTGGCTTTGTGCAATGTACCACATGTGATACCATACTTTCTGTTGTGACTTGGCAAGACAGCCAAGTCACTATGCGAGGATGCCGAAATGCACGCGTTTAAGATCACGCAGACTGGCGTGAGGTCTGGAACAATTAAAGGAGTTTATAGTAGCAAATAAAGTACGTAGTTGATGTAATACTTAACTTTAATCCATAATTGGAGAACATCGCTCTTGTTGATACATGAATTATAATCTCAATATAAACTGGTAATGGCGCCTTGGTAGGTCGTAGCAAATGACGTAGCTGAACGCTATGCTAACTATCGTCTCGGCAAATGAGAGCGTATTTGTCAGTATAGCATCGCTAGCAAAGTCGTCTGTACAACTGGGGCGAATGCTGGGAAGTCTCTCTAGACCTGCCGTGTAGCGGCGCTCGGTCTGCAATCACTGACAGTGGCGACACGCGGGTCCGGCGTATACTAATGGACCGCGGCCGATTTAAAGGCTACCACCTAGCAAGTGTGGTGTCTGGCGGTGACACCACACTTTCGTACCAGTCAAGCACTTCAAAAGTAAATGCGGAGCAGAAGTCCATCGGTCACTTGCAGTACCAAGTAGCATAAAGAAAGTTGTTGTTGATAGGTTGGTCGATATGAGTCGTATAGATTTGCTACCGTTAAATATTTCTAGTAAGATTGGCTTCAAGCATTATTCGCAGGTGATGACTGGGTGTTGTATGATGTCCTTAGGTTAGTTAGGTTTAAGTAGTTCTAAGTTCTAGGGGACTGATGACCATAGATGTTAAGTCCAATAGTGCTCAGAGCCATTTGAACCATTATTCGCAGGAGCTCATCAATGTTGGCTCCACTTACGGCAAAGTCAGTATAGAAGATGTTCTTCCGCACCCTACCACTGCATCGCGGCATATGAAAGAAAAGGCAAACAAAATACGGCTGACAATTTTGCCCAAGCTAATATGTGCCTTAAAGAACAAAATGTGCGCTTTAGACGCTGATCTGTGGTCTGATAATTACAAGAAGAGAAATTTTTTGACTGTGACGTCGCATTATGTGAATGATGAGTGGCAGCTAGAAACGCTTGGTTTGATAACAACCGAGTTTCCAGTCCTACCTAAGACAGGAGAGAACGTACGGCACGAAATGGGAGGGCGGATGCTTGAGTTAGGAATTAACAAGAATGATCTTACGAAATGTTACTTTGTCACCGACCAAGGAGCTAATATGAAGGAGACCGTTTGCCTTGCTTTGATTACTGCTTGATGACAGCGCTTCGTCACACATTTCAAGAGACGTTTTTAGAAGACGAAGCCCCTGAAATCCTGTCGTGTCTACTATCAGCAAGAGCTATAGTAGGCTATTTGAAGAGATCGGGTCACTCGGGGCGTCTGCGGCACTCTGTGAAGCAAGAAGCTGTAACTCGGTGGAACAGTATACTGTTAATGCTCAATTCCGTCATAAGTCAAATCGACGATATTCGAGATCTACTAGAATCCCGGGGGCAATCGACACTCCCGGGTGCGTACGAGACGTTTTTGCTTTTCTAACCCCCTTTAAAGAAGCGAGTTTGGATTTGGAAACTGCAAAGATAACAACGTTGGAACGTGTGCTGCCGTGGTACAAGAGTCTGTTACATCATTGTGAACCAATAGACAGTGACAATGAGGTAAGAACACTTTCTATGGGTTACGATCCTTTATACAACTGTTGAATTATCAGAGTGCAGTTATGTATATTGGGTTTCCTTTTCAGCTCATGGCCAAAATAAAAAGGAGATCAGCATACTTCATTACAGAGAAGTGCAAAATTGAGGCTCTCCATTACGTTGCCACGGTTCTATGGCCATCACGGCGCCATTTGAAGAAACTCACAGCAGACGAAAAACAAGCCGCGTATGCTGAAATTCGACGATTGTACCCGGAACTGCCCGTAAATGGTAAGGTTCATTCGCTGAAACCAATTAGTAAACGAATGTTTGTTTGTCTAATCTGCCATCTTTCGTTAGATCAACATTTATTACGTCTACAATGTGATATTTGGGAAAGCTTTCGCAGCTTAAACATCCCACAATGCGTTATGATGTAATTTGTGCGATATATATATAAAATGTCACCGTAAACATAGTCGTTTAGTAACCAGTAATTCTAACTACGGTTTATATATATTTGAAGGTGACAGGAATATCTTACGGATGTTTTCATTCATGTTTAGTGTTCATTCAAGCAAACAGTGACCAAGTTCTTCCCATGAAAAAGTCCAGGATGGACTGGAGTTCGAATGAGGACGACGAAGATGGACACCCAGTTACTGCCAATGAACTCGAAAGCTACCTTTCGCTCTCGAAATCCGACTGTAGCTGTGCCGAAGGACAAATTTTGCAGCGGTGGAAAACGGACGCGGGGTTATTTCCAAGGCTGTCGGTAGTAGCCAGAAGAGTTCTCTGTATTTCTGCCACTAGTGCTGCCAGCGAGAGAAATTTTAGCCAGGCCGGTCACCTGCTGTCCAGAAAAAGATCGTACCTGGAATCAGACAAGGTGGATGATCTCTTATTGATCCATCACAATTACATAAGTATTCACAACATACCACGTAATCACAAGGAAGGAAACATTCCTCAAACTCTATAAATGTATGATTCCACTTTCATTGACTTCACAGGAAGAAGTTCAAAACGCCAGCTGTAGTAACAGCTCCAAGAACACAAATGACGCCTGTGTATCAGGGAGCACCAATGACGAAAAACGAATTGTATAGTCATGATTCACTTGTGACGTTATTTACAGGTCATAATTTGTTCAGAAATTAACGTTTGTGCAACAAAATTTCGTGAGTATTACTTTTAACTTCGTCTTTCCTTCCCGATCCTGCTTCAATATTAGTACAACGTATACGTGGCCGAGTTTGGAGATAGGCTTCACATAGTCCACGATTAGACTACTGTGTTTCCGTTTGTCTACCGAACGGAACAAAATACTAAATACAGACATTACAGTTTTTAACATTACAATTACTGGAATACATGATAACCTCAAAGGCGAAACTCCAGTAGTCTGCAACATATTAACAAACGTCAAATGTAACATATACAAGTGTATTATGTAGGTCATAGAACTGGTAGTAAACAACGAAAGACATTTGTAGAAGAAATAAGTGGGTGGTTAATGTGAAGCGGTGGCCTCTGATCTCAAGGAGTGTGACGAAGCGCCGCTCGCTGGCACTGAGTCCACCGGTTACTGGCGACCGGCCGAGCGTTTGACGCACTCGGCCGAGCGCTGGCGATCGGCTGCCCACAGCCGGCGGAAGAGGACGCTCGGCCGCGTACTCCCGAGAACCACAGGGGCGTGCGGGACTCGCGGGTAAAAATCGGAGATAATGCAGACCTCTAGGCGTGCACCAGTCGGAAACATGACAAATATTCGTGAGCGGAATGTTGCAGGTTCTTACACGCCGGGGTTGTAGCCTTCTCTGTCAGAGTGTAAGAATCAAACCGGTTTGCTCTCTCCCCCCATTTCTCGATAGTTGAAACGTGCTGCCATTCTCTCAACATTTCAACGTACTCCGTTAACATTATATGGGAAGAACCCCACACCGCGCATCAGTACTCCAAAAGAGGACGGACAAGGATATTGTAGGCAGTCTCTTCGTACACCTGTTGCCTCTTTATAAGCGTTTTGCCAATAAAACGCAGGCTTTGATTCACCTCCTCCACGACATTTTCTAAGTCTTCTCTCCAATTTAATTTGTATGTAATTGTAATTCATAGGTATTTAGTTGAATTTACGGCCTTCACATTTGATTGATTTATCGTGTAACCGAAGTTTAACGAAATCCTCACAGTTCTCATTATTTAGGGCCCACCGCCAATATTCGCACCATACAGATATTTTTTCGGAGTCGTTTTGCAATTTATTTTCATCTTCTGATAACTTTACTAGGCGGTAAACGACAGTCATCTGCAAACAACATAAGACTGCTGCTGAAATTGTCTCCTAAATCGTTTACATAGATAAGGAACAGCAGAGGGCCTATAAAGCTACCTTGGAGAACGCAAGAAATCACTTCTGTTTGACTCGATGATTTTCCGTCCGTTACAACCAAGTGTGACCTCTCTGATAAGAAATCACGAATCTAAGTGCCTGACAGACGATATTCAATAATCACGCAATTTGATTACAATCCGCTTGTAACGTTCACTGTCGAAATATTTTAGGAAATGTAAAAGTATGAATCAATCGAAAATTCCTTATCAGTAGCACTTAACATTTCGTGTGAGTAAAGAGCTAGTTATGTTTCACAAGAACGATGTGTTCTATGTCCTTGTTGTCTGTCCGTCAATACACGATTCTCTTCGAGGTAATTGATAATGTTCAAACACAATACATGTTCAAAAATCCTGCTGCATATCCATGTTAATCATATGGGTCTGTAATTTGGTAGATTGCTCCAGTTACCTTTGCCGGCCGGGGTGGTCGAGTGGTTCCAGGCGCTACAGTATGGAACCGCGCGACCTCTACGGTCGCAGGTTCGAATCCTGCCTCGGGCATAGATGTGTGTGATATCCTTAGGTGAGTCAGGTTTAAGTAGTTCTAAGTTATAGGGGACTGAAGACCTCACAAGTTGAGTCCCATAGTTCTCAGAGCCATTTGAACCAACCTGCTACATTTCATGAATATCGGTGTGACCTATGCAACCTTCCAGTCTTTCAGTACAGAGCTTTCTTCGGGCGAGCGGTTGTACATGATTCTTAAGAATGGAGTTCTTGTATCGGCATACTCTGAAAGGAACGTAACTGGTATACAGTCTGGACTGGAAGACTTGCTTTTATTAAATGATTTAAGTTGCTTCACTACTCCGAGGATATCTACTTCTAATTTACTCATGTTGGCAGCTGTTATTGATCCGAATTCTGGAAAATTTACTTCGTCTTCTTTGGTGAAGGTATTTCGAGAGACTCTGTTTCGTAACTCTTCCTTAGCAGCACTGTCGTCGATAGTATTTCCACTGCTATCCGCAGAAAAGGCATTGATTGTGTCTTCCTGCTAGAATACTTTACTTACAACCAGCAGCTCTTTGGATTTTCAGCCGGGTTTCGAAACAAAGTTTCGTTGTGGAAACTGTCATAGGCATCTCGCATTGAAGTCCGCTCTAAATTTCAAGCTCCTGTAAAAGATCACCAGTGTAAACGATTTTGCGTTTGTTTAAATTTGGCATGCTTTCTTTGTTATTCCTGCAACAGTATTCTGACATGTTCTGTGTACCTCGGGGGAACAACCCCTCCATTCATTAATTTATTTGGTATAAATCTTTCAATTATTGTCGATGTTATTTGTTTGAATTAAAGCCACAACTGATCTACACTTACATTGTTAATTTGAAAGAAGCGGAGATCGTCTCTCAGGAAGGCGTCAAGCTTATTTTATCTTATTTTTCAAACAGATATATTTTTATCGAGCGAGGTGGCGCAGTGGTTAGCACACTGGACTCGCATTCGGGAGGACGACGGTTCAATCCCGTCTCCAACCATCCTGATTTAGGTTTTCCGTGATTTCCCTAAATCGTTTCAGGCAAATGTCGGGAGGGTTCCTTTGCAAGGGCACGGCCGATTTCCTTCGCAATCCTTCCCTAACCCGAGCTTGGGCTCCATCTCTAATGACCTCGTTGTCGATGGGACGTTAAACACTAACCTACATATATATTTTTCATATTTTTCTGAGATTAATCCCTGTACTCCTTTGATGCTCGTTATTATAGCAAGATTATTTGTTGCAAAGAGATCAAGTGTGTTTTCACATCCGTTTACTATTCTAGTGGGCTCATGAACTAATTCTTCGTAATAATTTTGAGACAATTCGTTTGGCACAATTTCAGGTGATGCTTTATGCGTACCTCCGGCTTTAAACACGCATTTTCGCCATCATATGGAGGTTAAATTAAACTGTATTAAACTGTAAGAGTTGGCTGCATGTTTGAAATTAAATTAAAATTTTCTTTGAACCTACCGGCAATTGTTTCATCTAAGTTGGTAGGTCGGTAAAGAGATCCAATTACTATTTTATTTCGGTTGCCAAGAATGACCTCTTCCCATACTAACTCACAGAACTCCTTCAAATTTCTACAAGATAACTACTTCCAGAAGCAACAAATACGTCACCGCCAACTATATTAGCCTATGCTTTCTGAACACCATTAAGTCCTTCGCAAAAATTTCGTCTGTATTTATCTCGGCCAGGTTTCATTGCTGTAACAATTTGAACATCAGTGCTTCCTATTAGCTCACGGAGCTCTAGAACTTTCCCAACACAGCTATCACAATTTACAATTGTTATACAAATGGCTCCTGGATCTACGTTCTTCCTTTGTTTGACCTGCACCCTCTGTGGCTGAAGCCCGTTTTGTGTTTCCCCGAGACCCTCTAACCTAAAAAACCACCGAGTCCGCACCACTCAGCCCCCTCTGTGTTCCGGTAACTAGAGCAAACGTCACGGACATGATACTGGATATGGAGTGGACACCACCAAAACATTTCAATCGCCAACTTTCTCCTCCGAATGCGAAAGTATTTGGTTGACGCTGACCTACACAGAGAGAAGCGATCATCCTAATAAAATAAGGGAAATCAGAGCTTGCACGGAAAGTTTGGTGTTCGTTATTTCCGCGTGCTGATCGAGAAAGGAATAACAGAGAGTTATTGTGCGGCCTCGTTCGGTGAAACCTCTGCCAGGCGCTTAAGTGGGATTTCAGTTGTATCCATGTATATGAAGAGGTGGATTCGTACTTCACACAATTGAGCCAAGAGGTCATCTCGCGGTGCTGGAACGGTTGCTCCAGCAGAGGGTCAGACGGTCTAAAAATGGTTCAAATGGCTCTGAGCACTATGGGACTTAACATTGTAGGTCATCAGTCCCCTAGAACTTAGAACTACTTAAACCTAACTAACCTCACACAAATCCGTGCCCGAGGCAGGATTCGAACCTGCGACCGTAGCTGTCGCGTGGTTCCAGACTGAAGCGCCTAGAACCGCTAGGCCACCACGGCCGTTTGAGACGGCCTCTACTGACTAGGCCGGTATACAGTTGCAGCCGCAGAATTCACAGAGAGTTCTTTCTGTGCGAAGCACCCGCAGTAGTAGACCTGTAAATAGATCCAGAAGAGGAAATTCCGCTGATCTGTCAGAGACTGCCTGATTGCGTATCAAGACAGTCACTGACCATCAGTATGGCCGGTATAGAGCAGTACTTGGAAATCCACTCTACCTCGGACGATTTCCGAGCGGAGCATATGTGTCGCAAACTCCTTAATGAAAGACATCGCAGTAACAACAGATCAATGGCCTTCAACAGTCTAGCATAGGTCCAGCGGAATGAATAAGCAGTTGGGTCGAAATTGAAATAATAATTATCGTCCACCTAACCAAAATAGGACACATGTTATGTCAGCGCAGTTAGGAAAGATTAGGGGCAGAGAACACTAGTAGAAACGATGGCTGCACGAACACCTACAAAACACTGTGTAGTTGTGTTACAATCAGTCTTGGCTTGTGCTGCTAATGTTAGTTGAGCAGCTACTCGCAAAGGCGTCCTGGGATCTGAGAAGGGTGTGGTGCTGTATACACTATCCAATAGCAGCCCTGTTGGTTGAAGAGGATGATGTTCCTTATCTACCTATTATTAAAGGATTATGTGCTGAGACAGTCACTTGGTTTTGCCTTGGCATAAATATATCACATTTACATTCTTGTACTCTGTCGCACTCATGGAATGAAGCCTGTTGAGGCTGTTATCTAAGGTTTTGCACAGACCAGAGACACCCCCTTCCCCCCTCCTCTTCCCGTCACCTATCCTACTTCCGGTGCAGGCTTTACAAACACGTCATGCGCTGGAGGTACCTAGCACTAGCGTTTTGCTAACGGGAAAGCCATCCTGTTTTTCCTAGAATAGACTCTCCTGCTCCTAGGCCTACCGGAATGGTCACAGCGTGGGAGAGTGCGGGAAGCCAATTATACCCTCGCAGACAGAACTCAGCGGAATTCCATTGTCAGACTATGGCCCACAGCTCGTCTCCTGCTTCGATCATTCATATCCAGCAGCGTGGAATACCATCCATCGGACCAGCATCTACCATGCAGTCACGTATCCTATTAGGGAGATACTTCCGCGAAATGGGAAAAGTGGTTAGGACACACTATTTTGTGAAACATACAAAATGGTCCAATACATTCCTCAATTTGAAGAGATAATCAACAGTGTTGTGCATGACGCAACTGTTTATGCCGCAAGTTAATGCGAGAGAAGCAAGTCATCACGCCAGTCATAGAAGCAGCGACGCTGCATCCTTCTCCTGTCGCACATTTAGAAACCACGTTAGAACCAACGCTAAGCAGAATTAGGAGAAAAGAAGTTTTGAGAGAGTATAAAATCGTTAGTTAAGTCCTCCCCCTTTCTCTTTGTATTGTTTTTGTAACGAACTGATTTGCTACATTAAATTTAAGGCCAGTTAACTTTCGACACGTTATAGTTCTGAGAGTGAGTCAAAGATTTTAATTTTCTTTGGGTTTTGTGAATGGTCTACCTTCTGTGGTTTTTATTAAGATTTATGTTGTAACAAACTGCTCCAGTGCTGTTGAATCCTCTGTGTGAATCTAGAACAACGAAAGAAATAACCGTTATTTATTATAAGTAGTTGAAATAGCTAGGAGCGACATGTCATCCAGTAGAGAGAGAGAGACAGGAAGCCACAAGCAAGTGGGTGTGTCCTAGTGTAGGCTAGGTTCTTGACAAGAGTGGAAACAGTATGAGGTGCTGTGGCAGGAGGCACATTTCAACAGACTGACGCGCATGACTGGACACCGCTCCCAATTGTCCCCTCCCCCCACCATCCCACCCTTCCCCCACGGACCTCAAATACTTTACCAAGAGAGATCAGAACAGCGGATCCATCTGTGAAACAGAAGTTCTCCACCCAAGTATACCTGCTTAAGCTGACCCCTCTGACCAGCTGCTTTGACTCTCACAGATAGCGATAGGAATACATCTTCACTGTATGTCATCAGCTACAGAGAGGCGAAAACTATAAGACATCAGTCTGACTACCAGTGTTAACAGTACCATGTTAAGATTGAGGAAAATGGCACAGACTAGGGACTGGTTGAGGTTTCATTCCTCAAGGGCTTCCATGTATCTATCTTGTTCTACACCAAGACGGCTGTGCATCCAGTAATCCAGGATTATGGACTGATTTCATTCCAATTAAGTAGCAACGCAGCCACACATTAAAGAGTTTTAATGAACAATACACATTGATATATTTCAAAATTTTTATCTTTTATTGATCTGTTCTTCCTCTCTGTCCTCTTCGTTCTTAATAGTTACTCTCGCAATTGAAACACTTAACAGCAAGAGAAAAGTCTGATATCTCCACAGTGAGCATGAAACCGGCCGAAGTAGCCGACCGGTTCTAGGCGCTACAGTCTGGAACCGCGCGACCGTTACGGTCGCAGGTTCGAATCCTGCTTCGGGTATGGATGTGTGTGATGTCCTTAGGTTAGTTAGGATTAGTAGTTGTAAGTTCTAGGGGACTGATGACCTCAGCAGTTAAGTCCCATAGTGCTCGGAGCCATTTGAACCATTTGAACCGTGAAGGAGACTGGCAGGAAAAATACTTGTATCTGCTACTAGGGAAACACTGCAGACAGTAACGCAGGTTTCTTCCATTATCTCAACATCTGTAGACTTAACACTATAAACAGACTTGGCGACCGTTACAAGACTAGACAGGGTTTCAGTTATTGCCAAATCGGCAACGCAATCCTGATCGCAAGTAACTTAAAATCTCAGCAAAACGTTTCGCCTTAATTCACTGTTAGCTTAATTTGACCATACCCTTAGCATCGACAGGATGCTGAAGATAAAAAATTTGCTGCTTTAGTAAAGGCGGAAGAATCAGCAATGATCAACGGCATGAGGATACAGAAGGCAATGGAAACCACTGCATTAAAGACACGTAATGTGTATCCACAGGACATGTGGCCTGTATTTGACGAAGTGTCATGATGATCTCTCCATTGGCAAAAGATTCCGGAATAGTCCCCCATTCGGATCTCCGGGAGGGGACTGCCAAGGAGGTGGTTACCATGAGATAAAGATTGAATAATCAACGAAAGGATAACGTTCTACGAGTCGGGGCGTGGAATGTCAGAAGCTTGAACGTTGTAGGGAAACTAGAAAATCTGAAAATGGAAATGCAAAGACTCGATCTAGATATAGTAGGAGTCAGTGAATTGAAGCGGCAGGAAGACAAGGATTTCTGGTCAGATGAGTATCGGGTAATATCAACAGCAGCAGGAAATGGTATAACAGGTGTAGGATTCGTTATGAATAGGAAGGTAGGGCAGAGGGTGTGTTACTGTGAACAGTTCAGTGACCGGGTTGTTCTAATCAGAATCGACAGCAGACTAACACCGACAACGGATAGTTCAGGTATACATGCCGACGTCTCAAGCTGAAGATGAACAGATAGAGAAAGTGTATGAGGCTATTGAAAGGGTAATGCAGTATGTAAAGGGGGACGAAAATCTAATAGTCATGGGCGACTGGAACGCAGTTGTAGGGGAAGGAGTAGAAGAAAAGGTTACAGGAGAGTATGGACTTGGGACAAGGAATGAAAGAGGAGAAAGACTAATTGAGTTCTGTAACAAGTTTCAGCTAGTAATAGCGCATACCCTGTTCAAGAATTACAAGAGGAGGAGGTATACTTGGAAAAGGCCGGGAGATACGGGAAGATTTCAATTAGATTACATCATGGTCAGACAGAGATTCCGAAATCAGATACTGGATTGTAAGGCGTACCCAGGAGCAGATATAAACTCAGATCACAAGATAGTAGTGATGCAGAGTAGGCTGAAGTTCAAGACATTAGTCAGGAAGAATCAATATGCAAAGAAGTGGGATACGGAAGTACTAAGGAATGACGAGATACGTTTGAAGTTCTCTAACGCTATAGATACAGCAATAAGGAATAGCGCAGTAGGCAGTACAGTTGAAGAGGAATGGACATCTCTAAAAAGGGCCATCACAGAAGTTGGGAAGGAAAACATAGGTACAAAGAAGGTAGCTGCGAAGAAACCATTGGTAACAGAAGAAATACTTCAGTTGATTGATGAAAGGAGGAAGTACAAACATGTTCAGGGAAAGTCAGGAATACAGAAATACAAGTCGGTGAGGAATGAAATAAACAGGAAGTGCAGGGAAGCTAAGACGAAATGGCTGCACGAAAAATGGGAAGACATCGAAAAAGATATGATTGTCGGAAGGACAGACTCAGCATACAGGAAAGTCAAAACAACCTTTGGTGACATTAGAAGCAACGGTGGTAACATTAAGCGTGCAGCGGGAATTCCACTGTTAAATGCAGAGGAGAGAGCAAATAGGTGGAAAGAATACATTGAAAGCCTCTATGAGGGTGAAGATTTGTCTGATGTGATAGAAGAAGAAACAGGAGTCGATTTTGAAGAGATAGGGGATCCAGTATTAGAATCGAAATTTAAAAGAGCTTTGGAGGACTTACGGTCAAATAAGGCAGAAGGGATAGATAACATTCCATCAGAATTTCTAAAATCATTGGGGGAAGTGGCAACGGTACGACTATTCACGTTGGTGTGTAGAATATATGAGTCTGGCGATATACCATCTGACTTTCGGAAAAGCATCATCCACACAATTCCGAAGACGGCAAGAGCTGACAAGTGCGAGAATTATCGCACAATCAGCTTAACAGCTCATGCATCGAAGCTGCTTACAAGAATAATATACAGAAGAATGGAAAAGAAAATTGAGAATGCGCTAGGTGACGATCAGTTTGGCTTTAGGAAAAGTAAAGGGACGAGAGAGGCAATTCTGACGTTACGGCTAGTAATGGAAGCAAGGCTAAAGAAAAATCAAGACACTTTCATAGGATTTGTCGACCTGGAAAAAGCGTTCGACAATATAAAATGGTGCAAGCTGTTCGAGATTCTGAAAAAAGTAGGGGTAATCTATAGGGAGAGACGGGTCATACACAATATGTACAACAACCAAGAGGGAATAATAAGAGTGGACGATCAAGAACGAAGTCCTCGTATTAAGAAGTGTGTAACACAAGGCTGTAGCCTTTCACCCCTACTCTTCAATCTGTACGCCGAGGAAGCAATGATGGAAATAAAAGAAAGGTTCAGGAGTGGAATTAAAATACAAGGTGAAAGGATATCAATGATACGATTCGCTGATGACATTGCTATCCTGAGTGAAAGTGAAGAAGAATTAAATGATCTGCGGAACGGAATGAACAGTCTAATGAGTAAACAGTATGGTTTGAGAGTAAATCGGAGAAAGACGAAGGTAATGAGAAGTAGTAGAAATGAGAACAGCGAGAAACTTAACATTAGGATTGATGGTCGCGAAGTCAATGAAGTTAAGGAATTCTGCTACCTAGGCAGTAAAATAACCAATGACGGACGGAGCAAGGAGGACATCAAAAGCAGACTCGCTATGGCAAAAAAGGCATTTCTGGCCAAGAGAAGTCTACTAATATCAGATACCGGCCTTAATTTGAGGAAGAAATTTCTGAGGATGTACGTCTGGAGTACAGCATTGTAGGGTAGTGAAACATGGACTGTTGGAAAACCGGAAGAGAAGAGAATGGAAGAATTTGAGATGTGGTGCTATAGACGAATGTTGAAAATTAGGTGGACTGATAAGGTAAGGAATGAGGAGGTTCTACGCAGAATCGGAGAGAAAAGGAATATGTAGAAAACACTGATAAGGAGAAGGGACAGGATGATAGGACATCTGCTAAGACATGGAGGAATGACTTCCATGGTACTAGAGGGAGCTGTAGAGGGCAAAAACTGTAGAGGAAGACAGAGATTGGAATTCGTCAAGCAAATAATTGAGGACGTAGGTTGCAAGTGCTACTCTGAGATGAAGAGGTTAGCACAGGAAAGGAACTCGTGGCGGGCCGCATCAAACCAGTCAGTAGACTGATGACCAAAAAAAAAAAGTCGAAATATTACATATACAAAATGCTATAGTCGCTGCTAGATGAGGGATACAAACTCAAGCGTTGCAAGCAGCAGAAAACTCGTTGCTGAAGTCCCTCAGACTCACAGAAATGGAATCTGCAACCGCGTACAGGCTCAGGCCCTAGTTTTGAAGAAACAGGGGTCGGTATTAGACAAGGTGCATGTAGAAAACAAGGTGGCCTGACATCTATCAACGCCAAAACGAGTTTTGTGAATTTAAATTTTACAGGTATAGACGTACATTTCACAACATTCAGATGGTCAAAAAACCGCGCTAGAGTCGCTGAGTATAACAGGTGGGAGAAGTTGGCGTCGGTATTCGTGGGCATACCGAGCTGCTGTGCACCGTTGAGACTCAAGTAGACTTAACTGATGGACACTTAAAAGCATTTAAAATGGCGGATACAAAATTTTCAAGTTACTTATGTGAAGAAGTTATGATTGTCACATGATCGTCGAGTTTCCAGAATTGGTGTGATTATGACTACATTATTAGCCCCTAACGTAGGTCCCAACGCAGAGGACGCCGTTTCAGACAGCAACAACATGGAACTTGGTGGCGTATAGAAAAAATGGTTCAAATGGCTCTGAGCACTATGGGACTTAACATCTATGGTCATCAGTCCCCTAGAACTTAGATCTACTTAAACCTAACTAACCTAAGGACAGCACACAACACCCAGCCATCACGAGGCAGAGAAAATCCCTGACCCCGCCGGGAATCGAACCCGGGAACCCGGGCGTGGGAAGCGAGAACGCTACCGCACGACCACGAGATGCGGGCGGTGGCGTATAGAAAGTGACCGCTTACAAGGTGCCCTTTTGTACGATCCTGAAGCGCGCACTCTGCAGCTAACGCCTATGCACACGGCTGCATCGTTTAATGTAGTTGCCCTCCTGTGACAAGTACAGAGGCAGGTAGAACAAACCAGACCGTTGCTGATACTTCAACGAGGGGGCATTTCAGAAATCCACCAAGCTGACTTTGTGTAAACTTTTAGTCTCCAATATGATAGCAGCTGCATCATACTCCTCGGCCACTGATGAATTAATTTGGCCAGCACCTAACACCCCAGAGAGTCTATAGCACTACCACTCCTGCTGCTACACCATAACCTTGAAGTTGGAGGCAGATCGTATAATGAAACTATCTTGTTAAAGCTGTTACGGCATAAAGCAACAGTGCAGTGTTACCCTCTGAAAGGAATTTTGTTGTGTTGACCGTGATGTACCTAATGGAGGTGACTTGTCGGAAGTGAAAGTCAGAATTACGTAAATATTTAAACAGTAAAAAACAATATTTTACCTATCCACGATGTTCAAAGGATAATGGAAACGGTCGCCAGCCTAATTAGGCATGAGAATGGTTAACATTCATGTTCCATAAAATAGATATGAGTAACTTTAATGGACAGACACAGCCTATATTTTGTCACACGGGAGTGCAATGAACTCTGTCACTAGCAGATGTCGATGTTAAAGAAAGTGCTAACAGTAAAGTGCTAACAGTTACAGAAGAACAAAGCTATTTGGATAAGTACAACATATAATGACATTCACTTTTTCCTTCAAGGCTTGGTCAAACCGAAAGGTTTCAATAATATTACTATAAAAGTGCCCTTTAGAATCATAAATTAGAAGTAGATTTAGTATCACTTTTCAAACACTTTCTTATATAACAAATGAATAAAGTTCACTGCAAAATTATAAATTTGGAATAGATTTACTCTCCAAATGAGGCAAAGAATTTAACTAATAAAGACATTACATCACACTATTTTATTGAGACATCAAAGTTTTTACAAAGAACGAAGTATACAATATCTGTTATCGATTCAAATCAACATTTACAGAAACTCAACGATAGAACATAAAATAAAACAAAAGGCAAAATCAATCAGTAGAGCAATAGAGCTTTCGTGTTACAAGTCTTTGGTGAAATATTAATGGAAGATACTGCCTGAATTTGTACAAGCATGTTTTTCGCAGAGTACTGGAGGTGGGCGTGCCTGTAGTATGTCAGACGCTATCTAATGACTTGCCTGGTATGCAGTTTGAGGGGCAGAACCCCCAGAGAGTTATTTCTGTCCGAAGTGTCCACAGTAAGGCACCTGGAGCTACCTATAGATCTGGAGGAGATGATTCCTCTGATCTATCAGGGAATGCTTCAATTGGAAAGGAGGCAGTTGCTGGCCATCCATACT
The DNA here is from genome assembly GCF_021461395.2 of Schistocerca americana. Taxonomy (NCBI): domain Eukaryota; kingdom Metazoa; phylum Arthropoda; class Insecta; order Orthoptera; family Acrididae; genus Schistocerca; species Schistocerca americana. The sequence goes on from NC_060123.1 coordinate 318,536,119, forward strand.
GAACTGTCCATCTATTTCACCTCTTTCAGAACAAGCAAATGCGAAATTTCTTTCAGAATGTATGTATCTATGTGCAATCGTACAGGAAATAATTAAAATCGCAACTGAAGGCTTCAAGAAATCATTCTATATATATATATATATACATAGACCACACACACACACAGATATATATATATATATATATATATATATATATATATATATATATATATATCTGTGGTCGTCAGTCCAGAGACTGGTTTGATGCAGCTCTCCATGCTACTCTATGCTGTGCAAGCTTCTTCATGTCCCAGTACCTAATGCAGCCTACATACTTCTGAATTTGTTTAGTGTATTCATCTCTTGGCGTCCCTCTACGATTTTTATCCTCTACACTGCCCTCCAATACTAAATTTGTGATCCCTTGATGCCTCAGAACATGTCCTACCAAACGATCCCTTCTTCTAGTCAAGTTGTGCTACAAACTCCACTTCTCCCCAATCCTATTCAATACCTCCTCATTAGTTATGTGATCTACCCATCTAATATTCAGCATTCTTCTGTAGTACCACATTTCGAATGTTTCTATTCCCTTCTTGTCCAAACTAGTTATCGTCCACGTTTCACCGTTTCACAGCCATACATGGCTGCACTCCATACAAATACTTTCAGAAACGACTTACTGACACTTAAATCTATACTCGATGTTAACAAATTCCTCTTCTTCAGAAACGCGTTCCTTGCCATTGCCAGTCTACATTTTATATCCTCTCTACTTCGACCATCATCAGTTATTTTGTTCCCCAAATAGCAGAACTCCTTTACTACTTTAAGTGTCTCATTTCCTAATCTAATTCCCTGAGCATCACTAGACATAATTCGACTACATTTCATTATCCTCGTTTTGCTTTTGTTGATGTTCATCTTATATCCTCCTTTCAAGACACTGTCCTTTCCGTTCTACTGCTCTTCCAAGTCCTTTGCTGTCTCTGTCAGAATTACAATGTCATCGGCGAACCTCAAAGGTATTATTTCTTCTCCATGGATTTTAATTCCTACTTCGAATTTTTGTTTCCTTTTCCTGCTTGCTCAATATACAGATTGAATAACACCGGGGATAGGCTACAACCCTGTCTCACTCCCTTCCCAACCACTGCTTCCCTTTGATGTCCCTCGACTCCTAGAACTGCCATATGGTTTCTGTACAAATTATAAATAGCCTTTCGCTCCCTGTATTTTACCCCTGCCACCTTCAGAAGTTGAAAGAGAGTATTCAGTCACCATTGTCAAAAGCTTTCTCTAAGTCTACAAATGCTGGAAACGTAGGTTTGCCCTTCCTTAACCTAGCTTCTAAGATAAGTCGTAGGGTCATTATTGCCTCACGTGTTCCGACATTTCTACGGAAACCAAACTGATCTTCCCCGAGGTCGGCTTCAACCCGTTTTTCCGTTCGTCTGTAAAGAATTCGTGTTAGTATTTTGAAGCCGCGGCTTATTAAACTGATCGTTCAGTAATTTTCACATCTGTCAACACCTGCTTTTCTTGGGATTGGAATTATTGTATTCTTCTTGAAGTATGAGGGTATTTCGCCTGTCTCATACATCTTGCTCACCAGATGGTAGAGTTTTGTCAGGCCTGGCTCTCCCAAGGCTATCAGTAGTTCTAATGGAATGTTGTCTACTCCTGGGGCCTTGTTTCGACATCGATCTTTCAGTGCTCTGTTAAACTCTTCACGCAGTATCATATCTCCCATTTTATCTTCATCTACCTCCTCTTCCATTTCCATAATATTGTACTCAAGAATATCGCCCTTGTATAGACCCTCTGTATACTCCTTCCACCATTCTGCTTTCCCTTCTCTGCTTAGAACTGGGTTTCCATCTGAGCTCTTGATATTCATATAAGTGGTTCTCTTTTCTCCAAAGGTCTCTTTAATTTTCCTGTAGGCAGTATGTATTTTACCCCTAGTGACATATTCCTCTACATCCTTACATTTGTTCTCTAGCCAACCCTGCTTAGCCATTTTTGAGATATTTGTATTCCTTTTGCCTGCTTCATTTACTGCATTTTTATATTTTTCTCCTTTCTTCAATTAAATTCAATGTCTATTCTTTTAACCATGGATTTTTATTATCACTCGTCCTTTTACCAACTTGATCCTCTGTTGCTTTTCCTATTTCATCTCTCAAAGCTACCTATTCTTCTTTTACTGTATTTCTTTCCCCAATTCTTGTCCGTCGTTCCCTAATGCTCTCCCTGAGACTCTCTACAACCTCTGGTTCTTGCAATTTATGCATGTCCCATCTCCTTCAATTCCCACCTTTTTGCAGTTTCTTTGGTTTTAATCTACATTTCATAACCAATAGATTGTGGTCAGTGTCCACATCTGCCCTGGAAATGTCTTACAATTTAAAACCTGGTTCCTAAATTCTGTATCAGCATTATATAATCTATCTGACACCTTCCAGTATTTTTAGTCTTCTTCCATGTATACACCCTTCTTTCATGATTCTTGAACCAAGTGTTAACTATGATATAGTTATGCACTGTGCAAAATTCTACCAGGCGGCTTCCTCTTTCATTCCTTACCTCCAATCCATATACACTAATGGCCATTAAAATTGCTACACCACGGAGTTGACGTGCTACAGACGCGGAATTTAACCGACAGGAGAAGATGATCTGATACGCAAATAATTAGCTTTTCAGAGCATTCACACAAGGTTGGCGCCGGTGGCGACACCTACAACGAGCTGACATGAGAAAAAAGTTTCCAACCTATTTCTCATCACAAACAGCAGTTGACCGGGGTTGCCTGCTGAAAGGTTGTTGTGATGCCTCGTGTAAGGAGGAGAAATGTGTACCACCACGTTTCCTACTTCGATTAAAGGTCGGATTGTAGCCTATCGCGATTGCGGTTTATCGTATCGCTACATTGCTGCTCGCGCTGGTCGAGATCCTATGACTGTTAGCAGAATATGGAATCGGTGGGTTCGGGAGGGTAATACGGAACGCCGTGCTGGATCCCAACGGCCTCGTATCACTAGCAGTCGAGATGACAGGCATCTTATCTGCATGGCTGTAACGGATCGTGCAGCCACGTCTCGGTCCCTGAGTCAACAGATGGGGACGTTTGCGAGACAACAACCAATTCACGAAATGTTCGACGATGTTTGCAGCAGCATGGACTATCAGCTCGGAGACCATGGCTGCGGTTACCGTTGACGCTGCATGGCAGACAGGTGCGCCTGCGATGGTGCACTCGACGCCGAACCTGGGTACACGAATGGCAAAACGTCATTTTCTCGAATGAATCCAGGTTCTGTTTACAGCATCATGATGGTCGCATCCGTGTTTGGAGACATCGCGGTGAACACACATTGGAAGCGTGTATTCGTCATCGCGTATGGGGTGCCATTGGTTACACGTCTCGGTCACCTCTTGTTCGCATTGTCGGCACTTTGAACAGTGGACGTTACATTATGTGTTACGATCCGTGGCTCTACGCTTCATTCGATCCCTGCGAAACCCTACATTTCAGCAGGATAATGCACGGCTGCATGTCGTAGGTCCTGTACGGGTCTTTCAGGATACAGAAAATGTTGGACTGCTGCCCTGGCCAGCTCATTCTCCAGGTCTCTCACCAATTGAAAGCGTCTGGTCAATGGTTGTCGAGCAACTGACTCCTCACAATACGCCAGTCACTACTCTTGATGAACTGTGGTATCGTGTTGAAGCAGCATGGGCGGCTGTACCTGTACACGCCATCCAAGCTCTGCTTGACTCAATGCCCAGGCGTATCAAGGCCGTTATTAAGCCCAGAGGTGGTTGTTCTGTGTACTGATTTCTGAGGATCTTTGCACCCAAATTGCGTGAAAATGTAATCACACGTCAGTTCTAGTATAATATATTTGTCCAATGAATACCCATATATCATCTGCATTTCTTCTTGGTGTAGAAATTTTAATGGCCAGTAGTGTATATACTAGATTATGTTCAAACTCGTAAGTGCATAGGAACATAACCCAGAGGCAATAATTTTCATTCACAACACTTTATTACAATATTTTACATCAAATAAGTAGCTGCAATCAGAAGACATTAATATAAATTCAAAGCCTTTTACAATAGGCCAAACCCGCCCCCAAGCCTACATTAGGCCAACAGCGGCCGCATGCCTTATTGTGAACAACCTGATTACAGAGTGGTACAGAAAATTTCTAAACAGGAAAGGAACATATATATAACAACAAACATAACAATTTCACAATCCCAAGACTCATCCTGAGCTCGAGATTGTGTAACACAAAGCCAATGAGTATAAATATGTAAACTTTAAAACCCAACTTTAAAAATATATATTTATACACAGCGTATGTTAACGGCTCCGCAAAATTACTCAGCAGTTACTTTACTTGAAAAGGTTAATAAACTCTGGCAATATCTGTCCAATAACAGACAGTTAGTAAATAGTTTCTGCGATAAGCTAACGGGCCAATGATTACAAATTTAAATTATTAAACAAGAGTGCGCTTCCATAAAGTCGGCCGGCTTAAGATAACACAGTAAAATGTAAATCACACAAAAGCTTTAGAAGGAACTTCCTATCTTCATAAGGCTGATAAAGTTCATTGATGAAAGGTACAAGGTAAAACACACCAAACCTTTAAGTACAGGCAATGGAGATAGACTTACAGATGCTCACTCATAATAGAATCCAGCAGCGCAAAACGCCTTCCCAATATAGTAGTGACTAAACTAGCTTAGCACTGACCGTATTCCACCCTAGCGAGCCACAAAAAGACCCACCACCCAGTACTGTTGTAACAGCCAACCCAACCGAATGCAACGAGGAACTTCCTTCATAACGAGTGGCGCATCCGCATAAAACCCGCACACGACGGCTTAATAACAAGTCACAACTTTGCTTAACTTCCACAGCAGTCTGCAAACAGCTTTAAAGTATGCTTCGTCATCTTGCCATCTCGTGCTTGCTGTAAACTCAGCCTCAAAGAAACGCTGAAATCCGCTAGATGGCAAATCGCCACATTTAGCTGCTTGTCCACAACTGTCTCCAACTATTCCGCGCTTTCCCCCTTAAACTCCGGTACAGTGAAGTGAAATGCGAAGAAGAGAACGATTTGTCTTCGGATGAGTATAGCGTAATATCGACAGCAGTAGAAAAAGTGTGACGGGAGTGGGATTCATTATGAAAAGGAAGGTAGGGTAGAGACTGAGTTACTCGTATGAACAGTTCAATGATAGGATTTTCTCATCAGAATCGACACTGACAACGATAGTTAATGTATATGTGCCGGCGTCGTAAGCCGATGGCGAAGAGATAGAGAAAGTATATGAGGATACTAAACGGTTAATTCAGTACGTAAAGGGAGCTGAATAGATAGTAGTCGTGGGGGACTGAATGCTGTTGTATGAGAAGGGGTAGAAGAAAGAGTTACAGAAGAATATACGGGGGGTAGAAAGACTAATTGAACACAGCAAAAAAATTTCAGCTACTAATAGCGAATACACTCTGTTCAAGACTAACCAGAGGAGCAGGTAAACTTGGGAAAGGCCGGGAGATAAGGGAAGAATTCATTTACATTACATCATGGTCGGGCAGGGATTTTGAAATCTGATGCTGGATTGCAAGGCATACCAAGGAGCTGATACAGACCGATCGCAATAGTAGTGATGAAGAGTAGGCTGAAGTTCAAAGAACTGGTCAGGATAATCAATGCGCAAGGAAGTGGGATACGGAGTTAGTAAGGAATGAGGAGGTACGTTCGAAGTTCTCTGAGATGCAGATACTGCGTACTGAATAGATCGGTAGGCAGTGCAGCTCAGGAGGAATGGATATTTCTAAAAAAGGCATTCACAGTAGTTGGAAACAGAGACACACCTACAGAGCAGGTAACTGTGAAGAAACCATGGGAAATAGAAGAAATACTAAAATTTATCGATGAAAGAAGGAAATACAGATATGTTCAGGAATAGTCAGGAATACAGAACTGCAAGTCACTTAGTAATAAAATAAAGAGGAAGTGCAGGGAAACTAAGGCGAAATGGCTGCAGAAAATATGTAAACACGAAAAAGAAATGATTGAAGGATGGACTCAGGATATACAAACGTCAAAACAATCTTCGGTGAAATTAAAAGAAAGGATGGTATCAGTAAGGATATAATGGGAATTCCATTTGCCAAATGCAAAGAAGAGAGCGGATAGCTGGAAAGAGAACACTGAAGGCTTCTGTGACGGGGAAGGTTTGTCTGATGACGTGATAGAAGAACAAACAGAAGAGACATCGGATACAGTATTAGACTCAGAAGAACGTTGGAAGAGTTAAGATCGTGTAAGACATAAGGGATAGATAACATTCCAGCGAAATTTCTAAAATCATTGTGGGAAGTGGCAATAAAGCGACTATGCACGTTGGTGTGAAGAATGTATGAGTCTCATGATACGACCACCGACTTTGGGGAAAACATTATCCACATAAATATCAAGATAGCAATAGATGACAAGTGCGGGAATTATCGCACATGTCATTGGCAGCTAATGCATCCAAATTGCTGGCAAGAATAATATACAGAAGACTGGAAAAGAAAATTGAGAATGTATTGAATGACGATCAATCTGACTTAAAGAAAAGTAAAGGCATTAGAGAGGCAGCTCTGACGTTGCGGTTGATAATGGAAACGAGACTGCAGAAAAATCAAGACACGTGAAATGCCCGCTAAACCCGCTGTGCAGAACAGATAATTAGGAATGTGGAAAGGGCCAAAAGAAGGTTGGGGCCAGATTCACCTTCTACTTGTAATTTATTGTAATTTAATAACACATTTTCAACCAAAGCGGTACATAGTAGAACCTTTACCAAATGCAACTCTTTCACGGCTCCAAACAAGAAATCTTAAAAAACAACTAGATGAATCTGCAGTTAAAGTAGCAAATAAAATAATTAAAAAACATGTATCACAGTTAGGTGAAAAGCCTCAAGGCAAATTAGACAGAACAAACATACGCAAGGTGCAATACAAATGGCTGAAAGCCAGAATTAAATTTCAAAATTTTAATATATATTACCAAAAATGTTTAAAGGCAGAAGGCCGCAATGTTTAATCTTGAAAGATAATTTTAAGAATAAAGTTGCAAGGCTGACAGAACACAATTAAATTTCCAAAATTAAAAAAAATAAGCATAAGCCTTAAATTTTAAATAGCTGAAAACAGATAATTAAATACCGGTGGGAAACACAATACAGAAAACGGCACTCAGAAGCCTCCAGGGAGATCGGTCTACCCTCGTTCGCTAGGGTGAGACAGGTGGTGAGCCCCAATACACTTGATCTGTTGGAACCCAACCAGGGGACAGCCACGGACCGACCGACACAACGACTTGCTTGGCATCAGTCAGTACATGAGAACTCAAACACAAAAGGTTACGAACGTGATAATCTACAATGTTGTATGTATTAGCTGTCAAAATTATACACCATGTTGGACAGCGGCAACAGGTGAGGAAAGGACGCTGCCTAAAATTACGTTAGTGGCCAGGGCAGGTAACTGGAACACTAACGGCCACAAGACAGAAAATTCCACTGGTGCACTCAAGTCGTAATCGACCACATGGTGGCAATATTTCAGCAATAGAAACACTCAGTTTTGCTCACAGGAAAACCTCCTCAACAGCGAATCACCCAAACGAACCACCACAACATGAATGGACGTGGCTTGGGTAGTTGAAACCACTACTCAACTTCCGCGTCCTGGGTCGGTGAACCACGATGCTCGTAGCGATCGGATAGCTCCACACACGCTCCATCACTGCACGGGGACCGCCAGCTGACCCAGCCGACTGCACCGCGCGGAGATAATTCCCAGGTCAGCAGCAACCGACTGACTCTCTGCCAGTACGTCGACAACATTTAAAACAAGTTGTCAGTGGATATAACACCAGCTACACACACGGTTTGACAAACACTCGCACGAAGACCTGAACGATACCCAACAGTAACTAAGCATGCACGATGAAAAATCGGGAGTCCATGCACACACACACAGCTGACTCATGAACGATGGGCGAGCCAAAACGTGTCGATCCACCAATACCGTGGCCGCGCTCAAGTGATGCATGGCGGCAATGGTCGGGCGAGCCATGTCGACGCAGACTTCACAGTTCCAACCCGACTGCACTAGTGCGGGATCGCAACTCCCCAACTGGCAGGTCCGGACTGCGCTCCACATGCGTTCCAACTGATTGGGAGCCCGAATTCGTGAGCCGAACTTGCAACCCCCAACTCTCTTACGACAGACATGACCGGGAAGTAACAGCATTCGATCAAAAGTTATTACGAGAGGGGACGTATCGATACACGCAGCTAGCGCCGCTCATGGTCAGGCAAAGCAGCAACTCAGTGACAGTAGTAATTAAAATTAACGTTGTGAGGTGGAAGTACGGTAAAAATAGGGTGTAAAATATATGATGGCGGGAACATGAGCCACGCATGGCTCAACACGTTCATAGGATTGTCGATATGGAAGGAGCGTTCAACAATGGCAAATGGTGCACGATGTTCGAATTTCTGAGAAAAATAGGGGTAAACTATAGGGAATGAAGGGTAATATACAATATGTAGAAGTATCAAAAGGGGGCCAACATGAGTGGTGCACGAAGAATGGCACCTACTTTCAGTCTGTATACTGAAGAAGCAATTACGGAAATAGATGAAGGCTACAATAGCGGAATTAAAATTCAGTATGAAAGTGAAGAAGAATTACAGCATCAGCTGAATGGAATGAAAATTCTGATGAGTACAGGAAATGGATTACGAGTAAATCGAGGAAAGACGAAAGAGACGGAGCAGAAATGAGAACAGCGAGAAACTTCACATCTGGATAGGTGATCACGAAGAGATTATGTTGATCACTCGAATACCTCTTCACGAAATTGTACTGGTGAATCAGCATGCGTTCTTGTTGCGAGATGCTGTGGGCCCAGACTTCGTATTGATGGACAATAATGCTCTAGCTCATAGAGCATGACTGGTTCATATTTTCTGGGAAACGGAAGATAATGCATGCATGATATGGACTGCTAGCTCTTCCGATTTTAATCCCATAGAGTATTTCAGGGATGCACTACGGAGAAGGATTTAATCACATCAGCATGCACCAACCACTCCCCGAGACTTGCTAGCAGCTCTGCAGGAAGAATTGGCGTTATTGCCTCAACAAGAGACTGACGACATCATACACAGCATGACCCATCGTTGTCAGTCCTATATTGCTGCAAGATCTGGCCTCACCCGATACTGAACATATTAATCAGTTGTCGGAACGTGTGTGGAAATGCGTAAAGTTGAAAAAATAAGAAACCGGAAAACATCTTTGTCTATCATTATGCAAATTGGAATTACTTGCGTTCTGTATTGTTTACATTTTTTTTCTACTGCACTATCACCTGTTTATACAGTTTTCGGACATAATAAACGCAATCTTGCACAATCTCCGTTTGTTGCTTTAATTTCGGACGCCAATGTATATTATTTAATTCAAGACAACCTGTTTCAACAGTCTTACCAGTCATCTTCAGGCCTTGAGCATTTTGGACAAAGTGCTTTGTGTTTTTAAATATTTCATCGATGACAAACGTCTATAATATGCTGCGTTTTATCTACTTGACATCTTGTGCATAAGGTTCAGCTTAAAATGAACATATCTTATTACAAGAAATATTTAAGATCTGAAGACGACAGCTAAGACTGTTGAAATCAGTTGTCTTGAATTTAAAAAAATATTTCGAGCGATCTTGGCTTTTGTATGGTTTTTAACACTTATACCCGGACAGGATGAAAGGATGAAACTCGTGGTTGCAGTAAGTGACTATGACTGGAGAAGGAAGAAACTTTTCTGTAGTCGAGGAGAGTATAATAACTACCCAGTACTGCAGAGCCTTCAAGGGTATGCACGGACAAGGAATAACTGGCGCCCCCAACCCCTCCCCCCCCCCCCCCAACCCCCCGCCGTCCTTACCCCTTTTTTCCGTCAGCTTAGATAATGCTAGAAAAGCCTGTAATCATGCCAGACTGAGAAGTAAAGAGGGAAAGTAAGTCACCAGGTTATGAAAAAGCTCATCCTCAGTACAAAATAAACGAGTAATGTCTTCAATTATGTTGTTCCCAAACCCATAGCATTTCTCATTTCACCACCTATCAATGGCCCTTAAAAATTTCATTCTTTCACTGAGAAAGTCTGTCGTTAATGGAATAACACGGTAGATGATGAAGTTTTGCATAATAAACGTATGGCAAAGTATTCTCCTCTTTGCATTCTACCATTTGCCAAAATCTCTTTTCGATATCCAAATCGTTTATGAAATACGAGGAATGTTGTGAACATGTCACTCTGGTTTTATCGCTGGCGCAGCGCGATCTCCGATGAGTGTGCTACATCAGATAAATTTTGTCAATATTGGTGACAGCTAGAGACTTTCACCCAAGTCTAAAGAAAAATTCTGTATCTTAGGTAAATTTCATACACAGCAGCATATTATTTCAAAAACGGTTCAAATGGCTCTGAGCACTATGGGACTTAACATCTAAGGTCATCAGTCCCCTAGAACTTAGAACTACTTAAACCTTACTAACCTAAGGACATCACACACATCCGTGCCCGAGGCAGGATTCGAATGTGCGACTGTAGCGGTCGCGCGGTTCCAGACGGTAGCGCCTAGAACAGCATATTATTTAATATCCACCAAACGCAGAAACATAGTGACCCCTAATGCAAACTTCTTAGAGTTTCTCGCAGTGTCTTACTTGCGTGTAAATATCACGATAACTATCACCATTAACGAAATGATGGTCGCATCACCATGTACCTTACATATAAAGCTATAAGAAACACAAAAATGTAATTTTTTTCAAGGAGTATTTTCCGTAAAATCGTTCGAGAAACATTGCACGACGTGCGCCTGGATTCTGTCATCGCCGACCATCCAGAAGGTGGCTAACACTGTTGACCTTCCCTTCTGAGGAAACGAACGAACTCGCCCAGCGCTCTGGACGAAAACTGGTCACTACGGATCGGCCACCGTTTCCTGCTTGGACTCTTAACAGTGTCTCGTCAACGACCGTTCAGCCAAAGTTGCTACTTGTGGACCTGTGCAGCAGACGCCTGGTTCGTGCAGCTGTGATAACTGCCGTTCATTGGCAAAGAAGTCTAGAATCGCAATTACGAGGGTCACTCCAAAAGAAATGCACACTTTTTTTAAATCCATCTTATATTCTACATGTTTGAAAGTTTTACAGTGTGTAGATACATCCTTTAGGAACAATATTTTCATTTCTCCACGGACTTCAATGCGAGATGCCTTTAATAGGTTCCACAACGAAACCTTGTCTCGAAATTTGGTAGAAAATCCGAAGAAATTCTGGTCGTATGTGAAGTACACAAGCGGCAAGATGCAGTCAATACCTTCGCTGCGCAGTGCCGATGGTACTGTTACCGACGACTGTGCCGCTAAAGCGGAGTTATTGAAAGCAGTTTTCCGAAATTCCTTCACCAGGGAAGACGAATCGAATATTCCAGAATTTGAAACACGAACAGCTGCTAGCATGAGTTTCTGAGAAGTAGATACCTTAGGGGTTGCGAAGCAACTCAAATCGCTTTATACGGGCAAGTATTCAGGTCCAGAATTGATTCCGTATTTCTAGATATCTGGAAAGCTTTTGACACCGTTCCTCACAAACGACTTCTAATCAAGCTGCAGGCCTATGGGGTATCGTCTCAGTTGTGCGACTGGATTCGTGATTTCCTGTCAGGAAGGTCGCAGTTCGTAGTAATAGACGGCAAATCATCGAGTAAAACTGAAATGATTTGGGTGACAATCTGAGCAGTTCTCTTAGGTCGTTCGCAGACGATGCTGTAATTTACCATCTAGTAAGGTCATCCGAAGACCAGTATCAGTTGCAAAGCGATTTAGAAAAGATTGCTGTATGGTGTGGCAGGTGGCAGTTGACGCTAAATAACGAAAAGTGTGAGGTGATCCATATGAGTTCCAAAAGAAATCCGTTGGAATTCGATTACTCGATAAATAGTACAATTCTCAAGGCTGTCAATTCAACTAAGTACCTGGGAGTTGAAATTGCGAACAACTTCAGTTGGAAAGACCACATAGATAATATTGTGGGGAAGGCAAACCAAAGGTTGCGTTTCATTGGCAGGACACTTAGAAGATGCAACAAGTCCACTAAAGAGACAGCTCACACTACGCTAGTTCGTCCTCTGTTAGAATATTTCTGCGCGGTGTGGGGTCCTTAACAGGTGGGATTGACGGAGGACATCGAAAGAGTGCAAAAAAGGGCAGTTCGTTTGGTATTATCACGTAATAGGAGAGAGAGTGTGGCAGATATGATACGCGAGTTGGGATGGAAGTCATTAAAGCAAAGACGTGTTTCGTCGCGCCGAGATCTATTTACGAAATTTCAGTCACCAACTTTCTCTTCCGAATGCGAATATATATTTTTGAGCCCAACCTACATAGGGAGGAATGACCGTCAAAATCAAATAAGAGAAATCAGAGCTCGAACAGAAAGGTTTAGGTGTTCGTTTTACCCGCGCGCTGTTCGGGAGTGGAATGGTAGAGAGATAGTATGATTGTGGTTCGACGAACCCTCTGTCAAGCACTTAAATGTGAATTGCAGAGTAATCATGTAGATGTAGTTGTAATTTCCATCCCTCTCAACTGCCTTACGCCATCTTGGAACCAACTCCTGTATACCCGCACGGTAAAATTCTGGACCAACATGTTGTAACCACTCTTTGGCAGCGTGCACAAGGGAGTCATCAACTTCAAATCTTGTTCCACGAAGAGAGTCTTTCAGTTCCCCAGAGAGATGTTAGTCACATGGGGCCAGGTCAGGACTGTAAGGCGGGTGTTTTAGTGTTGTCCATCCTAGTTTTGTGATCGATCCATAGTTTTTTGACTGACATGTGGCCGTGCATTGCCGTGCAACAGCAAAACATCCTGCTTTTGCCGATGTGGTCTAACACGACTCAGTCGAGCTTGAAGTTTCTTCAGTGTCATCACATATGCATCAGAATTTATGGTCCTTCCACTTGGCATGATGTTCACTAGCAAGAGTCCTTCGGAATCGAAAAACACTGTAGCCATAACTTTTCCAGCAGAAGGTGTGGTTTTCAAGTTTTTTTTTCTTGAGTAAATTTGCATGATGCCATTCCACTGATTGCGTCTTCGTCTATGGTGAAAAATGATGGAGCCATGTTTCATCACCTGTCACAATTCTTCCAAGAAATTTATCTCCACCATTCTCGTACTGTTCCAAAAGTTCGCTGCATACCGTTTTACTTGTTTCTTTGTGAGCCACTATCAACATCCTGGGAACCCACCTGGCGCAAACCTTTTTTAACGCCAACACTTTCAGTATTCTGCATACACTTCCTTCCCCTATCCCAAGTAAGCGTGACAATTCGTTCACTGTGATACGTCTGTCAGCAGTAACCAATTCGTTAACTCTCTGCACATTGCCTGGGGTGTAAGCAGTAAGAGGCCTGCCGCTGCGAGGACAATCCTCAATATTGCCGTGACCGCTTTCATCACGTAACCTGCTTGTCCACAGACTACCTGTACTGCTATCGACAGCAGCATCTCCATACACCTTTTTCAACCCCTTGTGGATGTTTCCCACTGTCACGTTTTGGTTCAAATGGCTCTGAGCACTATGGGACTCAACTGCTGAGGTCATTAGTCCCCTAGAACTTAGAACTAGTTAAACCTAACTAACCTAAGGACATCACAAACATCCATGCCCGAGGCAGGATTCGAACCTGCGACCGCAGCGGTCTTGCGGTTCCAGACTGCAGCGCCTTTAACCGCACGGCCACTTCGGCCGGCACTGTCACGTTTTCACAGCACAGGAATTCTATGATATCACGTTGCTTCTGACGAACGTCAAGTGTAGCAGCCATCTTGAAGACATGCTATGACAGCGCCACATACGGGAACAGGTTGAAATACGTTTGAAAACAAGCGGGAAGGACATATCTACACTCTGTAAAGCTTTCACACATGCAGAATGAAAACTATATTTTTACAAAAATAGTGTGCATTTCTTATGGAGTGACCCTCGTAGATGCCAACCAACCGGTAATAGGTAACCTTTTCAGATTAACCACATGTTATGCTCCACTGGCGTGAAACGTCTAAAAACAAACACCTTACAACAATAGCTGGAAGGGTCAAAGCCAGACGAGGGAGTGCTACGGTCTGGTGAATGTTTCTGCAGCATTCTCTGGAAGGCATTTGGATCAACAAATGTATGCATCTATCTTTGGAGACCATGACGACCCCTACATGCCGTTTGTCACGTCGCGAGGACATTTACCAGCATGGCAGTGCGACTTGTCATACAGCTCACCGTGTACTTTCGTGGTACACAGAGCACCAAGATGAGTTTAATGTGTCCCCCTGTCCACGAAACATACCTGGACTTAAACCCGTCGAGAATCTGTCCGACCACAGTGATCGGGTTAATTGTGCTATGAATTCTCAAACAAAGAACCTAGCACAGGTAACCACGCGAATGGATTTAGCATGGCTCCATATTCCTGTCGGTACCTCCCAGAACCTCATTGACTCTCCTTCTGAAAGTCTGGCAGCGTTTCACGCTGCAACATGTTGTGACTGAGACATTTGACAGGCGGTCACATTAATGTCACTGGATAGTGTGTTATGTCTCTCTGTACAGGGAATGAGTAAACTGTTTACTGATGCACACTGGGTTATTCCAGCAAGTAAAGCACCGGACCTGCGTCCTGTAGCCAGCTGGCAGTGGCTTACTCCGGCCATGAGTCGGTCTGTTTGACTGACTGCACCTGTCCTGTAGCGAGTGAGACAAAACAAGAAATCGTAGCTTCCTACTAGGGCCCACCATTTACTCAAGAAGGCAAAGTGGTTTTAAATACTCACCAGTTTCCCAAGTTTAATTAGTTTCGCTCAATTTGACCACGTACGCACGTCTTTTGTAATGCAAATAAATCATGTAGGGGGACCACCGGCAAGAATAGGCTCCAGGTTAATTTAAATTTCATTTGTGTACATGTCACTGTGTTTAGTTTGTAGTTTATTGGGGAGGCTTGAGGATACACAATTCTTGCCAGTTTATAGAAACTGAAAGAACAATACTAATTTCTTAGTTCATTAGAGTGTTTAATTTAGCATATAATATCAAACAGTAAGTAAGTTACCTTATATTGATTTAATGTGCCCATTTTGTATAGTTCCACATATGGAAACATCTAAATTTCTAAATGAAAGGAAAAGAAAGCCTGTCTTGAGGTAGTCTTTCTGGGAACAACATTTTAATTAATCATTAAACTTATTGTTGAATATGTATTTCTCTCTTTTGTTCAGTCTATATAGTCCATATTTATTACTTCAGTGAAAGTTTTTGATAGTGCTCTCATGTTTAAGAAGGCATTCTGTTTCCCAGAAGGACAGCTCTCTGTCAAAGTCCTTGCTGAGGGGAGTTGTAACTCTGAAATTTTCAGAGACGTACAAACGAAATGCTATCTAGTCCAGCCAATACGACGAAAAAGAGTATAGATAAAGGAAAATCATGTTTAAAGTTGCAAAATTATACTGCATGTATCACAATCTGAGCGATAGTAATCACAAGCATATTGCTAAACTGCACTACGTTTATTTATTTGTTTCCACCTACTTAACATTTAATTAATTTAATTTATTTATTTAATAGTTTCCCAATGTACGCCTCGCGTTATTTGTGTAAGCAGTACCCACCTGATAAAACCGTCTGTAAACAGCGTGTGTTGCTATTGTGTCACAAGCGCTGCGGCGTGGGCCCCACTTCTGAGACAATAGGGCCACACTGTCTTCAGGGTCGTACATTAGCCCAGTCGCAAGTAAAACTCTGTCATCAACTTGAGAAAATTTATGACAGACGTGTTTCTGTTCCTAAAGAGGGAAAAACCAACAACCTTCCTTTCCTACATTCGCTGCTAAAAGACATCTAAACGGATTACTCTATGTGGTGAACAAGGATCAGATAATCTGCGATCAGAAGACAGAAAAGGCCTTTAGCTGATTGAAAGCATTTTACAACCATGCTTACACTGCATTGGTGGCAGATGATAAATAACTACTATATACAGTCTATCATTTGTTACAAAACATGTGTTGACCTACAAATACGTCTGTGAATATCAGCAAGGCATGCGCTAAGAAGACTATGATTGATGTGAATATCCCCGAAAGGGATGTGCATGGAACGCAGTTTTTCCTGCGAAAATTGTGGATCCAGAATGCCGACATGTTATTACGAAAGACAAATAATATAATCAAAATTTCCAATCAGGAACGCTTCTATAGAGGGCACGCCCACACTGTGAATGTTCATCTCTACTCATCGAAAAGCTAATGCGAAAAAAATAATTGTAGGTAACTTCGGACTCATTTCGTAGGGCAGGGAGAAAATTAGGGACTAGTTCTAGACACGGGTATTGCATCTGTACGGGACGCTTAGTTACATTATAATTACTTAGATCGTCGCATCCGTTCGTACCACTACCTCAACCATTGTTTTCCCAGCTTGTTGTTAGTATGACAGCTATAGGATGATTAGGTATGGAACGAGAAGACTTCAGGAAGAAACGCGGATCTATCAAAGTTATTGAGAGATTTAAAGATACTGAAAGTTTTACACAGCCATCTGCAAAGTGTGCAACAAATATTAGGATTATAGCGTATTGTATTGGGCGATCTGTTTGTTACGTGGCGAATGGTTTTTACCGGTGTACAACACAGTCTCCAGTCTAAAGAAGAGAGTGAGCAATTTGCAGTCAGACACATTATTCAGCGAATTAACAGGGGAGCATGTAGTCTGTCGGGGCAGAAGGTTTCCCAATTAGGTAAAATCGGATTACACGTTGTGGCAAATGCCTGACTAATGAGGGAATCCTCTGCAAATCTTGGTTGGGACCAACGGATTGGAAGCACTTCTAAATTATTTTGAAACGATGTTGTCTGTTGTCTCACAAAAAATGAAACACTGTGTGTGTGTGTGTGTGTGTGTGTGTGTGTGTGTGTCAGTGAGTGAGTGAGAGAGAGAGGGAGAGAGGACGACAGATGAGTGTGTGTGTGTGTGTGTGTGTGTGTGTGTGTGTGTGTGTGTGTTCGTCCAAAATAAAATAAACAATAAAAACTTTCCAAATACATTTAAACCTCTTCTCCCAATGTACTTGAAGACTAGTCAGTCTGTTATCATGGTATCAATGTTAGACTTTATTTATGAAAAAATGTGTGTTGTGTAATTGCGTTGGCTTCCGCGGCCAGAATCAGTCGGCATAAAAGTTTTCTGGAACCAAAACTATTGGTGCTGGAGAAAAACCTACGTTTCGGCCACGGTTGCAACGGCCGTCTTCTGGGTCTACCGCTGCAATCGTGGCCGAAACGTTGATTTTTCTCCAGAAGAAGTAGTTTTGTACATTATGACGCGTTACTCTACCCTGAAAACTTTTAGTCGACTGTGTGTTGTGTGTTTCTATTCCTAAATATTTTCCTCGTGACAAGCTTGATCCACTAGACCAGGGGCAGTCAAGAATTCTACACACGTGCAGTGCTCTCGCATGCGTGTGGAGCCCTGTGGCCTCACTACACACTTACCCCACAACCACGCTACATTTTCCCAGATTAAGAATGGACAACAGGAAAAACTGCAAACCCACCGCATTTAGGTGGAAACACAGTTGTGTAAGGAACGTAGAACGGTTTGCAAGCAGCTTGGTATCGTATCTCATATTTCTGAGCAAGACAGACAACAATCAAAACAAATTTTATGTATTGTTTTATTATTATTGGCGTGCTGAAAACATAATAAAATTTGTATGTAGTAGAAACTATCGGCATAAGGACCGATGAGGACAGTTTCAACTATTTTCGTAACTCAGGTTGCCACGTGATTGTGCCTTATTTAGTTTCACAATCGAAAAACGCCTTTCACGCACGTGTGTTGATTGAAATACAGTTTCTTGTTTGCAGCTCCATTATGGAGAGATGGAACATCTCCCCGCTGTGGCCGAGCGGTTCTAGGTGCTTCAGTCCGGCATGGATGTGTGTAATGTCCTTAGGTTAGTTATGTTTAAGTAGTTCTAAGTTCTAGGGGAATGATGACTTCTGATGTTAAGTCCCATAGTGCTCAGAGCCGTTTGAACCAATTGGTCTCTTAAACGGAACTATAATGCATATCTATCCATGAGTTCCAACTGCACACGCACTGCGGTGCTTTCAACTGAAATGAAAGTCAGTCTGGAAAACAGCTCAAAAAGAATTGTGAGATTGGCAGTGTTGTTAAAATGTTTAGAGAATTATCCTTGTAATTCTTTGGCTCTGAGCACTATGGGACTTAACATCTGTGGTCATCAGTCCCCTAGAACTTAGAACTACTTAAACCTAACTAACCTAAGGACATCACACACATCCATGCCCGAGGGAGGATTCGAAGCTGCGACCGTAGCAGTCGCGCGGTTCCCCTTTGTAATACTTTCAACTATACGAGATATCCTTCGATATTCGTGTACTTTTAACGCCAGTGAGGTAAGGGAAATTGACTGTGTTTTTTGTCACAATTTGCCACTTGCACTCGAATTTCTTCTAAAATGATTCCCCATCAAAACAGCAATAAAATGTTTCTCACTGTGCAGCCTTTTACCTTGGGCAGCGGGCGCTCCTCTTGAAATGCGAGGCCTGCAGTCCAATCCAGAATGTTTAATTATCGTTGAAACTTTCCTTTTTCCTTCAGAAATTCAAAAGCGGGCTTTAAATCTAAGATGCGTTCCAGGCGTGCACCTTACCATAACTAAAGTAGTTTTGCACTAATATGTAAAGTCTTCCTGCTCTTCGTTCAGTGGCATCGAAAACTGGTAGCACTGAGTGTGCAGTAACGCGTGTGATTTCTGAAAATTTATTATTCGTACCACAAGTTTCAACACGAGCTACATGTCTGAAAATTTAGTTAGTTCATGTACAGAGCACTGAATCGCGTACAAATCGTCTGTCAATCGTTGTAATTTTTTGCTCTTTCATCGTCAGCTAAAGCTTTAAATCATTTTTTATGGTGCCCCTAAGTTCCATAGCAATGTCAATCAAACGGCTCATAGCAGGTGTTGAGAATTCACATCCTTTCGTTCCCATTTATTTTTAATGTCTTGTGAGAATACTAACAGATCATTAGGCAGCCTCTTTTGTTCAGTCAGTCTCTGCACCCGTGAACTTCCCTTAACTCACCAACAAATGGCGAAGGACAAATAGCGGTGACACAACGATTCTGTCGAACTGAAGAAAGCCCTGCCATTAGAAAAATGCCGCACCGTGTGCCACATGATATGTCGGGCTGTACCGCGTATTTCCAAGAAGGACACAGCAATGGCGTAGCGCTCCGAGTAATACCGAGACAGGCAGAAACTCGGAAAGCATGCGTACAGCACATAGCGGACTTGTGACCGACTCTGTCCTACATGGTCCCTGATATCCTGACAGTAAGTCATAAAAATAAATTGCAGCCCTGAAACTCTGTGCGTATGTCCTGATATTTTGATTAACAGTCTACTTGAAAGTATCAATCTTCGTAAGTGCCATGTCATTACTGCTAACAAAAGATTCTACGGATGCAGCAAATCTTTTTTTCTTGTAGCTAGCACGTGTGAGGTGCACTGCGGTAATGTATTTCAGCACATATTTGAATCTTTAATTTCTCCTTGTGTCCACCTCATGTCTGCCATGAAGATTTTCATTCATCGACAGTTGCCTGCTTTCAAAATTTGCTACCCACTCTCTCTTGAGTAGATTGCCTCGTCATTAAACAAGCCTGAAGTAGAATGGAGAGATTGGCAGTTGCTGCCATGAGGAGGTGTTTGCACTTAAAAGAAAGGTTTATTATTGAATTGCTTCTCAGATCAACTAAACAATTAGTCCAAATGCTGCGGTTTACAATTTTATAGCTAGAGAGTAATTTTAGTGCATTTTAAATCTTAGCAATATTATCATGAATAACAACAGGCAGAACGATTACAGATAAGTGTGAACAGAGAGTACATATTAAAATTCTACAGTTTGCTTATATTCTTTTAGTGTATAACCTGACTTTTTGCACATCACTGGAGGCTCTCACTCTAGATGGGATCTGCATCACACTAGGGATAAACGAATGGATGCCTAGACAGATGGATGGATGAGTGAATGAATAACTGACACTCGGCAAAAGTTATCTTGTTTTCAGTGACTGATCAATAAAAGACCCTCTGCTTTTGGAGTCAATGGTTACACCAAAATTCATGAATTTTGGTAAAAATAGCACAGTGAAATGTATCTATATCAAATGCTTTGGTGACATAAATCTGATTCTTCATTGATGTAGTACAGAGTCCATTCTTTATGGCCCTGAATCACCATTTATAGTGCAACAGTCCCTGTAATGATTGGATGATTCAGTTGCCTTCTGCCTGTCTGGAATAGAGTTTTGATGCAACAATGCAGCATCCCATTCATTACCATTGATTTCCTCACACATAAAAATCATGTCTGTCTGCTTATGAAACTAAATTTCTGTCATTACTAATTAGAACTCATAACATATATATGATCTCATATGACTCTTTTATATCAATTTATCGCTTAACACAACCGAATATATGGAAAGCAAATACGTTTTCAGAACTATATACTAGTGAGTAACTTCA
Source organism: Schistocerca americana (assembly GCF_021461395.2). Lineage (NCBI taxonomy): Eukaryota > Metazoa > Arthropoda > Insecta > Orthoptera > Acrididae > Schistocerca > Schistocerca americana. The sequence goes on from NC_060123.1 coordinate 318,556,880, forward strand.
AGAGTAAGCCTTGCTATTTGTTTCTGCACAACAGCAGTAGTCTTAGGCCAGGTTGGGCATGCATGAGGGTGCAGTGAGTTTTATGTTGGTGAGTTTTATGTTGGAGTATGGGTGAGACAAAGTCATTGTTATGGCATGTGTCTCGGATGTTCTAGTATGACTGCTGTTAGTTGTAAGACTCTCAGTATGTTAGTACGCCACTGGTCTCCCGTGTTTATTGTTTAGAAAGTGCAAGTATGGTTTGTATTACATGTAGCACTGCCAGTATGATAATGCCACACTGATCGGTCGTATTTATTGTGGAGACTGTACCAATATGGTCTGTATTATATGCAACACTGGCCATACTGAGTGTAACTTACTAGGGTATTGAGTATTATGTGTAGGGCTGTCAGTACATTAGTGCCAAATTGTTCTGCCTCATTTATGGTGCAAAGTGTATTAGTAGGGTTATTATGTGTATGGCTGTCAATGTAATCCTGCCACAATGGTGTGTCATATTTATTGTGTGTGATATTCTAGTATGGTTAATATTACTTGCAGCGATCTCTCTTTAACAGTGCCACACTGGTCTCTGACACTTATTGTGTAGTCTGTACTACTATACACAGTATTAATTCTAAGGCTGTCAGTATAGCACTGCCAAACTGGTCTGTCGAGTTTGTTGATTAGAATGTGGTAGTGTATTTAGTATTATGTATGGGGATATCGGTGCATCAGTGCCATATTGCTCTGATGTGTTTATTCTGTAGAATATACTGGTGTTGTTAGTACTATGTGCGGGGCAGTAATTTTAATTGTGCCACACCTGATTGGTATAGCTATTACACATGCTGCACTAGTATGATCTGGATGACTTGTAGGGGTGTTAGTATATTAATTTCATGTTAACAGACTGTTCTACCATAATTACTGTGTAATGTTGGCTTGTATTACTTGTAGGGATCTCAAAATAACAGAGCCACACTGGTCCTATACATTTATTGAGCAGAATGCTCTAGTATGCTTAGTAATATGTGTGGGGCTATAGGTTAACTGTGATGCACTTGCTTGCCTTGTTTATCATGAAGGCTAGACTAGTGTGGTTATTGTTATTTGTAGGGTTGTCAGTATATTAATGGCACATTGGTCTGCCATGTTGTTTGTGTAGAATGTGCTAGTATATTTAGTATCACATGTAGGGCTGCCAACGCTATTGTGCAAATGTGCCACATTCTTTGTTGGGATGTATTAGGATGGTTAGCAATACGTACAGTGCTGTCAGTCTAATAGTGTTGCACAGGTCTATGGTGTTTGTTGCATAGTTTATACTATTATGGTTCGTATTATGTGTAGGATGGTCAGCATAATAGTAACGCCCTCTTCTGCCACGTTTCTTGTACAGTATTTACCAGTATGGTTTGTATTATGTGGAGACTTGTCAGTATGTTAGTGTCACATTGCTTTGCCATATTTATTGTGTAGAATGTAAGAGTATGATTAGTTTTATGTTTAGGGTTGTCAGTGTATTAGTGAAACATGGTGTTTGAAGAAATAAATGACAGACATGATAGATATGTTGTGAAAATGAAATAGAAGATGTAAAACAAAAGTAATCTTTGCTGCCATATTAGGACTTTTTTTTAGAGAAGGTGAGTAGACAGCTTCTATGGTGGGCAGTGGGAGATGTACTGCTAATGATCAGATGTGCCTACAGTTAACCATCATTGTTGTAGCAGGGCAAGTGGTTTCCTGGTGGTGTTCTGGAGTCTAAGTACCATCACGAAAACAGCAATGTTAAATACCTTTTTATTCCATAACAAACTACAGCAGTCATAACTGTTCTAAAAATCGTCCAAGCCCTCACTCCACCGATCCTTCCCTGCACCAAGTCACAAGCTGTGCTTGGACATTAAAATGTGCTTAGTTCACCAACGATCTTTGTCATAGACAATGTCTGGCATCCAGTGAAGTGATGTGGTCAGCATGGCAGCAGAAAAGCTGGTTGGGGAGGAAACGGCATTGTGGACAGTTGTGTCAGCTAGACCATACACACAGCTCGGTGTGAGGCACACCAGGACATACAGAATCAAATTGTTGTTCCCAGCATGGTCGATGGCACCTCACAGTGGTGACATGTGTCTGCACAACCAACAATGGACTGGAAAATCGTTTGCCTCCGCAAGTTGTGATGGATAGAAACATTCTTTGCTTGCACATGTAGTGATGGTAAGGAACTCTGACGTGGCTGTGGCATGAACCATGGTTCTCCAGGGTAAGAAGTCAACAGCAGTTGGCAGTTAATCAGCCAATGGTCCACTGGTTGGTAGGCACCAAGTCGGCAGCAGTATGGACGGCAGGCCCACAACGTTTGGAGTTAGAGTCAGGTGACAGCAGCATGCTGACATAACTGAAATCGTAGACTAGTGTAGACTTCCACTCAGAGCTGACTTTAGGAGTGATTACCTTATGCTTGTCTAGAACCAGTGATACATACGAAAGCCATATCCACTATTGTTTCTGAAATGATGGAAATGGAAATTCCTTGTGGTTAGGGCCTCCAATCAGGTAGACCATTCGCCTGGTGCAAGTTTTTCGAATTAATGCCACTTCGGCAACTTGCGTGTCAATCTGAAATGATAGTTTTCCCCTCTACATCACAACAACATTGAGAGATTATAATGCCATTGACCCAGATTTCCTGTCGAGTCAGCAGCTTCACAACACTTGAGGTGCCGTAATGATGTAGTAACCTCTCCTTTCAGAAATCTTGGGGAGCATCTTCTGTAATTTCAGCATATTGTCCTCTGCAAGAACAACCAACTATTGAGGTTACCAACTATTGAGGTTACACTGTTTAAGAGTAACGGAATCCTTCACTTCAGGTTGAAGCATTGCGTGCATAAAACAGACTCGAAATTCTTGGCAATCAGTGTCTATAAGTTGAAGTGTGGGCACTGTGCAAAAGATTACATAGGTCAGAGAGGCAGAACCTTTGAAAAACTTTCTAAACATCACTTAGTATCCTTAATATTATAAAAATGGATGCAGGAACGTATGTATGTACGCATGTATATGTGTGTATGTTCCATGTCTCCTCATAAACCACTGAACCGATTTCAAGCACATTTGTTAGACATGTCATTTACTCTCAGCCAACTATTTCTGTTGGGGAAACAATCACCTACCTTTCATAGTTCAAGATATATAACATCTTAAAAATGAGATGCCTAAGAAATCTGGCATTGTACACGACGTTTAAATTTATTATTGCACAAGTACATAGTAAAATACAATAGTTACCTGCAATACATATTTATTAAAGAAACTGTAACCCTTCGTGAAGTCATTCCACTTATCCCTAAAGGAGACTTTCTCATATGATAAACTAATATAATAAAATAAACCAATCCGTATGAAGAAATTTGGCCGATTGTACAGTTCCTATGCAGAACAAAGTTATCGACTGAAGAACATGTTCAATAAAATAAAAGTATTATATCAGCTGTAGATGAATATTTTGTAGGTCTTCTAGAATTTCACTTCAGGTATGAAATCTGCTCACGGCAGAATCGTAGGGCAAGGCCTGTTGAACTGAAAGATGATTCTGTTGTTAAAACGTAATCTTGTATTTACCTAAAAGTTAGTCGTTCAGTGCATGTCCGATAAGTTTCTACATTATTCCTGTGTTCGCTGGACGTTATTTGGTTCAAATGGCTCTGAGCACTATGGGACTTAACATCTATGGTCATCAGTCCCCTAGAACTTAGAACTGCTTAAACCTAACTAACCTAAGGACAGCACACAACACCCAGCCATCACGAGGCAGAGAAAATCCCTGACCCCGCCGGGAATCGAACCCGGGAACCCGGGCGTGGGAAGCGAGAACGCTACTGCACGACCACGAGATGCGGGCTGGACGTTATTTATCCACCACTAGTTGCCGTATTGTAAAGAAAAGCCAGTTCTATGTAAACCAAACAAATCCTAAGAAGGTTCATCATGACATCTATATAAACAATAAACTTTTGATTTGAAATTACAGAAATTCGGTACTTTGAGAAATTAATATAACGCAGTCCGGTAATGGAAATTGAAAATTGTCTACGTTAAGGCCAAGGTATCTTTGAGTAAAAGTTTATTTCAATCATTTTCATTGACCACAACAACTTTTTCTTCAAACAGCACCAGTGTCTCCTAAGATGTCAACTATGCTGAATGCAAATTATTTATATATTATGGGTTATTTTCATTATATTCATTATTTTGTAAAAGACTAAAGCAAACGCGACGAAAATTTCAATTTTAAATTTTGTTTCCATACAGTAGTAAAATTTATTGACAGCTATTTCCGAAAACCTCATTTTCGAACTCGCATTGAAAGTCAAGGGAAAAGAATGAACTTTATTCTACGTTTCCTGGCCACACTAACTGCCGCAGCTGCCTGTGGAATAACAGTGTCTACACAGACAAGAAATGTATTGTAGAATGCTATCAAGCCCATATTAGGTTCGTGGCAACGGTACCAGCTAATAAAGAATGTTCAGGTCAAAGCTAAAAACCCAAATGAATCTCTGACAGCGATTATCTGGGAATATTGCCCAAGACAACATTTTCATTATGTTCTGACGAAACAGAACTCACCTCGATTATTAATGAGCCTGCGGGATTAGCCTAGCGGTCTACGGCGCTGCAGTCATGGACTGTGCGGCTGGTCTCGGCGGAGGTTCGAGTCCTCCCTCGGGCACGGGTGTGTGTGTTTGTCCTTAGGATAATTTAGGTTAAGTAGTGTGTAAGCTTAGGGACTGATGACCTTAGCAGTTAAGTCCCATAAGATTTCACACACATTTGAACATTTTCGATTATTAATGACTGTGATCATCTAATAAAAGTGGGGAACCCTGACAAGTCTTGGTGGTGGTGGGTAGTGTTTAACGTCCCGTCAACAACGAGGTCATTAGAGACGGAGCGCAAGCTCGGGTTAGGGAAGGATTGGGAAGGAAATCGGCCGTGCCCTTTCAAAGGAACCATCCCGGCATTTGCCTGAAACGATTTAGGGAAATCACGGAAAACCTAAATCAGGATGGCTGGAGACGGGATTGAACCGTCATCCTCCCGAATGCGAGTCCAGTGTGCTAACCACTGCGCCACCTCGCTCGGTGACAAGTCTTCCCTAATTTCACACGTACGTAACTTTTGAGGTAACTGATACCGAAAATATTTAACGTTTATTAGAGTCAACTGAAAGGTACGCTCACACACCCAAGCAAGGTTCATGAGACTATGAAAGTTTTAGTTTTCACACAACTATCAGAACCATAATAGCTTACCTGTAACAACATATTTCACCAAACACACGGGACAAGTTCTGGTGGGCTACTGTCTGCTAACGTAATGGGAGAAACAGCACAGCGTGCGTATTCGATCGACACAGGACAATAAACCACAAGAAAATTAGCACAAAAATGAAAACACAAGCAAATCTAGATAAAAACTCACCAATAACACGAATAAATACGCAAAAGCTATTAAAAAGCAAATGAAAAACAAAGACTGATTAGCTATGGCTTCATTAGCAGTTATTTGTGATAATGAGGGCGGTTTCGGAAGTTAATGGGTCAGCAGAATTACAACTAGTAAAAAATAGTTTAACGAAAGAAACGACTTTTAATTACAATTCTGAATATTACGGAAAAGGCTACAGTTCATTGTGACAGTTTGCAGTTATGTAAAATCAGTGACAGTGAGGGTCTACCACTGCTTTTCCGAAAGGTCTTTTCAGCATTATTTGGAAGAGCTGTTTGAGAGGGTTGAGCTTTTTATCGATGTTTTCGGAGTCAGTGCCAACTTACAGGTTGACAATTATCGAATTATATGGGAAAAAACGTAAATTACTTACTATATTCAACATGTAAACGTCACTACAATTATTAGGATTTAGGTTATGGCACGTTCGATATGCCTGCCATCATTAGCGGGGATGTGGAGGAGAGGAATAGCGAAATTCTGCATGAAAGGTTGAAGTGTTGGAACATCGATGCTGTCGATGACATACTGAATGACTGTTTTCAGATCAGCGCGATTTTGGGGTTATTTCTGTACACCTTGTCTTTAATACAGCCCCACAAAGAGCAGTCGTATGCGATAAGATCCGGAGACGCCGGCGGCCAATCGAGGCCAATGCCAGTGAGCTTTGGGTACGCCAGAGCCAGAATGCGATGCCGGAAGTGCTCCTCCAGGGCATCAAACAGTCTCCTGCTTCGATGAGGTCGAACCCCGTCTTGCATGAACCACATCTTGTGGAAATCAGGGTCACTTTGGAAAATGAGGGTCAAATCAACTTCCAAAACCTTCACGTACCGTTCGGTAGTCGCTGTGCCATCAAGGAATATCGCACTGATTATTCCGTGGCCGGATGTTGCACACTACACAGTCACCCGTTGTGGCTGAAGAGACTTTTCGATCACGAAATGCGGATTCTCAGTGCCCCAAATGTCGGTCCCCTGTAGCTGAGTGGTCAGCGCGACAGACTGTCAATCATTATTCTACTATTATTATTTCAAAAGCAACATTCTGTAGAGCAATGTAAAAGTTGTCACTGTATTTATAATAATTATTGTTAGATAGGGAAAGCAGGTTTGTAATCATGTAAAACTTCCAGGAAAGTCCCTTTGCAACGGAACTGACTCGGTGGGAAACTGGAGTTAACATCTCAAAAATGTACGGGATAACATGCGGTTCCCATTCATTGAAACGTCTTGGCTCAAAATTTTCTAGGTGTTGAACCGCACGTGTCGCATTACACGCCCTAAATTAGACACTTGTGATCCTTTGGTTAAATTGTCTGGCTGATGGCAAGTTTGCGAAATAAAAAGTTAATATAACATATAATAACGGTAATAATAATATCGGGAACTAAATTAACGACCCTTAAATCATGTAGGCCACACGGTTGCGATTTGGTTAGAATAATGTTTATTCAGAAAGAAAACAAATAGCGAAAGTGGTCGTATTTAGAGTTACTGTTACACTCGAATCCGTATTCATTTGACACAGTTCGATCATTCACAATCTCATCGCGTATAAGTTCGATACTCCACCTCGTAACTATGCGAAAAGGCGCGCGGCTGCTCACCGCTCAGAGACTAAGTCCCGCGATACCACACAATGCGAAATATTCTTAGTCGTTTCACTTCCGAGCTGCCTAAAGACCGACTGTCCGCTTTCGCGTCTCAATCCGAACCGTACCCTTTGGCGTCTCCAGCTGAACTGTCCACTTTCGCCTCTGCAACAGCACACCCTCTGCCCGTCCCAGTTCGCATTTCCCGCGCGCCGAATACCCTCGCTCAACTGACCAGGGCACTTCGCTTTCCTGAAGCCGTGCATCTGGCTACAGCTCATTCTACATTATTTTACATTTTTAACATATTTAAATAATCAAAGCTTGACCACTTTCACGTTCTCAATAAAGTAACAATAATATCCATTACATAATAAACGTTAACTTAATTTAAATAAAACCAATACAATTTCGTTCTTAACTTTGAATGCCACGGTCAGTAGCCTTGCACCCATGTGCTTTCTGATAAATAAATAAAGAACAAAAGTAACTATTATGCACTAAACTATACAACAAATATTCTGTTACCTAATGAGCAAATAAGGTGTCAACCTGTCATCGTTCAATGTCTTTTGTGAGGAGGAAAATGATGATCTGACGCTTAAATGAAATTACTGAAAATTTAATTTTGCTATATATTTAAAGATATGAAGTTACGGAGTTGATATTTACAACGTTTGTCGTTTTAATGATGCGCTTCTATATGAAATGTCGATCGTTAAAATCGATCAAAGCGTCCATATTTTAACATTGATGTCTTTATTACAAAATTTGTTAATTTTACTTTAAATCCTAAACTATTATAGATATGATCAATATTCAAGTTTTATTGAGATAACTATTAAATTTTATGAAGGATGGTGGATTAAAATTACTGTGGCTTCATTCCTTGCATTACTAGAGAATTAAATAGTTTCCATAAATGTTTGCCTTTGTAGTTTATCTTAGGCGTGCCATATTTAACACTGCTACGCCTCCTTGGCCACAAACGGCTTCTACTGCGTTTCCCTGTCATGTAAGTTCTCATCTGTCTCACTCGCACACTACAGCGCTTGGGCCTGAACAGACAATAGACGCCTGTGATCTGCGCCCTTTGTGCCACGTGGTCCTGGACGGCAGGGTTCGTTTCACAATTCCTGTAGGCTGACTCTTTTGGCCATATATTTAAATGAGAGAGCAATGCTCGTTAATTTACAGAATAGAAAAGATGGATATGGCGGTCGAACAGCAAGGTTTCTGTGTGACAAGGGTCATTCGGTGGCTAGCAGGCAAAGGGTGTACTTCTTACGAACCGAAAGAGGTGAGAAGAACTGCAATATTATATAATATAGCCTCCAGTGCAGAAGTAATTCGGCTTATTATTCATGACATACTTTGGTTAGTTCTGTAGTATGAAAATCCGACGCTAAGAAGAGAATTTTCAAAGCTTGTTACAAAGAAAGGGCCAAGATACATTTATCGCCTTTTCTCACTAGCACAGAAGGTCGACGTTGCCCCGCACCTTCAGCTGAAATTATTGGTTGAGCACTGTACAACTTCATGAACCAGTTATGTGGTTTCGTTTACAATAATAAGTTCGTTTTCTGTAAACTTTATGTTGAGCCACAGTATTTTGTCCTTAGTCATTTACCTAGGCAGTGTCCTATCTCAAATACCATTATGAATCCGGGTATCCTGTTTTATTGAATCGAAAATCAAATATGTTCCTTAGCAAAAGTTAATGATCTTTGTAGATTTGTAAAATACAGAGTGGTTATAATTAAAGTTAAACTTTCAAACCGCTGTAGAAAGAACACCCCTGGTCAGAATGAATTGGAACGGAATATTATTTGAAAAGGGGGAAAGCGTATGGCAGAAGAAAAATATATTGTTACACAATGTAGCAATAGATTGGACAGCAACAGATGGCGCTGTAAGCATAATATTGGTCGACTACAAATACGAAATGAATAATACAACAATGCCTAAGGTGTACGTTTGACACTAAATAAACTGTACTACTCAGTGTGCTAGGGTGTGCAGGTGTGACATGGTTAGTTACGTAAGCTCATCCACCACAGCAACGTCATATCACATCGGATGGGAAAAATCGGTTTTTAATTGTCCTGAGGCCAAACACCGCATGAAAAGCATCAATCAAAATCGAATCGGATTATTAAATTCCTTGAGACTGGCGGAAAACGTGTTCAGTATGCTGTCCACCGTTTTCTGAAACAACTTGAAATCGAGAAACAGCATGTTCCATAACTGATCGAAGTGTTTCCGGGGTCACGCTCAGAATGTGTTACGCAATGCGTGCCTTCAATGCAGCTAAGTTTGCAATCGGAGCACTAGACAAAACATCTTTCAAATAGCCCCACAGCTAGAAGTCACACGGATTTAGATCAGGTGATCGGGACGGCCAGGCTGTAGGAAAATGGTGGATGATAATTCTAGCGTTTCCGAAATGGCACTTCGGCCGCTGCTTAACTGGATTTGCAGTGTGCGGAAGAGCGCCATCTTGCATTAAAATGATCCCATCCACGCTGCTGGAGAGCTGGAATGAATCCTTCTGAATCTGCTGACTGTGTTCATCTCCTCGTCTCGATCTACGATTTTTACTCCCCACACTTCCATCCAATACTAAATTGGTGACACCATGTCGTCTCAGACCGTGTCTTATCGAAGGATTCATTCATCTAGTCAGGTTATACCATATTTCCAATTCCATTGAGTACCTCCTCATTGATTACGTGGTCTACCCATCTACTCTTCAAGATTCTTCTGTAGCATCACATTTCAGAAGCTCACATTTCAAAAGTTGCTATTCTCTTCTTGTCTAACAGGGGGAGGCCGCCAATTGTGAAATTCAGATTCGATTCATACTGCGCATAATAAAAGCTCATGGCCAGAGTTGTAATGTGGCATAGCACCAAGATGCACTTCTCAGCCGTTGCCGAGAAAATCGACAGTTAATATAAACCGTTGCGGTGAAATACTCTCTACGATTAATAATTTTCTAAAGCGTCATGGCGCAGCGGTAAGCGCTCGCGTTTGTAATCTGAAGGTCGCCGGATCGACTCTCGCGCCATTTAACATTATTTTTAATTATTAGTTCTTTGTATTTCATATATATATATATATATATATATATATATATATATATATAAACTATTAATGAATTGCTTATGCATGTTGGTGAAGGCGGATCACTCTCCAATTGCACCGCCTCCATTTTTCCGTTTGTTTAACAGGGTGTACCAAAGCTCTCACGTCCGCACTGATTTTCGACGATGTTATAACTTGCGCTAGGGACCGCATCTACCTTCTTTCGAAGCTAGCAGGCAACTACGCTGTTATGCGGCGGCTCGTTTCGGCCCATTCAACATCTGTCCTTCAAGTGTAACGAACGAGTAACGGAGTTTATATTTCATACCTGCCACAGCAAATTTGTGTTCGTGGGGTTTCTATTCTAATTCGAACGTTTGACTTACGCTATACGTATTCGTTTCGGAATATCGTTTCTACGTCTTCCGTTAACTATACGTGGTTAACATTATGAAGACAATTAATAACATTTGTGAAATACAACTTTGTTTGCGGAAAACATAATGATGTTCGAAGTCGCCAGTTTTTCCACGACAAACGACGTTCAACAACTTATTATATGCATAATTGTTGCAACTGATTGCCGGGAATTATATATATATATATATATATATATATATATATGTGTGTGTGTGTGTGTGTGTGTGTGTGTGTGTGTGTGTGTGTGTGTATGTATACACACATTTGAATTATAAAAAACAAAAATGGTTGAATGGTGGGAGATTCGACCCGGTGACCTTCGGATTACGAACCCGAGCGCTTACCGCTGCGCCACGACGCTGTAGAGAATTATCAATCGTAGAGAGTATTTCACGGCAACGGTTTATTTTAACTGTCGATTTTCTCGACAACGGCTGAGAAGTGCATCTTGGTGCTTTGCCACATTACACCTCTGGCCATGAGCATTTATTATGCGCAGTATGAATCGAATCTGAATTTCACAATTGGCGGCCTCTCCTTGTAAGCTGTTTATCATCCATGTTTCACTTCCATACACGACAACACTCCAAACAAATACTTTCAGAAATACTTTTAACACTTCAATCTATATTCGATACTAACAAATTTGTCTTCGTCAGAAACGCTTTTCTTTCCATTGCCAGTCTACATTTTTGTATCCCCTCTACTTCAGCCATCATCAGTTATTTTGCTGTCCAAATCACAAAACTCAAGTACTGCGTTAAGTGCCTCGTTTCCTAATGCAGTTCCCTCGGCTTCACCTGATTTATCTTATATCCTCCTTTCAAGACACTGTCCATTCCGTTCAACTGATTTTACCAGTCCTTTTGCTGTGTCTGACAGAACAAGTTGTAAATAGCCTTTCGCTCCCTGTGTTTTGCCCTTGCTACCTTCAAAACTTCAAAGACAGTCAACATAGTAAAAAGCTGTCTCTAAATCTACAAGTGCTATAAACATGAGCTGAACTTTCCTTAACCTATCTTCTTAGCTACGTCGTAGGATCAATATTGCCTCGCACTGTTCATACATGGATCACAGTTAACTCTAAACCTTCTTTACAATACTCTCTAGGCTGCTATTCTCTGAAAGCATTGAAAACCGAACATGTGAGAGACGTGGACTTGATCCCTATTGCTCCTTGACTCTTCCGTAAATTACAGTTTAGTTTTTACTAACCGAAATACCAGCACATGGATTTTGATATCTTACACTTAGGCCTGTGTCTTTAGGGCCCATTTTTCCTTCGAGAATAATTTCATATACGTGATGACTGCTACGTATTTGTAAAAGTTCTTGAGTTAAAATACACTGAGTAAGATAATTCACAGCATTTGATGCCGCCATGTCGAAATAGAGAATTTTATACACTTTTTTCCCCACTTTCAGATCGCAGTGTAGGCACTCAATCAAATTGTTCAGTACCACAACATGAAAGAATCACAGAAAAACATTCTACTTTATTGTTATCTTTTCTTGGTGGTATTAATTTACAGTCCCAAATGTCAGCAGCAGCCTCCGGTTTATTATTCTTAATTGGTTACTGATTTCAGTAGCCTTTCTCTCATGGCGTTTATCTTGCATCTTGTGAACAGAAGTCCTGTTGAGAAGTCCTGTTGACTGCCAAATCTTCGATATCTTGACGTAGAGCTACGACTTATCTATCAGAATGTGAACAGGTGTCCAAGGCAGCTGAAGGATTTGTAGTAATTTCTTCTGACTTCCTTTTTTTAGTTGTGGAGCTGGAATTTTTGAAACAGTGTATCAGCTGATGTTCATGAAGTTTCTTCGAAATCAAGTATCTCTTATTTAATACTACTAAAGTTTGACGTTACAAATTCCCAGGCCAACCTTGCAAAAAATGATGAGATAATCTGAACGATAACAATTTAACCGAGCGATATTTGAGAAAACTGTCAGCACTGAATATATAGTGGATTTTTCTATTCCGATACTTCCAGATGTAATATGTAACATTTATGTTACAAATTAAATAAACTATTTACCCAACTGCAGAATTTCAAATTCGCTTCGATATCTCCTCTTCCCAGCTGCTGTGTCATTTCACTCTTGACTCTCAGCGAGATTTTTGAGCTGAAACTTTCTCAAACGTGCGACATAAATTAGCACTTCTTAAGATGTGTTTACCTAAGTCAACTTTTGCGACGTGGAAGGAATCTACATTCATGATGGACGATCCACTCTCCAATAGCACAGTATTGTGCGATTCACAAGACGTTCTGTTACACTGACTTAAGGGTTACCTTTATGGATCCATTGCTCTCACAAGCGGGACTACGTGAGGCCATTCAGTACAGTAGCAAGAGTCACTGTTCGATGGCGGAGACCTATTAAACTCCCACATTTCTCTCGATAATACGTTACGTATAACAAGGGAAACGATCGGATAAAAATATCTCGGATTCTGGCTTCCGACAGAGACAAAGTTAACCTGTATAATGTTCGGTCGTTGTTCCCCGAACAATCCGCCTCCAACCTGTCCTACACCGGCGTTGAAAAACATTAAAAATACAATTCAAATTATGTATATTATAAAGAGACGGATCGCTGTTCTCTTTAAATAATGAATTTTTAGTGAAATAGGTAATTATTAAGCCAGAAAATTACAATTCTTCCTAATTTTCATGTTGACATCACAAACTCTCTTGAACGAAAAACAAGAGGTAGATCTATGATAAGTGAAGTAGCCCCTGTCACTTTTCTCAGCGTTACTTTAATATTTTCTACAGCTTCTGGAAACTTCGATGTATTTAGTTCAATTATAAAGATGTTCTTGGTTCGCTGAGAAGTAATACGGTGCTTCCCGTAATTTTGTGAATAAATTGTCCTCTTAAGAAGTATAATTACGAACAACAGCTAAAAGAGAAAAATTTAAAGAAAAAAAAAATAAAAGTTTCATTGGCCTCTTGAATAGTTGGAGTTATCGCGCCAACAGCATACGCTGAAAAGATTTTACTATATTGGGGGTTCATTCTTCTCACAGCATAACGTATTTGCATCAGCTTTTAGTAAGAGGTCACACACCGTGAAACAAGAAATTGAAATTTTTTACAAGTATTTCATTAAAATCTTTGCAACCATGGTAAATTATTGGGAGATAACTTGAATAAGCGCTTAGGTGCCAAGTAAGCTAGTCATGACAAAACTGATTTATCTTTCCAGCGCTTCATGAGAACTTGATAGTGGAATTGGTTTAGGATCTCTCCATGCTCATTCGGGCACCGCTCGCTCAAAACAAAAAATTGCTAAAAACAAAAACTGGAGCGAGTGTCATTACCGTACATTTTATGTTGCTGTTGTGTTATAATACTTCAAGTGATTTAGTTGCAGAGACCATGTTTCAAGTCTGTAAGTCATAAATGTGTTTAAAGTCTGATGTGAATTTACAGATTTTCATGCGCTCAGCACCAGTTTCCTACTGAATGGAATTGTGTGGCATAAAAATCTTAGAGAAAGATTGAATACAGTTAGCAGATTGTTGAAGGGTCGCAGAGCATAGAGTACCATCGAGAGCTGCATCAAACCACTCTTCAGACAGATGACAACCACACCAACAATATGTCTGTACCCAAAGTATATAAATTCATAATCTGTCCTAATAATAATTTGATTTATAAAGTCACCATACTTCGTCTATTCGACACATCACTTTCTTTTATGTTTTGTTATAAAAAATGTTGTACATAGCAATAAAAAGAAATAGTTATTGCTTGATGAACCGGTGTGTGGCAGTGAGTGACTGACATTTGGCCCCTGGTTTATCAGGCAATGCCAAGTCAATGACTCTGTTGACGGATGGCGTGCAGGCACGAGGGACACTTGACGAACGCCACTCGTGTGGCTGGAGGATGGCATTCAAATAGCTCATGAAGGAATTCTTGGAACAGTCGAACGGGCAGTGGTATTGTTACATGAAGGCATGAAATGCAGCCCTCTCTTTAAAAAAAAAAAAGAAAAAAAAAAAAAGACACTCAAACAGCTGGCGGGACAATTTTTGCTCCTCTCGTTCTTCTAATTGCTTTAGAAGGTGGATGAAAGTCCATGTATAAATATTTCATAGCCTGGTTCATTTTGAAATAAATACGTACGCTTTCAATTCCATAGTTCATGAGAAAAAATCAAAAATACCTACAACCGCCAACGGGACATTTTTGTCCCATTGAATAATCTAGGCTCTGCCCATTGGTACACATTATTTGTAACCTACATTGTGTCTGCTGCTGCAAAGGAGATATGGAGCTAAATACAACATCTGTTACAGAATAAAACTGTATATCGATAAAACAAAGAGGTACTTTAAGGTAGCCGGTCGCGGTGGTCTAGCGGTTCTAGGCGCTCAGTCCGGAACCGCGCGACCGCTACGGTCGCAGGTTCGAATCCTGCCTTGGGCATGGATGTGTGTGATGTCATTAGGTTAGTTAGGTTTAAGTAGTTCTAAGTTCTAGGGGACTGATGACCACAGATGTTAAGTCTCATAGTGCTCAGAGCCATTTGAACTTTAAGGTAGAGCAGCTTGGCTTTTCTTCACGGTCTCACGGATGACCAAATGTTAGCCTTGATAAATAATGCGATACGGGAGAAGTTGAATTCCAAGTAGAAGATATTAACGGTAATTCAACTGACGTTCTTTGTGATACGAAACAGAATACAGCAGGGAGTCCGGATGACTCAAGGAGCAACGATGATGATTCGGATGGAATTCATGTATACACAGAAATATAAAACGAAGGAAGTAGAATTTTTTTAGGTCCTTGTTTTATTGATGAAACTGTTCTCAAACACATTAAAAATGTACTGAAACGGAGACGCATACAGCATTGTGAGATGAAGTATTGACACTACCATTGGTACAGTTTGATGCATTTCTTGCTACTCTGTATGGCAGGGACGCCGCTGAATCAGAAATAATAGAAGTGGAGCTTCTTTCATGACAGAAATGGAGAGTACAATTTTGCAAGTCTATGACATTACATAATTGATTCAGGGAAACCACAATGCACTTGAAGTTTGAGTTGTAATTGGAACTTTTGGGACAACTGAAAAACGATAAACTTGCTCTTGTGTCATACATATGCAAAGAGTTATAGCAAACCGTCAGTGCATGTACCTTTTTTTCTGGCATCAGTTTTCTAACTGATCTGGCGCAACCAACCACGAATCCACGAATTCCACTCTTGGGTCAACGTTTTCATTTCAGAGCTTGCAACTTACGTCCTCAATTAAGTGCTGGATGTATTCCAATATTTGTATTCTCCTACAGATTTTATTGTATTCAGCTCCCTTTGGTGGAAGGAAGATACTCAATGATGTCTTAACCGGTATCCTATCATTCTGTCCATTCTTCATGTCAGTGTTTTCCATATGTTCGTTTTCATCACCAATTCTACGGAGAAGCTCCTCATTTCCTTCTTCACCAGTAAACCTAATTTTCAACAGTTTCCTGTTGCACAACATCTCAGATGTTTCGATTCTCTTCTGTTCCCGTTTTGCCACATTCCGTACTATGTTGTGCTCTAAATGTACATTCGCAGAAATTCCTTCCGCAAATTAAGGCCTACGCTCGATACTAGTAAACTGTTGTGGGTTGGCAGGAGAGCCAACACCGTGTTATTAAAAGCCGAAAGGCACGCGTTTTAGCTCACGCAGGCTGGCGTGAGGTCTGGAACAGGACAGGGAAATTAGAATTTAGAAAAACGGACGTAGCTGGTGGAATACTTAACTTTAATCCATTAATGATGAGCGTCGTCTTTGACTGTACATTATTCACAATATCAATAGTAACGGAACATGGTGCCTTGCTAGGTCGTAGCAAATGGCGTAGCTGAAGGCTATGCTAACTATCGTCTCGGCAAATGAGAGCGTATTTTGTCAGTGAACCATCGCTAGCAAAGTCGGTTGTACAACTGGGGCGAGTGCTAGAAAGTCTCTCTAGACCTGCCGTGTGGCGGCGCTCGATCTGTAATCACTGATAGTGGCGACACGCGGGTCCGACGTATACTAGCGGACGGCGGCCGATTTAAAGGCTACCACCTAGCAAGTGTGGTGTCTGGCGGTGACACCACATAGACTACTTCTCTTCTCTTGGTGAGGAACGCCCGTTCTGCCAGTGCTACTGCACACTCCGTGTCAGAAGCCCCGTCGCGTCTGTGCAGTTACAAGGAACTGCCTTGGATGCCGTATTATCTAACTCGGTATGCACGTAACAATGAGTTCGCATTGTGGCAAAGTGGTAATTGCGGAACGACTTCAATGATTTATTCTCAGTTTGCTTATGTCGTATTTTCACATGTCGCCGCAGGACAGACGCCATTACTAGCGTGCCATTTGATGAGTATTAACATCAGATTTTGCGAGTATTCACTTGGAAAGTGACAAGATTATTGAACGGTTTCGTTATCTAGGAATAATAGAATCCGCGCAATAGACTCTGAACAGCTCTGATAGTATAACAGCTGATAGTAGCATTGCTTAGATAAACATTTGTCTGGAACTTCACGCTTTATCGTTTTCAGAATGTATTGAAAACTGTTATAGTAAACTGCATTTTCTATGAATCCCAGACATCGTCCTAAATCCTCAGCATAATGAACCTCAGTGATCAATAACTTTATTTCTCCATCAGAGTGGGCACAGTGAACTTTAATTACAGGTATCGCGTTTTTGCTAATCACTTTCTGGTTGCCAACATGTAGTTAGGGAGCCTGTGTTGAGAATGGCAACAAGAGAAAAATATTGCACCACCTCTCCACAGTAAAAATATCACCATCGCAAGGCATCAAGGAAAGCCAGTTATAACTGTAATAATTTTAGTTACAAGGTTCCAGTAGTCCAGTAGTCTAGATTTAGCGTCTTTGATTAATACTCAAAACGCCCTTAACCTCGGGTTCGAACTTTCCAGCGCTTAAATTTGGAATAAAAATCATGAGCAATAGCGGCTGAAGACTTCCGGCATAGAAAGTCACCGTCAATCTGCCAACAGCCTTCTCAAAGAGAAGGGACTGAGGTCCAGGGCATTCTCTTGCCCTTGGGGCGGGAAACTGACCCTGAAGGCGGAAGAATAAGCGCTGATGATTGGTCTGAGGATGCAGGAAGCAATTTAAATCACTGTATTAAAGACAAGTAATATGTGTACGCAGGAAATGTGTCCTCTTATTTAAAAAGCGTCATGACGATCTCTCCATTGGCATAAGATTCTGGACTAGTCCACCATTCGCATCTCTGGGAGGGCACTGCCAAGGGGGAGATAAACATTAGCAAAAGACTGGAAAAAGAAAGAAAGGATAACATTCTACGAGTTGGGGCATGGAATGTCAGAAGTCTGAATGATGTAGGGAAGCTAGTATATTTTAAAAGTAAAGTGCTAAGTCTCAGTCTACGTATAGTGTGGGTCAGCCAGGTCAAACGGAAAGAAGACCAGGACTTCTGGTCAGGTGAGTATAGGATAATATTAACAGCAGGAGAAAATAGCGGGCGTAGGATTCGGTGGGAATAGGAAGGTAGGAAGGAGAGTGAGTTACTGTGACAAGTTCAGTGATAGAGTTGTTCTCATCATATTCGACAGAAAATGAACACGGACAACGATAGTACAGGTATACATGCTGACGTCGTGAGCTGAGTATGAAGAGACAGATAAAGTGTATGACGATATTGGATAAGTAATGCAGTAGGGACGGAGAGATGAAAATCTAAGAGTCACGGGTGGTTTGAACGCAGTAGTATAGAAAGGACTGCCGGCCGCGGTGGTCTAGCGGTTCTAGGCGCGCAGTCCGGAACCGCGAGACTGCTACGGTCGCAGGTTCGAATCCTGCCTCGGGCATGGATGTGTGTGATGTCCTTAGGTTAGTTAGGTTTAAGCAGTTCTAAGTTCTAGGGGACTGATGACCACAGATGTTAAGTCCCATAGTGCTCAGAGCCATAGAGAAAGGACTAGTAGAAAGTTTTACGGGGGAATGTGGGTTTGGGACAAGAAATTAGAGGAAAACAAATTGAGTTCTGCAATAAATTTCACTTAGTAATACCGAATACGCTGGTTAAGAATATCAAGAGGAGGAGCTATACTTCGAAAATGTAAGCAGACTTGGGAAGATTTCAGTACTGGATTGCAAGGCAAACTCAGGAACAGAGAAAGTCTCCAATTGTGATTTAGCACTAATGAGGTGTAGGCAGAAGTCAGGAAGAATCAGTGCGTATAGAAATTGGATAGGCAGGTACTAAGAAATGAAGGGATACACTTGAAGTGCTCTGAGGTTATATAAATTGCCGTAATGAGTAGTTCAATAAGCAGATCAGTTGTAGACGAATGGACGACTCGAAAACTGTCAGTCACAGAAAAATATAGATACAAAGAACGCAACTGCAAAGAAACCATGGGGAACAGAAGAGACAATACGATGAAAGAACGAAGTACAAAAGCATTCAGGGAAATTAAGTTAACGCCGAAATATAGGTCACTTAGGGATGTAATAAACAAGAAGGTCAGGGAAGGTATGTCGAGGTGGCTGCATGAAAAATGTGAAGAAATCGAGAAAGAAGTGATTGTTGGAAGGATTGGATCAGCACATAGGAAAGTCAAAACAACCTTTGGTTAAATTAAAAGCAAAAATGTTAACATTAAGAGTGCAACAGGAATTCCGCTGCTAAATGCAGAGGAGCGAGAGGATAGGTGAAAAGAGCACATTGAAGGCCTGTATGAAGGCGAAGATTTTCTCTGGTGTGATAGAAGAAGAAACAGCAGTCGATTTAGAGCAGATAGGAGATCAAATATTATAATCAGAATTTAAACGAGTTTTGGAAGACTTAAAATCTGATAATGCAGAAGGAATAAAGAACATTACATCACAATTTCTAAAATCATTGGGGGAACTGGCAACAAAGGGACTGTTCACGTTCGTGAGCAGAATGTATGAGTCTGGCGATACCCCATCTGACTTACTGAAGAAGGTCATTCACATAATTTCGAAAATTACAAGAGCTGACAAGTGCGAGGATTATCGCACAATCAACTTAACAACTCATGTATCCAAGCTGCTGACACAATAATATGCAGAAGACTGGAAAAGAATACGAGAATGTGTTAGATGACGATCAGCTTGGCTTCAGTAGAGATAACGGCACCAAAGAGGCAGTTCTGACGTTGCGGTCGGTAAGGGAAGCAAGACTAAAGAAAAATTAAGACAGTATCATAGGATCTGTCAACTTGGGAAAAGCGATCGACGATGTCAAATATTGCAAAATGTTGGAAATTCTTATAAAAGTAGGAGTAAGCTGTAGGGAAAGAACGGTGATTTATGCAAGAGGCAAGTGGGAATTGTAGGACTGGAAGACCAAGAAACACTTAAAAAGATTTAACTCTTGGATGTAGTCTTTCACCCCCATTGTTAGATCTATACACCGAAGAAGCAATAACAGAAGTAAAAAGGAGGTTAAAGAGTGGAATTAAAATTCAAGGTGGAAGGATATCGATGATAAGACCCTCAGATGATATTGTTATCTTTGGTGACAGTGAAGAAGAATTACAGAAGCTGCTGAACGGAATGAACAGCCTGATGGATACAGAATATGGAGTGAACGAAGCAGATGGAATTAATGAATTCTGCTACCTAGGCAACAAAAGAAACCATGACGGATGGGGAAAGGAGTAAATAAAAACCAGGCTAGTACTGGCAAAAAGTGCATACTCGACCGAGAGAAATCTACTAGTATCGCACATGGGCTTAATTTGATGAAGAAATTTCTGAGAAAGTGTGTTTGGAGCACCGCATTATAAGGTGGTGAAACATGTACTGTGTAAGAAGAGAATCTGTACCATGGGGCGGTGGGGCTCGATTTCGCGTGCCTTGATTTCGGGCGTTATTCGCTGGCACTACTATTGGCAGCGCGAATCGATTGTATCTTGTCGCGGAGTATCTCTTGCACAGCGAGGCCTAAAGTGACCTTGAGCAGCGCTGAGCAGGCAGAAGGAGCGAGGCAGCGAGTGACGGGTGACTGGAGGGTCTCGCAGGCCGAGTTGTGGGCATATCTCGTCAGTCGCCCCTTATCTTTATGTCAAGACTTGGTGTAACTGGTGAAGTCGGAGTTACGACCCTGAGCTGAGTATGCAGTCCTTCTCTCCACGCCCATTGATTTGTCCGGCTTTTGATATTACATGCTGTGCGTGCCTGGCTGCTGTGAGCCCCACTGGATATTTCCAGGATTATCAAATATCTTCCACAGTGTGCGTTTATAATATTTCACACACTACGACACGCCCACTTCAATTCCCTGCTGGATTACTGAAATATGTGTTCGGGCATAATTATCTAAGCTAAAGCTTCGTTGCTTAAGATTATTTATATTTCTGATCAGTCGAGTATTTGGGTATATATGTAGGTGCCTGTATTGGGGATTTTGTGTGTAGGGCCTAAGATGGAGAGCTTCATTGTAGAGTATTTCTGCTGGCTATACACAGTGTGAAAGACTAAATTCAGTGGTTAACCCTAATGTTATAGTTTCCCACTGATATGGCCGTCGGCTTCCTTGTTCCGAAGTATTCTGGCAAACAGATTTGGCTACGTACCGTGTGAAAAAATTTTGCGTGTTAAATTGTGGTCTTAGTCTTTTTAAGGAGTTTGCATTTAATCTTCATTCTACACTAATCAAAAAAAGTTTTGCACCATCTCGGTTCCGAGAGCTTTTAATGAAATTAAAAAAAATAAAAAAAATAATTAATAGTTACCTTTTTTTTTAAAAAAAATATAACATTTTTGATTTTATTTTTCTTTCCTTCTGTACGTACGAACTTTGTTGTACAATAACGCTGTAGTTGGTGAGCGGTGCGGAGTGATTGTTGAGCGGCGCTCGGCGTGGCGCGTCGGCTCCGTGTAGGTCACCGCCCCCGGTGTTGACAGCTACGGCGCGGAAAGGCGTGTGGCTGTCAAGTCTGCTACGGGCTGCTGCGGTCGCTGCATGGCTGAGGTAGCCGGATGCGCGTTGTATATCAGCTCGCCCGTGTGACTTCTTGCAGTGCTCCAGCAAACATGCAACAAGTTCACAAACAGTGTACTATCCTTATGGGCATTTTTCCTGCTGTGGGAAAGAACGCACACAGTTATTTGCAGTTATTATTCAGTAGGCCTTCACTAGTCTGGTTTGCACAATGTTTCGTTGTCACAGTAACATGTTTTATGGGCACACAATATTTTTTCACCATGTCATGACTTGTCATTAATCACACGCAAGTTTTTACCTTAGGACGGAATGTACCTCTGTAGTCAATGCGCTTTCCTAGCGTCCCTTGACACACAAAGAGTTATAGTTTGAGACTAACTTGGTCCACCGTCCGTTATCGGCTCGCTGTTCGTGTCGTGCTAGTTCCTTGTCCATTTGCACACACGGCGATGATACAGTTTCTTATTGCTTGTTCAAAACAACCTCGTGACGTATTGCTGCAGGTTTAACAGTCACTGTCTGTCTCTGCCACACAATACTGCACACTTGTTTAAGTTTATTCATTTGCAATGTCCGTTTTGCAATTTTTGTAACAGCACATTCGTAACTTCTTTGTTCGCTCTTTACCAAGGAGTGTGATAATTGCGTACATGGTAACAAATATTAAAATTTCGTATTAGTTTGCCCAAAAATCATCTATATTTATGTTCGAGTAGATTTTATTTGTGCATTCCAGCCGGATTAAGGCATATTGTTCAATAACTTCTTTGAAATTATGTCTCAGTTTACTTGCAAGGTCCTACGTAACTACAGTGTAGTCTCTGTAGGCTAAAATTGACTTGGACTGTATCAGGCTAGCTCTTTTAACTGATTGGATCTGCACACGCTTCAATTGACGCTTCTTTGTGCGAAACTTTGCGTTACTTAAATTTGCAATAAGTTTGCCTCCCACGGTGCCCTCGGGTCACTACTGGGTGCATTATTCTCTTTGATAACACTGGTTTGAAAATAAAGTTCTCAGGGTCTCATATTATTGATATTATTCTGGGTTCTAATCTGTCAATCTGACAGCTACACACACACACACACACACACACACACACACACACACACACATATATATATATATATATATATATATATATATATATAAAATAGAAAAGACTGTACCAAGGAATATTTCAAGTTTGACACACATATAGAATATTATGCAGTACACAGACTAATCACTACTAAAATGTTCCTCCTGACTGATCTCTGTCACAATTTAACACTACAAATAATTGCACTAATCAGGTTATCTGTGCAGACATTTAGAGCGTGTTTAAGCTAACACTAATTAAAAGAAGACATAACACAAATATTCATAAACAAAAGAGAAAGTCAATCATATTCTTATAACTAAATACTTCTACACTAGTACATTATCTCTACGGATCACACATCATTAATGTTCATTCATTTTCAAAAGAATGGCGCACCTTTTTACACGTAACACATAGGACTATTAGTCATTTACTGTAGGAATATTTTCACATTCTTACGCGGATACAGTCCCCGTACTCTTCCTGAGTGGGGATCTGCTAAGAGATAGCTACTATTTCCTTCTTGGACTAAGGAATGGAGTATGAGGCTCGACAGTAGGTTTTGTGAGGCTTCACCTCGATATTGTATTGATATCCCTTAACAATTCCTGTTCGTTCTGAAAATACATCTGCATAGTTAGATAATAACTGTACCAAATCCTGCTGTTGCACTGAGTTCAAATTTTCGGACTGTGATACTTTGTTCACAAGTGCGTCCACATTTGCTTTTAATTGATCACTTTGTACGTCTGGATAATAGAGATTTTGTCCTAGAGAATGATTGTCTAAATGTAGTATCCACTGATTCCTACATTTTATGTTAATAGCATTACAATTAGGCACAGGTACCTCTTCAGATCTGAGCATGGACAATTCTATCCTCATACCCGCGTTCATCAAACTTAATTTTTCCCGAGAAAGGTCGATTACTGCGTCCCTTTCTCTCAAAAAATCTACCCCCAAAATGCAGGCTACCTTTAAACCCTTTACTACCAGGAATGAGCACGCTATGGCTTCTCCCCCTATATACATCTCTACCCGCACTTGGAGTTTAATTATTTGTCGCTGTGCACTGATGGCTCCAGTGACTTTGCAATCGTTTACAGGAAAAGTCAGCATACGCTTTTCTTTCCCCAGTACTCCAAATAAGTCCATACTCATGACGCTGACAGTAGCACCTGTGTCAACGATTGCTTGTACATCAATATTGTTAATTTTGATCTCTATTATCGCTTGTACTTTGTCTTTGTGTTCCTTTATGCACGTGGGTGGTTCAGTTATTAATTCATGTCCCATCTGTACCCCGTCATTATACCTGAGGATACAGATTCCCGATATTTTGTTCTGTGTCGGACTGCTCTCGCTCCAAACCTCAGCCGACGATGGAGAGCGTATCTCGGCTGAATCTAGTTTGTTGGATTATTACTGGTGGATGGGTGTGGCTGCTCTGTGTCGCTGACCTCCACTATGTGTAAGTTGTGTTGCGTCGGCCGCCACGGTTGCGCAATTGGCGCATTTTGTGGTGGCGGTCGTTTATTGTCATATCTTTCACTGTTTTGCCGGTCCGGACTGGGCCTCTGGTTCTGTGGCCAAGTTCGGTTTGCATCGTTATAGGTATTAGTGTTCCACGGCCCCCTGACATTTTTCCACCTACTATTGCTTGGTGGGCCTGTTTCATATCGGTCCTCTGACCTCCTTTTTCCTGGCCGGCCGCGGTGGTCTAGCGGTTCTAGGCGCGCAGTCCGGAACCGCGCGACTGCTACGGTCGCGGGTTCGAATCCTGCCTCGGGCATGGATGTGTGTGATGTCCTTAGGTTAGTTAGGTTTAAGTAGTTCTAAGTTCTAGGGGACTGATGACCACAGTAGTTAAGTCCCATAGTGCTCAGAGCCATTTGAACCTTTTTTGAACCTCCTTTTCCGGTCATTATTCACCGGCGGTCTATTGCCGTTCCGGTCTCTACCTCTATTCCCGTTTTGTACGTAATCTTGTCTCCTATTGTTACCTCCGCCGTTTCCATTATTTGGTGGAGGCGTGTTGTTTCGACAATTTCTGTAACCGTTTCCATTACTTCTAGCCTGTTCAGAGGCTGCCTTAACATCCTCCTGAATCAGGTCAATTGAGTCCAGAACAGACAAGAAATGTTCCATGTCGTTCTCCGGTACGTGTATAAGTTTTTCCTTTACGTGTATCGGCAAGTGTGATTTCAAAAGTCTGATCAAATCCCGGGATGAAATCTGCTCGTCCCAGTAACGGGTCTTATTAATATATTTCTCAAAATATTTTCGCAAATTGCCTAATCTTGGAGAATACGGCTCTGGATTATATACCTCTTTCCGTAATCTCTCCTGAATAGATGTTGACCAATATTTGGCCAAGAATGCCTTTTCAAATTGCTCATATGTGTCGCAACTGTCAGCTGCTTCGGTTGCCCATAATGCAGCATCTCCTTGTATGTAAGACATAACGAACTGTATTTTCTGTGTATGACTCCAAACGCTGGGCAAAATGTTTCTAAATCCCTTGATAAACACTACAGGGTGAACAGATTTCTTCTCCGTTGTAAAGATCTGAAACTGTCGGTTTCTAATCAGGCTTTCTTCAATCACTATTTTGGAGTGACATTTGTTTGTTTCGCTAACATTGGTTGCCCGTTCTGTCTCGCAGTCGCAATTTTTCACTGCTGTATTTATAAGCCTATCATTGTTGGACCTGGCTGGCATAACACACGCCTGTGCGTCGCCGTGCAGCAAGATGTTTTTCGGCTCCGCAAGACGACGGTTGACATTCCGCTGCCACAGCGGAATGTCAATGTGCACCACCTCTTTTAGGTCCTGCACTTCCGCATTGGAGCCCACGTTTTTGGCTTCAATTGCGGCGTGCACTGTCTCGTCTATTTTTTTATAAGTTGGTTTTCAATTTTATGCACTTGTTCGGACATTTTCTGCTCAATTACTTGACTTGTGTCAATTTCTAATTGTTCCATCCTGTTAGCCAGTACACTGATTTCACCCACGATACTGGCGTTAGCCACTTGGATATTATCTACTCTTTCGCTCAGTTCTTGCACCGCTTTGGGTATGGTTTCATAGTTTTGTCTCAAACTAACAATCTCACTTTGCATGGCTTCCAAAGATTGCATTAACTGCAAGTCTCTCTCATGCTGGCATCGATCACGCTCTGCTTGTTTAGTATCACGTTCTCTATCGCGTTCTGCTTGCATACGTGCAAATTCAGCTACCAATCTCTGGTCACGCTCTGCTTGTTCATGCACAAACGTAGCTTGGAAATTGAGCATGCGTTCGAACATAACTCTTAATGATTGCACTTCTGACACCTCACCACTCTCTGGTCCGTGTCTAGTGCTTGTGGGTGGCACAGTATTTCTACTTACAACTGAATCACTGGCTGGCAGTGGCAACATTTCTTGCCTTTCTGCCCCCAGATTCTCACATCGTACTACGCCACTAACATTACTCTGTGCCCCACTTTCTACCTCGGTATCACTGCTTGCTAACTGTTGTTCATTATCCATGTTTATATCTTTCTGACTACGCAATCTAACCATAGTCAACAAAAGAAACAAAATCTGAACTAAATATCGTAACACTCAGGTTTCACTGACATAATCACACAAGAAATGGTCATTTGTTGAAACACACTTATTATATACTATAATGACTAACTACTCAAATGTCCTGTAATTTAAAAAAAAACACTAACAACAAGCACACCACTAATGATCCGAGAACACTGCACTGAGGCTACTTTACTACCCACAGGACAACTACACTATAGCTTTGCATTTTGGTGATCTATCTTGGGTGCAGCTGCCCCCTGGTATTGTGGTACGTAATTAATTTTTCGATATAATGAGCTCGCTTCTTCAGCTTTGGGTATATAGTGTTCTCATGCAAAAAATCATGTACAGGTATTACCACACAATATTGGTTAGGCAATACATACAATACATGAAAAAATATTAGTTGTTCTCCAACAAAGTTCGACTACAATAATTCCCTAGTTATCTCATGGGTATTTTGTGGCCACTGCATATTCGAGCCCCAATTTAATGAAATTAAAAAAAAAATAAAAAAAATTAATAGTTACCTTTTTTTTTAAAAAAAAATAACATTTTTGATTTTATTTTTCTTTCCTTCTGTACGTACGAACTTTGTTGTAGGACCTCTTATTTACGTGTGGTAATAAAAATTCATTTACACAGAATCAGTACGTTTAAAATTATGTGAATTCATATTAACTGATTAAGAATATTTAGTTGAGAATTAAATCCTTTATATAACTCGGCCTCGGCACACATTTTCTAAATGGAGTGTTTTTTTTTTTTTAAATATATACTGAATTCTTTCCCGGCGTTAGCTATGGAACACAAGACTGTCTCTATTAGCAGAAAATGGTTAAATATTGCCAAGCCGACGTTTAATTATCATCGATAAAACACACTTCACTATACATTTAAGTTATTTGAAAGAACCAAAATTGTTAAATTCCAACGTTAACTATCCACCTATGAATGCACAAATGTGAAACTAGTAAATAATTCCGTTAGTCTCAGGATCGCTGTAAAAGAAAAAACATTTTCTTAATTCACTGCTAATCTTTATCTGCTCCGGATTTACGGGTTTGGTTAATTTTTCTTAGCGGAACAATTTTTTAAATGTGCCGCCGCTGCAAATCGTTCGGTCGCGGCACAGCCCAGCAACACCGCTAAAAACGCTGAAAATTCCTTAAAGAAATATTATAGATGACATGGGCAAGCTAATTTACATTAATAATACACATTTTTGATAAATTATAATGTATTTAGACCACAACAATAAGTCAACTTACATTAGTTTGTAATTTCTCCTCTAATGGCGGCTAAATCTAGATACAGACAGAAGAAGTCTACCCGTTCATAAAATGCTACGTCACAGCTAGCTCTCACCTTCAGCTTTACAGAAAGACGACAAAGAATACACCCTACGTGGTGGTTTTTATATTACTGCTGACCATTAACATCTCTTTGTAATCTTACAACATTATTTTTCTCTGTGGCTGAATTTTACATTTTTGTTATCGCATATATTGACACATTTCGCAATTACATTATGAGTATAGAAATATTACGATCATAAATACATCGAGAATATTACTACAGAAAATATTACAGTAATAACAAATGTCTTTTACACAAAATTAAATAATATTTTTGTTAAATAATTACAGTATATACAAATTGCTTCATAGCAGCGTATATGGTACAATTAAATTTTTGTTTATTAATAGTGTGAGTTTGCCAGGGAACGTTACATTCGTTACAAGCTCTGGAACCTGTACAGAAAATTGAAATAGAGATCAACATTCCGCCCTTATTATAGCTCATGAAAACCACACATTGTATATTGCGCCACCATACATCGAGATCTTCAGAGGTGGATGTCAAGACTGCTGTACCCACCGGTACCTGTAATACCCAGTAGCACGTCCTCTTGCAGTGAGGCATACCTGTATTCGTCGTGGCATACTATTCACAAGCTCATCAACGCACTGTTGGTACACATTGTCCCACTCCTCAACGGCGATTCGGCGTAGATCCCTCAGAGTGGTTGGTGGGTCACGTCGTCCACAAACAACCCTTTTCAATCTATCCCAAGCATGTTCAGTTGAGTTCATGTCTAGAGAACATGCTGGTCGCTCTAGTCGAGCGATGTCGTCATCCTGAAGGAAGTCATTCACAAGATATGCACGATGGGGGCGCGAATTGTCGTGCATGAAGACGAATGCCTTGCAAATATGCTGCCGATTGGTTGCACTGTCGGTCGGAGGATGGCGTTCACGTACCGTACAGCCGTTACGACTCCTTCCATGACCACCAGCGGCGTACGTCGACCCCACATAATACCACCCTAAAACAGCAGGGAACCTCCACCTTGCTTCACTCGCTGGACGGTGTGTCTAAGGCCTTAAGCCTGACCGGGTTTCCTCCAAACACGTCTGTGAATATTGTGTGGTTCAAGACATATGCGACACTCATCGGTAAAGAGAACGTGATGCTAATCCTGAGTGGTCCGTTCGGCACGTTGTTGGGCCCATCTGTATCGCGTTGCATGTTGTGGTCGCAAAGATGAACCTCGCCATGGACGTCGGGAGGGAATTCGCGCATCATGCAGACTACTGCGCACAGTTTGAGTCGTAACGCGAAGTACTGTCGCTGCACAAAAAGCATTTTTCAACATGCCGGAGTTGTTGTTAGGGTTCCTCCGAGCCATAATGCGTAGGTAGCGGTCATCCACAGTAGTAGTAGCCCTTAGGTGGCCTGAGCGAGGCATGTCATCTACAGGTCCTGTCTCTCTGTATTTCCTACATGTCCGAACAACATAGCTACGGTTCACTCCGAGACCCCTTGCACTTCCCTTGTTGAGAACACTTCCTGCCACAAAGTATCAACGCGGACGCGATCGAACCGCGGTATTGACCGTTTAGGCATGGTTGAACCGCAGACCATCTATAGACGGTCTACAGACAACACGAGCCATGTACAGGGTGTTTCAAAAATGACCGGTATATTTGAAACGGCAATAAAAACTAAACGAGCAGCGATAGAAATACACCGTTTGTTGCAATATGCTTGGGACAACAGTACATTTTCAGGCAGACAAACTTTCGAAATTACAATAGTTACAATTGTCAACAACAGATGGCGCTGCGGTCTGGGAAACTCTATAGTACGATATTTTCCACATATCCACCATGCGTAGCAATAATATGGCGTAGTCTCTGAATGAAATTACCCGAAACCTTTGACAACGTGTCTGGCGGAATGGCTTCACATGCAGATGAGATGTACTGGTTCAGCTGTTCAATTGTTTCTGGATTCTGGCGGTACACCTGGTCTTTCAAGTGTCCCCACAGAAAGAAGTCACAGGGGTTCATGTCTGGCGAATAGGGAGGCCAATCCACGCCGCCTCCTGTATGTTTCGGATAGCCCAAAGCAATCACACGATCATCGAAATATTCATTCAGGAAATTAAAGACGTCGGCCGTGCGATGTGGCCGGGCACCATCTTGCATAAACCACGAGGTGTTCGCAGTGTCGTCTAAGGCAGTTTGTACCGCCACAAATTCACGAAGAATGTCCAGATAGCGTGATGCAGTAATCGTTTCGGATCTGAAAAATGGGCCAATGATTCCCTTGGAAGAAATCGCGGACCAGACCAGTACTTTTTGAGGATGCAGGGACGATGGGACTGCAACATGGGGCTTTTCGGTTCCCCATATGTGCCAGTTCTGTTTATTGACGAAGCCGTCCAGGTAAAAATAAGCTTCGTCAGTAAACCAAATGCTGCCCACATGCATATCGCCGTCATCAATCCTGTGCACTATATCGTTAGTGAATGTCTCTCGTGCAGCAATGGTAGCGTTGCTGAGGGGTTGCCACGTTTGAATTTTGTATGGATAGAGGTGTAAACTCTGGCGCAAGAGACGATACGTGGACGTTGGCGTCATTTGGACCGCAGCTGCAACACGGCGAACGGAAACCCGAGGCCGCTGTTGGATCACCTGCTGCACTAACTGCGCGTTGCCCTCTGTGGTTGCTGTACGCGGTCCCCCTACCTTTCCAGCACGTTCATCCGTCACGTTCCCAGTCTGTTGAAATTTTTCAAACAGATCCTTTATTGTATCGCTTTTCGGTCCTTTGGTTACATTAAACCTCCGTTGAAAACTTCGTCTTGTTGCAACAACACTGTGTTCTAGGCGGTGGAATTCCAACACCAGAAAAATCCTCTGTTCTGAGGAATAAACCATGTTGTCTACAGCACACTTGCACGTTGTGAACAGCGCACACTTACAGCAGAAAGACGACGTACAGAATGGCGCACCCACAGACTGCGTTGTCTTCTATATCTTTCACATCACTTGCAGCGTCATCTGTTGTTGAAAATTGTAACTACTGTAATTTCGAAAGTTTGTCCGCCTGAAAATGTACTGTTATCCCAAGCATATTGCAACAAACGGTGTATTTCTATCGCTGCTCGTTTAGTTTTTATTGCCGTTTCAAATATACCGGTCATTTTTGAAACACCCTGTATCTCCATCCAGGTGAAATGACTGGAAGTGATCGGCTGTCAGACCCTCTCCGTCTAATAGGGGCTGCTCATGCTTGGTTGTTTGCATCTTTGGGCGGGTATAGTGACATCGCTGAACAGCCCAAGGGACTGTGTCTGATACGATATCCACAGTCAACGTCTATCTTAAGGAGTTCTGGGAACTGGGGTTATGCAAAACTATGTTTGATGTGTGTATATATTTTCTGCTTTAACAGAAATTTCATGCATTTAATGTACTTGTTAAAATTGTATTTTCGATATCCATATCTGAAGACCACGGAAAGAAGCATTGTTTGTGAGATGTAATTGTTAATTACAACCTCGTATAGGTAAACCTGTCATTTTCCTTACATATCTGTTTGGTTCATGCAAGGTTCCTGGCCGTGTGGTTTGTTAAATTACCGTCAGATCTTATTCTATGGGGCTTTATTAATGTTTCCTTATCAAATATTATTCAGGTAGATGATTTAAGAGACGTTACCTGTGCTACTACTACTACATATTCTTGAACGTTTGGAAATAAGCTTCAAGAAATTTTTTTGAAATTTGGTGCCCTGTTAAGAGAACCCTATGCTGACCATTTCTCAAGTAGGCGGACATTAATATTTGCTTTAGTTGTTCGTTTGGCCTATGGTTCTCATATATTTGTTAACAGCCCTACTTAGTCTTCTGAGCTTTTCGGTCGGTTTTTAAACGGCTGGCGGCCACGGGGACTTATTGCTGTTACACACTGGCTTGGTGTTTATTGGCTGCTTTAGAGGCGGATCTGTGACTTACTTTAGAGAGATGGTTTGCGTTGCCTGCTAATAAATTTTGGGTAGTAGATATTACTTTATGTTCTGATCTATGGAAGCTTATTTAAAGTTTCACCTAAAGTTGTACACATCCATACACATATGCTTGTAATTCCGATGTTATGAATTTTGGGTAGCTAAGTTGTTGCTTAAGTTGCTTAAGCACAAGGTGGTGTCTTGAATATTACTTTAAGCGAATATTTCCAAATCACTTCACCATAATTACTGGTCTGAACGTAAATTGTGATTGTACTTGCCTCATCTGTGGACAACCTGTGGTTTTGGTGCTTGATAAAACAGTCTATCTTATCTCTTATTTTCAGTGTGTTAGCCCCCTGCAGCGTGAAGGGTTTGTCTCTTCAAAAAATATTAGTTTTCTGAAAATCTCTTTGGAGTTAAGTAACCTTTTCTATACGAAAAGAAGTTTTTGTTAAAAAAAAAGGAATTTTTACTTTTGTCTTTATTCTAGCTCTGTGTTTTGAGGATTGTCTACATCTACATTTATACTCCGCAAGCCACCCAACGGTGTGTGGCGGAGGGCACTTTACGTGCCACCGTCATTACCTCCCTTTTCTGTTCCAGTCGCGTATGGTTCGCGGGAAGAACGACTGTCTGAAAGCCTCCGTGCGCGCTCGAATTTCTCTAATTTTACATTCGTGATCTCCTCGGAGGTATAAGTAAGGGGAAGCAATATATTCGATTCCTCATCCAGAAACGCACCCTCTCGAAACCTGGCGAGCAAGCTACACCGCGATGCAGAGCGCCTCTCTTGCAGAGTCTGCCACTAGAGTTTGCTAAACATCTCCGTAACGCTATCACGGTTACCAAATAACCCTGTGACGAAACGCGCCGCTCTTCTTTGGATCTTCTCTATCTGCTCCGTCAACCCGATCTGGTACGGATCCCACACTGATGAGCAATACTCAAGTATAGGTCGAACGAGTGCTTTGTAAGCCACCTCCTTCGTTGATGAAGTAACTGCTACCAGTGTTTGTTCCGCTATCATATAATCATACAGGATCGTAAAGGATCCTTCTTTCTATGTATTCGCAATACGTTACATTTCTCTATGTTAAGGGTCAGTTGCCACTCCCTGCACCAAGTGCCTATCCGCCGCAGATCTTCCTGCATTTAGCTACAATTTTCTAATGCTGCAACTTCTCTGTATACTACAACATCATCCGCGAAAAGCCGCATGGAACTTCCGACACTACGTACTAGGTCATTTATGTATATTGTGAACAGTAATGGTCCCATAACACTCCCCTGTGTCACGCCAGAGGTTACTTTAACGGCTGTAGACGTCCCTCCATTGAGAACAACATGCTGTGTTCTGTTTGCTAAAAACTCTTCAATCCAGACACACAGCTGGTCTGATATTCCGTAGGCTCTTACTTTGTTTATCAGGCGACAGTGCGGAACTGTATCGAACGCCTTCCGGAAGTCAAGAAAAATAGCATCTACCTGGGAGCCTGTATCTAATATTTTCTGGGTCTCATGAACAAATAAAGCGCGTTGGGTCTCACACGATCGCTGTTTACGGAATCCATGTTGATTCCTACATAGTAGATTCTGGGTTTCCAAAAACGACATGATACGCGAGCAAAAAACATGTTCTAAAATCCTACAACAGATCGACGTCAGAGATATAGGTCTATAGTTTTGTGCATCTGCTCGACGACCCGTCTATAAGACTGGGACTACCTGTGCTCTTTTCCAATCATTTGGAACCTTCCGTTCCTCTAGAGACTTGCGGTACACGGCTGTTAGAAGGGGGGCAAGTTCTTTCGCGTACTCTGTGTAGGTAAAACTATTACTTAAAGCCGATTATTGGTGCAAGGAACTAATTGGCCTTATCTTGTCACACATAATTATTTGTGATTGTTGTATGTATTTATTCAAGCTATTATGTGATGTTTAAATAATTGTAACCATTCAGACAACAAATGACGCTGCTGTTCTGGGTTCGACCTTCCATACTTTCCTTGTCCTTCCACATCGAGTGTTTACGAATTTCAGAATCTAGGCTTTACAGATGTGGTGCTACAGAGGTATGGTGAAAATTAGGTGGACTGATAAGGCAAGGAATGAGATCCCCCACAGAATCCACGAGGAAATGAATATATGGCAGACACTGTCAAGAAGAAGGAAGAGGTTGGTAGGACACGCGTTAAGATATCACGGAATAACTTCCATGGTAATAGAGAGTGCTGTAGAAGGTGAAAACCATACAGCACTCAGAGATTGGAATACAACCAGCAAATAATTGAGGATGCAAATTGTATTCCTACTCTGAGATGAAGTGGCACAGGAGAGGAATTCGTTGCGGCTCACTTCAAACCAGTTGGAAAACTGACGACAAAAAAAATCGTATTTTTATAATGTTGTTGATTTAACAAGTATAAATGCTTCGTATAGAAGAAATGTAACAAAAATAAACATAAAAAGGCGATATCTCCTTATTAAACTCAGAGTGGCAATTATCAAAGATATAGAAACCAAGCCCATTTTATAATAAATGTTTTGTTACAGTTTCCTAACTCAGCGCAAATTGCATAGGGGTCATTCCACGTGAAGTGTCATAGGACTCACAGCTCAACCATCTTCAATTTTCATTAATTTAGTACAGTATATACCTGATGGCCATACACGAACCCTATCGAAGTTTCAGGCTCACCTGCTAGAGACACTTTTGTGAAGACCTCTCTTAAAAAGACTGAAAAGTCATGAAGATATCTTCAAGTTTGGCATTCCACTGTTAATAATGTGAAAGAGCTAGACTCTTGCTTCTGTGTATAGTGGTACAACTTTTTGTGCTCTACACACGAATGATGGAAGTAGAGTTCAGAAAGCAATGCGTCTGACATAATCTCAGTTGAAAGTGGGCAATAAATCATGTCGTGAGAAATTTGTCCCATATTTAAGGGGGAATAAGTAGTGCTATGGAAATGGTCTTTTGCCAAACTACTGTCTGCCTGGGTGTTTAGTACATTCTGTAAATTTGCTAAAAGACGTGAATGTGTCAAAATATACCCATGTTGAAAGATATGTGTCTCAAACTGGACACATGCCGTATTGCGTTCATTAACACCATTCAACAGAGCACATTTCATTCTATTAGAAAAACTTAGTTTCATTTTGGTATCTCTTTGGGTAATGTGAAAATTGGGCCTAAAATATTGAATTTTTTTTAATTCGAGACAAATCCTTGTGTTGGTCCGTGGTGGCTATGCCACCACTAATCTGTGACTGGAGGCCCCATCGCCAAGGGGCCACGCCTGGTAGACATGCTAGGTCAGCCAGGGTGGGTTTCTTTACTGCATGTTCCCAAACCTGAAAGTGGGAGTCTAGCAGGTTCTCAAGCAAGTATGTGGGTATCCAACAGGTTCCCAAGCCTTGTTTAGGTATCCTTTTTGTTCCCCGGTCATAATGCAGAATTCTTCAGTTGTTAAATGCTTTAAATTTGTTGCTGATATCCAAAACTACTGCTTCTGGCAAACTGTATTGCCACCCCATCACTGAAGCAGCTGGAACTGGCATGACTGCAATTATCTGTTGTTCTGTTATCAAGCATATGTCTCCTCTAGCTGGCCAGTGAAATGATCGAGCAGCTCAATAAGGATGCATGAAATTAATCAAGGCATCTTTTTTTTTTCGCACGAAAATTCACAGGTATTTCCTAGCCACCATTTTCCGTCATAAACGCAAGCGACATACTGGCCAGGCTGTAGTTCAGTAATGGCACCATGTTAATATTTGCTATAAAGGAACAAGTGTCATTCGATACTCTATGAATATGGAGTAGCTTTTCATCAACTGGCGCAAATTGACGATGGTCTCTTGTACTGGACGCTGTACATCCATTCTCAAAATGTTTTTCTTGATCAATTTCTGCATCTTCGATAATTTCTTTTTTAATGTAGGTAAAGACAATGCCTTGCGCATTTTTATGACAATATTCAAACAGTTCAGTTGGTATTTAGATTTTGTTGTCAACTGGGCGCTGAAGGCTAGCGCTTGCTGCTAAACGCTGAACTGTGACCCCAATTCCGTCACATGGTGATTTCCCATGGCTTGTTCAGAAAAATTCCATTCGTCAGTAATGCCAAAATCTTCTTTATGATGGAAAATTTAGGAAGCTTTTAAAATTTTAGTACTGTGCGGCAGAACCGTGACTAAAATAATGAATATACTTAATTTCTTTAAAAATGCATTTCAGGGATTTGATAATGTACATTAAAAACATATGCACTGCAGCTGTGCCATGTCGGAAGCTATCACTGATTATTCAGTAGCTGACGCTTTTTAGGTATTCATTATCTTTGTAGTAAATTAACAAATGGGTGTATTCTAACTTGACTGCGTCTTGGACAATAAAGGAGTAATTTTCACCGAAATACATTAATAAAGTCAATTCTCCTGGTTTGAGACCTTATGTAGTGAACAGAAAATGCTTGCTCTGATGCTTTGCGATGTAGTGGTGAATAGAAAGGGCCAAAAGTATTGTAACTAATAGTTCAATGAATTCCTTAACTTTCATTTCTCTGGTTTCAAGTGTACCTCTGTCAGTGTGAGTCCATTGTTTGAACTGAAATGTATGCTCAGGATCAATATCTGCAAAAGTGCTTTCCACATTTTCCCTTAGAGCTTCTGTTCTTGGACATACTTCACAGCAATGAGCCATTCAATCCTTTGTTTCCAAATTACAGAAAATTTTGCTCAGTAATATTTTTTTTCTTTTATTGGGCTATGTGCCAACATTAGTTTCACACTTTGATGTATTGTGCAGACACAAACTGAATGTGAACCAGCTGTGCCTACAGTCACACACCACTTTAGACTTAATTCACAAAATTAGGAAAACCTCATTTCTGGTCCATTTTTATTGCAGTATGCAACAAACATTTCTTTTAAGTTGTTGAGTAATAAGCAGTTTTGTTTTTGAACCTTTCCTCCATCAATCCGAACAGTAATACAGTCCTTTTTTCCTGGACAAACCCGAATAAACTCTTCACCATAAAAATGTTGTATGAGTCTTGCCTTCACAGCATCAGAAAGCTTTTCTCCACAATTCCCTTTCAGCTGTTTAAATATTTCCTTTTCAGCTTTTAACTTTCTAACCTTCGTTACCATTCTTTGTGAATCCCAAAATTCTTCCATAGTCTTTCTGATAGACCAGCTTTGGGGAACTAAGATCCAAATTTGAATTTTCTCATTATGATTGGGTTTACGTAATTTGTCTTTCAATTTTTGGATCAGCTGACCGTAATCTGAACAAGTGTTGCTTGCTTGTGGATGGTTGCCCCAGTCCACTGGGATCAAGTCCTCCCACTTCTGCAATTTTCTTACTAATTGCACCTTCAATTCGATGTATTTTTTTACACTTTGCGTATCCTTGTATATACCTTGTACAGTTTGTTGACATTTTAATGGTGATACTCCAACAGTTGTTAAGCTGGTATTCATATTGTGAGCAACATTAGTTTCATCATCTTCATCTGACTGAGATGTAACTTGCATTTGTGAGTGTTTCAGTGTATCAGATTCTTTTCTACAGGAAGGGCACATTTTTTTGGCGTAGTTTAATATCAGACACGGTTATCATTTTTAGTAGATCAGCTGTTTCTATGTTAATTGATCGCAAACTTTTTCTTACCAAATGGGTTGCAGTATACCCTTTGCAAAAATTAAAATTTTTGTAGGAGTAAAGCTTCATGGTGGAAACATAGCTGAGCATTTTCAGTAGAGTGTAAACCACTCCATCTGGTACGTAATTCTTGTTCTTTTAGGGAAAGTTCCTTTACAGCTTTTAGTCCTTTTAAGGCACTGTAGGTCGTTAAATGGCATGGGGAATCAGTTCGTCCAAACTGCTTTCATAACTTGACTTTGTTGATTCATTTTAGTCTCAACTCGATATGCTTCAGGCACTGAAATCAAATTGTCGACTCCTCAATACAGAAAAGAAATAAAATTAATAAGCATTCAGCTCACAGAAATTAGTACAATTAAATGGTTAAA
Organism: Schistocerca americana; assembly: GCF_021461395.2. Classification (NCBI taxonomy): domain Eukaryota; kingdom Metazoa; phylum Arthropoda; class Insecta; order Orthoptera; family Acrididae; genus Schistocerca; species Schistocerca americana. Next base: position 318,594,475 of record NC_060123.1, read on the forward strand.
ATTCTTACAGATAAATAGTTAAATTTGGCAATGAAACTGTCAGGAACATTTTTAAAATTACCAAATAAACAGCAAACTGAATATTTAAACACTGCAGACATAATGAACAAATTTTCAAATTTAAGGCGCAATTTTTGCACCTTAACCGAAGAGACACCAAAATGAAAATAAGTTCTTCTAATAGAATAAAATGTGCTCTGTTGAATGGTGTTAATTAATGCAATGTGGTAGGTGTAAATTTTGAGACATATGACTTTGAACATTGGTATATTTTGATGCATTCATGTTTTTTTACCAGATTTACAGGATGGTAGCACAGTAATTGAACAAACAAGCCAGACCCAAATTTGTGATATTCTAAATACCCAGACAGACAGTAGTTTCGCAAAAGACTAAATCCGTAGCGCAGATTGTGCACGACTTAATCCTCATTAAAGTATGGGACAAATTTCTCACGACATGATTTGTTGCCCAATTTGAACTGAGATTATGCCAGATACATTGCTTTTTCTCACGACATGATTTGTAGCCCAATTTGAACCGAGATTATGCCAGATACATTGCTTTCAAAACTCACATCATTTATGTGTAGAGCAACACAATTTGTACCAGTATACCCATTAGCAAGAGTTTAGCTGTTTTACGTTAGGAACAGTGGAATGTCAAACTTGAAGATTCCTTCGCGACTTTTCGATCTCGGTAAGAGTGGTCTTCACAAAAGTGGTTCTAGCACCTCAACCAAGTTACAGATGAGCCTGAAACTTTGCATAAGTTTATTTAGAGCCCTCAGATACGCACTCTACAAGTTTCATCGAAATTGAAGGTGGTCGAGCTGGGAGCATCTTCTCAACTGGGACACATGACGTGGAATGACCCATAGCTTAGTCTACAAACAATGATGATCTTTAGTTACCTGGAAGGAACATATTTACTTACACAGACTGTAACATTTACGTTTAGACAACATGTATCAAAGTGTAGAAGTCAATTATATCAGATAGATGTAATATTTCTTGATTTCCGAAAAGTATTTGACACGTTAACAAATCTACGTGAATTGTGTAAAGTTACTTCAAATGAGGTATCCAGCGATATTTGTCACTGGACTGAGGACTTTTTGATAGAGAGAGCACAGCATGCCGTCTTTGACGAAGAGTCATCATCAAATGCAGAAGGCACTTCGGGTGTACCCAAGGAATGTGTGTCGGACGTTAATTGATCATGTTGTATATTAATGACTTTCTGGATAATATCAATAGTAACTTGAGATTGTTTGCTGATGATACAGTTATCTGTAATGAGGTATTGTCTGAAAGAGGTTGCATAAACCTTCAGTCAGATATTGATAAGATTTCAAACTGGTGCAAAGATTGGCAACTTACTGTAAATGTTCATGAATGTAAAATTATACTCTTCACAAAGCGACAAAACGTAGTATCCTATGTTTATAGCAAGGAGTCAGATTTGGTATAGGCCAACTCACACAAAACCGCTGTGTAACACTTTTTAGGATTATGAAATGGCATAATGACATAGGTTCATCAAGCAGGTAGTTCGGATTATTGTAGAACACAGGGGAAGTGCAATTAGTCTACGAAGGAGATTTTTTAGAAATCACTTGTGTGAACCATTCTAGAAAATTGCTAAAATGTGTGGTACACATACCAAATAGAACTAACAGGGGATGTTAAATGTATACAGAGAAAGGGAGCACGAATTGTCACAGGTTTGTTTAAGCCATGGGAAAAAGTTACAGAGATGCGAACTGGCAAGTCTACTAACAAAGTTTCAAGAAACGGCTTTAAATGATGATTTTTCAAATATACTACAACCCCCTACATACAACTCACATACAGATATTTGATTTGGACAAAAAAGTTCAACGTTTAGAATTCAAACAAGTAAAAGATTTTGGTGTGTCTATTTGTTACAGAAACATTCACCCCTACAGGAAAAAAGACTACGAACAGGCTGTAAACGTATCGACTATGGATGGGATATGTTACTCCCGACGACAGTTCTAGGGGTTCGAAAAATCAGTGGTAAGTATATTCATCATACAAGGAATTTTTAATTTACGTATGTATACACTTTTACGACCCAGATTCTTCGGAGACTTACGCTTTCTACGAAACATTAAGTTGGTAATATTGTTTGCTGTCTTAAATACGTAACATTCATATAAACTAAATGATCTTCGCACTTCATACCGAAGCATGTAACATACAAGAACACAGATCATTTGAGGGTTCATCACAAGCAACTAGCGAATGTCACTACAGTGCAAATGCGCATAAACCGCATTCAACGCTTTCTGGTAGACTGTGAAGTTAGATACTCGGTGACAGCCGACAGTGTAGTGACATTATTGGTGCCTACCATTTGACCAGTGGTTACTCCGAAGCCACAGTTTGCGTTGGTATTTCGTGTGTTTGCGGGTGGTTGTACTTACCAACATCTGCAGGATTCGCAGAAGACAAGACGTGTCTTAGGATTAATCACTCTACTTCGCGTCCTTGCAGATTATCAGAGGTGAGTATAGAGGCTTTCCGCTTTTTCAAACATTTCTAAACGTCTGCATGTGTGTTCCACTTGACATTGGCGTTCTCGTGAACATCCTATACATCTCACTTGAGTTATTTCAGCTCGAATGAGAAGCACCAGGTTCAAAAATTTAACTGTCCTCGTTAACATATAAAGTCTCTTTCTGTCTTGTTCCGCTGATTGTACAACTTTTCTTTATAATGCAATGGTCAACTAACATTTACAATCGTTATATGAAGTAAACAGGGCACAAAACTTTTCTCTTCTATCTATTTGCGGCCTTTAACTCAGTGGCCTGATACTAACAAGCAAACCATACTTTTTTTCTTTTTCAAGCAGAAGTATCAACTTATATACACTGGATACCACTTATCTACACTCGTACGTGACGAATCGTCGCGTCCCGAATTGCGATGCCGATAGAAAAGGGAAACATAAAACCCCCGTTTTCACAAGAGAGAACAAGAACTCAAGATTAGGATGAAACACACATTGAACAACTCATAGCTTGAATTACATCGAGTATCAAGGGATTATATCATTCGTATGCGAATGAAAACTTACTTAACAGGTACTAACAATAAATAGTTGTTTTTTCTAGTCTAGGTGAAAGACTATAAGATAGACTTCACACGTAATGACATGTTAAGTATACCACTCTGTTGTCTTGGTTTAAATTATATATTTGTCACTAGGTAGATCAGTGAGATTCTGCGTATCACAGTCCCATTGTCCAATCAGAGCATGTAGGATGCTTTATCTGTAAGCCGTACAAGTTCGTGATATACCACAAAGGTAATGTCTTTCATTCATAGTAACTCTTCCTGATCAGATTACAATCGATTCGGCCACAAGCATAACATTTCCTACTTCCTTTAGCATTGTCCATATGGCAGAAACATTTTTCGCAGAAACTAAATCAAACGTCTGTTCTCATTTAATGCTTAAATAAATATTTACAAACTATCTGTTTACAAGAAATCAACTAATTAGTCCTTCTTCAGATACCGTTGCTTTACATGTACAAAGTAAAGCCCGCATCTCGTGGTCGTGCGGTAGCGTTCTCGCTTCCCACGCCCGGGTTCCCGGGTTCGATTCCCGGCGGGGTCAGGGATTTTCTCTGCCTCGTGATGGCTGGGTGTTGTGTGCTGTCCTTAGGTTAGTTAGGTTTAAGTAGTTCTAAGTTATAGGGGACTTATGACCACAGCAGTTGAGTCCCATAGTGCTCAGAGCCATACAAAGTAAAGCAGAACGCTCTAAGACAAATATGAATCACTTTTATTCTACATAGCTCTATCTTAGAGCACCAATACTTCACATACGTATGTACAACATGATGAAGATACACATCAAGTATTTTAAATTGTGCAGTGAGGAACACTCCACATATCCAAATAGCAAACAAGACTTATCTTACTACATACATATTGACAATGAAATATGCACCAAAATCTTGGGGAAAAGGGAGAGTCTTTGCAAGTAATACGCTGTGTAAAAAACTATATCGTACATATTTCTTTTGTGTCTCGCTGTACTGCTTCCCTTTTAGCCATGGGATAGAATTCGTCATCCTTCTTTAATATTTTATACAGCTTCTGGTAGCTTCGATGTATTTAGTACAATTATAAATGTGTTCGCTGCTTAGTTGAGAAGTAATAAACTTGATCTCATAATTTTTATAAATAAATTGTACTCTTAGAGCATCATTACGAACAGCAACGAAATGAGAAGAAACTAAAGAAAAGATAGATGTTAGCAAAAAAATGGCTCTGGGTACTATGAGACTTAACTTCTGAGGTCAACAGTCCCCAGATGTTAACGCTTCAGTGCATCTGCTGGCTCAGATGCTCTGCTCTCTCTCTCAAGTACCTGGTATCGTTCTCATATGTGAATCCCGGACGTTCATTCAAATGGTGGATGATCAAGAACTTTGTCTTCTTCAGGAGTAATGGTGACTAAAGCTATAGCTAACACGTACTATGTCAAAAACGTCGCCACGCTTCTGTACAAGATCTAAAGATATTCCGTCATGCTTTCGCAGCTGCTTTCACTGTCGATACAAAGGTTGTAACTTTGTGTAATTTGGCAGCTGCTGAGTTGGAATTCTTGCATTTTCCCAATAAATCGTAATTTCTCGTCCAGTTTGTAATACAGTTTACAAAGTCCTCTGCAAATTATAATAGAAAACATTTAACGTATATCTGACAGGTAGCAGTTAACTTACATTTACTTCATTGGAGCGACAGCGGAGTAAATAAATTTTCTGCCGTAGATGAAGTAAGGACAGAGACATTCTCTTAGCTAGACTGTTACCTTTCCTCGCAGGTGAAAGACTATTATGATGGTGCCGGTTGTGTCACAAAGGCGCGTTGCCCTCTCTGTACGATTCTTGGGATCATTGACCCATCATGTCAACCAGACACGGTGATCTAAGTATTGAGAACGCTTTCAGTTACGAATTAAAAGTCTTTCTATACTGAATAATTAATCAATTTTTTGTGCATTTTGCAAAACTGGTGATTATATTTTTATGGATTCTGCTGTTTTGAAGGGCTATCCTACCGAACATGAACTTCATAGGGATCATTTTTACATGAAATGTACCCAAATGGAGGCTAGCCCAGGGAAACTTAGAGATTATTTATAAAAGTCCAGATTAAATCTGGTGTAGTTCAACTGTGTACTTCATTGGAAATGAATTCCAATCCTCCTGCATTGTTGCCCACATAACTGGAAGAAACAGTCGGTGAAAAGTGTGAAACACATATAGGTAGATAGACGTTGACGCTCTATAAGCAGAATTGTTCTCTATTAAAAAAATGTTTACGTGCTAGGAAATTGTCGCTTTGTAAAACAAAACATCAAATTTAGAGCTGTGGAAATGTACTATTGAAGCTGTTGGAAAAAATGAAAGTAAATATATTTCAGTAGTACACAAACGAATAGGAACCCGCTGTGGTTTCCCTCTGTTTTTTCCATCTACAGAGGTCAATGGAGAGGACAACTCCGGTTCACCACCATGGTTCACAGGCGGACGGTTTTGTCCGTATAATAACAGCAACAGCAGAGAATTTTGGGAACGAGAGACGACTGAGCTTTTGTTGACAGCACCTTCCACGTGACGCTAATTCCTGTCGCTCTCGTGCACATACGCTTGACCGCAGTGAGCGACTGCTGCCTCCTATTCGGCTTTTGTATTTCACCACTCTCTTTGCCGTCCACCCAGCAAAAAATCTCTCAGTCATTGCCGCTGCCCAGAGTTTTTTTCACGCAGCGAACAAGTGAGCACCGGGCGCAAATTCCCCGGGATCTAGTGGCCGGCAAAGTGCTCCGGCCTGGGAGGGCGCTGTAGCGCGGGGCTGCCGACTCGCAGGCGCACAGGCAAAGCTTTGGCCCAGCTGCACACTCTTTTTGCTCTCGGTTTTCGGTACCCGGGCGTGAAACGGGCACAGCCGAAACAAAACCGAGCAGCTATCCTTTCGGAGATGATTGCGTGGTTGAGAGCAGAGCGTCAGAAGTGGGACATATGACGGTGCCCTACAGGATTACCCGTCGTAATTGGTATGAACGAGATACATCAGGCAGGATTTGGATACGATACGTTATTTATTTATAATGATTAAAGTTGATCTTATTACTGAAACAGAATTGAGGTCATTCAATCCATTCTGCACTGCTGGCCATCAGTTATGAAGAAAAGTAAGGTAGCTTACGTAGTGTAACAAAATTCACTGCTGGAAAAAATGTTTTAGACGTTTCCAAATCACTCAAGATTTAATGTTGCAACAGTGCATGTGGTGTAAATGAAACAAGTATATTTATAGATAAGTAGCACAAGCGGGTCTGTGGTACCACATATCGATCCACGCTGAAACTCACGTATCAGTATGCAATATAGCTTCCACAGAGGGCGTTGGAAGGGCTGACTCTGGAATCAAGTCTAGCGTACAGATGGGGAATACAGTCCTGCGATACGTTATCCCACACGTGTTTGACCTGTTCATCCAGATCTGTAATTGTTGGTTGACGAGTCGCACGAGTCATTTCTTACCCCACCACATCACACACGTGTTCAATTGCAAAAATGTCTAGAGATTGTGCTGGCCAGAGAAATTGCTGCACGTCTTGCAGAGCAAGTTGAGTTTCACGGGTACTGTGTGGGTGAAGATTATACTGTTCGAATAATACGTCTCAATTCTGTTGCAAGAACAGCAAAAGAACATGTCTATCAACATACTACGTTGCATCTACTGAGTTCAACTTGGCGTTCCTTCCACAAACACCGCAAGTGTACGGGAATTGTAATTTATCGCCTCTCAGAACATAGAGCCTGGGGTTGGCCCACTGTGTCTTCAACGAATGCACCCCACGAATTAATTAGGATTGGGTTTAACGTCCCTCCGACATCGAGGCCATTGGAGACGGAATACAAGCTCGGATTGTGTCAGGGACGGGGAAGGAAATCACAGAAAACGTATATCTGAATGGCCGGACGCGGATTCGAACCCTCGTCCTCCGGAATGCGAGTCCACTGCGCCACCTCGCTCTATGCACCGTACCACACGGTGCTCACCAGATCTACGTTGCACATGCAAACGACTATCATGTGCAAGCAGGCTGAATCTGCTCTCATTGCTGAAGAGAATGATGCGTCATTCCGTCTTCCAAGTGATCCTCTGACGACACCAGTAAAGAACTGTGCACGTCGATGCTCTGGCATGATTTTAACACAGACTAGAGGTGTGTGTTTGAATTTTTAAGGGACCAAACTGCTGAGATCATCGGTCCCTAGACTTACACACTACTTAAGCTACCTTAAACTAACTTATGCTAAGAACAACAGACACACCCATGCCCGACGGAGATAGTCGTTTTGCAATTTGTACGATTTTTTTTCCGACAGTGCATATTTAAATCATGATAATTTACGAGAAAATAAATTGTATCACTCGTCTAACAGTGTATGCCTACTACGCCAAAGACGCAGAGCGGGTAGTTAAACATTTGTCATTGTATATTGTTTCGCTCGTTGTCTTCGATCTCAAAGTAGAAGACGAAAATTAGCGTCGTTTTGTCTTCAGACGTTGTCATGGAAAGACGCGAAAATTTGCTACGAGCGGTTAAGAAGCCATGTTGTGTACGCAGATTAAAGACACCAAAGTGTCTTATATTCTGCTGAGTATTAAAAAAATGTTAACTGCCATTGATATTGCTACTAATAGAGAAATACGCTGCAGTGTATTTGTTCCAATAAAGTGGAAGAGCAGATAAATAAAGAAGACCCCTATTTCTGTCATCTTACTCTAAATAAGTTGTAAGTTCTGTAACAGGTAACCGATAACTTTATTTCTATAAGTGTTGCTACACATTTTCTTCCGTATTTTGTCAAGTACAGAATTTTAATTTTCCGTTTCACTATGTAATACAGCTAACAGTTTCATACAGAAAGAGTTAGCAATTTTAGAGTCTGCTTTGCGGAAAACTAACGTTATGGTAGTACTTGTACAAGTGTATCTACCAGGTCGATTACGGTGGGCATTTCTGGAAAATATTTCGTTCCTTGACAAGGTTATTCTCGAAATGTTCTTAAATTTTTCAAACAGTAATCGAGAGCAACGTTTTTATAATATCCAATAGATATGTGTGTTCTTTTGAAAACACGTTTCTTCATCGGCATGATTTCCGAAGTTTGATGAACTAAACGCACAAATCGTTCTTTTCGTTTATTTTACTGCTTGCGTATATACTATATTATGGTCATATTCGTGTTTCTTGAATTTTTTCCGACGGATAGACTATGTCATAGTTTATACACATGTAATTAAAATATAGCAAGCGCTGGGTCAGCAAATCCACCCTACTCAAAAACACTAAGGAAACCGAAATATGTAAACAAAAAGCCTTATTGTTACTAGCTCTATCTGAATGTTAACCCACTCTGCACTAAGGGGGCGGAGTGGGAGAGGGTACTTTACGCCCAGATTTTGAAGATTTTGAAAATATAGTGGTCTAGTCAAGTACTTTGCATTTCTTGTTTTTAATTAAGTTTTCTATCAGATTAGACAAATTTTTCAATTAAATTTAAGTGTTACTAGCGGATGTGGCTTTTCACAGTGAGCGTATTATTCAATATTTCCTGATTCAGGACCCAAATTACATATCTGTATTTCCTAATTTGTCTAACTATTATGCTGTGAGTAAAAATTAGCAACGATTAACGAAATTTGTATTTTTTAAATTTTTTGTGTTGTTAAGAAAGTAAACCACTAAAGGTGGTGCACGTTTCTAAAAGTGCATTGGTATTGCTAAGAGAGAGCAAAAAAATATTTTCAGGTTCTAGAACTTACATAAAAACGATAACCTCTTCAAAAAGTATTTTTTTTATAGGAGGGCATAAGATACCCCCACTCCCCATTGGAAAATGTGTTGGTATTGCAAGGGTGATTATACTACGATTTTACGTAAATAAAATGCTTACTTGCAAAGCACGTGTAATGCATCAGAATTGATACATCACTCTGCTAGGTACTCATGCATTCCTAGCATGATGCCAGGTTGCAAAATGGCACCTGGGGGAAGTATGAGTAGCTAAATCTGATTAACCTGATTAATTAATTCTGATTAATATTTATTTCACTTTTTATCTTTTACATCAGTGAGTGTGTCATGGCTCTGCAGGCGTTAACTGTGCTAGATACTGGGGAAAACATCGGACAACGCCAGAAGGCCAATACCTTTAATACGTGGAGGTTTGGGGAGTACGGGCAGGCACCATTTCTCTAATAAAAGTTTTTTTTACCTTTGAAATTTTACAACTTTATTAACTTGATTTTAAAATAGTAAGTGAACATTCGTTATCATGAACAGCACTATCCTCAATATAGTTTCTTAATGAAAGTTCCTGATGCATTATTTAACCAATAGTCTCTTGAATAATAGCAGATCAAAGAACAGCTCTCAGAATCAATTTACAGCTCTTAAAACTAAAACTACCTTTCTAAGCAAGGAAAGAAAACAAATTGCGTCATGCAAGCTTAAATAAAAGACTCTAACGCCACATGGCAATACCAGAATTTTCCTACATATTACCTGTGATCTTTAAAGGTAATAAAATATTAATTACAAAATTATAATTAAAACAGCAACTTAAATGCAGTAAAATCTGATTGCTATTAACGTACACTCAAACCCCGTAGCTTCTATGACGTGCAACGTATCACAACATGTTTTCCTTCCTTTTAAACTTTACACCATAAACCTCACTACATGTGATGCGTACTACACCCAATGAATTATGACAAATAATGAAGCATAGATGTTATAATTAACCAGGTATGCAAGTCTTTTTCTTTATAAATAAATAAAAAACACACAAATCAACTGTTAAACTCAGTGGTTTCATCCATCAAAAAAATCACATACAATACATATCTTTTGATTTCGTCGTGGTCATGCGCCGTTGTGCATCGTGCTGTCCATCAGGATCACATGTGACACGGAAAAGATTTCCACGATGTACAAATGTTAACAGGGAGCAACCAACGTACACAAATTGCTTGCTGGGATTAAACGTCGATACTGGTTCGGCTTGCAAATCTTAAAACGGGCCAGGTAGTTGATGCGGTACTACCGATCACTTCGACTAGACCGCACCGCACCAAACAGCAGTACAGTGGGGTAGACGAGAGACAAATCAGCAACTAGTAAGATCATCCGAAGACCAGTATCAGCTGCAAAGCGATTTAGAAAAGATTGCTGTATGGTGTGGCAGGTGGCAGTTGACGCTAAATAACGAAAAGTGTGAGGTGATCCACATGAGTTCCAAAAGAAATCCGTTGGAATTCGATTACTCGATAAATAGTACAATTCTCAAGGCTGTCAATTCAACTAAGTACCTGGGTGTTAAAATTACGAACAACTTCAGTTGGAAAGACCACATAGATAATACTGTGGGGAAGGCGTGCCAAAGGTTGCGTTTCATTGACAGAACACTTAGAAGATGCAACAAGTCCACTAAAGAGACAGCTTACACTACACTCGTTCGTCCTCTGTTAGAATATTGCTGCGCTGTGTGGGATCTTACCGGGTGGGATTGACGGAGGACATCGAAAGGGTACAAAAAAAGGGCAGTTCGTTTGGTATTATCACGTAATAGGGGAGAGATTGTGGCAGATATTATACGCGAGTTGGGATGGAAGTCATTAAAGCAAAGACGTTTTTCGTCGCGGCGAGATCTATTTACGAAATTTCAGTCACCAACTTTCTGTTCCGAATGCGAAAATATTTTGTTGAGCCCAACCTACATAGGTAGGAATTATCGTCAAAATAAAATAAGAGAAATCAGAGCTCGAACAGAAAGGTTTAGGTGTTCGTTTTACCCGCGCGCTGTTCGGGAGTGGAATGGTAGAGAGATTGTGGTTCGATGAACTCTCTGCCAAGCACTTACATGTGAATTGCAGAGTAATCGTGTAGATGTAGATGTAGATGTAGATGTAGACGTAGATGCAGATGAACTGTTGCAAGGCAACCTCAGCATGGCAATAAGAAAATATTTGGGGCTTTACACTCTTGGGAGGGCCACACCAAACCACAGAATGGCGTCCCAAGCTAAATTATGAAAATACTTTCGTAGATTTCGCCAGGGCAAGTAGAACCTTAAAATATCATAAGAAGTGAACAGTAATTTACACGATTCATAAACGTCTGACTGAAAAGCTCCACAGTCAGTCTTTCAATTACTACAAACATTAACAGTGCCGCCAAAGTTCACTCGTGGACATTACCAGAGTGTCAAATTGCTCGTTATAACTGTAGATAAGAAAGTTTAACACGCTGTCTTAATAAGACAAGCAATGATTCGGTCCCTCACTTAGATCCACCTTCGATCCTAAATAGTCATCTACTCTGAAGCAGCTAAATAGGTGACAACGCCGATGTCAACGCTCTCCTCCCAAGCACCGCCCTAACTGGAGACATCAGTACCTAAGCAAAGTTTACACCACTTACACGTCAGATATACGCGCCACCAACGTGCATCTTTATAGAATTCTTATGTTCACCTCATACACCAAACTATCGGTAATTAATAGTCGAAATCCAAGAGCAGAACCAAGAAATCACTTCTCAGCCCTTGAATGATCGCACGATGACCACCATCGGGACAACACCGGCCGTCCACACTAGGATCTTCGAGCCCACAGCGTTCCGTCCCCAATCGACTGCTTCCGTGGGGCTCTCAGACAAAGCGGCCTTGCCCTCCGACACCGACGTCGCTCCTTACGTGCAGTCCAGAGATAACTCACAACAACACCCTTCTTCCTCGTTCTGTCACCTCGAGGCAAGCGGGAAGCCAACTCGCCAAAGATATGCGGCGACCAGAGACTTCAATCCCATCTCGATACTGAAATCGCCGACAGTACTGAGAAGGTGGGTGGTTTCAGAAAAAAATAATAGCGAGCGGTACCGACCCATAGAGTGGTCTAAATGTTGAAATGGTAAGAAATTCCTGCCTGAAAATGTCATTTGAGGGCTGTATTTAAAACAGGTAATGATACTGATGAAAGACATTGATTCTTAAAATTGTAGTACTGAACAACATTCTGGAGTTCTAACATTGCCATCTGCTACAGCGAACCAGCAGACTACAGCTGTGTCTGAAACTCTCGCTGTATGATATTTTCATCCCTGTCTTACTGCATTCGTTTTTGGAACAACACTCTCAAATAAGAGAACTTTTAGAGGAGTGTGTGATTTTCTCGAAAATTCTTTAGAAAAATATCTCCTCTATTCAACGCTTTAAACACTGTGTCAAAAGTGCTTCTGAGCTCCGACGAAAACAGTCTTTCAAAGATTTCAAATCGTTTGAGATGGAATTGATATTAATAAATTCCAAACCAGAATTATGTATAGAAAGTCAAGGGAACCACTGATCGAGTCGATTTGTCTCGAATTCTCGATTTTGTTTGAGATACTTTGAGAGAACAGTAACCTAGAGAGGACTGTGGGTAACATTTATAATTAATTGGTATCTTTCTTGACGAAGCTCTGTCCACAACGCTAGCTGGATGACTAAACCGGTTTACTGATTGTAAAGGTGGTTTTCCGTAATAAATTTCAATTATCACCACCAGAAATGAAAGCAATTTATAATATTTGTATTTTCCCAATCACTGTGTTTGTCAAAGGGTGTTCCTCTGCCCCATCTGCTCTGAAACCATCATGTGCAGAGAAGTTATGGAGTGGAAGCAGCAGACTGAAATAATAGAAAAGTTGCAAGTACGAATCGATAATATCCCAGGAATCATCAATAATGAGATTAACAGTTTGTTTCAAATAAGACAAGACTTTATTTTACCAAATTTCATTTGAGAGACGAGTTCCTTAAGACAGATTCTTCGCAGTGTTAGGAAAGAGAAAATTTAATCTACACTCCGGACCCAGTTTATTTAACTCAGAGTTGCAAATTATCTAACAGAAAGAAGTGTCAAGCTCTTCGAGAACTACAAAAAAATGCTTAAAACAAACGAGAAACTGAAACATTATATGCTTCAGATTATGATCGAGTTTCACAATAGGTTCACAAAACACAAAAAAAGACTTTGTCAAAAAATAAGGAATTACTAAAGAAAATTTGATTTATTCACCATATTTATCCAACAAATAGCGTCCATAATAGTGCTTTACCTTCGTTAGTACAACATCTTTTGAAATAAAATGTATATACTACTTTTATGTAATTTTTTGAGCTTTTTCCAAATGCAGAGGCCTTGTGTCAGGTTTCCATTTACGCTACGTGAAGGAAATTACATTTTCTTTCGTGCAATAGAACTAAACTAGAGGGTTGCACAAAGAAAAATCCAACTTGAAAAGTAAGAGCCAACAAAATATTTACCTTACCTGTTGGGAAACTACTAGCATCTCGGATTATTACAGAAATATTGTAGTAACTTGTATCGGATGAAATTTTGTACTGAACCGATAATCAAACTCAGATAAAAGTATTAGGCCATATGAGCACGCCACTAAGCCTGTCTCAAGTATTCTGTGTTATATGTGTTGCTGCCTATGCTAGCACGGAGAACGGATTTTGTGGAGAATCGTGTGTTATTGTACCATATGGAATGAGGTATACACCACGAACATCAAGCTATCATCGTCTAACATCACCTTCATTTGTCATGTCCTCAGCTAGGAACAGATTCCATAAATTTCTTCAGTTGTGCCATACCCAGCAGGCGACCTTTTAACTGTTACAAGTGCATGTAGAGATTATGTAAGTTTTTAAGAATTTGTCCAAATCCGATTGTGTTGCATTTTACGTTTATCGGGTTTCGTGTTTGGTATATGACAGTGTCTACCATATGAACAATGAATTTCTAAACCAACATATGTTGTAAGTTTTTCCTCCAGTTGTTGATGATTGAAAGAAACGAAATTGGTCGAATAAATATAATTAATACAGCTTCCTTGGTTGACGATCGTCGGATAATGTCGTGAAATCTGCACAATGTTTCAATGAGGCAGCTGCTCGTCATCTTCAGGTGCAGACTGACGTAAACCAAAGAAGCAATTACTACGTCGGAAAGTCCTAAACAGCATATAACTAATACAGCTGATTGGTGAATAAAAATGCTTTACTACGAATCCCTCTAGTACCATGAAAGACATTCCCTAATCTCTGAACAGATGTGGTATCATTCTGCACTTTCTCCTTGTCAGCGTTTCTCACATATTCCTTTCCTCGACGATTTTGCGGAGAATCTCCTCACTCCACAGCTTATTAGTCCACACAGTTTTCAACATTGTTCTGTAGCAGGACATCTCAAATGCTTAGATTTTCGTTCTTTCCTGTTTTCCCACTGTCCATGTTTCACTACTACACAAATCTGTTCTCAGAACGCACACTCTTAGAAATTTCTTCCTCTAATTAAGATCTCTGTTTGATATTAGTAGAACTCCCTTGGTCAGTAAGCCCTTTTTGCCACTGATAGACTCTGTTTTACGTCTTTCTTGCTCCGTCTATCATGGGTTATTTCACTGGCCAGGTAGCAGATTCCTTAATTTCGTCTACTTCGTGATTTGCTATTATGATGTTAAATTTCTCCTTGCTCTTATTCCAGCTATTTCTCATTGCTTCTGCCATTCTTCGATTTACTTAAAATCCATATTCTGTATTCAGTACATTGTTCATTCCATTCAACTGATGCTGTAAGTTTTCTTCATTTTCACTAAGGATAGTAAAGGAATCATGATATACTTTCACCTTGAATTTTAATTGTACTCTTGAACTACTCTTGTATGGGTGTACTAACCTTCAAATCTTAAACATGGTACACTCACCGGTCAACTTTATTATGACACTTCTGTATGTTCGTTTGTTCAGGGGAGCATCCGGCGCTGAGTTTATTGTTATAGATGCCAACACACAACTGCTTCAAACAGCGCAATTGTAGGAGCTCTTGGAACAGGATAATATTTGGCGAAGGGGCTGGTCTGCTCAGATCTCATACTTAAATCCCATCCCGCACGTGTGAGATGCCTTGAGGAGGTATATTGCAACCCGTACCATGCACGAACGACCATTCAGCAGTTGTCAGCTGTGCTGATGGAAGAATGGAACGCCAAGATGCGTTTGCTCTCCGTGATTATCACAGACACTATAAAAACCATTTCGTGCCTTATTTAATGGCCAGAGACCATCATACAACGCAGTGAGTTCAGTGTAAATATATTCTTTGAATAAAAGTGTCATTTATATTTGTCTCACTACGTATTTCTTTCAGGTCTGATGTATATTCTAGCAGCTCTTTCTCTGTGTAGATCAAGTTCCTTTTCAGTGACACATCATTCGAAAGTTAATTTCCGCCTTACAATTTGCGCACCAGCGCACATTGGCGTTGGATAGGTCGTGTTGATGCACCAGCATTGCGGCAATTTCATACCCACACAGCGTTGTCACAGCGTAGTCACAGGCACACAAAAATACGAGAACTCCTTTCTGGCATTTAGTCTTCTCTACACGTCGACCCACCACACTGCTCTAATTGCACTCAACGAGCAGGCACGTAGACAGCTCTTTCAATCTGTCATGTATCCAAGTCCATTCATCTCACAGTGCTGACAGCATGTAACCGACTGGCGCGCACACACACCTCTTTACTGCCGTCACTTATGTCAGTGGTGGAGGGCCCTTCACTGCTTGGTAACGCTTCTGCACCATCTGTTGCACTCCAAAACGAACAACGTGTTCTTTTAAGCGGGTAGGCGACGCTTTGTCCGGTCACCTCATACAAGTTAAACTCACAAGGGGAAGGGTCTGAAATATGTCACCCATTTTGATCGAGGTATCTCTTTATTTTTGATATAGATCGTCCTTGCAAAACTCAATCAACATCGGTGACCCACGTATCAGACACCCTCTCCCCCCCCCTCCCCACCACCCCCTGTTAGTGAAATCAAATGAATGGCTGGATGATACAGTTACAGAATGATACAATCTTAAATCTTCCACAAACACTGAACTAGCAAAAGTGATACATACGCCATGACTAATTGTACCTTAATTTGTTAAGGCACTACCTGTGAAACGTGGTTAATGTAAGAGTCTTCCACAAATTTTCATTTTTGGAGGCAAATTCATTACATTTTAGGCTCAGAATTCTTGAACTGTTTCATTGATATGATTAAGTTTCATTGCTTCTTCATTTTTTCATCCTCATTGAGCAATCTTTTAATTCCAATGAATTTTATTCGCTTCTTCAGTACACACAAGTTACTGAGACCAGTTGACAAATAAACAAACTATACCTAAAGGCACATGTTTCTGTATGTGAAAATTCATCATTTATATAGTGCATTTACGATCAACAATTTTGTCACAACATTTCACGAAATCATTAGAGACTGCGGAGAGGATTGTAATGCTACTCAGGACACTGTCTGATAATTGGGTACTGTATGTTCTGACCTCTGCTCTCCCTATTGGAAAGACAGTTGTAGTGGCATGTTGTTCCATGACCGGTATAGCTGTCTCCCTCAGGCCAGAACGTGACAGTAGTTTTAAATCCAATATTACACGACACATCTAACGTGTGAACGTCATGAATAGATTGCCTGTCACCTAGCGGTAGAACAGATAAAGCTGCGATTTTAGCTGACCATTTACCCGCAGTGGAGAAGTAGGAATTGATCTATTCGACCGTGGATCCATGCATCCTTGGTAGAAAAGGCTGATGCCCGCATGCGCAGCACATATCATTTTCATCGGCTTTCTGTTTCTTATTTTTTCATGTGTGATAGCAGACGAGGAATCTGTGACCTCTTGAGGACTCATTTGGGCCACTGTGCGATATACCCTATACATTTTTAGTGAGTAACTTTTTTCAGATACAGTAATAAAACAGTAGAATTTCCTGTTTTTTGTACTGCCGTTGAGGAAATCTGTATATCGGTTGATAGACTTTTTTTGTAGGAATGCAATCACATTAAGAAAGTGTAAGCGTTCTTATTGAGACCTGTATGACTCTCTAGATACGCTGTGCCATAATAAAGTACTTCTACACATGTTTTGTTCTGAGTTTCCGTGTATTACATATATGTGCATACAATTTTGCTTTCAATGTGTGAACGTATCGCCATAGTCGGTAACAGTACCGCATGTACTTGATTTAATTGCATCTTTTATATCCTTTCAGCATTCCAGGAAGAAGTATGACTAGAGAATAGTCACAAGAGTCAGAGCAGCGACCAATGACCACTGCAAAAGCCCTTTTACATCTTTGCACCCGTACTGCTGTGAAATAGTTCCCTCACTCCCGTGTCAGTTTCGAGAATCTCGTGAAACGAATCGAAAATGTACATCCATTCCGACAAAAGTCCTACATTCATGAGGATATTAGGATCTCGACTATTACATTAAAGCCGGATGGAGTGGCCGAGCGGTTCTAGGCGCTAGAGTATGGAACCGCGCGACCACTACGGTCGCAGTTTCGAATCCTGCCTCGGGCGTGTCCTTAGGTTGGTTAGGTTTAAATAGTTCCAAGTTCTATGGGACTGATGACCTCAGAAGTTAAGTCCCATAGTGTCTAACATTCTGCGTGGTTTCTGTTTGTTCTGTGTCGTGTCTCCCTACCACTTTCGCGCAACGACGCTGTGAGCGTGTTTTTTAGGGAATTGACTAGTTTGAACCTGGGACCTGTTGCTGGTAAGGAGACGCCAGACCACACATGCCATGTAGAGTTCAGAAGAGTTCAGTGAGACTAGCGATGATATAACCAAATACTTAATGATTTCAGCGTCAGCTCCACTGCACTCCCTGTAAAAGAATCTTAATACTAACTAAATTTAGTGGAAGGGGTTCAAGGCTTTCCTATTTTTAGTTAGCTGGTAAAATAACGTCGAAAAAGCAGCTAAGTTTACCATTGGAAATTTTATTCTACTCACAAAACATTGGTTATAAATTGCACTATTGATAAAAGGAAATGTTTTAATACAGGATGGTAAAAACCAATTGCGTTCAACAAAAATGTGAACGAATATTCCCTGAATGGGTTTCCAAGTTCTACAATCGATCGAAGGATGACCTATACCATATCACATCTATAAGCTAGGTTAAATTAAGTTTCACAAAAGAGAAAACTATCAATATGGTCTACAGTGACCCTCAATTATCTTTAATTACTTATCTAACTTGTCGTAAATTACAGTGGCTGATGTGGCTTCTCAATTACTATATAACAGAAAAATCATCGCGTTTAAGATTTTTACTTCAAGTGGCAAATGTGAACACCATGAGCTTAAATTGACGATCGACACTAGTATTGCGCAAAAAGGGGGTGTAACAGATGAGACTTCCGCAGTTCTGAGTGAAGGTTTATGCGCTGTTATGCGGCATCGCGTGCGTTCATTACCTTGTCGGTGTGCGTCAGGGGGCGACGGGCAGCACAGCTCCGCTCACCTCGCCGTCTCGGAAGCAACTCTCTCCTAACTTTTCCTTACCACAATTTACCAAAGTTGGTTTAAAAAAACTATCTGGCTGTGTTTTCATCTGACTAATCAGGGTCTCAATGTTAACCTTAAGCTCCACCTACAAAAATTCTGTCTATCCAATGAGAAACGTTATACTTTTCGTGGTGGGGCAATGTTTTTAAAGTTTGCAACATAACAGAGACGCGAAAAGGTCTCACGCTAAAACTTGCAGCAGGTGTGGTCCTTTTAGTGTTATCGTAAGATCTATACTGTTCTTCTGGAGGGCTCTATCTTTTAACATGGGCTGGGGGGTGGTCCTGACGTAACAGAGACGCAAAGAAGTCTCACGCTAAAACTTGCGGCTGTGGTCGACCTTATAGTGTTATCGTAAGATCTATATTGTTCTTCCGGAGGGCTCTAGCTTTTAACATGGGCTGGGGGATGGTCCTAGCGGTTAGCTGGCGACGTGGGTGTGTGTCCCTTATCGTAGGGCCTTCTAGCTTAACATGGTTCTGCTCCCGGCTTCTGTTTTCGTTTCTCCCCTCGGAACTGCGTCTGTCTCACGGTGTGAAGGTATGACATGCATTTAGACATTCTTGTGTTAGTCTGTGGTATTCCATTTGCTTACTCGTTACTCGTATTACTTTGGTTAATTTAATGTCACGATTTATTCGGAGCTATGTGACATACTACTGGATTTGCATATCATGTATGGGTTTTCATGTAGGGTGTTGGATTTGCCTGACACCTCACATATCACCACCCTTCGAACTTAATTTTTGTACTGAAGGTAGGCAATGATTGAATCGTTGTCTAAGCCAGTCAAAAATTATTCTGTTACCTAAATTTTGTTGCCTGCTGTTGAGCCACGTTATTCTGTTCTATGCTAGTTTGTATTACTAATTTATACTTTTATATTCTTCCATACTATTATCAAAAATATGTTTATATTGACAAGGGAAGAATATTTTTATTGTATTACAATTATTATTTTTTAATTATTTTCTTTCTTTATTTAATTATGAAGTTTGTCTTTTAAGAAGTTTGTTATCGAAATTGAAGAGTGTTTCACATCCATTTTCTTAGAAATATTGTTTTTATAAATGTAGTAATTAAGTAAAATCTATTCCTAACACATTTTCTAAATATCATGTACAAGTAAAATGTTTTTGTTTCTAGACACTCGTTTCAACATTGTTACACTAACAAATAAGAATTATTTCCAAGAATTGCTTTGACAAAGAAATATACATACACAAGTATTGAGATATAATTCTAACAAATGGTACAAATGTTAAAAAAAAGGAAAACATCCAACAAGATAATTTTTTATTCTTTGTTTTTATAAGGAGAAAATGAGTAAAATATAGTTATTCTTTTATTTTTGTGAGGAGAAAATATGTGGCACATAGTTTTAGTGTTTATTATGCCTTACCTTTGTTCTTTATATACTGTCCAATTCAGAACTAATGACATATTTTTATCGATAGATGGTCTATAGTCAGTGACTGTTATTTTGTAGTTTATTAGCAGTCTGGTTTGCTTAACTTATTTAGTTTTTCACACGTTTCTTTTGCACAATTCCTACATCACATAATTTGATTTCACACATTCACACAATCCTATGAATGTTTAAGCATGAGGTTCGCAAATGTTTTTTGCACGAAGGTGATGGACTTGAGCGAGATGGATGTGGGTAAGTATTTGATGTACAGCTTCGGTCGTCATTCCTTGTTGGTTTTGCAAGTGTGTGTTGCTGTTGTCCCATAATGGAATGGAGCTGTGAGTGCAGAATCTCGTGGTTTACTGGCTTTGTATGCATGAAAATCATCGTTATGTGTCGCTGAAAGCGGTCGTTTCCATTGTAATACTTCGCAGATGACTAGTTTGCAATAGGATAGGGATTTGGGAAGGTATGTCGTCTATTCTTCACCCATCTTTTTTCTTGGTCTCAATCTTGTGAATCTTCAACTTCTGTTCTTCCTGCTTTTTCTCTGCTTCTTACTTGCTTCTTGGTTCTTCTCTGGGCAGGATATGGAAATATTTATTGATAACTAGTCGCTTTGAAGTTCTCCTCTTAGTAACAGTTTGATAAATTGTTTGGGCATGTCATTTTTACTTTGTGGATGTTTTCTTCAGTTTCATGCATCAGCGTGCTGTTTAATAGCAGTAGTGTGCCTTTTACATAATTTTTTTTTTTTTTTTTTTTTTTTTTGCCAATGGTGGCTTGCCCAAGCGGTCTTCTCATTGGGTCGTTTTTTGCTCGCTCCGCTGAGTCAGGGCGTTCGGAGACCCTTCTGGCGTTTGGTGTCCTGTCGTGTCTCTGCAGGGTTCTGCCACTGTGTGGTTCCGTGTTCTGTCCCAGCAGGGTTCCACCACCCTTGGTTCAGCTTGGCAGCAGATTTATTTACTGGCCACTTCGGCTACAAAGGGCCTTCTGTTGGTCTCGCTGTCCTTTCCCCTCTCTTGACGATTCTGCCTTGTAGGAATCGTGTCTTGCTAATTATGTCCTTTCCTTTCTTGATACTTCACGCGTTGCAACTTGTGGGTCGTTGCATCTCGTCCTTACTGGAGTTTTTACAATGGTTCTTACAAAAATTTGTACTTATAATCATCTAATATATGTCTAGTACCTACATTGTTTTACATCTTCTTAAAAGCTTTACAAATTTCGGCGCCGTTTCCATGTTGGAATTCTAAGATATTTTAAGTCTTAACGTCTACAAGAAACCTCAAATTCGTTTTTTATATTTTTGTGTAGCGTTGCGGTGTATAGCATTTTAGTATTTCATGCTGTTAGACTATTTACGCTTTATCCCTTCACCTGAATCTATGGTACTATTGGTGTTATTTTTGTTTTTGTTTTTATTGAAACTACTTTCATTTTCCCACCTTCCTCTCTCTTCATTCTTCTTTCTCCTGACGATCTTATCTGCAACATAATCTTGAAATATTGTGCTGATTATTTACCAGTAATAAAAGTAATCTTCAAACATGTACTGAAAGTGTTTAATATTGCCAGTCTTAGGTAAATAACCTCTGCTTTATCTCGTAAAATACCCTCTAATTCTCTTTTACTGTGTTCCAAAATACCTTGAACTTCTTGCAATTTTTCGTCCATTTCTTTATGGACTTCTAACATGAGTTGAGGCGATTCCCCCTTTTGTGCATACCATTCTAATTCTTCATCCTCCTTATCTCACATCATTCTTAAATGTTTGTTTATAACTGGTATTTCTTCTAATTCTAGCTTTTGCTCGAAGAGAAGTTTGACATTCCCGAATGTTACGCTACCTTTCCCCATATCTATTATCGCCCATCTCTCATTTAAAAAATCTGCACCTATAATCAAATCTACAGTTAGTTTAGGTATAATCACGAAGTTGGCTTCGATCTTTTGACCTTTACACGAAAGAGTTAACCTTGTTTGTCTCGTAACTTCCGCAGCATTGTTTCTAATAGGACCTATTACTTTAATCTTACGTCTTTTCAGAACTGGCAATTCCTCATTGGCATTACACTGCATGAATAAATTTTCTGAGAGCGCAGTCAGTTCACTTCCGCTATCAATTACAATATTGACTGGGATATGCTTTACCATGACCTTCACAATTTGTTGAATTTGAAAGGGTTGGTTCTGTGCTTCTTCTTCTTGCATCAACGAATCCTCCACTGAATCATACATGAGTCTTTTTAGGAATTTCCCTTGTGAATTCGAACTTTCTGTAAGATAAGCTTCGACTGCTACTTCTCTCTCTTTTATTTCCTCTTCTCTATTTCTTCCTTCATTTACGCTTTCTTCAACATCCTCTACTTTTTCCTCATCCTCGTCTATCTTCTCCTTCTTCGTCGCTACTTCCACATAATCGCATCTAAATGCTCTAATTATCGCTTCATAACTTCATTCATTATATACGTTGGGTTGTGTGCCCACTAGTAACTTATTTTCAACTTCTGTCGACTGCGCATTATCCTCATTGAATTCGCTTTCCCTGGTTTCCATCTCAAATAGCTCTGCAATACTCATTACTTCGTCCTTTCCTCCTACATTCGTTGTGCATGCCTCTGGTAATTCATCTTCCTCGTCAGTATTATCCAATTAAATTTGTCCCAACACGATATTGTTATTTTGTTGTCTTCGTTTTCATCTGGTCCCTGCGGATTTGTTTCTTCCTTCTCCTCTACTCGTGATAAGATTTTTACTTCTCTGTTCAAGGTGCTGCAATTGTCCTGGGTCGGTGCGTCATTCTCTTTGGCATGGGCGCTTAGCTGACAATTCGAACGTTTATCGGGGTTTGGTGGTCTTACCTCCACCTCTTCTATCTTTATTCTCTTTTCTTGTTCAGCTTGTTGATAGTGGTTTCTTTGTTGATAATTTGTCGGTCTATTGGTTCTCCAGTACCCGTTCCGGTTGTCGTTATTCCCTCTGTAATAGTTGTTGCCGTTGCTGGGTGAATTATAGTTATTGACATATTCTCTTCTAAATCCATAACCGGTTCTTTGTTGAAATCTATTGTCGTTTCTTGGTGCGAAGTTATCACATGGTTCGTAATTATTATTTCTTCGTACTGTGCCTTGTGGATTCCACTGCTTTTTGCTTTCGTTTTCACGTGCGCTTCGTCTTTTTCTTGCGTCATCTTCCGAAAATATGAACTCTAGTTCCCTTAGCATACCTTTAAATGCTTCGACGTCATTGCCTCCGTGACCTACTAATGATTGCCGGTATTTCAATGGTAGCTTCATCGCGCATAATTTAATCAACTCTCCGTCACTGTATGGTACATCTAAGCATTTATTTTTCTTTGCCATTAATTCGAAAAATTTCACTGGACTCTTCTCTCCTGGATTTTCGAAATATGGGTTCTGTAATAATTCGTACTTCACTCTGTTCTGTGCTTCGCTGGACCAATATCGTGATAGAAACTTCTCTCTGAAATCTTCGTACGATCGGCATGTTGCTGCAACATTCTGCATGGTTTCTGCGACTGTTCCCGACATGTGTGCACATATAAAGTCTAGTTTGTGTGCTAGTGTCCAGTGTTCTGGTAATCCTACTCGGAATTGATCAATAAAAATTCGTGGATGTAATGAGTTTCCTTCTCGAGAGTGTTGAAATTTTCTGACTGTGAGGAAATCATCGTTGTCGTACTTCGTCATAGTTCCATATGAAATTCGCGATTCTTCGCCACTTTTGTTTCTGATCATTTCTCCCGTCGTTCTTTCCGGTTGTGGTAGATCCATTGGATATTGTCCACTGTAACTTTCGCCTACCCTTGCGTAGTATCGTTGGAGTGGTACGCAATAATTTTCTTCCATCGGTTGTGAAGGTGTAGCTGAATGCATTGCACTGTACTCTTCGCGACCTGGCTTTCCATTGTCAGGTTTTGGTACGGTATCTTGTCTGGCTAACCTTGCTGCTTCATTGCACGATCCAAACTGTCTTGAAACATACATTTGTGGTTCCGCATTTGTTTGTGATGACGTTTGTTCATCAAGAATTTCGAAACGTGTTTGTTGCTGTGCAGGCTGTCTCATTTCACGTATGTTACTTTCCGCCTGTGACTGGAATCGCAAATGCGTAATATCTTCGTTAATTGCTTGTTTTTCCGGTGCTGTTACAGATACGGATGTGGTTTCAGACTCTGTGCTTGTTCGATCCTGTTCACTACGCTCTTCTATAGTTTGCAACAACTCTGTTCGTAATTTCTGAAATTGTCGCTTCGTTTGCGCTTCTCATTTGACTATTCGGTTATCGTATCTTTTCAGCGCTGCTTTTGTGATACGTTTGTGTAACACAGTTTCCAACAACTTCACGCGCTGTACCTGCTGCTTGTCTAGTAATTTCGTTTATCTGTTTCTCTAGTTTCTTGACTTCTCCCAGGGTGTTGTTACGTAATGTTTTGATCTCGTCCTGAATGTCACTACGCAATGTTTGTACGTCCGCTTGTACCTTGTCAATGTCTATTCTCAATTGATTGTGACCTGTTATTAAGTTTCCTATCACTTCTCGAGATTCTTTTGCCTCGTCTTCAATATGACTTAAGTGTAACTGATTTTTTTTTGTTTTGTTCTTTAATCGTACGCATTTGTCTCGTGGTTTCTGCATTCTGAATTTGAATTTGGTTCGCTATGTCTTTATTTTGCCTTCTCATGGTTTCTGTAATTTGTTGTAATAATTCTGCCAGATTGGTGGGTCCTATTGCGTTTTCTTCCGACGTCCTACGCTCTGTGTTTTCGCCCAAGTGTTGGTTCGCAACCGATAGCATTGAACTGTGTTGTGACACGTTTATGCTCGCATTCGTTGTAATCTGTGGTGAGGGAGCTCTGATTACTTGTACTATGGGTTCTAAGTGAATGGATTGTCAGTCTTCGGTATAATAAGTGTCAAGTCGTGTGAACAAAGAGTTTATGAAACGCGTGAGATCGTATGAGCGTATGTTGACTCGAAGTATGGCGCGTGAATTGCTTTCAAAGCAGAAAATAAGGGATTCGCAAGTTAGAATCATCATCGACTTTCTCTCTACTTTCCTGCTCCTCTGTCGTATGCTGACTTATGTTTTCTATGCCTTGACGTACATTATCCTCGTTATGGTGTGTTATATGTCGCGATACTGCATCGTCTGTTGTACAGTCCTCTATTCTCTGTCAATTTTCATGCTGGATCGCTACCTCAATTTGGTCAAGGTCTCGATCTGCCATTGCTAATCTTTCCGAATCCCTTATTTTCTGCTTTAAAAGCAATTCACGCGCCATACTTCGAGTCAACATACGCTCATACGATCTCACGCGTTTCATAAACTTTTTGTTCACACTACTTGACACTTATTATACCGAAGACTGACAATCCATTCGCTTACTTGTTGGGTCAGAACCAACTTGTCAACGACGTATCCCCCACCTGTGCAATTGCATTGAGGAGAAAACTTATTCTAACAATTTTTAAAATTCATAACTTAATTATGCTATTGTCTCTGCTAGAATATCTCACTGTCTATCGCTGCAGCTACTGTTTTCAACTATTTATGCCTTTCAAAAAAATTTTTTTTACTACGAAAAATTTTTAACAGGATATTTTTCTGACCTAGTTAGGCATGTGGTCGACCTTCAATCATGGCATTTTACCATCCTAGCAGGGTCGCCATTCTCTAACATTTCTGTTTGTTCTATGTCGTGTCTCCCTACCACTTTCGCGCAACGACACTCTGAGCATGTTTTTTAGGGAATTCACTAGTTTGAACCTGGGACCTGTTGCTGGTAAGGAGACACCAGACCACACATGACATGTAGAGTTCAGAAGAGTTCAGTGAGACTAGCGATGATATAACCAAATACTTAATGATTTCAGCGTCAGCTCCACTGCACTCCCTGTAAAAGAATCTTAATACTAACTAAATTTAGTGGAAGGGGTTCAAGGCTTTCCTATTTTTAGTTAGCTGGCAAAATAACGTCGAAAAAGCAGCTAAGTTTACCATTGGAAATTTTATTCTACTCACAAAACATTGGTTATAAATTGCACTATTGATAAAAGGAGATGATGTAATACAGGATGGTAAAAAACCGATTGCATTCAACAAAAATGTGAACAAATATTCACTGAATGGGTTTCCAAGTTCTACAATCGATCGAAGGATGACCTATGCCATATCACATCTATAATCTAGGTTTAAATTAAGTTTCACAAAAGAGAAAACTATCAATATGGTCTACAGTGACCCTCAATTATCTTTAATTACTTATCTAACTTGTCGTAAATTACAGTGGCTTCTCAATAACTACGAGGGTCAGTCAAAAAGTAATGCCTCCTATTTTTTTTTCTACGTTTAATTGTCAGGAAATTTAAATGCAATTACATAGGTTGAAAACTACAACATTGAGGATCATTTTGTCATTTTTCAATGTAATCTCCGCCCATCTCTACAGTTTTGGTCCATCTTTGAACAAGGGCATGTATCCCAGCACGGTAAAAATCACAGCTCTGCTTCCTAAGCCATTGACGCACGGATGTTTTGACGGCCTCCTCATCTTCAAAATGAATCCCACGATGAGCTTCTTTTAGTGGCCCGAAGAGATGGAAGTCTGATGGTGCCAGGTCAGGGCTGTATGGGGGATGAGGCAAAACTTCCCATCCAATTTTGACAATCTCGTCAGAGGTGTGACGACTGGTGTGTGGTCTTGCATTGTCATGCAAAAGAAGAACATCTGCCATTGATTTTGTTGGGCGAACTCGCTGAAGACGTGCTTTAAGTTTGTTGAGGGTTGTGACGTATCGAACAGAATTTATTGTGCATCCCTGCTCCAAAAAATCAACCAGAATCACACCCTCTGTATCCCAGAAAACTGTTGCCATAACTTTCCCTGCCGATCGCACAGTTTTGAATTTTTTCTTCCTCGGCGAGCTTGTGTGACGCCACTCCATTGACTGCCTCTTTGATTCGGGTTCAAAAAAATGCACCCATGTTTCGTCCCCGGTCACAATTTTTTTCAGAAACTCATCTCCCTCCAAACGGAAGCGCTGCAAGTGTTGGGAGGCTATTGTTTTCCTTGCCTCTTTATTCTGATCGGTTAACATTCTTGGAACCCACCGTGCACAAACTTTTGAGTACCCCAATTGTTTAATAATCGTGATCACACTGCCTTTACTAAGAGAAATAATGCGACACACTTCATCTGCAGTCACCCGACGGTCACCACGAATGATGTCATCAACTTGCTGAATGTTGTGTGGAGTCACTGCACTCACCGGCCTGCCGCTCCGCTTTTCGTCAGTCAACGGTGTTTGCCCTTCAGCTTCCTTACAACGACGAACCCATCGTCTAACAGTGCTGACATCCTCTGTCACAACACCATACACCTTCTTCAGTCTTTCATGAATGCGTATGGGCGTTTCAACTTCTGCATTCAAGAATTCAATCACACAACGCTGTCTCAAACGAACATCGATGTCGGCCATCATACAAATTTCTGCTGTGCTGCCACCTGTTGACACAGAAAGTTACTACTGCAGTGGATTGCAGAAGAAGGTTTGAGGAATGGCGCCAAATTCAAATTTTTCACTTAACTTAATTTCTTTACGTAGAAAAAAAATGGGAGGCATTACTTTTTGACCGACCCTCGTATATAACAGAAAAATCATCGCGTTTCAGATTTTTACTTCAAGTGGCAAATGTGAACACCATGAGCTTAAATTGACGATCGACACTAGTATTACGCAAAACGGGGGTGTAACAGATGAGACTTGTGCAGTTCTGAGTGAAGCTTTATGCGCTGTTATGCGGCATCACGTGCGTTCATTACCTTGTCAGTGTTCGTCAGGGGGCGGCGGCCAGCACAGCTCCGCTCACCTCGCTGTCTCGGAAGCAACTCTCTCCTAACTTCTCCCTACTACAATTTACAGAAGTTCGTTTAAAAAAACTATCTGGCTGTGTTCTCATCTGACTAATCAGGGTCTCAATGTTAACCTTAAGCTCAGCCTACAAAAATTCTGTCCATACAATGAGAAACGTTATACTTTTCGTGGTGGGGCAATGTTTTTAAAGTTTGCAACGTAACAGAGACGCGAAAAAGTCTCATGCTAAAACTTGCAGCAGGTGTGGTCCTTTTAGTGTTATCGTAAGATCTATACTGTTCTTCTGGAGGGCTCTATCTTTTAACATGGGCTGGGGGGTGGTCCTGACGTAACAGAGACGCAAAGAAGTCTCACGCTAAAACTTGCGGCTGTGGTGGCCCTTTTAGTGTTATCGTAAGATCTATACTGTTCTTCCGGAGGGCTCTAGCTTTTAACATGGGCTGGGGGATGGTCCTAGCGGTCAGCTGGCTACTTGGGTGTGTGTCCCTTATCGTAGGGCCTTCTAGCTTAACATGGTTCTGCTCCCGGCTTCTGTTTTCGTTTCTCCCCTCGGAACTGCGTCTGTCTCACGGTGTGAAGGTATGACATGCATTTAGACATTCTTGTGTTAGTCTGTGGTATTCCATTTGCTTACTCGTTACTCGTATTACTTTGGTTAATTTAATGTCACAATTTATTCGGAGCTATCTGACATATTACTATATTTGCTTATCATGTCAGGGTTTTCATGGAAAGTGTTGGATGTGCCTGACACCTTACAAGTGCTCAGAGCCATTTCAACCATTTTCACTACATTAACATGGGGTTTGAGTCACTGGCCGACGGCCTTGCCGCAGTGGTATCACCTGTTCCCGTCAGATCACTAAGTTAAGTGCTTTCGAGCTTGGCTAGCGCTTGGATGGGTGACCATCTGGTCTGCCGAGCGCTGTTGGCAAGCGGGGTCCACTCAGCCCTTGTGATGCAAACTGAAGAGCAATTTTATTGAGAAGTAGCGGCTCCAGTCTCGTAAAGTGAGAGAGCAGTGTACTGACCGCATGCCCCCATATCCGCATCCAAGTAGCGCCTGTGGCCTGAGTATAACACGGCGGCCGGTCGGTACCATTGGGCCTTCCAAGGCGTGTTCGTAAGGAGTTTAGTTAATGTCTCTGCCTTCCCTCCTTCTTGCCAGCTAGGGTCGAACCCAATTGCTTTTCCTGACATTACGTCGTATACTGCCCTATCCTAAAGATGAGGGTGGATTGACACTGTCGCAGCAAATGCTGTATAGATAATTTCGTTCTCCATGTCTAAAGTGCTGTGAAACATAAACATACAATGAGGTGACAGAAGTCATGAGATACCTCCTAATATCACACACATGTTCACATGTGTGTGAAATCTGATGGGACTTAACTGCTAAGGTCATCAGTCCCTAAGCTTACACACTGCTTAACCTAAATTATCTATCCTAAGTACAAACACACACACCCATGCCCGAGGGAGGACTCGAACCTCCGCCGGGATCAGCCGCACAGTCCATGACTGCAGCGCCTGAGACCGCTCGGCTAATCCGACGCGGCTCCTAATATCAAGTCGGACTCCCTTTTCCCCGGCGTAGCTTAGCAGCTTGACGTGGCGTAGACTCAACAAGTCGCTGGAACTCTCTAGAAGAAATATTTAGCCATGCTGCCCGTGTAGCAGTCCGTAATCGAAAAGGTGTTGCCGGTGGCGGACTTTGTGCACGAACTGACCTCTCCATTATGTGCCATAAATGTTCGACAAGTGGCCGAATCATTGCTTTGAATTGTCCCAAACGTTCTTCAAACCAGTAGCGAATAACTGTGGATCAGTGACTTCGCCCATTACCGTCTAAAAAGATTCCATCGTTGATTGGGAATATGAAGTCCATGAATGGATGCAAAAGGTCACCAAGTAGCCCAACATACCCATTTCCAATCAATGATCGCTTCACGTGGACTAGACTACCCAGTCCATTCCTTGTAAAGCCCACACCATTTCGGAGCCACCACGATCTTGCACATTGCCGTGTTGACAACTTGTGCCCCACTATTAGCCCTTACCAACTGAAACCAGGACTCATCGGACCAGACCACGGCTTTCCAGTCGTCTGTGGTCAAACAAATATGGTCATGAGCCCAGGAATGGAGCGATGTCGTGCTGTTACCAAAGGCACTCGCGTCCATCCACCGCTGTCACACCCCATTAACGCAAAAATTTTCTTCGCTGTAATAACTGATATATTCTTCGTATATCCCACATTGATTTCCGCGGTTGTATCTCGCAGTGCTGTCTATCGTTAGCACTGACCACTCCACGCAAACGCCGCTGCTCTTCATCTTTAATTAAAAGCCGTCTGCCAGTCCGTTGTCCGTGGTGAGAGGTAATGCCTGACATTCAGTATACTCGGCACACTGTTGACACTGTGGATTTCGGAATGTTCAATTCTGTGAGGATCTCCGAAATGGACCATACATATATTTATCTCCAACTACCTTTCCACGTTCAAAGTCTGTTAATTCCCAACGTGCGGCCATAATCGCGTCGTAAACTTTTTCTCATGAATCAGCTGAGCACAAATCACAGCTCCACCAATGCACTACATTTTTATACCTTGTTTATTTGATATACCACCATCCGTAAATGTACTTATCGTTATTCAATGACTTCTGTCATCTCAGTACACATAATCATTTGCTTGGATCAGCATGATACAAAACGAACTCTTTAGTCACAATTTTGAATAATCATAATGTAATTTCATTTTAACTGCTGTTGAGAAAATTGAACTCTGTAACGATTTAAGAAATGGAAATACTTAATAAATATGTAGAAAGATGTACAGGTCACATCAATATTCAAGAAAGGTAGTAGGAGTAATCCACTAAATTACAGGCCCATATCATTAACGTCATTATGCAGCAGGATTTTGGAATATGTATTGTGGTCGATATCATGAACTACCTCGAAGAAAACGGTCTATTGACACATAGTTGACATGGGTTTAGAAAACATCGTTTTTGTGAAACACAACTGGTTCTTACTCGCATCAAGTGTTGAGTGCTATTGAAAAGAGATTACAGATTGATTCCGTATTTTTGGATGTCCGGAAGGCTCTTGATACTATTCGGCAGAAGCGGCTTATAGTGAAACTGCGTGCTTATGGAACAGTGTTTCAGTTATGTGACTGGATTCTTGATTATCTGTCAGAGAGGTCACAGTTCGTAGTAACTGACGAAAAGTCATCGAGTAAAACAGAAGTGATCGCTGGCGTTTCCGAGGGTAGTGTTATAGACCCTTTGCTATTCCGTATCTATAGAAACAACATGGAAGACAATGTGAGGAACAGTCTTAGGTTGTTTTCAGATTACGCTGTCGCTTATTGAGTAATAAAGTGATCAGAAGATCAAAACAAATTTGAAAACTATTTATAAAAGATATCTGTATGGTGCGAAATTGACAGTTGACGCTCATCCACATGAGTGCTAAAAGGAGTCTGGTCAATTCAGGTTGAACGATAAATCAGTCAGATCTAAAGGCAGTAAATTTGAGTAAATAACTAGGAATTACAATTACGAACATCTTAAAGGGAAGGAACACACTGAAAATGTTGCGGGAAGGCTAACCAAAAGCTTTTTATTGGGAGGAAACTTAGAAAATGTAACAGATCTGGTAACGAGTCTGCCTACACTACGCTTGTCCGTTCTGTTTTAGAACACTGCTGTGCGGTGTGGGATCCTTACAAAGAAGAGCAGCACGTTTTGTACTATCGGGAAATAGGGGAGAGAGTGTCACTGAATCGATACAGGATTTGGGGTGGACATCATAAAAACAAGGGCGTTTTCCGTTGCCGTGGAATCTTCTCACGAAATTCCACTCACCAACTTTCTCCTCCGCGCGCTATACGAGATTGGAACAATAGAGAATTGTGAAGGTGTTTCGGTGAACCCTCTGACAGACACTTAATGTGATTTGTAGAGTACCCATTTAGACGTACACTACTGGCCATTAAAATTGCTACACTACAAAGATGACGTGCTACAGACGCGAAATTTGACCGACAGGAAGAATGTGCTGTGATATGCAAATGATAAGCTTTTCAGAGCATTCACCCAAGGCTGGCGCCGGTGGCGACACTTACAACGTGCTGACATGAAGAAAGGTTCCAACCGATTTCTCAAACACAAACAGCAGTTGACTGGCGTTGCCTGGCGAAACGTTGTTGTGATGCCTCGTGTAAGCAGGAGAAATGCGTACCATCACGTTTCAGACTATCGCAATTGCGTTTTATCGTATCGCGACATTGCTCCTCGCGTTGGTCGAGATCCAATGGCTGTTAGCAGAATATAGAACCGGTGGGTTCAGGAGGGTAATACGGAACGCCGTGCTGGATCCCAACGGCCTCGTATCACTAGCAGTGGAGATGACAGGCATCTTATCCGCATGCTTGTAACGGATCGTGCAGCCACGTCTCGATCCCTGAGTCAACAGATGGGGACGTTTGCAAGACAACAACCATATGCACGAACAGTCCTACGACGTTTGCAGCAGCATGGACTATCAGCTCGGAGACCATGGCTGCGGTTACCCTTGACGCTGCATCACAGACAGGAGCGCCTGCGATGGTGTACTCAACAACGAATCTGGGAGCACGAATGGCAAAACGCCATTTTTTCTGATGAATCCGGGTTCTGTTTACAGCATCATGATGGTCGCATCCGTGTTTGGCGACATCGCGGTGAACGCACATTGGAAGCGTGTATTCGTCGTCGCCATACTGGCGTATCACCCGGCGTGATGATGTGGGGTGCCATTGGTTACACGTCTCGGTCACCTCTTGCTCGCATCGACGGCACTTTGAGCAGTGGACGTTACATTTCTGATGTGTTACGACCCGTGGCTCTATCCTTCATTCGATCACTGCGAAACCCTACATTTCAGCAGGATATTGCACGACCGCATGTTGCAGGTCCTGTACGGGCCTTTCTGGATACAGAAAATGTTCGACTGCTGCCCTGGCCAGCACATTCTCCAGATCTCTCATCAATTGGAAAGGTGTGGTCAATGGTGGCCGAGCAACTGTCTCATCTCAATACGCCAGTCACTACTCTTGATGAACTGTGGTATCGTGTTGAAGCTGCATGGGCAGCTGTACCTGTACACGCCATCCAAACTCTGTTTGACTCAATGCCCAGGCGTATCAATGCCGTTATTACGGCCAGAGGTGGTTCTTCTGGATACTGATTTCTCAGGATCTATGCTACGAAATTGCGTGAAAATGTAATCACATGTCAGTTCTAGTATAATATATTTGTCCAATGCATACCCGTTTGTCATCTGAAATTCTTCTTGGTGTAGAAATTTTAATGGCCAGTAGTGTTGATGTAGAAGCTAGACCTCTCAGAAGTTTCAATATGAGCAGACTTTCGCGTTTCGTATATCGTGTAACGGGATAACGAAAAAGTTGGCAGTTCCAGACTTGTACGCTTTGGCGTTTGTATGGGATAGGTGTGCCGGATTGAGAATGTTAACGTAAACGGATATTGTGAAGTTAGTATGACAGTGTCTTAGTAGACAAATGACCTCCGAAGGTGTGAACACATCATGATGTCCGAGTGCTGTCCGAGCTTCATCTTTTCTTACAGCAAACGTCGAGACGATAACATATAGCACAGCAAACTGTGGGAAGCGGCATGCCGCTTGTGTTGCGTATTGAGAGTCGGTGTTTCGGCAGGGAGAGCTCCAAGCTGTCGGCGCTGCTAATTTTCGAGCCGCGCCCCGAGGGAAATCTGCGCGAGTCCAGCCGATCGTCCTGCCAGCTGGCACGACGTCATCACCTTGGCTTCGAACGTGGAAACGCCGTCCTCCTCAGTAGGTGGTCCAGTAGCTCATCACAGCTGAACTGAGAATAACCACTCGCCACCGAGTATCACGTAGTGCTCCCTCCGCGCTGAAAAAAAAAATGGGACAGTCGAAGAGGGTTTGAACAGAAGTTCCTACATCATCATCCACACGGATTTACTGTTTTCCTTTGATTGTACTATGTCTATTGTCTCATATTAAATGTATACGTAGAATTACGCATTTTTGTTATTTAGTTTCCATTGTGATTTAATTTGGCCATCGCCATCGTCATCAGATCAATGCAGCAGAAGACGAAAACTTTTTAATCGTCATTTGCCTAGTCTAATTCAGTCCGCGATATTTTCCTTTTCTGTGCCAACCACATCACCTCATGAGCTTCCCTCATTTGTGAGATGCATTCCAGTATCTGTCTTCCCGCACAACTTTTAGATTCTACGGCACCGTCTACTACACTGTCTAGTCACTATGTAGCAACCTGTCAAAAGACTGAATAACCAGGTTTTGCAGGGCGTACTGCTGCGAGAAGTGCAGGAAGAGTGTCAGTGAGGTTATGGACAGTACCGACAGACATTGTCAACGGACATGAGTATATACACTAAGAGATTTTGGTCGTATGTAGAATGACTAAGTGGGTCAAAATCATCTATTCATTCTCTCAGCGACCACACCGGCACCGAAACGGAAGGCAAGAGAGAGAAGGCCGAAATACTGAATTCGGTCTTACGAAGTTGTTTCACCGCGAAAGATCGTAACACAGTTACTCCTTTCAATCGTCATACGAATGTCGAAATGGCAGATATTGATATAACCGATAGCGGAATTGAAAAGCGGTTACAATCGCTTAGTGGCGGAAAAGCCTCCGGATCAGATGATATACCAATAAGGTTCTATAAAGATTATCCGAAAGAACTTGTTCCCCTTCTGGCAGTAATTTATCGTAGATCGCTTGAGCAACGAAAGGTACCTAACGACTGGAAAAAAGCACAGGTCATTCCCGTTTTGAAGAAAGGCCGTAAGACAGATCCGTACAATTATAGACCTATACCGTTAACGTCAATCTGTTGTAGAATTGTGGAACGTGTTTGATGCTCAAGAATTATGAGGTTTTTGAAAAATGATCATCTCCTCTATAGAAATCAACATGGATTCCGCAAACAGAGATCCTGCGAAACACAGCTCGCTCTGTTCCTCCATGAGATCCACAGCGCAGTGGACAACGGCGATCAGGTCGATGACATGTTCCTTCATTTCAATAAGGCATTTGACACCTGCATTGCTGTTTTTAATGAAACAAATACGAGCTTACGGAGCATCCGATCACACTTGCGACTGGATTCAAGACTTTCTTGCAAATAGAACTCAATACGTCGCTCTTAACGGAACTGAACCGACAGATGTAAAGGTAATATCTGGAGTATCACAGGGAAGTGTGATAAGACCGTTGCTCTTTAGGGCAATTCGCAGATGATGCAGTTGTTTATACCAAAGTAGCAACGTCAGAAGATAGTAAGAATTTGCAGAGTGACCTGCAGAGAATTGATGAATGGTGCAGACTCTGGACCCTGAACGTAAATAAATGTAACATATAGGACACATATAGGAAAAGAAATCCACTATTGTACAGCTACACTATCGATGACAAACAGCTGGAGGCAGAGTCTGCCGTAAATATCTAGGCGTGACTATCCAGAGCGACCTTAAGTGGACTGATCATATAAAACACATGGCGGGAAAAGCAGACACAAGACTCAGATTCATCGGAAGAATCTTAAGAAAATGTAACTCATCCACGAAAGGAGCTTCTTATAAGGCACTCCTTCACCCGACTCTTGAGTATTGTTCGTCTGTGTGGTATCCCTATCAGGTAGGACTGATACAGTAGATAGAGAAGATCCAACGAAGAGCGGCACATTTCGTCACGAGATCGCTAAGCTGGCGAGAGAGCGTTACGGAGATGCTAAACAAACTCCGCTGGCAGACATTACAAGAGAGGCATTGTGCATCACGGAGAGATTTACTATTAGACTTTCGGGACAGCACTTCGTAACACGCCCGGGGGTACAGATGGGTGGGGTGGGGTCGTTTCGACCGGGCACCCTGTCCACACCACGTACCTGGTAATCCCGAGGCGGTCGTACTATTCTGCTCCACAGCTGGCTTGCCTGAAATTATCTGTCGAAATACGCAAGCGAGTTAGGGGCAGCACTCAACGTCAAAACACAACACTGTTCTACGTCTGGTATGAACAACTATATTATGAGACGATAAAAGAAAGTCGCAGGTTGCACTGCTTACATTCTAATTCAGAAGTGTTATCCCAATTAACATATGATTACAGTCCACAATAGCATTCGGACGAGCGTGCGCGTAACCGACTGGATGCGGGTGATTGTTGATGATGCGGAAGCCGAATGATCACACGAACGTTCTGACGCTCGTCACGCATACGCAGATATTTGGTACCAGTCCTTCTTGTCACTAGTAATGATATTTCAACACTGTTCACAATGTTAAATTTACAGTTCACAGTTCTCAGTTATACGAGCGTGTGCGTAACCTTCGCGGCGCGGTTGATTGTTAATAATGCGGAAACGCGATGATCGAACGCACGTTCTCACGCTCGCTAAAAAACTGGCACTTGACTGCGCTCTTTTATGGTGACTAATTTCTACTGATTCACATCAGTTCATTCTGGGAATGATTCTGTGCGACACGCAGCAAGAGGATACACAAATCCGTTATCGGCAGCACTGCTCATTTTTAATTACATTTTGACGCACCTTCCTCTGAATCACTTCAAATTTCATCACTTTACTGTAACAGAACTTGTAGCAACACTTCGACTTCCATACTAACAATGTTTCTTACATGTAGAGATATCCACAACACAACATAACAGTTCGGTGTCCCGCGCTCCACTCTGCAGACGCGGCTGCCAGCAAAGATACTCCACAACTAAGCCAGCGATATGACAA
The DNA here is from genome assembly GCF_021461395.2 of Schistocerca americana. NCBI lineage: Eukaryota > Metazoa > Arthropoda > Insecta > Orthoptera > Acrididae > Schistocerca > Schistocerca americana. The sequence goes on from NC_060123.1 coordinate 318,631,168, forward strand.
TACGCTTACAACTTTTCAGGTGGATTCGCATATTGACCACGAGGAGAAAATTCGAGAAATTAGAGCCACTACTGAGGCTTAAAGACAATCATTCTGCCGACGCACTATTCGTGAGTGGAACAGGGTTGGAGGGATCAGAGAGTGGTACCGAAAGTAGCCCCCCCCCCACCCCACCCCCACCCCCCGCCACACATTAGGTGTCTTGCGGAATATGATGTAGTCGAATACGGGGATAAGGAGCCATGCCGGGTCCAGCGCCATAGCCAGCGGCACTAGGTTTGTCGGTTGAGGATCCATGGCGCGTACGGCCCAATCGAGGTGATCTCACAAATTGTCGACAGGAATTAAATACGGGGAGCTTGGTGGCCAGGGGAGTACAATAAATTCACCCTGGTGCTTATCGAACCACGCAGGTACACGTTACACTGTCGTGCTCGTAGATGCCATACCGTGGAGGAAAATCAAGCTGCATGTAGGAGTGAACATGAATCCCAGTGGTAGATGCATACCTGCGTTAATTCATAGTGTCTTCCAGAATGAGATCACCCGGGGAATGACACGAAAATTTTCCCAGGACTGTAATGCTCCCTTCTTCAGCCTGGGCCCTTCTGACGATTGTTGTAGAGTGTTCGCTTTCAGGGGCGTTTCAAGCCGTACGTGCGAACTACCAACTTTGCGACGCAGTATCGAATATTTTTTCTGTCTTCTGAGACTTGGTCGTTTAAATTTGTACAGGATTGTATTGGACAAGAAATTTTAATGTGTAAGAAAGTAATTTTTATTGGAAAAAATGTATTAATTGGATCGTAAATGATTATTAACTTGAATTTGTCCATCGGCTCATCTAGTCTTTCAAAGAATATATCTTCTTCTCCTTTGCTGAAACCTTCTGGTCTAGACAAACTCGTCGATTCACCTTTTTCCATTCTTAGGCCTTCACGTCGTTTCGTAAAAGGGTAGCAAAAGTATATAACCGCTTTAATTTTTGTCGTACTGAAATGGTGCTTTACTTTCAGTTGCGCTGCATACTTGTACTCTAGGTTTAAGAACTCCTATGTACCTAAAGGTATAAAGTAGTTATTCAGAAATTTTATTATGATCGTACAACGCTGTTTCCTGTTCAACACCGAATTTTCTCAACACCGGTTGTCATGGATACCTATTTGCTTTCCGGCAAAGTTTAAAGCCTATAACGCAGTGTACTTCTCGGAGGTGAATATTTCTCACCCGCTTCCCTGCTTGTCATTTCAAGAAGACTGATTTTGCCTATGGCTCCTTTCATGATATTTTCATTGTATTTATGTGCTGACATCTACATCATTGTCTGTTAAAGAAAAGAAACATAAAACCTACGTTTTAAGCCATCTAAATTGTCCAGTACAACTAGAAACTCTTTGTCCGATGCAACCCGAATTTCCCGGCCCAATGATATTACTTGGGATACACACTGCCACAGCCTGCGTTATAGTGAACAGTATGAATCTCATCTAAAGATACAGTAAAAATGTAATATTACTCACTTAAAATAAAACTGTCCAAAGTTCGTGTGTCGAAAAATTCACTAGGCACATATAACTTATCGACACTCCGAAACTTACTGTTGTTTTGATTTAGAATGGTGCGAGTGGCCTTTTTCCTCCATACCTCACACTATTGTGGTGCAACAGGGGATGTCAATAGACCTACCGTTCAGAAAGCTCTCTTGTCCTATATAATCCACTGTCCGATGCTCCTTTATCAACGAAGATGCAGTAAGTATTTCAGACTCTGCATCACAAAGAACAGTAAACATGAGTAATTTAGGAATTAAATACAATCGGTGCAGCAAAGCAACCATCCGGGTCAGATTGTGTACCAGTTATGTTCCTTTCGAATTGGATGATACATTAGCTACATTTTCTTACAGTCGTATACAACCGGTGCATCCGTGGTCTAGAAGTAACGTCGTTTTCGGTTTTGAGCCGCACCGCTGAGTAGACTTCCAATGAAAGTAATTAGATACGGCTGCCGAAAACTTCCGGCATAAGAAGTCACCTTCGTTCTGCCAACAGCGTTGTCAAAGAGGTGGAGGTGTTGACAGAGCTCCAGTTCAGTTCACTTTCCTGTCGCTAAAAAGACGAAGAATCAGGAGTGATCAACTGCATGTGAATGTAGAAGGCAAAGGAAACCATTACATTAAACACACATAATGTGTATCCACTTGGTCTCCTACTAAAAGAGTGTCATGACAATCCCTTCAGTGGCAAAAAATTCCGGATTAGCCTTCATTCGGTTCTCTGGTAAGGGACTACCAAGGGGAGGTGATCATGAGAAAAAGATCCAGCAACAACCAACGAAAGGGTAATGTTCTAAGATCAGGGGTGTCTCAGGTCAGAAGTTTGAATCTGGCGGGGAAACTAGAACTTCTGAGAATAGAAATGCTAAGGCTCGGTTAGATACAGGGTGTGTCAGTGAAGTGAAAAGCAAGACAGCGATATCTGGTCAGACGAATATCGCGTAATATCAACAGCAGGAGTATGATTCGTAGCAAACAGCAATGTAGGACAGAGTAAGTTACTGAAAACAATTCAGTCACAGGGATGTTCGCATCAGACGTGACGGCAAACCAACACCGAAATCAACTGTTGAGGCAAGCAGATTAACAATCAGATAACGTATATGAGGATATTAAACAGGTAATTCAGTACCTAAGGGGAGATGAAATTCTGGTAGTCACGGGCGACTGGAATGCGGTTGTAAGTGATGAAGTAGAAGAATTCATCATAGAAAAATATGAGCTTCGTAGTACGAACGAGAGAGGAGAAAAGCCAACTGAGCTCTGCAATTAATGTCTGTTTACAGTAGTGAAAACTCTGTTCAAGAATCACAAGAGGACGAGGCATACTGGAAGACTGAAGGTAGGTTTCATCATGGACAGGAACAGATGACGAAATCCGATATCGGACCAGATGTAGAGCATGATTTAGTAACCATGAAAAGTAGGCTGAAGTTTAAGAGTTTAGTCAGGAGGAATCAGTGCACAAAAATAAGCAATATGGAGGCGCTAACTAATGAACCATGGACCTTGCCGTTGGTGGGGAGGCTTGCGTGCCTCAGCGATACAGACAGCTGTACCGTAGGTGCAACGACAACGGAGGGGTATCTGATGAGAGGCCAGACAAACGTGTGGTTCCTGAAGAGGGGCAGCAGCCTTTTCAGTAGTTGCAAGGGCAACAGTCTGGATGATTGACTGATCTTGACGGCCTTGCTGTGCTGGTACTGCGAACGGCTGAAAGCAAGGGGAAACTATGGCCGTAATTTTTCCCGAGGGCATGCATCTTTACTGTATAGTCAACCAGAGGTTGTACAGAGTTTCAAGGAGAGCATAAGGGAACAATTGACAGGATTGGGGGAAAGAAATACAGTAGAAGAAGAATGGGTAGCGCTGAGGGATGAAGTAGTGAAGGCAGCAGAGGATCAAGTAGGTAAAAAGACGAGGGCTAGTAGAAATCCTTGGGTAACAGAAAATATATTGAATTTAATTGATGAAAGGAGAAAATATAAAAATGCAGTAAATGAAACAGGCAAAAAGGAATACAAACGTCTCAAAAATGAGATCGTCAGGAAGTGCAAAATGGTTAAGCAGGAATGGCTAGAGGACAAATGTAAGGATGTAGAGGCTTATCTCACTAGGGGTAAGATAGATACTGCCCACAGGAAAATTAAAGAAACATTTGGAGAAAGGAGAACCACTTGCATGAACATCAAGAGCTCAGATGGAAACGCAGTTCTAAGCAAATAAGGGAAAGCCGAAAGGTGGAAGGAGTATATAGAGGGTCTATACAAGGGCGATGTACTTGAGGACAATATTATGGAAATGGAAGAGAATGTAGATGAAGATGAAATGGGAGATACGATACTGCATGAAGAGTTTGCCGGAGCACTGAAAGACCTGAGTCGAAACAAGGCCCCCGGAGTAGACAACATTCCATTAGAACTGCTGACGGCCTTGGGAGAGCCAGTCCTCACAAAACTGTACCATTTGGTGAGCAAGATGTATGAAACAGGCGAAATACCTTCAGACTACAAGAACAATATAATAAATCCAATCCCAAAGAAAGCAAGTGTTGACAGATGTGAAAATTACTGAACAATCAGTTTAATAAGTCACAGGTGCAAAGTACTAACGCGAATTCTTTACAAAACGAATGGAAAAACTAGTAGAAGCCGACCTCGGGGAAGATCAGTTTGGATTCCGTAGAAATGTTGGAACACGTGAGGCAATACTGATCCTACGACTTATCTTAGAAGCTAGATTAAGGAAGGGCAAACCTAAGTTTCTAGCATTTGTAGACTTAGAGAAAACTTTTGACAATGTTGACTGGAATACTCTCTTTCAAATTCTGAAGGTGGCAGGGGTAAAACACAGGGAGCGAAAGGCTATTTACAATTTGTACAGAACCAGATGGCAGTTATAAGAGTCGAGGGACATGAAAGGGAAGCAGTGGTTGGGAAGGGAGTGAGACAGGGTTGTAGTCTCTCCCGATGTTATTCAATCTTTATATGTAGCAAGCAGTGAAGGAAACAAAAGAAAAATTCGGAGTAGGTATTAAAATCCAGGGAGAAGAAATAAAAACTTTGAGGTTCGCCGATGACATTGTAATTGTATCAGAGACAGCAAAGGACTTGGAAGAGCAGTTGAATGGAATGGATAGTGTCTTGAAAGGAGGATATAAGATGAACATCAACAAAAGCAAAACGATGATAATGGAATGTAGTCAAATTAAGTCGGGTGATGCTGAGGGAATTAGATTAGGAAATGAGACACTTAAAGTAGTAAAGGAGTTTTGCTATTTGGGGAGCAAAATAACTGATGTCAGTCGAAGTAGAGAGGATATAAAATGTAGACTGGCAATGGCAAGGAAAGCGTTTCTGAAGAAGAGAAATTTATTAACTTCGAGTATAGATTTTAGTGTCAGAAAGCCGTTTCTGAAAGTATTTGTATGGAGTGTAGCCACGTATGGAAGTGAAATACGGACGATAAATAGTTTAGACAATAAGAGATGAGAAGATTTCGAAATGTGGTGCTACAGAAGAATGCTGAAGATTAGATGGGTAGATCACATAACTAATGAGGTAGTATTGAATAGGATTGGGGAGAAGAGGCGTTTGTGGCACAACTTGACTAGAAGAATGGTTCGGTTGGTTGGACATGTTCCGAGGCATCAAAAGATCATCAATTTAGTATTGGAGGGCAGCATGGAGGGTAAAAATCATAGAGGGAGACCAAGAGATGAATACACTAAGCAGATTCAGAAGGATGTAGGTTGCGGTAGGTACTGGGAGATGAAGAAGCTTGCACAGGATAGAGTAGCATGGAGAGCTGCATCAAACCAGTCACAGGACTGAAGACTACAACAACAACAACAACAACTAATGAAAAGACACGCATTAAATTCTCTGAGGCTATAGATACTCCGGTAATGAATAAATCGGTAGGCATTTCAGCTAAAGAGGAATGGATACTTTTAAAAAGTCATTCACAAAATTTGGAAAGGAAGCGTTTGTACCAAGAAAGTAACTGCGAAGAAACCATGGGTAAAGGAAGATATAATTCAGCTGATCGATGAAAGAAGGGGATACAATAATGTTCAAGGGAAATTCGAAAGTAACTTAAAAATACAATAAAAAAGAAGTGCAGGGAAACTGAGGCGAAACGGTTGCCTGAAGAAATGTGAAGAAACCGAATAAGAAATGATTGTTGGAAGGACTGACTAAGCATAGAGAAAAGTCAAAACACCCACCGGTGAAGTTAAAAGCAAGAGTGGTAACAGTAAGAGTGCAACGGAAAAACCATTGTCAAACGCAGAAGAGATAGCAGATGCCTGGAAGGAGTACATTCAAATGGTTCAAAAGGCTCTGAGCACTATGGGACTTAACATCGGAGGTCATCAGTCCCCTAGAACTTGGAACTACTTAATCCTAACTAACCTAAGAACATCACACACATCATGCCTGAGGTAGGATTCGAACCTGGGACCGTAGCGGTTACGCGGTTCCAGACTGAAGCACCTAGAACCACTGCCAGGCGAAGGAGTACACTGAGGGCCTCTATGAGGAGAGGACTTGCTGATAACGTGACAAAATTTGAAATAGGAGTCGACAGAGCCAGCCTGTAAAAGAGCTTTAGACGACATAAGATCAAACAAGGCGAAAGGGATTGCTAACATTGCATCGGAATTTCTAATATAAATGGGCTAAGTGGCAACGAAATGGCTGTCCTAGTTGGTGTGTAGTACGTATGGGAGTGGCTATATACCATCAGGCTATCGGAAAAACGTCATTCACACAATGCCGAAGATAGGAAGAACAGGCAAGAGCGAGAATTGTTGCAGAATTTGCCTAACAACCAAGTTGGTGGCAAGAATAATGTGCAAAAGAGTGAAAAAGAAAATTAAGGATTTATTGACGAAGGTCAGTTTGGCTTTAGCAACGGTTAGGGGACCAGAGAGACGACAGTTCTCACGTTGAGGTTGATAATGGAAGCAAGATCAGAGAAAAATAAAGACCTGTTCATACGATTTTTCGACTTGGAAAAAGCGTTCGGCAGTAAAAAGTGCTGCGAAATGTTCGAACTTTTGGGAAAAATAGGGGTAAGCTACGAGTTTATAGTAACGCGGGTAATATACAGTATTACAAGAACCAAGAAAGAGCTATAAGACTGGAAGACTAAGAACAAAGTGCTCAGATTATAAAGAGTGTTAAGGATGCATGTAGACTTTTAACACTACTGTTCAGTCTGTACAACGTTGAATCAGTGCGCCGAGCGGTTCTAGGTGCTTCAGGAACCGCGCTGCTGTTACGGTCGCAGGTTCGAATCTTGCCACGGGCATGGATGTGTGTTATGTCGTTAGGTTAGTTAGATTCAAGTACTTCTAAGTCTAGGGAACTGATGACCTCAGATGTTAGGTCCCATAGTGCTTAGAGCCATTTGAACCATTTTTGACGGATCAGTACGGAAATAAAGGAAATTTGAAAGTGGGCTTAAAATTCAGTGTGAAAGGCTATCAGTGATAGCATTCGCTGATGACGTTGTTATCCTCAGTGAAAGTCAAGAAGAAATTCAGAAGCTGTTCAACGGAATGAACAGTTCAATGGGTACAGTATTACGAACTGACGGTTAATCGAAGAAAGATGAAAGTAACGTGATGTAGCAGAAATGAGAACGGCGAGAAACTTAACACCTGAATTAGCGATCACGAAGTAGACGAAGTTAAGGAATTCTGGCAGCAAAATAACCAATGATGGACAGAACAACGAAAACATAAGAAGTAGACTAGTACCGGAAAAAGGGCATTCCTAGTCTATTACTATGAAACATTGTCCTTAGTTTGAGGAAGAAATTTCTGAGAATGAACGTTTGGCGCACAGCACTGTATGGTAGTGAAACATGTGCTGTGGGGAAACCGCAACGGAAGAGAATCGCGTAATTTGAGATGTGCTACTGAAGAATGTTGAAAAATCAGTGGAATGATAAGGTAAGGAATTAAATGGTTCTCCGCCGAACTGTCGAAGAAAAGAATATATGGAAAAGACTGACAAAAAGAAGAGACAGAATAACAGAACATATGTTGAGATACATGGGAATAGCTTCCATGGTGCTGGAGGTAGCTGTAAAGGGTAAAAACGGAATAGGAAGTCGGAGATCGGATTTCATCCAGCAAATAATTGAGAACATAGGTCGCAGTTGCTACTCTGAGGTGAAAAGTTTGGCACTGGAGGGGATTTCGTGGCGGGCCGCATTACAGCAGTCATAGACCGATATCTTTGACATGATTTTCATTAGGACTTTAAACATATATTGTGTTCTATCACTATGAAATTCCGGGAAGAAAACGATTTATTGTCATATAATGAGCACCGATTAGGAAAGTATTGTTCTTGGGGATGCATTCTGAGACCTTTTCTCACATGCGGCTTCTCATTAAATTGTGACCCATTGAGTACCGTCTCGGTTTTCAATTCATAAGCCGCTCATGTCTTGAATACAATGTCCGTAAATGGGGCACATTTTGTATAGTCTTCGAAAACGACGTAGCTTTATTATGTGTTCTTGAATGTTATCATAATATTCAAAGCATGCATGGAACGTCCTTGTGTGGTAAGTGACAAGCCTCTCCCTGGCAGATCCCAGTGAACAGTATTGTGCGTTATGAAACACAATATAGAAAAATTATAATCCACCGTACTGGAACTGTACAACAAGAAATTATATCAGGGGAAAAAATGATTATAAAAGTATGTAAATTACGATCATGTAGTGCGCTTGCAGATTAACTTTAAGACCCAGAAAATCTGAGTATTTAATTATCTACGACGTTTAGAAACGTAATATAGCAAAGAAAGTAATTCGGTGTTTAGCAAAATAGATAAAATTCCATGTAGATGATGTAATAATAACATGAGGATTACTGAAGACTAGGAAATCATGAACTAAAGTATTGTGGGCACAGAAAAAGTTTAGTCTACTTAATTAACTAGAATTTGTACTATCACCAATTACAAACTACAAATATGCATAAGCACAGGGAGTAGCACTTTCATAAACACGTAAGAATGGGAAACACACACACATGAGGAAATCACAAACACATTAACAGCAGAAAACATAAACGTCTAAGGCCAAGCGGTAAAAGACAAATAATCAAGGAAACAAGTTAAAACAAGGGAATGTTTAAACAAGAGAGTAAACATGGTTCACATAACTACAAAAAGGGATCGAGTGGACTCCAAGGAAGGATTTACCAAAGTCAGTCACATAGTAAGTTTAGTCATAACGCTAAATATATCTATAGAGTTATAATAAGTACATATTTCTAAGGAGTACTATCCCTACTGCTCTACAATAACACAAACAAATCAGTGCACTGCCATCTGTATGGTAATACTTCTTAGTATAACAGCAGAGCACAAAATTGAATAAAATTGTCTAGAAAAGTAGGCTACATGCTGCAAACTGTACAAAACATTTGTGATCCGAAAAGAGAAAAACATTTCATCATGCTGAAAACTTGTAAGGCACTGTAGGAATACATGAATATACCGGCGAGGATTTGGTTCAAAAAGAGTACATCACGGATGTGGAGGGTCATATTGACCCTACTTTTCATTTATAATTTTGAAGTATTTATTGGCACTTTTTAACAAAAGATGGGAATTAATTTTATGAATTATTTATTAATTAAAATATTTTCATAGAAATAGGCACCAATAAACGTACAAATGCTTTATTACTTAATTTTCGCATAAAATCTACAAAAGAATCATTTTAACAGCTATTAAAGTTACAAATTTTTTTAGATCTACAAAACCATACATTCTTATCAGTAATTTTGATGTTTTGCTAAGTATTTACGAGCTAGATCTTCTTCGAACACAAAATGAACGATAAACGGTTGACATAAGCTGTTACTGATCTCTTGTCATACGCATAGTTGGCAGAATGGAACAATGTGTTCTTGAGAAATGTACTCATGACAACCTTCACTAACGTGAGATGTCTTACGATGTCTAGCTTAGGGACACTCTTGACATCTTTTTCGTACACCTTGGACTCTGGCAGTCGATTATTGTGAAGATTCTCCACTAAATTATCTGATTCTCTTACGCAAAGTGCTTGGCAGTTAATGTATTTCTTGTCGGACATTCAAGTGTTCACTGACGTGCATACGGCCTAGTGTTTTTATGAAGTTACGACGCTTTTGGTTTTTATTGTTATTTGAACGCAGAAAAATAGTAGAATTTGTGCTGGCCATATTCAGTATAGCATAGAATACAGTCTGCGGCCATTTTTTTTGAGTTGCGGCTTACATCATAAGTCGCTGACAGGTCATCTGCAACGTCAGCTCCACCTTTCGTAGAATTATAAAACGTGTTTCGTTTCTTTTTATCTCCTGTCGATTCATCAATTTCAGAATTGTGGTAAAGACTAGAAATGAGTAAAACAACTTCGTTTTTCTTTAGTATATGTCCTTTTGGAAACCGAACTTAGGTGTGTAGATTTCTCTACCACGAGTTTTGCAAAATTCAGGAGGGATTTGCCTCTTGCTTTTACGCACTGTTGCCACAAAAGTTAGCTTGTGATCTTTCAGCAGATGTGACACTAGTCCATAGCTCGTAAACCAGTTATCAAAAGTCACATTACGGCTTGTTTTCGAAATGGGTTGCACCAGCCTAGTCTGTTTTGAATCAAATTCTGTCTGTGAATCATATGGTTTATTACTCAGTGAAAACTGTCCCTCTGGCTGCTTCCCAGCATATATTTCGAGGTTGAAGATATAGAAATTCTTTACGTCGATCAAGGAAAATATTTTTATGCTGTATTTGGCCGGTTTTGATGGAATGTATTGTCTAAATTTGCATCTGCGTCTGCATTCAAGCAGTATTTCATTTGTAGGTGTATATTCTCCTAGTACATAGGCTTTCTTGTAGTTTTCAACGAATATTTCAAATATCTGACGTATTGGTGCTAAGTTTTCCAGCTGTTTTCTTTCTTCACATGTGGATTTATCGTCAAAATGAAGATAGCTTTGAATAAAACGAAACCGTTGCCGTGTCATTGTCTGCCGAAATATTTCAACGCCTGTTCCGTCTGAAGCCCAAAGGTCAACGGTGTTCTGCCTACTAGGTTCGTAAAATCCAGCAATGTACAACAAGCCTGTATAAGCCTTCAGCTCGGTCATGGTCATTTCCTTTATAAAATAGTGATTTGCAACTACTTCAGCGCTACTTTCATTTCTGCAGTTTGCCAGTTTGTGTATTTCAAGATAATACTAAGGATATTTTCGTTGCAAACAGATTCCAGCATTCAAGCTCTGTCTTTCCTATTCTTGCCACTAAATTCACATGTTGCTGAGGTGGATTTTTTGCACAACCTTGATCCAACTTTACCAAAATAAAATGAACTGCGTACCTGATTTTCCAATCGCTCGACTAATTCTGGTAACACAACATTGTGGTCACGATTTTGTAGCTCATGTAGTAGTATATTATCTTCTTTGTCACTGCCTTCACTTGCATCTTCCTCAGTACCACTACTGCCACTGCGCTCAGTTACACAATCTCCATTTTCACTGCCATCTGTCGGAAAGTCGTTTTCACTGTCTGATAATTCCGCCAGCCAACGACATATACACTCAGCCTCCATTTCTTCATTGTCCATTCTGACTAAAAACACCAAAACGCACGAAATATTCCGTGTAAAAAGATAAATCGAAAAATGACGCAGATATACTACTTCCCGGTTATTGAAGGGTCATAAATACCCTCTTACCATTTGCAATTGTTTATCTATTGCACGCATTAGGGAGGGGAGTTCAATAATTACAGCTACTGAGAACTTTGACAATGTACAACTGTGTAACAAAGAAATGTCGACAAAACAAAATGAGTAGAGTCAAATTGACCTTACCACATCCTCGCCGGGGTATACAGATAATTGCAAAATAGGAATTCGTGAGGTAGAAAGAGACTAATCACTAGTAATAAAACTTACACCATTACCATGGCAAAAGTAATTGATGTAATATTTGTTGATGATATTTATTATCCCTTCGTTATTCTAAGAGTAGCTTCTATCATTTTACTATTTTCTTTCCCTTCTCTTTTATTTCTGTGATACTTTCAGTTTATTATTTTTCTTCAACACACAACTTAAATGCGTAGACAAACTACAAGAAAAAAATTATTAACAACGTTAAATCATTTTGAATGTTTTAACATATCTTAAACAAAAAGTACCTGGTTAGTCCTACAGTACTGACGAAAAACGAAATTCTGCAACTGTGTGTGCCTATACACAAGTATTATTCAAATTTATCACAAAATGCTCAACAAGACTTCTTGTGTTACAAAAATTGTGACATATGGATGAAAAATTGAAATATTTTCCTGCAAGGTAAGCGTGTATGTACACAACAAAATTTTGCCTCATCACAAAAATTAATCACAAAACATTCAAAGAAACATTTGGCACAAAAGCAATTTTGTCATGCTAACTGATTGGATAATTTTATCACATCCACTTTGTACGTTAGTCATCGAAAATCATTACAATTCAAGGAGGCTCATAATTGCAGAAATCTTAACTTTTGGCACTGAAAGGAGGATGGTAAGGAAGCATGTATTTTTCTCAAAGCTCCTTCATTTGGTGGTGAAGCTCTTTACCCAGTTAAGTATTTATCGTGTTGGTCATGTATCCATACCATTTGTACCTGATGACCCAAAAACTTGAAATGTAATGAGAATAAATTGTTCCCTCTTACCGTATTGGTGTTACAATTTCAGATTTATATTGTGCTACTTACCATATAGCTGTTCATCATTTTTCTTTCACTTCGTGCAAGCTAACTAAATACATTCATGCAGAGAAAAAAAATAAAGTTAAACAGAAACATTCATTAACCAACCCTTATATGAGAAATTATCAGCCATCGCAATTCATAAATAACACTACTGAGCAAACAAACCTTCAGTACTATACAGCTGGTCACGAAGAGACAGCTCAAACACTTGTAATTTCTTTCAGACAGTACAGTCTCACCTTTAACAACCTGCAGTTATTCCCTGAACTCGTAGAAAATCCTTCATATACTTGCAACTTATCAATACCACTACTCTTTGCCGAACTGACTTCCCATATGGACAACACAAATATAATCTCATTAATCTGTATAGCTCATCAGCAATGGTAAAAAATCTTTCATTTCACAATTGATGACTGCTCTTGCTGTACGTAAAGAAGGATGGTGTTCAAAGCCATACACAGCGTGTTTGTAAATTCTCGATACAAACTAGTAGAACTTCTAGAGGGGATGGAATACATAATCTTTAGAACAGGAACCCACGTCCGGAAACGTACCGTTTCCTTTCTACTACAGGTTTCTGTTCAGATGTTTAACTCATCTAGTTCTGCTCCAGGAATAGAATTAGGCTTGACGCAGTTCCTATATTAGGTAAAAATTCCAAAGGAAATACAATGATACATCTATTTATCACTTAAGCACGTATGCTTCTATTATCACTGAAGCATTACATGTGTATATTACACCAAAACAACAAAATACAGCATACTGTGCTTACAAAATAGTCCGAGGCAGTACAACAGGCGGTTCGACGTGGCGATCACCATCGGTGTACAGTGTGAGGTAAGGGGCGAATTGTGGCGCCCTGAAAATATTCTAAGTTGGCGTGGCCGCACAGGCCGCTCGGCGAGGCGGGGCCCGGCAGCAAACACGTGGTGACGAACGTTAGCCGGACGAGAGCGATAGCCCCAGCGCATGGTCCAGCTGCGTGGCTGGGAATTCCATTGCGACGCTGTTGATGAAGGTGAGACGCCGGGAGCGCCAAAGACGGCGGACTTTGTGAAACCTTAATGGCAGACATTTCACAGTTCGTATAGAAATTAATAGTAGCCAGATGAATCATGATACCTCATAGGGAAACATGTGCATTACTATTATTTGAACGACGATTCTGGCGGTGTAATCAGATTTTCCATATCTTTATTAGCTTATAATTTAGTATCTGACGGTAAATTACACAAGTAACACCCATAAACGAATTTCCAAAATCTAATCGGTTCATTCAATTTTGTCTATCTACATGTCTTTAGACAGATATTAGTGTAAACCTAAATTGTTACGAATGACAAGCATACAACGTGAATAGTACATGAGTTATAGGAGGTCAAAGTGACCGATTATATCGATCGCTTCAGACCATAAGTATTCCGCAGTTACAAGAAAAAAACTGTAGCAGTATGCTTACAAATATATTCATCTATGTCTTTGTTTATATCCGATATATACTATTCATGAAGAAATTGTTTAAATATTTACTGTGTGTTAGAAAGCACAGAGATATGAGGCTCCTCACCAACCTTTTGCATCTTTACTTTTGATATATGTTTATTTAATTGTTTATGTATTAGGGGGTGTTTATGGTCCAGCCGTAGGAATATTTATTTAATTTCAAGTATTTAAATGTAAATCCAGTATTTCGAATACGTTTCACTATGTTTGTGAGTGTGCGTTCGCTTGAAGACAGCGTAGGAGCGCTCTAGCCCGTCACAGCGTTCGTTACTAAGTTGGGGAGGAGCATCGTTTCCGGAGAGGACACGAGGCAGTTTGGAACGGGGCAGTGCGGCAGAGCTGGACGGTACGGGACTGGACAAGGGAGATGCTGGACGCGGAGGCGCGATGGACGGTCGCGGCAGAGACTTGGAGAGTGTGGAGCGGTTTGCGCGGGGTCGCGGCAGGTAGTAATACTCTGTAGTGCTGACTTCTGCACTTGTGAGATTTCCGTGGCCTCTACAGTGAAGATGTAGTGCGTGTTTAGAAGTGAATATCTTGCGAGCTATGTTGTTGTTCACAACTAATTACGTGCTGTAGGAATCTATTGTTTGCCTGTTATTCAAATTCTACTTTATTTAATTGCTGTACCATCGACGCCAATAAGTGTTTTGCAGAAATAACCACGCTCTCAAAATTACTACAACTATCGTACTCATCATTTAAAGTCGTTAAGTTAATACCTGCACATTTTATTTAATTGCAATCTTTCATTTATAAATTTATGTGTTACATTCATAATTCGCAATTGCCGAGTGGTGGATACCTTTGACCATTCGATTCATGTATGTATTATTATCGTATACTGTAGACTCAGCAGTATTTGGCCTGTAATGCGGCAACTACGTATCCCAGCCCCTAGACAACGAAACCAGCCAAAACTTTCAATATTTCAACCATGAAGCACACACACTCTCCATCCTACCTTGTGTCTCTTCAGTTTCTAGTGCAACTCCCAGAGCTCGTGCCAGCAGATTTTCCCCTGTCTTCATGAATGTGTTTAAGTGATAAGCGGGTTTCGTTCACGTATCCTTTCGAATTTTTACCCAGTAATTGTACTGCGTCACGCCTAATTCGATTCATCGAGCAGAAAGAGAATCTTTGGCGCTGTCAGTGTCATCATTTACACTGTACTTTAAACGTAAGTTTAAATGCTATAGTACAGACTGTTTAATTTTCGAGCCTGTATATTCTGTTGGTGGTCTTGTCCATTTGAAGAGCGAAACCCGTAAATAAGAAATACAAGGCGCGACTTGCGGCTGTTTTCAAAATCTTAGAAATGGATGAGTTAAACATCTGAGTTGAAAACGTTGGACAGCATTCCCGGGCATTGGTTCCTGTTCAAAATATTATCTACTTAGCCTCCTCTACGAATCCTGGAAGTTTGTAGTGAGAACTTCCGGGCATGCTTCATTTATTTCAACCTGCGTTTCACTTCCAAAAATTTTTTTCTAAAAATTTTACTGAAACTACAACTCCATTTTTGTGGGAGGTGGGCAGTTTAACGTCGTGCCTGTGACGGTCAGTAAGATGTCTCAGATATTCCCTTAAGTGAAAAATGTGTAGTGTTGTAACAGTGATATGTTCTGTGTGATGTGACGCATTTTTTAGTGCCGGAATTGCAAGGCATTGTTCTGTAGTCTCTCCTTTCGCATATTGAGACGTATGTGCTGTGCTCGAACTTCAACAAAATGACTCTTCTTTCCCTTTACACCTTTCCCTAACGGGATCAAATATTCGTGAAATTCGAGTAATTTTTCATTTAGCGTTTTATTAATCGAGTCACATTTTGATACTGTCATGAAATATGTGTAATCGAAGTTTTCCGTTTCGTCAGTACCAGATTTTACTTTGTAGCCAATATGAAACATTCTTAACAACAGTTCATAAGTAACTAAAATTATTTGCAAGGTATTTGCATTGGGATAATAGAAGAAAATTCCTGGTACTTATCAACTAAATACGACAGCAGAAGCAGATGAGTGTACCAAGAAACAGGAAAACAGTAAACATCCAGTTTGAGGTGGCATTCTTCGCCAGTCTAAAAATACATAGAAGTATAATGGGTTCAGTACTTACATCTGAATACAGTATACAAAAATGTATCGAATTCTATTTCTCACTTATTTTTGCAATTATTTTGCTTAAATGATCGGTATAATAACGCACATTGTTCACTGTCTGGTGTGTAAAGGCATTTTTGTACAAGAAAATTATAGCCTAAGTTGACTGTATCAAAGTGTTTGTAATTTAAACTAAGTGTAACCCTTCAGTATCCAAAAAATTTTTTCAGTATGCCGCCAAGGCTGTTCATTATTTTGACTGCGAGTGAAATTATACTGTCACGAAATGTCACGTAAATGTCATGAATGCATACAAATACCGAAAATGCCAAAATGTAAATAAGAAGAATTAAAGTTATCATACTTGAATTTTCTTTCACTTTATGTAAGCTGTTGCTTCATTATTCGTACATAACCTTCTGTATACTGTTTCAGTGCTTTACTTTTCTTTGTAGATGAGGAACAAACTAGTAAGATGTGATATGAGTTTCTGCTTATGTTACTGGAAATGGCAGCTGTTTGTTCACGCTCTTCATGGGTTGGGATGACAAGACGTTTGATATGTTGTTCTCATGACCTATAATAGTACAGGATATTACATTGTTTTCCTTAGATATTGTTCTTCTACTTTGTCATTGCGAGGATTTGTTTCGCTGCTTAAACTCGTGCTGGCTGCAACGTTCCCTGGCAGCACACACACTATTAATAAAATGAAATGACATTTAATTGTACTATGTACGCCGCTATGAAGCAGTTCGTATGTACTGTAATTGTTTAACAAAAAATATTATTTAATTCTGTAGAAAGGACGTTCGTTATTATTGTAATATTTTCTGTAATAATATTCTCGATGTGTTTATGATTGTAATATTTCTATACTCATAATGTAATTACGAAATATGTTAATATCTGCGATGAAAATATGTAAAATATAGCCACAGAGGAAAATAATGTTGTAAGATTACAAAGAGACATTCACAATCAGCAATAGTATAAAGAGCAATACATAATGTGCATTCTTTGTCGTCTCCCTCGAGAGCTGAGAGAGAGAGGAACCTGTGACGTAGCATTATATGAATGAGTAAACTTCTTTTGTCTGTATCTATCTTTAGCCGCCATTAGAGGAGTAATTATAAAGGTGTGTAATTTTAATTATTGTTGTGGTCTAAATACATTATAATTTATCAAAATTGTGTATTATTCATGTAAATTAGCTTGCCCATGTCATCTATAATATTTCTTTAAAGGATTTTCAGCATTTTTAGCGATTATCGTTGATGTTGCTGGGCTGTGCCGCGACCGAACGATTTGCAGCGGCGGCACATTTAAAAAATTGTTCTGCTATAAAATTAACCAAACCCGTAAATCGGAAGCAGGTGAAATTAGCAGTGAATTACGAAATATTTTTCTTTTACAGCGATCCTGAGGCTGACTGAATTTATTACTGGTTTTACATTTGTGAATTCATAGGCGGATAATTAACGTTGAAGTTGTTAATCTGTTGGTTCTTTCAATTTCAAAAGCAAATAACTTAAACGTATAGTGAAGTGTGTTTTGTCAATGATAATTAAACGTTCAGGTCGGCTAGACAATATTTAACAACTTTATGCTAACAGAGACAGTCTTGTGTTCCACAGCTAACGCCGGGAAAGAATTCAGTAAATATTTAAAAAACCACTGCATTTAGAAAATGTGTACCAAGGCCGAAATACGTAAAAAGTTTAATTTATACAATTTTAAAATAAATGTTATTAATCAGTTAGCATGAATTTATCAGCATGAGAGGGTTGCTAAGGTTCACGTAATTTTAAATGTACTTAATTCTGTCTAAATGAATTTTTATTATCACACGTAAATAAGGGTCTCTACAACAAAGTTCGTATTGAAAGAGTAAATAACAAAAATATTTAAAGCCATTTCTTCCCCATTTTCATTCATTCATTTTTTTTACATAATAAATATTTTTTTTCATCAAACTGGCGCCCAATAACACGGGGCCCGAATAAGCAGTGGCCACAAAATACCCATGAGATAATTAGAGAATTATTGTAGTCGAACTTTGTTGGAGAACAATTAATAATTTTTTCATGTATTGTATGTATTGCCTAACCAATATTGTGAGGTAATACCTGTATTGATTTTTTGCATGGGAACACCATATACCCAGAGGGAAGCTGAAGGAGAGAACTCATTATATCAAATATTAATTACCTATCACAATACCAGGGGGCAGCTGCACCCAAGATAGATCACCAAAAGGCTACAGTGTAGTTATCCTGTGGGTAGTAAAGTAGCCTCAGTGCGGTGTTCTCGGATCATTAGTGGTGTGCTTGTTGTTAATGTTCTTTTTTTTTAAAATAACAGGACATTTGTGTAGTTAGTCATCGTAGTACATAATAAGTGTGTTTCAACAAATGACCTTTTCTTGTGTGACTATGTCAGTGAAACCTGAGTGTTAGGATATTTAGTTC
This sequence comes from Schistocerca americana, assembly GCF_021461395.2. Classification (NCBI taxonomy): domain Eukaryota; kingdom Metazoa; phylum Arthropoda; class Insecta; order Orthoptera; family Acrididae; genus Schistocerca; species Schistocerca americana. Next base: position 318,649,591 of record NC_060123.1, read on the forward strand.
AGATTTTGTTTCTTTTGTTGACCATGGTTAGAATGCGTAGTCAGAAAAATATAAAAATGGATAATGAACAACAGTTAGCAAGCAGTGATACCGAGTTAGAAAGTGGGGCACAAAGTAATGTTAGTGGCGTAGTTCAGGAAGTACAATGTGAGAATCTGGGGGCAGAAGGGCAAGAAATGTTGCCACTGCCAGCTAGTGATTCAGTTGATAGTAGAAATACTGTGCCACCCACAAGCACTAATCACGGACCAGAGAGTGGTGAAGTGTCAGAAGTGCAATCATTAAGAGTTATGTTCGAGCGCATGCTCAATTTCCAAGCTACGTTTGTGGATGAACAAGCAGAGCGTGACTAGAGATTGGTAGCTGAATTTGCACGTATGCAAGCAGAACGCGATAGAGAACGTGATGCTAAACAATCAGAGCGTGATCGACACCAGCAAAAGAGAGACTTTCAGTTAACGCAATTTTTGGAAGCTATGCAAAATGAGATTGTTAGTTTGAGACAAAACTATGAAACCATACCCAAAGCGGTATGGGTGTGGCTAACGCCAGTATCGTGGATGAAATCAGTGTACTGGCTAACAGGATGGAAAAATTAGAAATTGACACAAGCCAGGCAATAGAGCAGAAAATGTCTGAACACGCGAACAAAATTGAAAACGAATTTACAAAAAAATAGACGCGATTGAAGCCAAAGACTTGAGCTGGAGCGTAGAAGTCAACCAGCGTCTGGCGGAACTAGAAAACAGCTTACTGCACGGCGACGCACAGGCACGCCAGCAAAATCCCACAATGATAGGCATATAAACGTAGTAGTGAAAAATTGCGACTGTGATACAGAACGGGCAACCAATGTTAGCGAAACAAACAAATGTCACTCCAAAATAGTGATTGAAGAAAGCCTGATTAAAAACCGACAGTTTCAGATCTTTACAACGGAGAAGAAATCTGTTCACCCTGTAGTATTTATCAAGGGATTTAGAAACATTTTGCCTGGTGTTTGGAATCATACACAGAAAATACAGTTCGTTATGTCTTACATACAAGGAGTTGCTGCATTATGGGCAACCGAAGTAGCTGACAGTTGCGACACATATGAGCAATTTGAAACGGCATTCTTGGCCAAATATTGGTCAACATGTATTCAGGAGATATTACGGAAAGAAGTATATAATCCAGAGCCGTATTCTCCAGGATCAGGCAATTTGCGAAAATATTTTGAGAAATATATCAATAAGACCCGTTACTGGGACGAGCCGATTTCATCCCGGGATTTGATCAGACTTTTGAAATCACACTTGCCGATACACGTAAAGGAAAAACTTATACACGTACCGGAGAACGACATTGAACATTTCTTGTCTGTTCTGGACTCAATTGACCTGTTTCAGGAGGATGTTAAGGCAGTCTCTGTACAGGCTATAAGTAACGGAAACGGTTACAGACATGGTCGAAATAACACGCCTCCACCAAATAATGGAAACGGCAGAGGTAACAATAGGAGACAAGATTATGTACAAAACGGGAATAGAGGTAGAGACCGGAAAGGCAATAGTCCGCCGGTGAATAATGACCGGAAAAGGAGGTTCGATGACCGATACGAAACAGGCCCACCAAGCAATAGTAGATGGAAAATTGCCAGGGGGCCGTGGAACTCCAATACCTATGACGATACAAACCGAACTTGGCCACAGAATCAGAGACCCAGTCCGGACCGGCAAAACAGTGAAAGATATGACAATAACCGACTGCCACCACAAAATGCGCCAATTGCGCAACCATGGTGGCCGACGCAACACAACTTACACATAGTGGAGGTCAGCGACACAGAGCAGCCACACCCATGCACCAGTAGTAATCCAAAAAAATAGAATCAGCCGAGATACGCTTTCCATCGTCGGCTGAGGTTTGGAGTGAGAGCAGCCCGACACAGAATAAAACATCGGAAATCTGTATCCTCAGGAATAATGACGGGGTACAGATGGGAAATGAATTAATAACTGAACCACCCACGTGCATAAAGGAGCACAAAGACAAAGTACAAGCGATAATAGAGATCAAAATTAACAATATTGATGTGCAAGCAATCGTAGATACAGATGCTACTGTCAGTGTCATGAGTATGGACTTCTTCAGAGTACTGGGGAAAGAAAAGCGTTTGCTGACTTTTTCTGTGCCGGCCGGTGTGGCCGTGCGGTTAAAGGCGCTTCAGTCTGGAACCGCGTGACCGCTGCGGTCGCAGGTTCGAATCCTGCCTCGGGCATGGATGTGTGTGATGTCCTTAGGTTAGTTAGGTTTAATTATTTCTAAGTTCTAGGCGACTGATGACCTCAGAAGTTAAGTCGCATAGTGCTCAGAGCCATTTGAACTTTTCCTGTGAACAATTGCAAAGTCACTCGAGCCATCAGTGCACGGCGACAAATAATTAAACTCCAAGTGCGGGTAGAGGGTTTAAAGGTAGCCTGCATTTTGAGGGTAGATTTTTTGAGAGAAAGGGACGCAGTAATCGACCTTTCTCGGGGAAAATTAAGTTTGATGAACACGGGTAGGAGGATAGAATTGTCCATCCTCAGATCTGAAGAGGTACCTGTGCCTAATTGTAATGCTATTAACATAAAATGTAGGAATCAGTGGATACTACATTTAGTCAATCATTCTCTAGGGCAAAATCTCTATTACCCAGATGTACAAAGTGATCAATTAAAAGCAAATGTGGACGCACTTGTGAACAAAGTATCACAGTCCGAAAATTTGAACTCAATGCAACAGCAGGATTTGGTACAGTTATTATCTAACTATGCAAATGTATTTTCAGAACGACCAGGAATTGTTAAGGGATATAAATACAATATCGAGGTGAAGCCTCACAAAACCTACTGTCGAGCCTCATACTTCATTCCTTGGTCCAAGAAGGAAATAGTAGCTAAAGAAATTAGAAAGCTGAACGAGTGGGGAATAATAGAACCGTCTTTGTCCCCTTATAGTAGTCCTTTGGTGGCGGTGGCAAAAGCAGACGGACAGGTACGGTTAGTATTAGATGCAAGAGACATAAACGAAATTATTGTACCTGTCAGGACTCATCCGGAAGTCTTAGATGAGCAAATTCAAAAATTCCATGGAGTGCAATATTTGACATCTGTTGATATGAAAAGTTCATTCTGGCAAATCCTGCTCACACCAGAATCGAGGAAATATACTGCATTTATATTTGGGGGAATGAGCTACCAATTTAGGGTACTACCTTTTGGCCTAAATGTAAGTGCAGGAGTTTTCATAACAGCCATCGACGCGGTTTTGGGTCCGGATTTGCTGCAAAGGTTAACAGTGTATGTAGACGATCTGGTGATTGATACTGCCACCTGGGAGGAGCACGTAGAACTACTAGGTAGAGTCTTAGAAAGGTTTCAGCAAGCGGGAGTAAAAGCGAATCTTGAGAAATCCAAATTTGGACGTAATCAAATTAAATTTCTAGGTCACATAATAACACCACAAGGCATCAAACCTGACAACAAAAACTTGACGCAATTCGTGGGTTTCCTAGGCCGAGAACTAAGAGACAACTCAAAGCGTTTATAGGTCTTGCATCCTTTTTTAGACGGTTTGTTCCAAACCAATTAATGAATAACGAGTCGTTATTGAGCCTGTTGCGTAAAAATGCGCACTGGGTGTGGACAGAAGAATGTCAACGCGCATTTGACGCTATCAAAAACGCCCTGGTGAATGCAAACATACTGCGACCCCTAGACATAGCAAAAGATTTTTGCATAGCGACAAATTCGTGTTCATACGGTCTGGGCGCTTGTTTGTTTCAGTGGGACAGGAGCAACGACCCCACAAATCAATGTAATCGGTTTTGCCAGCCGCACACTAAAAAGCTGTGAGAGAGCATATTTCGCTACCGAGTTAGAGGCTCTTGCAGTGGTTTGGGCGGTAAAGAAATTCAACTATTAAACTTACTGGCAGATTAAAACTGTGTGCCCGACCGAGACTCGAACTCGGGACCTTTGCCTTTCGCGGGCAAGTGCTCTACCATCTGAGATACCGAAGCACGACTCACGCCCGGTACTCACAGCTTTACTTCTGCCAGTATCTCGTCTCCTACCTTCCAAACTTTACAGAAGCTCTCCTGCGAGCTCGCAGGAGAGCTTCTGTAAAGTTTGGAAGGTAGGAGACGAGATACTGGCAGAAGTAAAGCTGTGAGTACCGGGCGTGAGTCGTGCTTCGGTATCTTAGATGGTAGAGCACTTTCCAGCGAAAGGCAAAGGTTCCGAGTTCGAGTCTCGGTCGGGCACACAGTTTTAATCTGCCAGGAAGTTTCATATCAGCGCACACTCCGCTGCAGAGTGAAAATCTCATTCTGAAATTCAACTATTACATCCATGGCAAAGAAATCAAAGCATTCAGTGACCACCAGGCTCTGAGCTATTTAATGTCTTGCAAATTATACCATACCCGCTTGCTAAGATGGTGGTTAGCATTGCAGGAATATAAAATTAAGATTATTTACATAAAAGGACAAGATAATGTTGTAGCTGACACCTTGTCGAGGCTCCCACTAGGGCAATCCTCAGTGTCAAAGATTTTGGAACAATCTGAGGAATATCGAATACTCTTAGTACAAGATAAGGTACATAGGAGGGACTTTTTACGTATGTGTAAGAATATGTCTACATTGCAGGAAACTGATCCGATTTGGCGAGATGTCATTAGCAAAATTAAAGAAGGTACCAATCTTAAAAGTGTTCAGAACTTTACAATAGTAGATAATATTCTGTATTATAAAACAGGTGTGTCAAATGACCATGGAGTCGTGTGTATACCGCAACAGGCTATCCCAACTGTAGTGTGGCACACGCATTTAGCATGGGGTCACGCTGGGATAGGCAAACCAGTAAGGATTTTATCCAGATACTGTTACTTTAAGGGAATAAGCCAGCAGGCTCGCACCATTATCAGGACTTTGTGCTAAAAAGCTAAGTTTCAAAATAAATCCACAAGGTTTGAACTGCATTCTATAGTGCCTCAGCGGCCACTTCAGTTAGTATCTACAGACATAGCAGGACCCTATCCTCGAGCCAGGGGTGGATTAAAGTACATTTTAGCGGTATATGACCTTTTCTTTAAATACTTAAAAATATACTGCCTTAAATCAGCCACCGCTCGTGGAACAGTTAAATGGTTAGGGAAAGAATATTTTACACAGGTGGGTAAGCCTGAAGCGATAATATCAGATAATGCTTCCTATTTTATAGGTCATACCTGGAAGAACTATTTACATGAACAAGGTATAAAGCACATACTAATATCCCGTTTTCATCGACAAGCAAGTTTAGTAGAAAGAACATTTGGAGAGTTAAATAAATTTTTCAGGTTATACATCGCATATAAGCACACAAGATGACCAGATCTGACACCTAAATTTTTGGAAATTCACAACGCAACCCCGCATGCCTCTACCGGGTATCCACCAACCGAGATTATAATGAATAATAATAGAGTACTGAATGAGTGGCTGGCACCTTTGCCTAAGGTCCCAGTCATTCCTGAGCCTAAGGAAGAGAGGATAAGGAAAGCAGGGTGCAGTCTTACCAGGTGTGCTCAGAAAAGGAAAGAAAAATATAATCGACATGTGACGAATAATCAAAAACTTAGTGTTAGGGACTTGGTGCTCTTACGCAGTCATCCTAAGTCCTCGGCATCCTTGAAACAGAATAGCAAGTGGCAATTGGTGTACAATGGACCTTTCAGAATAGTAAGTGTGCCGCATGAGTGTAGCTATCTCTTAGCAGATCCCCAATCAGGGAGAGTACGGAGACTGTATCCGCGTAAGGATGTGAAAATATTCCTACAGTAAATGACTAATAGTCCTATGAGTTATGTGTAAAATGGTACGCCATTCTTTTGGAAATGAATGAACATTAATGATGTGTTATCTGTAGAGATAATGTACTAGTGTAGAAGTATTTAGTTATAAGAATATGATTGACTTTCTCTTTCGTTTATTTGTGTTAAGTCTTCTTTTTAATTAGTGTTAGCTTAAACATGCTCTAAATGTCTGCACAGATAATTTGATTAGTGCAATTATTTGTAGTGTTAAATTGTGACAGAGATCAATCAGGAGGAACATTTTAGTAGTGATTAGTTTGTGTACTGCATAATATTCTATATGTGTGTCAAACTAGAAATATTTCTTGGTACAGTCTTTTCTATTATATATATATATATATATATATATATATATATATATATATATATATATGTGTGTGTGTGTGTGTGTGTAGCTGTCAGATTGACGGGTTCGAAACCCAGAATAATATTAATAATATGAGACCCTGAGATCTTTATTTTCAAACCAGTATTATCAAAGAGAGTAATGCACCCAGTAGTGACCCGAGGGCACCATGGGAGGCAAACTTATTGCAAATTTAAGTAACGCAAAGTTACGCACAAAGAAGCTTCAATTGAAGCATGTGCAGATCTAATCAGTAAGAAGAGCTAGCCTGATACAGTCCAAGTCAATTTTAGCCTACAGAGACTACACTGTAGTTACGTAGGACCTTGCAAGTAAAGTGAGACATAATTTCAAAGGAGTTATTGAACAATATGCCTGAATCCGGCTGAAATGCACAAATAAAATCTACTCGAATATAAATATAGATTATTTTTGGGCAAACTAATACGAAATTTTAATATTTGTTACCATGTACGCAATTATCACACACCTTGGTAAAGAGCGAACAAAGAAGTTACGAATGTGCTGTTACAAAACATTGCACAACGGACATTGTAACTGAAAAAAACTTAAACAAAAGTGCAGTATTGTGTGGCAGAGACAGACAGCGACTTAAAACTGCAGCAATACGTCACGAGGTTGTTTTGAACAAGCAATAAGAAACTGTATCATCGCCATGCGTGCAAGTGGACAAGGAACTAACACGACACGAACAGTGAGCCGATAATAGACGGTAGACCAAGCTAGTGTCAAACTATAACTTGTACTGTGTGTAAAAAAAAAAAAAAAAAAAAAAAAAAAATCTTTGTGTGTCAAGGGACGCCAGGAAAGCGCATTGACTACAGAGATACATTTTGTTCTAAGGTGAAAACTTGCGTGTGACTAATGACAAGTCATGACATGGTGAAAAAATATTGTGTGCCCATAAAACGCGTTAGTGTGACAACGAAACACTGTGCAAACCAGACTAGTGAAGGCCTACTGAATAATAACTGCCAATAACTGCGTGCGTTCTTTCCCACAGCAGGAAAAATGCCCATAAAGATAGTACACTGTTTGTGAACTTGCTGCATGTTTGCTGGAGCACTGCAAGAAGATGTCACACGGGCGAGCTGATATACAACGCGCATCCGGCTACTTCAGCCATGCAGCGGCCGCAGCAACCCGTAGCAGACCAGACAGCCACACGCCTCTTCGCGCCGTAGCTGTCGACACCGGGGGCGGTGACCTACACGGAGCCGACGCGCCGCGCCGAGCGCCGCTCAACAATCACTCCGCACCGCTCACCAACTACAGCATTATTGACATATTCCTAAATATTTACACAAACTGCATAATATGTGAATGAACTCGATTTTTGACAAACATTGAACACTTGCTATGTATACCCGTAAATTGACGAGAGAAAATGAACACTAACAAGTGTAGGAGATGGATTTGTAACACGTAGGTAGTGAGAACATTATGAAAGTGACGTTGTACTAAATAATTTCAAAAAACTAAGTGATATATCCTAGGACAAGTGACCTTGCAGTATATCGCAAAATGATAATTACGAGTTGTTAAACTCACACAAGAAACTTTCGTTGAACTGTATGTGACTGTGATATTATGTAACAGTTGATGACAAACAGCTAAATCATTTCAAAAGAATTACTGTTAAAGAGACAAGATTAATCATGAACCAACTGGGATGGCTGGGCTCCGGCACAGTTTCGCCCAAGGTTTCCTGTCTGCCTTCGCCCAAATGGGAGAGCCATGAACATATATAACCCTGGGACTAATTAAAAGAGCCATTCCATAAAAAAAACAATTGTAAAGAACGTTACTGGCACCATTGTGTCAAAGTATAGAAACTCTTTCCCAAATGCTGCCAGGGGGCAATGTAACGTTCCCTGGCAGCACACACACTATTAATAAAATGAAATGACATTTAATTGTACTATGTACGCCGCTATGAAGCAGTTCGTATGTACTGTAATTGTTTAACAAAAAATATTATTTAATTCTGTAGAAAGGACGTTCGTTATTATTGTAATATTTTCTGTAATAATATTCTCGATGTGTTTATGATTGTAATATTTCTATACTCATAATGTAATTACGAAATATGTTAATATCTGCGATGAAAATATGTAAAATATAGCCACAGAGGAAAATAATGTTGTAAGATTACAAAGAGACATTCACAATCAGCAATAGTATAAAGAGCAATACATAATGTGCATTCTTTGTCGTCTCCCTCGAGAGCTGAGAGAGAGAGGAACCTGTTACGTAGCATTATATGAATGAGTAGACTTCTTTTATCTGTATCTATCTTTAGCCGCCATTAAAGAAGAAATTATAAAGGTGTGTAATTTTAATTATTGTTGTGGTCTAAATACATTATAATTTATCAAAATTGTGCATTACTCATGTAAATTAGCTTGCCCATGTCATCTATAATATTTCTTTAAAGGATTTTCAGCATTTTTAGCGATTATCGTTGGTGTTGCTGGGCTGTGCCGCGACCGAACGATTTGCAGCAGCGGCACATTAAAAAAATTGTTCTGCTTTAAAATTAACCAAACCCGTAAATCAGGAGCTGGTGAAATTAGCAGTGAATTACGAAATATTTTTCTTTTACAGCGATCCTGAGGCTGACTGAATTTATTACTGGTTTTACATTTGTGCATTCATAGGCGGATAATTAACGTTGAAGTTGTTAATCTGTTGGTTCTTTCAATTTCAAAAGCAAATAACTTAAACGTATAGTGAAGTGTGTTTTGTCAATGATAATTAAACGTTCAGGTCGGCTTGGCAATATTTAACCATTTTATGCTAACAGAGACAGTCTTGTGTTCCATAGCTAACGCCGGGAAAGAATACAGTAAATATTTAACAAACCACTGCATTTAGAAAATGTGTGCCAAGGCCGAAATAAGTAAAAAATTTAATTTATGTGATTTTAAAATAAATGTTATTAATCAGTTAGTATGCATTTATCAGCATGAGAGGGTTGCTAAGGTTCACGTAATTTTAAATGTGCTTAATTCTGTCTAAATGAATTTTTATTACCACACGTAAATAAGGAGCTCTACAACAAAGTTCGTACTGAAAGAGTAAATAACAAAATATTTAAAGACATTTCTCCCCCATTTTCATCCGTTAATTTTTTTTACATAATAAATATTTTTTCTTGATCAAATGGCTAAATTTGTGGTAGTATTTACATCGCGTTTCTGTTGTCGGTTGATTTGCATCTGATCATCATTACGTTGTTTCCAAACTTTGCATCTACTGTTTCCGAAAATCGAACTGGTAAAGTGTCGTCAGATTTTCTCTCTTCATTGTTTCACAAATATGTTGCTTTGGTAGTATATTCGTGTTTTATCTTGAATGGTATTTCTCGGTTAGACAAGTGATCATTTCTTTGTGATTCTTGGTATTTTCCACCTACTACGTAGTTTTCTTTTTTCCAGTGACCTAGTACTCTCTTCCAGTTTTTTGTACATCTCTTCCAGGGACCTATTATTTTCTTCCTACATCTTATCCATCTTATGATATTCACGTTACTAGACTCAACACTAATGCCAATAGAGGACGACGCAAGCACAGACCGCAGAAACGAAATTGAGAGTGAACCGGTACAGCAATATTTTGGAAGTAGTTATATAAACCCTCTGCCGAGCATTTGAGTGTGAACTGCAGAGTTGTCACGTAGGTAAGTTACTAATTTCCCAAAAATCTGTAACTAATGAAAGCCGTATTATAGCTAGCATGTGTTCTAATGTAAGCCTGACAACCTGAATCGCCAAATTACAGCTGTGCAAAACGCGTTTTAAGTATTATTTTTGCCATACGGTCGATAGGTGCTTGAATTGTGTGTGTCTGCGTCCCACAGACTTTTCTGGACAGCGAAACTAAAATTTTTTCCCACTTGAACATAAGAGTACCATGCGTTGACGACATCATAATGTCAGTTAACGTTGCCTATTTGGTAAGTTAAGTGAAACTACATACAATTTATCTCCACATTGGTTGTTGTCAGATAATTTGATTAGTGCTTCCTGTGGATGGTGTGGACTACCCTTGAGTTTAGGAAAACAATTTGTGTGGAGTTGGACACACGCGTCGTATGTGGGAAACAAGTTTAAGGACAGCACTTTATTTAATTTTATTTAATAGCATTATCATGCGGAGAGCTTGAGAATATTACGATGGTTGAATGGAAAGTAATGCCTCCAACTTTGTTAGTTAGGTTTGGATGCGAATATTTTAATAAATCAAACACAGAAATAATCCTTAGAACGTTATCTTTAATTACCGGTATCCACTTTTCCACATAATCACCTGCCAATTGGATACATTTCTGCCAACGGTGAACAAGTTTTCTCAAGCCGTCACGGAAGAAGCCGACACTCTGTTTCCGCTACCACAGTCTCACAGTTATTTCACCATCTTCATCAGAAACATTATGATGTCAACGCAGATCGCTTTCATTATAGGGAACAGATGAAGTCAGACGGTGCTAAATCGGGAATGTATGGAGGATGCTGCGGTGGTGAGATTCGGTCTCCGAAGTTCTGCTGTGGTGTCACGTGAAGTGTGTGGTTTGGCATTGTTATGCTGCAGGTGAAAATTTCCCTTTTCCTTTCGGACCCCTGTTAGCCCTCATTTCAAAGTTATCAGGGTTGTGATGTAACGCTCAGAATTTATTGTTGTTCCGCGATCAAGGAAATCGTCATGGATAATCCTATCTGCGTCCCAGAACACTCTGGGCATGATTTTTCCAGGTGAGAGCTGCGTCTTGAATTTCCTTTTTTCTGGGGCGAGTCTTTGTGTCGATTTTCCATAGGTTGACGGTTCGTCTCCGAGTCGTAATGGTGTACCCACGTTCCGTCTCTTGTCACAATTGAATGGAGAAAGGTGTCACCTTCAATCTCGTAATTCGAGAGGAGTTCCTGGAAAATTTCAAGTCTGTGTGCTTTCATTTCAGGTGTCAGCATCCGGAGTCTCCATCGCGCACAGGCCTTCCAATAGCCAAACACAGCAATAATGTGACCCACACGTTCTTGTGAAATGCCGATTGTGCTTGCAGTTTCTCTCTGAGTGATACGACGATCGTCCTGAATCAATCTACCGACATTCTGATTGTGAAATTCAGTGTTTACTGTCACTGGACGTTCAACTCTTTGTTTGTTGTGCAGGTCAGATGTTCCCGCCTCAACATCTTTAAACTCACTCGCCCAAAGACCCACAGTACTCACATCAACACAATCACCATAAACTGCTTTCATTCTCTGATGAATCTCCATTTGGGTGACGCCTTCTGCTGTCAAGAATTCAATGACTGCACGTTGCTTAAATCGCATTGACCGATCGTCTGCGCAGGGTTCCATACTTTATTCTGTAACAACACAACCGTTCAGTGCTAAGGCTTCCGTCCAATCGGAGCTGTAGAGAAGAGGCTACGGAACAAGCCAGTACCTGCCGCATACCAATGCTGCCAACTGTTGAAGAGTTACGAAGGTGGAGGCATGACTTTTCAGCCAACCCTCGTACATGCGGTTATTTAGGTGGGTTTTACCGGAAGCAGGAATCCCTGGTATTGGGAAAACTGGTATTATATGTGCGCTGCTTTATCACTTTGGCTATAATACTGGTGTGGTATCGTTGCAATGTCAGGAGTCAGCTATGTACTGAGAAGTCCTTTAATAGGAATATTTTTGTAAACTTTTAAGCTGTACATGGAAGATTTTTTCTGAATAGAGGCGTTGCCAACGAGTTACTGAAGCGCACGAATAAAAGTAGCTGCAAGAAGGCAAGGATAAGTTGGAAATGTCTTTGGAGAATATTGCAAAAAGACCTCGTTTCTAATATTCCTGACAGACTTGTGATGTCCACATTAACTTCGGTACCTCAGAACCTATTCGAATCCCCCCGTTTCTCATCGTAGAGTGCAGCATGTTAGAATATTTCTGACTACAATAGGATTACAATGAGTGACTATGCATATTATTGCTTGATAAAGAAATGTGGTTGTACAGTTCCTCGTGTCAAGAGTTCATCTGCAGTGCATCAACTCTGGGACAATCGCCGAGACGTCTGAACTGCCTTACGCAACAAAAAGTTGACGACAGGAGTCGACGTCGAATATACAACGTCTGTTCAGAAAATTCTGGAACATCCGCAGTTTCGCGCTTGGCATCCCGGCACACATCTGTGTTTAATGTGTAACTACCGGAAGTTTCATTGTTGTATGTCAGTTAGTTATCGCTCAGTGCTTTATTGAGTAGAACATTGTGTCGCACAGTGATGGCAGAGTTAGAGAAGCAAAGCGTATACACTAAATTTTGCGTGAAAGTCAATAAAATCTTTACACTAAATAATGCAGGAAGCCTACAGTGAAGAGTAATTAAGCCTACTCGATGTTACGAAAGGTTCATACGGTTTAAAAATTGTCGGATGGATGTTAAAAATGACCCTCGCTCAGGACGCCCTTCGGCCTCTACCGACGACGCTCATGTTATGAACGTCAACGAAATTGTGCGTGCCAAACAATGACTGATGTCCAAGAGATAGCAGAAGAACGTAATATTTGTTGGATCATGTCATGAAACCCTGAAACAGCATCTTCGAATGCATCGCGTTGCAGGCAAGTCCGTCCCACGGCCCATGAATCAAGACCAGAAAAACCGCCACCTCGTAATATGTAAAGTGCTTTTGGATCGCGCAGGTGAAAACGAGATGTTCCTTAAGAGAATCACAACTGCTGATGAGACGTGTGTCTACGGTCATGATGCCTACGGTCATGATGCTGAAACAAAGGTTCAGTCTTCACAACGGGCTGGGAAAGGTTCACCAAGACCAAAAAAAAGGTCGTCAGGTCAGGTCAAACATCAAAGCCATGTTAACTTTGGAGGAATAGTTCATCATGAATTCGTGCCACAGGGACAAACCGTAATCGGCAAATGTTGGACGCCTGCCAGAAAATGTGAGAAGGAAACGGCCTGAAATGTGGCTTGACAGTTCACGGCTCTTGCATCAGTGTAACGCACCGGCACATTCATCCCTGTTGGTGGGTAATTGTTGCACAGGAAACGAAATCACTGTGCTGCCTTACCCTCCGTACTCAACATATCTGGCCCCAGAGGACTTTTTTTTATTTCCAGAGTTCAAAATCCTGTTGAAAGGACGAAGATTTGAGACGATAGGTGATCCAGCTTCGCGCAATCAGGCAAGAGAGGTATCAAAACTGCTTCCGGAAGTGGAAACGGCATTGGGAGCGGTGTATCAATTGTGGAGGAGAGAATTTGGAGGAGACCAAGCACAATACGAAAAAGGTAATTGTGTAAAAAATTTTTTGGACAATGTTCCGAAATATTTTTAGCAGACCTTGTACTGCCGATTACTTCCAAACACACACGTCTAAACCCGTCTGCATCTAAAGTGCGCGGCTGATGAATTCCAACAGATGCATTACACTAAGCGCGTGTGCGACACAATAACACTAATATGTCACCATACGTTTCATTGGGCAAAAATAAATTTAGACCGTTGAAGATGACTTAAGCAGGTGTAGCTGTATTAATGTAATACTCAGTCTGCGGTAACGCTTGTGATGAAACTGAGATTACATCCTACTGGCAGTGGTCAGTTAGGAAAAAGGACACACAACGAATGTTCCAAAAATTTATCAAAAATAAAACACTAAAAATCATCTTTATTCCTTGAAACACAGCAACCGTTGTAGAAAAACAAGCTATATTTTTATAAATTAACCAGAAGAAGAAAAACTCTGCTCAAATTTAACAAATGAGACCTTTGTAGCCTTCAGCTTACCAGGAGTTGTGTATAAAAAAAAAGGAAACTCTGCTGAAGTTTAAGAAATGAAAACTTGTGATCAGCACTTTACCATATATCATGGTTTATTCCATACATGAGTAATACGATTAAGATATAACAAATGCTGACCAGTGCCTTAAAAATACGCAATCCTCACTAAAACTCAAACCTTCGTAAAGAATCAAGAAAACAGTACTTAAATTACAATACATGAAAAGATTAGTCATATCAATAACAATTCAATAGTATCAGTCCAACCCATCTAACAGGAATTACTCCGTATGCGGAAGGTTTGAAGGTCGGAGCCTATTACTTCCGGTTATCCGCACCACAAAGAAGTCGAGACAATGACCATGCCCCTTACACACATCAACAGGATCGTTTTCTCCCTTAAGTGCAGAATTTTTGCTGAAACAAATACTTTAGCAACAAGCTTACAGACACCCACGAACAGTACTCTCAAACGAGATATAAAACTCCACTAAGTGGCAGCCGCAAGAGCAAACCAAATGGATAGTCATGAAACAGTCGCAACTAATTGGTAATTATTCTAGTCTAACAAGGTGGCATCCATATCGGAAGTACACACAATTTGCACTGCACTACATACTCCCATTAAATGCCATCAACGCTTCACATACCGTACCTTGAAAATGTTGAGTTATAACACTGCAGCAGCATTTACGTAGCTTGTACTATGAAATACCAAATTTGGTTTATTACGTAGTATGTCCCAACAGAACAAATAGTCCTGTCACGCAAAAGCCACGTGTAACACTACCATCTGCTACTGCTGTACCATAGCCTTAAAGCTGGAAACAGGTTGTGAAATAAAACTGTTTTGTTAAAGCAATTATGGTATAAAGCAACAGAGCAGTGTTAACCTCTGAGAGGAATTTTGTTATGTTGACCGTGTTGCACCTAACGGAGGTGGCTTATCGGAAAAGAAAGTCAGAATTACGTAAATATTTGATCAGTAACAAACAAAATTTTGCCTATCTGCACTGTTTGACGGATAAAGAAAACGGTCGCCAGCCTAACTAGGCAAGAGAATGATTAACATTCTCATTCAAGAAAATAGTTATTAGTAACTTTAATGGATAAACACAACCTATACTTTGTCACACGCGAGTGCAGTGAACTCTGACACATACATATGTTTATGGTAAGATTGAGACTAACAGTTAGAGCAGCACCAACTATTTGCAAAATTATAACAGATACCGAAACACACTACTACTTTCAGGGCTTACACAAGCTGAGTGGTCTTTATAACATTACCATTAACATTCCCTCCAGGATCATAAATTGGACATAGGTTAAGTCTCTCTCAGTTAAATACTTTACTATTTAAAATGAAAGTTAGTTGAAATTCACTGACAGGTTACTTATCACTGTCTTTCTAATAAATAGATTATGGTTTTCATAAATAGAGATCTTTCCGTTACTTGTTACCTAGCATTAGCACAATAGACAGACTGTGTATCTTGTTGTATTATTAATATGCACTTCCAATACACAAGAGAGACAAACACTTAGCAATCATGAACATATAATTATCTACTATTGCAGTTTCCCACTTTTACTACAGTGAAACACAAAATTAACATATACGTAAGATACTGACTCACCTTCTGTGATTTACAACAGGCAATAATGTGATCATTCACTAAGCAAAACTTTATAAGCCTCAATCTTAACAACTTTTAATTTTGAAGTAGGCAACAACACATTAATAAGCAGTTTTACTAGGAAAATTATTTTCAGCAAGCATCATTAACTTGAACCCACTCTCTTGCGACATTAACTTTAACTTTCTTTTTACCGTGTTCGAGAGGCATCAATTAGCAAAACTCTAGGCTTTAATTTCTTTCAGTAACGACACTCGGAAATAACTTTAGTTCAAACGGAGAAGAACCTGAGAGGTGTTATGGTGAGGAGAAAAATCAAGGTTGGTATATAAATTCAGATATAAATTACCTTATATTTGAACACACTAACACATCCATTAAGCTGATCCTTCACTGTACATCATTATAGCATTCCAATGCAATGATTGCGCAATGTGGTGACAACTGCATGTTGGTAGGTGGAATTGCAGGTAGAATTGCTGGACTCTGTCATTTCTTGGTGGCGATGATAGATACAAATTGCAGAATAATTCCAGCTATTTATCCATCCATCCGAGGCATTGGAAAGAAGCAGAAAAAGCCTCTCTCGGAACCAGCACAATATACATCTTTTACATGGCAGTGCACAGTTTGATAGCTTGTCCCCGACTCGTAACTTGTCCCCCACTCGTAGCTCGTCCCCGACTGACTCTTGCTCCACCTTTTCTACCTAGGCCAACCACAATTAGCGCGCGCTACACAGTTCCGTTCCCGAGGGGAACCGCTACACCTTTTACATACAAATTAACTAAGAACCCTAAGTGAGGATCAGCAGTTTACATAACAGCAAACAAATACATTAAATAAAACAGTACATTTGCACATATAGACATTTCTAAAAAAAATTATTCACACAGAAATTACAATTACATACAGTAAGTTTTGTTCCCTCCAAATGCGACAAAGCATTTAAATGACAGATATACTACATTGCATAGGATCAAATCATGACGTCAAAGTTTTATCAAAGAAAGGAGTATACAGTTTTGGTGTTATCGTTCAATCAAACAATATTTACAGAAGCTTAACGATGCAATATTAAATGAAACAAAAGCAAAATAAATCAGTAGAGCATTTGAGCTATGGTGTTAAAGAGTCAAATTGAGTCCACTTTAGTATAAGAAACTTCGGTGTGGCACACGACGCTCGACATGCCAGTTATGCACAATCGAGTGTCCCAACGGTCCGCTTAAGTGCAAACATGCTTAGTGCTCACGCCGTTCCACGTGTCTGTCCTACTGGTTCCACCCGGAAGAACTCGCATTCCCTACCATACAGTCACTTCCGATACAAAGTGACTCATGCACACAACACCCAGATGCCGCAGTAGAGAGCATCAGCCGTTCCGTACGACTGCCAAAAAGTCACACCTTTCCTGCTCCCTTCACACACACGCATCCACTCCAGTTATTTGACATTCATAATTTTCTGCTTCAGTGAAACTGTTTCATGATGATACCCACCTCTGGCGGACGCTGAACAGTAATCTCACCCAAATAGTAAGAATCAACCAAATAATACGTCGTATAAGAAATCAGGATTCTCACAGGGCCTTTGCGCGGAATATCACATGCCTTATCAATATTGGACAAAATATTGGTTAGCACAAATACATCCTCACTCGAAAGAAATAATTTTCTTGGATTGCGCATTTAAGGATGATCTTACCCTTTTTGATTTATCCTGTACTTACCTGCTACCCCTTCTCCCCCAACAGCTTTCATGACTTTTTTGTTAAATTTCACTATTTTAAACAAGTTGGCAGTACAGGGTGTTTTTACTACATTGGGAAAAACTACAGGAGACAGCCCGCGAGAAGATAAGAAGCAAATAAGAAATATGCGCGCACATATGACCAGAAATGCGTTCCAGAGAAGCTACCCACTCACAATGTAATACCAGAGCCCCATAGCTCTACTGACATAAATTTTTCTTTTTTGTCTCTTCTACCTTCTATCATTGTAAATATTGTTTGATTGTATTGATAGCACAAGATATTCAATTTTTCCTGTGTAAAAACTTTGATCTCGTGGTTTCATTCTAAGCAATGTAGTGTATCTATCATTTAAATACTTTGTTTCATTTGGTGGAAACAAAACTTAATGTATATAATTGTAATTTTGTTTGAATAATTTTTTGTAGTAATACCAATATGTTAACTGGTCTACTTTATTTAAAGTGTTTATTTGCTGTTATGTAAACTGCTGACCTTCACTTAGGGTTCTTAGTTATTATTTATGGCGTGGTTCCCCTCGGGAACGGAACTGTGTAGTGCACGCAAAATGTGGTGGGCATGGATAGAAAGGTGGAAAAAAAAAGAGTCAGACGGGGAAGAGCTACCAGACTGTCAACTGCTCATGTAAAAGTTGTGTATTGTGCTGGTGCGGAGAGAGGCTTTTGGTGCCAAGGTGCTAATGCCTCGGATGGATGGATAAATAACTGGAACTATTCTGGAATTGGTATTATCTATCATCGCCACAAAGAAATGACAGAGTCCAGCATTTCTACTTGCAAATCCACCTACCAACATGCACTCGCCACCACATTGCGCAAGCACTGTAATGGAACAGAAGAACTATAGTAATGTACAGTGAAGGATGTTATAGTGTACTCAAATATAAGGTAAATTTTAACTGAACTCTTGTAACTACCGTGATTTATCCTCAGTCACATATCCACTTAGGGTCCCTCCCACGCTGAAGTGCTTACCGAGTGTCCTTTATTAAAAGCATATTAAAATTAATATAGCAATAGAGTGTGATAAGATTGATATTGTTTGTTGAAAGGATCTTACAAATATCTCAATTTTGTGTTTCACTGCAGCAAAAATTCAGAACTGCAACTGTCCAGTGTTATGTGTTCATGCTTGCTAAGTGCTTGTTTCACTTATGTAATGAAAGTGCATTTATTGCTCAGCCCCCCCCCCCTCCCAATTGAAAGTAGTCCAAACGCTCAAAGTTACTTAATTATAGAAAGTTTCAATTACTCTTGCTATTCCTGTCAAGTCCCGTACAATATTGGGTTCCTCTTGTGTATTATAAGTGCATATTAACGGTGTAACAGGATCCACAGTTTGTCTATTGTGCTCATGCTAGATAACGATTAAGAGGAAGACCACCATTTATGAAAACAGTAACTTCTTTATTCAAAAGACAGTGAGAAGTAATTTGTTAGTGAACTCCGTTTAATGTTCATTCTAAGTAGAAAGGTGTTTAGTAGTGAGAGACTTAAACTATGCACAATAATTAATTTGGCTGTGAACCATATCCATATTTCATGTCAAATAGGAATATGTTTGAAAAGTAATACTGAACCTATGTCCAATTTACGATTCTACAGTGAATATTAATAGTAACGTTATTGAGACCATTGAGTTTGACTAAGTCCTCAAGGTAACAGTGTGTTTCGTTAGCTGTTATATTAATGCAAATAGTTTGTTCTGATCTGTCAGCTCAAACCTTAACGTGAACATATGCAGGCGCCAGAGTTCATTGCACTCTCGTGTGACAAAAGTATAGGCTGTGTTTGCCCATTGAAGTTACTTATTTTCCGTTCGTGAACAAGAATATTACTCATTTTTATGCCTAATTAGGCTGGCGGCCGTTTTCATTATAATTGGACGCTGTTTGTTACTGTACGTATTTTAACTTTCACTTCCGATAAGCACCTCCGTTAGGTATATCACGGTCAACACAACTAAATTCCTTTCAGAGGGTAACACTGCTCTGCTTCTTTATACTGCAATTGCTTTAATAAAAATAATTTCATTTATACGAACTGCCTCCAACTTTAAGGTTATGGTATAGCAGCAGTGGACGGTAGTGTTATACATGGCTTTTCCGTGACAGGACTATTTGTTCTGTTGGGGCATAGTACGTAATGAACCAAATTTGGTATTTGATTGTAAACGCTACATAAATGCAGTTAAAGTGTTATAAGCGAACATAAAAGATCTTTGACAGTGACCGCGGTATCAAGCCCGGCCGGAGTGGCCGAACGGTTCTGGAACCGCGCGACCACTACGGTCGCAGGTTCGAATCCTGCCGCGGGCATGGATGTGTGTGATGTCCTTAGGTTAGTTAGGTTTAAGTAGTTCTAAGTTGTAGGGGGCTGATGACCTTAGAAGTTAAGTCCCACAGTGCTCAGAGCCATTTTTGAACCCGGTGTCAACACCAGGCAGGTGGCCCAGATGCATGGGGTAAGTCAGATGACCACGTGGAAAATTTTCCGCGACAACTGCCATTAGCCGTATCACATTCAACGTGTGTAGGTCTTATTATCTACAGACTTCCCTCCGCGGCTACGGTTTTTTCGCTATTTTTTCGCGCTGCTAACTACGGTGCTGGTATTTATGTCTTGAGGCTACGTTAACGACGGGAGGTATCCCCAAACTCTCCGTAAACTACCTTCGCGCTACGTCAGCGAACCATCAGCTCCATTTCAGCTTCTGTATGTTGGCTGAGATTATTGGCTTGTGGGACCATATGGTAGGAAACCATATGGTAGAAAATGCCTTCCAAGAACAGATCGTTGATAGTGTAGTTTTCAGTGATTGAACGAACACAGTCTAAGCGGGAATGTTCTGTATGTACTAATGTTATAACTCTACACTGAGGGGACAGTGAGCTGGAGCACTACCTGAGGCACTTCTTTCAGTATGGGAGGCAGTGTCACTCGCAGTAAGTGCAAATTTGCCTAATCTGAGGGGCGTTGTGGAAGGGACGACTGGTCCCACCAGGTCGTCCATAATAAATGCCTTTGTCACATCTACGTATACATCTACACGAAGTCTTTGCAATTCAAACTTGAGTGTCTGGCAGATGGTTTACAAAACCACTTTCACAGATATTCTCTATTGTTCCACTCCCGAAGAGCACGGGGGATGGGGACTAAATATTTCCGTGCAAGATCTGATTTCTCTAATTTTATGATTACAGTCATTTCTCCTTGTGTAGGAGGGAATTTTGGCAGTCGGAGAAGAAATTTAGCGATTGCAATTTCGATAAAAGTCTTACCGCAAATATCACATTTTTATATCGGTAATGGACACCCTAACTCGATATAGTGTCCGTGACAGTCCCTCCATACCATACTCCAGAGGAGGACGAAATAGAGTACTGTCTTTCGTTAAAGGACCCAAGCATCATGAAGAGAGTCAATAAACCTTCTGTATATACTTGATATAAGTAAAAAAGTCGGCTGGCCTGTGTATTGTGTATAGCGTCATTTGTTAGCACGATTTGCATTGAACGTAAAATTACACGATTAATCGTATTCATCGTCGGTCCTTGGCTCTTTCTCTTTGTGAAGTCATCCCATAAAAATTCCTTTGAATCGGGATTTAGGAACACGTAGTATACCTGTCGGTAATTTTGTGTCGTCCTATGTTACAAGGACCGTCTTCTGTTGACGAGCAGTCGAATCGTAACGACGCTAACTTGCGCGTCATCATTCTCATTACGAAACAAGATGTAACAGGGTGCGAGCGATTGCTTTTTCCTTTCAACTGAGCGTGGAATAACGAGCTGGACATAACTGTCCTTATTTGCAAAAAGTGTTTGATAACAGTATGTAAACCAAACTGCTGCGATGGTATGAACGTTGACTGCGCCAGGCAAATCTCTGATATCAAGACTTCATCTTACACAGTTTTCACCCACGAGAGACGTCCATTAGGGCGTGTACTCCGCTACATGTAAATATTCATTCTAAAACAAATACCACATTTCTGAGTGTTATCGAGGTTCTCACTTATTGTGGACACCTCTGTTACTTTATAGTGTCAGTGATACAAAATAAGCTCTTCGGTAAGAAACAGTACAAAACAAGGCGAGTGTTTTACCGTCACTGTATCACTGTACGATGTTCGACTTGTTTCGGTAATTCAGCTATTTGTCCAGTGAAACTGTCAGACAAAAGCCTGTACCTTGCAAAAGGTGGGGTAGAAGATTTTATTTTTTTAGGTCATTCATATTGTTGGAAAGGTTAGAAAACCAAGTTTTGCCAACAAAATTTCTCTTGGGAAAACTTTCTGCAGTCAAAAAACTTCGAAAATTTTGGACTTTTTTCAGTTTTTTCAAAATATCTCTGTTTCATTTGCTCCTATCGCTTTCACGTCTATTTTCTTTATTAAAGAGCACAAAATTCTCTACAAATTTGATTCTTACCATTTTTTTCTACTCCCAGTATCTAAGGCGCTACAGGGCGTCAAAAAATACCAATTTTTCAAATTTCGAGCAAAGTGGCAAATTACCTCATTTTTGAACCTTGTTATTTCAGTTTCTATTTGTGTAGTATAAACATATTACTCATCATGTTATTCATTGGAATTCACCATCTCACTCTGCTGCAGAGCCAGGACAAACAGCATCATATTCAGTAACTACGAACACATTCACGTCGGATTGCGTGAAGTTTATTTGTGTTACAATATGTAATACTATTGCATGCAGGTGCCGTACATTTTCTACAGTTGATTGACGTTAATGATCAGTTATAAGTAAAAGTATGTAGGAATTGATCTTTAGCGGACAAAAGCGTATTTGTTCTTTGGCGGGCGGAAGGTGATTATCTCTGGTGACTGTTCACAGCGCGCTGACAGCTATTAGCACACAACAATAAGGGTCCTACAGTTTGGAGTCGCTTCCATTCAGTATATGTTGTGGTGCTGAAAATGAGTATGTCTGACATGAATTTGTGTTTCATTAGCGAAAAAACTGTGGTGAGTGGTGGACGCAATGTGAAAAAGAAAGGACTGAGCACACTTATCGATCGTAGTGCTAAACGCAGGGAGTCTGCACACACCCGTTTTTTGAAAACGCTCAGTGAAGTGATGGTGCATGAAGCATGCTACAAGAAGTACATTAATGACAGAGTAATAGCAGCTAGCCTTCGACATCCTCAGGAACCAACAGGCGTGCTACGTCGGTCGCAGGAAAAAGGTCAGTTTAATTTCAAAGAGAAATGCTTCTTATGTGCAAAAGGGAATTCTGATGACTCTTTAACCAAGCAGTTAAAATTGCCATATATCAAACGAAATTTTGTTTACAAAGTAATGAAATTTGAAGTGCAATCGACATTATTAGGACAGGCTAAACGACGTGGTGATGAATTTGATCAATAAGAGATAGAGCGGATTCAAATGTAAATGATTTGGTTGCTGCAGATGGGTGGTACCACAGATTTTGCTACAGAAAGCTCTTTCACCGTGTTTCAGCTACTGGAGAGAAACGAGCTTACCGACCTGCAACACAAGTAGATGAAGGCATGGAGGCTGTATTTGCCTACCTGGAAACCAATACGGAAGAGTGTCAGTTTTCTATGGACGATCTGTTAGAGCAAATACCCACATCACCTCGTCCTGATATTCGAACTGTCAAGGCTCGCCTTTTCCAGAAATAGGGTGACGATGTGCTGATAGCTGAAACAGCTTCAAAGCCAGCAGTAGTATGTTTCAAGAATGTTGGGCACCAACTACTCAGTGAAAATTGGTACACCAAAAGAAATTCAGATCCTCAGGAAGAAAGACTACGAATCGTCAAAGCAGCTGCAAATATCATATTAGACGATATAAGATCAGTAGTGTACGATGTAAAACAGTACCCTCCCTCATAATTTTTTATGTGATGTAGAGTCAGTCGTACCAGAATCTGTAAGATTTTTATATGAAGACAGTGAAGAAGATGTTATGGAGGATGTTGAGGAAACCGTTGACGAAATCAACGAACTTGCTGAGGCTGACTCGCTGTTTAAAGAAGAGGTCAATCTGGGATCAACTCTATGTACAGACCCTGAATCCGTAAGTCAAGGAATTTCTGGTGACACTGAGGAACCTGGTCCATCAAAACGTTGGAAGTGATGCTCATATCTGTCTCAAATGCGCTAAAGTGCGATATTACAAGTATTACACACCCAGAACTGTCAACAATTTTTAGTAACTGACAATCATTTTAACTATAGTTTTACAAATACCAGGGCTGAGGTGGCCCTTAGTGAAATTCAGGTAGTGATGTAAGAATCACAATAGTTGGCTGCCCAGCAATCCTCATGTTGCATACAGAGAAATTGAATACCTGAAAGTGAGGTGGTAAATTCCAACATATAACGTAATGTATAATGTATTTATACTACACAAACAGAAACTGAAAAAATCGTGTTAAAAAATAAGGTATCTTGCCACTATGCTCAAAATTTGAAAAATTGGTATTTTTTGAGGCGCTGTAGCGCCTTAGATATTGGGAGTAGAAAAAAATGGCAAGAATCAAATTTGTAGAGAATTTTGTGCTCTTTCAAAAAGAAAATAGACGTTAAAGCGATAGGAGCAAAAAAACTGAGATATTTTGAAAAAACTGAAAAAAGGCCGAAATTTTCCAAGTTTTTGACTGTAGAAAGTTTTCCCAAGCGAAATTTTGTTGGCAAAACTCGGTTTTCTAATCTTTCCAACCATATGAACGAGTTGAAAAAATAAACTCTTCTACCCCACCTTTTGCAAGGTATATCTGCTACTTGACTGGACTATATATGCTACGGAGTGAATTATTGGTGGTCAATTTTGTGGTCCGCTTCGTAACCAAAGACACTCAAATTATGTGTGAATTGATTAAAACTTTGTTAATTAATTATACTTACGTGTGACAGCTACATTGAAATACACAAATAAACTAAGGACGCCAGCTGCAAACTGGAGGACAGTACGTTCTAATTACTTTAATTTTTTATGAATCATTCACTTTCTACTAGAGCTAAATTTCATTACGGTTACTGATTTCATATCATTACAAGACTAAGAATCAGGCACACTCCTTTTACAATGTTTAAGAAAGAAATTACTGGTAAACATTAGCATTGGTCATTTTCAGGGTAACTTTTTCTGGATGAATGTCTACGGATTTTCGTCACGACATTACCATGTGCGTTTCTGATCAAATACGCCAAGGCCCTCTAATACCAAGAGTAGGGTGGCGATGGCAGCATTGTGGTACCGCGCTCTCCGGTCCGCAAGTGGCTGTGGTTATCTCAGTCGTGAAGGACGGGACCCAGCGGTATCTCTCTACTGATATTGTCCGCAGCTTGTGCTCTTGTAGCTAGCGTTGCTGCCTCTGGATCACGGAGTCCCGGGTTCGATTCCCGGCCGGGTTGGGGATTTTCTCTGTCCGGGGACTGGATGTTTGTATTGTCCTCATCATTTCATCATCATCATTTGTGACAGTGGCTAGATTAGACTATGTTAAAGTTGGGACTTCGTACGGGCGTTCATGACCGGCAGTTAAGCGCCCCACAAACCAAACATCATCATCAACTGGTCTCTGATGTAGCACATAGTCAATCCATCTGCGTACGCAGTTAAACTCGCGATTCTCATCTCACCCAGAAGTATTCGCTTGGGACTCTGAGACAGGAGACTGAGGCACAAGTATTCGACAGTAAGCCTCGTGAGGAAGAAGCTCCTGGAAACCTCACATGAGGCGTGCCTAGAACTGTATTGGTCCGAATTTGTTTTCTTGCCGTCAAATTTAATTGCTGGAAAAGTTGCCACGTTATGAGACAGTCATCTCGTTTGTACAACTATCTACTCTATTCCCGTCTTGGAATCTAAATTCCGTTTCACCAAAATCTTTTAGAAAAATCAAGACTTTTGACAGGGTAAAGATGTCCACAGCTAATTTTCTGCCAACGGTATAACGACCCAAGCGAATTGTACTTGATACCTGTATCCACTAGCGTCAACCCCTGTCCAGTTACTCCCTCAGGCACATCTGTTTTTATATCCGTACTTTGATAACCACAATGAGATACATGTAGCAGGGCATTTCCCATTGTGCCACACATTAGGATTTCTTTTTTTACCATATACATAAGGAGCGCTTGATGCATGACTTCATAAATGTCTGTGCGACCTGTAGGCCTACAGTACACCTACCAGAGTGATACGATAGTGGCTATAGAGCATTCCTTGATACCTCACCTACTACTCATATTTTTGTAATTAGTCTTTCACGGGAATCAAACATCTGACACTTCAGCTTGTAGGTTAGCGAATAAAACAGGTAAATATTCTTACACAAATTATTTATTAACTTTTGCATATACATTTACACACAGAAGACAACTGTTACTTATTTTTGTTAGGTGTAGTTTTAACAATGCCCCATTTAACTTTTAACTTATAACTTAAATCTACATCTGAATCATCTATTTCTTTCTCCAACCAGTAAGTTGACAAATACGGAGAAGGTATATTCTCGAATTCTAATACATATCTAATTTTCTTCCTGTAAAAGAATTGTTTTGTGGCTTTAACTATTAGCTCTGTTCCCTCCTGCTATTCTTCTAGGCGAGAGCATTCGGAAATTTTAATTTTTCTCGTATCTCCTCCATGACGCTATTGTTAAAGCGTTCCACATCTTCCTGTGTGTATGTCGGTAACTCTTCTGCTCTACATTCTTGCAGGATTTCTGTACAGAACTTTAAGTTTAAAACTTTTGCAAACGAGTGGCTATTAAATGTGTTATTCCATGAGTTTTAAACTCGACAAATGGCTGTTCTGTTGATAGGATGAGAACATCCAGCTCGCCACACCTACATAGAATATAACCATCCTTTTTAAGCCGATCCAAATGGGAATAAAGCTTAATAAACACATTTTTCGTGTATCCCTTAATGTAGTAAACGTTCTCGATCCCACCGATTTCGGCCAGTGCATCAACACGTGACCACTTTCCATGGTTGTTTACTGTAAATGCCAATATTTTGTATTCCCCCTTCGTAGTCAAATTTTTCCATACACAATGTTTAAATCCGTACGTAAATCTACCCTGTACATCGGCAATAGCTTCTTCCTTTTCCAATTGCAGCTTATAGTTCAAATGGTTCAAATGGCTCTGAGCACTATGGGACTCAACTGCTGAGGTCATTAGTCCCCTAGAACTTAGAACTAGTTAAACCTAACTAACCTAAGGACATCACAAACATCCATGCCCGAGGCAGGATTCGAACCTGCGACCGTAGCGGTCTTGCGGTTCCAGACTGCAGCGCCTTTAACCGCAGCTTATAGTCTTCCTTTATGACAGTTGTCTTCTCCATATATTCCAGTCTCCTTTTCTTTACTTCGAGTTCCTTCATTTCTGGTTTTCGTTTCCGTACACTTAATACATTAACTGTACTTAAAGGAGCAATTTCTTTAGTGGGGAATGGCTTAAGTCTGTTTGATACATTGCTCCTTTTCTTAGTACTTAACGTATAACATTATTTGTAGGAATCAGTCCCAATTCGGCGATATCTATATCGGACGGTATTGTGGAAAACAGGGTTCTAGACTGGGAAAAATAACTTTCTCCTGCTCTAACATAACACTTCTGCGTAATACTTATATTGTCTTTGTTGGAGTCTGAGTTAAGAACCTCCATAACTTATAAGCTTTTCTCTGTCTTGAGACTCCGGCAGAGTTACTTGCACACCAATTAATTTTCGGGTGTTCTTATTACTCCAGTAGACAAATAGTAGAACGTTGTTAAACACCACACAGCAACTGTTCTGTAAATTGTTAATTAGCTGACACCACATGGATGCAATTGACACAGAGTTAAGTGGAGCATATCGTAAATACTGCTTATTGGTGTCTAATACACTTAAACAGCTTTGCACTGGGTCGAACACACGATCCATTCTATGGTTGTATATTGTGGCCTCCAGCCTGGTAATGCCATGCTCCTTAGCCAAAGAAGACGTAAAAGTGTCCGTTGTCGCATGTCTGGACACTTCATAGAATCTATAAGATGGTTACCAATATCTTTGTTTACTCCTGGACTTGTGATTTGACCTTTACCCTACAGGGCTACATTCTATACGAGTGATAGGTTGGAAACTTAAGCGATCTAACATTATAGTCCGTTTTAAGTTGAGAACGTTGTAGCCTTAGCAGTGCATATGTTTATTTTCTCTCTCTTAACAATACCTTCCGGCTAGTAATGCTAGACTCTGGAATAATAGTTTAAAATTGGTGGCTTGGCTCATATACGTAAAAATGCTTCGAACTCCATCCGTCTGAAGCTCCATCGTGCATAAAAAATCACCCTTTTCTAGTTCTTCTTCTTCTTAACGGTCTGCTATTAGATCGCAACACTTTCAAATTTGTTACTGTACACCGGTAAGGAGTGCTAACCTCCTTCACATGGACGCATCTCGAGAAATTTTGTTCACTTGGATGGGATAGGACTCAGCGAGCTCCATCCATTCACGAGACATGAAAAATAGCTGACTACTTCTGGTTGGTTGCAGATTAAATAGGTACCAGTGACGCAGAGTATGTTGGCCGATGACAGTGTGAGGGAGTTCTTTCAGTCTCTAATTTTAGCATAAGACTGTGCGAATGCTCTGTGACTCGCATCAGCATAGATATGGATCGTAAATTAAGCAATATGCTGTAGGTGTTAGAAATATGTAGAGCACTTTGATGACGCGTATGTTCGAGAATTAACAATGAATGGACGTACTGCACAGTCATCTATCCAGATTCGCAAAGTGGAGAAGGGATGGTTTAGCTATGATACTGAAATTCGGAAACATGCTCTCACATCACTGGTCGGAGTTAAAATTAATTTAGAATTGGTAACATTTTTCATATAAAAATTGTAATGGTTACTATTTTAGTAGATCGGTGGTGTCTCTTCCGTCCACTTGCACGTTTTTGGTTACCACATAATGATTGACTGACAATGCTTGTTCGAGTTGGAGAAACAAGGGGGATATCTTCTAGAGGATGCTAGTACGGAAACAGTGATAGCGTACATGACTTCAGTTTGAGGAATCAGTCGAAACAGAACCCATATCAATCAGATTCGGATTGTAGTTTGGAAACCCATGCGAACGCGGTAAAACTATTCCAATTTCGTTATCTTGTAAGTGAATTTTATTTAAAATCATCGAGTGTGTGTTATACTAACAGCAGTAGAAAATTTATTTGCACCGTTCGAAGTTTAGAGGTGTCCCAGTTGACCTATTTCACCTCCAAAATTCAAACTTCCCACAAAGGGAGGCTTGGCAGGGAGGCGCGGCACTCTCCTGTGGTCTTGGGTAGCAGTACTCACGTCATCAGCTGACGTCAATCGTGTCACTGTGCAAGGGCTAGTTTTCTGTAAGAGGCTGTGTTAATGTCAGTTTAGAACTTGACAGAGACCTCGAAGCCGTGATGGGGAAAAGTAGATAAAATGTATGACAGTGTACAAAGCATATTAGAGCAGAAAAATAAATGTTTCAAACAATGAGACAGGGTCACAGTGTGTGTCTCTTGCTGCTTACAGTGTAGTCATTGGGATACAATCATTGTCCTATGGTACAGGTGGTGAAACTTTAAACTGAGGTGTGCAGTTGATCAAAACATGTATATTTAATAGGATCGTCGCATGTCCTCGATGACTGCACGCATGCAGTATTTTGTCTTCGGTATATGGTAGGAGAGAGATGCGGTGAAAATCTTATTGAGTTATCTATCGGATGGAGTTAGTGGAGCTTTTATAGTTAGTGATATTTATCTATTGGATGATACAGAATAACGAAGACAGATGTGAATGGATGTGGATCTGTAGGACTTGTATGTAGTTTGGGAGGGTGCACCGCAGTACAGTAGAAAAAATCATTTTCCTTCTAGCAGTTTCTGTTCCCATCGAATGGTTAAAACATTGTCCTGTCGCTGTAACGCAGCTTAGCTTGTTTCTACATGGGTTGCAGAGGGTGGTAGATATACTTTTCCCCGACTTCCACTTAGCTGCGGTTTAAATTGGAACGATCAGATTCGTAAAGCTGGAGAAATGGCTGCAGTTGCATGGGGGCTAACTAAAAAGAGGTTGGGATTTTACTGTAGCAGATCGGCTCGAGAAAGATGAGTAGTTTCGAGATATGAGAGTGCTAGAAATATGATTCATTAGTGGCTGTAATAAAAGACTTCTCCATAGGATCCTATGCAGGTATGTACTTGAATGCGAGGACTGGATTCAAAATCGGATACTGCATTTCTAGCGCATAGCGTAGCACTAGAGATCTGAAAATCTAGTGTACAGTTCTTACATCATCCACTATTTGAGATCCTTCTCAATGAAGTATCGCCAATAGCCCAGTCGATATATCACAGAACCTCTGACATGGCATAGAGAGAGAGAGAGAATGCTTTACAAATACTGGATAAATATCTAGCCACGGTGGCTTGAGGGGGTTGAAAATACCGGTTTCATAACACGTTCCTTAGCTGAATAATTTTCTAAATTAGGACCATATGGTTTATAAAGTAAGTGCTTGTGTTCTGAGATGTGTATAAAGGATACGACTGTGTCCAGTGATAAGGCAGGCTCCGATTTGACGTGGAATACTGTGATAGCAAAGGGGAGAGTATGTCAAGTGATAAGAATGGTACAGATATTTCTATTTCCAGAGCCGTAAGCAGGGTGTCTTTCGGATACTTAGCTCATTGTCTAATGTCATTCAGTTGTAAGAATAGCGATCAAATATATATGTGTTCGATATGGTTGGATGGTTGTGTCTATGTGGGGTCTGTGGTGGGGATGGTTAAACTATCCCGCTGACAGTGGGAGGCCATCCGAACGGAGAGGGCTGTAGCTATGCGGGAATGTATTTTACTTAACTGTTTAGTGGTCTAGACGACCGAATAGCGAACTAATACGTAGTATGTGTTGGACAGCTTTCGTGATCAAGTGGGAATTTGACAAGATTTAATATGGATGTGTGTTTGCGCTGTCATTATTCTATTATCTTGTAAATTGTCGGTCGAGTGCTTCTTCGCATTTGACTTCTTTATTTAGTTGAGAGGAGATCGATTGTGGAATGTGCGTCCAGCAGGTGGAAGACTCGTTTGCCGGTTGTCTGGGTATGAGAAAGACGTTATTTGACTTTGTAAATTATAGGGCTTGATTTGGAATCTGCTAAATCACGGAAATCTGTATTCGCAAGTGGAAATATCGGTTTAGACATAAATGTGTTCGGGGAGGTGACTGATTTCGAAGTCTAACGTGAAAAACTATACAGATTTTTGCACATAAAACTGTACTTTATCTATTTTGGTGAAAAATAGGACATTTATTGTGATCGGAAATGTTTTGCTTTGTTATAGAAGCAAAGTTGATTTTAAATAAAGAATAATAATCGAGCGCTGAATGGTGACTCTCATCTAGCCCTGCTCGAGGGTCCTACGTGACGTAAAAACAAAGTATGTGAACGCGCGGTGTTGTTGGGCTGTACCAGCTATGATTAGTAGGCATTAGGGACAAATAGGATGCACTTGAAGGGGAACGTGGGGCTTTCGCGGCGAGGCATTTCAGCAAGGCAGGTGCCGTGAGACTGTCAGCGTAGTAGCTCGATTACGTAGTTTCTGATTGTATATGGATGAGAAGGCAGTCCTGTCGGCCGATGATCTCCCGCTGACTTCGATT
Source organism: Schistocerca americana (assembly GCF_021461395.2). Lineage (NCBI taxonomy): Eukaryota > Metazoa > Arthropoda > Insecta > Orthoptera > Acrididae > Schistocerca > Schistocerca americana. The sequence continues at coordinate 318,680,757 of NC_060123.1, forward strand.
AGAGTGATTTTTAGTAGGCATGTGTAGTGAACTCTGACGTCAAACAGGAATAGATGGTATATTCTTGGAGCTTACAGACTTTTTTGAACTCATCTCAGTCGAACAGCAGGATCTAGTGAGCTGAACGTTTTTCCCCTAGCTAGTAGGTGTAGTGTAGAGTTTGAGAGTTTCTGTCGCTGGTTTCGAGTGTATAATTTTTTTCCCCCAAACAGGATAAAACGATTTGTCAGTTTTTTGCGTAGTATTGCGGTTCTTGTGCAGTGCCATGCATACAGGTGTGTAATTAAAGCATGACAAGGTGAGTTATATACTTAGTTTCAGTGATTTTAGGCCATCCTTATGTAGCGCTATGCATAAAGTTGTGTAATTAGGACCGATCGTTGTGATTAATTATGTAATTAGCGTGGATATTTGGGTCAGTTTCTCGCATCTGGAGAGTTTCCAGGCGTTAGGCTTTCCACCCAGTAGAATCAGGGTTCGAGTGGTTTTACTTGCACTGGGTGTTTTTGAATTGAATTATTTTCAGGTGTTTAAACGTTGTGAGCGTCTCCCGAATGCGAGTCTATTGTGCTAGTCACTGCGCGACCTCGTAATTTACGAGTTGTTTGTGTTTATGCACATCCGCATAATGCATTATTTAGGAGTACTTCCGAGATCTGCAAACTGTATATTTTGACTCCAAACATGTTGGGTGAGTGTTTTGCATCAGCGTAATAAATAAATTAGGTGAAATCCGTAGCTAAATAAATTGTCCAAAAAATAAATAAAGTACACTCCTTCCTCTCTCCAGCAGCCCAGAACATGCTCATTCGTTTTTCACACCTATTTTCCCTCTATCCAGACCGTCGGCGGGGTAAGTGTTTTGTATCAGCGTAATAAAATAGGTGACATACGTTCCTCGATGTATGTAGGAAATGTGGTTGGATGTCCTCAAAAAGTAGTTGAAACTAGGTAGTTGAAAGCGTAGCAAACCCCTTGTGTTACCTATGTAAAGCTTTGTGGGACTTTGGCCTCACGTAATACTGGCCCAGTTGTGTTCGACTGACGTCAAAGGGTGTGACAGTAGGCTAGTCGGCTGTAGATCGTATTATTAGCGCGTGACACACAGATACAGCCTGACGACAACGTGACATATCGCGAAGTGCAGCCTCTTGTGGCGGTAACATGAAACTAATGCTGCAGATAATATATTATATTCGAACTGAATGTAAGCTCTTAGAGCAAAATTGGTGAACACTTTCTAGGATGATGACGAGCATACTTGATGGTGGTACTGCGTATAATTGTTTAAATAAAGACTTATGTCCAGTGCATGTAATACAGCTATCGATATCTCAGCCTCTTGTGGCGATATATATATATATATATATATATATATATGCCTAGGCACGAAACACTTGCGACGGCTGACATACTGTAGATCAGCTTTCCCTGCCCACGCAGCCTTGCCTGGATACACTGATTCCTTCGGGAGTCATAATGCAGGATGGCCAACAACAATAACCTCTCTGCAAAATTTTCTCACAGTCATCACTAAAAATACGTTCCCTTCACCATGAAAAGGTTGTCGGCTCAGCGCTAGTACTCGCTTCAACGCTACTATGCTTACAATTATCTCGACGTTTAAAACTGCACATAAACGGCTGCCGTGGGCAGACGCTAACAACGTGCGTCTTCCAATAACCTCCGTTGTAGATTTATGGCTTTTCTGTAGTACCGTACCAAAGAACTGATGTATGTCGACTGCAACTGGTTTTTTTTTTTCTGTGGTTCATCATACGTAACCATTCCATTTCATACCTACACAAACTGTAATACCACGATATTTTTGTGAATTGACCGAATCTATTTGAGACAGATACTGTATAATACTGTATACTGCAGACACATGACACCCCGGATTCTTTAGGTGCACTATTTTATATTTTTCAACATTTATAACACAGTATCAACTTGCGGACTTGTTTCGAAAGTCGTCAGGATCTCACTATCTGTGCAGTTTTTTTCTGGTGGTACTTTATTTGTAGATATTTGCATTATATGTGAAGAGTCTGATATTACTCATAATATAGTCTGCAAATAATTAATGTACTAAATGATCAGCAAGTGTCCCTACGCACATCCCTATTGTACGTCTACAGTTACTTCTATATCTGCCGATAACTCTAGCGGTTTGAATGACACGCTAAAACCACCATTATCAATCGAAACACAACTACAAGCATTTTTGGGCTCTTCACTGGATCATTACAATTTCTTTCGGTTTTCGCTATCATGTTACTAAGATAACTCAAATATATTTTGCTGCGGTAAGTCAAATAAATCGTTAAGCATTCGATAGTTCGCAGAATAAGGAGTACAGTGACTTAGCGCTTGCAAATTTTTGTAGAGTCGCTACCGATAAGCGTTTTAGGTATAATACTCAATATTACCAATAACAGACAAATTCAGCTCTTTGTAATTATGTTTCCTGACGTGAATACGTGAGTTGTCAAGTATGTGTATTCTCCTTCCATTAAAAACAAAAAAAGGTGTCTTAACATTAAGGTACCCAAATTAAATGAACAATTCTACCAACACTGCACGGAAATGATCTTTTGTCAGTTTTCATTAATGTAACTATCTATGAAATACTGCCCATGTCAATAACGGAGAGGGAATTGCATACAAAAAAATTCTATTTAAAACTTGACATAATGCAGCTGTGGCTCCGCCGATACCTACGTTGCATTTTCGCTTCTTCTTTGGAACACTCAGTTCAAGACATTCACGGTGCATTCAGTTTGTTTATTTCGAGTCTTTCAGGGTTAGGATAAACACTGACGATGAAAACGCTTTTATTTATATTTATTTGTGTACAGTGAGTAGCGTTAATATTCGGACACCAAGAAATTTTTACTTTGTGGCACCAGAACTGTATTCTTAACAAAACTAAATTAAGAAAAAATGAAGTATTAGGTTAAAGTAAACGTTCAATTAATAATAGTATCAAAGTTTTACACAATTTATAATAGTTGCTAGATAATACGATTTAAATAAAACACCATTTGATTTTCCTGTTACTTTAGTAATCGGACAGTTAACAGTGTAGCACTGGTTTTGACGGTTCAAGCCAAGTTATACACTAAAGCGTCAAAGAAATTGGTACAGGCATGTGCATACAATTACAGAGACATGTAAACAGTCAGAATACGGTGCTGTGGCCGGCAACGCCTTTATAAGACAAAATGCGTCTGACGCAGTTCTTAGAACGGTTACTGCTGCTACAATGGCAATTTATCAAGATTTAAGTGAGTCTAAACGTGGTGTTATAGTCGGCGCACGAACGATGAGACATAGAATCTCCGAGGTAGCCATGATGTGGGGATTTCCCGTACGACCATTTCACGAGTGTACCGCGAATATCGGGAATCCAGTAAAATATCAAATCTCCGACATCTCCGCGGCCGGGAAAAGGTCCTGCAAGAACGGGACCAACGTCGACTGAAGAGAATCGTTTAACGCGACGGAAGTGCAACCCTTCCGCAAACTGCTGCAGATTTCAGTGTTGGGCCATCAACAAGTGTCGGCTTGCGAACCGTTCAACGAAACATCATCGATATGGGCTTTCGAAGCCGAAAGCCCACTCTTGTACCCTTGATGACTGCATGACACAAAACTTTACGCCTCGCCTGGACCCGTCAACACTGACATTGGACTGTTGATGACTGGAAACATGTTGCCTGGTCGGAGGAGTCTCGTTTCAAATTGTATCGAGCGGATGGACGTGTACGCGCATGGAAACAACGTCATGAATCCGTGGATTCTGCATGTCAGCAGAGCACTGTTCAAGCTGGTGGAGACTCAGTAATATCACAAATTTAGTCCGCCTTGATGCAAAGCACCGTGTTATTTGGTTATTTCTTTATTATCCCAAACTAGTGTCGGCGACAAATATCACCATCATCAGTGGGGTTTCTTAATCTAAAACATGCAGAAAACGGTGTGGTTGTATAAACACAGTAAAACATTATTACATTTTTACAAATCGTCTTTTGTAATATAGTTTTATATTGATACCTTCATACTACCTTGTTTATTGTATGCTACAGCATGTTTCAAGCTATTATTGGCGCTGTTTGTGACATATTTTCTGTACTCTTTTTTCTGTTGCCATCCTTTTACTTAGCGAACATCATGTCATCTGCAACCATGTGAGCGGCTGTTAGTAAACAAGTACTCAAAGGTGAACTTCGTATGTCAGCAGTATATACTTGGGGTTGTGGTAGTGTTTTGGAAACCAGTTATTTTGGTGTGTACTTAGCTGTTGCCTAGCTATTCGCGTACTCACGTTCGTTGGATGGTGTGTGGCTGCTTTTTACACAGAAAAACCAAACTTTTGCAGTTTGTTTCTGATCCAGAATATTACGCCATCTCACTGTTCGCGTGTGTCGCTAGAGGCGTATCGCAAGTGGCGAGAAAGGCTATGAAAAACTGTAGCGCGAATTACGACGACTTCTGTTCATTATTTATGTCTCTGTGTGTAATGGGGAAGTGGTTCTTTTGCGTCTGTGTGCTTTCTGTTCTGTGTCCTTGGTCAGTTCTCTCAGAGTGGTGAAGAGCGTGATGTTGCAGAGTGTTGTGTTTTCATTTATTACATTTTTCAACTTCGACTATAGCCTTTTGTATGTGGTAATTTTCTCCTACCGTTAGTTGTCGGTATAGACTGTTGCTGTTTCTCAGAATGCGTAGATCGTTTTCGATATTAGTGTGGTTATGGTTTTTGTTCATTAGATGTTCTTAAAAAGTTGAATGTGTGCTGTCACTTCTGAGAGCTCTCATGTGCTCTGCGTACCTCGTTTTGTTTTTCTATACAAACACGGACCAAATGGAAGAGTTACAAGATATTATTATTGGTGGAGACTTTGTAATGGTGTGGGGCGTGTGCAGTTGGAGTGATTGCGACCCCTGACAGGTCACACATAAGTAAGCATCCTGTCTGATCACCTGCATCCATTCATGTCCATTGTGCATTCCGATCGACTTGGGACATTCCAGCAGGACAACCCGACAACCCGAATGTCCGGAATTGCTACAGAGTGGCTCCAGGAACACTCTTCTGAGTTTAAACACTTCTGCTGGCCACCAAACAGACATGAACTTTATAGAGCATATCTGGGATGCCTTGCAAAGCGCTGTTCATAAGAGATCTCCACTCTCTCGTACTCTTACGGATTTCAGCACAGCTATTTAGGATTCATGGTGTCAGTTACCTCCAGCACTACTTCAGACGCTAATCGAGTTTATGCCACGTGGTGTTGCGGCACTTGTGTGTGCGCGCGGGGGCCCTACACGATATTAGGCAGGTGTACGAGTTTCTTTGCCTCTTCGGTGTAACAGTTGCTAAATAATACGATTTAAATAAAACACTGTTCGATTTTCATGTTGTTTTAATTTTCGGAAAGTTGATAGTATAGCTTTGTTTTTGATGGTTCAAAAGAAGTTATATACTCTGAGTTAGAACCAGTGTTTGCTTACAAGCGCGGTCAACTACCCAAGTCGTACAATGACACAAAAACTAATTCCACTTTTAATATACGAAAACTTGTGGCTTTTCGTAACATGAAAGGAAAACCACATACACAAATTGCTGCCATGGTCAGCGTGTGTATACTGAGGCAGATTCAGAAACGAGACGGAATAGTCTCTATACCCCAAAAGGGCCAACCAAAGAAGTTGATCAAGTGACAAGAGGATTCTAATACGAAAAATAAAGAAGGATCCTACACTCAGCGCACTCAAATCAGTAAGTGAGCTCCTAACCGGCACTGGACAGGAGAAACATCCTTAAACGATTCGCAGAGCATTGAAACACGATACGTGCGTAGGAAGAGAGTTTAGGAAAAAACCGTATGTGAATAGACAGAATCGAAAGAAGACTCGCTAAAGATGTTGCTAAGGAGTTTATTACGGAGGAAGAAACATGGTGGATCGACGTCATATTTCCAGACGAAAGTAAATTTAACATTTTTTTTTGTCAGATGGACGAAGGATGTTGTGGTGGATAAGAATGAAGACATTAAAGTCACAAATAATAAGGCGGCTGTAAAGCATAGAGGTGACAGTGCTCCAGCCTGGGGCTGTATACCCATATTTGGACCGGATGAATTAGTGTCCATCGACAGTATAATGGACAAGTATGTCCATCTGAACATATTAAAAATTCTATTTACGCAAAAGTGCTGAAAGTATCAAGCAAATTCAGCTTTAACGAGTACAAGAATCCGACACAGAAGGCTCGCATTGTCCAATTGCCGGAAAGTCTTACAACCACCGCCCCAGTCACGAGACCTCTACAAAACTGAGAATATTTCACAAAGACTTGTCTTGCAATAATTTGTTCTGAAAAATGTGCAAAAATTAAAGAAACTAGAAAACAAGACCGAATTCTATTTAATCGTATTATTATAAAAGTTTTGTGATTTATGTTAACAAAGTTTATGCTATTATTTCCGAGACAAAATTTATCCCTTCTGAAGTTTCACTTCGCCACGCCGTTTCAGCGATCCACAGAATTTCATCTGCTTCCTCTGCGCTGCAAACGATAAATTTCATCCAGATACAGATGTATTTTCTCAATATCCGGGACAGAGCAAATGGAATACAGTGCCCGCTGTTTCAGTTTTTTTCCGTGATTTCGGTGATCGGTAGCGAACGCAGCAATAAATTCCTTATGCAATTTTTACTCTAGCCACCTCAGTATACTCTAAGTTTTCAGTGACTGGGTTTTCATCTGTCGCAAATTCATTACAGAGTCACATCAATGTGCAACTTCGTACTTGTTGAAGCTGCTTGTTCCGCGCCACTAGCCACGCTACCCGTTGTCTTTCAGTCAGCGGCTGGTTTCACCATGAGCACTGCTCAGTAGGCTATTCTCGTAGTAACACTTCAGTATTTTATTTACGACTTTTCGAAAAATTTTATTATTTCCGTTTTTCACGTGATTCGTCGATGAACAACGTATTTTCTATACAAGGTACAGCTCCTGGGATGTGCGGTAGTGTTTGCTTCGTCAGTACAAACAGTTAAATGGGAATGATAAATAGAATATTAGCATTACCATTACAATAACACGCAAAAGAGTCATATGTTAAGAGAAAAGAACCCCAGTCAGTCCTAGCCTTTTAAGCTATTGCTTATCAGTTCTTTCACCACAGAGAATGTTTGTTACTGTGAAATGTTGAGCTACAACTGTAACACCAAAAATGCAGGATGCATGGCACCTTCTACCGATATATAACTTTCTTTTTTTGAATTGTATGTAAATATTTGTAATTTAAATGCTTTCTTCTAATAAGTAAGGACATTGCTTCACTGTGTGTGTACATTTAGGTAGAAGTCTGTTGACGTTTCATTGTATTTATCTGTGTTTTACTGTGAACTTTATAAGCTCTGGGAAAAAGTCAAAGGAATTGTTATTTGCATCGACTAGCAACGATAATAACAGTGCTTGTGCGTTGTAAAATCTTTGGGTAGGGAGTGGTTGAGCAGAGCTCGCGGAGAGAGAGGGAGACGGGATCTAGCGCTTTTAGTGTGCGGAAGTGTGGTGTTAACGCTCTCGCAGTAGAGAGTACCATTTTCGGCGGCGTCATGTGCGCGCACCGGCCAAATGTCTAAAGCAGGAGTACGGACAGTGGACGGACGGAGGAGGCTGTATTAATTACTATTACCCGTTCCTATAATTAGTCATGGCTCCGCAATATGCTACCGTCTTCAACAACAGCAGCAGTTCCAGCAACTCAGTTTCGTCGTCAGCTCAAAGTTTCGTCGTATGCACAGCACTGAAGTAAGACTCTTCATTGGTAGAAAGTATTAAGGGCTAACCCAGCAGCACAACTGATTGGGATTTGATTGATAAGATTTATTTAAATCAGTTAAACTCAGGGCGATTGTGTCCTCATTGCCCCCAGGCATTGATACCAAGCAGGATCCTTGTTCCTTTTTTTTATATATATACATATGCTAGCTGAGTGTCATAAGAAACAAATTGAATAGTTACAGACAGTTTATTAATGAATAATTTCTCTTTTAAGAATCTGAACCTCAGTCTACATTCAAACAACTGTTGTACAACAGAGGCCCCAGTATATGACTAAAGTAAAGCAATTTCATTTTTCAGGTTTGAGAATCAATCACTGGAAAAAAAACAAATCTAAAGAAACGCACAAATTAAGAGTGTGGAAGGTTTACTTATTTTACATATCGCTTGGAGCACATGGCTGTTTAGTTTGGTACGTATTCTAGTATTTAATTCTGTTCAAGTCAGTAAAAAAGTCTCAGTTGTCCAGACAATAATATGAAATCCAATTTGCAAGTAAGTAACGGTAAAGTAAAAAGTGCTTGCTTTTTTCTAAATTTCTTTGATGACGTTATGCTAAGGTCACAGAAAGTCATTGTTTATGTAACGAAGTTCAGTACTAAGATACAGTTTAATTGCATGTTTTCAAATCATTACTCGACTGCCTTTCTCAAAATTTAATGCCAAACATAACGTAAGAGTGAATTCTCAGTTTTATTTATCATTACATACTCACTTAAAAATAGTGTCGAAAAACGCGACAACCTTCAGTTGTCACGTCAGTGTTCCTTCCCCATCATCTTGTACAGGATTTTGGATGTAAATTGCCCTACTGGGCTGGCGACCGTTAATTATTTCCTTTTCGTTCATTAGTGTAACTTTTGGATTCATGATCAGTGGTATCCCTTTCCTGTTCAGTGTTTTTCGTGAGCGAATGCACAAAATAACTTTCATTTCCAAATCATAGCCCTGTTTGGTTTAATTACTTTTATTTTTATTATACTTTCCATCAGAAGGATCGTTTGTACACTTTCCTCCTACTTATCGGTATCACTTCTTCGGGAAAGATAGTCCTATACAATTAGAAAAAATCCATAAGGCATATACATGATCCACGCTCATATTTTATATTTCAAGCAGGATAGGCCGATTAGTAAGAGGGAGGTTACACACTGCCTATCAAATTACACGTCAAACTTTAGGACCTCCTATAACTGGCTGTGTAAGAGAGACACAAAGTCTGTGTGTCACTTCATTTTAACGTTACGGCAATTTGCGTGAGACATGTATAGTCGATACCAGTTATGAGAGGCCATCGAGTTGATACAAATAAAGCTATCTCCAATACATAAGGAGAAAGAAATTTAAAAAAAATTATAAAAGTTAAATCATGTAAGCACACAGTTACAACTGCCACAGAGGCTGAATCATGCTTACATGGGACATTAATGAGAAAATTTGTTTTTCATTCAATTGACATTTTGTCCAATCAACAGCCCCAGTTAATTTTGTAAACAATCATAGTGGACTCTTTTACTGGAAGACTGGCATGTTGGTCACGCTGGACCTTCTACAGAGATTTAGTTCACAGTTTGTACTCACAGCTAATTTTTCAGCTACAAAGAGAGCAACAGTAGATCAACCATTTCAAGTATCACATATCCATACGCACGTGGCTGACTATGTTATTTATACTTATGTGTTTAGTGGCCAGCGTGGGTGTCATATATGGATGGCTGTACGTCCATTAATCGGCATGAACTGACGTGTCTGGTCTTGTATAGAAGGCCGCATCTTAAATGACCATGTGTAAATCATGTACTGAATTTGAGGTTCCATGCGGTGAATATAAGCTGCCATTGCTAGGTTTTATTTACAAATAACATTTCGTTTATTGTAGGAGTGGAGGAATCTTTTCAGTAATGCTAATGATTCCCATTACTCAACTGACAGCGCAAAATATCAATAATGTCTAACAGCTGCGAACGATTTATTCGGATGTTAGTCCTATTATAACAGGAATGACACAACATCATATGTCACTAACAGAGTACTGAAAGCAGACACAGGAGCAACTGAAACAGTGGAGCAAGTGTTAATTGCTGCTAAGTTTAGCTAAGAACAGAGACAGAAACAAAAACTATGTATGTACGATGTGAGGTAACGGGTGAGTTGTGACGCCCTGAAAATATTCTAAGTTCGGAGTTGGAGCAGCCGCAAGAGCCACTCGCCAAATCGGGGCTCGTCAACCCCGAACATTAGCCAGAGCAAGAGGGGTAGCCCAAGCGCATGGTCCAGGCCGACCACGTGGCTGGAGATACCATGTTGACACTGTGTTGAAGACTGTGCTTTGAGTCAATGAAGGAAATTTGTATGCCGGGAGTGCCAAAGATGGTGGACTTTGTGAAACCATAATGGCAGACATTTCACAGTTCATGTAGAAATTAATAACAGCCAGAGGAATCATGATGATATTGGTAACCTTGAAAAAGCAATTGATGATAAATTAAAATGTGTCCGAGTGGATATGGGGAAAATTACAGACGAAGTTTTAATAGTAAAATCTGAAATCGGATCATTAGAAAAGATCTTGGGAAAAAAATGGATAAGATACAGACGGAACTTGGAGGCAAGGTAAGCGACTGTATAGAAAGCACAAGATGCTCATGAAAACAAGTTAAATTTAGCAATTAGTGTCATTGACAATCGTGTAGGTGAGGGGGAGAAAGAAGTGGGCAAAACTAAAGATAAAATAGAGTCCAGGATGACTAGTGAAAATGAATTTAAAAAGCAAATGCAACAGACAAAAAGTGATCTCAGTTCGTTAGCCTCCTAACAGAGCATGTCGGTTATAAATATCCATTGGGAAAATACCGGATCTGTCAAATTTTACACGGATGACGGAAGATATCACCCAATAAATTTCTCGGCTGCGTGTAGGGACGCTTTTGTTCAGGGCATGTCGGACGAAGCCAAAATAAAATACGTTAAACGGCATTTGGAGGGAGACCCACAGACTTGGGGAAATGTTAAATGTAGTTCGTGCGAATCGTACGAAGAGTTCGAAAAGTGTTTTTTGAATAAATTTTGGAGCTTGGCAAAACAGTTGCGAATCCAAAATGAATTTATGAAAGGGCCGAGTCACAGGTAGGGTAATGGGATGATGAGAGATTTTTGCAAGTGGGAACTTGGTAAGCTTATCCATGTGAAAAATTCGTTGGGGGTTTTAACAGAAACCGCCACGTTAAAAAGGCGAGTACTAGAAAATTTGAAGTGGGATCTTGTCCATAGTCCATGTGATTCCGTGGACGATTATCTGGAATTTGTAGAAAAATTAGAGAGGACTTTGAAGTTCAATCATCAGAGCAAACGGGGTGGTAGTTATCAAAATGGGAATCCAAATAATCATCACCGAAATAATAATCGTGAGAGAAATCAAAGGAATTCTCAGGGAGATACTGGGTGGAATGAGCAGAATGGTCAGAGAACGAACGGGAGTATACTTCCGTGAACGGGACCCAAGTAAAGAACGCAGATTTGAAGGGGGAAATTAGCTCGAAGTGCATTCGTGTAACAACCGGTCAGGAAACTGATGTTCGCCACATCTCAGGTCCGTAGATGATGATCTGACAGGCGATGAAAAGGACTGGTGATTATGGTAATGGTAGAAATGTTGATAGGTTTGGAAAAAGGCAACAAATATGTAATATGGAGTATGTTAAAGAGGAAGGCTTTCAATAAAAGCAGGCGCGAACGGGGGAAGCATAGATTTGAGAGAGATTTCAGTAAAAGTAATGGGAATAAATTTGCGGGGAATGATGTAAGTTATGAATGTGTAATGAATGAGTGTGGGAATGGTGATGAATGGAAATATTCAGTGGTTCAAAAAGAAGTTAAAGGGAAGATGAATTTTGTGGAAGCAAATTGTGTGGAGAGTTCTGAGGAGGTATTAGCAAATAGTAGCAATTGCAGTAAGGAAGGTGTTGTAGTAAAAAGTATTTGTGAGTCGGCGAAAAGCGTCGATGTTAGTGAAGGCGGCATAGCTTTGGTCTGGCCAGCTGCAAGTGAGGGTGATTGTGTTTCGGCGGAAAGAGTCAATGTTACTAAGGGTGGCTTAGCGTCGGTCTAGCCAGCGGTTGAAGTTAAAACTGTGCAGCAGAGGCAGATGATTTCTGTTTAAAGGAACAGAGTAATGGTAAGTTATTTAACAACATAAAAGCTACTGGTATTGAGACTTCAGAGGAAGGAATTTAGATGTTTCTAGTCACGAATGAAGGTGAAGCGAAACTTATGGATGAATGTGTGGATCTAAAACGATTGTCAGAGTAAGAATGTGACAATGTATGTAGAGTAGGATTGGGGGTTAATCGGGATGAAAAGTGTGTGGAAATGGCAGTGTGTGCTGATTTTTGTCCGATCACAGCGGAATGTAGCAAGTCTGGAAATCCCAAAATGATACGACAAGGCATCAGTGATTTGTGTAATGTAGCGGTGGAGGATAAAGTTGTGTACGATTCACGTAAAGTTAATTTGTGGACGGAGGAAAGTGAGTTTTCTGATGTGAATTATGTAGTGATTTAAAGGGTGTATCAGCAGATGCTGTTGCTGAGAGGAATATTCATGGTGATGGTGGCTTAGGCATCGATGTATTATTTCAGGAAAATAAAGTTTTGAACAATGAATTGATGTGTAATTTTCTTGAAGCTGCAAATGTCGATATTCTGGAGGGGAAAAACAGTAAAGTTGTGCATGTTGTGGGTAGTGAATCGGCGAAATGTGTGGAAGAACTAATAGAAAATTTAGAGAGGCCTGAAGTAAATAGTATGGATGGAGATAGTTTGTGTAATCAAGTTCTTACGAATTCATATATGAAGGAGGAGTGTGATTTTAGTGTGACTGATTGGCGTTGGTACGGTAGAACGTTACGGTCATTATTGCAGCATATATGGAAACCAGAGAAGTGTAAAACTGCTGGAGGTTTAGAAAAGGGAAGGAATAAATTTGGGATGAAGGAAATATTTAATGAATTATTTTGGGATGAACATGAGATTGAAGGATGGATAGAACAGGATGCGTGTACGCTAGAATTGGAAGAGAAGGGACGAGACGTATAAAATGATTTATTAAGGGAGTAATATTTAGAACGAAAGGAAATGGTAAATGTAAAGCCATTTATTGAAATTAAAGTTGGCAAAGAAGGAGTAGATGCACTTCTAGATTCAGGTAGTAATGTGTCAGCGGTGTCGGAAACTTTTATGAACATGATCAAAAATAGGAAACTAGTAATCTTCCCAGTCACTAGCGTTCTGATTAAAATGGTAGTTGGTGGTATGAGTAAGCCAATAAGACAACAAATACTTGTAGAATTTAAACGTGGAGAACATAAGTTTTAGGTAGGATGTTATGTAGTGAGTGGTCTAGTAAAGGGGTAAGTTTAGGAACTGACTACCTGTGCAAATACAATACTTGGCTTAATTGCGTAGAGAAATGTTTAGAATTTGAATTTCAGAATGAAAAAAGGTAAGTAAAATTTAAAAAGACTTTTGACTGATGAAAATCAGATTTATCATGCCATAGTTACTGAGGGTTGGAGTAAGCACGTCGGTATGCATGACAGAATTAAGGAAGTGATTGATGCAGTCAAGGGTATATGAGAAAGGGAAAAGAAAGAGTAGTGTGGGATGTTGTACCGCTACGAGGACGTATTCTCGGATCAACCTGGTAAAGTTACCGATTTCGAGTACTCTATAAAAGTGAAACCTCACGAACCAATAAAGTGCAGTATATAATACCTATAGCTGATCGGGATGCCGTCGGAGTTTGATTAAAACAAATGTTGGAGCGATCACTGCAATCCCATCCTTATTGTTAAGAAACGTGATAACTCGGTCAGAATTGTAGAAAAAATAAATAAACTAACTGTAAGGGAATTAGATCAGCCTGGCAATATGAAAGAATTGCTGCTGAATTTTAATAATACCAATTTAATGTCCAGTGTTGATTTGACCTCGGGATTTTGGCAGATCCCGTTGTCAGAGGAAAGCAGACGGTACACTTCTTTCCATTTTGATGGACGAAGCTATCGGTTTAGGGTAGCGCCATTCGGACTTACAATTTCTGTGGCAGTTTTAGTAAAGCGTTGAGTCATGTCCTGTGGGTGAGTCTAATGAGAAAACTCGTGATATACGTAGATGATATACTGATCGCTACAGACACGTGGAATGTGCATGATCGAGTTTTGGAGGAGGTACTCATGGCTCTGAGACGAGGTAGATTGACTTTAAAGCTCCCAAAATGCGAGTTAGTTCCAGCAGAAATTCAATTCGTGTGGCATATCCTTACTTCGTAAGGCATTTTACCTAGTTCCGAAAAATTAATGTCCATTGCCGAATGTAATAGACCCAAAAGTAGGAAACAACTCAAGTCATACTTGAGCCTGTGCGCTTTCTTCAGAAAATTCTTAGGGGAGGGAGGAATGAATTTTCCATATTTACGCAAATTGTTGAAGAAAAATGCAGCTTGCAGGTGGGCCAAGGAATGTGAAACGGAATTCCAGGATATAAAGGATAAATTGTGCAATAGTAAGATGATGTACTACCCAGATATGAATCTCCCTTTCTGTTTAGCGTCGGACAGTTCGGACTATGGAATAGCTTGTGAGCTATTTCAAGAAAAGCTAGTCGCGTGCTAAATAAGCACGAACAGGGATACAGCATATCGGAGTAGGAGATGCGATCGTGCACGGATTTAATAAAGTCCGCATGTATTTAGAGGGCAGAAAAGTGTCAGTGTTGTCGGACCACAAGGCTTTGAGTTATCTGCAGGACTGCAGGATACTGAACGACCGCTTAATGCGTTGGGCAATGTTCATACAGCAATTCGAATACGAAATCCGCTCGCTACATCAAGGGTACAGAAAGTTGTGTTGCCGATGCTCTGTCCAGATTACCAGTGGAGGTGGAAGACGATGGAAGGGAGGAGCCGAACGAATTCAAGCTACTGTATATGAAGGTAGTAACGGGGGAGAGAGAAATTCGTGCAGTGTGCAGAGATATGCGGCGAACACAAAACGACGATCCTGAACTGAAAGACATTAAGGTGAATTTCGACAGCAAGGGATATGAGAAAGTACCCAAATATAAGATATACAAGGGAGTGTTATTCCGGCGGAAAGATGAAGAGACGGACAAATGGAGACTGTGTTTTCCAAATAGGTAAGTGGAACTGTTAATAGACTACGTACATTTAAATCAAGGACTTTATGGGGCCGAAAAGTGCACTGAAATCATGGAGGAATACGCCCATGCCGGCCACTGTGGCCGAGCGGTTCTAGGCACTTCAGTCCGGAAGCGCGCGACTGCTACGGTCGCAGGTTCGAATTCTGCCTCGGGCATGGATGTGTGTGATGTTCTTAGGTTAGTTAGGTTTAAGTAGTTCTAAGTTCTAGTGGACTGATGACCCCAGATGTTAAGTACCATAGTGCTTAGAACCATTTGAATAAGCCCATGTAAATAACCGGGCCAGACGGGTCCGCGCGCAACTGGCGGGTTGCGACCGTTACCAACGGGTCAAGTACTCCAACGCCGCGGAACAGGAGAAAATGCAAAGCATTATACCTACTAAAGTGGGTGAGTTACTGGCTGTGGGCGCGGCCGCATGAAGTACATCTTTGTTGTGGTGGACGTGTCCTCTAAGTTCATTAAACTGTATCCGATACGGAAAGCGATTACTAAAACTCTGATCGCCAGACTAGAGAAGGATTTTTCAAGAATATTGTAAAACCAGTAACGCTGTTGTCTGCAAACGGATCACAGTTTACTTCGAACAATTGGAACACGTTCATGAACGACCAGGGTGTGCAACGTATCCGTATACCCGTCTACCACCCAGAGAGCAACCTGTGTGAACGGGATATGCTGCAAGTAAGACGTTTATACAGGACGTATGCCAGCAATCGTCATTCCAAGTGGGTGGAGTACGTGAGGGCGTTTGAGGACGTACTCAACAGCGTAAAACATAAGGCTATGGGGTACTCACCATTGGAAGTTATGACCGGGGTGCAACCAAAGTTCTTACTCACAGAAACGGTAGAATTCCCGCCGCGAAAAGCTGAATCGGCTGCTGAAAGAGTGCAGGCAGTAACGGCCCGCATGAAAAAGTTAGCCACTGAAATGAAAAGGCGACACGATGGGCGATACAAACCGATGAAGTACAAAGTGGGGGAAAAAATGCTTGTACGCACAAAAGAACGTTCCAGCGAAGTGAACGGGGAGATTAAGAAATTATTCGAGTTATACTATGGGCGATTTGTTCTGGCAGAGTGCCTTCACCCAAATGCATACCGTTTAAAATACCCTGTCGCAGGAAGCCCTTTGGGTCTAAGAAACGTGACCGAGTTGAGGCTGTATGTGGAGGTAGGGGAGAAATGAAAAGCTGTAATTAGTGGTACTAATTTTGGAGATATAATTTTATATGTTGTAATTGGGGATTCATTAGTAATTTGTTAGTTTATTGTGGCACTGAACGTGTGCAAGAGGGGGAAGTTTACGCACTGAGTATGCGTGGACGTCAGTGACCTCGTGGATTTAATTAAAATATGTTTGATTTATGCTTTGTAAAAGAGTGTGGCAAAGAATTTCTGGTCAGTTTGAAGGGTATTAAAATTGAAATTGTATGTGCACACACTTTTTGGTGTGTGGAGGTAGGAAAGATTTATTAAAGTAAATTAAATAGAACTTCTGGGAATTTGAGCTTACTGTGTTTCAGTCATTTGCCTTGTGATTTTGCCGGCCGTGGTGGCCGAGCGGTTATAGGCGTTACAGTCTGGAACTGCGCGACCGCTACGGTAACAGGTTCGAATCCTGCCTCGGGCATGGATGTGTGTGATGTCTTTAGGTCAGTTAGGTTTAAGTAGTTCTAAGTTCTAGGGGACTGATGACCTCAGATGTTAAGTCCCATAGTTCTCAGAGCCATTTGAACCTTGTGATTTGGTTCCCAAAGTATCCTTTTCCGCTGGAGGGAATCTTTAGCGAGGATCCTGGAAATGGTCTGGGAAATGGTTAGTTGACAGTTTTCTACTTTTGGTTTTCATTGTAGGCAGATTTGTTACGATAAATGGCGGAGCTCGGAATTCAGAGGTAGACACGATTTCTGCGAGGCAGTTCGTCAAAGGACTGATGTGAGTTGATCAATACTTCGTACTAAAATCCGTGTGAGCGTGTGTAGTGCAACGGAAAAATTAGTGCCAGAAGGCGCCTTAGCGCAGAGTGAGTGGTACAAGAAGTGCTTACAAAATCGCACTTAAGTGAAAGTGCATTTAAAAAATTTTATTTCCTGGCCAAAAAATTGTTTATGCATAACTGAAATTCAGGCATTTATTTAATATGCCGTTTCGTTCATAATTTGTGTTAGTTTAAGTTTATTTCGAAATTCATGCTGTTCCCACACCACTAAAAAAATTTTGTAAACGCTATTGGTCTCACGTTTTAATCATCTAATTCTGTTCTTTGTAATTTGGTTTATATGTACTTGTATGAACTGAAGGGTGGTACTTCTGAACATTCTGACAAGCCAGAAAGTTAATAAGTGGAGGTGCGTGAGGTAATGGGCGAGTTGTGACGCCCTGAAAATATTCTATGTTTGGAGTTGGCGCAGCCGCATGGGCCGATCACCAAGCTGGGGCTCATCAGCAACCACGTGGTGCTGAACATTAGCTGGAGCGAGAGGGGTAGCCCAGCTTGTGGTCCAGGTCGACCACGTGGCTGGGAATTCCATGTTCACGCTGTGTCGAGGACTGTGCTTTGTGTCGATGAAAGAGATTTGTATGCCGGGAGTGCCTTAGATGGCGGACTTTGTGAAACCTTAATGGCAGACATTTCACAATTGATATAGAAATTGGTTCTAGGCGCTCAGTCCAGAACCGCGCGACTGTTACGGTCGCAGGTTCGAATCCTGCCTCGGGCATAGATGTGTGTGATGTCCTTAGGTTAGTTAGGTTTAAGTAGTTCTAAGTTCTAGGGGACTGATGACCACAGATGTTAAATCCCATAGTGCTCAGAGCCATTTGAACCATATAGAAATTAATAATAGCTAGAGGAATCATGATACCTTAACAAGAAACATGCAAATTACCATTATTTGCATGACAATTCTGATGGTGTAATCAGATTTTCAATATCTTTTTTAGTTTAAAGTTTTGTATCTGTCTAAATTATACGAGTAATACCCAGGAACGAATTTCCAAAAATTTAAATAGTTCATCCGATTTTGTCGATCAATGTGTCTTTAGAAAGCTATTAGTGTAAACCTAAATTGGTATGAATTTCAGGCGTATAACTTTAATAGTACATGAGTTATTGGAGGTTAAATGACCGATTACTATTGATCACTTCAGGCCATAAGTAACCCACAGTTACACGAAAAAACGTTAGCAGCATGCTTATAAATATATATTTATTCGTCTATGTCTTTGTTTATATCCGATGTACTATTCGTGAAGAAATTGGTCAAATGTTTACTGTGTTTTAGAAAGCACAGAGACATTAGGCTACTGGACTACACTTGCTTCTATTCCTTTGATATATATTCATTTATTTTGTTTATGTGTTTAATAATGTGTCTAAGAGTGCGCTTATGCTCCAGCCATAGGAATATTTATTTAATTTCAAGTTATTTAAATGTGAATCCAGTATCTTGTATGTGTTTCAATATGTTTGTGATTGTGAGTTGGTTTGGAGACATGGCGGGAGCGCTCTAGCCAATCACAGCGCTCGTTACTGAGGTAGGCGTTTACTGAATTTAATGGAGAGACCGTATGGAAGTGGGGGAGGAGCATCGGGTCGCACAGGACACTGGGGAGTGCTGGACGGGAAGGTGCGACGGACGGTCGCAGGAAATACTTGGAGAGTGTTGAGCAGTTCGCGCGTGGTCACGGGAGATAGAAATATTTCGTAATGCCGCCTTGTGCACTTGTGAGATTTCTGTGGCTTTTGCAATGAAGACATAGTATGCATTTAGAAGTGAATATCTTGAAAGCTATGTTGCTGCTCATAACTAATGACGTGAAGTAGGAAAATTTTGCTTCCCTGTTATTCAACTTATATTTTATTTAATTGCTGGACCATCGACACCAACAAGTGTTTTGTAGAAATAAACGGCATTCTCAAAAGTACTTCTGCTATCGTACTCATCATTTAAAGTCCTTAAAATAGGACCCACAGATTTTATTTAATTGCAATATTTCATTTATAAATTTCTATATTTGTTCAAAATTCGCAATTGCCGAGTGATAGGAACCTTCGACAATTCGATTCATGTGTCTATTCATATTGTACACTGTAGAGTCAGCAGTATTTGGCGTGCAAATCGGCAACTACGTATTCCACCCCCTAGACAACGAAACCAGCCAAACTTTTAATATTTTAACTCTGAGTCTGAGGGTACGTAGTTGAGGGCCACATTTTTATATTTTTTTATTTTCTTGTAGGTCGGAAAGAGAAAAGATTATTCGATGAAAAACACTGAAGATTCAACAACAGAAATATTTCCTTGTATCACAGGATGTTTAACCACAGCGGTCCCATATTGTTTCCCACTGTTATTAAAATAGGAGGTTGTACTGAAAAGTACTGCCATTGAATTTATTATGTGAAAACTCTTCACGTTTTTCGGATAAACAAACGTTATTAATAATCTGCATTTTTGTTGTTCGTGTCTACATGTTTGCCGACATATGCTAGAGGGTTCAGCATTGTAGCGTTCAGCACCGTGGTCTATAACTATGTAAGTCGTTGCATAAAAAACAGCGTGCTGTAATCGAGCTTAGATTTTGAAAAGTTCTTCCACACTTGGAGCACCTTCAGCATGACAATGCCACACCACAAGCGAGCGCTGCGATATCTGCAACATTCCGACGCCTGGACTTCACTGTCATCGACAATCCCCTAAACAGTCCCGACTTGTTCCACTCCGATTTCCATTTGTTTCCAGAACTTAATGAACGCTTTCGAGGACTTCACTTTGATTGTTACGAAGTGGTTCAAGTAGAGGTGAGGTTGTGGCTCTGTCAGCAAAGACAGACATTCTACAGTGCCGGCATCAACAAACCGGTCTCTCGTTGTGATGAACGTGTTCGTCGCAAGGATGACTATGTTGAGAAATAAATATGTAGATTTTAAGAATACAGACGTTGAATGTTAACAATGTTTGTTTTACTCAGAAAGCTTTAACAGTTTTCACATAAAAAATTCGGGAGGCACTACTTTTCAGTACACCCTAGTATGTATAACGGTTGATACAAGTGGAAAACTATACCCATCACGCGGGAAATGCTTGAATCTGTGGATGCACTTAACAAGGACCCTCTATATCCTTCTGCGTAAGACAATATATACCGTTTTCTCGAATTTTCTATGGCTGTGTTAAAATCTGCTCATTCGTCTGTGTTGTTCCATTTGAATTTTCCAAGATGCACAGCTATGCACTACTGGCCATTAAAACTGCTACACCAAGACTAAACGCAGATGATAAACGGGTATTCATTGGACAAATATACTAGAACTGGCATGTGATTACATTTTCACTCAATTTGGGTGCATAGATCCTTAGAAATCAGTACCCAGAACAACCACCTCTGGCCGTAATAACTGCTTTGATACGCCTGGGCATTGAGTCAAACAGAGCTTGAATGACGTGTACAAATACAGCTGCCCATGCAGCTTCAACATCATACCATGTAGGTTTTCGTAGGGACCGAATGAAGGGTAAAGCCATTCGTCGTAACACATCTGAAATGTAACGTCCAGTGTTCAAAGTGCCGTCAATGCGAACAAGAGCTGACCGAGACGTGTAACCAGTGGCACCCCATACCATCAAGCTGGGTGATACACCAGTACGACGATCACGAATACACGCTTCCAATGTGCGTTCACCGAGATGTCGCCAAACACGGATGCGACCATCATGATGCTGTAAACAGAACCTGGATTTACCCGAAAACATGACGTTTTGCCATCCGTGCACCCAGGTTCGTCGTTGAGTACACCATCGCAGGCACTTCTGTCTGTGATGCAGCGTCAAGTGTAACCGCAGCCATGGTCTCCAAGCAGATAGTCCATGCTGCTGCAAACGTCGTTGAACTGTTCGTGCAGATGTTTGTTGTCTTTCAAACGTCCCCATCTGTTGACTCAGGGATCGAGATGTGACTGAACGATCCGTTACAACCATGCGGATAAGATGCCTGTCATCTCGACTGCTAGTGATACGAGGCCGTTGGGATCCAGCACGGCGTTCCGTATTACCCTCCTGAACCCACCAGTTCCATATTCTGCTAACAGCCATTGGATCTCGAGCAACGCGAGGAGCAATGTCGCGATACGATAAACCGGAATTGCGATAGTCTGAAACGTGATGGTACGCATTTCTCCTCCTTACACGAGGCATCACAACAACGTTTCGCCAGGCAACGCCAGTCAACTGCCGTTTGTGTTTGAGAAATCGGTTGGAAACTTTATTCATGTCAGCGCGTTGTAAGTGTCGCCACCGGCGCCAGCCTTGGGTGGTGAATGGTCTGAAAAGCGAATCATTTGCATATCACAGCATCTTCTTCCTGTCGGTTAAATTTCGCGTCTGTAGCACGTCATCTTCGTGGTGTAGCAATTTTAATGGCCAGTAGTGTATGCAGCGCCTCTCATTCGCGTTTGTTGCCAATTTATGAAACGTTGTCGAGCTAATTCGCTTTCTATTTCCTCTCTATCTTCTATCAATTCTTCTTGGCTCTGATTCGAGACCGACCGATGAATAGTCAAAAGTCGATCAGACGGAATATTTGTAAGCTACTTTGAGTTACATTTCCTTCACTGAAAGAATATTAACTCACTCAGACCATAACAGCAGTTAGACCTTTCCACCGTAATATTTCGGATGATTAATGTCAGATACTTAATAGTTGTTTTCCTTGATGGTTAACGAAATGGAAGAAAAGTCGCCTCACATTACATGTGTGTTAAAGAGAATATTCCATTTTGTTCTGTGTTTTTCTCAAGAAGGAACTTCCTGTTGCTGGTATTTCTTAGCAATATTTCTTACAGTACTGCATTTCTCAGCGAAACACTTTTGCATTAATTCTCTTCCATTACTTTAACTTTTTGTCTGAGTTGTTGGTTGACGAGTCCCATTATATCCAACAAGCGCTGGATTACGCAAGTCCAGGGATCGAGCCGGCCAGAGTAGTTGCTGCCGATCTTGCACGTTGAGTTTCAGGGGTCTTGTACGAGTGAGCATTAACCTGTTGGAACAACACATACCTCTATGTTTCAAGAACGGCAAAAGAACACGTGTAACAACATTCTGCACATACCGGGCGCTGGTTAGCGTCCCTTCCAAAAATATCAAAGGTGAACGAGAATGGCACTGTATCGCACCCCAGACCATAAGGGATGGGGTGGACCAGTGTGGCTAGGACGACTGCTCTCTTCGAGATAGCACTCACTAGGTCTACGTCGTACGCGCAAATGACCATCACCTGCTTGCATGTAGACTCTGCTTTTACTGCCGAAGACCAAGTAGCGGCATTCCACATTTCGAGTGATCACCTGACGGCACACCTCGTGGGGTGAACGTCAATGTTGTGTGGTGTGTGCAAGATGGGTTAGAGGTGTACGTGCCCATAGTCCCACTCCTGATAAACGGTTCCCAACAATTCGTGTTGACTAGTCTAGGCTCACAAGCCCCCTGATCTGTGGTAGCTGTACGATTTGCCACTCCTGTCCTCACTGTACGACGATCCTGGTGGGCGTCTGCGCTACATGGAAGGTCAGATCCTCGTGTCACGGTGTGAGAATGGTTACAGGAACACTAACGTCAGCATCGTTGCACAACTGACACAGCACGACCAACTTGTGTGGCAATTCTCCGAGAGGACCATCCCGCCACTCAGAAGGCCATAACCCTTCCAAACGCGCTCAGTCGGTTGAACGAACGTACGAGTGCGTCTCCTTGGTATGTTGCCTTGTTTGCTTCACACATTTGCAGCACACTTAGCCTTCTGGCAGGGAGCATTCTCGGAAAGACACAGATTACGCTCTGGGGGCTATAAAACTACGGAATTTCACTTTCAAACCATTATCAGTACATCTACTATCCAGCAGGTGGCATATGCATTCATCGGATCAAAGTCGACGTTGTATTTTCAAGTCTACTAATATGTTCCCGTATGAGCGCATTTTGATACTAACAGACCTATTCATCAAAACCTATAGATGAACTATCCACATAAATGTCGTCCTTATCGGTTTAGCGGTAAGCCGCTTGCGTGGAAACTGTAGGTCTCAGTCGGACGACGGATTTTTTTGTCTTCGTTTTAACATAGCCTTCAGCCGTCAGTGACGTAAACAGTCGTAAGCAACATCATATGTTTCGGATTCCGCGTTGAACTGTAGGTCCCGTTCCTCCAGTTGGGTACTGAGGTAGTTTAGGGACATACAAGGCACCGAAGTGGCTTGCAATAGAAAGATGTGCACCAGGCCACGGAGCCACTCGAAGGTATTGTTATATATATACATAATGAAGAAGGTACGGAACCCTCAAAGCTAGAGTCCTACTTTCTTTTGTCCAGTTTTGACAAAACCGGCGCTAAAATTCATGATCCGATGTCAACACAGAGTTGAGTGGATCGATAGCTAATTGCAAACTAAGTATTTTTCAACAGTATACGCGGTGTCCGCAAACGTGTATTTTCGTAGATGTTGGAGAAAGAAACTGTTACGACTGCACCACGACAAATATGGTAAACACTTTTAAACGAAGTGCATCTCGTGTAGCGACCAAAGATGTAACAGGGCTTTCGATTCCCAGTTGCTTTCTGCAGTATTTTTCTTTTTTTTTGTTACTTGTATCACACTATCGTGCCCACTAGGATGCATAATGTGGTAACCATTAAGGGATAATAACAAGGCCGACAAGTTAATTTTTCAATCGACCTAAAATTTTAAGCCACGTTGTATGAAAACAACTGGATAGTTCTGCTCCAGATTCTTCATAGACAACTGGCTGCGTGATGCTGCCTTACAGCGAGGTGCTGTACAGAACTTTACTTTGAGGTTTCTGAATTGCATTTTGCTTTTGCAAAGCCAGCGGGTATTACATAACCGCGGGGATAAACAACGCATAGCAGAAATCACAATCAACTTCCAGCACAGATTCGGTGCGTCGATCTATTATGGTAGCTCCGTCTCAATAGTGTTGGCACTAACGTACAGGGAAAATGTTGGGGTGTGTAGTCTTCCGACGTTATGTAAAGTTGATAACAAATGTTATTCAGCAGGGGTTCACAACTGAAGGTAATGGGAAAGATTCTCGTAAATGTTATTACAGAGGGGTGTCCGTGGGGAATACCTTATTTTCTCCCTATGAGTTGATAAAGGGCTGTTAATTTGTTCGGTAGGTGGGGTTATGTGCTAATAGGCAGTTTTCGTTTAAGTTATGTCAGGACATGTTTTTGTTTTTTGCGGTCATATACCTAATAAAGGGATCCATGAAGTACATGTAACCCAATATTTCTAACTATAGCAGGTCGATATGGGCAAACTAGCTGCACAAAAACTGGAAGAGTTATAGAAGGGTATAGTGAAGTCCTTACTGATAAGTTAGACATGACTAAACGAATAAAGTATCAAATGAAGCTAATGGATCAGGAGGCCGTGAAACAAATGCCATGTACAGTCGTCTCCCCAAGTGAAGGTACTAAAAAAGATTATGGATCAGTTTAGATTATGGATCAGATATTGTCACAAACGGTTATTCGATCACCTTGCTCAATGTACGATACCCAAGTTCTGGTTTCTAAAACTGGAGGGGTGGAGTTTAGACCGGTGGCCAACAAAAGACAACTAAATATGGAGGTTATTTTACAGACAGAACCTCTCCATGATTTACATACCTGTTTTGTCTCCTTTAAAGAAGCCAGTGTTTTATTGTTTTAGCTCTTAAGCAGGCACACAACCATATTTCTCTGATTGAAAATTCAAAGGCAGCTACTGCACCGAAAATCAGAAGTCTCAACTTTCTGAAATGATTCCAGGGGATCCAATGACATTCTTCAAACTTTTTAGTTTCTAATGAAAAATGATGACGTCATTGAGAACTTGAATGAAAAGTACGTGTTTTGTTTGTCCTCATTGTGAACCAGTTTGTTAGATGAACAGCCTGGATTTTAATCCGGCATCTTTTTCTGTTATATCTACTACATCGTTAGCTGTTGTGACTCTCACAGGCATTCCCTTACTTACATACGACTACAAATAAGTACTGAAATATCGTTGTTATTTTACCAGCACGATAATACTTTACGAAGCACTGGTAAAAAATCGAGCGATACAATGCGGAGGAACAGCATAAATAAATATGGAATCCAAACATTTATCATATATGTCCGCGTGTACCTTCAATAAAGGAGTAATGAAACGATGTGGACTCGGATGCGCTTTATTTACACGCAGTGTTTTCGGAACTGCGTGTGTGATTGTCAGCTAACACTGCGATATTGGAACTCCTGCATACTGGCAGAAAACTTCTAGTTGCTCTGGCAGCACTGCAGCATCCGCCTCATTGTTGTCTGAATGCCTGTTTATTTAAACTAAGCTTGACGTCACACGCTAGACTGCTTGTGCCCTGTGGTGAAGCGCTTGTGTGGTGGGTGGTAGGAAATTAATTTAATGTAGTACGTGGCACAGTATTTGCTTGTCAATTCAAGACGGAATGGAAACATCCGCTTCATTGTGTGCTGACAATGTAAAAGTTACTGGACGCTTTTCGCCCACTAAATCTGTCGTACATAATACAATAAATAAGAAATTATAAGCTGATACTGTTATAACTCGAATGTAACTACGTACTGTACTTGTCAATTTTGTGTTAAATAACTTAAAACTATGCGAAAAGTGCGTTTATCGCCTCCCGCCTACAGCCATAATTTTAGACTTAATTTTACACACGAGTAGGCGCGGCTCGTAATTAAAGGCTCTGAGGCGGAGCCGCCCCAAAATACATGTTAAAGTAAATTTCGCAAGAACGTATTACAAAATTTAAATTATCAGGACGAATTTCGCACATTTCCCATTCCTATTAAAATAACGACGGTCAACGTTTTTGGAACTGTTTGTATCGATTGATGTTTTCCGAACGGTTAGTAGTGTTTAGGCTGCGCCTTGGAACGTCCGTAAGCTGCATGTAGTAGCGGTTTGGGGGCGTGGCTTCTACATAGTACCGCTCTTTATGGGCGACCCGAAGGCTCAGAGCTTGCAGCCTAAGGGTGTCATACCAACCACCACACGTTTTTCACGTTCCACTACCTATGTAATGAAGGAATGAAGAGTGGCCGAAACTTCGCTATCCAATCTCTGTCTCTGCACATCTCTACTACACTTGGATGCGTCATTAATCGACGTTAAGTATTATTGTTTTGATAATGTTTTACATAGTTGTTTTGTTTCTACCATTGGCTATTTTATCCACATTTAGAATAAGTTTGCAAATATCCCGCCAGAGTGCACTAGACTACCGTAACTACAGGCTCTCTAACCGTAACAACAGTACTGCCATCTAGCGAGAGTTTCATAAGTGATTAGAGGACAAAGCGCGCGAAATTTGTCCCGTGACTTTACTTTCCTTGCTTGCTGATGCTGACTGGTTTTGTTGATATCGTGTGATATTAGCAAGTTTCTTTTTCGGAGTGTATTTTGCAAGATTTTAGTGAGTTTTACTTGCTTGTGAATATCTGCGACATACCGCAAGTGTGAAACCAGCGCAATATGAATTCAGCGTGCAGTTTAATAGGTAAAAACTTGGAACACGGCCATAGGATGCAAGTGAAATAACTTGGTGCACCCAGACCCGATCTAACGATCAATCAAGAACAGAAACAGTGCAAATCTAGGCAAGGATACAAACTCAGTTTTAATAGAGCAATGTACGATGCAGCTGAGTGGTTGTGAAGTGAAAAATGCATTTTTCTGTTTCACCTGTCTTCGTACAAATAGTACTGATAGTGCCTGGACTGAAACTGATATCACTGACTTAAATAATTTTCACGCAAAGGTGAAAAAACATAATCCCAGCGAAAAACATTTAACTTCGAGCTTTTGAGGTAAACTACAATAAACGCCTTAAATTTGGAACTGAAAACACCAAAAATATTAAGCAGCTGCAAACTTAACATTCATCGCATTAAAGACCTCTCCGAAACGCGTCATTTCATATGATTTGCTGCAAAGTGTCAGAAAATGTAATGATGACGTATAAAAACACTAACCAAAGATTTTAACTCGAAGTTAGCTTCTAATGATATTTAATACCTGATTATAGAAGATACAGTACGTAAAATTATGGGTAGAGAGTGATCTGCCCACGCCCCTCCATCTGAATTCTTAGTTGTTTATGTCAGACTAATCTGTAACGTAACCAGAGGTCTATATTGGCTCCGATTGATAAATGCCGCAGCCTTCCCCAGTATAGAAACCACGAGCCGCGCCTGCACACGAGGATCATACGAAAGGAGGAACACAGATTTCTGTTTCGTTCCAGCTAGTGCCTTTACTTCATTTTACCTTGTATTTGATGTTTATTCAGTCTGTCAGCCATGTGACATTTGTGGGAGTTGCCAAATGTCAGTTTAGCTGCCGGGAGTTTTGCAAAAAATGGAAGGTTTGGTGTCACATAGTTCCAAAGGAATTAGCAATCAAAAATATTCATGCGCTTCTCGGCTTTTGGCAAGATCGATGTGTAATATCCAAGGGGGGCCGGGGGGGGGGGGCTCCCCCGTCTCCCTTCCACGCAGTAGCAACATATATATATATATATATATATATATCATCATCAGGTTACCTTTCATTCAGAAGGGGCTGTTGCTCGCTGCGACTGTTACATTGACTTGTAAATAATAGATTTCAGTTATCAGTCGTCCTTTAGAAATTGTATTCACAGATCTTGATATGTATATATTTATCTACATATCTAGATATGTAAATATTTCATTTCAAAATACATGTGTATTACATCACAAAACTGGATCGAGTATTTCATCTCGAATTATATACCTAACGGTAGCATAGCTACAGTCTTGATGATTTTTAACGTTTAAACTCTTGATTTCTTAATAGGGGTTAATAGGCACCACAAATATTAAAACACCCCAGCACCAACGCCAAAACGCCTCCCATATGTTAGATGAGCAACGTGGCAAGGTGGCTGCTACACATTGGCTCTGTATTAAAATCGCTGCCAGCATCAAGTAATGTTAAGCCAAAGTCACATAGTTCGAAAGAACTTAGCAAGCAAAAATATACATTTCGCGCTACACTAGGCGATAGAGACGGCGCTCAAGACATGTAGTGTACAAATTAGAAGACACACAATTGGCAACGACCGCTGGAGACAAAGAAAAAACAACACTGAAAACTATTGCTGTCAAAGCATTATTGAACGGAGCAGCAGTATCGTAGGACTAACGTTTAATTTCAGCCTTTAAAATAACGGTACCTTTCAACGTGGTAACGGCTGGTTAACTGTTGCAATTATACGAGGTTCAAATGAGGCACCTCCATGGAATTGTAGATTATGAAAGAAAGGCCGATAAATCGAGGATAACGAGATGAAGATTTCCGCCCTTTAAGAAGAATTAAGCAACGCAAAATTTGAATTACGGTATTCTTCAGGCAGAATTAAGAAACGCAAAATATGAAAATTTGACAGTAAAATGAGGAAGAAGGCAATAGCTGCTGGGCACTCACTAATGGCAAGCAAAGGGCGGGCTGAAGAAAATTTTAGTAGCAAATTCGACGTTCATTTAAGCGGTATGTTTCACCTGCTGCTACAAGTAGCGAAGGACGAGCTTCATACAGGTGTAGGGGGATATACGGTATCATGTTACAGTGTTATAAAACTTACAGATAAGTCAGAACAGGAAGAGAAAAATGTCTGCTGCTAGGTAGGAGTCGTGGGAGGGGTGTAGGTCAGCGGCTACAGGAGAAAATGCGTTCTGGTTACCAGTTCACCTAGTTTATAGAGGAGATGTTGGTTTTTGTAAAGTAACAGGAAACGTAGGAATAATGTTTAAGGATTAAAACAGTGGAAATCAGGTGATGGTAGTTCATTGAGTTGGAAATACGCTGGCTAAAAATTGAAAAAAATACTGTATCATTGAAGATATGAGCAAACTTGGAGCAGCTAACGAGCACGCACACTTGGAACTGTATAGGTTTCGTAAGGCTCCATGATCAAAATTTAATTAACTCCACTAGAAAATGCATACACAGACTGCTTTTTGAGAAAAAAATTGGAAAATTGTGGTAAGGTATTATGGGACCAAACTGCTGAGGCCATCGATCCCTAAGCTTACACACTATAAGTTAGGCTAAACTTAAACTTATGCTAAGGACAACACACACATCCATGCCCGAGGGAGGACTCGAACCTCCGACGGGGGGAGCCGCGCGGACCGTGACAGGACGCCCTACACGGCGCGGCGCTTTTTGAGATGGACGCAAAATCGCATGTTGGTTGTGTTCTACTAGTTACTATAGAAAGATGTCTACCCCTGAGTAAAAGAAGGGAAGGACGAATTAGCAACTTTCTTATTTGTTACAGATAGTAGTAGCTTTATAAGTCATACATTCGTACGACAAAAGGGTATTAAAGACATGCACGCCCATCCTGTGGTAACTGTGGCGTTCACCACCACACAAAGGAAACTTCCATTATTACTGGGGTCATGTGAGACACCAGCTTTAGGCAGATTCACCATTCAGAGAGTGATAAAAGTACCTTTATCAACATAAGCTTCTGCCCCATCTTACATGAAAACAAAGAAAGGTATTATAGTCTTGCTTCCTCAGAATAATAGTGGTTTAAGAATTAAACAAACTGAGTTATTCATTTGTTTCGAAGAGCATAGAAACCAACTGATTCCTTCTGCCTCTCTGAACACCATGAAAAGAGAATGATAGAAAATCTTAATGCAAGTTGTTACTAATAAGCTGCAAATTCACGTATCTGTGGAATGATTGTATGAGTTGTGACATTTATAAGATAGGAATAAAGAAGCATAGAAATGAATTAATTTTGTATAGATCAGAATACGAAAGCATATGCTCGTAGAGAGGTTACTAATTTTTGATGATTTTAATATGAATTTCTTTAAAGTAATCTGACAAGGAAAGTGCAATGGCAGTACTGTTAGTCACTACTAAACTTATGAGCCATAAGTTGCCCTGGCCAAGTTTTCCTGGGACAGTAGTAGCCTCATAGACAATGTATTTCTACAACGTTGAGTATTAACGGAAAGCATGGCTATCCTGTCTGGTAAAGCAACCGTCAGAGCATGATCCTTAGTTACATATATAACACAAACTAGAGCCGTGTGTTACTTGGAAACGAAGAAAACTGCGAGACTGATTAATGATGAAAAAACTCATCATATCAAAGAAAGCTTAAAACGCTAACTGTAATGAAGTTTACTATCAGTTCAACGTACTTTAATTACTTTGTATTAATTTCTGATACATTTTGTTCCAAAAACCTAATTAAATTCAATAAATGGGACTCACTGAAGAATTGTGAGTCACCACGGGTATACGAGTATCTCCCATAGGAAAACGGGAAATGTACGAAAATAATGCGGAGGAAGTATTGAAACAGAAATACTTCTATATTGGAAATAATGCTGTAACATATACTACGAAGAGTTGTAGATAGTCCAGAAGTATGCACATCTTGCCTAAAACTGAGAGATCAGACGATAAAATCAAAACAGTACGGAATACTGTTAAAATATGGACATAGAACGATACCATGGTAGAGGAAATTAATTTCTCTTAAAGACAATTACAGTATCGTAAGAGATTGTTCCTGTGGAGCAAGTACTGTTAATATTACATAATTTATATAATGACGAAACAAATGAAATGATATCTGTAATTTATATAATAATATTTTTATTACATATTTTTTTATTATTTTTTATTATTATTTATTTATAATTTATATAATAATATTAAAATTACTACCTTTCAAAAGTAGGTGGGAAAATTCCTGTAAAATCAGAAGAGAAACAAAACAGTCCACTGGATAAGTGTTGCGGGTGGTTTGTAGGGTTTTAATCCCTAGACCAGGAAATTTTACCACGTTTGTTGTCTGTTTCAGGGGATCCCCGCCCCCAGCCTACAAATGTTCGCCGCTCTTCCCCCTTTTCACTGTCTCCACTCTCTTTAGCATCCACTGAAGTTTTCATTCCTCTCATTCCTATTATAGAAGACATTTGACACATTTATTGAAATAAAATTAAGCTGACATCCCCAAATGAAATACGGAACATCATTATGACTAAAAAATTCATATGGATCTGATAATTTCTCCAATAACATCCTAAACACTTTAGCCCTATAACATTTAATGTTCGCATTCATTTAATGCATCTTTATTTCTGCGTGTTTCTCTAGACATATTAAAATATTCTATTCTTAGGTCTTTCTGCAAGGAAGCTGCCTCAACAAAAGTTAGCAATTAGAACCCAGTGAGACTCCTTACTTAATTTTCTACAGTTTACCGCAAACTTGTCACCATCCTGAGTAGGAATGAGATACACCAATAAATGATTGAATTTGATAAAGATCACTTATATAAGACAGCTGTTTATAAACCACTTGAAAAATGTTTCTGTCAGAACACAGAAAAGACGAATGTGCTCCTCTTTAAAGGACAATGATAGGAAAGTAGAGATAGATTATATAATGGTAAGACAGAGATTTAGGAACCAGGTTTTAAAGTCTAAGACATTTCCAGGGACAGATGTGGACTCTGACCACAATCTATTGGTTATGAACTGTAGATTAAAACTGAAGAAACTGCAAAAAGTTGGGAATTCAAGGAGATGGGACCTGGATAAACTGACTAAACCAGAGGTTGTACAGAGTTTCAGGGAAAGCATAGGGGAACAATTGACAGGAATGGGGGAAAGAAATACAGTAGAAGAAGAATGGGTGGCTTTGAGGGATGAAATAGTGAAGGTAGCAGAGGATCAAGTAGGTAAAAAGACGAGGACTAGTAGAAATCCTTGGGTAACAAAAGAGGTACTGAATATAAATGATGAAAGGAGGATATATAAGAATGCAGTAAATGAAACAGGCAAAAAGAAATACAGACATCTCAAAAATGAGATCGACAGGAACTACAAAATGGCTAAGCAGGCATGGCTAGAGGACAAATGTAGAGGCTTATCTCACTAGGGGCAAGATAGATACTACGTACCGGAAAATTAAAGAGATATTTGGAGAAAAGGGAGCCACTTGTATGAATGTCAAGAGCTCGGATGGAAACCCAGTTCTAAGCAAAAAAGGAAAAACAGAAAGGTGGAAGGAGTGTATAAAGGGTCTATACAAGGGCGATGTACTTGAGGACAATATTATAGAAATGAAAGAGGATGTAGATGAAGATGAAATGGGAGATACGATACTGCGTGAAGAGTTTGACACAGTACTGAAAGACCTGAGTCGAAATAAGGCCCCGGGAGTAGACAACATTCCATTAGAACTACTGACGGCCTTGTGAGAGCCAGTCCTGACAAAACTCTACCACCTGGTGAGCAAGATGTATGAGACAGGCGGAATACCCTCAGACTTCAAGAAGAATATAATAATTCTAATCCCAAAGAAAGCAGGTGTTGACAGATGTGAAAATTACCAAACTATCAGTTTAATAAGTCACAGCTGAAAAATACAAACGCGAATTTTTTACAGACGAATGGAAAAACTGGTAGAAGCCGACTTCGGGGAAGATCACTTCGAATTCCGCAGAAATGTTGGAACACGTGATGCAATACTGACCTTACGACTTATCTTAGAAGAAAGAGTAAAGAAAGGCAAACCTACGTTTCTAGCATTTGTAGGCTTAGAGAAAGCTTTTCACAGTGTTGACTGGAATACTCTCTTTCAAATCCTAAAGGTGGTAGGGGTAAAATACAGGGAGCGAAAGGCTATTTACAATTTGTACAGAAACCAGATGGCAGTTACAAGAGTCGAGGGGCACGAAAGGGGAGCAGTGGTTGGGTAGGGAGTGAGACAGGGTTGTAGCCTCTCCCCGATGTTATTCAATCTGTATATTGAGCAAGCAGTAAAGCAAACAAGAATAATTTGGTGTAGGTATTGAAACCCATGGAGGAGAAATAAAAACTTTTAGGCTTGCCGATGACATTGTAATTTTGTCAGAGACAGCAAAGGACTTGGAAGAGCAGTTGAACGGAATGGACAGTGTCTTGAAAGGTGGATATAAGATGAAATCAACAAAAGCAAAACGATGATAATGGAATGTAGTCGAATGAAGTCGGGTGATGCTGAGGGAATTAGATTAGAAAATGAGACACTTAAAGTAGTAATGGAGTTTTGCTATTTGGGGAGCAAAATAACTGGTGATGGTCGAAGTAGAGAGGATATAAAATGTAGACTGGCAACGGCAAGGAAAGCGTATCTGAAGAACAGAAATTTGTTAACATCGAGTATTGAATTAAATGTCAGGAAGTCGTTTCTGAAAGTATTTGTATGGAGTGTAGCCATGTATGGAAGTGAAACACGGACGATAGATAGTTTGGACAAGAAGAGAATAGAAGCTTTTGAAATGTGGTGCTACAGAAGAATGCTGAAGATTAGATGGGTAGATCACATAACTAATGAGGAGGTATTGAATAGAATTGGGGAGAAGAAGAGTTTGTGGCACAACGTGACAAGAAGAAGGGACTGGTTGGTAGGACATGATCTGAGGCATCAGAGGATCACAAATTTAGCATTGGAGGGCAGTGTGGAGGGTAAAAATCGTAGAGGGAGACCAATAGATGAATTCACTGAACAGATTCAGAAGGATGTAGGTTGCACTAAGTTCTGGGAGATGAAGAGGCTTGCACAGGATAGAGTAGCATGGAGAGCTGCATCAAACCAGTCTCAGGACTGAAGACCACAACAACAACACGAAAGTAGAGCACCAGCTGTCTCAGACCACATTACTCTTCCTTTACCAAAAACTTCAGCATGCGAACATATTCGCCCTCTTTTAACAGAGAACATTATAGGTCCTCTTAACACACTGTATTTGTAGAGAAGCCTTCATACTGAGCATCTTCGTCTCACTGCCACTCCCTATGATGTCTCTCTGCCAGTGTCTCACTTTCCTCCCATTCGTATTACTCTCCAGTCTGTCTTTGCCACTCTCACTGTCTTCACTTCTTCCTCTCGCTCTTGCGTACCTCTACCTCATTCTCTGGATCATTTAGTGTATCTATCAAAATGCCATGGTCTTTTTCCGTTGTTTTCTCTCCATTGCCACAGTTTCTTTCTTGCGCGCCTACAGTCTGGTGTCTTTCTCTTCAAACAGCATTGTCCCTTCCCCATACTTGTTGTTGCGGGTGGGTCGTAGGGTTTTAAGCCCTAGTCCAGGAAATTTTAGCACGTTTGTTGTCTGTTTGAGGGGATCCCCACCCTCAGCCTAGCAATGTTCACCACTCCTCCTCATTTCCACTGTCTCCACTCTCTTTGGCATCCACTGCAGTTTTCATTCCTCTCTCTGTCTCTTTCACTGTCTGCCACTTTCTGTCTCCCATCATCATCGCTTCCCCTCTCTTTCGCCCCCACTGGCACATTCTCCTCCCTCTTACATCAACACTCTTTCTCTGCTACTCTCTTTTAGCGCAAAAAAGGCCCGAATACGTTGAAAGGAGTCTACAGGCGTACACTTCTATGTGGTACTGCGAATAAGATAATAATACTTATGTATAACTAAAATAAAATATTTATGATTCTCGTTTTGCCAGCGCGTTAGTGTAGATGACTTGGCTAATAATTTGTAATTGTTGAGTAACCTCAGAATGTACGTAAACTGATTTGATGAAAAGGCTAGTCAGATATTTCACTTTCGTAATGTTCCTAAGATTTGTTAACACAGGTATATGTAATTTGATGATTTGTATTTACGCTCTTTTAATGAGGTTAGATAATACTTGCTCTGTAAACCTCATTCTTTGTGGATCGATTAGTAAATATGATGTAATTTTCTGAGTAAAGTAATTTCAATTGTCAGATAGTTTGAAAACCCACACTTAACGTCTGCTATAATTTCCAAAACCATCAGTGTCAGTAAACTACCACAATAAGTACCGCCTCCCTGTCCAGGTCACATATTTTTCAAATACATTTGATTTTCTTAAATGTTTCCATTTATCAGCCAAAAGAATTTCATCTACATTTCAAAGTATTACAGCCAGCATTGCGCACCGCTGGGCCTGTAGCTAGCATATTTACATTTTTTAAGAGAGACCAGAGTATATCGCATTCCACCATTACTGCATTAGATGTAACACAATACATGTATTTGTATGGACAAGCATTCATTCAATGTATTACGAAGAAGAGATATTTTAAAGAAAGTTAGTGAGTAAAATCAGCTGCCGAAAATATTTATTTGTTCATTTATTCATGTATTATTAAGCAGATTATTTTTCAGAACGTTACAATGTTCGTATACGAAAATGTTTGGTGAGGAGAGCGGAATGAGGATTGAGGCAGCTGGTTCCCCACTTTTCTGTCGGTGTCTTTTAAAAAGGAGTATATTCGACTTTTTTGTGGTCTGACTAGTGCATTTTTCAGTGGTTTCCCTCCTTATTCCTATGATAGCACGGGGTGCTGTTCGTATAAAACAAATTGTATAGGCCAATAGAATTTTTATAGTTCACTTCGGTATATTTACGTACTTTGATACACAAACACTACACGTAAGTACAAATAATATAAGGTTAATACAAAATCGCCTCCCATCCAAAGCAATGTAACTTTTTCAGAAAAACAGATCAAAATGCGCAATATTTTTGGACTACAACTACAGTATACCAAAAAAGCCAGTGTTTGATTTGCCAGTTCAAAGAAATTCGTGTGACAAAAAAAATTTTATAAGATGCTTACAATGCCAGGTGGTACCATCAAATAATTTCCGTGTGAAGATTGCCTGTACGCACTTTAAATGCCATTCATACAGAACAATGCGTCATTAATTTTTATTTGTGAAGAAAGGCTGACTAAATAAGCACCTCGGTGACCTCAGAACCCTTAAGTGATTCCTGTACACTTGCCAAGAGTTCAATACTTCAGTTAAATCTACATCTTTGCCGCAGATCGAATATTAGTTTTATACTTTACGTCCATAAGTACCGCAACTTGAACCACTGTATCTTGTTAATGTATGATGATACAGAAAATACTTCCAGCGTTTTCCTAGAACATCATATTAAGAAGATGGAACAAAAGCAGGGGTGGAGAAAAAACTGCTATCACCTTTCTCATGGGCGGTAAAGTATTCTTGTTGCTACTGTGAGAGCAGATACTGCAAGTCTCGCATGGCTATAAGCAGTTCAACCAACAGGATGGCAATCCACGGTGTATCTGAGCAGCTGATTCTGGAAGTAACAGTAGTGGAATTTGGTGGATATAACACGTAATATACGGAAGAACGGAAAAGAAAGTTTACGATGCGTTAGATGACGATATGTGGGTTTTAGGAAAGGTAAAGGCACCAGAGAAGCAACTCTCACGCAGCACTTGATACTGGAAGGACGGCTTAAGAAAAATCAAGACACGTTTACAATATCAGTTGACCTAGAATAATCGTTCGATATTGTAAAATGGTGCAAAATGTTCAACATTATCAGGAAAACAGGTGCGAGTTGTAGGGAATGACAAGTAATATACATAATGTAAGGGAACCAAGTGGGAAAAATTGGGAACAGAATACAAAAAACTAAGTGCTCGGATCAGAAATGGAATAACGCAGTGGTATAGTTTTTCGCGTCTACTGGTCAATGTATACTTCGAAGAGGCAATGATGGAAACTATAAAAGTTCGGAAAAAACAATAAAATTCATGGTGAAAATACATCAATGATGAAATGTACTGATGGCTATTCTACGCTCTCTGAATGTGAGGAATAGTTACAGGGCTTGTGGAATGGAATAAACATTATAAAGTTAACACGTAACGATTCAGAGTAAAAAGAGGAAAGGGGAAGGTAACACGCAGTAGCAGAAATGGGGTAGCGATAAACTTAACATTAAAATACGGACGACAAAGTACACCATATCAATTAATTGTGATACGTCGGAAGCAAAATAGAACATAATGAAGCAAGAAGGACATTCAAAGTAAACTAGAAGAGGAAAGGGGGCTGTCCTTAGCCAAAAGAAGTAAAACTCTTACCAAACATTGGCCTTCATTTGATGATGATGACATTGGCTTGTGGGACGCTCAACATCGTGGTCACCAGCGGTGTTACAAGTTACCTATCTCTCCATTTCCAGTCTCGCCACTTCTTAAATGATGATGAAATGATGACGAGGACAACAAAAGCACCCAGTCCCCGAGAAGGGAAAATCGCCGACCCGGCCCGGAATCGAAACCAGGACCCCGTGACCCAGAGACAACGACGCTAGCCACTACACCACAAGCCTTCATTTGAAGAATAAATTTCTGAGAGTGTACGTTTGGTTGCACTAATTGTATGGAACGGACTCGTGGGCTGTGGGATATCTGGAAAAGGAGCGATTAAGATTTGATACTATAGGGTGTTGAAAATAGGATACACTTCTAATAAAAACGTGGAGGTTCAACGCAGAATCGGCGAGGAGGAAAACATGCGGAAAACACTGACAAGAAAAAGTGACAGGATGACAGATTATATGTTAAGATCGTAAGGAATAACTTACACGTTACTTTTAGGGAGATTGGAATATATCGAACAACTAATTGAGGACGTTCAGTGTAAGTGTTACTCTAACACGAAGAGGTTGCCACAGAAGAAATTCAGGGCGCCCCGCATGAAGAAAAGAAAAAGAAAGAAAAAGGCAGATGTTAGACCCAGTGACCCCTGGAATGGTGCATTAGGCATCTTTTCTGCTAACTGAAGATATTTTCAAATCTGCTCCGAGCCAAGATCACCTTCTTTAAAGTCTTAGGGTGATGTACATGGATCATAAAATGTTGTATTTCTGGGGATACGTAGCCTCCAGATGCTTAATAAACATGAAGTAATCTGTAGTAGGCTGTAATGAGATGTTTATTTAATTGTACGAGTAGGTAATTTCGACAAAGCGTCATTGTGAAACACATTTGTAACATTCGTTTGTCATGTCATTTTCAAATCACTCAGAATTGCAATGAAAGAATATCATCTTAAGAAGATGGAACACAGAAAGGATGGAGGAATTGTATGGAAGTTACTCATGGACTGTGGAAATCTGGAAAAGGTGTGCATTTCAGATTTGGTGCTATAGAACGTTGAAAATTGAATGCACTGGTAATGTAAAATGCGAGGAGAGAAACATGTGGAAAATATTGACAAGAAAAAATGCCAATGACACTTAGTCGAAATTAGCTAACCGCACGATTAAATAAAATTTGCATTACACCCTATTACAGACCATGTTTACTTTTATTAAATATGTGGATCAGGTAGCTTTTGCAAAATGAGATCCCGCATGACTACGTAGACAGATTGACCAACCGATTTCGAGTGTACTAAAGGGTTCTTCTGTCTCTGAGTTCTGCGGTCCACTGTACGTTAGATCGTTGTGGTTGTGTCTCGGAATAGCAATAGTGAGAGCTAGAGATGAAACATAATTTGAATTCATTAAAGTCCTAAGAAAATGGTTCACGCTAAGGATGATGGAGGGTTTTTCAGTGAAAGGAAGATAATTGTAGCCCGAATAACTACTGGAAGTGCAGAACGTATATGGCGTCCGAAAACTGTGACAGAGAAAAATCCGAATCGAAGGATACGCAAAATATGGTATTACATTATTTCCCCGGAGGCCAGCTACTTTTTTTCAGATTACTGTCGCTTCGACTGTTGATATTCCCAGAGCTAATTCTCTAAGACGTTGGAGTGCCTTTGTTCGTCGTATAATCAGAACGCTAAGTTGTGCCTTCCACCACGACGGCAGCAGAAGTTCAGTGATATTAAACTCGCGAAACAAATAACAACGGACCTTAGAATACCTGCAGGACACGCAAGTAATCTTGTTTAGAAAGTTTCATAACCTTACCTGGAGCAAAAAATGAAGGTATGCAGAACTTCCATGCACCATTACTCCTTTTCACGCTCAACAAGTTAAAAGAAGCAGCAAAGTAGATGTTACCTCTGGGAAATACAGAAGGGCATTCTCGAAAAATTTAAATAAGTGTAGTACTGAGCTTGAGCTTTGTAAAAATTGGTCTGAAAATCTTGACTTTTTAACACACGCCCAAGTGACAAGGGAAATTTTATGACATGCTTTTAGAGAGTCTCAAGAAAGGATGAACTAATAACAACGCAGGGATGTGCTGAACACCTTTAGGGAGTCAAAAGGCTTTCACAATGGAAAGCTTATAAAATCGAATAAATATGGAATTATTTCTCGGACTTTAGAGAACCCAACAGCGGGAACGCAGGATTATTAATCGTAACTCTTCGGCACTATTAAATAATGAGTTCTCCGAAAAGCGAAAAAGGAAATTGCAGGAATACGAGGGTGGTGTGGCGTGGTTTATTTTTGCACATTTCCCGTTTTATTTACCACATTAAGGTCCACATATTCACTACCCAGTCTAGAGTTACGAAAAATGAAACTTACTCTAGAAAATCTGTTAGAATTGAATTTAATAGGTGTGTCCCTGAACTTCTCTCTGTTGACTGCTCAGCTGCTGTAAGCGTGTTCTTCTCTTCACACCGACTAACTAAATGGGGGCAACTCTTTGACAAATAACTTCACTGTACTTTCATATTGAAAAATCACAGATTATGACAACAAGCCCGTATGGAAAACAGGTACACTTCTGTAACACAAATTTCTTAGCACAAATGTTGTTATTAATTTCATTTAGCATTCATTTCATTGAAACTACTTATTCTTCCGATTGGACACGAATACCATATAAATGCTAAAATTAATAAGTGCAGACTGTATTGCAACGAGTAAGTTTTCTCGTCAGAATATTACACAGTTCTTACCTCTCTCAGAGAAAATGTTCAAATGTGTGTGAAATCTTTTGGGACTTAACAGCTAAGATCATCACTCCCTAAGCTTACACACTACTTGACCTAAATTATCCCAAGGACTAACACACATACCCATGCCTGAGGGATGACTCGTACCTCCGCCGGGACCAGCCGAACAGTCCATGACTGCAGCGTCCTAGACCGCTCGGATAATCCCGCGCGGCTCTCTCAGTGAGTTACTGTCTCAAAATAAAAGTTTTGTAGGAGGACACGCTGTGTTACAATTTGGAGAAAGAAAGGCTAACTTCCAGATCATGTAACACGAGTTTCACAGTTTTCATCGAAATTGGATATTAGTGATAGTGTCCGCTTTCAGCCGGCCGGAGTGGCGGTTCTAGGTGCTACAGTCTGGAACCGCGCGACCGCAACCTGACAGGTTCGAATCCTGCCTCGGGCATGGATGTGTGTGATGTCCTTAGGTTAGTTAGGTTTAAGTAGTTCTACGTTCTAGGGGACTGATGACCTCAGAAGTTAAGTCCCATAGTGCTCAGAGCCATTTGAACCATTTTTTTGTCCGCTTTCCGTCACACAGTTCCACTCTCTGATTCATGATTGCACACTTTATTCAAATTTTCCAACTATAAACAAATGCTACATCAGCGACTTCTAGGTGCTGATTCCATGGTCGAGGGGCACTTAATAAGTAAGGCAACGCATACATGACCACCTTCGGTTGAAAAGATGTGGAATTTGTTGTGGGATATCTTACAATATTCTCGGTTCAGTCCCTGGAGCTCCATGAAGTTCCGACAGGTGTTAGCGCCATATATAGCCTTCAAAATGGCGTCTGTAAAGTAGGTGCATTCCAAGCAGAGAGCTGTCATTTTCTTTTGGCGAAAAACCAGAGCATCTTAAATATTTAAAGGCCCTTGCAGATTGTCTACGGAGACATGGTAGCGAACAAAAGCATGGTGAGTATTAGGGGAAGGTGTTTGTTAACATAGCAACAAGGTCGCGCAAAGCTATCCGATCTCTCGCGTGCCGGCAGGCCGCACGCACCTGTGACTCCTGCAACGTTGAAACGTGCGGACACTCTCATTCGAAGAGATCGAAATATCACAATCAAACTAACGTCTCATTCTCTATGACAACGCAAGGCCTCACACAATTTTGTGCACCCGAGAGGAGCTCACAAAATTAGGATTGTTCTTCCTCATCCCTACAGCCCGGATCGCGCACCTTCCGACTTCCATCTATTTGGCCCCGTGAAGGATGTACTCCGTGGGAAGCAGTCCGTGGATGATGGGGGTGGTTATTTATGCAGCAAGGCGCTGGCTCAACATCGACTAGTAGACGGACATGCACGCCATCGCAGTAAGGTGGCACAAGGATGTTGCATTGATTGGAGATACGTTGAAAAATAGGCTTTTGTAGCCAAGGAATGGGGAATAAGATGGTGCATTGGAATCCTGAATAAAATCAACCTCCTTTCAGAGCAAAGTGTTTTGTGTTATCTACTGAACGCCCTTGTAATTAGTCAAAAATGGTTCAAATGGCTCTGAGCACTTTGGGACTTAACAGGTTAGGTCATCAGTCCCCTGGAACCTAGAACTACTTAAACCTAACTAACCTAAGGACATCACATACATCCATGCCCGAGGCAGGATTCGACCTGCGACTGTAGCTGTCGCGCGGTTCCAGATTGAAGCGCCTAGAACCACTCGTCCACTCCGGCCGGCTGTAATTAGTCGGTGTAGTCAATATAACACACCGTCCACAGAAAGTGGAGCGCTTTCTCTTTCTTTTACACATCGGGCCAACTCGCTTCAAACCCTGTACGCAATGGATTTAAAATCCTAAAAAGCTTTGTTCTTTTTTTAGATGTTTGGCGCAGCTGATTACAAATTCGGTGTCAGTATTACAATATTCAAAATGGCGTTTTCAATTTGGCGGATCAAAATTTACTAATTTAACTGATTTCAGTAAAACTTTTAACACGTTTAAGGTATTTTGAGGACTGCGATAACTAACCTTCCGATGATTCCATTACCGAAAAAAACAAGGAACCAGGAAATGCAGCGAGAGCAGGACAAACAGCCTCATTTCACATGCAGCCAAAGTGATGTTAAGAATAATTAATAAAAGACTTGAAAAAGTAATGGAGGAGAATATTGGCGAGGAGCAGTTTGGCTTTAGACGGAATACGGGCACCAGAGATGCAATAGGGCTCCTACGAATCTTGCGAGAAAGGTTTATTGAAAAAGGAAGTGACCTATACTCGTATATGTGCTTCATCGATATAGAAAAGGCATTTGACAATGTAGGTTGGGACAAGCTGGCGACTATAATGAGGGAAAAGAGAGTGGACTGGAAAACCAGAACAGTTACATCTTAGTCAAAAAGTTTCAATTAAAGTGAGAGGAGAAAGTACAAACTGGATCGGACTAGGAAAAGGAGTAAGACAAGGATGCTGTCTATCACCTACTCTTTTCAACTTCTACTTGGGAAATGTGATTGACCAACGCTCGTTAGATGACAAAGGCGTAGTAATTGGAGGAAAAAGAGTAGGGTGTTTGAGGTTTGCTGATGACATGGTCCTTCTAGCCACAGGGGAAATAGAATTACAGGATTTGGTGGACACCATTGAAACTAACGGAAAAAAATATAGAATGAAAATTAACACAAATAAAACAAAAGTATTGGCACTAGGAGGAAATAAGGAAATAAAAATTATGATGAATGGAGAAATACTAGAAAAGGTGCAAAATTTTAAGTATCTTGGAAGCAGGATAGACACCAACTGGAAGTGTACCACAGAAATTAAAACAAGGATAGCAATGGCAAAATAGGCGTTTTGTAAGAAAAGGAGAATTTTCTGCAGCGGTCTGGACACTCAGGAAAAGACACATAAAATGTCTTGTGTGGAGTATTCTTCTACATGGCGCTGAAACATGGACTACGAGGAAGAAAGACAGAGAAAGGCTGGAGGCTCTTGAGATCTGCACATGGCGGAGGATGGAAAGAATAAATTGGATGGACAGAGTAAAAAATGAAGAGGTATTGAGAAGAGTGGGAGAGAAAACACAGTTACTAGATGTAATAAAGCGAAGAAAAAGAAATTGGATTGGCCATATGTTAAGATAGAATGACGGACTGATAAAAACAGTTTTAGAAGGTTATGTAGAAGGGAAAAGGAAGCGAGGAAGGAAGAGATTCCAGATACTGGATGACATAATCGGCGGTACAACATAGAGCAGCCTTAAGAAGGAAGCAATGGATCGCAGAAAATGGAGAGGCAAAGGACCTGCTA
The DNA here is from genome assembly GCF_021461395.2 of Schistocerca americana. Classification (NCBI taxonomy): domain Eukaryota; kingdom Metazoa; phylum Arthropoda; class Insecta; order Orthoptera; family Acrididae; genus Schistocerca; species Schistocerca americana. The sequence continues at coordinate 318,723,956 of NC_060123.1, forward strand.
ATGTAGCAGATAACTGATGATGATGATAACTAATTAGAACTCAGAATTGTCGCAATAAAATATTGTAACTGACAGTTTACATTTTTCAGTCGAAATCGTAATCATATTAGTTGCTTGTATCATTATCGATATCACAGAGGTCGCTGTCGGGTTACCTACTGGTAGATGGTTTGGATAGCTTTAACATCAAGTGGCATTTGTTTATCTCCTGCAATTGTAATTTTCTGGAAGCTTGAGATGAGGGGATCTGAAGTTGGCAGAGGCCGACGGAATACGTCATACATTGTATTCTCATAGGAATATTTCCGTTTAAAATTTTCACCGTGATACTAGATATCCTTATGTCGAGCTTCATGCGTTCTTCAGACAGCCGACCAATCGACAACGAAGCAGCTTCGATTATGGCATAGATGTTCGTCAAAAGTATGTTGGCTGTTGTATACATCGCGTACGGAGAGTATATTTATTTGTAGCCTACAATCTCAGACATTCAAGCGGTAGATGCTAAATTTCTCGCCATCGATGGCACACTTGCTTGACACTGCAGCATTTTTTTTTTTTTCGTCGCTAACGTCTCATCAATCTTCAAAACTTATGCAGTTAAGGGACCATCACCAAAAACGCGTCTAACAGTATTAGCATTATTTGCTGTGCCCGGTCCGTCTTTGGAAACGTCAGTCAGCTAACTGAAATTACGTTTGAGAGAGCTTTGAATTTTCACTTTGCGAGCCGCGAAATGCTATTGCCGATCTGCAGACCGAGCTCATCATGTTTTCTCCATTTCATCATCGGCGTTCTTCTAAATTTAAGGTATAAAGCATTCATTAAAACTTATCCAGGCATTCCGAGAGTAACGTTTGCGGAGGTGATGTCCCTACCCGCAAGTGAATCACTGTTATTCAAACGTTGCTATGCCTCCTTACACCCTTCTGTTTTCAGTGAAATGTCTGTTACTCCTTAGAGCGGACTGCTGATGTCTTCACGTTTTATAACTACACTTACAAATATAACCACACTGGGGCAACAATAAAGTGTCTGTCACCGCATTTTATTCTTTGCCGTCGACCGTATTGAAAACCAACTGATATTTAACCACTGTTTTTCAGTCACTGTCAGCACTATGAAAAGGAACAAACAATTCAGTCTGGTTTCCCACTTATTGCCTCTCAGCACGAATATTGCCCATAGACTCTCAAAATTTTAAATCTTAGCGACCTGCAAAGACTCGTCGACGATGGCTTTGCATTTCTCGAAATAGCAGTTATATCGCCTTTGTCGGGCACAGTAGTAAGATCCAAAGTCACAGCTTTTTTGTATACTTGACCGACTGATCCGTGCTAGTCTCACTGTCAATTCAAGATACAGTTGGAAATAAAGTCAAATACTGTCACGTTATTTTTAGTTTTCGCCTCATCAATCAGCCCCGCTGAAATACGGTCCAGCAATGTATGCGGCTGCACTTCAACAATATCTTAGTTCGTGTGATGAGTCTGGCCTATAACAACTTACTTTAGGTAACAATGTTTCGTCGAACGACGGATACAAGAAAGTACGGTGGTTCTTAATGGTCCCATGTTCTTAATTGTACCATGAGTTATCTTGTCTAGGACATTTTACCTGAAATAATGACGTTAATAACTAATTTGGCAGGTCTCTCGTTTAGTACCAGTTTCTGCGAATCTTTGCGCGCCTTCTGCTATTTGGCCCACCGTTCTGGTGAATTTGTTGCAATCATTTCCTATAAATAAGAGGCTGCAGAGGCACCATCCACATAAAGCTTCATTTACGTGATGTACACCAACTCAGCTTTATTGGTCGACGATCTGTATTCCTGTGTCCTGCGACACTTCGTTCGTTCAGTATGCGGCGGCGCGGTTCCTTCCGCCCCTTTACGACGTACCTGCACATTGTCTCAGCAGATCATCAGTAGGGAAGCCGAGCGAAACCTACTATACTTCGACGTGAACCAGGCTGCAATTAAAGTCACTAATCTACGTTTCGGGAAAAAGTTTTTACACGAAGTGAAAGGTTAGAAATTTTGTCCTTAACTAATTTATTCTGAAACTTAGGTGCACAAGTATCACCACCATGTCCGTGCTAGTCTTAACACAGTCACTCACAATCCCTGTCACTCACGTTAGCAAGTTTATGGCGTTGTATTTCCCGAAAACCTAATAGCTACAAAAATACGGATATTTTTTGATTAAGAATGCTCGCCAAATATTAAGTCTGTCGGTACCTAATACAGCCACAATTCTTAGCCACCGACATGCTCAATACGACACGCGGTATTTATGTCTTTTCTCCTCACAAAATTCACTTAAAAAATCCGAAATTTCTACACACCCATCGGAATAATTATTCCGTCACTTTATAACACTTTTGATGTATGAAACACTGTTAGATCATTTCCATCGGAACTACTACTACACACGTCCGAATTGTTTCATGGCTAGGCTCCGACTACTCTCTAAAATACTCTAAGTCTTCTCTACCAGCAGAGAAAGGCGTGCGAAGAACATTGCTTTACCATTGGTCAGTTTACTCAACAGCCAATAGCAAAACAACATTCTACCTCGTCTGTCCGCGCTTTTCATCAATAACCAATCGCAAAACAGTAAACCTAACGACTGCACTTTTTACCGATGTAATTATCTAATATGCTGAAGTTTTGTTTATGCATAAAGTTATTTACTATTGTTATTTATACCTGAATTATCTTTCTCTTTACCATAAACTTACTTTACAAATCTATTCTACAAAAATCCCCTTTGTCCACATCCATACTTGTTCAAAATGTTCCCACACTAAATCCCACTACATAACTCGTTAAACAAGTATCTTCATATTAACCTTAAACCACACTCACGCATCATTCATACTGCTAAAACACATTTATAACATTTTACATACACAAAAAGACATAATAACACATTATGAAAATACTAGAACAGTTTATGAAAAACATGCTATTACTTTAGTGCACTCTAGTGGGCACAATCGAAACTAAAATCACAGTCCCTCTATCCAATATTGTCCTCTATCGGCTGATACATAAACTATATGCGCGTCGAGTCTCGCGTCACCATCTGTCACTATCCAGCTCTGAGACACATCTCCCACTTCACCGCCTCCAAGGCAGGATCGGTAACGGCGCTACGCCTCAAGTAGTCTCGTCAATGTGGAACGATTCCCACCAGACGTCTTCCTTTCGTTCCTTTTTTATTGTTCCTGTTCTGTAGTTACGTCATAATATAATGAAAAAATAACCCTACAACGCTAATATAAGGCACAGATAGGTCAATTGAACGAAAATACGAATGCTGATAGTACCGGTCAAAAATGTAATTCATCCGTCCAACCACTGTCTATTGGGAAAGTCAAATGGGTCGCATTTCCGTTAAGCCTGGTTCCATCTCATGCACAAAATGGTTCAAATGGCTCTGAACACTATGGGACTCAACTGCTGTGGTCATCAGTCCCCTAGAACATAGAACTACTTAAAATTAGCTAACCTAAGGACATCCACACACATCCATGCTCGAGACAGGATTTGAACCTGCGACCGTAGCGGTCGCGCGGTTCCAGACTGAAGCGCCTAGAACCGCTCGACCACTCCGGCCGGCCATAAAGTAAAATATTTGCCTATGTGGCAGGCTTTTCAATGAGGTTTAAATGCAGTTAAAGAAACCATTCGGAATGCTCGTCACAGAATTAGCCTCAATTCATAGGTTACTGGTTCATTTTCATTTCAATAGCTAAGAAATTACTTTATTGAGTGTTAATTAATTTATTGATTAGTGTGCATTAATGCACATTAATTTCCACAATATTATGCGTTACTGCAAAATGTTGGACAATACTGCGCGATAATAGTCTACCGTGTGGCACTGCTATTGATACAAAAATGACGGTCCACTATAAACGACCGTGCGTACAGGCCGCGCGGTTAGAGGCGCAATGTCAGGGACTGCGCGGCCCCTCCCGACGGACGTTCGAGACCTCCCTCGTTCACAGGTGTGTGTGTTGTTGTTCTTAGCATAAGTTAGTTTGCGTAGTGTGTAAGTCTAGCTACCGATGACCTCAGCGGCTTGGCCCCTTAGGAATTCAGCCACATTTGAACATTTGAACTGAAAATCCTCAAATACGAGCACGTGAATACATTTCAACTCGTTAAGGCTGCACCTACATTGTATCCAGAAGTCGTCCGATCCGAACCTGTCCGGTGAAGGGCGATAAACGTGCCCCGGCGTCGTCCGACGTGAATGCCTGCACTGGGTCAGAACCGCACCTGTAACGGCGCGCAACTGACGCTCGTTGGACGCCGGCTGCCAGCTATCCTCACATAAACAATGGAAGAGATTACACTTACCGTCAGCCCAGTGTACTGTCGTCAGCAACGAGTTTCCGCACTGGGCTCACTTACAGGCTATAGGTCAGTAGTTGCAGTTGTTGAGAAGCTATCGTGAGTCATTTGGTTGATGATTTTCTGTGTTGGCTGCTGCTAGATAAGAACGTTCGCCTTAAAAGACGTAGGAAAAGTAGTTGGGTCCATCGTTTTAATGAAACAGATCTGCGAGAGAACTATTTAGAACTTGCCAGCCACTGTGAAATTTTCCAGACAAGTACAAAGAATACTACCGCATGTCTATAGAAACGCATAAGAGGCGATAGAACTGGCCATTCCAACTTCAGGGAATGTATCACTCCAGAAGGAAAACTAGCTATTACAATCATAAAGTCAAAGTTAAAACCAGCTGATAACCTTTTTGTTACTGTGTGTGGCATAACTGTGCAAATAATATTAGAATATTATAAATAAATTCTGGCATCCGTTACAATAAAATACGAGGGCAGTTCAATAAGTAATGCAACACATTTTTTTTTCTCGGCCAATTTTGGTTGAAAAAACCGGAAATTTCTTGTGGAATATTTTCAAACATTCCCGCTTCGTCTCGTATAGTTTCATTGACTTCCGACAGGTGGCAGCGCTGTACGGAGCTGTTAAAATGGCGTCTGTAACGGATGTGCGTTGCAAACAACGGGCAGTGGTCGTTTTTCTTTTGGCGGAAAACCAGGGCATCTCAGATATTGATAGGCGCTTGCAGAATGTCTACGGTGATCTGGCAGTGGACAAAAGCACGGTGAGTCGTTGGGCAAAGCGTGTGTCACCATCGCTGAAAGGTCAAGCAAGACTGTCTGATCTCCCGCGTGCGGGCCGGCCGTGCACGGCTGTGATTCCTGCAATGGCGGAGCGTGCGAACACACTCGTTCGAGATGATCGACGGACCACCATCAAACAACTCAGTGCTCAACTTGACATCTCTGTTGGTAGTGCTGTCACAATTGTTCACCAGTTGGGATATTCAAAGGTTTGTTCCCGCTGGGTCCCTCGTTGTCTAACCGAACACCATAAAGAGCAAAGGAGAACCATCTGTGCGGAATTGCTTGCTCGTCATGTGGCTGAGGGTGACAATTTCTTGTCAAAGATTGTTACAGGCGATGAAACATGGGTTCATCACTTCGGACCTGAAACAAAACGGCTATCAATGGAGTGGCGCCACACCCACTCCCCTACCAAGAAAAAGTTTAAAGCCATACCCTCAGCCGGTAAAGTCATGGTTACAGTCTTCTGGGACGCTGAAGGGGTTATTCTGTTCGATGTCCTTCCCCATGGTCAAACGATCAACTCTGAAGTGTATTGTGCTGCTCTTCAGAAATTAAAAAACGACTTCAGCGTGTTCGTAGGCACAAAAATCTGAACGAACTTCTCCTTCTTCATGACAACGCAAGACCTCACACAAGTCTTCGCACCCGAGAGGAGCTCACAAAACTTCAGTGGATTGTTCTTCCTCATGTACCCTACAGCCCCGATCTCGCACCGTCGGATTTCCATATGTTTGGCCCAATGAAGGACGCAATCCGTGGGAGGCACTACGCTGATGATGAAGAAGTTATTGATGCAGTACGACGTTGGCTCCGACATCGACCAGTGGAATGGTATCGTGCAGGCATACAGACCCGCATTTCGAGGTGGCGTAAGGCCGTAGCATTGAATGGAGATTACGTTGAAAAATACTGTTGTGTAGCTAAAAGATTGGGGAATAACCTGGTGTATTTCAATGCTGAATAAAACAACCCCTGTTTCAGAAAAAAAATGTGTTGCATTACTTATTGAACTGCCCTCGTATACTTATTAGACATATATTTGTTAACGTTCCTTCACAGTAATATTAGATATTATTAGCAAATATGCAACTATTAGCAAGTTTCTATGTATGATCTCAAAACCACTATGAAACAATTGTTTGGTTCAAGACTGACAAATATTAGCATTTAATATGATGAAGAAAATTGTGGAAAATAAACGTCTAGCTTATACGTATAGACATATTAACAGTACAATATGGATAGCCCAATAAAATGAGTCACCATCAAGTTGTTGGGCAGCAGGACACATTTGAACTATGCTCAGAAAGGAAGACGAATCTTGGGCGTAATTAGAAGCACCTGGTGATGTGTAAGGTGACGGTTGTAACGATGGTAAAGGTCATTCAGTGCGCGTTTACATAAAACTTGACAACCTCTCATCACTTTTGAATTTTTGAGCTTCGAAGCCTTCGGTGACGTCCCCAAAGATTTTCATACGTACTTTTTCCAGCTGATACAGTTGTTTGACAGATGGCAGTAAACTCATGAAGAAGGAGTAGTCCACATCATTCTGATATTTCTGTTTTCAAGAAACATGTTGCCCAATCTTCCTTTTCTCAATGTCTAGAGCCAGTGAATCATAATAATATTTTTTACAAGACGTTTTTATCCGTTTCTGTCTGCTTTCCCAGAAGACGACATAAAGCAGACACCTCTCGTTCTTCTAAAGAAAGACACATTTCACCATCATTTGCAGTTTGCTCACTTGCTGTGGTGAGACTTCGAAGATGTGGAGAAGGGTCATTCTCATACTCTGTGGCAGGAAAGTTTCCTGAGCTGGGCCCAGGTCTTATAGTCTCTCAAAAAAAGCATGCCTTTTAAACAGGGCCATTTATCAGGTGCAGTAGCTCCCTGGCTGCTCTTTGAGTCATGTTGTATTTTATATTTTTTCCTAAAAGAGTCTCGCAAGTTCTGCCACGTTATCCGATCCTGTTCACCTGAAAAAGGAAACATTAATGTCAAAATCAGCACGGTTGGTGTACTCCGTTCTTGGAAATAATGTTCTGTCATTGTTTATGTATGTTTAAGATTCCTAAACTATCACTAACAGAGGCTACCCACATCATCTGAGTAATATTCAAATAACATTTCACTGTTTCAGATACTTAGCGACAGGGATATCTTTTAGGTCCTTGGGCCTAACATTTCGACTGAATTCTTATACAGTAGGTAAGTGTGTCTCGGCAGTTGTGGATGTGATATGGAGGAATATCTGTGAGCGACATGTACCTGCTCCTAATCCGAAAAATTTAGAAGAAATAGCGAGCGGATTTCATGAGCGGTGGAATTTTGCTCAAGGAGTTGGATGCATTGATGGCAAGCATAATCGAATTAAATGCCCAGAACAAAGTGGAACTACGTTTTTTAGCTACAAAACGTTTTTGTAAACTGCAGTAAAAAGTGGGGCCTCAGGCGAAGAAACACACTGAACCACAAATAACGTCCATTGTAGAATGCATATCACATCTGGTGACAATTTATACAAATTCTAATTGTAAACTGTAGTAAAATATGGGACCTCAGGTGATGAAATACACTGAGCCGCAAATAATATCCATTGTACAATACCTGTCACGTCAGGTGATAGGAGACACTGACTTTAATAGTGATCAGTAGTACAAAAAGATTGAAGAAGTGTGGGCAACAGGTGATGGGACACACTGAGCCACCTTATTGTAAACGTAGAATACCTGTTAAGTCAGGGGATAACTCACCTTGTTTCGGTTACCATAATGAAAATCTATGTTATGTCACAAACAGGGGAAACTGCCTGAGCCATTGTAGTATAGATTGTAAAATATATGTAGGTGACAACATACACTGACATTCAGTTACAATTATGATATTCTATCAGTCATAGAACACATGTTACGTCGGGTGGTAGCTCACACTGATGTACACTTAAAGTCGTGATATTCAATTAGTTATTGGAAACATTTTGCGTGAGAACGTAGCTCACACTGACTTTCGTTATATCCTCGTAAACTCAGACCGGTTATTTTGTCAGGTGACAGTCCAGTCTGAGTTTCACTTATATTTACGTAGACTCAGGTTACTCGTTATGTCAGGTGATAGTCCACTCCCACTCTTAAACACAATCATGAGATAACAACCAATAACAGGGAAGTAACAGCAACGTCTTTCAGACATTGAACAGTTTTGTACGTCGTGAAGGAAGAAATGAGGAGGAAGAGAAAGACGAGAACAATGGCAATATTTTCCATCTACGTGAACAAAGGACATTCTGCAGAACAATTGGTAGGAGCCCACCGTAATTTTTGTACTACACTCAACGATGCGTTTAGAGAGACAATATTCTTATCACCAGGTTGTAAAACTTGGCTGATGTGCTTAAAATGCTATAATGTCTGCCAACACAATTTCGACGTTATTAACCCCATGAGCTTCGATATATATATATATATATATATATATATATATATATATATATATATATATATATCATGGCTAGTACATATAACCCTATACATTCTAAATAGTTAATATCATGTTTTGGCAGAACAGTGTCACAGTTCGTGACGATCACCGCAGTGTAGTTATAAAACGTGAAAACATCAGCAGTCCGCTCTAAGGAGTAACAGACATTTCACTGAAAACAGAAGGGTGAATAAATTTTCCACCATACACTTACGGTGAGGCATGAATTCCGTTAGAAATCCAACCCTATCCTTACTGATTAAGTCCACGTGCAACAGTGACCGAAGCGGTAAAATTGATCTACTTCTTTTCCCGGTCACAATTCATAATAAAATTAACTACAAAATTATAAGAATTATTTGATAACATTAGCAAAATTTAATTGCAGTAAAACAAAATTTTAAGCTTCCTGGGTACCCACTTTGTTTGTTCTGTTTGGCGCTGTTTTGCGTTGTAACCCGTTACACTTCGTTATTTTACATTCTGTAGGTTCGTCTTTATGCACGGGCGCTATTTTAAAGCGTGCCGCTGCTGTAGCAGTGATAAAGAACAGCTGTGCTCCACGGGCGGCAGTATGTTGCTTTCCGTGTTTATCGGTTTACCCTCGTTTTCACCAGCGCTTTCAAACAAACGTAGGTTTGTTGTATTTACGCTAATGGGGACTCTCGACGCGGCGTCGGATAAACGTAGCGTGCATTGCCATAGTAGGTGGGAATGGAACGTGTACAGCACTGGTCAGCACGGAACAAATTGAGCCGTTAGCTGCACTCCATGAAGCACTAACCGGACGTCGATGTGTCAGGAAGGGTTGGTTGACACGATTGAAGTGAATGAAGCGATCGGGAACCAGTCGGTTCTCATGTTATAACAGCGACAAGTATATGAGGGTTTCTGGCGCGGACTATACATTCAACTAATCCGATCGACACGATACGTTCCGCCAGCATACTGCTATTATATGATGCTCTTTATCCTACTTTGTGTGTTGTACCTGACAGCACCAACAAAGTATCCAAACAGAAATGAATCTTGCTAATGCAACTGATAAACTTCGAAAATTAAGCGAAAAATATACCTATTAAAAAAAACAGATAAAAATTCACTTGATGCCTTCCTAAGAGACAATCTCCATTCATTCCAAATTAATAATATAAGTGTAGACCAGATGTGGCTTAAATTCAAAGAAATAGTATCGGCAGCAATTGAGAGGTTTGTACCAAATTAACTAACAAACGACGGAGCTGATCCTCCTTGGTACACAAAACGGGTTAGAACACTGTTGCAGAAACAACGAAACAAACACGCCAAATTTAAACAGACGCAAAATCCCCAAGATTGGCGATCCTTTACAGAAGCTCGAAACTTAGCGCGGAATTCAATGCGAGACGCGTATAACAGTTACTCGTTACAGTCATTTCCAATTCAGAGTCAACCGCAAACCAGAGATATGCATTGCTCTGTACCTGTCGTTCTTGAGATTATACACTCCTACTAATTAAGGCTAATAATTATCAAACTTAAGGTTGACATTGGAAGAATCAAATAATAAGATGGATTCACGACAGGCACATTATAATTGCAAACAATTTGTAGGTTTCGCTCAAAATGACAAAAACTTCAGCTATACGTTTCACTCACAATAACACCATAACACAAATCTGTAACACGTTTCAATGAAAATATGAATTGTGAAACAAGATACAAAAACTACAAATTAGGTTTCACTGAAGAGTATTAACTACAGAGTATTTCCATTTCGGACTTGTGAATTTTGCAACATTTTTTAAAACCCAGAAACCCTTTCATTTTCGAGTAACAGTTATATAAGTATTCTGTTCGTTCACTAAGTCTTCCGCCTTGGCTTCATTTACTACATATTCTAAATTTCGAGAGGTTTTGAGAAATTCGAACTGACGCACGAACTTGCTTTTTATTTGATAACACCTGTGATCTTAACTTTCTTGGACAAATGTCAAAGTCTACGTACTTCGATGAATTTTTGTGACTGATAGTGAGCATACAAGGTTTGGATTTCATGAGAGATGTCAGTTCTGTTTGGAATGTTTGCCATTATGAGCGTCTTTGGATGCCTGAACAAACGAGTGGTATGTTACTCTTTGAATGCCAGATGTTGTGTTAGTAGCAGAGGAAGACAGAGAAAGTCTCTTGCAGAAGTGGATTCTTGTGTGATCAGTGAGTGAGGCGCTTTGATCGCGGACGTGCTATATAGAAATGAATTTTATTTGAGATGTTGCCTGATGTGACTGAGGACCCACAATGATGTTGAGAGGATTTCATAGAGCGACAGCACATTTGGGAAAAGGTAACATAAACATTTCTTACTTGCTGCAAGTGCTGGCTGTGGAAGTCTAAAGATTCCACTTTGTTCAATAATATCTACGTTTTGGTATCAAGGGCAAACTATGGGCCACGTATTAAGAATTTTAATTGCTATTCGTTACCCATCACTTTTGGTTAAAAGTATTTTGTGAGACAACAAAGAATAAATTTCGTAACTTAAGCACTGCCTGAGTCACTATCCACTGTTTATTATAATGCGAAAGCAGATTATATTATGTCATTACGATTCACATCTGTGTCAGTGGAAGGATGTTAGTACTATTTCAATTTAAAGTAGACTTTTGATTCATTTTAAAACGTTTTACTGAGTTTATCCTGACAGTCTGAATGAAAAGCCTAACAATACTGGACGTCACGCCTCGCACTACTGCGTTTAGAGCTATCTAAGTTTTAGGAAAGGTAGCAAAATTCCCGTTTGGCAAAGCAGTATAAAACCAAATACTAACGCAATTAACCGCACAGTTATTTATTTGAGGAACATGCAGTTCACTATTTCATGTTACGCACTTATGCAGACAGAGCAGAGCTAAATCATCCCATTACCCATAAGAATCAATCGTAGGACCTATACGAACTTTGTGCGACCACGTTAGGAAATAATATGCAGTTGCTAACTAGGTTAATTGTCTAATAGGGCACAGCTTCACTACTGGACATTCAGCCATTGTGTTGTGATTATTTGTTGAGGTAGCCATTCTGTGTATTGTTGATAGCCATCCCGTGTATTCAATTACATTTACAGATACTCAGATTAAGTTTACAGTATTGGTACCACACGTATCGAGAGTAATTTACACAGTTAATGCTCGTGTTGAAAAGTAGGGTAGCAAAAGCTATTCTGGCTCAGAATTGGTGGGAGACAATGTAATCGTAACGTAGTGCACTTTGTTTCACATTGTTATCAATACACTGAGACACTATATTCTTGTAGGAACGTAAAAATAAAAGTTAGTACTTCTTCTTATATGTACAAGCTGTATAGTAATGGCAAGAAGAAACATCCTGAGTCATTGTCACACACAGTTTCCAAGTTTCAGCTCATTACTTTCAAATGGTATTTATACCATATAGCTCCACCTGATTTCATTTTGATAAGTAATAAACAGTTCCAGATGTGGACAGATCTACTATTTCAAATTTTAACTCACGTGTGCCAACTACCATTATCCTGTAGTGTGTTATCACTTTCCTATACTACCTATGTGGTGAATTCCCATGACTGAATTCAAAACTAATGAGAAACGATCGCGTTTGGCTAGCCAACTCGGCACTGAAAGAACCATGACTAATATACAATGATAAAGCTACTGCAAATTATAAGTTGTTGCCCTTGTTGTGACCTTCAGTCTGAAGATTGATTTGACACAACTCTCAACGTTAATCTATTCGGTAGAATCACCTAAATCTCTGGATAGCTATTGCAAACAACATCCATTTGGACCTGTTTACTACTACAAAGCCTTGGTTAAATCTACAGCTTTTATCACATCATATATCCATCTTTCCAACAAGTTTTGCCATTGCTCCCCAGTTCGATTCAGTAACGATCTGCCTTTCTGACCGTTAACATTGTTCCATAGCACCACATTCTAAAACCTTCAACTTGTCTCAACTGCTTATCATCTACATCTCAAGTCCATGCAAAGCTTTACTCCAGACAAATACTTGAAGAAAAGCTTCCTAACACTTAAATTAATATTACATCTCAACAAATTTCACTTTCCAGAAACGCATTTATTGCAAGATTTCTTTTTATATCCTCCCTGCAAGGACATTTCTTACTTAATTTGCTACCTATTTTCCTTAAAAATATCCTCTTCTACTTTTAATATCTCATTCCCTAATGTAATTCCTTCAGAATCATCTCATATAATTCGGTTGCACTCTGTTACCTTCTTTTAACTTTTATTGATCTCAAGAAAGACACCATATTTGGTGAGAAAATGCTGATAAATAATACATTATTAAAAAGCGATTTAGGTGCATAAATCACTATCACATGTCCTCCATATCAAGAGAAATAACTACACTATGTGATCAAAAGCATCCGTACAACCCAAAAAACATATGGTTTTCATATTAGATATATTGTACTGCCACCTATTGCTAGGTATACCAGCGACCTCAGTAGTCATTAGACATCGTGAGAGAGAAGAACAGTGCACTTTGCGGAACTAACGGACTTCGAACGTGGTCAGGTGACTGGGTGTCACTTGTGCCATACGTCTGTACGCGAGATTTCCACGTTCCTAAACATCCTTAGGTCTACTGTTTCCGATGTGCTAGCGAAGTGAAAATGTGAAAGTACACGAACATCACAAAAGCGTACAGGCCGACCTCGTCTGTTGACTAACAGAGCCCGCTGAAATTTGAAGAGGGTATTAGTGGGTAATAGGCAGACATCTATCAAGACCACCACTCAGGAATTCGAAACTGCATCAGGATCCACTGCAAGTACTATGACAGATGGGAGATGAGAAAACTTGGATTGCGTGGTCAAGCGGCTGCTCGTAAGGTAAACTTTACGCCGGTAAATGCCAAACGACGCTTCGCTTGGTGTAATAAGCGTAAACATTGGACGATTGAACAGTGGAAAATACGTTGTGTGGAGTGACGAATCACGGTACACAATGTGGTGATCCGATCGCAGGGTGTGGGGGAATGTCGAATGCCCGGTGAACGTCATTGCCATCGTGTGCAGTGTCAACAGTAAAAATCGGAGGCGATGGTGTTGTGGTGTGGCCGTGTTTTTCATGGAAGGGCTTGCACTCCTTGTTGTTTTGCGTGGTACTATCACAGCACAGGCCTAAGTAAAGTTTTAAGCACCTTCTTGCTTCCCACTGTTAAAGAGCAATTCGGGGATGGCGACTGCATCTTTCAACACGATCGAGCTCCTGTTCGTAATGCATAGCCTGTGGCTTAGTTGTTACACTACAGTAACATCCCTGTAATGTACTGGCCTGCACAGACTCCTGACCTGAGTCCCATACAACACCTTTGGGATGTTTTGGAACGCCAACATCATGCCAGGCCTCACCGACTGACATCGATACCTCTCCTCAGTGCAGCACTCCGTAAAGAATGGGCTGCCATTCCCCAAGAAACCTTCCAGCACCTGATTGAACATATGCCTGCGAGAGTGGAAGCTGTCATCAAGGCTAAGGGTGGGCCAAGACCATTTTTTCTATTCCAGCATTATCCCGCGGCATCAGTCCTGTAAGCTTGCTCAGATAGCCAGAGCGATTAAGACAATCATTCGTGATAAGCGGGAAATCTGAGTTCGAATCCGAGTCCGTCAAAAAATTTCATATTTCGTTAGAGAACTGTACTGCTGATGTACAACTATATTCACAGTTTGCTAATTTATTAGCAATTGTTAATGGTGAAAATATAACGTTTTTTTTAGTACTTACCAGCTGTAACTTTCAGAAAAATGTCTTTGCAACACTTTATCCATTCCGTTCAGCGATCTTCCAAGTCTTTCACCTCTCCAACAGAATTAAAATACCATCGGCGAACATCAAATGTTTCATTTCGTCTGTACTAACTGTAATTCACTTTCCAGATCTCTATTTTGTTTCCTGCTTGCTCAATGTACAGAGCGAGTAACACTGGTGTTAGGCTACAACCGTGACGCATTTCGTGCTAGAGTACTGCAGCCGCGTGGCTAATCCGCGTGAATAGCGCTCGTCTAAATGACTCGCTGCAGACGCGCACACGGAAGTAAGCGGCTGGCTGTTCACTCACTCGGTATCAGACGGCGCTCTCTGACGGAGTGATTGGCGCCAGCTACGTGGCCTTGCCACGCGGGTATGAGAAAACCTAGACTCTGCCTATAGAGTCTCGACAAACCTAGAGGCACGAATTGGCCCAGCAAGAGTTCAGATGCATTTAGAATTTCCTTTTAGCTGTCGATTTTTCTTGTTTTCTATGGAGTAGGTGTGTATTGTAAATAATAGTTGATGAATTAATGCTCTCTTTCAGTCAGCTGCTAAAATCGCACTTACATTTAGACATATTTTATACAGATCAGATTAAAAAGATTTACATTGAAAGTGTGACAACAGACAGTAATAATTTACTGGGTTTATAATTAACTAAGAAAACTTCAATCCAGCTACACAGTTGGCATTCGTGAATAAATGAAGCACTTGAACTAATAGGACACGTTACATTTTAACATAAAGAGAAATGAAGCATAAGGTGCAGCCGTGGAATGTTCAAATGTTCAAATGTGTGTGAAATCTTATGGGACTTAACTGCTAAGGTCATCAGTCCCTAAGCTTACACTCAACCTAAATTATCGTAAGGATAAACACATACACCCATGCCTGAGGGAGGACTCGAACCTCCGCCGGGACCAGCCGGCCGTGGAATGTAATGAATATTATTCTAATAGATTTCTGTCTGGGTAATTATTCGAATAAGCAGATCATTCAAACAAACTTATTCGCCAACAGTTTTCCTGTAAATTAAATAACGAATAATATATGATACAAACGTTCTTTCTTTGTGTACTTTTTGTACAAAATTAGTATTTCTTCTCTTGGCTTCATGCTGATATTGTTTTATGAATAATTTATTCATGATTTGTCCAGAAATGTGCTTTTGCGGCTCAGTGGCTTAAGTTCCTTGTTACAGAACTTACGCTCTATCCTCCATTTGTCCAATGATTTTCCTTGTTCTTGTCGTTTCTTTCGTGTGTAACAATGGCAATAACGCCAAGTCAAGTTGAGTGGTATGTTAAAATATGGATCCCCTCTCACTGGTTACATCAGTTCAGGGGTAGGAGGAAGTCAAAGCCATACGACCGTGCATAAGAAAGCACTGCAGTTCTGAAACAGTCCTTCAAGTTGAGCACAGCTGTACTTCATTTACAGCGTAACAAACCAAACACAAAAGTGCTTATAGGCGGATGGCCTCAGCTGTTTGGCCTATAACATACTACGGGGTCGCAGAGTTAAGCAGACCAGTCTAGGCAGCCAGCTAATGGTCAGCAGACAACGATCAGCCAAGCGAGATGCAATTGGAATAAGTTATGCCTTTTCTCTCATATCAAGCCATATCAACCATACTTGACTATAATTGTAAACATTATTTTTCCATCGTTTTATTTGCTTTATGTCCTGCGGGTTAAGGATTCACTTACATAGATGTTGGAGCATAGGAAAAAAATACAGTGACTCATCTATTTTTGCCGGCCGGTGTGGCGGAGCGGTTCTAGGTGCTTCAATCTGGAACCGCGCAACCGCTACGGTAGCAAGTTCGAGTCCTGCCTAGGGCATGGATGAGTGTGATGTCCTTAGGTTAGTTAGGTTTCAGTAGTTCTAAGTTCCAGGGGACTGATGACCTCAAATGTTAAGTCCCATAGTGCTCAGAGCCATTTGAACCATTTTTTTGAACCATCTATTTTCATGGAGTCATTTTTACATGAAAATCTCGTTAGTTACATATATAGGAGAAAACCCCATATCAAGCAAGGGAGTGCCAATGCCAAACGTCATTGTCAGAGACAAGGCATTTGGTATATCTGAAATTTTAATGCGTCCTTATGGAGGAAGGGTGATGCTGCGGGAATTAGATTAGGAAATGAAACACTTAAAGTAGTAAAGGAGTTTTGCCATTTGGGGAGCAAAATAACTGATGATGGTCGAAGTAGAGAAGATATAAAATGTAGACTGGCAATGGCAAGGAAAGCGTTTCTGAAGAAGAGAAATTTGTTAACATCGAGTATAGATTTAAGTGTCAGGAAGTCGTTTCTGGAAGTATTTGTATGAAGTGTAGCCATGTATGAAAGTGAAACATGGACGATAAATAGTCTGGACAAGAAGAGAATAGAAGCTTTCGAAATGTGGTGCTACAGAAGAATGCTGACGATTAGATGGGTAGATCACATAACTAATGATGAAGTATTGAATAGAATTGGGAAGAAGAGGAGTTTGTGGCACAACTTGACAATAAGAAGGAATCGGTTGGTAGGACATGTTCTGAGGCATCAAGGGATCATAAATTTAGCATTGGAGGGCAGCGTGGAGGGTAAAAATCTTAGAGGGGGACCAAGGGATGAATACACTAAGCAGATTCAGAAGAATTTAGGTTGCAATAAGTACTGGGAGATGAAGAAGCTTGCACCAGATAGGGTAGCATGGAGAGCTGCATCAAACCACTCAGGATTGAAGACCACAACAACAACAACAACAACATGGAGGAAGGAGTTTAATGACTTATGAAAGATCCTTTAATAAGCGACTGCCTGGGACGAGGCGGTTAACAGAATACAGTCTGGCAAATAAATGGGGAATGGAGTATTTTTCATGGCCCAGTAGATTTTCGAGATGATTTTGGAGTAGCCATAATAACTACATATTGGTATGATAAAATAATGTGCCAGAAGAAGGTGACTATAAATTTGAAGACATATTGTTCGTCCCTCTAGAACTGGAGCTCTGAAATGTCATCACGAAATTTGTTTCAGGACGCAGGGAAGGTCTGGCTTCATCGACAGGAGTACGGGCAGTGATGGCAGCCACATGTTTTGTCCACGAGACTGCCTGTTCACAACCGGCAGAGCGAAGCCAGCTGGCTACCGCAGCGGCGCAGTACGCGGGCCACAACACATGTCACTTTCTATATTGGCTGTCGCAGACGGCCCGCCTAGGGCGTTACAGCCCAACTGCACTACATACTCGGACCACTTCACCTGCCGACACGTCTCCTCCATCCACTGCTAACATGGCGCAAGAACACTAAGCACGCAGCCAACGATGAGACTGCAGCGGAAAAAAAAGTCTTGCAAATCTTCCTTAGATTGCTAACACTATCGAACGCCAGTGTCTCCTTAGGCTTTCCAACGATTAATATCACCAGACCTTTAATTTAAAGTCTCCTAAAACATTTATGGAAAGCCGCTCGACGTCCTGAGTTATCCAAAGTGTTTTAGGATTATTTTTCGATCCATTGTCCCTCTATGCCAATACGTAGGGCTTTGAGATTCAAAAATTTGGGAAGAGACACTGGGTTCGAGTATATAAAAGAGTTCGTAATACCACAGCACACTTGCAACTTGTGTATCGTGAAAGTGTCAAGAGACGAGTTTAAGACGTTTTTCGCCTTTGTATACCAACAGCAATTATTCCAGTAAAGCTTTGCCCACGATTGAAAAGCAAGTAGTTCTCCTCTATTGCTGCCCATGATCAAGGGAGGCTTACAACAAACTCCAGACATATAATAAACAAAGAAATGTCAAAGAAACCGGGTCAAGAGCTCAGAATAACATTAAGACATAAAACGATTTTATTAGGAATATGATTTGAGAAGTGACGTTAAAGTGGAGTTTGCCAAAAACTACAACGGAATTGCTAATTCAGTTTTTTGCTAAAGAAGATTACGAGCTGGAAGTCATATGTATGTTACATGATTAAAGACGAATTCAAGAGTGCATTGCACATGTAGAATTTATTTTCTTTAGTGTCACAATCGTAAATCTCCGTAAATCAAACAAAGTTTCTGATGATACTTTCCAAGAAAAGAGTTGTTCTGATAACTAGTTTAAAAGAAACGAAAATTACAAAGTTTAATAAATGACAAAGAACTGGAGCTACAAATATAACTGGATTTCATATTTATCTAGTATCCTTAACAATTTCTGTTCACAGATGACGAATAAGCGT
The DNA here is from genome assembly GCF_021461395.2 of Schistocerca americana. Classification (NCBI taxonomy): domain Eukaryota; kingdom Metazoa; phylum Arthropoda; class Insecta; order Orthoptera; family Acrididae; genus Schistocerca; species Schistocerca americana. The sequence goes on from NC_060123.1 coordinate 318,742,636, forward strand.
TTTTATTCGTACAAATGAATAATGTTTCGAATAGTATTTGTTATTCACCGATAACGAATAGTAACTTTTTTTTGTATTCGTTATTCGCCATTCGCATAAATTTCACCCACGTCTGGTGCCAAGCGAAGTGCATTGCGTATGTACACACTGTAAAGCCTAGTTTACACGACGACATTGGGTTGCCCCACTCGTTGCGTGGAATGAGCTGCAGGCAAATGGTTTCAGATTTGACTGTAGACACGGCGACACCAGTATACACTTCAGTTTTGTTGTTTTGTGGGTCCCCGAGTCGTGTCTGAATTGAAAGTTTTGGCAGCTGCATGTCGCACGAGTTGCAATGGAATTAAAGCTTGCTGCGTGGAATCGCTGAATAAGAAAAAAAAAAAAAAAAACGTGTTTCGATTCATGACTGGATGAAGAAAAGACGTCAGTTCGGCTGCTCAGCATCCTTGCTGAAATAATTTCTAACGGAAGATCCAAGAAGATAATTAAATTATCTTAGAATGTCTTCAGAACTGCTGCTGGTTACGGCGGAGGTTCGAGTCCTCCCTCGGGCATGGGTGTGTGTGTTTGTCCTTAGGATAATTTAGGTTAAGTAGTGTGTAAGCTTAGGGACTGATGACCTTAGCAGTTAAGTCCCATAAGATTTAACACACTTTTTTTTTCTTTTTTTTTTTTTTTTTTTCTAAACGGAGTTACTTATGCGATAAGGTATAAAGGTACTGTAATGCATGAAGCACTGTCGCCAGAACTGAAATTACATATCATATGGCGTGCACAATCGAGAACACTTTGAATGCTATAAGATACGGTTTTAGTTGGTGATGACGCTATTTTATTAACAGTATTAATTATTAACATTAGCAGCAATAATTACTCGAAGCAGGCGGCATTAAGAAGAGAATGGTTTGCAGACTACTCTCTTGAAGAGAGATCTAAACAGTGGCAAAATTTCAACATTCTAACATATGTGAATGGGGAGCACTGCAGCGAACTTTTAAATAGACGAATAAGGAATAAAGAATGCAGCTTCTTGAACTGTATAGCCTTCCCTCCTGTCAACAATATTCCTTAACAAAGAGTTGGCCAACTCGAACGATGGAAGTCCTGTAGACGAGAGCATTGCCTCAGCTAGAACTACACTTGCTTGTATTTTTCTTAATTCAGTTGTACATGCCCGCATCTCGTGGTCGTGCGGTAGCGTTCTCGCTTCCCACGCCCGGGTTCCCGGGTTCGATTCCCGGCGGGGTCAGGGATTTTCTCTGCCTCGTGATGGCTGGGTGTTGTGTGCTGTCCTTAGGTTAGTTAGGTTTCAGTAGTTCTAAGTTCTAGGGGACTGATGACCATAGATGTTAAGTCCCATAGTGCTCAGAGCCATTCAGTTGTACATGTGCTCCTAACTCAATAAATTTTACCCTGCAGCTCAGACATTGTCAAACCATCTATGTCATGAGCGCACATAACGGTCTCGGCGGCAGCAATATGTTGCTTATTTTTGTAATCATCATCACTGAAATCCCACAAACACCTATGCAAAGCGTAGATATCCAAAAAGCGAACATTATTCTCCGTTCCCCACTTCATATTTCAGTTTGTCTACACTCTACGAACACACGTAACCTCAAAACTCATGCGTATAGTGTCACCAAAGTTGGAACACGCCGAAGGTGTCTAGAGTCACCAATGAGTTGCGCAAACGCACGGCCCGCATGCTCAGTGGCCGGTAGCGCAGTTGCCTGCAACCTAGTGTCGTCGTGTAAACTAGGCTTAAATTCGCAGCTTGTATGCAAGTGAGTGCAAGCGCGCGAAATCCGAGTGGCTCACTACGGGTTCCCCCATGATCTTCGATACTTAGTACTGTAGCCTGGTTTTTTGTAAAAGCTGTAGATAACTCTTTGATCCCTCTAATTCATGCCTGCTACCTTCAGAGTAGAGTATAGTCCAGTCAGCACTGTGAAAAGCTCTCTCTAAATGTAAAAAAATTTTGGAACCGTAGGTTTCTCTTTCATCGGTCTATTTTATGAAGTCAGTATACGAGTTGAACTGGTTGACGGCGCTACCATGAAATTAACTGTTGCAGCTTACACTGAAAGGGACACTCACCCGAGATTCTTTGTCCAAGATATTGTTAATCGTTGCCTTTGAACCTATAATAGAGTGTACCTCAAACATTGAGACACCACTAAGGTGACGGAAAATGTATAGTACAAAGTTCTGATGACATGGAGAGCATTAAAGGAAAGGGTATCGTAGAATAAATTATGAGGGAACAGAGAAGCGGCTCTGAATCAACTAGTTACAGGGATGTAGGTGATAAACGGAGTGGCTGCAGTTCCCGAGATTATATTGCCCCGCGGTGTGAGGCGGCCGGGTACCGGGATGTGACAGCTTGCGGCGCCTTGTAAAGCCAGCAGGCCCTAAACATGACGTCCTGTCGCTGCGAGACACTTTGTAAGCTCCCTGGGGAGAGGCTGACATGATCACGGTACGAGGAAACTGTCTGGTGAGGCACGAAGGCTCGCATGAATAATGTCCTGTCACTCTGGTGGCTTACCCTGTTAATGAACGCGCATTCTCTTCAAGCCGAATATCACTAGTCCTTTTTTGACAATCTGGAATCCTACAATATATGGAAACGCAACCGTATCACAGAGTTTAAATTTGCTTCACACTTAGCATGAAATTTGAGTCTGCGCAGAATTTGTTCGCTCTTCGCAGTGATCGCCAGAAGCGGGGCAGAGTCACCTCACAATTCTGTTAGACGATGAGTTGTGTCCTCGACATTTTAACTGGTGTAAGTCGTGAAAGTGACCTTCGACATTTATGTCATGTCCTGAACTTTACAATCCTTATCATTTGTTCCCTTCGTCTTTTCTTCATTATTTCATTGAAAGATATTACGTAAAGCATAATTTATTTGCAGAGACGTGTCGTACTGATGATACAGTTCATGTAATAAATTTGTGACTTAGTACTTACGAATGACGATGTTCTAAGGGTTTACTGAAATTCATGATTTGTGATTTTCTTTGGAACTTGGTCCACGTCAGTTAAGAGCTCTTTGAATAATTCCATTCCGCCTGCAACTCTCAGTATTTGGTTTATTTTCTGCTCTTCTCTATCATACAATATCGACCTTGAGCCATATACAAACACCCCCTTAAAAATGTTGTTAAATATGATTTTAACTCTGCAGTACATCAGTTCCCACAATGAAATTTTCACTCTGCAGTGGAGTGTGCGCTGATATGAAACTTCCTGGCAGATTAAAACTGTGAGCCGGGCCAAGACTCGAAGTCAAGACCTTTGCCTTTCGGAGGAAACTGCTCAATTCCGTTCTGCAAGGTATGCAGGGGAGCTTCTGAGAAGTTTGGAAGGTGGAAGACAAGATACTGGTGAAATTAAAGCTGTGAGGACGGGGCATGAGTCGTTCTTGGGTAGCTGAGTTGGTAGAGCACTTGGTCCGACACACAGTTTTAATCTACAAGGAGGTTTCAGTACATCAATTACTGGCCTCAATTATATCACAGCCACACAAGAAAACTCAGAAAACTGGATGCGGTAATTAGTTACATATGGTTTATCATCAAAATCTGAGATGGAAATGTTGCCATGCTGATCCTTTGCACCAGTTGTATGCAAATCATGTCTATAACCTTGTACTACTAATTGTTAGTGGAGATGTACATATAATTTTTATGACTAGGACAATTAGTATGGGAGCACATAACAAGGTTAAAATGACGTATTTTACTAACGAATATAATAGCACTCGATGTATGGACTACGACATCCAGGAGACCAACATAGGATCATTAGCCATCACAAGTTTGGATGATCTGTAAAAAAATTTGTATACTCAGTCACAACATGACGTGTATCCCGTATTCTGTTTAGGTGCTGTTTTATAACCATTATAAATGTCAGGCCTCTGAAGACCAATTTTACGCTTCTAAAAAGTAGTTGGGAAGATTCCACAAAAAACTACGATTGTACCGAGATTAAACAAAAAACAGATACTCACGACTTATGAAGACAAATGTGTGACAGCGTGTAGAAAATCTTGACGACATTCATAACACTTGGAATAACAAAGCCATGGAAAAATGAGTGACGTTGAAAGTGCAAGATGATGAACAAACTACGAAAATAAAAACCAAATAAGCGCTGCAATAATTTCTGAGATTAAGATATAAGTGTTAACAATTATGTGTCTGTATGCCCCGAACAGCACTACTTAAACTAATCGTTGACAAAAAAGATACCATATTCAGGAATCGTTTGACTGCCAACAAGGAATGGATTTTTCTAAAACTCAGACAAAAGGTGGATCACTGGTGGTTGGAGACGTCTTATCCAGCGAATAGGTATTGGCAGAATCCACTAACAACAGTCGAATAGTAACATATGGAGAATTCAGTCCAAAGATCGTAATCAAACCTGTGTAATTTTATGTGGGAAACGGTAATAACTGGCAACATTCAGATGTTTTATGTTATACACACAACAATGTGTTCTGAAAGACCATTCCCACCATCAAGGTCTCAAACTCTGTTCATGAGCTTAAAATACTAAATCTCTACCCACATATTTGTGGCGTTCATTACATAAAATATAATAAAACACACTGCACTTAGGGTCTTCTTCCTACATTAAAATCGTCGACTTCTGCCAGAAGTCATCTCATTTCACACTACACACATTAGAGCAGTGTGTCCGTGTGGCGAATCCACGAGGCTAATCCGCATGAGTAGCATCCACTCACCCACTCGCTTTCCATGCACATGCGGAAGCACTTCGCTTGTAGTTCCTTGATTCGCTTTCACATGGCAAATGAAACACAGATTCTATGCAGCTTCATAGACCAAGACAAGTTCAAGCAAATAAGCATGCATCCCTTTAAGAATGATCTTTCTCATCCTGACGCACAACTATTTACAGGACATAGCCCTTTACATTAAAGCAAAACAGTCCTCCAAAATGTTGTAATCAGTTAATGATTTAAGAATCATGAATTTTACCGAAACTTGCCGCAGGTAGATTGGGATGTGTACTGTGACCCTGATACTAATTTTAAATATGAATTACTTCATCATATGTTTTTGAGTATATTTGAAAATAGTCTCCCTAAATAAACAGTGAAATATAGTTGTAAGAAACCACGAAAAATCTACAGCTTACTAAGGGGATAAAATGTATTGAAACAGAAAAAGGTAAATGTGTCTAATAGCAAGAAAGAGTAAAGACTCAGAAACAGCCAAATATTATAACAACTACTGTACTATATTAAGAATAATTTCTGAAAAGTCCAGGAGCATGTGTAATATGTCTGAGATTAGCACCACTGATAGCAAAATTAAAACAGTTTGGAAAATTGTTGAAAGGGAAAAAGGGCAACGAAAAGTATGTGAGACAGTATTAGCATCAAACTGAATGAAAAGTTTGTTAACAAAAAGTCAGAAGTCGAAAATATATTTAATAACCACTTTTTAAATGTCGTGGAGAAAATAGGATCCACCCTTTCATTAAAAAAGGCAAAGCTATTTATGGATGAGGCATTACCTGCAAAATTTGATAAAATTTAAATTCTACATCCCTTTTAAATTAGGAAAATAATAAACCTACAGAAACGTAACACATCGAATTGACGGCATTTTCAACAGAATACTAAAAGCTTTTTCCCAACAAATAAGTAACGTTCTAGCCATATATGTAATAGCTCACTGAAACAGGGCATTTTCCCCGATGGATTGAAATATGTTATTGTTAAATCATTGCATAAAAAGGAGGATAGGTCTGATGACAACAATTACCACCTAGCCTCACTTCTGACAGCTTTATCTAATATCCATGAAGATGTAACGTATTCAAGAGTAGCTTCACATATTTTTAAAAATAAAGTACTAACAAAATGTCAATTTCATTTTCAGAAAGATTTTTTAACAGAAAATGTTATATATTCTTTCACAGGTAATATACTAAATGCTCTAATGTCCGAACATCATCAATTAAGATTTTTTGTGATCTCTTAAAGGGTTTTGACATTTTAAACAATGAAATCCTTCTATATAAGAGTAAGTATCATGTTGTGGGTAGAGAGGTGCACAGATGGTTTAACTCATATTTAACTGGAAGGGATCAGAAGGGTGATATAAAGAGTTCACATAACGCAGGAAAATCAGCAGCTTCTTCAAAGTGTGTGTGTGGGGGGAGGGGGGCGGATGTTAAGAATGGGGCCCCACAGGGTTCGGTCTTGGGTCTCTTATTGTTATTAATATATATTAATGACTTGTCACTTATCCCCAAAGATTCAAAGCTAGTTTTTTCTGATGATCATACAACTGCAGTAATCACACCCAACAAACAAGGATTAGCTAGTGACAATGTAAATAATTTTTTTTCAGGAAATTATTAAGTGATTTTCTATAAATGTACTCTCATTAAATTTTAATAATTCGCTGCATATACAGTTATGTACAACAAATGGCACAACGCCATTAACAAATCCAGTGTATGAACAGAAGACCCTAGTAAGAGACAATATAACAAATTTTTTGAGGGGTGCATTGATATTAGACTGAAATGGAAGAAATACATTACTGTCTACTGAGGAGGAGATTGAGGAAATGTATGATGAGATAAAATAAATTATTCGTAAAGTTAATGGAGCAGAAAATTATACAATGGGTAGACAGAGCTTTAGAGACCAGATTTTAAATCGCAAGACATTTGTAGGGGCTGATGTGGAATCCGATCACAATTTATTGGTTATGAACAGTAGATTACAACTGAAGAAACTGCAAAAACGTAAGAACCGAAAAAGATTCGATCTGGATAAACCGAAAGAACCAGAGGTTGTAGAGAGTTTTAGGGATGTACTTGATGGCAATATGGCGGAAATGGAAGAGGACGTAGATGAGAGTATGATACTGCGTGAAGAATTTGACGAAGCACTGAATGAATTAAGTTAAAATAGGCCGCAGGAGTAAACAACATTCCGTTAAAGCTACTGATAGCTATGGGAGAATCAAGCATGACAAAATTCTTCAATCTGGTTAACAAGATGTATGAAACAGGCGAAATATCCGCTGACTTCAAGAGGAAGTGTTGTATTCGTCGTCTACCACAGATTCTGCAAATGAAACCGCGTGTACTGTGCTGTTATAAATGGCACGGTAACTCAACAGTGTTACCAGCAACACGGCAGAGCGACCCATCTTCTTTATTGCAGTCGGACCGCTTGCAGACAGTGTCAACACAGGGGTGGGTGCGCCTCCGGGCCTCTTGCCCCGCCGGCAGGGTGTCCCCCACCACCAGACGGTCCCGTGTGGCGCCACGGTGGCTGTGCCTAATTGGCGAGAAAGGTGGGGAGCAAACGCGATTAGCCGCCGTGTATCGCGTCGTTATCCTGTTACGGCGGCCCACGCAGTGCCTGCCTGCCGACCGCGAAACCACGTTAGCCTCTGGGAAACGGCCGTTCCGCAGCAATACCACTCCCTGGAGCCACGCCCACAACTACCGCCGTGTTTCACTATTAATCGACCGCGGACAGTGGGAAGTTACCTTACGTCACTCCACTGTGTCGTAACTGCGACAGCGACGTTGCAAATGCTGAGTAGATGCCTCCATTAACAATGACCTGGCAAGAAAACATCGTTTGTCTCTACTGAATGTAGATGATTACAGAAATGTATATGGAATAATTTACCAGGGGTAGACTCATATTTGTCATGAGTCTTACGTGAGTTCCTCTTATGCTGTTTTATAACAAAATGTAAAATATTATTGGGGTAAATGGCATCGACAGGAAGTCACTACAACGTTCCGTGCTAGGCCTACATAAGGGCGCGTGCTGAAAAGTAAAGCTCCCAATGTTTTTCTTTTTTTTGTGAAAGCTGTTAAAGCTTTTGAAATGAAACAAAGGTTGTTAGCATTCTACATCTTTATTCTTCATTTCTACATACCGGGTGATCAAAAAGTCAGTATAAATTTGAAAACTTAATAAACCACGGAATAATGTAGATAGAGAGGTAAAAATTGACACACATGCTTGGAATGACATGGGGTTTTATTAGAACCCAAAGAAAAGTATTGCTAGACGCGTGAAAGATCTCTTGCGCGCATCGTTTGGTGATCATCGTGTGCTCAGCCGCCACTTTCGTCATGTTTTGCCTGCCAGGTCCCCAGACCGCAGTCTGTGCGATTATTGGCTTTGGGGTTATCTGAAGTCGCAAGTGTATCGTGATCGACTGACGTCTCTAGGGATGCTGAAAGACAACATCCGACGCCAATGCCTCACCATAACTCCGGACATGCTTTACAGTGCTGCTCACTACATTATTCCTCGACTACAGCTGTTGTTGAGGAATGATGGTGGACATATTGAGCATTTCCTTTAAAGAACATCATCTTTGCTTTGTCTTACTTTGTTATGCTAATTATTGGTCTTCTGATCAGATGAAGGGCCATCCGTCGGACATTTTTTGACCGATTGTATTTTTTTTGTTCTAATACAACCCCCTTGTCATTCCAAGCATGTGTGTCAATTTGTACCTCTCTATCTACATTATTCCGTGATTTATTCAGTTTTCAAATTTATACTGACTTCTTGATCACCCGATATTTATTTTTCAACAGAGCCAGCCTGGCGACGAAAATATTTCTCCGAACGAGAGACGAGTTTGTTGATGCCGTCACTGTAGAATGTTGGACATTGCTGACGGATCCACAACCTTACCTCTGCTGTCACCGCTTCATCACTATCATAGTGAAGTCCTCGAAGTTGTTCTTTAAGGTTTGGGAACAGAAGAAAATCGGATGAAGTGAAGTTGGGATTGGATGGAGAATAATCGACGACAGTGAACCAAAGGCGACATATTGTTGCAGATATCGCAGCGCTCATGTATGGTCTGCCATTGTGATGCTGAAGCAGAGGGTGTTCTACGTGTGGACGAGCACACAGTTACGTAACACACTACCATGTAACACGCTACAATTTAAGTCTACAAGATTGCAACCCTCGCTGCTAGAGGACTGAAAATCTGTAGATGTGGAGAACAAAGATGCTGAATATTAATATCGTTTGTATAATTAAAAGCCTTAGGAGTTTTCACATGAAAAATTTTGACGCATAACTTTTGAGCACGCCCTCGTATCTCCCTGAGACAATGTAAGTCGTTCGCCATTTGAGTCGCTTTAACTGAGCAGTATCTCGGGAGATGAGGTACAGACCATAGAATGTCGAGTAAGTCATCGCCTTTACTTATCGCCTTACATGAACACACGGTTGCCATGAACATTTTTTACCAAAGACATCAAAGATTTATAAAGAAATATATTAAGCGTTATTCATATACTATTATTTTTTGACGAGTTAGACATTTCGCAGATAGGGTCCTATCTATTCAATAATGCTTCTCCAAAATACTGGCAAATAATGGCAATCAATCGTAATGACTGGAAACCAGTCCTGAACGTGTTGAAATGTTATGTTGCGTACTTCACAGTTTGTAGAAATGATAAAGACAGCAATTTCCAGTGACCGTAGCATCAGTGAGATGCTAAGTCTAACAATAACTTTTTTTCTGTCAAGCAAGAAGCAAGTACTGTGTTCTGATTCAATCACAAAATTTTCGGGACAATTTGGTTCTTGTTCTCGTTGTTGTTGTGGTCTTCAGTCCTGAGAATGGTTTGATGCAGCTCTCCATGCTGCTCTATCCTGTGCAAGCTTCTTCATCTCCCAGTACTTACTGCAACCTACATCCTTCTGAATCTGCTTAGTGTATTCATCTCTTGGTCTCCCTCTACCATTTTTACCCTCCACGCTGCCCTCCCATGCTGACTTTGTGATCCCCCGATGCCTTCTTCTTGTGAAGTTGTGCCACAAAACTCCCCTTCTCCCCAATTCTGTTCAATATCTCCTCATTAGTTATGTGAGATCACATTTAATCTTCAGCGTTCCTCTGTAGCACCACATTTCGAAAGCTTCTAATCTATTCTTGTCCAAACTATTTATCGTCCATGTTTCACTTCCATACATGGCTACACTCCATACAAATACTTTCAGAAACGACTTCCTGACACTGAAATCTATACTCGATGTTAACAAATTTCTCTTCTTCAGAAACCCTTTCCTTGCCATTTCCGGTCTACATTTTATATCCTCTCTACTTCGAACATTATCAGTTATTTTGCTCCCCAAAAAGCAAAACTCCTTTACTACTTTAAATGTCTCATTTCCTAATCTCATTCCCTCAGCATCAACCGACTTAACTCGACTACATTCCATTATCCTCGTTTTGCTTTTGTTGATGTTCATGTTATATCCTCCTTTCAAGACACTGTCCATTCCGTTCAAGTGCTCTTCCAAGTCCTATGGTGTTTCTGACAGCCTGCCGGTGTGGCCGAGCAGTTCTAGGCGCTTCAGTCTGGAACCGCGCGATCGCTACGGTCGCAGGTTCGAATCCTGCCTCGCGCATGGATGTGTGTGATGTCCTTAAGTTAGTTAGGTTTAAGTAGTTCTAAGTTCTAGGGGACTGATGACCTCAGAAGTTGATTCCCGTAGTGCTCAGAGCCATTTGAACCATTTCTCTCTGACAGCATTACAATGTCATCGGCGAACCTCAAAGTATCTATATCTCCTCCATGGATTTTAATTCCTACTCCGAATTTTTCTTCAGTTTCCTTTACTGCCCGCTCAATATACACATTGAATAACATCGTGGCTACAACCCTGTCTCACACCCTTCCCAACCACTGCTTCCCTTTCGTGCCCCTCGACTCTTATGACTGCCATCTGTTTTCTGTACCAATTGTAAATAGCCTTTCGCTCTCTGTATTTTACCCCTCCCATCTTCAGAATTTGAAAGAGAGTATTCCAGTGAACATTGTCAAAAAAAGTCCACAAATGCTAGGGACGTAGATTTGCCATTCATTAATATTTCTTCTAAAATAAGTCGAAAGGTCAGTATTGCCTCACGTGTTCCAACATTTCTACGGAATCCAAACTGATCTTCCCCGAGATTGGCGTCTACCAGTTTTTCCATTCGTCTGTAAAGAATTCGCGTCAGTATTTTGCAGCTGTGAGTTATTAAACTGATAGTTCGGTAATTTTCACATCTGTCAGCACCTGCAGCCTTCGGGATTGGAATTATTACATTCTTCTTGTAGTCTGATGGTATTTCGCCGGTCTCAAACATCTTGCTCACCAGATGTTAGAGTTTTGTCAGGACTGGCTCTCCCAAAGCTGTCAGTAGTTCTAATGGAATGTTGTCTACTCCTGCGGTCTTGTTTCGACTCAGGTGTTTCAGTGCTCTGTCAAACTCTTCACGCAGTATCATATCTCCAATTTCATCTTCATCTACATCCACTTCCATTTCCATAATACTGTCCTCAAGCACATCACCCTTGTAAATCTTCTCTATATACTCCTTCCACCTTTCTGCTTTCCCTTCTTTGCTTAGAAGTTGGTTACCAGCTGAGCTCTTGATATTCATACAAGTGGTTCTCTTTTCTCCAAATGTCTCTTTAATTTTCCGGTAGGCAGTATCTATCTTGCCCCTAGTGAGATAAGCCTCTACATCCTTACATTTATTCTCTAGCCATCCCTGGTTAGCCATTTTTCATTTCCTGTCGATCTCATTTTTGAGACGTTTGTATTCCTTTTTGCGTGCATTTACTGAATTTTTATATTTTCTCCTTCCATCAATTAAATTCAATATTTCTTCCGTTACCCAAGGGTTCCTACTAGCCCTCGTCTTTTTACCTACTTGATCCTGTGTTGCCTTCACTATTTCATCCCTTAAAGCTACCCATTCTTCTTCTATTGAATTTCTTTCCGCCATTCCTATCAATTGTTCCCTTATGCTCTCCCTGAAACTTTGTTCAACCTCTGGTTTAGTCAGTTTATCCAGGTCCCATCTCCCTAAATTCCCACCTTTTTGCAGTTTCTTCAGTTTTAATCTACAGTTCATAACCAATAGATTGTGGTCAGAGTCCACATCTGCCCCTGGAAATGTCTTACAATTTGAAACCTGGTTACTAAATCTCTGTCTTACCATTATATAATCTGTCTGAAACCTGGTAGTATCTCCAGGGCTATTCCATGTGTACTGCCTTCTTTCATGATTCTTGAACCAAGTGTTAGCTATGATTAAGTTCTGCTCTGTGCAAAATTCTACCACACGGCTTCCTCTTTCATTTCTTATCCCAATCTGTATTCACCTACTATGTTTCCTTCTCTCGCTTTTCCTACTCTCGAATTCCAGTCACCCATGACTATTAAATTTTCTTCTCCCTCCACTATCTGAATAATTTATCTTATTTCATCATACATCAATTGCTTCATCATCTGCAGAGCTAGTTAGCATATAAACTTGTACTACTGTAGTAGGCATGGGCTTCGTGTCTATCTTGGCCACGATAATGCGTTCACTATGCTGTTTGTAGTAGCTTACCCGCACTCCTATCTTTTTTATTCATTATTAAACCTACTCCTGCATTACCCCTATTTGATTTTGTATTTAGAACCCTGTATTCACCTAACCAAAAGTCTTGTTCCTCCTTATATCGAATTTCACTAATTCCCACTATATCTAACTTTTACCTATCCATTTCCTTTTTAAATTTTCTAACCTACCTGCCCGATTAAGGGATCTGACATTCCACGCTCTGATTCGTAGAACACCAGTTTTCTTTCTCCTGATAACGACGTCCTCTTGAGTAGTCCACGCCCGGAGATCCGTATGGTGGACTATTTTACCTCCGGAATATTTTGTCCAAGAGGACACCATCATCATTTAATCATACAGTAAAGCTGCATGCCCTCGGGAAAAATTACGGCTGTAGTTTCCCCTTGCTTTCAGCCGTTCGCAGTACCAGAACAGCAAAGCCATTTTGGTTAGTGTCACAAGGCCAGATCCGTCAATCATCCAGACAGTTGCCCCTGCAACTACTGAAAAGGCTGCTGCCCCTCTTCAGGAACCACACGTTTGTCCGGCCTCTCAACAGATACCCCTCCGTTATGGTTGCACCTACGGTACGGCCATCTGTATCGCTGAGGCACGCAAGCGTCCCCACAAACGGCGAGGTCCATGGTTCATTGGTTGGTCTTCAGAATGATGTTTTAACCACCTTCTTGCTTCCCACTCTTCAAGAGAAATGCGGGGTTGGCGATTGAATCTTTCAACATGATCAAGGGCCAGTTCATAGTGCACGGCCTGTGGGAGAGTGGTTACCCGACAACAGCATCTCTGTAATGGACTGACCTGCACAGAGTCTTGATCTGAATCTTATAGAACTCCTTTGGGATGTTTTGGAACGCCGATATCGTGCCAGGCCTCACTGACTGACATGGATACATCTCCTCAGTGCAGCACTCCTTAAAGAATTGGCTGCCATTCCCCAAGAAACCTTCCACCACCTGAGAGAGTGGAAGCTGTCAAGGCTAAGGGTGGGCCAGCACCATACTTAATTCCTTCATTACCGATGGAGGGCGCCACTAACTTGTAAGTCATTTTCAGCCAGATGTCCGAATACTTTTGATCACATGTGTATCTTGAAGTACTGTACATCCTACCCCTACAGGAACTCCTGTAGGGTTGTTAAAAACAGCAAAATATTATTTTGGTGTCTGACTAAGCAAAAACGTACTCAAGGATGATAGAGTTATGTGGTCTGTGCAGTGGGGCTTGCCTTGCAGTAAACAGTATTGCGTCAGTCACAGAAACAGTAGGGGAGAGTGACGTATTTGTAGGGTAGTGTACTTAGACACAAACGATGTTTCCTGGTCGGTCTTTCAATTTAATGACCGATTTAGAAACACATGAAGGAATCTTAACTGTAAACCGCCAGCTTCAGCTATTTATCCGTTCACTTCGTTGTAGTGGGACATGAGGCTGTGTCCTGTGTAGCATTTGTAAATATTGTGGGTTCTGCACGTTTAAGTTCTTACTGGAATTTGTAAATACTTCTCAGTTTGATTTCACTTACTAATTATTAGTGAGCGGAAGGGGAATAATGTAACACAGAGACTATTAAATACATTACTGACAAAATTCTTTCCCGAAAATTTTAAATTTGAATAGAGTACTTGTTGCAAGATGTATGAAAGCGATGCATGTTTGAACAGCTTTTCACATTTGAAAAACCTTATTTTTCAGGAACAATTTTTGTAATTTTAGAATAAGACTGCAGCACACACAAAGTGAATGATATCATTTTGAAATGAATCTGAAAATATATTAAACTTCTCTTACAGGACTGGCTACAGGTGAAAGTCTGGAAAAGTCCAATGGTACAAAACTGTCTCCTACTGCAGTTTACGTAAACTTTGTGACACAGTAACACAGAGTTCCTTCGTTAGAACGGTCACGCAGAGTCCAGAGAACAACCAGAGTGCTGAAATCGTCACCGTCCAAGCAGCGCACCATCTAAGACAAATTCTCGAGGGTGCGAGTGAGTGAGTGACGGAGTGTTGTTGGCCCTCGCCTCACCTTTCATGGTGAGCTGAAGCCAACGTGGTGAACTTAGGATCCCACACATTTCCCTGTTGTTTACTGTAGCGTTTTGGTGCCTTTAGCAACTAGGTGTATTCAGAATATCTCACAAGAAACGCCTTTGAGTGCCAGGTGGCATTTTCAGACTTCAGTAGGGCTCATTTGAAAGTGTTATTTCAACAGTTATAACAGGAAAATATTAGCTGCTAATGACTCATCATGGGCATCAATAGGGCGACAGAAAATGAGAGTCCAGGAGTTACAGGGATCAACCTTCTACGCGATGTATGTCTTTTTCTTCTCAAAATGGACGTCGTTCACATTCAAGAAATGTTCAAAACAAACCATTAGCTTGCATCATGAACGCCGAATGAAAAATGGCGCACCACATTGATCACAAAGGTTTGCACCATCAAGGGCGAGGGCACACTCCTTGGGAGTTACAAACCGTGTAGGCAGTACAGCTAAGTATCCACTCTTAAGGAAGCATATATAATCATATTGTTGTAAAGGGTTGATGAGGACTGATGGAATGTTGTGGGATGCAACCGAGTGCGAAACAGTCTCTCGTGAACCTTATCGTGAAACTGGCTACCCTTTAAGGCTCGGAAGAAATAAAATATCCACAGGCTGAATTTGTCCACTGGTTCCAGGTGGTGTGAACTGCAGTATCACACACTTCTCAGGACGGATGGTTTGCTCTAAAATGGTATGATTTTTATACGCAGAGCAGGAATCAAGCAAAAGCAAGTAATTTGGCCTGCTGTTGGTCAAAACAAGTTCTTATACCATAGCTGTAGTTATCGTAAGCCCATTTTTCTACTCTATCTCGTCATGACGTAATTATTCCCTAGTGCCCTTGCAAGATCACGCACACCAGAAATAATCGTAGAGGCAGAGCAAATATAACTTCTCGCAGCAAAAGAAATAACTTTTCAGGCAATTTCCATCTAGGTTAAAAGTGAGCAAAATTCTACACGAATGCGTTAAGTAAGTGATGTTAGTGGATCTTGATTGGACTCTCTTCGTACCTTTGATGTCCAGTGTTACTTTTATGTGCATTTCCTCTTCAAATCACCCAGCGATTTGGCCCAATGGTTAGCATACTGGAATCGCATTCGGGAGGACGGCGGTTCAAACCCCCGCGTCCGGCCATCCTGATTTAAGTTTTCCTTGATTTCCCTTAATCGCTTCAGGCAAATGCTGGGTTGTTTCCTTTGAAAGGGCACATCGTTCCCCATGCATTCACAATCCGACGAACCGATCACCTTTGCTGTTTGGTCCCCTATCCCAAATCAACCAACCAACCTCTTCCAGTCCCGACTGGTCCGAGTTGAAAACAAATTCCGTACTGAACGATAGCATAAGATTGTTTATCACATCTACAAATTTTCAGGCTGATTCCGCAGTTTTCGCTGTGCATCGTCAAGTTGACGCTTTGTTTGAAATTTCGTTATATTACGTCTTCCACTTCTGTTGGACGGTTGGAAGATATGTAACCATCCACTGCTCCGTTGAAATCACCGTAATCTGTGTCGCACACAATCTGATTCACTATTATGCACATACCGTACACTGTGTCGAACATCCTCGAAACACGCAAACACCAGTTTTTGTAACAAGTGCGCCTTGTACTCCCTTGAATATACATAGATTTTCTCGTGCACTACACAGTCATATTGATGCAGACGTATTCTAAATATGTTCAAAATAGCTTTTTTACTATGCAGCAGGTGATCTTAGATGTATATAATTACGTTTAGTATCCGCTATTTGGGTACCGATTGCCCTTTACTAATTTTCACTAGAGACGGGATTTGTGGCTCCCTGTCTGACAAGGATGATGAACTACATGGCTCGACACCTGTTTCAATATCACTCTCACTTGTTAATCACATATGATCATCACTGTACTTCTCAACCACACCATCCGCACGAGCGTATGAGATACCACACAGTCCACTGACTCAGCTGACAGGAACGGTAATATTTCATCTGCCACTTCTTTCTCACTCTGCGATATTTCTTGGGCTCCTTACTGACGAAATGTCGAGTTCTGTGACTGATGATTGGGATATAATGCCATGTTTTCTTTGTTTATTGTTGTCATTCCTCTGCTTTGCACAACACCACTAGCTCTATAGCACTGTTGTTACTCATCGACTAAGCATTCAGCTACGCTTCTAGCCTCATGCTTTGTTCACCACTGAATGCTCCCAGTCACGCCCGCCTTCTGCTGCCATTATCAGCCTACACGGTGGTTGCGTGGTAGATGATATGTGGGTTGTGGAATGCCGAAAATATCACTGGATATTGGGACCCTGTCGCCCTGAATAGACATCCGTGGTTGGCGCAATAATAACTATTTTCTTAAAAACAGTGTTCATTTCCTTCTCAGAGACTATTTGTACGTCTGAATGTATGATCTAAGCATAATAACTGATGCGCTATCATCCAAATTATAACTGTCTGCATCAACAGTTTACTTATGGGGCTACGGCCAAAACTCCTTAATAGATGGTGCTTGAAACGTACCGTATGTAACTAACTTTATTTTCCTAGTAATATTTGATGATACGAGTCTTCGTATGAAATCAGAAGATCCTCTACTAAGCTCTTCTTATTTTATGTAATTAAGCAAACCGTAGCTGTAGAGCTCCTGTTTCGAAAACAAATACTTCATCAACTATCCGCAAACGGAACTCTCCTTCAAACACAATGGAAAAGATCAAAGACAACAAGAGTGTTTATTTTTCACGAGACTATCGCTATTCTTACAAAGGAACTGTTTCCGTTTCCGCCCTCTTTTGTGGAACAGTTGCGCACGTCTGAAACAATATTTAGTCTGTACTATTGAAACATCCCCTTAGAAAAAAATTGTAAATGACAGTGCTGGAAAACCTGTACGTTATTTGATTTTCAAACAGCTGAGCAAAACTTAACGTACTCAGACATTTCTCTCTTTGCTTATTCGGATCAACACTAAACTGACACACAATATTTTTTGTGCATTGCAATCTGACTTTCAATAATCCCTACAAAAAAATGGCCCTGACTAACAATAACCTATACCTTTCATCAATCACTTACTTCACAAAAATCTTTGTTACTCGAACTACTGCAATACAGCGAGCACCAATACTGCCAGCTAAATAAAAGATTCTAATTACCGAAGGCACTAACTACTGATAGACACAGTTAGAGTTTGGTAGAGAACAAACAATGTATTTACCTTAATAGTGTTCAAAAGTCGTTCATGACAAATTTCCTTTTTCTGACGGACACACGTCCAGATCGTCCGCTCTCATAACTCTGCCATCTCTCTCCCCACATCCACCACTGCTGGCGGCTCACCTCCAACTGCGCAACGCTACCCGCTATTCACATCCAACTGCCAACACTACAATAGCAAATATTCCACCAATGCAAACCAGCCATACACTGCACACAGCACAGTCAGTGATTTTCATACAGAGCGCTACGTGGCGTTACCAACATAAAAACCTAAACAGCCCACTTACACTATGTATTGGTTACAATTAAAAGCCGTTACTTCTACCTTACCATTTTTCCAAGAGGGGCTGGGCCGTGGCCACTTCTGTCGTGTTCAGGAGAATTACGGTCACACTACTGCCCGTTTTTTTATGTTGTAACAGACTAGTTCTGGTTGGAGGTGAATGTGGTTGCTGTAAAGTCGTGTACGTAAGAGCGAAGCTACTCGAATGGAGAAAAGACCTCAAGCTTTCACCAGTGTTCGCTATTTTGATAGTAGTATGTGTTCATGACCGAACCATCAGTGGTTTATAATTACGGTTCTCGTCAAAAGAAATTAGAAAGAATGCAACGACTACTTCAATAGACACATGCGTTCACTACTGAATACTCAATGGATGGGAAATAAAATAACTGTAAAAGCGGTGTATCTAGGAGAAAAAAGCGGATTAGAATCATAGTGAATAGGCAGGTAGAATGTAGACCTACTTTATATACGAAATATTCTGATTTTAAATTCCGTAGCGGAAGTAACTACACCACACTATCGAACGAATTGCGTCTTACTATTCCATTGGGTAAACAAGTTCAGCTTTCGTGACAAGAAGCTGAAAATTTTCCAAACATCGTCCTGCGATACCTCATACAATGTAGCTAACACCCCTGATTCATGATAGCGATGCATGTTGACCGTTAAGAGTGAGCGAGTTACTGTACACACACCCCACGGTACTCCATACATTCTCAATATAAGAGCTGGCAAAGCTGGTTTACGGCATCATGGAGCGGCCTCTTTGTTGCAAATGAACGTGATGTACTGTCTTTCTGTGATCCTTCTGAATGGATTGTGCTCTGAGTTTTCTATTGCTCAGTTAAACGGTGGTGAATTGTCAAGTACGTGTCACAAAAAACCAACAAGAGAGGTTCCTCCAGCCGGACTATAAATCAAGAACGTCTTCCTGCTACCTGTCGCTCTGAGCGCTGTCGTTTCCGACCGCGAAATGAGCGGTAATCAACGCCCCACGAAAAGGGGTGATTTCATTAACACGCTTTATGCCATTCCATGAGGCCTTTTCTAATCGCTTCCGAACGGTGGTCGGTGTATCTTAAATCTTTTCTCCGGCCATGCATATGAAAAACGCTTGATTTCAACATTCTGATCTCCGTTGCCGAGGTGTCAAAAGAAGATGCGGCATGCGGCTAGGAGGGGGTGTGATGACATTCCCATGTGTGACACGTCCACGGTCGTGTTGGGCTGAATTGTGGTCAAAGTCGGTGACAATGTGACCCCATTAACCCACATTACACGTCACACGAAACTTTGGGGTGTTGGAGCGTCGTCGAGCCAGAGGATGAGGTCGAGGCAGCATTTTTGCACCATCACAGAGGGAGGCTGTGTGCACCATTTAGCCCAAGACAATGGAAGACAGTTCCGAGGTTTCTGAAACGTGATCCTTTGATTCTGTTGGGCAGTGTACTTAGTGTGTTTAACTTCGCCTCAATGTGCCTGCCAGCACTCTTTGCCTCATACTGTAATCTCCGTCCACTACTAACCTGTGAAAGAAAATTACTTGAAATGGATATTAATGTGTGAGCCGTGGTAAAAATTCCTGTTTTGAAAAGCGCGCCGCAGCCCGTAGTGTGAAGCACTCGTCCTTCGTTTCTGGCAGTGGCGCCGCTGTGGCAATCGCAGCGATGGTGTCTCCCTCTGGTGAAAAGGGGAAAGGTTGCCTGTTCACGCGCATTGAAGGGGCGCTATAAGCTCGCCAGTAGCAGCTGGTCAGTCGGAGTGAGGCTGGGTCAGTCTCTCGCCACCAGTTGCTGGTCTGTCTCTCGTTCCGATTTGTGCGGCAGTTAGTGTCTGTCTGTTGTCGGAGTGCTAGTAGGTCTGTAGTTTGGATCAAACTTTTAAGCCAGCAAATGAGAGTCTTGCCATTCCGCCAGTAACGGAACTCAGCTAGTGGTCGCCCGGTCCGGTCCGAGTTCCTGCATCTTAGTCTGCGCGTTAGGCTGCAAGTCTGCTCGAGTTGCTCGGGCAACGGTCATTGGCGGTTTGATCGATCGGTTGGTCGGTCGCGATCCCCACGTGAGTCCAGTGGGCCGCGCCGTATAGAAATGGGTAGTGGCTTCGCGGTCGAAAAGAGAGCGTTGGGGGTACTGCGCCAGGTCATCGCCAGAAATCGCAGTTTATTAGTAGTTAAGTGATTGGAGATATGTTTCATTTACTTGTTAAATTCTACTTGTTTTCTTGGTGAGGTCACCAGCTGCTTTGTTTTGGGGTCGTCCCACCATTGTTCTCCGTTTGCACACCCGCGGAAGGTGGTTATTTATGAATTTGGTGGTCCGTTTTTCCCTTGTGGAGTAGGGGCGGGTTAGAGCAATCTGCGGTTCGGGTTGTTCAGTAATCCCCTGCCAATCTGCCATACGTTAATAGCTGCCTCTGTAATGTTTGTCGGATTCGGTGTTAACGAATTTATTGCTTAAGGTGTAAAGGCCGAATTCCTGACATATATTTTTATCTTGCCTATCATCTTGAGAGGCAGTATATTTGTAATGTAGAGCATGTTTGTACATTTTATGTAAGATTGCATTTCATGGGTTTTTATTTAAATGGTCATTTTAGTAAATAAAGTTGCCACCCTTCCACCGTAAGAGTTTTCTTTTAAAAACAAGTGGCACTTTCGGTGGCAAGTAGCTTTTTTTAATGTGAGTGTTTTGTACCATTTCCATCCCTCCTACGGGGTGCATAGTTTATGTGTTTGTGTGAGTTGTTAAAATTTTTTAGTTTAAAGCAATTGGCGTGTTGTAGATTTGCACCAGGGTAGTCTTTCAGAGATTGTTGTGAGCGGTCGTGACTACGGCCGTGTTTAGAGGGAGCGGTAAAGTTCTCAGCCCGAATGCTTATAATGTCAAAAAAAAAAAAAATTATTTCTGCCTCTGAATAAATCGTAACTTGATATTTAGAGGGTTCTTGCTGATTATAATTTTAAATTTAAATCTGTTTCTAAAAAAAAAAAAAAAAAAAAAAAAAAAAAGGAAAAAGTTTTTAGGAATAAAGTTTCGATTTTTTAGAAAGAAATTTCATTTGTTTCCATCGGTTACCCACTGGCAACTACTTCTACGCTCACATAGTGTGATTAAATGTGTTAATGTTCTTGATGAATCACTAGTAAATAAAGTAAATTCTTAAGAAAAATTTTTGAAATTCACGGTTCAATGTGCAAATCCTTACGATGTGTGTGGAGCTCACTGATCAAATTTTCTTTGCGTAGTTTTATCCTTAGGAGAGGAACTAGGACCAATTATCATTTAACATGATTTGGCACTCTGAGCCAAGTACGTGATGTTAATGACAGTATTTGTCCAACAAATGGCTGTCAGCTATTCAAAGTCCTTGTTAGAATGTGAAAGTGAGTTCTGCCATAGAGCGGGGACATGTTTTAAACTGACCAGTGAAATGACCAATATCAGCTCCTGACGATGGTAAGGACCAACGGTAAAAAAATAAATTTTGCGATGATGTGGAAATCGCGAGATGAAGATGTCGGCCGCCAGTCCTCATGAGGGTATGAGACGAATTGTGAGTTCTGTGGGGCGAAGCTGATGTCGTAAGATCAATGAGTGTATCAAATAGCTAGTGAGTGATCCTCAGCGACCCATGAAATTCTTCTGCTAGTACGATATTGTAGCACCTGTGTTGTTAAGACGGACGATGCAATGTTCATTCTGACATGTATATGTTACTGCAAAAGTAAGATGACTGGTAAATCCTACAATTAACTGGTGAAACATAAGACTTACCATCACAGTGTGGTAAAAGTCCGAAATTTCTTATTACATGCACAGACTACGAACTTTTACCAAGAGACGTGGGTAAATCTTAGGACATACCCATACCAACTGGTAAAACCGTATTCATTAAAAAAATCAGCTTAACAATAAATTGAAATAGTTTCTATTTATTGTAAATTTACATATTTTAAACATTCTTGCATCCCAATGTGATTATAATTAGCAATACTCCATATCAGTGAAATATGTAAAAAATGTTACCTTGTGAACGTTAATGTTTGTTACAACAAGGCTGACTATTGTCGCATTTCGAATTACATAATATGGAAGACGATTTACACAAGAATTTTTTAGATGAGCACTTTTTTAAGAAATTGTACTTTATTAACCCTCGTCCCCCAACGAAAGATTGTTTGGCAACCATTTCCTGTAGCCTAATTTCTTCTCTTGCTACTTCTTCGACGCTGATAAAATTTTCCCTTCACAATGTAAATTGGTTCCTAGTGTACGATGACTTCGGTTTACCTGCTTTCGTACCAAGTTGATAAAATTCGTCGTCCGGAATATTTATAACTACTGCTATTATTGATTGCATCAGTTTTTGCCTTGTCTACATCCGGTACCTTAAGTCTCACATTCTGTCCAACTGAAGGTTTCGGAATTTTGCTACATGAGGCTGCTTTCGTTTTCTTTACTTGCAATTGAAGACCTTCTTCGGCAGCTTCTCGGATCCGTTTCACTTTATTAACACTGTTGAAAGCTTTCAGCGTCTCGTGACAACCATCAGCTGGTGCCGGGGTCACGTCGTTAACTGTCATCAAATTCTGTGTCTCTGGTGCTTCCTCACCTGCTGCAGCCATCCTTTCGACCTCTGTGCCTAATGTTCCAGTACTTCATCCACTGGCATCAATTCCTTGACCGTCATTTTCAATTACCTGTGAGCCAGTGGAAGTCCTGCTTAACATTGTTTCCAATGTTGTTTAGACAAGTGTAATGTGCTGCGAATACACAGAAAGAAAGATCCCTTATCATTTAGCTAGAATATAGCAGGTCAGCAACTGGAAGCAGTTAATTCCAAAAATTATCTGGGAGTACGCATTAGGAGTGATTTAAAATGTAATTATCATATAAAGCTGATCGTCGGTAAAGCAGAGGCCAGACTGAGATTCATTGGAAGAATCCTATGGAAATGCAGTCCGAAAACAAAGGAAATAGTTTACAGTACGCTTGTTCGCCCACTGCTTGAATACTGCTCAGCAGTGTGGGAGCCATACCAGATAGGGTTCATAGAAGAGATAGAGGAGATCCAACGGAGAACAGCGCGCTTCGTTACAGGATCATTTAGTAATCGCGAAAGCGTTACGGATATGATAGATAAACTCCAGTGGAAGACTCTGCAGGAGAGACGCTCAGTAGCTCGGTATGGGCTTTTGTTGAAGTTTAGAGAACATATCTTCACCGAGGAGTCAAGCAGTATATTGCTCCCTCCTACGTATATCTCGCGGGGAGACCGGGAGGATAAAATCAGAGAGATTAGAGCCCACACAGAGGCATACCGACAATCCTTCTTTCCACCAACAATACGAGACTGGAATAGAAGGGAGAACCGATAGAAGTACTCAAGGTACCCTCCGCCACACACAGTCGGGTGTCTTGCGGAGTATGGATGTAGATGTAGATATAGAAGTCTTCTTCAGTGTTTATATTTTTACTAAATCACGTGGAACTACTGAGTCGCAATGCTTGTTTTCATTGGAACCCAAAACATGGCTTCGTATGGTGAACATCTGATCCCTTCCTGATAAGCCATGTTTCTCATTGCTTGGAAAAACGTCAGCCCTTCAGACCATTTTGAAGTTTCATTCGTTTCCATCCAAGTTGATAACATATTTTCGATATCCTTCTTTGCTCTTTCGACTGATCCCTGAGACTGACTGTGCCTCGGCTTCCTGTGGACTATCTTTGTATCACTCCACAACGCATATACGAGAACTTTGTATGGCTTGGTTACAAAACTCTCCACCATTATCTGAATGAGCCGGCCAGTGTGGCCGAGCGGTTCTAGGCGCTTCAGTCTGGATCCGCGCGACCGCTACAGTCGCAGGTTCGAATCCTGCCTCGGGCATGGGTGTGTGTGATGTCCTTAGGTTATTTAGGTGTAAGTAGTTCTAAGTTCTAGTGGACTGATGATCTAAGATGTTAAGTCTCATAGTCCTCAGAGCCATTATCAGGATGAAGGATACTTGGGGCACCAAAGGTGGTAAAAATGTCCAAAAGATCATGTGTTACTTCATCAGCCCTTTTCGAAGTTAGGAGGCGGAGGATAACAAATTTTGTCAAACGATCGTATACAAGTATAAATTTCGACTTACTGCCTGGGTTTGCCCGTATGTCGATTAAGTCAATTTAGCGTCATGAATTCATTTCGCTGTGCATGATAGGTTTCATTACAACACCCCTTTTTGATTTTTCTGACATGGTTCATATAATCTCAATCAAGTAACGACTGATTCAACAATCACATTCTTGTACTTGCAATTCAGTTCCGCAATCATCGGTGTTCGGCCGCTATGGCCTATAGCTATGTGGGTCTCATTTAGTATGTTAAACAGTTAATCAAAACGAACTTAATAACGAATTTCTTCTTTTCTAGCAGACACCGGGCTATGAGTTTCTCTTCACCTCCGATGTTGAGAATATCATATCGCTTCAAACGTCTGTAGTGAACAGACTTTTTTGGAAATAATTTTTCAATTTTTAGTTCACTTAACGTAATTTCATATTGCTCAGCGGCTACAGAAAAATTGTTTTCCTTCTTCTTATTCACTGATTCACCTAAAAGTTCGTAAACTTTGTTACGCACAGCATCATTCATTCTGCAGCAAAGCTGCAGAAGAAACACCACTAAGACGAGTCGCAAAAATTACCGTACGCACGATGCTCGACACTCAATGAAACTACGTAGCGGTGAGCAGACTGAGAACTCATAATTTCCAACAAAGAAACTTATTTGAACACAGAATTGGCAACAATGAAATTTGTCTGAACCTACACGATGGAGGCGGGAGTTTTCGATCCAGCTGTTACCAGTTAGCGTTGCTAAATCCTAAGATTTCCCAATGTCTCTTGGTAGAATTTCGAAATCTATGCATATAATGTGAAAATTCGGACTTTTTCCACACCGTGATGGTAAATCTTAGGTTTCACCGGCTAATTCCTTACTTCTACAGTAACATATACATGTCCCAAGGAAAATTGCATCGCTCTTATTAACAACGCAGGCAGTTAACCACCGATACCGGGCA
This sequence comes from Schistocerca americana, assembly GCF_021461395.2. Classification (NCBI taxonomy): domain Eukaryota; kingdom Metazoa; phylum Arthropoda; class Insecta; order Orthoptera; family Acrididae; genus Schistocerca; species Schistocerca americana. The sequence continues at coordinate 318,767,720 of NC_060123.1, forward strand.
ACGACTCTCAGTTAATATGTCCTCCCCTGTAAGGTATTTGCAGAACGTTTGTACGAGTACAGGTTGTGCTGCAAGAACGGCAACATGTGGTAGTTTGAGTTAGGCTATGTGTCGTACATGTATATTCAAAGCGGTCAAGGCGACCGCTGGTATAAAGCTGAAAATCCGAATTCAAGTCCCGATACGGTACAAATTTCCATCATCATCATTCACTTCTACACCTGATGGTTGTTTGTATTAGCAACTGCGAACACATTTCATGTATTCTGCTAGTGTGGAAAGCTTTTAAGGAATTGGTAAGTGTATTCACATACACATTTGAGGAATTTTCACGACTCATTTTCCGGTTTTCTGGTTAAGTTCAAAAATGGTTCAAATGGCTCTGAGCACTAACATCTGAGGTCATCAGTCCCCTAGAACTTAGAACTACTTAAAACTTAACTAACCCAAGGACATCACACACATCCATGCCGGAGGCAGGATTCGAACCTGCGACCGTAGCGGTCGCGCGGTTCCAGACTGAAGCGCCTAGAACCGCTCGGCCACTCTGGCCGGCTTTCTGGGCAAGTGTTGTAGTTGATTGAGAGTGCTAGCGATCAGTTGGAAGACGCTTCATACCAGGCAGCACTAGTTAGCTGATGGTAGGGGTCAAAGGGATAGTTGAACTTCTCGAGGTTTAACTGAAGGCAATAAATTGTGTCGGTTTCCGAGAGAGAGTGGTGTTTCTGTGTGATTCATTCCTATCGACCTTAAACTGTTATTCTGTTCTGTGACTGAGATTTTCGACGGAAGTTGCCAGGAACCAGCTGGAGTCGCTGTATTGATTGTCAACGATGTGTATTTTCCAGTATAGGTTCTGGACCTCAGCATCTCTATAAATGTAGTCATCTTCAGGCCATTAGTCAATGGTTTGAAAGCAATGACATATCAAAAGCCATGTATTGGGAAACGTCTTCCATGTTAATGTTAGATGAGCCGCAAGTCGCTGGCAAGCTACAAAGACTGTACCGTTCCCCCTACACGGAAGTCACACATGTGATTGCGTTTCATGGCCATATCTGTATGTTATTCTTACGTGAGGGACAGTATAGGGACAGTATAGGGACTGCGCAATTAGGATAGGAGTTGACTTGGCCATGAGGACAGTCAGGCGAAGCTTTACTTTTCTTCTGATGACTGCTCGGTATGGTCATATACTGCCCTTCATGTGGACTGTGCGAGCATCCGACATCGTTCATTTTGTTTAGACGCTTTGGTCATGTTTATGGCTGAGGTGGTTATTTATAGCCCGGAAAACAGGATTTCATGGCGAGAGAGCTACTTGCTAGCGAGCTTTGGAATGATAGTTCTTTACATGATATTCGGCTCTACTGTCATGGTTTCCATGTGACAAAGGTAGAACCTGTTTATTAAGATCGAGATTTTGTACAATGCACGATGATAAATATTTGTCACCCACTGAATTATCTGTGGCTGTATGTCATGTTTCACATCACTTTCCCAGTAATTCACTATGAAATGGGAGTTTATTGTCGGGAATCTTCACCTGAGGAAGTTCGGCCGCCGAATTGGAAGTCTTTTCAGGTGACGCCACACTGAGCGACTTGCGTGTCGATGATGATGAAAAAATGATGAGGACAACGCAACGCTCAGTCCCCGAACGGAGAAAATCTTCAACTCCGCCCGCAATCGAAGCCGGGTCCGACGCTCACACGTTCTGACCACTTAGCTAAGGGGGATAACAGTCCCTATTATTAATGCAGAATGGAAATATATGGTGTTCGTTTTTCTTCTGTTCTTATAATATGTGACATTATGTTACAACGTGTGGCCTTCCAGCACTTATTGAAAGATATCTGTCTACTACTGGTTATCGAATTTAATTTATGTTGAGCTTTATCTCTTAGTGGAATATTTTGCTTATTCTCATTTATTTGAAGTTCATTTCTTAACTGTGTAACATATCCTGTGGGTATTGGCGGACAAATTCACTATTTCTTTGAATGAGCACACCCTCAAACGAAGGTTTCACTATATTGTTGCTTATTTCATTACAACCCAGGTTACGGTCTTTTATGCCATTTTCAAGTGATTGACTTTATTTCATCAACATATATTGCAGGCTATCAAGTTCAAAATTATGAGCTTGATGTCCTGCAATATATGTTAATGACATAAACTCAGTCACTTGAAAATAGCATAAAAGGCTGGATCCTGGGTCGTAATTAAACAAACAACAATAGAGTCAAATGGCGGCGCGTTCATTTAAAAATTAATCTATGATTGTTGCTCAGCAACATCTAAAAGGTTCACTATCTTAGTTCATAAATCAAGCCTTACCAACATTCAAATTTAATTTCTATTTAAAGTCGGGCCAAGTACTTTATGCATCAATAGCATTTAAATGTGTGAGAATTGGACAAAGCTTACAAAGTAGAAGAGCTAACGTTTCTTTAAAACATCATGAAGCAAATTTATTTTTAAATCCAACAAAAGGCAAAATCCATGGCAATGAATGCTCTACAGAAGGCAATAATCTCCACTCATAATTATTTTAACAAAAAAATTGAACTACGCGAAATGTACTCCTTCTTATTCCAAATATAAGAAGGAATCATTACATCCTAATGTGAGGGTGGGGAAGGATACACGTGTATTTGTAAGAAAAATGATTAAATGTGGGTTCAAATACTTCATTATTGACGTACAAAATAGATTCAGCAAGAGAAAAGCTACTACACCATCGTTTCTATTTAAACTACTGCAGACTGTGAAGAGAAGCAAGTCATCACAATGAACAGGCACGAAAGCCACGATGATAGGTCAAATTGAGAAAATTAGTAATTAATGAAATTCTTCTACGCGTATTGATATTCATTCTGCATCAGAGAAAGAGGGCAATCGATTACAGCACGCCTCAACATAACCTGATGCGCTCGTGAGCGGGCAGGAACAGTCATGTAAGAAAATCACAAAAAGACGTTACATTGGAAATCAAAGAAACAGAGAAAATTTAACAACACGAATGGGTATTCATTATACGAATAAGATTTAGCTCAGTTCAATGATAAATGCGAATTGGTGCCTCAAAGTAATCTAGTGAAGACTTCAAAGAACGGTTATAAACATGTGAAGCACAAAACCTGACACCTTAGTCAAAAAACCTACATCTTAATAAAAATCACCTGCGTTCTAGACAATAACTAAAGGTGGGAACACTTATGAAGGATTACGCAGACAAAATACATCGGTCCTGTTACAGTACCTCACGAAAACTTGGCCGAAACAAAGACTCAACTGCAAAGCCTGCTATACCTCGGGAAATTTTGAATTCGAAAACCACTCTAATTTATCTGAAACGTTGAGGATGAAAGAACTCGATAAAACATCTGTCTAAGCATTTGTCTTACCGTTCCATGCGATAACCAAACGATCTATAGAACCAAATTCAAAACGTAAATTTCGTTCCATTACTAGAAGCCAGAAATCTAACCATGAAACAGAATTAAAAAGTGTACCAGTACCATCCCACATCTTAGAGTGTCTACGAGAGACACAAACTGACTTTCCAAGAGCTAGAACAAGATTGTTCTTGACGTCAATTGACCAGCAATCGCCCGTTCTGGAAGCCAGAGAGGTGGTGAGTGTTGAGACAAAGCCCCATGAAGGTCTGCTTTTTTTTGGGGGGGGGGGGGTTGGGCGAGGGGAGATCTGTATGAGAGTCTGCTGTCCAATACCTTTCCTACAACATCATCGGCACCGTAAAGAGGACAACAGGTTTTGGCAGCCGAGTATTGTCGTTGGATGATGATGGCTTCATCATTCGTTCAGATTTCTTTTTATTTAGTCAGCTCCTGCGGCAGCCTAGCTGGAGCTGTAATATTCAGCAAATTCAGCCTTCAGAGGCGCTGGCTACTTTCCTCCGTTTCATCAGCTTCATGAATAAGCGCTCTTTCGTTCTGAATATTTGTTACTGTTGTAAGAGGTCCATGACTAAGGAATTTATTGCTAGCGCACTCGAACGGATGTAACTTCGATGGATTGCTCCAGCGCTGCCTGCGATATTTCAGCTACAATAGCATCGCAGACCAGAGAGCAGTGTCGGCAGCAGTAGTAGTAGCAGCTCGCAGTCGGCCGCTTAGGTCAGTTGTCTAGTTACACTCCTGGAAATTGAAATAAGAACACCGTGAATTCATTGTCCCAGGAAGGGGAAACTTTATTGACACATTCCTGGGGTCAGATACATCACATGATCACACTGACAGAACCACAGGCACATAGACACAGGCAACAGAGCATGCACAATGTCGGCACTAGTACAGTGTATATCCACCTTTCGCAGCAATGCAGGCTGCTATTCTCCCATGGAGACGATCGTAGAGATGCTGGATGTAGTCCTGTGGAACGGCTTGCCATGCCATTTCCACCTGGCGCCTCAGTTGGACCAGCGTTCGTGCTGGACGTGCAGACCGCGTGAGACGACGCTTCATTCAGTCCCAAACATGCTCAATGGGGGACAGATCCGGAGATCTTGCTGGCCGGGGTAGTTGACTTACACCTTCTAGAGCACGTTGGGTGGCACGGGATACATGCGGACGTGCATTGTCCTGTTGGAACAGCAAGTTCCCTTGCCGGTCTAGGAATGGTAGAACGATGGGTTCGATGACGGTTTGGATGTACCGTGCACTATTCAGTGTCCCCTCGACGATCACCAGTGGTGTACGGCCAGTGTAGGAGATCGCTCCCCACACCATGATGCCGGGTGTTGGCCCTGTGTGCCTCGGTCGTATGCAGTCCTGATTGTGGCGCCAAACACGCATACGACCATCATTGGCACCAAGGCAGAAGCGACTCTCATCGCCGAAGACGACACGTCTCCATTCGTCCCTCCATTCACGCCTGTCGCGACACCACTGGAGGCGGGCTGCACGATGTTGGGGCGTGAGCGGAAGACGGCCTAACGGTGTGCGGGACCGTAGTCCAGCTTCATGGAGACGGTTGCGAATGGTCCTCGCCGATACCCCAGGAGCAACAGTGTCCCTAATTTGCTGGAAAGTGGCGGTGCGGTCCCCTACGGCACTGCGTAGGATCGTACGGTCTTGGCGTGCATCCATGCGTCGCTGCGGTCCGGTCCCAGGTCGACGGGCACGTGCACCTTCCGCCGACCACTGGCGACAACATCGATGTACTGTGGAGACCTCACGCCCCACGTGTTGAGCAATTCGGCGGTACGTCCACCCGGCCTCCCGCATGCCCACTATACGCCCTCGCTCAAAGTCCGTCAACTGCACATACGGTTCACGTCCACGCTGTCGCGGCATGCTACCAGTGTTAAAGACTGCGATGGAGCTCCGTATGCCACGGCAAACTGGCTGACACTGACGGCGGCGGTGCACAAATGCTGCGCAGCTAGCGCCATTCGACGGCCAACACCGCGGTTCCTGGTGTGTCCGCTGTGCCGTGCGTGTGATCATTGCTTGTACAGCCCTCTCGCAGTGTCTGGATCAAGTATGGTGGGTCTGACACACCGGTGTTAATGTGCTCCTTTTTCCATTTCCAGGAGTGTATATAACTCACAGACAGCACTTATATCCCATATGAAATTACCAAGGCCGGTCGTGGAGAACGATGGCGGTGTCTGAGCGATGTAGTATAAGGTAAAAGCAAAAATATTATTATTATTTATTGCCGCGCGCATACGTAATTTACAACAACTCATTTTATACTATTGTTATATCAAAGTCACATTTTATACTATTGTTATATCAAAGTCACATGTGAATATTTTTCAATAATTTTTCAATAATAATTTTTCTTATAAAGGTAACTTTGGATAGTCATTCATCTGAATTTAAAGTTTTTTACTAATTTCTCCAATCCATAGTCATACCAATTATCGTAAAGAAAAATCATTTTTTTATACATAACAAAATCTAGTGGCCAGCATTGCACTGGGCTGTGCCAGAAAAATATCTTATAGGAGCAGATCTATACGCGTTATCCGGCGGCATAATTGAGGTAAGAATTTTCAGTTTATTCAGAATGACTTTTCAGGGCCATGACGCAGCATTGCTGACGTCCAAATTTACCAGTTTAGGTTCAAAGTCACTTAATTATGGAAAGGTTATATATGAGTCACAATTTTATTGAGAGGTTAGTCACCATTTTTTATTGTGAGGTTACGGAATTAAACTGTTGGTAGGTTACATTGCGAAACGATGCCTGAATTTAAGGTGGTACTCACTTCCCCCTGTATGATGTGTTACTGGACGAAGCAGGAGCAGTTCATCAATTCTAATGTAGCAGTGGTGCAACAGTATCGCAAGCAATCTCTCTACAAGTTAGAATGTATTCAAACATTAGCACTGAATTAGAAAGATCAATTCTTTTGGTCACATTTCTTCATTACTTACACATGTGCACGCACGTGCGCCAATCTACCGAACATTTTCATGGTTAGAAGTTAAATGACAATGTCGTTCATTCGTGGTTCAAAATTTGTTTCAAGAAAGCGATTACTTTTAGAGTATACATACTGAAATCATGCCAGTTATGTACTCAGTTCAAATTTAAATAGGAACTAGGAGATTTTTAAAGAGTACCCCCAATGTGAAACTAGAGAAACTTGTTTGAGTGTGAAAGTACACAGAATTAATCCGTTTCCGCCTTTAAGCGATTCCAAGGAAATCTGTGGAGTACCATATCATGTGTTTTTGTCGCCATGATTTCGACGTGATTCAGCAGATGCTCTGAGCACGAGAGGGAAGGAACATATCATTCCCGTGATGCGATTGGGTGTGGCAGAAGGTCCACAGGTGCAAGGCACATTCGAGTCGATGGGCATCACCCCTACGAAAACACCTTTGCTTTTCGAATCTGGGCGTGTGGGGGCTTACGGCACCACAGAACGTCAGAACACACCGCGAATTTGTCAAGGGGCCGGGTGTGCAACAAATCAAGAAGTACTTCCTGATCCTGACGACAGTGAGGACGCCACACGGCTCAACGAGACAGAAAAATCGTTGGAGGGCCGTGTCCTGTCAGCACTGCTCGTAACTCGGTAAAGTCGGCCATGTCACATGATAGGCATCTAGATGTGCTCAGTACGACGCTGGTGGGAGTGCTTGTGGAAAGTCTCGCGCATGTTCATGTCTGTGAATTATTTGCAAAACCGAAAGAGCTATATTGAACGTCGAGAATGTTTCCAATGGTTCAGGCATGCCAGGAATGTGTGTTAAGTTATGGTATTTACCAGGGAATCGTTACATATTGGTCTGAATGGATAAGAATACTTTTTCAGTGAATGCTCTGGAAGAATGCTATGATCATTTATTCCGGTGATTTCAGAATATGGACCAGTTACCGAATTAGTGATAAAATAATCTTGCATCAAAACAGTTTACTACCAAAACATTTATGCTACCATTTAGAGAAAAAAATAGCAGAGTTTGTAAACGTGTCACGTGCGATGTTGAAAGTTGTGGTTACAATTTTAGGCAAAATGTGATGTCTCATGACAATAGATGGCAAAAAGAATGGGCCCATATGGTTATAGAGTTTCAGACTGTGAAAGTAGTGAAAGGGTGAGGGAGCAAATCAGCGAAGATGGGACACAATAGAGGAAAACAAGTCATCACTTCAAAATGAATTCAGGTTAGTGTAAAAGACCCAAATACAGTGTGATTCAGTGTCTAGATAATAACAGAAGTGAGCGTTCAGTTCAATTAAAACTGTATTTGACCAGAAACGACGGGGGCGTATTTGTGAATATTTGGAGTACAATAGGTACAGTTGCTGTGAACTGGAAGGGAAGAAAGCCGCAGAATAATTTGTAAGGAGTTTACCCTGATGTGTGAAAAATAGATGAAATCTAGCAAGGAGAACAGTATAAAAGAGAAAGTAATGTAGGGAGAAGAAAACAGTGAGGGAAGGGAGAAAGAAGACAACAGAAGTGATGGAAGAGCAGTAAGGATGGTATAAAGGAAGAGCATTTGTGAATATTCAGAGCACAGAACACAGAAGCATTGTAGTGAAATGCAAGGAAAAAGCTGTTTATGATAGAGTTAATGCATGTGTGCGAAGCTTTGAGTGAACGTGTGGAAGAAGTAAGAAGAATGTAGAAATACGATAAACTAGTAAAAAGTGACACAAATTACGAGGAAAAGATGAAAGAAGTGATGAACGCAGCAGTGAAGGTACTAATGAACACTGTGAAAAATAGCACTTGTCACAATACTTAGAGAAATTAATGAGGAAGGAAATGAAACATGTGCTTGGGATGTGCCTATGTTGCCAGAGGTAACAGCTGAAGATGAGGTGAGCTATTAACTACAAGAGCGTATTCGTTCTGTTTCAGATCAGTTCAATCGTGTAGAAAGTGATAACGGAGAAAGAGATGAGATTCGTGTTCTTCTGCTCAGTAAACAGGATGATGCGACAAAAGGACATGAACCAGTAAAAGATAATGGGATGAAGGTGCGAGGTGCCGGGGCTAGCAATGTATTTAACACTAAATTCTTCTACAATCTTCATATGGAAATGATGCTCTAAGCCCCCCCTTTTCTAACTCCGACGTTTGCAGTCGCACATGGATTAAGAAGACACGCGAACTGACTCTAATAGACCATGCAAGTGGAGTAGAAAAGAGTTTGACACCTGCAATAATTTAATTTGATAGAAATTAATTTGATAAATAAGTTTCATTAACGTGGAGAGAAATGAAAGGGTTGCTCTACCGATCTACAGAATGAAAGTTCTGTCATAAATAACAATTTGATTTATTATGACTAAACTCAAAATAATAAACACAACACACGAAACATTTACAATACATCAACTTGGATACTCAAATAAATGGTGTGAAGGTGAAGTTGTCAGTAAACTCGCTTGTGACGTTTATGACCAAGTGGTATGTGGAGCCAATTCCTTGCAACTCAAATCTTAAGAGAAACACCCAGCCAACCCAACATTAATTGCTGTTACAATAGTGAGAACTAAGACAATGAACACCTAAGACAGAACCACGCAAGGAAAGACGGAAACATCGCGCTCTGCTGAGCTCTGATTATCACAGAGCAAAATTCCCTAATCTGCCGATGCTGCGGACATACATTACCAAGCTGTCTTCTTAACTGCAAGCACACGATCTGGCGTACCGGAAGCGATGGCTGGTTGCTTCGACGTCCAGTCATGGTGATGAGAATGCCACGAGTATAGCCCGAAACAAATTATCCTGGTCTGGTTGTTCCAGACTAAAGACTTCCTATCAATACAAATGCGCCTCTGAGGGAGACGAAGAAGGCTCACCACAAAATCACTGACGGTACAGTGGTTACTTTTAACGAGCGAAGTCACACAGTAACTCCGATACAGTCAACTTTAGCCAAAACTGCTCAAGACGGACAACATAGGCTGCTTGTACGCAGAACGCTCAATTGCCAACTGTACTCGGAAAGTTACATTGAAGTCGAAACTTCAGCAACTTCGTCAAACAGTTACAATTAAATGAAAGTATATTAGACAGCCAACAGAAGGCAGTCTGTCCAGAAGAGCGAGAGCTCAGTCTTGTAACCTACTCCGACCGAAAGGCGAGAGCCGACTCCCTCAAGAGCACCCATACAAGCCGAACACAGAACATTCCCACCCCCATGACAGTAGCCGTGGTTAAAATGTGCCAATCAGCAACTCGAAAACCGGCGGAAAATTCCACTGTATTGCCGACGCACTACTATTCCACCAATGGAGATACTTGGCGCCAATTTCTGCGCCGATATTGCTACGTCACGGAGCTATCCCCTGAGCAAGCCAATCACAGTTATGATTTTGCAGAAAACGCGGGAAATGGCCCACCAAGACTGCCTGGGAACACAAGTCATTCCCACGCCTCGCTCAAAGCACGTCAGAAAGTGTTTTCATTATGCTTCTGTGAAGTTATGGAACCTCTAATTCCAGCCTCCCCTTCAGGCCCCTGTGGCCGTGTCGCCCCCGCTCTTATGACAATGTCAGCGTCTGTAAAGCATACACTCGACTCCCTCTCACCCGTCGGCTTAACTCACCCGGGTGACCAGAGACGCTGCTTGGGAAGACTGCGTGTGAAGGAACAATAACTTTTCACCACATGCAATTAGAGAGGAAAATCGAATTACTCAGAGTAAGATATAAATATGAGAGGGGGCTCATGCCACCTCTCAAAGAAACTGATTCTATGAATAAGATGTCTGAAGATTCGAATAACAAATAAGGGAAAATGACAATTGGACCTAGAATGCAGAAGAGAGAGGCAGAAGCCTTACTGATTAGCATCCAGCATAAACCCCTATTTTTAATCCGACAGAGTCCTCAACATGTAACAGAAAATATTAGATCCTATCCTCTAACAATCCATAAGAAGTTATAAAATAAATTGGAGTAACTAAATGAGGTATGCCTAAGGAACATTTATACTAGAAAAAAGAGGTATGACGTGAAAATCATGAAAGCTAAGAAGAAGGAAGGAAATCTAGTTTTGATTAAACTAATGAAATATTTCAAGACATAAATTTTCGGCATATTTGTGGGACACTGTGAGGTGTCAAATATCTCAAATCTAAATGTCTGCTAGTTTGTGTACTCAACTATAAGGTGAAATTTAAACTTAGAACCATACCTAATAAGGATTAACAAATCAAAAAGCGTGTTTAAAACAGTGTGGCCATATAAGCTGCAGATAAACAAATAGAGTGAGAATGAAATATACGTTGGACTTGGTACCCAAATGAATAGAAAAGAATATGGGAAGTAAAGAGAAACGGAGAGAATTAGTTAATAAAGAAACAAAACATGGGATTCACAGAAGCGGCGTGTCTTTGTCTGAGAGCCTAAATACTGGAGATCACTTAGGTAAGCTGAGACACGATTAACTAGCCCCAGTTGGTAGAAGTGAACCCTCTGAAATGGACTTTCATTAGCGGTGATAGGAACTCACGAAGGACCAAGCCCCAGGTTCAATATCACTTGTGGTTGACATATAGATATATTTCATGAAAATTTTCCTTTACAATGGAATGAAGTGAAACACCAGTTAATAACAACAAACAATAACAAAGCGCAAGAAGGGCTTGAAAATTTGCTATGAAATTTACGCCTTGTTTAAAAAAATAGCAAAGTTAACATCAATAATCACAGAGTGCCAGTTGCTTTAAATTCTCTTTTTAAGAAAAAATTACAAGAAGATCAAAATCAATAATTACCAGGCGTCAGAAGACTCAAATACCTTGATATTTTAAGGTATGATAACAAGATCAGGATCAATAAAGAGTCCGAGAGGAATTGGAAATTTTTCATTTAAAAATTGCAAAGAAAAACGCTAATAGATTAAAGTATTTTAAAATTCTTCCAAAACAATTTAAGAGAGTAAATAACCCGCTGCAAAGGAACTAGGCCACGATGGCGGCTACCAGGGATACAGCAAATGTAGCAACAGTGACGGCAAGCGAACGAAATTTGCATTAGCGTTTAACTTGGTGCAATTTAGTAACTGTCTAACCACTTGAAACCTTCCTATTGGCACATTTTTAGACTTTATTCCTGGAGGGGAGGGGAACCAGGGCAAATTTAACGGGGAATGGAAAATTAAGAAGATCCCCGTAACAGAGCGTCACATTAAGCGAAAGAAATTAAGTGACCAACGACCCACAACCGCATCTCGGCTCGGAATAGCGGTCCCTGCGTCCAGTACAGCGCTCGCTTCCTCTCCCGTCGTCAAGTCGATCGGCTGCTGAGGCACACCGAAACAATTTGTGGGCCGGTCGGGCAACCAGGAGCTGGGTCAGCGTACAATACGGCTAACTAGCCCAACCTGCAAAACTGACAACCTGATATTTGCCTCAAAATTCTGGAGATATATAAATATACTGACAAACAATTAAAAGTGATGGTAATATTTACACACACACTAGATTAATCCAAGGTAATTAGAAAAAGTTGCCTCCACAGATCCATTACTCGGATGGAAAATGCAATTGTAAAACACAATTTAAAAAAAAAGAGGTTAGCGACTCGGTGCAACAATTGCCCTGTTTATTCCAGCAGGACTTCTATTAGTTGGACCCCTTCGCAGATCCACCACATAACACAAGAAACTCAAACAATACTAAAACTAGTCACTATGCAACAACAGTGACGAAATGCAAGTAGCCCGAGGCACACACAACCCAGAGGCGCCCAAAAGACCCAATACACGTCGTCTGCTGAGACGACAGACCGACCAACCAACGGTCGTTCCCGATGAAATCACGGGCTAGAGAAAAGTTTGAAACTGACAGCTTGTTACTAAGAGGTCACTTCGACTGACGGCAACACATTGGGTGGCGGCGGCAACACTCTTCCGATGGAAAACCAGTAGCCATCAGCCTCTCTAAGAACGGAGCCTTTGGTCACTTCCCGCCCAAACGGCCAACTGTCGTCCCGATCGCTTCAGTCGAACTTCCTCCCAGCGCTGCCTAAACGAGACTTACAAGCCCCGAAAATTCTACCTACCGACCGAGGAGCGACGGCAGTGTCACCTGACGACCAGAGGACAAACCAAGCAGAGGAAGTCACCCAGAAGAGAAACAGACACGAGCCGATGCGGCTTGCCCTCATAATCTGTGCTACTTTTTTCATGACTTTTGCTCTGATACCTCATATCATTAACGAAGTGAGAGTGAGAGATCTGATAGATGGAATGAGTGAGTTAGCAAATAAATAATTTAGCGACATCTTATTTGATACTATATACAGGCTCATTATACCGAAAAGTCTACATTTCAAATATGTTTAGACCATTTAGGTCAACACTTTGTAATAACGTCAGTGGTGGATCGTAACCACACATTCACTGCCATCCCACAATCGGCTCATTAGCAGACCCATGATTACAGTAACAGACCTTGTATCGTGTGCTTTCATCAGTAACCCTCAGACGGAGTTGTGGAATCCTTTTCGATCCCAGCGAAACTGTACGCCGTTGCCATTTCTTGTATTGGTCATTTTACTGTTGGCAGCTTCATGTACATTGTCGGCAGCTCATGAACGACCTGCATCCAAACTATGAGCGTTGTCGAGTCACCCACTTTCTCGGTTCACAGCTACAATATTTGAGTGGTGGCATTATTGACCTCACGTCACAGTAAGAGTTTCTGTTTTCTGTATTGCCCACATATACTCATCAACTAAATACCATTTCATTTTTAGGCTTAATCAGTGTTTTCATTAATTTTCAGTGTCAGTATGGCTTCAAACACTTGTGTTTGACCCAGCAAAATCTTAGACGAAGATGAAAGTATTGATGTAAATGATCACAGATGAATATGACCCTTCTGATGATAGTGAACCTCAAACTGCTCTAGGTCCGTGTACCAGCGACAATACCAAACAGTACTTAATCTACTGCAGTCATCTAGCTTGACGAATCTGCCGTTCAGTGATGACTAATGAGTATGATGAGCAGAACTTGGGTGATTACTGAACATTCGCGAGAAGCTGCGTATCAATTCGTATGTAAATCTCGTAAATTCAGACAATTTTTCATAGCTTATATGTCCATCTAACACCAGTCTATTAGTTTTATGTTATTCTTAATACAATGAACTAGTTTTAATTCTGATATTTCATATCACTTCACTGTTATGCACAGCTAGGTAAACTTGTTTCACTTGTGTGCTTTATTTTGAGTTAAACTGATGTTTTGTGTTGTTAGATACGAAAACATGAAATTTATGAGTAAATATTTATAATACAAGTAAAAGAAAATATTTGTCATGTCTAAAAGACAGTTGTTGGGTGAATACGGGGAAAAGGTTAATTAATGTAGACACAAAGAAATTACAGACATTGGCTGCGAGTGGGCATTGATTTAAACCAGTGGGGTAAGCTGAAAATTTTTGCCGGACTGGAATTCGGACCCAGGTTTCTTGCTTAAGAGCCCGATGTGCTGACCACTGCACCATCCAGACACAATAGTCATCGCAATTGCACGTATTACCCTAGCACCCCATCTGTCAGAACCAAATTCTCAACTCATCCACACATTACTATAAGAAGTGACCCTCATTACTCGCGGCATTTCGCCGATTCCCGTTATGAGTTCGAACCATGTGTGCATCTGCACTGAAGAGATCTTGTGACTGTTTGTCCAGATACAAATTACAAAATGTTTCAAGAAATTTTGTTTACCCGTCAGCGGTACATCAACCAGCATGATTGCCTTCGTTGTAGCTATGTTTTTTACAAGCGGTATGACTTTTTTAAATGGAATCCTGTATTTTTTATTCGGTAATTCATTTCCTCTCCTAAAGACCTATTCTCAAATGTATCACAGTGTACTATTCACTAAAACACAACGTTATTAATTACATAACACAACTCTGACGTTGATGCTCCCAGCGCTTAGTGCTGGTCGTAGGTTGTGTACCAAAAATGAACAGCGTAGAGACAGTAGCGATGACACTTTCTGCAGTACCTGACCATCATTTTGCAGGACAATGCTCAAGCACGTACAGTGCAAACTGTTACTGATTTGTTTGGCAGATGGGGCAGCTAAGTGCTATACCACATACTGCACTCCCCTGACTTAAGCGCTTGTTAAGTTCAACTCGATTTCTGAACTGAAGGGAACACTTCACGGCATTCGCTTCAGAACTGCTACAATTAGTTGGGCAATAGACCGCGTCGCTCGAATTGTCAACACAACCGGCACTGGTAAGAGTATCTTACGACTTCCACATCGGGTTATACACAATGCTGATGACTACTTTGAAGGTCAGTAAAACTTTGAAACTACACTCCTGGAAATGGAAAAAAGAACACATTGACACCGGTGTGTCAGACCCACCATACTTGCTCCGGACACTGCGAGAGGGCTGTACAAGCAATGATCACACGCACGGCACAGCGGACACACCACGAACCGCGGTGTTGGCCGTCGAATGGCGCTAGCTGCGCAGCATTTGTGCACCGCCGCCGTCAGTGTCAGCCAGTTTGCCGTGGCATACGGACCTCCATCGCAGTCTTTAACACTGGTAGCATGCCGCGACAGCGTGGACGTGAACCGTATGTGCAGTTGACGGACTTTGAGCGAGGGCGTATAGTGGGCATGCGGGAGGCCGGGTGGACGTACCGCCGAATTGCTCAACACGTGGGGCGTGAGGTCTCCACAGTACATCGATGTTGTCGCCAGTGGTCGGCGGAAGGTGCACGTGCCCGTCGACCTGGGACCGGACCGCAGCGACGCACGGATGCACGCCAAGACCGTAGGATCCTACGCAGTGCCGTAGGGGACCGCACCGCCACTTCCCAGCAAATTAGGGACACTGTTGCTCCTGGGGTATCGGCGAGGACCATTCGCAACCGTCTCCATGAAGCTGGACTACGGTCCCGCACACCGTTAGGCCGTCTTCCGCTCACGCCCCAACATCGTGCAGCCCGCCTCCAGTGGTGTCACGACAGGCGTGAATGGAGGGACGAATGGAGACGTGTCGTCTTCAGCGATGAGAGTCGCTTCTGCCTTGGTGCCAATGATGGTCGTATGCGTGTTTGGCGCCGTGCAGGTGAGCGCCACGATCAGGACTGCATACGACCAAGGCACACAGGGTCAACACCCGGCATCATAGTGTGGGGAGCGATCTCCTACACTGGCCGTACACCACTGGTGATCGTCGAGGGGACACTGAATAGTGCACGGTACATCCAAACCGTCATCGAACCCATCGTTCTACCATTCCTAGACCGGCAAGGGAACTTGCTGTTTCAACAGGACAATGCACGTCCGCATGTATCCCGTGCCACCCAACGTGCTCTAGAAGGTGTAAGTCAACTACCCTGGCCAGCAAGATCTCCGGATCTGTCCCCCATTGAGCATGTTTGGGACTGGATGAAGCGTCGTCTCACGCGGTCTGCACGTCCAGCACGAACGCTGGTCCAACTGAGGCGCCAGGTGGAAATGGCATGGCAAGCCGTTCCACAGGACTACATCCAGCATCTCTACGATCGTCTCCATGGGAGAATAGCAGCCTGCATTGCTGCGAAAGGTGGATATACACTGTACTAGTGCCGACATTGTGCATGCTCTGTTTCCTGTGTCTATGTGCCTGTGGTTCTGTCAGTGTGATCATGTGATGTGTCTGACCCCAGGAATGTGTGAATAAAGTTTCCCCTTCCTGGGACAATGAATTCACGGTGTTCTTATTTCAATTTCCAGGAGTGTAGTAACTATTTTGTACGCGCTGTAAATAAATAGTTGCCACTACTAAAGTTCCGACCCTCGAATATACCGGGTGGTCCATTGATCGTGACCGGGCCAAATATGTCACGAAATAAGCGCCAAACGAAAAAACTGCAAAGAACAAAACTTGTCTAGCTTGACGGGGGAAACCAGATGGCGCTTTGGTTGGTCAGCTAGATGGCGCTACCATAGGTCAATTGGGTAACAACTGCGTTTTTTTTTTAAATAGGAACCTCCATTTTTTATTACATATTCGTGTAGGCTAACAATTTCAGACGAACAGTTGGTAACAGGTAGGTTTTTTAAATTAGAATACAGAGCGTAGGTACGTTTGAACATTTTATTTCGGTTATTCCAATGTGATACATGTACCTTTGTGAACTTATCATTTCTGAGAACGCATGCTGTTACAGCGTGATTACATGTAAATACCACATTAATGCAATAAATGCTCAAAATGATGTCAGTCAACCTCAATGCATTTGGCAATACGTATAACGACATTCCTCTCAAAAGCGAGTAGTTCGCCTTCCGGAATGTTCTCACATGCATTCACAATGCGCTGATGCATGTTGTCAGGCGTTGTCGGTGGATCACGATAGCAAATATCCTTCAACTTTCCCCACAGAAGGAAATCCGGGGACGTCAGATCCAGTGAACGTGCGGACCATGATATGGTGCTTCGACGACCAATCCACCTGTCATGAAATATCCTATTCAATACCGCTTCAACCGCACGCGAGCTATGTGCTGGACATCAAATTGTTCAAATGTGTGTTAAAACTTAGGGGACTTAACTGCTAAGGTCATCAGTCCCTAAGTTTACACACTACTTAACCTAAATTATCCTAAGGACAAACACACACAAACCCATGCCCGAGGGAGGACTCGAACCTCCGCCGGGACCAGCCGCACCGTCCATGACTACAGCGCTCAAGACCGCTCGGCTAATCCTGCGTGGCGGCCGGACATCCATCATGTTGGAAGTACACCGCCATTCTGTCATGCAGTGAAACATCTTGTAGTAACATCGGTAGAATACTACGTAGGAAATCAGCATTCATTGCACCATTTAGATTGCCATCGATAAAATGGGAGCCAATTATCCTTCCTCCCATAATGCCGCACCATACATTAACCCGCCAAGGTCGCTGATGTTCCACTTGTCGCAGCCATCGTGGATTTTCCGTTGCCCAATAGTGCATATTATGCCGGTTTACGTTACCGCTGTTGGTGAATGACGCTTCGTCGCTAAATAGAACGCGTGCAAAAAATCTGTCGTCGTCCCGTAATTTCTCTTGTGCCCAGTGGCAGAACTGTATACGACGTTCAAAGTCGTCGCCATGCAATTCCTGGTGCATAGAAAAATGGTACATATGCAATCGATGTTGATGTAGCATCCTCAACACCGACGTTTATGAGATTCCCGATTCTCGCGCAGTTTGTCTGCTACTGATGTGCGGATTAGCCGCGACAGCGGCTAAAACACCTACTTGGGCATCATCATTTGTTGCAGGTCGTGGTTGACGTTTCACATGTGGCTGAACACTTCCTGTTTCCTTAAATAACGTAACTATCCGGCGACCGGTCCGGACACTTGGATGATGTCGTCCAGGATACCGAGGAGCATACATAGCACGCGCCCGTTGGGCGTTTTGTTCACAATAGCCACACATCAACACGATATCGACCTTTTCCGCAATTGGTAAACGGTCCATTTTAACACGGGTAATGTATCACGAAGCAAATACCGTCCGCACTTGCGGTATGTTGCGTGATACCACGTACTTATACGTTTGTGACTAGTACAGCGCCATCCATCACAAAGCGAAAAAGTGGTCCAACTAAAATATTCATATTTCTTTACGTACTACACGAATATGTAATAAAAATGGGGGTTCCTATTAAAAAAAAAACGCAGTCGATATCCGTTTGACCTGTTGCACCGCCATCTAGCGGGCCAACCATAGCGCCATCTGGTTCGCCCCTTCAAGCTAGACGAGTTTCGTTCTTTGTAGTTTTTTCGTTTGACGCTTATTTCGTGATATATTTTGCCCGGTTACTATCAATGGACCACCCTGTATAGGTAGTGCTTGTGTGTATGTGTGTGTGTGTGTGTGTGTGTGTGTGTGTCAGAGAGAGAGAGAGAGAGAGAGAGAGAGAGGGGGGGGGTACAGAGTAGTTCATTTACATGACTACTACACAATTCACAATTAAGCGCCTGGTAGAGAAATTCATCAAATCACGTTTAGTCCGCAGCTCGTGGTCGTGCGGTAGCGTTCTCGCTTCCCACACCCGGGTTCCCGGGTTCGATTCCCGCCGGGGTCACGGATTTTCTCTGCCTCGTGATGACTGGGTGTTGTGTGATGTCCTTAGGTTAGTTAGGTTTAAGTAGTTCTAAGTTCTAGGGGACTGATGACCATAGATGTTAAGTCCCATAGTGCTCAGAACCATTTGAACCATTTTTTTAAATCACGTTTAAGCTATTTCTTTCCGTTCCAAGCTTGAACAGCGCTCGATAAAAAAGGAAAACACTTAAATCTTTCGCGCGAGGATTTCTCTTATTTCGTCACGATTATCTTTTCTTCCTATGTAGGTGGGCGCCAACAGACATTTTTACGCTCTGGGGAGAAAGCTGGTGACTGAAATTTCATGAGACGAAGTTGCCGGAATGAAAAACGCCTTTGTTTTAATGATTGCCACCCCAATTCGTCGCACTCCCTCCCCTGATTCACTATAATACAAATGAGCTGTCCTTCTTTTAACTCTTTCGACGTCCTGTGTCGATCCTATCTGATTTGGATCCCACACCACACAGCAGTATTTCAGAAGAGGACGTACAGGTATAGTGAACGCATTCTCTTTAGTAGACCTGCTGCATTTTCTCTGTGTTTTGACAATAAACCGTATTCTTTAGTTTGCTTTACCAACAACATTATCAACGTGATCTTTCCAACATCAGTTATTCGTAACTGTAATCGCTATGTATTTAGTTGAATTTACAGCCACTAGATTTTTGTCATTTATTGTGTAACCGAATTTTAACGGATTCCATTTAGCACTCATGTGCACGATCTCACGTCTTTTATTATTTGTGATCAGTTATCAATTTTTGCATCATATAGCTACCTTAACTAAGTCGTTTTGCAATTGGTTTTGGTCTTCTGATGACTTTACAAGACAATAAACTACAGCATCTTCTGCAAACAACCTAAGACGGGTACTGAGATTGCATCCGAAATCGTTTATGTAGATAACGAACAGCAGACGCCCTATAACATCTCCTTTGTGAACGCTAGATTGTTTTTCGTTAGTTACTCGTTAAGGAGATAACGAATCCAGTCGCTCACCTCCATAGAAACCCAGTCTTAGTAGAAATCGCTTTGGAGGACCGGCGTCAAAAGCCCCATGGAAACCTAGAAATATAGGATCAATTTGACCTCCCCTGTCAATAGAAGTCATTACTTCGTGGGAATAAAGCTCTAATTCTGTTTCACAACAACGATATTTTCTGAATTCGTGTTCGCTATCTTTATATACAAAAGGAAACTGCTTCAGCCCAAACCACTATGTACGGCAACAAGAAGGTATTTTTTAGAATTCCATCCATAAGGGGTTGAAATAGGCGATGAAAAGATTTTTGAAAAATCTCACTATTAAGGCAATTTTGAAGCTATAACTACGAAAATTGATACTTGATTTCTCTGTCAAAAATAAAGAAATATGTGTTTCGGCATATTAGGAAATCAAACCCCAATGGGCTTGACACAACAGATGGAACTTTTTAAATAAATCATTATTGGAGAAATACTAAAGCAATTTTAAAGCTATATCTGTGAAAATTTGTATCTGACTTCTCGGTTAAAAACAAAAAAATTCGGGTTTCAGTGTTTTTGTAAATTCAACCCGTATGGGGTGAAATGGAGGATGAAAATGTTTATGAAAATATTTCGTTACAGTAAAACATATTTAAAGCTAAAACTATGATAACGGGTATTTGACTTGTAAAGAAATATGTCGTAGGGATGAAAGTTTCAATGGAAATGTCACTACAAGAACTCAAAAGGTGGGATTAACAAAAACGCTTCAGCTATCAGAATCGAATTTTGGTCAAAGGTACAATCGGAAAACACCATGCTTCCATGGCCTTAATTAGGGAGTTTAGATGTTGCAGATTGGGAACAACATATAGATACGGTTAAAAGAAAAGAAAACAGAGAAAAAACTGTGCAGACAATAAAGTCAACGCAAACGAAGCAACAAGCGCTAAACTAGTTTTTTAATAAATCGTTTCTTCGAGGTAATTCATGAAGTTCTAACTCAATATAGTTGTATATTCCAAAATCCTACTGCAAATAGGTGTTAGTGATATGGCTCTGTAAACCAGCAGATTATTCGTATTTCCTTTCTTGGGTAATTGTGTGACTTCTGCAAATTTTGACGACTGAGCGATAGTATGTCAGTGATAAGTATGCACCTATTGTATCAGCATGCAATGGGAGGAACCTGATAGTATCAATTCTGGATTGGGGGCCTAGATTTTGTTAAGTAACTGAAGTAGTTCCGCTACACCGAAAATATCTAATCCTAAGTTACTCACTTTGCCATTATGCTTGATTCGAATTCTCGCATATTTAATTCACCTCTTTAGTTGTTACAAGCATCTTTCACTGACGTTCGCGGGAAATTTCGGGTTTCTGTAAAACGTTTCCAATCTTGGGGATTTTGTATTCCTGTAAATTTGGTATACTTTTTACGTCGCTTGTGCAACAGTGTTGTGACCGTTTTTTTGCGCCGTGGGGGGGGGGGGGGGGGGGGCGGGGGGAGTACCATCTCTTATTAATTTTTGTTTGTTTTTATCTCTCAATAGCCGTCGATGCCACTTAATTTAATTAAAACCCGATTTGATCAACACTTGCATAGACTGTAGGGAGTGGAGACTGTTCCTCAGGAAGGCGTCACCCGAATTTTTATCTGATTAACTTCTCATGGTTGGGAATCACAGTCATATAATATTTCTTAAAGGACATCATAGTCGCCGTTGACTGTATGAAATAATTATTATTACGATTGCAATTTCGGCCTTAGTGTCATTTTCAAGTAACACTTTAAAAGTTACCTTCTGTCACAATATAAGACTATCTGACATGAGTACATCTACATCTACATCTACATTTATACTCCGCAAGCCACCCAACGGTGTGTGGCGGAGGGCACTTTACGTGCCACTGTCATTACCTCCCTTTCCTGTTCCAGTCGCGTATGGTTCGGGGAAAGAACGACTGTCTCTCTAATTTTACATTCGTGATCTCCTCGGGAGGTATAAGTAGGGGGAAGCAATATATTCGATACCTCATCCAGAAACGCACCCTCTCGAAACCTGGCGAGCTAGCTACACCGCGATGCAGAGCGCCTCTCTTGCAGAGTCTGCCACTTGAGTTTATTAAACATCTCCGTAACGCTATCACGGTTACCAAATAACCCTGTGACGAAACGCGCCGCTCTTCTTTGGATCTTCTCTATCTCCTCCGTCAGACCGATCTGGTACGGATCCCACACTGATGAGCAATACTCAAGTATAGGTCGAACGAGTGTTTTGTAAGCTACCTCCTTTGTTGATGGACTACATTTTCTAAGCACTCTCCCAATGAATCTCAACCTGGTACCCGCCCTACCAACGATTAATTTTATATGATCATTCCACTTCAAATCGTTCCGCACGCATACTCCCAGATATTTTACAGAAGTAACTGCTACCAGTGATTGTTCCGCTATCATATAATCATACAATAAAGGATCCTTCATTCTATGTATTCGCAATACATCACATTTGTCTATGTTAAGGGTCAGTTGCCACTCCCTGCACCAAGTGCCTATCCGCTGCAGATCTTCCTGCATTTCGCTACAATTTTCTAATGCTGCAACTTCTCTGTATACTACAGCATCATCCGCGAAAAGCCGCATGGAACTTCCGACACTATCTACTAGGTCATTTATATATATTGTGAAAAGCAATGGTCCCATAACACTCCCCTGTGGCACGCCAGAGGTTCCTTTAACGTCTGTAGACGTCTCTCCATTGATAACAACATACTGTGTTCTGTTTGCTAGAAACTCTTCAATCCAGCCACACAGCTGGTCTGATATTCCGTAGGCTCTTACTTTGTTTATCAGGCGACAGTGCGGAACTGTATCGAACGCCTTCCGGAAGTCAAGAAAAATAGCATCTACCTGGGAGCCTGTATCTAATATTTTCTGGGTCTCATGAACAAATAAAGCGAGTTGGGTCTCACACGATCGCTGTTTCCGGAATCCATGTTGATTCCTACATAGTAGATTCTGGATTTCCAAAAACGACATGATACTCGAGCAAAAAACATGTTCTAAAATTCTACAACAGATCGACGTCAGAGATATAGGTCTAGAGTACATGTCTTCGTCAAAATGCAGCCTTTTGAATGGGAGAGTCCCACAAGATCCGATGAGTACGACATTTATTGCATCGTAAAATGTTGTTAAATATGTGCTGAATTGTCACTGTTACCATTGTTCTAATAAGCTATCACAAATAAGGCTCAGGTGCACTGACATGCACACGTGGAGCTAAGCTCTTATATTCTGACAGAATGTAATTTTTTCAGTGTTACTTGAAAATGGCCCGAAGGCCGAAATTGCAGTCGTAATAATAAATATTTCATACGGTCAACGTTGACTATGATGTCTTTTAAGGAATTTTTACCTGCTTTTGTAAATAGAAGTATTCTGTATTTAATTTTGGTTGGTTTGGATGTTACCGTGTTCCAACCTTGCGGTCACTAATCTCTGAAACCGTCGTGATACTCCCTATTTTTTCATGATCATTTTTTTCTAAGAAGTCAAGTATGTTTTCGCAGTCGCTTACATTTCGAGCGTAATCCTCTAATGTTGGCTCAAAATAATTTACTGAGAAAGCATTCAGTACGATTTTGGACGAGGTTTTGTGGCTACCAGACACTAAACATGTATTTTCACCACCAAATCGAGTGTGTGAAACAACCTGGCAGATTAAAATTGTGTACCGGACAGAGACTCAAACTGGGGACCTTTGCCTTTCGCGGGCAAGTGCTCTATGTCTTTTTTTATTAAATTTCTTTAAAGGTATAGATCAGGGGGCAGAGAGGGCAGGCAGGGGTCGTGCTTGGAGGTCGGGCCACGGTGTCCCCATCGCCTGACAGGATAAGGGAGAAGCAGCGGGAAGGAAATGTATTCTTTATTATTATTTTTATTATTTTATTTATTCAGTTAATTTTAAATGTTCCACAAAAAAGACAAATATGAAAACGAAAGGAAAGAAATATAGGGCCGAAGTGACGTCCTCATCACTTCAGTGGGAGATATATCCTATCCCGCGAAACTACGTAAATCAGGGACTCCCCACCGCTTCGGTGGAATCATGAAACATGCTGCCTACAAAGTTCGCAGCGTCGGATGATTTCGTGTTGTTCTAGTAGATAATGCCAATAGTCCATGCCCGATATAACGGTCCGCGAGAGCAAGTAGTGCGATGAGTGTCCTCCAGCGGATTGCCGACTTTTTCTGTGAGCGGAAAAAGACAGCGTCAGGGAAAAATAAAGAGTTCGTCGTGATTATGGATTCGTCGGTGCGTCGGAGGGCTGCCATGATGCGTTGCGTCGGCCGCCAAACATCCTTTTCCTCACCGTATTGCAGAGAATGTTCGTCGGTGTCCTGCATACCACATATAAGGCAGAGCGGGTAATCTACCATGTGAATGTCGTACAATCGTTGGCGTTTGACTGTCTTGCGGTTGATTAATGTGTACCAGGACGATCGCGCTGCCGCGGTGAGGAGAGCCGTATGGACAGCTGACCAGATCTGTCGCCAATCCTTCGTTGGGTATCTAAGTTCTGCAACGTCTCTGCCACGATGACGCCTCCAGTATCGATGTATCCTACGTGTAGTGGGCATTCTTGTAGAAGGTATCTGTTACTGAACGTAACTAAAATCAACAAAGAATCGCGCGACGTGAGAAAAAGAAAGCGATATTGTGCCTACCACCACCGGTGGTTCAAAGTACGGGGGAAGAATCACGTCCAGGATCGTCGACATGACGGCGTGTTGCCGTTGGTTCCATGTCCGTAGCGTCGCTCGCAGATATATAGCTGGAGCCTTGTCCGCACATTCGCGAGATTAAGTCCTCCAGAATGGTGTGGGAGAGTTAAAGTCTCGTATTTGACCTTCAACAAAATCACTTGGCTGACATAGTAACCAAAGGCCGTCATTAACCTGTCAGCAATACCATGTGGCATTGGCAGAACCTGTGCCAAGTGCGGCAGTTGCGAGGCCAGATGAACATTAGTGCATTCCACCCATTGGAGAAGGTCGTGCGTTCGGAGTGAATTGTTGGGTATGTGCAGGCGGACTTGCTGGAGCAGATGTCGGTTGCTCGCCGCCGCTGATTGCCTTAGCGATTGGGCGAACAATACTCCTAAGCATCGCAAGATGTCCACCGTCGTAAACGGACTGTGCAGAGCGTCCGTCCCCCCGCCCGATGTGCATAATCTTCGTTTTATTCATGTTGACCCTGCTACCCGACGCTACTTCATACGTAGTAAGAAGGGCAACCACCTTACGTACTTCATTCTCCGACCGGACGAGTATCGTCAAGTCGTAGTCATACGCACGACACGTGAAGTGACTCGCATGGAGTCGGACGCCTGTAAGAACCCGTTGAAGAGTCTGCATCGATGGTTCGAGCACTATAGCAAACAGCATCATCGCAAAGAGATATCCTTGCCTAACCGAGCTGCAAACAGGAATCGTTCGTACCTCCCTGTCATTGAATATCACCGTCGAAGGAGCGCCGCGAAGGAAGCGCATGAGGACGGTAATAAAATCCTGAGGTATCGCCATGTCTCGCATGGTCGAGTCAAGGAAATCAAGGTTGATCCTGTCAAAATCAACTGATACGTAAGCCGCTCGCATGCGACTAGTTTTCGTCGCGGAAATTATGTTTCAGTATTCGCCGAGGATAGAAAGGATGTTGCTCCGAACCCCTAGACAAGTCTGGTCTGGTGGTAATGTCTTGGATATTACAGTCTTGAGACTTGTAGCCAACATTCACGCAAAGATCTTATAGTCAATATTGAGCATTGTGAGAGGTCGAAATTGATAGGCGTTGTCACTTCCTGCTGATTTCGGTATTGGTATAAGTAGCCCCGCCATGAATTGCGACGGTACGTCCGTGTCAGGGCTCAATATTTCATTATACATGAACACCAGTTGGGTCACATATTAAATCCGAAAATTAGCGATAATATTCGAGTGTCAACCCATCTGCCCAGGGGATTTATGCACCGCACCCTTCGTGAGTGCCCTCCGTTAGGAGTTCCAATAACGCCTCTGCATCCAGACCATCCATCTCCGTTTGCACCTATCGCAAAATTTCTTCTTCTATCCGAATGTCCGTCGGCGTCGAGAGGAAAGGAGGCGGTAATGCTCCAGAAACCCCGCAGCAATCTCCTGTTGTGGCGTCAAGGGCCGACCATCACCATCATGGAGCACTGTGATCAAGGATAAGTGATTATGCGCATGTCCCTTGGACACATGATGCATGCTAATACGTTCTCCTTCGACATTGTCCAAGCACGGAGCACGGATTGAAAGTCCCTCCAGTTGACGTCTCGTAATCGATAAAATGCACGCCTGAATGCGATGGAGTTCCGTTTGACGCTCGGACGATGGGGCCCTCGAGGACAGGTGACGGAGCACCATGTAGTAATAATCAAGTGTATCTCGGAGCCATTTCACTTTTTCCTTGCCACACGTGATGAGAGCTCTTCGTATCGCCGGTTTTGCACACTGCAGCCACCACGAAAGAACCGTACGGTGCAGCGGCAGACGGCGAGTGCAAGTCTGCCATGTTTCTTCGATCCGCTGGCGACATTCGGGATCCACCGGATCCTCCGCTGTCGTAGGAGGGTTAACGTGCATAAATATGCAAGGTGATCCGTAAAAGCTGTGGGCCAACGTTCAGCAGCCAACAGTGATCTCTTAATCAGTCAAAAACATAAATCCGATCCAGCCTGCTCGCCGAGTGGCTTGTAAAAAACGTGTAGCCCTCTCGCTGCCTATGGATCTTTTCCCACGTGTCCATTAGTGCCATATCCCGGCAGATCGTGTGCAATGCGTAGCAGGAACTAAAATTAGGGGTTTGATGGCTCTAAGCACTATGGGACTTAACATCCGAGGTCATCAGTCCCCTAGACGTAGAACTACTTGAGCACAACTTAAGGACATCACACACATCCATCCCCGAGGCAGGCAGGATTCGAACCTGCGACCGTAGCAGCAGCGCGGTTCCAGACTGAAGCACCTAGAAACGCTCGGCTACAGCGGCCGGCTAGAGTTTGATCCTTCAGTGTGAGAACACAGTTAATATACCCTCCTACCAAGATGTGGTTATATCTTCCATGGAATAGGACGCAATCTCCTATGAGCAGAATTGCGCACGCACCTGTCGATTGTCAGATGAGGACGGTGCATGGATGATGACAATACGAATGCCGTTCACAGTCACCGCCAAACCCCAAGCCAAAGGGAGATAATCAAGGTCAAACATCGGAATCCCTTCCCGAACTAATATCGCTGTGCCACGTCCTCCATCTGAAGTTGGCGCTAGGTAAGTGTTCTATCCACGCACTTCAGGAAAGGCAGCATTGCATGTTTCCTGCACCAGCAGAATATCCACGTCTGTGGCGAAAATCGTTTCCCAGAAAAGTTGCATCTTTGCAAGTGATCGTGTGGTGTTAATGTTTACTGTTTCCATCTTATATGCTTGGTCCGTTGTCGTTGTCATGCTCGTGTCATGTCATTGTGAACTCCAAGGGCTTTAGTCCACTATTCGTGCTCAGAGGGGCTCCCGCCGACGGGCTGCCTTCCATTGTTTTCGTTCTGTGGAGTGCATCCTATAAGTGCGTCGTCATCAAATGTGGGTGCCAATTTCTGTATCTCTTCGACTGGTTCTGTCCAGTCGCAGTGGTCATCAATCCCAGAAACGTCCCCTGAGACATTTTGATGTGGCTGCCGTGACAATGTCCCTGGCTACTCTGTCAGCAGTACCGGATAAGTCTGTGTCAATGAAGACCGACCGTCTGAAAGGCACAACATCTGGTCATCATCTGAAGGAATCCTGTCGGCGTCCTCTAAAGGCACGTGTTCCGTGTCAGACATTTCATCTGCTCGAGTAACTTCCGTGTCCCCTAGGCTAGGGGAGAACGTATCACCCATGGTTCGGCGATTGTTGTTTGCGCGCCCTGCCCTCTGCCGCCGTAGCGACGCCTTACTGTGACCGACAAGCGTTTGTTGGTCCGTTGCTGCCACCACTGTCTCGACCTCCACTTACATGTTCCGTGCTACATGTGAGGTTCCTCCCTCATCTGACTTGAAGTCGGTGTAGGGGCATTATCTGTGTCACCTCCATGCTCTCCTAACATGCTCTGCTCTTGGCACACTCCGAACTCCGTGACACCTCCCGGCGGGCTACAGACACGTACGTCATCGGCAGTTGTGTGGGAACTTCTCGCTGTGACACTTCCCCATGTGGCAGTTGCATGATGAGGCTTTGTATGCACTCCGAGCGGATATGTCCTTTTCCACCACAGCCAGGGAATGTGCGTGGCTGGTCATCGTAAATCACAGTAGCTCGACATCCTCCAACATATAAATAAGAAGAGATAGTTTGTCAAAGACGATCCGCTCCTGTCGGTCGCCGTTTAACACGGGATATGTGCTAAAACTCGCCCAGCTTTCAGGCGTATGACTATGTACCGCTCCATATGGTCGCAGCGATTCAATAAATATAGATTCTGGTATCTCAAACGGCAATTCAGAGATCCGAATGACTCTCACACCCGACACTGAAGGAGCTACTGTTACATCGCTGATATGGCCATAAGAATAGCAAAATTTAAATCCTCCTTGTGCAGCGGCGATAGTTCTTTCAAAGACGGCTTCATTGGTTATCTTGGCGTACATTGCACTGCTTACAATGGATAGGTGCATTCGAATTAGGTCTGTAGCAGGTAAACTATCTTCTTCCCTCAAAAAACGATCCATTACGAAAGCCTTGGGTCTGGCATATTCGTTATCAAATGTAAATTGGAGCGCAGTCTTTCTGAAATTGTGCGCCATGGCAAACTAGTCAGAGAACACATGCGCGAGTACCGGCGGTATAAATACTTCCTCGTCCACGTGCGCCTGCAGCACGGACAACAGGTCCGTGCTGCACCACCGTCTAAACCAGACTACCGTCTGAGCTACCCAAACACAATTCAAGCCCCATCCTCACAGCTTTACTTCCGCCAGTACCTCGTCTCCTACCTTCCAAACTGCACAGAAGCCCTTCTGCGAACCTTGCAGAACTAGCACTCCTGGAAGAAAAGATATTGCGGAGACATGGCTTTGCCAAAGCCTGGGGTATGTTTCCAGAATGATATTTTCACTCTGCAGCGCAATGTACGGTGATATGAAACTTCGTAGCAGATTAAAACTGTGTGCCAGACCGAGACTCGAACTCAGGACCTTTGCCTTTCGTGGGCAAGAGCACATACATCCTCAAATTCTCAGTGAACAATGAAATCACATGTACAATCTGTTTATCTTATTACATAAGTTTTGTAAATTTGTGTGTTATTTTCTACAACATGTAAACAAATACAGGCACTTAATTATTGTTGACAGGGGAGACAAATTTTACAATTGAAAATGTTGTATGAATTGATAACATGGCATATATGCACGTGCACAAACCATGACTGGTATTACTGAAGAACAGCAATTTGCACCAGAGTGGAATAGCCTCTTACTCAGCACATTACATGGCAGAAGTGGCACCAGACGTTTCTAGCGTCCCCTCTCATCTCGAGCAGGATCTGTCTTCTTGACGGCAACCGGCGTCTTGGGCAGCTTACACACTGCAGCTAGACCCTTGGCCTCATCCTGGTCAGGAGGCAGTCAGCCGTCAGGGACTGGCATTGCATTTGACGTGCAACCCGCCGCCTGGCATAGAAATCCTTTCAGCATTAGCGGGACGTGGGACAGCCCTACTCTTCCCGTTCTCCTCTGCATCGGAACGCACCTGCCAGCGTTAGTCACCGAATTAGCTCGCCTGATGTTGGTGGGATATGTCACTCTCAGCACCCCGCTGAGTCTGTTAGGCTCGGCGCACGCGTCGTCTGTTGTGCCACGTGACTCACTAGACCCTCAATTAGTGGCCTAGTGGGTAGTTGGCCACAAGGGGATTGCTGTTGGCGCAAGGTGGCTCCCTGCTGTCTGCACTGGCTTTAGACCTGCCACCTCCACTGGGGCTGCGTGACATAGGCTGTCAGCTGGCAGGTAAGTTCTGTCACAGCAGGTGGCCAGTCCCCTACACCTGGGCCTCTACAGCTGACACATTGCGGCTGCCCACTCCCTTCATCCCTCGCTGGCTGGTGTGGGCTGCGATTTCCAGTCTTCTGTGTTGGTTCCGGAGTCTACACAATCCTCAAGTGTGTTTAGTGCCATATTCTCTCAAAAATGTCATTACATCGATATAATCCACTTACAGAAAGGAAAATAATGATGAATAATTTTTTTTACCTAATATACTTATTTATTATTTATTTCATTACTAAGGACATGCCAGCTGGAGTAGCTGAGCGCTTCTAGGCACTACAGTCTGGAACTGCGCGACCGCTATGGTCGCAGGTTCGAATCCTGACTCCGGCGTGGATGTGTGTGGTGTCCTTAGGTTGGTTAGTTTTAAGTAGTTCTAAGTTCTGGGGGACTGATGACCTCAGAAGGTAAGTCCCATAGTGCACAGAGCCATTTGAACTAAGGACGCAAATCCAAAAATAAATTTAATGACTGCATGGCCCTGTTAATGTTGTATGGACCTAAATTATGTGGTATAAGGTGTCTTTGGTTGTGTGTGCACGTATTTTTGTTAGGTTTTGGTTAGTTCTATTCCTGTCATGCACTCTAATTTTACGCTGGTGCTACCTCTATACCTCCACCAAACGTGCAGACTTCTCCCAATACTAAATACTAACTTATTGTACTATCCTATGCCTTTGGTATTATTACCAGGCGAAATTTCATGCATTTTATTCCTTTTCTACCCTTCTTTTAGTTTTCGATGTCCGTCAGTGTTGTTTGGTGACTCTGAAGTGGTCAGGAAGCGCGTCTACTCACTCAGTTGCTGGTGATTTGCTTGAAATCTTTGTAGTCGTATTTTATGAATGTGTACATGTAATTTTACATAGTACTAGGATACCTCCTGTCTCCTCTGTCAGGATCGCTGCTGCAAAAATGAAACACAAGCATACTGCATTATACATTAATATGTTTCCTCTGCATGACCCCTACGATGGGTTGGTGACCTCGGTTCCACTTATTCGCTACGTTAGTCATGCCATTGACCTCGACCGTTGCATGTCCTGCTATTACTTTTCTGTTGGTACCTAGAATCCTGTTGGTCCTGGTTCGAGTTCTGTTCCTCACACCAGTTTCCCTTTCGTCGGTAGATGATGTTTTTCTTATGATTATTATTTCCTCGTCTTCTTCTGTTTTCCCATGACGGCTGGTTATTCCCATTGAATTTTGGTTCCGATTCGATCGATGTTTTCCCCCATTTCATCCATCGTCATTCGTTTATCGCGGATCTGGCTAGCTACGATCGTTATTTCTCCTTCTTGTGAATTTCGTTCACGTACTCGAGTTCGCACACCGCACTCTTGAGAACTTCGAATGAATCGCTGCATCTACCGATGAGCAGTTGCTGTTAACGTAAAGGTAATTTAACTGTAGCAGTATCTTATAATTTCCTTGGGACTATACGGTTGATCCAAGAATCGGTTGTTCTTGATCTGGGATTCGAAGAATTTGACAGTACTGCGGAATCGCGGAATCCTGACGCTTCTAAGTCCTTTCCTAACATGATCTCCTGTTTCATCCTCCCTTGTGTGTCTTGTGACTAATATGTGCTAAGGAATGCATCCTTAAATTCTTGGTAGCAGCGACAACTCTTGGCAACTCCGCTCATATGTTCTGCAATCGACCCTTCTAAGAAACCACAGATAAATTGGAGCTTGTACTTTAGTGGCCAAGATTCAGGTTGCGCGTGATCGTACTGCGCCATCCAAGCCTTTGGATGTAATGCGTTGTTTGCCTCCTTGTAAACTCGAAAATTCTGGGTGGTCAAGAAACGTTTGTGGTCGAAACGTTCGATGTACCCGCCGTAGGAATTTTCTCTCTCGTCCGTGCCCAAACAATCCTCGTGCACTGTTATTGTATCCCCTCGTGTTGTCAGATTCACGTAATAACGTTTCTGACCTCCGTAGACGTGTACAATTGTCTCGGTGTCTGACATGCTGCGTGTTACCGACGGAGCGTGTTCTATTACGCGTTTCGCCGTGGCAGAAGCGTATTCCTGCTGCATTCGCCCATGTGCAGAGGATGTGTCCTCATATAGCGGTTCGGAGAGTCGCAAAAAATTTTCTTCAATTCTGTGATGCTCTCGATGGTGCTCTACCGGACGAGATTGTATCTGCAATTGCGCGACCCGCTCATGAGCCTGCCGAACGTCCTTATCCAACTCGTTTGGTTGCGCGGCGACTCGGGTCTGATGATCTTTAACTTCAGAGATTTCGACCCGTTTGATATCAACCTGTTCGATTCGCTTCACAGCCTTACTCATTTTTCCCTGCGTTTCTTAAACTATTTTTTTGCCTTTCTTTTGGAGAGTTGCAAGTGCCTTTTTTGTCTTACACTCCTCAGTTCTTGCCAGTTTAACTTGTTCTTTGGTCACTCCTTCTCGTGCTACTTGCGCTACCAGTCGAGCTGTTTTGGCATCGCGCTTCTCCTGGTCCGCGGCCTCATGCGTTTCTGTTGTCGTTTTCTTGACATTTTCTAGCTCTTCTTGGATTCCTGCGACCTCTTCCTTGATTCCACCTATACCGTCTGTGACCGTTCCTATGACTAATTTGTGTCTTCCCTCCTCTTCTTCCCGTCTCTTTTTTTCTGCCTCTTGTTTCTTCCTTTCTGTCCCTTGCCTATTCCATTCTGCGTCTTGTCTGTTCCTTTCTGCCGCTGCGGTCTCCCGTTCACTTTTGTCACGTAACTAAAATATGTCACCATACCGTACACGTTCTACGTTCGACATTTCTGCTAGGCCTGCAGCCGAATTTACCTGAGAGTCACGTGTAATATCTGCCTGGTCACCGCTAATAATCTGACGTGGATCCATGGTTAACAATACACAATCACTTCCGCTACTCTGTAGCAAACGTGAGTTGCTTCTTGTAAGCA
The DNA here is from genome assembly GCF_021461395.2 of Schistocerca americana. Lineage (NCBI taxonomy): Eukaryota > Metazoa > Arthropoda > Insecta > Orthoptera > Acrididae > Schistocerca > Schistocerca americana. The sequence continues at coordinate 318,800,304 of NC_060123.1, forward strand.
TGCACTCTAATTCTGACCCAAACGAATTAAAACAGTACACAATCCTATGCCACACAGATTCTACTCTAAATTACGCTCCAGTGAGATACTGATTCCTAGTTCCTAACAACGAATTCAAGTAACGGCACGCTTGTCAATGCTAACAAACAAATATCTCCATATATCCTAACAAATTAGCACAATGCCGATCGCCATCAGTAACAAACAATGAAGTGACGCAGAAGTCACAACCGCAACATGAAAATAGGTACATAGATTAATTACATATTAGTACTATGTCTAGGTGCCAGAAACGCGAATCAGCTCAACCCAGTGCACCACATTAAACACGGTGAACAGGAAGTTCACTATGCAACACTATCTACGATCTGACGGTCACAGAAGGTACCACCAATTCAAAAATTCTGCGCAAAGGACGTCAAATTGTATGACTACGCTAGGCAATGCCATCTGACGGTCACAGAAGGTGCCATAAATCCAATACACTGGCATGGGACGCCACAATGAAAGACAACCCTAGTGGAGACTGTTTAAATGACTGAGAATGTTGGCATAATTTTAGTGTTCTGACAACATTTATTTTTTCTTTAAAACAGACATAAATTATGCTAAACACGTTATTGATTGAATTCCGTAAACAAGTAACAGGTGATTCATGGCTACACTCGGCAAGGATCCTGGGAAGAAGAGACAGTTTAACTATTGGAATGAGTCAAGTACTCTGACCCTAAAAATGTGGATAGCGCAATCTGAATTGATATGACTTTGATTTATAAAATCTACTGTAGTTTCTCTACATAGGTGCAGCTGAGAGCGATTAGCGATTGAGATCTGTACGCCCTGACAAAGCAGGAGCGGCAGCAATACGTACCCTGTTTGTTTCGTGTGGCGATGTAACGTGCAGCTGGCGAGATGTGTGCGGCGGAAGTGAGATTTGAAGGCGGCGCCTGTGCTTGGAGCTTGTTAGTCTTAGCTACGAGGTGTAATAAAGATTCTACCTGTAAGCGTTTCTCAGACGCCGGAGGTTTCTTATATATAACCGAGGCGGCTGATGGAAGTGATTCACTGGCCTATTTGCACTATTGGCGAACACGAAAACAGGTGAACTTTATTGCATGTGGCTTTGCACACAATGCCCAGTTTATGTAGATGCGTTACTTCAGACCGTCGCCCCAGCCCAGGTTATTGCTGGCGCCAAGGCAGATATCGCAGCATTGTTCTGCTGGAGACCTGTCTCAACGAGGGGCTGCCCTGTCTGCCCTGTACGGCTGCTGACCTGCCCGTCAAGATTTACTAAGGGATGGGCTAACTGCCAATTGCTTTCAAGTCCCAACATGCCGTTTCTGCAAGCTAAGAATCATAAAAGTATCTCATTCTTTTAGTACCCAGGCTCCATCTGTATCAGGCCGTTAACTTTCTAGAGTCTTGCTCAAGGCGTGTCAGGTAGTAACAAAATCTATAATGATTTTCCGTATGCAAAAAGTAGGTGAGAGAGTAACTTTTCCTCTCTCATCGTTTCTTTCAGGAGTGCTAGTTCTCCAAGGAGAGCTTCTGTGCAGTTTGAAAAGTAGGAGTCGAAGTACCGGCAGAAGTAAAGCTCTGAGGATGGGGAGTGAGTCTTGCTTGTGTAGTTCATACGGTAGAGCACTTGACCGCGAAAGGTGAAGGTCCTGAGTTCGAAACTCGGTCCAACATGTAGTTTTAATCTGTCAGGAAGTTTCATATCAGCGCACACTCCGCTGCAGAGTGAAAATCTCACTCTGGAAACATCCACCAGGCTGTGGATGAGTCACATCTTCGCAATATCCTTTCTTCCATGAGTGCTAGTTCTGCAAGGTTCGCAGAAGAGCTTCTGTGAAGTCTGGAAGGTAGGAGACGAGGTTCTGGCCGAAGTAAAGCTGTGAGGACGGGGCGTGATTGGTGCTTGGGTAGCTCATACAATAGAGCACTTGCCCGCGAAATGTAAAGGTCCCGAGGTCGAGTCTCGGTCGGGCACACAGTTTTAATCTGCCAGGAAGGTTCATATCAGCGCACACTCCGTTGCAGACTGAAAATCTCATACTCAAAATTCTAACATTCTGCGTGGTGTCTGTTGTTCTATGTCGTGTCTCCCTACCACTTTCGCGCAAAGACGCTCTGAGTGTGTTTTTTAAGGAATTGACTAGTTTGAACCTGGGTCCTGTTGCTGGTAAGGAGACGCCAGACCACACATGACATGTAGAGTTCAGAAGAGTTCAGTGAGACTAGCGATGATATAACCAAATACTTAATGATTTCAGCGTCAGCTCCACTGCACTCCCTGTAAAAGAATCTTAATACTAACTAAATATAGTGGAAGGGGTTCAAGGCTTTCCTATTTTTAGTTAGCTGGTAAAATAACGTCGAAAAAACAGTTAAGTTTACCATTGGAAATTTTATTCTATTCACAAAACATTGTTTATAAATTGCACCATTGATAGAAGGAAATGTTTTAAAACAGGATTATAAAAACCAACTATGTTCAACAAAAATGTGAACGAATATTCCCTGAGTGGTTTTCAAAGTTTTACAATGGATCGAAGGATGACCTATGCCATATCACATCTATAATCTAGGTTTAAATTAAGTTTCACAAATACACTCCTGGAAATTGAAATAAGAACACCGTGAATTCATTGTCCCAGGAAGGGGAAACTTTATTGACACATTCCTGGGGTCAGATACATCACATGAACACACTGACAGAACCACAGGCACATACAGGCAACAGAGCATGCACAATGTCGGCACTAGTACAGTGTATATCCACCTTTCGCAGCAATGCAGGCTGCTATTCTCCCATGGAGACGATCGTAGAGATGCTGGATGTAGTCCTGTGGAACGGCTTGCCATGCCATTTCCACCTGGCGCCTCAGTTGGACCAGCGTTCGTGCTGGACGTGCAGACAGCGTGAGACGACGCTTCATCCAGTCCCAAACATGCTCAATGGGGGACAGATCCGGAGATCTTGCTGGCCAGGGTAGTTGACTTACACCTTCTAGAGCACGTTGGGTGGCACGGGATACATGCGGACGTGCGTTGTCCTGTTGGAACAGCAAGTTCCCTTGCCGGTCTAGGAATGGTAGAACGATGGGTTCGATGACGGTTTGGATGTACCGTGCACTATTCAGTGTCCCCTCGACGATCACCAGTGGTGTACGGCCAGTGTAGGAGATCGCTCCCCACACCATGATGCCGGGTGTTGGCCCTGTGTGCCTCGGTCGTATGCAGTCCTGATTGTGGCGCTCACCTGCACGGCGCCAAACACGCATACGACCATCATTGGCACCAAAGCAGAAGCGACTCTCATCGCTGAAGACGACACGTCTCCATTCGTCCCTCCATTCACGCCTGTCGCGACACCACTGGAGGCGGGCTGCACGATGTTGGGGCGTGAGCGGAAGACGGCCTAACGGTGTGCGGGACCGTAGCCCAGCATCATCGCGACGGTTGCGAATGGTCCTCGCCGATACCCCAGGAGCAACAGTGTCCCTAATTTGCTGGGAAGTGGCGGTGCGGTCCCCTACGGCACTGCGTAGGATCCTACGGTCTTGGCGTGCATCAGTGCGTCGCTGCGGTCCGGTCCCAGGTCGACGGGCACGTGCACCTTCCGCCGACCACTGGCGACAACATCGATGTACTGTGGAGACCTCACGCCCCACGTGTTGAGCAATTCGGCGGTACGTCCACCCGGCCTCCCGCATGCCCACTATACGCCCTCGCTCAAAGTCCGTCAACTGCACATACGGTTCACGTCCACGCTGTCGCGGCATGCTACCAGTGTTAAAGAGTGCGATGGAGCTCCGTATGCCACGGCAAACTGGCTGACACTGACGGCGGCGGTGCACAAATGCTGCGCAGCTAGCGCCATTCGACGGCCAACACCGCCGTTCCTGGTGTGTCCGCTGTGCCGTGTGTGTGATCATTGCCTGTACAGCCCTCTCGCAGTGTCCGGAGCAAGTATGGTGGGTCTGACACACCGGTGTCAATGTGTTCTTTTTTCCATTTCCAGGAGTGTAGAAAACTATCAAAATGGTCTACAGTGACCCTAAATTATCTTTAATTACTTATCTAACTTGTCGTAAATTACAGTGGCTGATGTGGCTGCTCAATAATTATACAACAGAGAAATCATCGCGTTTCAGATTTTAACTTACGTAGCAAATGCGAATACCATGAGATTTAATTGACGATCGTCACTAGTATTACGTAAAAAGGGGGTGTAACAGAAGAGACTTCTGCAGTTCTGAGTGAAGCTTTATGCGCTCAAAAATGCGGCATTGCGTGCGTTCATTACCTTGTCGGTGTTCGTCAGGGGACGGCGGTCGGCGCAGCTCCATCCACCTCGCCGTCTCGGAAGCAATTTAGCGAAGTTGGTTTAAAAATAACTATTTGTCTCTGTTTTCATCTGACCAATCAGAGTCTCAATGTTAACCTTAAGCTCCACCTACAAAAATTCTGTCTATCCAATGAGAAACGTTACGCTTTTCGTGGTGGGGCAATGTTTTTAACGTTTGCAACGTAACAGAGACGCGAAAAAGTCTCACGCTAAAACTTGCGGCTGGTGTGGCCCTTTTAGTGTTATCGTAAGATCTATACTGTTCTTCTGGAGCCGGCTGAAGTGGCCGTGCGGTTCTAGCGCTGCAGTCTGGAACCGCGAGACCGCTACGGTCGCAGGTTCGAATCCTGCCTTGGGCATGGATGTGTGTGATGTCCTTAGGTTAGCTAGGTTTAACTAGTTCTAAGTTCTAGGGGACTAATGACCTCAGAAGTTGAGTTCCATAGTGCTCAGAGCCATTTGAACCATTTGTTCTTCTGGAGGGCTCTAGCTTTTAACATGGGCTGGGGGGGTGGTCCTGGTGGTTACTTTTCGTTGTGGGGCAATGTTTTTAACGTTTGCAACGTAGCAGACACGCGAAAAATTCTCACGCTAAAACTTGTGGCTGGTGTGGCCCTTTTAGTGTTATCGTAAAATCTATACTGTTCTTCTGGAGGGCTCTAGCCTTTAACATGAACTGGGGGGTGGTCCTGGTGGTTAGCTGGCGACGTGGGTGTCCGTCCCTTATCGTAGGGCCTTCTAGCTTACCACGGTTCTGTTCTCGGCTTCTGTTCTCGTTTCTCCCCTCGGAACTGCGTCTGTCTCACGGTGGGAAGGTATGACATGCATTTAGGCATTCTTGTGTTAGTCTGTGGTATACCATTTGCTCACTCGTTACTCGTATTACTTTTGTTAACCTAATGTCACGATTTATTCGGAGCTATGTGACATACTACAGGATTTGCTTATCATGTCAGGGTTATCAGGGAAGGTGTTGGATTTGCCTGACACCTTACAAAATGGAGGGTAGATTGAAGTCACCACCAACTATAATTGTATGATTGGCGTATCTATTTGATATGAGACTCAAGTTTTCTATGAAATGTTCAGTAATTATATCATTTAAGTCCCTGTGTCGGTAAAAGAAACTAATTATTGACTCAGTTCGGTTCTCATATATAACGTCTACCCATAGTAACGCACAGGAACTATCTCTTTAAATATCACTACATGGTACACTATTTCTGAGAGCGCTAAAACACTTAACCACCAACTGTATTTCATCTATCCTTGCTGAACACTTTTAAGTACATTGTAAAGGTTTCAGCTGAACTTAATTCCGGCTTTAGCCACCTGTGCATACCTACAATGATTTGAACTTCAGTGTGTTTTCCATTAGCGTTGGAGGTCTGGTTCTTTCCCAACAGAGCTACGACAATTTTCAACTAAAATACGAATTGTTGCTAGTTCATGTTTATGCCATGAACCCTTTTAGACTGATGGACTCTCTGCAGTTTCTGGAGACCCTCTAACCTACAAGACCGACTATGCCCCTTCACACAGTCCCACTATCCGTGTAGCCACTTACTGTGTGTAGTGGACGGCGATCTATTAAGTGGAATCCGGAAACCCACCACCCTATGGCATACATCGAGGGATCTGCAGCCTACATGGTTGCAGAACCGGCTGAGACTCTGATTCACACCGTCCATTCGGCTCTGTGTCAGAGGACCACAGCCGATTTTGTCGGTGATGCTGCAGGAAGTGAGCACCGCCTTCATCTCACAGGCAAGACTGGACATTTTAATCATCTCACATGATTTCCCGAATTCAATCTCTTCCTATCCAAAGCGACAGACGCTGTTAGTACTGACATGAGCCGCCATCTGCAGTCGGTTGCACGCTGTAAACTTCATGGCATCCAAAACCACCCATTCGCCAACTGGAATGACTCCTTCGAGTATGCACAGAGAGTGCACGCTGGACTCCGTCCCTTCCTTGGCAAGCGTATCCCTAAGGAGGCCCATTACGCTCCAGTCGTTGAAGCTAAGTGTCAGTAAACCCATCCTCTGTGAATTCCAAGACCATGTTGGCCGAGAGGCTTCCTGTGGAACAGGGCGAGTGACTGCATCTGCGTCAGGAGTTTTGCTATACAAAGGTAATCATGACCGAAACCTGTTTGTCAGACGATCTTCAAAGGCCCTCCAATCGGGCCCTCAGAATGTCTTTACCTGTGCACCACACCTTGGAACGACCTCTCTGTCGAGCGGATGGTCAACCCCAGTGCAGGCATTACCTGGGGTTGGACTGATTGGGGGGTATATGGGAAGTGCTGCATGTCGCTCAGATCCCAGAGTGATACCTATTGGTAAAAGTCTCAAGCAGTGTGACCGAAACCAACTACACCTCGAGATGTGAGAAAAGAGTGAGAAACTAAGTTCGCTTGTGAACACAGCAATCACACCTCCTATCCGTACCAAAGACGGCAGAAATACAGTCTGGACAGTCGTAAAACTCGGTACTGTGCCTGAATGCCTCAAATATAGGAGTTTAAACTAAAAGGAATATTGGAGTTTAAACGAGAGCAGAGAGAAAATTTAAAATAAATTGCTTCTCCTGAGAATCTGCATCATCTAACAGATGGAAATCGTGTACTCTGATGCGCTTCTGCAGTAACGAAGGCTACCACTCGATTTACGGGTCTAAATACTGCAAGTGGCTATTCAAGCACAAGACAAATGCCTGTAAGCGAAGAGCCGGCCACAGTGGCCGAGCGGTTGTAGGCACTTCAGCCCGGAACCGCGCTGCTGCTACGGTCGCAGGTTCGAATCCTGCCTGGGGATGTGTGTGATATCCTTAGGTCAGTTAGGTTTAAGTAGTTCCAAGTCTAGGGGACGTAGGGGACGATGACCTTAGAAGTTAAGTCCCTTAGTGCTTAGAGCCATTTGAACCTTTTTTTTTTTGGAAGCGACGAACCACTACGTCGTACTTTACAGGAGTTGCCAGAGCTATGTACAGACATCCAGTGCCACATGCCACATGCCACTGGAAACCTACTTATAACTTTCCAAATGCATGCCATAAGAAATAAGTGCAGTGTTGTGCTACATTCCGGTAGTAGAAAAAATGGTTCAAATGGCTCTGAGCACTATGGGACTTAACTTCTGGGGTCATCAGTCCCCTAGAACTTAGAACTACTTAAACCTAAGTAACCTAAGAACATCACACACATCCATTCCCGAGGCAGGATTCGAACCTGCGACCGGAACGGTCGCGCTTCCGGACTGTAGCGCCTAGAACCGCTCGGGCACCCGGCCGGCTCCGGTAGTAGACCAACACACTATGAAGCAGGTGGTCATTATGTTCTAGCTCGTCAGTATAGGTATGAGATTTACTACATTTCTGTCCATAATTTAGATCATGAAGGATTAGGCTGAGACTTGTTTTTTGATAGAGCTACAAGAAAAACAAGCTCATATATCATCAGCAGTACTACAATCTGTTAGTTAAATTGCGTATCTACAGTAGGGGTCGGTAAGCAATGGTGTCTGAACCTTCACCCAAGCTACGAGCTTAATACGTCGACTGCAGTGCGGCGCTACTATTATGAAGGCATGTCACCCCAAAAACAATACAAATACAAGACTCTAGCGATAGAAGATGCGAGTGTGACGTCTACTACCTATGAACAGTGTTTCTGTCATATTGTGTGCCCATTTTGGGAGATCCAAAAGGATTATAAAGTAGAAGAATGTGATATGTTCCTCACCTCTGCAATTTCGCCAGACTAACAGTTTACACACAGGGGAGTGTCCTGTTTCGTTATTTATGGTACCACGACGAAAAATGTGCGACGATTTTCGGTGGTCGCTTCAGTAACAGGATATGTCTAGAAATTTGAGTGGCCTTCAAGGGGACAGGTATCGATTTTAGTGGTCAGTCCTGCGACATAGTGTGTCCAACGACTTCAGTGTCACTCTGCAATGGGCCGTGTATGGTGACTTGATGGTTGTCCCTGTGAGGGATGGTGTTTTTTGATATTGTGGTCGCCTTACGTGATTAGGATCTTGTAATCAAACATTGCTACTGGTTAATGTTTGCTTTGCGAGCAATTGTGCCTTTTATGAGGCAACATACACCTATCCTTCTCGTTAAATAGTCTACCTCAATCTGATGACTCCCAGTAGGCACAAACAAACTTCTTGGTGTGCAGGGGATGTCATGATTAAAGCTGACGAGATTGCTTCCGCGGCTGCGCCACCATTGCCGCGACATCATTGCCCATTGAGCTGCGCTCTACAATTTCCCATGTTGTCTCTGGCCTACATGGCTAACTGTCTAGTTCTACCTTTACTGCAGTGGCATATTGTCGAAGCATCTAAAGAATGTTTATGTTATCAACCAGCATCAGAAAAACTAGGCTACCAAGGTGGCCAATGTCACCACAGCGCTCCACTCACTGAGCAATACTTGCACCTCAAAAGGGAGCACATATGCACCCTCTTTGTATCTCCAGATGAAATCATGTGTCAGGTGATTACAGGTGCTTCCTCTGAACCTAATGAACCTGTAATCCTTGAAAATCAGTAGACACCCGCACTGTTATAAGTAGCAACCCCAGCCAATATTGTATTCAAAGTTCTCACTGCAGCTTAACCAATAGCTGCTACAACACAGAAGATGCCCCACCAGCCAGCACAGTCGATTTTAGTGTTTTTCACCTATCAGGGGCAGCAAGAGAATCCACCTGCTTTTAGTCTGGATCGAAGCCCTCATGGCATAAGTGTTTGTACCTCATATCCAGCCAGCTACTGTTCCCATACTTCCATGACCTCACCAGCACTCCAGTAACCATCGATAAAGAAATCAAATATCAACCGACTAGGTGTTGGTCCACCTCGCATTTGGCGAGCAGGCTTGCTGCCACTAGCCACTATGCAACCACCTAGGCACAAGCAGCATATCTGAATGTGCATGCATGAGGTGTACCAAGGGGTACTACGCTGCCTCACAGTCCTTAGTCATCTCAGATAGACAGCCTAGCCTTTGTTTCCTTATGGACATTAGATCCAACTTTTGCATCTACATAGTCATGGTGCTACCTAGGCATCAACCAGCAACACTGTACCAACTCTCAGCTGCCAACAAGTTATCTGTCACTACCTATGGTGCCCACCTAGTGAAATTGGGTCCACCATCAGCTGGCGAATCCCTGTTGATGATGTCACAGAGCCCAGTACTGTGGCTGATTTCTTGGCATGGTTTTGTCTCCTCTTTGAAGCTGCTGGCTCTCATCCATAAGCATTCTGATCGCCCAGCAACTGGCTTCCACTACATTGCACAAAACTTTGCTGTGAAACTCATCTCTGTTGTTAATGCAGGACAGTGCCTGGACCATTTTCCAGTCATCATATGCCCAGGTGGAACACCACAAGAGGTACAGCACAGCTCAGTCCATCACACCAAAGGCATACCTAGTCCTCGGGTATTCACTATATTATGACACTATGTGTTGGAATGACCTATTTAAACTAATTCCGAATTCGAGGTTATGCTCTGCGATAACTTCCATTGTTCGGGCAGCCATTGATGTTCTCCGCTCCACCTCACATCATAGAAGGACACATCGTGGGGACCTTTTGGCGACTGTTGTGCTCTTAATGCACACATAGTTCTGGACTGAAATCTGGTTCTCAGCCTCAAGAGTTTCGTCATTCCCTCAGTGATGCTTCAGTTTTCATCGTGTTTCACTGCATGAAAGTATTAAAACAACCGTCAGTTGCCAACGAAGACATCCCAAAGAGAGCCATTGCAATATTTCATATAACATTTGGCCTCCGAAATGCTTTCAAGACATGGCAATAATTCATTCATGGTGTACTTAACAACCTGCCCCTTTGATTAGGCCACGTCGACGAATTATTCATATTTCCTTTCTCACCACAATAACACAATGACCATCTGGCAGCAGCTCAACAATTCTGAAGTAATAACTAATGTCTCCAAATGTATCTTTGGTGGCTTCCAGGTGACATCCTTGGGTCACCAGATTTAGGCAGCCGTTAAAGCTATTCAGAAAATTCAGCACAATGGAACATTACAACGACTTAGTCGGTTTCTGAACTGCTACTGGTATCATCTCCCTGGCAAAGGTTCCCTTTAAAACCAACTGACAGGCACCCTTGCTTGTACCAACACAAAGGGCAATAATCCCATTCCCTGGACGGTCCTAAAATGTTGTCAGGCTGGCACCAATGATCGACACCATTCGGTATACCTCAAATGCAGCCTTTCGGCAGCATTATTAGTTCTCAACAACCATTCACTATCTTTTCAACGAAGCTCGTGCCAATACAAGGCGGATGGAGTGTCTATGAGACAAAGCTGCTTAGAGTCTATGAAGCAGTACACTACTTTCACCCATCGCTTCAGGCGAGCGGTGAACAGTGAACGGTTCAGTGACAGGCTCGTTCTCATCACAATCAACAGCAAACCTACACCGACGTCATAATTTAGTAATAATGAAGAGTTGGCTGAGCTTTAAGAGATTAGTCAGGAAGAACCAATACGCAAGGAAGGCAGGTGCGGAACTACTAAGGAAAGAAGAGATACGCTTGAAGTTCTCCGAGGCTATAGATATTTGTGATAAGGAACAGCTCAATACGTAGTTCAGTTGAACGGGCATCTATCAAAAAATGGCTCATCAACGCCATACCATTGCATATCACCCAACTAGCAATGGTCAAATGCACTTTGAATATTGGTCTACTTTTCCAAGACACATTACGGTATTGCTGTCTCCATTACTCTTGTCAGCCTCGACACCAGTTTCAAGACATACCTCAATGCTTCAGTCGTCGTGTTGGTCTGAGGTATTCCCCATTGACTAAGTGGAGAAGAAGAGCTCTCTGTACATTTTCTGAACTCTCATATGATGTGCACCCACAAAGACATAGAGCTGAGAGTGCTGTTTCGTTATATGTGTTACGACGATTCCTGTGCTGTGATTTCAGTGGTCGTTCGGGCGATAGAATCTGCATAGTGATTTCAGTGGTCACTTGCGCAACAAGAAATGTCTAGTGATGCCAGTGGTGAGGAGAGTGATGGACTATGTACAGTGAATCGAGCGGTCTCAGTGACTGCAATAGTTGCCCCTGAGACGGATATTGTTTTATCTGTAGTCGCATTCTGTGTCTTTTATTTGTTGCTTAGGCAGAACACCAGTACCCTACTGCCTAAGTAAATTAACTTTGGGGTACATATTAGGAAAAGCAACGGATCGACAGAATCTAGGGTCAGTCTATTTCTATTATGACTTTTCTGTTTCACAGGCAACTCGCTGAGATATGTTTCTCAGGTAACTGTCGAAGTGCTCAGCGGAAATGTTTCATTTTCAACACGATATTGAAATCTTTCATATTGGACGCCATTATGAAATCACGCTGTGTTAAATGGTCTCCACACGTCTGACCATGACTGTAGGTGTTGTTGTATAGTCTAATGTGTGTGTGATATTTGACAAGGATGTTATAAGTTTTCAGTACGAAAGCATGTCTGCCGTTCGTGAATAATGCTCTCGAGGCGTAAGATACTGCCGATAATACGATGGTCGGCCTGTAGTAAGATGGTGATTACGGTTATCATTCTTGGATGTAGATCAAATGAAGTTTTGCTTCCTCTTTGCAGGATACTTACTGTACTGCTGACGAGAGAAAAATTCTTAGTATGAAAGGCAATAATAATGTAGGCAACTTTTTTAATCGTTCCAGCGGTCATTTCTACCTTACAAATCTCCTTAGAACTGTCTTTTATGGTACCGTTCCGAGCTGTGCTTGTCTTTTTCAGTGTTTTTATTGGCTCGAATACATCCAGTTACCCACAGAAATGAAGATTAACTTTGCTGTTTCACTGCGATTAAAACGACAAGGCTGATCGCTATGTAGAGAATTACGTTTCATGTCTTGCCGAGCTTGCTCACTTAAAGCTGCAATGTTAATTTCAGAACAAAATTAAAAGAGCTAAATTAAAAAATACTCGTTACCAGGAATTCTCTGTCGCCAAAAAGAACCTCTCTGGATATATTCATCGTTAAAAGATAATTTCATTTGGAATTAGTTTGCAAGAAAACTTGTTCGTCATTCCGCAGTATTGTGGAGAATAAAAAGTCCTGCAACAGTGCTGCGACTTTCACAATTTTACGCACAGCATTTCAATTCCACGAAGTAAATGATGATTGCGATTTCATAAGATCTAAAAAGAAAAGTAGAAAGGAAAAACGCTGCAGAGGCAAAACATTTCTGTTAGGTTTCCTGTAAGTTCTTTCAGCCTTGAACTAATGTCTGTTTGCAGTTTGTGTTAAGAATTGTTTTCCATCAGACATTTTTACTGCATTAACACCACCTACGCTCAACCAATACCAGTTAATGGGCTGGAGAGGGGGGGGGGGGGGGTTGGAAGAAGAGGTTGGCACTTTATGCCCAGCTTTTTAAAGTGTTGTAATCTAGTCGGGTATTTAAATATTTTAAAATTTCGATATAAACATTTATTCTTCTAAATGAAGTCTCTTGCAGATTTCATAAACGATCTTTCTGTTCAAATTAACACAAAATTCAAATTTTAGCAGTAGATGTGACTTTTTACAATGAGTATAATAGTCAGTACCTTCAAGTTCAGGATCCTACTTCTACACCAACATCTCTTTAAGAAGTCAGTTGCAGGTAAAAGTCAACAGACAACAACAGCTAAGAAATTTGTATTTCTTCAATTTTGTTGACTTGTGGTGATGAAGAACCTTCACCTTGCTAGCAGGTCTATATGTTAATGAAACTATGTTTGTGAAGAGTGTGCGAAAGGATATTTATAGATTCTGGACTCTGTTTATACATTAGTACTTCTTCAAAAGTCATGTTGATATAAATTAACAACGACTAATAATTTTTTTTGTCGGCTGGTATAGTATCCCCCTTGGTGGTACACGTTACTGAAATCACTTTGGTGCTGATAGAGTTAAAGAATCGAACTCCCACTTATAAATCAGCCTCAAGCACCACATTAAAAATGAGTTAATGCGTTAAGTATTCGATATTAAGCACATAAAACTATGACTGAAGACGCGTTTCTAAATCTTATTGTCTTTCCCTTCAGAAGTCAATGGTCCCGGTGGCTAGGACTGTCATCTACGAGTTTTAATCAGTATTGTTCATTCTTCACGTCGACTAAAACTGTGTTTTTGATCCTTGCCGTTAACTAAAGATACTATAAGGTAGACGTACTTACTTAAATGTAGTATGCTTACTGTATGTGAAGTTAAAGTGCCGGTAACCCGTCAAACAACGTTAAAGTAGTGCAAATAATCCAATAAAATCGCTCCGATTCTTGTTTCGAAGCCGGAGCGGGTGCTGTCGATGTTCAAGAGGAAGAAATACTCGAAAGTAGTAACAATAACTCCGTTAAAAAAAAGTGGAATGTTTGTGTTTTATAATGATGATGAGAGGCGCGAGAAATAGAACCCTGCGCCAACACGTAGACTGTTCCTCTCAAATAGCTCCAAGCGTGCAGCCAAGGTTCGTGTCCCTTTGCGACGGACGGGTCACCCTCAACAGCGTCACAGATCCTCACTCCACGAGACACTGTGGTGAGATTTGGAATGTAATCCAGGACACTGGTGCGAGGACTCAGCTCTCTTCCCCTTGTCGGCCAAATAATGGCAGTGAAAACTTTTAACACCCCTAGGATTCGAACTGGCTTACCTTCGAGTTTCGTGCCACTACACAAGCTTACACTAAGTGATATGTTGGCTATATCTGATAAGCAGTATTGTGTGATCTAAATCACACGAAAAGTGATCTGGATAGCGATTATAGGTTTACTGCAAATTTGTCAAACTGCGAACTGCGTTTTATTTATTTCGTCGTATTACAGTAACCATTGGCAACGGCGAAAAGAAAACCAGTTCCGTACCAAGCTGCAAATATCAGACTGCCAGACTATAAGAAAATCATATTTTTACCGAATAGTCTCCTCAGAATCGAATGAGAGAGACTGGATAGCAAAGAACTTGCGTTAATCCCAAAACAATTGTACCTAGAAACTAGCTGCTCAGACTGACTTAGCATTTGTTGCCATACATAAACAATTTTAGGCACATCAGATGACGTACTTCCCCTATATCGTACGATACAGTTACTTGGAGCAGCCAGCACTCCCTATTGCGGTGGGAGATATGATAGCTATTTTATCTTTTTGAAATTTTTGGAAACATAGCAATCACAAAATTTGTTAAAAATAAAATTTAAAACAATCTTGTTAAAATATTTTTTATTGGAGTGAGTGACCGGTTTCGACTCTTTCATAGAGTCATCTTCAGACTCCAGAGCGGTGGATGGACACTGCCAGACGAGTTCTGGGATTGGTTTTACTGATGTGAGAAGCCCTTAATTCTAGAGGCCTTAACTTATACGTACGGGCAGACAGTCCGTTGCTGACACATCTCATGTGGAGATAGCTTTATTCACTGCTAATGAGAAGTTTGTTGTCCTTCTAAGCGAAACTGGTTTAAATCCATCGAAAGCATGGTAAAGCTTATTTGAAAACAACTATTTATTGCAAATGGTTGGCTGTATATTAGACCATCTGTTCTGTAATCGTTGCTGTAGTGCAGCCGTGTTCAAAATATATCGCATCACCTCAGTGAGAATCGTAGGCTACCGAGGAGTGCGACAATTCCAGCAAAAATGAATAAATACTCTCTACGCTAAATTATTCTGTAGTGCTGCCAGCATTTCCGTTATAGCCGACAAACTACGTACAGTCTTTGCCATAGACATCAAGAGTAGTTCACTATCTGTACAAACTACAATGTCATTTATGATAAGTCGTACTGATTTTTTCAATTTGGGAATCATAAGAGAACTAACTTACCAGAATTTTTTTTTTACTATATAAACATTTATGTATCCGATACAATTTACATTTTTCTGGAAAGAGAGTTTCTCTCCTAAACTGTCCTCTCTTTCCAGAAAAATGTAAATGTAAATGTGATGTCTACCGTTAGATCTGTACGCTGATTGAAATACGCCTAGCGAATGGAATTTGAAGAAAACAAATAATAAATTGGAACGTTAAGCTTGATGCTGAAATTTTTGCTACATGAACGACACATATTTAGTATGCGATAAACTGTTTTCCGTTCGTGTTGTTTACATCGTACTCGGCCGTTTCGCGCGTGCCATACTCAGCATATAGATCACTATGGCGCACAAATACAGAAAAGTCGACGCTAAAATTTACGTTCCGCAACGAATTAGCACAGCCCAAAGCACTCGAAGTCGAACGATTTCTACGAGAAGAAGTTAAAATCCCGGCGATCGTCATTCTCGGCATTCACTTGTCCATTAGTTCTTCCAATGAATCACTATACAGTTCCAGTCTTTCTCTTATAAACAATTTCCACTTTTTTATACAATACTCATAGTGAAAAGGAAATAAGGCAGTAGCAGTAACACGTGAGGAAAAGAACGACACCTACATGCATAGACACAGTACATTCATACACACACAGAGCACTATGATTTGTACAATACACACAATAAAATTATGTACACATACTGTAATCAGTCACGCACATGCGTATTCACGTATCTAGTCAATTGCTTCATCCACCTACTCCACACACTCATCCACTATTTACAAATAACCATCCAGGACACAGTCACTCAAGTGAGTGGTGTGAGATGGAAACTCCAAATCCGATCCCTTTGGATGTGCCCGTATGCCATCATGATGTCACAGGCTTACTTTTCAGTTGTAGTGCAGTAATTACCTCATGATGTCGCCGTCTAAAGACTACTTGGCGCGCCATATTTGGAGCACCACCAATGCACTTGCGCATGTGCTTCTTGTAATTTTCTATCATTGCAGCCATTGAGGCCGCACAATGAAAGTCCTCAGCCGACATATGCGTGACATCTATACAGTATACATACATTTGCTTTCTGAACCCCACAAATTTCCCATTATTGACCCTTTCGCCTCGTCTTTCATGAGGCCTTCCAAGTGGTAAACTAAATGAATATCAAGTTGATTTTTTACATTTACCATGGTTTTCCCCAAAACAGAATTATTCACTAATTTATGAAAATCGTGATCAAAATCACAAGTTGTGTCACCGATATTTCCGGTATTTACATCGTTGTACCTTTTCAACTAGGGGTGGTGCTTAAAGGATACAGAGGAGGTGATCCTAGTAAGCTCCATACCCAAACTGAAACGTTGCTGGAGGTTTCTGTAGTGCAGAATCTATCTCTGTTTATTCCCCATCGTTCTCATCTCCTTGGGACGGGACTTCTGGGCAGGGATATACACTCTGGACATTGCAGCAAGTCGCAGTGTATGTGGCATGCATATGGGCAGGATATGCCAGGCCAGTCTCCCGGCGGTACGGGGAAAAATATGATGTTCGGCAATGCATTAAATACGATGGCTCTCGTTGTCTTCACTCGGGATGATAAGTGCAGTTGCCTTTCCCAGTGCTCATTAACAATTTAAATCATGAAATGAAACTGCTCCTGATGCTTTGACGAGTAATACAATCACTAGATATTATCCAGGTGCAAACTACACGAAATGAGGACCCGCAACTACGATGTTTCAATTTTCACTAATTAAAGATTATTGTTTTTAAAATTTTTACATGAAGTCAAAGACTGATGAAACCAACTATTTCAGCAAGTGGTTAAAAGTGAATCGAGCCCCAAATGTACGAGGGTCACTCCAAAAGACATGCACACTATTTTTGTAAAACTACAGTTTTCATTGTGCATGTGAGAAAGTTTTATAGTGTGTAGATACATTCATCCAGCTTGTTTTCAAACTGAGTTCAACCTGTTCCCGTGAGTGGCACCGTCACAGCACGTCTTCAAGATGGCTGCTACACTTGACGTTCGTGAGAAGCACCGTGCTGTCATAGAATTCCTGTGCTGTCAAAACGAGACAGTGGGAAACATCCACAAGAGGTTGAAAAAGATGTATGGAGATACTGCTGTCGATCGCAGTACATTTAGTCGGTGGGCAAGCAGGTTATGCGATGAAAGCGGGCACGGCAATATTGAGGATTGTCCTCGCAGCGGCAGGCCTCATACTGCGCACGCTCTGGACATTGAGCAGAGAGTTAACGAATTGGTGACTGCTGACAGACGCATCACTGTGAACGAATTGTAACGCTACGTTGGGATAGGGGAAGGAAGTGTTTGCAGAATACTGAAAGTGTTGGCGTTAAAAAGGTTTGTGCCAGATGGGTTCCCGTGATGTTGACAGTGGCTCACAAAGAAACAAGAAAAACCGTATGCAGCGAACTTTTGGAACAGTAGGAGAATGGTGGAGATGAATTTCGTGGAAGAATTGTGGCAGGTAATGAAACATGGCTCCATCATTTTTCACCAGAGACGAAGAGGCAATCAATGGAGTGGCATCATGCAAATTCACCCAAGAAAAAAAAAATGAAAATCACACCTTCTGCTGGAAAAGTTATGGCTACGGTGGTTTTCGATTCCGAAGGACTCTTGCTTGTGGACATCATGCGAACTGGAACCAGAATAAATTCTGATACATATGTGACGACACTGAAGAAACTTCAAGCTCGACTGAGTCGTGTTCGACCACATCGGTGAAGACAATGCACGGCCACATGTCAGACAAAAAACCATGGAAGCGATCACAAAACTCGGATGGACAACACTGAAACACCCGCCTTACAGTTCTGACCTGGCTCCATGTGACTATCATCTCTTTCGGAAACTGAAAGAGTCTCTTCGTGGAACAAGGTTTCAAGATGATGACTCCCTTGTGCACGCTGCCAAACAGTGACTCCAACAGGTTTGGTCCAGAATTTTACCGTGCGGGTATACAGGCGCTGATTCTAAGATGGCGTCAGACAGTTGAGAGGGAAGGAAATTATGTGGAGAAATGAAAATATTATTCCTAAACAATGTCTCTACACAAGGCAAAACTTTCAAACGTGTAGAATAAAAGATGGATTTTAAAAAAAATTGCGTGCATTTCTTTTGGACTGACCCTCGTATTAGAAGGTAAGCTCACTGCATAAAATTTAATAAACCGAAAAAAAACTGCTGAAGAACGTTAACAGTGTTCACTGCTAATCATTAAATGAGAATAAACCGCAGACTAACTCGCTCCTAATTAGTCTAAACGACCAATTACGCTAAATTCCAAGTGCCGATTTGTGGTTAAAATCATCAGAGTCCTCCACAGTATAACTGAGACAAAGTACACCTTCATCGTTCAGAAACAGAGTCCGAAACGAGACACACAAGAAAGACATGTCCAGACAGTTACCTGGCGGAAAATAACCGGAAACGTGACTAGGTCCTGAGTTTTCTAAGTCCAGCTACTAGACTAACCGTAAAAATTTTCTCTTCTTAAAGCGTGGACCTCTCACCCTGATCTAGATTTTGCTTCAACTGTCCCGCACAGAACACTCTC
The DNA here is from genome assembly GCF_021461395.2 of Schistocerca americana. Lineage (NCBI taxonomy): Eukaryota > Metazoa > Arthropoda > Insecta > Orthoptera > Acrididae > Schistocerca > Schistocerca americana. The sequence continues at coordinate 318,819,139 of NC_060123.1, forward strand.
CGACCAGCACAGGTCTTGGCCCATCCAGGTCATACCGAACTTTGTACGCATCGTCCTGGTTGTCGCCCTTGCAAAGATTGAAACTCCTGCATGCGTCACTTAATGAGGTTCACAGTTTCAACAGCTTCGCTTATATCATTTGATACAGTGTAATTGTGACTTATTTGACTCCGGCGTTAGCTGCGCATTGAAATACGTTTCTAAAATGATGTGTTATATTTATTTGTAAGTGTAACAGTTGGTGCAGTAATTAAAATTGAATAATAGCAAACTTTGCAGGAATGCTCTTTCTCTTTGTATCATTAAATATTATTACAACTATTAATTCAGAACCAATCCCACAACGGATTTTTATTGCTCTTTATACGCACTAGTCAGATTTTCATATCTTTTATGCTTTATTAGTGTTGGTCGAAACAAGGCAGAATTATAAACAAGCAAAAGAAATATACAATAAAAATGATAAATTTTAAGAAATGGTGTGTGTAAATTGTGAATTGCGATCTCTGCCAACGCATACTGCCTTGCGGTCTGTGTACTTGTTCTGCGATAGATTTTGTATCACTTTAAATTAAAATCCAATTGGAAAGTGCCTCCTTGCTGACATAATATGAATGCGCCAGCCGGAGCTCCTCTCAGAAGGCTACGAATTGACTGTCCAAACTTCATTCTACATTGATTACTGAAGGAATTATGATACTTTTGCTGACTGCGCTTACAGGAAAATTTCTCGATGGTGTATCTTCTTATATAAGAAGACTACAAGTAATATCTCCACACTGGCATCTAATGGTCCTCCCCTTTTTCAATTCATGTATCATCCTTCGTGGTGTGCTCAACACTCATGTACGAGCGCAAACGTGAACAATAGGTATCTGCCACAGAGCGCTCAACATCTGAGCTGATGTCACGTCCGTACATTTCAGTTTTGACACACCCGCATGGTTCAGTCCACGGACAGTGGACTGCATGGGAACGGGCCCGACACCAGTTGGCTCACGGACCCAGCTCAATCGCAGCAGCCGACACACACACACACACACACACACACACACACACAGACTGCGTCCCGCCTCCATGTCACGGTGCGTGCGCCATTCGAACGCTGCTCGTAACTAAACCCTCTCTGTCCTCTCTTTAACACTTATACACAGTTCGTCGTGCCAAAATATCTCCGATACCTTATCTTCAACGCAGTGACTAAGATAAGGGAAGCAACACGAAGAATTAAAATACACTACCGGCCATTAAAATTGCTACACCAAGCAGAAATACAGATGATAAACTGGTATTAATTGGACAAATATATTATACTATAAGTCTCATGTGATTACATTTTCACGCTATTGGGGTGCATAGATCCTGAGAAATCAGTACCCAGAACAACCCCCTCTGGCCGTAATAACGGCCTTGATACTCCTGAGCATTGAATCAAACACAGCTTGAATGGCGTTACAGGTACAGCTGCCCATACAGCTTCGACACGATACCACAGTTCATCAAGAGTAGTGACTGGCGTATTGTGACGAGCCAGTTGCTCGGTCACCACTAACCAGACGTTTTCAATTGGTGAGAGATCTGGAGAATGTGCTGGCCAGGGCAGCAGTCGAACATTTTCTGTATCCAGAAAGGCCCGTTCAGGACCGGCAACATGTGGTCGTGCATTATCCTGCTGAAATGAAGGGTTTCGCAGGGATCGAATGAAGGGTAGAGCCACTGGTCGTAACACATCTGAAATGCCAACTGTTCAAAGTACCGTGAATGCGAAGAACAGGTGACAGAGACGTGTAACCAATGGCACCCCATACCATCACGCAGGGTGATATGCCAGTATGGCGATGACGAATACACGCTTCCAATGTGCGTTCACCGCGATGTCGCCAAACACGGATGAGACTATCATGATGCTGTAAACAGAACCTGGATTCATCCGAAAAAATTACGTTTTGCCATTCGTGCACCCAGGTTTGTCGTTGAGTACACCATCGCAGGCGCTCCTGTCTGTCATGCAGCGACAAGGGTAACCGCAGCCATGGTCTCCGAGCTGATAGTCCATGCTACTGCAAACCTCGTCAAAGTGTTCGTGAAGATGGTTGTTGTCCTATCTGTCGACTCAGGGATCGAGACGTGGCTGCACGATCCGTTACAGCCATGCAGATAAAATGCCTGTCATCTCGACTGCTAGTGATACGAGGCCGTTGGGATCCAGCACGGCGTTTCGTATTACTCTTCTGAACCCACCGATTCCATATTCTGCCAACAGTGATTGGATCTCACCCAACGCGAGCAGCAACGTCGCGATACGAAAAACTGCAATCGCGATAGGCAACAATCCGACCATTACCAAAGTCGGAAACGTGATGGTACGCATTTCTCCTCCTTACACGAGGCATCACAACAACGTTTCACCAGGCAACACCGGTCAACTACTGTTTGTGTATGAGAAATCGGTTGGAAACTTTCCTCATGTTAGCATGTTGTAGGTGTCGCCACCGTCGCTAACCTTGTGTGAATGTTCTGAAAAGCTAATCATTTGCATATCACAGCATCTTCTTCCTGTCGGTTAAATTTCGCGTCTGTAGCATGTCATCTTCGTGTTGTAGCAATTTTAACGGCCAGTAGTGTATTATGGGAGACACGTATCTGTATACAAATATCATATTAATAAATAAATGTAAATGTACATAATTTTTTGCATTGTCCAGGTCAATATGAGCGGTGCGTGTTTGTCATCTTAATTAAATATGTATTACTTTGTTAAAGTAACATTTTATGCATAGATCAAAGAAGATATTTACAATATAGATATAATTAATTGACCCAACTGTTTGTGTAATGGTTCCTGTGCGAATGTAAAAACCATGTAAATCACATGTCACTGTATCAGATTTGATTACTCAGTGCTTTTGTGTCAATCATGGCCGATCAAAAGTAACAAAAGTGCACAAAAACAGTTCAGTGGAATTAAGTGCACATTTATTTCAGTCTGTCGTTTGCAGTGCTCCGCAATTTGTTTTCATTGTTCTCTCATTTGTTCTCATTGTTCCGGTACTTCTCGATTCAGTTAAATTCGTAGCACAATTTACACATCACACTTACTCAACGTAGCACTTGTAGACACGAGCTGCGCACAGATCAATCACCTCGTGCGGTGACAGGAAGTTCAGTTGCCGCGATGCCCCTTGCAGCTTGTAAGCCATCCCAAGAATCTTTAATACAATAGCACCACCGTAGGTGAGGCTAAATTACACAATTCAGACTGCCAGAGTGGAAATAAACGACCAGGAGGATTAACAGATCAGAAAGATTACGTATTATGTTCTCGGTGTATCCAAGAAAATGAAATTTTGACAGAAAATTTTTGCCAGAAGGCTACACTACTAAAAGCTAGTTGTACAGTCCCCGGGTAGCGGACGCTTAAGTTCTATTACCGGAACAGCGCGAAAAACGCGTTGTACGAACACGTAATAACGGGGAACTGGAGAATAAACGCGGTATAACTGAACCGGTGATTCCGGCAGAGTTAGCGAAGTTAACCGGAGAATAAGATTTCAGAGGCAGGAATAGAGAATTAGTGATGACAGGATTGTTTGTTAGAAGGAGGAAGGAGAAGATACGGGCACATGACAAATTATATGTAAGAATGTGAATATTCCAAATTTGAAAAAGACTTCATACTGCTACTTTTCGATCTCGTGCTTGAGAAACTGAGGCGTATGAATGAAATTGAAACTATTTCCTAACATAAAACTTTTTGCTTGTAGTAGGCCTAATAGGCATTTAATTGGTATTTCGTTGATTTTATCCTGTAGTGTTGTTTATGTGAATGAGGTACATAAAAATGGCCATTTGTGCCAAAATAGTCTCGATTATTTGGCGTGTGTTACAACTGCTGCAGTATTAAAAAGACCTGTTTCGTTTTATCTAGCACACAGTGACAAAATAGATGTAATCAAATCGACAAACTATTGGTATTAACAGCTATTTCAGTATTAGACAACGACATTTTGATTTTCCATGTAGCTAAACGTTTGGCGAACTTTGATGGGGTAACAGATTCTTTCGCAGAAAGGAAAGCACGCCGTGTAAAGCTGTAGCAAGATTAGAGAGGAAAAAAATGCTGGGATCTAAGGACTGAAGAAATGTGTCCGATGTCTCTTATCTGTACTGGTTTTATGTTTCCTGTACTTAATTGTATGTCACACAGAAGAGAAAGTTACTAGCTAACAGCCATAAAGAGTGCAAATTTGCTATAGAGTCCCTATTCTCACGGTGTCCGTAGTTCGTGGTCCAGTGGCTAACTTTACTGCCTCTGGTTCACGGAGTCCCGGTTTCGATTCCCGGTCAGGCTGAGGATTTTCTCTGCACAGGGACTGTGTTTCCCTCATCATTTCGTCATAATTCGTGATAGTGGCGAGATTGGACTATGTAAGGATTCGGAATTCGTACGGCCCTGACAATCGCGCAGTTGAGCGCCCCACAAACCAAACATCATCATCATCATCACCTATTCTACCGCTCAAAAATAATCACACACATTGTTATCTTTTTTTAAATTTTTTTAAGGGCGGTAGGATGTCAAACCGGCCCACTGGGAGCAACAGAGGCACCACACGGAATTTTAATTTTCACTGTCCTCAATTTAGGTTTGATGGCTTCCATTAGAAAATATATGCCTTTGAACCTCACAGAGTGAAACCGAGTGAAGTACGAGAAAAAGTGCTGTCTAAAGAGGCGTGGCACTGCAATTTGGCACCCTGAAGACCAAATAAGGAATCTTACATTTCCTCGAAGATATATGTTTTATATAGGAAACTCTTCAGAAACATATGCGCTACAAAATGAAAATATTTTTGAAAAACTGGTTTATTTAAAGATTTTCCACGTACTGGAGGATTGGAAAATTTAATGAGGTTTAGCGTGAGGCAATAACGCAAAGAGCGGTTCATAATGGCCGAATGTGTTCTTACTATTCTCTGACTAAATGAATGTGACGAACAGTGTAATTATGGACGATAGCGTCACGGACAGTGCATTAAGTGTAAAAACGAGCGATGTCTACGTCATATACTTTGAAAGACAGGACATGTCAACAACGTTCGTATACTGACGTCTCGTGGTTTGTTAATCACCACGGGGTTAATGATACAACTGTGCCGGAACTTTATTTGCGTTTCGCCGGAGAAGATTAAGCATCGGAACTGTCTGTATCCTGCTCTCATCATCGTAACCTGCTGACATCGTGCTGCCTAACGCAACGCTTCGTATGCAACAAAAAGTTAAGGGATTCCGCTGAACGCTATCCCCTGACCTAGAAACTTTCTTTCTCTATTAAAAGTATAAGAATTACAGACTCTGTTTAACTAAATTCTTTGTTTAGTTTGTTTGCTTTCTGCTAACGAAAATAAAATTGCAATCAGTGAATTAAAAGTTGCCTGGTAGTCATTGTTGAAACACCAGTAAATATAAACTTCTTCCTCTCATTAGGACTAATTCTCCTTGCATGTCAAAATTATTGTAGTTATTTTGTGTAGTTTTATGTATTGTTATGAGACTAGATATATGACAGTAACTAATAACAGTCGCGAAATATGGCTTCGCGCGAAAATTACGGCGACCGCCGTAATTGCTTGCGTTCTGACCAATAACGTAAAAGCTGCTATTCCCGTATTGGTGCTTTTCCTGACGTGAGCGGGAATTATAAATGTCAGCTGTCAAATCACGTAGTGACTGTTTACCCAGTAATAAAAGTTTTTGATATTGTATTGCTACGAGACGTAGTATTAAGAGACACTGGTTGTACTAAAAAGTGGGTTGATTTATGGTGAAACCCCCCAGTGTTCATGCGATTGTTAACAGTATTGTGTGTGATTCACGAAATTTTGTCACTTTTTCTTATTCCTTTCAGATATTGTCTTAGATGTCTTTGAAGTTTCAAAGAATATATACACAATTTTGCCGGTTCAGGTTAATTTCAGAGCAGTTTCTCGTAAATGTTAGAGTTTTCAGTTCATAAACAAAGTGGGATCGTGACCAATCGAGAAGTATAACAAAGAGTGTGGTTTTCCAACTAGAATTTTGGATTACTTCACAGTTCAGATTTTGATAATTATTTTTCCTGTGGGTTGAGGTCATCACAAGATGCAGATATTTAGGGACTGTGGCTGATGACGTGGTGGTGTAGACAGCACCTGCGTGTCCTGGTCATGTAGTTAAGCTAGGACTGGGTAAGGGCCATGTTGCGTTGCTGAAAAAATGTAATAAATGTAAGTATAAATGAACATATTTATCTGACATCGGATGCAAACAATGCTGATGTAATCGATTTTAGCGAGAATGCCCAATGCCCTCTTATTTGTGAGATTGCTAAAAACACACTGGAAGCAATCTTATATACTATCGGCGAGTATATGCGCAGAGCGATTGAAAGTGGAACAATCACGTAAAACATATGGTAGCAGAGAGAGTTTCCCGACAGAGATTCATTGGAAGAATCCTCATAAAGTTGATGCGGTATTACTCGACGGGCGTTTATTTATGAATCTGGAATCCTTATGAGATATTATTGTTAGAGGAAATAGGGCAAATCCAGGGGAGAGCACCGTGTTTCTTCAAGGGTTCGTTAAAAAAAATTGAAAGCATCATGGAGATACTCATTCAACTCAAATGGAAGACGTTAGGAAGGGAAACGTTTATCGGCTTTGCGTGAACAGTTTCTTATAGATTAGCTTGATTAATTCATTCCTCAGTTCTGGATTTAAACATTTCTTAAAAATGGCTTGTGTGAGGAACAATCAATAAGTTTCCATTTAGAAGGTCGCACAGTCCCGAATCGGTGTGCTAGTAATCCATAATCGCCATGAGCATAAATATTAAAAGTATCTTATTAGTGGTTTTTCATTAATCTCAGTCTTTCTTCCTGTGTTATTGACTAGAGTGGTCTGTTATTCGTGAGTGTGCTTACGTCGTTCGTCTAAGCCTCACACCTCAGTAGTGTGTTTACATTTTGCGGCGTGCAGTGCAGCTTTAGCGCTTGTAAAGCTAAGTACTGACAAACGCATTTGTGCACTGTTACACAGTTAATAAATTTAATAGTTTTCACCGGTGTTTCGTGCTGTTTATAGCGAAATAACGATTAAATAAACTTTTGGAAACGTTCGCTCGCTGTTTATGTTAGAGTTTTCCGTGCGTTGAAGTCGTTTAGAAAACTTCTTGCTTTAGTTTTCAGCTGACGTTTCTTATTGTTTCTAGTGAAATATTTCAGTAAAACTTTCATTCAGTGTCTTAACTTCGTTAAGTATTCCAGTGGCTGTCTGGATTTTTGGTTCTATCTAGTAATAGTGTGAATTTTGTTAGTATTGGTATTAGCTGTGGTGTAGTAGTATTAATACAAGTAGCTGCTTTCTTAGTAGACAGATAATTTCGAGACCGCTATTATTAGTTCTATAAATAGTTCTACTGGTGTAACTGAACTTTGGTAACGTACACATATAGAATTTTTTCAGTAACTGTAAAATTTTACCATGAGTGAGAATTGTGGGCTCTGTCGTAGGTTTGTGACTACTCTGTTACGGTGATGGACTTATTCAAAGTATTTTCATGTGTGGGGGGGGGGGGGGGGGGGAATGCAGTGGGGACGCCAGTGGCCATTCTAGCGAGATCCTTTCCTGGGAATGCAGAATCTGTGTAGAAATAAGTTGATAAAGGAGCAGGAGCGTAACATCTGTGCCCTTCAGGTGCATTTACAACGCACAAAGGAGGAACTAGATTAGTTGAGGAGGGTGAATGGTGGTGTGGAATGGTAAATGGTAGTGGGAGAATAGGCAGCTAGTAAGAGGAGGGATTCAGACAGTTTGCGTAAATGCAATAGATTGACCAACTGTCAGAGTTGAGAAGAGAGGAGACTTGTGTAGTTGTAGCTGTAGATGTAGGGAACATGCAGCAGTTCTCAGCAGATGGGAGGCCTAGGTCAGTTGCAAAGTCAAACAGAAAGAAGATTCTGCTGCTAGGTAGTGTGCACGGTAAAGATGTGGGCCAGCAGTTGCAGGAAGTGGTGGGGAGTGAACAGTAGGTCACCAGCATTGTGAAGCCTAGTGCAGGGTTGGAATTTTACGAAAGAGGATCAGGTGGTGATAGTGGGTGGAGCAGGGAGCAGTCTTGATAGGGACAGGGAATATGATTTAGGTGGTGATCTTGTAAAGATAGCTACTCAGACTGGTGGCACTAATATGCATTTTGTGCAACTGTTTCAGCGTTATTATTGGCCTCATCTCAATACGGCTGTTAGGCACGTTGACATGAGGCTGGGGAGAGCGCTGATGGCAGAGGGCATGGATCACATCTCAGTGGTGCCAGTAAATTCTATCAGTAGACTGGGATTCACTTGGCATGGTCTGCACCTCAGTAGGTATGGGAAGAAGAGGCTGGCAAAGTTCATAGATGACAGTTTCGTGGTTGGTGGTGGTGGGATCACTAATGGAAAAATTCCTGTAGTTGCTGGCGTTAGAGCTGCACCTTTTTTAAACTGAAGTCAGCTGATAGGTATACCTGCTTACTGGAAGTATCTCTAATTAAAGTCTCACCTTCAGAGGATGTAATGTTTCCAAGTAGAGTAGAAATTACCATATTTCATCAAAATACGAGGTATTAGATATAAAGTTAGTGATCTGCTTATAGATATTGACTCTGATATTATTGGTATATCGGAGCACCACTTAAATAATTTGACAATTCAGAGGCTTCCTTTACCAGGATGCAGATTAGCTGGCTGTTTACCAAGGAATTTCTTGGAGGGTTGGGGAGTCGGTATGTACATGAAAAACAGTATTCCATTTGAGTCCATAGACGTATCACGGCACTGCACTGAACAGATATTTGAATGTTGCACAGGGGCAGTTGAATTTAGTGAAACTAAACTTCTAATTGTTGTTATTTATAGGACCCCTAACTCTGACTTCAGAGCATTTCTGCTCAAGATAGAGAGGGTTCTTGATTCACTTCATATGAAGTACCAGAAATTAGTAATATGTGATGACTTCAATATAAATTTTGTGTATGATGATGCGAGAAAAAGGATGTTGGTAGATTTCATAAATTCATTTTTTTTCCAACTAGGGTGCAGGGGAACAGTAACATAGCCATAGACAATATTTTTATTCATTCTTCATTACTAGATGGGCTTTCTGCTAGTAAAAGCGTGAAAGGCCTTTCAGACCATGATGCACAAATTTTAACACTACAATGCTATTGTACTCAAACCAATCAAGCTACAGTAGCCCATTACAAACAGTAATGTAAGATGCAAAAAAAATTTATTAGGAAGGCAAAGGGTATGTGGTATGCAAATAGAATAGCTAATTCCTAGGATAAAGTTAAAACCATATGGTCACTTGTAAAGGAAGTGTCTGTCAGCAGCGCAATGTCGATGATATAAAGTCCGTTTGCTGTAAAAATATTTCTGTTACTGATAAATCAGATATGTGTACAGTATTTAACAATCAATTTCTGAGCAATGCTGGTGAATTCAATAAAAATTTATTTTCTACAGGGTATCATATAACTTTCTTGGCAAATACTTTTCTGAGATTGATATCTGAAATACTCCTATGATACAGACAAGGGGGAGATTAAGTCAATAATTAAATCACTGAAGACTAAGGACTCTAAAGGTTATGATGGAGTGCCTAGCAGAATATTAAAGTACTGTGCTGCACACGTTAGACCTGTATTTAGCCATATTTGTAATTTTTCCTTTAGGAATGGTTAGTTTCCTGAACGATTAAAGTACTCAGTAGTGAAACCGCTTTATAAAAAGGGAGAAAAAGATAATGTAGACAATTTTAGACCTATTTATATGCAATCAGTGTTTGCTAAAGTTACTGAAAAGGCTGTATATGTAAGGATAATTTATCATTTTATATCACACAATTTGCTATCAAATGTACAGTACGCCTTGAGAAGTCGTTTAACAGCTGAAAATACTATATTCTCTTTTCTCTGTGAGGTAGTGTATGGGTGAAACAAAAGGTTCCGCATGCTAGGCATATTTTTTGTTTTAACTAAGGCATTTGATCGTGTTGATCACAAAATATTGCTCCACAGTTGCACCATTACAGAATAAGGCGAGTAGCTCACAATTGGTTCACCTCTTACTTTAGCAACAGCCAGGAAAAGGTTGTTATTCACAGTGCTGAGAATGGTTGCGATGTGGGGTCTGGGTGGGGTACAGTCAAGTGGTCAAGTGGGGGGTGCCCCAGGGATCAGTGTTGGGGCCACTTCTGTTCCTTATTTACATAAATGATATGCCCTCTAGTATTGTGGGTAACTCTCATGACACTAGCTTGGTAGTAGAGGATGTTGTGTGCAACATTGGCTCGGTTTCAAATAGTGCATTTCATTACCTCAATTCATAGCTTGTAGAAAATAAACCAACGCTAAATCACAGTAAGACTCAGTTTTTACAGTTTCTAACACACAATTCAACAAAACCTTGTAACCTCCCCACAAAATAAAATAAATATTATGGATAATGATTCTGATTTAGTGTAACCTCAAAAACAAAATTCTTTCACAGTGTAACCTCCCCACAAAATTCATTTACATTTATAACCTCTCTACATAATACTTTCTAATTTAATCTAAGCTCAAGATTCATTCACATTTAGCGTAACCTCATAACAGAAAAATTCCTAAACCTCTCAACAGTAAAAATTATAATTATGTCGTTCACATTCAGTGTAATGTCCCAATAAAAAAATAAATTCAGTAACCTGGTAATAAAACAATGTAACTAACCTCTCAATTAAATTGTCGCTCACTTATGACTTTTCAATAATTCACTGTGAATTTAACCCGGTAAATTTTGGACGACAGCAGTGCTTCACTGGATAGATAAGGATGGTTTGTTTTATTAAGGATGATAATATAGAGTCACATCTCCTTGTACTTTAATATAATTTGTTAGTGCACCATCAATCTTAACCCATATATTAACCCTTTCATTAGCATTAACACGTCTCCGGTTCTTTGTATATAAAGAAAATGGTTTATCAGTAACGCGAAAGAACTTGCCCCCCTTCTAACAGCCGTGTAACGCAAGTCTCTAGAGGAACGGAAGGTTCCAAATGATTGGAAAAGAGCACAAGTAGTCCCAGTCTTCAAGAAGGGTCGTCGAGCAGATGCGCAAAACTATAGACCTATATCTCTGACGTCGATCTGTTGTAGAATTTTAGAACATGTTTTTTGCTCGAGTATCATGTCGTTTTTGGAAACCCAGAATCTACTATGTAGGAATCAACATGGATTCCGGAAACAGCGGTCGTGTGAGACCCAACTCGCTTCATTTGTTCATGAGACCCAGAAAATATTAGATACAGGCTCCCAGGTAGATGCTATTTTTCTTGACTTCTGAAAGGCGTTCGATACAGTTCCGCACTGTCGCCTGATAAACAAAGTAAGAGCCTACGGAATATCAGACCAGCTGTGTGGCTGGATTGAAGAGTTTTTATCAAACAGAACACAGCATGTTGTTATCAATGGAGAGACGTCTACAGACGCTAAAGTAACCTCTGGTGTGCCACAGGGGAGTGTTGTGCTTTTCACAATATATATAAAAGACCTAGTAGATAGTGTCGGAAGTCCTATGCGGCTTTTTGCGGATGATGCTGTAGTATACAGAGAAGTTGCAGCATTAGAAAATTGTAGCGAAATGCAGGAAGATCTGCAGCGGATAGGCACTTGGTGCAGGGAGTGGCAACTGACCCTTAACATAGACAAATGTAATGCATTGCGAATACATAGAAAGAAGTATCCTTTATTGTATGATTATATGATAGCGGAACAAACGCTGGTAGCAGTTACTTCTGTAAAATATCTGGGAGTATGCGTGCAGAACGATTTGAAGTGGAATGATCATATAAAATTAATTGTTGGTAAGGCGGATACCAGGTTGAGATTCATTGGGAGAGTCCTTAGAACATGTAGTCCATCAACAAAGGAGGTGGCTTACAAAACACTCGTTCAACCTATACTTGAGTATTGCTGATCAGTGTGGGATCCATACCAGATTGGGTTGAAGGAGGAGATAGAGAAGATCCGAAGAAGAGCCGCGCGTTTCGTCACAGGGTTATTTGGTAACCGTGATAGCGTTACGGAGATGTTTAACAAACTCAAGTGGCAGGCTCTGCAAGAGAGGCGCTCTGCATCGCGGTGTAGCTTGCTCGCCAGGTTTCAAGAGGGTGCGTTTCTGGATGAGGTATCGAATATATTGCTTCCCCCTACTTATACCTCCCGAGGAGATCACGAATGTAAAATTAGAGAGATTAGAGCGCTCACGGAGGCTTTCAGACAGTCGTTCTTCCCGTGAACCATACGCGACTGGAACAGGAAAGGGAGATAATGACAGTGGCACGTAAAGTGCCCTCCGCCACAGACCGTTGGGTGGCATGCGGAGTATAAATGTAGATGTAGATGCTGCGTCATGGCCCTGAAAGATCATTCTGAATAAAAAAAGGAAAAATTCTTACCTCAATGAAGTCGCCGGATATATGTGCTCTTACTATAAATTTTTCCAGCACAGCTCTGCGCAATGCTGGCCGACTTATCTGTCATTTATGAAAGGGAGCAACTGATTTTTCTATTGCAATAATCGGGATGATCATGGATGGGAGAAATTAGTAAATTCTTTAAACTGAAATGAATGGTTGTTAAAAGTTACTTTTTATGAGGAAGATTATTATTACGAAAGTTTTAAAACATTTACATGCGACTTGAGATAACATTATTACATATGCGCGAGGCTGCTTTTTACCTTATACAATAATACTCAGGCTCCGGCATCGCTGCACCGCGACCGGGCCAGCCAACACAATACACCATACCAGACCAGAGCAGACCCCAGACTAGCAACAACTTACTGCTACAGCTACACAGTTCCTACTGCAGTCAACACTGCTCTCTGGTCAGAGACCTTGCATATCGCAGGCAGCGCATGAGCAATACATCGAAGTTACATCTGCTCGGACCTCTTACAACCTGACGTTTTAATTGCACAGGATGGGCATATCATTAGTGAAACTGAACAGTTCAAATTCCTAGTTGTTCAGATAGATAGTAAGCTGTCGTGGATAGCCCATGTTCAGGATCTTGTTCAAAGACTTAATGTCGCAATTTTTACTATTCGAACTGTATCTGAAGTGAGTGATCGTTCGACACAGAAATTAGTCTACTTTGCTCATTTTCATTCGCTTATGTCGTATAGTATTAAATTTTGGGGTAACTCTACTTCGCTTTACAGTGAAACCGCTTCATCTCTGCATGCCTATTGCAAACTATACCAACTTGAAGCTTCTTACTGCAGCCAAACTTTGAGTCGACCTCCCCCCCCCCCCCCCCCCCCTCGACCTCCGCCACTTCCGTAGATTAAAAATTCACTCTACCCTGATATCAGATCGACACCAGTCGAACATGATTAAAAACAACTTGTCTCATAAATTTCTTTTCTCCAAACACACACACACACACACACACACACACACACACACACACACACACACACACTGCTGAGCAAAAACACGATCGCTGTCCACTGCTGAACTCAATGCCACATGGTGGCTTGGCCGTCGCCTGACGCAGTAGGTAAAGTACATAAGTGGAGCAGCGACAGGTGAGAAATCATTTTAGCAACAATATGGGCTGCAAATGGAGTTCGTCTGACATAAGCTACTTTTATAAACGATTGATTCTTATGGGAGGGCTCCCGGAAACTAGAATCTATGGAATGGCTGAGACCGTCGTGAGCGTCTGCGACACGTAGATGAAGGATGCTAAAACCACGAGTAGGTGGCAAGCATCTAGAGAACGACAGAGCTGATCTGATGTTCCGATGCAACTGTCGTGAGGGTCTGTGACACGTATTTGAAGGATGGTATGGACAGCGAGTAGGTAACAAGGTGTTACGCCTCATCACAGAAGAGGCGGCTATACGTTGCAGATCTAACGACAGACTACAATGCAGTGGAGTCGCAGGTGTTCCGGGGCACACTGTTCAGTACAAATTGTAGAACATGGGGCTCAATAGCGGACGACCGCTGCATGTCTCCACGTTCACCCAAAGACATAATCAATAACGGCTTCAATGGGCAGGCGAACAATGACAGTGCACAGTGAAAACAGTATTGTGTGGATTTCACCTGGGTTTCTATCCACCTGTGGAGGCGATCGAAGATAACACGACAGCTGTATACCACGTGAATATTATTCCGGACCATCTGCATCATTTCATACTTGATATCCTCACCGAAGAGTATAGCGTCTCCCAGAGTGATAACCGTATGTGTCATAAGTACCGAATATTTCTACAGTGGTTTGAAGAGAATGATATCGAACTCACGTTGATAACTTGGCCGTCTGAACCAATTGGAGACATTTGGGCCCCGGCGCTATCGGCCATCACCTCGGTGACCACTGACCAACAAACCAACAGGCCGTGAATTATGGGAATTGCGTGACTTATACGAACACATCTGGTGCCACATACCTCAGGATACCTAACAGCGACTTGTCCAATCCGTGCCACGTAGAATGGCAGTTCCAAAGGTGGACCAAAACGCTATTAAGCAGGTGGGAGCTATATGCACCTCTGATGTATTCAGCATCTCACCCACATATTCTGCTACTAGAGCATCCGTGTGGCAACAGCTAGTTATGAGGGGAGTGCTCTTTCTGTAAGTTTCGTCGAACTTGTGTGAAGTTTGGAAGGTTCGTGATGAGGAACTGGAGTAAGTAAAGCAGTGAGTGGTGCTTGGGTAGCTCGGTCTGTAGAGCATTTCTCCGGAAAACGCAAAGATCCCGTATTCGAGTCCTCGTGTGCCATACAGTTTTAATGTGAAATGGAGTTTCACAACAAGTTATGTACAGCAGGTTGCATTTACCCCTAAACCTTTGAATGTGCCTAATTCTCTTTTTAAAACTGACAGAAATTTGATTTAAATTTATTTGCCCACGGTTGGATAACGTACATCGCTACATTGTGTGAGAATGTTCTATTTGAAAAATTGTAGTTCTATGCTGTAACTCTCTGGAAAGGAAATAAATAAACTACGTTCATAACTCTGCAGAAAGAGTAACACCACATTTTTAACGTGTGTACTTGTGTTTAAGATCCGATTTCCTATCAAGACTAGTTAGATAAAGCTCTGACCTATGAAGCTGTGCTCTGTTAATGTTCATGAACCAATATTCAATCTTTAATCACAATCTGACCACAAGTAAATAAATGAATATATCACAATGCACAGATTTAAATGTCTATGTGAAAGAAGAATGTGTTGCTTGTGTAACTGAACATCAGACAGTACATAATCACACATACAAATTACTAAATTATACAGTGTGAAAACTTTCAGCTTGTACCCAAACTCACAACAGTGTAATTACGAGACTTGGATTCCCGAATATTTATCACTGTAATACCTCATCAAACAAGTACATTCGATATGTAGTCTAAGGTCAGGATCAGCAAATACTATTGAAAATAGGGGAAGGCATCTCCACCGTGTACTACAGAAGATGCCACATTACATGGATAAACACTTTGCAAACTGTGCCACAGCACGCGGCATACTTGGCACTGCATGCGAACTTACTGGCCGTACCTGAAGATTAGGAAATCTGAGAGCGGTTGAAATGGCTCTGAGCACTATGGGACTTAACATTTGAGGTCATCAGTCCCCTAGAGCTTAGAACTACTTAAGCCTAACTAAGGACATCACACACATCCATGGCCGAGGCAGGATTCGAACCTGCGAGCGTAGCGGTCGCGCGGTTCCAGACTGTAGCGCCTAGAACCACTCGACCACACCGGCCTGCCTGAGAGCGGAATATTTAGTATTAAGTGGAAGCTGTATATGGCTGAACTGTTTGCTTATTAGTACATCGATTAATAAGGGACCAGCCAACAGGTGTCAACAAAATGATGCACCAAGCTTGCGTCTTCCTTGCATGCAAGAAATAATATATGGCTTAGGGAGATCAAAAGTACCTAACAGTAATACTTAACTGAGGAACTATATTGATCTCAAACTGGTCAGACAATTGTCATAATCTATCCGGTTTTCTCAGTGACGAGACACGAATCAAAGTTGAGTAAAGCCAAGAATTACCTGATCTCTGTACATGTCGTATAATAAAGCAATAAACTTCAGAAGAGTAAGATTTGATGCGTAATGCTTGAGATTGAATAAATACGTCTCGATCCTGTAATTACCTTTGACCGGCCTGGGTGGCCGAGCTGTTCTAGGCGCTACAGTCTGGAACCACGCGACCGCTACGATCGTAGGTTCGAATCCTGCCTCGAGCATCGATGTTTGTGATGTCCTTAGGTTAGTTAGGTTTAAGTAGTTCCAAATTCTAGGGGACTGATGACCTCAGAAGTCAAGTCCCATAGTGCTCAGAGCCATTTTTTTTTTTTTTTTTTAATTTGCTTTCAGCGATATGTGATCCTATGTGAGAATACGCATGAATACGAAATCACGTTTCAGTTCACTACAGGTTTTGCACCCAGGAAGAGTGCAAAATACCTGTTAAAATGCTTGTATAACGTATTTGAGACGATCTAAACATAGCCTAATAATTATGGCAAAGTTAATGAAGTGGTGTCATCAAAATCTCCAACATTGCAGTCGTCGCCTCCGATCTACTATGCTTAGAATCCTAGAAGACAGACGTCTTTCAAATACATAGCCTGGAAGACAGCCACATCCCACATTGGCTAAGAGGCCGACCGCCTCACCAAAGGTGACAACCACACTTCTGCAATGCCCAAAGAGAGAACCAAGACTTTGTGCAGCTAATCGATACTACCTACTGGATGTTCTCGTTGAAAATGGCAAAGACTATCTAATATTTTAAAGAAAATCAAAAATTGTGAGAAAAATTAAATTTCAGTATAACATGGAAATTTCACTTTTTTATGTAAACAAATTCTCTTTTCAATTATTAGCTTGCAAGTTATGGAGAAATACATCTCACCTGGAAGACCCAAGTAAGCAATTCGACTCATAGTAGTGTACCATATTTACTGTGGCCGCGTTCTTTGGTAATCTGGTAGAAAGTCATTGAGCGTTGTGGTGTTGACAGTGCTGGATTTTTTATTCATAAGTGTACCTTATCTACCAAGGCCAAGTTCTCTGGTAGGGGCAAGTTCTCTGGTAGCCTGCAGACTTCATCGACCGTTGTAGGCATTGTAGTGCTGATAGTGGCAGGTTTGAATCGAGCGCATTTGGGTTATTGGAGTCGAGTGAAGGCATTCAAACTTTCGAGCTGTTCACATAGAGTGGGGTCACATAGAGTAGTAATAAATAGAAAATGAGATTAATGTAGACTATGACAAAACGGGAGAAATTAAATGAGAAGGAGAACGCTAATTTATAATACAGTTAAAAACTCTATGTGAATTACAAGCATTAACTTTCATATGCTGTGTTTCAGTAGGACTGTCGTGTTTTTAATATGAAACACTTTAAAATACCAACCACAGTGTAAACTATATTCCAACAATAGTAACGAGTAGTAATGCGGGCTGGAAGTGAAAGATTTGAAATATTTATCAAATAAACATATTTGCTTCATTAGAATTATTGAATACAAACCGTTCACTTGTTTCAATTAAATATAAGTAATAATCAAGCTGTATATTTAATTTTAAGAATTTTTATCTTTATTCGAGGGTTGCTCACAAAGTAATGCACCGAATTTTTTCCTTCAACAATTATTTATTAAACATAATGAGAATTATACACACGAAAGAATGGTGTTTTATCTACACACCCTATTTTCCAAGTAATCTCCATCTCGTCCTATGGCCTTCCCCCAGCACGAAACAAGGGAATGTATGTCCTGTCGGTACCAATCCTTGTCCTGGTCGCGGAGACAGTGCTTCACTGTGTGAAACACCTCCTCATCGTCCTCAAAATGTCTTCCACGAATGGCATCCTTAATTCTCCCACATACATGGAAGTCCTAGGGAGCTAGGTCATGGCTGTAGGGCGGATGGGGGGGGGGGGGGGGGTGACACTGCCCAACCCTGTTTTGGGATGTGTTCAGCTGTTCTCAGACTTGTGTAGGGCCGAGCGTTATCGTGTAGCATCAAAACATCTCCTGGGTTGCTGTGGCACCGGAAGCGCATCTTGAGTTTTGTTAATGTGTTGACATATGCTTCTGAATTAATGGTACTACGTCTTTGCATCACATAAATGAGAGTCAAACGTTCACAATCCCAGAACACGGTGATAATGACATTACCGGCGGAGGGAGTTGCTTTGAACTTTTTCTTCTGTCGGAGGTGGGAATGGCGCCATTCCATCGACTGTAGTTTTGTTTAGGGCTCAAAATGTAAAACCCAGGTTTCATCACCTGTCTCAATCCGGGACAAGAAGGCCTCCCCCTGAGCTCGAAAACGTTGCAACGAATCAAGACAAATGTTTTTTTCTGTGCGATTTGTGATCCTCCGTTAGACACGGCGGCACCCATCTCGCACACACTTTTGAATATCCAAGAGTGCGAACAGTTGTATCCACACTGCCTTTGCTGATTGACAGATGCAGCGCCAACTGCAGAGTCCTAATGCGTCTGACCCGCGAATAGCGTCAGCTAGCTGCGACTGAGGCCTACGAGAAAGACGGGCCACGGCACGTACGTCACGAAGTAAGGCCAATCTCGCTCATCTCAGCAGACAAACTGCGTTTTTACAACTGTTAACTCGTAACTATGTGTGTACGTACAAACGAGAATTGAATCTTTTGATGGAATCCACTATTATGGAAGCTTACTTTATTAGTTCTACAATGATAGGAGGTCAATAGGTGTACCAATAAATCGTTACGGCTATAGTGGGATACAATACCATTAAAATGATGCCAAAATGATTATCGGTTGCATAAGGCACCACAACTTCTATGAAATGACATCCACACAGAAGAGACAAAATGCTATAAGCAAGCCGTATACCATTTACGTCGAGAATTGATTTTAAATTTTATTGTACCACTAGTAATCAGCGAGATTTCATAATAACAAATTCCAGTAGAAGATGCAGTTATCGTTAGTACGTACGCACCTACTTGCGAGTTAACAGGTTTAGAAACGCATTTTGCCCGCTGAGTTGAGCGAGCGAGCCAGCTCAGGCCTGTGACGTACGCTCCGCGGCCTTGGCTGCAACACGTCAGGTGCGACAGCCATGGATGGCCTCCCCGACCGCTGCAAATTGTGGGGCTCCGCCACAACGCCTTCTAATGACCTGGCCATCCGTGCCCAGAAACCAACTGTACTTTTGTCAACAGCAGATTCTCCATAGACTTTGCCTTAGGGTTTGTCAATATTCCTCAGTTTCTTTCTCAGCAGTGAGAAATTCAATGACGGCACGTTGCTTGTAACGTACATCAGCTACAGACGCCATAATGAACTTGTCCTGCAGTTACGCTACCTGTCGGAAGTGACGGAAACTTGGTGCGTTCACTCAAGAGACTTCAAATAATACATATCTAGCGTTCCGCATTCGTAGCATTGTTTTCGGCCGAGAAAAAAAAATTCGGTACATTACTTTCTGGGCAACCCTCGTAAGACTTGGGTACTATAATTTCAGTACAGTTGTGCTGTGCCAAAATTACGCCTCGGTAATTTTGGTGACGTAGTAAATGGCGGTATTGTCAGTGATATTGTTAGAATTGATACGGAAAGAAACATAAATGAATGTGTAAGAGAGAAACTGGGAGCCAGCGAATTCTCTTTGTTAGTTTTGCACGTTATTAAAAATGTACATTGTTTAGTGTTAGACAATTGTTTATTTTACATCCTTACAAAATATAAATTTTATTCATTAAGTGAAAAAAGTAAGTTGATCACTTAACTTCTGCGCTTTTATCTTGATGCAAGTGCTGCTTACATGCACAAACACACAAAGATCTACGTAGTTATTTTGTTGCTTTTTACTCAGTAGAACGTTGTTCTTCATGATTTAAGGCGTGTCTTTCGTGTTACTAGCGATAACGCGCAAGTTGTTTACGAATAACAAAAACATGTTTTATATGAGCCTGCGGAAGTGTTAAAGCAATGTTTGATACATTTTGTTGCGTTTTTTAATGTTACATTTGTCTAGAAATTGTGTTTTTTAGTGCTCTGTGATTAATCTGTGAAGTTATGTTTTATTTTTACTACAACATTCCTCTGTTACACATCAAAACTCGAGAAATTTCGAATAGACGTAATTAGATATTGACCGTTTCAGTTTTGCTTACACATTACTTATTTGTAAGTAGGAGATAGGAGGATAACTATGTAGAACAATTTTTCATACGTTGCAGTTTGGTGATATCGAAAAAGATAACGATTATAGATATAAATGTTAATCGTATGAGGTACT
The DNA here is from genome assembly GCF_021461395.2 of Schistocerca americana. Taxonomy (NCBI): domain Eukaryota; kingdom Metazoa; phylum Arthropoda; class Insecta; order Orthoptera; family Acrididae; genus Schistocerca; species Schistocerca americana. The sequence continues at coordinate 318,839,555 of NC_060123.1, forward strand.
CGTAAAAGAAATGTGACTAAAATTGTGGAAACCACTCTTAAATGTTACTTTATTTACCTGTGGACATTCCTTAATTAACATTGTTTCCTTTCAGTTGTATAACAGAAGTTTTGTCTCAAATTTTCACGAAATTAATTCGAATTTGTAGAATACGCTTCAACACAAAATAAAGTGAACTGAGAAAATTTATGAGAAATTACAAAATAATTATCCCCACAAACTGTTGCTTACGACTTCGATTTTGGTTACTGTGATGAAAATTGTGCTTTTCAATTACTACATATCATTATCAGTGTCTTCGATCTGAACTGTAGTATACTCAGTGCAGCTTCCTGAAGTTGCTGAAGAAACAGATCGAGTGTCTTCCATGTAACTTAAGTTCCACTGCACGAAAACTAACTTTTCGGCTGTTAGAGGAGAATTCTTGTTTCGAATTTTGCTGTCGATTCTCTCATGGCTCGATCAATTGCCACCAGGTACACTCCATCCGAGGAGATGAAACCATCGCAGGCTCTAAATTCAGCGGTATTGGCTAGCATACTTTCTCCTTAAAATCCCGTCAGTGGGTTTCACATTCCGCATTCAGACTGGTGCTTTTATACCGTGAAACTAACAGATGTGCCCCAGCGAGGATAAGCTTACAAGTAGATTTTGTTCTGTTTTTGACTACAGAAGAGATACATAACTGGTATTCTGGAGATAGTGTGAAATGGTCATTTTTGGAAAGTCCACCTTTATTGCAATTTCAGAAAAATGATGATGCACATCAGGCAACAGGCAGTGGTCTGCCCCATGTTTGGTGATGGCAGTAACACATGTCGTAGTAATCGACTTGCTTGTTCAAGTTTCTCGAATGTGCCTACTTTAACGCAGCACTTTTACAGTGTTGTGGAAACTAACTGAAGCGGAAGCAGTGGATTAAAGACCAGACTCTTTGTTCTTTATCAGGTCTCCAAACTTATTAAAGCTTCAGCCCAACGAATTGGTGAGGGATTGAGGGATGTTTCAAAGCTAGAGATGAATTCTCATACATTTCTTTCCGCTTCGATTCCAACACAGCGTGAAGTACATCACTGAATTTCAATGGTTTGATTATTTTCTTACAAATCTGGAATAGCTCCTGCAGCAAGGATACAGCCACGATGTCTTTGATGAGATTGACGGCATGAACAAAACAACTACATAGATTATATGCATGTACTTTCTTCCACCATTTTCCAGGCATCCAGCATATTTCTTGCATTGTCGGTAAACACCGCTATGAATTTTTCGTCTTCTACCTCTTGAATTAGTGATAAGACTTGAGGCGATAAATAGTGTTCTTTCTCTGCACAGAGAAGGACAAATACTCTTGACGGAAATTGATTCTGGTTTTGTGAATATGAAATTGGCCGCTTGTTATTTGGACAAATCTGTCCATCAAAAATGATCTGTGATAATAGCGCAAACTCACTGACATACAGCGTAGAGGAACGCTGTACCCCTAGCATGGTGCTTAGGTGGCTCGCAGCCAGGACGAGTTGAATGAAAATAATTCCTGCAATATTGGGTCTGTATCATAGATAACGAGGATCCTGGAGCATTACCAGCACTAGCGACGACTTAGTGTACGTCTGCGTAAGCATTTGTTGAAGGAGTTCCCGATGGAAGTGATGATGTGGTATTCTAGGGATTAGAATGCTCATCAGCTAAGGTCGCAGACATAGTGAACTTTGGTGTTTCGGTTGTTGTTTCAGAAGTGGTCCTTGAAATATTTCCTGATTCAGTAAAGCTTTCTTAACGTCATATCTGATATATTGTTGACAGTCTACCCACTGCATTCTGATGTCTGGTTTCTCACTACTTACACGTGGCATCTGTTTTGTTTTCTATGGATCTTGCGTTGTACAGTTCTCACACATCCGAGTGATGATGCATGCTGAGGGACGCTAGTCGCATACTAATTTTCCGTAGGTTAAGCGGACCTCCATATTTCTTCAGTTTCTAGATGGTTCAGAACTTTCCGTTTCTTTGGAAATATAGTAAGACACTGATCGGATAAGCAAATGGCTCTGAGCACTAAGGGACTCAACTGCTGACGTCATTAGGAAGAACTAGTTAAACCTAACTAACCTAAGGACATCACAAACGTCCGTGCCCGAGGCAGGATTCGAACCTGCGACCGTAGCGGTCTTGCGGTTCCAGACTGCAGCGCCTTTAACCGCACGGCCACTTCGGCCGGCACTGATCGGATAAGTAAGGAAAGCGATGGGAAGAAGGTGACGTGCGATATTTATTCAACAAAATTAACGTACAGATAACTGGAGTAGGATGTTAACTGTTAGTCTGCTTGGGAACTACTGTAGTCAGCACTTACTTCTGATACCCTAGGGTAACTTACGGCGGTTTTACAACTCTTAATACGAGTATACGATGGATTGAGCGTGGAAGCTAACATTCAGGTAATTTGCTCACCCCTGAAAATATTTTCGCTCTCGTTACCGTTTGATTAAAATATCGCAATCCATTCCCACATAAACAAATTGTAAGACCATGTGTAGCGACATATGGAATTTTAGGCTGCATACTGTCCCTCCGAACTAAACAGAGAACCGGTATTCTGACATAAATAGCAGACGTGAAAGAGTGCGTCACAGGGCGCTTGCAAATCGATTTCCATGGTGATGTATATCAGGTAAGAAGAATGCCGAACTCAGTGACTCCATAAATTTGAAACGGAAGAAACTACGTACTAATATTAGTGTACACTCATTTATACAGTGCACAATACCATAGACACTCTCAAGAAGATAACTACGATCTGCACAAGACTGCCAGCCGGGGTGACCGAGCGGTTCTAGGCATTACAGTCTGGAACCGCGTGACAGCTACGGTTGCAGGTTCGAATCCTGCATTGGGCATGGATGTGTATTTTGTCCTTAGGTTAGTTAGGTTTAAGTAGTGCTAAGTTCTAGGGAAATGATGGCCTCAGAAGTTAAGTATCATAGTGCTCACAGCTATTTGAACCATTTTTGTACAAGACTCAAATCTGTGAAAACATCAAGTCACTGAAACATTCGTACGCAGAAGGAATCACTTCACATATCTGTTGTTGGTGTAAAGGGCATGAAGGCAATTACAAATAAAACTGTCAAAGGCAGTTCCCCTGTTGATTTCCGCCCACCACTGCCCTTCTTCAAACTTACTTTAAGCTGTCAGCTAAGAGAGGCATATGAACAGAGTGGGAGTACATTGCGTGAGTGTAGCCTCAGTGAAAATGTGCTATTTGTTAATTAAAACCATTAGCAGTCTCACCTAAACAAAGGGCGAAATTAGAAAAGGGAACTGTTAGCCTAGTTGAACAATGCATTTCACTGCACACTCAAAACTCGCTCTCGCTTCGACAGTTGTTAATAAATCATTATCCACAACGGGCTTTTGTTATTTCTTTGCCAGTTTGTAAGAACTTGCCGTTAGATCAGTCCAACTAATTCTAGATCATCCTTACAGATGAATTTGGACTGATTTAAAACGATAGTGCTAGTGAAGGGAGGTCCTCGCATATTTGGCACTGCGCGTCCAGTACACGCAAGAGACCGCTTACTTGTAGAATTTTATAGTCTTATGAACACAGGATACACACTGGCACATTCTTACCACCACGCTACTCGACTCGACCGCTGCTAATAAGCGACCCTTTCTCTGAACGGGCGTCACAGCAGCGTTTCACCAGGCAACGCCGGCCAACTGCTGTTTGTGTATGAGAAATCGGATGGAAACTTTCCTCATGTCAGCACGTTGTAGGTGTCGCCACTGGCGCCAACCTTGTGTGAATGCACTGAAAAGCTAATCATTTGCATATCACTGCATCTTCTTCCTGTCGGTTAAATTTCGCGTCTGTAGCACGTCATCTTCGTGGTGTAGCAATTTTAATGGCCAGTAGTGTAAGTTAAATTCAACAGTAACCGCGATACATAATTAATTTTACTGATCGAACTGCTAGTTTTTACATACAGCATTATTAGAAAAAATTTTCAAAGTGAGAGTTTCGGATCGGAAGTGAGTGTATTGATTGCGGGCAATAACATACGGAACGGTAGAGTTATCGTAGAATTACATTACATTGGTATTACCGTACGATATCACTATCCATAAAAACACCTTCAATAATTCTACATGTTGCAATATCTGCGGACGCTAATAGATAGCCAACGTTCCTGTAGGAAATGGGATATGTTTTAAATTTTCATAACACTGAATTTCTGAACCTGTCGATCACAGAAGTAGAGAATTTCGCAGTTATCTGATCATTCTTTCGGCTTGTCAGTACTATATTCCATCGTGCATGGTAACTCTCTTCCTTATCCGGTTGAATTTCGTAATCCACCCGAGTACGACACAGTTATCTTTCTTTAAAGTACTCTGACATTATTGCTCTTCTTCCGTTTTTATGATAAATCACCGACTCTACGGGCATGAGAAGACCTTTGTTCTACCCTCACCCTACCCCAGTTATTAAAACGGTGTTCCGCATTACGTATTTAGGAAGTATGCCTTTTGTCTGTGGTGATATCATCGTACCCACAGAGGGTTCAGAGTTACGTTGCAGGCACGTGTTCCCAACGTCGTATAAAATAAAATAAAAAATAGCTCACTACTCAACTGGAAACGTAGTTACCACAATTTAGTTGTTCAGTTATAAAAGAAAACAGGAACAGGAAAGTGTTATGCACATTTATTTATTCCTAGTAACGGCGTCCATCTCTGATGTTCCTCGTCGTGCTGTTCTACGTGTAATCCCACCTGCTTAGCGCATTTTCAGCTATGATCCATTAAGATTTGCCAATACCAAACAATCAATCATTTACGTGGAGCTTCGGTAGCTACTTCCCTCGCTTAATCCCTTAATCTGTGGTGGATCACCGGTACTGCTGTGCAGCGCGAACGTTATGAGCGGCAGATCTATCTTCATGCCGATGTTATGGTAAACTTTGTGGCGTTCTGTACGAGAAAATTAACCCTTTCGTAATAAAATTTGCAAGGCAAAAGTGTAAAATTTACAAAACAATTCAATAAGCCATGAAAGTCACTATCACTAAATACATGCTCAAGAACAATTAAATATAGACATGAAGGCTGCGTTAACTAAGTCAACAAATATGTCGTGTAGTATTTTTGGAAATATGCATGACCGAACTGAAATTTGTCGAATTTATGCCGACTTGTACTATCACTGTACCGATGAAGAAGAGAGTATTAATTTGATGTGAACGCAGTGTTCTTCGACAACCACGGTAGTTTCCTCCCTGTTCATAATGAAACGCGGTGCTCTTCTTTCGACCTCGTCTGTCTGCTGTATTAATCCTGCTTCCTAACAGGTCCAGTGTGAAAGTCACTACACAACAATAGATCGAACGAAGATTACATGAATTACCTCCCTCGTAAGTGAATCGTGTTTTCTTAGGATTATCCTGCCTGTTATAGGAAAACGTTCCTTTTGTAGAGCCTTGTGATATTCCTTCTATTCGTTCTATTTCTTGCTCCTTGTTGAAGACACATTTATATTTTCCTCAGGTTTTGTTAACTGTTGAAAGAGAATTTTCTTTTTTTAAAAAAAATAATTATATATCGTTTTAAAGTAGTCAAAGGCACTACAAATTGTTTCGATGCCTTTTCGTGGGTCATCGTTTTATTCTTTTCCGATTTAACGGCTTGTACTACGTACTTCGTGGGCCTCATTTGTGTATCCATGTCATAATGATGTACCATTTGCAAACGAGAAGGGCAAACCATGCCGCAGAATTCGTTAGATGAATAAAAGGCGACCGGGTGGGAACGGACTATACCAGTACACCATTCTGCCCAAACGCATGTCTGTTTATAAAATATTCAGCCACCACCGTAAACAAGTATTTTTATCAGTTGCGTTGCATACAAAGACACCTAAGAACACGCTAGTTTAGAAGGACTGGTCGTTGATTGTGAAGTAAAACTATGACATATTTATCGCAGTGAGGAATGGTCTGGAAAGCTATAATAGAAGAGGAAATTCACTCAGTTGTATAGGCTGAGAATGTAAATCACGAACGACAACAGTTAATGCCTGACTAAACCATCACAGATATTGGTCTGTCAGACACTTGTTAGTCTGGCCGCACCTTACCGCCTCTAGACGAAGTTAGACAACCGGGACCGTTCTGCCCCGGTAGTCTATTCCGGCCCAGTCTTCCCTATATCTCTCACAGTTTGGTGTTGACGTTCTCATGAGCATTACCAGCTGTATGTTCTTTCAAATCTTTGATTTGATGATGCAGTTATATTGGTTCTCAGCCTATTTTCACGTTCCTTGAGAGGTTGCGCTAGAGCGAACTGGATGTCCCTTGCGGCTAGACGTACCAAAAAGCACTGACCAGTAGAAAAGGCACAGAAAGCATGCTGCCATGGCGTAGAGTGTTCAACTGAATTCAGCAATCCTCTCTTTCTCTGCGGCCATTTCATCATATACGGTTAACAGCAATAAATGAAGGAAAAGGTCATTATGGATGAAAAAATTAAAGATGGAAGGAGAGAAGGAGCTAAGCACGACATTTCTCCGAAAATACCTACATCGATCGTTACGATTTTATTTATTGGGTAGCTATCAGTTTTGGTGCTTCAGTGCGCCATCTGCAGGTCCTAGTTAATGCTGAAGAGGTTATCACGATCCGTGTACAGTGTGATTATAATTACACTTTCAAACCGCTGCTAAAGTAACACCACTGCTCAGAATGCCAAATTGCATTTGAATTTTATAGGAGAAGGGGTAGAACATGTGACAGAAGAAAAACAATTACAAAACATGGTAATAGATGATACTGTAAGCATCATAATTCAATAGTGGTCGCCTAGAAGTGACAAGTAAGTCATACAACAATGTCTAACGTGTACGTTTGATGTTTAAGAAACCGTAATACTCAGTGTGCATGGGTGTACAGGTGTGGTACTGTTAGTTAAATACGCCCATCCACTACGGCAAGGTTATATCACATCGGATGGGACAAATCGGTTTCTGTCCTGAGGCCAAAAGTCGCATAAAAAGCACCACTCACATCGGTTTTTAATTGTCATACAGGGAAAAAAAACGCATAAAAAGCATTAACCACATCGAATTTTTTATTGTTCAGAGTCCAAAAACCACATAAAAAGCATCAATTAAAATCAAATCGGAATATTAATTTCCTTGTTACTGGGTCAAAACAGGTTCGATATGCTGTCCACCGTTTTCTGCAACAATTTGAAATCGAAGAACGGCATGTTCCACAACTGATCGAAGTGTTTCTAGGGTCACGATCAGAATGTGTTGCGCAGTGCGTGCCTCCAGTGCAGCTAAGCTTGCAATCGGAACAGTGGACACAACATCTTTCAGATAGCCCCACAGCCAGAAGTCACACGGATTAAGATCAGGTGATACAACCGGCCAGGCTGTAGGTAAATTGTCGCTGATAATTCTAGCATTTCCGACTTGGCTCTTCATCACCTGGTTAAATGGATTTGCAATGTGCAGTGGTGCGCCATCTTGCATAAAAATGATCCCAGCCACACATCCACGCTGTTGGAGAGCTGGAATGACGTGTTGCGTAAAAGACGCTCATAGCGAGTACCAGTGAAGGTAGAGGTAACAGGACTAGTAGCACTTGTGTCTTAGAAAAAATATGGCCCTATGATAAATGATGCCGTAAAGCCGCATCATACAGTGACCTTTTCAGGATGGAGTAGTACCGTTTGATTTGCGTGTGGATTTTCCGTTGCCCATATTCGACAATTGTGTCCTCTCAGATGGAAGTGTGCTTCATCTGTCCACAAAATCTGTCACGGCTAGTCATTGTGCACTTCCAAGCAAGCAAGAATTTCTAAAGCAAAGGTTTCTCTTCCTGGCAGATCAACAGGAAGCAACTCGTGCACATGGCTAATTTTGAATGAATAGCAAAGAATGATATTTCGTAGGATTTTACGCATCGTGCTCACGGGTGTGTCCAATGTACGGGCAATTCTCCGTGCACTACACGTTTACACACCACCACTCGTCTCCTCCTCCTGCATTGCTGTAGCCCCTGCTTCCACTGACGTCAAATCAGTTCGTTTCCTCTCTCTACTAGGTTGCACATTAAAAACAACCCGTCTTTTCGAATTTCCGAATAATTTTCTGCACACCCACGGCTGTCCTCGGATCAACGCCTGTTTTCAAACCCTCCAGTGTCCGGAACATGTGCAGAGCGACGTGTGCACAGTTATCATCCTTGTAATACAGCTTTACAAGCAGAGCGCGATCCTGCATTGAGACAGTCACAGCGAACGTGGCTAAGGCGAAAGGAGGAAAAGCCGTGTACCCGGTGTGTTTATATCAACTTCAATGGGTCGTGCGCATGACACGTGTTTTCATTTACATATTCTGACACATACAGCGCCATCTATTGATCAATTTTCATAATCTTTTTTTTCTTCTGCCGTGCGTTTTACGCCTTCTCCGATAATATTCCGTTGCAATTTGATGTCATTCTGACCAGTGGTGTTATTTGTACAGCGTTTTGGAAGTTTAACTTTAATTATAATCATCCTGTATTTGCTGCATCAGTGGCCAGTGTAACTGGTTTAGGCAGACTACCTGTAACTGAGATGCGAGCACTTCGGCCGTGGTTGGGTTCATTTTCTTGCCATAGTGACCGGCCGTGGTCCCCAAGACCTCCAGTCAAAAGGATGGACATTGTGACGTCGGTGCCATTTGATACGTTACATACAAAAAAATTACATACATATATTTTATATATTTTTATTTCTTTCAGGTGAATTTTTCTTTTGTTAGAGCTTGATTCTTTCTCTCAGGGATATTATCCTTTCTTACCACTTTTACTTACGTGCATAAGTAAATATGAAACGGGTTCTTGAAGGCCGCTGTTATTCATGTACCAACTTTAGATTTTGAACGTGATGACTAAAATATGGTTGCCGTTAACGGAATTGAATGTAATTTTGTTAATTTCTATTTACTGATTGCAAAGCAAGGCTTGAGAGAATTCCATTGTTGCCGTGGAGCGGCCAAGATAAAACTTACTGAATTCATGGAATCCGTATAATTTAAAAAGTGAACTTTAATGTAAATTAATTATCTGCTGCAATTTAAAAAGGTTCTTACAACGAAGTCTCTCGCATTTACAGTTACTGTTAACACTTTTAGAAAATAAATTAATACTTCGCCGCGTAATGACCGACCAGAGGCTGCATCAGACGATGAGCTTCCCGCAGCGCCAATTACTGAAAAAAAAATGCTAATTACAAAAAATTAGCAACTGCGAGCATGAGCAACTGAGGTGACAACTATTACAAGGAAATTCATTTTTTGATAACAATAACAAGTTTATTTTAGCATAATACAAAATAACTTACATAAAATATGTGTAGCCACTCAATGGCTGTCTTCCGTATCGGAAACAAAACTGTGTGTACCATAAGTACGTCCTTCCTCCTCGGCCGTACAATCGCGTCTCTTTCGATCCTTTTTTATTTTCATAGACATTAAATAAAGGTACTACTCTTAAATTATTGCTGCGTATCAGTTGTTTCAAGAACAATAAATGTAACTTTTATACTAATTATATTCATAAAATACGTTAGCTACGGTTTACAACCGAAAAAAATGTCTATTTATGTGACGTACCGTCATAACATACAAAAACTAGTCATGGGATGTCTCCTGAGCAACAAATCCATCGGGCATATTTCAACCCTTCCACTCCCATGTCAATACTTGGTGATTTGTGTTCTGCGTACAGTAAAGGAGCAATTCGGAAACGATAATAGCCGGCCGGAGTGGCCGTGCGGTTCTAGGCGCTACAGTCTGGTACTGCGAGACCGCTACGGTCGCAAGTTCGATTCCTGCCTCGGGCATGGATGTTTGTGATGTCCTTAGGTTAGTTAGGTTTAAGTAGTTCTAAGTTGTAGGGGACTGCTGACCTCAGAAGTTAAGTCCCATAGTGCTCAGAGCCATTTGAACCATTTTGAAGCGATAGTAGTATCGGCATGACAATGAACGCGGCCATAAACCTGCATCAATTAGGCAACGGTTTCTGAACGGTAACTTTCTTGAAATGGAATGCATTGCCCCGCGTCCCGATCTGAATATAGTAGAACACCTTTGGGAAGAGTTTTAACGTCGACCTCGCACCGGATCCTAGTGTCCAACATCACCATCGTCTTTTGTTTCAGCTCTTAAGAAAGAATGAGCTGCCATTCCTCCACAGACATTCAGACACTTCTTTGAAAATGTCATCAGCAGAGTTAAAGTCGCCATAAAAAGGCGAAGGGTGGGCACACACCATATTAATGTCCACTAATGTCTCCTGTTACATTTGATCAGGTTCGGCAGTTTTCTTTAGAGGACTAACTCTCGTTACGAAATTGACTTAGCACTGAGAGTATAGATATGGATACCTATTGAACATTTTGCAAAAGAAATAAACGATGCAGTCTACAGTGATGTCATCGATTACTCTAAGATTCCACGTCATTGGTGAATATAAAACTGTCAAAAAAACTCTACCTTTAGTAATTGCAGATCACTGGTACCAGCGGCAGTTCTCTTTCATATTTCCTAACACATCTTTTTCGCAGCAAGTTCTTTTTTTCTTTTTGATTTTCCCAACTATTGTCTTTGGTTGACGTTTCATTAACGTATAACACATTTCTTTTAATACTGTGCCACGTATTTTCTTGTGGTAGTCTGTTCTTCCGACGTCAGTCTTCACATACGCAGTCGGTATTGTTAAATTAAAACTCTAACGTACACTTTGAAACGAGTTACTATGTTCTACAATCTTCTATACATCACTGCGTCGCGAGCTGCGTGAGCACTGAAGTACAGGTACCTCCATCGCTTGAAAGCGCACTTGTTAGCGTAGCCTTCGCGTTTGTGAGTAGTGATCGTGTATGACTGGACTCGCTCTCACTCATGGGAAATAAAATTTCCCTTCGGTGCCCTGAGACAGACAGCGCCACTCTGCTTAGTCTTATTGTGCATTAACAAGGAGACAGCGGCTATTCGTCACCACTGATGATTTCATCCAAATTTGTAATATTTGCAAGACTTCGCTAGAAATAGAAGTGGAAGCTCAAGAGAGCCAAGCAATTAAAAAATAAAATAGAAATTTTGGCACAGTTGAGACGAGGTATGAGCCAGTTATGTTAGGTTTATTCTAGGGAGAGGATGGAGCAGAGGACAGGGTAAAGAACGGTTGTCAGAGGGTTGCGGTGTTGAGTGCCTATTCCGAAACATTTTCGTTTTCAATTTTTACGTTACTTACACTGAAAATAAACCGAAACAAGACTTAACAGTTTACATTTATTAATTTTTCACAAAAAATGTGGAAAGGAAAATCAAAAGAGAAATTGTGACTGCAAATTAATCTCTCAGGAAGGTACTCTGGAAATAACTGAAGGTATTGAAATTACAGAATCTGATTGGACAGGTAAGCCGAGAACTCTCATTCGTCGGCGTCGATCGACATACTCATCTTGGCGTCACGTAAAATATCATATTTAAATTTGCATGATCTTTTTCCATGTTGCCTCTACCCGTCTACTTGTAACGAAGCCTGGACCATCTAGAGGCAAAAATACACAAATAAAAAAAAATGGATCACTCGGGTTCCCAGAACTCCTGAAGATAGACGTTGACTGTGGATATTGTATCACAGACACAACCCCTTTGACTGTTCAAAGATGTCACTAAACCCGACCAAAGATGTAAACAACCAAGCATGAGCAGCGCCTATTAGAAGGAGGGGGTCCGACAGTCGATCAGTTCCAGTCATTCCACCAGGAAGGAGGTACATGGCTCGTGTTGTCTCTAGTTCAACCATGCCTAGACAGTCAATACCATGGTTCGATCGCGTCCGCGCTGTTACTTTGTGCCAGGAAGGGCTCTCAACGAGGGAAGTGTCCAGGAGTCACGGAGTGAACCAAAGCGATGTTGTTCGGACATGGAGGAGATACAGAGGGACAGGAAATGTCGATGACATGCCTCGCTCAGGCAGCTGAACAGTGGATGACCGCTACCTACGGATTACGGCTAGGAGGAGCCCTTACAGCATCGCCAACATGATAATGCTTTTCCTGCAGCCACAGGACATAGTGTTACGAAAAACTGTGAGCAATAGGCTTCAAGATCTGCAACTTCACTCCCGACGTCCATAGCGAGGTCCATCTTTGCAACCAAGACACCATGCAGTGCGGTACAGATGGGCCCAACAACATGCTGAATGGACCACTCAGGATTGGCATCACGTTCTCTTCACCGATGAGTTTCGCATATGCCTCTAGCCAGACAATCGTCCGAGACGTGTTTGGAGGCTAACGAGTCAAGCTGAACGACTTAGATACACTGTCCAGCGAGTGCAGCATGATGGAGATTCTCTACTCTTTTGGGGTGGCGTTATGTGGGTCCGACGTAGGCCGCTGATGGTCATGGAAGGCGCCGTAACGGCTGTACGATACGCAATGCCATCCTCCGATCGATAGTTTAACCATATCGGCAGCGTATTGGCGGGGCATTCGTCTTCATGGACGTCAGTTCGCGCCCCCATCGTGCACATTTTGTGAATGACTTCCTTCCCAATAACGACATCACTCGACTAGAGTGGCCAGCATGTTCTGCAGACATAAATCCTATCGAAGATGCCTCGGATGGATTGATAATGGCTGTTTATGGACGACGTGACCCACCAACCACTCTGAGGGATCTACGCCGAATCGCCGTTGAGGAGTGGGAAAATCTCGACCAACAGTGCCTTAATGAATTTGTGGATAGTATGCCACGACGAACACAGGCTTCAGTGCAAGAGGACGTGCTGCTTGGTATTAGAGGTACCAGTTTGTTCAGCAACCTGGATCACGCAATGTGTGGTTTTCCTGAGCAATAAAAAGGTCGGAAATGATGTGTATGTTGATCTCTATTCCAATTTTCTATACAGTTTCTGGAACTCTCGGAACCGACGTGATGCAAAACTTTTTTCATGTGTGTGATTCTCGCATAACGACAGGATGTAAAAAAAGTAATGCACTCGCATACAGCTTCTAATCATTCTGCGTGGTGTCTGTTCTATATCGTGTCTCCCTACAACTTTCGCGCAACGACGCTCTGAGCGTGTTTTTTAGGGAATTAACTAGTTTGAACCTGGGACCCGTTGCTGGTAAGGAGACGTCAGACCACACATGACATGTAGAATTCAGAAGAGTTCAGTGAGACTAGCGATGATATAACCAAATACTTAATGATTTCAGCGTCAGCTCCACTGCACTCCCTGTAAAGGAATCTTAATACTAACTAAATTTAGTGGAAGGGGTTCAAGGCTTTCTTATGTTTAGTTAGGTGGTAAAATAACGTCGAAAAAGCAGTTAAGTTTAACATTGGAAATTTTATTCTACTCACAGAACATCGTTTATAAATTGCACCATTGATAAAAGGAAATGTTTTAACACAGGATGGTAAAAACCAACTGCGTTCAACAAAAATGTGAACGAATATTCCCTGAATGGGTTTCCAAGTTCTACAATGGATCAAAGGATGACCTATGCCATATCACATCTATAATCTAGGTTTAAATTAAGTTTCACAAGAGAGAAAACTATCAAAATGGTCTACAGTGACCCTCAATTATCTTTAATTACTTATCTAACTTGTCGTAAATTACAGTGGCTGATGTGGCTTCTCAATAACTATATAACAGAAAAATCATCGAGTTTCAGATTTTTACTTCAAGTGGCAAATGTGAACACCATGACCTTTAATTGACGATCGACACTAGTATTACGTAAAGGGGATGTAACAGATGAGACTTCTGCAGTTCTGAGTGAAGCCTTATGCGCTCAAAAATGCGGCATCGCGTACGTTCATTACCTTGTCTGTGTTCGTCAGGGGGCGGCGGCCAACGCAGCTCCGTCCAGTTCGCCCTCTCGGAAGCAACTCTCCCCTAACTTCTCCTTACTACAATTTACCGAAGTTGGTTTTAAAAAAAAACTATCTGGCTGTGTTTTCATCTGACCAATCAGGGTCTCAATGTTAACCTTAAGCTCCGCCTACAAAAATTCTGTCTATCCAATGAGAAATGTTATACTTTTCGTGGTGTGGCAATGTTTTTATAGTTTGCTACGTAACAGAAACGCGAAAACGTCTCATGCTAAAACTTGCAGCTGATGTGGCCCTTTTTGTGTTATCGTAAGATCTATACTGTTCTTCTGGAGGGGTCTAGCTTTTAACATGGGCGGGGGGGTGGTCCTAACGTAACAGAGACGCGAAAAAGTCTCATGCTAAAAACATGCGGGTGGTGTGGTCGTAGCGGTTAGCTGGCGACGTGGGTGTCCGTCCCTTATCGTAGGGCCTTCTCGCTTAACACGGTTCTGATCTCGGCTTCTGTTCTCGTTTCTCCCCTCGGAACTGCGTCTGTCTCATGGTGGGAAGGTATGACATGTATTTAGGCATTCTTGTGTTAATCTGTGGTATTCCATTTGCTCACTCGTTACTCGTATTACTTTGGTTAATTTAATGTCACGATTTATTCGGAGCTATGTGACATACTACTGGATTTGCTTATCATGTCTGGGTTTTCATGGAAGGTGTTGGATTTGCCTGACGCCTTACAAGCTCGTATACAGCACAACGTGCTATAATCCTTCCGGCGAAATTACTGGATGGGTACGTGGTAACAAATAGTATTAAAGTGATTTTACGCGAAATTTGCAGCTGACGTGATGAATGGCAGCTAGCCCTAAATGTGAAAATATGTAAGTTAACACGGATGCGTAGGAAGAAATACCTCTAACGTTTGGATACGGTACTACCAGTGTCCAGCTTGACACAGTCAAGCTGTATAAATATCTGGGCGTAACGCTGCAAAGCGATATGAGGTGGAGCGACCATGTGAAAGCTGTGATAGGGAAGGCAAATGGTCGATTTCGGTTTCTTGGGAGAATTTTGGGAAAGAGTGGTTCACCTGTAAAGGAGACTTGATATAGGACGCTGGTACGACCTATTCTTGCTCGAGTGTTTGGGATGCGTACCGGATCGGATTGAAGGAAGACATCGAAGCATTTCAGTTGAGGGCTGCAAGATTTGTTACCGGTAGGTTCGAACAAAATATAAGTGTCGCGGAGATGCTTCGGGAACTCAAATGGGAATCCCTGGAAAGAAGGCAGCATTATTTCCGGCAAACACTATTAAAAAAATTTAGAGAACATGTAATTGAAGCTGACCGCCAAACGATACTGCTACTGCCAACATGTATCGTGCGTAAGAACCGCGAAGATAAGATACGACAAATTAGGTCACATATGGAGGCGTACAGACAGTCGTTTTCCCTCGTTCTGTTTGCGAGTGGAAGAGAAGGGGAAACGGCAAATAGTGGTAGAGGGAACGCTCTGTCACGCACAGTGGCTTACGGAGTAAATGTAGATGTAGATGTCATTACTGTATCGAAATCTGGGAAAATTACAACCACCTTGTACAAAGACTTTTTGACAGATGATGAATCCTTACTTGCAGGACAACAAATTTTCTCTGTTGACTCGTGGGGTGGATAAACTAATACACAATTATACGGTTAGGTACTTCGCGATGAAGAAGAATTTCCATCGAACAGTATTAAAATAATTCATCACCAAATTCACTCTTCTAGTGCAACCCTATGACGTGTATTTTTATCATGAGATAAAGAAATTGATCAAAAAGCTTCTAGTCTGCAGTTATCTCAGTGAGAGAGAAAAAAACAGGCATCCCGAGCAGATAACATGAAACTACATCCCACTGTACATCAGCAGCTCTCCTCGTCAACATTTGGCCACACGCTGTGTTACGCGAACTTTCCTACCAAACTGTGGAATGTAAGAGAACATTTTATGAACCTAAACCACGTTTGTTTTCCTATATAAACTATAAAACAACCATGTAATTGTAAAAATAGGGGACTGATAACGTGTGCAAGATAACGAGAAAATTACAGCTCCCTGACTTTACGATTAATATCGCTCCGCACTTGTAAATCTCCAACTGTAAAAAAAAAAAGTATAATGTTCTGTACGAGTTTCTCGTGCATTTATTGATTTAATCTAATTAGGTCACATATGGAGGCGTACAGACAGTCGTTTTCCCTCGTTCTGTTTGCGAGTGGAAGAGAAGGGGAAACGGCAAATAGTGGTAGAGGGAACGCTCTGTCACGCACAGTGGCTTACGGAGTAAATGTAGATGTAGATGTCATTACTGTATCGAAATCTGGGAAAATTACAACCACCTTGTACAAAGACTTTTTGACAGATGATGAATCCTTACTTGCAGAACAACAAATTTTCTCTGTTGACTCGTGGGGTGGATAAACTAATACACAATTATACGGTTAGGTACTTCGCGATGAAGAAGAATTTCCATCGAACAGTATTAAAATAATTCATCACCAAATTCACTCTTCTAGTGCAACCCTATGACGTGTATTTTTATCATGAGATAAAGAAATTGATCAAAAAGCTTCTAGTCTGCAGTTATCTCAGTGAGAGAGAAAAAAACAGGCATCCCGAGCAGATAACATGAAACTACATCCCACTGTACATCAGCAGCTCTCCTCGTCAACATTTGGCCACACGCTGTGTTACGCGAACTTTCCTACCAAACTGTGGAATGTAAGAGAACATTTTATGAACCTAAACCACGTTTGTTTTCCTATATAAACTATAAAACAACCATGTAATTGTAAAAATAGGGGACTGATAACGTGTGCAAGATAACGAGAAAATTACAGCTCCCTGACTTTACGATTAATATCGCTCCGCACTTGTAAATCTCCAACTGTAAAAAAAAAAAGTATAATGTTCTGTACGAGTTTCTCGTGCATTTATTGATTTAATCTAATCTGATTAGGGCCTCAGACTCTCTCTTGCACCGAACCAGGATTTCACGCATACAATACTTTCCTTTTTACATCATAGGTATGTAGCTAATGGTAATTTTAATATGGCAAATAGTATGAAAATTATTGAAGTGTGTATTGTGACAATGTTAGTCAGTTCCCAGCGGATCTTATAAAAGGGCCTGATTCTTCCATCTACTCGTCCAGGAAGGATTACACAACGGAAGGTGGATTAAAAGGTATCATTAAGCATTAAATGGGATTCACCCACGGTCTAGGGGTTGCTTCTTTGATTAGGAATCAAAACGTCACAGTCCCGGGTAAGAAACCCGCCATCGGTTAAATTTTGATTAATAATCAACATTGGTGCCCCAAGACCTCCGGAATAACAAGCTACCTTCATTCTGCCAACGGCATCGTCAGAGTGGGTGGAGGAGCGGACGGAGGTTCAGGACATACTCTCTTGCCCAAGGAGTGGGAAACTGCCCCTAAAGGCGAAAGAATCAGCAGTGATCAACGGCATGAGAAGACAGCAGGCAATGGAAGCCACTGAATTAAAGATATATATAGTGTGTATCCACAGGAAATGTCGCCTGTAATTGAAAAAGTTTTATGATAATGTCTCCATTGGCATTAAATTCCGGAATAGTTCCCCATTCTGATCTCAGGGAGGGGACTGCCAAAGGAGAGGTGACCAAGAGAAGAGATTGAATAGCCAACGAAAGAATAACGTTCTGCGAGTCGGGGTGAAGAATGTCATAACTTGAAAATGGCAGGAAACCAAGAAAATCTGAAAAGGAAAATGCCAAGACTCAATCTACATGTAGTAGGGGTCAGTGAAATGAAATGTAAAGAACGACTTCTCATCAGATGAGCATACGCTAATATCAACAGCAGCAGAAAATGGTATTATGGGAGAAGGATTCGTTGTGAACAGGAAGGTTCGGCAGAGACCCTGTTACTGTGAACATTTCAGTGATAGGTTTGTTCTTATAAGAATCGATAGCATACCAACACCGACAACGATCGTTCAGGTAATCATGGCGTCGTCGCAGGCTAAAGGTGAAGAGGCAGAGAAAGTATATGAGGATACTGAAAGGGTAATGCAGTACGTAAAGGGAGATGAAAATCTAATAGCCCTGGGACTGGAACGCAGCTATAGAGGAAGGAGTAGAAGTAAAGGTTACAGGAGAACATGGGCTTGGGGCAAGAATGAGAGAGGAGAAAGACTAATAGAGTTCCGTAATACATTTTAGCCAGTGATGGCAAATATTCTCTTCAAGAATCACAAAAGGTGGATGAATACTAGGAAAACGCCAGGTAAAATTGGAAGATTTCAATTAGAGTACATCATGGTCAGACAGAGATTCTATATTCAGAAACTGGATGTAAGGCTTACCCAGGAACAGATACAAGCTCAGATGACAGTGTAGTGATGATCAAGAGTAGGTTGACGATTAAGACTCTAGTCACGAAGAACCAGCACACAAAGAAGTGGGATAGGGAAGTAGTAAGTAATAACAAGAAACGCTTGAAGTTGTCTAAGGCTACACTCAGAGAAATAAGGAATAGCTCAGTAGGCAGTACAGTTGAAGACTAATGGACATATCTAAAAAGGGCAAAATCAGAAGTAGCAAAGAAAAACATAGGTACAAAGAAAGTAATTGCGAAGAAATCATGTGTAATAGAAGAAATACTTCAGTTGATAGAAGAAAGAAGTACAAAAATGAGCAGGTGAATTCAGCAATGTAGACGCACAAGTAATTGAGGACTGAAATAAATAGGAAGTGTCGGAAAGCTAAGTCGAAACGACTGCATGAAAAAAGTGAAGGAATCGAAAAAGAAATGGCTGTCGGAATTTCTGACTCGCCATAGAGGAAAGTCAAAACAGTCCCATGTGAAATTAAAAGCAAGGGTGGCAACATTAAGAGTTGAGTGGGAATTCCATTGTTAAATGCGGAAGAATACACTGATGGCCTCTATGACAGAGAAGATTTGTCTGATCTGATAGAAGAAGAAACAGGAGTCGATATAGAAGAAATAGGAGATCCAGTATTAGAATCTGAATTTAAGAGGGCTTTGGAAGACTTCAGACCAAATAAGGCATAAGGCATAGGTAGTAGTCCATCGGAATTTTTAAAATCATTGAGAGAAGTGGCAACAAAGTGACTATTCACGATGGTGTGTAGACATACCATCTTATTTTGGAAAAACATCATCCACACAGTTCCGTAGACTGCAAGAGCTGACAAGTGCGAGGATTATCCCACAATCAGCTTAAACAGCTCATAGAGTCAAATTGCTGACAAGAATAATATACAAAAGAATGGAAAAGAAAACTGAGGATGTGTTAGATCAGTTCGGCTTTAGGAAGGTAAAGGCACCAGAGATGCAGTTCTGACGTTGCGATTGATAATGGAAACCAGACTAAGGAAAAATCAAGACACTTTCGTAAGATTTGCCAGACAGGGAAAAGCATTAGAAAGTTTAAGATAGTGCCACATGTTCGAAATTCTGAGAGAAATAGGCGTAAGCTACAGGGAAATGCAGGTAATATGCAACACTTACAATGGCAAAGAGGGAATAATAAGAGTGGACGACCAAGAACGAAGTGCTCGGATTAAAATGTGCGTAAGACTGGGATGTAGTCTTTCGCCCCTACTGTGCAATCTGTAAATCGAAGCAGCAATGATGGCCATAAAAGGAAGGTTCAGGAATGGAATTAAAATTCAAGGTGAAAGGATATCAACGATAGGATTCGCTGGTGATAGTGCTACGCTGAGTAAAAATGAAGAAGAATTGCATGATTTGCTGAATTGAATGAACAGTTTAATGAGAACAGAATATGGATTGAGAGTAAATCGAAGAAAGGAATGGAAGAAGCAGAAATGAGAACAGCGTGAAACTTATCAGGATTGGTGGTCACGAAGTAGATGATGTTAAGGAACTGTAGTACTTAGATAGAAAAACAAACTGATGACCCATTTCTGCCTCCGAGACATGTCCAAAAAAATCAAATGTGTGTGAAATCTTAAGGGGACTTAACTGCTAAGGTCATCAGTCCCTACGCTTACACACTACTTAAGCTAAATTATCCTAAGGACACACACACACACACACACACACACACACACACACACACACACACACACACACACACACACACACACGCGCCCGAGGGAGGACCCGAACCTCCGCCGGGAACAGCCGCACAGTCCATGACTGCAGCGCCCCAGACCGCTCGGCTAATCTCGCGCGGCAGACATGTCCAAGCTGGACAAGAGTTCCATAGCTATCTCTTGGTCACCACTTTGCTAGAAGTTTTGGTACAGTGTTACACACTCGAGCGGGAAATCATGGAGTCTTCTGAGAAAACTTGGAGGAAGTGCACCAGCATGCAGAAAAAGTTCCTAAGTAACACCAGGCCAAATTGCTTCCCGCATCATTACTACCTCACGAGTGCCTCCTGACAAGAGACATACAAGACATATCAGACGACAGCTTCGTGGTCTGAAAAAGATGGCGTCTCCCTCATCTGAGTATACCCATCCCTTCACCGTTTCAGACTTTGGACTGAAGGACCTCAAACCTCTTAAGGCGTCTGGATTCGATGGTATCCACCCACAATTACTGATCCATATGGGAGGAAAAGCCAAGAAATAGCTGGCAAAATTCTTCACTAACATCGTGCTGACTGGTCAACTTTCACTGGAGTTTAAAAAGATGAAGATAATACCTGTTCTGAAACCTGGCAAAGCCAGCAACATGGTAGAAAGCTATCGCCCCATTGCCCTACTTAGCAGCTGCTACAAGCTTTTTGAAAGGCTAATATATAACAAAATAAGTAGCACTATCCCAGAGAACGCTCCACTTGATGAGACAGGCTTCAGACCAGGGCGTAGCTGCTGCGACCAAGTATTGTCTCTTACATGCTTCATAGAGTCAAGATACCAAATGAAGCAAGGCTGATCCTGGCGGAGGTTCGAGTCCTCCCTCGGGAATGGGTGTGTGTGTTTGTTCTTAGGATAATTTAGGTTAAGTAGTGAGTAAGCTTAGGGACTGATGACCTTAGCAGTTAAGTCCCATAAGACTTCACACACATCTGAACATTTTTGAACCAAATCAAGCAGAAAACATCTGTGGCGTTTGAAGATCTAACTGCCGCCTTCGACACTGTGTAGAGGGAAGGCCTTATCTACAAATTACTCCGCATCATACCCTGCAGAACAATGTCTGGACTGATTAACAGCATGCTAAGTGATCGAAAGTTCCAGGTAATTACTGGAAGCAACGTAAGTAAGGAGAGGAAGCTGAACAACAGGTTGCTTAAAGGATCAGTTCTCTCACCATTACTGTTCAACCTATATCTATCTGATGCACCTGACACTTCGTCCAGAAAATACTGCTATGCTGATGACCTGGCTCTAGCCATATGACACCAGTAATGAAGACAACAGAACAGATTCTATCAATGACCTGCCTGCATTAGACAATTACTTCAAAATCTGGAGACTCCAACACAGTGCGAGTGAAACAGAAGTGTGTTGCTTTCATGTAAATAATCGGTTGGCGAACGTAAAACTGGAAGTAAGTTCCAGAGGCAGAATTCTTCGTCATAATTAGAACCCAAAATATCTTGATGTCATCCTGGATCGCACACTATGCTTCAAACAATACCTTCTTAATTTCTTCAGCTCTGGGCTTGGTGTACTCAAGTGCTGATTATTGTGCACCTGTGTGGATGAACAGTTATCATACAAGGCTTGTTGTCACCCAGCTGAATACGACAATGCGCATAATATCTGGCGCAATCAGATCTACTCCAGTTTATTGGCTTCCACTGTTAATTGGTATAATGCCTCCTGATCTACGCAGATGTACTGCCCGTATGGTTGCTAAAGATTTCAAACCTCTTGAGGAATGGAAAGGTCGGTCGGAAGCAGTGACAGATGTGCGGCTGCATAACATCTTCCCAGGTGCTAAACTTCCATGTAGATTCGACCTACCACGCAAGACATGGACTACTCTCAACAGAATCCGTACTGGCTATGGACCTTGCAGAGATGCTCTCTTTAAGTGGAAGAAGCTGCCTAATCCAGCCTGTGACTGCGGAGCTCCATACCAGACGGCTCACCACATTATCAGTGAATGAAGGATTCGAGCCTATCACGGTGCTGAAGAGGACTTCCTGCTAGCAACTCCAGATGCAGTGTACTGGATTGAAGGACTGGATATTCAGTTGTAAAGACCAAATTAAGTTTCTTGTGTGTCAATATATACATATGTATACATAATTTAATTTTATGATATGTCTGTATTTGCCATACGCTACATAAAAAACTGGCACTTTAGGTCAAAAGAAGTCTACTAGTATCAATTATGGGCCTTGATTTGAGGAATAAATTACTGAGAATGGATGCTTTTGGAGCACAGCATTGTATGGTAGTGTAACGTGGACTGTAGGAAAGTCAGAGCAGGAGAGGATCGAAGCATTCTATATGTGATGCAACAGGCGAATTTTAAAAATTAGGGTTTCTGGTTAGGTAAGGAGTGAGGAGGTTCCGCGTAGGAACGGAGAGGAAAGGAATATGTAGAAAACACAGAGTGGAAGAAGAGACAGGACGACAGGGAATCTTTTAAGAGATCAGGGAATGACTGCCATGGTACTAGAGAGAGCTGCAAAGGGCATAAACTGCAGAGAAAGACAGGGACTGGAATTCATCCATCAAATAAATAAGGACATCGGTTGCAAGTGCTACTCTGGGATGAAGAGGTTGGCACTGGAGAGGAATTCGTGGTTAGCCACGTCACCCACTTACAAGACTGATGACTCAAAAAAAAAGTAATAATGACACACATTATCTCGCTAATCCTTAGTCCAGAGGCTCCTCATAGACGTAAAAAACACATTCACTGTTGTTCACGCTTTTATAACTTGCTTGGAGATGTCAGAAGATAGGTCATATGAAACGGAACTGAAAATACTATTTCATCTCTCCTGGATTCAGGAGAATAAGTTCACTGGGCTTGTATTTTCAGTGGAAGGCAGTGGCAAATATTTTTAATTATTTATTTACTTATTTTAGATCTGGATTCTGAGGATGGGATGTTAAGCTGCTGGACAGTTTTTAATCACCGACAGCACCCACCTGCATCTAATGTTCCAAACGTCCGCTTGATACTATTGATACTTCGTCATCCCTTATGTCTCCTTGACTGAATGTCATAATTTATGCTGAGCTATTCCAGGTCCACACGTTTTGTTTCCCAGACACCTCAGAGCATATCCCCAAGTCGTTCCTTTCTAGTCAGGATCACTTCGCATTGTTTTGACACACGATAGAAGGGTGTGTGCTGCTCACTTATGAAAGGCATAACAAAGATGGTACTCATTGATCATTGTGATTAACTGTCACATGAGGTTGTTTTCAGTTGCATGCCTCCTTTCACTTTACAGGTCGTTTGACTGGCACACCCTTACTGGTTGTGGAGCGGTCTGCATTTTTGCCAGAACTATCCCTCCCATTGCCCCTGAATGGCTTAACATAAATTATGACATTCAGTCAATGAGACATAAGGGATGACGAAGTATCAGTGGCACCTGGCGGACATTCGGAACATTAGATACAGGTCGGTGCAGTCGGTGATGAAAAACAGTCCTTCCCTCCCCCCCCCCCCCTCCCCTAGAGTCAGCCGTTCCAGTAGCTCTGAGAAGAATATCCTATTCCACGATGGCCTATGAGCACTTCCCTAATATTCCATGTGTTGTATGCGCAAGATTCAACTACACTAAATGTGATAATTTGTGGTTTTTATGATTTTGCTTTATCCTTTCAGCACTGAACTGTTAAAGAGTTTAGTTGCATTATGATTACTGAATTTTTCATGTTCATACCAGTGATAGTGATATGTTATTATTTAGCGCCTTTTTTCATAGCATAGCTATTCTTTTACACATCTGATCCCTTGAATACTTTTCACGTACTGCCATATTTATTAAAAAAGAACACCAAAGCTTTTCTGGGTACGTTTTCGACCGTTATAGTTTTTATAACAACAGGCTACTTTCAAAATTTTTATTTTCAACTCATGTTCATATTATTGTGTACTTTTTTTTCTACGAATAATTGCAGGATAAATATAGACTATTATTATTGTTATTATTATAAGTGCTTAAGGACATTGTTTCTCTTTATGAACCCCAGTCTCTAGTCAATAAATGTGTTACAGTTAAACTGATAAATATTTCATTACTTAGAGTTTTGTAGTTAAGTTTGTGCAGTATTTGATTTTTGCATTACCTGTGAAGCAAAAATAGTTACCAATGTTCACTTAAATGCTACAATATCCTTCCGATCCTACCTCATACGAAGGCATACATCACAGATAGTGTTCCAATAACGACGAACAAAGTGAAGAATCCGCAAAAATTTCCTCAACTTTCCTATTTTATGCGACACTTTCAAACATCCTGCAACATACACAGAAGAAGACAGTGAATGATACGATAAGCGGCCCATAAATAGTATATTCATGTTTCCATTAACATTATTATCAGTTTTACTCGCTTCCTAATTTATTGTCATGTAAAATAGTAATAAAAAGTTTTATGTAGCTGTTTGTTATTGATGTCACTATAGTTTCTTAAGACGCTATGATTGTAAAAATCACATTTCGGGAAAAGGGTACATGTACAGTATATACTGTCACATATACTATATAATATGTCACAGGTTGGAACAGTTTTCCTTTGAATATTGTGACAAAACATGACTGCAAAGCTGCAGAAAAGTCTGATGCGCAAGCTCTGTTTTTCAAACTGTCTATGAATGTTTATTTTTGTGTGTATGCTGAACATTTTTTCTGTTAGATATCTCCTTCCTGCATCTTGTAACGGAACTAGTTTCAACACAGATACCTCCGGCTGCCGTCATCCTAACTGTTAAGAATAACTAGCTATTTGCTAGGACCTTTTCAATACAATCATAGATCTGGCGTGATATTCCATACTTTGCTCATGTGCTGACATCACTGAATCGAATGAAACACTTACTAGGAGTCGAGAAACACAATATCACACAGAACAGTTTCCCTTCTATGTTTCATCCACTGGACGAACCTTCACAGTTTGGAAGGTACATAAACATACTATTTTTAAACCAACAAACCATTCTCCACCGAAATACTGTACTATCAGATGAAAACGCCGCTCAGAGTAGCCGCACGATCTGAGGCGTCTCGTCACGGTCCGCGCGGCTTCCCCCGTCGGAGGTTCGAGTCCTCCCTCAGGCATGGGTGTGTGTGTTGCCCTTAGCGTAAGTTACTTTAAGTTAGAATAAATAGAGTGTATGCTTAGAGACCGATGACCTTAGCAGTTTGGTCCCATAAAAAATTCAGATGAAAACTTTTTCTGTTTAATCCAATATAGATAAAAAAAGAGAATTCAGAATCCACAACAGGCATGAGAAGATAATTTAACACCATCCAGCAGTCCTCAGATCCACATCTCAAAGTAAAAATCAATAGAGCACTATTGCATTACTCCGCCAGAGGTACGCTTCTGAACACTGTATAGGCGCAAGGAATTTTCTTCACAACATAGACGAAGCTACTTGACACAAGACACTTAACCTGTGAAAACTAACCTAACTCACCCTAGCAGACCATGAAGGCTCAGCAGTACCGACCGGCCGCCGTCTCATCCTGAGCCCACAGGCGTCACTGGATACCGATGTGGAGGGGCATGCGGTCAGCACACCGCTCTCCCGGCCGTACCTGTGTTTAAGAGAGCGGAGCCGCTATTTCACAATCAAGTAGCTCCTCAGTTTACCTCACAAGGGCTGAGTGCATCTCGCATACTAACAGTGCTCAGCAGACCAGATGGTCACCCATCCAAGTGCTAGCCTAGCCCGACAGCGCTTAACTCCCGTGATCTGATGGTAACCGGCGTTACCACTGCTGCAAGGCCGTTGGCTTAACATTTGGAAGTTTGCGATCATCCTCCCATCCCTCAGTTTGCGAGTGAAATAGCAAAGGCAGTGATTAGCAGTGATACGTGATTAGTACGCTATGCACTGTCGAAGGATTGCAGAATGTACATAGTCGCTTTTCTAAGGGTACAGTTTTTACATTAGCAGAGACAGCAAGAAAGTCCTTAGCTGGGAATAATGTGATAATTTTACATGTTTAGCGATATGTCAAACTTCAGTCAACCATCCTGTAAAAAAAGCGATCTAATATTCAGGATAGAAACGGGCCTTTTAAGCGACCCCTCACAAGAAGGAAAACAGCATCTCCAAGCGAATACCTAACGGTACTGTCTTTGGAGGTTTAACATCGGGTGAGGGAATGATGTCAATGTTAACTTAAGGAAGATGAATGTAGGTACTTTACGGATAGATTTCGTGAAAGCATATATGTGGTATTGTCTTACTGAAGTCATTTGAGCAGTGAGATGAAGATGTGCAGTTTGTTATTTCGGTCACTCGACATTTCAAAGGTTATAGTTCATAGCTTACCTGGAGTAGCCTAAACTCTTGCACTTGTAAATAGCTCTAGACCTGGGAGAAAATCGCTTCCAGTCAGTTGGTTTCATCTTGCTACATACTAGATGAACAATGACAAGCGTCACAGGTGTCCTTTTGGAGGTAGATGACAGTACAATGCAAGCATTCGAAAGGCTTGCAAGAAAAGGTTCACTGAGTTCACTGAATATTCATAGAATCTCTAGTTCATTTCTAATGAACATGGTTTGATTCCTGCCACAACAGGCTAACGATGGAAGTGTTTTGCGAGCCATGTTTACAAATTATCCGTCAACTGTTGCAGCTTACACTATGGGCCTCATTCAGACCTGTGATTATCAGCAGGTCTAGCATGCTGATGACTGACTTCTACTTAGGTTTCTCCGGGATGTACCTTACATTGTATGTTTACAAAGAACTCCTATTAAGTGGGAGCACAGAGCTAACATCCAGTGTCTCAGATCAGATGTTTTCATGGCTAAGACCTCAACATCTCAGTAACATTATTGTATCTTATAACACATTAAATTATAAGGTTATTTGTGCAGGGAAAAGTGCTGAACTAGTTGTTAAACACGCATGGTCGTTGTGGCTAAGCTGTTAGAGTACTAGCCGTTGTGGTTATGACAGTACATTTCATTTCATAGATACAAACATACTTACATGATAAAGTCTGTAAGATAGCAGCAGCAGACTCATACTATAGATGAAAATATGTTCCAATCTTAGATGATTCATACTATAGAGTCTCAACTAGCTGTACCACAATGACCACAAACTTTTTGATGGATTACAGTCTTATTCTTTAACTAACACTTAGTTTCACTATGGGTATGCCTTACTGTGAAGGAAATTTGTTGTCGATGTGGATTGAACATTAAACTGTAATCATCCCCTACATAAAATTTTCTCGGTATGGTACTGCGCCATAATGTATAAAACTACTGCTGCACCTTCTCATAAAAAGAAACTGCTTTGATATCCAGATAAAAATTGCATTTTGAAATGGATTTCAGGAGATTACTCATATGAATCGTGTTTTGACTTTGTCCTTAAGACATCTAACATTTTCATTCGATTTCTAGATAGAGACACTTGAGGAAACTGAAGATGTGAGCAATATATGAAACAAGTTTTTATTCGATATGTGGGATAGTGGGACTTCTATTTAGGAAGCTTACATGGTTCCATAGGACTCTTAAATCATTTTCCAGTGAATGCTTGATAAATTCCTCCAAGAAGTGAACTTCTGCAGGAGGACTTTCTGAACTTCATCATATCAGGCGTCAGGAGATGTGATGTAAGACGACTGTGTCTACAGCCTTTTGGAAATTATATAAGAGTGCAAGGTTCTAGTACATTGAAAAATGTTTGACTGTACTGAAACAGCTCTGACAACTATCAAACTCAGAGCCAGTAAAGGTCAAGATGTGTATGATGATATGAAGGCTAGTGTGAATTATTTTAGATGAGGTTGACATTTTGAATATTCCTAACAAAGTGGGGATCTGATCGGAAATTGAACAACCCTTATCCTTCATGGAGAAGACTACACAACGATACACCCAATACATCTAATTTTTACTTCAAAAATTTTATCAAAACTTGCAAAACTATAACAAAGTCCGCCAAAACTGTAGCAAATTGCACCGAAACTGTAACAATTTGAGCAAAAACTTTAACACAATATGAAAAACATGTAACAAAGTACTCTTAAAACGTAGAAAATTGCTCCTACACGTTACAAATTAACCCATGTTTCAGCAAAAAACAGTAACAAAGTGCCCCAAAACTGTAATAAAATAACCAAATTTCTAACAATTTGCCCCGAAACTGTACAAATTGCCCTAAACTCTAACCAAATGATCCAAACTGTAAGAAAATACCTCAAAACTGTAACAAACTACCTACAGTCTGCATGATGATCTACCAAAATTGGCGATCTTGAAGGCTCTGGGACAGTCTGCATGGTTCATGATAGCAGTCCATTACATCATCAATTACATTGGAATGAAAGATGGTAGACCTTGATGTTTGAGCACAGATTTTGAAGTTGCCAGTCTGGTACCATTGCTCCAATGTCCACAGCGCTGCAGTTGTCTGCCTCCCCCCCACCCCCCCCCCACCCCTCCCCCACCACCCCCTCTCAGAAAGACTTCTCGATGTAGAGCCTAATATGTCAGAGCAGGATACAAACAAGTTTGCAGACTTCACATTTCTAATATATGAACACATACAACAGACGTTTCAGCTCCACCACTAAATAGTCCACCTGATGCATTCGAGTAGAAGTCAATTTAGCATGCAGAATTCTTTCCAGACATTCAGTTAACACTATTACCATCATTCAGACAACTCGCTGAGCCACTACAAAGTGTCGTCATTCTCTACAAGATAGCTCAATGTTAAAAACAGTAAATGTGTCATTGTAGACCTTTCACTATCATTTCAGTGTAATGGTAATTTTCGAAAATCTACCATCTAATGAAATCAAAATAGTGATTCAGAATATTAGTGGAATAAATTATGTCAGAATTCAACACAAATAATTGCAATGTTCAGCATCCAAAAACCTAACATATTAAAGGACTGATGTACAGAATCTGTTGGGAAGTACCTGAGAATAATAATAATATACAACAATGAGAATAACACAAAGTGCTTTCACTTTCAGGAATTTACATTCAAAAATTTGGTATGTGCCAGCTTAGCCACCAGATTACGCTTATGAACATTTTGGGTGGTTGGAGTATGTGTATGGACTTTTTTTTTCCATGTGTGGCATTTGTTACAAAGCTTACCCATGTGAATACTACTAATTTTGATGCATATTGTGTTTCAGTACGCAGTATTTATGATGCATCAGCATCATCAGTTCCTAACATTCTTTATTATGTGCATATTTGTACTTATTTGTGTAATGCACAAAGTTACTTCATATTAAAAGAAGTTAAAATTAATCATAATTTACATCTCAAAATTGTGTTTGATATGCTGAAAGACCTCAAACATGTTGAATAAAATATACAGTTAAGATTAATAAAAAACAAGTGATAACTAGAATGATGGCGATGTTCAGTAATCTAGATAAAGAGGCAGTAATTATGTATCTCAAGGAGAAACTGGAAACATTGACCTATGGGGAGGAGCAGCTAAATGAACTGTAGCTCCAGTTTATATGAATAATTGTCGTTCCACAGGATACACACATACGTAGTAGAACAGTTCTTCATGTGAAGATCCATGACTTTACAGTCCAGTTATTGCTGTGTTCGAGAGACACAGTTAGTGTTATGAGATTAAAATTTTTAGTTCAACTGTGGCAATTACAGAGAGAGACTGAAGAACGAATACATTCTCAGTTGTTATCGCTATGTCTGACATACTTACCAGTTCCCCATGTTCAAGTTTTATGATTAAATGAAATGCAGTTTAGAGAAGTAAATACTCTTGTATTTTAACTTATTTTAATTTCATCCTACATTGCAGTATAATACTTAATGCTATATTCTGTAGCTAGCCACGTTGTTTCCCACTCTTCCTACTATACAGGAAAGCACCCTACCCCCGCCATCAAAATCTCTGCACAAGGTCACTATGTTACCTGTCGCCTAGCTACTCCAGGAGCAGGTCTTACCATCCTTGTGACCTTCTATTCTACACCTAGCTTTTCCAGTAGCAGCTGACCTAGATCTCTCCCATGACTACTAACTAGCACTAAGACAATTTTTCTTTCTACTTGGCTTTTCTACTGATCTAGACAAAGTCGTTCGTAAAAGTCTGCTACATTCTACTTAGCTCAAAAATAATTAAGGCTTTTCTCCTACTTCAGATAAGAAGGCAAATTGATTGCTAACTGCAAATGGAAATGAGATTTCTGTGGTTTTCTCCTTTTGCAAACACTTGTCGTCGTGTCATTGTGTCTTTACTCCTTCACACTATCTTATTTGAGATACGCCATTTCGAATTCTGTCTAAAATATACAGATCTTTCCTCACTGTTCCACGATTTTTTTTTGACTACATAACATACAAGTTCACAGAAGAGCCTCCTCTGACGCCTTTTGGCTTTCCTGCTGCATTGTCCCCAGAGAAACACCAAAATACAATCCTCGCATGCCAATTAACCTTTGACAACATCTACATTTGTCATACCCCTGCAAAAAATTAATGAGCACTACTACACACTTAAATGATGATTAAGTAATACCATCTGGTGAGCAAGATGCATGAAAAAGGCGAAATACCCTCAGACTTCAAGACGAATATAATAATTCCAATCCCAAAGAAAGCAGGTGTTGACAGATCTACCGAACTATCAGTTTAATAAGTCACAGCTGCAAAATACTAACACGAATTCGTTACAGAAGAATGGAAAAACTAGTAGAAGCCAACCTCGGGGAAGATCAGTTTGGATTCCGTAGAAACACTGGAACACGTGAGGCAATACTGACCTGATGACTTATCTTAGTAGAAAGATTAAGGAAAGGCAAACCTACGTTTCTAGCATTTGTAGACTTAGAGAAAGCTTTTGCAATGTTGACTGGAATACTCTCTTTCAAATTCTAAAGGTGGCAGGGGTAAAATACAGGGAGCGAAAGGCTATTTACACTTTGTACAGAAACAAGATGGCAGTTGTAAGAGTCGAGGGACATGAAAGGGAAGAAGTGGTTGGGAAGGGAGTAAGACAGGGTTGTAGCCTCTCCCCGATGTTGTTTAATCTGTATATTGAGCAAGCAGTAAAAGAAAGAAAAGAAAAACTCGGAGTAGGTATTAAAATCCATGGAGAAGAAATAGAAACTTTGAGGTTCGCCGATGACATTGTAACTCTGTCAGAGACAGCAAAGGACTTGGAAGAGCAGTTGAATGAAGTGGATAGCGTCTTGAAAGGAGGATATAAGATGAACATCAACAAAAGTTAAACGAGGATAATGGAATGTAGTCGAATTAAATCGGGTGATGCTGAGGGAATTAGATTAGGAAATGAGACACTTAAACTAGTAAAGGAGTTTTGCTATTTGGGGAGCAAAATAACTGATGATGGTCGAAGTAGAGAGGATATAAAATGTGGACTGGCAATGGCAACGAAAGCGTTTCTGAAGAAGAGAAATTTGTTAACATCGAGTATAGATTTAAGTGTCAGGAAGTCCTTTCTGAAAGTATTTGTATGGAGTGTAGCCATGTATGGAAGTGAAACATGGACGATAAATAGTTTGAACAAGAAGAGAATAGAAGCTTTCAAAATGTGGTGCTACAGAAGAATGCTGATGATTAGATGGGTAGATCACATAACTAATGAGGAAGTATTGAATAGGATTGGGGAGAAGAGAATTTTGTGGTAGAACTTGACCAGAAGGAGGGATCGGTCAGTAGGACATGTTCTGAGGCATCAAGGGATCACCAATTCAGTATTGAAGGGCAGCGTGGAGGGTAAAAATCGTAGAGGGAGACCAAGAGATGAATACACTAAGCAGATTCAGAAGGATGTAGGTTGCAGTAGGTACTGGGAGATGAAGAATCCTGCACAGGATAGAGTAGCATGGAGAGCTGCATCAAACCAGTCTCAGGAGTGAAGACCACAACAACAACAAGAGGTTTAATTTCATGAAAGACATGAATAGAATGAAAACTGTAAAATGAACTATATTTATAAAAACAATATTAAAAATACAATATCTGCAATTAATAGAATGTACTGCAGTGTATCCAAAACAACTCACAGTTTTCTGCACCTGCTTAATGCTCGAGTGTCACCATCTGCCATGGCTGCCACCTGCTATTTGACATTTGTAGTGTGAGTGTTCTGTCAGCTATAGACAGGTTTGCTGCATTCATATTTTCATATTGACCAACAATGTATGTAGCATGATGTTCATCTTGCATATAACCTGAGGACTAGGTTTACTGCATATATGTCTGTATTGCACACAATTTAATGGTATGTTTCTATGACTGCTTGATTTAATTGTCTCAGCTGTGTACAGTTTATAAACTTGCATAGAATTTCATTACTATGTTTTTTGTTGGTATCAGTAGCTGATATGTGAATAGTACTGATTTAACTTATAATCAGTCACACCCATTGTTTGTCATCCATAGCCCAAAGTCTTAAGTTTGATGTCATCAACAGCCTGAGGTCTAAGTTTCATGCCATGTGTTAACCTGAGGTCTGAGTTTAGTTACATTAATCCATATTACTGACCTTTAATGTAGGTCCATATAAGTAGTGTTGTAGCGGTCTACCACCCCATTGTTGTCAGATGTGTCCAAGGTGGTGGCAATGACGTCATCTAAGATGGCGGCCTGTAGACTTGGCAAGAGCGCATGAGGTAATCGAATATGGCAGCCGTGACGTCAGCTGATGACGTGAGTACCATTATTGAAGATGGCGGCTTTTTGGGGATAACTGCCATGTCCCTTTGGTGCGAAGTTTGAATTTTAGTGGGAAATGGAATTACGTTCTTCTATAGGTCACTCGGCAGTCCCCTGCCCCTCCCTTGCCGACTTTTTGCGTGATGGTGCGTCATCCTCTTGGAATATGGGCGGGAATTTCGAATTTTGCAGGGAATTTTGCCTAAGAGGTTACTTCATCAACTGAGGGGAGTTGGTATGGTGCTGCCCCCTGTAGAGACTGCTCATGATGTCATTCAATTCGAATATAATTTATTTAAGTTTGTTAAACATTTGTATAAAATTAGTATAAATTTGTTTAAAATTATTACCTACCCACAGCAGTAGCGCCTTAGTGTGGTGTTACCAGTACAAGAGGCTGAGATATCAGTGGTTGTTGAGCTGTCAGTGTGGAAAGAGTATGTGTTCAATTTGTGTGATGTTGGTGCCAGACAGGGTGGGTTTTAATAGCTGTATTACATGCTGTCATTCAGCCGAGGAGTGCATCCAAGCTCACTGCTTGAAGAATGGAAGGGACCATTAATGCTTCAATAGATGAAGAGGATGAATACAGTCATGCAAATAAATGTTTTGAATTGAGATGCATTACTCATTGCATAGAAACATTTATCTCTGCTGGAACTGTATGTCATTTCTAAAACCCATGTATAAGCTCCCACACCACAAGAGACAATTGCCTCCGATCCGGCAGACCAGAGAAATGAGCCAGTTCACGAGTTCACCACTAGAGGCAGCCATGATAGGTCACGTGATCATGCAGTTCACTCAATAGGAGCACAGCATCACGACGACATCACATGTTTTTCTCAGCTGCACGTGTGCCCCAGCCTCCTCCTCTCCCTGGCAGTCTGGAGGGGAAAAAGGACAGGAAAATAACTCAGCCTGTTCTGTGCTGCTGGAGAGAGGAGGGAGTGTACTTTTTTATTTTTGGAACAATTTATTTAGGGACGGATTTCAAATAGTTTATTATTATGCTGATACATAACACTCACCCTCATCCTCATCCAGCTTATAGACATGGAAACTAATCGTAACTAATAAAAAAAGTCGTTTGACTAGGACCTCCTGTCGGGTAGATCGTTCGCCGGGTGCAATTGTTTCCATTTGACGCCAGTTCGGCGACTTGCGCGTCGATGGGAATGAAATGATGATGATTAGGAATAAACAACACCCAGTCCCTGAGCGGAAAAATCTCTGACCCGGCCGGGAATCGAACCTGGGCCCCTTAGGATGAACAGTCTGTTGCGCTGACCGCTCAGCTACCGGGGGCGGACCTCGTAAATAATGCAGTACACTGATGTGCAGAGACGCAAACAACTCGTAAATTACCGAAATAATCCAGTACACAGCACACAGATGAGCAAACTACTCGTAAATCACCGAAATAACGCATGTAGAACTCTATGCAAACATGCTCACAACACTAAAATCCCCGAAATTAATGCAGTGCACAGACACTCACTGCACGTAGAAAACCCAACATATCAGCGAGTTGAACCCTGATTCTACTGGATAGAAAGCTTAAATCCACCTCCTGACACATGGAAACTTTCGTGATGCGTGAGAGGAAGGTTGATTGTACCTAATTACACAGGTATATGCGTAGGTCTACACAAGGACGGCATAGAATCTCAATAGAGCATAAAAACTGACGATACCATACAACCGGTGTTATCCTGCTGGGAAAAAATTTCGTAATACCACTCGAAACCATAGACAGAAACACTCAAAATCTACTCTGCACCTACAAGCTAGGGGGAAAAAAGGCTTGGGCCTAATGTACTGTCTTTATTCTTTTTAGTGGAAATATGTTCAACTGACTAGATGTCAGACAGAGGTGCTTAAACGTGTATTACATGCAAGGATACAGAATCTGTCGTTGTTTGACGTCAGAATTCGCTACAGACACCTACTGAAAGTCACCCTACAGAACAGATAATCGAAGCCAATACACGACTTCACAGCTGATGGAAAAAATGCTCACAGTTCTAATCACACTTCGAAATTGTCATGAAAAACCAGTACTCGTACTGAATGGGTCATAATGCAGCACATTTACCGGGGAAAATTGTCGTCCTAAAAGACTA
Source organism: Schistocerca americana (assembly GCF_021461395.2). Classification (NCBI taxonomy): domain Eukaryota; kingdom Metazoa; phylum Arthropoda; class Insecta; order Orthoptera; family Acrididae; genus Schistocerca; species Schistocerca americana. Next base: position 318,874,477 of record NC_060123.1, read on the forward strand.
CAGAGGAGGCGATAGTTGAAGTTGCGCTCTACCCGATGTACGATAACAAACTGCCGAAAATCGAGGTCCTCTCTCCACCTGCAGGGTGGATGGACCGAGGGAGAGAGCTACTCGGACACGTGCTGGCCGATGTCTGCCTTGAGACGAAAGTCTTTCGCCAATATAAAAGCAGCTACAGTTTACTAAACGATAGGAGATAAAAGGGCAGCTTTCTAAAATGCATCTAGGTCGTCTATAGTGATACAGCCTCCCCTAATGGTTAGGGAGCGCAGTTGCGGCGACGAGCTGTCACAGACTACACAGGTCCTCAGTGCCTCCAATAGGCCTCTCAGTTCTGGGATGGAAAACACATTTGTTTAAGGGGAGTCGGATGGTTCTATTTCAGCCATGTTAAATTATATGACTTTAGGAACGTTTTTCTCCTTGACATATTATCATGATTTTTTGTTGTTGTGTCGTTATATCTTTACGTACATTCTAAACTGATAAGTCTTAAAAATAATAAAATCTTATATTTAAAAAAATATTTTTTAAAGTACCCATAAACACTCCAATTTTTCACTTTAATTAAATTTACACCATAGGTATTTAAAAGATATTCATATTTCCTCAGTTTAAATCAAGAACTAGCAAATAAGGAACAATTTTTTAAAAAAATCATGTTGATAACATTAATAGTAGCCAAGAAAAATGTTCCTAACCATTGAAAAACACAGTTGTCGGGGAAACGCAAATAAAGATAAGACTATTAAACAATCATTTTATTCTTTCTTTAGTACATTGCAGCTACATATGAAGGTCTATCTGGATCTTCTAGTGCTTCAAACTGGTCCTCAATCTTTTATTCTTGCTTGCTGTGTGGCTTGGAGACACTTTTTCACAATTTCTGTGACAGCTTTGTCCGTTTTTTTAATCCGAAGTTCGTCGTCCTTTTTCAAAAACTTGACACAGTTCTTGCCTGGAGATATGCCTAGATGACTCAAAATTTTACACTTTACTAAATTTCCTTCGTTGAAACTTGTAATAACATCGTACACTCCCAACTGAAATGTAGTCATCAAAATAAAAGTTGATTTTGGTAGCTGCGACCATACAGCATTGTTAAACGATTCTGACGGATTTTGCGTTCCAGCATGTAGGCATCTACGCAAGAGGTCAGGATAGGCCAAGTCTCAAAATATGGGTTTTATTTGTCCCATGACAGCGAAAGGAAGATGAGTGTGGTCGTTGCGGTCATAATGCTCATTTTTCTCTTGAGCCTTTCGAAATTTGTACCAGCTTCTCTCACCTTTGGGGAATAGTGTCAGATGTGTCTTCGTTGGTAGCCGTTAAATGAAAAAATTCTGCCCAGACCGCTGCCTTCATGTCCTTTAGAGTTTTTGTATCATTCCTTCTTACAGCTAGGCCATAATATAGTTGTATTTGATCTATAGCCTCACCAGTATTAATACCACAAAATTCCACCATCCCAATAAACTTGTCATTCCAGGTTAAACGCCGTCGCAATGTTTTGTTTTCCCAAGTTTCTATTTCAATTTCCTGAGTCGACTACCCATCTGCTTCTGAACGTGACCCCAACATTCCAATTTCTCAATTGAGAAATCGGGACCATAAGGTTTGGCCTCACAAACCTTAGGTAAGAAGCACTGTCTCCGTCTTCTAAGTAATACTTTTACCGCACTCCTTATTTCGGCAGCGATTCTTGGAACATTTCCACAACTCCTTTTACCTCCATTCCTCCACTTACTCCAGAGTAGTTAGCTAGGTAATCAGCATCATGATTGTTGGTCATTCTATTTTCGCATCTGCAATACTTGGATAAAATTTTGACATCAGTTACCTTGCCTATGTTTTCTGCTATTGCAGTTACAATTCCATTGAGTGAAGTGTGGCACCTACGTTACCACGATCCGGCATATATTGATGTCAAGTCTCTATTACCATCACTTTCACCGACACTTTCTTCAACAGGAGCCTTCGCTTCACAGACCTCTTTTGCACTATCTCGAAGCATCTTATTGTAATATTTGAAAGCTGGCGGAGTCGGCAAGTTCATTACACCGCAGAAAGTTTTCGCTGCTTCTTCACGTTTGCCAATACATCGGAATGCGTAGGCTAATCGAACATTCAGTTCTGATTGTATAGAGTCGGGTGAGCATTGAGAATCAGTAGTGGATACTTCAAGAGAACTGTCACTGCACTTTATTACTATCGGTACTTGTAAGCCTGGTTCCAGTAGAGACGGTAAGGGATCCTTTACATTTTACGCACACCGCCATTTGGCTAACTAGGCTACCTAAACTGTTGATATTAACAATATCATACCAACCTTCTTCTTTTCCATATACCTCATATTTAGCCAAGTTACGGGTAAGCTTCTTAGAAGAAGAGCTTGTTTTAGAAGCACAAGAAGCTTCAATACTAGTACTAGGCCTAGGCTCACCTTCACAATGAACTTCAGATTCGTCTTGTTTTGTATTCGTGGCATTTTTACATAATATAAACATATTTGCTGAGATCTGAACACTGAAATACCAATATCGTAAACAAACTTCAATTTGAGTTACCACAAACAAAGAACTGAAAACAACAAAGTAAACTGGCAACTGTTTTCATCATCATTGCCAACAGTATTTCATCAGTGTCACGAACTAAGCTTTCAAACTGCTGTGCTGCAACAAGTAGTCACTAGCGAGTAAAAAGAAGGTTGAGTTCACGAAAAGTGTGCATTGCAGGGTTTTACTAAAACGCTTGTAAAACGGAAACCAATCAACAAAAATTAATAAATTTGGTGTCAATTTAATCCCAAATATATGCGTAACAAAAGAAGAGCAGAAAATAAAAAAAATTTTGAACAAAATAACCTATGCCGGCCGAAGTGGCCGCGCGGTTCTGGCGCTGCAGTCTGGAACCGCGAGACCGCTACGGTCGCAGGTTCGAATCCTGCCTCGGGGATGGATGTGTGTGATGTCCTTAGGTTAGTTAGGTTTAACTAGTTCTAAGTTCTAGGGGACTAATGACCTCAGCAGTTGAGTCCCATAGTGCTCAGAGCCATTTGAACCACTTGAACAAAATAACCATCCGACTCCCCTGAACGTCACGTAGGATGCTCCATCTGGGACCATCTAGTTTTCTGCAAGAATCAATGGATCAGAACGTGTTAATGTCCGTTTAGAACCTGACACAGACATCAAAGTCGTGGCGAGAAAAAACAAAATATGCGACAGTGTACAAAGCGTGTTACAGCAGAAAAAGGAATGTTTCAAAGAATGACACAGGGTCACAGGGAGCGTCTCTTGCGACTAATTGTATAGTTTTTGGGATACGGTCATCCTCCTACACTACAGGCGATGCAACTTTCCACTGGTCTGTGAAATGGATCAATGCCTCTATATTTAATAGGATCGTTACATGTGCTCGATGCCGGCAAACAGCTAGTTCTTAATTTTTCTCTGCTTGATGATACAGAATAATGACGATATAATGTTTGGGTGATAGACATGAATGGATTCTGAGGGATGCGGATCGGCTTCGATGTTGAGTCTTCCTAATTTTCCCAGCAAGAAACACTACCTAACTGTTCGTACTGTCGTCATGTCCTAGTGGATCAATGATCACGAATGAGGGACATTTATTGCACACTTAATATGACTGTCGTTAGAATAAAATCAAACGAAAGTCGCTGCAGCCAGTGTCACAGACAACAAGAATAGTAGTATAGAATTAATTACATGGTCACCGAAAAGAATTAATAACTGAGATTCATCTGCACGGGTATTCCTTTGCAGAAATAGCTTATTTTATATGTATGGTGGATAAGCAAAGATGTATGGACCATCTGTATTGAGAACAGCTCATTCAAACCAATAAAAGTATCGTACTACGATTCAGAGATAGATCAATTAAGCATCCACAGGTGTTCAGTTTCTACTATCAAACAGACTGTGGTAAAATCAGGGCAAACATGATCCAAACAAGTACTGTCTGCGTAACTACATTTCTCTCATTGTGCATTTATAGAAACTGAAACATTCTGCGCCAGCACCGTATCTTAGCAGTGATAGGCTAAGATACGGTGATGGTGCAAAAAAATGGCTCTGAGCACTATGGGACTCAACTGCTGAGGTCATTAGTCCCCTAGAACTTAGAACTAGTTAAACCCAACTAACCTAAGGACGTCACAAACATCCGTGCCCGAGGCAGGATTCGAACCTGCGACCGTAGCGGTCTTGCGGTTCCAGACTGCAGCGCCTTTAACCGCACGGCCACTTCGGCCGGCGGTGATGGTGCAGAAAGTTTCAGTTTCTATAAATGCAGAATGAGAGAAATGTAGTTACGCAGACAGTACATGTTTGGATCACTGACTTATGTGTGACACGAAATAAAGGATATATTGAAGTTTCGCGCTATGAGTGCTATGTTCAACATCCGACGAAAGTTTCTCAACCTGAATAACAATGTTTCTGCAGAGATGAGCGCGATATACCTAAGTACCGATGTTGAAGGCGATCTATCCAACACTGCAGTGCCAAGTGGAGTGGGCACTGACAAAGAATCAAAATTGAAGCATGAACGAACACATTAGGAACACGCGAATTCTGAACTAATAGACTTTACATCTGTTCATTTGTTACGATCGAACCGTCTGGGGTAAAACCAGGGCGAATGGGCGAATACAGGCCTTTCACCGGTGAGATATGGCGCAGGCGAGAAACGTTTCCAATTCTATAAATGGAGAACGAGGAGAAAAACTATATGCATGTCTGTACTTTTTCGGTTCACAAGCTCTTGTACGGTAGCGTGAAACACAGTATGGCTTGTTGGATACAAAATGAATGACACATTGCAGCATTAGCCTATGAGTAGTAAGTTCAGTATCAGAAGAAAATCTCTCAATTCTGATCATTATATTCTCATAGATACGTCACGATGCGACTAAATGTATTCGCTGAAGGTAACATGCATTTACTTCCCATCCACTGCAGTGCCACATGGGATGGTCACCAACAAAGAATCGAAACTAAAGCATGAACTAACCTATTAAAATCATACAAATTCTGAAAGAAACGACTTAAAAGGTGTCGACAACAAACACTATTTGAATTTAGAAATAAACAAACGCATGCAACACTCAACTCTTTGATCTTTAAGTACAGGTGGGAGCATCTCCTCACGGTCAAAGGCTACCTACTAATTGAATAAAGCCATTAATATAACCAACAAAAACTACTGGGTCGTGTCAATAAAAGAAAATTGATTCATAGTCCTTACGATGAAAAAACGACTCGATGCCAATCTCCAAACCGTATCAATAAACTGACTGACGAGGCCATGTCGTACTTAGAAGGCACCCATAAGCTAATGGTTCAAATAGCTCTGAGCACTATGGGACTTAACATCTATGGTCATCAGTCGCCTAGAACTTAGAACTTCTTAAACCTAACTAACCTAAGGACATCACACACATTCATGCCCGAGGCAGGATTCGAACCTGCGACCGTAGCAGTCACGCGGTTCCAGACTGAAGCGCCCAGAACCGCACGGCCACACCGGCCGGCCCCCATAAGCAAAGCTCCGCCCTATTCGCTAAGGGTAGGAGGGAACTAGAATCCGTAGCGTATCTCGCCAACAGCCTATCAGCGTGGTTGTAAGTAAAGGAACATCACTGACACGCTTTCGTTTATCACTGTCCGTGCAATATTAAAGTAACTGAAAGTTTGGAATAGCTCATGCGGGCTGAAGTTGGTCCTTGGAACTTTTAAGGCAGACTGATTCCCCCATCCACTCACTCAGGAAGGTTTACACGATGGAAGGCACTTGACTCCCATTCGGGAGGATGACGGTTCAATCCCGCGTCCGGCCACCCTGGTTTAGGTGGTCCGTGAGTTCCCTAAATCGCTCCAGGCAAATGCCGGGATGGTTCCTTTCAAAGGGCACGGCCGACTTCCTTCCCCGTCCTTCCCTAATCTGATGAAACCGATGACCTTGGTCTCTGGTCTCCTTCCCCCAACAAATCAACCAACCACGATGGAAGGTGATTTTAAAAGGTTTGACTTGGTAATAAATAGAGCATTCCCCCGCTCATCCTCCCTCCAGAGGCACCTCGTAATAGTAACAGCGTGAGATTCAACCTAACTCTCTTGGGGGCGTCAAACGGCAGGTCGTAAGAAAGGAACCGACAGAACCACTTCAAGTTCTTGGAATGAACACTCAGTTACAAGGGCACCGTGACTGCTTGTCTTAACAGACTGTTTTCAGAAATGGTATTTTTGATGCGGATCGTGTGAGGGCTGAGCCATTTCATTAGCGTAATTCCCCAGCAGCGACTGACTTAGCGGAAAGAGTACAGAAGGGTAATCCGAGGGACTTGAGGTCGAATCCCTACGCGGATAATTTCTCTTATTTTCATTTTCACTTTGCTTGAACTGCTAGTAAAGCGAAATAATGCTCATTATTTTGTATTTGCAAATATTTCCATAAAAGACATAGAGAGGGGAGACAAAGAAAAATTTCGGATTGCAAACAAATTTCCTGGAAGGGATTTGTAAAGAATACACATGAAATTAGAGACTTTTGTTGTATTACAGTTGATGACTTACACACACTAGGGTGATATCCCTCACAAAAATAGTGGAAGCAATATGTACCTTGACATCTAGCACACGTTATAAAAGCCGCATTTTTACAGTTAGATGGTACATTTAAAGTTTCCACGGGAAAACAAACTAGGTTTACATTCATTAAAGGTTCTCTCTGACCGTTCGGTCTGGCAGCAAACCGCACGTAATGCATCATTCCGCCAAATATGTTCTTCACTGGATGTATTTTGATGTAATCTTTTCGGGATGTGATTTCTTTTCTCTCTGGGTGAGATACAATCAATTGTGAAGATTTTTGATCACATTGTTGATCTCACGATGAAAATAGGTATCACAGGATAACATTAGCTGCTCGAAGGTCAAAATGAAACCAACGGAATACGAAGTCCTCTACGCTTTAGTGACAGTCCCTTATTAGAACTTTATTTACAGAGTGCTCGTGGACGCCGTAAGTAGGGTCATTTCTTGGAAATCTATTTGCAGTCTTAAATTTTCCTTTGCGTTTACTTTTCACGCATTTTATTAAAGTTTTAATAAATATAATATACCTAACTTTATTTCGGTTTATTTTCAGTGTAAAAAATGTGGATATCTAAAATAAAACATCTTCCCGCATAGGTGCTAGACCCTGTAACCCTCACAATGACGTTCTGTACTTTTTCTACTCCTTCCACTTCGCCAACTGCTACCTCGAAATCACGGTAACCTAAATGGCTAACTCCTCGCCACCCGCGCCAAAAATGTTATTTTTTTATAAATGCTACGGCATCTGGATTCCCACGTCTGCCCCTTTCATTTCTGGTTACGCCGGAAAATACCATGGATTTGGACAAAATCGGTATTCACGAATAGGAGAGCAGGAGCAGTTCCCATGTTAGGCAACTAATTTGCTTGACACTGTTTCACTACAGAGCTGAAGTAAGTTTGCATTAGTAAAATGCTTATGAATAATTATTTAAAATATTATTCATTTAAGTCTGCGCAAACAGTATCAATAAATTAGGTAGTGACGGACGACCGATTGTCATGTGATTGATGGTTTCCCGAGTGCTGGCTGCAAGGGTTTCCAGTAAATTGCTCTGGATCACGCTAGTTATTTAGGCCTTCTATCTGCTATTTAATACGAGTAGCGTTAGTGACACATATTCACCAAGTCTACATCTTATGACTGCAGATAACTTTAATCTTTCGGTGTGATGGAGTAATCACATCTATGATCCAATGTCGCCTAAAACTGGTATAGTTCCTTTTGCACTAGCTGACGAAACCTAATTCTTAACCTTTCAGTTAATAATAAATCAGCGTAAATTAAATTATGTCGTTAGTGAGGCCTGACATAAATGCACTCGTAACTCCTGCTCCACTGTTTCGTTTTAAGCTAAATTTGTCAGTCACGCATTTGCACATAGTCTCCACAGTAGGGAGGAGGGGCGGCAAACAAGGGTTTCCTCTCATTGTTTAACACAAATATTTTCTTCTGTTGGATAAGCAGAAATATTACTTGTTTACTTGGTGTACTGTTAATGGAATGAGTGCTGTCCAGGAGTCATTTGTCTCTGCTGAACAAATATTCACCCAGTAAAAGCAAGCAAATAAACCCTATATGTCTGTGGCTAACTCATTCCGTTTTGTTCCATAACTCCTGCAATAGCAGGTGGCGAAAATGAGAGAAGTTTGTCACAGTTTGTAGACGCGGTTAATGTTAACGGGCGGCTGTAATTTCGAATTGATTACTTATCCAGTATTAGATTATGTAACCTTTTGGCAAAGCTCATACAACCAGGGGCCCCAGATTTGTTGGCTACTGGGAGAAAGGGGAGGATATCACATTCTAATAGGAAAGTCATAAGAAGTGAAAGATGTATTGATAAGATGTTGTAGTGTCTGTGTTGATAAGAAGAAAAATGAAATGTTCCCTCTAACATGCATGCATATTCGAAGAAGAGCTGCAGCGTACGTCTTAATGAAACAGGCAGCACAGACAATATCGTATTTAGCCGCTGATACCAGGCAGCAACTTTGAATTTAAATTTCCTCTCCTGCATGGGAATTACGTAATATGTATCAGGCACCGCAACCAGCCGATACAGAGCAGCATCAGGGAAGTAACTGATTTTGTGACTTTTACGATTTCCTAACCAGGAGCGAATTGTGTAATTTCATCTGTGTGCTTTCATAGTTTACTTTCTTGAGTTTCCGCTTATTAATTTAATATCTAATAGATACAGTTCTCGCGTTTTCGTTTGCGAAGAAAGTAAACCGATTTTGCGACATACTACACTACTGGCCATTAAAATTGCTACACCAACAAGAAATGCATATGATAAACGGTTATTCATTGGACAAATATATTATACTAGAACTGATATATTACATTTTTTCGCAGTTTGGGTGCATAGATACTGAGAAATCAGTACCCAGAACAATCATCTCTGGCCGTAATAAGGGCCTTGATACGCCTGGGCATTGAGTCAGACAGAGCTTGGATGGCGTGTACAGGTACAGTTGCACATGCAGCTTCAACACGATATCACAGTTCATCAAGAGTAGTGACTGGCGTATTGTTACGAGGCAGTTGCTCGGCCACTATTGACAGACGTTTTCAATTGGGGGAGATCTGGAGAATGCGCTCGCCAGGGCAGCAGTCGAACATTTTCTGTATCCAGGAAGGCCTGTACAGGACCTGCAACATGCGGTCGTGCATTATCCCGCTGAAATGTAGGGTTTCGCAGGGATCGAATGAAGGGTAGAGCCACGGGTTGTAACACATCCGAAATGTAACGTCCACTGTTAAAAGTGCCGTCAATGCGAACAAGAGGTGACCGAGACGTGTAACTAATGGCACCCTATACCATCACGACGGGTGATGAGCCAGTATGGCGATGACGAATACACGCTTCCAATGTGCGTTCACCGCGATGTCACCAAACACGGATGCGACCATCATGATGCTGTAAACAGAACCTGCATTCATCCGAAAAAATGAAGTTTTGCCATTCGTGCATCGAGGTTCGTCGTTGAGTACACCATGGCAGGCGCTCCTGTCAAGGATTACCGCAGCCACGCTCTCCGAGTCGTCGAACTGTTCGTGCAGATGGTTGTTGTCTTGCAAACGTCCACATCTGTTGCCTCATGGATCGAGACGTGGCTGCACGATTCGTTGCAGCCATGCGGATAAGATGCGTATCATCTCGACTGATATTGATAGGAAGCCGTTGGGATCCAGCACGGCGTTCCACACTACCCTCCTGAACCCACCGATTCCATATTCTGCTAACAGTCATTGGATCTCGATCAACGCGAGCAGTAATGTCGCGATACGAGAAACTGCAATCGAGATTGGCCACAATCCGACCTTCATCAAAGTCGGAAATGTGATGGGACGCCTTTCTCCTCCTTACACGAGGCATATCAACAACGTTTCACCAGGCAACGCCGGTTAACTGCGGTTTGTATATGAGAAATCGGTTGGAAACTTTCCTCATGTCAGCACGTTGTAGGTGTCGCCACCGGCGCCAGCCTTGTGTGAATGCCCTGGAAAGCTAATCATTTGCACATCACAGCATCTTCTTCCTGTCGGTTAAATTTCGCGTCTGTAGCACGTGATCTTCGTGGTGTGGCAAATTTTAATGGCCACTAGCGTACATTTTCCAAATCAAGAACGAATTACTTAGTCTCTCCTGAATGCTTCGGAAGCTCGGTTTTTTAATCTTCGCCTATTAATCTGAATTATTAGACACAGTCCTGGCTTTTGCGTCAGGGTCTGCAATAGAGTTCAGCACCACCTATCGATAGTCCACTTTTCTGAGTAGTGAAGTTTTCCACGGTCTCTAGTACAGATAGGGACTTTGATTGTTGTGTGCGGATGCGAGCCGAGTTGGTGACATTTCGCTGTAAGGTACAGGGTGTGATGGCTTAGATTACACAGCTTGAAGCTGCAGTATGGGCGCCACTGTTGTGGATCGGCTGTGAGGATCCATTGGATGTCCAGCACGTCCGAGTCCTCCGATCGGTCCTCTATGGTGGCCAGCCCAGTTACTGTTCGCACTGAGGTTGATGACTCACCCAAGATAGAGTGGGTGGTCGCCTTGGCGCATGGCAGGCGGCAAAGGACTTTCCAGGGATCCGTACGTTAATCTGACAAATAGGTTCCATGTGGTATTTGTGGCTGATACTGTCACTCAGTCAGATGCAATCACCTGTCCTCTTTCAGAGGAAACCCTCATCCTGCAAGATCCAGGCATTTCCAGAGAGTGGGATGATTGGTAGTTGGGAGCTCCGATGTTAGGTACGTTGTGAGGCCCCTTGGGAACATGGATACCAAGAAAGGGAAGAAAGCCAATGTGCACTCTGTGTGCATACCGGGTGGAGTCATTCCAGACGTGGAACAGGTTCTTGTGGATGCCATGAAGAGCACAGGTGGTGGGTCACGTCGGTACCAACGATGTGTGTCGCTAAGGATTGGAAGACATACTCTCCAGTTTCGAGCGGCTAAAAGAGGTGATAAAGGCTGCCTGTTTTGCTTGCGTGATGAAAGCAGAGCCCACTATTTGCAGCATAGGCGACAGGACCGATTGCGGACCTCTGGTACGGAGCCGAGTGGAGGCACTGAATGAGGGCTCAGACGGTTCTGCGACCGTGTAAGCTGCAGATTCCTCGACTTGCGCCATAGGGTGATTGGGTTTCGGATTCCGCTGAATAGTTCACGAGTCCTCTACACGATAGAGGTGGCTGCACGGGTAGCAGGGGCTGTGTGTGGTTGACTGGGTGGTGTTTTAGGTTAGAGGTTCTCGGGAAAACACAAAAAGGGCTTCAGTCTCAAAGGGTGCAGGCCGAACACAGGAAGAACGTAGGTAGAGGAAGTGGCGGTATAACAGTTTTAAATAGCCGTAGCTGTGTTGGGAATGTACCAGAGCTCCATTCGCTAATAGGAAGCACTGATGCTCAAATCGTTATAGGCACTGAAAGCTGGCTACAGCCGGACATAGGTTCAGCCGAAATGTTTGCGAAAACCTAACAGCGTTTCCACAGGATAGGCTAAACACAACTGGCGGTGGCGTGTTTGTTGCTGTTAGAAGTTATTTATCTTGTCGAGAAATTGAAGTAGATACTTCCTGTGAGTTAGAATGGGCAGAGGTCATTCTTGGCAACCGAAATGAAATAATAATTGGATCCTTTTACCGACTTCCCAATTCAGATGATACTATTGCTTAAAGGTTCAAAGAAAAAAAAATCGTTCAAATGGCTCTGAGCACTATGGAACTTATTATCTCTGGTCATCAGTCCCCTAGAACTTAGAACTACGTAATCCTATCTAACCTAGGGACGTCACACACATCCATGCTCAACGCAGGATTCAAACCTGCGACCGTAGCGGTCGCACGGTTCCAGACTGGAGCGCCTAGAACCGCTCGGCCACTCCGGCCGGCTTCAAAGAAAACTTGAGTTTAATTTCAAACACGTACCCGACTCATACACTCATAGTTGGTGATGTGTTTAATTTACCCTCAATATATTGGCGAAAATACATATTTAAATCCAAAGGTACGCATTATACATCATCCGAAATTGTGCTAAATGCATTTTCTGACAATTATTTCGAGCAGTTAGTCCATGAACCCATGCGAATAGTAAAAGGATGTGGCAACACACTTGACCTTTTAGCAATAAACAATCCCCAGCTAATAACAACATCATTAGTGAAGAAAGGGTTGGCGAAGTGTGAATGAATACTGTAGCTCCCAAATATTCCAAATATAAATGTAAAATATACCTATGCGAAAAAGCAGATAAAAATTCACTTGACGCCTTCCTGAGACATAATATCCACTCGTGGCTTATTTCAAACAAATAGTATCTGTAGCAATTGAGAGATTTGTAACAAATAAATTAATAAACGACGGAGCTGATTGTCCTTGGCTGACAAAGCGGATTAGCACACTCTGTGTGCATTTTTTTTATAGCGATCGTATCTATACATCAGTAAATGGAATAATATGAATTGGGTTCTTTTAGATGCTCTTTACTATCAATATGTCTTTTTTACTATTTATGATATTTATTATCCAGAGTAAAGCGTTTAAATGCAAGACACGTAACTACGTACGTAAGAATATTATAAATAGAATTTTTACCTCAGGGATGTATTACAGATGAAAATCATGAGAAATTAATTATCGTGGAGTCGTGTTGTGAATATTGTATGCAACTGTTAATAATTTTTTTGCTTAGTGTACTTTCTCTTTTATTCTTCAAAAGCTATTAACAAAACATCGGCCGAGAAGGGGCATAAAGAAATCACTCAACTGTAGTACTCGTTGAATTTCTTAATATTTTTGAGACAATGTTATTGCTGCATTTGAAATTTATTTGTAGAGTACGTATACGTCATATCCGCAACCGTATCTCGTGCAGGAAACTGTAAAGGAATTTTTTATACTAGTTGTGGTAGCGTAATGGTCGTCAATAATGCTGCCGATATCGCAGCACGTAACTCGGCCAGTTTCCTGAAAACATATACAAGTATTTTGCTAACTGAGAAGGGGTAGGCTCAATACATAAGTAAACACAATTTTGTGCAAGATAATATGTAATTAGCATAAAGTTATTACAATAGTTCACACTTACGTAGGCAAGGGCCGACCGTGCGTGCTATATAGACAAGAGTACTACTGAGAGAGTACCAGTTATTATCTGTGAAATACATTGTGCTACGAAGCGTTAAATAATGTCCTTTGCTTCAAAGAATATACGTTTTATGTACAGATTCGCTGCCACATTTTTCGACACCGGAATTGCAGAATATCTTTTTACATTTTTATTATTAGTGGTAGTTATTAATATTTATTTAAACCAAGAGTCTTTTTTATTGATTGACATTCCCAGGAGTACACGGTAGAACGGCCCCGAGGGATGTCTGTTTCAAAATCCACATTTTTCGAAAAGGCATTCCACCTGTACCTTTACCACCGTATTTTAATCAAGTTCACTGTTGTAGTTGTTCACGGTATACACAATGTACATTGGTAAACCACTTCACATTAAAGATTATTCATTTGACATAAAAACTGTTCGTCATACGTAAGTAATTATGAGGGTTATATCGAATATTGTGCATTAGTCGTCGAAAAATTTCCGTTCTACATTGTAAATTGTTCATGCTACATTTAACAGTGTTCATTCGACGTAGTAATTTGGATGTTAAATATTATTTGAAAACACACACACACACACACACACACACACACACACACACACACATATATATATATATATATATATATATATATATATATATATATATATATATATCACATTTCTTATGGGCATTGGTTAGTAGCTCACCTTAGCCCATCAAATAATCTTCAGATATGAACAACTTGGTATGAGCCTACAACCGCCGGAATTTCATAGCTGTGGTCCCCTATCTAGGTTACAGGCGCGGGAAAAACCAGGGTGTAAAAATTCTCCCCGGGACCTTCAAGTTATTCCTGTTTGAAGCATTCATTAGAATTTGGTATCCACTAATTTCTTAGTCAAAGTTTATGTCTTTTGATAAACTTGATTTTAGAAGTAACATATTTCTCAGAAAATAGTCGAAGATATTTGACTTCTGCATCAAAACATTAACTGCTCTTTCATATTATTTATGTTTCTGTTTGTTTGAACCAATGTCTTTAACTTTCATGTCTCTGAGCTACTAGCTTATTTCAGTCTACGTTTTACAAATATTTACGTACGTAATGCACGTTTACAAAGTTTGTACAATTTTTGCTGCATAGTCGAATTGACATGTCCGGCGGAAGATGTTGCCGGTGAGATGGCACGATGATCGGGAATACTGCCTTCTCACGGAGGTCGTTGACTGACGATCGGGAGTGCAGTGTTGTCCTCCCCAGGCGTCGATCAGATGATCGCAGGAGTCTACGCTCGCCGCCCCTGTCCCGTGAGTGTACATGTATCAACATTCCACCGAACATCACTTTTCAGCGAAAGACAGAAGCTAATAACTAGCTGTTGAGAGGTTCAAATCACACTTGTAATATTGTCACTGTTTCTGTGTGTTTGCTGCGGTCGCGGTTTAGGATCCTGCCTCGGGCATTGATGTGTGTGATGTCCTTAGATTAGTTAGGTTTAAGTAGTTCTAAGTCTAGGGGGACTGATGATCTCAGATTCGAACCTGCGACCGTAGTGGTCGCGCGGTTCCAGACTGAAGCACCTAGACCCGCTCGGCCACACCGGCCGCCGTAGTTGTGCTGCCTCTTGACCATTTCCATGTGCTTGGCACAGACACCATCTCGGCTTGTTCCCAATATGAATACCGGATGAAACTGGTGCTTACGGTACGCTGAGTCAATCACACAGCTTGCAATACACAACCCCACACACGCCACGTGGTCTGTGGAACATTCATTCGTCAGCTCCATCTGTCGTGGCAAAGGTGCATTCCCGGACACATGTTTACACTACCCTTTTTTTGCTCCATTTCCAGTCCGGAATCTGTCCCTGCAATTTGTCGATTTTGTTAATATTCATCCTGCATAATCACCCATTTCATCCCCAGTCTACATAACAACTTACCCTCTTAATTCGTGCGATACCTACGCCATATTACAATGTTTTCCTATAAATTCTTGCGTATTACAGGAGCAGGTCAGTTGCATCGAACATTCACATGGGTTTAACATGGTCGTTGTCGATAGAGAAAATATGTTACTCGAAGCCTTATCGTAAACAAAGTGGTGCAAGCCACAGACGATCCAGTGTTTCTGCATATACTATCATTAATAATTCAGAGGAACGTCTCACCTGGGTGTAGAGAGAGAGAGACGACCTGTTATAGTCTATCTGACTTAACCGATGGGCGAGCACCACTTGCGATGGGGGAAGTGGTCTTTCCCAGAAGTATACTAAAACTGCCGTAGAGGCAGCTAAGAATCAGTTTCGTGCCTAACAGAGCAGTGCACAATATGGTCATTTACGTAGAGTTTGCTTACGGGTCATTTGTGCATTGATTATCTTAGTTACTTACTAATCTCCGCGTTCTATACTCCGTTGATGAATTTACTGAGAAAAGAACACTCCCACAAGTCTGTCTGTCCACTGTGTCGCCACCGATTTAAAGGCGCAGTGGAAGGTTCGATACACCTTGTCCAGTAACATTAATGGAACCACCTTCAAAAGCCTGAATAGCCACCTTTCGCGGAGCAGACTGCTTCCAGACATGCAGGAAGAGAGTCAGTGAGATTCCGGAAGATGCCGACAGAGCCATCTGGACTCCAGTGCTGTGGGCAGCTAGGTTAGGTTCCTCAGTTGAGTATCCATGGTTGAAACGCGTATGTACTCAGTACCAGCGATGGCGAGGCATGACAGAATCTCTGACCAGAGCGTTGTTTATCGTTGCTAGTCTGCGCTTGACTGCGCGAGAGTTCAGTTGCGAGTTTAGTTGCGAGTTGTACTCAGTCCGAAGTTGTGTGGGAGGAGTTGGCGGGCGTCGACATGGGTCTCTGGTCACGGTTCGGGACGAGGTATATTGTTACATAAGGTAATGAAGCAGCATTGCGCTCAGCCAATAACATCTGTTAATTGTAATTAATTTGTTCAAGAACAGCCCCAATAATAATTTTGTTTTCAAAGCAATCGTTTTTAAGAAAAGAATCATTCCAATTGAAACAATATTTCCTATGCTTTTCCTCCCAGAATCAATTTATCAAATTAATTATTGCACAGGGCCTAAGGTCAGCGATGCTGCCCTATTATTGTGGGTTTAATGATTAATGTTCCAGTCTCAATTTTTGTGTCGAGTTTACATTTGGGTCATTATTATTCTATAATTTTTGTGGGGACCAAACGTTTGGCTCGTTTTCATTATCATAGACTTTTCTTTTATTTCTGCTGGGAGGTTACGTTTAGCACGATGTCCTTTAACATTTAAATATAAATCTCTTTTATTTTGGCGGGGAGGTTACATGGTGTTAGAGTTCGATGGAGGTGTTCACACAGATTCCCAGTTGGGCTTAAATTCGAGGAGTTCGGTGACCAGGAGTGGCCTGGTGGTCTTTGAATCACGCACGTACACTGCGAGCTGAGTGACATGTTGCATTGTCCTGCTGGTAGGTGTCATTCTGCCGAGAAAAAAACGAATGACATGTAAGGTTGGACATGGTGCTCATGGATAGGAACATTCTTGTGTTGTTTCATTGTGCCTTCCAGAACGGCGAGATGCCACGAAAAAATTTGCCAGACGATAACGCTCCCTCCTCCACCCCGGACCCTTTCCACAATGGCTGCAGGGTGTTTGCTGTCAGATGTTGAATGCAATACACACCAATAGCCATCTGCCTGATGGAGCATGAAACGTGATTTACCTGGAAAGACCACATGCCGCCACTCAGTGGACGTCCATTGCGGTACTGACAAGCAGATTCCAGCGTTCGTCGCCTATGAACAGCAGTTACCATGAGTCCATGAACCAGGCGCCTCCTGCGGAGGCCTACACACAGCAACGTTCGCCAAACGGTCATTGAAGAGACACTGTTGGTGACCCCTTGGTTCATCTGGACAGTCAGTTGCTCTACGTCTGTTCCCACACACACATCTCCGCAGCTATTGTTCATGCCCATCATCTGTGGCCCATGGTGCATCCCTGTTGCCTCGGCGCTTGTTTTGGTTAGCATCATTTTCCTATGTACGATATACTTTAACAATGACAGCAAATGAACAGTTTACTAACTTAACCATTTGGGAAATGCTTCCTCCCTTGGCCCCAAAAGATAATGATGTGGGACGTCAGATAAATCGCTCCGCTTCCTCATTATGGCAGCTACTGTACTGGTTTCAGTTGCCCTACGACACGCTTTTGCACCTCCACTGCTAAAGTTGCCACTTGCCGTGTGTTAGTGGTTACTGCACGTTGACTTCGAACATGGGCAGTGGTCACATTAATTTGAGTGGATAGTGTAATTCTGTTAAACAGCCTTTAGATGACGTAGCAGAAGAGACAGAGTGGGGATCATCTGCTCTCTCTAAAGTCTGCAGACGGCCTAGACCCCAGAAAATGAAATAGGTCACAATGTCACGTGGGTGGGATGCTGTGAGTTGCTATATTGGACATATGCATGAAAGTTGAGCGCTCATTGGGCAAGGTTCGCTGCACTGGGGCAGTTCATCTCCAAAGGGACTGTCCCGATTCGTAGAAACTGCAGTTGCTGGGGCAAACTTCTAACCTCCCCCTCACTTATCGACCTCAATGACAGTGAAAAATTAAACCGCGTGTACCTAATGGAAATTTGGGAAAAGCAATCCTCGCCGAAGTTAATCTGTCGGTAAAGAGGGAGGAAAGGGTTACATCTAAATGAAAGGAAAAATGCAAATGAAATTGGTGGAATTTAATTTTGAAAAGGGGTAAAGTTAATAAAGAAAGTAAATGTGCGGTCGTTACGTTAACAATCAACTGGCGTTAATTAGATATTTGTGATTTGGGGAAAATTACGGTCGCCAGTCCTATGAACAACTACTATAATAACTGAAAAAGAAAGGTTACTGTACATATAATTAGCACTAAAGGCGTGGCAACTAAAGGTTGACACGTGTTGTGTGAAAACTGAATGTTTATCAGAAGTAATAAATTTCGCTACACTCTGACTTAATTTAGCAAAAGAATTAATAAAACCGGGAAATTGAGCCCGCATCTCGTGGTCGTGCGGTAGCGTTCTCGCTTCCCACGCCCGGGTTCCCGGGTTCGATTCCCGGCGGGGTCAGGGATTTTCTCTGCCTCGTGATGGCTGGGTGTTGTGTGCTGTCCTTAGGTTAGTTAGGTTTAAGTAGTTCTAAGTTCTAGGGGACTGATGACCATAGATGTTAAGTCCCATAGTGCTCAGAGCCATTTGACCGGAAAATTGAAAGTTAATTTAGTGACTGAAATTAATAGTGAGCTTTGTTTCTGAAGCACTACGAAATTCAGTAAAATAAGGTTAGTCTTGGGCTGCCTCAACAATCATTTCAAAAGCTACTTGAATCTACGCAATTTACAAATAAGAGATTTAACTTTGAACTTGAATTAAATTATTCTAAACAATTAAGAATAGTAAAATTTAGTGCGTACCAAGCTGAGCTGCAGTCACAGGTAAGCTAAAATATGGTAACACAACTCGCACTCTTAATTTGTGCTTGTGTAATCCAAATATTGTAGCCAGCTATGAATACCTTAACTGAGCTTTGAAATTAAAGCAGTGAAATCGAATGATTGGCGTTTGAATTTCAACAACACTCGGGTTCATTTCGGAAAAGGAAGGGACCTTGCTGGGTAATGCAATTGGAACAATGAGCAACAAAGGTTCATGCTAAGTTGCTGTAATTTTGTGAGACAAATGGAACAATTTTAAAAGCTGAGGTCTGCCATACAGTCTAAAACTTACCGTGCTTCCAGTCTTCCTTGTTGGTTGATTGAAGGTTTTAAGTCGTCGGTCGAGGAGGTGGCGACAGTCACTCATTGTCGGCCGTCGCTGTTGCAGAAGCTGGATGTTGGCGCGCCTTCTTCTCGTCACCGGGCGAAACGGGCTCTTGATGTGCGCCAGCTAATGCTTCCCGTCCACGACACCGTGTCAGAAACTATCATAGCAAGTTGAGCGCAATTACATGCTGCCAAACCCCGAAAGCGCGGCAACTCGCGGGAGCGTCACACAACACACCTGCTCCACAGCCCCACTCCAGCCAAACTCTGCTGTGCCCGCGCTCCAAAGATCCTAAACACTTTGGTTCTCCATACGACCTATCGATGTAATCGTTTGATAACATAGTTTTCCCTGGGTAACACCCAGCGTAAAAATACAAATAATATTTACAAAACAAACTAATTATACATCGACATAAATACAGGGTGTTACAAAACGGTACGGCCAAACTTTCAGGAAACATTCCTCGCACACAAATAAAGAAAAGATGTTATGTGGACATGTGTCCGGAAACGCTTAATTTCCATGTTAGAGCTAATTTTAGTTTCGTCAGTATGTACTGTACTTCCTCGATTCACCGCCAGTTGGCCAATTGGAGGAAGGTAATGTTGACTTCAGTGCTTGTGTTGACACGCTACTCATTGCTCTACAGTACTAGCATCAAGCACATCAGTACGTAGCATCAACAGGTTAGTGTTTATCACGAATGTGCTTTTGCAGTCAGTGCAATGTTTACAAATGCGGAGTTGGCAGATGCCCATTTGATGTATGGATTAGCACGGGGCAATAGCCGTGGCGCGGTACGTTTGTATCGAGACAGATTTGCAGAACGAAGGTGTCCCGGTTGGAAGAAGTTCAAAGCAATTGATCGGCGTCTTAGGGAGCACAGAACATTCCAGCCTATGACTCGCTACTGGGGAAGACCCAGAACGACGAGGACACCTGCAATGGACGAGGCAATTCTTCGCGCAGTTGACGATAACCCTAATGTCAGTGTCAGAGAAGTTGCTTCTGCACAGGGTAACGTGGACCACGTCACTGTATGGAGAGTGTTACCAGTTGTTTCCGTACCATGTACAGCGTGTGCAGGCACTATCAGCAGCTGACTGGCCTCCACAGGTACACTTCTGCGAATGGTTCATCCAACAATGTGTCAGTCCTCATTTCAGTGCAAATGTTCTCTTTACGGATGAGGCTTCATTCCAACGTGATCAAATTGTAAATTTTCACGGCCAACATGTGTGGGCTGATGCGAATCCGCACGCAATTGTGCAATCACGTCATCAACACAGATTTTCAGTGAACATTTGGGCAGACATTGTTGATGATGTCTTGATTGGGCCACATGTTCTTCCACCTGCGCTCAATGGAGCACGTTATCATGATTTCATGCGGGATGCTCTACCTGTGCTGCTAGAACATGTGCCTTTACAAGTACGACACATGTGGTTCATGCACGATGGAGCGCCTGCACATTTCTGTCGAAGTGTTCGTACGCTTCTCAACAACAGATTCGGTGACCGATGGATTGGTAGAGGCGGACAAATTCTGTGGCCTCCACGCTCTCCTGACCTCAACCCTCTTGACTTCCATTTATGGGTGCATTTGAAAGCTCTTGTCTACGCAACCCTGGTACCAAATGTACCGACTCTTCGTGCTCGTATTGTGGACGGCTGTGATACAATACGCCATTCCCCAGGGCTGCATCAGCGCATCAGGGATTCCATGCGACGGAGGGTGGATGCATGTATCCTCGCTAACGGAGGACATTTTGAACATTTCCTGTAACAAAGTGTTTGAAGTCACGCTGGTACGTTCTGTTGTTGTGTGTTTCCATTCCATGATTAATGTGATTTGAAGAGAAGTAATAAAATGAGCTCTAACATGGAAAGTAAGCGTTTCTGGACACATGCCCACATAACATACTTTCTTATATATATATATATATATATATATATATATATATATATATATATCAAAACAATTACAATATATAGAGACACAGAAATGTCTTATCTTTAGGTAACAAAATAAGAAATAAATGTATAGTACAATAGATGGAAATAGGAGGATATGCATTTCCGGCGTTACACGAGGATGTCCGTGTAACCTAAAGAGACTCAGAAAATGCCCCAAAAAGGGAAAAAAACAGCGGAAATACATATGCTCTAAACATCAAGAAAATTTAGCATTAGGTTAATTAACCATAAAGCAAATTTTAGACCATAATAATTCAGTGGAGACAGTCCTAACCTCATTCCACTCTGTCATCTTATTCAAAAGAAAACATGTTGACAACATATTAATATTCATAGAAATCATAGAAAATGGTTCAGCTATTCTAAATCAGAAAAATTCCTAACAGCATCAAGAAATGGAATACTATTTACAAAATTAATCACAGTACATACATTGTCATAAAATAACAGGTGGATCAAAATATGCAAATTAATAATTAATTACGTAGAATACACATTTTTATATAACCTTTTCATAATTAATATTATCGTCATGAGAGTCCACTTAACGCTAAACAAGAAAATAATATACAGCAGATCGAAAAACACATAAATATTGACAGCAGAATTCTTTCACATCAGCTGTCCGGGAAGAAAAACAACTCCGCCTTGCGTACCCGCACGACGGCGGCACAAGAGCCGACAGCGGTGCAAGAGCCGACAGCGGCACAAGAGCCGACAGCGGCTCCGCCTCGCCATTATTGTTGCGCTCTCCCGTGCAGCACCCTTGATCTCACTAGCCTGTGTAACGGCATTTCCAGAACATCCGTTTCACTGAATTCTTTCGGTAAAACTCACTCCCGAGTATTCTCAAGGAGTCCATTAACACTATCACAGTGGATAACTCAACACTGTCCATCATTACACGCATGTGCTAGCCTGAAACTTAAAATAGAGTCTAAGTACATCGGCATGACTAGTAAAACATATTCATGAAATCTTACAGCTAGTTACAGAATCATATTTACATTCCTTAATCTACTGTGACTCAGCTGAATACTTAAAATAGCAGCTTGGATTTTTCAATTGACTAATAATCAGTTACTCTTAACTCATTTAATCAAAATTAATTACTTATCAATTATAACTTCTTTAATGACCTCTTTGTGAGGAAAAAGCTTGGAAACGCAGCAAATCCGTAAATCTTACACTGTATTTTTACATACTGTACAAATTACCCATTCTGTGGTATTAATCAATCCTTGGTTGGTACAATTTTCAGGTCTACAATGTTCCGTATACCCAATAGATTTCCAGAGCTTGAATACTCAAAGCAATAAGTATTTGTGTGAGGTATACCAATGACTTTATACGGTCCATTATAAACAAACTTAAATTTAGAGATTTCGTTGTTTATCTCGCTCGATTTCTCATGAACTTTTACAAGTACTAAGTCTCCGATTGCAAACTTAGCAAAACGCGCTTTAGCGTCATGACGACGTATGCGAGCACCGGCTTTTAGCTTCATTATTTCTCGCAAACGATATTTTTTCACACCAATACTAATGTGAATCCGTCGACGGAATTTGATTATCTCTTCCACTAAACTTTTTCTTCTGTCATCTAACAGGATTTCCTTCACATTAGTTCAGATTCATGCCTACGTCAATGGCATCCAGCCAGTTAACAATGTGTATAGACTGGTACTGCCTATGCGCACCGTCTCCTACCTCGTCAAAACTAACTACTATTGTTTTATCTTGTGACGTACATGTGAAAGTTTTACTTTCTCAATTAATCACTGCATGGTACTTAAATAGCCAATCTAACCCGATAATTACTTCCGTGGTTAAGTCTGGCACGACGACAAACTCTTGTTCAAATCGTACCCCACGTATCTCAAAGGTGACAAAAATCAGTTTTGTGACCGGTTTACTGGCCTTCCCAGTAGCACCGATAATTTCCACTCCTGTTACTAGTATAACTACGATACCAGGTCTGTCTTTCAGTAACTCGAATATTTTCCCAGATACAGCACTCAATTCTGCACCGGTGTCAATCAACACGTTTAGTTGTAGGTTGTGCATATTGACAGACACTACTATCTGTCTACACTTGTCCTCGACTGTTTCTTTATTTTCCCACAATAAATCGTTGTCTATATTCAGGTCATTCCAGAAAAATCCATCCGGCTTTGATCCTAAATCCGGCTTATCTAGTGGCTTTTTCAGTCTCTGTTCACATGCAGTTTTAATTTCAACACATTTGTCCTGAAGCCTAGTCTGTAGCTTCGCCTCCAATACCGAAATCTTTTCCTGTATCTCGTCAACTAGTGAGTGTAAGATACACAACCCACAGACCCCGACGTGTACCATTACTAACTCCACATTGCAGGGTACAGAGGCTGGCACTGAATCAGGATCACAACCGTTTGACTATCCAGGCCGCTATGTAGTTTTCCTGGTCCGATAAGTAGGGGTACAGGACAATGGCAGGGAATGAAAATGGTGAAATTCACATCTCTATTAGCTGCGGGTAACGTTCAGACAGGCGATAGTAGTCTCGAGTCAGCGATCACATGGGAAGAGGTAAGGCCCTTGATAGATCTACCACCAAGGAACAACAGATGAATTAGTGTTTGGTTATATGCAACTCTCTGTACACCAGCAGGTAACAACCTCTCAGCACGACAAAGTGCTACCATCTAACACTTGAGTCGCATGAGAATGTTTTGAGAAACACTGCACTGACGTCATTGTTGTTTTCTTTCCTCTTCTTCCCCATCCGTACCATGCAAAATCTCCGTTAATTGTGACACTGTGAAATATCAGTCATGTATGGTGTGGATTCACCATGAGTTCAGTCTCTCACGGACTCTGTCTGATAACACTTCGCTGGCATCATCAAAAAGAGCGGGGAATCTACAAACAAAGCACGCCATAACTAAGGTGCCTGGTGCACATTAAGACGTGGGCCATAAGCGCGTCCGTGCCCACGGGGACTGACGCCTGCTGTTGTTTCATAACGTAGCTCCTCTGACAAAAGTTCAGAAGAGAGTTCAACTCAATCATAGCCCTAAAGACGTTACTGAATTGATAATTTTTCTCCTCTTTATCGCAATATCCACTGCGACGGGAATTTGAACTGGCCCAGATGCCTAGCAGAAGAGCCTTTGAGGACTATGGAAGCTGTACAAGGACTGAAGAGAGAAGATGAATCTACATCTACATTTATACTCCGCAAGCCACCCAACGGTGTGTGGCTGAGGGCACTTTACGTGCCACTGTCATTACCTCCTTTTCCTGTTCCAGTCGCGTATGGTTCGGGGGAAGAACGACTGTCTGAAAGCCTCCGTGCGCGCTCTAATCTCTCTAATTTTACATTCGTGATCTCCTCGGGAGGTATAAGTAGGGGGAAGCAATATATTCGATACCTCATCCAGAAACGCACCCTCTCGAAACCTGGACAGCAAGCTACACCGCGATGCAGAGCGCCTCTCTTGCAGAGTCTGCCACTTGAGTTTATTAAACATCTCCGTAACGCTATCACGGTTACCAAATAACCCTGTGACGAAACGCGCCGCTCTTCTTTGGATCTTCTCTATCTCCTCCGTCAGACCGATCTGGTACGGATCCCACACTGATGAGCAATACTCAAGTATAGGTCGAACGAGTGTTTTGTAAGCCACCTCCTTTGTTGATGGACTGCATTTTCTAAGCACTCTCCCAATGAATCTCAACCTGGTACCCGCCTTACCAACAATTAATTTTATATGATCATTCCACTTCAAATCGTTCCGCACGCATACTCCCAGATATTTTACAGAAGTAACTGCTACCAGTGTTTGTTCCGCTATCATATAATCATACAATAAAGGATCCTTCTTTCTATGTATTCGCAATACATTACATTTGTCTATGTTAAGGGTCAGTTGCCACTCCCTGCACCAAGTGCCTATCCGCTGCAGATCTTCCTGCATTTCGCTACAATTTTCTAATGCTGCAACTTCTCTGTATACTACAGCATCATCCGCGAAAAGCCGCATGGAACTTCCGACACTATCTACTAGGTCATTTATATATATTGTGAAAAACAATGGTCCCATAACAATCCCCTGTGGCACGCCAGAGGTTACTTTAACGTCTGTAGACGTCTCTCCATTGATAACAACATGCTGTGTTCTGTTTGCTAAAAACTCTTCAATCCAGCCACACAGCTGGTCTGATATTCCGTAGGCTCTTACTTTGTTTATCAGGCGACAGTGCGGAACTGTATCGAACGCCTTCCGGAAGTCAAGAAAAATAGCATCTACCTGGGAGCCTGTATCTAATATTTTCTGGGTCTCATGAACAAATAAAGCGAGTTGGGTCTCACACGATCGCTGTTTCCGGAATCCATGTTGATTCCTACGTAGTAGATTCTGGGTTTCCAAAAACGACATGATACTCGAGCAAAAAACATGTTCTAAAATTCTACAACAGATCGACGTCAGAGATATAGGTCTATAGTTTTGCGCATCTGCTCGACGACCCTTCTTGAAGACTGGGACTATCTGTGCTCTTTTCCAATCATTTGGAACCCTCCGTTCCTCTAGAGACTTGCGGTACACGGCTGTTAGAAGGGGGGCAAGTTCTTTCGCGTACTCTGTGTAGAATCGAATTGGTATCCCGTCAGGTCCAGTGTACTTTCCTCTATTGAGTGATTCCAGTTGCTTTTCTATTCCTTGGACTCTTATTTCGATGTCAGCCATTTTTTCGTTTGTGCGAGGATTTAGAGAAGGAACTGCAGTGCGGTCTTCCTCTGTGAAACAGCTTTGGAAAAAGGTGTTTAGTATTTCAGCTTTACGCGTGTCATCCTCTGTTTCAATGCCATCATCATCCCGTAGTGTCTGGATATGCTGTTTCGAGCCACTTACTGATTTAACGTAAGACCAGAACTTCCTAGGATTTTCTGTCAAGTCGGTACATAGAATTTTACTTTAGAATTCACTGAACGCTTCACGCATAGCCCTCCTTACGCTAACTTTGACATCGTTTAGCTTCTGTTTGTCTGAGAGGTTTTGGCTGCGTTTAAACTTGGAGTGGAGTTCTCTTTGCTTTCGCAGTAGTTTCCTAACTTTGTTGTTGTACCACGGTGGGTTTTTCCCGTCCCTCACAGTTTTACTCGGCACGTACCTGTCTAAAACGCATTTTACGATTGCCTTGAACTTTTTCCATAAACACTCAACATTGTCAGTGTCGGAACAGAAATTTGCGTTTTCATCTGTTAGGTAGTCTGAAATCTGCCTTCTATTACTCTTGCTAAACAGATAAACCTTCCTCCCTTTTTTTGTATTCCTATTAACTTCCATATTCAGGGATGCTGCAACGGCCTTATGATCACTGATTCCCTGTTCTGTACAAACAGAGTCGAAAAGTTCGGGTTTGTTTGTTATCAGTAGGTCCAAGATGTTATCTCCACGAGTCGGTTCTCTATTTAATTGCTCGAGGTAATTTTCGGATAGTGCACTCAGTATAATGTCACTCGATGCTCTGTCCCTAGCACCCGTCCTAAACATCTGAGTGTCCCAGTCTGTATCTGGTAAATTGAAATCTCCACCTAAGACTATAACATGCTGAGAAAATTTATGTGAAATGTATTCCAAATTTTCTCTCAGTTGTTCTGCCACTAATGCTGCTGAGTCGGGAGGTCGGTAAAAGGAGCCAATTATTAACCTAGTTCGGTTGTTGAGTGTAACCTCCACCCATAATAATTCACAGGAACTATCCACTTCTACTTCACTACAGGATAAACTACTACTAACAGCGACGAACACTCCACCACCGGTTACATGCAATCTATCCTTTCTAAACACCGTCTGTGCCTTTGTAAAAATTTCGGCAGAATTTATCTCTGGCTTAAGCCAGCTTTCTGTACCTATAACGATTTCAGCTTCGGTGCTTTCTATCAGCGCTTGAAGTTCTGGTACTTTACCAACGCAGCTTCGACAGTTGACAATTACAATACCGATTGCTGCTTGTTCCCCGCATGTCCTGACTTTGCCCCGCACCCGTTGAGGCTGTTGCCCTTTCTGTACTTGCCCAAGGCCATCTAACCTAAAAAAACCGCCCAGCCCACGCCACACAACCCCTGCTACCCGTGTAGCCGCTTGTTGCGTGTAGTGGACTCCTGACCTATCCAGTGGAACCCGAAACCCCACCACCCTATGGCGCAAGTCGAGGAATCTGCAGCCCACACGGTCACAGAACAGTCTCAGCCTCTGATTCAGACCCTCCACTCGGCTCTGTACCAAAGGTCCGCAGTCAGTCCTGTCGACGATGCTGCAGATGGTGAGCTCTGCTTTCATCCCGCTAGCGAGACTGGCAGTCTTCACCAAATCAGATAGCCGCCGGAAGCCAGAGAGGATTTCCTCCGATCCATAGCGACACACATCATTGGTGCCGACATGAGCAACCACCTGCAGATGGGTGCACCCTGTACCCTTCATGGCATCCGGAAGGACCCTTTCCACATCTGGAATGACTCCCCCCGGTATGCACACGGAGTGCACATTGGTTTTCTTCCCCTCTCTTGCTGCCATTTCCCTAAGGGGCCCCATTACGCGCCTGATGTTGGAGCTCCCAATCACCAGTAAGCCCACCCTCTGCGACTGCCCGGATCTTCCAGACTGAAGGGCAACCTCTGGAACAGGACAAGCAGCCATGTCAGGCCGAAGATCAGTATCAGCCTGAGACAGAGCCTGAAACCGGTTTGTCAGACAAACTGGAGAGGCTTTCCGTTCAGCCCTCCGGAATGTCTTTCGCCACCTGCCACACCTTGAGACGACCTCCCACTCTACCACAGGTGAGGGATCACCCTCAATGTGGGCAGTATCCCGGGCAACCACAGTCGTAGTCCGATCAGGGGATGCGTGGGACGAGCTGGCCGTCCCCGACAAACCCCCATCCGGACCCCCACAGTGATGCCCATTGGCAACAGCCTCAAGCTGTGTGACCGAAGCCAACACTGCCTGAAGCTGGGAGCGAAGGGATGCCAACTCAGCCTGCATCCGAACACAGCAGTTGCAGTCCCTATCCATGCTAAAAACTGTTTTGCAAAGAACGTCTGAACTAATCTACAGAGAGCGCAAACAAATCAACAAAATTTAAACGGTTATTAAAATACAAGATTGCCTAGTAAATGCAGTAATGCTGCTACTTGCGCACTGCTGACACTGCTCGGCGGCGGAAGGAGACTACGCGAATTTACACTATTCAGGTACTAAAACGCGATGCTACAACTCTCAAATACTATAATACGTCCGAAATTTATGAATTAAACAATGCAAGTACCAAAAACACGCAAAGAAATTAAGAATTAAACTATGTAACAAATGAGTGAGCTAGGAGTATACGACTTGCTGCTGCAGCTGCTTATCCAACGGCGGCAGGGAGCACACTGACTGTGACCAACCGACACTGGCCGTTCAAAACAAAAACAGAAGACAAACGACTACGCGAATTTACACTATTCAGGTACTAAAACGCGATGCTACAAGTCTCAAATACTATAATACGCCCGAAATTTATGAATTAAACAATGCAAGTACCAAAAACACGCATAAGGAGTTTGTCTGTGAGGCTGATTCAGATAACGCAATTGGCAGAAGGGCATTAAAAAGTGGTCCATACAAATACCGGAATTTTCAGATAAGTTGTTTCTGTCTCTATTTTTCATAAATAATAAAGTGAAAGGAATAGTAAATTGAAAGGAATATTTATGAAGATAGGTGACAGCAGGAAACATTATTCTTCCTGCGAAGTTCTGAATTTAGTTTATTTGCAAAAAATAGGATCATTTTCTATCTGTCGATCGTTTTTGTTTTATAAATCACCAGTTCCGGACAGTATCGTCCGTCGACAGAACTACTAAACTACAAAAATAAATCACAACTTTGTAATTGTCATATTTTTACAAGATTACAAAGCTGAAAACATTATAGTTAATTACATTATGTTTGTGAAATCTTATGGGACTTAACTGCTAAGGTCATCAGTCCCTAAGCTTACACACTACTTAACCTAAATCACCCTAAGGATAAACACACACACCCATGCCTGAGGGAGGACTCGAACCTCCGCCGGGACCAGCCACATAGTCCATGACTGCAGCGCCCCAGACCGCTCAGCTAATCCCGCGTGGCTAATTACCTTATGAATGTTATATAACAAACCATATCTCGTCGTTTCAAAGTATCGAGCTTTAACAGAACTGTCAGTTCAGCTCTCATATCCATCCCAAAATATGCAGGCACTCACTTTGTATTAAAACTTGAAAAGAATTTTGTTTACTATAAAATGCGTTTAGAGTTAGCGACTATCATCTACACGTAATAATGGATTTAAAATAAAATTAAAATAATTTACACATAAAATTTTGCAAAGAATTGCACGAGGGTGTGGTGAAAAGTAATGCCTCTGAATTTTTTTGTGATTACTCTTGAAGCACTGAAAATAAAACAAACGTTATTAGCATTCTACGTCTTTATTCTTCGTGTCCACGTATTTATTTCTGAACGTAGTCACCTTGACTTTGAACACATTTCTTTCTATGAGAGACTATTTTGTATACCATCACTGTAGAATGTTTCACTTTCTGACAGCGCCACAACCTAACCTCTACTTGCACCAGTTCACTACTGTCAAAATGAAGTCCTCTAAGGGGTCCAAACAGATAAAAATCTAATGGAACAGGTAGAGATTGTATAGATGATGATCGATGATTGAAAGTGTCAGTAGTGTGACTAGGCAGATTATGTGACAGCTTGCTTTGTTGCCGAATTTATCCAATTTGGCGGATCCAAGATGGCAGCTATAGATGTAGCAACATCACACTGATGTCATGGCGGCAAATACAAATTTTGGTGGGAAATAGGGCAAGTAGGGTACCTCTAGTAACCTAACTCACCCACCCCTACCCCAGTCCTACAACGTCATTCACCCCCCCCCCCCCCCACAGAAAATGGTGAGAAACTGTCAGTCCGTGCCGAGCTGCGGAAGAGGCATGTTATGTTGTTTTCCTTTATTTATTTTTGGTTGGAAACTGAAATGAAGATAGCTCCTAATTACGTATCTGTATCTATAGTGCTACATAATGAGTGCCCAAAGTTGCAGGACCGCTCAAAGCTGACGATGTCATACAATTGGTGTTATTTTGCTGGAATAAATCTCATAATACTGCTCAAAAGTAGTAGTAGGGGCATTCAAAATAAAGAGAAACATAGGACGCTCCCTTCATGTACAAGTCGAAATAAATCTGTCTGCTCCAATTTTGAATTAGTGGGAGTAAGACTCAGTCTAAAACAATAACTGAAGAACCCTCTAAACTGATATATGCATAGAAATTGTGAAGTGTTAAAAAATGAGAACTACAGTGATGTTTAACAAAATTGGACCACACACATGCCCGCTGCTGCGGTGTTCATTACTTTTCCGAAACGCCGAGTGAGCTTAGTTTATATTTACTGCTGGAGTCAGGGATGTTGGGTCACTTATTTTCTATTATAGTCTCGAAGCACAGTCATACTATGGGAAACCGCAGTGGTGTCTAAGCAGAGATGGAAAAATCAAAATAATTACATATATGAAAGTTAATATTTCGAAACTCACTACAGATCGTGAAAAAAACCTCACAGCAGACTGCATGTCTAAAAGATTATCCTAGAATTCGAAGCACTCTCCTACAGACGAGAAAAATGGCTGGAATTTTCGATGCCCTGCAACTGTTGGCCCAGAGATGCTCTAAAGCCACAGTGGTAAGTGGGGGACGCTTCCCTCATGTCCAAACTAGAGAAGGCTAGTAGTCTACATGGACTTGTCTCGGACAAACAAGACACCACGTGACTCTCTGGTGTCACAGAACTTTCCATCGATGCCTTGTTCTGTCCCTGTCTTGTTCAAACCATTCTGTAGGGACTCCTGTGCCCCGCACATACGATGTCTTGTGACTCTCTGACGTCATGGAACTTCCTGTAAATGAAACACCCTCACTGGTTCTCACCGAATTTACGCGTCAAAAGGATGCTGCTTGTGTTGATGTACTGTTTCCCACTTACTACAGATGGACAAATTACGATAATTTCAGCAGAAAACTATTTTTGTACAGATGAATAAGAAGCACACAGAAATCATTGTATCCTGATAATTAAATACCGCAAAAATGGTCTACAGATCTTGAAATATGGAAACTCTTGGTCAATTTATCGAGAAAAGCTTGAATTACTCGACGTGTAATCGAACCAGGCTATATCACCACAAACGAATGAACAAACATATCGCTAAGTCGTTGTACTGAACACAATTCAAATTCTGCATAGTACAAAATCATAACTTCCACATTCTGCATATAGCTATCGACCACCAGGCACTCCTACATGTATCGTGAAGACTCACAGAATCCTAAAACAGAGACACACGCACCATCTATAGTCGCTAAATATCCCTAAGAGGTCTGTTGGTCATCCGCCACAGCCAACATACACGAGGCAACTGCCCCCAGCACATACTGGCCCAATGTGTGATTGGGGTGACCTCCACAGATAGCAGCAATTCTCCGAACTGGTTTACAAAGGCTGAGGTGGTTCCTCACACAAAGGCTTCAGCTAACAGTACTGTTTCCAGCTGGGCCTGCTTGCTGCCACGGTTTCTCCAACGAGTTGCGACCATCTCCATCCTCTGGATTTACAAGAATATTTACTTCCAGAGCACTGTCGATGAGAAATGCATCCTCCGTCGTGTATTAGTTTACCAATCTCGAAACTGATATCAGCACCAATACTTGATTCTACAAGCCAGAAACGACGATATTTGCTACCCTTTTATGCTGAAATCATCGCTTAGCATATGAAAATTTCCAGAATTTCATGTATTTTTACAGGTTTGCCGGAATATCACGTCATTTACGAAACTGTTCTCGATATCAGTATGCTAGTGATAGCCTGCCGAGTATAGTTATGAAGCAACAGAATGGAAATTACATCATTATAGAGCAGAAACTTTAATGTGGGATATGCTGTAAATCATTGAGTCAATAGTAACTTGTCTCTTATTTTTACGAGAAAACTCGAAAATAGGGGAAACTGGTAGTTCCACTCGTTCTTTTTTTTTCCCCTAATGAACAGCGAAGTCGATGACAAAACAGATTTCAGCTCGTCCTTTTCTTTTAAAAAGTCAACTACTCATAATCATGTGTGTTTCTCGTGTCTACAGAACCGGCAAATGTATCTTCCACCTGTGTGGCACCATCTTGAAGCAAACAATACATCACAGTCGTTGTTCTCTGAACCAGATAAAGACGGAAATGTGTAGAATAGCAGCACACCTCACAGTTGAAAAAGAGGCTTCTGGAACTCTCGGACCTGCCAGACAGAGAGGGATAGATTTTTAACAACTTGCCTCACTACAGCCCTGACAAAGCAGTGCGACATCACTGATCACACCACCTCAATGTAGAGCAAGAGGCTTGTGTTTCTGGTCAACAGAAATCAGTGAGAAATGGACAAAAGAGTCAAGAACAGGACGCTCCCTACAAGCCTCAACCGTATTTCTCTGAAAGACTGCCCCCCCCCCCCCCCCCATCCTGGAACAAAATACCTGGCTATTCATCATGGACGAAGAACCGAATAGAGAGCAGCAGTGTCCTTTCAAACGTTCTGAATGTGGCAGCATTGTCTAAAGGTTTTCCTTGGCTGAGGGAGATCAGGCTAACGTAGGAAAGGCACTAGGAAGGTGAAAGCTACTTTATGCTGCTTCTCACTGCTGATACCTCAGTCGACCCTGTTACCTATACCTGCTGGGAACTTCTAGCACTGAAATATGGTCTCCTACGTGCATTCGAGCTCGTGAGATTTAGTATTACACGTTACAGGAGTGTTACGCTATGTTAAGGCTTTCCAATACAATTTCTCTGCATCCCTGCAGTTACTGTGTTACACTGCTCAAAGCTATTGTTTGTCGCTTCTCACTGCTGATACCTTCATACCTGTTCCTGCCAGAAACTTCAACTGCCGTCGATCATTGGACTCAGTATCACTTGAGTGATGTTCACAATATCGCTTTCGAAAACATCGACAAGAACGCTGCATTGCTGTATAACCTAGCCCACATGAATTCGACGACGGAGTTCACACAAAAATCCTTCCTAAATCCACTTTCAGATCGGTGTACAGATTGCACAGCGAACGCGTGTGGAGATGCCTGGTCTGAGTCCCTGTCGCCGGCCGACGAGTGTTATACCTCAACTGCCTGGTGAGATGCTATGCGAAATCGTGTTGTGATTTGACGAGAGTCACTGGTCCGTTCTGCAGAAGCTGTTGCCGTGTTAGAATAATGGCCTAATTTCGCAACACCTATGTGTGTGTGCCTCTATGTGTGTGTGTGTGTGTGTGTGTGTGTGTGTGTGTGTGTGTGTGTGTGTGCGTGTGTGTGTGCGTGTGTGCTTTTTTTGTGGTATGGTCGTATGGGATCAAACTGCTGAGGTCATCGGTCCCTAACCCTACACGCTATGTAAGGGGAGCCGGAACGCACCATCTCCTCCATGTTAATTTTAGCAAATAGAAGGAACATTTTTTCTGAAACCATTAAACATATTGCTCTGAATTTTAGACTAAATGTTCAGTGAATATGTCTCTACAAAGCCATCACGCCATGTTAAGAAATATATATTGTTATTTTTTACATTTTTTTTAAACCGATGCTTATTTTTTTCTCTAAAATTTTACCCTTTTTCTTCTATAACTCTTGAATTATAAATATATTTTTACAAATGGTTATAAAAATGAAGGAAAAGAACTAAACAATATTGTGTATAAATTTCATCGATATACTGTTAGCAGTTTTTGAGAAAATGTTCCTCAAAAATGAAAATTTTAAAGTTACACGAAATGGCTTCCAAAGTTTTTTAACACATTGCTGCCCCGTATGATGGATTATCAGCAACCTCTTCTTTTTCCAGTTTTAGTTCCCTTTTCACTGGTCTTTTCTTCACTTTTGCTGCATGTTGTAGGCTTTTGTCTCTTCTTCCTGAACCTCTTAATCTTTCATCAATTAGGCGCATTGTGGAAATGGTGTTATGTCCTGGTTTCAGCACATCACATTTGATAATATTTCCTTAATTGTATGTTGCCACTGCATCACACACTCCAAAATGCAATGTTTGTGTCTGTACAAACACTCTTTTTGGAACCCTAATCCAAATTCAATTATTTACACATTCATTTAGATTGTGTGTTTTCCAATGTAAACACTTTTCCAATAAACTTGGCTGTGATAAATCTCTGAATATGGACTTAATTACACCAAATACAGCATTTGGAAAACTGCTTTTATGGGCATATTCCTCTCCTATTGGTACTTACACCATGAGTCCTCGTCGGCCGGAGTGGCCGAGCGGTTCTAGGCGCTACAGTCTGGAACCGCGCGACTGCTACGGTCGCAGGTTCGAATCCTGCCTCGGGCATGGATGTGTGTGACCCCTTAGGTTAGTTAGGTTTAAGTAGTTCTAAGTTCTAGGGGCTGATGACCTCAGCAGTTAAGTCCCAAAGTGCTCAGAGCCATGAGTCCTCACCTGTGGGGCACAGTGCATGTTGTGGATTCTCATTTGTTGATGCAGTACGAAAAATTAAAGCCCACACTGCTCTCCTCATATGCTCAATGCTTCTCGTACTTTGCCTAATTGCACACGCATAATACCTCTACAATCTATCAGTTTCTTCATCTGTCAATCTTCCTCTCCCTCCAAGGGTCTTACCATCACTAAGCTTCTGGGATCCTAATGTCTGCTTTAGTTTGCACAAGCGAGCCCCAATGCGCTTCTGCGCATGTCCAATGCACTCTTCTTTTTTAATGTGAATTTCATTGCCATACGGTTTGAGTTCCTCTACAACTTTATATCCCTTAGACTCACCATCTCCTAGGTAGTTAGTGTATCATACATTATACCACTCCTGCGATCTGGAAAAAATTGCTTTCACTCCCTCTACTTCCATCGCTCCATTCGTGCCGTGAAAATTTGCTTCTCAACTTTCACTATGTTCGTCCTTGGTATTGCCCTTACATCTACAATGTATTGAAAGAAAGAACAGCAACATCAATTACTTTGCAACTGTCTCCACTGGTAGCTGTCACAACTCAATTTAGAGATTTATGACCTCTACGTTGCCATGATCCATCTAAAGCAACAGTTAAATCCCCACAATTCCCATTATTTGTCACAACTTCTTCAACTGCTTTCTTCATTGTTGTTTGAGCAATATCTTCAGCAGAAGATCCCACCAATTTATTATAAAATCCAAACTTGTTTGGTGGTTTTGGCAAGTTCATAATTCCACATAACATTGTCCGTGCAGCACTGCCCTTGCCAATGCAACGCAAGCCATACACTAGCCTAACATGTATATCATACACCTTCTCCCCACTATTACCATTACAAGGAATACTGTTAGAATCAGAAAACGAAACTTTTGCAGCACATTTGTTACACTCCAATAGCATTTTACATGCCAAACAAATGTGAGAAGTTATTTTCAATTCCAGTCCTCTTTCTTTGAAAACTTGGCATAATACGTTACGTTTCAAAATATTAGAGAGCAAGGAAATGTTAATTACTTCATTCACATAATTACTGACACTTTCATAGTTTTCAAATATTTCTCTGCTGCCACAAAGTTTCTTGCTGGAAGAAGTTCTATTACATTCATTTGGAGTAGTCCGTGAAGCAGTCTGAGCAGGATCTCCCTTCAAAACAACAAAAGATTTCTTCTTCCACTCATTGTGCCTTTTCTTAAACACTCGATTGCTGAAACGGGGCATATTGATATCCACAAACCAAATACGTAAAACAGGTACGAGCAAAATTCGTCAAATACGCAAAATTGAACAGCTAAACAACACAAAGCAAACTCCACAAGTCAACACACACGGTATAACGTTTATGTTTACCGATATGAGCAGTCACTTGTCACAGAGATAAAGCCATACAACGCTGGGAAACAAAACACTGTGTAATTCCGCAAAGATACCCTGCTTGCAGCCAGCGAGCGGCGCAGTCAGAGGTGACACACCAAATCGCTACAACCGTTTACGCGGCGCGTCAACTTTGCAGCGATAAAAAGCACACTTAGAATTCACTTAGAAGGGTGATACTTGATTTGTTTTATTCAGAAAACTCCAAATAATTTTGTAATGAAAATAAATGTTAATTTTGTCATTTTCATCGTTCCGGCTCCCCTATATCTAACATACGCTATCGACAACACACACACACCCATGCTCGAGGGATGACTCGAACCTCCGACGGGGAGACCCGCTCGAACAGTGGCAAGGCGCCCCAGACCGAACGGCTACCCCCACGTGGCTGTGTGTGTGTGTGTGTGTGTGTGTGTGTGTGTGTGTATGTGTGTGTGTGTGTGTGTGTGTGTGTGTGTGTGGTGTGCAGCCACCAGTCCCGTCTGTTCATAAATAATGGACTCTGTCGATCATTCTTACAAAGTACTTCCTGAGATACACCTCTATGACTCCCACGTTGTCAAAACATTCACCACCAGCCTCCAATAACATGGTTGTTTCCAGAGCATTCTACCGTTAATGCTAAAAGCTTCTGAGCAGAGAGAGAGAGAGGTGATACCTGTCGAAACCAAAAAGTTTTTCCTCAACAAAATTCCTGTCTAGACTATCGCACAAACCGTTAATCGTTCTGGCACCAAAGACATTCCATACTGCTGAGCCGAAATGCTTTCTGCAGACCGAAACATGACTGCCTTGTGTACAACAGCAAAATACCTGTCTACCGACCATCCCTTCACAAATGTATATCTCCGCCTCATATTCGTAACAACTGAGCAAACACAGGTTCTCACATGGCTAAAGAACTGTGAAAATCACGTACAACAGTATGTCTTACACTATATCTTAATTCGGTGATTTGCTACGATAGAAATAAGACAGTGTAATGGCGTCTCAGCCTTCGCTAAGAGCATAGTATTTCTAAGAGCATAGTATTTCATGAGAAATACATCATAATCTTTTCAAGTGAAGCATAGCACGTATCTAACTGTATGACAGCGATCCCAATACACTAACTAGCCACCGGGGTAGCGGCGTGGTCTGAGATGCCTGGTACCGGTTCGCGCGGCTCTCCCCCCCTCCCTCCCCACTCCCCCGTCAGAGGTTCGAGTCCTTCCTCGGACACTCGGACATGGCTGCGTGTGTGTGTTGTCCTTAGCGTAAGTTAGTTTGGTCCTTTAGGAGCTTACCACTAATTTCAGGTTTTTTCCAATAAACTAACCATTGAATCATTTACATTGGTGCAATAAACTCATAACTCCACCTCCGCAGGGGGAGATTTGGAACTTAATCGCAGCATTGCTCAATTTTTACCGCCATGCCCTGTCAGTCAGTGAACTGATCGTGATACTGTATTCCGTCTAGAGCAGTGTAGATCCATATGAGTAGTACGCATGCGCCTAAAAGGAATTATTTATTTAGAAACAAACTCAGTACTTATTAGCTTATAGAACTGCCGTACATCGCGAGCCATTTGACAAACAAGCCGCAGAAACATCAATATCAAAGTTTCGTCCAGCGACATCAGTCATCTTACTACCTCTTACACTTCGATCCAAGTTGCGGCGCCCTCTGCTCGATTTGCGGTCACTTGCCTCCTGGTGGTGTAAATGGATTTTGAAGCTAACATTTTCTTCTGCTTTAGCTCACTGACTTCTCATTTCCTATTTGCTTGGGTTGCTTTTCTTAAGATTCCAGGAAATGAATCCGAACCTAACATATGCAATCTACTTTAGCCCGCTCCAGATGCTCCTTGCTAGGCATTTAATGGCAGTTGACACTACCAAAAGAGCTCGTGATTTAGGGGTAGCGTCTTTGAGTAGAAACGAAACTGTCTTGCGTCCTCAAATTGCAGCAGATTTCAATGCTTGGCCATCAACAGGTGTCAGCGTGCGCATCATTCAACGAAACATCATCCATATGGGCTTTCGGAGCCGAAGACCCACTCATGTACCCTTGATGACTGCACGACACAATGATTTACGTATCGCCTGGGCCCCTCAACACCGAAATTGGACTGCTGATGATTCTTAACATGTTGCCTGGTCGGACGAGTCTCGTATCAAATTGTATCGAGTAGATGGATGTATATGAACGAGTATAAAGAGAACCACATGAATCTATGGACCCTGCATGTTGGCAGGGGACTGCTCAAGATGGCAGGGACTCTGTAATGGTGCGGATCGTGTGAAGTTGGAGTAATATGAAACCTGTGATACGACTCTGACGTAAGCATCCTGTGTGATCACCTGCATCCATTTATGTCAGTTGTGGATTCCAACGGACCTCAGCAATTCCAGCAGGAGAGTGAAACACCCCACACGTCAAGAATTGCTACAGAGTAGCTCCAGGAACACTTTTCTGAGCTTAAACTTTTGCTCTGACCACAAACGCCTCAGACATGAACATTATTAGGCATATCTAGGATGCTCTGTAAATGTGCTGTTCAGAAGAGATCTCCACCCCGTCGGACTCTTATGGATTTTTGGACAGCCCTGCAGGATTTATGCTGTCAGTTCCCTCCAGCACTACTTCAGACATTAGTCGGGTCCGTGACACGTCGTGTTGCGGCACTTCTGCGTGCTTGCGTTGGTTATACACGATATTAGGTAAGTGTACCAATTTCTTTAGCTCTTTAGTGTAGTTGGGGTCAGTGAAGTGAAATGTAAAGACGACAAGGATTTCTGGTCGGATGAGATAGGGTAATATCAATAGCAGCAGAAAATAGTATAATGGAAGTAAAACTCAATATGAATGGGAAGGTACGGCAGCGAGTATGTACTGTATACAATTTAGTGACAGGGTTGTTCTTATCAGAATCGACAGCAAAACGACACCGTCAGCGATAGTTCAGGGATACATGCCGACGTCGCAAGCTGAGGATAAAGAGATAGAGAAAGTCTATGAGGATATTGAAAGGATAATACAATATGTAAAGGGAGATGAAGATCTAATAGTCACGGTCCACTGGAAAGCAGTCGTATGGGATGGTGTTGAAGAAAGGGCTACAGGAGAATATGAGTTTGGGAGAACGAATGAGAGAGGAGAAACTATGAGGGCTATCCAG
Source organism: Schistocerca americana (assembly GCF_021461395.2). Classification (NCBI taxonomy): domain Eukaryota; kingdom Metazoa; phylum Arthropoda; class Insecta; order Orthoptera; family Acrididae; genus Schistocerca; species Schistocerca americana. The sequence goes on from NC_060123.1 coordinate 318,913,651, forward strand.
AAAGTAAGTTCCAATGGGACGCGAAATGGAAACCACTATAAAAATCCGATGAAGCTTTGCACAGATGTGTTGGGCAGTGTCCATAGAACGCCCGTCGATCACGTCACATCACTCACATCGCTCTGAGTGCACAGTGAGCACGTAAATGTACCTAGAAATAGTGTCTCCCGCCCAGTACGAGGCACGGGTGATAAATTTCGCCTGAAGCTATGCAGCTCACGTAACACAACTGTCACACCGTTCCTCCTTCATGGCCGTTCTCAGCTGCACTCTGCAGGGGCAATGAAGATCCTCCTATAGCGCTTTCAGTGGGAAGTGTTTGATCGCCGACAATACAGACCGCAATTGGCCCGCTGAGTTTCATCTCTGTTCGCACAAACCGCTGACTATGAAGACAGCATTTTGGCACAGACAACGAGCTGTGGACCTGCGTAGAGAATTAGCGGAGAGCACTGGGGGCTGCATTCTATGACAAGGGTTTTGAAAATTGGTACAATACCACGACAAATGTCAACGCCGGAGCGGCGATTATTTAGATAAATAGCTGGGATTGTGGCTAGCTGTTGCAAATAAAACATTTTTGATTTTTACAGTAGTGCACATTTCGCAGACGATCGGAACTTACTTTCTGGATAGCCCTTGTATAATTGAGTTCTGCAACAAATTTGAAGTAGTAATAGGGGTAGCGTCTTTGATTCATAATCAAAAACGTCTTCGGTCCCGGGTTCGATCCCCGCCACTGCCTAAAATTTTGATAAATAATCAGCATTGGCGGCCGAAGACTTCCAGCATAAGAAGTCAGCCTCATTCTGCCAACGGCCTTGTCAAAGACGGCGGAGGAGCGGATAGAGGTTCAGGGCACTCTCTTGTCCTAGGGGTGGGAAATTGTCCCTAAAGGCGGAAGAATCAGCAATGATCAACGACATGAGGATGCAGAAGGCAATGGAAACCACTGCATTAAAGACACGTAACGTGTATCCACAGGACACGTGGCCTGTATTTGAAGAAGTGTCATGATGATCTCTCCATTGGCAAAAGATTCCGGAATGGTCCCCCATTCGGATCTCCGGGAGGGGACTGCCAAGGGGGAGGTTACCATGAGAAAAAGATTGAATAATCAACGAAAGGATAACGTTCTACGAGTTGGGGCGTGGAATGTCAGAAGCTTGAACGTGGTAGGGAAACTAGAAAATCTGAAAAGGGAAATGCAAAGGCTCAATCTAGATATAGTAAGGGTCAGTGAAGTGAAGTGGAAGGAAGACAAGGATTTCTGGTCAGATGAGTATCGGGTAATATCAACAGCAGTGGAAAATGGTATAATAGGTTGAAACGTCCCCTTTGAACAATTATACAAGACTGTGCTTATACTGACACACAATATTTTTAGCGCAACGCAATCTGACTTTCAATAATCCCTACAAAAAAAGGCCCTGACTAACATTAAACTATACCTTTCACAAATCACTTACAAAAATCTTCGTTACTTAAGCTACTGCAATACAGCGAGCGGCACTACTGCCAGCTAAATAAAAGATTCAAACTACGGAAGGCACTAACTCTGATAGGGATAGTTAGCAAATGAAAGATTTCAATAGAGAACAAACAATATATTTACCTTAATAGTCATAATATATATAGCAGTTCATGACATCCAGTCTTACAAATTTCAAAACTCCGCCATCTCTCTCCCCACATCCACCACTGCTGGCGGCTCACCTCCTACTGCGCAACGTTACGCGCTGTTCACATCCAGCTGCCCAACACTACAATGGCAGACAACAATGCAAACTAGCCACAGACTGCACACAGAGCGCTACGTAACGTTGCCAATAAGAAAACATAAACAGCCTACTTACAAGGTGTAGGATTCGTTATGAATAGGAAGGTAGGGCAGAGGGTGTGTTACTGTGAACGGTTCAGTGACCGGGTTGTTATAATCAGAATCGACAGTAGACCAACACCGACAACGATAGTTCAGGTATGCATGCCGACGTCGCAAGCTGAAGATGAGCAGATAATGAAAGTGTATGAGGATATTGAAAGGGTAATGCAGTATGTCAAGAGGGACGAAAATCTAATAGTCATGGGCGACTGGAATGCAGTTGTAGGGGAAGGAGTAGAAGAAAAGGTTACATGACAATATGGGCTTGGGACAAGGACTAACAGAGGAGAAAGACTAATTGAGTTCTGTAACAAGTTTCAGCTAGTAATAGCGAATACCCTGTTCAAGGATCACAAGAGGAGGAGGTATACTTGGAAAAGGCCAGGAGATACGGGAAGATTTCAAGTAGATTACGTCATGGTCAGACAGAGATTCCGAAATCAGATACTGGATTGTAAGGCGTACCCAGGAGCAGATATAGACTCAGATCACAATATAGTAGTGATGAAGAGTAGGCTGAAGTTCAAGACACTAGTCAGGAAGAATCAATAATCAGAGAAGTGGGATACGGAAGTACTAAGGAATGACGAGATACGTTTGAAGTTCTCTAACGCTGTAGATACTGCAATAAGGAATAGCGCAATAGGCAGTACAGTTGAAGAGGAATGGATATCTCTAAAAAGGGCCATCACAGAAGTCGGGAAGGAAAACATAGGTACATAGAAGTTAGCTGCGAAGAAACCATGGGTAACAGAAGAAATACTTCAGTTGATTAATGAAAGGAGGAAGTACAAACATGTTCCGGGAAAATCAGGAATACAGAAATACAAGTCGCTGAGGAATGAAATAAATAGGAAGTGCAGGGAAGCTAAGACGAAATGGCTGCAGGAAAAATGAGAAGACATCGAAAAAGATATGATTGCCGGAAGAACAGACTCAGCATACAGGAAAGCCAAAACAACATTTGGTGACATTAAAAGCAACGGTAGTAACATTAAAAGTGCGACGGGAATTCCACTGTTAAATGCAGAGGAGAGAGCAGATAGGTGGAAAGAACACATTGAAAGCCTCTATGAGGGTGAAGATTTGTCTGATGTGATAGAAGAAGAAACAGGAGTCGATTTAGAAGAGATAGGGGATCCAGTATTAGAATCGGAATTTAAAAGAGCGTTGGAGGACTTACGGTCAGATAAGGCTGAAGGGATAGATAACATTCCATCAGAATTTCTAGAATCATTGGGGGAAGTGGCAACAAAACGACTATTCACGTTGGTGTCTAGAATATGTGAGTCTGGCGACATACCATCTGACTTTCGGCAAAGCATCATCCACACAATTCCGAAGACGGCAAGAGCTGACAAGTGCGAGAATTATCGCACAATCAGCTTAACAGTTCATGCATCGAAGCTGCTTACAAGAATGATATACAGAAGAATGGAAAAGAAAATTGAGAATGCGCTAGGTGACGATCAGTTTGGCCTTAGGAAAAGTAAAGGGACGAGAGAGGCAATTCTGACGTTACGGCTAATAATGGAAGCAAGGCTAAAGAAAAATCAAGACACTTTCATAGGATTTGTCGACCTGGAAAAGGCGTTCGACAATATAAAATGGTGCAAGCTGTTCGAGATTCTGAAAAATGTAGGGGTAAGCTATAGGGAGGGACGGGTCATATACAATATGTACAACAACCAAGAGGGAATAATAAGAGTGGACGATCAAGAACGAAGTGCTCGTATTAAGAAGGGTGGAAGACAAGGCTGTAGCCTTTCGCCCCTACTCTTCAATCCGTACATCGTGGAAGCAATGATGGAAATAAAAGAAAGGTTCAGGAGTGGAATTAAAATACAAGGTGAAAGGATATCAATGATACGATTCGCTGATGACATTGCTATCCTGAGTGAAAGTGAAGAAGAATTAAATGATCTGCTGAACGGAATGAACAGTCTAATGAGTACACAGTATGGTTTGGGAGTAAATCGGAGAAAGACGAAGGTAATGAGAAGTAGTAGAAATGAGAACAGCGAGAAATTTAACATCAGGATTGATGGTCACGAAGTCAATGAAGCTAAGGAATTCTGCTACCTAGGCAGTAAAATAACCAAAAATAACCAATGACGGACGGAGCATGGAGGACATCAAAAGCAGACTCGCTATGGCAAAAAAGGCATTTCTGGTCAAGAGAAGTCTACTAATATCAAATACCGGCCTTAATTTGAGGAAGAAATTTCTGAGGACGTACGTCTGGAGTACAGCATTGTATGGTAGTGAAACATGGACTGTGGGAAAACCGGAACAGAAGAGAATCGAAGCATTTGAGATGTGGTGCTATAGACGAATGTTGAAAATTAGGTGGACTGATAAGGTAAGGAATGAGGAGGTTCTACGCAGAATCGGAGAGGAAATGAATATGTGGGAAACACTGATAAGGAGAAGGGACAGGATGATAGGACATCTGCTAAGACATGAGCGAATGACTTGGTACTAGAGGGAGCTGTAGAGGGCAAAAACTATAGAGGAAGACAGAGATTGGAATACGTCAAGCAAATAATTGAGGACGTAGGTTGCAAGTGCTGCTCTGAGATGAAGAGGTTAGCACAGGAAAGGAATTCGTGACGGGTCGCCTCAAACCAGTCAGTAGACTGATAAAAAAAAAAAAGAAAAAAAAATGGGGAAACTGTCCAAGAATCACAAAATGAGGAGGCGTACATGTAAAAGGCCGGGTGACACCTGAAGATTTCAGTTAGATTCCAGCATGGTCAGGCACAGATTGCGAAATCAGGTACTGGATTGCAAGGCGTACGCAGGAAAAGATCATAATCTAATAGTGGTAAAGAATAGGCTGAAGTTTAAGAGGATAGTCAGGAAGAGTCAATACGTGAAGAATTGGGATACCGAAGCTGCAAGGAACGACGAGATATGCATGAAGCTTTCCAAGGCTATAGATACAGAAATAAGGAATAGCTCAGTAGGCAGTACAGTTGCAGAGGAATAGACAACTCTAAAAAGGGAAATCAGCGAAGTTGGGAAGAGAAAAATTGGTACAAAGAAGGTAACTACGAAGAAACTATGGGCAGCAGCAGAAGTACTTCACTTGGTCGATCAAAGAAGGAAATACAAAAGCGTTAAGGGAAATTCAGGAATCAACTAAATAGGAAGTGCAAGGAAGCTAAGACAAAATAGCTGCATGAAAAATGTGGAAAAATATGAGAGAGGCCAGACAAACGTGTGGTTCCTGAAGAGGGGCAGCAGCCTTTTCAGTACTTGCAGGGGCAACAGTCTGGATGATTGACTGATCCGGCCTTATAACTCCGCCCGAACAGGCCATACATGCCCAACGGTACTGAGTGGCCGCCGTCTCATCATCAGTCCACAGGTTTTACTGGATGCGGATATTGTGAGTTAGCGAGCGTTTCGCTCTCATTTAAATATATGGCTAAAACAGTCAGCTAACAGGAATTCTGAAACGAACTCTGTCGTCCAAGACCGGATACCTCAAAGGGTGCAGAATCACCACGAGATGGGGTAAATCGCAGGCGTCTGTAGTCTGTTGATGCCTAAACACTGTAGTGGGAAAGTGAGACAGACGAGAACCTACGTCATAGGAAAACCCAGTAGCATTCGTTTCTGGCCAAGAAGACGTAGCAGTGTGAAATATGGCGGACCTAAGATCGGCCATAAAGCGAATCATTTATGAAAACTATTTAATTCTGTAGTAATGCGGGGAATCAAGACACAGTAATTTTAATCTGCCATCCTCCATAAATTTTCATTGTGATCCCAATAAAACTTGAATATGGATCATATCTACAATAGTTTAGGATTTACTGTTGAAGTGAAATTAACAAGGTTTGTAACAAAGCACTAAATGCTAAAATCTTATCGCTTTTGGCGATCTTAATGATCTACATTTCGTATAGAAGCGCATCATTGCAATGACAGACGTTGTAAATATGAATTCTATACCTATATTTGTTTAAAAGATACAGTAAATTTAAACTATCAGTATTTTCAGTTACGCATCAGATCGTCATCTCCTCCCACACAAAAGGCTTTGAACGATGACAGCATGACACCTTATTGAATCATTAGGTTACAGAATATTTGTTGTACAGTTTAGTGCATAATATTTACTTCTGTTCTGTTCATTATTTATTTATCAGAAAGCACAATGGTGCAAGGCTACTGGCCGTGACATTCAAAGTTAAGAAGGAAATTGTATTGGTTTTATGTAAAAGAATATAACGTTTATTATGTAGTGGATATTGTTGTTACCCTATCCCATCAACCATGGACCTAGCCGTTGGTGGGGAGGCTTCCGTGCCTCAGCGATGCAGGCACCTGTACAGGTGCAACAACAAAGGAGGGGTATCTGTTGAGAGGCCGGACAAACGTGTGGTTCCTGAAGAGGGGCAGCAGCCTTTTGGATGATTGACTGGTCTGGCCTTGTAACACTAACCAAAACGGCCTTGCTGTGCTGGTACTAGAAACGACTGATAGCAATAGGAAACTACAGCCGTCAATTTTCCCGAGGGCATACAGTTTTACTGTATGGTTAAATGATGATGGCGCCCTCTTGGGTAAAATATTTAGGAGGTAAAGTAGTCCCCCATTCGGATCTCCAGGTGGGGACTACTCAAGAGGACGTCGTTATCAGGAGAAAGAAAACTCCCGTTCTACGGATCGGAGCGTGGAATCTCAGATCCCTTAATCGGGCAGGCCGGTTAGAAAATTTAAAAAGAGAAACGGATAGGTTAAAGTTAGATATACCGGAAATTGGTGAAGTTCGGTGGCAGGAGGAACAAGACTTTGGTCAGGTGAATACAGGGTTATAAATAAAATATCAAATAGGGGTAATGCAGGAGTCGGTTTAATAATGAATAAAAAAATTGGAATGCGGGTAAGCTACTACAAATAGCATAGTGAACGCATTTTTGTGGCCACGGCGGTAGACACGAAGCCCACGCCTACTACAGTAGTACAAGTTTATGTGCCAACTAGCTCTACAGATGGCGAAGGAATTAATGAAATGTATGATGAGATAAAAGAAATTATTCAGATAGTGAAGGGAGACGAAAATTCAATAGTCATGGGTGACTCGAATTCGATAGTAGGAAAAGGGAGAGTAGGAACCGTAGCAGGTGAATATGGATTGGGGGGAAGAAATGAAAGAGAAAGCCGCTTGGTAGAACTCTGCACAGAGCATAACTTCATTATAGCTAACACGTGGTTCAAGCATCATTAAAGAACGTTGTATACATGGAAGCAGCCTGGAGATACTGGTCGGTATCAGATGGATAATATAATGGTAAGACAGAGATTTAGGAAGCAGGTTTTAAATTGTAAGACATTTCCAGGGGCAGATGTGGACTCTGACCACAATCTATTGGTAATAAATTGTAGATTAAAACTGAAGAAACTGCAAAAAAGGTGAGAATTTAAGGAGGTGGGACCTGGATAAACCGTCTAAACCAGAGGTTGTACAGAGTTTCAGGGAGCGCATAACGGAACAATTGACAGGAATGGGGAAAAGAAATACAGTAGAAGAAGAATGGGATGAAACAGTGAAGGCAGCAGAGGATCAAGTAGGTAAAAGGACGAGGGCTAGCAGAAATCCTTGGGTAACTGATGAAATATTGAATTTAATTGATGAAAGGAGAAAATATAAAAATGCAGCAAGTAAAGCAGGCAAAAAGGAGTAGAAACGTCTCAAAAATGAGATCGACAGGAAGTAAAAAATAGCTAAGCAGGGATGGCTAGAGGACAAATGTAAGGATGTAGAGGCTTATCTCATCAGGTGTGAGATAGATACTGCCCACAGGAAAAGAGACCATTGGAAAAAAAGAGAACCACTTGTATGAATATCAAGAGCTCAGATGGAAACCTAGTTCTAAGCAAAGAAGGGAAAGCAGAGAAGTGGAAGGAGTATATAGAGGGTCTCTACAAGGGCGATGTACGTCACGACAATATTATGGAAATGGAAGAGGATGTAGATGAAGATGAAGTGGGAGATATGACACAGCGTGAAGAGTTTGGCAGAGCACTGAAAGACCTGAGTCGAAACAAGGCCCCGGGAGTAGACAACATTCCATTAGAACTACTGACAGCCTTGGGAGAGCCAGTACTGACAAAACTCTACCATCTGGTGAGCAAGATGTATGAGACAGACGAAATACCCTCAGGCTTCAAAAATAATATAATAATTCCTATCCCAAAGAAACCAGGTGTTGACAGATGTAAAAATTACCAAAGTATCAGTTTAATAAGTCACGGCTGTAAAATAATAACGCGAATTCTTAACAGACGAATGGAGAAACTGGTAGAAGCTGACCTCGGGGAAGATCAGATTGGATTCCGTAGAAATGTTGGAACACGCGAGGCAATACTGACCCTACGACTTATCTTAGAAGATAGATTAAGGAAAGGCAAATCTATGTTTCTAGCATTTGCAGACTTAAAGAAAGCTTCTGACAATGTTGACTGGAATACTGTCTTTTCAATTCTGAAAGTGGTAGGGGTAAAATACAGGGAGCGAAAGGCTATTTACAATATGTACAGAAACCAAATGGCAGTTATAAGAGTGGAGGGACATGAGAGGGAAGCAGTGGTTTGGAAGGGAGTGAGAGAGGGTTGTAGCCTCTCCCCGATGTGATTCAATCTGTATATTGAGCAAGCAGTAAAGGACACAAAAGAAAAATTCAGGGTAGGAATAAAATCCATGGAGAGGAAATAAAAAATTTGCGGTTCGTCGATGACATTGTAATTATGTCAGGGGCAGCAAAGGACTCGGAAGAGCAGTTGAACGGAATGGACAGTGTCTTGACAGGGCCGGCCAGTGTGCCCGAGCGGTTCTAGGCGCTTCAGTATGGAACCGCGTGACCACTGCGGTCGCAGGTTCGAATCCCGCCTCGGGCATGGATGTGTGTGATGTCCTTAGGTTAGTTAAGTTTAAGTAGTTCTAAGTTCTAGGTGACTGATGACCTCAGCAGTTAAGCCCATAGTGCTCAGAGCCATTTCAACCGTGTTTTTTTTTTTTTTTTTTTTTTTTGTCTTGAATGAGGATATAAGATGAACATCAACAAAAGTATAACCAGTATAATGGAATGTAGTCAAATTAAGTCGAGTGATGCTAAGGGAATTAGATTAGGAAATGAGACACTTAAAGTAGTAAAGGGGTTTTGCTATTAGTGGAGTAAAATAACTGATAATGGTCGAAGTACAGAGGATATAAAATGTAGACTGGCAATGGCAAGGAAAGAGTTTCTGAAGAAGAGATTGAAGTGTCAGGAAGTCGTTTCTGAAAGTATTTGTATGGAGTGTAGCCATGCATGAAAGAGAAACATGGACGATAAATAGTTTGGACAAGAAGAGAATAGAAGCTTTCGAAATGTCGTGCAACAGAGGAATGCTGAAGATAAGATGGGTTGATCACATTACTGATGAGGAGGTATTGAATAGAATTGGGGAGAAGAGGAGTTTGCGGCACACCTTGACTAGAAGAAAGGTTCGGTTGGTAGGACATGTTCTGAGACATTGAGGGATCATCAATTTAGTATCGGAGGGCAACGTGGAGGGTAAAAATCGTAGTGGGAGACCAAGAGATGAATACACTAAACAGATTCAGAAGGTTGTAGGTTGCAGTAGGTACTGCAAGATGAAGAACCTTCACAGGATAGAGTAGCACGGAGAGCTGCATCAAACAAGTCTCAGGACTGAAGACCACAGCAACAACAACAACATTATTGTTACATTATTTAGAACGTGAAAGTGGTCAAGTTTTGTTTATTTAAATATGTTAAAATCTAAAGTAATGTAGAATAAGCGGTAGCCAATCAGATGGATGGCTTCAGGTGAAGGAACTGCGCTAGTCAGTTGAGCGAAGATGTTCGGTGCGCGAGAATCGTGGTCGGAGACGGGCAGAAGGCAGTTGTGGTCGAGACAGCAAAGGGGACAGTTCGGATGGAATCGCGAAAACGGACAGTTCGGCTGGAGACACCAAAGGGTTTAGTCCGCATTAAGATGCGATTGTGGACAATCGGTCTTTAGCCAGCTAGGAAGTGAAATGATCTAGAAATTGTCGCGTTGACTGGTATCGCGGGACTAAGTCTCTGAGCGGTGAGCAACTGGGCGCCTTGTGTGAAATCTAACTTTTCGCATAGTTAACAAGGTGGAGTATTCGCAACTATGTTGCCTACATGGTTTATGGGTCGTTAATTTAGTTCCCGATATCATTATTACTATTATTGTATGTTGTATTAACTTTGTATTTCGCAAATTTGCCATCCGCCAGACAATTTAACCATAGGATCACAAGTGTCTAATTTAGGGCGTGTAATGCGACACGTGCGGTTCAACCCCTACACGAGTTTGATCCAAGACATTTCGGTGAAGGGGAACCGCATGTCAGCCCGAACATCTTTGGGATTTTAGCTCGCAACATTGAGGGGCATGTGGTTAGCACACCGCTCTCCCGGCCGTATGCCAGTTTACGAGACCGGAGCCGCTACTTTTCAATCAAATAGCTCGTCAGTTTGCCACACAAGGGCTGAGTGCACCCCACTTGCCAACAGCGCTCGGCAGACCGAATGGTCACCCATCCAAGTGTTATCAAAGCTCGACAGCGCTTAACTTCGGTGATCAGACGGGAACCAGTGCTACCACTGCGGCAAGGCCGTTGGTGACTCAGCATACAGGAAAGTTAAAACAACCTTCGGCGAAACTGCAAGCAATGGCCGTAACATTAAGAGCGCAACGGGAATTCCACTGTTCAGTGTAGAGAAGAGAGTGGATAGATGGAAAGAGTACATCTGCGAGGAGGATATTTGTCTGTTGCGACAGAACTAGAAACAGGGAAGACATAGGGGATCCAGTAATAGAATCATAATTTAAAAGAGCTTTGGAGGACTTATGATCAAATAAGGCAGAAGGGATCGAAACCATTCATTCAGAACTTCCAGAATCATAGGGTTAAGTGACAACAAAATGTTTTTTACGTTGATGTGTAGACTGTATGAGTCTGGTGACTAACCATCTGACATTGGGAAAAATATCATCCACACATTTCCGGAAACTGCAAGAACTGACATATGGAAGAATTATTGCACGATCACCTTAACAGCTCACGCATCGAAGTTGCTGAGGTCATCGGTCCCTAGACTTACACACTAATTAAACTAACTCAACGCTAAGGACAACTCTCACACCCATGCCCGAGGGAGGACTCAAACCTCCAGCGGCAGGAGCCGAGCTATCCGTGGCATTTCGCCTCAAAACGCGTGGCCACTCCGGGTGGCAATACTGATTTCGTAACGTAATCTGCTTACGATGAAAGCACATCCAGCGAAGCAATGGAATCAGACGTCTGTAACATCTTTATCAAACATCTGTCAGGGCTGTTTAGTAAAGTAATGCTGTGTGTGGTATTCCCTCCAAGCATTAACAAATGTGCTATTAAAACTACAGTCTTCCATGACATATTTGTGCGCACAAAATGTAAATTGCCTAGGGAGGAAAAACAAATACCCAGTAACTCAGAGGTGCAATGGAATGAGATGTACGTAACTTCAAACGTCTGTCAGAAGTATTTAAGTACAGTGATGATATGTATGGTACTCCCTCCCGCCATTACCGAATGTTCCATTAAAACTACAGTTAACCATGCCATATACATGCATATAGACTATGTTTTAATTTCGAAATGCAATTTTTCTATGAACAAAAAAAAAATAGCGAATAATCCGACGGTGTATTGGAATCAGTTGCGTGTGACATAGGTCCCAAACAACTGTCAGGGCTATTTAAGTACAGAGACGCTGTGTAATAAACCCTGCCACGCGGTTAGAGACGCCATGTCACTAACCGTGCGGCGCATCACGCTGGAGGTTCGAGTCCTCCTTCGGACATGGGTGTGAGTGTTGTCCTTAGAGTAAAGTTAGCTTAAGTAGTGTGTAAGTCTAGGGACTGATAACCTCAGCAGTTTGATCCCTTAGGAATTCACACGCATTTGAACATTAAAATACTCTCTTCCATAATGGATAAATGTTCATTTATTTTTCTCATGATCTGTTGTGTAGGCCGGCCGCTGTGGCCGAGCGCTTCCAGGTGCTTCAGTCTGGAACCGCGCTACTGCTACGGTCGCAGGCTCGATTCCTGCCTTGGGCATGGACGTGTGTGATGTCCTTAGGTTAGTTAGGTTTAAGTAGTTTTAAGTCTAGAGGACTGATGACCATAGATGTTAAGTCCCATAGTGATTAGAGGCATTTGCACCATTTTTTGTTGTGTAATTGTTCTAATTTTCCCTTCTTGTTTCAGCAAAACCACAGTGGTTTTCCCATAGCAGAACTGTGCTTCGAAAAGTGAGGAATATAAAAAATAAGTGCCTTAAAAACCCTGACTCCAGAAGCAAATAGAAACTAAACCCACTCAGCCTTTCAGAAAAGTGGTGAAGACCAGTGGCAAGTATGTGTGTACATATTTCATTTAACACTCCAGAATCCTATGCATATATCGGTGTACAGAATTTTTCAGTTACCATTTTAGACCGCGTCTTTTCCTGCCAATTAACAAGTGGAAAAGAGAGTTTTATTACGTCTTGTAGGTGAAGGAAGGGTCCTATGTGGAACTACTGATTAGTCTGAGTCCGCCTGCTACTAGGTTTTAGCGGTATTGTGAATCTTTTTCTTTATTTCCAGCATGTAACACCAGATGTATGACATCGTCATTGTTAAGCCGCATCGCGATTTTAGGCACTTATTGTGTAACATTATGCATATAGATGTGTAATTAGGAGCCATACTTACTTCAATTTCCCACCAAAACTAAATAGAGTACCCTAACCTAACCTTTCCTCCCCCCCCCCCCCCCCCTCCTGTATATCAGCACAGATTGACCATTTCCCACTGTCCTCCAGGATGTTGCAATATCTATGGCCTCCATCTTGGATAAATTTGGCACCAGTACAGGCTATCCCAGAAACCATCTAGTGTCTGGTATCAGAATATTCCAGAGTTGCAGTGCTCATGTGTGGTCTGACAATGTCATTCTCAAGGAGAGGACGCTCCATGTGTGGACGAACTCTTGGAATTCAATACACAATTATGGAATGTTGATTCTCATGCACTGACGTGGTTATGTTGCACACCACAATGATACACACTGCAATTCAGGGCTCTCTAGTGGCAGAGGGCTCCAAATATGTAGACATGAAGAATGATTTTATAGAATGTTAGTAACAGTTGTTTTAATTAAAAACTTTAAAGAGTTTCCACATAGATGTTTGGAGGCACTATTCTTCATCACGCCATCGTACATAAAACGTTAGTGAAGCCTTCCTGTGTTTACAGCCACATTGTATTAAACCAGAAAACTGGAGAAGCTTTAAAAGTTAATGCTACCTGATTTCAATTTGACCCTCGTAATGTGAGCTGCACTAAATACGAGGCCAAAAGTAGTACGACGCAGAAGTTTCCTCTATTGTGTGAAATTCGCTGCTACCAGGGAGTGTTGGACCATCAGAGCAGAAGCATGTAAAGCGTCCTGATCAATCTCTGTGTGATGAGGCGATAAGGGCTCAAAGAGGTCTAAAAAGACTTTCATAATAATTAATACGAGTAAAGTCATTTAGCCTGTTCCGCAGTTGTTCAGGGGTATTTAGCTGGTTGGTGTATATCTCAACTTTCTCCGGCTCATTCAAATAGAAGACCAGAATATAGTTTCCCACACTTTTACCCATATAGCATTTATCACACTTTGCGCATATTACCTTATATATCACTTAGTTTTTATATTTGTTAATTTTTGCCATGCTGGATTTACTCTGTATCTGTGTGCAATTTATCTTTCATTCTGTAATGCTGCGCCAACTTTGCCTGGAAAATGTTTGGCAGTTCTTTCTGACATGCGCTGTTCAACATTCTCATTGGTCTTGGTAATTTTGTTTCTTATTTTGTATCTCTCGATAGGATGCAGAAATATCAAACCAAACACTGATGATATACTGAAAGCCATATATCAGTTTCACAATTTTTACAAACGTTTTTGCTACTCAGTGTACCAGATTCGGATTCATGCACTTAGATCTGATGTAACTATCATTTCTCTAAAGCTGCTTCTTGATAACTTGTAAGGCGGTAGAATAAATGAAGGTCAGGTTCACACCTTACATGAGAGCTTTATACATCACAATAGGAAGGTGAATATGGCTCATTACTTAATTCGGCGATAGTGAGCAAAAAAAAAAAAAATTGTTCAAAGGCCTCTGAGCACTATGGGACTTAACATCTGAGGTCATCAGTCCCATAGAACTTAGTACTACTTAAACCTAACTAACCTAAGGACATGACACACATCCATGCCCGAGGTAGAATTCGAACCTGTGACAGTAGCAGTCACGCAGTTCCGGACTGAAGTGCCAAGAACCGCTCGGTCACAGCGGCCGGCGGTAGTGAGCAAACTTGCCTAGCAATATGTAATGCAAGAAGGGATGACATTCAATAGACAGTAATTAACACACCGATCCTACAATGCAGGTTTGAGCAGAAGGTGAAACAAGCAGTGAGAGGTGTTTTAGTTTGGAATTCAGAGGGACGATGCAGAGGCAAGGCCGCGCTACAGGGGGAACCACGGAAACAGCTTAAAAGGGTGTCCCAGGCGGAAAGTCAGCGACCGACCAGGTGACTCAGATGGGGAGAACGAGCATAATGGCCCATCTGAGGGAGGACAGGAAATAAAACTTTTAGAAAACTACCTTTCGGAATCCCAAATGGATATGAAACAAGACCAATGACACATTTTCAATCACGTGTCCAGCGAGTGGTACACACATGAGAGCGACAATGTATGCATTTAGGCATCTGGAACGGGCGGAAACACTTAGGAAGGAGAAAAGAGCCAAAGTTCCGACGCAATTTAATGGTAGGGACCTTGCAAATGGTAGAGAGAGTTTCCACAAAATAAGAGGAACGCACCTATTGGTTGAAAAAAGCCATGACGTGAGCATCAAAAGATCCCAGATGGGAGACAGTTCAGCTATGAGTAAGACAGCACGGAAATTTTCGAGGACTCTTCTCTGAACTGGCAACAAGTGCAGAAAGGAGTGCATGACGCTCTGTACGACGCAGAGGAGTAATTTGTGTGAACACTGCGTTCACAGCGACTGATATCCAGCCACAAATTAGCTGTAGCATCGTTTAGCTCTAACTGTGGTGAAAGGAACCAGTTGTTCCGAGAACTGAGAGGGCATTGTAATATGCACGCTGCTCCAACCATGCGCATGTATATTGCCACATTCTACGACTAGGGATGAGTACATGTTGTCTCACATGACGAAAAATATAGGGAGAGTTTCTTCTTTATAATTCAGTAAAGGTGTAACTAGTTTTACAGGAACTTCAGCAGAGAGAGCCGACTGCTCATCACAGCTTAAGTTAAATACCATGTGCAGAGGTGTAAACTTATTGGTTCACCAACTTGCATCCACTGTAGACTCGAGCGACCTTCGTTAACCTTTTACTCAATTTGTCACATAACTAACTATCCACCATAGACGTGATTGTTGTCCTAAAAATAGTACTGTACTTTGAAACGGAATCGGACGATTCTCATGGTACTGATCAACATTATAACGTAAGTGTAGTAACAATTTTCTGAAGAAACCTCTAGTTAAATTTTAATATTGTCATTTTAGGATAATTTAACCTTCTGAGAGTTAATATTTAATATTGTTGTGTTTAGATTTAATTCACTTTTTGATGTTGACAAGATGCATTATCCTGACAGCTGTTTTTTATTGCCACATCGAAAACTATGTAAAAGCATGTATTTTTGTGTTACTATTGCGACATTAAACATGTCAAATCAACTTAAACAGTTGTCTTCAATCCCACAATAAGTAAACCACAGAATATTGCACCTTACAAATGGCGACCCTGTCAGGATGGCAATTGGTCTGCCTGGATAGAAATTAGTCAAATTAGTAGAAATAAATAAATAAATAAATAAAATAAAAACTTTTGAATTTGAAAATAAAATGTTTTGTGTTTTGTGATGAGGTTAAGCAATATTTGCAAATGTATAGTGGACAAAATACAGTAAATGTGTGATCCAAAGTGTAGAAAAGTTGTAGTAGCAAGTAGAAGAACACTTGTCGTTGTGTAAAAGTAGCTTGTGCATGACGTTGCTAGCGCGCGCGAAGCTATTCACGGCATTGTTGGGGTGGGTTTGAAAATCAACAAACAGTGAACAGTGTTGCTAATGATGTGTTCATAAACTAAGAAACTTTCTATGATGATTTGGAAACGTGTAAGATCATATAGCTTGATGTTGAGGAAAGCGCAAGGTCGAGCAATTTGAGAAAGACAGAGGTTAGCTAGATGATCAGACATGACGGAAGAACGGAGAGTGTCGTAGATAGGTCAAACTGAAGATCTTGACAAGACAGACGTAGAACAAAAAAGCATAGAGTGAGAGTCACGGAACGGAACATAGTGGTAGTGCAGAGGGAGTGGTAGCAGTTTCACGATTGGTATCACAGTCTGAGAATCCACAAAAACGACCTAATGACGGATCTAGAGGGTCAGAAACAGAATCAGAGGACGAGCAACTACGGTACGTTGAACCGAATTTAGTAATTTTGAACGAAACGGGACAGTTTCCAAAACGAAGAATGTGTGTAAGTGCGTCCGCACTGTGCACGGAAGTCAGTGAGGGGCCAGGTGAAAGACGCGAACGGCAAAATTTTCTTCAAATGGTGACAATTGACGATGGCGAAGAGTCTAGTCAGACAGCGTGTTTGTAATATTGAAGACACTCACTATGGTCGTAAAGCAGACAAATGCAGGGTTAACAGACCTAAAACCTGAAACGAATGCAGGGTTAGTAGACTTAAAATTTGAAACAAATGCAGTGTTAACGAATTTAAAAGTAGCAGCAGATGCGGGGTTAGCAGATTTAAAAGCATAAACAAATGCGGGGCTAGCATATTTAAAAACAGGGACAAATCTGCCTTAAATAGTCTCTTATTTGAAACTTATGCTGGTTTCAAGAAAGTCCGCGAAGATGAGTAAAAATTACGAACGGAGAACGGAAGATAATGAACAGTTTACTGAAATCCGGAGAGAGGCGAGAGACTCGCGCGAGCTTATACAGTCGTTAATGGCTGACCAGAAGAAGATTCGTTCTGACGTTGATCAGGTGCAGGATGCAGTGTCTAACGTTAATCAAAGAGTGGATAAGTTAACACGTAAGACATCTAGTAAGGCGCAACATATCGTGGAAGAGCTCATTGTCAGAAAACGTGTCACGCGAGCCGCATTGAAACGATTCGACACGCACATTGAAAACATAGTCTCGAAAAATCAGAAACAGTATGAAGACCTTCGTACAGAATTGAAACAGTGTATCGAGAATCGTACAGAAAGCAACAGCGAGGCAAAGGAATCGGTAGTATGATCCGACATAGTGATGGACAGAAATCCAGAAATAAACAAGTCAGTTGTGCAATCTTCCGTAGCAGTAGCGGAAACATAAAAGGTCAAGAAATTCCAGACGTATATCCACAAGAGGTTGCGTCAATAATTACAGAAACGAAACAGAAGCAAATAGGAAAAGAACAGTTAACACCGATGAGAGAAGCAGGTGATGTGCGTTCACAGCAGACAAGAGAGCGAGAGACGGTAAACGCGCGCATTCCAACAGAGCGGCAGCTGACCCTCCGAACCTACGTGAGTGACGCGAGAACACAGCAGGTTGCGGCGACACGTGTACCAATGGCGCAATTTCCAAGTTACAGTACAACAGGTTATAGACCCCAAGACAATAGGAATCTAAAAGGAAGGCAGTAAGAGAAAATGTAAACGAATCTTTCAGTCCGATACACGAGGAACGGTACGGTGTAGATAACTGCACACAACTGTTTAGGTACAATGCTATATGGGACATAAATACGTCATATCAAGACCCAAATGTTGTAGAACGAGTACAAGGGAACATGACACAATCGAAGGGAACGAGGAATGTTGTGAAAAAACAAACGCCGCATGGTGAAAAAGAAAAATTTGACAATAATAACTTTTTGATAGTCAGAAAATTCCAACATTACAAAGAAAGCGGGAACGGCTTACATCCACGCACGTTTATAAATCAATTTCAGATCGATTTACCAGAGCATTGCCCACTTAGCCATAGAAAAAAATGGTTAAAATGGCTCTGAGCACTTTGGGACTTCCGAGGTCATCAGTCCCCTAGAACATAGAACTACTTAAACCTAACTACCTAAGGACATCACACACATCCTTGCCCGAGGCAGAATTCGAACCTACGACCGTAGCGGTCGTGCGGTTCAAGACTGTAGCGCCTAGAACCGCTTGGCCACTCGGGCCGGCCCTTAGCCGTAGACTTGACCTCATTTATGGGCATATGGACGGCGCAATAGCGGAATCCATGCAAAGAGTAGCTGTAAACTGTCAATCGTATGAGCAATTTAAATCCGCATTCTTGAAGCGATACTGGTCCACAGAAACACAAAATAGATTAAAGTATGAGTTATTACAGAGAGAGTTACTCGAAAACTCAGAAGAAAAGAAACGTGTTATATATTTCGAGGAAATGACAAAAAAGTATCAGTGTTTAGATAATCCACACAGTGATGGGGAACTGATACAGATGTGCACAATGGAGTTAGCGTTACGTTATCAGCAGTCATTGTTTGGTATGGCAGGAGATAATATACAGGCATTTAAAGGACTGTTAAGAGAACTTGAATTAATATTCAGTGAAGATGACGCAAGGAAACAACGTTCAATCAGAGGAAACAAAAATAGTGGTCATAACAGCAACCGATCACTTTTTAATAATGATAATTCCAGTGGCAACAGTAACGTTGGAAAAGGTAATGGTTTTGGAAGGACTGGTAATCGCCCATAGGATAGCAATAATAATTATGGTTTTGGATACGCCCAGAGGGCAAATAAGAATTATGGTTTTGGTGGGTCACGGAATTACAGTGGTGGATTTGGTCCTACAAACTACGGTGGTAACTATGATCCGAGATACAATCCCCGTGCGAACGAAGGCAGAAGGTTTATAGGTTTTCAGCAGTAAAGTCCAGGCTATTCAGGTGGTAATGGAATGGCCAGAACGCAGAAAAGTTGGGAAAATCAATCTTCAGCGGAACAAAACACGGGAAATGAACCGGTAGAAGAAGTCGAGTTGAGGCCACCAAACCCAGGTAAAAGACAGGATTGACGATATGACCGGTACGTAGACCAATAGTAATACCCACGTAAGAAGTGAAGTCACCCCAGTACCTAAAGTAGAACATTGACATTTTGTAAAATTAGCGCTGAACAACAGGAAGGTTACAGCGATGAAAAAAAAATTTTTTCTATTTAAAAAGGCCCCATAGAAGTAAGTAAAGTAGTCCGTAATAATGCAGTCGAATTGATGAATCCGAATACAGGAAAATCATTGAGTTTGCACCACGTGAGTCATTTAAAGTTATACAAAGGTTAGACAAAAGAAAAAAGAGTAACTCCAATCGAGAATTTAGTTGTATTAAATGTCCAGAAATCAAAGAGTATGAAAGATAGCAAAATGCACCCAGATAAAACTTTTAACTCTTACTTATCTCAGTTAAATAAATAAAATTAATTTCGTAGGAGGGTAAGAGAATAATGATGAGAAAAAGATAGGAAAATAAGAATTAAAGTAATTCTTCTACAAACGAAATGTGTTCTGGAGAATGCTAAAACAGACATTTCGGTATACATTTTTTATAAAATGTATTTTAACCATCATCCGTTTATTTGTCAATTTAGTTAACTAATCTGTTGCCCGGCCGGAGTGACCGCGCGGTTCTAGGCGCTACAGTCTGGAACCGCATCTGGACCTCAGATGTTAAGTCCCATAGTTCCCAGAGCCATTTGAAGCATTTTTGAACTAATCTGTTGTACCGCAGATCCTGGATGATGGTTAATAACTGAAAACGGTAGGTGACTAATGGGACAAATAAACAGCTGATGGTTAAGATGCAGTTTATAAAATGCTTTACGGCTGTCGAATCTCGCGTTATGGAAACATTACTTCCGTATACTCTCATCTCGCTGGATGTCAGCCATTGTCGCCGCGCCTTCTCATACTGCTTGTTTCTCGAAGTCTTTGTTCAGCACTTAAGAACGTCATGGCTAATGGAGCGCTTTGACCAGGAAATGTCACTGCGTAAGCCGTACCTTATTCATTCTCAAGGCAGCGATATGTCGACGTACTCGTAAGATTCTTATACCATTTTCATTCAACGTCAATATGCGAAGGTGGCCGAAAGTCGTTCGTGCATTCCGACCTGTATTATATACGGCAGTGTGTGGTACATTGTACAATGTAATCGA
Organism: Schistocerca americana; assembly: GCF_021461395.2. Taxonomy (NCBI): domain Eukaryota; kingdom Metazoa; phylum Arthropoda; class Insecta; order Orthoptera; family Acrididae; genus Schistocerca; species Schistocerca americana. The sequence goes on from NC_060123.1 coordinate 318,933,910, forward strand.
CCGTGGCTTCAAATAGTGCATGGAGGGTGCCTGTCGCTGCATGACACCATAAAATCTACATCTCAAGCGCAATTTGTTTAGAAAGTGCAATGAATTGTGCACTCGGGAAAATGGGCACACGTTTTGGACCCCTTACATACATGGACAGTCTCCACCATAACATCTATCTGAACACAGCTATATATTTACATCATGTTGTATCAATCCCTACGGCCTCCAACGTTTCTAGCTCTCTGACAAACATGGACAGAAATTTGAGCCCAATTAATTTGTTAGCAGTTGGTTTGATTCCTCGACCTACGAGATAGGAAAATGTTCTCTTTAACAAAATTGTTGCTCATTGCATGAACTATGTGGGAAACAGCTAAAACCATGTTCACAACTCTGCAAAAAGAATAACGTTATTTACATTGACCTATCTAAATAAATATTTCTTTCACATTTTTCTTATCTTGTCAATAACAGAAAAAAAACCTTACCTGGAACTCAACGTCTATCGTGCCACAAAGAACGAAACTCGTAGTAATAGCACATCAGACTCGAATCTGCGGTGACAAGGTTTCTGATTTGCATCCAGCTGACCAGATTTAGCTTACCCTTGGTATCCCTAAATGGCTTAAGATGAATTGCTAAATGGGTCCACTGAAAAGAACGACAGATTTGTTCACCATCGGAGCTTTCATCATTAATGATGTCAGCCTCAGACGATTCTTCGTGCTGCAATATTTATTGCTAGTCCTTCGGGTCACCATTTTTAATGGGCTGAGCAGATGATATGTTGTCACTCCTGCTGCATGAGGCCGTGTTCGGGTGTGTGTGACTGTCAAACGCCCTCAGGCGTCTGTGAATCAGCGTTGTCTGGAAACATATTTGTTGCTTGTGATTTTACTGTATGGGCTGTGTCCTCTGGCGTTCCGGAAGGAATGTGGACACAACACTTCGTCAACTGCGGCCGATCCAGCGCCAATGTCTGGCAGGTAGCTCCAACAGGGTCTTTAGGCACAAGTCTATCCTGCCTCACCGGCAGCTAGTAAGACCTGTCCCTACATTCTCAAAGTTGGACGTGTACTTAAGCGGGTGCCAACAGCGTATCACTGATGACAGGCGTAGTATAGCCGGAAGCCCAGGACTCAAATTAGGAACACAGCCAGGCAGGCGGTACGCAAGTGTCTCGCCCAACAGGTTGTAGATGCTACTTTGCAGTCACCTGGCACAGCCCTTCATCAAGCGAAGACCAAGGCTCGTCCACATCTTCAATCAGCTGCTAAGAAACAGCCGTTGCAGCTTGCAGAGACTAAGTCCCGCTATAGCCGGCTGGCTGTGCTCTCAGCAGCAGACAGCACATCAAAATTCGGCAACCAAGCTACCCTCCAATCAGCAAGACTGACAGTCCGCCGGAATCAGAGATCCAGAGGGGATGACCAGACACTGAGGCTTCTGAAACAGTCGAAGCTACACTGGACATGCCATCATCGCGGCTGGCGATGCCATTTGCTTCCACTATCTAGATGTGTCAGGTGACTTGTCCCCACCATTTTGTATCAATTATAGCCAGATCAACTTTCCTTCGTACTTTCGGTCGGTACTAGGATGTTGTGGAGCGGCTGAGTCCCAACGTTAAATGTTACATCTCCGTATTACAAGGCTCGAAGAAAAACGAATTAGACACTGTCATAATGCGCCGTTTGCACTTCCTGATTATATCGCGGCTCGTTTTGGAAATGTATTTTTGGAAATGTATTACGAGGGATGACCTGTCTTCCGCAACATTGCACTCTTTGCGTGCCACATTTACTAGTTGCGATGCACAGTATTAGCCAGCTCTGATTATCTGCTATCTGCGCTCCGTAATAATTTTAAAAATTTGCATCCGCACACCGGGAGATACATTCCACATCACCGACTACGTGATTACTTGCCTGGAAAACCGTTCGTCGAACCACATTCAAGATATTTTTCTACCGTTCCACTTTCGAACAGCGCTCGAAAAAAAAACAGTACTCAAATCTTTTAGTGCAAGCACTAATTTCGCTTAAAATTTAGTTCATTGCCGCACGTTCAGAGACCGTGAATAGTTACAACTGAGAGAAAACAGCCCTCGGTCACTATTTTTCGTTAAAACTAGTGACGGAGGGATGTTTTCTCTCAATTGTATTTCTCTTAACTTATTTTTATGTCCATTTGCCCACAAAAAAAGAAAATTTTTCGCGTTCAGTTGGTTCAAATGGCACTGAGCACTATGGCACTTAACATCTGAGGTCATCAGTCCCCTAGAACTTAGAACTACTTAAACCTAACTAACCTAAGGACATCAGACACATTCATGCCCGAGGCAGGATTCGAACCTGCGACCGTAGCGGTCGCGCGGCTCCAGACTGAAGCGCCTAGAACCACTCGGCCACACCAGCTGGCTTTTCGCGTTCGGAGCAGGAAGTTGGTGATAGAAATTTCATGAGGAGATCCTGCCACAACGATAAACATCTTTGTGTTAATGATTACATATCATATTAGCTTCGTGCTAATACAAAACGAGAAGCCCTTTTTCGAACTGTTCCGATGTCCTCCGTCAACCCCATCTGATGCGGATCTCAGACTGCACAGCTATACTCCAGAATGGGACGGACAAGTGTAATTTAGGCAACCTCTTTACTAGACCTGTTGCATTTTCTAAGTGTTCTGGCAATAAATCGCAGTCCTTGGTTCGTTTTCCCCAGAAAATAATGTACGTGATCTTTCTAATTAAAAGTATTCGTAATCGTAACCGCTGACTACTTGATTCAATCTACTATTTTTAGATTTCTGTGATTCATTGCTATATCTCGCACCATATAGGTATCTTGTCTAAATCATTTTGCAATTGATTTTGATCATCTTATGAATTTAGGAGCCGGTAAAAGACAGCATCATCTGCTAACAGTGCTGTTCAGATCGTCTCTTCAGTCGTTTATATGGATCAGGAACAGCAGAAGACCTATAACTCGTCGTAGTGGAACGCCAGATATTCCTTCTGTTTTACTCGATGACTTTCCGTCAATTATTAAGAACTGTGACCATTCTGACACGAAGTCACGAACCCAGACGATAATCTACAGGTGCGTAATTTCATTTGAAGTAAGGTACAGTGTCAAAATCCATTTGAAAATCTAAAAGTATGGAATAAAAGTCTAACCACACATGAACGCTAGTTTTATTGGTCTCTAATTCAGTAGGCCTACCGTTATTTCCTTTCTTGAGTATTGGTGTGACCTGTGCAACTTTTCAGTCTTTAGGTACGGATCTTTCGACTAGCGAGCGGTTGTATATGACTGCTAACTATGGGCATATTGTATCAACATCCTCTGAATGTAGCCTAACTGGCACCGAGTCGGGACCGATGGCCTTGCGGTTATTAAATGATTTTAGATGCTAGCTACACCGAGGATGTTGTTGTTATGGTCTTCAGCCCTGAGACTGGTTTGATGCAGCTCTCCATGCTACTCTATCCTGTGCAAGCTTCTTCATCTCCCAGTACCTACTGCAACCTACACCCTCTGAATCTGCTTAGTTTATTCATCTCTTGGTCTCTCTCTACGATTTATACCCTCCACGCTGCCCTCCAATACTAAATTGGTGATCCCTTGATGCCTCAGATCATGTCCTATCAATCGATCCCTTCTTCTAGTCAAGTTGTGTCACAAACTCCTCTTCTCCCCAATCCTATTCAGTATCTTCTCATTAGTTATGTGATCTACCCATCTAATCTTCAGCATTCTTCTGTAGCACAATATTTCGAAAGCTTCTATTCTCTTCTTGTCCAAGCTAGTCATCGTCCACTTTTCACTTCCGTACATGGCTACGCTCCATACAAATACGTTCAGAAACGACTTCCTGCCACTTAAATCTATACTCGATGTTAACAAATTTCTCTTCTTCAGAAACGCTTTCGTTGCCATTTCCAGTCTACATTTGACATCCTCTCTACTTCGACCATCATCAGTTATTTTGCTCCCCAAATAGCAAAACTCCTTTACTACTTTAAGTGTCTCATTTCCTAATCAAATTCCCTCAGCATCACCCGACTTAATTCGACTACATTCCATTATCCTCGTTTTGCTTTTGTTGATGTTCATCTTATACACTCCTTTCATGACCCTGTCCATTCCGTTCAACAGCTCTTCCAAGTCCTTTGCTGTCTCTGACAGAATTACAATGTCATCGGCGAACCTCAAAGCTTTTATTTCTTCTCCATGGATTTTAATACCTACTCCGAATTTTTCTTTTGTTTCCTTCACTGCTTGCTCAATATACAGATTGAATAACGTCGGGGACAGGCTACAACCCTGTCTCACTCCCTTCCCAACCGCTGCTACCCTTTCATGCCCCTCGACTCTTATAACTGCCATCTGGTTTCTGTACAAATTGTAAATAGCCTTTCGCTCCCTGTATTTTATTCCTGCTACCTTCAAAATTTGAAAGAGATTATTCCAGTCAACATTGTCAAAAGCTTTCTCTAAGTCTACAAATGCTAGAAACGTAGGTTTGCCTTTCCTCAATCTAGCTTTTAAGATAAGTCGTAGGGTCAGTATTGCCTCACGTGTTCCAACATTTCTACGGAATCCAAACTGATCTTCTCCGAGGTCAGCTTCTACCAGTTTTTCCATTCGTCTGTAGAGAATACACGTTAGTAATTTGCATCCGTGACTTATTAAACTGATTGTTCGGTAATTTTCACATCTGTCAGCGCCTGCTTTCACTGGGATCGGAATTATTGTATTTTTCTAGAAGTCTGAGGGTATTTCGCCTGTCTCATACATCTTGCTCACTAGATAGTAGAGTTTTGTCAGGACTGGCTCTCACAAGGCCGTCAGTAGTTCTAATGGAATGTTCTGCTCCCGGGGCCTTGTTTCGACTCAGGTCTTTCAGTGCTCTGTCAAACTCTTCACGCAGTATTGTATCTCCCATTTCATCTTCATCTACATCCTCTTCCGTTTCCATAATATTGTCCTCAAGTACATCGCCCTTGTATAGGCTCTCTATATACTCCCTCCACCTTTCTGCTTTCCCTTCTTTGCTTAGAACTGGGTTTCCATCTGAGCTCTTGATATTCATACAAGTGGTTCTCTGTTCTCCAAAGGTCTCTTTAATTTTCCTGTAGGCAGTATCTATTTTATCCCTAATGAGATAACCATCTACATCCCTACATTTGTCCTCTAGCCATCCCTGCTTAACCATTTTGCACTACCTGTCGATCTTGTTTTTGAGACGCTTGTATTCCTTTTTGCCTGCTTCATTTACTGCATTTTTATATTTTCTCCTTTCATCAATTAAATTCAGTATTTCTTCTGTTACCCAAGGATTTCTACTAGCCATCGTCTTTTTGCCTACTAGGTCCTCTGCTGCCTTCACTACTTCATCTCTCAAAGCTACCCATTCTTCTTCTACTGTATTTCTTTGCCCCATTCCTGTCAATTGTTCCCTTATGCTCTCCCTGAAACTTTGTACAACCTCTGGTTCTTTCAGTTTATCCAAGTGCCATCTCCTTGAATTCCCATCTTTCTGCAGTTTCCTCAGTTTTAATCTACAGTTCATAACCAATAGATTGTGATCAGAGTCCACATCTGCCCCTGGAAATGTCTTACAATTTAAAACCTGCTTCCTAAATCTCTGTCTTACCATTATGTCATCTATCTGAAACCCGTCAGTATCTCAAGGCTTCTTCCATGTATACAACCTTCTTTTATGATTCTTGTACCAAGTGGTAGCCATGATTAAGTTGTGCTCTGTGCAAAATTCTGTCAGGCGGTTTCCACTTTCATTTCTTAGCCCCAATCCATATTCACCTACCACGTTTCCTTCTCTCCCTTTTCCTACTACCGAATTCCAGTCACCCATGACTATTAAATTTTCGTCACCCTTCACTATCTGAATAATTTCTTTTATTTCATCATACATTTCTTCACTTACTTTGTCATCTGCAGAGCTAGTTGGCATATAAACTTGTACTACTGTAGTAGGCGTGGGCTTCGTGTCTATCTTGCCCATAATAATGCGTTCACTATGCTGTTTGTAGTAGCTTACCCGCACTACTATTTTTTATTCATTATTAAACAGACTCCTGCATTACCCCTATTATATTTTGTATTTATAACCCTGTATTCACCTGACCAGAAGTCTTGTTCCTCCTGCCACCGAACTTAACTATATCTAACTTTAACCTATCCATTTCCCTTTTTAAATTTTCTAACCTACCTTCCCGATTAAGGGATCTGACATTCCACGCTCCGATCCGTAGAACGTCAGTTTTCTTTCTCCTGATAACGACGTCCTCTTGAGTGGTCCCCGCCCGGAGATCCGAATGGGGGACTATTTCACCTCCGGAATATTTTACCCAAGAGGACGCCATCATCGTTTAATCATACAATAAATCTGTATGCCCTCGGGAAAAATTACGGCCGTAGTTTCCCCTTGCTTTCAGCCGTTCGCAGTACCAGCCCAGCAAGGCTGTTTTGGTTAGTGTTACAAGGCCAGATCAGTCAATCATCCAGACTGTTGCCCCTGCAACTACTGAAAAGGGTGCTGCCCCTCTTCAGGAACCACAAGTTTGTCTAGCCTCTCAACAGATACCCCTCCGTTGTGGTTGCACCTACGGTATGGCTAACTGTATCGCCGAGGCACGCAAGCCTCCCCACCAACGGCAAGGTCCATGGTTCTCGACGTCTAAGCCACCCATGTTGGCAGTTCTTCTTGATTGAAATTTTGGAATATTTACTTCGTCTTCTTTGGTGAAAGACTTTTGGAAGATCGTGCTTTGTAACTCTGCTTCAGTGTCACTGTCATCAGTAATATTTCCATAGCTAACGACCAGTTAGGGTATTTATTGCTTCTTGCCTTTAGTGTACTTTACATACTAACAGAATCTCTTTGGATTTTCAGCCACATTCCGAGACAGAGTTTTTGTTTTGTCGAAACTGTTAACAGCATAGTAAGAACTTTCTATAGCTAAGGTCGCAGAGATACTTCAATTCTACAGAAATGTTCTACAGAAATACTGTTGATAGTTTTTTACCAAATGAAACAGACTGCTCCTTCTCATTGCTCAACAAGAGAAAATTCAGTGAGCTTCTCGCAATGATATTCGCTAAATTTCGAGCGTCTGTAAAAATGCGTCCGTCTTGTGGATTTTGCTTTCTTTTAAATTTGGCATGTTTTTTGTTCTTCCGGAACAGTGTTACAGTTTGTTTTGTGTAGCATGGTCGATCAGTACCATCTCCTATTTATTTGGTGTACACCTCTCCCTAGTGCTTACAAGTTCAGCTGTATTGAATGTGACTGGCATTTAAATTTTTGAAGATAACTGCCTTCACTAGTCCGTTTTGATCCCCTGACCAAGCGTGGGTTTATTTATTTTACTCTCAGCCGTAGGAGACTAACAGAGGAGGCGCTCTTTGAATAACAGCAAGGTTTATGATTAAGAAACTCCGTATTCCAAGAGATATATTCTCGAGGAAATTCGACATTCTGGCGTGGCATTTCTTTACGTCATTACCGCATAAATTGTCATATACTTTTCAACTTTTTATTTTATTTTATTTTTTTAAGGGGGGGGGGGAGGGAGGGAGTGTCGTTCCGTGCCTCCATCGGTAAAAACGGCGCCCGTGTAGGATCACTGAATCGTCCGTCTGTCAGTCTCTCTTTCTGTCGGTCTGTCCGACTATTGCGACCACTTTTTTTCAGGAACGAATAGAGGCATCGGGTCGAAGTTTATGTCACATACTAAGATATACAGTCCCTTGGCGGTGTGAAAAGTTTAAGCTTCTGAGTCAATGCACTCAAAATTTGTGTCACATACTTCGAAAATCGTAAACTCACGTATCAAACTGAAACGTCCCCTTAAAAAAATTATGAATGACTGTACTAGTAAACGTTTACGTTATTTGATACAAAGACAACTGAGTAAAACTGAACGTACTCAGACAGTTCTCTCCTTTTACTTATTCTGATAATCACCAAAATGACACACAGTATTTTTCAGCGCAACGCAATTTGACTTTCAATAATCCGTACAAAAGAATGGCCCTGACTAACAATAATGTATACCTTTCATGAATCACTTACCTCACAAAAATTTTCGTTACTCGAACTACTGCAATACAGCGAGTGCCAATACTGCCAGCTAAATAAAAGGTTCTAACTACTGAAGGCACTAAATACCGATAAGCATAGTTAGTAAATGAAAGATTTTGATAGAGAACAAACAATGTACCTTAATAGCGTTCAAAAGTTATAATATATATATATATATATATATATATATATATATATAATTTTGTGACATACAATTAAACAAATTTCCTTTTCCTGACGGACACACGTCCAGATCGTCCGCTCAAATCTCTAGCATCTCTCTTCCCACATCCACCACTGCTGGTGGGTCACCTCCAACTGCCCAACGCTACGCGTTGTTCACATACAACTGCCCTACACTACACAAGCGAATATATTAACAATGAGTCCAACCAGCCACATACTGCACACAGCACAGTCAGTGATTATCATACAGAGCGCTACGTGGCGTTACCAACATAAAAACCTAAACAGCCTACTTACAAAATGTCTAGACTATTTCACGTTGACCTAGGATCATGAAATTTAGCACGAAGCAAGGCTTCACAGGACCAGTAAAATCATAAAAGTGTTAATTTGTTATGATATCAGATAAAAAGTGCCTGGAAACTGAGATGTCGTGGTATAGAATGTTGTTGCCTCCACGGATTTTTCAGACTTTGTTTTAACGTAGTTTTCACCTCTCATCTATGTGAAGAGTCCACGCTTATTTTCCCCATTTGGGCAACAAGGGTCAGTTAGTGACAAGCAATTCGTCGAAATGGTGTCCAATTATAAGATTGCATGAAGCCAGTAAATCACACGAATGTATTATTATCTGTACACCTAATTTAAGCTTGTACTGGGTCCTACTACCACTTGCCCTGTTCTTCTCTTTGTTCACGTTAAACTTCCCAGGATATCGCTGCAATATGAACGAGTAAAGGTCCTTGAACGTTATGACTAAGACCTTACGATCTATCTTTATGAATTTATGTTGGGTTAATTACGAAGGCATACTGAAAAACAATGTCTTCGAATTATTCTACTTGAGAACTCTTAAAGCTTTTCAAATAAAACAAATGTTATTAATATTCCAAACTTTTATTCTCCATGCCTACATGTTTATTTTTCAACATAGTCACCCGGAAGACGAGCACATTTCTCCCAACGAGAGATCAGCTTTCTGACACCATCAGTGTAGAAAGTGTGTTGACGGAGACATATTCTCACCTCTGCTTTCACCGCTTCATGAATTTCCTAATTAAGTTCTCGAAAGTCTTCATCACGTTTTAGAATTGGAAATTCGATTGCAGCACACTGTTTCTCACGCAGCGTCGTAATTACATTGCACATCGCAGTGACTGAGGCCTGCAAATATGTGGAAATGAAGAAGACAGAATGGTAACACCGTTTGTTTACTTAAAAGCTTTTAATAGTTTTCAAATAAAGAATTCGGAGGCATTGCTGTTCAGCTCGCCCTCGTACATATCACTGTATAATAAGCAATTAATTAATAACTGATTTTTTCTGGTCGCATTTAAGATGACCCTTGTCATTCTTAGACCATTTCATCAGAGAGCGGATTGTCCACGTTACTACATCTGTTTCTGTAACTCATTACCATTCTCTCAATACGAAACCAAGAGGGATACCTTCTATTGGCCGACAGAAGTGCACCTAAATTTGACCCTTGTTCACACTTAAAATTTCTGTCCCCTTTAATTAATCTACCGATTTCTTCTTGATTGATTCGGAATCTTATAATATGAGGGTTATCCAGAAAGTGAGATCCCGTTGGTCACGAAATGACAACAACAGTGAAAACCGGAAACGATTTATTTGCAACAGTAAGGTACACCTTCCAGCAACTTCTCTACATAGTTGCTGCTCCAACTTCGAGTGTTGTCGTAGTGTTGTATCATCTTTCCAGTATCCTCATCATAGAAAGCAACCGCCTGTGCTTTTGGCCAGTTATCTGCACTGGTCTGCAGCTCGTTGTCTGTGGAAAAATTTTGTCTTCATGGGCAGCGGTTATCGTGAGCAGAGGTGAACCTCAGGGGGAGCCAATTACGGACTGCACTGTGGGTGATCAAACACTTCTCATCGGAAACGCTGCAGGAGCATCTTCATTGCCCCTGCAGTGTGTGGCCGAGAATTGGCATCAAGAAGGAACTACTCGACAGTTGTGTTAGGTGGACTACATGACACAGGCGAAATCTCTAACCAGGCCCTCATATTTGGCGGGAGATGCTATTCCCCACCCATCTTGTCGTGCTCACTGTCCACTCTAGACTGAAAAGAGCGACGCGACACGATCGACGGGCATACTAGAGACACTGCGCAACACATCTGTGAAATGTTTTTACCGTATTTTCCCAGTGGTTTCCATTTCGCGACCGATCGGAACTTACTTTCTGGACAACCCTCGTATTTCTACCTCTGCTGCTTCAGGACGTAATATACAAACGTAGAAAATATTGGTGCCCATTTGAAAATGAACGTTATTTTGTAAAACACACTACTCATCTCACAAGGGAACATTCCTGGGTGTAAATAAACGAGCTTGATGAAACCTGTCGGGTATGTAGAAGGGTCAAAAATAATGTAATTCATAAATATTCGTATCTGCCCTGTTTGTCATTTAAGGGATATAGCGCATCCCGAAAGGTAATTTGGCGTAGTGGGTTTATAGGGAATATATTCGAAACCATGAAATATAATATCTGTGTTTCACATAAAATTTGAAATGAACTTAGGCCTAATGTCGTTGAAAATTGTGTAATCAACTTTGTTAATAGTTTGAAATTTTGCAAAATTCTCAACCACCGTAAATCAGTTCAGAAAAATGAAAAGTTACGTTACGACGCAAATTAAAGAGGCTTTCACGCCACATCCATACATGTGTAATAGATCTGGTTTCTGAAATGTCATTTTTGGAAAATAAGCTGTAGAACATGTGCTGTCAGTGTATTTTCAACATATCTGCTGAATATATCTAAACGTTTGTCAATATTTTAGTTATTGTCTTTACTTTTTTGTTTTAAATAGTTGTTATACTTTTTAGATTCTTGTGTTTTACTTTTCGTCAACATACGTGTACTTTATTAATTGACAATAATAAGAACTCCTTGTTATGGTACAAAATCATTGCAATATTGATAATCTGTAGAGAAATGTTTAAAAAAAATTTTTTACACCCCCGCCTCTACCTGGGAGTGCCTCTGAATTCTTTTTCAAATTGTATTGCTGTCGTGTTCATTTTATGTACATGGTTTAAAAAACATTATGTTTTAAGTATTTGTTGACAGATCATCATTATTGTAATGATTTTGTATCATAATAATGAGTGATTATTATTTCCAGGTAACGAAATACAGGTGTGTGAAACGGTAAACTGTAAAATAAAAAAAATATTTTAAAACGAAAAGTCACTATTTAAAAGATAAAAAAATAAGTAATACAAATAATTGGAATAATAACGAATGATTAGGTACTTCAATCAGGTGTACAGAAAACATTTCGACAGCACGCTGTGTGCAAATTATTTTCGGGAACTGACATTTCAGAAAGCAGCTTCACAATACAATGATGCATGTGGCGTGAAAGCTTCTTTAATTTAAGTTGTAACAAAAGTTTCCATTTTGCAAATTTACATAATGGTGGAGTTCGGAATGGTGGAGTTGATAATATATTTTTCAAGAACTTTAACTACATTTCAACTTCTATATGAAACTTATTTTCTTACATTTCAAGTTTTGGAAGACATTCTTTCTAAACCTAGTAATATACTATATTTTTGGGTGTGTTTCAGCTCTTAAAAGTCAACTTGGATAAAAACGAAAGAAGTACGCTTTGCATTATTTTCACCCTTCTACATAGCAGCCAAGTTTCATCAAGATCATTTATGTACACCTGGGCATGTTCCCCTAACAGTCTTAAGCTATACACTGCAAGTGTTTTAATAGCTCCAGCACCATAGTAGTAACAGTAGTAGTACAAGCGTAGTAGCAGTCGTTGTTGTTATTTTTGCAGCTGTGTTCAGTACGATAACTTGTTTCATGCAGCTCTCCACACATCTATCGTACGCATGCCTTTTTGTCACTTCATTACTACTGCAGCATACACCTACTTGTACGAGCTTGCTGTATTCAAGCTTTGGTCCCTCTCTACAATTTTTACTCCCACACTTCCGACCATTACCGAAATCACGACTACTTTATTTCTCAGAATGTGTCGTAACAACCAACTCCCTTTCACTTATGTAGTGCAATAAATTTCTTTTCTCGGCTTCTGGATTTAGTATCTCTTCAGTCGTTATGGAGTCTATCCTTATAATATTCACCAATTCCACGTATCATAATCGTCTATTCTCCGCTTATCTAAACTGTTTAGCTTCCAAGATTCTCTTCCATAATGGGGCTATATACCAACAGAAAAGACTTACTAACATTGCGATTCATCTTCAGTGTTAATAGAAACGCTTTTATTGGACTACCGTCCTGTTTTTGCAGTTTCTGGTTTGTCATCGACAAACTTTATAGTTTTAATTTATTGTTCCAGCTTTAATCTCTCATCCACATTTCCTCCTTGCTTTTCTTTTAGAAGAAAGGTTGTAATCGTGTTTCTCTACCTGATCGTTTAATACTTTCCTTTAATGTAATTCGTCCCTTATAATTGCAGTCTAGTTTCTGTGTAAGTTGCAGAGAACCTTTCGCTTGTTGGTTTCTATCCCTGTTAAATCAGTTTCAATGAGTGTTTACCAGTCAACATTCTCCTCAGTTAGAACATATATTCCATGTTTACCAAAGTGTTACTGAAGGGGAGTCAATGAATTCCTGACACATCTGTTGCAGTGGAAATATCACAAAAGTTGTCTAGATTTTGCATCAGATTAACTTAAGTTTCAGTAATACTTTATCAGAGTCTCAGTGATTTTATTTTATCTAACATTAGTGTCTGTCTTCGGTGCGTTCAGTTTCTACAGGATGATGTTGCCCCTCAAGTGGTAGAACAAGCAGGTCGACAAGCCTTACCTATTTACCGTTTTGTAGTGGCCACAATGGCACAATGTTGGAGCCCTATATACGTTGGGCCCTTTCCCAGAGACGTAAATGGCCTCGTGAGGCAAGGCAATTGTGTCCAGCAATTTACCATGATCTTGAGCAGATGTTGTCCTCTGCCAGAATACAGTACGTACAGTGCTTGACGTTCTGCCTGATGTAATGTTCATCTGCGACCATAACAACAGTCGTTGCGAGTGACGCCCCTGTGACACTCGCTGTCCACTTGTCACGTGGTGCCCGTGCTGCCGCTCTCTGTATGCGTCTGTGGTAACGACCACCAGCGACATTTGTAGGGGACGCATCTGGTGTGATTACGCAGACTCAGGGCACAGTGACTCAGGCCGACACATTCCTCGAAACGCTGACCGTAGCTACTGCAGCTAACCACGTTCGGGGAAGCAGTAACACAGGCAGCTGAAGAGCTGCAGCCACGATAGTATGTCGTTGCTTTCGGCGACATCTCTGCCATCGCTCGTGCAACGGGCCAGATAAGCTAATTGCAGTTTGCTAGAGGATACCCTGAAACTTCTCCTGGAGTGAAATGTAATATGGTACGTTCTATTCAGTAGGAAACTTTTAAAGTTTTCTTTTGGAGAATGCCAATAAGTAGGATGGAGGAACATGTGTTGTAAGACGTCGCTGGGATACGGCTAAACACATATATATTAAAAAAAGAAAACACCACGAAGAAATTATCCGAACGGGACGGAAATCGGTAGATGTGAAGTACATTTACAGACAAAGAAATGATAAAAATTTCATAAGAATTGGATGATGTACTCGAAAGAAGGGTTTACAAACTGAGCAAGTGAATAATGCGTAGGACCCCCTCTGGCCCTTACGCAAGCAGGTATTCCGCTTAGCGTTGATTGGCAGAGTTTTTGAATATCCCTCTGACGGGTATCGTGCCAAATTCTGTCCAATTGGCGTGTTACATTTTCAAAATCCAGAGCTGCCCATAACCCTTCAAACGTCCTCAATTTGGGAGAGATCAGCCGACCTTGCTGGCCGAATATTCTCTCGCCGTGTGCGGGCTCGCGTTATCTTGCAGAAATGTAAGTACAGCTTGGCTTGCCTTGAAGCGCAATGAAACGAGCGTAGAGTATCGTCAGAGTAGCGCTGTGCTGTGAGGGTGCGGCAGATGACAAGCAACCGAATCCTATTACGAAAACCAATGGCACCTCACGTCAGCACGCCTGGTTGACGGGCCATATGGCTGGCGATGGTCAGGTTGGTATCCCACCGTTGTTTGGGCGTCTCCAGACACGTCTTCGCCTGTAATCGCGTTGACTGGAGTAAAATTGTCTTCAGTGAAGAGTCTCGTGTCGAAATGACCCTCCATGACCAGCAATGACGCCCCAGGGGGGAGGGGGGGAGGAGCGGGGAGGGGGGGGGGGTGGGGGAAAGACTGCGCCTGGCAGCCCGACAATCGGGAGTGATGCTCTGAGGTTCCATTTCTTTTCGCAGCAGGACCTCTTTGCTTGATGTCCAAGGCACCCTAACAGCACCGCGAGGCGTTGAGGATATTCTGACCCCGTTTTGTCGGTCTTCAAGACAAACCACTCTGTATTTACATTTCAGCTAGATAATCCTCGTCTCCATACGGCGAGAGTTTCTACTGCTTGTGTTCGTGCTTGGAAAAGCCTACCTTGGTGAGCAAGGTCGATGGATCTCTCTCCAACTGAGAACTTTTGGAGCATAATGGGCAGGGGTCTACAACCAGCTGGGGATTTTGACAATTTAAGCCTCCAATTGGACAGAACTTGGCGCGACAGCTGTCAGATGGACATACAATAAATCTATCAATCAACGAAAAGCCGAATAGCTGCTTTCATAAGGGCCAGAGGTGGACAACGCTTTCTTATTTATTTTCTCAGTTTGTGAAGTAATTCATCAAATCTTTTGTGGAATTTTAATAATTTGCTTGTCTGTTCATGTAGATTAGGTTCACCATTTTCCTTCGTCTTTGGTCGTCCTTCTTTTCTTCGTCACCTTACGTCTCAGATGTATTTAATGAGCTCTGCCCAAAGGGATGGGAAGGCCCTAACAAGTAAGTCAAGTGTGTGGCTCTTGCTGAAGTGCTACATGGGATCAAGAGGTTCATCTGTAAATACTGAAGAGTGGTAACTGAGTAACTGAGCCTATGACTTGTGCAAAATATTCTACACGAGGAACAGTAGATGATAAACAACGTAATAATCAGCTCTCTTTCACACTGAAGGTGAATGGAAATCAGAACATGAAATCCTTATAACTACAAAGTTGCCAGGAACTGAGCTCAAAGTCTGCGGGCAATGAAAGAACACATTCTGGTAACTAAACCATTCAAGTAAATTAATTACACGATATCCCATCGGACATGATGATCGTTCAGGTAGTATCAGGAAAACATAGGCAGGAACCCAAATAACTGAGTCACGGTTAGGTCATCGACTGCCAGAGCATGGTTTAAAATGACATCCCTCGTCGTTTAACTAAAAATACTCCAACTCCTCTCTCATCATGGACATCTCTCCTTGCTTTGCTGCCACAAATTACCAACATAAAGTGGTGGGAAGAGGAGCTGTGACCTCAGCTACTGCGGACAACATCTGCCTCTCAAAAGCTGCCGCGGCCCACACGTGGGGTGGATTTCTCGCCTCAGACTCTGTCCAGCCACAGGGAACTGCTATGGTCCGGTCACGTCTTGAGTCAGAATACTTCTCATTTTAGAGTCCCGGCCAACACTCTTTTTTCAATTGGTTCAAATGGCTCTGAGCACTATGGGACTTAATATCTGAGGTCATCAGTTCCCTAGTACTTAGAACTACTTAAACCTAAGTAACCTAAGGACATCACACCCATCCATTCCCGAGGCAGGATTCAAATCTGCGACCATAGTGGTCGCGCGGTTCCAGACTGAAGCCCCTAGAACCGTTCGGCCACACCGGTCGGCAGTCTTTTTTGCTTCACGTTACGGCCATGAGTAAAAATTAAGAAAAAACGACACTCCTAATAGCTCCGCCGGAAAGACCAAAAACATTTCCCTCCCTCTTTCGGAAAGTTTATTATCACCTGATCCAACAACCTAATATTTCAGTTTAAGCAAGTTTATGTGAATTTTCAGCTAGATTCCCACCCTGGGAAACGATAACAGTTCCAACAAATCTGAGAAAAACTGTATTTAACCCCCCAGCCCCCTCCCAAAAGACGTCCCCAGTTCCTTCATTTGGGCAATTTTTTAGGACATCGCCGAATCAGTGAGCGCGCTCGGTTCAATAATCTCTGTGTGTCAGATATAGGGAAGGGGAGGTGAAATTCAGGAGCGGGCCTGACGCAAGACAGCCATCCTATAAGATTAAGTAAGATTCATTTGCGTACCAACACACCTATTATGCTAACACATGCACCAAAAAGTTTACCTAATCTGTTGATTGAGTCATTAGTACTCCTTATGAGAATGAAACCGGCCGACTGGGTCTAGCCTGACCTTTCAAAGTTGATGTTAAGGTCTCGTGGAGATGTGGTACTTACTGACCCTGAGCTTTCAAAGTTGATGTTAAGGTCTCGTGGAGATGTGGTACTTACTGACAAAATACATCTTCATGCTGCGAACAAAAATCGGCGACATCCTCTTCAAACAACAAATCCCACAATTTACCATAAAAGTTCACGAAAATAATAAGACTCGTAAATCTGTAATTGGATATCATTTAACACTCATACCCGAATCATTACAGCAAAGAGATTTGTTTCTGAGCGTACACATATTGAACACGCACAGGCAGTTTTACTAACTGCAAATACAGTGAGTCTGAAAGGTCCAATGTACTGATAATAATATCCGTAGTATGCTGGATTCGGGAACCAACACAATCTAACTTCATGTGATGTGCACACTATGGTAGTTCAACATCAGCGAGAAAAGGTTCCTTTAGCTACAAGAAGCTGGCTGTTCTGTCTTGACGTCAGGTGACACAGCATCTAAGCCTAACAATACCCTGAAGTTGAATCGGAGGAAACGGTCACATAAAAAAAAAGAAAGATTAAACACACGAGACAAATTGATGGTTCGGATTATTAATAATGCTGTATCTATAAAAGATTGCCGAGTTGACTGTAAAGAGCTCCATGTCGTAACGTCAAATGAATCTGAAGGTGTATTAAAGCAGGAGGTGAATAAATTACACTACTGGCCGTTAAAATTGCTACACCAAGAAGAAAAGCAGATGATAAACGGGTATTCATTGGACAAATATATTATACTAGAATTGAGAAGTGATTACATTTTCATGCAATTTGGATGCATAGAGCCTGAGAAATCAGCACCCAGACCAACCACCTCTGGCCGTAATAACGGCCTTGATAAGCCTGGACATTGAGTGAAACAGAGCTTGGATGGCGTGTACAGGTACTGCTGCCCATGCAGCTTCAACACGATACCACAGTTCAACAAGAGTAGTGCCTGGCGTATTGTGACGAGCTAGTTGCTCGGCCACCATTGACCAGACGTTTTCAATTGGTGAGAGATCTGGAGAATGTGCTGGCCAGGGCAGCAGTCGAACATTTTCTGTATCCAGAAAGGGCCGTACAGGACCTGCAACATGCGGTCGTGCATTATCCCGCTAAAATGTAGGGTTTCGCACGGATCGAATGAAGGGTAGAGCCACGGGTCGTAACACATTTGAAATGTAACGTCCACTGTTCAAAGTGCCGTCATGCGAACAAGAGGTGACCGAGACGTGTAACCAATGGCACCCCTTACTATCACGCCGGTTGATGCGCCAGCATGTCGATGACGAATACATGCCTCCAATGTGCGTTCACCGCGATGTCGCCAAACACGGATGCGACCATCATGATGCTGTAAACA
This sequence comes from Schistocerca americana, assembly GCF_021461395.2. Lineage (NCBI taxonomy): Eukaryota > Metazoa > Arthropoda > Insecta > Orthoptera > Acrididae > Schistocerca > Schistocerca americana. The sequence goes on from NC_060123.1 coordinate 318,951,910, forward strand.
GAATCTGGATTCATCCGAAAAAATTACGTTTTGCCATTCGTGCACCCAGGTTTGTCGTTGAGTACAACATCGCAGGCACTCCTGTCCGTCATGCAGCGACAAGGGTAACCGCAGCCATGATCTCCGAGCTGATAGTCCATGCTGCTGCAAACGTCGTCGAACTGTTCGTGCAGATGGTTGTTGTCTTGCAAACGTCCCCATGTGTTCACTCAGGGATCGAGACGTGGTTGCACGATTAGTTACAGCCATGCGGATAAGATGCCTATCATCTCGACTGCGAGTGATACGGGGCCGTTGGGCTCCAGCACGGCGTTCCGTATTACCCTCCTGAACCCACCGATACCATATTCTGCTAACAGACATTGGATCTCGACCAACGCGAGCAGCAATGTCGCGATACCATAAACCGCAATCGCGATAGGCTACAGCCTGACCTTTGTCAAAGTCGGAAACGTGATGGTACGCATTTCTCCTCCTTACACGAGCCATGACAACAACGTTTCACCAGGCAACGCCATTCAACAGCTGTTTGTGTATGAGAAATCGGTTGGAAACTGCCCTCATGTCAGCACATTGTAGGTGTTGCCACCGTTGCCAATCTTGTGTGAATGCTCTGAAAAGCTAATCATTTGCATATCACAGCATCTTCTCCCTGTCGGTTAAATTTGGTGTCTGTAGCACGTCATCTTCGTGGTGTAGCAATTTTAATGGCAAATAGTGTATGTAGTTCATCATTTGTCATTAGTTAACGCTTTCTGTATTTGTTTCTAACTGCTGTAATTCTATATCCAATAAAAACTGAAATATTTCTCTAGGTGTAATAACAGGAAATCAGTGATAATCGAACAGAATAAACAGAGAACAATATTGTACAAAATATACTGTATAAATGGGCCCTAGTACAGTTAAACATTTTCGTCAAGTTGCTATTCTGTGATGTGGACAGGTTTTAATAGGAAAGCTCGAGACTTCCTTGATACATTGCGCTCATCAATCTCTCTTCTGCTACACGAAGCTGACATTGGTCCCAATATACTGCTGGCGGCAGTCACAACGCGACGTAATTCTAGGATTGTAATTGTCCTGTCGCTATGAATCAGATGTCCCGTGACAGACTAATTCAGCTAGACGGTGTCCAGGCACTAGTTTAGTCAAGATTCAGCTCAGATCATCTGAACGTCGATAGACGATTTACACTTGTAGGCTAATACCGAACTACAGACGCAGAGTATTCGTACTGCACAATGCCGAAAGCAGTCATTTCGATTCCCGGCGGGGTCAGGGATTTTCTCTGCCTCGTGATGACTGGGTGTTGTGTGCTGTCCTTAGGTTAGTTAGGTTTAAGTAGTTATAAGTTCTAGGGGACTGATGACCATAGATGTTAAGTCCCATAGTGCTCAGAGCCATTTGAACCCAGTCATTTCGAGTTACATAGATATCCTTATTACTATTACAACAAAATGCATTATTCATCAGCAACGATAATAACACTGCTCACAGATTTTAAGTGAATATCGTAATGAAGTAAAAGGAAACCATTGCACGAGTTCGATTCAGTTAAATTAAAGAGGAATGGTAATTAAAACAATTTCAGTTAATGATAATCTACAATTAAATATGTTAAGAAGTTAATTAGCTTTGAATTATATTCTCTGTGGTCTTTAGAACAAGACGTAGCAGGTTTCATTAGTTATCTTATTGAACATTTTGATGCATGTTATTTGAACTTTATTTTCACTCGCGTAATTGTGAATTCTTTTCTCCCAGCAGTGTTACTGCCATCTTTCATTCAACGACTGCGAACAGCTCTACCTTCTGGAAAGGATTCAATAATTCACGGTTTTGCGGCTAGGGATATACAGCCGTAAGGATTCGAATGAGTCGTCAAGTGCCCTCTCTCAGCAGCAGCTACAAAGGAAACAATGTAGTACTGATACTAACACCTTTGGATGTGATGTTATTGTCAAAAGTAACACAGAAAAATTGTTGTGTGGGTATACGGAAATTTTTCATGTGTAAAAGATGTACTGTGTCATAGTAAGCCCTAGCAAAAGTTATTAATCATTTCTCCCACGTAACCGTACATAATTCCCTCATCCAATATTTAAGTTCTGTTTCTTGAGTTATGTCTTATCATTTCTAAGTCCTTTTTGGTCAATCGTATCTGTTGCACCACTTATATGGGCTTATGATTTTACCTTCGCAGAGGAGTTATTACAGAAAGTATTTGTTTATATTGATTCTGTTTTAGTTTTATCACAATGTTGAAGTTATCATTGAAGGTTGTTAGGAGACTTTTTGAAAAGTCTTGCCGTCGTCCTCGCACAGGTCACGCATGTTTCTGTGAATTTCACTCCGTATCTGCCCTGTTGTTCTTCACAAGTTGAAAACAAATCCATGCGTATCATGTTGGTTTCGTAATACAGTCTTCCATCGCTAGAGCTGCACATGAAAACAAAATACCCTTAGTAGTGCAAACTTCAATCTACATCGTCCTTAAAGTTATCCGAGCTCGGCCACTCCATGGTGTCCTAGCACTGACGGAAAGTACGAAGGCGCAGGAAACTGACAATAACTGAGACATCACAGTAGCGACGATTTTAATGAGGGAAAAAAAAACTACATCGCTGGCCGCGATAAGACATATCCATCTTAAATAGGACCATTTCCAAAGCGCCAGTCTCAATTTATGATCATCCTGTTTGTGTCTTTTATTCTGATGGAATCACAGTTTCACTGGTTACAGAATAACTAGATTGGCGCTAGCGAATGGTGATGAGCTGCCAGCTTCAATAGAAAACTTCGCGTCAGAGACCATAGCCAGCCGACTGTAGTGGGACGATTTAGGCGCTGCAGGCTGCCGCCACTGGTTGGTCGCCACTGTGTTCGCATAAAATGTGAATGAGCATGGGAATGGTGAATGGCCGTACCAAATAACTCCAAAGTACCACCTACAAGCTGTTAGGAGAGACACCTGAGTACTAACTCTCTGATTATACGCAGTAACCTTTACTGGCTGACTGTGTTGCTGATTTGGGTCCTGGGCTTCCGCCTTCATGACACTCTGCATCTGTGATATACTGTTGGCACCATCTTGCGCACACAGCCATCTTTGAGAACGGTGGGGCGAGCCACGGTAGACTATCCTTATCCGCCGAATGGCTGCAACCAACAAAGCACTGTGTCCGCATTTCTTGTTGCATGAGAGAATGCAAATCAGCACTCATTCCACTATACAAGACACGACAATCCATATTGTAAATTACAAGTAATAAATTTAATTACAGACAACGCTGTTTCGCTGACACCTTACGGCATGTGACCGCCGTCCGCACCAGCTCCCGAACTTGGTATCATGTGCCAGTATCGCCATCACCATATCTGTTCAGCTTCAATGCCGACTAAAAATCCTGAACTGAAAAGTGACCACTACACATAAAAGAGGAAGAGAATAACGTCCTAGATGCACTGTCTCGATTACCTTTAGGTATGGAGATGTAAGCAAACTGCATAGATATGGGAAAGAAGTTTGTAGATGGAACATGGAAAAGAGGAGTGTTAATGTGAAACATAGATAAGTGAATGACTATTGCTTCAACAAAATAAGGAATATATTATTGTTAGAGAATGATGATGGTTATAGGAGGACCTTGTGGTCCTACTAAAATGGGGTACTTATGGTAAATATCGAGTGGGATTGCGTAGGTAATTGTACATGTAGGTAATTGTACAATCAATTCACATGCATGTGAACTTATGTGGTATGCTCCTCACATCTGTGAGGAGTCTGTAGCACATATTAGAAACTTTTGTTTCTGGAAAGTGGTAAACATAATTCTCAGGCATTATGACGACATACACAAAGAATATCTCCAAATTTTTATGTGACTACTCTTAAAGTTTTCTAAACATAACTGACGTTACTAACGTTCTATATATTTGTTCATCATTTCTACGTATTTCCACCAGTAGGCCAATAGGAGACTCCAAATTTTTGTGACTATCGTAGTGGTTTGTAATGTACTATGTCAATGTGTAGGAAATAGCGTACTGTAGAAGCGTTTCGAATTCGGAGAGTTTATCCACACATGGAGCACCCTCTGCTTCAACATGACAATTCCAGACCTCACCCGAGCACTCTGACATCCGCAACAATCGGACGACTTAGGTTCACTGTAGTCAGTCATGCTCCACACAGCCCAGCGTGTCCCCAACAGATTTCCATTTGCTTCCAAAACTTAATGAAACACCTTCGGCTCTTCATTTCATAGTGATGAAGCAGTGCAAGCAGAGGTGAGGTTGTGGCTCCGTCAGCAAAGTCAAACATTCTACAGTGATGATATCAAGAAACTGTTCTCTTGTTTGGAGAAATGCATTTTTCATTTGGAGAGATGTGCTTGCCGCCAGAGTGACTATGTTAAGAATTATATATGGAGATGTGAAGAATAAAAATGTAGAATGCTAATAACTTTTGTTTTGTTTAAAAAGGTTTAAGAGTTTCACATAAAAAAATTTGGAGTCATTACATTTCAGCACACCCTTGTCCCTACATGTAAGATGAAAGAAATTATCACCGTAATTTGCGATTGAAAATTTAAATCTGTCCAGTGATATGATCACATCTGTATGATTTGGAGGCCCTTGGCACCTTTAGACTACAGCCCCAGCAAAAAGGGAAGTGTTACATGCAAACTTCTTATACTGGAATGGCGATCTAAGTTGGCACATTACATTCTGTAAAAGCAGCAACATGTAAGGCAATATAAGGGTGTTGCAGTAAATTATTTCTCAAAGGTAGGAATACTGAGGCTATTGATTTCAGGCAATGGGGAACAGTTTACATCATCCATTATAAAGAACTATTATTGGCATGGAAGGTACAGAATTTAAGAATTCATAGTAGTATGAGAGACACAGCATTTACTCATACCTAAGCATCACCCTCAACCAAGTCCTGCTGTGTGGGCAATGCCAGAATTGTCAGAATTTATGCATTTAGGAAGAACGTATTTTACAATAAACATACTGTAAGGCCCATTTATCTCGAGGAATATGGAAGAATCCTTAATGATCTTTCTCATGACAGTACTGAGATTTCGCCCAGGGAGAGTATTGAAGGGAAAATAATTCAGATTCAGACAGATTCTTAGTCAAAACTGAATCCGTTCACAGGATGCTACGTGAGAAATCGAGTTACCTAAACTGGTCAAATATGTTTAACAGATTGGCAGGATTAAACCAAGGCCTGACAATTTCCAAATAAAACACGAATTTGATTGAGAGGATATAGTAAAAGTAAGAAGTATGATAGGCACATAAAGGTTATTTTTTAGTTGTATGATGGCCAATATGGTGTTAAAGGAGATAGATTCCGAGAAGGAGGTCTAGTGAATATGATAGACATGACACTAAAAGACGTAAATTGGCCTACACAAGATCCAGTGTTATCCAAACAGAAAACAAAAATGAAGCCAAACTTGATAACTGAGTAACTTCAAAAACGTTATTTCACACAACTGATAGTAAGATACTGTTTGTGGAATACAGATCTAGTCTGAAACGATAGGGAGAAAGAACAATAATCAATGAGGTTTGCCATTTATAACAAAATAATTTAGTTTGGGTATACTGTTTAGTGCTAGGTATAGCTATGTCTGTGTGTAGTATTGAAAGGAATGTAGAGACTGGGTAAACGTGCACATTAAAACACAAAGAAACAGGGTGGTCAGTGAAAGGTAGATTAAAGGTGCAGAGTAATAAGTTAGGTTTGAAGAGTAAAAGAAAGAAACGAAACAGAGCGAATTTTGACATTCATTGTTTAGAACTTAAGCTGTATTGTCATATGTCCAACAGACTAATTAGAGTAAATTGTGGTCTGGTAGGTGTCTCTACAAGACTGATAGGTATTCCTTACTGAAGCAATAAGCACATAGAGCTGAAATTTAAGTGCCCATCATGATAAGGTTACATATATTTGTGTATTAGTATAATGTTGGTTCATTGTTTACAACCTCAGCTGTATTGTCACTTTCTATGGGTGAATGTTGGTAGTCTAAGAATTTCTTAGGTGAGTAAGGTACAGAGAGGCAGAAGTCGAACAGTATATGTAGGGTTTCATACGTTATTCAGTACAATTGCTGACAGACCGCTAACTAGTAGTTGGAAGAGGAATTCTACATGATTAGCAATAATTAGTGAAAAGGCAATAGTGAAGAATGTTTGTCGTCCTTTGCGGACTACCATCTTAAACTCTTTCTCTCGGATCCCAAATCTTCTGATTCCTTTCTTTCTTACTTCGTCCACATTTAGAGGCACCATACTTAACTACCCGCTTTCCATTATCGAAGGTGTCATGGAGAAATCATTCTCATTCATTTGTATGGTGAAATTAATCAATTGGGGTCTGTTTATTAGAACGTCAGAAACTTATGACTCACCTTTGGGAGTTGTCATAAAGTATAAAGGTCAGACATTTTTTGAATTTATCTCATGGGAAGAGAGACTATCTGAAATAAGTGGAGATGTACTTTCTGTAATATATACTGGATCGCAGTAGGTAGGCTACATTGGAAATAGGTATAAAGATAGAAGCTTACCATCGAAATATAATTATACATATAATTGTAAGGCAATCTAGTCTGATTTAGGTGGTGTGTGAGTATGATACGTCTTCCTCAAGCTGGAATAAAAGTTTAATTTGAAAACAGAATTTATACTAGGAAGGATCTTTTCACACTAGAAGGATCTTCTCACACTACAAGTTTCTATTTGTTCATCTTATAATTAAAATATTTTGTTAATTCCCCAGTAACGTCTATAAAAGAAAGATTTACCTATCTTGTTGTGTTATGTCAATGATTAAAGAAATTATAACACACACCTTATAATTAAGATTAGGATTAATAATAAAGGACAGTAATTAATCAGAAATTAGGTTGTGCGAGGATGAGTTTTGGTAATATTCTAGAGTTTGCGTGACTTTCGTCACAGGAAAAACTGCCGCCCAACGGTAAGGGGAAAATGGGTATTTATGTGGATTAACGAGGTATGTGGTTGTATTTTTAGCTTACGTGATGTGAAAATTTGAGTTACGAATGTTGCAGGTAAAAGGAATCTTGGCGTGCCCAGCGTAGACAGCTGTGCTAAACCTCTATGGCGACAATGAGTATACTCCAGGTGTGTAGACGGCCACTGCATACTTTGTCAATGGACAAGGAACACATCGAAGAGTTGCATAAAGATACTAGAAGTATAATTCGTTTGTCGAAACACTAGTATGGGTCTTATGGCAGTAGAGTGTTTATTTTCGAGTAATTGCCAGACCAAGTTTGGGTAAGTCAACTTGAGAATCTGGCTTTATATTGCCACTGAGAGACTGTCAGGGCAAGTTAAAACTATTTGTGTATAGTAAGTCAACGCGGTTCCCAAGAAAAACAGGTATATAACTGCATTGTTCCTGAAGGAACAATACACTAAATTTCAAAATGTTTTCTTGCCTTGGTGCACAACGCGAACAGAGACTGACAGTCACGCGTGGCCAGAAATGAATACAGTGCAGTCGACGGCTGATGTGCAGCAAATAATACTAAACACTTTAGGAGAAGACGTCAGTTTTGTATACTTGCAATAATAAGTAATCTCTGCTACATAAACGCCTCGGACGCAAGAATTTTTTGAGGCTAAAGAAATGTTGATGTTGATCGCGCCGACAGCCCAGTAAGCATTTTGTTCAATAAAGTGCAGTACGGCGAGCTTACCGCTTGAAGTAATTGATATGAGACGTCAAGATTTTGTAATGTGTGAACAGCTCACTGCTTACGTATCTGTGCTTCGATTAAAAGGCAAGAACGCTTCTTACTCCATTAGAAGCCTTAGATGCATTTGTATTAGTGAAAGCTGTTGCTTCATAGTTAGGAATAAGACATTAGCGTTATCAGTAGTAATGTTGTAACAGTACAAAAAAGTGGAGTGCAAATACTCGTACTTTTAACGATGGGCCTAGAATTGTAAGAGGTCAGATAAAATAAATTGTCCCTCCAGTTTCAAAAAATCTATAGATTTATAAAGCACAGAAATTAAGGTAAATACACTGAACTAAAGGATGACACTATGACAGAATGGTCTATAGAGAACAAAATTTAAATCCAATGAAAACTTATGGAATGTTGTTACTACTTTATGTAGGTTACAATAACGAACTTAAGTTCACAGGAACAAAAGATAGAAATAGAAACCGGTCAGTTTCGTTACTCCAGGTTTCAGAGCCAGTATGATAGCTTTATAGGTTAAACCCGCTGACCCTAAAAGGCGGAACATCAGCAATTATGAATGGCAAGAGGTTGCAAAAGATAATCGAAACCTCTGAATTCAAGGAACGTAATCTATATCCACAGGACATGTGGCTAGTAGCTGAGAAAGTGTCATGATGATCTCTCCATTGCCAAAATATTCAGGATTAATCCCTCATTCGGCAAGAGACTGGCAAAGGGAAACTCACAAACAGAGAACGAAGGAGTAACAACAAACGGTTAACACTCTACGAATCAGGGCGTAGAGTGTAAGAAGTTTGAGCGTAGTAGAAAATACAGAAAATCTGAGAAGGGAATTTCAGAGGCTCATATTCGATATAGTGAAATGGGAAGAAGATAGCGATTGCTTGTCAGACGAAAAAAGCGACAGCAGAAAACTGTGTAAATGGAGCAGGAAGAACTGAAAAGTAGGGCAAAGTGTTTGCTGATGTGCAATTCGTTGATAGCGCTGTCCTTATCAGATTCGGCATCAATCTAATGCCGACACCGGTAGTTGAGGCATACATGCTGAGATCGCAATTAGAAGATGAAGAAGTAGGGAGAGCATGTAAGTATGTTGATCCGGTAATTCAGTATGTACAGGGAGACGACAATGTGATAGTCGTGGGAGACTGGGGTGGAGCCATAGCGGAAGGAATAGGGAAGAGCGTTATCAAAAAATGTGGGCTTAACATTAGGGATGAGAGAGGGGAAATACTAATCGAGTTCTGCAATAAATTTCAAAATCACAATCACTTGAGAACGACCTGGAGACACCGGATGATTTCAGCTGAAGAACAGCATGGTCACACAGAGATTCTGAGATACTGACTTTTAAGGAGTACAAAGGAACATATGTAGACTCAGGGCACAGTTTAAAAATGTTCTAGAGCAGACTGAAGCCTAATAGAATCGTCCGGTGGAATCATTGTAGAAGAAAGCGCGGTACTGAATTACTGCGGAAAGGATGAGACATGTTTCAGTTTCGCTAAAGATGCGGATCTAGTGGAAATATTACCGAGCTAGGCGGTTCTAATAAAGAGGAGTAGACATTTGTAAAAAGAGCAATCGCAATGATGGAAGTCAAACTTAGGTATGACGAAACTGCGAAGAAACCGTGGAAAATGTTTCAACTGACCGACGAAAGAAGAAACCACAAAAGAATTCAGGGAAAGACAGGAATACAGCAAAATAAATCACGTAGGAATTAAAGCAATAGGAAACCCAACGTAGCCAAGTAGGAATGGTTGCAAAAAGTTGTGAAACAATGGAAAAATATATGATAGTCGGAAAGAGTGACTTACCACATGAGAAAAGCAAAACACCTTTCGGTGGAGTTAAAAGCAAAGGTGGCAAAATATTAAAATGCAATGTTAATCCCACTGTTAAACGAAGAGGAAACAGGGGATAGGTAGAAAGAGTAAACTGAAGGCCTCTATATTGGGGATATCTTGTGTGATGACTTGATGAAAGAAGAATCTGTACGGAAGAGAAACGAAATACATAATTAGACTCACAATTTGAAAGAGCTCAGGAAGACTTGAGATCAAATAAGTCAGAATGGACAGATGACATTCCATCGGAATTTCTAGAAGTATTGGGGGACATGGCAACCAAACCATTACTAGAGCTGGTATGTAGGACCTAGAAGACTGGCGCCGTACCATCAAACTTTTGGAAAAAATATCATGCATACGTTTCCGAAGATAGAAAGGGCAGATAAGATCGAGAAATATCATGCTATCAGCTTAACAGCTCATGGATCCAAGGTCCTGAGAAGCATAATATACAGAAGAATGGAGATGAAAGTTGTGGTTCTGTTAGGTGGCGATGAGTTTGTCTTTAGAAGATACAACGGCACCAGACAGACACTTCAGACTTTGCGCCTGGTACAGAATACAACATGAGAAAAATCAAAAACCGTTTATATGATTTGTTGAGTTAGAAAAGGCGTTTGATAACATAAAATGAAGTAAGATATTCTAAATTCTGAGAAAAATACGGGGAAAGACGGGTATTGTATAACATGTATAAGAAACAAGAGGTAACAATGTGATTTGAAGACCAAGAAGGGAGTGCTCGTATTAAAAGGGTGTAAGGCAGGATGCAGTCTTTCACTCCTCATGTTCAATCTATACATCGAAGAGGCAATGACGGAAATAAGGCAAAGATTCAGTAGTGGGATTAAAATTCAAGGTGAAAGGAGATCAGTGATGAGATTCATTGGTGACATTTCCACCTTCAGTGAAAGTGAAGAATTACAGTTTCAGTTGACTGTTATGACGTTTCTATAAGTACAGATACGTACTGAGAGTAAGCTGAAAAAAGCACGTAATGAGGAACGACAGATATGGGAATAACAACAACTTAACATGAAAGCTGATGGTCATGAAGTAGACGAAGTTACGGAATTCTGCTACCTTGGAAGCGAAATAATCCATGACGGACAAATCTAGGAGGACATAAAATGCACAGGCAGAGTGGGCATTCCTGATCAACAAAGTCTACCGGTATCAAACGTAGGCGTTGACTTGAGGAAGAAATTTCTGAGAATGTACGTCAGGAACACGAAACTGTATGGTGGTGAATCGTGAACTAGTAGAAACCTAAACGGAAGAGAATCGAAGAGTTTGACATGTGATGTTATAGTACTCGTAGGATGCTGAGATTCAGCTCCTCTGATAAGAAATGTGGAGGTTCTTCGCAAAATCGACGAAGAACGGAAATATGGGAAATTCTGACAAGAAGATAACACAGGGTGATAGGACGTGCGCTAAGGCAACAGGGAATAATTTCTACAGTACTAGTGGGTGCTGTGATGGGCCTGAGGACACTGAACTGGTTATACCCCCACCCCTGCCTCTGTGGGAGGCAGATAGGCAGTCGACTGACCCAAAGTCCCCCTCTACAGTAACATCCATGCTATCGTATGCCAAAATCTTCTTTTTTTTCTGTTTTCTGTCTTTCCCTTAGTTGCTATAAATTCGTGGAGGTATGGTCCGTCCACGCAACTATTTGAAGGCCGTTTGTTTACAGCCATATGCGTTTCGCTTTTTAATTTGGGAAGCATCTTCAGTGGCTAATTTCAGTGCTGTTAACTCGTGCGTGTGGTCCCGGAGATGTATTCGTTAATTTCGATGTTCCAGCTGACCGATTTCTGGATTTCTTTGCCTACATTTGTCGCATCGCATGTATAACTTGCACTTTTCATTTTATGATCAAAATCGGCCAGCTGGAGCATCGAATCTAATGAATACATCTCCAGGACAACACGCATAACAGCGCTGGAAATCTCCACTGAAGATTCTTCCCAAGTAAAAGAAGCGAAACGCATATGGCAATAAACAAACTGCCTTCAATTAGTTGCATAGACGGACCGCACCTTCACGTATGCACATATGCCATTTTTTTCTGTGCTGTTGAGGATAAGGGACACGGGATCAGATCAACGGGCAGAGGAAACTGTTGGACGCTACCTCAGGACATGAGCCGAAATAGGAAATGGGCGACATGCCGTTTGCTAAAGGGAAAAATACTTTCTGCAATTTGCTTGTACTCTGTTGTCGAGAGAAAGTTTGGGGCAAGATCACGCAGAGACTCTAAAGGGAGGAGGTGGAGGTGAGAAGTGGACAGGGAACAGGATATTTGTTCATAACTGAAGACGAGGAACTCGATCAGTGAAAGAATTCTACCCTCAATTAGAGCTGTGTATGGTCCTCGCTTCTTACCATAAGAATTTGTAATTTGTGGGCGGTACAAAAAGGTTTAACAGTGTTATTGAACGACAACGTGATTGGCCAGCCAAACGAAAGTACGTCAACGTCCAGGGACATGGCTGTGGAGGACACTGCTGATCAAGAGAGCAACAGCTGTACTTGTCGGTGGGTGCCTGAGCCGAACATCCAGCTCCGGCAGCAGCCGAAGAGCTCTCCTCCCGACATGTCACTACCGTCTGCCATACGTCCGCCTGCTATCTTACGCTGCTACGAGATTCCGCTAACCAATCCCAGTGCGCCATCAGTTTACCGACAAATGAACGGCCGCCGTTCTCGTCTCATCTAATTCTGCCTGCCAGTTCCATCTGTCTTACACAGGGTGACAATTACACTACTCAATAGCCATGTTGCATCTGGGATGTGCCACATCAACTAGTATGTATTTTGGTGTGTACAATCCGAATATACCTTTCAAAATGATCTAGCCCGTACCATTTTTGAGTTTTTAAAGGTTTTTTATTATTCGTATTCAGTACTTCGCATCTTGCTGTTCTTCGGTTTCGGTGTTTAATTGTTTGTTTTTGACTTGCAGAGGAGAGCTAGAAGACCTAAAAATCGTCAGTAAATGGTTCGTGTAGTAATCCAGTGGTGTGAAAGAGATCCTCAGTGAGTGTTTCCTATGAAAGATAGCGCAAATTTTTTGTGTTTAAAACTTACACTAAGAAAAATGGAAACCAGTAAATCTCTTTGCTACCAAAACCACCGCAACAACTTTTGTTATGTGTATGGGAAATTCACTCCCAAAGCCCAAAGAAAATCAATCACCGATTTGGTTAAGAATTCGGATTCTCCTCTTTGTGATCAAGATAAAAATTTTGCACCTCATCTTACCTGCATTACCTGTACCACAACCTTAAACGAGAGTTTGAAAGGAAAACGCCGAGCCATGCTATTCGCTGTTCCGATGGTGTGGTGTGAGCTTAAAGACCATTATTCACACTGTTACTTCTGTGTTACAAATATTTTGGGATATTCAAGCAAAACTAGACGTAAAATAAAGTATCAAAATGTATATTCAGTGCATTTGCCTGTGCCGCATGATGAGGGGTTGCCTGTTCCTGTTTGACACTTGAAACCCACGGAACCAGAAGTGAATCAGCAAGTATTGAACATATAGAAGAGAACTGCCCTCAATATCATGACACTTCGCCTCAGCTCTTTAAACAAAAGGAATCCATTTGGTTCGCGATCTAAAACTTTCGAAACAGCAAGCTGAAGTCTTCGGATCGAGACTGAACCTTCTAGGTCCAGGGACAAAAATTTCCTGTTTCAGATCAAGAGGTGTTTCCTTCGCTCTATATTTCGATATGCAGAATTCAATGTGTCTATGTAAAGATGTCAATGGTCTGATGATGCAGCTAAGTATACAACATAATCCACAGCAGTGGGGACTATTTATTGATTCCAGTAAAACCAGGTTGAAAGCAGTACTACTGCATAATGGCAATGAATTTCCATCGGTACCTTCGGCTTACGCAGTATACATGGAAGAAACTTACGAAGCCATGACCTTCCTGCTAGAGGCAATCAAATATAAGGATTGTGAATGGCAGCCTTGTTGTGATTTAAAACTTGTTGCACTCCTTACAGGTCTACAGGCTGGATTAACGCAATAATGCTGCTTTTTGTGAGTTTGGAACATTCGTGACACCAACAACCACTATACAGTCAAGGAATGGCCTATAAGGAAGTCGTATGTTCTTGGAACCGTAAATGTGAACAATACCCCATTGCAAACAATCCTGCTGGAAGAACATCTGCAACTGAGCATTATACCATAGGTTGAAAATACCGCTTTATTTGTAAATTTCTTTTGTTATTACACGACCGGTATCGGGCTCTTATAAGCCCATCTTCAGGTGTCGTAAGTGTGCTGTGGCCCCCGAGCGCCGCGGTGGACACGTACTAGGCGCTGTGTGCTACCTATGAGCGCAGAACAGGGACTTATAAGAGCCCGAAACCGGTCGGGTAATAATAAATGAAATTTACAACTGTAGCGATATTTTCAACCTCTGGAATACTCCATTGGTTGAGCCCGATAAAATCATTTGGCCTCCCTTCATATGAAGTTGGGCCTTATCAAGAACTTTGTAAAAGCTCTGGATAAAGAAGGTGAGACCTTCAATCACATAAAATAAAATTTTCCCAAATTAAGTGACGCAAAGCTGAAAGAGGGTGTACATGTGGGACCACAAATAAGAAAATTGCTGAAAGATCCAACGCTTGGTACCAAACTCACAGCTATCCAATTAGCTGCTTCGTCTTCTTATAAAGCAACTGTGAAGGGCTTTTTGGGTAACAGAAAAGACGAAAACTATGTTACCATTGTGAATGATCTGTTGGACAACTACAGGAACAGGGGGTAGAGAATGACGCTTAAAATTCACTTTTTACATTCTTACCTTGATTTCTTCCCGGAAAATTTGGGAGCCGTAACCGATGAGCATGGTGAAGGCATTCACCAAGATATTTTTACCATGGAACACCTTTACCAAGGCCATTGGAACTCTGCGATGATGGGTGACTACCGCTGGGGTCTTGTTAGGGGGAGTGATGAAACGGCAAACAAAAGAGCTCCGTCGTCGCATTTTTCAAAAACCAAAGACGATTAAAGGTGAAAATATCTTCTTAACTAATTTAGACCTTATATTGGCATCATGCCCATATATACATACAAAACAGTATTGATTTCAATCCTTCTGAATGTGTATTTTTGTTTGTACTTAACTGTGTCAATTTTCGCTATTACCATTTTTCATTCTGCTGTGTAGCTAGGAAACGTGAAGTCGTAGAAAAAAACTGATTTTAACAATGTATTCAGCACCCCAAAATTAGCTAAATCCATCCATTTACAAACCAGATGCAGAAAAAGTTTTGTTTTGGTAACTAGTGTAATTGGCTTCTATGAAACAAAAACGTAAATTAGTTACAAATTGC
This sequence comes from Schistocerca americana, assembly GCF_021461395.2. Classification (NCBI taxonomy): domain Eukaryota; kingdom Metazoa; phylum Arthropoda; class Insecta; order Orthoptera; family Acrididae; genus Schistocerca; species Schistocerca americana. The sequence goes on from NC_060123.1 coordinate 318,966,911, forward strand.
GGGGTGCACACAATGTATTCAACATTTAAACGTCACTACAGATATTCAGATTTAGGTTACGACATGTTCGATATGCCTGCCATCATTGCCGATGATGTGGTGCAGACGAATAGCGAAATTCTGCGTGACCCGCTAAAGTGTCGGAACATCTATGCTGTCGATGACCTCCTGAATGGCTGTTTTCAGCTGAACAATGACTTTGGGGTTATTGCTGAACACCTACTCTTTGATATAGCCCCCCAGAGAGCAGTCAAATGTGTTCTGATCCGAAGAATATGGCAGCCAATCAAGGCCCATGCCAGTGTCCTCTGGGTACCCCAGAGCGAGAATGTGGTCCCCAAAGTGCTCCACCAGGACATCGCTCTCCTGCTTCCATGGGTCGAGCTCCATCTTGGATGAACCACATCTTGTCCAAATCAGAGTCACTTTGGTTAGTGGGAATGAAATTGCCATCCAAAATCTTCACGTATCGTTTGGTAGTCACCGTGCTATCAATGAATATCGCACCGATTATTCCGTGACTGGACACGCGCACCACACAGTTACTCGTTAAGGGCGAAGACACTTCTCGATCGCGAAATGTGGATTCTCAGTCTCCCAAATGAGCCAATTTTGCTTATTGAAGAACCCATCCAAATGAAAGTGGGCTTCGTCGCTAAACTAAATCATACTAATTCCCACCGTGCCCCGTTGCTAACCGCGCACTTTGAACGTCGTAACGCAAACCGTTCAGAAGTTATGACGCGTTTATTTCATATAGTTCAGTAATTGTCACCTTGTAACAACCACTATCTAAACACACTAATAACGACCCTGAGAACATGGTAATTGATGAAAAAATTATTATTTCCTTCTGTTATGAATGAATGTAATTTGGAAATTTATTTGACGTACTGTAGTTTCATCTAAAATAGATAGTTATACTGAACTCTTTAAATTCTTGCAGCTGGCAGTGGTAAAACATATATATATATATATATATATATATATATATATATATATATATATATATATATATATATATATATATATATATATTCGACCACTTCGAAGTGTAGGGGAAGACAGTTTGCAACACATCGGACGCATAATTATGGAGGTAGATTGGAATTGAACGCTATGAGATGAAGAGGTTGGTGCATCGAACCCTGCAGAAAACGGAAGACATCAAAAATAAACAAATATAAGAAAATAAAATAAAAAATGTAGAAAAAACATAAATTGCCGTATGCCACCGAAGTTGTATGACCATCTCCATCATGTTTACGCACTTACGAAACGAGTCTATGAATCAATGACGAAACGAACACTTCTATGGTGAATCTTTTCTGCTTCCTCTATTGCTCCTATTAGGTTATAATCGCTAATTTATATGCAATTCATTACATTTATTTATGTTGGGGGTCAGCTGCCAGTTTGGAAATTTCTGCATTTTACTACTATGTTATATTTTTTGCGATCTATCTTTATTCAACACCATGATCTTAGAACAACCTCTTGGAGCTGCCGACGATATCTGCTGGCTCATGTATATACTGTGTAATAAATAACGATCATTTTACACTTTCTTGTGATACGCTCGGATTAACCTCCACACTTGAAGATTTCTTTCGGTTAAGAATGAAATCTGTGGCCTCTTTAGGATGGACTCTTCGATTCAACCACAATGCTGCACTTGCATTTTTTTTATTAGGCTATGATGTGGAACCATATGAAACACGTTCTGTATCTCATGGAATTGGCAGCTACCTGGGCGCTAGTAACAACTGCCTTCCAGGTCTCACAGACGAACGGAGCGATCTCGATTTGACGTGATAGTTCTATGTAGAATCGATGTCTGTTCCCACAGAAAAGATTATCTGTCGTCATAAGTCAGAGATACACGCTTGTAGTTGTGCGATTGTGTTTGGCAAAGACCTGTAAACGTTCTGAAGGCTCTCTGAGATTTTCGTTCCTCTTGCGAGCTACGATAAACAGCTGCTATATTAAGAACATCTTTCTTCATGAAGTAAGAGGTCCATTTGTTCCTCGAACATATTTCTTCATGAAGTAAGTGGTCCAATTGTTCCTTCCCTTACTTATACTTTGTAGCCATCTTTCCAGAATAATACTGTATGCCACAATTTCAATATACACTTGTTAAAGTTGCACTCTGCCGTTTATACGTATTAACAAAGTTGTGCCTCACATAGAGGGTGCACGTTTGGCCTACTTGTCTTCTGTTCTTTCCAGTTGTCATTCTCGGTGTTAAGTGTCAGATTTTTCCAAACACCGTCAAGTAACCTGTTCATTAATCCAATATGCATGTCCAACTTGTAAATCAAGTCATATCTCTAATGCTTTATGAAAACTGCAAGTATCAATAACAACTACTAATGACTTCTTTTCTAATTACTTATTTACATCTTTTCCCCTTGGTGCGTTGAGACATTCTTGTGATTATGTAATTACTGCAGTCTTGAGACTTTTAGCTGGCCATTGAAAGGGGAGATTCACTTGGGGCGGAAGGGGGGGGGGGCACTGATCGTTGAGATGCTTTCTGCTGAAAGCCAGCCTCCACACAGGTGAGGCACATGGAAGAATGATCTGCCGGCCCAGCTCAGCAGGACAGTGGATTGAGGATGGCTTGCGCGACAAAAAACGTCATTGTTGCCGAAGCGAAAGGAATCGGTTTCAGCAGGGATAAAAATCTGAAAGACATGAAAGAACACGAGCCTACGGAGTGTGGGCTCAACCATTTAGCCCAGGCCAGGGCAGCTGGAATGTTGAAAGTTTAATAAGAATCTCTGTGATTCGCTCATAGTAATTATAATTTTGGTAGCAAGGGAGAGTTCCCAGAAGTGCGTACTGGGACATCGCGTTGGCCATAACTTGAAAGCAGTTACATACTGGCCGTGATTTCCTGTCTTCTTACCCACGCCAAGGGAGATATATAAGTAATTTGTCGATCACGACAAAATCCGTAAGAGTAGGCAATTATTGAATTTGTTTATTAAATTATCACTGGTCTGGACTCACATGGTCCTATGCAACTGGCTGGCGAGTTTGTGATGGTGTTAGAAGCAGAGGAGAATAAACGATCAATGTAGAATATACCATCTCTACGTCATTTCAGAGAACTGCAGTGCGAGGTGTCTGGATCTCGCAGATTAACGGAGCGATCTGGGTTTGACGGATCGTTCTTTGTGGAATCGAGATTGTGCCGGCCGTGCTGAACTTACAATTATCAGCGGGTACTGCAGACACAACGCGTACCCGTGGTGTAGGGGCAGTGTACCTGTGGTGTAGGGATAGTCTTTGGCTAGTAACCAAAACGTCCCCGGTTCGGAGTTCGTCACGCAGTTGCCTAAATTTTGAATAAAAATCATGAGCAATGGCGGCCTAACACTTCAGGTATAAGAAGTCAGCCTCATTCTGCCAAAGCCTTGTCAAACTTGGCAGAGGAGAGGAAAGAGGTTAAGCGTACTCTCTTGACGTGGGATGGCAAACTGTCCTTAAAACAGGGAAGAATCAGCAATGATCAACGGCATGGAGATTCATAAGGCAGTGTAAACCACTGCATTAAAGTCACACAACTTGTATCCACACGACATGTGGCCTGTAACTGAAAAAGTGTTATCATGATCTCTCCATTGGTAAAAGATTCCAGATTAGTTCCCCATTCGGATCTCCGGCAGGGGATTGCCAAGGAGGAGGTGACAATGAAAAAAAAAACCACTGTATAACCAATTAATGGATAACTTTCTACGAGTTGTGTGATGATACAAGTTTGAACATAGCAGGAAAGATAGAAAATGTAGAAAGAGAAATACAAAAACTCGGTCTAGTTATAATTGACGTGAAGTGAAATGGAAAGGAGACAGGTATTTTTAGTCAGACTACACATGGTAATATCAACAGCAGCAGAAAATGATCTAACTTGTGTAGGATCCGATATCAACAGAATGGTAAAACAAAAAGTGAGTTGCTGTGAACACTTCATTACTGTGTTGTTCTCATCAGAACCAACAGCAAACCAATACCAACAACAATAGTTCAGGTATACATTTCAACGTCGCAAGCAGAAGATGGAGAAATTGAGAAAGTATATGAGGGTATTGAACGGGTGTTCAGTACTAAAGGGAGATGGAAGTCTAATAGCCATGGGGAATTGGAATGCGGTTGTAGGGGAAAGGTTAGTAGAAAGGTTTACGGGAGAATATGGCTTGGTACTATGGCTGGGAGAAGACTGAGTTGTGCAATAACTTTCAAATAGTAACAGTGAAAAATCACAAGAGGAGGAGATATACTTGGAAAATGTCAGAAGATAACAGAATACATCAGTCAGGTAGGGATTCCAAAGTCGTATATCGGATGGTAAAGCGTACCCAGGAGTACATATAGTCTCAGATCACAATTTCGTGGTAATGAAGGGTATAGTGAAGTTTAGAAGACTAGTCAGAAAGAATCAATCCTCAAACAAGTGAAATGAGGACGTGCTTACGAATGAAGGGATTCGATTGAAGTTCCCGAAGGCTACAGATATTACGCTAGTGAATACATGAGTAGGCAGCTTGAATTATGAGGAATTGACATTTATAAAAAGTGCAGTCACAGAAGCCGGGGAGAAAAACGTAGGTACAATTAAGGTAACCGCGAAGAAACCATAGGTAGCAGACGAAATACTTCAGTTGATCGACGAAACTAGGAAGCACAAAAATGTCCAGGTAAATGCAGGAGCACAGAAATACAGGTCACTTAGGAATGACATAAACAGAAAGTGAAGGAAGTTAAGGCGAAATGGCTGCATGAAAAATATCGAAAGGATATGGGCGTCGGGTGGACAGACTCAGCATATAGAAAACTCAGTACAGCCTTCAGTGAATTTAGAAGAGCTCTGGAAGACTTAAAATCAAAAAAGGCACAAGGAATGGACCATCGGAGTTTCTAAAATCATTGTGGAAAGTGGCAACAACACGATTATTCGCGTTGGCGTATGCAATGTATGAGACTGGCGATAGAAAACAGATTTTCGGGGAAAAATCATCAACACTATTCCTAAGATTGGAAGGGTGACAAGTGAGAAAATTACTATACAATCAATTTAACAGTTCAAGCATCCAAGTTGCTGACAACAGTAACATACAGAAGAATGGAAAAGAAAGTTGAGAACCTCTTAGATGTCGATCAGTTCGACTTTAGGAAAGTTAATGGCACCAGAGAGGCCAGACTAAAGAGAAATCAAATCACGTTCATAGGATTTGTCGACCTGGAAAAAGTGTTCGGCGATGTAAAATGGTGCAGGATGTTCAAAATCCTGAGAAAAATACGGTTACCATACGAACGAGAACAAAGAGGGACCAATAAGAATGGAAGAACAAGAACGAAGTGCTCGGATTAAAAATGGTCTCAGACAGAGGTGCAGTCTTTCGCTCCTGCTGTACGTCGAAGAAGCAATGACCGAAATAAAAGAAAGATTTTGGAGTGGGACTAAAATTCGAGTGAAAATATATCAGTATGAAGATTCGCAGATAACAATGCTATCCTCAATGAAGTACAGGGTCTATTGAATGGAATGAAGAGTCTAATGGGTACAGTTATGGAGTGAGAGCAAAAAGAAGAAAGACGAAAGTAATGAGAAGTAGCAGAAATGAGTACAGTGAGAAACTTAACGTCAGAATTAAAAATGAAATTAAGGAATTCTTTTACCTAGGCAGCAAAATAACCCAAGACAGACGGAGCAAGGAAGACATAAAAAGCAGACTAGCACTGGCAAAAAGAGCATCCTGGCCAAGAGAAGTCTGCCTCTATCAGTCACAAGTCTTAATTTTAGGAATAAATTTCTGAAAATGGACGTTTTGAGTACAGTGTAGAGTGGCAACGATATATGGGCTGTGTGTATCCCAGAAGAGAATCGAAGAATTTGTGATGTGGTGCTACAGAAGAACGTTGTAAACTAGGTGGACTGATAAGGTAAGGAATGAGGTGGTTCTCTGCAGTGTCGTCGAGGAATGTAGAGTATGGAAAACACTGGTAAGAAGGTATAGACGACAGGACATCTATTAAGACATCAGCGAAATTCTACTGATGACTAAAAAAAAGTCAAACTGCAGCCTTCTTCAGTTCTCGCACATTTTTAGAGTGGTAAACATGATCTGTCTTCGTATTCAGCGAGATAAGGCAAGCACGAAGTCAGTTAATTTGCATCAGACTTGCTGATCTGATTTTCACAGCCAGCTGCTTGCACCCACCATGCCCATAGGGAAGAATACTTTTGTTTGTTCAGACTGTTCAGGAACTCTTCTTTTAGTCGTTGAACTTTTCCGCAATAAATGGTTGTACACACCACATAGTTTTATATTGTTCTTTCAGGTATCCACCCACGGCAGTAGTACGATAACTATCGCATGTCCCCATATTAATTGTTTTTAACCCGAATCCACTGGATAAAATGTTTCTGATGTCTTCTGACAACAAACCACTTTGTTACAGTGACCATTAGTTTACCAAGGGTACAACCTGTAGCACCTCAGGGGTATGTTGAACAGCACAAACAACACCGAGTATCAGCGAGGAACTTTTAGTTATTCTTTAACTCCCTGATTCTGTTTGTCAGTAGCATGTTTTGCGTTAGTAACGCTTACAATATTTTTTACTTATTACTGACAAATTGTATCAATAGATACAATAATAATTTTACATTCAGTAGAATCGTGTTGGTGTGCCATGAGGTACTGCTTGGTTTCCACTGTTCAGTGAATTTATTTGATTTTTTTATCCCACTGCCTCATATTTTTGGATGTCACTAGCGAACCCTGCAATGATTTGCAATTGTTAAAGATGTAAGGGAATTCGATATACATACAACTGCTTCTCCCTTCTATCTGTCCGTCTCTTCCTCTCCCCTCTGTCTATCCATCTCGTTCACCTGCACCCACACTCCATACCTCTCCTCCTTATCCCTTCCTATGTCCATGTCCTCCTCCCCCTCTCTGTCCGTCTCCTCCTTCCGTCACTTTATGTGCATTTTCTCCTACTTTTCCATCTCCTCTTCTCTTCTCTCTCTCTGATCTTGAGTCGTCTTTTTTGTGACTGCAAACGAAACTTTGATTGGGACTGAAGTTGCTAAAATGAATCGGTAAATTTGGTGGGACGACTGGTATACGGGGTATGAGAGAGACCTCTCGAGTTGATGGAGCTTCAATGACAGTATTTCGCATAGTTTTATTCTGCGAACGAATAGGATTACAAAGGTTGAATCGATTAAGATTCTGTAGTAATATTGCAACGAAATAATGATAAGCCATAAATAAAGTTTTCGCCGGCCAAGGTGGCCGAGTGGTTCTAGTCGCTACAGTGTGGAACCGCGCGACCGCTACGGTCGCAGGTTCGAATCCTGCCTCGGGCATGGGAATGTGATGTTCTTAGGTTAGCTAGGTTTAAGTAGTTCTAGGGGACAGATGACCTCAGAAGTTAATTCCCATAGTGCTCAGAGCCATTTAAACCAAATACACTAGAACCGACTCTTAGAAAGAAAACAAAACCGCACATTTTTACACCAAATTTTCTGTATCAGAGTCGGTTTTAACAGAAAACATGAACGTTGCTGTTTAAAAAGTATATATAGCCTATGTCGGCCTGAATGCCTATTACAGTTTTGTGTAAAACCTCGATGTAAGTCTGCCAAGGACTTTTCGAGAATTTTGATAACAAATTTTGGCTTTTACGTATGATACATACATTTTTGTACCATATATACTAAAAAATGTGTGTTCGAAGGTTTATTACAGTAGTGTGGAAATAGTGAAGTAAATTGTTGATCAGCTTTGCGAGATGTCTGCTAACAACGTTTCTGCTTTACGTATTACATATACACTGACGGAGAAAAGGTCGCGATATGAAAAATAATTAATGGACGGTAATGAAATTTCGGGACTGCATTTGTCTAGGTATCATTTGGGAGTAATTAATATTGCAAGATTGGAGTCAATGTAAGCGCTAGGTAAGCCAATGCAAATGTGAAACGTTGGTACATTAACAACTGGTGTAACCGCCGAATCTTGCCCGCAAGCACGGAAACGTGCATGCATTGTGTTTTATAGGTGTCGGATGTTATTTTGTGAGACGGATTTCGAAGCCTGTTGCGGTCGGTCGGTCAATACAGTGATGGCGTATGCTGTTTGTGGATGATGCTGGAGTTGTCATCCGACGATATCCCATATGTGCTCAGTTGGGGACAGATCTGATGAGCGAGCAGGCCAATACAGCGTGTCCATGCTATCTAGAGCATATTGGTGTACAACAGTGGAACGTGGGCGAGCGTTATTCTGTTGTAAAGCACCTCTTAGAATGCTGTTCATGAATGGCAGCACAACAGGTCGAATCACCAGCCTGATGTAGAAATTTGCAGTCAGGCTGTGTGGGATACCCACGAGGGTGCTCCTACCGTGATACCAAATCGCATCCCAAACCATTGGTCCAAATGTAGGTCCAGTGTGTCCAGCACGCAGACAGGTTGGCTGCAGGCCGTCAACTGGCCGTCTACTAACCAACACACGACCTTCACTGACGCCGAGGCAGAACCAGCTTTCATCAGAAAACTTTCTCCTTCAACGAGCTCAGGCTTGAAACCACTGAAATAGCAAATGTCGGTGGTTTGGTTCAGTCGAATGCACACTACATGGCGTCTGGCTTGGAGCTGGCTTTGAAGTAACGGTTTTTCTACTGTTCGTTGTGTCACTGTGGTGCCAACTATAGCTAAGACAGAGACATATGCCCGACACGATGGTCTTCCATCTCGATAGTACCAAGTGGCCGTCTGGAGCCCACACTTCTTACGACATTCTCGTGACCACCGGTGCCAGCAATTATGTACAGTGGCTGTATTTCGGCTACGTCTTTCTGTAATATCGCAGAAGGAACATCCAACTTACCGTAGCCCAATGACACGGTCTCGTTCAAATTCAGTGGGTGTTGGTAATGGCGACTTTGTCGTCTTAAATGCATTCTCTACTAACATCAACTTACCACGTCCAGTCTCAAAGGTAACCAACGCTCACGGCCGTTAGAGCGTGTAATTAAAGCATACCTCATATGCATGCTCATCGTAACCCTTGTAACTCCACTCTTCTACGCTCGGCGCGAAAGCTGAATAAAAATCATCTTTCAAATGTTGAAACACGTCCACCAACTTTCGTTTATGTTGCACAGCGTCTTCTTGGTGTTGCAATTTTTTTCCATTGGTGTATATTGACATATTACGTATATTAAAAATATATATGTCCCATGTCCGTCGGAATGTTTATCAGAACACGGTATAAAATTTTTAAGTAAAACAGTCAAGTCATTTTCCAGATTTTTTGTAACAAATTTAAACAATGACTTGTCTTTGTGTAGTAGTATAGATTTTGACGTTCAAGTGCTGTGGTGGTGGTGCAGAACGTGGCGGCAATACAGTGAAGGCGACTGGATGGCGATTCAGCGGCGAATCTTGCCTGATTCAAAATGCAGCACTATTTATACCTGTCTCCAGAGCATTTGTTTCCTTAAAACTTGCGGCTAGTCACATTGTTCGTAACAGAGACCAGCCTTGGTGTGATGATCTGGCCTCTTTCATTCAAAAAATGGTTCTGAGCACTATGGGACTTAACTTCTCAGGTCATCAGTCCCCTCGAACTTAGAACTACTTCAAGCTAACTAACCTAAGGACATTACACACATTCGTGCTCGAGGCAGGAATAGAACCTACGACCGTAGTGGTCGGGCGGTTCCAGACTGTAGAGCCTAGAACCGCTCGGCCACATCGGCCGGCGCCTCGCTCATTTCGGCGGCTGTTGCCTCACTGTGTTGTTTTCTGCTGACGCCGGGTTGCCTGTCTGTTTGTACCGTTCCAAATGTCCGCATAAGGCTGGCGATCCTTCTGGTAGCTAATTTACCACCCATTACTTTTTCGCGAGAATTAAGACCGTGGAGTCACACGTTCTTCAGGTCTCCTGTGTCTTCTCTCCTTAGTCACAGTGTATTTTTCAGTGTTCATATATGATGTTTGGACTTGTTTATCTATGTGCTATATCGTAACTTTGCTGAATGGTAATTCTCGTGACTTTGTGTTTTTGTCTATTTTGGTTAGCTCTCTATGTGATTGATTAGGTTATTTTTGTCAATAAGTAAATGTGGTTATGCGTTCGTTAGGTTCGTCTGAAATCGATGTTGAGGTTTGAATGCTGTTAGCACTTAAGTAATACTTGGATTTTCACTGTATACTGATCTTTGCGTTTCTATTGTCTGTTTTGTTATTATTATATTGCTCTATCCTAACTTCCCTTTCAGTTTTTCAAAGTGTCTGCCTGCACGATTGAGTTAGTGATGTCGTAATAAGATCTTTTATGTGCTGCTTTTCTTGCATCCTTTATTTATTTCTGCATTAATTAGTTTTTATGGCCAGGGTTTATATTTCTGATGGTCACTTTTCTATTTGTGTTGGGATAAGTTCATTTTCTACTGTTAGATTTTCTGCATATTGGTAGTTTTTATATTACTGGCTTTAACTTTTACGCTTTTCCAACAAATATGTATTCCACTAGTGAGATTCATTAATTATGAGGAATGTCAGTGGTTGTGCTTCTGTAATTTCTCATTCACATTACGATTTAGTAGCTGTTTCATTTCTGGTGTTGGTGCTTGATCCTTTATTCATGTATGACTTACGCTTGTGTTAGTGTTGGGTTTGTGTAGAGGTATAATTTTTTTAACATGTTCACGAAAACCTGGGAATTTTCTTTGTACTGTACTTAGTGTAGATGTTCCTCTATTAACGGCGTACTCAGTAATTATATCTCCAACTATAGATCTGTAATTCTATACCCAGCACTTCACTTTCGTTATTGTATGCTCTTCGGTTGAATTGTATGTGTTCACCGGTCCTGTGGGGTCCAGAGGTATTTTCTTGACCGTTTTGTATATACTGGAAGAAAATAAATTCCAAAAAAATTGGCATTGTTGTTGGTCTGTGAATCCTCCGTTGCTAGCAATATTATTATATTAACAAATTTGAGGCTACGTCTGCTCACATCTGCATAAATGAAATTTATGTTTTGTCACTACCTTCGGCTCAGTTTACTAGAGCATCTTCAGTAGCCCCACATATGTACTTATTCTCAGTAAACCGAACACTTTTAACTTATGTCTTCTATTAGTTAGAGAAACTTCTAGCTACGGCACTACATGTCTTAACATACTTATATGCTACTTGTATCGCGTGTTAGTGTAGCACTGCGTGTGTCCTTCCCCTTCTTGTATTTATGTAGCTGGTGGCAGTACAACAAAGTAATTAACTGTTGACTCAGTCGGACAAGACATATTATGTGCATGACGGTTGTATCCCTGTAAGTATACTCCCAAGCAAATGACGTGAAACTGTGACTATTGGATTCTGCATAAACGATTGGCATTCGCTTCTTACGGAAATTGTGGATACAAATACTATAATCACCCTTTTATATTACTGTTAGGGATAATTACTCCCTGCAGAAACGTTTGTTGTAGTGTCTGATTGGGGGACATTCATTTTAAACATTTATAAGACCTTAAAAGTCCTCAGAAAATTTTCTTCTGTGGAACTGTGTTTTACTACAATTCGCGCATTACATTTCGAATATTATACGAATTACTACCCGCAATTTAGTTATATTTTTGTTTATTTTGGTTGTGCTGTTGTTTTACATTGGTAATGAATGCTTTGTTTATTTGTTCTTATATCATTGCAATTTTCAAGCTGCTAGGCTATTTTCGTTATCGCTCCGTGCTGTTAATCATAGCTGCTCCGCTGTCTATTTGCACCAAAGAAGAGCAACGTTCATTGATCCGTTTTTTGTGGTCGGAAGGCTTATCAAGGGACGAAGTTCATTGAAGACTTTCGGTATAATACGGGAATAGTGTCTTGCCACAATGGAGTATCTACGAATGGATCGAAGAATTCCGAAATGGTCGTACAAGTTTTAAGCACGATGAAGGAGCCGGGCGAGCGTAAACTGCCACAAATGAAGAAAGCACGTGAATTGATTGTCTTAGACAGATGATTAACCATTGACGAAGTGGCACATACTCTGCAAATTAGTCATGGTTCTGCCTACGAAATCATCCACAAAAGACTTGGGTTTCATAATGTTTGTGCAAGATGAGTCAAAAACAACCCACACAGTTGCGTAAACAAACGCGCTTGGACATCTACAAAAAACATCAGGATCGCTATGGTAACGAACGGGACGACTTATTAGACAGGATCATTACTGGTGAAACGTGGATCCATTATTACGAGCCGGAAAGTAAACGACAGAGTATGGAATGGAAACCTCCAAATTCGCCGTACAAGGAAAAGTTCAAGACCCAAACGTCCGCAGGAAAACTGATGCCTACGGTTTTTTGTGACGCACAAGGTCCAGTACTGAAACATTTTGGGGAAAGGGGCACAACAATAAACAGTGTACGTTACAGTGAGATGCTTACTGCTGTGCTAAAACCTGCAATTCGAAGCAAACACCGAGTATTTCTGTCAAAAGGTGTTGTGTTGTTGCACGACAATGCCCGTCCGCATACCGCTGCCCACACTGCTGCAAGGCTCCAGAAACTCAAATTTGTAGTACTGGATCATCCTCCATGTAGTCTCGATCTTACCTCTTCTCACTCTCACTTGTTTGGTCCACTCAAACAGGTATTAAGGGGCCGTCGATTTGCCTCGGACGAAGCAGTGAAAGAAGCGGTGCATTCCTGGCTTGCAGCTCAACCGAGAACCTTCTTATATGAGGGCATCAGGAAGGATGGACCAAGTGCGTTGAGTGCGTTGAAACGAAAGGAGACTATGTCGAAAAATGATGTTCTTGTAAGTTTCCTATTCGATTACAATAAAATTTTATAACTACTTTGTGGATAATAATTGACTTACCCTCGTAATAATCATAACTTTTCTGAGTTTTCTTTTGTATTTAGTAACTAGTGAAGACTAAAATTTGGTTACGTTCACCCATCTAGTTAATTAATGTAATGAAATGAAATTAACATAGTGAATTCCGAAGAGTCTGTAACGCTAGCGAATACACAGGGTGTAACTAAGAGTAAATTTTCTTTACAGACTTTGAAGTCAGGTTCCTTACAGCAAAACAAGAAAAAAATTTTGGTAAATACAGACACTAAAATGCATTCTTTAAGAACTGTGAGCACTTGTTTATTTTTGATAATCTGAAATACATCTCTTCTACCGAAAAGTTTCTCATAGCTCGGCCATATATTTGCGACCCATCCGGAAGAGCAGCCGGCGCGCTTCCCTTCAACGCGTGCTGTTGTTAATTACTGACGAGTGGTAGTAGACAGTTGTATAAGGGACGCCATTTGTCCTTGTTAAAACACATCAGCTGGTGCCTATTCTGTGCCGCATCTGGTCTCAATTAGTATTCGATGGGCATCTACTGGAACAAGCTGTCGTTTCGTCATACGTTGTTCTCTCTAGTCCAGAGTACTGCAAACGAGTAGAGAACATAATAATTGCACTTGGTAACAATACTTTACTACGCAAAAAATATTCCAAAATTATCTTCCCCGTCTAAAACGTTCGAGTGATTGACATCATCTAGATGTGTCATTTCCAAACACATTCCAAACTTATCCTACGCATCTACAAAGTTCGATTGACTGCCCTCAGGTAGATGTCATTTCTTATCTTCATTGTCTCACAGTAGTGACACAGTCTGAAAAAAAATTGCGTCGGCTATAGTCAGAGAAATTCATGTCCAACAATTTGGTGCGACATTAATCTTGTTGCATTTGCTGGTAAATTAAGCAGGAAAACAATCAACAGCATTGCTTATTCTTCCACAACTGCTACATATGAAGCACCACAAATTACACTTTGCTAGAAACATTGTTTCCACATGAAAATATTCATGACATTTGTTTAAAGTGGTTCTGGTCACGTTGATAATGCTCAGTCAAAGCGCCAGCTGAAGAGACTCGGGTGGTTGTAAAACTAAACGGCTTATTGGAGATTTATTATGAATTGAAGGAAAAAATACTGGTCATGAATGCTTTTAGGAGAAGGCTTTCAGGTGAACACCTTTAACAAATACATGCTTCTTTCTGCCACGCGGGACTTGCCGAGCGGTCTGGGGCGCTGCAGTCATGGATTGTGCGGCTGGTTCTGGCGAAGGTTCGAGTCCTCCCTCGGGCATGGGTGTATGTTTTTGTCCTTAGGATAAATTAGGTTAAGTAGTGTGTAAGCTTAGGGACTGATGACCTTAGCAGTTAAGTCCCATACGATTTCACCCACATTTGAACATTTTTTTTGTTTCTTTCTGTGTGTCGGAAATAACAACAAATAGATTTGCTAACAAATTACTCGACAGTGGATATAAAGAAGATAATTCAGCGTTTGTTGAAACATGGTTTCTGCATTTCGCCATGGATTTACACGGCTGATACCTGAGGACTGTTGCGGTCTTGTCCGTAACCACATACGTGCAGCAGCACGACGATTACCACACGCCGTCGTCTGACGCCACCTGCAGGCCAATAGCACGGATGTAATAGTCTCTCTGCCTACTATTTGTTTGTCTCTAAGATATAAAAGACGCTGAGGGAAGGGACGCCGATAGTTACACTCCTGGAAATGGAAAAAAGAACACATTGACACCGGTGTGTCAGACCCACCATACTTGCTCCGGACACTGCGAGAGGGCTGTACAAGCAATGATCACACGCACGGCACAGCGGACACACCAGGAACCGCGGTGTTGGCCGTCGAATGGCGCTAGCTGCGCAGCATTTGTGCACCGCCGCCGTCAGTGTCAGCCAGTTTGCCGTGGCATACGGAGCTCCATCGCAGTCTTTAACACTGGTAGCATGCCGCGACAGCGTGGACGTGAACCGTACGTGCAGTTGACGGACTTTGAGCGAGGGCGTATAGTGGGCATGCGGGAGGCCGGGTGGACGTACCGCCGAACTGCTCAACACGTGGGGCGTGAGGTCTCCACAGTACATCGATGTTGTCGCCAGTGGTCGGCGGAAGGTGCACGTGCCCGTCGACCTGGGATCGGACCGCAGCGACGCACGGATGCACGCCAAGACCGTAGGATCTTACGCAGTGCCGTAGGGGACCGCACCGCCACTTCCCAGCAAATTAGGGACACTGTTGCTCCTGGGGTATCGACGAGGACCATTCGCAACCGTCTCCATGAAGCTGGGCTACGGTCCCGCACACCGTTAGGCCGTCTTCCGCTCACACCCCAACATCGTGCAGCCTCCTCCAGTGGCGTCGCGACAGGCGTGAATGGAGGGGCGAATGGAGACGTGTCGTCTTCAGCGATGAGAGTCGCTTCTGCCTTGGTGCCAATGATGGTCGTATGCGTGTTTGGCGCCGTGCAGGTGAGCGACACAATCAGGACTGCATACGACCGAGGCACACAGGGCCAACACCCGGCATCATGGTGTGGGGAGCGATCTCCTACACTGGCCGTACACCACTGGTGATCGTCGAGGGGACACTGAATAGTGCACAGTACATCCAAACCGTCATCGAACCCATCGTTCTACCATTCCTAGGCCGGCAAGGGAACTTGCTGTTCCAACAGGACAATGCACGTCCGCATGTATCCCGTGCCACCCAACGTGCCCTAGAAGGTGTAAGTCAACTACCCTGGCCAGCAAGATCTTCGGATCTGTCCCCCATTGAGCATGTTTGGGACTGGATGAATCGTCGTCTCACGCGGTCTGCACGTCCAGCACGAACGCTGGTCCAACTGAGGCGCCAGGTGGAAATGGCATGGCAAGCCGTTCTACAGGACTACATCCAGCATCTCTACGATCGTCTCCATGGGCGAATAGCAGCCTGCATTGCTGCGAAAGGTGGATATACACTGTACTAGTGCCGACATTGTGCATGCTCTGTTGCCTGTGTCTATGTGCCTGTGGTTCTGTCAGTGTGATCATGTGATGTATCTGACCCCAGGAATGTGTCAATAAAGTTTCCCCTTCCTGGGACAATGAATTCACGGTGTTCTTATTTCAATTTCCAGGAGTGTATTAAGATATTTACCATATTACTTATTTCTTATTAGTCTCAGCGTGTAACGAGAATACGTTGGTTGTTACCGAATACGTTTTGTAAAAGGTAGTCTAATCAATTTAGCTATAGTCGACAATAAAGCAAATTTTGTGGAAATAAACGTGATTCAATTGAATTCTGGCTACATTCTTACAGCCGGTACCTAATTCTATATTTGGAATTGACTGCTAATACCCCACTCGACTCATAGTCAATACAAGTGGTTAATGTAAATTAGCTTCTTAAGCTGCACGATACAAAATACCATTAACGCTTAGCTTCCAGAGTAAAGCTAACAAATTAAATACACCGTAAATTAATGTCCAACGTGGAGCACTGCAAATTATCTCCAACCACTCATTTGTTCGTCTCATCGAGAAGCACATCATAGTTCGGCAGTTCAACAGATTACGAACGAAGAGCCATACTTGTTCCGAGTGAATTTTCTTTAGCCTGGCGGAATAAACCACTTTTCCACACCCATACGTGTTTAAATTAAAGTCCTCGTCTCGATTTCTCTGTCTACATGTCAAGGCTAATTTCAGGAATTACTGTAAGGATTTTGAAATAGTTTTCACAAATTGACATACGAATTAACGAGGAAGGCTTATGTGTATAATTTATTACAGTTACGGCAAGACAGTCGCCCGGCAGTAGATGCTTAGTGCTACAGTGCTACACGTGAGGAGCTGCGTCTAGTATCATGCAGAAATGTTTACTTGCATATCTGAATGAAAAGACGTTAATGACCATTGACAGCCGTCCGAAATTAATTCGAAATAAATCCGTTGAATGCAAATGCCTAGGCATCACGTGTACAGGTACAGGTACACTACTTATTACGACGGTTGTCCAGATCAGTCGCGAAATGGAAACCATTCGGAAAATCCGGTAAATTTTTGCCCAGATGTGTTGGTCTGCGTCTCTAGTATGCCCGTCTACTGTGTCGCGTCGCTCTTTTCAGTTTTGAGTGAACAGTGAGCAGGTAAAGATGCGTAGCGAATAGCGTCTCCCGCCAAGTATGAGGGCCTGGTTAGAGATTTTGCCTGTGTCATGCAGCCCATATAACACAACTGTCGAGCAGTTTCTTCTTCATGCCAGTTCTCCGCCGCACACTGCAGGAGCAATGAAGACGTTCCTAAATGGTTTCCGATGAGAAGTGTTTGACACCCACAATACAGTCCGTAATTGGCTCCTCCTGAGTCTCATCTCTGCTCACAAGAACCGCTGGCTATGAAGACAAAATTTTTCCACAGACAAAGAGCTGCACAACAGTGCAGATAACTGGCCGAAAGCACAGGCGGCTGCCTTCTATGACGAGGATGTTGGAAAGTTGATACAACACTACGGCAGAACTCGAAGTTGGAGTGGCGACGATGAAAAGAAGTAGGTGGAAGGTGTACCTAATTGTTGCATATAAAACGTTTCTGGCGTTCACTGTTGTTCCCATTTCGCGACCGATCGGAACTTACTTTCTGGACAACCCTCATAGTAACCTATGAAAAGTTGTGAGGGGGCACGACTCTATCCCAGATTTTCGGCTTACAACTTCGGATATCCGTGCACGCCTCCGGGATCGACCCAAACTTCCATATGCCACACTGTCTGCATCCCTATACCATAGTCCCCTACATTTCATCACTTAATGGTTGCAACATTACTCTCTACTCCCCCACCACTTATAACGAGACTGTGAGAAATAGAGACCCATGATAATATTGCGTTCACCTTAGCCGCTTTAAGTGAGCAGCGGCTGCTTCCTTTGGAATTAGAAGTATTACATTCTTTTTGAAGCCTCAGGATTTTTCTTCTGTCTCATATATTTACACAACAGGTAGAAATTCTGTCATTGCTGGCTGTACCAAGAATGTAAGTAGTTTTTACACACTGTTGTCTACTCTACAGGCATTGTTTCGATTTAGGTCTTTCAGTGCTCTTTCAAATTCTTCTCGCAGTATCACATCGCCTACCTCATCTTGATCTACACTCCTGGAAATGGAAAAAAGAACACATTGACACCGGTGTGTCAGACCTACCATACTTGCTCCGGACACTGCGAGAGGGCTGTACAAGCAATGATCACACGCACGGCACAGC
Organism: Schistocerca americana; assembly: GCF_021461395.2. Classification (NCBI taxonomy): domain Eukaryota; kingdom Metazoa; phylum Arthropoda; class Insecta; order Orthoptera; family Acrididae; genus Schistocerca; species Schistocerca americana. Next base: position 318,985,077 of record NC_060123.1, read on the forward strand.
GGACACACCAGGAACCGCGGTGTTGGCCGTCGAATGGCGCTAGCTGCGCAGCATTTGTGCACCGCCGCCGTCAGTGTCAGCCAGTTTGCCGTGGCATACGGATCTCCATCGCAGTCTTTAACACTGGTAGCATGCCGCGACAGCGTGGACGTGAACCGTATGTGCAGTTGACGGACTTTGAGCGAGGGCGTATAGTGGGCATGCGGGAGGCCGGGTGAACGTACCGCCGAATTGCTCAACACGTGGGGCGTGAGGTCTCCACAGTACATCGATGTTGTCGCCAGTGGTCGGCGGAAGGTGCACGTGCCCGTCGACCTGGGACCGGACCGCAGCGACGCACGGATGCACGCCAAGACCGTAGGATCCTACGCAGTGCCGTAGGGGACCGCACCGCCACTTCCCAGCAAATTAGGGACACTGTTGCTCCTGGGGTATCGGCGAGGACCATTCGCAACCGTCTCCATGAAGCTGGGCTACGGTCCCGCACACCGTTAGGCCGTCTTCCGCTCACGCCCCAACATCGTGCAGCCCGCCTCCAGTAGTGTCGCGACAGGCGTGAATGGAGGGACGAATGGAGACGTGTCGTCTTCAGCGATGAGAGTCGCTTCTGCCTTGGGGCCAATGATGGTCGTATGCGTGTTTGGCGCCGTGCAGGTGAGCGCCACAATCCGGACTGCATACGACCGAGGCACACAGGGCCAACACCCGGCATCATGGTGTGGGGAGCGATCTCCTATACTGGCCGTACACCACTGGTGATCGTCGAGGGGACACTGAATAGTGCACGGTACATCCAAACCGTCATCGAACCCATCGTTCTACCATTCCTAGACCGGCAAGGGAACTTGCTGTTCCAACAGGACAATGCACGTCCGCATGTATCCCGTGCCACCCAACGTGCTCTAGAAGGTGTAAGTCAACTACCCTGGCCAGCAAGATCTCGGGATCTGTCCCCCATTGAGCATGTTTGGGACTGGATGAAGCATCGTCTCTCGCGGTCTGCACGTCCAGCACGAACGCTGGTCCAACTGAGGCGCCAGGTGGAAATGGCATGGCAAGCCGTTCCACAGGACTACATCCAGCATCTCTACGATCGTCTCCATGGGAGAATAGCAGCCTGCATTGCTGCGAAAGGTGGATATACACTGTACTAGTGCCGACATTGTACATGCTCTGTTGCCTGTGTCTATGTGCCTGTGGTTCTGTCAGTGTGATCATGTGATGTATCTGACCCCAGGAATGTGTCAATAAAGTTTCACCTTCCTGGGACAATGAATTCACGGTGTTCTTATTTCAATTTCCAGGAGTGTATGTCCTCTTTCCTTTCTATAATATTGCCTTCAAGTTCTCTCCCTTGTATAGACCCTCCATTCAATCCTTCCACATTTCAGCTTTCCTTTTTTGCTTAGTACTTGTTTTATGGCTATGAAAACTGATTATACTACATAATACAAAACTGCATATGCTGCATAACACAAAAATGTATACAGAATGTCAAGAAAAGAGTTAAGTATTTTGAGAGGTGATACTATAGACCAAAACAAAAAGAAATTATCAGGTAAACATGTGCTCTGGAAAGCTTACCTTAAGAGCTATGAACACAAGAATTAGATGTGTTTCACACGAGCCAAGATGAACAAGTGCTCATAGTTCTTAAGATATACACTTTAAGAGCACATGTTTACCGCATATTTTTCTAGGTGTGGTTCATACAAAACATGGAAAGCAAAGGCTTGCAGTAGGAGATATTTGTTTCACAGTATCGAAGCTGAAGAAGTGCTCATAGCTCATAAGGTATGCATGAAGAACCCATGTTTAGTAGATATTTTATTCTTGTTTCGTTCCATACTAACAATTCTCAAAGAATTCAACATTTCTTTTAACATCATCTACATTAATACACAAAATTTGTACCTGTAACACGACAGGAAGCAGAATGAACCCACCAGTGATGGTGAAACTCCACCGATACGTGAATAGATGGTAAATAAAAAATTGAGTATGGTCCAGGAAGAATTATAACGTCACGCACAAGAAGGTGTAATTAGATGAATGGCGAACACTAACTTCACTTAACGAAGGTTTATTCAGCACTTGCAGATACAATAGCGCGGAGCGAACTGCCTCCGGTCAGAACACATACGATGTATATACAGCTACAGAACATTCCTGTACAATGAGTCTTGACATTTCCGCATACTTCTAGAATGTACTCGAACCGAATACAGAAATTAAAATTTAGTCATTCGCGTGAATTCTGAACTCACTACCCTCCGTGCAAGAATCTAGTATCACAACCACTATACCACAGTGATTTTGTTACTCCGCTTATTCTGTGACAGTGCTCCTTCTTTAAGAGAACAGCGTCTCGGTGTTACGTCCTCCTAGTCAAGGAACGAGTCATCGGTCCCGCATACTCCGACTCCCGATGACTGATGTTCGCCCGGGTGGTGATCTTCATAAAACTACCTTTGACGCTACGCTCTTCGTCACCTTTCCGCTTGTTGCCTGTCACTAGAGCTTCGAATTTTACCTGGGTTGCAGGATGCTTACAGGGTTTCATTCGAAGGACGTGGACCGTATCTCTGATCTTTAGTCGTCTTGTGTCGGGATCGAAATCTTCAACTTCATAAGTAACAGCAGACTACTGTCTTACAACCTTATAAGGTCCAAAGAAGTGCCTGAGGAGCTTCTCAGAGAGACCAACCTTCCGAACAGGAGTGAAGATTCAGACGAAGTCACCAAGCTGGTAGAAAACAGTGCGGTGGCCCGCGTCATACCTACGTTTTCTTGAGCCTGCAGCGTGCGGAGTCGAGGTAACTGCCGAGCTTCCTCAGCTCTCGTTAACAAATGGCTCTGAGCACTATGTGAGTTAACATCTGAGGTCATTAGTCCACTAGAACTTAGAACTACTCAAACCTAACTAACCTAAGGACATCACACACATCCATGCCGAAGGCAGGATTCTCTCGTGAACACCTTGTTGATGTAGTCGTCGTCCACGTCATCAGGATGTAACGGAAACAAGTGTCCATCGTCGTCGCCGCCTCACGCCCATGCACCAGGAAAAATGGCCTAAATCCTGTGGTGTCTTGTTTCGCGGTGTTGTAGGCAAATGTCACGAAAGGTAGCACCTCATCCCAGTTGCCCTGCTCTACACTGAAGAAAAGCTGATAGCATGTAGGGCAAGGTCTTATTAAGGCGTTCAGTAAGTCCGTTAGTTTGCGAATGGTAGGCAGTCGTCATGTGATGAGTAATGGGGGCACCGACGGTTTGTCTCTGTCACAAGATTCGACTGAAAAACTTTCCCTCGATCCAGAATTAACGGCCTTGGGGTACCGAGTTTTAATACAATGACTTCCACAATGAATTTGGCTACGTCGAAAGCTTTGGCTTTTTTTCACGGCTTTTGTAATGGCATAGCGTGTCAGATAACCAGTGCAACCAATAATCCATCTATTTCCACTGGCAGACGTTGAAAATCGTCCGAGAAGGTCAATACCAACACCCTGGAAAGGCGTTTCGGCTGGTGGAATTGGTATGAGTCGGCCAGGTGGTTTCTGAGGAACTACCTTTCTCCTCTGGCACTATCGACAGTGCGACACATAGTGACGGACACTCCTAGATAAACCTGCCTACAAAATTCTCTTGCGGATCCTATTGTCTCCCTTAATAAAACCTAAACGTCCGGCCTCAGGTGTGTCATAGAATTTCTGTAGAACATCTGAGGGCATGTGTTTAGGAATCACTGGTAGCCACCTCTTTCCAACGGATCAAAGTTTTTCTTGCTAAGTAATCCATTAACTGCCTTACATTGTCCTTTCCCATCCTCTGATCGATTTAAGGCAAGCGTAATTTGAGATATCTTGGCGTCCTTCTTCTGCTCAGCAGAGATATCCTGCAGTGCAGCGAGACAATCACTACCTTGATCAAAGTCTTGATAGTCTTGCACAGGGTTTCTTGAGAGACAACCGGCATCTTAGTGTTTTCTTCCGCTTTTGTACACTGTGGTAATGTCACACTCTTGAAGATACAGTGCCCACCTGGCGAGTCGTCCTGTTGGATCCTTGTTGTTGTTGTGGTCTTCAGTCCTGAGACTGGTTTGATGCAGCTCTCCATGCTACTCTATCCTGTGCAAGCTTCTTCATCTCCCAGTACCTACTGCAACCTACATCCTTCTGAATGTGCTTAGTGTATTCATCTCTCGGTCTCCCCCTATGATTTTTACCCTCCACGCTGCCCTCCAATACTAAATTGGTGATCCCTTGATGCCTCAGAACATGTCCTACCAACCGATCCCTTCTTCTGGTCAAGTTGTGCCACAAACTTCTCTTCTCCCCAATCCTATTCAATACTTCCTCATTAGTTATGTGATCTACCCATCTAATCTTCAGCATTCTTCTGTAGCACCACATTTCAAAAGCTTCTATTCTCTTCTTGTCCAAACTATTTACCGTCCATGTTTCACTTCCATACATGGCTACACTCCATACAAATACTTTCAGAAATAACTTCCTGACACTTAAATCTATACTGGATGTTAACAAATTTCTCTTCTTCAGAAACGCTTTCCTTCCCATTGCCAGTCTACATTTTATATCCTCTCTACTTCGTGCATCATCAGTTATTTTGCTCCCCAAATAGCAAAACTCCTTTACTACTTTAAGTGTCTCATTTCCTAATCTAATACCCTCAGCATCACCCGACTTAACTCCACTACATTCCATTATCCACGTTTTGCTTTTGTTGATGTTCATCTTATATCCTACCTTCAAGACACCATCCATTCCGTTCAACTGCTCTTCCAAGTCCTTTGCTGTCTCTGCCAGAATTACAATGCCATCGGCGAACCTCAAAGTTTTTATTTCTTCTCCATGGATTTTAATACCTACTCCAAATTTTTCTTTTGTTTCCTTTACTGCTTGCTCAATATAGAGATTGAATAACATCGGGGAGAGGCTACAACCCTGTCTTACTCCCTTCCCAACCACTGCTTCCCTTTCATGTCCCTCAACTCTTATAACTGCCATCTGGTTTCTGTACAAGTTGTAAATAGCCTTTCGCTCCCTGTATTTTACCCCTGCCACCTTTAGAATTTGAAAGAGAGTATTCCAGTCAACATTGTCAAAAGCTTTCTCTAAGTCTACAAATGCTAGAAACATAGGTTTGCCTTTCCTTAATCTTTCTTCTAAGATAAGTCGTAAGGTCAGTATTGGATCCTTCAGACCTGTCAACCAACAAAGTGAATGATGGTCTCTAACAACTGTGGATGACCTTCCATACAGATACTGTCGTAATTTGCACATCGCCCAGATCACAGCAAGACATTCTCTTCCTGTGGTTGAGTGGTTTCTCTCGGCTTTTATAAGTGCCCTAGAAGCATAGGCTATAACCTTCTCTTTTCCATCAGAAATTTGCACCAGAACAGCACCGATCCAATACCCACTGGCATTTGTGTGTAGTTCGGTAGGTGCTCTCTCATCATACAGACCACGTACAGGGTCAGTCATCAGAGCTTTTCGCAGAACATCGAAAGAATCTTTCTGAGCACCACCACAGATAAATTTTAACAACTCTTGGAGTGGCCTAGCTTTGATACAAAAGCATTTGTTAAATCGACGGTAATAAGAACTTGATACAAGCTTTTCACATGTCTAATACTTTTGGAATAGGATATTTCGTTGTTGATCTCACCTTTTCTGGATCTGGCTGTACACCTTCGTTTGACACAGGGTGTCCAAGTATTTTGATTTCTTTTGCTCCAAAGACACACTTTCTTGGATTAAGTTTCAGTCTGCCTTGTTGGAGACACTTAAGAACGGCCCTCAGTCTTTTTGTGTGTTCATCAAATGTCTCTGAGAACACTATAATGTCATGCAAATAACCAAGACACATCGTCCACTTCGGGTGACTTGGACAATTATCCATCATCCGTTCAAAAGTTGCTGGTACATTACACAAACCAAACGGCATTACCTTAAACTCATACAGGCCCTCAGGGGTGAAGAATGGAGTTTTCTCACGATCAGCCTCATCTGCTTCGATTTGCCGGTATCCCGAGTACATGTCCATGGTTGAGAAAAACTTAGCCCCCTTCAGACAATCTAGTGTATCGTCACTTTGTGGAAGAGGGTAAACGTCCTTCTTAATTATCTTATTAAGATTCCTACAATCAACACAAAAGCGCCAACTGCCATCCTTCTACCTGACGAGAACCACTGGTGGCGACCATGGGCTCTGCGAAGGCTGAGTGATGTCATTCTTCATCATTTTCTCTACCTTGTCGCGAGTTATTCGACGTTTCGTTGCTGACACACGGTATGCTCTCTGGTGTATTGGTTGATGGCCTCCAGTACTAATTTTTGAAGAAGATGTAAGTAGATGAATGACGAACACTACCTTCACTTATCGAAAGTGTGAAACGTCCCCTTAGAACAATTATATAAGATTGTGCTTAAACTGACACACAATATTTTTAGCGCAACGGAATCTAACTTTCAATAATCCCTACACAAGAATGGCCCTGACTAACATTAACCTGTACCTTTCACAAATCACTTACCTCACAAAAATCTTCGTTACTCGAACTACTGCAATTCAGCGAGCGCCACTACTGCCAGCTAAATAAAAGATTCAAACTACGGAAAGCACTAACTACTGATAAGCATATATATTTACCTTAATAGTCATAAAATATATAGCAGTTCATGACATCCAGTCTTACAAATTTCAAAACTCCGCCATTTCTCTCCCCACATCCACCACTGCTGGCGGCTCACCTCCAACTGCGCTACGCTACGCGCTGTTAACAGCCAACTGCCCAACACTACAATGGCGAGTATTACAACAATGCCACCCAGCCACAGACTGCACACAGCACAGCCAGTGATTTTCATACAGAGCGCTACGTGGCGTTACCAATATAATAACCTAAACAGCCTACTTACATAGCGCCCACGCTCCCCACAAAAAATTTTACAAATTTCTTTTGGGCCGTGGCCAATAATGATTTGATACAATTTTTCATAATTGCAATAACAAAGATATCAAATGCACACACTTATTGATACAATGTTGGTCAAAAGCTAAAATTTTCTCACAGTCCCATAAAGACAGTCCTGATCGTTCATCACAGTAAAATTGCAGTGTTTTTCTCAAAGTCTGAGCAGTAAAAGAGAATGCACACGGAAGTAGTGGATTTCCATGCAATCTTGAAGAAGTAGTGTTTTCCTTCTAAAGGAAAGACAATGCTGACTCTTGACATGCAGACAGGTAATGGGCCACAACAGAGCAAACCCACAGCAGAGTCAATCGAAGTTTTGAAGAATATTGGTAGGTAGGTCATCACAGAGCAGACCCACTGTAGTCCTAGTAGAGATTATGGTATTGGTGGGCCACCAGAGGTGCTGACCCACTGCAGTCCGTGTAGAGATAATGGTATTGGTGAGTCATCAAAGGTGTAGACCCACTGTAGTCCTTGTAGAAATAATGGTATTGGTGGGTCATCAAAGATGCAGACCCACGGTAGCCCTTGTAGAGATGGCCAGCAGCCATCTGTTGTGACTGTGCGGGTGCACAATCACCATTGAAGAGACTTGTTGATAATATAGCAAGTCCATAACCACCATTTCTGCACTCACAAAGTTTTTGGCTGGCTGGCTCTGAGCACTATGGGACTTAACATCTTAGGTCATCAGTCCCCTAGAACTTAGAACTACTTAAACCTAACTAACCTAAGGACATCACACAACACCCAGCCATCACGAGGCAGAGAAAATCCCTGACCCCGCCGGGAATCGAACCCGGGAACCCGGGCGTGGGAAGCGAGAACGCTACCGCACGACCACGAGATGCGGGCACAAAGTTTTTGGAATTATCCTTAGAACCAGAAATGCTGTTATCCAGTCCCTTGCTGAATTAGTAACACACGTGCAAACACTAACAGTCCCAACTTCTCACATATTGTGCATTACTATGACCAACAGAAACATGTGCACTGAAATGAATGCTTACAAGTTACTTAATTTCCTGAACTGGTGTCCATTACAATTTTATAACATGAGAATACAATTACAAAGATACAGAAAACATCATTAAAAACATAATAATGCAGATAACATTTGTAGTAATACAGGCTTTACAAAACAATAGAAATAAACGTATACCTCAGTGTTACAGGAATTATGACATAAGTAAATATATATATAATAATGAGAATAGTTTTCGAAACATTAATATCACACATGAGCTTTACAACAGAACAGAATTAATAATGTCTATAAACATCTTTACAAAGAAAATGACATATTATTAATGCAAATTATATTTGAGGATAACAGTATTCCTCATCATAGTGAATGTAGCTTAGTATAGAAAAATTCTACAACATAAATTATATTAGCAGAACATGTAAAGACAGGAAAAACACAAATACACAAGAGTACACAAACACATAGCAGAATAACACAGGAGGAAAATACAGGGTTTGTTTTACTGCAGTGTTTTGCAAACAAAACTTTCTTTACTTCTCGGAGATCTCCCTTCGTTTTTCATTATTTCCAAAAAGTCCTATCTATACCTGCTTTCTGTACTTTTTTCGTATGACTTCTCAATGCATTTCTTCCAATTCATCGCAACTCATTCTCTTATACAGTCTATTCCCTCTTAAGCTAACTTAAATCTACTGAGCTCAGATGCTAAATTAAGGGATGAGGCAATGCAGCAGCACAGAACAACTAACACAATGACAAAAAAAATGGAAATTGGCAAATCAAGCAGCAGCAAATGCAATAACTTATATCTAAACATGACAAAGCTCAAGCAGAAAAAATATTGCCATGTTTAATACCTATGTCACATCTTAACACTAGAGTGATGCATCACGAGAACTTACACTAGCAGATAAGTTACCAAATCGTAAGAAAATTATTTATGCAATTCCTGTGAAGGGAAATGTCTATTTATGTGCCCTCGTTTTCTTGGAAGTAGATCATAAATTTCTTATTGACTGGATCTGTAGGCATAAAATAACTATATTAGTACATCTCTTAAATTTTATTTTAACCAATGCTGCATTGCAGCTAAAAACTAGATATTAAACAAAATGAGTAAATAAATACACAAAGCAAGCCATATGGCATTTCTCTCAACTAGCAAGACAATAGCCGTGAAATGTTTCTCATCGTTTCACTAGGCATTTTAGTAAGTATCATAAATTAAGAGCTCCACAGCACAATCACATGTTTTCAAGTTTGAACCTGTGGTATTTGCAATGCTGTCTACAAAGGAATGTCAATAGCGAGGATAATGGCCTCCCTTTTTTTTTCTCCACCTGTGCCTCTGAAAGGTACACACTAATGGCTTTTGTCCAGGCGACTATCGTGCAGCTGGGTGCCCAACACGCATTAGGTGAAGGTCACTTAACTTTCCTACCAAAATATTTATGACAGCAGTTTCCGCTACAGTGTCAGTCTCTTATAAAAAAAATTTCACAGGTTGAGAATTTGCGTTACAAATGTGTAGAAACAAAATCCTATAAATACAAGAGTGTCCAAAAAATTTTCAGTGGTATTGTGATACATTCACACATGTACACACATTTCATAATTCTAAAGTACGATTCTTGGTTTCCAACATCCTTTTCCACAAATCAGAGTCCCTAACCATTACTCATTATTCCTTACCTTATTATACATATACATGTTCGTCGACACTTCTTCAATATTTCATCATAAGAAATACGTAGCATAATCAAATTCCTCATATATGGTATCATCATCTTATTGATCATAAACATACCTCAACAGCATAATACATATCGTCGTTGTAATAATATCATAACATCTCAGTCAATTCTCAAAATCGTCGTAGCTTCCTCCAATAATTTCAAAACGTAAAAAAATTCTCTGCTCATTTCAATAGTGTCATCTACCTCATACGTACTTTAAAATCATGCTCCCTTACCAAATATATCATTCATAGCTCTCATAGTATCACAATGGTTCACAAAGTACAGACAAAATACAATTTCGTAAGTGTGAAGTTACCCAACTGTGTAATTGCGTAAACATGTGTCACTGATGTAGTAAAAAAATGTTTATCTCTCAGTTAAATGATCAGATAGCTCTGTAATTTGTGTGTTAGAGAAATATGGTACCGATGTGTAGGGCTTCTTGTGATTGCCAAACACATGGTACACAAAGTAAGCATGTACCCCCCTGAGGATTAATGTAACTATACCCTGAGGTGTTACAGATTACAGCAATGGAATGAAATGTATCACGGAAAACCTTTGTATCATTCTACTTCAAATATCTTTAAAAATAAATGTTTTAAGTACAAAATTAATTACTCAAATGCGTGTCCTGTAGCGCTAAATGTGCGTCTTGCTGTAAGACAATCTCTGTGGAAGTGTCGTAGTTATCGTCCTCTGAAAGCTAAGTTCTGCAGAAGCCAATGTACTTACCTCATGATAAACAAAAGTGAAATGCTTTGCGTATAGATATTTTAGTTATTACGCTTATTGCCATGATGAAGAAAGTACTGTGCTGTAACGTATTGTTGTGCTACAGAAAAGGCAATCTCATTGTAGCTATACCACAAAAGTTACTACTAAAACATATTTTACTTTCCAGAATAATTCAGAAAAACTGTGCAGATATAAAACAGATACACCGCAACAGCAACAATGTAAATCGTGTCACATATTAGTAGCGTCATGATATAATCGTGTAGCTGTCAAAGAAACCAAATGCTAAGTCATCGGTAATCTCACATAAAGTACTTTAAATAAAGAATGTCTTTTCAAGTAAACCAAAATGTTGCATTAAAATCTCATTAACAGTATATGTTCTAAGTATGTAAGCCGTATATTCGTTACATAATCGTGCAACTAACAAGGAAGAATGTACAAATAAGAACACCTGTGTCATCTGTTAACTATAACAATACTTTCGTAATTACTTGTCTAAGTTCCCTAGGTTCTTGAATGGATAGTTAACTTTAAAACATAGTTGCATGTTAACAGTTTGTAAGTGTGACAAAGAGTACCAGTAACGTGAAGTGAAAGATTTTATGGCAAAGACTAAGTTAAAAGCCAGGTTATCTCTCAGTAATTGGTTTTACATGTGAAATATGGTGTAAACCTCTACTCTTCCTAGTATGCAGAGATTCAGTTTCAACGCAATTATCATGTGGTATACATTGGTAAGGAATACTGGAATTTATCTCAAGGTTAGGTTATGTTATTTTTCTGAAGCCCAGCCGGCGCACGTGGCTACCTATGGTGCGAGTCATTGTGTTTCTTTGTTGGCGTGTGTCGTTATTGAGATTTGGAGACCTAACTTCTACAAATTCACCTTGTTGAGAGGGCCCTGCTCTGTTTGAATCCCGCCAGTTCTGATGCAATTCAGCTCTGTTGTTACGATCATACCGTCTGTCATCATGTCGGTAGATTCCACAGTTTCTTTCTTGTCGGTCACGTGGTGGACAATTTTTCCCTGAATCGTAACTGCGTGCTGAACTGTTGCGTCTGAAGTTATTCTGTCTCCCATGATAATAATAGTTCTGTTGCCATATTGTCTGTTTCTATGATTGTCTCTGTCATATTCATTACTACGGAAATGCAATCTTTCTCTGTAATTATTACTACTCTACCAATGGTTATCATACGGGTGGTGTCTGTTTTGGTCAATATTTGTGTTGTGAGAATACACTAGTCCTGTCTATTTATTATTTCTGTCATCGCGGAATTGTGATGGATGAGACCTGTAATTGTTGCGCTCCTGTTTTCGCGTTCCGCGATTGTCAGTGTCAATTTCCAATTCTTGTAACAGTCCCTGAAAAGCTTCAATGTTGTCTTTGCAACGTCCTGCCAAAATAATGTGTCGTAAATGTTCAGGCAATTTGATTAAGCGAATGCGGATGAGTTCTGAGGGGCTGTATGGGTTTGACAGGTACTGATTCTTGTGCAACATGTCTTCAAAATATTTCACAAGACTGGAAAATTCAGATTGTTCGAAACGTTTCTTCATTATGATGCTATGTTTTACTCGGTCTTTTGTAGCTTGAGACCAATAAGCTGAGAGGAAGGCATGATAAAATTCTCCTTCACTGTGACAATCGTGAATGACCGATCGCATTCTTACAGCTGGTTCATTCTCCAAGTAGCCACACATAAATTCTAACCTGTGCTCCAATGACCAGTTGGGAGGAAAACAACGAGAGAATTGATGGAGCCATGCTTGTGGATGAATGTCGTTGTCAGAATTCTTAGATGTTTTGAATTTACGTGTAGTAATGAACAGCTTATAGTCAAAATCATCGTGTCGGCGAGTCGCATGTCAATCATTGTTACGTCGTTTCGGCGGTTCCATCTTAAAATTCGGTGCACCTTAAAAATTTCTTTCATAATTCCCGAAATGCCCTGTGTTATTATTTTGTGACTTTTCCATATTTCTAAGTTCCTCTTCCCGTGTTGGAGCGCGAGTGTCCTCAGAAATATGTAATTCTTGTATTACTTGTGCCAACTGATCTTATACTTCCCGGATTTCTCTTTTGTACTGTGTATTAATTTGATTTTGATTTTGTTTGAATTTTCTAATTTGTTCACACTCTTCAGTGTGCGTGAAGGCTACAGGTCTTGTGTCATTCAGATCATCATCTACCTTTGTAGATAAGTTGGTGAACTGATCTGAAAGTTCGGCTACTTTATCCGATAGTGAAATTATTTCCTCTGTGTGTTTTTCTGAACCAAGTCTCAGAGTGTCAATTTGTGTTGAAGTCGTATCAACTGTGTCCTTTAACAGAATCGGTAGATGCAATTCAACCAATTTTAGCTTGCAAGGTCTCATGATTTTCATGAACAATAGTTTGCAGTTCATTTATGGCTGCTTCGTGATTTGTAATGCATTTTCATGCCGCGAAAAAGTAGGTTGAAAATGCTCACAAATTTGTGTTTTTATGTCATTACAGACTTTTTGACATTTCGATTCAGTGTTATGTAGCTCAGTAGTTAAATCTTCACGTGTTTGTTCAAGTGTGGTGTCTAACTTTTGAAGTTTTTGCTGTGTTTGTCTCTGATTTTGTTCCATTGTGTCTAACTGTTGCTGTGTTTGTCTCTGGTGTTGTTCCATTGTGACTAACTTTTGAAGATTTTGTCCCATTTGTTTCTGATTTTGTTCAGGCGTTGTCTAACTTTTGTAGCCTTTGTCCCATTTCTTGCATTAACTGTAATAACAATGCACTGGTGTCTGAAACATGTTCCTCAGTGCTCTTCGGCAGTGAAGTTGCACCGGCAACATTCACATTTTGACAAGCAGAAAATGTGTCTTGACTTATTTGAGAAAACGGTGAGGACCCAAAACCTGAATCTACAGTATTTTCAAGATTGTGTGCTGTCATTTCGGATTCCTGAGGCGAGCTGTTGCTGACCGATCGATCGATAATGCTTCCCTGTTCACTAATTGTTTCACTGTCTACACCATTATTTGCCGCCCGCTCCATTTTCCTATTCACAATTACCAAATTACTACTTTGAATAGTAGTTAATTCATTACTCGGTGGCGCTAACACTCTGCTTTCGTCTTCACTGTCATTTCTCAGTTTACTTTGGAGCCTAGTATTACGTTTTCCACACGCCATTATTGTCACATTAACACAGAAAAGCACAATTGGAAGAGTAAAATAAGAAAACACATTAACATAGCACTGAAAATAATATCTAGTTAATTGCAAGCGCAGCTGCGAAATACTTGGTGCAAATCTACATGCATGCCACAACTGTTTTACTGTACAAGAATGAAAGACTGTAACTACAAAGGAGATTCTCTCTACAATTACGCGCTAGCAATAAACAAAATCTACCCTAATTACGCAAACTACAAGAAAAAATCAGAAGATTCCAGTGAGGTATCCTCGGCTAAGGATCGACATATGAAACGTCCCCTGGGCCGGCCGCGGTGGTCTAGCGGTTCTAGGCGCTCAGTCCGGAACCGCGCGACTGCTACGGTCGCAGGTTCGAATCCTGCCTGGGCATGGATGTGTGTGATGTCCTTAGGTTAGTTAGGTTTAAGTAGTTCTAAGTTCTAGGGGACTGATGACCACAGATGTTAAGTCCCATAGTGCTCAGAGCCATTTGAACCATTTTTTGAAACGTCCCCTTAAAACAATTATATAAGACTGCTTAAACTGACACACAATATTTTTAGCGCAACGGAATCTGACTTTCAATAATCCCTACAAAAGAATGGCCCTGACCTATACCTTTCACAAATCACTTACCTCACAAAAATCTTCGTTACTCGAACTACTGCAATTCAGCGAGCGCCACTACTGCCAGCTAAAGAAAAGATTCAAACTACGGAAGGCACTAACTACTGATGGGCATAGTTAGCAAATGAAAGATTTTAATAGAGAACAAACAATGTATTTACCTTAATAGTCACAATGTATATAGCAGTTCACGACATCCAGTCTTACAAATTTCAAAACTCCGCCATTTCTCTCCCCACATCCACCACTGCTGGCAGCTCACCTCCAACTACGCTACGCTACGCGCTGTGAACAGCCAACTGCCCAACACTGCAATGGCAAGTATTACAACAATGCCACCCAGCCACAGACTGCACACAGCACAGCCAGTGATTTTCATACAGAGCGCTACGTGGCGTTACCAATATAATAACCTAAACAGCCTACTTACAAGTGTAATTAGATGCATGTCAAACACTAACTTCACTTAATGAAGGTTTATTCAGCACTTTCACATATAAGAGCGCGGAGCAAACTGCCTCCAGCCTGAATACATACGTTATACAGGGTGTTACAAAAAGGTACGGCCAAACTTTCAGGAAACATTCCTCACACACAAATAAAGAAAAGATGTTATGTGGGCATGTGCCCGGAAACGCTTAATTTCCATGTTAGAGCTCATTTTAGTTTCCTCAGTATGTTCTGAACTTCTTCGATTCACCGCCAGTTGGCCCAATTGAAGGAAGGTAATGTTGACTTCGGTGCTTGTGTTGACATGCGACTCAGTGCTCTACAGTAGTAGCATCAAGCACATCAGTACGTAGCTCAACAGGTTAGTGTTCATCACGAACGTGGTTTTGCAGTCTGTGCAATGTTTGCAAATGCGGAGTTGGCAGAAGCCCATTTGATGTATGGGAAAGCACGGGGCATAGCCGTGGCGCGGTACGTTTGTATCGAGACAGATTTCCAGAACGAAGGTGTCCCGACAGGAAGACGTTTGAAGCAATTGATCGGCGTCTTAGGGAGCACGGAACATTCCAGCCTATGACTCGCGACTGGGGAAGACCTAGAACGACGAGGACACCTGCAATGGACGAGGCACTTCTTCGTGCAGTTGACGATAACCCTAATGTAACGTTGACCACGTCACTTTATGGAGAGTGCTACGGGAGAACCAGTTGTTTCCGTACCATGTACAGCGTGTGCAGGCATTATCAGCAGCTGATTGGCCTCCACGGGTATACTTCTGCGAATGGTTCATCGAACAATGTGTCAATCCGTATTTCAGTGTAAATGTTCTCTTTACGGACGAGGCTTCATTCCAGCGTGATCAAATTGTAAATATTCACAATCAACATGTATGGGCTGAAGAGAATCCGCACGCAATTGTGCAATCACGTCATCAACACAGATTTTCTGTGAACGTTTGGGCAGGTATTGTTGGTGATGTCTTGATTGGGTCCCATGTTCTTCCACCTACGCTCAATGGAGCACGTTACCATGATTTCATACTGGATACTCTACCTGTGGTGCCAGAACATGTGCCTTTACAAGTACGACACAACATGTGGTTCATGCACGATGGAGCTCCTGCACATTTCTGTCGAAGTGTTCGTACGCTTCTCAACAACAGATTCGGTGACCGATGGATTGGTAGAGGCGGACCAATTCCATGGCCTCCACGCTCTCCTGACCTCAACCCTCTTGGCTTTCATTTATGGGGGCATTTGAAAGCTCTTGTCTACGCAACCCCGGCACCAAATCTAGAGACTCTTCGTGCTCGTATTGTGGACGGCTGTGATACAATACGCCATTCTCCAGAGCTGCATCAGCGCATCAGGGATTCCATGCGGCTGAGTGTGGATGCATGTATCCTCGCTAACGGAGGACATTTTGAACATTTCCTGCAACAAAGTGTTGGTCACGATGGTACGTTCTGTTGCTGTGTGTTTCAATTCCATGATTAATGTGATTTGAAGAGAAGTAATAAAATGAGCTCTAACATGGAAAGTAAGCGTTTCCGGACACATGTCCACATAATATATTTTCTTTCTTTGTGTGTGAGGAATGTTTCCTGAAAGTTTGGCCGTACCTTTTTGTAACACCCTGTATACACAGCTACAGAACATTCCAGTACAATGATTCTTGATATTTTCTGGATACTTCTAGAATGTACTCGAACCGAAGATAGAAATTAAAATTTAACAGTGCAGGTGAGTTTTGAACTCACGACTCTCCTTACAACTGTCCAGTGTCGTAACTACTACACAACAGTGACTATGCTACTTAGTTTCTTCAGAGACAATATTTCCATAATTAAAAATTTGAAAGTAGACACGCCCAAAAAGTGAGCTTCAAACACAAAATGAACACTGATCGTTCGTTTTCATTCTTCTACTGTGGGGTCTGTTGATCATAACCTACGGTAAAAATGAGAGATGGAGCTTACACTGTTGTCTTAAATGCATATATGATTTCCGACTCCACTGGGAGAAGTGCTTGTCCTGATGAAGTAACAGAAATCAGAACTTGCACTGAAAAATTTAAGTGTTCATTTCTCCTACGTACTGTCTGCGAGACGAGAGGTAGACAACAAAACAAATCTACATCTACATTGATACTCCGCAAGCCACCCAACGGTGTGTGGCGGAGGGCACTTTACGTGCCACTGTCATTACCTCCCTTTCCTGTTCCAGTCGCGTATGGTTCGCGGGAAGAACGACTGTCTGAAAGCCTCCGTGCGCGCTCTAATCTCTCTAATTTTACATTCGTGATCTCCTCGGGAGGTATAAGTAGGGGGAAGCAATATATTCGATACCTCATCCAGAAACGCACCCTCTCGAAACCTGGCGAGCAAGCTACACCGCGATGCAGAGCGCCTCTCTTGCAGAGTCTGCCACTTGAGTTTATTAAACATCTCCGTAACGCTATCACGGTTACCAAATAACCCGGTGACAAAACGCGCCGCTCTTCTTTGGATCTTCTCTATCTCCTCCGTCAACCCGACCTGGTACGGATCCCACACTGATGAGCAATACTCAAGTATAGGTCGAACGAGTGTTTTGTAAGCCACCTCCTTTGTTGATGGACTACATTTTCTAAGCACTCTCCCAATGAATCTCAACCTGGTACCCGCCTTACCAACAATTAATTTTATATGATCATTCCACTTCAAATCGTTCCGTACGCACACTCCCAGATATTTTACAGAAGTAACTGCTACCAGTGTTTGTCCCGCTATCATATAATCATACAATAAAGGATCCTTCTTTCTATGTATTCGCAATACATTACATTTGTCTATGTTAAGGGTCAGTTGCCACTCCCTGCACCAAGTGCCTATCCGCTGCAGATCTTCCTGTATTTCGCTACAATTTTCTAATGCAGCAACTTCTCTGTATACTACAGCATCATCCGCGAAAAGCCGCATGGAACTTCCGACACTATCTACTAGGTCATTTATATATATTGTGAAAAGCAATGGTCCCATAACACTCCCCTGTGGCACGCCAGAGGTTACTTTAACGTCTGTAGACGTCTCTCCATTGATAACAACATGCTGTGTTCTGTTTGCTAAAAACTCTTCAATCCAGCCACACAGCTGGTCTGATATTCCGTAGGCTCTTACTTTGTTTATCAGGCGACAGTGCGGAACTGTATCGAACGCCTTCCGGAAGTCAAGAAAAATAGCATCTACCTGGGAGCCTGTATCTAATATTTTCTGGGTCTCATGAACAAATAAGGCGAGTTGGGTCTCACACGATCGCTGTTTCCGGAATCCATGTTGATTCCTACATAGTAGATTCTGGGTTTCCAGAAATGACATGATACGCGAGCAAAAAACATGTTCTAAAATTCTACAAGAGATCGACGTAAGAGATATAGGTCTATAGTTTTGCGCATCTGCTCGACGACCCTTCTTGAAGACTGGGACTATCTGTGCTCTTCTCCAATCATTTGGAACCCTCCGTTCCTCTAGAGACTTGCGGTACACGGCTGTTAGAAGGGGGGCAAGTTCTTTCGCGTACTCTGTGTAGAATCGAATTGGTATCCCGTCAGGTCCAGTGGACTTTCCTCTATTGAGTGATTCCAGTTGCTTTTCTATTCCTTGGACACTTATTTCGATGTCAGCCATTTTTTCGTTTGTGCGAGGATTTAGAGAAGGAACTGCAGTGCGGTCTTCCTCTGTGAAACAGCTTTGGAAAAAGGTGTTTAGTATTTCAGCTTTACGCGTGTCATCCTCTGTTTCAATGCCATCATCATCCCGTAGTGTCTGGATATGCTGTTTCAAGCCACTTACTGATTTAACGTAAGACCAGAACTTCCTAGGATTTTCTGTCAAGTCGGTATATAGAATTTTACTTTCGAATTCAATGAACGCTTCACGCATAGCCCTCCTTACGCTAACTTTGACATCGTTTAGCTTCTGTTTGTCTGAGAGGTTTTGGCTGCGTTTAAACTTGGAGTGGAGCTCTCTTTGCTTTCGCAGTAGTTTCCTAACTTTGTTGTTGTACCACGGTGGATTTTTCCCGTCCCTCACAGTTTTACTCGGCACGTACCTGTCTAAAACGCATTTTACGATTGCCTTGAACTTTTTCCATAAACACTCAACATTGTCAGTGTCGGAACAGAAATTTTCGTTTTGATCTGTTAGGTAGTCTGAAATCTGCCTTCTATTACTCTTGCTAAACAGATAAACCTTCCTCCCTTTTTTTATATTCCTATTAACTTCCATATTCAGGGATGCTGCAACGGCCTTATGATCACTGATTCCCTGTTCTGTACATACAGAGTCGAAAAGTTCGGGTCTGTTTGTTATCAGTAGGTCCAAGATGTTATCTCCACGAGTCGGTTCTCTGTTTAATTGCTCGAGGTAATTTTCGGATAGTGCACTCAGTATAATGTCACTCGATGCTCTGTCCCTACCACCCGTCCTAAACATCTGAGTGTCCCAGTCTATATCTGGTAAATTGAAATCTCCACCTAAGACTATAACATGCTGAGAAAATTTATGTGAAATGTATTCCAAATTTTCTCTCAGTTGTTCTGCCACTAATGCTGCTGAGTCGGGAGGTCGGTAAAAGAAGCCAATTATTAACCTAGTTCGGTTGTTTAGTGTAACCTCCACCCATAATAATTCACAGGAACTATCCACTTCTACTTCACTACAGGATAAACTACTACTAACAGCGACGAACACTCCACCACCGGTTGCATGCAATCTATCCTTTCTAAACACCGTCTGTACCTTTGTAAAAATTTCGGCAGAATTTAACTCTGGCTTAAGCCAGCTTTCTGTACCTATAACGATTTCAGCTTCGGTGCTTTCTATCAGCGCTTGAAGTTCCGGTACTTTGCCAACGCAGCTTCGACAGTTGACAATTACAATACCGATTGCTGCTTGGTCCCCGCGTGTCCTGACTTTGCCCCGCACCCGTTGAGGCTGTTGCCCTTTCTGTACTTGCCCAAGGCCATCTAACCTAAAAAACCGCCCAGCCCACGCCACACAACCCCTGCTACCCGTGTAGCCGCTTGTTGCGTGTAGTGGACTCCTGACCTATCCAGCGGAACCTGAAACCCCACCACCCTATGGCGCAAGTCGAGGAATCTGCAGCCCACACGGTCGCAGAACCGTCTCAGCCTCTGATTCAGACCCTCCACTCGGCTCTGTACCAAATGTCCGCAGTCAGTCCTGTCGACGATGCTGCAGATGGTGAGCTCTGCTTTCATCCCGCTAGCGAGACTGGCAGTCTTCACCAAATCAGATAGCCGCCGGAAGCCAGAGAGGATTTCCTCCGATCCATAGCGACACACATCATTGGTGCCGACATGAGCGACCACCTGCAGATGGGTGCACCCTGTACCCTTCATGGCATCCGGAAGGACCCTTTCCACATCTGGAATGACTCCCCCCGGTATGCACACGGAGTGCACATTGGTTTTCTTCCCCTCTCTTGCTGCCATTTCCCTAAGGGGCCCCATTACGCGCCTGACGTTGGAGCTCCCAACTACCAGTAAGCCCACCCTCTGCGACTGCCCTGATCTTGCAGACTGAGGGGCAACCTCTGGAACAGGACAAGCAGCCATGTCAGGCCGAAGATCAGTATCAGCCTGAGACAGAGCCTGAAACCGGTTCGTCAGACAAACTGGAGAGGCTTTCCGTTCAGCCCTCCGGAATGTCTTTCGCCCCCTGCCACACCTTGAAACGACCTCCCACTCTGCCACAGGTGAGGGATCAGCCTCAATGCGGGCAGTATCCCGGGCAACCACAGTCGTAGTCCGATCAGGGGATGCGTGGGACGAGCTGGCCGTCCCCGACAAACCCCCATCCGGACCCCCACAGTGATGCCCATTGGCAACAGCCTCAAGCTGTGTGACCGAAGCCAACACTGCCTGAAGCTGGGAGCGAAGGGATGCCAACTCAGCCTGCATCCGAACACAGCAGTTGCAGTCCCTATCCATGCTAAAAACTGTTTTGCAAAGAACGTCTGAACTAATCTACAGAGAGTGCAAAATAATCGACAAAATTTAAACGGTTATTAAAATACAAGATTGCCTAGTAAATGCAGTAATGCTGCTACTTGCGCACTGCTGACACTGCTCGGCGGCGGAAGGAGACTACGCGAATTTACACTATTCAGGTACTAAAACGCGATGCTACAACTCTCAAATACTATAATACGCCCGAAATTTATGAATTAAACAATGCAAGTACCAAAAACATGCAAAGAAATTAAGAATTAAACTATGTAACAAATGAGTGAGCTAGGAGTATACGACTTGCTGCTGCAGCTGCTTATCCAACGGCGGCAGGGAGCACACTGACTGCGACCAACCGACACTGGCCGTTCAAAACAAAACAGTAGACAAACGACTACGCGAATTTACACTATTCAGGTACTAAAACGCGATGCTACAACTCTCAAATACTATAATACGCCCGAAATTTATGAATTAAACAATGCAAGTACCAAAAACACGCAAAGAAATTAAGAATTAAACTATGTAACAAATGAGTGAGCTAGGAGTATACGACTTGCTGCTGCAGCTGCTTATCCAACGGCGGCAGGGAGCACAAATATTAAGTAATACAGAACAAGACAGCTTAAAAATTTCTATATCTCCCATTATAACAATGATTCAATGCAGGAACAAATCTATGACAGTACTGAATGTACTATGCAAGTTATTACCTACTGAATGTACGATGCAAGTTATTACCTACTCCTGAGCATGGCCAGTTTTGTATGGATTGCAGTGCAGGACGTTTCATAGAGTTTGAAGCACCCTGAACAATGGCCCCGTGCTCTGTGTTTGCACAGCACCTTTCACACTTCCTGCAGGTCTGTGGCCATATTTTCTCCTAACGTAGGATCAATAGGTCTCCCCCCTCTGCCGCATTACAATTCAAAAGAACTTGTTTTATCCGATTTGGCAATCCTTTTCTCCAGACCCTTGACAGATATTGGACTAACAAGTCGGTTTCATACCCCTGAATATCAGGACCTTATGCCAGCTGTTTCTCTACCGCTCCACTCTCGAACGGTGCGAGGGAAAAACGAGCGCTTAAATTTTTATGTGCGAGTCATGATTTGTCTTATTTTATCGTGATGATCATTTCTCGCTATGTAAGTGTGTGCCAACAGAATGATTTCGCAATATAAGGAGAAAACTGGTGATTGAAATTTCGTGAGAAGATCCCGCCGCAACGAAAAATGCCTTCCTTTTAATGATTGCCACTCCAATTCACGTATCATGTCTGTGGCACTGTCTCCCCTCTTTCGCGATAATACAAAAACGAGCTCCCCTCCTTTGTAATTTTTCCATGTCGGTCCCACCTGATGCGGTTCCCACACCGCACAGCAATACTCCAGGACAGGGCGGGCAAGCGTGGTGTAAGCAGTCTCTTTAGTAGACCTGTTGCACCTTCAAAGTGTTCTGCCAATGAATCGCAGTCTTTGGCTTGCTCTACCGACAACATTATCTATGTCATTGTTCCAATTTAGGCTATTTGTGATTGTAATCTCTAAGTATTTAGTTGAATTTACAGCCTTCAGATTTGTGTGACTTATTGCGTAGTCGAAATTTAAGTGGATTTCTTTCAGTGCTCATGTGAATAACTTCACACATTTCTTCTTTCAGGGTCAATTGCCACTTTTCGCACCATACAGATATCTTATCTAAATCATTTTGCAATTCGTTTTGTTCATCTGATGACTTTACAAGACGGTAAATGACAGAATCACCTAAAAACAATCGAATAACGGTACTCAGATTGTCTCCTACGTCGTTAATATAGAAAAGAAACAATAGAGGGCCTGGCTATAACACTTCCTTGGGGAACGCCGGATATTACTTCCCTTTTACTCCATGACTTTCCGTCTATTATGAACTGTGGCCTTTCTGACAGGAAATCAGGAATCCAGTCGCACAACTGAGGCGATATTCCATAGGCACGCAGTTTGGTTAGCAGACACTTGTTTAGCAGCAGCAAGGGTTCCTGCGTTGAGACTGTCATGCTGAACGTCCCAGGAGGAAACTCAGGAGCAGCCGTGTACCCGGCGTCTATTATTCTACATATTCGGCTGCTTAGAGGGGCATCTAGTGGTAGAATTTTCGTATTTTTTTTTTTCCATACGGTTTTCCGCTTCTTCGATAATATTCCGTTCAAACTTGACGCCGTTCTGAGCTCTGAGCGATCAATTATTTTGATTCTTTTTTTTATTCTGTTTTATTTTATTTTACAGCTTTTTGAAACCGAAACTTTAATTATAATCACCTTGTACAATCACCTGAATCAGTGAACACCTATGTACTTCCAAGCTCATTTATGAAGCTAAGGCAGACAATTTTTCATACATTATTCTGTGTTTTATACCCCTTCTGATGATACCTTAAAATTCAGGAACTGGATCCAAGAACCACGTTACATACATTATTTCCTACCGGTAAATATACGAGGTTTGATTGGAAAGTTTTAAGAATGGGCTTTTAATTGTACAATGGTGGTACTTAAATGCTACTCTGATGCATCTCCTTGAAAATAGTCCCCTTCTGACTGAACTCACCGGCTCAAACGTTGTTTCCACTTTTGGAAACATTCCTGGAAATTTTTTTCCTGAAGTGTGTTAAGGACGCTCTCCGTATTTGTATGAATGTCTTCAGTCGAGTCAAATCGCTTCCCTTTCAGTGAAAATTTCATTTTAGGAATCAGGTAGAGGTCCACAGGGCCCAATTCAGGGGAATATGGCGGTTTTGGAAGCACAGGAATTTTGAATTTGGTCAAAAATTCAACGATGGATAAGGCACGGTGAGCTGCAGCACTTACGTGGTGTAGCACCCAACTCAGATCTTCAGTTAAAATTGATTGAACTGCATAGAAATTTAAATTACTTTCATCAGCCATCTCCCTAACTGTAATTGGCATGCTCAGGGGATAGCTCCATGACGTAGCAAAATCGGCGCAGAAATTGGTGCCACGTATCTCCATTGGTGGAACAGTAGTGCTTCGGCAATACAGTGGAATTTTCCACCGGTATTCGAGCTGCTGATTGGCACGTTTAACCACGGCCACTGTGGTGGGGGCGGGAATGTTCTGTGTTCCGCTTGTACAGGTGCTCTTGGTAGTGTGGAGTCTCGCCTTTTGGTCGGAGTAGGTTACAAGACTGAGCTCTCGCTGCTCTGGACAGGCTGCCTTCCGTTGGCTGTCGAATATAATATCTTGTAACTGTTTGACGAAGTTGCTGAAGCTTCGACTTCAACGTAACTTTCCAAGTACAGTTGGCAATTGAGCGTTCTGTGTACAAGTGGCCTATGTTGTCGGTCTTGAGCAGTTTCGGCTAAAGGTGACTGTATCGGAGTTACTGTGGGACTATGCTTGTTAAAATCAATAACTGTACCGTCAGTGATTGTGTGGCCAGCCTTCTACGTCTCCCTCAGAGGCGCATTTGTATTACTAGGAAGTCTTTAGCCTGGAAAAACCAGATCAGGATAATCTGTTTCGGTCTATACTCGCGACATTATCATCACTACGACGGGACGTCGAATCAACCAGCCATCGCCTCCGGTATGCCTGATCGTGTCCTTGCAGGTAAGAAGACATCTTGGTAATGCTTGTTCGCAGCACCGGCAGATTAGGGAATTTTTCTGTGTGATAATCAGAGCTCAGCAGAGCGCGCCTGTTCCCGTGTTTTCTAACGTGGTTCTGTCTTGGGTGTTCATTGTCTGAGTTCTCACTACTGTAGCAGCAATTAATGTTTGGTTGGTTGGGTGTTTCTCTTAAGATTTGAGTTGCAAGGAATTGGTTCCACATACCGCTTGGTCATAAATGTCACAAGCTAGTTTATGGACAACCTCGCTTTCACAGCATTGATTTCAGTATCCAGTTTGACGTATTGTAAATGTTTCATGTGTTGTGTTTATTATTTTGAGTTTAACCGTAGTAAATCAAATTGTTATTTTGGACAGAGCTTTCATTCTGTAGATCGGTAGAACAACCATTCCATTTCTCACCACGTTAATGAAACTTTCCTTTATCTATTTAATTTCTATCAAATTAAATTATTGCAGGTGACAAACTCTTTTCTACTCCACTTGCACGGTCGATTACAGTCAGTTCGCGTTTCTTCTTAATCCATGTGCAACAGCAAAAGTCGGAGTTAGAAAAGGGGGGGCTTAGAGTATCATTTCCATATGAAGATTCTAGACGAATTTAGTGTTCAATACACTGATAGCCCCGGCACCTCGCAATTTCATAAGAATCTATTTTTGGTAACGTTTTCACTAGCCATAATTTATTTTCTAGTTTTAGTCAAGCACGTTTCGTCACTGCAACTCCATTCCCAAGTACTACTGTATAGCCATAAACAATTTTGTGTACAACGTACGTTTGTAAAGCGTCACCTAATTTTTCTTCGAATGTCCGCTCTCGCAATTTCGCCTTACTTGTGGCGAGTGCCACAAGAGTTTCCTGAGAATTTTCGTAATTATCTCGCACCAACTAAACAATCGTGTGACGAAACGTGACTTTCTACGCTGGATGTTCTCTCTCTCTCTCTCTCTCTCTCTCTCTCTCTCTCTCTCTCTCCCTCCTCTTTGTTAATCCTATGTATGACAGACTGAAGAAGAAAGATGAGTTACATTTCCTTAAGATTCCTCCTGTGATATCATCCAGGCATCCGCTTTTCTTACAAATAACTTCATGTTACCATTCCACCATTCCATTTTCGGTCAATCCACAATATTTTATTGATTTTACTTTTCCCAGTGAGTTTTTACCTCTCCAGTGAGTTTTTACCTTTCCGGCGAGCTTTTGCCAACAA
This sequence comes from Schistocerca americana, assembly GCF_021461395.2. Classification (NCBI taxonomy): domain Eukaryota; kingdom Metazoa; phylum Arthropoda; class Insecta; order Orthoptera; family Acrididae; genus Schistocerca; species Schistocerca americana. The sequence continues at coordinate 319,010,648 of NC_060123.1, forward strand.
TGTAGTCGAAGAGTAATGCAGCTCTTTGCTTATTATCATCCTATATTTATTTATTGCTTATTTAGCTCGAGTAGATTATGACCTTAAGGCTCTGTCTTACATCTGACCAGAAACAACACATAACAAAGATGTTACAAAAACATTCACAGAAATAATAACAATAATAATGCTAATAGTAACTGACAATAATAATTATAATGAAAATAACTGACACTAATAGTAATAATGATGATGAGAATTGACACTAATAATAATGATGACATCCGAAGGAACATTGCGTTGTTCTTCTTGAGAATACTGGGACTGCAGTATTGTGTTTACCCGCCGAAACCAGGCAGCGAATTTCAATTACAATAACCTCCCCTGTACGGGAATCACATAATTTGTGTACTAGTACACGTTGTGACGCAGAAGCAATGACATGGAAGTTTGGGTGTAGCCGTGAGCGTGCACGGATGGCCAAAGCGGTTAGCGCGATTGCTTGGGTAAAGAGGGAAATCCGGATTCGAGTCACGGTCCGGCACAAACTTTCGTTCCCGTTATCTCCTTATATAGCTGGTGGTTGTTTGCATTCACAACAGCGAATACATGTACGACGGTAGTCACCACGGTGCTAGTTCTTTCGGACATGCATGCGTGACTAAGAGAACATTGCTTCGCTCTTCTTGACTACAAAGACGCTGCAATACCGTATGATATACAGGGCGGTCCATTGATCGTGACCGGGCCAAATATCTCACGAAATAAGGGTCAAACGCAAAAATTACAAAGAACGAAACTTGTCTAGTTTGAAGGGGGAAACCAGATGGCGCTATGGTTGGCCCGATAGATGGCGCTGCCATAGGTCAAATGGATATCAACTGAGTTTTTTTAAATAGGAACCCTTGTTTTTTATTACATATTCGTGTAGTACGTAAAGAAATATAAATGTTCCCACTTTCTTCGCTTTGTGATAAATGGCGCTGTAATAGTCACAAACATATGGCTTACAGTTTTAGACGAACAGTTGGTAACAGGTAGGTTTTCAAATTAAAATACAGAAGCTAGGTACGTTTTAACATTTTATTTCGGTTGTTCCAATGTTATACATGTACCATAGTGAACTTATCATTTCTAGGAACGCATGCTGTTACAGCGTGATTACCTGTACATACCGCATTAACGCAATAAGTGCTCAAAATGATGTCCGTCAATCTCAATACATTTGGCAATACGTGTAACGATATTCCTCTCAACAGCGAGTAGATCGCCTTCCTCAATGTTCGCACATGTGTTGACAATGCGCTGACGCATGTTGTCAGGCGTTGTCGGTCGATCACGATGGCAAATATCCTACTTTCCCCACAGAAAGAAATCCGGGGACATCAGATACGGTGAACGTGCGGGCCATGGTATGGTGCTTCGACGACTAATCCACCTGTCATGAAATATGCTATTCAATACCGCTTCAACCGCACGCGCGCTATTGTGTCGGACATCCATCATGTTGGAAGTACATCGCCATTCTGTCATGCAGTGAAACATCTTGTAGTAACATCGGTAGAACATTGCGTATGAAATCAGCATATATTGCACCATTTAGATTGCCATCGATAAAATGGGGGCCAATTAACCTTCCTCCCATAATGCCGCACTATACATTAACCCGCCAAGGTCGCTGATGTTCCACTTGTCGCAGCCATTGCGGATTTTCCGTTCCCCAATAGTGCATATTATGCTAGTTTACGTTACCACTGTTGGTGAATGACGCTTCGTAGCTAAATAGAACGCGTGCAACAAATCTGTCATCGTGTCGTAATTTCTCTTGTTCCCAGTGGAAGAACTGTCCACGACGTTCAAAGTCGTCGCCATGCAATTCCTAGTGCATAGAAACATGGAACGGGTGCAATCGATGTTGATGTAGCAATCTCAACACCGACGTTTTTGAGATTCCCGATTCTCGCGCAGTTCGTCTGCGACTGATGTGCGGGTTAGCCGCGATAGCAGCTAAAACACCTACTTGGGCATCATAATTTGTTGCAGGTCGTGGTTGATGTTTCACATGTGGCTGAACGCTTCCTGTTTCCTTAAATAACGTAACTATCAGGCGAACAGTACGGACCCTTGGATGATGTCCTTCAGGATACCGAGCAGCGTGCATAGATCACGCCCGTTGGGCATTTTGATCGCAATCGCTATATGATTCTTGAGTTTCTCCCGGCGTATTCGATAATCAAAATATCCACGGGTGTGCTGCCGGTCTATAGACCGGCAGCACACCCGTGGATATTTTGACTGACAATAGCTATACATCAACACGATATCGACCTTTTCCGCAATTGGTCAATGGTCCATTTTAACACGGGTAATGTATCACGAAGCAAATACCGTCCGCACTGGCGGAATGTTACGTGATACCACGTACTTATACGTTTGTGACTATTACAGCGCCATCTATCACAAAATGAAAAAAGTGGTCCAACTAAAACATTCATGTTTCTTTACGTACTACACAAATACGTAATAAAAAATGGGGGTTCGTATTTTTTAAAAAGGCAGTTGATATCCGTTTGACCTATCGCAGCGCCGTCTAGCGGGCCAACCATAGCGCCATCTGGTTTGCCCCTTCAAGCTAGACGAGTTTCGTTCTTTGTAGTTGTTTCGTTTGGTGCTTTATTTCGTGAGATATTTGGCTCGGTCACTATCAATGGACCACCCGGTATAGTAGTCTAGCACGTATGAATACACATTTAGTATTATAGAAGCGGAAGGGATAAAGAAAGAGGACAGCATTTAAATGACAGCTGCAGCGGCTGATAGGAAAAAATCTGTGCTGATATACAGAACTCCGCGAATGGGAGGGAGGACTGATGGGAGTGAGCTGCAGCCTAGTATAGGGGAGAGACGCTGCTGTGGTGGAAGGCTGGTCTTTAACTACCTTTTGAAGTTTGGAAGGAATTTAATTTCCCTGATCTTTGAAGAAGGTTGTTTCGAAATCGGGTTTCTGATACTGAAAATTATTTAGAGAACGTGGCATTGTTATGTGATGATACAGAGAGGATTTTATTATTTGACAAGTATTTCTGCTGTGCTGTTCAGGATACAGTGCAATGTAAGAGCGAGAGCAATTATTGAGAAGACGATGTATCAAAATTACAGTGTGATAGGCTCTACGCTAATCGGCATGTAGCCGTGTTCATGGGCACTAGTGGTATGGTGGAATGAGCGTACGTCACAAATGAATCGCACAGAAGCAGTCATCGGTAGTTCTAGCCTCCTTACGAAAGTTCTTGGAGAATGCCATCACTGCAGTCGAGTAGCGGGAGTATTAGTGGCTCCCCGAACTTCTTTTGAAGACTGATAGGTGACACATACTTATATTTCTGTAATGAATGAAGTAACGCTGACACCTTCCAATAGACTGCAGCTTTGTCCTGAGGCCCAGCGTAAGTGAGGTCCAGAATTAGCCCCAAGTTTCTTGGAGAAGACGGAAGGATTATTTCTGTGCCGTTTAGGACTGAGGGTGGGCTAACAAGTCTTTTGTGAGCGACTAACATAGCTTGCTTTTTTTTTAGATGTGTAAAGTTTCAAATCTATGGTCTGCGCCCACTCAGATAACGCAAGTAAATCAGCGTTCCATTCTTGACACTGTGCACAAGTTTGTTGGACTTGCAGTTAGATGTGACTGAGGGTCGTCAGCGCATTGCTGGGAGAGAATTGTTGACAAATCATTAACATATAATGAGAAATGTAATAAGCGAAGTACTGACCGTGGTGGGACTCCCGATATTGCATCCCCTCCACTATGTCCTTTTAGTTCTGATCTCTACATAATATACGTTGCGTTTAATTATGTTCAGGATCAACTGCCATTCCCTGCAGCAATCATCGATCCTTTACAGACCTTCTTGCATCTCTGTACAGTCTTCGGGCGTTACCATCTTCTTGTAGACAGACTAACCGCCTGCAAAAAGCCTAATACAGCTTCCGATACAATCCAGTATACCATTTATGTATATTTTAAGCAATAATGACCTGATAAGACTCCCTTGGGGTACTCCTGAACCTTTACAATTGTCTACTTCGTCGTGTTGAGAATAACGTATTGATTTATGTCTCTCAGAAAGTCCTGAATCCTGTTGCAAACCTGATACTCGGCAAGCCCGTACTTTGCTCACAAAATGACATTGCGATCTCTGTCGAAGGCCTTCTGGAAGTCAAAGAACATAGATCAAGCTGGGCGCCTTTGTCTACAGTCGTCTGGATTTCATGGCAAACAGAGCGACCTATGATAAGCAGGATCTCTTCGCAGAATTCACGTTGGTCTCTGCAGAGATTTATATCCAGCACAGAGGTCATAATTAGTGGGTATAGAGCAAGTTCCACGATTCTACAACATTTTGGCGCCAGTGTCGAAGGCTTATAATCATGTTTATATGCATTAGTACTACGACCTTTCCTGAAAACGTTAATGAATTAATGATCTGTTTGCAAATCACTTTGTTTTAGTTGCAGCTCCGATCCGCATTAGTTGCAGCTCCGATGCGCATTGGACAAAAACAATAACCAAACTTCTGTCTGATGATGGCGTATTAATAACGAAATCATTCGAAATTCATAGCAGTATTTACTTCAAGCGTTAAGTAAACAGTGTCAGCATCGACGTGAACATTAGCGATCCCCTGGTAAGAAACTGCGTAATGATAAGCAGGGTTTCTGCGAAGCGCATGCAGGCCTTTGGGCTGAAGACCACATTGCAGCCGCGTGCAGCTGGCAAGAAGTGCGGCTGAAGTGAACGTGGGCAATATTTCACTGTCGAAGATATGTTTTTGGGCTGGTGCCGGCACCCTTGCAAAGTCGCTTGGCTTAAGCCGCACATAAATCACCCGGTTTTAGAGGCGGGCCACGTCCGTCTGTTTATGACAAACATCGGCATAAATTCGAGCCCGCGTGGCCACCAACTAGCCCGACCAGTAGCCTTGGGGGCTCACGAACACGTTACCTCGTGGAGGAGGGGCTCGGGGAGCGAAAGCCAGCAGTGACAGGACGGACGCAAGAGCTGGGCTTAACGCTATGTGGCTGACAACGTGATTAGACGTGTAACGCAAGCTCCTATGGGCGAAGGGTAGGAAGGAAATCGGTCGTGTACTTTTCAGAACTATAGCAACCAGAGACCTGGCGGGCGCCAAGGGGGGGGGGGGGGGGGGTGGAATGAGGAGATGATATTAACTGCTTAGAATGTTCAGAACTGACAAATATTTCAACTTTTCTTTTTATTTACTTTGTTTGTTTTCTTTTTTTTTTTTCTAAAAGAGCGCCGACAGTTTGCTGGATGCCCGACGTCCCTTCAGTAACCCAGATGCCGGAAACAAGGACCCGTACCGGCAGTATCGAAAATGGTTCAAATGGCTCTGAGCACTGTGGGACTTAACTTCTGAGGTCATCACTCCCCTAGAACTTAGAACTACTTCAACCTAACTAACCTGAGGACATCACACACATCCATGCCCGAGGCACGATTCGAAACTGCGACCGTTGCAACAGCACGGTTCCAGACTGAAGCGGCTGAAACCGCGCGGCCACAGCGGCCGTCGGCAATATCGGCTAGACATAGGTAGCGGCGGTGGTTCGCACCCAATCGTCTGTCGAAAGAGTAAAAAGCATGGGAAACGGGACACACTCGTTCTGTAGTAGGGAAATGAATAAGTGACTAGAGAGACGCGGTATTTACTGGTATTAACGAAAACATGGAAGGGAGGACCCACCAATGTAATTTTTCTTTCCACACAACCTGTTTATTTAACAATATATAATCATAAATTTGTTTTCTTTACAAATAAACAAATTTGTGAAATGAATAAGCTTTTACAAGAAAATCAAAACAAGAACAACATGATAATAATTGCAAATGCCCACCTGCACCCCGCCCGTTATCGGGTGAAATAGCGGAGTTTATTTCCGTGCTGAACTCAGTTTCTCTGATTAAATGCCCTTCTGCAACACATGAAAGCATATAAGTAATATTGATGACAAGAGTGTATCAATTACTCAAAAAGATGACGTAACTGTTTTTCATTTAGAAACTGTACGTCGGGAGGTTCCGGGTTAAGATGTGCACCTATGCTTAAAGGTTAAACAAATCAGGAAACACTTATGACAATGATAAAGTTTGCTAGAAAGCGGTCCACCTTTCCATTTCAATCAGCACCCAAGGTGCGACTGGATCCCAACCAACGCTGGTGACAGTTGACTGTTAATATGTAAAAAGTTAAATTGCTTCTTAGTTATGAAGGCCGCTCTGAAGCAACATTTTAAAACAATACGTATGAGCAATTATTACAAGAGAACACACGGGGGACTCATAAGATCCAGTTAAAAATATACCAATAATGACCCGGTCTTTCACAGACAGAAAGGCAGAGCTTAGCACAACAGGTGACTCAGATTAACTCTAATAGAAATGCAATCAAGGAATTGAACTGTTTAATATCTAAATCTAACCACAATGCCCCTGTTTATTTAACGGCAACCTGTGCCTTGGTACAATTGTTTCGACTGTACTTCCGATCAGGAGGTGATTCATTGAAACATTAATGATCACGTATAAACTAGAAAGGAAGTGCAGTATAATATCAGAAAAAACTTTCAAACGACAACTAGTGTCCAGTACAATACTACGGTCTATATTCACGACCATAGAGCCGACCGAGTAAAACTCTAAGGGTCGGGTACAAACCAGAAAGTAATTAGGAGTTCGGGTAGGCAATGACACCGATCACCACGAGGATTGCAGACTGTTACTCCCCTCTATCAGCAAGCAGCTCCATCGATCCACGGTGCGTCACGGCGGTTACCGAGTGGTGCCGATGACAGCCAGGTAGAAGAGGGCAGCAAGGACACGAGACGTCGTCCGACACAAATGTTGCCAACCAACCGACGGGATGTCGGCCTGCTGCTTGTAGTCGACGCTGACCCCGGTGAAATACTCCGCTATCTTTCCTCTGCGGAGGCCGTCCTTACGAAGCTTGTGAAAAAAAAGAGCCACAGAGCAAAGGCACTGAAACTTACTGACAGATTGAATTGAAAGTCTGTACCAGACCGAGACTCGAACTCAGGACTTTTGCCTTTCGCGGGGTTTCCCGGCTTAAGAGAGGTTCTATGACCTTTAGAAGGTATGAGAAGTTTTACTGCCGGAAGTAAGGCTGTGATGGCGGGTCATGACTCGTGGCTTCTTAGCTTAGTCGGATGGGGACTTACAAGCGAAAAACTTAGATCCCAAATTCAAATGTCGGTGGGCACTAAATTTTAATGTGCCGGGAAGTTTAATATCAGCATACACACAGCTGCGGAGTGAAAATTTCATCATAGAAACTAAATGTTACTTTGGCATTACCATAGCATTCCGTTATGCATTGCCATAAAACCACACCGGAAATGTATTAACGAAAATCTTCTTACAGTAATGTTTGAACATAACAAAACAATACACAGGATGTACACAAAACGAGCACTCAGCATCAAGTACGAATATAGGTAACGTTTCTCTACGTTACCAGTTAGCAATCCAAATTACTACACGTAACTAGCAAACAGTGGTCGCTCTAAATGACACCCAAAGTGACTCAAACTGCTGAACTGACAGTCAGTACCTTAGTTAGCTGTCGTTACCTATCAGTTACTCAATACGCCCTAATAACAAATTATGGCTGCTTTCACAGCGACTAGCAATAACTGAAACCTGGAATTAAGTTTAAAGCGAGGACCTAACCATTTCAGACCTAAATAGCGCGCTTTTATAGTAAGGTGCATCTTACGCTACTCAATCACCACCCAGTGAGAATCGTTCTTGGTGTAGGACTTCACAAAACAATCGTAAGGACCGCCACAGAGAAGTGGACAACAGCAACAACAAACACACGTCCACTGTTCCTCGAGTACTATACTGCATTACACTACACAATATCATACCAAACGAAACTACAATCAGACACGGTCCTCAAAAACATGTCCACACATCACGCCTCTAAGTAGACATTTAACAGACAGTGGTACCTCCAAAGTTTGGAAGGTAGGAGACGAGATACTGGCAGAAGTAAAGCTGTGAGTACTGGGCGTGAGTCGTGCTTCGGTAGCTCAGATGGTAGAGCACTTGCCCGCGAAAGGCAAAGGTCCCGAGTCCGAGTCTCGGTCGGGCACACAGTTTTAATCTCCAGGAAGTTTCATAATTTGTTGTTGTTTGTTTGCATACAGTATGGACCAGTTATTGTTATTATCAGTAACGTAACATGAAAAATAATAATTAATAAAGAAGAACAATAATATCAAACGTCCACAACCACCAATTGCCATTAACTGTAAAAGGGAAAATCACGTATGGGTCAAGTAGCGCGAGCCAATGGCCACTTCCGTAGTTTGACGTCGGAGAACAATGCATCCTCTGACGAAAGCGGTGACCATAACAGAATTTAAAGTTTTTTATTATCCTGAGTCCGTTTCAGATTTTCATAGGCAGTACTAGCCTGTTTAACATGGCCTTTCAGTTTTGGTTCCAGTTCTTTTCCTGATCGTTTTTCCTCCATGAAATTTGCATATTAAGGTAACAACAAACTTGACAGGTGCCACTACCTGGTTTTGTAAAGCCAATACTGAAAATCTGATACATTATTTTACAATAAATGCCAAGGCTAAGAGGTTCCTTGTTCCTGACATTGCGCTTGATAGGGACTGTACATCTTGCTAATGTATAGGTCGGCAGACAGATATGTCATATTGGGATTCTCTTTCCTGGTGTAGTGAACTGACTGCGTAGAAAATCTATTTACTCGTACATCATCTCACGCAAATTCTTGGTCCTCCTCGCTTCAGCACGAGTGGCTGGTATTGTCAAAGTTTCACCCTCCACTGCCGGTGGTGAACTGGAGCCGAGCTCGCGGCCGCAGACTATATGTACCTGGCGTGCCAATGTCCGAGGGCTTCTCCGCGGTCATTTCCGGTGCGGTTCTCCTCTTGCTACCTGCGACGGTCGTTCGCTGCAGTACGGGAAGCCAGGATCCGTTTGCCTTAAGGCTTTCCTCCTTTTTGTTGAAACTGTTCGCGTGTTTATTTCCACAGCTTCTCTGAACAAGTGCGTGTGATAGTGCTTCTCGACAGCCAAAACTTCCGTGTCGGCGATTTTTATTACGTAGTCGGTCTCATTCAGTGCGTGCTCTGCCACGGCCGATTTCTCCACCTGGCCCAACCTGCAATGTCGCTTATGCTCTTTGATCCTACCGACATTGCAAGTGGGTCTCTTTTCCCCTTTGCCGATCTAAGACACTCTTTGATCTTCCTTGTCGGTTTGAAAATGGTCTTTACGGCATGTTTGCCCAATATACCGCCGATTCTGTGCGTCACTCTGGGAATGTATGGCAGAAAGGCCGTACCCGACATTTCTTTTTCTGGTTCCTTACTTCCCCGAGTGTTTGGCTCTGTCACACTTCTAGTATAATTTGTGGAGTACCCATTGCTCCTCAGAACTGTTTCCGGGTGTTGCATTTCCCGTTTGAGATGCTGCGGCTCACATGTTCGTCCTGCTCTCGTTACGAGCGTACTAATCATGCTCTTCCTGGCTCGGGTGGTGGTTTGATAGTTTGTACAGGTATCGGTCCGTGTGTGTTGGTTTTCGATACATGCTGCGTCCCAGGCTCTCGCCGTCCCTCGTGACCAGCACGTCTAGAAATGGCAGTTTCTTTTCATTTTCTACTCCCATGGTAAATGTTATGTTGGCATGGAGGCTGTTCAAGTGTCTTAGGAAGTCACCGAGCTGTTCTTCACCATGGCTCCACACCACGAAAGTATTATCGACATACCTGTACCACATCTTAGGTTTGCAAGTCGCCAAGTCCAGTGCCTGTGCTTCGAATTGTTCCATGAAGAAGTTGGCCACCTTGGCCACCAGTGGACTAAGAGGACTACCCATGGCGACGCCTTCCAGCTGTTCTTGGAAATCGCCATTACACTTGAAATAGCTCGTGGTGAGACATGCATGGGAGAACTTTTTGATGTCTGGCGAGAAAATGGAACCGATGTGCTCCAGAGCGTCACTGAGTTGCACTTTCGTAAACAACGAAACAACATCAAAGCTGACCAGGATGTCGTATGGTGCAAGTTTCAGTTTATTCAGCTTCTGAGTCCTTTATGTACGTGTCGGTCTTCCCCACGTGCGGCTGGAGAAGAGAGGCCAAGTGTTTTGCCAGTTTATACGTCGGTGAGCCAGCAGCGCTAACGATCGGTCTCAATGGAACGTTGTTCTTATGGATCTTAGGTAATCCATACAGCCGAGGTGGTAGGGATTCTGTGTTGCGCAGGTTTCTTTGTATGTCCGCCGTACATTGGGCAAACATGGCGTAAAGACGATTTTCAAACCGACAAGGAAGATCAAAGAGTGTCTTAGATCGGCGAAGGGGAAAAGAGACCCACTTGCAATGTCGGTAGTACACCGTATACCATGCACATCCGGAAAAGTTTATGTCGGAATGACTGGACGATTAACACCAGGATCAAAGAGCATAAGCGACATTGCAGGTTGGGACAGGTGGAGATACCGACTGTGGCAGAACACACACTGAATGAGACCGACCACGTTATAAAAATCGCCGACACGGAAGTTCTGGCTGACGAGAAGCACTATCGCACGCACTTGTTCAGAGAAGCTGTGGAAATACAAAAACACGCGAACAGTTTCAACAAGAAAGAGGAAAGCCTTAAGGTAAACGGATCCTGGCATCCAGTACTGCAGCGAACGACCGTCGCAGGTAGCAAGAGGAGAACCGCACCGGAAATGACAGCGGAGAAGCCCTCGGACGTTGGCACGCCAGATACATATAGTCTGCGGCCACGAGCTCGGCTCCAGTTCACCACCGGCAATGGAGGGTGAAGCTTTGACAATACCAGCCACTCGTGCTGGCGAAACGTCAGAAAAATCATTAGATGAACGTCAGCCAAAGAACCTGAGACAGAAGCCAATATACAGTTTGTCAACAAGTGGCAACGAAATCCTTAACAATTTTGTGGTCATTTATGTTGAATTTGGGTACGCTTCTGCAATTTACGTTGTTCAGTGGGGAGGTCCGTTTTTCCAATCTGGGTTAACCTAATACAATGAAGGTTTAGTGAGTGATTGGGTTACTAGGAGATTATTTTATTTTTCTTCTCTGTGCATAGTGAATAGTTGAGAATGGATCCTGAATTGAAAGAAAGGTTGTGGAGGAGGTAGTCTGAAAAATGGAGATAGGGCAGGAAGACAAGGATGAGTCAGCAATTGGTAGTAGTGGAATATCTGTGGACAGCCCACTGGGTCATCCAACCGGTTACCCTGAGACACTGGTAAAACAAATTAGAAAGGAACTGAGTCTAGAGGATGGAGAATCGGATTCAATAACATTCAAGATGCTCCAAGGAATCAAAAAGCATATAGATGTCCAAAAGAAATGATGAACTCAATAAAGGAAAAGAAAAAATCAAGAATGAAAACAAAGAAATCAAGAAAATTATAGCGGTGATGTCCCAAGAAAAACCAAGAAAACTTAAGGAAAGGACTGCAGGAATTCCAGGAACGGATGAGAAGAACTCTTAAGGTGAGAGATGACAAGCTGCAGGTGAAGGTAGATCGATTCGAAGAAGAGATGAACGACATGAAAACAGAGATAGTAGGAAAAGCTGAGGAAGATGTCAACGGCATCAAAACTGAATTGTGAGGGAGAATACAGAAAACTGAATTACATCAACAGGTTAAAGACAGAGTACAAATACAACAGCAGTGCCAAGTTAATATTGATAAATTCGGAAATAGGCAAGTGAAATTGGAGGAGGCTGTGGAACATATAGTCACAAATGAGATCAAACAGTTGCGGGACGGAGTCCACCAGCTAGAAACTAGAACCGAAGAGATTGATAGGAAGGTAAATAGTTCCACCTTAACAGAGGGGGAGGTCAAGTTCGTTACGTTAGTGAACACTGATAATAGGTATACCCAGATCTACATGGGGCAAAAATAGAAACCCAAAGAGGCATTGCATCCAATGATATTTACTAAGTGGTTACAGGGAGTTTTCCCAGTACAGTTACGAGATGCAGATAAAATTCAGTTCACAATAGACAGAATGGAGGGTGAAGCTTTCACCTGTGGAGTTAGGAAGAAATAAGAAAATACCAGCTACAGACAATTTGAGGAAGAGTTTTTAAAGAAATATTGGTCCAAAAGTCACCAATGTGCAACACTTGAAGATTTACTGCATCGCAATTCCCTTAATATAGGGAGAGGTACCGTCAAACGTGGTGAGTTTAGACAGTTTTTGTGATTGTGATTGTAACTTTCTAATATATCGTTAGATTAAATTGATTGTTATGAAAGTGGTAGCGTATATGTGTAACGAATAAAATATCCCAGAACCAGAAAGAGTATGTGTAGGTATATTTATCTGAGACAGTTTAATAAAGTGTCCAAAGTCACCCCATGGATTGGGGTGATTTCGAACACATGTGTTCTTTAAATCTCTTTCCGAAGTTACAGTATATAGAGGGTGAATTCGGACAGTTACTGCCTTTTTTTCTAAATTCTACATACTTTTTATTTGATTTTGGTGACATTTTAAGTTAGCCCTTCGTTACGAATAAGTGATACAATGAATTTATATATATAATGAATTTCGTATATTACAGATTACTTTTTATTTTGGAAGAGACTAAATAAATTTTTTTACAGTTCTTAACTGAAATATTAGAAACAGACAGAAACAAGACAAAGAAAACTGAGAAAAGAGAAAGAGAAAGAAAACTGGCGTTCTACGGATCGGAGCATGGAATGTCAGATCCCTTAATCGGGCAGGTTGGTTAGAAAATTTAAAAAGGGAAATGGATAGGTTAAAGTTAGATATAGTGGGAATTAGTGAAGTTCGGTGGCAGGAAGAACAAGACTTTTGGTCAGGTGAATACAGGGTTATAAATACAAAATCAAATAGCGGTAATGCAGGAGTAGGTTTAATAATGAATAAAAAAATAGGAGTGCGGGTAAGCTACTACAAACAGCATAGTGAACGCATTATTGTGGCCAAGATAGACACGAAGACCATGCCTACTACAGTATTACAAGTTCATATGCCAACTGGCTCTGCAGATGATGAAGCAATTGATGTATGATGAAATAAAATAAATTATTCAGATAGTGGAGGGAGATGAAAATTTAATAGTCATGGGTGACTGGAATTCGAGAGTAGGAAAAGCGAGAGAAGGAAACATAGTAGGTGAAAATGGATTGGGGCTAAGAAATGAAAGAGGAAGCCGCCTGGTAGCTTAACTTAATCATAGGTAACACTTGGTTCAAGAATCATGAAAGACGGTTGTATACATGGAAGAACCGTGGAGATTCTAAAAGTTTTCAGGTAGATTATGTAATGGTAAGACAGAGATTTAGGAACCACATTTTAAGTTGTAAGACATTTCCAGGGGCACATGTGGACACTGACCACAATCTATTGGTTATTAACTGTAGATTAAAACTGAAGAAACTGCAAAAAGGTGGGAATTTAAGGAGATGGGACCTGAATAAACTGAAAGAACCAGATGTGGTACAGAGTTTCAGGGAGAGCACAAGGGAACAATTGACAGGCATGGGGCAAAGAAATACAGCAGAAGAAGAATGGGTAACTTTGAGGAATGAAATAGTGAAGGCAGCAGAGGATCAAGTAGGTAAAAAGACGAGGGCTAGTAGAAATCCTTGGGTAACAGAAGAGATACTGAATTTACTTGATGAAAGGAGAAAATACAAAAAAGCAGTAAGTGAAGCAGGCAAAAAGGAATACAAACGTCTCAAAAATGAGATCGACAGGAAGTGCAAAATGTCTAAGCAGGGATGGCTAGAGGAGAAATGTAACGATGTACAGGCTTATCTCACGAGGGGTAAGATAGATACTGCCTACAGGAAAATTAAAGAGACCTTTGGAGAAAAGAGAACATCTTGCATGAATATCAAGAGCTCAGATGGAAACCCAGTTCTAAGCAAAGAAGGGAACGCAGAAAGGTGGAAGGAGTATATAGAGGGTCTATACAGGGGCAATGTTCTTGAGGACAAAATTTTGGAAATGGAAGAGGAGGTAGATGAAGATGAAATGGGAGATATGACACTGCTTGAAGAGTTTGGCAGAGCACTGAAAGACCTAATTCGAAACAAGGCCCCAGGAATAGACAACATTCCATTAGAACTACTGACAGCCTTGGGAGAGCCAAGCCTAACAAAACTCTACCATCTGGTGAGCAAGATGTATGAGACAGGCGAAATTTCCTCAGACTTCAGGAAGACTGTAGTAATTCCAATCCCAAAGAAAGCAGGTGTTGACAGATGTGAAAATTACCGAACTATGAGTTTAATAAGTCATAGCTGCAAAATAATAACACGAATTCTTTAAAGACTAATGGAAAAACCGGTAGAAGCTGGCCTCGGTGAAGATCAGTTTGTATTCCATAGAAATGTTGGAACACGTGAGGCTATACTGACCCTACGACCTATCTTAGAAGAAAGATTAACGAAAGGCAAACCTATGTTTCTAGCATTTGTAGACTTAGAGAAAGCTTTTGACAATAATGACTGGAATACTCTCTTTCAAATTCTGAAGGTGGCAGGGGTAAAATACAGGGAGCGAAACGCTATTTACAATTTGTACAGAAGCCAGGCGGCAGTTATAAGAGTCGAGGGGCATGAAAGGGAAGCAGTGGTTGGGAATGGAGTGAGACAGGGTTGTAGCCTCTCCCCGATGCTATTAAATCCGTATATTGAGCAAGCAGAGAAGGAAACAAAAGAAAAGTTCGAAGTAGGTATTAAAATCGATGGAGAAGAAATAAAAACTTTGAGGTTCGCCGATGACATTGTAATTCTGTCAGAGACAGCAAATTACTTGGAAGAGCTGTTGAACGGAATGGACAGTGTCTTGAAAGGAGGGTATAAGATGAACATCAACAAAGGCAAAATGAGGCTAATGGAATGTAGTCGAATTAAATCGGGTGATGCTGAGGGAATTAGATTAGGAAATGAGACCCTTAATGTAGTAAAGGAGTTTTGCTATATGGGGAGCAAAATAACTGGTGATGGTCGAAGTAGAGAGGATATAAAATGTAGACTGGCAATGGCAAGGAAAGCGTTTCTGAAGAAGAGAAATTTGTTAACATCGAGTATAGATTTAAGTGTCAGGAAGTCGTTTCTGAAAGTATTTGTCTGGAGTGTAGCCATGTATGGAAGTGAATAGTTTAGACAAGAAGAGAATAGAAGCTTTCGAAATGTGGTGCTACAGAAGAATGCTGAAGATTAGATGGGTAGATCATATAACTAATGAGGAGGTATTGAATAGGATTGGGGAGAAGAGGAGCTTGTGGCACAACTGAACTAGAAGAAGGGATCGATTGTTAGGACATGTTCTGAGGCTTTAAGGGATCACCAATTTGGTACTGGAGGGCAGCGTGGAGGGTAAAAATCGTAGAGGGAGACCAACCAGATTCAGAAGGATGGACTGCAGTAGGTACTGAGAGATGAAGAAGCTTGCACAGGATAGCGTAGCGTAAAGAGCTGCATCAAACCAGTCTCAGGACTGAAGACCACAACAACAACAACAGAAAAAAACAAAGTAATTTAACTAAAAGGTCTTAATAATTTTTCTCACTCATCATTCTAAATTAAGTTCAAAACACTTTAAATAAACGATTGTCTTCGAGTCTAAAGCTCATCTTCTCGAAAAATGAAAATTCCTCTCTTCTTAACTGGTGTGGGAAGGATTCTCGAAATTTGCAATTTTTGTATTGTGTCTTCATCGGGGACATTAGGAAACACAAATATGTTTATATTGTTCTCGTGTGGGCGCAAGAATTTCACACTTACTTCGGTAGCACCAACATTTGTGGCCTCTCCAACATACTGCCTTGTTTGCTCCTTGTTTCCACGTTTATATTTGTACTCTTCATCAAGAAAAGCCTCTTCTTTCAGAGTAAAACTTCATAGGATGATGTGTTGTTTTCACTTTCACTATTGCTAGAAGCTCTGTCACTTGTTTCAGCACTGTTTTCATTCCGTGAAAATCTCGGCCAGTGATTGATTTTCGAGGTTGAACGTCTAGTTTGTGGCGGCGGCGGAAGCTACCAAGGTTATCTGGAGGACAACGAATTTCTTTGAGCATTTCTTCAAAAGTGAAAGACCATGCGTCTGAGTTGCTTTGCTGGCTCTCCTCATTATCTGGCAATTTTCGTAAGACATGATCTGGATCAAAATGGATTAGGTCCGTGGCGCGAAATCCGCCGTTTATGTTTACCTTGGAGTTTGCTGAAATCTTAGTCAGTGTCTGCTTCAGAAGAGATAGGAAGGCATCCTTGGAAATGGTCCCACTAGTGTGTTTCTTGCAATCAGTTAATACAGCTCGCCACGCTGCTTTCATTGGCCTGAGGAAGCTTACATCGAGCGATTGGAGGAGGTGCGTGCCATTGGGGGGAAGGAGAATGAATGAAATGTTGTTCCGCTCAAACTCTTCAATAACACGTAAAGACACGTGACTGGATAAGTTGTCTCCAATCATGACTGTTGGCCCGTTTTGCCTCTTCAAATATGGCAAAGCGATTGTAATGAACCGGTCTGCATATACTGGCAGGTCAAAACAACCTCTTTTGTTCCTATTGAAACGGGTTCCTTGTGGTCCACCTTCTTGCCACGTGTCCCACAAATGCTCTGATTTGTAAAGGACGTACGGAGGAAGCAGTTTACCATCAGCACTAGCTGGCATCATTATTGAGATACTAGATTTTGATGAGTCGATAACTTTTTCAGCATGATTACTTCCTCGTTTCGTAATTATCTGGCGCTTGCCAGGATCATCTGACATGTTGGTTCCATCATAGTTGATCATGTTGCTATATGGAAAATTTTCCAGCTTTGCCTTGACATTGGTGAAAAACATCTTAACAGTCTCTTTGTTCCCTTCTGCACGAGCTCGTTTAATATTTTCGCTTAAGTGAATGGAAAGATCCTCTGACTGTCGTTTGAAGAATAAATACACCCATTCTTCTCCCAGAAAATTATTACAAAATTTCTTCTCTTTTCGGCCAGATTTATCAAGGTAGCGTTTAACTAAAAACCTAGTATCCAATTTAGTGAATGAAAATCCTCAATGTGCAGCCCTCAAGATACCTTGCTTCAACATTTCTTCTTCTTCTCTTTATTTAACACTGGCTGTCCTCCCATTTTTTTATGTGCTTCCTGCACTTTATTTTTTAGGGTTGATTTAGATATACCATACAAATCACATGCTTTTCTGTACGATAATTAACCACTCTCAATATCACGAACAGCTTTATCTAAAAGTTCCGGATCATAATTACTCCGTAATGTAGCACCTCTCATGCTCTTATACGTTCTTGGCATTGTCCGAAATCACCCCACACAGTACACAGTTTTATAGACACCGTCGTTATTTTATAACCTTGCACGAGAAACTCGACAAATTTGTACAGAAATTATCTCAATGCTGTTAGCTACTGAGCGCGTAGACAATTACGGTTACAATAACTTCCCGCTCGGCGCAACAATAGAATTTTCCACTTTACGATAATGCATGGATTTTTAACACTGAGACTGTTTGTCAATTATTCACCTTCGGTCTGTCCAGCTATCTGCCTCCCACTAGCTGGATCTCTCGGACCACCACATATTTTCCCAGAACAGAGACCTACCAACATGTCTCCTTCCTCCTGAGACTCTCCACAGCCGTGGCACACTGCCCTAAGAAGGTGCTGCCTCGCCCATCCACTCTAGCCGGAATGCTAAAACAGAACGAATTCAACGAGTTCAGTTAATGAATACATTGGAGAACGCAAGGAATACTCGAGAGCTTTTGTCTTCAGTACTGTGTTATGAATAGTAGGAAGTGTGGTGTCACCGCCAGACACCACACTTGCTAGGTGGTAGCCTTTAAATCGGCCGCGGTCCGTTAGTATACGTCAGACCCGCGTGTCGCTACTATCAGTGATTGCAGACCGAGCGCCGCCACACGGCAGGTCTAGAGAGACTTCCTAGCACTCCCCCCAGATGTACAACCGACTTTGCTAGCGATGGTTCACTGACAAAATACGCTCTCATTTGTCGAGACGATAGTTAGCATAGCATTCAGCTACGTCATTTGCTACGACCTAGCAAGGCGCCATTATCAGTTGCTATTGATATTGTAAAGAATGTACAGACAAGAGCTACGTTCAACATTAATGGATTAAAGTTAAGTATTCCACCAGTTACCTCCTTTTTTTCTGAAGTCTAAATTCCTTGTCCAGACCTCACGCCAGCCTGCGTGAGCTTAAACGCGTGCCTTTCGGCTTCCTCTACCATTAGTGGGTTGGCTCTCATGCCAATCCACAACAGGAAGTAAGTATACTAAATGATCCCGCCGCTGGGAAATGAGCTAAAAGCTGGAGGGGGATAGGGGGATGGGAAGGCCCCCTTTTTTAGATTTTCTCTTACATCTCGGAAAATGTGCACAGTAGAAAAAATGTTCCAAACGAAAAGGAAAACTAATTAAATTTTCTGTAAAAGTGTCTCGATACATATTTGTCGATATCCTAACGGTTTTCGAGACATATGTTATATAAAATCGACGATTTTCAAAAAAATCGTTTTTGCCTCACATTTTCTGTGAAATATTGGCTTCTGGGGTTCCACACGCTCGTTTCTCAGAAAGACTGTCAAAGAGCATTAAATTTCCTTTAGTTTGATCAACACTTGCCTCTTCAACCCATCAAAAGTTATAAAATTTATAAAATGTACGCTCAGTTTCGATGTTCCTTTAGAAACGAGTATGTTGAGAGCCTGTTGGATTTTAACTGCTGTAACTTGCTATCATGATGCATAACAACGCATTAACAATAGAAATAAGTTAATTACAATTGAGACACATCGAAATATAGATGTTATCATATTATTAAGAATCATATAATGAAAATAATTTCACGGACTGACAGTACATTAAAATGGAAAAAAATGTGAATTCAAGGCAACATCTAAGATTTTTGAGGCTGGAGGATCGAGGCTCATTCATCTTCATCAGCAGTGAAGACGTCGTCCAACGAGAGTGGTAGAATATCGATATTGTTGTCATCATCTTCTTCCTGAGTTAATATTGGGAGTCCTTACAATTGGCCTTGCAATTCAGGTATTTGACAGAGCAGTTTGACGATGCTCTTCACCTGCTGCTGTTACATCCTTTGATATGTCGGCAAAAAATCATCTTCAAGATTCTGTCAGGGGCAGCATCCAACCCTGACATGAGGATCCTCCACTAATCATTGGTGAGCTTGGTGGTAAGTCCAGTACACCTGGTGCTTAACATCTCCTTCAGTTTTTCAGTTTGAGGGAGAATTGTCTAGCAAGAGAACAGCCAAATCCACGACCTCTCCATTAACAGCAACCGAGGTATTTTGTGATTTGTTGATACCTGTCTTCACAGTATCAACATCAGCATCAACTAGAGCTTGGAGCGTATTCATTCCATTTTTCTGCAGCTAAGTCATCTGCAGGTTTATCAGCTGACTCTTATTATGAAAGTGAAGGAGAAAATCCTTTTGTTGGAGTCTAACTCCACTTTCCAAAGTGATAATGAGGTCTACACATCTCATGAGTCAGCACTGTCAACTGTGTACAGCTGCTTTTATGCTACCTGGTGTGGCAGTGTACCCATCAAAAACCACTGTGCAATCTCTTCCATGGTAATGAGTCTTTATAAATCTAACATAACCATCACAAATGGTTGATACAGTGGTCTCTTTGTACCAGAAAACTTTATGGACTAGGAATCCCTCATCAACAACAAATTCAAAGATGGTTAAACCAATGTCCACATCAGTTTACTTAAACCGTCTGTACGGTGCTGAGTTTCTGCACTTCCTCTTTCAACTTCCGCTAAGGAACAACACTTATATGAAGCCAGTTCATAATTAATACAATTCTTCAAATCCTTGTTCGATACGCTGGTAATGGAGATTTACTGAAAAAGGAAGAATGGATCCAGGACAACTTTTTCACTGTCTTTGTTGTCGAATTCATCGAGGATAGAGGAAGTGCACAATCTTTCCTGACAGTTTGATATTTGTGAATCGTAAGTTTTCCATATTTGCTAGTGCTCATTTGACAATAGTAACTGCGTCGTTTTATTAGACCCTATTATCTTCCGTGACTGCTGTTCCTGTTGACATGATTTTCTCGGTCCTCAGTGAAGAAGGATGATAGTGTAAGCTTGACAATGTCACTTGTGTTGCAGCACCACCGTTTAGGATAGGGAAAGTTAGTTTTGTGTGATATTCAGAGCATGAGCTACAGCCAGGTGCAGGCCAGATTGCAGTAAGTTACACATACCAGCAATTGCGAAGGCAAATAAAGGCCATAGGGTTGTAGAACTGCCAGAGAGAGCGCACACAGCAGTTTCGATGGCACAAGCCACTGGCAGAAGAGGGCCACTGGCCAACCTAAGTGTTATACATATGTGACACAAAGCGATGCAATTTGAAAAACAGAGGCGTCAAGCCGAGTATAAATAGGTGCCGTTTTCTAACGAGATTCAGTCAAGTGTGACAACTCTCCTGGACGGCGGGGCATATCACAACGCTGGGCTACACACAGCAACAGATGGGGTGCCAGCATCCCAGTCCATGATAGGTCATTGGTCTGACCCTCTGAGGCTGACACGGGCTCTACAGCCAGCATTTTACACTGCCGGGCTACATGCAGCAACAGATGGGGCGCCAGCTTCCAAGTCCACAGCAGGTCATTGGTCTGACCCTCTGGGGCTGACGTGGGATCTGCAGCCAGCCAGGATGGGCCACTCTTCAGATCACTACTGCGGGCAGTCGTCTCAGCTCCTGACGCACGCCGGAGACTTCCGAGGCGAGGGCCGCAGATCCAGATGCCCGATCACGGGTGGTCGTTGCCGCCGCGTTCTCAGCTACGCCAGCGAGGCAGAAGCAGCAGCAGAGTTGGCCTACGGCTCCCTGTGGAGCAGTGCGGAGTCAATGGTGATGGTGGCTGTTGAGTCGCCTGCTGGCACAGCCATCCTGATGTAATCGGAATTCTGCAGCTGGCGTACAAGGCCGGCACGACATAGCGTTGCGTTGCACAGGATGCTGGGTTGCTTCCTCAGCATTGTGGGGCCCTGTGACACAGACTGAGGTGAACGGAGCACTGTAGTACAAACAAAATAATCATTTGGAAAGTTCTTTCTGAGTTTTAATACAACACCTCCTTGCACCCATCCACTACATTTGGGGTCTTCTTGTTACATTTGGTCATCCTGGTGCATTCGGTGGCAGAACTCGCTACAAAACTTGCATCTGGACTTGGGCAAACTTCTTGAAAATCCTTATGCCGCTCACTTGATGAAAACACAACACCACAATATTCTTCAAGTGAAGCAAATTTGTCTTGAGTTGCAGTCATCCCAGCCGCTAGGTGGCCAGCTTTTATTGTTCATCGAAGGGCCTCCCCATATTTAACCCTTTCCCGGCCACAGAGTATCGGCTACCTTGATGGTGTCTCCACTGCTCACGCTGATGCATGAGCCTCGGCCCTTCCGCCTCAGAAAATCCATGATGTTGCCTTGAATCCAGAATTTTGGTTTTTCATTTTTGAGTTACTATCAGCCCATGTAAATAGTTTCGTCATATGATTCCTAATAATATAATAAAAGCTATAATTGTATAAAGGTGTGTTTAGCAATGAAAATAGATAACTGCATTTAATTGTGACGTTATTTATCACGATACAAGTTACAGCAATTACAAATGCAACAGGCTTTTAACATACTCATTTTCAGAGGAACGTCGAAACTGAGCGCAGATCTTACAAATTCTGTAAGATTTTATTGGTTGTACATAAAGTGGCAAAAGTATACCGTACCTCAGAATTAGGGAAATTTAATGTTCTACAACATCGATTTTGACAGTTTGTCTGAGAAATGGTAGTGTCGGAACTACAAGTAAAAGAGTGAGATAAACATGATTGTTTCGAAAATCATCTGTTTCAATAACATGTATCTCAAAAACCGCTTTGATTTCGACAAATACGTATCGATACAGGTATATAGGAAATCTAATTAGCTTTATTTTTTATTTGGAATTTTTTTCTACAGCGCCATATCCGAAATACGAGAGAGAAAATAAAAAATGGGGCCTACTCCACCCCCCACCCCCCCATGCCTTCATCCCACCTCCCAGAACGGGGACTTTTTTATGTTTACCTCCTAACAACTCCTAACAAAGTCCCGAAGTCAAAAATTTTCAAATATTCCAATGCTCTCTGCGCCCTTCTTTGAGCACTCGTTCTCTGGACGTCACTGTTTCGGTATATGCATGTAATATTAATACAAGGGCGTGTTGAAAACTAAGGGTGTGTGAAAAGTAATGCCTCCGAATTTTTTATGTATAAACGCTTAAAGCTTTTTAAATAAAACAAATGTCATTAACATTCTATATATTTATTGTTCACGTCAATAGTTTTTCAACATCGTCACCTTGAGGACAAACACATTTCTCCCAATGAGATATCAGTTTGTTAATGCTGTCACTGTAGAATGTTATACTTTTTTGATCGAGCCAAAACTTCGTCTCTCCTTGCACCACATCATAGCTGTCGGAGTGAAGTCCTCGATGGTGTTCTTTAAGTTTTGAAAGCTGACGGAAATCGGATTGGGCCAAGCCAGGGCTGTATGACGGATGATCGATGACAGTGCAGCCGAGGTGTCGGAATGTTGAGATGCTGCTGCACTCTTATGTGATCTGGCACTGTGATGCAGAAGGAAAGGATGCTCCATGTGCGGACAAACTCCTCGAACTCCAAACACGGTTACAGCACGAACTGACATAGTCAAGTTACACACTGCCGTGTTACACGATACGATTCGGAACCTTCTAGTGCAAGGTTTCGCAGCGGGCAGTGAATAAGCGCTCCACGAAAAAACTTTTAATAACATGGCGAATTTTTCGACGTCTTGACAATACTAATTATTTTTTAAATGATATTATCCTTATGTCTTATTAGTTATGATTTAAAATTGAAATACTCACTGGCTGGAACAACTTTTCTAATTTTTTAAAAAAGTTTGTTAATCCTCCGAGTAAACAGCTTGTTCCGTCAAAGAATCAAGGTTATCAACGCCCCTAGTTAGAGAAAAAGTTTGGGAACCCCTTCTGTAGTGCCAGAGGGCTGCAAATATACATACTTCAAGAACAAACCTGTAGAATGTTAATAGCATATTAACTGCAGATAACATATTCATCTCGCGAGAGTCAGCTGTTGTACTGATAATTAAGAAATTCCTCATTTGTTGTTCAGTCCTAGCTGCACATTTTTAATTAGATTATGTTTCGATCAGTCAGGATTATCTTCAGTCAGTAATCCGTCTTGTTTACTCAGAACCACAGTACTCCAATATGTGGTTCTGAGTAAACAAGACGTATTGCTTATGCAACTACATCTACATCTACACTTATACTCCGCAAGCCACCCAAAGGTGCGTGGCGGAGGGCACTTTACGTGCCACTGACATTACCTCCCTTTCCTGTTCCAGTCGCGTATGGTTCGCGGGAAGAACGACTGTCTGAAAGCCTCCGTACGCACTCGAATCTCTCTAATTTTACATTCGTGATCTCCTCGGGAGGTATAAGTTGGGGGAAGCAATATATTCGATACCTCATCCAGAACGCACCCTCTCGAAACCTGGCGAGCAAGCTACACCGTGATTCAGAGCGCCTCTCTTGCAGAGTCTGCCACTTGAGTTTGTTAAACATCTCCGTAACGCTATCACGGTTACCAAATAACCCTGTGACGAAACGCGCCGCTCTTCTTTGGATTTTCTCTATCTCCTCCGTCAACCCGATCTGGTACGGATCCCACATTGATGAGTAATACACAAGTATAGGTCGAACGAGTGTTTTGTAAGCCACCTCCTTTGTTGATGGACTACATTTTCTAAGGACTCTCCCAATGAATGGTACCTGGTACCCGCCTTACCAACAATTAATTTTATATGATCATTCCACTTCAAATCGTTCCGCACGCATACTCCCAGATATTTTACAGAAGTAACTGCTACCAGTGTTTGTTCCGCTATCATATAATCATACAATAAAGGATCCTTCTTTCTATGTATTCGCAATACATTGCATTTGTCTATGTTAAGGGTCAGTTGCCACTCCCTGCACCAAGTGCCTATCCGCTGCAGATCTTCCTGCATTTCGCTACAATTTTCTAATGCTGCAACTTCTCTGTATACTACAGCATCATCCGCGAAAAGCCGCATGGAACTTCCGACGCTATCTACTAGGTCATTTATACATGTTGTGGAAAGCAATGGTCCCATAACACTCCCCTGTGGCACGCCAGGGGTTACTTTAACGTCTGTAGACGTCTCTCCATTGATAACAACATGCTGTGTTCTGTTTGCTAAAAACTCTTCAATCCAGCCACACAGCTGGTCTGATATTCCGTAGGCTCTTACTTTGTTTATCAGGCGACAGTGCGGAACTGTATCGAACCTACTTAGGTCTGAAGATGATCCTGAGTGATCGAAACAAGTAGCCTAACTAAAAATATGCAACTTAGACTGAATAACACTTGAGAATTGTCTTTCACAGCGTTTGTTCTATTTAAAATGCCTTAAGAGTTTTCTCATCGAGTTTTGGAGGCATTGCTTTCTAGCGTGCCCTATTACCATTGAATGGTTTTGAAGTAATGAAATGAATAATGAAATATGTAATACACACACACACACAAAAACACACACACACACGCACACACACACACACACACACACACACACACATACTCAAGGATTTGGTCCATTTTCACATAAATAGGCTACAAAATTATTAACATCTAGCAAGACAGTAGTGACGGAAGCTTTACTGCTTTGACAATAAATGAAAAGCACCAGTTTGCTTTTGTTCTACAATATTATTTTTATTGCTAACCGGGTTTCGGCTTATACAAAATTGTATATTATGTCATAAATTATTAACATCTAGCAAGGCAGTAGTGATGGGAGCTTTACTGCTTTGATAATAAATGGAAAGCACCAGTTTGCTTTTGTTCTACAATATTATTTTTATTGCTAACCGGTTTTCGGCTTACAAGGCCATCTTCAGACATCATTATTATTATAATGTTGTTCTACCAAGAACCGACGGAAGATTCTGTTAATATTACTGCTTTGAGTTTGTGGTTGCTCTTTTACTGATGCAGCATAGTTTTCAACTGCTTTATAGCTGATAATGCTATTCTAAGAGCTCATACATTTTACAGATGTATCATTGAAGTTGCTCTAGCAACTTGCTGTTCATGATCCCCAAGGTATGTTCACCTGCTTCCCGTTCCCAAAGTCATTTAGCAAATATTGTCTTTGAAGGCCGAATTTGTGATGCAGGAAATGACTTCATTAGGTGTATTTTCTGAAGATACTCTTCATGCCTCAAAAGAATATTTGGAACTTTAACATTTGAGCCACGCAATGTTCAAACCTTCTAACTGCACCATTTACCTCTTTCAAGTTACGTGACGCATTTGGATTTCTAAATAATTACCAATGCCGCTATTCTTGTCGCATACGCCCGCTTCAACGGCTAGGAATCTGTAATCTTGGCCGGCGCCACGTTGCAAAGAGAGAAATTTATAATTTCTGTACGTGCCGTCAGAATTGGTCGAGTTTCGGATGTGGACGTACTGGAGGCATACCGTAATAAAGAAGCTTGGGGCTGCTCTCCAGATCTACTTCAAGAAGATGGACTTCCCCTCCACATTTTCTTTTAACTAATATTTAGGTTCACCCAACACCAGTGTTTCCTTTTACCAGGTTGTCGTCAGGTATGGATTGTCCCAAAACTAAGTCATATCCACAGTATCCATTGAGCTCACTGACTATTATGTTTTGGTCACCTGCCTACTGACACCGGGCGTAAACTGTCAGTGGACGAACCAAGTCACTTATGAGCGTATGACTGAAGTCGTCCATGAGTAGTAGTAGCACTTTGTTGCACAGAAAATTCTATTCCCATTTTTTAAAGTTATTACTTGGAGCAGACAGCAGAGGATCAAATCCGGCTCATACCAAGTGTCACAACCAGTATCTGGGCCACGAAAAGCGTGCAATGTCGCAGAAGACAGGGTTAAAAATGGTTCAAAGGCTCTGAGCACTATGGGACTTAACATATGAGGTCATCAGTCCCCTAGAACTTAAAACTACTTAAACGTAACTAACCTAAGGACACCAAACACATCCACGCCCGAGGCAGGATTCGAACCTGCGGCCGTAGCGGTCACGCGGTTCCCGGCTGAAGCGCCTGGAACCGCTCGGCAACACCTGCCGGCGCAAAAGACAGGGCACCTTTTGTTATGCATTTCCACAGCGAGCCGACATGTAATCAAGAAACGCAAACGGCACTGCGTGGCACCACCTAATGCGTCATGCTGCGAGCTTTGCTCACGTGTTAACACTACGTACAGCGAGTAGGGAAGAGGAGCTGACAATTAGTGTGACACAAAGGTGGGTTCAAGTCCATTAACACCTCCTGATGATGCATTTTATGTCCAGCTTAAGCTCGCCCGTTTAGGAGCTTTGGTGTCTATTCATCCATCTGTAAATATGATTGCGACAGAACAACAATCTCGCTAGTTACAGGGTAACTTGATTGGTAGGTAAATCGTGATGTGCAGCTTGCGGCCGAGAGAAGATTTCGCCTTAGAGACTGCCGCCAGCCGGCACTAGTGGGATTTCCACCTCCATGACACTCGCCGTGGAGGAGAATACTGCACTGGCAGACTCTAGTCGCATGAGGCCGTTGTGGTCTTGCATAGTGTTTCATGTTGCCCTCATGAGACAGTCGATTCAACAGTCACATGACAGTGATACGCTGTTGGCACCCTTTTAAGTAAACGTCCGTCTTCGAGGCAATTGGGCGGCCTGCACTGCGGTAGGCTTGCGCCTACTGCCTGCTGTCCTGGCTACATGCACGACACCGCCGCTGGTTCACGTCCAACATGAAAGCAGCAGCCGACGAAATGCTGTGTCCTCGTTTCTTGTCGCACTGGAATGTGCGAATCAGTGCACTCGCCACAGCGTTGGAGAGGTCAAATCTGTATTGTGAATTACAAGTAACGAATATGATTCCAGAAGACTGTTTCGCTGATGCCTTAGGGCGTATGACAATCATCCACATCAGCTCCTAAGCCTGGTCTCCTGAACCAGTGGCGTCTCCACCTTACATGCTCAGCTTCCTGGACTATTAAAAATCCTTACCTGTTGGGTGACCGCTATAGTAGAAATTCAGGCAAACCGCAGCGTACCTAAATCTGAATGGTCAAATAGGAATTCGACACTCCTGTCACCACTGACAGCGAGACTCTCAACATCAAGGGAAGCCATAAATTGTATCCTTCCTGACAGTCCGTGGTGCCTTGTCGCATCGTCCCTGTGGATGCCTGTCTCGCAGGAAACAAGGCAGTTTCCTTTCTCAACTTACGAGGCGTGGCTCTATCCTGTATGGCCGAGCGAAAAATATACCTGTACTCTCAGTCGCTAGTCGCACGAGGTCGTTGAGATCCTGCATGGCGTTTCTTGTGGCCCTCACGAAACAGTCGATTCGATATTCACATGTCAGTCGCCGGCTTCCGACAAACAGGAGTATCAGTATCGCGGAACGATGAAGTGCAGTTTCTATATGGCGCTATTCGGTTGCTGTCAAATTCCGACACATGTTAGTAGAAATTTTCACTTCTTACACCACACATGACATGATTTTGGCGCAAACAACCGACATTCAAATGTGATTTTAAAATTACAAACTAGCTTCGTAAGCTTTTTTCGTATTCGAAATACAGAAGATGTTACTCCTACCTGGTGTGGTAACAGTGTAATGTTAATCATTTTCGTATTTACTATAGCATTTGTTGCATTCCTCCCGTAGGGAACTATAATTTTGGTGGCCAACAAACTATACCAACAAGCCATAACAGTATTTCAACCAATATTGTTAATAACAAAGCACACTTAAATACTGACGCACTAACAAGTAGATTTGTTTTTCCTGTGTGCTGGTGGCCTCGGTAATATCAGTTTTACATGGTTTTAAACACGATATGTCTGCCTCTTGAAGTAAGTTAACATTCTTTCATCACATTAGCTACAGCGTTTAATTATTACCAAGTACCTCGGCTGTCTCTTGGCGAGTTTGCGACATCTTAATAGAGTCCTACCCCCAAAAAGTTGTACACGTTGGAACCAGCTCTAAGCTACATTTAAAATCTTCTGCCATCGAAACGGTTCCTATATCCACTATAATTTCCATCAGCGAGAGATTTTGCTAGTTATTATAACATTTTCGTTAGCTTATAATAAGCTTTCCTGTTTAATTTACTTATTGTGAATGTATAATAACACGACAGAAAGTTGCTTCTTCTTTGTTGCATATGAAATACCTTAGGACCATTCAGTTTGCACACTTTTATCCAGACCTTAAATGAAACCTGCGTAATATAGCCTTGATATACTGTTATAAACTATATGATGCCATCCATTGCGCTCAAATGCTATATTTGGATTGCAAAACTGCAGCACATTCTACCGACTTAGCAATTAACTAAGAGTTTCCAGAACCATAATGAAATTCTATAAGTATGAAAATTATGGGCTCTGCGAATAATCCAAAATGTGTGTCTTCATTGATCAGCTACATCACTTTCGTAGTCAGTGCATAAACATTTTATGAAAAGCATGACACCTATCTTGTTCGACTGAAAACGAAAATCTCACTGTATAAGGTCTTATATTGAGTTAATGCTTTGGCACACTGATGGCCATCATGTCCATGTGTGCGTGTGTGTGTGTGTGTGTGTGTGTGTGTGTGTGTGTGTGTACCTGTGTGTCTGTGTATGTGTGTGTGTGTTTGTATGTGTGTGTAGGTGTGGGCGGTTGGATAGTTGAGTGGGTGCGTGGGTAGTATGTGCGCATTAAGTTGTGATAGGGCACTCAAATTTTATAACTATATGAACTCCACAGTCCACGATAGCTGTAACATAACCTGTTGACGAATAAACAACTAACTAAAAAAATTGTATATTTTTCTCTCATTAGTTTGTAGGACAATCTTCGAGCAGAACGTCTTATCTGTTGTATAGATATCGTTACTGTAGTCCTCTATTTCACGTTTTTGAAATACAACAAAGGATTTCTCGTGTTATCTAAATTCATCATTGGTGTACTAACGCTGACGATGCCCGATCGTAGACTGTCAACGTGGATCAAGCAGAACACGGTCGTAGTACCGGGTGAGTCATGGAGATGGTGCGTATCACTTGACCACGCTGACAGGACTGGCAGTAGCCTATTAGGCGCCCACGTCAGTTACGACGGGAACTGGGACCGTCTACTACATGACGTTGGTTCTGCGGCTCACCGTGATAGATTCAAGAGCTAGAGCGGTAAACCCGTCCTCGCTGTTCGTGCGCGGATAAGCTTAGGGATGACAGTTTCATTACGGCCCGCAGTAGCTGTAAAGCGAAGGGTCGCTGTTTCAACTATTATGCACAACGGAGGACAGTTCACGACAGACAAAATATATTAAAACGCTGAAGGAAGCGAAACGTAAAACTATGAATAGTCACATAAAAATACTGCATCCACTGTTCCACAGACTTAAACTTGAATAAGTATTGTTCAGTTATTGGTGTTTGTAGTGCTGCTCTCCGTGGAACAAAATTGAAATCACGAACTACCAATCACAATGTATCCCTAAAGTAATACAGTACCAAATGAAGCAGCAGTTCAGTGGCAATATGTAATGATGATAATAAAAACAATAATAATTTGAATATAACGAATTTAGCAAATGTTAGTCTTATTAACGTTGAGTAAAACAGTTTCCACATCGCACTGTTGTCGAAACCGAGTAATGACTTCTAACAGAAATGTGTGTCAGAAATACATTAGGAACAAGAAACAAGTCGACTGGTCAGGGGAAGAGAGAGAAATAATAGTGAGAAGATAGCAAATGAGAGTGTAGAAGAAAAGATGAATACAAAGGCATAAGAAAAACGAAACATGTGTTTATTTTACAATGTGAGACAAATACTAGTTTGCTATTCGACAGGAAGGAAGGAACTGGGCTATGGCGAGTGAGAAGCTACGCCAGTCACAGATAAGGCTTCAGTTGTCTAATGAATACAGAACGGTTTTTCATAATGCACAGAGTTATCTGGGTAGTTTTCAGAATGGTTAAGCCCAAAATGCTGGAGGTAGCATACCCATCTGCTATTACAGATCTGGAATGATGACAGATATCTGAACTGTATGGAGAGGTAGTAATGACACTAGAGGCTGAGAAGCAGACAGGTAGACATAGTGTCGCCCATTCGTTCACATTCTACTAGATTCAGAACTACTTCTGTGTAGTAGTAAGTCAGGTAGATAACTGCAGGTGGTGTTTAAAGTTAGTTTTACCATCCACTAAATTCTTGATATCAGGCAATTACATTTCGCTCTAAGTAGTGGAGTAAAGAGATAATGAGGACAATTTTAATTTATTAAAGATGGTGGACTGCCCTCCCCTACCCACTCTGGGGGGAATTCACAGCCATCCTCCAAACCCTGCCCCCTGGTGTAGATGTGACAATGTCACACTCCCGACATAATACTCGGCAAACACTAACGCCAACAAATAATGTGATGCACTTTTAACAGCGTGGAAAACCAGAACAACAGTGAAAAATAGTCAAAACAATTTCAGCCTATTGTTTGATTATCAACTCTGTCAGGAACGCCATCTAGTGGTGTGATTAGAGAGCACCACATATACTCAACAACAGTTTGTGCTGCAACCCAAGTTTCATTTTCAATGAGGCATGAGTCAAAGCTCATGATTCTTTCTCTTTAAAAGGGCAGGAGTTACTGTCTAATGTCACTGTAAAAATAATACTGTTTTTAAGTACCTCATTAAATGCACACTGTCTGGTGGATTGCACCCTTATAATGTCAATGTGTACAGCTATATAAGAAATATCTGAAGCAACAGTGAACTACAAATCATCAAATTGCTGATTGAGGGTAATTTAAAAATATGCCATTCATATGCACACAAGGTGTGCTGACAGAATGCATACTTGTAAGTAATTTTTAACATTTTTATGCAGCGACAGCAACTGATAATGTTTATATAAGAATATACAGCCTACAGTTGCAAGTTAACTTTATCGTTTACCTAGGTTTCAACGTTATTAATAACGTCTTCTTCAGAATCTGCAAAAAGTTACTATTATAATGTGCTAGTAAATTACGTTACATATGGTCATCCTACAGGATGCAACGTGTAATACTTCCATAAAATATTATTTAAATGTTTGTCTAAAACAAGCCATGTCCTATGTCAACTTTATAAAACTTGATGCACAACCATAAGGTTTTGTCACTTCTATTAAACAAGCTGTAGCAAATTCACTTTAAGCCCGTTGTATGGGCCTCGTCGTGTGACTAGAGACTGCGGACCGTGAGGGCTTCGCGGTGTGCCTCACAGAGGGCGGCGCGCATGCGCGAGACGTATAGAATCAAACTCTTATTAGGCACGCGTCAGATAACATTTTTGCTATGATTTAATTTTATACTGTACTATTGTAAGTTAATTACAGTATCCAGCATGAGTACGTTTTACATTCTACTACAGAGCCTTATAAACTGACCAACAAATCTCGTATGAACATCTGTAGGAAATGATCTATTATTACAGAAACTGTAAAGGTCACATGCAATATGAATTATTGTAAACGTAATATTGGCTGGAAGCCTTCGAAGTATGCCCTATTTTTTAGATACAGTTGATCGTTCAGTAAATTGCCTCTGTCTGTAATTATGTGTGCATAAATTTATAGTTCCTCAAGCGTGTCGAGTCTATATCCCTTAACTTCATGATGTAGTAGCTCTATGTCACGTAAAGGTTTAGGTGTATGAGCCATTTGCACCAGATGTTCCGCCAAAGCTGACCCCCGTGTTCCTACGCTCTGCCTGTTTGACCTATGTAATAACATGGGCAATGATCACACATAATCTTATATACGCCTGATTTCGCTGACTTATCACAGTCTTTCTCAAGGGTATGAACCAAATTTCGCTTTAAACTATAACTCATCGAGAAGGAAATTTTAAAACATGAATTTTTCAACAGGCGCCCTATCTTGTAGGAGACATTACCTATATAAGGAACCGACAACCATTTCTTGGTCTGATCTTGGGTTTGAGTATTTCTATTTACTAAAGTCGTTGTCCATCTTCGCGTTTTCTTAGGATATAATTGCCACGCTATCTTTGGGTCATATCCATTATTCTGTGCAATACTCTCGAGAATTTGTAATTCTTTTTCGAAGTTGACATCTGACAACAGGCTAGAAATCGCCCGATGGATACTAGAATAGAAAAACGCCATTTTATGCGCTTGCGGATGGGTTGAATCGGCCGGGATGATGTAGTCTGAACAAGTTGCCTTCTGGATTATGTTGAACTCTATTTTAGCATCTTTAATAGTCAACGTTAAATCAAGATAATTTAGTGATCTATCAGCTGATTCAAATTCTTGTGTGAATTTTATTTTTTCCTGTAGACTGTTAAACGTTGCGAAAATTTGCTTTATTCCTTCTGGAGAGTTATTAACCAGTAGAAGAATGACATCCACGTATCTCGCATAAAAGATGATGTTCACTAATTCCAGGTAATTTCGGAAAAAAACCAATTCCAGAGAATTTATAAAAATTTCAGACATGATACATGCAAGTGGACTCCCCATAGCTAGGTCACATGGCTGTGAATATAATTTTTTATTGAATGAAAAATAATTGTATTTAAGAGTCGTTCGAAGAAGTAACATTAACTCATCAATTTCTATGGTGAATAATTTTTTGTGGTACCTTAAGTTTTGTTCTATAATGTTCTAGGTCTGATCCACTGATACGTTTGTGTACAAGCTAATGATGTAAAATGACACCAGTTTGGTGTTTTCGGAACATGTTACGGTTTTAAGTCTGTTGGCTAGGTCCACTGAATTTTTAATCGAAAAATTATTTTGAAACACAAAATATTCTTTAATTTTATAATGTAAGTGTCTTACTAATTTATGACAAGCACTATTGGTGCTATCCACAATAGGGCGTATCGGATGGGAAATTTTGTGGAGCTTAAATTGACTCCTTAACGTCGGGGGCTCGTGGTTCATGTTTATCGATGCCTCTTTTCGAAATTCTCCGATCAACTTCTTAGTATTGCTAAGACTCCTCTAATATCCCTCTGTAAGGCGGACGTTGGGTCTACCTCTAGTCGTACGATGCCATTCTCTTCAAAGAACGTTTTCTGAATATATTCTTTTTTTGTAGACACGATAATCGTGTTCCCCTTATCGGCCTTAGTTATTAGGGCTTCATTATTTCTTAGTTTTTCGTTAATGTTTTAACATTGCACATATCTTTCGTGAACGTATTACTACCTAGACACTTTTTTGTGTTATTTTACAAGCATCGTACGCAAGCCTCGTTTGGATACTTTCATCTGCTTCACCGCTGTCAAGGCCAACCTTAAGATCCACTACCAACTTCCGAAGATTTTATATCTAATATAATTTACTAGCACATTATAATAGTAACTTTTTGCAGGTTCTGAAGAAGACGTTATTAATAACGTAGGTAAACGATAAAGTTAACCTGCAACTGTAGGCTGTATATTGTTATATATACTTGTAAGTAGCTCTGTAAATGCATGCACTTGTAAACAGTCTCTGCACGTCATGTAAATAGAATAGTTCTTAAGGTTCACCTCTTTCAAGTCTGATTAATTTTTGGTGTAGACATATTTGACCCACAGCTAATCGAAAAAATTTGTGGATATTTTCAACCAGTGCTCTTGTCCCCTAATTACAGTAATTGCTCAACCAGTGCTATTACTGGGTGGACTTTGGAGTGTTTTTACGGTCGTTGTTACTATTAGTAATAGTGCGTAACTAAAGAAGAAGTATCTCTGCATTGAAAAAGCTCGTGGTCGTGCGGTAGCGTTCTCGCTTCCCGCGCCCGGGTTCCCAGGTTCGATTCCCGGCGGGGTCTGGGATTTTCTCTGCCTCGTGATGACTGGGTGTTGTGTGGTGTCCTTAGGTTAGTTACGTTTAAGTAGTTCTAAGTTCTATGGGACTGATGACCATGGCTGTTGAGTCCCATAGTGCTCAGAGCCATTTTGCATTGCAAAAGGAATGATATGGAAAAGGACCAAATTTTAACTGAAGAACCAAAGTATATCAGTGTTATGAGAGAAAAGAATGAAATGTTGTCTCAAGAACGAAACTGTATCACTGTTACAAAAAAAAATTATACAAACTATTAAGGCTTTCGTGGCCACTCTCGGGTTCTTCGTCCGACGTTCGTCTCATGATTTTTCCGACGTTGAGCACGAGTGGCTGTCATTGTCAAAGTTTCGCCCTCTATTACTGGCGGTGGATTGGAGTCGAGCTCGCGGCCGCAGACTATATGTACCTGGTGCGCCGACGTCCGAGGGCTTTTCCGCAGTGCGGTTCTCTTGCTACCTGCGACGGTCGTTCGCTACAGCACATGAAGCCAGGATCCGTTTACCTTGAGGCTTTCCTCCTTCTTGTTGAAGCTGTTCTCACGTTTGTGTATTTCTACAGCTTCTTTGAACAAGAGGATGTGATAGTTCTTCTCTACAGCCAGAACTTTACTACGTGGTCGGTCTCGCACAGCAGGTGCTCTGCCACTGCCGATTTCTCCACCTGCCCTAACCTGCAATGTCGCTTATGTTTCATAATCCTGGTTTTGATCGATCTTCCAGTCATTCCAACATAAACTTTTCCGCATGTTCAATGTATGCGGTATGTTTCTGGCATTGCAAGTGGGTCCCTTTTCTCCTTTGCTGATCTGAGAGATTCTTTGATTTTCTTTGTCGGTTTGTAAATAGTCTTTACAACGTGTTTGCGCCATAAACGGCCGATTCTGTCCGTCACTATGGGAATGTATGGCAGAAATGCCGCACCCTACATTTCCTTTTTCTGATGTATCACTTCGCCGAGTCTTTGGCTCTGTTATGCTTCTAAAATCACTTGTAAAGTACCCGTTGCACCTCATAACACTTTCCAAGTGTTGTATTTCACATCTGAGGTGCTGTGGCTCACATAATCGTATTGTCCGCGTTACGAGCGTCTTAATTATGCCTCTTTTCAGGCTCGGGTGGCGATTTGATATTTTGTGCAGGTATCGGTCCGTGTGTGTCGGTTTTCGATGCACGCTGTGTCCCCGCTTTTCACCATACCTTGTGACCAGAACATATACAATAATTAGTTTCTTTGTCCTTCTCTACTTCCATAGTAATTATTATGTTGGCATGGAGACTGTTCAAGTGTCTTATGAAGTCACCAAGCTATTCTTCACCATGGTACCGCACAACAAAAGTAACATCGACGTATCTGTACCACACGTTAGGTTTTTAAGGTGCCAGGTCTAATGCCTGTGCTTCGAAGTGTTCCATGAAGAAGTTGGCCACCTCTGGACTAAAAGGACTACCCATTGCGACGCCTTCCAGCTGTTCGTAGAAGTTGCCATTTCACATGAAATAACTTATGTTGAGGCATGCATGAAAGAGCTTTGTGATATATTGCATGAAGATGTGCTCCAGAGAGTCCCTAAGTAGCGCTTTTGTAAACAATGAAACAACATCAAAGCTGATCAGGATCTCGTTTGGCGCAAGTTTTAGTTTCTTCAGCTTCTCAATGAAATGTCCTGAGTCCTTAACGTATGTGTCAGTCTTCCCCACGTGCGGCTGGAGCAGCGAGGCCAAGTGCTATGCCAGTTTATTCGCCAGTGAGCCAGGAGCGTTAAAAATCGGTCTTAGTGGAACGTTTTTCTTATGGATCTTAGGTAATCCATATAGCCGAGGTGGTAGGGCTTCTGTGTTGCGCGGAATCCTCTGAAGGCCCCTCAGCAGAAAATACGTCTTGATTAACTGGTTCGTATTCCGTGCGATACACTGCGTCGGATCTGCGCTTAGTTTTCAGTACATCATCGGATCTAATAGTCCCGCATCTTCTCCTCATAAACTTCGGTCTTCATTGCGACTGTCGCATTTCCCTTATCGGCAGGCTGTACCAATATGCTCTTGTCGGCGTTAAAGTTCTCAATGGCTTGAACCTCTGCTATCTTCAGGTTGAAAGCTGGTGGTTTTGCTCGGCACAGTATCCTGGCTGTTTCAGTGCGTATTCCTCTGCTCTTTCACAAGGAAGAGTCAAAAAATTGTTCAAATGGCTCTGAGCACTATGGGACTTAACATCTGTGGTCATCAGTCCCCTAGAACTTAGAACTACGTAAACCTAACTAACCTAAGGAAACCACACACATCAGTGCCCGAGGCAGGATTCGAACCTGCGACCGTAGCGGTCACGCAGTTCCAGACTGAAGCGCCTAGAACCGCACGGCCACACCGGCCGGCGAAGGAAGGGTCAGAATGGTCGCTTCGATATTAGCAATGATGTCCTCAATAGGAATAGTTCTCGGGATGATAGCGAAGTTCCCTCCATTTGAAGAACGGTCACCCCCTCTTCGGTCAGGTGTCGTTCAATGAGTTTGACCACTGTGCACGACATGTTGGGAACTGCCTCGTCAGTCTGCTTCTGGCATTTTGCAGACTTTCCCTTCTGTCGCTTCGGCCGAAGGAAAAGAAGCAGAAGCCAACAGGTAGTTTATCAATCAAATTATACCTCAATAACCAAATTTTATCTATATATCTCTGAAAACTGAATAAGTAATTTCGTTACCATACATCTTTCTTGCTATTATTTACAGGAAACCTATCCCTCATTGCATTGTATGTATAAAGGATTTGCAAGATAGACATATGACGGTTTTCATAATGAGTGTGATGTATAAGACAACGAAATGTATGTATTAGTCGGATGGGATTTTGCATATCAAGCTGCTCGTATTGGGTTATGGGAGCTCGTGGCACATAACTGTGTCCACTTCCTGAGATGTATAGCCGACATGTCGAAAATTATATCGTCTGTGCGTGAGAAGAATCACACGCATCTGCACAAAATCGTATACTATATAACTATACAGTGTGAACAGGGAGAAATCAGTAGAAAAAAGAATACAGGATATAAAGTAAAATTTCATTTATTTTCACTTCAATTTACAAGTAATTTTACATTTTCATAAATACACACAACATTACTTGAAGACATCTTCCTCTTCTTGAATCGATAGAGATCAGGGCACCCACGGAATTGCAGCTCTTGGTTAACTGCATACTCGAAGATTCGATGCATCCGTGTCACCTTCTCCTTACGTTTGACGTGGATAATAGTCTCTGTATTCAAATAACGGAAGAGACGCCATCATATCTTTATAGGGTACATCAGGATTATCCCAATGAGTTCCATGGAGGAAATGTTTTGACTACTTTGTACTACTCTGTATTTTAGCACATTTCACGTCCCTGAAAGATCTCAATGCTTGCTGTAGCGGCACTACCGTTTGTGATAGGGAAGTCAGTTTTGGTGCAATATTTCAGAACGCACAAGTTACAGCCAGGCACGGGCCAGTTGACAAATGTTACCAGCGGTTTCGAAGTGGAATGAAGGCAACAGGGCCATAGACCCACTGAAAAGAGTAAACGCAGCTGTTTGCATGGTGCAAGTTATAGCCAGAAGGAGCCCACTGGCCCATCTATGTGTTATGAGTATGTGACTCTGAGCGGCGCATTAGCAAAACAGAGGCACACAGCCGTGTACAAATAGGTGCCGGTTTTCTAACAAACAATTCAAGTGTGGCAGCTCTCCTGGATCGCGGTGCGTGTCACACCACCAGCTACACGCAGCAGCAGGTGGGGTGCCAGTGTTCCAGTCCTCGTCAGGTCACTGGTTCTCTGAGGCCAATGCAGGGTCCATAGCCAGCCAGCGATGGGCCTCTCCACGGCTCGCTGCCACGGGCAGTCATCTTGGTTCCCAACATGCACTGGAGACATCCAAGGTCAGTGCCACAGATTTGGACACCTGATCGCGGGCGCTCGTTGTCGCCACGTTCTTAGCCATGCTGGCGTTGGAGCACGCAGTGGGTCACCTTGCAGATGGCGGCGCTGAGGCGGCAGTGGTGAAGGCCGCTGAGTTGGCTGCCAGCAACTCTGCTGCTGTATAACGCTGACACACAGCAGTGCGTACGCGGGTCGCTGAGGCAGCGATTCGATGCCAAGCCGTTTTGCAGACAGCAAAGTGGCGTCCTCAGCATTTCAGGACCTGGTAACGCAGACCGGGAGGAATGGGGACACTGTAGTTGGATACAATAATCACTTGGAAAGATCAGACAAGTCTTACTATAGTGCCTTCTACCTCTTCCCACTACATTTGGTGTTGCTGCTACATTTGATGGCAGAAGTAGCTTCTACATTTGGTGTCAGAATAGCGGGTGTTGTCTGTGCAGTACTACTTTCGAGCCCACCGCCTGCATTACAGTCACAAGATGTGGTGAGTTCTGAAGAGGTTTTTTTGTGTTGGACGTTTTCTTTCTTTTTTTGTATTTTTGAGTATGGCTCATGGCAGGCCATTGTGGATGTTTTGCGTGGGTATAGTATTTTTTTGCTGTCAGAGTAAGTGTTGGTGTATTTGGAGCAGTATGATTTATTATTTTCTTCGTGGCATCTAATTCCTTTCGTATTGGTTTGAGTATGATGTTACTGAGCATGAAGAAACTGTCGTGTAGAGAGCTGGGTTAAATTTGTACTTAATTTTTTTTCTTTCAGGGTTGCAGGAACACAATGGCAGAGTCAGGAATGCTAGGTGTGTCGGAACCAGATACGGTACAGATTTTGTTGGAAAAGGTAGCACAATTGACAGCAAACAATACGCAGTTGAGAAGGGAATTAACAGCTAGAAGGGAGTGGGAACACACATCTGATCAGTCGTTTTTGCCAAGGTTGCCGCAGCAAGAGATTCATCCAGGTGCCTAGAGTTTGATTATTCCGTTTTCTGGCAAGGCATCTGAGCATGTGCGTTCGTTTGTGGAGGACTTCGAAATTTCAGTTGTGACGAATAGTTGGTCTGATGAACAGTTGTTGCATGCAGCCAAGATCAGATTAACGGGTGAATCGAAGACGTATGTAAGGTGTTCTGAGGCCATAAGCAGGACAGGAGAGTTTAAGCATTTGAAGGAGGGGCTTTTAAAAAGGTACAAGAAACAGAATAACGCTCGGTGCTGTAGGGAGAGGTTGAGCAGAATGACAAAGAGGTAGGGGGAGACGGTAGTGATATTTGCGAACAGAATAAGGGATATTAACGAGTACACTAAGAGTTGGGTCAGAGCGATCAAGTAAATGGTGTTCTGTTGCAGGAGGCCTAGCAAAGGGAGCCTGATGTATTCTTGAGAGGGTTAACGGCGCATATGTCACGAAAAGTGTGTGAAGGGACACCGAAAGATTTGTATTCACCCATTCAGCTGGCCATCCAATGTGAGAAAATAAACGTGGCAATGGGGGTATGTGCTGGACAAACACTGTTTATAGTGGGTATAAAATCTTATATGTGTGGTCGTACCAGACATATGCAGAGGCAATGTACCCAGTCACCGAAGAATAGAGAAAGGGGTGGAAATCAGCAGTGTAGAGGATGGAGAAGTGGATTTCGTAGGGATGGACAATCGTTAAACGGTGTAGGGAGCCCAAGACCCACCTAAGGGAGCTCCCGTTTAGTTTCATTGCTGTAAATACGTAGGCAGAGGTGGAATGTTCAGTGGTAGAATCCATAGGAACTAAAAAAAATTGTTAAAATGTGTGTGATATCTTATGGGACTCAACTGCTAAGGTCATCAGTCGCTAAGCCTACAAACTACTTAACCTAAATTATCCTAAGGACAAACACACACACCCATGCCCGAGGGAGGACTCGAACCTCCGCCGGGACCAGCCGCACAATCTATGTGGAACTAAGACGTTTAAGATTTTGTTGGGCACAGGGGCGCAAGTATCGGTAGCTACTAAGAGTTAAATGGGACGAAAGAAGTGAGACCCACCACGTTATAGGTTGCGTGGAGTGGGGGATAAGTGGATCTCACCTTTGGTGTCAGTGACAGTTGACTTTCGCGTAGTGAAAGATTGATTTGATACATGCATGGAGGTAGAGCCATGGATACG
The DNA here is from genome assembly GCF_021461395.2 of Schistocerca americana. Taxonomy (NCBI): domain Eukaryota; kingdom Metazoa; phylum Arthropoda; class Insecta; order Orthoptera; family Acrididae; genus Schistocerca; species Schistocerca americana. Next base: position 319,050,871 of record NC_060123.1, read on the forward strand.
TGGGGGCTAAGCCATGATCCTAGGAGTAGATTTATTGCATCAACATCATGCCAAAATTGACCTTAAACAACGAACTGTGGAACTTGGTCGAATGTTATTTCAGCTGGGGGAAACAGTTGTCGATGCAGAGCTGTCACGAGGGACATCCAACATAATGAACAAAGCAATTGAACCGCTTACGTCAGCCTTATGGCTTAATTCGCATGAGTGTGTGTCTAATGGCGCCGGGAAGTCGCTTTGGGTGAGTGTGGAGTCGAATGTACCTGTGGGTACAGTATGAGTTATTTAAACATTGCAGGAAAATGAAGTTTTGGGTCCATTTTGCTGTTTTGTGAAACGTAGTATTGTATGCGTACAGGTGGGGAACGACAGCGAGTAGTTCCCGTGAACGTGGATAATTTTAACGCTGTAAACGCGATCTTGATAAAAGTAGTTTTAGTAGAAAATTTGGATGGGCTAGATGACGAAGACTGGTGTTCGAGAGGTAGGCGAAGCGATCAACCACTAACTGGCGATAGAAATGCATTGAGTGACAAAATTAAGCACTAGAAAGGAGGAGTAAAGGAATGTGGAAGAATTGTTGTGGGAATTTAAGGATTTGTTTTTTCCGTAAGGGCTGTTTCCAGCAACTCCATTAGTTCAACATAGGATACCAACAGGGAACTAAGCACCTGTTTACCGTAAACCATTCAGAATACCGAGGTATGTGTAGTCGATTGCGGAGGATTTCATTGATCAATATCTTGCGGACGGTATACCAGAGCATAGTAATTGTTGCTGGGGAGCCGGCTTTGTCGTTGTGCCTAAAAAATCTATGCATGGAACTAAGAAATGCAGGTTCTGTTGTGACTACCGATACCTCAACAATAAGACAGTATGGACGCTTACCCCATTCCAAACATATCGGAGACTTTCGATCATTTAGGACAGTGCCAGTATTTTTCTAAGATGTGTTGGACAAGTGGTTATCATCAGTTAGAGGTGGATCCAGAGGATTGTCCAAAAACTGCGTTCTCTACTCCTGAAGGACATTACCAGTACATCAGAATGTCATTCGGTTCGAGAAACTCTCCATCACCGTTTCAGAGTTTGCTAGACAATGTCTTCAGGCGTTTGAAACCACGGCAGTGTCTTGTCTATTTGGATGACGTTATAGTGCTCTCGAGTAGTATGGAGCAACATAGACAGCGGTTAAGGGAAGTTTTTATGAGGTTAAGAGCAGCTCGTTTGACGTTGAGCCTGGAGAGGTATCATTTTGCATTAGAAGAAGTAAAACATTTCGGTCATATTATCAGTTGGGGCGGATTGCGAACAGATCCGAAGTTGGTATGGGCGGTAAGGGATTTTCAGGAACCGAAAACAGTTAAGGAAGTGCTGTCATTCATCGAAATTGGCAGTTTCTGTCGAAAGTTCGAGAAAGGTTTTGCACATTTAGCACAGCTGTTTATGCGATTGTTATGGAAGGGTGTGAAATTAGAGTGGACAGGAGAGTGTCAGAAAGCGTCTGAAAAGTGAAAGAAGTGTTAACATCGAGTCTAGTTCTTGTGTTTCCAGATTTTGAATAGGAATTTATTCTTTCATGCTATGCATCGAATGAAGCATTAGGGTGTTTTATTAGTCAGGAAACTGATGAGAAAGAACATCTTGTAGCCTATGCGTCTAGGCAGTTCAATGCAACAGAGAGGAATTAAACAAGAGAGAGCGAGATGCTTAGCGTAATCTATGGAATCACGTATTTTAAATGTTATTTTTATGGGAGAAGACTTCGGGTAGTGTCAGATCATGCTGCGTTGAAGTGGTTGTTGGGGTTGAATGATCCGTCCATTAGACTCGCTACATGGCATGTGAGGCTGAGTGAATTCGACTACGAGGTGAAGTACAAGCCTGGGAACAAGCACAGTAATACGGATGCACTAAATAGGAAGGTGACAAAAGTGGAAGTCATAGGTTATGACCTAGCAGCATGGCAAGAATTACAGGACGCTGACAACGATTGTAAATTGTATCGGACACAGCATCAATTTAATATCTAGGACGGTTTTTTGTGCAGGGAAACGAAGTTATGGCCAAGGGTAGTAGTGCCAGCGAAGATGAGAGATGAGGTTTTAAAGGAAGCACATGTTCACAAGTTATCTGGTAATGGCAGGTGTAGAGCGACGAATAAGGAGCGGCGGAGAGGTATTGGTGGAGAGGTAGGAAAGGAGATGTGGATCAGTATGTCAAGAATTGTATACCATGTGCGCAGAGGGCAGATTTGAGTAGGAAACAGATACAGCTACAACGATAACCGGAAGCGACATTCCATTTTCTTTCTTGGGGATTGATGACTTAGGAACTCTCATGCGAATACCATTGGGGAACAGATTCGTTCTGACAATGATAGACCATTATTCGAGGAATCTGGGTATGGTGGCTATGCCAATACAACAGGCAACAATGGTCGCGAAATCGCTAGTAAATAACTGAATTTTGAAGTCAGGTGTACCGGAGACAATAATTGCTGACGAAGGCACCAACTTTATGTGGGATTGAATGAAGGAACTGTGTAAATTGTTGCACGTAAAGAAGTCGAGGATGAGTGCGTTGCATCCAGTGAGTATACAGAACAATCGGGAAGATGCTGAGTTTTTATGTGGATTCCCATTACCATCATGGGACGAGTATTTGAAGCAAATTGTATGCACATATTCTGCAAAAGTCCATACAAATACCGGTTTGTCTCCATATGAGATAGTGTATGATCGAAAAATGCCGTCACCGTTTGATTTAGTGAAGCTACAGAAAGGAAGGTCTGGTGAATCTGTACGTCAATTCACGAGAACAATTCGGAATGTTTGGAAACGAGTACAGAAGGCGAATACGAAGGCTTTGGAAAGGCATAAAGACTCAGTGAAGCGCAAAGAAAGTTTACCGCAGTATAGAGTAGGGCAATGGGTAATGCTATCCAGCCCCTATACGCCAAAAGGGCAAACGAAGAAGCTCCTCACAAGGTGTCAAGGGCCATACCAATATGTTTAAACCACATCCCCCATTAATGTTAAGCTTCAGCTGCCGACTAGAACAACGATGGTACACATTGGGCGGTTACGGGCATTAAAGGGTGGCTCAGATGTGATTCCAGGTGTGTTAGAGGTAGGAAAGAGGAAGAAAGAGAGAGTGAAGAGAGGTAGTAAGCACAGAGAAAATCAGGATGATAGAGTACAGCATGAAGTGGCTCTGAGCACTATGGGACTCAACTGCTGAGGTCATTAGTCCCCTAGAACTTAGAACTAGTTAAACCTAACTAACCTAAGGACATCACATACATCCATGCCCGAGGCAGGATTCGAACCTGCGACCGTAGCGGTCTTGCGGTTCCAGACTGCAGCGCCTTTAACCGCACGGCCACTTCGACCGGCATACAGCATTACAGCATGAAGTACCGTATGCATTGCGATCCAGAAAGTAGTTGAGTGTTTGTAGTTTTTGTTTTGTTTTCTTGTTATGTATCATTGTGTATACGTAGATTAATTTTAAAAAATGGGTACGAGCACTAAGGGACTTAACATCTGCGGTCATCAGCTCCTAGAACTACTTAAATCTAACTAACTTTAGGACATCACACACATCCATGCCCGAGGCAGGATTCGAAACTGCGATCGTAGCGGTCGTGCGGTTCCGGAATGAAGTGCCTAGAACAACTCGGCCACTTCGACCGGCGTAGATTAATTAGGCATTGTGTTTTCGTATATGTATTTTCGAGTATAGCCTGATAGGGACAGCTGTCTTTTTGAAGAGGGAGGAAGAGTGATGGTGATCCCTGTCCTCAGTTCCCTGAAAAGGGGAGCGTTGAGCAAGTTTGTGGAAGTAAAAACTGAGGAGGTATTGCTGATCTTGGTAGTTGACAAAGCTGCCAAAGAGGGAAGGTAAGTGTGTGTCCAGCCAGGGTGATAAGCACCAATCCGTACACATGCATATTGCTATTATTTTTAGCCAGTAGGAAAGGAATAGTTTGTCCAAGGGACATCGTAGAGCCAAAATTGAGCTTGCAAGGGGTCGGGATGCATTGGATCTTCCACCTAGGAGTAGCAACTTGTTTTGAGCAGGGAGTATTTGCCTGAAGTGAAACGTATAGAGCTCGAGGATAGCGGAATTTTAATCAATGGAACTGCATGTAACGTAATAGGACCAACCTTCCACCTGCCAGTGTCAATTTCAAGAGTCACACAATTGAATGTTACACACCCACTGCTGTACTGGCCAGAAGCCACTTTAGAGTTTTTTCCAGGGCAGAATCTGACCTTCTTAAGTCAAACTCTGGAGCCTAGGGCTGTTGGGACCCGTAAACCAGTTCATGTCAGAGCAAAAGGGGCGAATATCAGCCAAACAGCCTGTGCAACATGTCGCTCAGTACAGGGAAAGACAATGACAAATGACGATCATTTTGAGCACCTTTATGCCAACTGTCTTCACAGCCTTAACTTTGTTGTGTATTGTTTCCATTCTGATCAGGAGGAGAGCCAATTCCAGGAGGGAAGCCGCTGAAAACAGTAAACGGAGCGTTTTGCATGGGGCAAGTTACAGGCAGAAGGTACCCACTGTCCTACCTAGGTGTTATCAGTATGTGACTTGGAACGGCGCATTATCAAAACAGAGGTGAACAGCTGCGGATGAATAGGTGCCAGTTTTCTAACAAGGCACTCAACTGTGGCCACTCTCCTGGATGGCATGGCGTGCCACACCACCAGCTATACACATCAGCAGATGGAGCGCCAGCATTCCAGTCCTTGGCGGATCACTGATTCGACCCTCTGAGGCCGACTTGGGGTCCGCAGCCAGCCAGAGGCGGGCCCGCTCCCCAGCTCGCTGCCGCGGGCAGGCGTCTTGGCTCCCAATACGCACCGGAGACATCCAGGGTGAGGGCCGCAGATTCGGACGCCGGATCATGGTCTCTGTGTCGGCTGCCGGCGCATCCTGACGACGTCGCAACTCCACTGCCATACAAAGCCAACACACAGCAGTGTGTACACGGCTCACTGAGGCAGCCACTCTGCGCCAAGCCGTTTTGCGGACAGCTAAGTGGTGTTCTCAGCATTGCAGGACCCAGTGACACAGACCAGGAGGAATCTGGGCACTGTTGTTGGAAACAATAAATCATTTGCTGTTGATATACTTTTCGGGATGTGAGGTCGTGGTCCAAGAACTTTTCTGCTACTTACGTTTCGTCCAGCGCAGACCTGGACGAAACGTAAGGAGCAGAAAAGTTCTTGGACCACGACCGCACATCCCGGAAAGTATATCAACAGCGATGTCACCCGGTCGTGAAAGTCTTCATTCTACAATAAATCATTTGGAAAGATCAGACGAGTCTTAATGCGGTGCCTCTTACTACTTCTCGTTACATTGCTGAGAATGTCTGTTACATCAGCATCTTCTGTGAATGCAATATACTTAATTATGAACCTTATGCATTCATGAAAACCTTGAACGTCTGCAGCGATGTTCACACTTCGAGATGCCGTTGTGAAATTCTCTGGATAGGGCACAACATCTATTTATTTATGCAGCTTGCTTCACAAAATCACTGACCGATCTACAGTTAATCATACAGTCATGTACATCTAGAGCATATGCCACAGTACATTTCAGGGAATTTGCTGAAGATTCAGATTCAATTTTTACACATGTCAGTCCTGATTTAATTATTTCATTCTGTTGTGAGCAGTCTATCACAATAACTGGTCCCAGCACCTTGAATTTCTGTGGACTGAATAGACATCTCCTCTCTTCAACAACTTCATAGTAAGATGTACAGAACTCCTCACACATGTCAAATACTAGACTATGCATTTTCATCCCACTGTAGCAATAAATTGTCATTCAGATATAATTCCGAATTCAAGTAGAATCTAGCATTACTTAACTTGCAGTTGTCAGATGTGGTGGAACCATTTGTTATATTCCCTCTTCTGTCTGTACATAATGTATGCTTCATTTATCTGGGTGACTCCAGCTGAACTGTGGTTTTGCTATAAATACGTGGTTGGTTTCAGTATTACTGGGTATTCGAAATATTCCCATGTAAGCAAATTTAATGGTAGAAACGCATTACCATTCAGAACTTTTAAAAGTTTCAAATGCTCCTCGCCTGCTACAGTGATGAATTTTTCACATTATTTTATTGATGGTGATCTCATTCTAGTCTTGATGTCCTTAAATGTACGATTTGTTATCCATACTAATATCCTGTTTCTCATTCATAATGATTCGCTGCATATCCTCAAAGTACCTCATAAGCAGTTTTAGAGGCACTGTGTAATACCTAAACAACTATCTACCAATATCATACCTTTTTCTTTTTTTCTTTTCTGTCGTTATTAATTTATATGAATGTTTTCATTTCCTCATTACTAATAAGAAATTTGTACATTGCCGCAGAAGATGGCAGAGATGGGCTTTTAAAGCTATTATTGTAACAGAAGAGCAATTTCCAATTAATATTCTATTTTATTAACAACTTTTGCTTCAGTCTCTCTTGAGAGCACCTGTGTTTTAGATCTCACACAAACAAGACGAGTAATTTTTACACGCGCAATAAGGATGTGTGTAGTAAATACTATGTGTGTATAAAAATGCAAGGAAAAATGTATATGTTAAGGGCTATCATAGCCGCAAGAATATTTTTAATTATTATGAGAATATTCATTCACAAGCATGAATTTTGCTGCAGTCATAAGAAGAGGCAGTAATTCCTTTCACCCTGCAAGACATCTTCAATATATATGTGATAATCATCAAGATTTAGTGGCTGGAGAGTTTGATCGGCAACCACAGAAAATTAGAGGTAAATTAATGATTTCAGCTTAACTTAATAGTGACTACTATTATATATACATATACAGGGTGTCCCATCTATCTTGTCCACCCACTGTGATACCAGCACTACATACTAAACATAGCGATGAAGGATGCCCTACTTCGTGCTACTGTTTCCTCTTTGATGGCTGTACAAGCATCAATAATGCGTTGCTTCATGTCCTCTGGTGTTGTTGGTTCATGTTGGTAAACAGCATCCTTCACTGCTCCCCAAAGAAAATAATCCAGCGGTGTAAGGTCCGGAGATTGGGCAGGCCACCTAACTGGGCCACCTCGTCCAATCCACCTACCAGGGAACTTACGGTTCAGAAGTCGTCATGCCCGTAAGGTGTTACGTGCAGGGCATCCGTCATGCTGATACCACATGACCATTCTCCGGTTCAGAGGTACCGTGTCCAAGAGAATAGGAAGATTGTGTCGTGTAAATCTGGAGTATTGTCTGCCATTTTGGATGCCATTTATAAAGAAAGGTCCGATAGTGGTATCTCCAATGATCCCACACCAAACATTAACTTTCCACGGACGTTGATGCTCTACCTGACGGAGCCATTTTGGATTGTCTGCGGACCAAGAATGCATATTCCTCACATTGACAATTCCTTTGTTGGAGAATGATGCCTCGTCGATGAAGAGAACATCTGCAAAAAAATTTGGATTAGTCGGTAGTTTTTGCTGAGCCCACCGACAAAATTTGCTCTACTGCGGAAGTCATTTCCTGGTGTAAATGAACATGGTAAGGATGAAATTTATGACGTTTAAGAATACGCTGTGCACTTAATTTCGACACACAAACTTCACGTTCAATTTGACGTGTGCTGATTTGAGGATTCACAGCTATGGTAGCGAGCACAGCAACTTCAGCACGTTCATCTGTGCGTGTTCTAGGACGATGTCGAGGACTTTGATTTAAGCTTCCCGTTTCACGTAGACGAGATGTGAGACGACCAAACATCCGGCGCGAAGGCGATGGCTTGTCAGGGAATCGTCTTCTGTACAGTCGTTCTGCGTGAACAGCATTTCGTCCACCTACAACAGGGTACAGTACAGGTATGTATAGTAGGTTAGAAAACAGACATATTAACTTAATAATCATAATGTTCGCTAACAGTGCTATCAGCAAACAAGCAATCACATAACGTATTTCCCGTCAACGTACATTCTCCATAGATCAGCAGCATTTCTACCATATCTTCATGTGTGTACATTATACTGTACAGTATAAGTTCCACAACACGAAGTTTATTCACAATGTGTACTACTTCCGTGCCGTCACTATATTACTCTGATGCACGACTACACTGGCAAGCGGTGTACTGCACGCCAAAGCAACAACAAATGGGATACTCGGAGGGTGGTGGAGTACAGGAGTTTACATGGGTCGCAAATCATAAACAAGGCAAAGTGGTAACTGTGGCAGTAGCGGGAACTAAATGGTTCAAATAGCTCTGAGCACTATGGGACTTAACATCTGTGGTCATCAGTCCCCTAAAAATTAGAACTCCTTAAACCTAACTAACCTTAGGACATCACACACATCCATGCCCGAAGCAGGATTCGAACAGTAGCGGGAACTACGTTGGACACTTGACTAGGTAGAGCCAGGCCCTGCGCGACAGGCACAATGGGTCATATAACGCATTAGACAAACCATATTTTGGGTGTGCAGGATAAATAAGACAACCTGACGGGTGTACACCGATCGGTACTGGTTCATATTGTGTACGTAGATACGTAAACCGTGCAAGAGGGAAACCATTATGTGCTTATGAGAGTTGATGGCAGCAGACCGTATTATTCGTTTCGGACCTCTTGATAAGTATGGAGATGTGATTAAACATGTCAATCACATCGCGAATATGGGCAGCATGGGGTTCACGCCTTAGCCTCAGGACGTGCGCTAGCAGTGCATGTCGAGTGTTTCAAGCGTCAACTTCGCGTCTTAATATCTCGGGATGTAATGGGAATATTGCGATGCAATCAACGCCATGGTGTATGTGCTTTGTCATGCTGTGGACTGCTGAAGAAATAATATAGGAGGTCCATTTAAAAAAACATAAGTTTGTGTTAAAAAACACATATGCTATCGTTTTAGAATGTTTCCAAATATGTACATTCATGGGCCCCAGCCCTACATTGATACCGGTGAAAGTCGTTTTCCAATAGCTGTTATTGTTCCAGAGATATTTTGGGTGGACAATAACTGGGACACCCTGTATGTGTGTGTGTGTGTGTGTGTGTGTGTGTGTGTGTGTAGTAACTGAACAACTGACTGTTTCCTAAGCACCAGTTTGCTGCAAAATCAGACAGTCTAAAAATCTATGTCGGCAGAGTAAGAAAAATTATCGTAGGTACATTATTAATTTTTGCACCTTCAGTATTTGTACGCTGCATTTTAGTTTTCTTAGCTGCTAGGAAGTTTTAACAAGAATCCATGCTTTAAATCCAGTACTGCAAGTAATAATTATCTGTCGCTACGTAAATTTCACGCCGACTCATATGCTTTGTGTGGCTGTTGAGCTGCCAGCAAGCACCGTGTTTCGAAACCCGAACAACAGACTAACACAATTCGCGACCGATTTTTCCAGGACAAAGTCATAGCTAAACATGAACAGACTTTTTCTAACGAATGTTAAATGAACATATGCAACAATTTTATCGTTATTGTGGAAGACTAATTTTTGTGTATTTTCTTATTGCTTTAATACGAGCTCAACAAAAGTCATATTATATGAAAACGAGGAGCGGAGAATTAAAAAGACCAATTTGTCCACCAACGGGAGATGTAAGTGAGCTGCTTCACTACGCAGAGAAGGTACGAAATTAGAGCAACAGCTTCCATCATTACGCTTAGTAAGCCCTCTCTTGTCGTGGTTATTCTTTCCTTTTTCCTCACGTTTTCCCTAGTAGAAAATTTACAAATCGAAAGGACTGAGAAATCATACCAAACTTTGATTCATCTTTGTAGTGCACATTATTACTAAAATATGAATGATTTGTGTCGTAATACTTTTCGACAAATTGACAGGTATTTATCGAAACGCAATTTCATAGGAAATTGCAAGTTTGGGGTGCAAGATTTATTTACATAAATTTTCTTCTACTGATTTTTATCAATTTCTTGGTAATTACTACCACGATCAAAGTGGCTGACCAAAAATGACCCATTGTTGATCGTAATACAGAAGGTGCTATCGGCCAAGATGGCGGTGATTTGCACAAGCAGATAAATGAAAACGAATCGCTAACTGCGCATCTAGCAGAAAATGTAACAAATGGCAGCACAGATATACAGACAAACTATGATGATACCATGATAACTGTCGATGAGACTGTTTCACACGTCTACCGAAGCGATATATCGCTGCTGAACGAAACAGAGGAACGTGAAACAGCCACTTGAGAAGAAATGGAAAGAACTTAGATAGGGAAATATTTAGACGATATAGCCAAAACAACAGAAGCAGGTACCTTAGATCAAAGTAGTACATTAGCGCAGAAGGTAGTATCTGAATGAAAAGTATATGTGGACGTGGTAGAAGAGGCCATGAAAAGAAGGGAAACCGATTCATCAAATTAAGTAGGTAATATTCAACTACCTCTGCCCAAGACGGATGCGCGTAATAGTTATTCACATCTTGCGCGGGCAAGTGAAGATTGCAAAATTCGTAATTTACCTACAGGAGAACCTACAATACGCACACAATTGTCACACAGTGCTCTGCACACTTATAACAACACACTGATGTCAGATAAAGCCGTACGTTTAACATCCAGAAGGCCTATGTGGCCGAGCGGTTCTAGGTGCTTCAGCCCGGAACCGCGCTGCTGCGACGGTCGCAGGTTCGAATCCTGCCTCAGGCATGGATGTGTATAATGTCCTTAGGTTAGTTAGGTTTAATTAGTTATAAGTATAGGGGACTGGTGACCTCAGATGTTAAGTCCCATAATGCTTAAAGCCATTTGAACCAATTGTTTAACATCCATCTTCGCTGATGAAGGGTTGCTTAGACGCAGTCAGTTTTCTACGTATTCGACAGATGGAAAGCGGATGAGCCGCTAGTTTTTATCAGTGCGTTCCGCGACGTATTTCCGCGCAACTAGACACTGGCTCAAAAGATAAGATTTGTTATTGGTTACACCCAAGGTATCGTTCTTTGGTGGACCACTGAAGTGGCAGAACGTTGTCACAGTTAATTGCAACTTGAACGTTCTTTCGTAGACAGGAACTGGTCGGAAGCCTTTCAAGAGAGATTAAAACGTGAAGTCTTTAATCCCGCTGAAGTTAGTAGCAAGCATGGATGCTTGCGGGGTTATATCGAAAAATATTTAAATAAGACCAGATATTGGACCAATCCCATGCCACGCGTGAATCTACTGAAGATATTAAAGAGCCGACTTCCGCCGCACATACGGGAAAAATTTGTAGCCCAGGAAAACACGACACTGAGTACTTTTCTTCAGTTTTGGATTCCACTGACCGGATTTATGAAAAGGCATCATAGCAACATAAAGCAGCAGTAAACAAACCCTTAATCCGTCTATGTAAAACAGCCTTTGGCGCCTGTGGCAACACCTACAACGTGCTGACATGAGGAAAGTTTCCAACCAATTTCTCATACACAAACAGCAGTTGACTGGCGTTTCTTGGTGAAACGTTGTTGTGATTCCTCGTGTAAGGAGGAGATATGCGTACCATCACGTTTCCGACTTTGATAAAGGTCGAATTGTAGCCTATTGCGATTGCGGTTTATCGTATCGCGACGTTGCTGCTCGCGTTGGTCGAGATTCAATATCTGTTAGCAGAATATGGAATCGGTGGGTTCAGGAGGGTAACACGGAACGCCGTGCTGGATCCCAACTTCCTCGAATCACTAGCAGTCGAGATGACAGGCATCATATCCGCATGGCAATAACGGATCGTGCAGCCACGTCTCAATCCCTGAGTCAACAGATGGGGACGTTTGCAAGACAACAACCATCTGCACGAACAGTTCGACCACGTTCACAACAGCATGGACTATCAGCTAGGAGAGCATGGCTGCGGTTACCCTTCACCCTCCATCACAGACACGAGCGCCTGCGATGGTGTACTCAACCACGAACCTGAGTGCACCAATGGCAAAACGTCATTTATTCGGATGAATCCAGGTTCTGTTTACAGCATCATGATGTTCGCATCCGTGTTTGGCGATGTCGCGGTGAACGCACATTGGAACCGTGTATTTGTCATCGCCATACTGGCGTATCACCCGATGTGATGGTTTGGGGTACCATTGGTTACACGTGTCGGTCACCTCTCGTTCACACTGACGAACTTTGAACAGTGGACGCTACATTTTAGATGTGTTACGACTCGTGGCTCTACCCTTCATTCGATCCCTGCGAAACCCTATATTTCATCAGGACAATGCACGGCCGCAGGTTGCAGGTCCCGTACGGGCCTTTCTGGATACAGAAAATGTTCGACTGCTGCCCTGGCCAGCACATTCTCCAGATCTCTCACCAATTGAAAACGTCTGGTCAATGATGGCCGAGCAACTGGCTCGTCACAATAGGCCAGCCACTACTCTTGATGAACTGTGGTATCGTGTTGAAGCTGCATGGACAGCTGTATCTGAACACGCCATCCAAGCTCTGCTTGACTCAATGCCCAGGCGTATCAAGAGGTGGTTGTTCTGGGTACTGATTACTCAGGATCTATGCACCCAAACTGCGTGAAAATGTAATCACATGTCAGTTCTAGTATAATATATTTGTGCAATGAATACCCGTTTAACAACTGCATTTCTTCTTGTTATAGCAATTTTAATGGCCAATAATGTACTACACAACATGCATGACAGCCATATTGGACACAATACACACAAAAAGGGAATGAGTGTGGTAATGGAAATGGGACAAACAAAAGATTTAAGTGAGGTTACCAGAACAACGAAACAATTACAGTGAACAAGCGAACGGCGGTCCGCCAGTCCAGTACAAGGCTATCCGCTTGCCGGAAGTGGTAACACCCAGCCGGTGCAGTGGCAAGCGGTCGGCAACAACCAAATGCCGCACGGTGTGCCGCAGCCAACCATTCGACAACACAATAGTGCGAACTATAATTTCGCAACTACCAATACGAATTCGCTCGATGACCGCTCACGTACAGCCAATGACACGAACTGGCGCAACACAAAAAACTCTGTACAGCTCGCTGAAATTACTCCTTTCACCGAGGTCAAGGCTCCTGCATCGGAGAAATCTCCAACCGGTCGCAATGAGGCCCCACACAGATGATCAGGTATGGAGTGAGGGCAATACACTTACAAACACTTGTTTTCTGAGGCATGACGAACAAGGTGACATGAAAGATGATTTATACCAACATGAGGAAGAACTTCAGGAAAACTTGTACGAAGAGCAGGTACAGGCAGTTATAGAGAAAACGATAACTGAAATGGAAGTACAATTAGTTCTAGACACAGGTACAACGACTAACTTAATGTCAACTAAATTTTACAAAAAGTTAAAGAAAGGAGGTAAAAATCCCACGGCCCCAGTGCGGAATTGTGGAATACAGACGTCCTCTAGAAACAAGTCAAATGTGGTGAAGTTACAAGCACTTATTCCAATGAAAATAGGACACTTTACTGTCAATTGTAATTTCCTCTTCTTTAGCAAATTAATATCAAATTGTTTCATTGGGATGGACAAGTTTAGAGCTTATAAGACGCAAATTGGCATAGGAAACGGACAGGTACTTTCTGTCGATTAAATAAAAGCGTCAGACAAAAGGTCATGCAGAAGGAGTCGGATGTGACAGTTCAATTTGTATTTCGTACTGTGTTATTTGTAAACACTTACTATAATAAAGGTAAGTGAGCCCAGCACCTTTAATGAACAGGAGCTACAGGAACTTACAGATCTGTTATTTAAGTATGCAGATCTATTTGGAAAACAACCCGGAATTATTAAGGATTATCAGTACAAAATGGATGTTCACCCACATGAAACTTTTTGTGTATCATCATATTCCATTCCTTGAACGAAAATAAGGCAGTAGGAAAAGAAATTAATCGAATGATTAAAGGCCGGCCGGTGTGGCCGAGCGGTTGTAGGTGCTACAGTCTGGAACCGCGCGACCGCTTCGGTCGTAGGTTCGAATCCTGCCTCGGAAATGGATGTGTGTGATGTCCTTAGGTTATTTAGGTTTAAGTAGTTCTAAGTTCTAGGGGACTGATGACCTCAGAAACTAAATCCCATAGCGCTCAGAGCCATTTGAACCATTTTAATGATTAAATGGAGGATCATTCACCCTTCGTTTCCACCTTATTGTAGCCCCATATTAACTGTAAGTAAACCAGATGGATCGGTAAGATTGTTTCTGGATGCTCGAGGTATTAATAAGATCCTAGTACCAGTGCTAATCAGGCCCGACAATCTGGACGAACAACTGTTGAAGATCCATAATACTGCCAAGCGTCTTACTGGCAAATCAAACTTCATCCAGAAAGTAGAAAGTGCACAGCTTTTGTGTGTGGTTGTAGAAGCTTTGAATTCTGCGTCCTGCCAATTAGCCTGAATATAAGTGCATGTGTATTCATCGCAGCGTTACATAAAGTATTAGGCCCAGAGCTACATAGCAAGGTTATAGCCTATCTTGACGACTTGTTAATCACCACCATCACTTGGTCAGAACACATTCAGCTAATTGAGAAGTATGCAATTTAAAAAAAAAATTGACTTCTGTAGGGAGAAGGCAAAACAATGTATCCTTCGGGATTCTAAGAAAGTCGATGCCATACACTATTGTCCTGCACCTAGAAATAAGAAACACCTTAAAGCGTATTTAGGATTAGCGTCATTCTTCCGTAAGTTCAAACCCAAACAACTGAAGAACAGTGACGCTCTGCTTAATTTATTACGCAAATACAAATCATGGCTGTTTGATGACAAGTGCCAAACGGATTTCAATAGTATTAAAGAGGCGCTAGTGAGTGCAAATATACTTAGTCACCCCGATATGGAGATGGACTTCTGTCTGTGCACAGACGCCTCCTCACAGTGCCTGGGGGTATGTCTGTTCCAGATGAGAGTGGAAGACCGGAAGACATTGCCGAAGGTAATTAGTTTGGCTGCCCGCACATTAACTGAGGCAGAAAGGTCACACTCCGTATCAGAATTAAGAAGTTTGGCTGCAGTCAGGGAATTCAAAGAGGCAGAAAGCTCATACTCTGTATCAGAATTAGAAAGTTTGCCTGTAGTCAGAGCATTCAAAATATTTGAGTACTTCTCGTGGGGTAAGAGTGCAAAAGTATACCGTGATCACAAATCACTTTCATTTTTGTTCACATTCAGATTACTGCTCAGGAGATCGGCAAGATGGTGTCTGTTTCTGTAAGAATGTAACTTAGAAATTATCAAGGGCAGTCAGAACATCATTTCTGTTCCTCTGTCAAGGTTATCTCAAGGTATAGATAGATTTAGTGAATTTTTGGAACAGTAAGATACCGCAATCTGACTACAATAAGTTTTGTAAACAACTGTAAATCATGCAACAACAGGACCTAAGATGGGGCAAGATCAAACAAAAACTAACACAGGAAGACAACGAACAGTTAAAAATTTGGTACAGCGAATACAAACGTGTTTTATTCCATTGCAAACATCCTGACTCAGGACAATGGTGCGTTTGTCTTCCTGTGAAGTACATTGAGAAATTCATAGTGTTCACCCATGAAGTGTGGGGCACTGTAGGGTAAGTAAATGTACCGAAAATACTAGTAAACATGGATACTTTTCAAATTTGAGACGACGAGTACTTCAAGTACTACGAAAATTTATGGTCTTTCAGAAAGCAAAACATTCTAACTCTTCTACATATATCGAGCTTCACCCGATTTTCACTAAGAAACCTCTAGATTTAGTGTCTCTGGATGTGACTGGCCCGTATCGAAGAGCCAAGGGTGGAGTAACATACGTAGTAGCACTATACGATGCTTTTAGAAAGCATTCTAAGATGTACGCAGTACGTATTGCATCAGTGACCGGCATCAGGAAAGGGATCGAAGAAGATTACTTGAGGAGGATAGGAAAGCCACGAGTGATACCCACTGATAATGCCTCATATTTTATAGGACAGAAATGGAAGCAGTTTATGACATCACAGGGTATAAAAGACTTGTTAGTATGAAGATTCCACCCCGATGCATCGCCCACAGAAAGGGTATTCAAGGAATTTAATGGATTCTCAAGAACACACACATAGCTCACACACACAAAATGAGTAGAATATGTCGAACCTTTCATGCAGGTCATTGACATTCTTTCAAATTCTTTAACTGGTTTCATACCAAATGATTTAGTGTTTTACACCAGACAAAAGATCGAATGGGAGTCAGCCCTGCTAAAAATACCAACCGTGGAAGTGGCATTGGAGGAGAAAATTAAACAAGCAGTAATCACGCTGGGAAACGAGGCTGAATATAGGCAGAAAATTTATGATCGGGAACTGAAGCGTTTACCACAGTTTAGTGAAGGCCAACGAGTTCTTTTAGGAACCCATGCTCAGACAACAAAAATAGGAAAGTCAAACAAGTAGTGATAATTACTTTATACAGGACAGTATATAATTGCCAAAATCTTATATCATGGAGCTTATAGAATGATTTACGAGAGGACTAGTCTACCGCCATAAGGACTTAAAAGTATTTGTCGAATAAACAATTTTCACGCAAGTATTTTAACTGAAACTGACTGTACATAGTGTACATAATAGTAATTTAATTTCTGTTTTCTTTTGAACACTAGTGTTAAGGAAACATGGTTAGATTTATGAAATTTTACTTGTTTTTTGATATATAAAGTGGCAAATGAAATTGAGAGAGAAATTGAACGATACAGCGCTTCGCTTGAAGTGAGGAGCGGCGAAGCAGAGTACAACTTGTGACACACACTGTGGTGTAATCGTAGCGGCGAGCTGTGTCAGCAGACGAGGTGAAACAACGACTCTCGCACATGCGCTGGTAAACACGGCCGCAAGAGGTTTAATTATTTGATAGCTGACATGATATACGACGGCCAGCTAACGCAATTAAACGCAACTCGCGCAAACACACATTTATAATAATTATATAGATACAGGGAAAAAGAAGGAATAACTACATTATAACTAGAAACTTAAGGTGGACTACATCTAATATATACAGGATGGTCCATTGATAGTGACCGGGCCACATATCTCACGAAATAAGCGCCAAACGAAAACACTACAAAGAACGAAACTCGTCTAGTTTGAAAGGGGAAACCAGATGGCGCTATGGTTGGCTCGCTAAATGGCGCTGCCATAGGTCAAACGGATATCAAATGCGTTTTTTAAATAGGAACCCCCCCTTTTTATTACATATTCCTGTAGTACGTAAAGAAATATGAATGTTTTAGGTGGACCCTTTTTTTCGCTTTGTGATAGATGGCACTGTAATAGTTACAAACGTATAAGTAAGTGGTATCACATAACGTTCCGCCAGTGCAGACGGTATTTACTTAGTGATACATTACCCGTGTTAAAATGGACCATTTACCAATTGCGGAGAAGGTCGATATCGCGTTGATGTATGGCTATTGTGATCAAAATGCCCAACGGGCGAGTGCTATGTATGCTGCTCGGTATCCTGGACGACATCATCCAAGTCTCCGGACCGTTCGCCGCATAGTTACGTCATTTAAGGAAGCAGGAAGTGTTCAGCCACATGTGAAACGTCAACCACTACCTGCAACAAATGATGATGCCCAAGTAGGTGTTTTAGCTGCTGTCGCGGCTAATCTGCACATGAGTAGCAGACAAATTGCGCGAGAACCGGGAACCTCAAAAACGTCGGTGTTGAGAATGCTACAGTAACATCGATTGCACTCGTACCATATTTCCGTGCACCAGGAATTGCGTGGCGACGACTTTGAACGTCGTGTACAGTTCTGCTACTGGGCACAAGAGAAATTACAGCACGATGACAGATGTTTTGCACGCGTTCTATTCAGCGACGAAGCGTCATTCACCAACAGCGGTATGTAAAGCGGCATAATATGCACTATTAGGCAACGGAAAACCCACAATGGTTGCAACAAGTGGAACATCAGCGACCTTGGTGGGTTAATGTATGGTGCGGCATTATGGGAGGAAAGGATAATTGGCCCCATTTTATCGATGGCAATCTAAATGGTGCAATGTATGCTGATTTTCTACAAAATGTTCTACCGATGTTACTACAAGATGTTTCACTGCATGACAGACTGGCGATGTACTTCCAACATGACGGATGTCCGCCACATGGCTCGCGTGTGGTTGAAGCGCTGTTGAATAGCATATTTCATGACAGGTGGATTGGTCGTCGAAGCACCATACCATCGCCCGCACGTTCACCGAATGTGACGTCCCCGAATTTCTTTATGTGGGGAAAGTTGAAGAATATTTGCTATCGTGATTCACAGACAACGCCTGACAACATGCGTCAGCGCATTGTCAATGCATGTGCGAACATTACGGAAGGCGAACTACTCGCTGTTGAGAGGAATGTCGTTACAGGTATTGCCAAGTGCATTCAGGTTGACGGAATCATTTTGAGCATTAATTGCATTAATGTGGTATTTACAGATAATCACGCTGTAACAGCATGCGTCCTCAGAAATGATAAGTTCACAAAGGTACATGTATAACATTGGATCAACCGAAATAGAATGTTCAAAGGTACCTACGCCCTGTGTTTTAATTTAAAAAACCTACCTGTTACCAGTTGTTCGTCTAAAATTGTGAGCAATATGTTTGTGACTATTACAGCGCCATTTATCACAAAGCGAAGAAAGTGGTTCAATTAAAACATTCATGCATCCAAGGTTCTCGTGTGTCCAGCCGGATCCGATCGTCGAAGTTCCACGATATTTCGGCGAATAACCGTTCCACCATCATCAGGTGGTACAATGTTGAACCAAGGAAATGTACAAGGGACTATGAGTAATATCTACTTGAAATAATAATGCTAACCTACTGTATAGATATATGTACAGGTGTTTACAGAAAGGGAACTACTGGACGTGTAAGATACATTTGAGGATATGAACGATGACGGCTAAGATGAAAGCAGGATGCAGAGATGAGAAGCACAAGTATCTCATGCTTTAAAGAATGTTGTAGATGCTTCTCTGTACAGTGTGAAGGTGAGTGAAGCTGGTGATGTACTGGGCAGACCAGGCGAATAAAACGGCTGCACACTGACGTAAAAGGATGACTGAATCAGTGACCACTACACATTTAGTTTTAAATTGGTTTTAAGTTTCTTCCTTTTCAGCTATCAGTGCATCGACACGGCTCGAAAGAAAAGATGATAAGCCTCATGAGTGACATGGTACCATGCAAGTTTAGCGGGCCGTACCTCAAGCGAATAAAATGCAGTTGTAAGAAGTATTATGTATATAAGTGATACGAATGAAGGATTCAAAGTATACACAATAACAGTCCGGCAGGTGACGTCGTAATGATATAGTTTCGATGCTACTGAACAAGTCACTGCTTTAGAGACTCCCAACACTCACTTTTCTCTTACTATATGTATATTCCCCGTACATGTAACTGATCACAATAAGCAGGATTATTATTTCTCTATGTCGAATGACAACAACATTTATGGCTATTAAACACATGTCATGAGTACTTAAGTTGCAAGTCGTCTGAAGTAAGCAATGTCTATTTCATGTAGTAGGAACATAACAAGACTGTACCATGAACAATGCTGATTGAGAGTTTTCTTGTAGCACGATATATGAGTTCTGCGTTTTTTTCTTAAAGGCGTAGTTAGGCAAGCAGCGCTTAGTGTATTTGAAGTAGTGCCGATGCTTTCCCACCTAAATAAATAACAAGCTCCGATGAATAATCGACATCTGGATCTACATCTACATGGCTACTCTGCAATTTACACTTCACTTAAGTGTCTGGGAGAGGGTTCATCGAACCATTTTCATACTACTTCTGCACCATTCCACACTGTATGGCGCGTGGGAAAAAGGAACACCTAAATATTTCCGTTCGAGCTCTGATTTCTCTTAATTTATTATGATGATCATTTCTCCTTATGTAGGTCGGTGTCAACAAAATATTTTCGCATTCGGAAGAGAATGCTGGTGATTAAAATTTTGTAAATAGATCTCGACGCAAAGAAAACCGCCTTTGTTTCAGTGACTGCCACCCCAACTCGCGTATCATATGAGTGACACTCTAACCCCTATTACGCGATAACACGAAACGAGCTGCCCTTCATTGAACTTTTTCAATGTCCTCCGTCAATCCTACCTGGTAAGGGCCCCACACCGGGCAGCAATATTCCAGCAGAGGACGGACAAGTGTAAAGTAGGCTGTCTCTTTACTCAGTTTGTAGCATCTTCTAAGTGTTCTGACAACAAAGCGCAGTCTTTGTTTCGCCTTCTCCACAACATTATTTATGGGGTCTTTCCCGTTTAAGCTGCTCGTAATTGTAATTCCTAGGTATTTAGTCGAATTGACAGTCCTTAGTGTTGTGGGTTGGCAGGAGAGCCAACACCGGGATACAAGAGGAAGCCGAAAGGCACGCGTTTTAGCTCACGCAGGCTGGCGTGAGGTCTGGAACAGGACAAAGAAATTAGAATTTAGAAAAAACGGACGTAGCTGGTGGAATACTTAACTTTAATCCATTAATGATGAGCGTCGCTCTTGACGGTACATGATTGCAGTATCAATAGTAACTGGTAATGGTGCCTTGCTAGGTCGTAGCAAATGACGTAGCTGAAGGCTATGCTAACTATCGTCTCGGCAAATGAGAGCGTATTTTGTCAGTGAACCATCGCTAGCAAAGTCGGTTCTACAACTGGGGCGAGTGCTAGGAAGTCTCTCTAGACCCACCGTATGGCGGCGCTCGGTCTGCAATCACTGATAGTGGCGACACGCGGGTCCGACGTATACTAACGGACCGCGGCCGATTCAAAGGCTACCACCTAGCAAGTGTGGTGTCTGGCGGTGACACCACACTTAGATTTGTGCGATTTATTGTTTATCCAAAATTTATCGGATTTCATTTAGTACCCATGTGGATTACCTCGTACTTTTCTTTGTTTAGTGCCAATTGCCACCTTTCGCACCGTACAGAAATTCTCTGTAGATCATTTTGTAATTGGAATTCATCGTCTAATGCTTTTACTAGACGGTATGATCTGCAAACAATCTAAAGGGGCGGCTCAGATTATCACCTACATCATTTGTGTAAATCAGGAGCAGCAGAGGGCCTGTGACACAACTTTGAAGAACGCCAGACAGCACTTCTGTTCTACTCAATGATTTACCGTCTATCACTACGAACTGTGTCCTCTCTGAGAGGAAATTACGAATCCAGTCACACAACTGAAACGATACTCCATATGCACGCAATTTCATTAACAGTCGCTTGTGAGGAACGGCATCAAAAGCCTTCTGGAAATCTGGGAATATAGAATCGATCTGAGATTCCTTGGCGACAGCACTCATTACTTCAAGAGAATAAAAGCTGTGTTGCACCAGAACGATATTTTCTGAATCCGGACGGGGCACACATTTTCACCTGTCCCCGTTGATATACACTCCTGGAAATTGAAATAAGAACACCGTGAGTTCATTGTCCCAGGAAGGGGAAACTTTATTGACACATTCCTGGGGTCAGATACATCACATGATCACACTGACAGAACCACAGGCACATAGACACAGGCAACAGAGCATGCACAATGTCGGCACTAGTACAGTGTATATCCACCTTTCGCAGCAATGCAGGCTGCTATTCTCCCATGGAGACGATCGTAGAGATGCTGGATGTAGTCCTGTGGAACAGCTTGCCATGCCATTTCCACCTGGCGCCTCAGTTGGACCAGCGTTCGTGCTGGACGTGCAGACCGCGTGAGACGACGCTTCATCCAGTCCCAAACATGCTCAATGGGGGACAGATCCGGAGATCTTGCTGGCCAGGGTAGTTGACTTACACCTTCTAGAGCACGTTGGGTGGCACGGAATACATGCGGACGTGCATTGTCCTGTTGGAACAGCAAGTTCCCTTGCCGGTCTAGGAATGGTAGAACGATGGGTTCGATGACGGTTTGGATGTACCGTGCACTATTCAGTGTCCCCTCGACGATCACCAGTGGTGTACGGCCAGTGTAGGAGATCGCTCCCCACACCATGATGTCGGGTGTTGGCCCTGTGTGCCTCGGTCGTATGCAGTCCTGATTGTGGCGCTCACCTGCACGGCGCCAAACACGCATACGACCATCATTGGCACCAAGGCAGAAGCGACTCTCATCGCTGAAGACGACACGTCTCCATTCGTCCCTCCATTCACGCCTGTCGCGACACCACTGGAGGCGGGCTGCACGATGTTGGGGCGTGAGCGGAAGACGGCCTAACGGTGTGCGGGACCGTAGCCCAGCTTCATGGAGACGGTTGCGAATGGTCCTCGCCGATACCCCAGGAGCAACAGTGTCCCTAATTTGGTGGGAAGTGGCGGTGCGGTCCCCTACGGCACTGCGTAGGATCCTACGGTCTTGGCGTGCATCCGTGCGTCGCTGCGGTCCGGTCCCAGGTCGACGGGCACGTGCACCTTCCGCCGACCACTGGCGACAACATCGATGTACTGTGGAGACCTCACGCCCCACGTGTTGAGCAATTCGGCGGTACGTCCACCCGGCCTCTCGCATGCCCACTATACGCCCTCGCTCAAAGTCCGTCAACTGCACATACGGTTCACGTCCACGCTGTCGCGATATGCTACCAGTGTTGAAGACTGCGATGGAGCTCCGTATGCCACGGCAAACTGGCTGACACTGACGGCGGCGGTGCACAAATGCTGCGCAGCTAGCGCCATTCGACGGCCAACACCGCGGTTCCTGGTGTGTCCGCTGTGCCGTGCGTGTGATCATTGCTTGTACAGCCCTCTCGCAGTGTCCGGAGCAAGTATGGTGGGTCTGACACACCGGTGTCAATGTGTTCTTTTTTCCATTTCCAGGAGTGTATATCAACGCCCATCAGCGGTTGGAGGTATTAATATAATTCTAATGTGTAAAAGTGATTCTTTTTTTTTTTCGGAAGTGAAGTGTGTTGACGCTTAGCACGCGTGTGCAAACCTACCAAAATTTTTACTAAACTACACTCAACTCTGAATAAATGGAGAAGTGTTTTATGAGGAACTTACCTTATTGGCGGATGCTGATCGACGGATTTTCTCTGCGCTGAATAGGCGCCTTACGACGGGTAAACAATGGCTACCGGGCCAAGAAATAGGACGTCATCTGTCACAGCACAGAAAGTACCACAAGCACTCACATCGTTTCCAGAATATTAACAAATATTTATGAAGAAATCCACATGACGACTTTACTGTCACACTCCTCGTGAAATGGACACGCACAAGTTAATGAAAGTATTCAGCGAGGACCCAACCGTTAGAGTCCCAGCGCCACGTTGACAACTACTTGCCACACGCGTGGGCGCACTAATGAAAGAGACTTGACTAAACCAAGCGTTGTTCAATACTCACAGTATTTGATATTTGTACCTCTTTTTTATAACTTGTTTTCTTTTTAATTATTTGTATTAGCATTTGTAGATGTATAGTAAGGTAAAGCTGGCATCTCTATTTAACATGACATAAATCTACCTAAAATACCGAGTAATATAGGGCTTTGACCCTCTCCCTCCCACGTCGGTAATAGATAGCAAACAATTAATCATACGATACTCCCTAACACTCTGTACCTTCATACAATGTCAGTGTACAGTGGGGAGTAACAGTGTAATATCTAAACAACTAGTCTCCAATATCAAACCCTTTTATTTTTTATTTTCTTTTGTCATTAATTTACATGTAAGTTTTCTTTTCCTCATTAGTAACAAAAAAAATTTAAATTGCAGCAGAAGATGGCAAAGATAGAGTTTTAAGATTATGTTTGTAACAGAAGAGCAATGTCTGGCGAATATTCAGTTTCTTTAACAACTATTGTTTCAGTCTCACTTCGGAGTATTTGTGTTTTAGATCTTACATGAAAAGCACATGTAATTTTTACTCGTTCGTCAAAAATGTGTCTAGTAAATGCTGTTTGTGTACAAAAATGCAAGAAAATATCTATACGAGTTATCACAGCTGCAAGAATATTATTATTTGTTACGCCAATATTCATTCACAAGCATGATTTTTTCTAGCAGTCATATGAAGAGGCAGTATTTTCTTCCACCCTGCAAGACACCTTATAATATATATGTGCTAATCATTAAGGTTTATTGAAGGGACTGTATGATCGAGAACTACAGAAAATTAGAAGTAAATTAGTGATGACAGCATAACTTAATATTGACTTCTATTAAATATATATACATGTAATTATTGAAGAACTGACTTTTTGTTAAGTAGAAAGTTTGCTGTGAAACCAGAGATTCTAACAATCTACGTCGACAGAGTAAGAAAAATTATCCTAGATACATTATTCATTTTTTCCCTTTGAGTATTTGTGCGATGCATTGTATATTTCTTATGCTAGGAGGAAGACTGTTCACGACACCCATTTAGTTTCAACAAGAATTCATGATTTAATTCCAGTACTACAGGTAATAATTGTCTCCCATTACGCAAATTTCATGTTGATTCATACTCTGTGTTAGCTGTTGCGCTGACTCCCAGCACGATTGTTCCAAAGTCGAACAGCAGACTAACACAGGCCGTAAATTTCTTGTACTCTTCCACGGTTCTACATATTGGTCGTCTATGAACCAGCTCGCATTTCCTAAATATCACAAAGCTGAGGGTGAGGCAGAGACATACATTTTAAAGGGTAATGCTATGCATATATTATGATTAAGGTCAATCTCAGCTCCTTTAAGTTCATGTCGTAGTCCTGAGACCGGAATGCAAAAGCATTAATTGTAATCTTTGACCTCATGGTGACAGAGCCTTCATATCTCCTACATACCCAATCCAAATGTATGAAACTTTTACGAGGTTGAGTTAAAGAATATTGGTGCTGGATAGCAATTCTAAATCGTCGTTCCTGTTAAATGTGGTTGTGGCATAAGGTTTATGCCAGAAGTATTCCTGGCGTATAATTCGCTCATCATATTCTACTGGGCCCATTGCACTAAGTAATGTTGTAAGGTTTCAGGCCTACTAATTTAAGAAACTCGCAGTTCACACGTGTTATCACCTTGAAGTTCTGCTTTGAAGTGCTGTACTATGGGCAGTGGGCTATGGTTTCATACCTTACGTTCTTTCTGCCTTAGACTTAGGCACACAATGATTTCCTTTCTATGAAAGTCAGCAAGCTGATTATTCAGGTCTACAATATGCAGTTCCAGATAATTCAATGATTAAATTGTGGCAGGGAGGCGCATAGCGTTGGTGGGAGCCTCTACGATGTTATACCCCAGTCCAACTGACTGGAAGAAACCATAAATTGTATGAATCTATCGTTGTGATAGGAATTATTTTCAGTGTTACATTCGAAACAGATTGCACTGACAGGGAGTACATTCACAGTCTGATCAGATCTGTAAAATTTGTTGTTCTTTGAAACACGTCGTCTTGTGAAAGAAATAGTCGTCCTATTGTGTCTATCTGGTTAAAGATAATCGTTTCATTCACCGTCCATATTTCAGATTTAAGTCTAGGTTAATCCCTTTTAAAAACTGTTTTGAGACTTCATCTAAATCTTCAACATCGTACGCATCAGTTTCTATACTACAATTTCCTTTTTACTATTGATTTGCAGATGTTGTTTATTGTAAGCCTGTGCAATATTTGGGATGCTGTTGTATGTCTCCAACCCAGTAAGCTCAATAATATCCTATTCTCCAATGCTTAAATCAATCGGTAGAGTGTAATTCACACTTAATACTGACGAATGTTCTTTTAAAATCTGAATAATGACACTGCACCTGCATCTCCTTGTAAGCCCTTCTTCGTAAGCATTAGAAGTAACATGATGCTTAGATGACCACACAGTAACATATTAGAGTCTTGGTAGCGTTGAAAACTATAGAACACTTGTCTTCTGCTGGTGAAGTGTCGTAATTCTTCCGGAGGTTGCAGGTCACCAAATAAATCGAAATAGTAGACGTTATCTGTATTTGTTTGACTTAGGCCACCCAGTGGGTTCCAGGTCCTCCTGCGAAATCTAAATTCGCAATTCCACATTATCTGGATTTCCACAGAGTCTTCGGTAATGTATCCTGCTTGATAACATGGCAGAATCTTGGAATATAGATTTTTTTTCTAGGGAACATAAGCAGATTTGTATTTGTAAGGGCTCTGTCCGGTATTTTGGCTAACAGACATTTTTTATTTATTTCTGAAGAGACCTAGTCCTTTCTTGTAAGGTTTCAGTTGCACTGTTTTTAAAAACCCCTACTCAATCCCCGCCTTAATCGTTATCGTCTTCTTCTTAGTGTGCGATGTGCTCTGGTCATATCTTACTTGAAGTTCATCCCAAAACGCAACTTAAATTTGCCATGCATGAGTTTTTTCAACTCCAAATGCTACAATGCGCTGTCCTGTACCAATATCCCTTTTTGCAGATATTGCTTTGGTTTTATCAGCTAAAATTCTTTCTGCGATGTGGCGTCCTATAAGATCTTTATTTGCTGTGTATGCAGTGTCTTGATCCATAAACGACTCGTCAAGCAGATTAATCGACTTACTACTGTGTGCGGGCTGCTTTTGATGCTTTGTTCCTGGGCCAAAATAGTTATACCCAGGAATGCGTAATTCTACTGACGATTTGTGGAGAATACCAGCCCCTCCTCTAATGCGCCTCCTGTCATCCAAGTCGTACCACTTTGGTGGTTGTGGTCTGTGCATCCTATTGTGTAACGAATAGTCAGTCAATCCAACAATTTTACGTTGCAGGAAAACCGAGCCATAACTAGCTCTCTATTCCCTCGACATCTTATGATCCTCTCTACAAGAAACATGCGGTTTTGAGCTTTTCTGCAAGTCTTCCGTGTAAAAGCTTCTTATAGTTTCAGTACTGCTGCTGTACTTTAAGATATAGGTTCTAGGATTTGCGCTTTGGAAACTTTAAATACCTCAGTTGACTAGTTTGATAGATATGCCTTCTCAAATGCTATTTTGTGTTTCGAAATTCGTACTAAATCACCCACATTAAACTTAGGTTTGCAAAGTTTAGCATTTTAATGAGAGTGTGCACCACATCTGGGAGTCCGTTATCAAGAGTATCGGTTCGTCCCATTTTTATAGTGGCATTTTACATTGTGCAATTATTTGTGGGAGGTTATGTATCCCTTTGTATGAACTGCAAAGAACAAAATGCATCCACACTTGAACCTTTTTGTTCTTTTCAGACGTTCCATGATACTAGCCTTCAGGTGGATGAATGTTGAGTAGTGATGTGTTCCATGCTGACCCACTACGGTCCTGAAGTACTTAGTGTAAAACTCTCAATCGTGATACGTTTGAATGTTGTCTGGATACCGATTTGTTCCTGCCTCCAATAAATGTCAAAATACCTCTGCGACATCTCTCCCCATTTCTTTCTTTAGAGTATTTAGAGTATGTAGAATAACCACTAAAACATGCTACAAACCATAATTCACACCGGAATACTCCCTCATGTCCACAAGATCCAGGTCATCCAAACCGTGTCTAGGAGTATATATTTTGCATGCTGGTTTGTGCAGCTCCCGAACTACTGTCTCCATCCCTCTCTAAGCTCTGAAGTTATTAGAAGATCTTTATTGCATTGAGCTGTGTAACCAATGGCAGCTGATGCCATGAGCAATCATCGATTCTCCATTTGCTCATTGGAGACATCTTAATGTAATCTGCGAAAATCGATTGTTCGCTCTTTTATGGTGAAATTCAACATCATCACCGAAGCTATTTTCACCATCTAATACAGAGTTTATAATGGTAATGTACTTCACAGTGCTTCGGCTTTTGATACTCCTATTGCTTATTTATAGAGATAAGCCAAATGCAGTATTTCATCATACATTTACAGATCTTTAGCTGAATAACTTAAGATTTTTGACGGTCTTAGGAAAATAAGTTTAAGTGAACCTGATGTCCTTTGAAATTTCCTATCACCAATCCATACTGTGTTATCAGTTAAGTTTGTATGCTGTGTGCCAAGCATGTACTGCTCTACCCCGCTGATGCAGATTATTTTGTCTATCCTAGTATCGCTGTGATGGTTAATGAAATCGCCAATAGTATCATCATCAACACTGCAACGTAATTTTAGCAACAGTTGTCCAAGAGATTCGGTAACTGGCTGAAAACTTTCTCTTAATGTTTGATTCTACTCCAAACGTCCTAGTCGTAACAGTCACAATTTTTCTCAAACTGCCTTCTGTGCCTCAATATCTTTATGCTCGGTCGACGAATTGTTGTACACAAAGCAGAGTTCTGTGGGGGCACACCTTCTATACATTATTTTCTCTTGTGTCGACTCTTATAACTAAGTGGTTTCCTTTCTTTTCAATAACATTAACCCCAACATTTAATGTATTGATCGATTTCGTAAGGATCTGACAATATGTCAGTAGTTCATTGCAAACATCCCCAACTTTATGTTTAAGAGCCTGGATTTTTGCATTTATGTACAGACTAATGTTATGTCTATATACACCCATTCCTCTCAGGTTGAGTATTTGACATATGTGCAGACTTGTCCATTGTGTGAAGTATGTTAATGTCACCTCTTTTCATAGTTATATAAACAGGGTGCGACAAATAAAAGTGGCCCTAATGTCTACATGCAATATGACGTGAATGTATGCATACAATCACACCCTGTGTCATGGACACCACGTGTTCACCCCCACGTTTTCCACACCAGTTCAGAGCATAATGCGGTCTATGTCAGTGTGAGTGGAGCAGCGCAAAGGGGACGATGGTTCTCACAGTCGAGGTGGCCACCCAGGTCACCTGATCTGTCAGTGTGCGATTACTTCGTGTGGGAAGCCCGTAAGTCTAAGCTGTATCGCAACAACCCTCATAATTTTCAAGAACTACAGAAGAACAATACAGTATTGACTGCAGCAATTCCAGTTGTCCAGCTTCCATCTGACTGCAGCGACTTGCTGACAAGGGCTCAAAAGTTACAAGAGATGAATGGTGGTAACTTTCGACATCTGCTAAAGCCAAGTTAGTATTGTACTGTGGGCGATTCCAGCAATCTCCACAAATCTTTACAAATTCATTGAATGACATATCAGGTCCTGCTTGGTAAATGTGTTTTAAATTCAAACTGTCCTGCTTGCAGGCTATAACGAGGTTTGCATTATCCATCACCAACTGTTTTGGGATTCTGTAATATGTCTGTCTCAAAAACAGTATATCAATGACCATATGACGACAAAAACAGAAATATTCTCGAATTTTTTCTTGGTTTTCCATAGCAACATCGTCAAATATGAACATAATGCTTGGCTTTACTTTTTCTAATGGAGGGTATCATTGCTTTAAGTGACTGTACATGTATATATAATATCTGCTGTGATAGTTGA
This sequence comes from Schistocerca americana, assembly GCF_021461395.2. Taxonomy (NCBI): domain Eukaryota; kingdom Metazoa; phylum Arthropoda; class Insecta; order Orthoptera; family Acrididae; genus Schistocerca; species Schistocerca americana. The sequence continues at coordinate 319,080,266 of NC_060123.1, forward strand.
TATGTGGGCTGAGTCAGCCTTTTTGAATATATGTATACATGTTCAAAGTGTGCTATATCTGGATTTGTTAGCAAAGACATTAGGACTCTTGTCTTCCCATAGCTGGATGGACCAACAATTATCAGTCACTTATTATTGGAAACGAGTATCCCACTCTTCTTTTTTTCTGGCCTTCTGCACCATCAGGACCAGTCGCTTGAAACAAAGTCCCTGTTATGAGGATGCTTCATCCATTCTGCCATAACACCGATTACATCAGTTATTGCATGAAATGGGATTTTATAGAAAAAAAAACACTTGTAATAATAATAATATACATAGCCACTATAGTACAATCACCTTACTGAGCGACAGCGACTACTTTATAATGACAGGATTATGATGTAGGAAACAGTACCTGATTTGGAATTATTTATATATATATATATATATATATATATATATAATATTTCATTTACACTTCTGCAATGGTACATAAAATGCATTACATCAACAAAAAAATCATTAGTTCATAGTTTACAGCATTTCTCAGTTAACTGTTTCTTGCCTGCACTAAATTCTGCGTGTATATCCGTCAAACTGATGGAAGCGTCGCAAAACTTGGGTATTCCATCTGTAAATTTAACATGGATGGAGTCTATAGGTATATGAACCAACTACGGCACTGCATTGATATAAGAGTTAAAGCACTGATCAAAATTATCTACATGTAGGCTACACACACGAAGATAGTTTACATTGTCATTGTATATGGCTCGAATACTTGGTAGCCATCGCTCAGAGACAGTGCCATCCCCAGTCCAAGTAAGTTCGCTACAGTGGAGTGCTTCAAATAGATGGATTATCTTACAGATTTCACACTGAGATCTGTGTTATCATACATTGATGTTACAGATTACATCAGGGCAGCACAGTCAATGTCTAGGAGAGCTGGAGACGGATTAGACTACATTGTCATCTGAGCACTGATGTAGGGTGTTACACAACATAATTATTCCTATTTTTGGCTCAGTAAACTGCACTTTAACACACTTTGTTAAATTCGCAACGTCCATCTCCAATGCCAGTCACTGTCTGCTGCTTCCATGCCTATATTGTGATTCTTTCATCTCTAGCAGTTAACTTATATGTGGAAGTGAATAGTAATAATGCACAAGAAGCGTTATCTGCCCATCTACTACATCTACACCCTCTCCTTGCACGATCACTGGAATGTTCTAGGACTGTTGCCACTGGTGCAGGTTCTCACATGCTGAAGGCTACTGCTGTTGCAGGGCTCAGCAAGCCAGAGGTCACCTCTGCAGGTCTCAACATGTTTGAGACTGTTGAATAACTGTTATGTGAGTAATAATAATAATAATAATAATAATAACTGCAGACAGATATAAATTAAGACATGTAATGTGTACTTACTTCTCCACTTCATCCTATTCTGCTTGGAGGTGCTGTACAACCTTGGGTGCTGCTGCAGTTGATGTCTCATGATGCTTCCTCTGACTGGAACTAGCTGGCTACCAAATTCGCCTTATATCTCTTATGTCAAGATCATGTGACCAGATGCCTCGTTGCCATTGCTTCCTGCCAGTTTCTCACCCCGATCTCACAATCTTGAGCACACTACTGTGTCAGTATTGTGAACAAGGTCAGTTTGGCTCAGGCTGTTGAAGGGCATGCATGCTGACTGACCATTTTAACAGTTTCAGCGCAAGCAACCATCTGTGTGAGTTGAAAAATGCATCTAAAACACCCTCCCAATGCATCACTGTTATATGCTGAAAAGTGTTCTTCTTCTTGGGTTCCTCCATTAATTTCCCTTTCCAGTTCTCATGTAGGGTGCTATGGAGGCAGTCTTGCTGAAGTCCTCTCTGTCTGGCAACATCATCTTGTCTAATGAACATATTGCTAGCTTTTCCTGTAGATTTCCAACTGGGTAACACCGTAAATAAAGAAAATAATACCCCTTACACCAAAAGCTCAGGACCGAATGAGAGATTTTTCCCACCAATTTCCAAATGGAGAAGTGGAGGTAGGGAAGGGGAGAAGAACTGGGGATGGAGGTGGGGGAAAGAGGAGGGGTAGACCTATGACGTCAGTGTGACATTGCCACATTTACACCAGACGCAGGTTTGGGGGGGGGGGGGGGGTGAGGGCTGGAAGTTTCCCAGAGGGAGCGGAGGGTTAGCCATCCTGAATAAATTGAAACTGTCCTCATTCCATCTTTACCCCATTACACCTGTGTACCTCCCTTTCTGTGCTGCATTTGGCTGAGTGATGGATAACATAACGTAATTCTAGTATTATATGTATGAAAGGTACTATAGTGATTGATTCTGATTCATTGTTGACAATAAAGATCATAAGGAGGTAAGTATACTATGATGCTCTAATAAGCATGCCCAGCTGTTTAAAGAGCTGTCTAGAATAGCGTCCAGTGTGGGCACAACATTGCACATTTCCATGCAACAAACACCAATTTTCTAATTGAAAAATTAACCCAGAATACGATATGCCGTAAGAGAGTGATTGAAAATAGAAAATAAAGTTTAATTTTGGTTATTTGAAACACGAAATATGATATTATCTGCAACATAAACGTTACAGAGTTTGGAAATTGAATATCTGTAATATTTGATCTCCACTTTAGGTTTCTACTAAGACAAATACCTCAGAATTTATACGGTATTGTTTTATTTACCGAAGAGGAGGAGGAGATTACTGTTGAACGTCCCGTCGACAACGAGGTCATTAGAGACGGAGCACAAGTTCGGATTAGGGAAGGATGGGGAAGGAAATCGGCCGTGCCCTTTCTGAGGAACCATCCCGGCATTTGCCTGAAGTGATTTATGGAAATCACTTTATTTGCCGATTTACTCTTTTGTATTATTCCTCTGATATAAATTTTTCCATTGCCAGTAATGGGATCTATTTATGCTGTTTGATTATGTGAGGGAAGGTGACTTACGAATAAGAAGAATAAGAGACGACCAACTTCTTTTTCCTGTGAGAATCTGCTGTTGCTATTTACCATTCTAAAGACACTTAACATTGTGCACACTCCCTGCACTTCATAATGTAAAATTTGGCGTCCTGTTAATTGTATAGGAGGAAGTCCAGTTACCAGTAAGATCTTCAACACAAAAATATGGGATAATTCATAATGAATAAAGAGATTAGTAATGGCTGTAGTAATAGTAGTGATGCATCAAGACAAATTGCAAAGGAAAGGTAATAAATTTTAAAATCTCAGTAGCCACTTTACAGGTGTTTTCTATGTCACTTCTCGATTACATGGACAAGATCTAAGTGACAATACATAACATACCACCCATTCTAGAGGATATGTGGTGTCACACATGCTGGCGCAATACAAACAAACACTTCAGAGAAATTTTTTCTACAAGGGAATCACATAGAAAAAGGCCTCCATAAAACCACAGTAAAAGAGGCCCATATAAATCAAGTAATTAAAGTTCAGTGCGAGAGAATAGAAACATTGAGGTTGCCGATAGCATTTGAAATCTCTCAGAGACGACAAAGAATTCGAAAGGGCAGCTGAACTGAATGGACAGTATCCTGAAAAGAGGGAAGATAAACTTCAACAATAGTAAAATAAGCATAGTGAAATGCAGTTGAATTAAATCCGGTACCTCTGAGGAAATTACATTAAGAAAGGATACACTGAAAGTGGTAGATGAATTTAGCTATTCAGGCAACAAAATAACTGATGATGACCATAGTAGAGAGGTTGTAAAATACTGACTGGCCGTAGCATGAAATAATTCGTTCTCATCCACTATAAATTTAAGTGTTTTCAAAATATAATTGTGTGCTGTATAGTTGTGTACAGAAGTGAATGTCGACGATGAAGAGGTCAGATGAGAACAGAGTCATTTGGAATGTGGTGTTATACTGGCGTGTTTAAGGGTAGATCAGTAGATCAAATAACTGAAGACGAGGTACCGAATAAAGCTGTGGAAAGCTCAATTTTAGGCACATCGGTCAGTGTGGCACATCCAGAGGCATGGAGAAATCATCAGTTTGATAATGGATCGAATTATGGAGTGTAAAAATTGTGAAAGAACACCAAATAACAAATATTGTATGTTCAAATAGATGTACATTGCGCTAGTTATGCAGAGATGAAGAGGCTTGCACAAGATTGACGAGGGTGTAAAGCTGCATGAAACCAGTCCTCAGAATCAAGACCACAACAATAATAGATCTCAAGTATGGAGAATTTGGTGGCCACAAGCAGTACAAAGTGTCGTGATGTCCAACACGAACGACCCAACAGTTTGAAATACACTCCTGGAAATTGAAATAAGAACACCGTGAATTCATTGTCCCAGGAAGGGGAAACTTTATTGACACATTCCTGGGGTCAGATACATCACATGATCACACTGACAGAACCACAGGCACATAGACACAGGCAACAGAGTATGCACAATGTCGGCACTAGTACAGTGTATATCCACCTTTCGGAGCAATACAGGCTGCTATTCTCCCATGGAGACGATCGTAGAGATGCTGGATGTAGTCCTGTGGAACGGCTTACCATGCCATTTCCACCTGGCGCCTCAGTTGGACCAGCGTTCGTGCTGGACGTGCAGACCGCGTGAGACGACGCTTCATCCAGTCCCAAACATGCTCAATGGGGGACAGATCCGGAGATCTTGCTGGCCAGGGTAGTTGACTTACACCTTCTAGAGCACGTTGGGTGGCACGGGATACATGCGGACGTGCATTGTCCTGTTGGAACAGCAAGTTCCCTTGCCGGTCTAGGAATGGTAGAACGATGGGTTCGATGACGGTTTGGATGTACCGTGCACTATTCAGTGTCCCCTCGACGATCACCAGTGGTGTACGGCCAGTGTAGGAGATCGCTCCCCACACCATGATGCCGGGTGTTGGCCCTGTGTGCCTCGGTCGTATGCAGTCCTGATTGTGGCGCTCACCTGCACGGCGCCAAACACGCATATGACCATCATTGGCACCAAGGCAGAAGTGACTCTCATCGCTGAAGACGACACGTCTCCATTCGTCCCTCCATTCACGCCTGTCGCGACACCACTGGAGGAGGGCTGCACGATGTTGGGGCGTGAGCGGAAGACGGCCTAACGGTGTGCGGGACCGTAGCCCAGCTTCATGGAGACGGTTGCGAATGGTCCTCGCCGATACCCCAGGAGCAACAGTGTCCCTAATTTGGTGGGAAGTGGCGGTGCGGTCCCCTACGGCACTGCGTAAGATCCTACGGTCTTGGCGTGCATCCGTGCGTCGCTGCGGTCCGGTCCCAGGTCGACGGGCACGTGCACCTTCCGCCGACCACTGGCGACAACATCGATGTACTGTGGAGACCTCACGCCCCACGTGTTGAGCAATTCGGCGGTACGTCCACCCGGCCTCCTGCATGCCCACTATACGCCATCGCTCAAAGTCCGTCAACTGCACATACGGTTCACGTCCACGCTGTCGCGGCATGCTACCAGTGTTGAAGACTGCGATGGAGCTCCGTATGCCACGGCAAACTGGCTGACACTGACGGGGGCGGTGCACAAATGCTGCGCAGCTAGCGCCATTCGACGGCCAACACCGCGGTTCCTGGTGTGTCCGCTGTGCCGTGCGTGTGATCACTGCTTGTACAGCCCTCTCGCAGTGTCCGGAGCAAGTATGGTTGGTCTGACACACCGGTGTCAATGTGTTCTTTTTTCCATTTCCAGGAGTGTATGTTGATTTAAATATGTATGAACATCTCTATCCCAGTATTGCGGCGTGCTCGGATTTACTGAAAGATGGGATCCGTCTCAAGCTGTGGCACGAACTATTCCTCGAACATATTCAGACAATTTTTTAAATACTTTAATCAATGAAGAGAAATGGGCCGTACAGTTTTTATGCTAATATCGCACAAAAGACATTCACATTCGGTGAGTAGGATGAAATTCAGCAGCACAGAAATGCTTTTCTGTTCCCCATGTTCGAATGTTATGCCTGCTAGCCGTGCTACAAAGGTGGAAAATTGCTTAATCGCTAAAAATACGACGTCCAGTTGCAAATGTTTCTTCCTCCATGAATTCTACGATTTGCAAAGTATAATTCGTATTTTTATGCGACGACCGAATTTCGGAACTGTCTTTTACCTGTTCTGTAATTCCTATCCACGTAGCGCTATCAATTTACTACAGCCGATTCCTCGTTTCGGTATACTATGGATACAAAATTTGTTTTATGTCGGAATGTGTCCTTTGTTAAGCCGATGTAACTTCGTACCAATGTAAGTGTATACTATGAATTGTCAAAACCGACTGTTGTATAACATTTCTAGTGCTGCAAACATAAAAACACTACAGTCGTTTATATCCATCTAAAATTGCCATATATATGATCTTATCTAGAAGGATACTGTAAGTAACACTATAAAATGCCTCTGACGAGTCACCAAAACTACCAGTTCCCAACATTGTCTCATTTAATTTTAATATAATCTTATAGTTGAACTGAAAAGTTAAATGTTCATTAGAGAGACAGTTTTGAAAAAAAATTGGGACTGTTTCAGTATTTTATTTTAATAGAGTTGTGTTATGATTCTTGTGTACATAATTTTTTCCTTCATATTAAAGCCTAGGTTTTACACTAGTAGACTTGTCTTGGCTTGTAATGCCCTTCTCCCAGTGCTAGTCTGCTTTTCATGTCCTCCTCGCTCCGTCCGTTATGGGTTAATTTACTGCGAAGGTAGCAGAGCTCCTTAATATCATCTACTTCGTGACCACCAAACCTTAAGTTAAATTTCTCGCTGTTCTCAATTCTACTACTCCTCAGCACTTTCGCATTTCTTCGATTTACTTTCAATCCATAATTTGTAATCGTTAGGCTGTTCATTCAGTTCAGCAGATCTTGTGATTCTTCTTCACATCCAACCAGGTTACGAATGTCATCTGCGAAATTATGATTGATATTCTTCCACCTTGAATTTTAATTCCACTCTTCAACTTTTCTTTTACTTACGTCATTGCTTCTTCTACGTATAGACTGAAAAGTCTGGGCGAAAGACTTCATTCTCGTCTCACGCCCTTCTTCCCCGAGCACTTAGTTCTTTGTCTTCGGCTCTTATTGTTCCCTCTTGTTTCTTGACCGTATTGTGTATTACCCGTCTTTCCTTATAGCTTACCCCTATTTTTCTCAAACATTCGAACATCTCGCACCATTTGACATTTATGAATGTTTTTTCCAGGTCGACAAATCCTATCAATGTGTATATGATTTCCTTTAGTCTTGGATCCGTTATCAACCGCAACGTACAACTGCCTTCCTAATGCCTTTACGTTTCCTAATACCAAACTGATCGTCATCTAACATATCCTCAATTTTGTTTCCCATTCTTTTGTGTATTATTCTTGTCAGACACTTGAATGTGTGATGTGGTAAGCTGTCTGTTCGATAATTCTCGCATTTCTCGGCTGTTGCCATCTTCTGAATTGTGTGGATGACACCAGTCTCATACATTCTACACAGCTACCTGAACAGCAATTTTATTGCCACTTCCCCTAGAGATTTTACAAATTCTGATGCAGTGTTATCTACACTTTCTCCCTTATTCAATGTCAAGCTTTTAGATTCTCATACTAATACTCGACCCCTACCTCTTCTGTATCGACTCCTGTTTCTTCTTCGATCACGTCATCAGACAAGTCTGCTCCTAATTGAGGCCTTCAGTGTACTCTCTCCATCGATCCTCTATTTCCTCTGCATTACACAGTGGAATTCCCATTGCACTTTTAATGTTCCCAACCTTTTTTTTAATTTTACTGCACGTTGTTTTGTTCTGTATAATGAATTAATCCTTCCGACCATTATTTCTTTTTAGCTTTATTCACATGTATCACGCCTTAGATTCCCTGCAGTTCCTGCTTATTTCATTCCCAAGTGCCTTGTCTTTGTGCACTTCTGAGTTTTCATGGACATTTTTGGACTTCGTCGATCAGCTGAAGTGTATCTTCTGCTACCCATTGTTTCTTCGCAGTTACCTTCCTTGTACCTATGTTTCACTTTCGAACTTCTGTGAGTGCCCATTTCAGAGATGTCCATTCCTCTTCATCTGAAGTGCCTGCTGAGATATTTCCTATCGCAGTATTTATAGCCTTAGGGAACTTCAAGCGTATCTCTTCATTCCTTAGCGTTTCTTCTTTGCCCATTGATTGTAACCGATTTGTCTCTTAAACTTCAGCCAACTCTTCATCACTACTAAATTGGGATTTGTGTCTCTATCTGCACCTGGGTGCGCCTTACAATCCAGTATCTGAGTTCAGAATCTCTGCCTGACCATGTTGTAATCTAACAGCCCTGCAGCCAGGCGACTAGCGCGAGTTATGGTGTTCTCGTAAAGATAAGTCATTTTAGATTATAAAACATATAGATTAGTACTGATTACGTAGTAAATAAGTGTATTAGTGTGCCGTTTAAGTGTACCATTAAAGGTTTCATTTTTCTTAACGTAATATAGCAGAAAACGCGAAAAGACCGTACAGTCGTATTTTCTGTTTACGTTCTGCTGCAGCAAATCTATAGAATTTCGTTTAGTTGTTCCTTGCTCTCTCCAGCAATTTAACTTAGCGTACCTCTTCATTATTTAACTGGCATTTCCGGAAAGTAGCGTAAAATTTAAGTTGTAGTTTCAGAAACTTTGCACTTTTGTTTTTGTTTACACAGTTGCGTATAGGCCAAATTTGTGTAACCATATTTTCGGGTTTATCTGTAATTTAACTGACTTATTCTTAATAAACTATTACGTTTATCATGAGTGAAAAGTGCTTGACTTGCCGTAGAATTGTTAGGTCGGGGCTTTGGTGTGATGGGTGCTGTAGTTTTTTCCATTTGGGTGACTGTAGTGGCGTGGGAATAGGGGAAGTAAATGAGACTCATCAGTGGTTTTGTAGGATTTGTAGTAGAGATAGGAAGATACTAGAACAGGAGGGGAAAATTGCCGCCCTTCAGGCTGAGTTAGACAAGGCCAGGGGAGATCTTGACAGGTTAACGAGGGAGAAGGGTAAAGAGAGGTGGGAAGTGGCAACAGGCAACGGGAGGAACAGGCCTAGAACTTTGTCTGACGGCTTTATGGTGAATGTGGAAAATATATTCCACCCGTTGCTTCAGTTAGAAGCTGGTGAGCCTCAAGCAGTTGCAGGTGTAGACAGGGCACAACAAACTTTCAGCAGCAAATTGAAAAGTAAGAATGTAGGGAAATCAGTAAAGAGAAAGAAAGTGTTGTTGCTAGGTAGTTCCCATGGAAGAGGTGTTGACCAACTTTAGCAGGATGAACTAGGATCAGAATACCAGGTCACCAATTTTTTTAAACCTAGTGCTGGTCTGGAGCAGGTGACAGAGGATTTAGGATCGCTTTGCAAAAATTTCACTAAGGAAGACACCGTGGCTATAGTGGGTGGGGCGGGTAACAGTATTGACAGAGATCCTGGGTACAGTATAGAGTGTGACCTGGCGAAGATTGCATCAGCATCGAAGCATACTAGTGTTGAGTTTGTATCTGTTCTTGGGCGCCATGACCGACCTCATTTGAACTCTTCTGTCAAGAGAGTTAATTTGGAGCTGGAACAGCTGCTCCTGTCGGGTGCGGGGTCACACATTGGTGTGGTTCAAGTTGATTCTCTCAGTAGGTGGGATTATACTAGGCATGGCCTTCACCTCAACAGGAAGGGGAAGGGTAAATTGGCTGGGGAAATAGCAGGAAAGTTAAAGGGGGGAGGCACTGTCATGAATGGTAAAATATCAGTGGTTATAGGATTCAGAAAAGACCCTTTTTTAGGGTAGGGAGGACAGAAAGAAAGCAAATTTTAAGAGAGGTTAGAACTGACACAAACCTTCAGTTTGAGAAAGAAATCAAAAAACATAATTCCAGCTTATTAAATCAGCATAAACAGCCATTGGTTAAGAATTTTCAACTGTCAGCAGATATTTTAACTCCACCCAATTTTAACTCAGTCAATGTGAAATGTCAGCTATCTCTATTGCATCAAAATATTCGAGGACTGAGAAATAAAATTAATGAATTAACTATCTGCATAGATGAATAAGAGTCTTCAAACCCAGCTGACATAATCTGCCTCTCTGAACATCATATGACCACTGGTATAGAACTTTTAAGTGTTACAGGGTTAAGGTTAGCATCTCACTTTTGTAGATCATAAATGGAGAAAGGAGGAGTTGCCACATTCATCAGGAACTGTCATAAATTTAAGAACATAGACATTCATAAATTTTGCCTAGAACAGCATATGGAAGCATGTGCGACAGAATTAGAATTTCACAAAAAATCCTTCATAATATTAAGTGTATATCGAGCACCTGCAGGTAACTTTAATCTATTTGTAAACCACCTTCAAGCTGTACTGGCCCATTTAACAACCAAAAACAAAGAAATGGTGGTTGCTGGTGATTTCAATGTAGATTTCCTTAAAGACTCTCCCAATAAGAACTTATTTGAGTTAGTAACACTGTCATTCAACTTAATTCCCACTGCAAAGTTCCCCACTAGGATAGCCACTTGCTCACAAACAGCCATTGATAATATCTTTATAGAAAAGTCCAATGAACAAAATTGTATTACAAAACTAATAGTCAATGGCCTCTCAGACCATGACATGTAATTCCTTCAGTTAAATGTTAATACTGAACAGGATATAAAATCTGTTAAATCTGACCTCAAGAGGGTAATCAGTAAGCCAAAAATTGATCATTTTAGGACACTCCTCAGAGACATTCACTGGACTGATGTTTACAGCGCTCATGGCGTGAATGAAAAATATAACATTTCTGCTAATAAAGTGCTTACCTTATTCAAACACTGCTTTTCCCCAAAACTTACCAAGGTTAGAGCAAAGTCTACAAAGAAGCCATGGATTACTCGAGGAATAGAAGTATCTTGTAAAACAAAAAGAAAACTGTATCTGTCAATCCGAAACATTTCCAATGTTGATGCTATAGCATATTATAAGAAATAATGCAAAATATTAAAGACTGTAATACGGATGTCAAAGCAAATATATTACAAGGAAAAGATAGTCATATCAGATAACAAAATAAAGACAATATGGGATACAGTGATGGAGGAGACTGGTAGAACCAGACATGAAGAGGAACAAATAGCATTAAGAGTAAATGATACATTTGTGACAGATGTGTATAGTGTTGCAGAACTTTTTAACAAACATTTTATAACTGTTACTGAAAATATGGGGTTGTCACGTTCGGTAGATGCTGCTATGGATTACCTTACACCAGACACTTCAAGTAACTTCCATAATATGAATTTGACCTTCACTACCCCAACAGAAATAATGTCCTTCATAAAATCTTTAAAATCAAAAACATCTAGTGGGTATGATGAACTATCAACAAAGTTAATTAAAGAATGTGATTCTGAGCTAAGTAACATATTAAGCTATTTGTGTAACCAGTCGTTTATCAGTGGAATATTTCCTTAATGGCTGAAATATGCTGAAGTTAAGCCACTGTTTAAGAAGGGAGATAAAGAAATAGCATCAAATTTCCGTCCAATTTCACTGTTGCAAGCATTCTCAAAAATTTTCGAAAAAGTAATGTACAGTCGTCTTTATAGCCATCTTATCTCAAAAACATAAATAACACACTGTCAAAGTCACAGTTTGGATTTCTAAAGGGTTCTGATATTGAGAAGGCTATCTACACCTAAAGTGAAAATGTGCTTAATTCATTAAACAAAAAATTGCAGGCAACTGGTATATTTTGTGATCTGTCAAAGGCATTTGACTGTGTAAATCACAATATCCTTTTAAGTAAACTAGAATATTATAGTGTAACAGGAAATGCTGCAAAATGGTTCAAATCTTATATCTCTGGCAGGAAACAAAGGGTGTTATTAGGAAAGAGACATGTATCAAACTGTCAGGCATCATCCAACTCGGAACTAATTACATGTGGGGTCCCACAAGGTTCCATTTTGGGGCCCTTACTTTTTCTTGTATATATCAATGACCTTTCATCAGTAACATTACCAGATGCCAAGTTTGTTTTGTTTGCCGATGATACAAACATTGCAATAAATAGCAAATCAAGTGTAGTCTTAGAAAGATCAGCCAATAAAATATTTGTGGACATTAATCACTGGTTCCTAGCCAATCCTTTGTCACTAAACTTTGAAAAAACACACTACATGCAGTTCAGAACTTGTAAGGGGTGTCCCAAGAGTATATGTCTAACATACAATGACAAGAAGATAGACGAAGTCGACAGTGTTAAATTCTTGGGATTACAGCTTGATAATAAATTCAACTGGGAGGAGCACACCACAGAACTGCTGAAGCGTCTTAACAAATCTCTGTTTGCAATGCGAATTTTGTCAGACATAAGGGATATAAAAATGAAAAAGCTGGCATACTACGCTTACTTTCATTCCATTATGTCATATGGGATTCTTTTTTGAGGTAATTCATCAAGCCAAGCTAAAGTTTCCCAGGCACAAAAACGTGCAGTAAGAGTTATATATGGTGTGAACTCAAGAACATCCTGCAGAAGCCTGTTTATGGAACTAGGGATACTAACTACTGCTTCCCAATATATTTATTCCTTAATGAAATTTGTCATTAAAAATATATCACTTTTTCAAACCAACAGCTCAATTTATCGAATCAATACTAGAAATAAGAATAATCTTCACAATGATTTAAAGACACTTAGTCTTGTACAAAAAGGTGTGCATTATTCAGGAACACACATTTTCAATAGCTTGCCAATAGCCATAAGAAGCTTAACAACCAATGAAATTCAGTTTAAGAGAAGCCTAAAGGATTTATTGGTGGCCAACTCCTTCTACTCCATTGATGAATTTCTTAGTAAAACCAACTGATTTGTATATAAGTACAACATAACTTCTGCACAATTTCAGTGCAGTAATGTGTTCATTGAAAATGTGTGTGTGTGTGTGTGTGTAAGTATAATCTAACTTCTGCACCATTTCAGTGCAGTAATGTGTTCATTGTAAATAAGTATTACAGTAGTTGTATTACATGTTTATTACCTTATAAATAAATAAAAAACTTTTTTATTTTAAATTCAGTGCATTAGTATTTGTAAAATGACTCTTAGTGTTCATTAAAAAATGACGATCATTCCACTTGGGGCCTGTGGAATTGTACATTAGCTTATTTGTTTTAGTTGTAAATATTGTCGTGTATTGTTGTTTTTCTGACGTGTTCCACATCCTGGAGGACCTCCTCACTACGGATCAATTGGAATGAAAGTAAATCTAATCTAATCTAATCTAACTGAAGTCTTCCCGTATCTCCCGGACTTATCCAAATATATCCCCTCCTCTTGGGATTCTTAAACAGTGTATTCGCTATTACTAGCTGAAATTTATTGCAGAAGTCGATTAGTCTTCTCCTCTCCCACTTCTGGTACCAAGCCCGTATTCTCCTCTAACTCTTTCTTCTGCTCCTTCCGGTACAAACACTTTCCAATCCCGAATAACTACAGCAATCTAAATCTTTCTGAATCTGGTTACTGTATTCATCTCTTGGTCTGTCTCCACGATTTCTACTCCTGCATTTCCCTAGAATATTGAATATGTGATCCATCATTGTCTCAGAAAAGTCCTATCAACCGATCCCTTCTTTTAGTTAGGTTGTGACACAAATTTCTTTCTCCCCAGGTCTATTCAGTACCTTCTCATTAGTTACGTGATCTGCCCATCTAATCTTCAGTATTCTTTTGCAGCACCACATTCAAAAACTTTCTGATCTCTTCTTGTCTAAACTGTTTATCTTCCATAATTCATTTTCGTACATGGCTGCACTCCAGACGTATACCTCCAGAAAAGACATCCTAGTACTCAAATCTATACCTGATGTTAATAAATTTCTCGTGTTGAGAAATGTTTTTCTTGCCATTGCCTGTCTACATTTTATATCCTCCCTACTTCGGACATCATCAGTTATTTAGCTGTCCCAACAACAAAACTTACCTACTACTTTAAGTGTATTTTTTTCCTACTCTAATTCCTCCAGCTTAACCTCGTTTAATTCGAGTACATTTCATTACTTTTGTTTTGCTTTTGTTAATGTTTTATTAATGCCAGTCCTGACAAAACTCTACCATCTGGTGAGCAAGATGTACAAGACAGGCGAAATACCCTCAGATTTCAAAAAGAATATAATAATTCCAATCCCAAAGAAAGCAGGAGTAGACAGATGTGAAAATTACCGAACTATCAGTTTAATAGGTCACAGCTGCAAAATACTAACGCGAATTATTTACAGACGACGGTAGAAGCCGACCTCGGGGAAGATCAGTTTGGATTCCGTAGAAATGTTGGAACACATGAAGCAATACTGACCTTACGACTTATCTTGGAAGAAAGATTAAGGAAAGGCAAACCTACGTTTCTAGCATTTGTAGACTTAGAGAAAGCTTTTGACAATGTTGACTGGATTACTCTCTTTCAAATTCTAAAGGTGGCAGGGGTAAAATACAGGGAGCGAAAGGCTATTTACAATTTGTACAGAAACCAGATGGCAGTCATAAGAGCCGAGGAACATGAAAGGGAAGCAGTGGTTGGGAAGGGTGTAAGACAGGGTTGTAGCCTCTCCCTGATGTAATTCAATCTGTATATTGAGCAAGTAGTAAAGGAAACAAAAGAAAAATTCGGAGTAGGTATTAAAATCCAGGGAGAAGAAATAAAAACTTTGAGGTTCGCCGATGACATTGTAATTCTGTCAGAGACAGCAAAGGACTTGGAAGAGCAGTTAAAGGGAATGGTCAGTGTCTTGAAAGGAGGGTATAAGATGAACATCAACAAAAGTAAAACGAGGATAATGGAATGTAGTCGAATTAAGTCGGGTGATGCTGAGGGAATTAGATTAGGAAATGAGACACTTAAAGTAGTAAAGGAGTTTTACTATTTGGGGAGCAAAATAACTGATGGTGGTCGAAGTAGAGAGGATATAAAATGTAGACTGGCAATGGCAAGGAAAGCGTTTCTTAAGAAGGGAAATTTGTTAACATCGAGTATAGATTTAAGTGTCAGGAAGTCGTTTCTGAAAGTATTTGTATGGCGTGTAGCCATGTATGGAAGTGAAACATGGACGATAAATAGTTTGGACAAGAAGAGAATAGAAGCTTTCGAAATGTGGTGCTACAGAAGAATGTTGAAGATTAGGTGGGTAGATCATGTAACTAATGAGGAGGTATTGAATAGAGTTGGGGAGAAGAGAAGTTTGTGGCACAACTTGACTAGAAGAAGGGATCGATTGGTAGGACATGTCCTGGGGCATCAAGGGATCACAAATTTAGCATTGGAGGGCAGCGTGGAGGGTAAAAGTCGTAGAGGGAGACCAAGAGATGAATACACTAAGCAGATTCAGAGGGATGTAGGTTGTAGTAGGTACTGGGAGATGAAGGAGCTTGCACACGATAGAATAGCATGAAGAGCTGCATCAAACCAGTCTCAGGACTGAAGACCACAACAACAGCAATGTTCACCTTCTTTCATCCTTTCGAGACACGTTTATTTCGTTCAGCTTTAGCTTCCACGTCCTCTGGTGTCTCTAACAGGATTACGGTCTCATCGGCCAACTTCGAGCTTTTTGTTTCTTCTTTCCCAACTTTAGTCCCTTCTCCTGACTTTTCTTTGGTTTCCTTTGCAGCTTGTTCAGTGTATACGTTGATTAAGATCGGGAAAAGGCTACAACCTTGTCTCACTTCCTCCTCAACCACTTCTTACCTTTCATGCCCCTCAACTGTGATAGCTATCATTCGTTTTCTGCGAAAGTTGTAAATAGCCTTTCGCTCTCTGCATTTTATCCCTGCGATCTAGAGGACTTCATAGGGTGTATTTCAGTCTACATTGTCAAAAGCTTCGTCAAACTTTACAAATGGTATAAATGTAGGTTTGCCTTTCCTTAACCTATCACCTAATATCCCAGCGATTTCTGTGAAGAACAGGAATGTAATACTTCGTTGAGGTAGTGTTATGTGCTTGAGAGTTTTTCGTTTGCAGAGAGCTAATCATATACTTAATCTCTTCGGCAGTGCACGGAGTAATTGGGTTTTATCTGTATGTATGCATAATTCTTGAATGTATTCTATTTCTTTATCCATTTAATGGTCCTTGCGCGATCATTTATTATTTTTCTCTATTCATTAACAGCTAAGTCCTCACATAAACAACTTATTTCTCTGTTAACTATGGCCCTTAGAGATTCAACTTCACATCTGCATTATCAGTTCTAGGCATTATATAGCGTTTCAGCATTATCAGTTCCAGGCTTTATACAGCGTTAATTTTTAAAGTACTTTTCTGAAGCCAGCGCAGTATTTTTGTAATATGTAATCAGTCCTTGCTATCTATCCTAAAATTTTAACACAAATTTCTTTTTTGTTTCAAATGACCTAATTACTGTTTTTGTAAAACGAGACTGTTTTCTGTGTTATAAGCGCGACTTTTATTGTTTTATTGGGGAAACAATTCGAGAGGTTTGACAACATCTATTCGACCTAATCATTCTTTTCGTGAAACAATACTTTTGCTGGCTTATGAATGAGATTCTTCATTGTTTTATTGGGAAAACAACCGGCGAAATTTGAGAACCTCCATCCATAAATGCACCAACATCATACACTTCATACACGTCCCCCCCCAATCAGCATCCTGTAGAACTGCCTAGAAACTTCCTTTTGTCTGATCAGTAATCATCCTAAATGTTTTCAAAGATACCACTTCATTGTTATTAGTTAAGTTCTTTATGAAGGCAAATGGACCACCATAGTCATATCTCTTACTTGAATATTACAGAGTATTAATATTCAAATCTTCGCAGACTGTTATTTAGTTTCTTTTGATTGGTAGGTGTCAGAATGACGACTTGAATTTTTCTAAGAATATTTCAAAGTTTTCCATATAGACCTACATACGATAATAATTATAAGTGACCATTCCAGTAGTAGCAATTGACAACCATAGACTTCCAATCGTCGATATAAGCATTTATTACGTAAACACGACCCCGTATTTTTCCAAATTTTCCCTACAGAAATGGTCTGCAAGTTTATTGCTGTTGCTTAGTATCCCTATAATATTCTGATGCATTATTGTAAAATCATTCAAACAAGTTCTTTTGTGTATGACATTTAATTTATCAGCATCATTTTGAAGGCATTCTGTTTGGGTGAGCCATTTAACTTTAAAAAAGCTTACGCCTCCTCTTGTCATAGCAGGAAATCTGCCGTTGGTGACAGTGTCCGTCCCTAATACATTTTAGCATCTATTGAAATAATCTAATTTTCCCCTTCTTGTAAAGTAGATCGTATCTGGTTTATCCCCATTTACGAAGAGCAGCAGATGACACTGCGACAACTTCAGCTTCACTGTATATGGAAAAGAAACTTGTTTTATGAGTAGTTGCACGAATAGAACTAAAAAACTAATGTGTTGAGTAATGTTAACACTAATCGTGTATATGTACTGTGAAATGACTCACTCTACATCACTTCGATAAAAATGTCGTTCGAATGATCATTGGGACGTGCAACTATCCAACTAAGTCAACAGGAAGTCGGTCTGTTCCTAGGTAACTCGCATGAGGTCTTTGTCCATCGTACAACTGCAAAACCTAAAGAATGCCCTCAGTTGTGTGTGATGTTTCCCACGTTCTCCAGATCATTCCTGATACTGTATTCGTTATTGTTGACCATCTTGTAGCGTGCTCCTCTAACTTTCAATATTTAGTCCTCTTCAGTCGGATCCCTAATCAGAGCCCTAATATCCTTTTCTTACCTGGCTACAGATAACAGTTGGTTTCACAATACTTTCGACTTTTTACCATGATCGATGCTTTCATACACCTGATGGCCAGCACCCGCTGCTACCTAGCATCAAGACCTTTATTTTTTTACTACATTTCTGAGCAATGTCTTTAATTCCTTTTCATAGTCTTGAGCCATTCTACGTACTTCTGTGTCATCGATATCAGAGGGTCTTGTCGCAACTATATGTGGCGAGTGTCAGCGCTGCGGAATTGTAGCAGCGTCGGCTGGTGCGGAGTCGCAGTACCAGCCGGCCTGTGGACCATGTGCACAGTGCTGAGCCTCTGGCAGCTGATTCAGGCCATCTCACTGTCATTTCCTCGCAGTCGAGTATGTAGTACGAAGGTCGGATGGATGGTGCGCTGATATCGGCAACGAATGTGGGCTGTGTGCCTGTTATCTTCTCTCTCCCATGTTGGAACTACGGCGCTCCTGTTCATGCCATTCTTATCACTTTCGAATGAATACGGAGGTGATGGTAACACATTTGCATGCCATGGGGCTATGGCTACAAGATGACAAACAGCCACCACGCCAGTAATCCCCACGGTGGAGTCATGGTCTATGGGTTGCGGTTCAGTGGATGATCCTGCGGTAAAGCCTACGTGTTCGTTCCGCTCTTTAATGCTGCATGATGGTGCAGCAATGTGACATGTTCCTATGGTGTGGCTTAACAGTGTTTAAGCACGCTGTGTGCCAGTTGTGCTGCTAAGTTGTGGGTAACGTTGCTTTGCGACATTGTTTTAAGTTGTCTTGTCGCCTATTACGGCGTCGACCTTCTCAGTGATTTCAATTTGGTCATTGCGCCGCGTCAGTGCTGCAAGTTCATGCCTTTTTTTCTCTTTAGAAAAGAAGAAGCTGTATATTGATATGTGGTTCAAATGGCTCTGAGCACTGTGGGACTTAACATCTATGGTCATCAGTCCCCTAGAACTTAGAACTACTTAAACCTAACTAACCTAAGGACAGCACACAACACCCAGCCATCACGAGGCAGAGAAAATCCCTGACCCCGCCGGGAATCGAACCCGGGAACCCGGGCGTGGGAAGCGAGAACGCTACCGCACGACCACGAGATGCGGGCTATTGATATGTGATATAATGTATTTAGCACAGGTGTGGGGATTGTTTAGGATTTCTTCTCGTTCGTCCCACACCTTAATCAACACCAAATGGCTTCCATTCCATTACGTGTGTCTTAAGTAATGTAAGAAAATTAGATGTTTCTTGAATTATGGAACGATTCCCTCTTTTTTTTTTTTTTTTTTTTTTTTTCCTGGTAGCACCGAGAATCGTGTACGGATGCTATCATGCGTATAAGAGAACTATTATGATTCAAAGTTATCTTGATGGCCATCATATGATTATATTGTGGGCATTTCGACTGCGATGAGATGTAGAGTGCTTCTAACATTAAGGCTATGCAAATCATTTAAGATCAGTAAAGCGCTGTGGTACATGTTTCTGTGTATGTTTTGAAATGGCAGAGTTTATTTAAGGGGATGGAGAAGTATGTTGTAAGTGATTATTGTGACTGACAGGATCAAAGATTTTTAGAACTGATTGGCTAATGGACCAAATGCCAATACCTGTTAAACTGGGAGGTGACGGATGTACTAAAAGCACTGTTTCTGCGAAATGTAATATGGTGATACTACGTTAATTAATAAATAATAACTCGCAACTGTGCCCAACCAAAGATCTGGCACGTCACACTACCCATTACACACGCTCCTCTCTCCAACCATTTGAGTGTGCAGCGCCCTCCATTAAGAGGTTCCTGCCATTCAGCATGCAGCACGCTTAGTTCAACGAAAGCAGAAAATCCTACTTATTCCTGTTCTGTTCCTTTCCTTTTTTCTTTTCTCACATCTCACTTTCTTTTCCTCCTCTGAACTCATTTAATTCAATTTTTGCTGAATCAGTCTCTGTCTGAGCCGCACAACTCTTCGCCTCTTGTTTCGTGGTGTCTTACACGTAACATACTTGTCCGTGGGAGAGGTTGATTAGGAATTCCTCCTTACGTACCACTGTATCCACAATAGTGATACTGTAGCTATCAATGCTCATATAATGATCCCAGTTATCAATCCCATTATTAATAATTACACTGGCATACGTGTTTGTGTGTATTAATGACAGTTACGGCTATGCTTACTTTCGCAGATAAAAGTGATAGTGTTAATATCACGACAAAACTCAGAAATCTCAGAGGACACTATATTAAGAGAGATAAAGTAGGATATTTGGTACAAAACGGATATAAAAAGCAACGCCAGTCAAATTTTTTCGCAGACCATATTCTAATGAGTGTAACAGGAATACCTCAGTTCGGACAAAAAGGTGATCATGGTTGATTTACGTCGTCAAACTTAAGAGTCTTCACCATTCTTACAAAGTAAATAGACATCACTGTGTTCAAAATTTATTAAATAAGCTCCAAAATGAAAGAGGGACAATTCACAAACAATGTGAAATGACTACAATAGTGACTAAACAGGATTACAAAGGACAATAATACGAAATCAAAATAAAACGATGTAGGCTGATTAAAGCCCATTATAAAATAACATGTGAAACAAAATTCTAGGGGGGGGTTAGATTATTGTGTCTGTGAGACCACCAAATAAGAATAGGTCCTCAAGCTATTCCCATAGGCCACACCAACAAGACGTTTAGAAACAAGAAAACCACTCAGCTAGTGAGTGCAGTCTCCGGCTGCCTTTTTACATTTGACAAGCATCACAGAACAGTTCAGAAGTGGCAAATAATAAATCTGGGGTCTAGTTGTTCCTTACGGTATCTGTGGTACAGATATTGAACTTTGCTTGTATGCAAACGCTGCATTAAGTAAATTTTTGATTAACTACTTTTGAACTAGGTACAAAAAATGCAAACCATGTGGATAGTTTTGAACTCTGCCAATTATCGCTGCTCTGGGCCTACTTTGTGAGAGGATGCCTGTAATGTACTTTTACATGGGGCAACACTGCAAGTCACACACTTCACGTTATTTTTTGGATAAACGCTTTTGAACATGGCACAAAAATATTTTAGTGTGTTCTGGTACTTTTCAGCATGATTAAGATGGCTGCTCTGGGTTTACATTGTGACTGCTGTTTCACTTAAATGGCCTGTAAAATACTGTGGTCTTAGTGGAAGAGAGTGTAGGGGATGGGAGTGAGAGATGCTACAAACTACTTTTGAACATGGTACAAAAAATTGAAACCGTTTGGACCCTCAATAGTACCAGAACACACTGGAATATTTTTGTGCCATGTTCAAAAGCATTTATCACTAAAAAATAACGTGAAGTGTGTAACTTGCTGTGTTGCCACATGTCAAAGTTCCACCATCTTGGATAATTATCTTTTAAATTGCTGCCATGTTCTATTTTTAAATTTCCCGCCATCACTACCTTCATGACAAGAGTTCGAAATCGTTGATCTGCCAAGGCCACCATATTCAACTGCAATATCAATGGTGTTCCACACTTCAATACCACTACAAGGGCAAAGAATGTGTGCTTATAGATATCTGATTCTTTCAACAGCATACCACCGGTAGGCATCATAACTCTAACAGTAACAACGAATTAGCGACAGCGTGTTTTGTAGGCAATTACATGCTGTGACATCTCGAACAGTGTCCTCCCAATGATTTTCCCGTCTGCTAAAATGTTTGTTGGGAAACTATGGAAACCTTGATGAGAAATGGACGACTCCCGTGTTTGTGGAAGAGCATGCTGCGGCAACTGGTTGTCTCCGGTGGTAGCCGATGTCGGAGTCACCGCCCGCTGCTTCACGCGGCAGCGGCGCAGTTGGCCGTTGGCAGAACCGTTGGCCGCCTCCACCCTCATAAATCTGTGGTGCTCTGATGTATGGAGATTAAGTGGCGCAAGGAACTAGCTCTTGCAGTCGCAACTCTCATATTCAGTGCCACTTGAAAATTAGCCACACACTCGCCTTAAAATGTGTGTGATTTAGCAATTCTGTGCCATCGTAAACTGCTTGTACCCGAGATTACTTACTTTTGCATGTATACAAAAATTTATTGTGGTACAATCTGAAACATGCCTGACTTCCAGCAACCGTATTTAAGTTTCAGTGTAGGACAAAAACAGCCAGCTAGTTGCACAAATTGTATAGCGTTGAGCTGGTTCCGATACTGACTAAGGTATTTTAAATACAAAAATTTTTGAATCAACATTCGTTAATAATAACCATATCAAGAGCCTTAAGTTGGACTGGAAGTTTTAAAAATAGATCAGATATTACTTAGAAAGGTCTACGTTGCATGGAGAGGCAATAAAACCGTATGAGCCGAACTGCTCTAATCAAATAAGCAGAAGTTGTCTTGAAAAGCAAACATTAAAACCAAAAGTGTAGTGAATCGTCAGGAGTGACAGCAAGCTGAAATGTTTGACAACTGTTTTCGCCGCTACGTGAAACCAGAGCAATGCGCATTACCTATGCGGTGTGAAGAGGTAGAGCGGCACAAATGAAGAGAAACTGTTGGGTTAAAAATGTATATAGTTATAATAAAAAACGAAGCTTAATAATGTAAGTATAAACTTTGGTAATAAATTAAGTTAACAGGAAATGTTCCAAAATGAAGCAGCTACAGAAAGCACCACCTGTCCAGTGCAAATAGCATTAAAGTGCTCAAAATGAGCAGAATTAACATTGTGGAAGTAACAGCTATGGAATACAATTAAATCAGTTAAAAGAGGAGGAAATCTACTTTTGAGAACTGTGTGTAAAGATCTTGAGCAACGTGCCAGGTATATCATACAGTTCCAAAAAGAAACTTCCACTTCTTCAACACTGGCCAGCCTATAATCTTTCTTTTCTTTGTGGAGGTTAGTAAGTTTGTTAACTTCGTTGGGTTTGTGGCATTACGTACATCAGTTTTCTTTGTGTGGGACTCAACTGCAGGGTCATCAGCGCCCGTACGAAGTCCTAATTTCTACACAGTCCAATTTTTACGCAGTCCAATCTAGGCACTGTCACAAATGATGATGATGATGATGACTATGATGATGAGATGAGGGCAAAACAAACACTCAGACCCCGGGCTGACAAAATCCTCAACCCGACTGTGAATGGAGCCCGGGACCCCATGATCCAGAGGCAGCTACGCTACCCACTAGGCCACTAGCTACGGACATTACTCATATTAGGACCCTTCCTTCCTGATAATTGCTCTTTAATACTGATGGCTCTTCTAGTCTATGGAATAAACTGGACAATTGTCACAGATTATTTTATAAACCCCTGAATTACGCCAAGGAGTGATTGAAGATTGTGAACCTTTCAGTCTGTCAGTCTTTGCAGCTAGCTAGGGCACACCGGGGCTATAAAATTAATTTCAACTTAGATAAAAAAATGGTTCAAATGGCTCTGAGCACTATGCGACATAACTTCTGAGGTCATCAGTCGCCTAGAACTTAGAACTAATTAAACCTAACTAACCTAAGGACATCACACACATCCATGCCCGAGGCAGGATTCGAACCTGCGACCGCAGCGGTCGCCCGGCTCCAGACTGTAGCGCCCAGATCCGCACGGCCACTTTGGCCGGCCAACTTAGATAAAAACTTTCTGGTAAATTATTGACTATAGTTTCGTTTAAGCCATGTAGTTTACTTCCGTGGCTATACCTATCCTACTGATGTAAGGTGGTTACACAAGATTGTCAAAGATTTATGTTATGCTGTTCTTCGGTTTACTTTCGCAATTGACGAAAAATGCATTTCAATGGGGCTATTCGGATAGTGGTTGGGGCTATTTGAATAAGGTAAATTAGGGGCAGATACTCAATTAAACTACATGGAAGGTTAGCTGAAAGTACACTAGTTTGTATTTAATACTCATTACCTCTAATAATACAATAACAGTTACAATGCTAATTTCACGTAATGTAAAGTAGCCTTTGTGAAATGTTTCTGTACTTGTAAATCACATGCAGCGTCCTCAGAAAGATTTCATACGACCTCTCGCACCGACACAGTATTCATAATACCAGGAGGTACACTTTTGGCATTGTATCAATTCACGTATGTCTTCACCTGCAACATGTCACCGTTTCCTCTGGCAGACACCATATTTACATTCCATCGCCTGATCTTCAGGATCATTTATGGGCACAAGATCGTCGACACAGCAATCTGAATCGGTGTCTAAAGCTTTTCTTTTAATTTTGTTAGCTGTCTACTTGAATAGGCCAGTATTAGTTTTCTTACTGGTACCGACACTTTTTTCCTTCACAATTAGATTCAGAAGCTTCCTTTTTTTGTTATTTTCTGCATTATTGGGCCACACTCCTAGATCAATGTTCTCTGGAGATGTTGTGTGACTTGGAAAGTTAACTGTCAGCCTCGACCTGTGCCTTTGGCCCTTGAAGATAAGTGGTCGTAAAGGCCTGCTGCGTTGCAACAAGCAGTAACCGTAACGCCCTAACCTCTTTCATCGGTGGTTAAGGAAAGTATCTCTTTTGTCCTTTCTCTGTAGTGACCTTCGGAAGAAATCTGTAAGAAACCCATTTAATATATATATATATATATATATATATATATATATATATATATATATATATGTGTGTGTGTGTGTGTGTGTGTGTGTGTGTGTGTGTTAACGATGTTATTTTACTAATCAGTGGGATCATAAGGAGAATTGTTGTACCAGGGTATAGAGGGGATCATTTAACAGCAGATGCTAGCAAATATAAGTCGCCAAGAATATATTTAGTTTATTGAGTCGAGGTCATACTGCAGTATATGAATGCTTCCAACAAAATTTCATCTGACACTGAGAATGTCGTAAGGAAACGACGTGAACATTTTCTCGTTTCCCTTGGTTCTGAGATGCAACGCCGCTTGTCCCAAAATGTAAAAGTGTTGCAATAAGTATCCTTAGTTGCTACAAGAGAATGCTTGAGAGTCATAAAAGAACCAATAGTATCGTTGGCGAAGGAAATGGGCTTGTCAGACACTACAGTAACAAAAACTAATTTTCAGTGGTCGAATCTCACTCCTGTCCAATGAAAACAAATCAACAATACTGCGAGGTTCTGGAGGGAAATTAGGTCATACAGAGATGCCAGCGGCTTAAATCCTTTCCAAGAACTCTGAGGTCTGGCTACTATGCTTTAGGTTTGCCATGGTCCATGCAGAGGTGGAATGGGCCTTTAGCGAACTAAATTTGATAAAAATGTATTTCCGGAACAAACTACTATTATGGTAAACACTATAAATACAATAAGAACTGTCACGATTACGAGCTGTCGGAGAATGTTCTCCAAGAAACCGGCGCCATGAGAACATGTGTGTGCCCCAGGGTATGTTAACTCGGTCACTGTACTTTAACAGATGAGGAGGAAAATGAAATACTGTGGCTTGAACTACATTAATGCAGTGAGTGTAAACTGAACTTAGTAAACTTCCGTTTAGTAGTAGTAGTAGTTATAATAATAATAATAATAATAATAATAATATGTAATGACAGTGCCAAAAAATTTCTTTGTAAGTTATCAGTGTAATGAAATTTAGTTTTTAGGAGGGTAAGTAACAATAATAAGCATTTAACGGAATTATAACTTCAGTTTAGCGGCATAAATTTTTCTGTGTTGGCAACGCTGCTTTCAACATCTGGGGTTGCCAGGATTATAAAATAGTTTGTTTAGAAAATGTATTTGGATGTCTAGCTGGGTAACCACATGCATATTTTTTAGTAAAAGTTTACTGATACTCACAACGTTATGTTTTCCCTCTTGATAACGTCGGTACAAACTCGTTAATGGCACTCCATAAGTTTCGCTGGCTTGTAATACTGATGTCCCTCTCAGCGCTGCCTAAACTGCTCCCATATTCGACCCCACGTCCCATTCCGTTATGCTACTTTTCTTTCATAGGCCCTCCAACATCTGAAGAAGATGAAGGAATGATTACAGTAGTATCACAAAATAGAAAATATTTAATAAATACACTGACTCAATGTTAAATCAGTTTTCCACTATATGTTCTTAAAGCCCGTTCCATAGTTATTCATTTAGCCCCAAAGTACATTTAATCGCTGTTGTGAGGTAGTTTCCAAATATACTAACAGAAGGCAGCACCAGTCACCAGTGTAGCGTAGGAAGGACTCAATATCATGCCTCAACTTATTTCGCGACTTTCATCTCTTACAAACTACAGCAAATCCCTAGCGAATACATTGTCAGGTTTACAAACTGTGCAATTACCAGTTGTACGCCACTTACCTTCCACATTTTAAATAAATTTTTATTAAATTTCTGAAGTCAGAAAACAAATAGACGTATTCTCTGGACAGACAACACTTCCAACAACAACAATCACACACATGATGGCGTTACCTGTTTACTGTTGTCACGGCATATGAACAAAAACTTAGATTTATTATATAGCACCTGTATGCAACTAGCCCCGCTCCAGCCGAAGGTTTTTGTGTTAATTTGGCTTTACAAGAAAACTTTTACCTATCTTATTTGAGCACTTCAGCTCATATGGTTTTATTACCTGTCCATGCAGTGTGAACCTGTGTAATTAATACCTGTTCTGGTTTTAATACTCTAGTACTATTTAACGTTTTCGACACGGTTGTTACTGTCCTCAGTTGATTAAAAAATTTTGTATGTAACCTAACCTACTATGATGAAGAAACTCTTAGTCTGTGTCGAAACCATCTCAGTGTAATAAATTTTGTGAAACGTGTTGGCTATTTTTATTCTGTATTGCAGGAGTTAAATACTTGCGATTAACTAGCATGGGTTATGGGGTAGATTTCGCTGTGGTGAATCTCCCTGTTTTCATTGCTCATTTGATTCCTGTTCCGCGGTCGCAGTGATACACCCAGCAGTTACCGATGGTGAATAGGTGGCTAAAGCCACATCTCCCTCGCTGCATTTCCCTTGCGACCCCGTTTCGGCCGCCTTATTTATTGGGTGTGGGGACCAAGCGGGCGATGAATTTTCACGTTCTGAATGTCGTGCAAGATGTCGAAAATCATTCAAATCTGATTCTCAGTTTCAGTACCACATCGACTTTGATACGCCGATTTTCGAGCACTAGGTTCTCCTCTTCTCTTGCGAGTTTCGTTCATCAGTGAGAGATTTTTTGCCACTACGTTATCTGTTTAGACTGCGTTACGTAACCAAATTGTATAAGTTGTTGTGCTGAATTTCGCAACATTGTTGCCTTTAAATGCAGAAAATGAATTACCGCGCTTCAGCAATGGCATGTACCATTTTGTAACGGTATCATCTGAATATCTAACAGGCCTGTGGTCATGTACACTATGCGATCAAAAGTATCCGGACACTTCGCTTAAAATGTCTTACAAGTTTGTGACGCCCTCCTCTCTAATGCTGGAATTCAATATGGTGTTGGCCCATCCTTAGCCTTGATGACAATTTCCACTCTCGTAGGCAGACGCTCAAACAGGTGTTGGAAGGTTTCTTGAGGAATGTTAGCCCACTCTTCACGGAGTGCTGCAGTGAGGAGAGGTATCGATGTCGGTCGGTGAGGCCTGGCACGAAGTCGGTGTTCCAAACTATCCCAGAGGTGTTCTATAGTATTCATGTCCGTATTCTGTGCAGGAAAGTCCATTACAGGGATGTTGTTTTCATGTAACCACTCCACCACAGGCCATGCAGTTTGAACAGAAGCACGATCGTGTTGAAAGATGCAATTGCCATCTCCGAATGCTCTCCAGCAGTGGGAAGCAACAAGGTGCTTAAAACATCAATGTATGTCTCTGTTGCGATAGTGCCACGCAAAACAACAAGGGGTGCAAGCCCCTCCATGAAAAACACGACCACACCATGACACCACCGCATCTGAATTTTACTGTTGGCATTACACACGCTAGCAGATGACGTTCACCGGGCATTCGCCATACCCACACCCTGCCATCCGATCGCCACATTGTGTACCGTGATTCGTCACTCCACACAACGTTTTTCCACTGTTCAATCGTCCATTGTTTACGCTCCTTACACCAAGCGAGGCGTCGTCTGGCATTTACCGGCGTGATTTGTGGCTTATGACCAGCCGCTCGTCCATGAAATTCAAGTTTACTCACCTCCCACCTACCTGTCATAGTACTTGCAATGGATCCTGATGCAGTTTGGAATTCCTGTGTGATGGTCTGGATAGATGTCTGCCTATTACACATTACGACCCTCTTCAACTGTCGGCAGTCTCTGTCGGTCAACAGGCGAGGTCGGCGTGTACGTTTTCGTGCTGTACGTGTCCCTTCACGTTTCCACTTCACTATGAGATCGGAAACACTGGACCTAGGGATGTTTAGGTGTTTGGAAATCTCACGTGCAGACATATGACACCAGTGACACCCAATCGCCTGACCGCTTTCGAAATCCGTGAGTTCCGCGGAGCGCCCCATTCTGCTCTCTCACGATGTCTAACGACTACTGAGGTCACTGACATGGAATACTAGCCATTAGGTGGCAGCACAATGCACCTAATATGAAAAACGTATGTTTATGGCGGTGTCCGGCTACTTTTGAATACGTAGTGTACTTGCTAACGATTAAAAGTTAATCACGTACACTTTTGTTACTTCGGGGTGATAAAATTTTACGACTTCCCCCTCTTAAGCAAATGAATGTTGGGGCGCGATATCCCATCTGAAAGATGAAATATCGCACGTTATTTTTATTAAAAAGGGGTTGCAGTTCCCGTTTCTATCGCCACTGCATCGTTGTTGTGACACAGGAGCTTGTTGTGGTACATTCGTATATGCTTATATGTGTTCAGAGATTCCTGTAGTCCACACTGCACCGTTCTGGACTTGCTATCATGCTCGAAAGTATCCGAACGACCTGAATTGCGTTCTGCCTTGTTTCTGCGAAAGCCACGTAACGTAACTCCCTTTCAGGTCCTTTTCTCTCTTATCGGTAAAGTCGTCTGACTATACAAAATGGTTACTGCAAGAGGCAATTACAGATAACTGCTCTCCACGGCGATCAACACAGATGCAAATTAATAGCATGGTAATGAAAATACAGGAAAACAAGTTATTAGAGGTGACACAGACCTCAACGCCTGTAAACTCAATTTTATCACAATAAATGACATTTCAGAAGGAAGTTTTCGATTTGATCACATGACGGAAATTTTTGTGCTACAAAGGGACACGGGACTCTTCTGTGACAGTTACACTCAAGTAGATCGACGAACAGTTAAAGAAATCTTGAGAAATATACTGCTTCGTAAGTGTTTTTGCTGTGTCGATTCAGTGCCCTGTAGATCTGAAGATGAAAACCTTGCAGATTTGGATCACTATTAATGTCTTATTTTTCACTTGTGGGAAGATCATTTTTAATTTTTTGCGAAAAAAGAATCCTAGTGACTTAATTTTGAGAGTGGATAATATGTTAACTGGATTTCGTTATGTCTCTGCACACACTGCTACATTTCCATACTTGCGTAACGTTATTTCCGTATGACTGTGGACTGCACATATATACAAGAGGTTTTCATGCCGAAACTGCATAACATCTTGCTGATTGATAACGCTTTTGGGACGTGCGTGTTGTAGGTACTTCTATTTTAGAAGACTTTTGTTGTAAGGCTAGCATTTTAAGTTCCGCTTCATTTGTAAGTACAGGGAACAATGTATAGCGGCTTCTGGTTAGTTTACTTAACACAACAGATAAACGTCAGTAATAAGTTAACCACCAGTAATGTTATCTCCCACATTACGTAACATTATCTAACTTCCTCTTTGCCTTTCATTTGGTTCATTTTCTTCCTGGCTCTTTGAAACCATTTTTATTGTGATTGCGAAAGGTTTCCTTACAGAATACGAATTTTGAATCAGTATTATGTTTTATCATTTATGTTATTACTCGTCAGAGCTGGTAACAATGTAATCATTCTTAAAGACAATTGCATTAACTTACAATAATAAAGAAGTTACGTGATTTACTTATAACGTTAATAGTGTCCGGCTACACTAAAAATGCTAATCACTTCTTGTTTGCGATGCACATAACACGTATAAACCAAAATGGCCATGAAAGCTACTGAAGAGGAGGGACATCAAAATAATTCCACCTGCACTTTATTTACGGTGGCTGAGATGTAGGTGCTTCAGGACATTAGTTGTAACTCCGCTTCATAGTTACAGAAATGTGAATAAAAACCCACTGGGCTATGCTTCAGGTATTTTGGCTACCATTCAATGCGGGGTCACCTCGTCTTCGAAGCGCGATCTTACCTACTGTTTGCCAGCACAGCAGATCGTCTGATCGGCTTAGCAGACCTACACTCCTGGAAATGGAAAAAAGAACACATTGACACCGGTGTGTC
The DNA here is from genome assembly GCF_021461395.2 of Schistocerca americana. Classification (NCBI taxonomy): domain Eukaryota; kingdom Metazoa; phylum Arthropoda; class Insecta; order Orthoptera; family Acrididae; genus Schistocerca; species Schistocerca americana. The sequence continues at coordinate 319,110,468 of NC_060123.1, forward strand.
AGACCCACCATACTTGCTCCGGACACTGCGAGAGGGCTGTACAAGCCATGATCACACGCACGGCACAGCGGACACACCAGGAACCGCGGTGTTGGCCGTCGAATGGCGCTAGCTGCGCAGCATTTGTGCACCGCCGCCGTCAGTGTCAGCCAGTTTGCCGTGGCATACGGAGCTCCTTCGCAGTCTTTAACACTGGTAGCATGCCGCGACAGCGTGGACGTGAACCGTATGTGCAGTTGACGGACTTTGAGCGAGGGCGTATAGTGGGCATGCGGGAGGCCGGGTGGACGTACCGCCGAATTGCTCAACACGTGGGGCTTACACCACTGGTGATCGTCGAGGGGACACTGAATAGTGCACGGTACATCCAAACCGTCATCGAACCCATCGTTCTACCATTCCTAGACCGGCAAGGGAACTTGCTGTTCCAACAGGACAATGCACGTCCCCATGTATCCCGTGCCACCCAACGTGCTCTAGAAGGTGTAAGTCAACTACCCTGGCCAGCAAGATCTCCGGATCTGTCCCCCATTGAGCATGTTTGGGACTGGATGAAGCGTCGTCTCACGCGGTCTGCACGTCCAGCACGAACGCTGGTCCAACTGAGGCGCCAGGTGGAAATGGCATGGCAAGCCGTTCCACAGGACTACATCCAGCATCTCTACGATCTTCTCCATGGGAGAATAGCAGCCTGCATTGCTGCGAAAGGTGGATATACACTGTACTAGTGCCGACATTGTGCAAGATCTGCTGCCTGTGTCTATGTGCCTGTGGTTCTGTCAGAGTGATCATGTGATGTATCTGACCCCAGGAATGTGTCAATAAAGTTTCCCCTTCCTGGGACAATGAATTCACGGTGTTCTTATTTCAATTTCCAGGAGTGTATTTTTCCACTCGCTAGTCTAATAGAGAACTGATAACACTGCAGAATACGTTTGGCAGATTTCTGCCAGTTGATTGATTTCCTGAAGTGGTTAGGAAATGTCCTGCTAAATTCACTTAATATTTCGTTGTGAATTCCACTAAATAATTTACATGATTCTCACTTAAGGTATAACCCTGAGTTGTGAAATTTATTAATTGATTCCAGAAACGTCGTTCAACACGGAACGCATTAGCAGTCTCATATTAACATTGCCAGTTTATTATATGTGTCATCGATTACAACGTCAATGAGAGCATACTGTAGGCACTACCAGCGTACTAGGGAAGTGGCAACGTAGCTATCTTGTGAAGAGGAATATGCATTAGCTCTAGGTTCTAATCTTGCTGGAAATGTAGATAAGTTGTTTGCTTTAATTTCTTCTGTTACCGAGCTATAAGCTTCCAGATCGAAAGCACTCCGTCTTCAGGCCGCAAGCGGCCCATCGGGACCATCCGACCGCCGTATCATCCTCAGGTCAGGATGCGGATAGGAGGGGCGTGTGGTCAGCACACCGCTCTCCCGGTCGTTATGATGGTTTTCTTTGACCGGAACCGCTACTATTCGGTCGAGTAGCTCTTCAATTGGCATCACGAGACTGAGTGCACCCCGAAAAATGGCAACAGCGCATGGCGGCTGGATGGTCACCCATCCAAGTGCCGGTCATGCCCGACAGCGCTTAACTTCGGTGATTTCACGGGAACCGGTGTATCCACTGTGGCAAGGCCGTTACCATTCCAGATCGAAAAGTAGTATAGAAATCAATAACTTCATCATCTAAAGCCTTAGCGTAATATCGACGTGGTGCCACCAACATTTCTTTACCATTTTTCTTGTCCGTATCCTTGGCTTCTTTCCTCATTGGTGAACAGTGTATGACGCCAAAGCTATCATCCCTCGTTTCGTTACATCTAGCTGGTGAATATATGCGTAAGCCTAGCAAAATCACTTTTCACTGGCATGTTCAGCCTCTCGCCCTCTTCTGCTTCGTAGTTGTGAATTGTTACCACCGTTTCTACGTGTCTTAGCGCCGCCTCGTCACCTTCACTTCGACAACGAGGGTCAGCATCTGCTTTCTGATTCGTGGCATTCGTGGCAATCAACTTGTGAATTGCATTTCGTGTAGTAATATTATATAGAAAAATATATACGAATATAACAAAATAAAGAAAACATTATATTCATCCAACGAAATATAATTTTCTCACTGTCAGTTTTTTGGCTTTTTAAAATATCGCCGATAGGCGATAGCTATCAGAACGACAGACGAAGTAATTATATGTTATTTCGTGAACAAAACTTAGTTTCCAAAACTAAAGTAGTTGTTACACGTGGAGATTCCACACAAACGGAAATTGCTACATTTTAAGAACATCTTTGTTACAGAATAGAATGCATCAGAATAGAATAGGCACAAAAAGAGCTTTTGTCTCTTTTTTGGTTAATACTCTTCCAAATAGTTACAAGTAATTCAACTTCTGTTCAATTATTTCACTTTACGATGTATATTCAGTTCGCGAAACTGAGTACAGAGCATGTTTGCTCTTCACGTTAACCGTTAAACATGTACTTTCCTGCAACTACTAGGTAACAGCTAGTACTGTTACCGTTTCTCTGAAAACGTTGTTCGCCTTGTGAAATGGATAAATGAAACATTTATCGTGGTAGCTCTGCCGGATGTGTTATTGGGTGGGTCAACTTTAAAAAAAAAGTAATAGATGCTCTCATTAACTCATCCAGTTTTAATATGTGATCACCCGCGATCACGCTTGGCGGAACTCATTAGCAATGGCGTTTATAATTTTTCTTAATTGTTGTTCATTAAAGTTGCTTATATCATTAATCAGCGAGGTATTTTTGTACTGGCATTCATGCCGAAACCGTATTCGATAGACACGCTGCTCGAAAGAATGCATTTGCGCGCTTTTTCACAATTTAAAATTTAATAACCTTTTCTTTGATATGAGTATTTCCGTTAAGACGACTAATCGTTGGATATGAACGAAGGCCTTTCACTTTGTACTCGTGAAGCTCAAACAACAATTATGTGTTCACTACTAATGTCGCCGTAGCATAGTGATTACATCTTGTTGTTGAGAGCTGGTTCCACAGATTCATTATAGGATATCTTACCGGAAAGCCATGCTAACTCTCAACGGAAAGCCATTGACTGTTACTGTATCCGTTACCAGTTAGAGAACACGGACAAGCGTAGTTCTAGAACACTGCGCCGAACATTCTGTCACTAGCCACGAGCAGATAATGAAAACTAATACGTCGGTGTGTCGCTATTTAAGCATCTTTATCCGTTCTAATAACGATGTAACATTCGTTAATTTATTTGATCTCAGTAACGGGTAGCAATTATCGTAACGTCACAGAACAAAATTTGAAACTTTGCTGTCTTCCCATCTGGTTTGTGAATATTAATCACACGAGATACTCTTAAATGTTCAATTCGTAGGAAGAGGTCACTTGCTTTACCATATTATGGTAAAGCATATTATGTGTCCAAGTGATGCTAAATGTTATGATCTTTACATGTAGAAAACTATTATCTACTGAACAGCCGTCAAATCGTGAGCTACACCCTTAATTTTTATTTATGAAATTAGTTAATTTACACATTGCACTTTTGTTGCCTTTTCTGCGGTCACTTTCAGAACTCCAATCATCAAATTAACTAATTTAGTACCATTGTATTCTCAGTTGCTGGTGTACACGTATATCACCACAATAAAACAAAACCAATAAATGTCTCGGGGAGTATGAATGAGAACAGTGGTGTATTTAAGTTTACAAAATTAACGACAAATTTATATTCATCCTTTTGTAACTATAATCGAGCTGATAAATCTTACAAAAATAATGACATACATAAATCAGAAAAAGGGATGGAGGCAATGCTTTTATCGGACTGAAAACTAAATTCGCCCCTGAATTAATCCCTCTTACAACGCAATCATAGTTCCTTTACATGAATCATCCACTGTGAGGCCAAATACTAATCAAATGGAATGAACTATCAGCAGGTACACCATGAACGGAGAAGTAGCTATGAATATCATTTAACAACCCTTCACCGGTGCAGCAATATTTTACCCTTTCACCTTGATTCTAGCGGCAGCAGAAATGGCAGGCTGTGGGAAAGGGCGGAGCGCGGCGGCAGCTGTAATGTTCTGACTCGTCCACGAAAAAACAAATTATGCAGACTGGCGTTCTGATTATTAGGACATGGGATACTTCCCGATCAGAGCCCTGAAATCCCGGCAGATTTCAATAAGGGGGGGCACCCGTTCATTGGTCTGGCCAATCAAAAATGTTTCAAATGGCTCTGAGCAATATGGGACATAACTTCTGAGGTCATCAGTCCCATAGAACTTAGAACAACTTAAAGCTAACTAACCTAAGGACGTCACACACATTCATGCCTGAGGCAGGATTCGAACCTGCGACCGTAGCGGTCGCGTAGTTCCAGATTGTAGCGCCTAGAACCGCTCGGCCACTCTGGCCAGTCAGTTTAACTCACAGGCACGAAGTCGGGCGCTGGAACTGTCAAATGCCGGACTGTCGACTCACGGCGAATATGTTCACCTTCGTGACACAAAGTATGTCCGAGATGATATGCAGTTCCACGGTCGTTATAACTGGAAACTGTCACTGACTCTTAGTCGACCACTAGTTGCTTACCATAAGTCTCACCCACTACGGAAGGACCTGAAGTTCTCCACTAGGAGAGAACCAGAAGACGAAGAAGGCAAAGAATCACAATCACTTTCCACCAGGCCTCGAACTGGAGCCTAATTAGCAGAAAAACCCGCCTTGACGTTTTACAAACCAATCCAACTGTACTCCACTCAATGAATCTCCGCTCTTGCTGTTCTGCTGGCCAATCCAGACACAGCAACGGGGTTCCCAAGCTGCGGGAGCAAGCCTCTGCTTTGTATTTTCTGAAATGAGCCAGTCAGCAACCCCAAAACCTCTCTTGTCTGAAAAAACAAGATTTTAGACTAGGGAGGCGTACTTCTCACTGTAAGCATGGCCATTTTTCGGCAAAAAACTTCTACCTAGACGCGACCACAGTCCCTCATATACGGAGAGATCTAATCTTTCCAGGCCGACCATTTCCAAATTCTGAAAGAAGGCTGCTAAGCTCCCCAGATAGTCGTGCCTGCAAAATGTTTTTTTCCCCCGCTCCCTAAAAGAACCTGGCGAATTCCTGGCGTCAGGAGGGTTACAGTCTTGTCTCCACTAAAGACGTGCAAGAGCCACTTCGATCGTATCGTCTCAGCTTCTAACATGAGAATGCTTAGGGTTTTATGACCGTCCTGTTGTTCACACAATAGCGCAGACTACAGCAGTCCCTCTTAAACGGCCTCCTCCATTCATTTTGAGCCATCTGGCCGCCATCGTGATGGGGGTGCCACGTCCCGAGGTCCCTCTGGAGGTACAGTTCACAGAGCGCTCCTTCCCCGAATCATTCAAACAGCCAGGTCTCTGGACACAACATTTATGGTCCACAATCCATCCTCCCCCTGTTCTCCGTCTCCTCCACCGCGGCCCATTAAGCGCAAGTTCTCTACAGGCTGTACATACAGTTATAAGAACATTCTGCTCACAATTTCCTCAGATGTGGTATTGGGAAACACGGACAGCATGATCTAAAATATGAATATTAATCTGACAGTGTAGTTAAAGTGAGTGAGTGGCTTGATAACTTTTAGTGTCTTCGCTACCTAAGTGTTGTTAATCAGTAACTCCTCCATATATTCCTGCTAAATATTAACTTGGATCATGGCTGTGAGTAATGTTCTATGAAGTGAATAAATAACTAGACTTTCCAGAACATGTAGAATGCTGAAGAAAAGCCATAATTATGATATATAATAAAGCGACGGTACAGAAAACTCACTCCAAATTTCATCGTAGTACTGTGGCCATCGACGTTTCGTGTAGAAGATTTGATGGGGAGATGACACAGTAATATTCTAGGGTTAGTTTTCTAGTCAAACTAACAATATCCACATCAACGTTACCTACGGTGTGTAGATTGATGTCTAAGAAATATCGCAGTGACAAATATATGGATTTTATGTTCGCCGCTTACAATAATTTAGTCAGACATTGGCACTTCGAGTGACTTAGAAACCTATGCTCCGTTAACCGTAATTGCACAGGAAGCTAGTAGCTGTTGTATGAGTTGGCTTGACAGACGTGAGAACCCATTTGGGGAATGGTACATGATTTCCCGAATGACGCAATCTAAATGGCCACTTCTACATGTTATTGGCTTCATCTGATTAGTCTACATTTCTGTGTACTTATTCTTGGCAGTTTTGAAATATTGTGATGGACAATAAAGTCTAGGTACTCAGTGATGTTGAGTTTAATATTACAATATTAGTCTCTGGCTACTACTCATCACATGCAGTTACGAAAGGAAAAACTACTTAAGAAATTATATTCATTTGGCTGACTGCCTCCGTGTGCCGATACCAGTTAACGTCTTGAAGCGTTTTAACATTATGCCAAATGAAAATACAGATTTAACAATGTAGCCAATCACATGCTAAGAAAACTACTATTTTTACAAAGTGGTTTAATCTTAACTCACTAGAAGGAAGCAGTGAATTTGTAACTATTGCAATGATCCTTTGGTCCGACTGAATAGTATATTCATGAAACTACTGACACGGCAGTATCGGAAACACAGTGTTCTGTATAAGATATATAGATGATGCTGACGAGTGACGGAGGAAGAAAATAAACAAATGCGGTTTCATAAATAAGTTTTCTTACGTAAATATAATCACACAAGAACGTCAAAAAACTTTTCCGTAAATTCCTTTATATTAAATTTATCAAATAAAGGGGAGTGGTAAACGGAAATTTTTGCGAGACCTAGCATTGACAGGTACCGTCATAGGCTGCAACTCAACTAATCCTGTTAAGTAATCCAGCGTCGCAGTGATATCTTACCCACATTGTATACAAAGTATACACAATATGGAAAAAGGTACCTAGAGCTGTTTTGACCAGTGAGGGACAAATAGAACTGTATTCAGCATATGTGAAATATTTTGCACTGAACAAATAGAGACAGTTGTCAGGAAATGCTTCGAGTTTAGAGCAAAGGTTAGACCAAAGGACCGTCCAACAATGGTAACTAGCTTTTACAAGAACTCACTCACTTTACGAATGTCCGAAGTAATTTGTTGCACTTGTCCACCTCAGCTAGGGCTCCGTCTCCAATGACGCCATTACAGACGCCAAAAGCGCAGCTTTAATAATATTTACCTTCTGTTGCAGCGTACACGATTTCATATAAACTGCCTGACAAAAAAAGTGACACATTCAAAGCGGAGGAAAAACGAAACCAAATTTCACAGCTTGAAAGGATACGTGATGCCATTTCAGTTATTAAATAACAGCATTTATTTTACAAAGGATTTTTTAAGTATGAGAGTGCACCCCTCTAGCCTTGACGCAGACACTGAATCTTTTGGGAAAGGCGTCATAAAGCTGCTGCATCCTCTCCCGAGAGAAGTCGGCCCACAACTGTTCTACCCAGTCCCTGAAATCCTGGATACTTGCACTGGGTCGAAGTTAGCGTCCGCTCTGATCCCACACATGTTGTATCGGAAGTCTGGCGATGGGAGTACCTCAACATCACGGAGACAGTTCATATAGAGACGTGCAACTACAGACGAGCACTGTCCTTTTGAAATATGGCAACAAGATATTGTGGCATATGAGGTAACACACGACCAAGCTGGATATTCATGATTTACCGTTGTGCCATCAGAGTTCCCTCAAGCACTAAGAGCCATTATCTATAGTCATACCCAACGGCTACCACACCACGACGTCAATGGTAACACTGCTGTGCCTCTCCAAGACAATGGCAGAATTGGATCTCAACCCCACTGCCCCCCTTCCCCTAACCACGTAGGTCGGTGCCGTACATGTAGACGATGGCCATCTGGTGTAATGCAGAACCGCTGTTCTTCGGTGATCACAACGCAACCCCATTCGTCAGCAGCTCATGTTTCCCATTCATAGCATCACTCCACACACAAGCCGTTCGTGTAGTGGTGTTAATGGCCAAGGACGATAATTCCCTAGTCCAGCTGCTGCTAGTGTCTAACGATTGGTGCAGGATTACCTGGGATGGCACAGAACATTGGAGGTAGTCCATTACTTGTTCTCGTATAACCGGCATAGATGTTGAGGGGCTATAATGGGCTTTATGCACAGTACCGCGGTTCCCCTTTGTGCTGGTTACGTGTGGCCGACCAGAACTAGACAACTTGTATGACTGTGCTCATGTTTCAGTGTAGTCCAATATCAGGCCACGTTCACATCAGAATGCCCATTCGACCAATCAGGCAGATCGAGGCCAAAAATGAGACATCTTTCTAGGTCTCTCAGGTGCTGATAAGACTCTATCACACATGCACATGACATATCTGTGTCCTTCACGTTGAAGAACCGACATATTACGCTGTAGAAGGCCGTTATTTGCGGCACCAGAACTAGTAACAACACCAATGAATACTAGTGGCCGTTGTACCTGTCAAAAGAAATGCAGATCTAATCATTAACATATCCACTAACGTTATGTATGGGTACGAAGTTAAACTGACATCTGACCGTGTCATCTGGATGCCTTACCCTTTTTTTGTTTGGCAGTGTACATTATAGCTTAGTGGATGTAAACATACACGTAGATACACAACATGTGTTCATTCTGTTGTTCACACACAGATTGCTGTAAGAACTTTCTGGTACAAATTATCTTCCACATTAGTAGGTCACGCACTGTTTTGTAAAATCACTAGTTAAGTTTAGTTAGAATTCAGTTGGAAAATGAAGTTTGGATGACTAGCAAGCAAAACATACTAGAATGAGCCAAAACATTATGACCACTGGCCAATGCAAAACTAAATGTTACGTGTTGGTGTTGCGGGCGCCTTGTGTGTGAAGTAAGTATACAGGTTGGTCCATTGATCGTGACCGGGCCAAATACCTCACGAAAAAATTGCAAAGAACTAAACTTGTCTAGCTTGAAGGGGGAAACCAGATGGCGCTATGGTTGGCCCGCTATATGACGCTCCCACAGGTCAAACCGATATCAAATGCGTTTTTTAAATAGGAACCCTCATTTTTATTATATATTCGTGTAGTACGTAAAGAAATACGAATGTTTTAGTGGGACTTCTTTTTTCGCTTTGTGATAGACGGCGAAGTAATAGTCACAAACGTATAAGTACGTGGTATCACGTAACATTACGCCAGTGCGTACGGAATTTGCTTCGTGATAAATTACCCGTTTTAAACTAGACCGTTTACCAATTGCGGAAAAGGTCGATATCGTGTTGACGTATGGCTTTGTGATCAAAATGCCCAATGGGTGTGTGTTATGTATGCTGCTCGGTATCCTGGACGTCATCATACAAGTGTCCGGACCGTTCGCTGGATAGTTACGTCATTTAAGGAAACAGGAAGTGTTCAGCCACATGTGAAACGTCAACCACGACCTGCAGGTGTCCGTCAATTGCGCCTGCGAAATATTGTGGAATTTTTAGATAAACATTCGACGTGACACTCAAGTTCTGCATTTGCAACTAGTCGACGGAGAAAACCAGTATGAGGAGTAGCTACCACTGAAAAATATAGTCTAGAGTTGGACAACCGAAGTCATTCTGTGTACATGGGGAAGGCGTGGTTTGCTAAAACGCGGAAAAAGATAGATGGTGGGTATAAGAAGCTGTTTATTTCTGAATTCCAACACTAAAGAACCATACGACTGGTTAACTGTACTGAATATCGAAGAGGGATTGTTGTGTTATGACTAGCCTGGTCAGTCAGCACTCAGAGGAATCACTGTCAATGGTGCTCTAAATCCTGTACAACACACGTCAAAAGAAAGAGTGAAAATGCTGCTTGTAGCTGGGAGGGCACTCTAGTACTTCCATCAGAGCCTCGCCAGGGGCCGTTTCAGCCAAGACAGTGACTTCGTCTTCATGCTCTGAGGGAGGGCAGCCTCCACTGCAGGTCAGATGGCTTAGAGTTTTCACCCACCAAATGGCTCTCAGCACTATGGAACTCAACATCTGAGGTCATCAGTCCTCTATAACTTAGAACTACTTAAACCCAACTAGCCTAAGGACATCAGACACATCCATGCCCGAGGCAGGATTCGAACCTGCGACCATAGCGGTCACGCGGTTCCAAACTGAAGCGCCGAGAACCGCTCGGCCACACCGGCCGGCTTTCACCCACGACAGCCGCCACTCGCAGGCACCGGTAATGCTAAGTATAGTGAGCAACTGCAGCGTTCGCGATCCATTACAGGATGTACTGGATTTTTCTGATTGATGTTGGCGTTTTCACTGTTTCATTTCAGTTATATTAGTTGGCAACCTCATACTTAACTTGTGCTTAGTCAAGAGAGTTGGTGCATTTACGATTCTTTTGGTTGGTCTACATCCTTCTTCCCCCTCTAATTAAAATTCGGCAATCAGTGTGCGACTTCTGCAAATTTAAAAGTTCCCCCAGATGTGGCATTCACTTCAATAATTTCATCTCACACCACCTAAACCTTTGCTAGACTGTTGATACTTCCATTACATAGGAACTTGTATTAAGACGTAATGAAAATACCACTTTCACGTCCTTATGTTCTTACGTTTAGCCTGAAGTCCACAGCATACTGCAATAAACAGGGTTTTATTGTGACCCTTGTTTCATTCATTAGTTTGATTCAACTCCTTATTTTAACATATTGTGAGTTACAGCACCCACCTTTCACGCAAGCTAGGGCTACCCGTATTTAATAAATTAAATTGATTTACTTTAATAAGATTTCTGAAGTCCTGAGTACACTTTTTTTATTATTTCCAGAACCACCTTACGCATTTCGACATTCAGTCATTTTCAAAGACTATAAAATACAACAAAAAACTGGTGTCAAAAGATATGAAAATGTGTTACATATCACCACCGATTTGAGACATAGTATAATGAGTTCAATATGGCTTTCTGGCTTACCAGTATTATGCCAATCATATAAAATCGTTCGCTAAGTGCATTGTATCCCGTCAATATTATCAGTCACAAGAAAAGCGCAAACAAGTTGGAAGCCAAGTGGACTAAATCGCTAAGGGGCGCTGGATGCGTGGTATTTGCTACGTTTGATTATTTATTACTGCGTTGTCACCGTTACATAAATAAAACAGCTTCATCACTAAACAGTTCATAGAAAATACTGTTAGGAAATGTATTAATTTACAAAATAATTTGTGACAAATCTTTTGAGTGCTCGAAAATAATACACAGGGAGAGTACGCTAAGTGGCGCTAGGTTATGCGTGGCCAACTGTCTATTAAAAAATATTGACTAAGATGGTATGTGTTCTTTCGGACAAAAAAAATTGTTATGGCTCACCGGGCATTCGACCACCTTATTCTTCTGTGCGAATGCACAAATAGTGCCCGAACTCTTACGGGAATCGGCAACGCGCCGCGAGTGAAGAGTATAATGGGCGGGGGCACTACGAATGTAGTGCGGGACATTACGTTGAGAATGTGGGTTTCGCGGGAAGCGTGCAAGATTTAAATCCCTGCAGTTGCGCTATCCTCTGTGTCCTCGGTGGCTCAGATGGATCGCCGGCACTGTAGCTCAGCGTGTTCGGTCAGAGGGTTTAGCTACTCTCTGTAACAAAAAAATTGAGTGAACGAATCAACGATCAACCTGAACAGGCGTCATTGGACGTCCGCCACGAACAAATTCAACGAACAATCTAGAACAAAATGAGACAAAAAAAAGGATGGATAGAGCGTCTGCCATGTATGCAGGAGATCCCGGGTTCGAGTCCCGATCGGGGCACACATTTTCATGTGTCCCCGTTGACGTATGTCAACGCCTGTAAGGAGCTAAGGGTGTTCATTTCAATGTAATTTAAAAAAAATATTTTTTTATTTATACACAACTTAAGAGCGTGTAAATTACTAGCATTAGCAAATGTTCATGAGAACCACTTTTTAATAATTTAGCCGGCACGGTAGCTCCGCGTGTTCGGTCAGGGAGCCGGTTGGCCTCTGTAATAAAAAAACTGAGTGGAACGATCAACCACCGAACTTGAACTGGATGTCTTACGACATCCGCAACGACCAAACACAACGATCAAAAACGAACAAAATGGCAAAAAAAAGATGGATAGAGCGTCTGCTATGTAAGCAGGAGATCCCGGGTTCGAGTCCCGGTCGGGGCACACATATTCATGTGTGCCCGTTGACGTATGTCAACGCCTGTAAGGAGCTAAGGGTGTTCATTTCAATGTAATTTAAAAAAAAAATATTTTTTTATTTATACACAACTTAAGAGCGTGTAAATTACTAGCATTAGCAAATGTTAATAAGAACCACTTTTTAATAATTTAAAAAGTCTAGAACTACTAGCAAACACCTGTGAGGAACAGGTGAGGCCTAGGCAACACTATTGCCGCCAGTGGGAGCCAGTGCATGCATACAGGAATTCAAACAATTTGAGAAGGCGCAGTCTTGCAACCTCTTACATCAGTTCTATAAATACCATACAACCATCCCACATTGCCTTATCGACATCCCTTAACCACCAAAAATCAGTTTACCTACAATCCAAAGTACAATCATGTAAAAATCACTACAATATTACTGCTAATAGTACAGTGGAAATTGTGCTACCTTACATAATTTGTTCTCCTTTATTTATGTTACATGTGACAATTTTTCTCTAGTAATCAAACAAAGCTCTTACAGAATTAGATATAACTATATAACAAACCATAACTGTCATTCTAACAATTACAAAAATAAAAATTATAGAGATTAGTAGAGGTTGAGAAGGGTATATGTTTATAATTGGCACGCTTAAAATAGCGTACATAAGACCTTCTGCGCTTCTATGACTGTTTTCTACGTATCTAATCATTGGTGAAATGTAGCACATTTTCAAATCTTCTGATCCCACTTTTGTGTTGTGTTTTATAGCCTTTGAAAATGACGGGATGGCGAAATGCAACAGATGGTTTTCGAAATAACTAAAAAGTGTGGTCAGGACATCAGAAAACTTATTAAAGAGCAACCAAAAGGCAACTTTGGTCTCATAGCATTTTCACGCAAATTGCGGCTAAATTGATTTACCTATTCATTGTGCAACATCCGTAATTAAATGTATGTAATTTTGCGAGGAGCGAGGTAATTATGAGTAATGTTACCCAGTACAGATCCTTCAGACATCCACAGAGCTATGTTACCGGTTCAGCCGTAGCTTCGCAGTGGCAAGATTCAGCGAGAGAGTCGAGCCGCTGTCTCTAGATATGGCTTCCAGCTAAGCATTACGTCCATCCTCTTCCCTCTCTGCTAACTGCTCTTGGACTTTGATTCACTGCCACCAAACTGCTTAGTGTTGCCTCCTTCTGTACTGTAACTTTTAATACGTTTGATTTTACAGCACATCACTCTTTTGTTTCAAATATACCCTTTCTGGAAAGGAACTGAAGACAACCGTCAAGGCCGGCCGAGCTGTTCTAGGCGCTTCAGTCTGGAACCACGCCACCGCACCGCTACGGTCGCAGGTTCGAATACTGCCTCGGACATGGATGTGTGTGTTGTCCTTAGGTTAGTTAGGTTTAGGTAGTTCTAAGTTCTAGGGGACTGATGACTTCAAAAGTTAAGTCGCATAGTGCTCAGAGCCATTTTTTTGAACAACCGTCAAAACTACCTTTCTAGTTGATCCCGTCACCAGATATCAAGTTAAAGAGGGCCTCCATGTTCATGCAAAACGAGGCCTCTGTAAAGCCAAAAGTTGAAATGGAGAAATGTTTGTACCAGTATGCCTGGATAGATTCACACACAAGACGTAACCATCACCTATGGAACAGTTTTGACCAGTGGACAAGAGATAGCAGTGTGGAATTAAATATTTTTAGACAAAAACACCGAAACATTGAAATCAGTAAGAGTTGCTGAGCAAAGAGGTATACGTGATCCCACCACTTCATAGAAAGCAGCTGATAGAAAAATTAATGCATTCATCAGAACTGGATGGAAGTGTGTTGTATTACGTATTCGAGGAATACGTGTAGCAGTTGGAGAAAGGCACAGTTTACCAGCCACAGGTGTAAAATTCCGACAGCAAATATGCGGATGATAACTCAGAAGCATTATTGCATTCTCTGCCATATGCGGTCAGCCGTGGATGAAAGCGCTCAGTAGCAGGTAGACGCAGGAATAATTCAGCTCTCCACAAGCCCCTGGTCATCTCTAATTGTAATAGTACCTACGAAAATTATCAAAGAAGAAAAATTATCTTTGTGAAGATATGCAAAGAACAAATCAGATAACCACATCCAACACATGTACGCTTCCTTGCATTGATGAAATGCTCTACCGATTGTGGAATTGCAGATTTTTACCATCCTAGGGGGTTATCACCAAATACCGATTCCCCCTCAAGACACACCCAAAACGGCATTTGTCGTTCCATCTAGGATATATGATATCATCAGAATGCTGTTCGGTTTGAGAAAAGCAGCCATTGCCTATCAGTGATTTACAAATATATAATAGCGTGGACAGATTCTCAACCTGTGTTTAGTACTTCTTCATGATACCATTTTGTAAACACCCCAGGAAAATGATTGGAGAGGGAAGGACTGTTACCTTTACAAGGTTCTGCCTTCAGACTAAACTTGGAGAAGTGTTCTTTTTCTAAGTTTCAGGTGCAATATTTGAGCCGCTGTAACGTCGCGAGTCAAACCGCAATAGCATTTTATTGCGGTAAGCTACCTTGCAGTACGGGCTTGTAGTTTTGGAGTTGGTGGTGGTGACAGCTGCTTGTATCTCGGTGTGATTCACTCGCACCTGTCGCTAGGACGACCATGCGAAGCGCTACTTGTGTCAGTTCCAAAGACAGAATATTCAAACCCTTAAGAATCTAAATGACCTATACTAAATCTTACTCAATTTCGAAAAAAACTTTATATTTAACGTTTTGTTATAAAAAAAGAGCTGGTTACAAAATCTCAGCTTTCTGGCCGGGAAACTTTCAGAGTTAGAGAAAATTACCAAAAATACCCAAAACCAACACTAGTAAGATTAAAGTAAGTTCGGATGCATAAGTTTGTCCTTTTCTATCAGTTGGAATCATTACTGAAGTTCACAAAATGTTAGGTCAGTATGTTTGAATTTTTATACTTAAATGACGTTCACTATTTTTCGTTTTCGTAATAGAGAATTCAGTAAGAATTAGAAGTCATTTAATAACTATTTGTTTTGTTGTGTAAATAAATGAGAGTAAATGAGAGGGTGTATGCGGGACATATGTAAAGATTCAATATTATCTCCTGTTAAACATTGTATAACTTGGTTATGGGAAAATGTGCAACAATCTGTTGCAACGAAAGCTGTAGTTCCCCTTACTTGCTGATGACGTATGTCCAAGTGTGCTTGGTTTTGTAAGAAGGCAGCCAGAATAGTTATTTGTAGAGTAATGTTCTCTTAAACTTATTTCAAGATTAGTTTTCGTTTGGTTTGGTTTGGCGGAACATTTTATTAATATTTACAGCATAAAATGACGTAAATGCATCTGTATGTGGATTGGAGTAAAACAGTTTAGGCGCAAATATGATCTTGAAAGATTGATCTGATTGGCTGTTCAGTTGATCAGCCAATCAGAGTCAAGTCTTTCCCGCTCTCTCTCAAGTAGTATATAAGCTGTGAGCAACGGCATTGAAGCAGTCACAGTCTCGCTGTTGGACGGGCAGGTCATGTTGAATGTGTCCGAAAAAGTTATATGTATAATGAAGAAAGCCGGACAGAGTGGCCCAGCAGTTCTAGGCGCTACAGTCTGGAGCCGCGCGACCGCTACGGTCGCAGGTTCGAATCCTGCCTCGGGCATGGATGTGTGTGATGTCCTTAAATTAGTTAGGTTTCAGTAGTTCTAAGTTCTAGGGGACTTATGACCTCAGCCGTTGAGTCCCATAGTGCTCAGAGCCATTTAAAATGAAGAAAATACTGTTATTTCGCGTTCGGTTTATATAGCCGTGAAAGCAGATGCATTTACGGACAGATTGTGAAAATTTCAGCTTTGTGAAGGAATTAATTGGAGAGATAAACGCACGTGAACTCTCGGCCTTTGTGAAGAATTCTGCCTGGCGTATTTCGTAATCGTTTACGGAATATTGGACGAGCAACTTCTTTTAAAGAAATACAATGAAAAGGACCGAATGTAAAATTCATGTTGTAGCTGAGTATAAACTGCAAAAATCGCGTTACAATTCGGGTTGAACTGTGGTACTTTTCTGGCTGTCTGGCATGTGTACTAGATGGTATGAGCTGTGAGATGAGGACAGTAATATTAGCTGTTAGTTTCAAATGCGGGCTGATGGTACCTATTTGATTTGGCATCTGAAGCAAATAAAGAACTACTTGCCGAATTTTGACAATTTTCTAAGAGATGAAACAATCGCCCCCCACCCTAAAATTGTTATAAGATACTTACATGACATTTAGCTACAGAGGTAATGCAGACTGTGCTAACGTAAATATTGACGATGTTTTTCTTCAACACGGCTTTTAATATCGTCAGAACGGTATCTACATTACAGAGAAGCGGCCTGGTGGCCAGACGCCGTACTGACGTAGGTGGAACTTTTCTGGTTGACAGTAAGACGAAAGAAGCAGTAAGAAGTTACGCGAATTTAACCTAGCAACGCCGCACCACACTTTACATATTGCGTGAGCAAAACTTGACACACATCTCACTGAAGTAGCTGACAATTTTCCCAAACCAAAGAAATATAAAACAACAACAGCCATTTTGTGCCGGTTGAGTTCTGTCACGTCACGACCATCCCGTTTTGAACTCCTGATGAACGACAATGGCAGTTCCTGCATACGCCCACCGCCCACCGCCCACGGAGAAATATTTCTGTTTGACCCGCAATTGGTGCGGTGTGGTGGTGGGGGGGGGGGGGGGGGGGGATGCGTGGGACTGGCTTCGGCGAAGCGAGAATGGCTATCCCTGTCCAACTACCAACGAGGAAACATAATTTGCTATCACACAGCGGGCGCGTGGGTTTACTGTATCACAGGCCGCGACCTGGCGAGAAATCGGATTCATCAGCTAGATTCGCAACCGGTACATTACCATGGCCGATACTGACTCAGTTTTGCTTGCATGAAAGCAAGATTCATTATATGGAATGAACGCGTCTATTTCGGAGCCTTGGAAACGTGACCTATTGTGTGGCAGTGGAAATCTGTCACGGAGATTTTGTAAACTTGATTAAGTTGTGGATAAAATGAGCTGTACGGTCTTCTGGACAGGGTTGCATGCCCTTGCATGTGTTATTTATTGTGTTAAGCGTAACTGTAGTTTTCTTAATTTGTACATATTTTTTATACTCATTACTGACTAGCAATCACAGGCGCCATGTTAGTTAATGTTGCCGATTGAATGACAGTGCTTGTTGTTTTCGCCAAAGGTACTAGTGATAATTTTTAGCTTTGTTCATTGTTCATATTTCGGCTGCTGCTTGTTTTGGGGTAGCCCCATTTAGATTGTACAGTGTTTTGTTAAAACTCTTGTGATTACCGCTTGGGGTTGGTTTTGGGAAGAACCAATCTTGAATAAAATCGTAATGGATGTTTGTAATTGTTTTAATTGCCATCATTGACCTGAGATTTTCAAAAAATGGTTCAAATGGCTCTGAACACTATGGGACTTAACTTCTGATGTCATCAGTCCCCTAGAACTTAGAACTACTTAAACCTAACTAACCTAAGGATATCACACACATCCATGCCAGAGGTAGGATTCGAACTTGCGACCGTAGCGGTCGCGCTGTTACAGACTGTAACGCCTAGAACTGCTCGGCCACTCCGGCCGGCTGAGATTTTCAGCTTCTTTCTTTTAATTGTTTATTTATTTTTATAGTGGCACTGCCAACTGGCTAGTGGAAGAATGAAATATGATAGACTTGCGTTGAAGCCATGCTGTTCTGTACTTTATCTTAACTAGATGACCTTTGAAAATAGTTCGTACTCATCCTGATCAGTCTTCAAAAGATAACATAGTAATGGAAATGTAAGTAAATGCACTCATGTATTAATGAAACGTGTTGTATTTTGAATAGTAGTAACAAATATTAGTTTCAATGTATGAAAATACGGTTAATTGTAAAATATATAGACTTCCTTATTTTATATAACTTCTTTGAAAACAATGCCAGCAGTTATAAAGTGATCATCGTTTACTTTTTTGCTATCTCTTTAGGGTAAACATAAATATCACTAAAAATGCGAAGTCGTGAAAAAACCCCAAAAATATTTGTCCATGAAAAAAAAAAAACAGGACATCTGCACCGTTTTAATCTAGTCAAGGAAGTTAACAATGATAATGTGATCCTATAAGGGATTTACCACTACTTTTGCGCCATTAAATCCCGTTAAAATTTGTAATTATCATAATATTCGAATTTATCTTCATGAGTGATTAATGAGGTGGCAAACAGGACGGATCTGAAGAGTTCAAGAACTCTACGTACTTCATCAGAGTTGAGGTAGAACTTTACCTTTCCTGGCAACAAACTGGAAACTATATATTTATTAATAGTTGTACAACCATAAACTTTTGGACATACAGTCACATTTGAATATAACTGTGCAACGTTTTCTTCACTGATTTCCCTGGCATTGAATATGGTAGTAATAAAACTATCGTAATTACAATAATAATGTTTATGAATTACGATCGCTTCTTTCGGGTAAATTCATATTTTGTAAATCCCCGTTACGCAATTCAAGTAATCATTGAGAATGAACGATCTCCCCATTTGTCGTCATATTTTGAGTCAACTTCAGAATTTTACCGTGAGGCCCAGGAGGAAGATTGTTTAACTGTTATTTCGACCGTGACCCAAATGACGAAGTCAGAGTCACGGAGAAGCTGTGCACCCTTGGTGCGAGTTCGAATCGTTGCGACCGATGTGTTCAAGATGGGTACAGGTGGGTTGAAAATCCAATGATGTGCTTCCCCCTAGTGGGGTTGAAACAACCTCGTTTCCACTTCCTAAAAGCCACACCAAGTTCTGCAGACAAATGTTGCACCGTAGCCTCCCGGTCCTTCAGTGAAGTATCAGTTGGGCATCTCATTTCTTACCGAATGAAATACGTCCCCAGTTAATGCCCATTGTTATTTGATTAGCTTTTCGAAGGTTGTCTAGCTATTCGGATGTTCTTCTTGTGTGTTGTAAGTTTCTATTGTGTGCTGTGCGACGATCACATGGATAGACAGGGTGAATTGTTGGCCAGCTTTTCTATTATGTTTAAAAACGTTCTCCAGTTCTAGCAGTGTGAGCTTGTAGACCTCAAGTAGCGTGTGCTGTCTACGAAAACCTTCTAAAAGTGCGTCCGGAAATGTAGTCCACAATTCAGATATATTCGCGGGAACAGGTTGTGCAGCTGACGTCGAATAATCGTCTCAGTTGTTTTGGCATTTCGTGTCTGGCCGCCTCCTGCAAGTATTCTCCCCGCTCGGCGTAGGTAATGACGAAGTGTAAATTTTCTGTGGCTTCGAGAAGTGAGTTACATAGTATTCCATCAGTTGTGCGTAGATCGTCCTTTGGCTTGGAGAAGTAGTTGTCGGAGATAATTCCTTTCGGTGTTGGCTGGACTCACAGTGTATATGCGTCCTGTGCACTTGGTGTCTTTTTTGCGAATAATCCATTGCCTTTTTGACCACTCAACTTGGTCTGGAATTTCGTAGTAAAGTTACTTGCGGGCGGTAACACTATCACTGCAAAACTTAAGAAATGCCACGAGTTTGGAGTCTCTATTAAGATAAGCAGCTTTGTAATCCACCTGAAAGTACGCCATGTGCTCTTGCGGTAGGTGAACATGTGCTCAGAGATCGTTGGGTGGACTCACATAATTGTACCTCAAGTAAATGTGCACTTCGTGAACAGTGCGTTGCCGCTGATGTCAGAATAGGAACACGGTGGTAAAGCCCCACAATCACGCCCTTCATGCGTATATTGGTACAAACATTAAACAGATTTGATTAAAAGAACAGTCTTAGAGACGGATATGAGAGTAGTATCTTCTATTGAGAAATTTGCAGTTTGGTATAACCCACAAATTAACAATGTTAATGCCCGAACTGTAACTCTAACACCGCTATTGCGTCATCTTCAAATAGAGTAGACAATAAACATTTAAATTAATTTCCTCCTGAAAATCTTTTACATAAATTTTTATACATTTTTGCTGTTGCGTAATGGACTGTTTGTTGATATTAATATAAGGTCCGTGTAACATGCGTTCTGAGTAACTTCAAGAAATTAAAGATCTGTTTCTTTATTTGGAATTACAGAGCAAATTAAAAACTATATATCTTCGTTTGAATTTAATTTTACGTTATTTGACAGAATGAGCGGACTGTATGCATGATGGAGACCTCTCTTTTGAAATTCAGGAGCTCAAGCATAAACAACGTATGAAATGGAGTTCAGTGATAATTTAGCTATCGTGCGTTGCCACAAGGAAAAGGTTAACTTAGAGGCCATTGAAGTTTGGGAAGAGTTTCAAAACCTCATAGAGTTAATAACTGCCTAGGAAATATTAAACAGTTTACAAAATATGCTGAGGCATTTGTTTCAGTTCAGTTTAGCTCGTTTGATATTCCTGTCAGTGGTCCAAAATTTTATTAAAATACTTAGGCAGGTCTACTTCTAGTACATGTTTCTTTTTTTTTTAACGGTCATGTAGTAACGATTTCAATTTTAAACGAAAACCCTGAAAGCTAAGTCAGGTCTATATTCATCTCTTTGGTACGGTTTCAGTTGACAGATAATTTCAGTCCGCGTGGGGTTGCTAGTAATTGCGAGAAACAGATGAGGCTTTCCTACGCGGCCAACAATGCCCATTGCGTCTTCATAATATTGAAGCATATTTCGAGGACTGCCAATATAAGTTGAATGGGGAACATCAGGAATACCCCCAACTGCTTTTCTTTGTTCAGCAGTAGTGTCAAGAAGGTCCTACAAATATTTATAACTATCAGCTCTGAGCTCTTTTTATCGAATCGAATGGATGCCAGCCTAGAACTTTCTGTTTTGACATGAACAGTATCTTGTTGAAATAATTTACTTGCGGTATGAAATGTACTGAAACCGTCTTAAGAGATAACAATTGTACTGTAGCTGCGTTGTCCCTGTTCTCAGTGTAGTAGCATGTGACTTATCTACAGTCCATCCAAAATCACCTCATAGGAAAAGCAATGGATAGCATCTTGTTTGAGAATGCGGGCTCCAGTAAGATATCGTAGTACGTAGATCTACCAATTCTTTTAAAACAGACGACAAAATCAAAAGTACGTTGTGGTATTCCATTATCAGTGGCAAAAACAGCAGCCACGTGACTGACCCCAGGCGCATTGGATCTTCCTGGATAAAATGCATTGTTAGTAGCGTGTTTTATTTCAAAAACAGGTATGTTGTGAACCATATCCTTTATGTATGTAAACGACTGTGTATAAGGATTATGTGTAGCAAGCATTCCTTGCAATGTAACCAATTATTTTCCTACAACAGGTTCTATTGGCTCTGTTCTCTATACGACATTATAACGCAGTGTCAAAATCTATAATGAAGAGGCCATCGTAAATTAGTATGGCTCTTGCAGGAGGTTACAAACTTCCTACCATACGACACACCTGCCTCTGTATTTCTTTAAAAATATAGGCCGCTGCCAAGAATATCAAACGAATTAACCTGAACTGAAACAAATCCCTTAGCGTTCTTAAGCTAATATTATTTTCTAGGCAGTTACTAGCATAGTCATTATTCTGCTCTGTGAGATATTGAAATCGTTCCCAAACTTCAATGGCCTGTCAGTTAACCTTTCCCTTGTGGCAACACACAGTACCTGTCACCAGCTGCTACATAGTTGTGAATATGAAAAGTGATCCCAAACTGTTCGTAATAGTTCAAGTGGCTCTGAGCACTATGGGACTTAACTTCTGAGGTCATCAGTCCCCTAGAACTTAGAATTACTTAAACCTAACCAACCTAAGAACATCTCGCACATCCATGCCTGAGGCAGAATTCGAACCTGCGACCGTAGCGGTCACGCAGTTCCAGACTGTAGCGCCTAGAACCGCTCGGCCACTTCGGCCGGCTATCCAATACTGTCAAACGATTTTTTTTTTTATTCCCGTCTTTGATCACAACATAAATTCCTTTGACCATGACAGGTTTCAGTTGTTAATGATCATCTTCAAATCTGCAATATAAAATGTTTTACACCTAGTGGGCAATCTATCTTTCGAAACAATATAGCATTTCATATCACAATATACTCTTATACAAACTGGTAATTGTACAGATAAAGTAAGGTAAAGGGTACCTGTTCTACACTATGTCGTAATGTCGCTCTAATCCTGTAACATTATATCCTATCTATTCATGGATTGTATGGCCAGAATATATAATTATATTTGTTGACTGTTAATATACTGTATAAATGTTTTCTGTGGAGAGATACCACGATGTATGAAAAACCCTCTAGTGGTTAAGTTCTTACGGTCGCTGCGCGCCTACGTAACATCCTGGCGGCCTAGCCAACAGAGGGCGGTGATCACTGATCTGTCTTTTCTTCAGTTATTTTGTAATATAGACACTTTATCTTTCATAGGTAATTTATAGGTTGCTATAGGCAGAGTATGAAATATAATTTATTTTTGACCGTAAATTCACCATGAAAGTTTCAGGCCTGTTATCTTTATATATTGCCTTTTAATAATTTTATATGGTTAAATGTATTCGACTTTCATATTATCACAATTGGTTTCTGTAATAGTTACCAAAATTTAAAAGTCTGCTACATGTATATTACCTAATGTGTTTTCATCAGATTATGGTTCTTATATAAATGAAGAGTAGATCTAAGCCCACAGTAGCGACATCAGTGAAGCATGCAGGCAAACAGATTTCTAGTAGCTACTGCTCTTCGATAAGTTTGTGCAGTAACGCCAGTTACGAAATGACTGTGTAGACGATGTGGCCTATTTTAGACCATATTTTACTTATACCTGACGATGCTTTGCTGAGTGTATACATGTTTTGACGATGCCATTACGGCTTTATCACATTAGGACATGGTGTAGAACAGGTACGCTTTACCTTATTTTACCCGTACATTTCCCAGTTTGTACGAGAGTACATTGTGATATGAAATGCTATATTGTTTCGAAAGATAGACTGCCCACTAGGTGTAAATTTTTTATGTAGTACATCTGAAGATGGTCATTACTGGCTGAAACCGGTCATCGTCAAAGGAATTAATATTGTGATCAAAGACTGGAATAAAAAAACATTTGACGCAGTAGCTGTATTATCACTTAACTCTGTGTCAAACATCCTTGCAGAGCAATGTTTCAAAGTCTGGGAATTTTATCAACATTGTGTGTTTGTAACTCATCGTGTTTAGGAAGAAGGCGGCCAGATAAATATGTTTTTGGAAGTTTATGTAGCTGTCTTGTTTCACTGAGGTTTTTATGGAGATGAAGTAGTTAAGTTGATGACATGAAGTCGTTGTCTTGCACTAATTATTGCGGCTGAGCACTGAAACCGTCTTTTCTGCAGCGCACTGAGATTCTGTCTCTTGCTGTAGTCGAAATTGTCTTTGTTCGCTACATTGTTCAGCATTTCTTCTTTTGTTGACTGTCACACATTCCAGTGGTGTGAGACGGCCACTGGCTGAAGGTATCCCTCTCGGTATACATGTGTGCCTCGTGGCATCGTGCAAACCTGAAATACGGGGGAAGAAGGTTAGCAGGCACTAGACACCTTTAGCTTTTATTGCAATTACTCATTTGCTGCGAAAAATTAGCAGGACATAAATGTTCCCGCCAGTAAATGTTTGCTTTACCTTTGCTACTGATTTAGATTAACGGTATTGAGATTCGAAGAAGTGTATCTTTACGATGTTAACACTGTAAAGTAATAAAAAATTAAGTTATGAAAATAATTATGGAGATCAATGGTATTGAGTCTAGGCCTAGCGCAACGTAACGTTACAAAAGCTGTAAAGTAAAAACGAATAAAGAATTAAATAAAATAAATTCTTATTTGAATTGTAAAAGGGAATAGTACACTATTGGCCATTAAAATTGCTACACCAAGAAGAAATGCAGATGATAAACGAGTATTCATAGGACAAATATATTATACTAGAACTGACATGTGATTACGTTTTCACGCAAATTGGGTGCATAGATCCTGAGAAATCAGTACTCAGAACAACCACCTCTGGCCGTAATAACGGCCTTGATACGTCTGGACATTGAGTCAAACAGAGCTTGGATGGCGTGTACAGGTACAGCTGCCCATGCAGCTTCAACACGATACCGCAGTTCATCAAGAGTAGTGACTGGCGTATTGTGACGAGCCAGTTACTCGGCCATCATTCACCAGACGTTTTCAATTGGTGAGAGATCTGGAGATTGTGCTGGCCAGAGCAGCAGTCGAACATTTTCTGTATACAGAAAGGCCCGTGAAGGACCTGCAATATGTTGTCATGCATTACTCTGCTGAAATGTAGGGTTTCGCAGGAATCGAATGAAGGGTAGAGCCACGGGTCGTAACACATCTGAAATGTAACGTCTACTGTTCAAAGTGCAGTCAATGGGAACAAGAGGTGACCGAGACGTGTAACCAATGGCACCCTATACCATCACACCTGGTGATATGCCAGTATGGAGACGACGAATACGCGCTTCCAATCTGCGTTCACCGCGATGTCGCCAAACACGGATGCGACCATCATGATGCTGTAAACAGAACCTGTATTCATCCTGAAAAATGACGTTCTGCCATTCGTGCACCAAGGTTCGTCGTTGAGTATACCATCGCATTCGCTCCTGTCTGTCATGCAGCGTCTAGGGTAACCGCAGCCACGGTCTTCGAGCTGATAGTCCATGCTGCTGCAAACGTCGTCGAACTGTTCGTGCAGATGGTTGTTGTCTTGCATTCGTCCCCACCTGTTGACTCAGGGATTGAGACGTGGCTGCACGATCCGCTACAGTCATGCGGATAAGATGCCTGTCATCCCGACTGCTAGTGATACGAGGCCGTTGGGATCCAGCACAGCGTTCCGTATTACTCTCCTGGGCCCACCGATTCCATATTCTGCTAACAGTCATTGGATCTCGACCAACGCGAGCAGCAATGTCGCGATACGATAAACCGCTATCGCGATAGGCTAAAATCCTACCTTTAACAAAATCGGAAACGTGATGGTACGCATTTCTCCTCCTTACACGAGGCATCACAACAACGTTTCACCAGGCAACGCTGGTCAACTGCTGTTTGTGTATGAGAAATCGGTTGGAAACGTTCCTCATGTCAGCACGTTGTAGGTGTTGCCACCGGCGCCAACCTTGCGTGAATGCTCTGAAATCTAATCACTTGCATATCACAGCATCTTCTTCCTGTCGGTTAAATTTCGCGTCTGTAGCATGTCATCTTCGTGGTGTAGCAATTTTAATGGCCAGTAGTGTACTTACCTGTGTTGTGAACGTCGGTTAATTCAGTTTATTGACGCACTTTAGTCACAACGCATGCTTGAAGAAAGTAAACAACTGTAACCTCTGTTGTACAGAATAGTGAGATAGATTGCCAATAGATGGCGCGTTCTGAATTCTTTATATCGACCTATATGACCGAAATCACATGACAGACTACGCTCGTGTAAATAATATAAACCGCTATAATAGCTGTCGTGCATTAAACGTGTTGTCTATGGATGGCACATTCTACAACCTAAACAGTATTCATAAAAATGTTTTCAAAATAGTTTGTACAGCGGAAACAATAAGTTTAAACTATTTATGGACTTTGGCCATGAATGGAGTCTGAAAAATGATGTCTCAGTCATTAATTCTGGTTAAGTAATACGAGAAATATTGTCACGTAGAAGGTGAAATTAGATGAATTACGAACACTAACTTCACTTAACGAAGATTTATTCAGGACTTCCACATACAAGATCGCGGGGCGAACTGCCTCTGGCCAGAACACATACAGTATGTATATGAAACTACAGAACATTCCAGTGCAATGGTTCTTGACATTTGTGGATACTTCTAGAATGTATTCAATTTCACAATGCAGGTGAGCTTTGACCTCAAGGTTCTCCTGGCCATAGGTTAGTATCATAACTACCACACCTCGTTGATAGCTTCTTCCCCATTGCTCCCTCCTTAAGCGAACAGATTTTCGGTGTTACGTCATCCTAGCCCTAGAACGAGTCGTCGGTACTGCGTACACCGACTCCTGATGACTGATGCTCGCCCTAGCGATGATCTTAAAACTGCCTTTGACGCTACGCTCTTCGGCCCCTTTCCGCTTGTTACCCGTCGTTGGAGCTTCGAGTTTACCCTGGGTGGCAGGATCCTTGTCGGGCTTCATTCGAAGGACGTGGACCGTATCTCTGATCTTTCGACGTCTTGCGTGGGGGTCGAAATCTTCAACTTCATAAGTAACATCAGAGAGAGACCAACATTCCGAAGAGGAGTGAAGATCCAGACAAGGTCACCAGGCTGGTAGACAACAGGGCTATGGCTCGCGTCATACCTTCGGCGATCGTTTTCTTGAGCCTGCAGCGTAGGGAGTCGAGCTAACTGCCGAGTTTCCTCAACTCTGGTTAACACCTAGCCGATGTAGTCGTCGTCCACGACATAAGGATGTAACGGAAACACAGTGTCCATGGTCTTAGTCGCCTCACGCCCATGCACCAGGAAAAATGGCGTAAATCCGGTGGTTTCTTGTTTGGCGGTGTTGTAGGCAAACGTCACCTCATCCTAGTTGCTCTGCTCAACATTTACGAACATTGATAGCATATCAAAGAAGGTCTTATTAAGGCGTTGAGTGAGCCCGTTAGTTTGCGGATGGTAGGCAGTCGTCATGTGATGAGTAATGTTGCACCGACGGTCTATCTCTGTCACAAGATTCGATTGAAAAACTTCCCCTCGATCCGTAATTAACGACCTTGGGGCCCTGTGTTTTAATACAATGTCTTCCACGATTAATTTGGTTACCTCGGATGCTTCGGCTGTTTTCACGGCTTTTGTAATGTCACAAGTTGTCAGATAATCAGTACAAACAATAATCCATCTATTGCCACTAGCAGAAGTTGGAAATCGTCCGGTCAACCCCAACAGGCTGAACAGGCGTTTCGGCTGGTGGAATGGTATGAGTTGGTCAGGTGGTTTCTGAGGAACAACCTTTCCCTTCTGGCACCTTTGACAGTGCCACACATAGTGACGAGCACTCGTAAATAAACCTGGCCAGAAAAATCTCTTGCGGATTCTGTCGTATATCTTAATAAATCCTAAACGTCCGGCCTTAGGTGTCTCATTGAATTTCTGTAGAACATCTAAGGGCATGTGTTTAGGAATCACTGGTAGCTACCTCTTTCCAAAAGGATCAAAGTTTATCTTGCAATGTAATCCGTTAACTAACTTAAATTTTCCTTTCATATCCTCTCACCAATTTAAGGCAAGCGTAATTTGAGATATCTTGGCGTCCTTCTTCTGCTCAGCAGAGATATCCTGGAGTGCAGCGAGACAGTCACTACCTTCATCAAAGTCTTGATAGTCTTGCACAGGGTTTCTTGAGAGACAACCGGCACCTTGGTGTTTTCTTCCACTTTTGTAGACTGTGGTAATGTCACTCTCTTGAAGACGTAGTGCCCACCTGGCGAGTCGTCCTGTTGGATCTTTAAGACCTGTCAACCAACAAAGAGAATGATGGTCTGTCACAACTGTGAGCGGCCTTTCATAGATATACTGTAGAAATTTGCACATGGTCCAGATCACAACAAGACGTTCTCTTTCTGTAGTTGACTAGTTTCTCTCGGCTTTTGTAAGTGTCCTGGAAGCACAGGCTATAATTTTCTCTTTTCCATCCTAAATTTGCACCAGAACAGCACCGATCCCATACCCACTGGCAAGTGTGTGTAGTTCTGTAGGTGCTCTCTCATCATACAGACCACGTACAGGGTCAGTCGTCAGAGCATCGAAAGAATCTTGTTGAGCACCACCCCAGATAAATTTAGCATCAGCTTTTAACAACTCTTGGACTGGCCTGGCTTTGATACAAAAGTCTTTGATAAAACGACAGTAGTAAGAACATAATTCGAGGAAGCTTCTCACCTCTCTAGTACTTTTAGGAATAGGAAATTCTGTTATAGATCTCACCTTTTCTGGGTCTAGCCGCACACCTTCGTTTGATACAAGGTGTCTAAGTATTTCGATTTCTTTTGTTCCAATGAGACACTTTCTTGCATTAAGTTTTAGTCCGTCTTGTTGGAGACGCTTAAGAACGGCCCTCAGTCCTTTTATATGTCCATGAAATGTCTCTGAGAACATTATAATGCCATCTAAATAACAAAGACATATCGTCCATTTCAGGTGACGTAGAAGATTATCCGTCATCCGTTCAAAAGTTGCTGGTGCATTACACAAACCAAATGGCATTGCCTTCATTTAGGCCCTCAGCTGCGATGAATGCAGTTATCTCACGATCAGCCTCATCTACTTCGATTTTCCAGTATCCCGGGTACATGTCCATGGTTGAGAAAGACTTAGCCCCCTTCGGATAATCTAGTGTATCGTCAATTCGTGGAAGAGGATTGACGTCCTTTTCAGGTATTTTATTAAGTTTCCTGTAATCAACACGAAAGAGCCAACTGCCATCCTTCTTCCTGACGTGGACCACTGGTGACGACCATGGCCTCTGTGAAGGCTGAATGATGTCATTCTTCATCATTTTCTGTACCTCGTCGCGAATTATTCGACGTTCCGTTGCTGACACACGTTTGCTCTCTGGCTTATTGGTTGATGGTCTCCAGTGCTAATCCGGTACTTCACGATCGATTTGTCTAATTTGCTCTTCACCTGTGGATTGAAGCATTCAGAGAACTCTTGAAGAATGGCAAGTAGCTTCATCTGTTGTTACTTAGTGAGATCTGGTGATAGTCGAGCTCGAAGATCTTGTCCCGTAGTGGCACTGCTAATTTCACCCACAGACTCGGCATCGAGGGCCTTTATGACGCTCAGCTGTTCTTGAATTAACAGCTCAGCGTTTGCTATGCACATTCATCTTGGAAGGATCTGCAGTTCTCGGCGACAGTTAACTACCCACAATCCACTAAAACCGTTCTTGAACGAGACCACAGAGGCTGGGATGACCGAGTTATTCATCAGTGCTATGCTTCTCTTTCATTCCAATTCAAGATCCATGGACTGATGCATAGCATGACACGTGACAGTTACCTCTCTAGCGCCGACTGCAGCAATGATCACTTCATCCAGCACACATAGTCTCCACACACTCAGATGTCATCTTCCTGTCCACGGTATCTCATCTCGTCTAGCATAATCTTCGAGCGACCACAATCTATAATTGCCTGAGAAGCTTTGAAAAAGTCTCATCCGAGAAAGACGTAATGACTACACCCTTGTAAGACGATGAATGCTAAGGGATGTGTATGGCCACTTATACCAACACGAATGGTGCATCTTCCTGTAGGTTTTACATATTTCCCATTATAGACCTTCAGCAGAGATATTATGTTGACGGCGAATACGGTTTTCTGTAGCTGCCGACGGTACTTCTCCGAAATGACTGAATATGATGCTCCAGAGTCGACAAGAGCTTGGGGTGGTGAGCCGTCCATATGGATATCGACGTAGTTTCCTATCATTTTTGTAGTGATCGACGGCGGAGGATTTTTCTCTTCGACGCCCTTACCTCCAAGAAAGATCGCACCCTTTAGTTTTCCTGGTTGCGGCGGCTAGGTGATTGGCTGGAGCTTCTAATAGGCGATGGAGACTTTGATCTGCGTGTTGGGGAGTGTTCTCTCCAGTGGCTAGCTTGCTGCGATGGTGACCTGTGTCGTCCTGCACCCACATCTTCTTGATCATCTTCGTCGTCCCGGAGTTGGTGTCGGTTAAGATCGGTTTGTTGTCTTCTGGCGCGGGCGTCATCAAATAACCGCCGTTTATCGTGACATTAGCGCACCACATGTCCCGGTCGTCCACAGTGGAAACCTACTGGTTGGTTATCCTGGGTCCTCCAGACGTCAGTCCTCATTGGTGCCCAAACAGGTTCCTCATGCGGCACTGTAGGAACGCAACATCGCCTTTTTCACCATTTTAAATGGCAATGAAGGACGAGAGATTGGGTTCAATGTCTGTTCCACTTTCTCCCTTATGTTTTCTTGAAGCTTCCCGGTTTTTTGCTCGCCGTGCAATCCAAGTGCCTTCTGAACTTCCTCTCTCACTATCTGACGAAGAACACTTGTGAAATCAGTTTCTTCCTCCATCAGAGACATCGATACGACGTTCTAAGGCCGTTCAAACTTCTTGCGTGTATATATGAAGATGATATCTGTTCTTTCGGACATGTCCGAAAGAACAGATAACATCGGTGGCCAAGCAGCTTTCTTAGATTGAAATGATAATTAAATCAAGCCCCTAAGCTGTCGACAGGCGTTTATATACATCAACGGGGACAGTTGGAAATGTGTGCCCCGACCAAGACGCGAACCCGCGATCCCCTGCTTACATGGCAGTCGCTCTATCCATCTGAGCCACAGAAAGCACAGAAGCTAGTACAACTGCAGGGATTTATTCCTTGCACGCTCTCCGTGAAACTCACGTTCCCAACTTAATGTCCTCACACTACATTCGTAGTGACCCTGCCCAGTACATTCATTACTTGCGGCAGACAATCTTACCGAGTCCCGTAAGAGTTCGGGCAATGCGTGTGCATCTGGCACAGAAGAAGAATGTCAATGGTCGGTTAGCCTTAACTATGTGAAGATGGTGATCATGCAGCTCTTTTAGAATGAAATGATAATTAAATCAAGACAGGCGATGATATACATCAACGGGGACAGTTGAAAATGTGTGACCCGACCGGGACTCGAACACGGGATCTCCTGCTTAGTCACTTATCATTCTGTCTTACTGTGGCTCCTAAATTTAAGGACCAGAATAGTCGACTGACAGAATGGACCTTAAAGCTGAGCGGGCCGACCCCTGGTGGCCGAGCGGTTCTAGGCCCTTCAGTCTGGAGCCGCGCGACCGCTACGGTCACAAGTTCGAATCCTGCCTCGGTCATGGATGTGTGTGTGATGTCCTTAGGTTAGTTAGGTTTAAGTAGTTCTAAGGTCTAGGGGACTGATGACCTCAGATGTTAAGTCCCATAGTGCTCAGAGCTATTTGAACCATTTGAAAGCTGAGCGGATATGGTAGAGGTCCATCCCAAGTCCAGTAGGTTTATCCAAAATGCCATTACACGGAGACAGTCAGACCGCATGTTACAGTCAGAAACGGTGCAATCTAGGGATAAAACCTGCCCAGAGGCCGGCCGTTCACTTAAGGCTTCTAATAAAACTAGCCGTCCCTCAGAATTATTAGCCGTGTCGTAAGCACGATTTGCCAGTACTGTAAAATATGAAAGTGTCTGGAGGAAGTGTTGTCTTCTTCTCGAGGTACGAATGCGCAGTGTTGGCCTGTGGTCTAGTGCTAAACGTCACGTAATGTAGATACATAGTAGCGAGTTCGAGTCCGCTCCTTCGTCTACAGTTTGAAACCGGATCTCGGATATCTGCGCGAGCTATCAGTCTGATGGAACTTCAACGATAATGAAGCGAATTATCCAACCACCAGTAATAGGACAAACTTCCGCAAACAACTCCGCGAAACAGCTCGTGGCTGCTTTAAGACCTGGAGAGTTTCCGCTCTAAGAGTTTCCTCGCCCAGCTGCGGCTAACGGCGGCATGTCAAGCGGTGTCCGACGAAATGTGTGCGGCGCGGTGCTGTGAGTGTATTCATCAACTTTCATCTTCTTGTTTGAACTTCTAGTATTTATCTTGCAGTTGCGTTGTAATCTGTTTAATTGACACGTGTAAACGTGTAAACGTTGTTTAAGTCTTGTAAAACAGAAACGCAAATGGAATAAGTTCTAACTCTTGCGACACATTGTTCTCTTTGGGTTTAATCGAGGGGTGAAGGCAGTAGAGGGAGCTATAAATCTTTGTACAGCGTATAGAGAGAATGCTTTTGGGCAAAACACATGAAGAAAGGATTTTGTTGTTTGAAGAAATATGGTTCTGGAATGAACGATTTTCTGTATCTGGGATGTCTCGATAACAGACAAAAGTCACAAATTGCGACCATTTAACCGTAGTGCGATATTTTCATTCAATAGACAAGTTTCAGGAGTCGGGTTTAGGAGTACTGCACAATCTATTTTTCAGCAACAAAAATGAAAGGGGTGACTGGTACTGCATTTTGGCTTGGATGTCGTCAGTTTGCTCATTGAGCATTCCTATGCATTTTTGTTACTGATGACGAGTAATGAAGCGTTTACATGACCTTTTCATCAAGTAATTAACGGCTGTGCCCTAATACAGTAAAGGTAAGTTTGCAGTTAATATTTCTCGTCTGATTGCTCAAAACGGCTGTTGTGCACATCGAGCTGTTTCTCAGGGGTCTTCCTATCGCAGCTGTCATTTGTTGCCAAAAACGGAGACATTTTTTTCTACTGTATGGTAACGCATTCTTCTGTCTTTTCGAGTACAGACAAAACTACATAGCAGTTTGTTTGGGAAGTCAACCCTCACGTAATTATTGTTGTGATCCTACACTCCCAGGTGTTGACGTTCCCCGCCCCTCATTGACTAACCACAAATAAAATTCCTTTCCGGACTAACATACAAATCAAATCTGTTTGACGTCATTCTTAACTCACAAGCAGTACGGCTCACTTGTGAAACCTGTCCATATAGACACATCGGGCAAACCGAAGAACATTTAAATCTAGATCCCCTGAACTCTTACAAAGTAAAAAAGAAGAAAATCCAAATAGATGAACAGTCGTTGGGTACCTCATAGATGAAAAACATAGAGTTCCAACTATTAACGACTTAGACATTTTACACTTTGTTAATAAAGGAGCAAAACTGAGCCTCTAAGCGAGATAGAGGTATACAAACAATCCAAGCTACAATACCGTAATTTATTAAATGAAACCACTTTTTTCCAAAATATTTGTTTAGTTTGTATATCTACACACTTATGAGATTTCTAATTTACTGGTCTTATATTAAATTTGTAACGCTTTGTAAACAATAACCACGTGCTTTTCTTTGTCTGTAAACGCCTTTTGTAAAACATTAACTGCAGACATTATTTGCATTAATATTATTTCCCCTACTTCTACATCTACATCTACATGATTACTCTGCAATTCACATTTAAGTGCTTGGCAAAGGGTTCATCGAACCACAATCATATTATCTCCCTACCATTCCACTCCCAAACAGCGCGCGGGAAAAACGAACACCTAAACCTTTCTGTTCGAGCTCTGATTTCTCTTATTTTATTTGATGATCATTCCTACCTATGTAGGTTGGGCTCAACAAAATATTTTCGTATTCGGAAGAGAAAGTTGGTGACTGAAATTTCGTAAATAGATCTCGGCGCGACGAAAAACATCTTTGCTTTAATGACTTCCATCCCAACTCGCGTATCATATCTGCCACACTCTCTCCCCTATTACGTGATAATACAAAACGAGCTGCCCTTTTTTGCACCCTTTCGATGTCCTCCGTCAATCCCACCTGGTAAGGATCCCACACCGCGCAGCAATATTCTAACAGAGGACGAACGAGTGTAGTGTAAGCTGTCTCTTTAGTGGACTTGTTGCATCTTCTAAGTGTCCTGCCAATGAAACGCAACCTTTGGCTCGCCTTCCCCACAATATTGTCTACGTGGTCTTTCCAACTGAAGTTGTCCGTAATTTTTACACCCAGGTACTTAGTTGAATTGACAGGCTTGAGAATTGTACTATTTATCGAGTAATTGAATTCCAACGGATTTCTTTTGGAACTCATGTGGATCACCTCACACTTTTCGTTATTTAGCGTCAACTGCCACCTGCCACACCATACAGCAATCTTTTCTAAATTGCTTTGCAACTGATACTGGTCTTCGGATGACCTTACTAGACGATAAATTACAGCATCATCTGCGAACATCCTAAGAGAACTGCTCAGAATGTCACCCAGGTCATTTATATAGATCAGGAACAGCAGAGGTCCCAGGACGCTTCCCTGGGGAACACCTGATATCGCTTCAGTTTTACTCGATGATTTGCTGTCTATAACTACGAACTGCGACCTTCCTGACAGGAAATCACGAATTCAGTCGCACAACTGAGACGATACCCCATAGGCCCGCAGCTGGATTAGAAGTCGCTTGTGGCGAACGGTGTCAAAAGCTTTCCGGAATTCTAGAAATAAGGAATCAACTTGAGATCCCCTGTCGATAGCGATCATTACTTCGTGCGAATAAAGAGTTAGCTGCGTTGCACAAGAACAATGTTTTCTGAAACCATGCTGATTGCGTATCGATAGATCGTTCCCTTCGAGGTGATTCACAATGTTTGAATACAGTATATGCTCCACAACCCTACTGCAAACCGACGTCAATGATATAGGTCTATAGTTCGATGGATTACTCCTACTACCCTTCTTAAACACTGGTGCAACCTGCGCAATTTTCCAATCTGTAGGTACAGATCTATCGGTGAGCGAGCGATTGTACATGATTGCTAAGTAGGGAGCTATTGTTTCTGCGTAATCTGAAAGGAACCTAATCGGTATACAGTCTGGACCTGAAGACTTGCCCGTATCAAGCGATTTGAGTTGCTTCGCAACCCCTAAAGTATCTACTTCTAAGAAACTCATGTTAGCAGCTGTTCGTGTTTAAATTCTGGAATATTTCATTCGTCTTCCCTGGTGAAGGAATTTCGGAAACCTGCTTTCAATAACTCCGCTTTAGCGGCACAGTCGTCGGTAACAGTACCATCGGCACTGGGCAGCGAAGGTGTTGACTGCGTCTTGTCGCTTGTGTACTTTACATACGACCAGAATTTCTTCGGATTTTCTACCAGATTTCGAGAGAATGTTTCGTTGTGGAACCTATTAAAGGCATCTCGCATTGAAGTCCTTGCCAAATTTCGCGCGTCTGTAAATTTTAGCCAATCTTCGGGATTTCGCGTTCTTCTGCACTTCGCATGCTTTTTCCGTTGCCTCTGCAACAGCGTTCGGACCTGTTTTGTGTACCATGGGGGATCAGTTCCATCTCTTACCAATTTATGAGGTGTGAATCTCTCAATTGCTGTTGCTACTATATCTTTGAATTTGAGCCACATCTCGTCTACATTTGCAACCTCTAAGGTATCTACTTCTAAGAAACTTATAATTTTGCTCCCTCCTTCCTTCGCAAACACCTCATTCCTAACTCCGGCCTTCCTCCTCCCCACCTATGTGCTATGTTCGCTCACATTCTTGTGCTTATACAGAGTGTTACAAAAAGGTACGCCCAAACGTTCAGGAAACATTCCTCACACACAATTAAAGAAAAGATGTTATATGGACATGTGTCCGGAAGCGCTTAATTTCCATGTTAGAGGTCATTTCAGTTTCGTCAGTATGTGCTGTACTTCCTCGATTCACCGCCATGATTTCATACGGGATACTCTACTTGTGCTGCTAGAACATGTGCCTTTACAAGTACGACACGACATGCGATTCATGCACAATGGAGCTCCTGCACATTTCAGTCGAAGTGTTCGAACGCTTCTCAGCAACAGATTCGGTGACCGATGGATTGGTAGAGGCGGACCAATTCCATGGCCTCCACACTCTCCTAACCTCAACCCTCTTGACTTTCTTTTATGGGGGCATTTGAAAGCTCTTGTCTACGCAACCGCAGTACCAAATGTAGAGACTCTTCGTGCTCGTATTGTGGACGGCTGTGATACAATACGCCATTCTCCAGGGTTGCATCAGCGCATCAGGGATTGCATACGACGGAGGGTGGATGCATGTATCCTCGCTAGCGGAGGACATTGTGAACATTTCCTGTAGTGTTAGAAGTCACGCTGGTATGATCTGTTGCTGTGTGTTTCCATTCCATGATTAACGTGATTTGAAGAGAAGTAATAAAATGAGCTCTAACATGGAAAGTAAGCGTTTCCGGACACATGTCCACATAACATATTTTCTTTCTTTTTGTGTGAAGAATGTTTCCTGAAAGTTTGGCCGTACCTTTTTTAACACACTGTATAGTTCAGATTTTTCCTTTCTCCTCCACCCCACTTTTTGTTCTAAAGATCTGTCCCCCCTTTACCCTCTCCCAGCTTTCAGAACCCACATTCATTTCCTCAGAATCAGTCTACTACTATATCAGTACTTCGTAATAAGTTTCTGCTCTATAAGTAATTTTCTCTTAGTTACAGATAACTTGTCATAGCAGTCTATCAGCTTTAAAAGGTAGAACGTTTTCGGTACGCCAAAATTAGTGCTTCAGTTATATGACTACAGTTTTAATCAGCTCATGAAGTCGTACTTAGTATGTTATCAATAGCTTACACTGAGGTGGCCACACTTTATCAGTCGTAAGAGTCTAGCTGTTATAAGCTAATGTCTTTCACTTGTTCCATCATATCACATTTTCCTCTCCCCATGCCCTCCTGGTCCATCATCCTGCCAACCCCTTCATCCCTGTTTTGTTCCGTTATCACACTTCATTCCCAACCCCCATCCCCGCCCTCCCACCACCCAGCACATCTGCACATCAGTTACGTACTGCTCACACGGTTTTGCTTCTTTAATTTAGCTTATTTCTTTCTTCCAACTTTCTGCTTATCTGAAGCCTTTCTTCCCACCTCTTCCCCCGAACCCCACTTTCCCCTACACCCCACCATGTTATTCTCATAACTGATCTACTACAACTGCAGTGCTTTGTAATTAGCCGTTGATATATAACTGCATTTTCTCCCCTATTTGCAAATGCTTGGTTGCAGTAACCTATGAATTTTCATAGCCGAAACGTTATCATTCGTTATGCCACAGCCAGTGCTACAATTATTTAATGGCAATTATATTCAGTAGGTTGCAATTAGTGTGTTTCAGTAGTCTGCCAAAAATTTTTAGTAGTTCGCCAAAAATTTTCAAAACCAGATACTTATAGCGCTGTTTATGTACACTTACATTTTCGTCTCTTTTGTGGAAACTATAGTTGCGTGTGGTTTTGTTTTATTTCTTTAGCTCACTTTTACCCGCACTCTCAGACAAACTTGAAGGTATGCATGTCAGCTGATTAGCTCCACTTCTTGCATAATGTGTTTACCTGTTGTTTGGTGGCCTTACACTGCATTTCTATATATACCGTGATCCATAGGTATGCACTCACGAGCTCCTTCTGCATTAACACATTTTATTATTCTATTACATATTGTGCTTGTATTTTTGTAGGAGTACAGCCATCGCTGGTTAGTTTTTACGTTCGCTAATAATGCGGTAATTCCAAGTATGTACCATTTCTTTGTCTTTCAATAGTCTACACTTTTCTTTCTTAAATTTTCCAATACTCTTATCAAACTATTTCTTATTTGTGGTCCATTTTCAGTACGGTCTTCTGAGGAAGGACACTATATGCCTGAAATCGATAAAGAAATAAAACTTCTTTTGCGCAACTAGTTGCTGATTTTTTTTTTCAACAAACCAGCAGTTCTACAGGCGTGGTGTCGGTAAACTACCTGAGCATTGTCAGACTGTTGTAGATAATATCAAAAGATACACTTATGACTATTAATTTCTCTCTGATTATACTGTCCTGTTATGTAAACTAGTGTTAACGCTATTAAAATATGCACTTTACTAATAGAAATGAAATACAACTTAAGACAATAACCCTATGATGGAAGTCTGTTTTAATGAAATATAAAGTGTCTGTAACACGAACATGCCTAAATCAACAAATATTAATAAGACGTTGCTCACTTTTTCCTTCAAAACAATCTATGATGACTTGCTGATTTGTCATACACAAATAGTCTGGAAATGTGGCATCTCATAAACAAAATTGTGTTCAGAGTTACCGAAACTCATGTTGCCAGGAACAGGATCTGAGCACTATGGGACTCAACATCTGAGGTCATCAGTCCCTTAGAACTTCGAACTACTTAAACCTAACTAACCTAAGGACATCACACACATCCATGCCCGAGGCAGGATTCGAGCCTGCGAACGTAGCGGTCGCGCGGTTCCAGACTGAAGCCCATAGAACCGCTCGTCCACACCGGCAGGCCGCCAGGAAAAGGAAGAGGAACTATCACCTGAACAGTATCATAAATTTCTCACCCTTATACTATAGGCTAGTGGAAGTAGCGAGACGACTTAAGGTTTATTGATTATCGATGTATCTGATTGTAGTTTCGTCAAACAAACGCTAAGAATCTGGCTTTCAGTGTCACTGGAACCACAAGTCACAGCAGGAAGCACTTTACAGGCAGCCACCTTTCCTTATAGCTAGTGAATAGCTGTGGTAATGTCGTCTCACTTATTGTCTCAGTATGCGATAAGACGTGTAAATCTCTCAGTAAAAACAAGAATGTTCGCAATTTCCGCCTGGAATGACTCTCCTGGATTCAAAATCGTACATTGATAACCTTACGTCATATATTAATTGAAAATGAAATGTCACAAAAAATAAAATGTAAATTTAACGGAATGATTCTGTGCTAACCAGAGTGTAGCTCGTCTGTGACAGAGTTGCCAAACATATTCTGCATTGACAAACTGCCTATTGGCTTCTGTCTCGGGTTCTTCGGCCGACGTTCATCTAACGATTTTTCTGACGTTTCGCCAGCCCGAGTGGCTGACATTGTCAAAGCTTCACCCTCCATTGCCGGTGGTGAACTGGAGCCGAGCTCGCGGCCGCAGACTAATATGTACCTGGCGCGCCAACGTCCGAGGGCTTCTCCGCGGTCATTTCCGGTGCGGTTCTCCTCTTCCCACCTGCGACGGTCGTTCGCTGCAGTACGGGAAGTCAGGATCCGTTTACCTTAAGGCTTTCCTCTTTCTTGTTGAAACTGTTCGCGTGTTTTTGTATTTCTACAGCTTCTCTGAACAAGCGCGTGTGATAGTGCTTCTCTACAGCCAGAACTTCCGTGTCGGCGAATTTTATTACGTGGTCGGTCTCATTCAGTGCGTGCTCTGCCACGGCCGATTTCTCGATCTGCCCCAACCTGCAATGTCGTTTATGCTCTTTGATCCTGGTCTTAAATGATCGACCAGTCATTCTGACATAAGCTTTTCCGCATGTGCATGGTGTACGGTATATTCCCGACATTGCAAGTGGCTCTCTTTTCTCCTTCGCCTATCTAAGACACTCTTTGAGCTTCCTTGTCGGTTTGAAAATCGTCTTTACGCCATGTTTGCGCAATATACGGCCGATTCTGTCCGTCACTCTGGGAATGTATGGCAGAAAGGCCGTACCCGACATTTCTTTTTCTGGTTCCTTACTTCGCCGAGTGTTTATGTCAGAATGACTGGTCGATCATTTAAGACCAGGATCAAAGAGCATAAACGACATTGCAGGTTGGGGCAGGTCGAGAAATCGGCCGTGGCAGAGCACGCACTGAATGAGACCGACCACGTAATAAAATTCGCCGACACGGAAGTTCTGGCTGTAGAGAAGCACTATCACACGCGCTTGTTCAGAGAAGCTGTAGAAATACAAAAACACGCGAACAGTTTCAACAAGAAACGGATCCTGGCTTCCCGTACTTCAGCGAACGACCGTCGCAGGTAGCAAGAGGAGAACCGCACCGGAAATGACCGCGGAGAAGCCCTCGGACGTTGGCGCGCCAGGTACATATAGTCTGCGGCCGCGAGCTCGGCTCCAGTTCACCACTGGCAATGGAGGGTGAAGCTTTGACAATGTCAGCCACTCGTTCTGGCGAAACGTCAGAAAAATCGTTGGATGAACGTCGGCCGAAGAACCCGAGACAGAAGCCAATAGGCAGTTTGTCAACAAGTGGCCACGAAAGTCTTAAGAATTTTGTATATTCTGCATTGTTGCCAAGATTCAGTTACTCCGCCCCGTGAGGAAACACCAGTTGGTGAGTTCACTGAGCGGCTGCTGAGGAACGGAACACTAACAATATATGATTGAATTTTTTTTTCCATTTCTGTAACTGGGCTTAGGGAGTAGAGATCAGTTACTAATAATACTCAAATGCAGTGAATGCCAAAATAGATCACAAATCAATAACTATCACATTTATTTGAATTTTTTTTATGTCTTAAGCTCACTGAAAACTGGAAAGCTTATTCATCCAACGGGATTCACATTATTTAGGGCGTTGCAGTGGCTATGCTGTAAAGATTATAAATGGGCCACAAGTCTTTTGATCATAACATACTTTGAAAATATTTTTCTTAAGAATGCTGTCATTGATACTATCCATAGAGCATAGGAAACTTCGAAAAACATAAAGTTCCAAACTAAGAAGTACGCTGAAACAACACGCATTGATCGAAAGTCAAGAAAATCGAATCAGCTAACATAAAAGGGGAATTAATTGTCACCAGAACAAGAAACAAGGAACACAGAAGTCTGACAATGTCCAGTACAAGCTACCCTTAAGAAAATGTCACTTGGTTCAAATGTGTGTGAAATCTTATGGGACTTAACTGTTAAGGTCATCAGTCCCTAACCTGACACACTACTTAACCTAAAGTATCCTAAGGGCAACCACACACACCTATGTCCGACGGAGGACTCGAACCTCCACCGGTACCAGCAGCACAGTCCGTAACTGCAGCACCTCAGACCGCTGGGCTAATCCCGCGCCGCATTCATTTGGTCTATTAATGCTTAAGTAATGACAAAAACCGTCTATTAGTCTACGATATTGCCACACCTAATTCTTTATTAACAAAATTGTCTACGATAAAGAGCTTTTCAACTTCCAGCATGCTTAAGACAGAGGGAACCAAGCGTTAAGTCTAATTTGCTGTAAGGCACTTCACAGTTAGTGCGGAGTGTTACTGATTTAGTCTCTGATGATTTCACGCAAACGATGCATATAGGCTCTCACAATATCAGTACGAATTATTGAGATGTAATTCAATGGCCGTGGTACTTTACTGTTCCTTCTTACGATCCCTCTGGCAGGAGGATCGTCTAAACCAGTGGCAACCCTGCTCTGTACAACCACTTGTTCTTCCTTAGCAACAAAACTTTCCATACTTTAGTACACAATAGTCTCACCATGAGACTTGAAGAACATGTCCGCTGTCCTCAAGTCTGGACACCTCAGGCGTAAGTTCGTGAATTGCAGGCTAGCCCTGATGATTCGCAACAGGAGGGAACAATATATCACCAAGACCATGTTCAATTTAGACAGAGTGATCTACTTGATCCTGGAGCAGAATGCTAAGATTATCCTTCAAATCATTTGTACCTATTCATCTACTTCTACCGAACTGATGAAGAACAGTACCAACATCAATACTTTGCAAGCCATCTGATGGTGTGTGGTCATTCGCCAGACGTGTGTGGGAGGAAGTAATATGTTGTCCGGCTCCTCCCGAAACGTACTCATGCTGCGTATCTTGCATATTAGGCGAATAATAATATTTAATTTTTTCCTTTTTGTGATGAATGTCGAGGAACATGTTTTTCCTTTTGTCCAAGTAATTCGCATCTGCATCTCTGACTCAAAAGGAGGCGTTCTCTGTGAAAATAATTGAAGTTGATTATTTTCAGTTTTACTGTAATAGAAGTACTTGCTGTCTCTTAGTCTCTGGAGTAAGACGTGTCTTTCTTATGGTCAGAACTATTTGTGAAATACATGAATTGTGGCTGAAATTGTATTTATTTCAGTGCATCATTTCCAATTGTAAGTAAAGTGCTACTTAGAAACGACGTCCGATAAAACGGAAGTAAATCGTAACTAAACAACATAACTATTAAATTCGACGACTGTAGGTGTTTACCGTGAGTTGGCGGTAAAGTAATTATTACAACACTTCACACTGGCCTGCTCTGCATCAAAAGTTTCTTACAGTTTATAAGATATTAAATTATGTTTAGCAATACGATGTCAACCTGATCGCTGATATTTGCAACGCTGTCGAATTATTTGGGCAATAGAGCGAGCTGAGTTTAGCAGGATCTCTGTATGGGGAATCCATGTTGGTTTGTTTGGAGTTGGGGAGAGAATTATTTCAGAATGCGCCTCGATAGCTGCGGGGACACCCCCGTAGGTTGCTTACCTAAGGGGCCCGAGTTCGATTTCTGGGCGGGTCGGAGATTTTCTATGCTCGGGAACTGTATGTTGCAAACAATGTTCTCCAAGAAGAGCTTCTAACTGGTCCGATTACTTTTGTAGGATGCAAGGTTATACTACCATTATCTTTGTATCGTCACAACCGATACGAAAATCGCCTGCATGGCGTCACATTTCAAGTCGAAGTCTATAGAACTTCGTGGCAGGGTATGTGTTGACCTTAATGAGTTTGCTGAGTTGTCGTGACACAATGACGTATCCTCTTTCCAATGCCGAGATGGCGGTATGCGCACGGCCCGAAAGCCAAAATACAAAATATATCACAAAGGTTCTTTCACTTCATGTAGAACCTTGTAGGTCCTGATGCTTTTCCACCACTAAGCGATTGGTGCTGCTTTTCCTCCCCGCTATCATTTACTTCAACAATTGTACTTCTATGTTCGTACGGTGACTGAAAGGAGGTACCGTATTACGATCTTCACCAGTGAAACAATTTCGGAAGAACGAATTTAGTATTTCGGCCTTCTCTCTGTCATCCGCCGTTTCGGTCGCAGTATGTTCCCTGACTGATTTAATAATGATTTTAATCCGATGAGTGATTTTATGTAAAACCAAACCTTTTAGAGGTTTTAGTCAGACTGGTTTGAAAATTTTACTTGCCAAGTTATTTAATGCTTCTCTCATTGCTCTCCTTACACATGTTTTCACTTCCTTCAGCTTTTGTTTGTCGCCCAAGTTTTGACTTCTCGTGAATCTGCCTGAAGTTCTCTGCCTTTACCTAGCAACTTTATAAGACGATTGTTAAACGACGTCAGATCTTTTGCATCCTTTAAGAACTTTTTCAGATCAAGTTGTCTGAGGCCAATTGAACGATGCTTTTGAATAATTTCCATTTGTGCTTTGTAACTTTGTCCTCAGCACGGAGTATTTGACGTTCACTTCTCAGATACCCAGCGGCTAGTATCCAGGGGCACCGACATATAAAAAATATTGGGGGAGGGGGGCATACTGGGGGTCTCCCCCAGGAAATTTTCTAAACTTTTAGATGCAAAATAGTGAGTTTTAAAGTTTTTTAGGCATTTGAGAGTCATGTGGTCAACATTAGAACCCCGAAAACTCGACTCTCGATAACCCGACACTCCGGGAAACTCGACAAGCCTGACAAATTTTTTCGCTTTGAAGAAAGAAACAAAACATAAACACGCACGGTATTTTCGTGAAAAGCTAATTTGATTTACAGTAATAATCGTGCTTGTAGACTATTACAGAGCAGTGCATATATAGCTCCGAAAAGACTGAAATTATATTTAAATAAATCCTAAACTATCATTAAAAGAATAAAACATAAAATTTTGATTAATAAGTGACATATCTAATTTAAGCTTACTTTGAATAAACCTCAGGGTTCATTAAATAAAAACAATATCTCAAAATTAATGCTTTAATAAGTTAATAAAGTTTATACAGTACGCCTAATACTTTCAGTCAAAAAGTATGTAAATAGC
Source organism: Schistocerca americana (assembly GCF_021461395.2). Classification (NCBI taxonomy): domain Eukaryota; kingdom Metazoa; phylum Arthropoda; class Insecta; order Orthoptera; family Acrididae; genus Schistocerca; species Schistocerca americana. The sequence goes on from NC_060123.1 coordinate 319,154,164, forward strand.
GGGTTTTAATTGGGTCTTAAACCCCAAAAAATTTAGATATTTGAAAGTAACTAATACAGTACTATAGTAATACAGTACTAAACTAGTACTAATATTTCGAAACTGAAAATTTAACATTATGTATTTTTTTAATTCTCTATTTTGTAAAGATGTTTAATATTGCTCTAAATGCCATTATTGGGGCTAGAGTGTCTTTAGAAAGGTGCAAATGTCGACCGTCTGACTGGATTACTGAATATGAAGTTGTTGATGACTGGTCGGACATGCAATTCATCCAAAACATCTCGATGGGCATGAAGAGCAGTCAAGTTGTTCAATCGCTTCTGTCCCATTGTTGATCGGAGATATGACTTCAGGCGTCTAAGAGCGCTAAATGACCGTTCTGCTGTTGCTGTTGTGATTGGAACTACTTGGAGAAGCTTAATGCACTCGACTACTTCAGATGACATTTCTCTTATTACGGGCACTTGTGTAATGTTCTTTCTTACATCACGCATGCTTTTTAATACCAGTTGTCTTTTATTAGCGATATCGGCTAACATATACATGTGTAAGCGCAGTCTGTCAATGTAGAGGTCATTTTTGAGAAACTCTGTTGATTTTTCCAAATTCGTTTCACCTCAGTTTACTAAAAGCAAGCACTCTTGTGCAAGTGCAATGACCTGCGTGAGTCCAGTTAAAGCAAACCGCTCAGTAATGCAAGATTGCACCGTTTCACAAACCTCAATATAAATAGCTTTGAAGTATTCCTTTGAGGTTTTGAATGTGTGCGGTGAGCTAGCTTCGTTTTTTCGTACTTCTTTGGTATACTTCGATTCCGAGGAAGCAAAGGATCATCAAAATGTGAAGGTTTTTCTTTTAAACACAATTACCAAAAATGTTCAAGCTATCACGCCTTCCATTCAAATATAAATCAAGCCCTCATATCCAGAATGAGATTGTCACTCTGCAGCGGAGTGTGCGCTGATATGAAACTTCCTGGCAGATTAAAACTATGTGCCGGACCGAGACTCGAACTTGGGACCTTTGCCTTTCGCGGGCAAGTGCTCTACCAACTGAGCAATCTTTTTTTTGTCTGAAAATAAAAAAATTAAATTTTTCACTTGAGGGAAGACTTGAACCAAGGACCTCTCGTTCCGCAGCTGCTCACGCTAACCATTTTTTTTTTTTTCGGTGTACCAGTAACAAACATAAACTGCTTCTAGCATTTTTTTTAAATATATAAGACAATGACTTTATAAAATAAAATTCTTCTGGGAAACGTAAATAAGTGGACTTTTTTTTTACATAATAGTGAAAAAAAGAAAATAAAATATCCTGCTTCTGTCAGTACAAAACAATAACGTTCTACGTTCCTCTTTTAGGCGCGTACCTCCCTAATCCCGTCATACCTCGCGTTGGTGTCGGGTACGTCTTCACGTGTGTTTGTGGATCCTCTCCACTGTCCTGGTCCGTTCTTGTTCTGATACTTATAGACAATAATTACATTCTCCTACCCGGAACACCCCAACTGGGTGGGGGATCAAGCAAGGCACTCCCTAAAAAATTTGCGTAATATGTTCGATATCTCGGATGTCTCATAAGCTGTGTGTGATGTTCCTGTAGTAAGGCCCAAAAGTCAAGCACATTCTTACTGCCGTCTCGGAAAAGATAACGCACAGTCAAACATCGAATCCAAGTCACTGCGTTTGTCATCGTTCGGGGATAATATGTCCTATCTGGGAGAAGTAGTGTGCGTGGTTCTATAGTTTGCGGCCCCACCCGAAGGAGGAAGGCGATCATTTTTTTGACCAAACACCATACGTCCGCCGAAGGACCGCATATCAGGCGATGCTCCTCAGTGACTATAACATTGCACTGCGGACACAGTGGCTCGTCCGCCATATAAATTGTATGCAACCTGGTGCGAGTCACGTATTTCCCATTTACCACCTGATACCACAGTGCGCGCGTTCCCGTATCAAGGTGTGGGTGGTGCACTGTACGCCATACCACTGACCACGTAACTGTTGGTTGGCGGCGCTCTACGGCATTATTCGGCCGTCGTCGAGTCAAGATGTGATATATATCACGTGCCGTCGCCGTCCTGGTAGTCGGTAGTTCCATATGTACATAACTGTGTTCCACAAAGAAGGTTCGTATATGGACAAGCGATGGTGAGATGTGAGCCACCGCTACCGTAGCCGAAAGAGAAGGTGGAGCGAGTTCGTCTATCAAGCTGCCCGTCAGACTTGTCTGGTGTCGTGTCCACAGCTTTATCATTGTGGTTACATAAATAGCCACTGCTCGGTCGCGTACGTGGACTAGTCCAAGACCTCCACGACTACGAGGAAGGGTGAGGGTTTCGTATCCTACCTTAAAAAGCAGACCTGTGCTCACAAAATATCCTAGTGCTGCCAGGATTCGGCGGGCCAACACCACCGGCATAGGAAGAACTTGTGCCAGGTGGGGGATGCGAGAGGCTAGATAAGTGTTGGCAAAGGTGACCCGTTGTATCATATCCAGTGCCCTTAACCTGTGACTTCGGACACTCGCACGAATTGTTTGCAGAAGATGTCTGTAACTCAGTGTCGCCGTGCGTCGAACGTCTGTAGTGAAGATAATTCCTAGGCATTTCATCTTGTTGATCGGCTGTAATGGTGCTACACGTCCTGTCGGGAGTCCTCTCCCGATGTTCATCGCTCCTGACTTTGCCATGTTCAGGCGACTTCCCGTAGCCATACAATACAAATTAATCCAATGCAAGGCCACTCTTGCCTAGTCGTCTGACCGTGCTAAAAACACTAGGTCATCTGCATATGTTCGGCATATAAACGTGTTGTGCCTTATCGTCATTCCTTGGAGTCGATTCCGGAGCCCGCAAAGCAGCGGCTCGACAGCGATGGCATACAATATCGTTGACAGCGGGCACCCTTGTCTGACCGATCGTGAGATGGTGATGGGCCCCACCAAGCGTCCATTGATGAGCACTTTGGATGCGGCTCCGTGGAGTAGTCTCATGACGACGGTGACAAAACTTTCCGGAAACTTCATTTTCGTCATCAAGTCCGTGAGATAAGCATGACTCAGCCTGTCAAATGCGCGATCGAAGTCTATCGAGACCAATACACCCCGGAGACGACATGTTGAAGCCAGTGCGATAACATCGCGGTAGTCGCTGAGTGCCGTTTGTATATTGCTAGCTCCTCCTAGCTGGGTTTGGTCGAGTGAAATCACTTGGCGTATCACGCGTTTAAAGCGTGCTGCAAGTATCCTGGCGTAGATCTTGTAGTCGCAATTAAGAAGGGTCAGTGGCCGGTAGGCCTGTATCCCTGTGCCGCCAGATGGTTTGTGGATGGGGATGATCATTCCTTCCACGAAGGCGGGTGGAAGAGTCACGTTGGGAGACATCAATTCGCAGTACATGGCAGTCCATCGTGGAATCATGAGATCTTTAAATGTACGATAGAACTCTAACGGAAACCCGTCGGGCCCCGGGGATTTGTGCGACGCTCCCTTATCAATCGCTTCCATTACGTCGTCAACTGTGATTTCACCTGTTAACTCCAGGGTGGCCGACTCGTCGAGACACGCGGAGAGCGTTCGTCGGACCTCATGAAAGGCTGCCTGATCGTGTTCCGCTTCTTGATAGAGATGACCGTAGTGTTCCACGAAAGCGTTGGCAATGTCTTTTTGCGTTGTCATGCGGCGACCATCTGGCAGTACGACCGTCTGTATTAAGGTTCTGCGGCTACGTTGTTTTTCTCTGATAACGTGATACATCGACGGGGATTCTCCACGGACTCGTTCAAAGGCCCTTGCACGGATTGCGACACCCTCCAGTCGGCGGCGCGTTATGGAAATTATTTGGGCCTGTGCTCGTTTTATACCGGCACGACGCTCCTGTGAAGGTGCTTGAACAGAAAGTTCGCGGAGCATCGTGAAATAAAATTCCGTCGTGTATCGCCTCCACATCATGTGCTCTCTTCCGTATGCATTTAACACTCGGCGCAATGCAGGCTTAACGCATTCCAGCCACCACTGCAACGTCGTCGGATATGTCGGGAGGCGTCGTTCACACACGTGCGAAGTGTCTTCGACTAAGCGTCTGCACTCAGGTTCCCTAAGGTGTGCTGTATTCAGTTTCCAAACACTGCGACTCCTCCACACTTGTTGACGACTCAGGGAGACCGTGCATATATATGCTATGTGATCTGAAAAGGCGACAGGCCACAATTCCGCATCGAGGATCGCAGGTTCGAGACGACGTGTTACGTAAATTCGATCGACACGACTTGCAGAGTGACTCGTGACGTAGGTGTATCCACGTCTGTCGCCATGTATCTTCTCCCATGTATCAATGAGATTCATGTCCTGTATGAGTTGCCGCAGCTCCGGGCACGAAGTATAGCGTGGGTGTTGATCTTTTGGTGCGAGCACGCAGTTGCAGTCACCTCCAAATAAGACATGTTCATACCGACCTAAGAATAGTGTTGCAATCTCCTCTGCGTAAAATCGGGATCGGTCGCGCCGTCTGTCTGACCCCGACGGTGCGTAAATGTTAACTACCCGTACTCCCAGCACTGTGAGCGCCAGTCCTCGCGCTGACGGCAGGTACACCACGTCCTTGGCTACTATGCCGCTACGTAGAAGTATCGCTGTTCCGCTGCCGCCGTCGGTAGTAGGTGTAATGTACGTATCGTACCCATAGAGGTCGGGGAAGCTCTCAACGCATACTTCCTGCAGCAGAACGATGTCGACGTCTGACACATGCAACATGTCTCGTAATAATTGCAATTTGACAGGCGTTCTGATCGTATTAATATTAATAGAGGCTGTTCGATATGCCTGCCGCTGTTCCTCAGTGCGTAAAGCGCACATGAACGCTTATGTTAATTTGTGTGCTGCTGCCCGGTGACATGCTGTCCGTGCGTCAGTCTGCATCTTCTGCGCGGTTAACATCCGGTGGACGCAGCACTCGCCATGTCGGGTGCGTCGTCGGTGTGGGGGTCAGTATCGGATTCGTCGGCCCAGTTCCTGTGCTGGAGGTCCAGCTCCCGTCGTGTCTCTCCGGCCGGGCTGACCGAAGGCTGTGGCGTTGCTGCGGTGGGTGGAGGGATTCCTTCCGTCGGCTTTCCGTCCGGTGTGTCTGTATTTAACCCCTGTGTGGCATGATTCGCGTCGTACTGCTGTGTGGGAGGTAGAACCTCCCGTTGCGCATCCGGATGCACTGTATCGACGTTACACCCAAGTTCGTCTGCCGTGGACTGCAGTAAGCAGGTATCCGACGGCGCTAGTCGTCGTTTCTTGTGGCGCTTCGGCGATCGTTGTTTGCGCGTGTGCGCCTCCGTATCCGAGTGCGGAAGTAACTCCCGGTGCTCAGGGACGAAAGCAGCTGTCGGCACAACAGCAGGATCAATTTCCTTCCATACCTCCTACCGATGCTTTCCGCTCGGTTAAGTGCGTCGTCGGCGCCGGAGCGGCAGAGGTGTGCGTCGTTTCGTCACTGGAGGCGGTCTCTGCCGCAGTCGGTTGCCGTAAACTGTCAGGATTCTGTAGCTGGTCATTCTTCGGGATGGGATCCGTTCGAAACGCGTCCGCATACGTTAGTGGCAGCGGCGTCAACGTGGACGGAGGTACGGGTTCGCCGTTTGGAACTTGCACTATCCTCCGCTGCATACATTCGGAACGCATGTGGCCCTCTTTCCCGCAGCCTGAGCATGTTTTGGGTTGTCCATCGTATATGACTATAGCTCTGCATCCGCCGATGAACAAGTACGAGGGTACATGTTGTGTCAGTTCTATTCTGATTTGACGCACCCCATTGAGAACGGGGTAAGTCGTGAAGTTGGACCATTTTTCCTCAACGTGGCTAAGCACTCTTCCATATGGGCGTAAGGCGTCAACGACCAAGTCAGACGGAACCTCGAAGGGAAGTTCGAAAATACGTATGTTTCGTAAGCCCAGTCCTGCATGATCAATAGTTACTTCTCCAAAATGTCCATCAGAGTGACGAAATTTGAGTCCATGTTTAGTATCTCGGATGATTCTGTCACATACGGCATCGTTAATCAGCTTGACGTAAACGACACTGCTCACTATGGAGAGGTGGATTCCGATAAGTTCGTTGTAGTCAAGTTTAACTTCGTCTCGTAGGAACCTTTCTATTTCGTAGGCTTTCGGTCTCGCATATTCATTCGAAAAACTAATCTTCAGAGTCGACTTTCGGTATGCATGTGCCATTCTATATCGAGTCGTCTAAACGCGCGAGTACGCCGAAGAGGTAAATAACTGCGCGAACGCGAACTTCTCCGGCAGGGACGTAAACAGACGTCCGTGCCGTAGCACCGCCGAAGGCAGACTGCTCTACCAACTGAGCAATCCAAGCACGACTCACGCCCCGTCCTGAGCCATGTCTCCGCAATGTCCTTTCTTTCAGGAGTCCTAGTTCTGCAGGGTTCGCAGGAGAGCTTCTGTAAAGTTTGGAGGGTAGGAGACGAGATACCGGCAGAAGTGAAGCTGTGAGGACGGGGCGTGAGTCGTGCTTGGGTAGCTCAGTTGGTAGAGTACTTGCCCGCGAAAGGCAAAGGTCCCGAGTTCGAGTCTCGGTCCGGCACACAGTTTTAATCTGCCAGGAAGTTTCAAGCCCTCATATATTTTTGCCAGATCAGCAAAACTTAGATGAGGACATTGAATTTTTTCATTGACTCCTCTACTGGATTCATTGCATGGCAATAAAGAAGTAAAAAGAAATAAGTCTTGAATTGTAACATTGACACAAGATAGCCTGCACATTTGTAGCCTGCCTCTGTTTTGTCCTCTGCAGAAAAAGATTTCAAAAAGCTGTGGAAGTTCTTCAAAGTTTTTCAATAATCTCAAGATAGTAGAAGCTCGCACAGTCTTTTGGGTCGGGCAAAGGGGTCGTAGACCAGCTTTGTCGTTGGTGCTCTCACAGTGTATACTTCTGCAAAGTTCCATCCTTTTGTTGGATTCCCTTACAGTGTTTATTAAGACCTTGGCTAAATCCATCTCTCATAGACGTAAAATGGCGGAGACTGTCTACAACTGCCATGTCCAAACTGTGAGCAGTGCAATGCACATAACGCGCTTTTGGTTGTACATCCAAAACTAACTTTTTTAATACTTTGAACTTACCTCTCATATTCGAGGCACCATCATAGGAGTGTCCTCTTAAGTTATCCATTGATAAATGAAGACGAGCAAATGCGTCTTTTAAAATACTAAACAGAGTTTGTGATTCAGTGTTGGGGGTCTCGTATAAGCCAATGACGTCTTTGTTGATGATTAAGGAATCATCGACAGTACGAATACAAAATGACACTTCCTGAATCAGAGAATCACTTATTTCGTCATCCATAATAGAAAAATGTTCAGTCTTCTTGATTGAAGTCAATACTTTTCTCAACATAGACTTTCCTAGTAGATCAATGATCTCGTTTTGAATATCGTGGGACGTCCACTTATACCCTGAACGACCTAACCAATCTTTAAACTCAAGTATGTCATTCTTTCGGAGTTCAGACAATCGAAAAAAAATTGAGTTTACGTCTTCGTGTCCTCTGATTGCTAGTCCTTGTCGGCATAGAAATTGCACAGTGGTAAAAAGTGTCTCAGAAACTAAAGGGCCTTTCTTCATATCACTATCTGACTGCTCATTCAATTGGGAGGCCACACATCGGTTGCTGATAGAATTCAGTTTCAGAACACCTTCTTAATACGTAAACATATTTTCATGAAGATGGAATTTTTCCAAAGCCTTTTTTCAGTTAGAAAACCCTATGGAAGTAAACGCATCTCCTTTTTTTGAAGAAAATTGTAATAGAATTTTAGCATCTTCCTCTTTGTAGGTTTTGCAAGACACTTTTTCAGTGGATGCTGCATATTATAGCCACGTATATTTTATCAACCAAGACTTCTGAAATGATCTTCCCTTGTCCAGATTTTGGCTGTGAATGGTTCTCGCCTGAAGACGACAAAGCAATCGACGACACAATAATTGTTGGAGGTTGACTTGCAGTATGATCAACTTCCAAGTGCACTTTTTTGGTAAAAAATTTATCCATTGCAAACTGAATTCATGATACACTAAGAGACCAAAGTAAACGAATAAAATATAGTCATATAAAATATACCACTAGACACTAAAGTCGGGACTCTAAACACGGCCGCAGCATGCACTAAACGAAACTATCCACACTGAATGACTGCGACGGCAGGATGGGCTTCATATAGCCGCGCCGTCGTAATGTCTCGAAGCGTCAAGGCGATGCAAGGCGGAGGGCTCCAGGCATTTCTGATGCAGGCCTTTCGATGTCGCCACGGTCATAGCGCTGGCCCGCCGGCGCCAGGCTTTATCCTAAGGTCCATGCACTGGGACAAATTCTATGTGTGCCCACAGCACCGTAACACTATCACACCACTCGCTTTCACTTAACCTGCTTACTACCGTAATAATTATTTGTTTTAACTCATAATTGAATGTATTTTAAAAGGTAACTGTCGTCAAACAAGGAAAATAAAAAATTCCAACATAATTTTGTGATTTTACAAAGCATAATATAACTAATAATTTTCTTAAATTACTGGGGGGCTCCGAATTTTTGAAAGGACTCGAGCGCCCTCAGGCCCCATAGAGTCCTCCTCTGCAGTAGTATCCTTTCACTCTCGCAAAGCGAAAATACTCTCCTCCCTTTCTTGACATTCCTTCCAATAACCGCAGTCGCCCACTATACTTCCACTAATTCGAAAATCTCTGGTCTGTTTGTTGCTCGTAAGTCGAAGACGCTAACTTCAAGTGTTTATTCTTTATCTGCTCGACGTAATTTTTGGCTAAGACATTCAGAATAATGTCGCACTAATCTTTGTCCCTGGTGCCAGTTTTTATCGGATGACTCCCATTCTGTGCCTCGCAAGTTGAAGTCAATTCCCTATTACAATAGCTTGATGAAAATACTTATCAGTAATATCTGCAATCTGTCTCAGAAAGCAGCTATTGACGCAAGTGGTCTACAAAAGCATTAGATTACCATTTTTGACCCACATTTCATGTTTAACTTTACCCAGATTAATTCACCTTCGCAATTCATTATAACCCCATTAAATACTATGGAAGTCTTCAAAAAAGAGACTGCCATCTTAGACGTCTAACCTATCCTTGCGATACATATTCCAATCTAAATTTAAGATTTCATTGCTATGAACTTTCAGTTTGAACTAACTTTCTCTTCCCAATTCTATCTGGACGTTATCACATTTAATAAGACTCTATAATCCTGGGGCCTTACAATGGAAGCTGCTGAAGTTTGCTGATGCTGTTTGCGCATTATTGTCTTCAATAAGCGAATATAATTCTGGACACTCTTGCAGTTTACTAACATCATATTCACCTCCATTTCTGATCTGCGAGGACGACCATTCTGTGAGAACAATGTGGATGATGTTCCTCCGATTTCAGCAGGCACTTCATCTCTGATCCTATGGAGAGGTTTCTTTAACCTAAAATAACATGTGCATGCCACGTGTACTCTGCTATTTTAGTAGCCGATTCCGGTGTGTAGTGTGCGCCAGTTAAGAGAATACTCCAATTCGACTCCTTCGGACGCCATTACATCAGCGTTGTGATCAATATGAGTTTAATCCCGGCCACGTGTCCTGCCATATTCCACTTCAGTCTCGCTATCTGCTCGATAACGTCTTGAACCCCCTTCTCCTCTTTATCTCTTCCATCTCTTCCATCCTGTCTCTGCAACCCTCCAGGCTGTGTTCTTCCTACTGCCCTTCGACAGATGTTAACCGTCACAGTATGTTGTTACTGGCAAAATGCACGTCTCACATGCCATCATTTTTAAAATTCTAGGGACATTTGGTTTACAGAGAATGTAATCACGTTCCCCAGTGCCATCCAGGCGACACAAACTGGCCTAATGATCCCTGCTATTTGGTTCTATTTCCCAAGTTGTACCTTATGTTCCAGATAAATATATACATTATTTCCAGAGCAGGATATTCTATGGAGGCGGTAATATTGGCGGGACTCATGTTTTAAAGGTAAGTTTTGAGGACTGCAGATGGGAAGCATCTTTGAGTTCTCGGATCGTTTTTAATAATTCTTTCATGCCACTACAAAAGACGAGAATACCATGTGCAGAGCAAAGATGGTTGAGACGTCTTGCATGTTGATACCTTTCTGTCCCCAGGATAAACATTTTAACTCATTCCCCATAGCAAAGACGAATACCTTAGGTGAGAATGTGTTTCCCTGTCTGACACCTTTTCTGAAGGGAACCTCTCCAATGATCCATTCTTCCTTTGTTTTCAGATACTCAGTGAGGTTATCATTCTTGAAGAGGATTCAGTTGGTGTATGTGTAGCCAATGCAGGCTCTGTTCAATGTCCACACTACAGGTTTCTATCGTGCCGAACGCCTTCTGACTGTCTATGAAGGCCATGCGACCTAGAATGTTATATTACGTTCGTTTCTCTATCAGTGCGAATACTACTTGGATACGGTCAACAGTACTGAATCCTTTTGCAAATCCCGCCAGTTCTACTGACAGCTAAAAGACATATTTCTGGCACAGACGGATCGTACTGATTTTTGTTCGCAGCTTGTGATATATACACTGACGGAAAAAAATCAAAACTCCAGGAATGAGTTTTGCGACTTAAACGAAAGTTGGTGGGCGTGTGTCTACATCTAAAAGATTGCATAAGAGTGGCGCTAGTAGCGTCACTAGGAAGATGCAGATAAGGTTTGCTTCAAGTACGTGTTGTAATGGTCGTGAGTTTGAGTTACCTACGTGACTGGGCGTGGACTGTTGATATTAGTCAAGAATAACTTTAAGTCGACAAAATTGCCGTTATCAGCACCTCACTGAGCTTGAACGAGGTCGTGTAGTAGGACTACGAGAACCTGGATCTTTCTTATGCTATACTGCAGGAAGACGTGGCAGGAATGTAGCCACTGTACATGACTGCTGAAAGCGGTGATCATGAGTCGGAAGAAGGCCGGCCTCCGAATGGCTAAGTGGCACTGAAATGGAAATGTCGTGTGGCTAGGGCCTCCCGTCGGGTAGACCGTTCAGAGGAGAGACGATCGTGTTCGGCGCATGGATCTCGCGCATCGTACTGCATCTGCAGCATCAGTTAGAGCAGCAATTGACCCCACAGCAGTGAAAAACCAACAGTTACAAATATACAGGGTGAGTCACCTAACGTTACCGCTGGATATATTTCGTAAACCACATCAAATGCTGACGAACCGATTCCACATACCGAACTTGAGGAGAGGGGTTAGTGTAATTGTTTAATACAAACCATACAAAAATGCACGGAGGTATGTTTTTTAACACAAACCTACGTTTTTTTTAAATGGGACCACGTTAGTTTTGTTAGCACATCTGAACATATAAACAAATACGTAATCAGTGCCGTTTGTTGCATTGTAAAATGTTAATTACATCCCGAGATATTGTAACCTAAAGTTGACGCTTGAGTACCACTCCTCCGCTGTTCGATCGGGTGTCTCGGAGAGCACCGAATTACGTAGGCATCCAAAGGGAACGGTGATGGACCTTAGGTACAGAAGAGACTGGAACAGCACATTACGTCCACAGTCTAACACCTTTTTATTGGTCTTTTTCACTGACGCACATGTACATTAGCATGAGGGGCGAGGTACACGTACACACGTGGTTTCCGTTTTCAATTACCGAGTGGAATAGAGTGTGTCCCGACATGTAAGGCCAATAGATGTTCAATGTGGTGGCCATCATGTACCGTGTGTACCGTGATGTGCCTACAACCCCAGAGGATATGAAACAACGTACTGTGGCAGCCTGCGGCGACATTACACCAGTTGTACTGCGGCATGTACGACATTCATTACGCCAGAGATTGCAATTGTGTGCAGCAAATGATGGCCACCACATCGAACATCTATTGGCCTGACATGTCGGGACACACTCTATTCCACTCCGTAATTGAAAACGGAAACCACGTGTGTACGTGTACCTCACCCCTCATTGTAATGTACATGTGCGTCAGTGAAAAAGACCAATAAAAAGGTGTTAGCATGTGGACGTAATATGCTGTTCCAGTCTCTTCTGTACCTAAGGTCCATCACCGTTCCCTTTGGATCCCTACGTAATTCTGTGCTCTCCGATACACACGATCGAACAGCGGAGGAGTGGTACTCAAGCGTCAACTTTAGGTTACAATATCTCCGGATGTAATTAACATTTTACAATGCAACAAACGGCACTGATTACGTATTTGTTTATATGTTCAGATGTGCTAACAAAACTAACGAGGTTACATTTTAAAAAAATGTAGGTTTGTGTTAAAAAACATACTTCCGTGCATTTTTTTATGGTTTGTATTAACCAATTACACTAGCCCCTCTCCTCACGTTCGGTCTGTGGAATCGATTCGTCAGTATTTGATGTGGTTTACGAAATATATCCAGCGGTAATGTTAGCTGACTCACCCTGTATGTAAGATACATCAGAGCCAAACGCCCTGTTGCGTGCATTCCATTGACCCCAAACCACAGCCATTTACGACTTCACTGGGTTCAAGCGAGAGGTCATTCAAGGGCAGCGTGGAGATCTGTTGTGTATTCTGTAGAAAGTGGGTTCTGTATCAGTGTCAATGATAGCCGTGTGTTCGTTGGAAGGAGGCCAGTTGAGAGCCTGCAACCAACCTGTCGGTGTGCTAGACGCACTGGACTTACACCTGGAGTTATGACTACTAGAACACTCTCATGATTAGACCACGCACCCTGACTGCGAAATTGTACATCAGTCTGGTGATTCAAGCTGTCGTGTTAGTATTCATCATGTTACTATTTACGAGTAGCATTCGAAGGGGTGTTCTCCAACACGATAACGCTAGTCAACATATCGCTGTTGTAACCCAATACGGTCTACTGAGAGTCGACCTGTTGCCTTGGTCTGCTCGACCGAAAGACTTGTCTTCAATAGAACACATATGGGACATCATCGAACGAAAACTCCCGCGTCGTTCGGAACCAGCATTAACCATCCCTACATTGACCGAGTAAGTGCACAAACCATGGAACTGCATCCCACAAACTGACATCCAACACCTGTGCGATACAATTCACGCACGTTTGCATACTTGCATTCAACCTTCTGGCAGTTACACCGCAGTTCACATTTGCAATGGCTTATCTAGCGATTACATTAACAAGTGACTTTGCAACGTTACTCACGTAAATACGTTACGTAAAGCAGGCCGGCGTGGCTGAGCGGTTCTAGGCGCTTCAGTTTGTAATCGTACGACCGCTATGGTCGCAGGTTCGAATCCTGCCTCGGGCATGGATGTGTGTGATGTCCTTAGGTTAGTTAGGTTTAAGTCGTTCTAAGTTCTAGGGGACTGATAACCTTAGCTGTTAAGTGCCATAGTGCTCAGAGCCATTTGAACCATTTGAACGTTACGTAAATAAATGTATTGCCGAAATTTCATTACACTATATTAATTATTTTCTGATGCTGCAACTTTTTGTCCGTAAGTGTAAATAAAAGAGTAATAGGTCTGTAATTCTTGCTGACACAGATTTGAAGAGGAGAACTACTTCTACGCTTTTAAATGACTTTGGAATCTTCCTTTCCTCGAGACATTTATTTGACAGAATTAGGAGTGCTTCTTAGTCTCTTCTGCAATTGTATCTCGTGCGTGATCTGATTTGGTGGCGCCTTACATTTCTTGAGTTCTTTCAGAGCCGTTTAGAATTCAACTATATCGGTATGTTCCAGTTATTGCTATCGCACATTCGTCATGTAAGCCTTTACCTGAGAGTGACTGAGTGTAGATCTTCCTATGAAAGTTGTCGAAAGTTTCTATAATTTTGTCTCTTCCAGTAACAACTTCTCCTCCTCCATTCCTAATGCTGTACATGATAAGCTTGCCCTTTGACTGGAATGAGGGACTCTCAAGTTCGAAACGATTTTTGCGTTTACTGATGTCTTCTGATCGCCTTGTTTATGATTTTGTTAAGTCTTTGAGTGTATTTCAGTGCTCCACCTTTCTTCAAAAAAAAAAAAAATAAAAATAAAAATAAATGAAAAAGTCTCTGAGCGCTATGGGACTAAACACCTGAGGTCATCAGTCACCTAGAACTTAGAACTTCTTAAACCTAACTAGGTTAAGTACATCACACACATCCATGCCCGAGGCAGGATTCGTACCTGCGACCGTAGCGGTCGCGTGGTTCCAGACTGAAGCGTCAAGAACCGCTCGGCCACCCCGACCGGCCCTTTCTTCCACAAGCTGTTCTTTTAAGAGGACGAATCTCTCGCTTTTCTGTTTTTGGAGTGCACTGACGTCCTTTACTACCGTTCGTATACTGTTGGTAGTTTTCGTCGAGATTTCATCCAGTTCCTTTCCTCTTAAGATTACTGTCGCTAGTTTCTTTTCTATGCATTCTCTTCTATTTTAGCTCATTTATTATATGTCGGATCATCGTTTCCTTCATAAGTTTTCCCTAGAGTTGAATGTTAGTATGTGTCCTGAATCCCACTATCCTATAGTTGTTACCTGTGCTGGAGCGATATATGTGTGATACATCTGAACACATTTGGGTGTTTGGCGTAGGGCTGTAATCTATTTCATTCTTAACTCTGCTGTCAGAGCTTATCCAGTTCAACTTCCTTTTCGGATTTTCCATGTAAGATTTGTTCATGTGGTATAAACGTTCTTTGTAAGAAAACTCATCATCAGATGTCCTCTCTGGTTTCACTTTGAAAGTCCTAACTTTCCAATGAAGGGGTGGTCTTCTGTGATCTTTACTCCTATCTTGTTATTAATATCGTAAAGTATTAAAAACTGTGGTAGTTTGTGAATTTTTATTGTTTCCAGGTCTGCTTGGAACTGTTCGTGTTCTTCATCACTTGAGATGGAAGTCAATGCATAAGCACACTTGAGTTGAAGGATTATTTTAACTGTAAGGGTTCACGTACATCACTGTGTCTGACGTAGACGAGGTCTTGGCGATAAGGTGTTCGCTCCTTTGTGAATTATCAGAGCTTACAAAGCTCCATATCTCGTTATTATTTGTCCTTTTATTTTGATTAATTTTTGTGGCCGTCGGAATAACGGATTCATGTACGTTAGGGAGGGGGGGGGGGGGGGGGAGGAGCGGGTATGAACGGAGAGAACAGAACACATCGTAAGATCGGTATTACACTACCATATTTCTTCGACAAGGAAATGTAATCAAATATTCGTCACATTTCTTTGACAAAGATCTTCGATGCGGCACTAATAAGAGGTATTACGCTGTCATCGTACACACATCAGAAAAATGTTTGCATCACCTCGGTTCCGACAGTTCCGGAACCTGGATAGAAAATTGGAATAGAGATAAACATATACATCATTTCCGCCCTTTTTACTGCTCGTGAAAACCACACAGTGAATTCTGTACCAGCATACAGTGACACATTCAGAGTTGGTGGTCCAGACTGCTGTACACACCGGTACCTCTGATACCCAGTAGCACGTCCTCTTGCATTGATGCATGCCTGTATTTGTCGTGGCATACTGTCCACAAGTTCATCAAGGCACTGACGCTCCTCAGCGGTGATTCGGCGTAAATCCCTCAGAGTGGTTGGTGGGTCGCCTCGTCCATAAACAGCCCTTTTCAATCCATCCTAGTCACATTCGATAGGTTACACGTCTGGAAGACACGCTAACTACTCTAGTATAGCGATGTCATTATCCTGAAGGAAGCCATTCACAAGATGTCCACGATAGGGGCGCGAATTGTCGAATGCATCGCCAATATGCTGCCGATATGGTTGCACAATCGGTCGGAGGATGGTATTCGTGTATCTACAGCCGTTACGAAGCCTTCCATGGCCACCAGCGGCGTACGTCGGCCTACATAATGCCAGCGCAAAACAGCAGGGAACCTCCACCTTGCTGCTCTCGCTAGGCGGTGTGTCTAAAGCGATTAGCTTGACCGGGTTGCCTCAAAACACGTCTCCAACTACTGTCTGTTTGAAAACATATGCGACACTCATCGGTGAAGAATACATGAGTCCTGAGCGGTCTATTCGGCATGTTGTTGGGCCAATCTGTACCGCACTGCATGGTGTCGTGGTTGCAAAGATGGAACTCGCCAAGGAAGTCGGGAGTGAAGTTGTGCATCATGCAGCCTATTGCGCACAGTTTGAGTCGTAACACGACGTCCTGTGGCTGCAGGAAAAGCATTATTCAACATGGTGGCGTTGCTGTCAGGTTTCTTCCGAGCCATAATCGGTACGTATCGGTCATCCACTGTTGTAGTAGCCCCTGGGTGGCCTGAGCGAGGCATGTCATCGACAGTTCCTGTCTCTCTGTATCTCCTCCATGTCCGAACAACATCGCTTTGGTTCACTCAGAGATGCCTGGATACTTTCCTTGTTGAGAACCCTTCCGGGCACAAAGTAACAATGAGGAAGCGATCGAACCGCGGTATTGACCGTCTAGGTGTGGTTTAACTACAGACAACAAGAGTCGTGTACCTCCATCCTGGTAGAATGGCTGGAGCTGATCGGCTGTCGGACCCCCTCAGTCTAATGGGCGTTGCTCATGCATGGTTGTTGGGTGGGTTTAGTGACATCTGTGAACAGTCAAAGAGACTGTTTCTGTGATACAATATCCACAGTCAAGGTCCATTTTCAGGAGTTCTGGCTCTGAACACTATGGGATTTAACTTCTGAGATCATCAGTCCCCTAGAACTACTTAAACCTAACTAACCTAAGGACTTCACACACATCCATGCCCGAGGCAGGATTCGAACCTGCGAAGATATAGTCACTTCCGAGGTCACTCACAGAACACATCAGCATGTATCCTTCTTGGCAGTATAGCTGAAACTCGGCAACAGCGCAGAATATGTTTGACAATTCTGTGACCGACGAGTTACTTCCTTGATGGCACAGAACTATCCTCCTAAATTCACTTGATATTATCGTGTCATTTCGATTGAATACTGTGAGTGATTTTCTCTTGAGATGGGACGTCAGGATATCAGTTAACGCTTTTGAGTCAACGAAAATCGTTCCACACGGGAAATAAAACTACTCTCGATTTATCTGCCAAAGTGGCTAGTGAGACAGTAAGTACGTCAAAGACACCGCAACTGTTCGCTAGCTCCTAGGTAACGTGCTTGCCTGTCAGGTACACGCTGCCTTTGTTCGCCTTTCGAGACTCGCTGAAAGCCAGATTTTTAATTCTTTTGTAGCAGAACTACAAGCAGGCAGATACAAATTCAATGAGGGAATCGTAAAACGCTCGAGCAAAATTCACCTTGCTACTTTTAGTAACCCTTACTGTCAAAGCGAAAAACCTTACAGTAGTGACAAATTCATAACGCCACTTTTGTTTTCTGCTGACATATTTTTGGTTGTTGTGTATACGTAATTTTATCTATGAACCGCCACATTTTCATAATACTTGCGAATGATACAGGAAATGAAGTAAATACAGATCGTTTCGCAGTCAAAAGTCAGTAATATCCTATTAATTTGTGTTAAAATAGGCTCAATCGTCTCACAGATACTTAGTGCTTTCTTAAGATAGACTGCAGTCGTAATGTTTCTGTAGTAACCTGAATTTGATTTGTATTAGTACAGTGAATATTTTAATTGCGTTTTCCATTAATTTGCTGAACGCAACAGTAATTATCAAATAGAAATTAATCAGCAGGAGCATTTTCTTTCACGATATCTAAAAGAATCTGGCAATGGTAAAGTAGTTTACAAACTCTACACCCGTAGAAACCTACTGGTTCTAACGATGTCATTAAACCAGTGTAGTCTGAAGAGTATTTTCGTCTATAAATGAATTGCCTTGACGGTTGATCGATCAAGAGCGGTAAATGTAAAGTATTACGAATATGTGACAAGAGGGACAAGTTCTTGAGAGAGGACTTTCCTATCAATACAAGCGCCTGAGAGACGACTTTCCTATCAATCTCGTGGATAGTTTTGTTTCTCAAATCAACGGAGTGCGTTAACATGCAGTAGCACAGGGGATGTAGTTTTGTTGCTCGATTTTCTTACACTGCGACCGAAAGGCATCTCAGTGTTGGCAACAAATTCCAGCTGTGATGCACACACTCCATGGGGCAGAATTCGTAGTCCAAAACACACTTTTGGAGCTATCAGATGTAAAATAATATGTTCACTCTACTCTTTGCTCGAGTTTAAGTCTTTTGGTGCGGCTCAGCCTTTCATTTCTTCTAAGGAAGTTAACAACAAAGTCATCATAACACGTCACCAGTAACAGTACTGCACAGGAATGCTCAATGAGCGACCTGATGACGTTGAATAATAGTCACTCCGTTGATTTTCGTTGTTTCGAGATAGAGCATGCACTACTCCTAACCAGACTTCTGAACTTTGCCTGTTGAATACAAATGTCGCATGATGGTTAATTGGTAATCCATCACATATATCAGTAGTCGAGACTTTCTTTGTGGTGTCACCGCCAGACACCACACCTGCTAGGTGGTAGCTTAAATCGGCCGCGGTCCATTTAGTACATGTCGGACCCGTGTGTCGCCACTGTGTGATCGCAGACCGAGCGCCACCACAAGGCAGGTCTCGAGATACGGAATAGCACTCGCCCCCAATTGTACGACGACTTTGCTAGCGACTACACTGACGAAGCCTTCTCTCATTTGCCGAGAGACAGTTAGAATAGCCTTCAGCTAAGTCCATGGCTACGACCTAGCAAGGCGCCATTAGCCTTACATAGTTTGATAGTTCTCGTATGAAATGTCTCATCAAGAATGCTGTAATTCACATCAAAGAATAAAAGATAAGTATTCGAGGAGCTGCATACTTTCCTTATTAGCATTGAATACTTATCCTGTTCCAGAATTCACGCCCGTCTGCGTTAGATAGCTTCCATTTCGGCCTCCTCTATCTACAAGGTGTTGGCACATTTACCAACACATCATTCTTAATGTGGAAAATCATTCATGCCAGAACGATCTTTGTTGAAACAAGAATATATTTTTCTGGCGTATTTTTCCCAAAAGCACTCGCTCCACACACAGTTCTAATCTTTCGAGCTGCCTCCTCTGCATTCACCCCTCTGTTATACCAAAAGTAAATATTGTGTTGCAGATGTTACACCTTTTTCCACTTGCGGCTCAATTTTACAATGCTTAACCGTAGTTCATCATTTTCAAGTATGCAAAATCCAATGCGTACCTCCAAGATGACAACTAGAACTTCAAATTCGAAAATGACAGTTGATACATACACTGACAGCGTGGCGCCGCGTTCACATGGGCGGCTTCGGATTTCAGGCAGCGGGTGGCGTCTGGCCGGTGGCCGGTAGCTGCTGCAGCGTGACGAAACGCTCGAGCGTAAGCTGTTATGATCGCGACGCAGCCACGAGCTGTCCTGCGGAGTTGTTTCTGGAAGTACTTGTTATTGCTGGTGGGTAGAATGTGAAGCGAATTATCTTCGATGTTTAGTCAGACACATAACTTTAGACGAGGGCCGATATGTGGTTAAAAAAAAATTACAGTTGGACGCGAACAGGTTACTATAAGTTTAGAATCCACTACGATTGCCACTTTCTTTTTTTTTTTTGTTGATCATCTTGTTCTATACTGTACGTTGGATTTGTTCGTGGCGGACGTCCGATGACACCCGTTCAGGTTGTTCGTTGATTCGTTCACTAAGTTTTTTTATTACAGAGTGTAGCTAAACCCTCTGACCGAACATGCTGAGCTACCGTGCCGGCCCACTGGATCACGGACTCACACAATTCGACAACATCTCGGAAGTATACAACACTTCCTCCTAACACTTCCGCATCTTACAGTGTTGACAGATTGTGCAGATGTCAGGGGCGGTCAGTTTTATAGGTCACCTTAAGTGAACGACTCGGACTTAGTCTCTGTGTCGGCCGGCCGGCGGTCAGTTTTTATGTCCTAAGACTGTAGATTTGGAAAAGACTATGCTTGTATGGCCTTAAACAGCACGAAAATCTTAGAACGTTTTGCAGTCTGCCAGCAACATAAATAAAAATATAAAAATCTGTGCAGGCCGTACAGCCTGTGCGAGCGAAGCAGCGGGCGCTAAGCTAGTGATAAACTAACAGCTGATAAGTATACTGACAGCACCGCCCCGCGGTCACCTGTTCCAGTCGGCTGTTGACGTGACACTAGAAGTACCCTCACATGACCAAACATGCACCCAGTAACACTGTCTAACAGGACCGTTTCGGTGGCCCAGGTGTTATTGTGTGGGAGGCATAACCTTGCTTGCACGTACTGACCTCCAAGTCTTTGAACCCGGTACATTCGCCAGTCAGCGTTACTGTGACAATGTACTCTTTTCCAAGTGTGTCATTCCAGGAGTGCAATCGGCTCTGGTTTCATTGTTACGCATGCCAATACTCGACCGCGATGAACTGCGAATTAGGAGGAGCTCTTGGAACAAGAGGATATTCGGCCGATGGACTGGCCTGCCCGCTGCCTAAGTTAAATCCCGCCGAGCACATGTGGGATGTGTTTGGGAGACGTGTTGTAGCACGTCCTCGTTCACCGGAGGCCATCCAGCAGTCGTCAGCCACTCAGGTAGAGGAGTTGATCGCCCTGCCAGAAGAGCTTCTTACCAACCTCGTGGTCAACAAGGGAGCGCCTTCTGAGCGTGCACTGCCGTTCGTGGAATCACACACTCTATTAAGGACCATTTCACTCTCTTTGCGATTTCTAGAGTGCCATCATATATCGCACTGATTTTAATTATTGCCTTTGAATTAAAGTGTCGTTTCTATTCGTCTCACTGCGTATTTCAGTTACCTTCTGTACTACACTGTAGCACTACTTTCTGTTCATGGTACAAGATTCATCGAGGTACGTTTCTTCGCTGTGACACATTATGCGGAAGCTACTTTCGGCCTGAAGTTTTTCATGTATTTTGTAATGTATTTTCATGGCTCCCACTAATCCTAATTGGGTGAGTGTTACAGACAAATAATTGTAAGACGGTCACTCCAAAAGAAATGCATACTATTTTCTTTTAAATCCACCTTTTATTCTACATGTTTGAAAGTTTTACAGTGTGTAGATACATCCATTACGAACAATATTTTCATTTCTGCAGGTAATTTCCATCCCTCTCAACTGCCTTACGCCATCTTGGAACCAGCGCCTGTATACCCGCACGGTACAATTCTGGACCAACCTGTTGGAGCCACTGTTGGTTGGTTTGAGAATTAAAGGGACCAAACTGCAGAGGTCATCGATCCCGGAGCCACTGTTTGGCAGCGTGCACAAGAGTCATCATCTTCAAACCTTGTTCCAAGAAGAGAGTCTTTCAGTTTCCCAAAGAGATGATAGTCACATGGAGCCAGGACATGACTGGAAGGCGGGTGTTTCAGTGTAGTTCATCCGAGTTTTGTGATCGCTTCCATGGTTTTTTGACTGACATGTGGCCGTGCATTGTCGTGCAACAGCAAAACTTCTTGCTTTTGCCGATGTGGTCGAAAACCACTCAGTCGAGCTTGAAGTTTCTTCAGTGTCGTCACATATGGATCAGCATTTATGATGGTTCCACTTGGCATGATGTCCACAAGCAAGAGTCCTTCGGAATCGAAAAACACTGTAGCCATAACTTTTCCAGCAGAAGGTGTGGTTTTGAATTTTTTTTTCTTGGGTGAATTTGCATGATGCCACTCCACTGATTGCCTCTTCGTCTCTGGTGAAAAATGATGGAGCCATGTTTCATCAACTGTCACAATTCTTCCAAGAAATTCATCTCCACCATTCTCGTACTGTTCCAAAAGTTCGCTGCACACCGTTTTTCTTGTTCCTTTGTGAGGCACTGTCAACATCCTGGGAACCCAAGTGGCATAAACCTTTTTTAACGCCAACACTTTCAGTATTCTGCAAACATTTCCTTCCCCTATCCCAATGTAGCGTGAAAATTCGTTCACTGTGATGCGTCTGTCAGCAGTCACCAGTTCGTTAACTCTCTGCACATTGTCTGGAGTGTGTGCAGTACGAGGCCTGCCGCTGCGAGGACATCCTCAATATTGCCGTGCCCGCTTTCATCAGAAACCTGCTTACCCACCGACTAACAGTACTGGGATCGACAGTAGCATCTCCATACACCGTTTTAAACCTTTGTGGATCTTTCCCACTGTCTCGTTTTCACAGCACAGGAATTCTATGACAGCACGTTGCTTCTGACGAACGTCATGTATAGCAGCCATCTTGAAGACATCCTGTGACGATGCCACTGACGGGAACAGGTTGAACTAAGTTTGAAAACGAGGGGGTAGGATGTATCCACACACTGTAAGACTTTCACACATGCAGAATGAAAACTGTATTTTTACAAAAATAGTGTGCATTTATTTTTGAGTGACCCTCCAACTGCTGTGTGGAGCGATGCCCTTTCCATACGGCTGCACCACCCCCTGAACCCCGTGGCCATTACTACTCTCATCTCACGTCATTGCCACTACCAGAGCTCAACGGCTGCCGTTACAGTCAGTTGCAAACAGATGAGTAAAAGATAAAATAAAGGTAATTGTTGTGAAATGTTTCCAAGGTCCATCTTAACCTTAGTTTTTAAGCGCCCGCCACAGTTTACCATTTCTATTACGGAAAGCTGAAGGATGTTCGCGTCATCTGGGCAGTATAGCCGTATCGGCAATTTTTATTGTTGGTTTATCTCCTTCATCGCTCACGTATCGACATTGTGGCCGACTTGTCGAGTAGGATCGTCATCTAAACAGAGGATATTCCCTTAAAACGCGCCGACTAAAAGGCACCAGAACTACCAATAAGAAGCACGGATGAGGAATTACGTGTTGGTTGGCAAGACGGGGCCAGAGCGTCGGGCTGCTGACGAACGAGCTCTCTGACTCTGTCTTCCAGCAAAACACGACGGGAAACCGCTCTGGTGTCTTCTAATTGCTCTCGGACTTCGTTCCTCTGAAAAGTGACGTCTGCCATGACATCCAGACTATCTAGTGGTCCGTAATTCTACCCCATGGCACGCCCGATTCTCCCCCGTACCTTCGAATATATTTGATTTCAAGTCACATTTCTCTTTTACTTCAAAACTTCCTTTTCGATGGTTACATCCTGACAAGTAATGTATATGAACCCTCTGCACCTAAATACCATGCCGCCCCAGCAGAATCGTGCAGTAGACACCGAATTCTCGACATTCGGTGGAAACGTTTCTCCTGATCAGATGATCCAGTTTTATTGTCGATGGCTGTGCCTCGATATGCCGTCATACAGACAAATGTCTGTTAGTAATATGTAGCACACCCTGGACGTAGGCCACTGGGAGCATTATTACACTATAATAGACACTCATCTGGGCTTCCACTGGACAGGCATCACGTCACTGTAAGAGCGCCGTGTCAGTTGGGCGACAAAGGACTCATTGTTCTGCTTACGTAAACAAACCGAATACTTGCCCTTGCGTCCTTATGTAAACAAATCACAAACTTTGATCCTTGTTTTTGTTTT
The DNA here is from genome assembly GCF_021461395.2 of Schistocerca americana. Taxonomy (NCBI): domain Eukaryota; kingdom Metazoa; phylum Arthropoda; class Insecta; order Orthoptera; family Acrididae; genus Schistocerca; species Schistocerca americana. The sequence continues at coordinate 319,177,689 of NC_060123.1, forward strand.
ATGTAACGTAATTAATGACATATACCCGTAATAACTGCCGTTTATGTTCTGTAACTGTCATTTTAATTAGCATAATATAAAGACAAAATTACGGACGAATAGCACGCTAGCGCTCATGTTTACCCATTCGTTTATTAATGGCCATTTCTTATAGACTAAAATGATAACTGTCATGATATAGGTGATAATTTATGAGCCAAAAATGGTATCTCCCCTCTCCCATTGGAGCAAAGAGCCCCAAGTGGTCCAACCCACACCACCAATCAAACTTTGTGTCTCCAGTAACCTTAGAGGGGACTTGGGATTTGTATTATGTACCTAACTAGAGCAGCTGTACCACCACGAAGGGTCAAAGGTCATCCACCACTCCTGAGACTAACTAAAAAAAACCTGTTTCATTCAAATAAATTCCTTCTTCTCTCTTCCATTATTATTATTATTATTATTATTATTATTATTATTATTGCTTGCTATTTATTAATAATTCCTTTCTGCTACAATGCAGTGGACTCATGATGATAATGCAGTCGACAAAACTGATTTATGGGAGCCATTCGATTTTCCGAAGTGCTGACCTGATTTGTCGGAATTCATGTTTCCAGCCGCCTGTTTCATCCAACATTGAGCCTTCAGTGATGCAGCGGCAGTTATCTGCGAGCGGCCTACCCCGAGGACGAAAAAAAAATTCCTTTTTTCTATGGCCATGAGTTCCTGCTGTCACTGATGTCGGCACCACCACCCGTGTGGTTACATTGGAGTATCTCACATATTAAAATGTTTCTGGTCGCAGGTATGTGCAGTCAAAACGTGAGAGGCAGTAAGCATGTCGTTGTGCGCATGTCCCTTGACTATGAGTTAAACACATTAACAGAATATGAAAAGTCTCAGTTCAGCGGTAAGAACGTTATCCTTTCATCAAGTGAGTGGTGGCAGTTACGTGAGAATTTCTCAATGATGGCTTACCTGTTCAGTTATCCACGTTAGTGTTTTGTCACAAGAAGCGTAGTGGTGATTGTTAAAAAACAGTTCAAATTTACACCAATGAGGATAGATCACAGTACACTCGTTTAAAGGGAAGTAACATTCAGAAACTTGATGTGTCCTAGTTCTGCCATCCAGTTTGTAGTGAATGACTGTGTCGAGTGATTGGATTATGTGCGTGAATGTTTTGGCAATTTGTGGTACGCCCTCTGAAAGCTGACTTCCCAGAACACTTCTGAGGATGCTTTCACTAAAATTTTCGACATATGTTGTGATGCTGTGGGCAGAATTTATGGTGTTTCGCTGAACGCATATTTACACATTTTCGTATTCCCCACAATGTTATTCGAAATGAAAAGAGAAAAATAAATGATGTGTAAAAAAATATTTCTACTTTATTTCAAGTAAAGTGCCATGCTATTGCAGCTCGGTCAGTAGTATACTTTCATAAAGATAAAATGAAAGTGTCTCCATTACCAACTGACTCTAAGCTGTATAGCGGCTATGCATTTCACATGCATTGGGACTACGGAAACAGGTTATAGATTTTCTTTTATAAATAAAAAGATCAAGTTCCTTGTACAGAAATGTGCAGCATTGACCAGAAATTACAGAAATAAATTTCTCTTTGGTGGATGTCTTAATGACGAGATACTGATGACCATAAAAAATTTTACAGAGGTGTATTTCCGTTGGTATGTATGCTTCAAGCACTAAAAATTTTTTTGAGCTACTACTACATCTTCCATGCTGGTCTGGTTTTAGTATTGCTTAGTACAACAACAATTATACCTTACTGAGGAACACATTATGAACACTGTAGTAAGTTACAGGTCGTGTAATCAATGCTTCATCGATTTATATAACACGAGGAAGGAAACCTCCTTTTTTTCCCTGTTTATCCATATTCAGTAGCGACTGCCTGTTAATTCTCGTCATTTCTTTGTAACCAACAACATGATTTTCTCTTAGTAAGGATTAGGGTCCGTTATTGTCGCCGTTTTCCCATTCGATTCCTTATTGAGAGATTTCACTGTTTAATCGATGTTCATGGAGTTATAATGTGAAACTATGGTAGACCTTTCACGTCCCATTTGTAATCAGTGCCGAGGTTTGCTGTAATAAACTAAAGTGGAAAATGTCTTCTTCTAATGGCATACAACAAGAAAGCCATAGATGATACGCATGAAATGGCTAATGAACTGAATTGGCCTCCATAAGGAGAAGAAAATAAGTTCAAAAATTAGCTTTTGGTTTTCGTACGGTCGCCGCGAATCTCGCGTTGTCACCATGCTACTGGTTTGCTAATTTAAATCTAGAGGTCAGACCGTTACGACCATGGCACTTATGAAAGACCAGTTGTATATCGTTCTTCTAGTAGGGAAAGCATAGTGCCTCATTGCTAGGGCGCCTGGGATGGCCGAGCGGCTGTAGTCGCTACAGCCTGGAACCGCGCGACCGCTACGGTCGCAGGTTCGAATCCTGCCTCGGGCATGGATGTGTGTGATGTCCTTAGGTTAGTTAGCTTGAAGTAGTTCTAAGTTCTAGGGGACTGATAACTTCAAAAGTTAAGTCCCATAGAGCTCAGAGCCATTTGAACCAAGCTCATTGCTAGACATGAAATAAAATTCCAATTGATGTGGTGAAAGAGAATGATTGCTTTTGGAGGGTTATGATTATGCATTTGTTCCTTGAGGTAATTATAAAGTCAGTCTTCCTTATCTCACCTCCTGAATATACACTCCTGGAAATGGAAAAAAGAACACATTGACACCGGTGTGTCAGACCCACCATACTTGCTCCGGACACTGCGAGAGGGCTGTACAAGCAATGATCACACGCACGGCACAGCGGACACACCAGGAACCGCGGTGTTGGCCGTCGAATGGCGCTAGCTGCGCAGCATTTGTACACCGCCGCCGTCAGTGTCAGCCAGTTTGCCGTGGCATACGGAGCTCCATCGCAGTCTTTAACACTGGTAGCATGCCGCGACAGCGTGGACGTGAACCGTATGTGCAGTTGACGGACTTTGAGCGAGGGCGTATAGTGGGCATGCGGGAGGCCGGGTGGACGTACCGCCGAATTGCTCAACACGTGGGGCGTGAGGTCTCCACAGTACATCGATGTTGTCGCCAGTGGTCGGCGGAAGGTGCACGTGCCCGTCGACCTGGGACCGGACCGCAGCGACGCACGGATGCACGCCAAGACCGTAGGATCCTACGCAGTGCCGTAGGGGACCGCACCGCCACTTCCCAGCAAATTAGGGACACTGTTGCTCCTGGGGTATTGGCGAGGACCATTCGCAACTGTCTCCATGAAGCTGGGCTACGGTCCCGCACACCGTTAGGCCGTCTTCCGCTCACGCCCCAACGTCGTGCAGCCCGCCTCCAGTGGTGTCGCGACAGGCGTGAATGGAGGGACGAATGGAGACGTGTCGTCTTCAGCGATGAGAGTCGCTTCTGCCTTGATGCCAATGATGGTCGTATGCGTGTTTGGCGCCGTGCAGGTGAGCGCCACAATCAGGACTGCATACGACCGAGGCACACAGGGCCAACACCCGGCATCATGGTGTGGGGAGCGATCTCCTACACTGGCCGTACACCACTGGTGATCGTCGAGGGGACACTGAATAGTGCACGGTACATCCAAACCGTCATCGAACCCATCGTTCTACCATTCCTTGACCGGCAAGGGAACCTGCTGTTCCAACAGGACAATGCACGTCCGCATGTATCCTGTGCCACCCAACGTGCTCTAGAAGGTGTAAGTCAACTACCCTGGCCAGCAAGATCTCCGGATCTGTCCCCCATTGAGCATGTTTGGGACTGGATGAAGCGTCGTCTCACGCGGTCTGCACGTCCAGCACGAACACTGGTCCAACTGAGGCGCCAGGTGGAAATGGCATGGCAAGCCGTTCCACAGGACTACATCCAGCATCTCTACGATCGTCTCCATGGGAGAATAGCAGCCTGCATTGCTGCGAAAGGTGGATATACACTGTACTAATGCCGACATTGTGCATGCTCTGTTGCCTGTGTCTATGTGCCTGTGGTTCTGTCAGTGTGATCATGTGATGTATCTGACCCCAGGAATGTGTCAAGTAAGTTTCCCCTTCCTGGGACAATGAATTCACGGTGTTCTTATTTCAATTTCCAGGAGTGTAGGTGGTTATGACGAAACGATATCATCAAGGAATCGTAACCTCCTTCTCTTGCCTTGTTGTATTACGAATCCTGTCAGAATCCCATTTGACACAACCAGGCACCGCTTTTATCTGGCGACGCTGTTATCAAAGATCTTATCATTAAAATTTCTCTGAACTCCTGCAGTTACGACATAGATCAAGTAGTACTTTTTTAATAATCTGGATTTTTTTCAACAGTCCTTTGCAGTTAATTTTTTGCACTCTTGAAATGAATCTGCGTTGGTATCACAGTGTTGTTTTTCTTTCTAATTATTTCTGTGGTGTTTGGGCGAAATTATTTAAATTAGTTTAATTAAACTAAGGGGGTAGATCATACTGAGATTCGTATGAGGGATGTTTACAGAATGCACGCAAGTTTAGTAATCCGTTTGTCTTTGCAGTAACTATGAGCTTTACGACACGTTTGGGTGCAAGAAAGACAGGAGATAGATGTGGAGGGGAGCCACGTGCTCACGCCAGGATCAGAAAAGTCATACTTACTTGACACCAGAGAGTCAGCGAAAGCCAGTACAGCAGAATGCACAAGGAGTGGCTGGCTCTCCCTTCGGTTGGAAGCGGACAAAGTCCCTCTCCAGCGGCAGGCCTTCAGCACACCCAAAGTGGAGGGTGGCTACCCCAGCACGACCGACGGGATGCAGAGTGCGGAGCAAACAACGACACCCACATTCGACCTTGCAGCTTTGCAACTACTTATAATGCGGTAAACTGAAGAAAAAAAAGGTCGCAAGTGAAGAACAAAGAGTCGCGGGAGACGATAAAAAGATTGCTCGTTCAAACCTAGAAAATAAATTAGAAGTGCAAGCTCAAAACTACAAATAAATCGACGACCAGAACACGAGGCTAGACGTGTTCACAGCCGAGTCCAAGGGCGTAGCGGAATAATTTAGAATGGAAATGAATGAAGTGAGAATGAGATTAGGACCAGGAGAGTCTTGGAGGGAATCTTGGGTCGTACTGATGGGAGAAGTAACAGATGGGCAAATGGAAGTTAATGAGCAGCTGATGAGCTGTATTACTGCTGTGGAAGGTGGTGCTGTTGGTGGTTTAGACATGGGCTTGGCAAATCCGGATGAATTCCACGAAGTTCTTGTGGAAGGTAATAAAGGCCACGTTGTGCTGGTATAAGAAGTCCGCTAGCAAGTTTAGCGACATCAAATAGACGTTAGCAAGGTTATAGAATTATCTGAAAGACCGACAGTTCAACATATGTCTGTAGAATTCAGTGAAAGTTCATACTGTACAAAAACAGTGAAAGTGGTAATGAGGAAGTACAGTCGTTGCAACGCTTCAAGAAGAACCAGACTAAAATTAACAAGAGAAATCAGTAGGTATTGCACGAAATGCATAAATTAATCATGTGTGAAGACGCGATTCCCGGTAGAATTTCGTCCGCCTATAGACAAGACGATTCATGAGAGAAGAAGCGGGTATGCAAAACAGATGAACGATTTTGAATAGAGGCCGCAGTACGTCAGAGGGAGTACGAGAAAACGAACCGATCAGCGAAGTAGGAGACGAGAATCTCAGGCACTTCCTCTGTGTACAAAAGTACAGCCTCTTTCCGTACACAGCAAATGGGACTCATCCACTAATGTGGACTGATCATTTCCAAGATGCTATCGCAGGATCACAGGTCTCTGCTCTTAAAATAAAGTCTGCTTGCAGGCATATCTGAAACGAAGCTGCGGCACACAATCGAGTCTCAGTGCGAGATTGTTGATCGCAGCGTGAACTCCGAGAAGCTTTCCTCTACGAATTCTGATCAAAAGGAACGCAGGATCGTATGAAGCGTAGCATTCGAATGAGGAAACCATTCGTGGAGACGAATCATCAAAATCCTGCTGCATACTTTAAGGAAATTGTTCGAAGGAATCGTTTCTTAGACGCTAATGATTCCTCTCAACTCATCCGTATCTGGATGACAAAACTCCCTCAACCTCTGCAATGAGATTCAGCCATTGCAGGGAAAGGCATGAGCGACATCAAATCATTCCAGCTGCTACTGCAGGAACTCGTTTACGAAAGAAATAGTTAATGGTGTGGAAATGCGAAAGCAGGTAGGAGCCAGCCGGTGTCCGCACGCCCGCTTGAACAACGCAGTCTGGCCAGGGCCAACCGGTCAAGTGCGGTATAGGGATTCGCAGAGAAGCAATAGGCCCCATGAACCATTGCAATGAACAGCGTGAGTACGCGCATGATGAACCAGCACGACATAATGTTCCTTCGGCGAGCATGATGAGATTCGAGGCCCCGAGCCTCGACATAATGCGGAACCTGCAAAAGGTGTCAACTGTGGTGTGACAAGAAGGTCCAGACCGTGTCGTTACATCATTTCCTACCGCTCTGTTGGCAGGTAAGTCAATAGTATACTGATAAGATGACCTATGTCAAGTAGCATTAGTGTTAAATACTCCGGATCTAACTAAAATGTCTGGATTATGTACTCACTAATCAGTTTGTACTGTTTCACGTAGACGAAAAGCGCCATCATCGACGCTGCCGCCTTTGACCGTTAGCTGGTCGCTATTGCTCTCCGCGCGAAGGCCGTCGGGCGAGAGAAGAACCTGTCGGCGCGTGTTACATCAAATTAATGAATGAAAATAATTGTTGAAATATTTTGTAATAATGGAGAACTATGCTGTAAACGGAAAAATGTCATGTTTAACATCAAATCTTGTTTAAACTCGATGCTAAGTACCTCTGTGTAAGTGTACGCTTCTGATGCGAAAATATACACCGATAACTTTGAAAGTTGACGTATTTCTCAATCAAGAATATTGATATTTGGGAATATGATAAACATCTCTATGAATTTTTGTAGTTTGTCGGCGTCATATGATGATTGATTTGAGGACCGAATTTTATTGACGAGTTTTGGATAGTCACTCAGTATATATGTGGAGCATCGATCGATATATTACGAGTTGTCAGCAGAGATATTACGAAACTGGTGCAATTCGGGAAATACCAAGGAGTTTTATGGATGTTTGATATGCACAAAACTGAATCTTCGTTTCTCAACTTCCGAACTTGCGAAAGCTAATCGAAACAACCCTTTGAGTTAATTCGATTTCCTTTATGTCGCTCCTCTGGAAAATTATTCTGTTAAGATCAAGATTTACGAAAGTGTTCATTATTATAGTACATACCGGTGTTTTATTTTTTCTGTTTATTTATTTACAACATGCTCCATTACAATACTTGTAGTACTACATACTTGTATTTTGTGTGTGTGTGTGGTGTGTGTGTGTGTGTGTGTGTGTGTGTGTGTGTGTGTGTAAAGTGTAGCGTAAAGTTTGTGTTGTATGATGATGAACATGAGAGAAGGGAGAGGGTCAATCCTAGTGCCGGCGCATAGCATATTCCTCGCCAATACCACCAAGGTAGCCAGCTTAATTTCCCCATCCGACGATTTTATATAGAGAGAAAACACATGTTACTCTTACACTTTCTTACATATGCAACGACAGATGTATGTGATTAAATATGCTCGTGATTCACTGCCCACTTCAGGCATGGCTAATCCATACATATTCCCACGTATCGATGCACAGTGTGCATTATATTGTCGAGCAATAAGGTTTTGCAATGGAGTAGGAGTTTGGCGCACCAACTCCATCATACTGGTCCACATTTTCTCTTAGAAGCTGTACATGTGTGGTTGTATACTTAACCACCTGTTCAGTGCTTACTGAATTGCATAACGGTCGTATACAGTACCAATAACGATGTTGTTGATGATAAAACATTTAACATTCCACATAACATTTTTAGACAGTATTTTTCCAAAGCAATCTAATGTATAATACTAACATCGTATTCTGTTTCTAAGCTCGACATCTTACTCGTTGTAGAGAGATGCTGACTCAGTTTTTCAGGCTAGGAAATGGGAATCTGCAGTGCACATAATGGTCCTGATAAGAGTTGATAGTGTGTGTAGCGGTATGAAACAATATTTGTCTAACATGCGTAGTGTGTCCAAGACTAGGAGTGATAAATAAATAACTAGTGTAGCATTCGCCTTTTATCATTATTGAGTAACACCATATGAGGTAGCACTGTTTTAAACTGAATGACCTTGCATGGGAGACTGCAGGCTCCAATCTTCATCCAGTCATCCTATTTGGGTTTACTGTGGTTTTCCTAGATTATTTCAGGCAAATGCCGGGATGGTTCCTGCAACACTCTCCAGTCACATTAATATGACCACCGGTCAAAGGCCTGAATAATATTCTTTTGCAGCGCAGATCGCTGTAAGACATGCAGGAACAACGTTAGTGGGGTTCTGGATGTTACCGATAGAGATATGGAGGCATGCTGACTCTGGTGGCATGGCCAGTTGCTCTAGGTTTCTCAGATGACGATCCACGGTGTTACAGCCCGATTGAGGAGGTCCCATACATTCTCTATAGGGTTTCAATCAAGGTTGCTTGGTGGTCAGAGGAATAAGGTAAACTCATTCAGATGCTCTTTGAACCAAGCACATACAGTGTGAGCTTTATGACATGTTGGCTTGTCTTGCTGATAGATGCCGTCATGGAGAGGAGAAACATACTGAATGTAGGGATAGACATGATCCACAAGGATGGACCCATACTTGTATTGATCCACTGTACCTTTCAGGACGAGATCACCCAGGGAATGCAACAAAAATAGTCCCAAGATCATAACACTCCTCCGCCGGCCTGGATCATTCTGACGATTGTTGCAGGATGTATTTTTCATAATTTCTTGCCGAACAAGCCAACAGTCATCTGTCTGAGGGAGCATTAAACGTTATTCACCTGGAAAGGTCACATGTCACCAACCAGTGCACGTGAAGCCGCGGTATTGGTGTGGAAATTCCAGCCTTCGTAAATGAGAAATGGCAGTCAGCATGGATGCAGAACCTTGTGCCTGCTCCAAACTCTGCTGATGGTTCGTTCAGGAGACATTGTCTGGTATCCCCTTGGTTTATCTGGGCATTCAGGTGCTCAAGAGTTGTACATCTACTCATCTGTACACATCTCCGTAGCTGCCATTCACCTCTGTCATCTATGGTCCGTGGTACACTACAGCTGCCTCAGCAATGACTCTGAGCACTATGGGACTTAACATCTATGGTCATCAGTCTCCTAGAACTTAGAACTACTTAAACCTCACTAACCTAAGGACATCACACAACACCCAGTCATCACGCCTCAGCAATGGTTTTGTACAGCGCAGTCATGGCATGCACTGCATACTTTAAAAACGGCGGCATGCAAACAGTTTATAAACTTAGCCATTCTGGAAATGTTTCCAGCCTTGGCCCAAAAGCCTATGATTGTGCCCTTTTCGATATGAGATGAATTGCGCTGTTGGCACATTACAACAATGACTGCATTATTTTCTGCGTACCCCGCAGTCGCCGGCCGGAGTGGCCGTGCGGTTCTAGGCGCTACAGTCTGGAACCGAGCGACCGCTACGGTCGCAGGTTCGAATCCTGCCTCGGGCATGGATGTATGTAATGTCCTTAGATTAGTTAGGTTTAATTAGTTCTAAGTTTTAGGCGACTGATGACCTCAGAAATTAAGTCGCATAGCGCTCAGAGGCATTTGAACCACTGGCAGTCTGGGAGAGTTTATTGCACTTTGACGTCTAACATACGCAGTGGTCATATTAAAAAGGCTGGCCTGTGTATAAGGCCGACTACCTTTGTCTTCCTACGCCTGTAAGTGCAAATGTCTGTATATGTGAATTATTTTATTTAGGTTGTTCTTGAAACATATTAGCAAGACATGTCCAGTACCCTTGTGCAAGTGCTCTATGGGTAGGTAATTGTACTGTTACTGCTACAGCTGCTAGCAGTATTATTATTACTACTACTACATTAAGTTTCCGGATCTCTGATTCTGTATACGAATGCATTACTTTGTGCTATAAATTTGAATCGTGCCTGGAAAGTCACCTGCTAAAGTTACACTAGAACTGACATGTGATTACCTTTTCACGCAGTTTGGCTGCATAGATCCTGAGAAACCAGTACCCAGAACAACCACCTCTGGCCGTAATAACGGCCTTGATACGCCTGGGCATTGAGTCAAACAGAGCTTGTATGGCGTGTACAGGTACAGGTGCCCATGCAGCTCTACGACGATACCACAGTTCAACAAGAGTAGTGACTGGCGTATTGTGACGTGCCAGTTGCCCGTCCACCATTGACCAGACATTTTCAATTGGTGAGAGATCAAGAGAATGTGCTGGCCAGGTCAGCAGTCGAACATTACCTGCATCCAGAAACACCCGTACAGAACATGCAACATGCGGTCGTGCATTATCCTGCTGAAATGTAGGGTTTCGCAGGGATCGAATGAAGGGTAGAGCCACGGGTCGTAACACATCTGAAAAGTAACGTCCACTGTTCAAAGCGCCGTCAATGCGAACATGAGGTGACCGAGACGCGTAACCAATGGCACCCCATACCATCACGCCAGTATGGGCGATGACGAATACACGCTTCCAATGTGCGTTCACCGCGATGTCATCCAACACGGATGCGACCATCATAATGCTGTTAACAGAACCTGGATTCATCCGAAAAAAATGACGTTTTGCCATTCGTGCATCCAGGTTCGCCGTTGAGTACACCATCGCATGCGCTCCGGTCTGTGATGTAGCGTCGTGGGTAACCGCAACCATGGTCTCCGAGCTGATAGTCCATTCTGCTGCAAACGTCGTCGACCTGTTCGTGCAGATGGTTGTTGTCTTGCATACGTCCCCATCTGTTGACCTAGGAATAGAGACGTGGCTGCACGATCCGTTACAGCCGTGCGGATAAGGTGCCTGTCATCTCGACTGCTATTGATACGAGGCCGTTGGGATCCAGCTCGCCGTTCCGTATTACCCTGCTGAACCCACAGATTCCATATTCTGCTATCAGTCATTGGATCTCGGCCCACGCGAGCAGCAATGTCGCGATACGATAAACCGCAATCGCGATAGGCTACAATCCGACCTTTTTCAAAGTCGGAAACGTGATGGTACGCATATCTCCTCCTTACACGAGGCATCACAACGACGTTTCACCAGGCAACGCCGGTCAACTGCTGTTTGTGTGTGAGAAATCGGTTGGAAATGTTCCCCATGTCAGCACGTTGTTCGTGTCGCCACCGACGCCAACCTTGTGTGGATGCTCTGAAAAGCTTATCATTTGCATATCACAGCATCTTCTTCCTGTCGGTTAAATTTCGCGTCTGTAGCACGCCATCTTCGTGGTGTAGCAATATTAATGGCCAGTAGTTTATATCACTGAAGGAGGATGACCAATCCATTGAGTAAGGCAGTAATCAGCATCAAAGTTTCGCAGAGGCGAATCCACTCATTTAGGAATGTTATGACATTGGTACCACTGTCCTGAAGATTTTCGAAATCGCCCACAGGACAGAACTCACTAGCCAAGATCATACCCATTGAAACAAGTTTAAGTTGTAGGTGGTGTTAATTGTATATAACATAATTCTGACATCCGATGGCTGTTGCAACAGCTTCACCTCACATGCGAGAAGAAGGAGGAATGCGCAAGACATACATGTAGAGCTCGGTTCCAGACTGTAGCGCCTAGAACCGCACGGCCACTCCGGTCGGCGACTGCAAATGGCTGTATTAGCGGTATGTAAAATGTTTTGCGGGGTACATCTCCTATTTCTGCTAAAACCACCACTAATAGCTGTGGTTCATATGTCGGCTAATAGCTGTGGGGCATTGCACGACATCCTCACCCTTCAAGATTTCTTACTCGATTGATACAGCTGTATTTTAAACAAAAAAATAAATGATTTTTAAATGAGTTTCCTTTTTTCATGTAAAATATGTGACTGACTTACCTCAACCAGTTGGTAATCAGGGCTGCTCTCTTCCTCTAATAAAAGTACCATATAGATTGTGCTAAAGTGGGAGCATATCTTGAATTACTGTGAATTATATTTACATCTTAGCGAGAGAAAGAGATCTGGCCAGCCAGTACGAGATAGTGACCCACTGTGTTGGCGTGTTTACTTAGGCAGTGAAGAGAAGGAGTGGAGTGCGCAGGACGACTGCCTGCAGCCAATAGTCCTGCCTGCATCGGGCTCACTCCCGCAGCTGCCGGCGATGCAGAGTGGAGTCGCCCCTCTGACTGAGCGCAGTGCCTCTGTGAAGATATAAACTGATGGTAAAATAAAAATCAGAACACCAAAAAGGTTAATACAGAGTAATGAAATTTCGCGAATACATTAGGTAACATTGAAACCTGGTAATTAAGGAAGGCAGGATTGGGTTACGATTGTGGGTGGGACCCGAATCAATTACTATTGGTTTGCTTTACAATTTCACTCATTTATGTTAATAAACAACTTTTGAAAACATGTCAGTGAGGTCGCAATCAGAATTTTAAGGGAAGTAACCACAATCACGGCTGGCCGGCCGGTGTGGCCGAGCGGTTCTAGGCACTTCAGTCTGGAACCGCTCGACCGCTACGGTTGCAGGTGCGAATCCTGCCTCAGACATGGATATGTGTGATGTCCTTAGGTTAGTTAGTTTAAGTAGTTCTAAGTTCTAGGGGACTGATGACCTCAGATGTTAAGTCCCATAGTGTTCAGAGCCATTTGAACCATTTGAACAATCACGGCTGAAGGCCTTTAAAGCCAAATTGGCAAATATAAAAGAATTTAACAAACATACTGTCAAACGGCGAATGGCATAGCAAAGGTTAATTAAAAAAAACAACAGATCACCAAACAGGTGAGACAAATAATGGTAACTAAATAATACAATAATTAAATAAAACACAAGAGCCAGTGACAGATGGTGCTCCCTGAATCGACCTCCGAGTAGGTCACACCAAAAACACTTTTCGCGAGCGAAGACAAAGGCAGCCAAGAGTTAATTCAGATCACAAGATGGTAACTCGGACTAGCGGCAGTCTAACGAGCAACTAATGATAATATTGGTGATGCTACCTTAGATCCAACAAACCAATACAAAGATGTAAAATTACGCCAAAGCCGGACCGGCAGTCTGGACTCCGCCCGCAGAATATTGTGCTTAGAGCGCCCGGAACAAGAAGGAATGACGACCATCAAGGTAGTAGAATCGCCAACAAACACAACTGTCGGCTCACCCAAAGAGTACGTCGAGTAAAACCTGTGGCCCAAACCACAGTACAATAAAACAAAGTCACAGGAGAACCGCGAGATTTCATAATGGTGAAGGTTTGTCGACGAGAATAGAAGACGCACTCAACTTAAACTTGCAGTATCCGGTTCCGACGAGGTCGTGCACCCTCGTAACCACGGTCCTTCGATGCGGCAGTGCATACACGCCCCCAGCGGTCTCGGCGTGTTGCCGCTCTGGCGGATCTAGCTGCTCCTGCGTCCCGAACCGAACTCCCATTCGTACCACACTGAAGAAGCACGACGCAGCCCGGAAGATAGGGCAGCAGAGCTACATATCGGTAAGCGCCGCTGCTACCACTAGCAGACAGGCTACGCTTACGAAATCGAGTGGCGCCAGAGAACACGAGAAGACAAACAACGCAACCATGCCAACTAAACGATACGGTCTGGCAGAAACCCAAACACGGCACCAACGCGAGCCGCAGAACGGCTCAGACCTATTTAAGTGATAAACATTTCAAGATCACAGGTTAATGTTGTCGCGAGATACGCCATTGCAAAAGTGAAATGTCCAGACACTCTGCGACCAAAATGGTACTGAAACAGAGGATGACAGACAAAAGGCCGAAATTCTAAATGTGTTTTTCCAAGACTGTTCTACAGAGGAAGACTGCACTGTAGTTCCTTCTCTAGATTGTCGCACAGGTGACAAATTGGTAGATATCGGTATAGATGACAGAGGGATAGAAAAACAACTAAAATCTCTCGAAGAGGGAAGGCAGCTGGACCTCATGGGATACCAGTTCGATTTTACACAGACTACGCGAAGGAACTTGCCCCCGTTCTTGCAGCGGTGTACCGCTCTAGAAGAGCGTAGCGTTCCAAAAGATTGGTAAAGGGAACAGGTCATCCCCGTTTTCAAGAAGGGACATAGAACAGATGTGCAGAACTACAGACGTATATCTCTACCGTCGATCAGTTGTAAAATTTTGGAACAAGTATTCTGTTCGAGTATAATGACTTTTCTGGAGACTAGAAATCTACTCTTTAGGAATCAGCATGGGTTTCGAAAAAGTTGATTGTGTGAAACCCACCTTGCGCTATTCGTCCACGAGGCTCAGAGGGCCATAGACACGGGCTCACAGGTAGATGCCGTGTTTCATGACTTCCGCAAGGCGTTTGATACAGTTCTTCACAGTCGTTTAATGAACAAAGTAAGAGCATATGGACTATCAGACCAATTGTGTGATTGGATTGAAGAGTTCCCAGATAACAGAACGCAGCATGTCATTCTCAATGGAGAGAAGTCTTCCGAAGTAAGAGTGATCTCAGATGTGCCGCAGCGGAGCGTTATAGGGCCGTTGCTATTCACTATATAAATGACCTTGTGGATGACATGGGAAATTCACTGAGGCTCTTTGCAAATAACGCTGTAGTATATAGAGAGGTTGTAACAATGGAAAACTGTACCGATATGCAGGAGGATCTGCAACGAATTAACGCATTGTGCAGGGAATGGCAGTTGAATATCAATGCAGACAAGTGTAATGTGCTGCGAATACATAGAAATAGAGAGCCTTTACCATTTAGCTATAATACAGCAGGTCAGAAACTGCAAGCAGTTAATTCCATAAATTATCTGGGAGTAGGCATTAGGAGTGATCTAAAATGGAATGACCATATAAAATTAATCGTCAGTAAAGCAGATGCCAGACTGAGATTCATTGGAAGTATCCTAAGGAAATGCAGTCCGAAAACAAAGGAATTAGGTTGCAGTACACTTTTTCGCCCACTGCTTGAATACTGCTCAGCAGTGTGGGATCCGTACCAGATAGGGTTATTAGAAGAGATAGAGAAGATCCAACGGAAGGCAGCGCGCTTCGTTACAGGATCATTTAGTAATCGCGAAAGCGTCACGGAGATGATAGATAGACTTCAGTGGAAAACTCGGCAAGAGAGACGCTCATTAGCTCGGTATGGGCTTTTGTTGAAGTTTCGAGAACGTACCTTCACCGAGGAGTCAAGCAGTATATTGCTCCCTTCTACGTATATCTCGTGAAGAGACACTGAGTATAAAATAAGAGAGATTAGAGTTCACACAGAGGCATACCGACAATCCTTCTTTCCTCGAGCAATACTAGACTGGAATATAAGGGAGAACCGATGGAGCTACTGAAGGTACCCTCCGCCACACACCGTCAGGTGGCTTGCGGAGTATAGATGTAGATGTAGATGTAGAAAATGGCTCTGAGCACTATGAGACTTAACAACTGAGGTCATCAGTCCCCTAGAACTTAAAACTACTTAAAGCTAACTAACCTAAGGACATCACACACATCCATGTCGAAGGTAGGATTGGAACCTGCGACCGTAGCGGTGCTCCGTTCCAGACTGAAGCGCCTAAAACCACTCGGCCTGTAAATGTGAAGTAATGGTATATAAATAATGGTATATTAATAATGGTATATTAATAACCGATGTAACCACCAAAACGTTGAATGCAAGCATGAAAATGTGCATGCACGTGTTGGCTATGATGATCGAAGGGATCGCAGTGTTGAGAAGAAATCTACGGGTACCAGTCACTGATTGCTGGCTCCTGTTTTGATTGGACCAGAGGTAGGATTCTTCCCACACATCAAGAGGCCGGAAGATCGTAATGTAGCGCTGAAAATGCTTGTTCAAACTAAAATAACAACTGGAAATTTAGACAGCTGAAGGTGTTTTGACTCAACTTTTTATTTTAAACAGTTGAAGTCCCGCAACCATCTGTATAAAGTTGGACTTACAGAGGCCTCAACTCATCATGTCCAATTTCAAAAGATAAGTAACACTCGAGATCATTACAGCGTGTATTTAAAGCAAAGCTGACTGCAGCTGGAGCTGAATGTTAATCACCTTTCTCCTATATGAGAATAAGCCTGATAATACTGTTCTCAATTAAAAGAGCGGTTTTACGCGGAAGCATTATGCTGTCGCGAGATAGGTAACAGATGAAGACTCAAATTCTCCATGACGCAGCGGTGTGTCATCAATGTTCCCTCCGGCCCTATCATTCGTGCCCTGATGTATTACGTAATGGTTACCCAGACCATTAACATTGCCATGCCTCTTCAAAACGTTGGAAGAACGAGACCTTTCCGCAGGTCGCCGCCGACGATGGTTCTTCATAGTGCTCAACACGTTACGTTGTTGATGTTGCTTATTTACCCCACTACTCCTGGTAACAACACTAAACACGAGCAACACTAATGCACTCTTGTAGCTGTTCTGCCTGCCATAGGGAATTACAACTCTCATCATTTACGTACTCAATGATGTTGTGTGCGGGTACGAAGTAACACTGACATCCGACAGTTTTGTCTGGGTGCTTCACCTTTCTTGTAAGGCAGTGTATATGGTGTCACTAGTTGTTTATGTATAGAGTATAAAACTAAATTTTAAATAGAAGATATATACACAATAGTGAATACTTTTTGTGGTTACTTTAAAGCTAACAGAATACTATATAGTATATAATTAAATCTTCATTTGCCCTTGTCATCCTCCAAGAGTTTTTTCACTTCAGATTCTTCGTCCCGACAGGCATTTTCATCGTTTAGAAGACTTCTCCCCCTTTATCAGCAGTAAATCATATGGCTACCCAGTACGATTTGTAAATTAAGATTGACTCCTCTCGGCTTTTGATATGAATGTTGGACTTACAGATATGTAGGAGACAATGTCTACTGCAACTTTCTGCCACAACTTATTTGATGTCAGTGCTTCAATGCGACGGTTATTCGTTAGAGCTTTAGGTAGTGAACAGACAGTTAAACATGCGATTTACCTACAATTACCTACAATTCATTATCAGTAATCTAAGGATAAAGTTTGGTGCTTCGCTGAGGTGAAGTGAGCCGGCCGAGCGGTTCTGGGAGCTACAGTCTGGAACCGCGCGACCGCTACGGTCGCAGGTTCGAATCCTGCCTCGGGCATGGATGTGTGTGATGTCCTTAGGTTAGGTAGGTTTAATTAGTTCTAAGTTCTAGGCGACTGATGACCTCAGAAGTTAAGTCGCATAGTGCTCAAAGCCATTTTTTTGAGGTGAAGTGAATGATCGAAACATTTATTTCTTGTTTTCTGTACAACATGCCACAAGTGAACAACGAGAATCATGTTTTTAGTGAGAATAATGGTTCATTTTGTTACACCAAGGCGTATATATGTTGTGCACCAGCACTGTTTCAGTGTATTTGTACACAAAGGTACGTACGTATGTATCAAGACACTGGGCTCTTTGATACGCGTTGTTAGTGAGTAGCGAATTGTAGATAGCTAAACAGAATATTTTCTACGATAGTATGGGAGCGACCATATTGTGTGACTGGACGATTTTCCTTCTTAATTAATACATAGAATTATCGATTTTTTTTTTTTAGTCCTGTTCGGCATGCTCATTTCCAGCATCATAGTGCAGCACTTCATATACCCATCTGTTAATTGCACGCGACATATTTTTTGAAACCCGTAACTTACGTTGACGTGCTGTTAACGTGTTTACACTGCTTGGTGGGCCATTTGCGGTAATAACTCAGACAGCTAGAATGTACAGTGTTTGAAAACGTTGTCCACAAATTATGCGGCTCGCTTTCAGACTTCGCACATGACGGTCGTAAGCAGTATAATTTCACAAGTGCACTGCAAAGATCTTAGATGGGCTTCAATAATTCATTGTCGCTACAAGAATGAAGCTTATTACCCAATAGGAGTTAGAACTTCTCAATTTCGATTACTAGCTGTGGCCGAATGTGAACAAAAACTGCCAGCAGTTAATGAGTTTCAAATAATTCGAGCACTGATGCTGTATACGAAGCAAAAGCCATATTGTCATCCATTCTTCTCCTTCTCCACGTGATGAGAGTGTTTGTTCTTTCGTGTTTTCTATTCATTAATATACCATTCCAGTAAAAAACTTATAATCGCCACCTTGTCAGTTTGATGGTGGGATAGGAACAAAGGGATAAATCTCAGAACTATATATGTGAGTAGTAGGATATTGTTTTGAGGAAGTGAACGATACTGGCCGCGCGGGATTAGCCGAGCGGTCTCAGGCGCTGCAGTCATAGACTGTGCGGCTGGTCCCGGCGGAGGTTCGAGTCCTCCCTCGGGCATGGGTGTGTGTGTTTGTTCTTAGACTAATTTAGGTTAAGTAGTGTGTAAGATTAGGGACTGATGACCTTAGCAGTAAAGTCCCATAAGATTTCACACACATTTGAACATTTTGAACGATACTGTAATTTCGGAATATGTCAGTTATTATAAGACATCACGAAAGTGTTTCATATTATTGAATGATATATTAAACTCGAACAAACACATTTCTTTCTTGCCGCTGCTGCCCCCCCCCCCCCCTCCCGCCGTCGGACGTTCGAGTCCTCCCTTCATAGCGTAAGTCAGTTTAAGGTAGATTAAGTAGTGAGTAAGCTTTGGGACCAATGACCTCAGCTCAGTAGTCTCGTCCCTTAAGACCTTAGCACAAATTTCCAAAATTTCTTTCTTAACCACTGTTCGCCTCATTTCTGTTTTCTCACAGTGGCTCCCGACTTATCACTTGTAACAGCGTGCAGTATATACCTTCACAATTGTACAGTGTTTTAAAAAAGATATAGCATGTTTTCAGGTGGTAGTATGGACCAAAACAAGGAAAGAAGTCCTGTAAACATGGGCTCTAAAATGCACACTTAAACAGCTATGAGCACTTGCTAATCTCCGCTACTGTGCAACTTATCTCTTCTACTGCAAGCTCTTTGCTACTAAACGCGATATGTAATATAAAGTATCTGACAGATAAATAAGACAAAAAATTCGGAGAAACCAGTCCCGTCAAAGTGTGTGTGAAACCTTATGGGACTTAACTGCTAAGGTCATCAGTCCCTAAGCTTACACACTACTTAACCTAAATTATCCTAAGGAGAAACACACACACCCATGCCCGAGGGAGGACTCGAATCTCCGCCGTGACCAACCGCACAGTCCATGACTGTAGCGCCTTAGAGTCCCGCAAAGAATTTTCTATTTATTCTCGGTGATCTGCATAGGGCATCGACATAAATCGCAACGGTAACATCAGACGGAAACGACTGGGGCGGAAAAGTATGTACAGTCAATATTTCTACGTTCCATTCGTAAACAGCGCTGAAAGAAACTTGGCTGTGTGCTAGTTATAAACTGTACTCTCCGCCACTGACGGAACAGAGATTGATTTCAGCAGGTAAGTAAATGCCATACACGGAGAACGGTGCGTCACGTCAGCAGAATATCTTCGCTCTCGCATATAAATGTCTCGGCGGAAATTATCGAATTCTTTGACTGAGAGTCGTGAAAATGTTACGAGGAGCTAAATTAATGGGAGTTTACAGTCGTCACCGCAGGCGGTGCGACGTGACTTTCGCGTCAATTGCCGTCGTAAAGTCGGGCGTGCCAGATGACTGGCCATCAAACCGTCCGCTGCTTGCTTCGTTTGGGGCCGCCGCCGGCCACCGGGTGCCACAGAGCATGAAGTCACGGCATACAGCGGCAGTCCTATCGAAGAGCACCTGCTACCAACGTAAAACTGGCAGAGTAATGTTCTGTATCAATATTCGAGATATCCACGTTTCTTAACAAAGGTCGAGAGAGCTAGAACCAAAATTAGAAAGCCAGAACCTAAATTAGAAAACCAGCATCTTCTAACTTATCTTGTCCTGTCGTCCCGAGTTCCGTGTAACATCAGACTGTTAATTTTTTGGTTGGGTATGTCTATCTGCAATTGAATAAACCTAATTTTATACCATACGTTCTTCACCTTTAGTTTTTGAAGGCATCAACATCGAACTGAAATGGGTGAGTCAGGAGTAAAGTTACAAGTTTTAAGAAACGATAGTATTAGCGATTCCGCCAAAACATTCAGATGAACTTATGCACTTTTCTTAATCGTATCTGACACACAGCTGTTTGAAGATCACGGGCGTCCGTCGCATATTCTTCTTCACCAGCAGTCACATGCGAGTACAAACAAAGCGACATTACGTTACGTAGTGTTGTCTCCACTGACCATTTTAATGCGCACTTCACTTGTGCATGATGAGGCGACGATGGGGCGACAAGTCCTGTAACTGTACGCGTTGTCTACCTCACGCCTCAGTATTACAAGTATTGCGCCAGTGAACTGTAGTGTTGTCACCTGTATACTTAAATCAGTGCTGGTCAATGGAGCAAAAATGCCAGAGACCATCACACATGCAAAGTATGGCGGCATGATCACTTTCTACGGGTTTTGTAATGGGAATTCCAGAGCCGCTGTTCGTGAATACGTACGACGATTTCCTAATAGCAGAGTTCCGGATAGCAATTTAACCAGGTGTTTGAATGATCGCATGAGCGTGGTACAGTTCCCAGCAGACGTGTTATATCTGAACATTACGGCCAACAGCATCTTAGTGATGCTGAGAACATTCTTGAAATGTTAGAACGCAGCCCATCTTCCAGATTGCTGCACAGCATGGTATTCCACAAACAATCGCGATACGCATAGTACACGACCAGTGTCAGCATACTTATCATGGCAAGAGCGTGTAGCATCTCCATGTAGGAGATGATGCCAAACAGAAGGAATTCTTTGAATGGTCATTGCCAATCAGCGTTGTATTCTGTTCACTGATTTGTCAATATTTACCCGCAACGGCATCAACATTCGTCAGTCTCATGTGTGGGCAGATGAAAATGTACACGCCTCTGTGGAAACAAATTTTCAACGACGTTTCTCAGTGAATGCGTAGGGTGGTATCATTGGTGACCAACTAATCTGTTCAGTTGTCTAAGAACAACAGTCTTAATGGAGTACGGTACTCCGATTTCCTTCAAAATGAGTTAACAGAATATGTGGATGGTATTCCTTTGGCAACACGACGCCGTATGTTCTTTCAGCACGACCAATCTCCTGCACATTCTGTACAGCAGGTGTGATAGTACCTCACTTAATCGTATCCTAGGCAATGGATCGGCCGCCGTAGAGTCGTTTCTTGGACACTGAGGTGAAGACACCTTCCTCCATTAGGATACTGTTTCTAAGGTTTGTTTAAGAGCGAAGTCTACAAGCGCAGAGAAGACACGAAGGAGAAACCTGTGGCCCGTATTTTACATTCCACTGCTCAAGTAAATGATCGTACGAATGGGCTCGGATCAACAACACAACAGCTGTCTACATGGACCGCATAATGCAGTGCACTTGACGATACACTTTTTGAACATCTTTTGTGAGAAAATGTACACAGTTAATGAAATTATCAGATCACAACGTTTTATTTACCATCACCTGCATTTATTGTCAGTGTTGGCGGTAATTCTTCCGAGTCTGCTCTGTATTGTGTTGTTGGTTCTGTATGCTATGCTAAGTCCTTGTTTCTTTAGTATATTACCCACCTTGTGTGTGACTTTGTTGTTGTAAGTCATTATGTGCCATTTGTTGCTTGCTGTCTGCTGATTTTGCTAAGGTATGACGGAGGTAGTGGTTGAATGCTTCGCGCATAGCTCTTTTTACAGCAGCACGAATCTCTACTAACTTTTGCCGGTCCTCATTCTCCCGGTCTTTCTTGTACCACGACTGCTAGTGCCTTTGCTTCCTGAGCATTCTCTGAATTGCGCTGTTAAACCACGGTGGGCTCAAATGGCTCTGAGCACTATGGGACTTAACATCTACGGTCATCAGTCCCCTAGAACTTAGAACTACTTAAACCTAACTAACCTAAGGACAGCACACAACACCCAGCCATCACGAGGCAGAGAAAATCCCTGACCCCGCCGGGAATCGAACCCGGGAACCCGGGCGTGGGAAGCGAGAACGCTACCGCACGACCACGAGATGCGGGCAAACCACGGTGGGTCTTTTCCGACCGTTCGGCATATACTTTTCCAATGCGTGATTTACAATGTATTTAAAATTTCCCCATAATTCTTCCACGTCCATCATACCGAAAGTAAATGAAGTCGATTCATTTACTAAGTGGGATGCTAACAACTGCTTATATGCTCTTTCTAGTAAGAATACTCTCCTAGACTTCTTGACCGACTTTTTAACTTTCGTAACCATAGTCATAATAACAACATCATGATCACTAGTCCCTGTCTCAGCACTGACACCGTCGATGAGGTCTGGTCTGTTCGTGGCTACCAGATCTAAAATATTTCCATTACGCGTTGGCTGTCGATTTGGCAGCTCAAGACAGTTTTCGGATAATGTGTTCAAAAGTAATTCACACGACGGCTTGTCTGTACCACCTGTAATGAACCCATAGACATCCCAGTCTGTACTAGGTAGGTTGAAGTCGCCTCCGACTAATATAGCATGATCCGGGTACTTCTGCGATACAGAATGTAGACTCCCTTTGAATGATTCTAGAGCTGTCACGGTGGGACCTGGTGGCCGGTATTAACACCCCAATGTACCTCTTATTTTCATTGCATATTTCTACGAACTGTTATTCGCAGATATTTCTTTCAGTTGACTGACATACGTATCCTGATCATAGGTTACTAAGTTTTGTGAATTGTACGATTTTATAGATCTGTACACACAAAGCAAGTTTTCACTCGCTGCTACAATTAAATCTTACCGAAATCAGAATGTACAATGATGTGACATAAGTCATAGATAGCTACAATGAAGCACCAAAGAAACTGGTATAGGCACGTGTATTCAAACACAGAGATATGTAAACAGGCAGAATACGGCGCTGCGGTCGGCAACACCTACATAAGATAAGCGTCTGGCGCGGTTCTTAGTTTGGTTACTGCTGCTACAATGCCATGTTATCAAGGCGTAAGTGAGTTTGAAGGTGGTGTTACAGTTAGCGCATGAGCAATGGGACACAACATCACCGAGGTGGAGAAGAAGTGGAGATTTTTCCATACGACCATTTCACGAGAGTACCGTGAATATCAGGAACATGGTAACAAATCAAATCTCCGTCATCCCTGCGGCCGGAAAAAGATCCTGCAAGAACGGAATCAACGACTACTATAGAGAATCGTTCAATATGACAGAAGTGCAACTCTTCTGCAAATTGCTGCAGATTTCAGTTCTTGGTCATCACCAAGCGTCAGCGTGCGAACCATTCAACGAAACATCGGCTTTCGGAGCCGAGGGCTCAATCGTGTACCCTTGATGACTGCACGACTCAAGCCTTTATGCCTTGCCTCGGCTCATCAGCACCGACATTGGACTTTTGATGACTGGAAACATGCTCCCTGGTCAGATGAGTCTCGTTTCAATTTATATCGAGCGGATGGACGTGTACGGGTATGGAGCCAACCTCATGACTCTATGGACCCAGCATGTCAGCAGAGGGCTGTTCAGGCTTATGGAGGTTCTGTAACGGTGTGGGGCGTGTGCAATTGGATGCGACTCTGCAGGAGACACATACGTAAGCATCCTGTGCGATTACCTGCGTCCATTCATTTCCGTTGTGCACTTCGTCAGACTTGGGCAATTCCTGCAGGACAATGCGATACCCCACACGTCCAGTACTGCTATAGAGTAGCTCCAGGATCACTCTTCTGTGTTTAAACACTTCGTCTGGCCACCAAACTTACCTGACGTGAACGTTGTTGATCATATCTGGAATGCCATGGAACGTGCTGTTCAGAAGAGTTGTCCAACCCCTCGTACTCAAACGCGTTTATGGACGCCCTGTAGGTGTCATGTGTCAGTTCCTTCCAGAACTACTTCAGACATTAGTCGAGTCCATTACACATCGTGTTGCAGCACTCCTATGTGCTCATGGGGGCCCTACACGACATTAGGCAGCTGTGACAGTTTCTTTGGCTCTTAAAAGTACAGGGTGATCAAAAAATGAGTATAAATTTGAAAACTGAATAAATCACGGAATAATGTAGATAGATAGGTACAAATTGACATACATGCTTGGACTGACATAGGGTTTTATTAGAACCAAAAAAAATACAAAAGTTCAAAAAATGTCCGACAGATGGCACTTCACCTGATCAGAATAGCAATAAGTAGCATAACAAAGTAAGACAAAGCAAAGATGATGTTCTTTACAGGAAATGCTCAATATGTCCACCATCATTCCTCATTCCATCATTCCTGTAGTCGAGGAGTCGAGGTATAATGTTGTGAACAGCACTGTAAAGCATGTCCGGAGTTACGGTGAAACATTGGCGTCGGATGTTGTTTATCAGCATCCCTAGAGATGTCGGTCGATCACGATACACTTGCGACTTCAGGTAACCTCAAAGCCAATAATCGCACGGACTGCGGTCTGGGGACCTGGGGGGCCAAGCATGACAAAAGTGGCGGCTGAGCACAAGATCACTAAAAAAAAGAAACATGGTTCAAATGGCTCTGAGCACTATGGGACTTAACATCTGTGGTCATCAGTCCCCTAGAACTTAGAACTACTTAAACCTAACTAACCTACGGACTACACACACATCCTTGCCCGAGGCAAGATTCGAACCTGTGACGGCAGCGGTCGCGCGGTTCCAGACTGTAGCGCCTGGAACCGCTCGGCCACTCCGACCGGCCACACGATCATCACCAAACTACGCGCCCAAGAGATCTTTCACGCGTCTAGCAATATGGGGTGGTTATAATAAAACCCCATGTCATTCCAAGCATGTTTGTCAATTTTTACCTCTCTATCTACATTATTCCGTGGTTTATTAAGTTTTCAAATTTATACTTACTTTTTGAGCACCCGGTATATGCACATTGTAAGACGTGTATATTTCTATTGTCTATTGTCAAAACACAATTTATGAAAGATGTTTATATTCTATTAGTAGAATTAAGTAGGAATAATTAATATTTGTCATGTTGGAAATAATTGTGGTAGCAGGGAATGTCTGCACCAAAGTATTGCTGGCAAGAGAGACCGCAAATTGATATAATTTTAAAAAGGGCGGGAGAGACCGCGTATGGATACATTTTAAGAAAAGAGCGGGAAAGACCGCGCATTGATACATTTTGTAATGATATCAGGGATTGTCAGCACCAGAAAGCGTTGTTGGCAGGAGAGACCGCACTTTAGTGTTCGTAGGAAGTCAGTAGTAAGTAGAGATGGGCAAACTGAAACACGTAACTGTTTCGAAACAAATGAAACAGTACAATGTAATGTTTCGATACGCTGTTTCGAAACAGTGAAACAGTTTGTGTTTTGTAATCTAATAAACCTAGACATTTTATCATCTTGAATGTCTACTGTATAGGTATGTCCATATAAACACAAATGAGGTGCGAGAGCGCTAATCATATCGCAGAAAGTATGAAACTATCACTTAGGCGTCTTGGCAGTTTCGTATTTCATGCAGCAAATGCGCTGCTTTCGTGTCGTGTGACTTTCATACTTTTCAGTTGGCTGAGGACAGCCATAGCTGAAGACAGAAGAACCACCACGAACGGAACTGGAGGTGGGAGCGAACTGCAGAAACAACGGATATGGTACTGGGATTCCCACATTCCCCTAGTATGGGAATGTACCCGTCCTGCTAATTCCCATGCACACAAAGGGAATCATTGTGGATAATAGGCACAGTGACTATAGACTCACAAATAATGCCAAATAATTCGAATAAATAACAAAATATAACAGAAAAATTTTTGTCTTTCAAGGTGTTTCGAACCGTAACTATAAATTCACCATGCTTCCCAGCCCTGCCCGTTCACCATTACACTATCAGTGATATGTCAAACAGATTGCTTGCAATTATACCTACATTAAATTTATGTATATGTATAATAACTGTCACTCTACGCCTTTTTTTTATTCAAAATGTTCTAGGCTTACTTGCGTTTCTTAATATGATTACTGTACTTGAACAGAGAAACGTATGTTATAAAAAAAGTAATTTAACTGAATGATTTTCACATATTTATTATTTTGAATGTGAATAGTATGCGTTGTTTTATTGTTTGGTTAATGTTTATAAAGCAAATGTTACGCCATTTCGGAATAGGACAGTCATCTAGAAACGAAGCTTTATTTTCGGATATCTTAAGCTTCATGCTATTGCTTGTCAAAACGATTTCGACATTCTTGAAAGTGTTTCACGAAGTGGTATGTTGTGTTTCAGTACCTGTGCCGAGCCCGAATCTCGTCCGACACAGAGCGGAATGAAACATCACTGTTTCGATACAATCAGTCCGTTCCAAGCACAGGTCGACTGAAACAGCTTTATTTTGAAACAACGATACAGTTTCTGTGTCTGGCTCGAGATCGAATCTGGTCCGGATATCCGAGACAAGGGCGGAATGAAACACCACTGTTTCGAAACAGTGAACCACAGCCGTTCCGAAACACTGAAACAGTTCCACGTATCGATACACTGTATCGAAACATAGAAACAGTGGCCAAGTCTAGTAGTAAGCGAGATGTGAAGCGAGTCGGTAGCGGGTCTGATGCGGGGGGTTGAGAGGAGTGGTGTGCCTGCCAGCCACCAGCTATGATTTACAAGAGATTATAAACGGATGTACAGAGACATCAATTAACTATTATCATAAGAGGAACTAATATTATTGAATTATTTTCTTTGAGAAACTCAGGACTACTGAAGGTATGTTTGCGCAATGCTAGTTGTAAGATTATTGTAAAAAGTAAGTCCCATTTGAGCGTTTGTAAAATCATTTCATTACCAACAGTAAATATTTTAAGCGTTTTCAGAATGTAATTAATTTTTGCCAGCCATGTTGCATTACTGATTATAATCCATCCCAAAAACCATCAAAGTGAAACTTTGCAAAAATTTTATTGTTGTCAAGAAAAAGTGTAACTATGAATTACGTACCTTCAGTCAAATTAATTAAAGAATAACGTCAGCTTTGCTATTAAAGAATAACGTCAGCTTTGGTAATAAATACAGCCTCTTATTATGACAGCCCACCAGCACTTAATAGAGTATAGTAAACCAGAGTAAGTATATTCATGTCGCAGTTCGATGTAACAGTCAGATGGCGACCAAGTAACAGTAAAAATGGTAAGGAACAGTTTTGGGTTATTGGAAATAACGACTGACGGCCACGACGACGACACATTCTATGTTTCGTCGAAATAATCAGAAAATCACTTTTAATAAGCAGCAATTAAATTTGTATGCGAAGATTGAGAAAGAGAATAAATTTCAAATGGAAGACTTCATTTGTTATTATTAAGCAAAAGATAGAAATCCTAAGGAAATATTTCATAGATTATTGTAGAAGGGAAGGTTGCGTAAAAAAAAGAGATATAGAGGAGACGGGAAGGTTTCAACATATGCAGACGGTGATAGCATTGCGTACACAAGGAATAAAAGGGCAGTGCTTTTGATGAGCTACCATTTGTACTCAGGTGTTTCGTGTGAAATGGTCTCCGATGTGATTATGTCCGCACGACAGGAATTAACTAACGTTGAACGCGGAGTGGTAGTTGGAGCTGGGCGCATGGGACATTCCATTTCAGAAATCGTTAGGGAATCCAGTATTCCGACATGTATAGTATCTAGAATGTATCGGGGATACCAAATCTCAGGCATTACCTCTCACCTAGGACAACGCAATGGCCGACGGCCTTCATTTAACGACCAGAGAGCAGCGACATTTGCGTTGTCATTGCTAACAAACAAGCAACGCTGCGTGAAATAACCGTAAAAATCAGTGTCGGACGTACGACGAAGCCGGCTGGTGTGACCGAGTGGTTCTAGGCGCTTCAGTCTAGAATCACGCGACCGCTACAGTGGCAGGCTCGAATCCTACCTTGGGCATGGATGTATGTGATGTCCTTGGGTTAGTTAGGTTTAAGTAGTTCTAAGTTGTAGGGGACCGATGACCTAAGATGTTAAGTCCCATAGTGCTCAGAGCCATTTGAACCGTACGACGAATGTACCCGTTAGGACAGTGCTACGAAATTTGGCCTTAGTGGACTATTGCAGCAGACGACCGACGCGAGTGTATTTTCTAACAGCACGACATCGTCTGCAGCGTCTTTCCTGGGCTCGTGACCATAGTGGTTGGTCGCTACACGTCTGGAAAACCGTGGCCTTGTCAGATGAGTCCCCATTTCAGTTGATAAGAGCTGATGGTAGGGTTCGAGTGTGGCACAGACCGCACTGTGCAGCCTGGTGGTGGCTCCATAATGGTTTGGGCTAGGTTTTCATAAAATACACTGGTCCTCTGGTCCCGGTGAACCGATCATTGACTGGGACTGATTGTGTTCGGCTACTTGGAGACCATCTGTAGGTACTCATGGACTTCGCGTTTCCAAACAGAGATGGAATTTTTATGAATGACAAATTACTGATTCACCAGACCAGAATTGTTCAGGATTGGTTTAAAGAACATTCTGGACAATTCCAGCAACTGATTTGGCTACCCAGGTGACCAACATGAAACCTATCGAACATTTATGGGACGTAATCGAGATATCAGTTCGTTCATAAAATCCTGCACCGTCGACAGCTTAGGTATTCTATGACTTTTATCACCTCAGTGTATGTACCTCATATTTTCAAATAGTATTTGATTATACGTAATTGCGTCATCTGCAAAGTGTCTGAGGTTACCATTTACATTTTCTGCCAGGTCATTAATATAAAAAGGCTCTCTATGCACATCCCACGTAACACGTCTATGGTAACATCCACATCTGACGATAACTTTCCATTCAGGATAATATGCCGCGTCCTACCTATCACGAAATTCTCAGTTAAGTCACTGATTTCGTTTGATACCCCACTTGGCCGCATGTTCTTTAGAAGCTCAGTCAAGTGCCTTTTGAAAGTCGAAAAACGCAGCACTGCCTGATTTAATGTATCCATGGCTTTCAGTATGTCAGAAACACATGAGCTGGGATTGGCATTACAGATGTCGTCCAAGCACGCTCATATTAGCACACATGCTTGGAATGACATGGGGTTTTATTATAACCACCCCACATTGCTAGACGCGTGAAAGATCTCTTGGGCGCGTCGTTTGGTGATGATCGTGTGGCCGGTCGGAGTGGCCGAGCGGTTCCAGGCGCCACAGTCTGGAATCGCGCGACCGCTACGGTCGCAGGTTCGAATCCTGCCTCGGGCATGGATGTGTGTGATGTCATTAGGTTATTTAGGTTTAAGTAGTTCTAAGATCTAGGAAACTGATGACCTCAGAAGTTAAGTCCCATAGGGCTCAGGGACATTACAAGTATTCATATGGTCTTCCAGAAGATGATAGCCTGGGTTGTCCACATAATGAGAGTGATGGGACTTATCTCAGTGGATGTAGGCCGTTTGTGTTTCCTTACCGTGGCCTACGCTGTATAATGCAACACAGTAATCTAGAAGCGAGCACCGGTTCCTTACCCCTGCCATGTCATGGTCCGGAAGTAGAGCGTGTCACGCAGGTTGCCATAACATTTGCCGAAGATAAAGTGCATGAATCTCACGTCTGTATCATCCTGTGTATGAAGCTGTCATTCAGACGTCGGATGATATTACACCAGTAATACAAGAGCATTCTCTGATTCCACTACTGATTAACAACCGTAGACGGTGAATGTGAATTATTTACACGGGCCTTCACAAACAATTTCTGATAGAAATAAAAACAAACTTCACCTCATCCAATAACACGCAGAAATACAGATTTCTTACCGTATACTGGTACGCCAATACTGTAACTGGAATGGGTCGTCCAATTTACATCTGTTACACATTTACTTCTGATGAGACATTTATTTCATTACGTAAATAAAATATTGCTGTAATCACACAGGAATGGAGAAGATGTCACGTTCGTGTACGAGATATCGAATGAAATCGATGCGAACAGCGCAGTTGTACCTGAACATGTACTAACAGGATTTCATTTGAATTATAAATCTGTTTCGCGCGCATTTTCTTTTGTAACTTAGACCAGTGACCGAAGAAGTTGTCTCGTTCAATATGCATCCAAAATACGATCTGTTTTCAGTAATTTACTTAATTTTATCGTATTGACAAGTTGGGTACATAAAGCATATTGTTCCTGTTTGGAATAAAATTAGAATCGACTCCTATCTACATTATTGATTTGCTTTGTCTCGTTGCCACAACATTGTAGTATTGAACAGACGTTATGTATGGTAAATTACATTCTTTAAAGTGATATTTCGGATTTAATTATTGAATATTTATTAACTCGACCATAGTGAATATTTAGTTTCGTCGCCACATATAGATTAATAAACACCAGTATTAATAGTTTAATTTTCGTTAACTGTAGTTTACAGCGTTATTTCCCGGGTTTTCTGTAAGGGAACAGCTGACGTAGTGGTGTTGCTCCTTCAGAGAAATTTCCATCCAGTATCGTCCATCAGAAGATGATAGCGTAGGTCGTACTGTCAACTAGCGGCCTCATGAAATCCTTTTCTTTGTGGAAAACATAGGACCGTGGTCTGTTACTGCGATCCAAGCCAGATACTCCTATTTAATGTCAGCACAGGAAAGTATATACGGTATGAAATTCAAGCAACAATCATAGGACTTTGTCTATTTATAAAGGACTAATAGCTTAGCTACTTTACATTTTACTTACATGTAGCGTGTAATTATTAGGTACACTAAATGGTTTATAAAATTACACAAGTGTGTGTGGAAAATGAATAAAACTAATCATATGCGCCCAATTAATTAATATCTGTTCCTCTATGACAGCTGAATACATGTTTCCTTGCCTGCCGCGGTGGCCGTGCGGTTCTGGCGCTGCAGTCCGGAACCGCGGGACTGCTACGGTCACAGGTTCGAATTCTGCCTCGGGCATGGGTGTGTGTGATGTCCTTAGGTTAGTTACGTTTAAGTAGTTCTAAGTTCTAGGGGACTTATGACCTAAGATGTTGAGTCCCATAGTGCTCAGAGCCATTTGAACCATTTGAACTATGTTTCCTTCAGTTATCCATCTGGATACCCGTTTTTCTGTAATACGTTTTAGTTCTATTTCACTTCAGGTATTTATGTTGGTAGTTTTATCTCTCCCATGCACTCTGTAGCTTGTAGTTTTAAAGCAATGAAATGAAAGTTGCTGTACACGTGCAGAGAGCACACAGTGTTCGAAAGACATCTATGGAATCCAGTTACTGCGGTGCTTACTTTATTATGTGGGCATACAACTGGAATACTCCGCACATTCGATGTATTGGGACCTGAATAAAACCCTACCGAGTCGTCGAAGGTAGTAGCCCAAATAAAGTTTGCAGTAATACTGCCAGATTATATATATTTCTATAACACTAATGCACAGTGGCTGACATTGTACTACTCACGGGGAATTATAACTATAATCTTTTACACAGCCGTCAGTGTTGTGTATGAGTACAAAGTTACATTGACATCCGACCATGTATTCTGTTTGCTTCTTTCTTTTTCAGGCTATGTATAAGTTGTTCATTTGTATCGTAATGTATCTGTTAGTTGGGTGGAGTGCAATATGAGTAACTGACATCTGACACGTTTAGCTTGTACGCGTGTAGTCACTTTCTCTTTAGTATTTTCCCCAGCCTGCTTGGGTCTTTGTTGTTGGACAACATTATGTGCCATTTCTGGCTTACTGTCTGCTGGTTTCTTGTGTACTGTTGTGTTTGTCTGTGTACGTGTTTCATGATTGTATATTGCCTGTTTCGGTATTTTGTTTTTCAGAGTATCTACTGTCTTTTCATCATAGCCATTCTCCTGTGTTATTTGCTTATAGGTTAGTTGCGTTTACTTCTTATATGTAGCCATGTCTGTTTCGTCTCTGTATTAAACATCCGAAGCTAGCTTGTTGATGTGTAAAAGGGCGATTGGCTTTGTTGTGAATAAGAGTACTAGGGGTTGGAAACTTTCTGTATGTATGAACTCAAGTTTATTACTTGTGTTGTGAATGGTGTGATCCAAGAAATTAAATCTTTCATCTGTTTTAGCCTCACTGGTGAAGTGTATTCGTGAATGGCTATTTCCTCGTCTACTATGGCTTTTTTTCGAGATTGTGGTTCAAGAACAACAAAATACAAAGGATAATTAGTACGAATCCAGTTATTACCAGAATGTGCGTTTGGTAAGGAAAAGAGAATAAGGATCAATAAAGAAATTGTCTCCATTGTAGATCCAAAAGCGTTGTAGGCAGTGACAAAAGACGTCAAGTCTATAACAAGGTTTACAAATGGCGCTGTCCTCATTGGTGCATCAATGTCTCTGCTGGAGCGACCTCGTCTTAAGTGTAAGAAGCTTAGTGATTATTTTATTATGATCGAAAAACAAAATCTGGTTACCTACAGCAAACGTCTCTCGTCCTACTTTGAAAATAAGTTAACCAAAGTAACTGAATTTTTAAAAAAAGGTTAAGGAGAGGGTGTTAAGGAAGTGAGTAGCTGGAAAAAACGACTGCATTTATTGCAGACCGATAACTAGCCTTATCCGTATACAGCGTGGTCAGAAGCGGCCGGAGAAGTTTGTAAGGGAGATTTTAAGAGAAAAATTCGGTACGCTGCGCCGTTTCCGAGTTATTCAGCATCGAAGTTAGGAAATCAGGTCATCGCGTGCCCAAACTGCGAGCACACTGCCACAGGCCGGCCAGAACGGCCGAGCGGTTCTAGGCGCTACAGTCCGGAACCGCGCGACCTCTACGGTCGCAGGTTCGAATCCTGCCTTGGCACAGATGTGTGTGATGTCCTTAGGTTAGTTAGGTTTAAGTAGTTCTAAGTTCTATGGGAATGATGACCTCAGTTGTTAAGTCCTATAGTGCTCAGAGCCATTTGAACCATTTGACACTGCCACAGGGGGTGTCGCCAGACGCTTTGTTTCGTTCCTCAAACTGAACAAAGATAGCTGTTGCTCACTTAGCTTAAATTTATCAATTCCGAAAACCGGTAATGTGCATTTCAACGAATGGTAACTCACGGACCCACGGGTGTGACAGCTTTACAGCATTTTAGTGCGTGCAAGTGCTTAAATTTGTGCGCGAGACGACCTCATTGACTAACTTCAGCGCTAAATAAGTCGGAAACGACGCAGTAGTGTCGAATTTTTTCTTAATAATCATTTCTCGGTACATCCTCCCCTAAAAACACACTTACAGGCTTTTTAGACTGTTTCTTAAAGTGAGTCCGTGCTTCACAAATCTCATATGGTGTTACAAATGTCATTGTTATGGGACTACTACCGTTTTATGCAAAGGTCAGGCAAAATGTCGCAGATGTGGTAGGAAAATCCATGAGGAAGAATTCATGTACTCACTGCCATGTTTGCGTTCCTCAGTAACTTATGTTGCTTGATGCTAAGCTGGCCCTGTGTTCCTAGAGGGTAAGCGTAACAAGACATCAAGGTGTCAAAACGGATTTCGTTAATTGAGGCCAAGAAGCAAGGTCGTGTCCTGCCCCCCCCCCTTCCCCACACCATGCCCTTTCTTCACATCAACTGAATAGAAAAAATCACCAAATTACTATGCGTCCACCCAAACCCAAATAAACGTGCCAGGATGAACGCCTCCGCTTGTCTTTACCCAACTCTTACCCAAGAACAACTAAATACACAAACAATAGTGAGAGATACATAAAATATTATCGTCTAGTCTGACAAGTCGTCAAAGATTTCTAGCAGTTATACACAGCGCACATCAGCTTTGACACAGAAACCGAGGGAGCCAAATCCATTAACCACGATAGATTTGTCGAAACCAATCAGACGTCTCAGTGTCCATTTTGAACAAAGAGTCCTGTGACGATCCACCACCGGAGAACTGCGGTCTGTGCCGAGTGGGATTAGCCGAGCGGTCTAGGGCGCTGCAGTCTTGGACTGTGCGGCTGGTCCCGGCGGAGGTTCGAGTGTTTGTGTGTGTGTGTTTGTCCTTAGGATAATTTAGGTTAAGTAGTGTGTAAGCTTAGGGTCTGATGACCTTAGTAGTTAAGTCCCATAAGATTTCACGCATTTGAACATTTTTGAAATGCGGTCTGTCTGTGCGAATGAAAATAACTTTCCACATCCCTCGTATCTACCCTAAATTTTTCAAGCAAAAGTGAAGTTAAAGGGGAGAGACATAGACAAATCTGGTTACCATCAACCGATTAGGCTCTTCTCTGCGGTAATCAGGACTTGAGTGGGGGGAGAGAACTTCGTAGCACCAGGAGAACCTCTATATCTGTGTCTAGAAGGAAAGAGAAACACAACCCCATATTGAAGGTTTATAGCTTCAACGAAAAGAATGACCAAAGTGGTCAGACGGCTGAAGGGATATAGCAATATTCTTATTGCAGTTGTGGGTTACTCTATCCTGCGCAAGACTCTTCGGAGAGAAGAATTACTGCAACCTACATCCTTTTGAACCTGCCTACTGTATTCATCTCTTGGTCACTCTCTACTATTCTCACTCCCCAAAACCCCCTCCACACTTCACTCCAATACTAAATTGATGTCAGAGAATGTGTCCTACAATCAATCCTTTCTTTTAGACGAGTTATGTCAGAACTTTCTTGCCTCCTTAGTTCTGTTTGTTACACTATGTGCTCATCTAACATTCAGCATTCTTCTGTAGCATCACATTTAAAAAACTTTAGTTCCTTCTCCTCATTTTTCTTTTGTTTCCTTTTCTACTTGATTGTGCATATTGAATAATATCAGGCATAGTCTACAATCCTGTCTCACTGCCTTCTCAACCACTACTTCCCTTTCATACCCCTCGACTCTTATAAATGCCATCTGGTTTCGTTACAAGTTGCATGTTAGGTTTCTTTTCCTGTATTTCACTCCTGCTACTTCCAGGAGTTCAAAG
This sequence comes from Schistocerca americana, assembly GCF_021461395.2. Lineage (NCBI taxonomy): Eukaryota > Metazoa > Arthropoda > Insecta > Orthoptera > Acrididae > Schistocerca > Schistocerca americana. The sequence goes on from NC_060123.1 coordinate 319,212,754, forward strand.
AATGTATCCCAGTCAAAACTGTCAAAAGTTTTCTCCAATTCTACAAAAGCTATACACGTAGGTTTGCCTTTCCTTAAACAGTCTTCTAAGATGTACTATAGGAACACTATTCCCTCCCCTCATGTGTTCCTGTATTTCTCCAGAATCCAAACTAATCTTCCCCGAGGTCAGCTTCTACCAGTTTCTCCGGTTTTTGTATGTAATTCATGATAGTATTTTGCAACCACGACTTATTCTTACTGTTCAGTAATATTCTCGCCTCTCACTACCTGCTTTCTTTGGAACTAGAATTACTACATTCTTCTTAAAATCAGATGGTATTTCGCCTTCTCCATACGGTACACCTAGCAATCCAAGTGGAATATGTTTTTCATGGCTGGCTTTTCCTACTATCGAATTCCAGTCCCTAATCACAATTAAATTAACTTCTCTCTGAAGTATCTGAATAATTTATTTTATCTCGTATACAAATCTTCTATCTCTTCATCATCTGCGGAGCCAGGCGGCATATGAAATGGTACTACTGCGTTGGGTGTGAGCTTCATGTCTGTCTTGGCTTCAATAATGTGTTCCCTACGTTGTTAGTAGTAGTTTACCCGCATTCCTATTTTTTTATTCATTGATTTTGTAATATATAACTCTGTATTCAGCTGACTCATAGTCCTATTCATCCTGCCACCGAAAGTCAGCAATAACAACTATATTGAACTTACGGCAAGTTGGGAAAGAGAGAGAGAGAGAGGGTGGGGGGGGGGGAGATGTATACATGCATTTGATAAAGCGCTTCCCTCAAAAATATTCCTCTCTTTCACACCTCCTCTGTGTTACCACAGATGACGTGTCACTGATCTCACTTGTACTAAGATTGCAGTAAACGCGAGATGCTTATTTGCTTCCACCACCTTGAGTGGAATGCATAATTTCTGATAAGTGTTCACCAACCTGCAGTCTTCTACAGTTGTTGTCCCCTGCGCAGAAAACAGCACATAGGTCGTGAATTATGACGTTGTAAGAAACTCTTTGCAAGGAACTGTTATTCTAGAGATGTTTAAATTTCTTTATACGGGATGCTACTCGCTTTTTATGGGCTGAGTATGAGAAACTGCACATTTACTTTCCTTTTTAGATTCACAAATGGTTTTTATTCTTCAGCAAATTAATGAACGGCATATTTCTGTAATTAGTATCACACGGTTCTCAACTATGTATTGTAGTGGCACCACCGTTTAGGATAGGGAATGTTGGTTTTGTGCGATATTCCGAGTACAAGTTACAGCCAGATGCAGGCCAGATTGCAGTAAGTTACGCATACCAGCATTTGCGAAGGCACGTAGAGGCCACAAGGGCGTAGAACTGCTGGAGAGAGTGCACAGAGCAGTTTCCATGGCGCAAGTCACAGGCAGAAGTGGGCCACTGGCCAACCTAAGTGTTATGCATATGTGACACGAAGTGGCACACTTGACAAAACAGAGGCGCACAGCCCAGTATAAATAGGTGCCGTTTTCTAACGAGATTCATTCAAGTGTGGCAGCTCTCCTAGACAGCGGGGCATCTCACACCACCAGGCTAAATGCACCAACAGATGGGGCGCCAGTGTCTGAGATCGACGCAAGGTCCGCAGCCAGCCGCGGGCAGTCGTCTTGGCTCCCAACACACACCGGAGACTTCCGAGGCGAGGGCCGCAGATTTGGACACTGGATCGAGGGTGGTCGTTGCCGCCGCGTTCTCAGCTAAGCCAGCAAGGAAGAAGCAGCAGGGGGGCCGGCCTAATGCTCCTGGCGGGGCAGTACAGATTCACCGGGGATGGTGGCCGCTGAGTCGGCTGCTGGCGCAGCCATTCTGACTTAATAGAAACTATGCAGCTGGCATACAAGGCCATCGCGACGCAATGTTGCCTATCACAGGTCACTGGGGTGCTTCCTCGGCATTGCAGGGCCCTGTGATGCAGACCGAAGTGAATGGAGCACTGTAGTGGAAACAAATAAATCATTTGGAAAGTTCTCGCTGAGTTTTAATACGGCACCTCCTGGCACCCCACCCAATACATTTGGTGTCTATCCGCTACATTTGGTCATCCTGATACATCCGGTGGCAGTAGCCGCCACAACATTTGCTGACAGAATAGCAGACGTCATCTGTCAAGTACGACTTTTGAGCCCACCGCCTGCAGCACCGTCACAAGATGTGGTGAGTGCTGGCTAAATTGTTCTTTCGAGTGTAGGAAGTTTTCTTTCTGTTTTGTTTGTGTTTTGAGTATGAAGTGTCAAAAGCCGCTTTGTAGATGCTTTGCATGGACATAGTATTTTCTATTGTAAGAGCAAGTGTTAGCGTATTTGAGGCAGTACGATTTATGTTTTTTCGTGGCATTTGATTACTTTTGTATTGGTTTATAGTGATACTGAGTATTACGATATGGAGCTGTAGGAAGTCAGATTATTCTTGAGCTTAATTTGAAACAAAACGACTAACTGGGAACAAAAGCAATACAATGGTAGAGTCAAGGACACAAGGTGTAGGAACCAGAAGCGGTGCAGATTTTGATAGAAAAAGTAGCACAAATGACAGCAGACAATACGCAGTTGAGAAATGAATTAACATTTAGAAGTGAGCGGGAAACCGCATCTGATCAGTCGTTGTTGCCTAGGGTGCAGGAGATTGATTCAGCCACCACAAGTTTGATTATTCCGTTCTCTGGGAAGGCATCTGAGGAAGTGCGTTACTTTGCAGCGGACTTGGAAATTTCAGCCGCAGTGAATGGTTGGTCTGATAAGCAGTTTTACATATAGCCGAGATTAGATTAACGGGTGAAGTAAAAACATATGTAAGGTGTTCTAAGGCCTTAAGGAGGGCAGGGCAGTTTAAGCAGTTAAAGGTAGGGCTTTTACAAAGGTACAAGAAACAGAAAAGCTCTCGGTACTTTAGGGAGAGGTTAAGTCCAATGACAATGAGACAGAGGGAGGCCATGGAGAAATTTTCAGATAGGATAAGGGAAATTAATGAGTATACTTACAAGTTGGGTAAGAGCGGTGAAGCGAACTGTGTTCTGTTGCAGGAGGCCGAGTAAAGGGTACTTGATGTGTTTTTGAGAGGGTTACCGGCGCATATGTCACAGAAAGTGCGTGAAGAGAATCTGAAAGATTTGTATTCGGCCATTCAGTGGCCCCACCGTTTACGATAGGGAATGCTAGTTTTGTGCGATATTCAGGACACGAGTTACAGCCAGGTGCGGGCCAGATTGCAGCAAGTTATGCATACCAGCAGTTGCGAAGGCAAATAGAGGCCACAGGGGCACGCAGCAGTTTCCATGGTGCAAGTCACAGCCAAAAGAGGGCCACTGGCCAACCTAAGAGTTATGCATACATGACACGAAGCGGTACACTTGACAAAGCAGAGGCATACAGCCGAGTAATATATAGGTGCTGTTTTCTAACGAGATTCATTCAAGTGTGGCAGCTCTTCTTGACGGCAGGGCGTGTCACATCGCCGGTCTACATGCAGCAACATATGGGGCGCCAGCGTCCTAGACCACGGTGGGTTGTTGGTTCGACCCTCTGGGCCGAGGCGAGGTCTGCAGCCATGGTATGCTCCAGTTTCGCAAAGTGTCTGCAAGATGGGTGCCATGGCAGCTGACCCCTGAAGTGAGAGAACAACGTGTTGATGCTTGTGAAGAACTTCTTCGACACTTTGAACGAGAATGTGATGGCTTCTTACAAGAATCGTTACTGGGGACGAAACCTGGGTTCACTTCAACCAACCGGAAACGAAGAGAGCGAGCAGGGAATGGCGCCATTCCTTATCACCAAAACCAAAGAAGTTTCGAACAGAACCAAGATTATGCTAACTCTCTTTTGGGACGAAAAAGCCGTCATTTTGGAGCATTACATGCCTAGAGGGCCACTGTCACCAGTGCATCATACGCAGATCTCGTAAAAGATCATCTGCGGTCTGCAATCAAATCTAAGCGACGTGGACTACTGTCAGCTGGTGTCCTTCTGCAATATGGCAATGCAAGGCCCCACACTGCCCGTACAACAGTTGCAACGATCACAGACCTGCATTTTGAGAGTCTTCGTCATCCACCATGCTCACCAGACCTTGCCCCATGTGATTTCCATATGTTTTGACCATTCAAAGATGCAGTGGGAGGAAACAAGTTCCCTTTCGATGAAGAGGTAAGCCACGCGGTGCACGAGTGGTTGCGCGGATTACCAAAATACTTTTTTTCTAAAGGAATTTATGCATTTTGTAAGCGCTGGAAGACTTGTATTGAGCGTGGGGGAGATTATGTTGAAAAGTGATACAGTTTTTTACCACTTCTGCACAATAAATACTATTTAAAAATATATTCAAGATTTTCATTTGACTCACCCTCGTATTAACTGAATTGTGCTGCCACCTACTGCCAGGTACTCCATATCAGCGACCTCAGTAATCATTATACAACGTGAGAGAACAGAATGGGACGATCCGCGGAACTCACGGACATCATAGATGGTCAGGTAATTGGGTGCCACTTGTGTCATACGTCTGTACGCGAGATTTCCAGACTCTTAAACATCCCTAGGTCCACGGTTTCCGATGTGATAGTGAAGTAGAAACGTGAAGGGACACGTACAGCACAAAAGCGTACAGGCCGACCTCATCTGTTCACTGACAGAGACCACCGACAGTAGAAGAGGGTCACAGTGTGTAATAGGCAGACTTCTATCCAGACCATCACACAGGAATTTCAAACTGCGTCAGGATCCTCTGCAAGTACTATTACAATTGGGCGGGAGGTGAGAAAACTTGGATTTCAGTGTCGTGCGGCTGCTCATAAGCCCTACGTCACGCCAGTAAAAGCCAAACGATGCCTCGCTTTGTGTAAGCAGCGTAACATTGGAAGACTGAACAGTGGAACAGCGTTGCGTGGAGTGACGAATCATGGTAAACAATGTGGCGACCTGATGGCAGGTTGTGGGTATGGAGAATGACCGTTGAACGTCATCTGCCAGCGTGTGTAGTGCCAACAGTAAAATTCGGAGGCGGTAGTGTTATGGTGTGGTCGTGTTATTCATGGAGGGGCTTGCACGCGTTGTTGTTTTGCATGGCACTATAGCTGCAGAGACATAAATTGATGTTCTAAACACCTTGTTGCTTCCCACTGTAGAAGAGCAATTCGAGGATGGCGATTGCATCTTTCAACACGATCGAGCACGTAGTCATAATGTACGGCCTGTGACGGAGTGGTTACACAACAATAACATCCCTGTCATGGACTGACCTGCGCAGAGTCCTTACCTGAACCCATCCCAAAGGTGTTCTATAGAATTCAGGTAAGTACTCTGTGCAGGTCAGTTACATGGATGTCATTGTCGTGTAACCACTCCGCCACAGACCATATAGTATGAACAGGTACTCAATCGTGTTGAAAGATGCAATCGCCATTCCGAATCGCTCTTCTCACGTTGTATAATGACTACTGAGGTCGCTGATATATAGCATCTGGCAGTAGGTGGCAGCACAATGCACCTAATACGAAAGAACACCTTTGAGATATTTTGGAACGCTGACTTCATACCAGGCCTAACCGACCGACATCGATACATCTCCTCTGTGCAGCACTCTCTGAAGAATGGGCTTGCTATTCCCCAAGAAACGCCGATCTCGTGCCAGGTCCCACCGAGCGACATAGATATCTCTACTCTGTGCAGCACTCTGTGAGGAATAGGCTGCCATTTCCCAAGGAGCAGCCTGGACAGAAAGTGACTTTTAGTTTGGCGGCAACAATTGTCACTGAACAAGCGGTCATTACTAAGAGTAGACACATTATTTTGTAAATAGTCCAATAAAAAGGAACAACGCCCAGAACCCCCTCCTTTGGCTTCACCTTCGTGAAATAAGCAAAACACAGATTTATTTTTCTTTGTATCATGTATGCAGAGTAAACTGACTGTCAGCTGTCTCAGATAAAAGGGTTCCAGGACTACATCTTTTGCGAGTAAAATGTTATTAGTATAATGAAGTGGAAATGGAACTAGCTGCGTCATGAATATGGGGATGTTTGTTTTAAGCTTTAATTCTTCCTCAAGTGTGATAGCAATCGACTTGTGGCAGACCAAATTTATATTTGAAGTCCTCCCTGAATATTTTGCAGAAGCCATTGTAGCTGACTTTCGTATCAGGATATTTATACCCTAACATATTACACATAATTTTGAGACTTATATCTGCAGTTAGATGACGGTGTACTTTTCCAGTGTGGTAAGGTCCTTTCAGTGGGAATGACTATATATGTCGTATTTTTTATTTTGTAGCCACAGGTTTCAATTAGTCGTCGTCTAATTTTCTTCACTGTCACAGCATACTGTGAGAGAAATAACTTACACTGCACTCCTTGCAGTACCATTTAACACATGATTTTCAAATGCGTTAGTTCTATCCAGGTTCTTTTCTCCCTATCGTAGTCGTACATCTACATCACTTAAGCACTGGAGGAAGATATCGTGTTTATCTTTTGTTACAAGAGCGTAAAGCTGGTTAAATAAGTCCCGTTCGTCATTGTCTCCAATGTTTTGAGTCCCACTAACAGTCACCGAAATAACTGCTAACTCAACAGCAAGGTAACATGAAATACTCAGTTAGAAAGGCAGATAGCCAGAACATTAGCACTTTTAACAAAATAAGAAAGAAATAACGGCATTTTAAGATCACCTGCAGTTCAGATATTGCTATCCTTTTAACACAGAATGACACGCCTACCATTAAAGTTTCATAATGAGTGAAAAAGTAAAAATCGTGTCAAATGAGAAATGTGCCGTTTTAAAAAATTTCTTTGCACATACGCAAGTGTTCGCGCGGTCTACGATGTCGACCACTGGCAAACCTCGCCGATTTTCGGGTGATGAGGGACAAATGCGGTCACATCAAAGGCAGTAAAAAGAGATCATAGTAAGAATAATACTGACCTCATCAAATCGTTCCACTCTTTAAGCTGAAGACACCAGAAGAATTTCAGGAACCACAGTAGTCCACTCTCACCAACCCACGGAAGAAGTGACGGTTACCCCACTCTCTGCTGCCCTAAATAAGTTCCTCCTTTTGATCATTAACAACATTAGCTCAGTATAAAGGAGCCAGCACAGTCGTCTGTAGATGTGGGTGACTTTGCTGTATTTTGCTAGTCCTACAACCCAGCAATAGCAAAACGTCAGTTGCAACCATCTTTAAAAACACAATAGGAGTGACCTAATCGCACGAATTTCAGTTTTCGGTTGATAAAACGTTGTGAGTAGACTTTGATTGCCCACAACGCGCTTGTGATTCACTTGCATTTGTAATGAACTTGAGACATTTGGTGACGTTCCTGGTCCTCAGTTTCAATAAACATCAATAGCGCTTAGCACTGCTGAAAGACCTAAAAAAACGATCCATCAAAATGTCTAACATTTTGAAGGACTGTGTAGCCTGGTGAATAATTTGCAGAGCGAATGGCTGGAAACCAAAAGATTGCCAGATCGAGTCCTGCTCAGATCTTGAAATTTTTCGGCCTTAACGTCTCAATGATGTGATATATCGCCAGGAGCGGAAAGAGATTCGGATTCCACATTAAACCGTAGGTTATGGGTACGGTAGTCGCAGAATTGGCGTCAACTTGACAGATTTGCACTTGCTGACTGAACTGCCTTCTTGAGGGGCTCCCAGTCATTGATGCCATACAACCTCTTTACTATCGGGGCGGGGATTGACATAGTACAGGTGCTCCAGTTTTACAAGTCATTCGAGTGATACAGGCTGGATTATGGATGCCAGTTGTGTGGATCGAATAGACTTTCACGTTCAACAATTTTATACGCCTTTTCCATGAAGGGACAATGTACCAGCCCATAGGTGCTTGTACAACCAGCCCCATCACCAGTCTCTGTGCTGAAACTATCTGGCATTAGCTCCTCAGGGTTCGTCTTTTAGGGTAAATCAGGGAAAGGCGCCGCATCCGATACAGACCGCGATCTCCTCGTAGTTTCGGCAAATACTGACACAGTGTGTACGTATCGGCACTGCTCAGTGGACGCCAGGCTATAATAAAAGTGTTTACGTTTCGATAGAGAAAGTTTTACATAAGATCTACGGGAATGATTGAGGTAAGTCTATTACTATCCTCCAAAACCCTTTCCAGCGTCACAATTAGTTCTTAATATATGCTAGATAAATACTTCCAAATATTTGAGTAGTTGTATTAACAGTGACTTCTACTGGACGTGTCTGATTCTAGTACGACGGTCTTGACAACAAGGGAATGAATTAATAAGGCATGGCATCTCTTACTTACTGATCGGGATACATACCACAATAAAATCCGATAAGTGCTGGATATTTATTCGTTACGGATAGTTGCCGCACAAATCAAATAACAGTTGTAGATAAGTGAAAACATTTCTGTTTTGTCTGAATTTTCGTTCAAATGACTTAGCATGCATTTATAGGATGTTCACAAGTCTCATGAAGATCAGTGCACAATACACAATATTATTTAATATTCCCGTATATATATATATATATATATATATATATATATATATATATATATATTGGCCAAGTACTAAAAATTTATTCAGTAAATACTCACAAAATAAGTATACCCAGTTTGTGAACAAAATTATACTCTTAACATAATCAACACATAAATTAGTTATGTAAACCAGTGGACTACTTAGATATATAAATATCACTAAATAACTATTGTTAATATTTCATACTTTTTTCTTTTACTCCGCAACATATTTATAACAAAAATGCACTTATATCTGTATATATACATTTTTCCACTTAAAAACAGAGTAGTTTTGCGGTTTTTTAGCATGCGGAATATCACCCGTAGCATAAGGGATAGACGTCGCCTGTAAAGATATTTTCATGGTCAGATTATATGTTTAAAAGCTACACTGAAATAATTAAAAAAATGTATCTCATAAACAGCTGGTGTGTTTAGTTCTACAAAAAAAAAAAGAAGCTTTGCTAAAACTGCATCATGGGACTTTACATATGCGATGTGAAAATGTGTACCATCTCTCCCAGATGTACCCTATATGGTTTTGTGTATGATCCGCAGTCACCGTTATTCCACTTCACTGAGCCATCAAGCACAGAACTAGGTTTTTCAGAGTGCTCAGGAGCGATAAAACTATTTGGATTTTGTTGAAAGGCAAACCAAATGGCACTTATTGTGTACGAAATATCAGTTCTTCACCAGGGATGGAGTAGTCGCTCACCCTGGTTGCTATCGAGCTCTAACGTTACTTTCAATACTAGTTGAGTACATTGTGAATACATTCGTGCAACAATTTTACACATCTTAAACTATCACTGCAAATATACGCCAGTCTGCACTGACGGGTGTAAGCAGTTTCCCTAGTTTTGTCTTCATGATACACTTAGCAAATGATTTTTCTGTATGAACTTGTTGTAGCTGGGATTCACAGTCATAAAAATCTTTTTGAAGGACACCATCTTCACGCCAGTGACTGTTTTTTCTGACACTATTGCTATTTTGGCCTTAGGCCATTATCAAATGCTGATATTATGGCTTTACATTACGTTGACATGGTTTAAACCCAAAATATCAACCCTTGATGATGGCCTAAATGTTTGGAGAACACATCCACAGCCAGTAATACATACTTCTGTCCACCTCTACTGTTTGGGAATGGAGCAAAAATATCGATAGCCACTAATTCCCCCACACCTCGAGGGAAGGATGCTTTGCATTTCACCTTGACTGGCAACAGTACTGTGTTTGACACGCTGACACCTTCTCACAACACTTAATTGTTTCCTGACTCTCCGCTCCATATTATTAAAGATTACGTAATCCTGTGGTACACCATAGTAACCATAACTTAGATGTGTGTAGTTTATTAAGGACTGAACGTGCTCCTCTGCCCAACATAAACGCCACTCCTCTTTATCTACCTCCTTTGTTCTAAACAGCACCCATTTATAAATTCTGTAATAAATGGTTCAAATGGCTCTGAGCACTATGGGACTCAACTGCTGAGGTCATTAGTCCCCTAGAACTTAGAACTAGTTAAACCTAACTAACCTAAGGACATCACAAACATCCATGCCCGAGGCAGGATTCGAACCTGCGACCGTAGCGGCCTTGCGGTTCCAGGCTGCAGCGCCTTTAACCGCACGGCCACTTCGGCCGGCAATTCTGTAATACTTCCCCAGTTTGTCATGCCACTTAGTCCCAAAGTTGGTTTTCACCAGTCTCGGAATTGGGTCAGTATTCTGCACCTACCTCATATCTTTGCATATACTCCGAATCTGCTTCTCCCCATCCACTCCCTTCATATGCATCATCACAAATCCTGCACTGCTGCCTTCTTCCTCGACTTCATCCTCCCCTTGACTTGGCAATCGTGGGAGAATGTCAGCAACTAAATTGTAAGTTCCCTTAATGCACTCAGTATTATATTGGAATTGCTGGAGGAGAAGTGTCCACCCAGCAATCCTGCAAGTAACTTAAAGCCTTATGGTCAGTCATGACTATGGTTTCATGTCCTTCCAAGTATATCCTGAATTTCAGGGAACCCCTTACCAAGGCTAACAGCTCCTTTTCCGAGATCCCATATCCTCGCTCATGTTTAAATAGCACTTTGCTAGCAAAGGCTATACCGCGATGTTCATGTCTCCCATCTACTAGTTGTCTCTGGGACAGTTCAACACCCATCCCGTAGTCTCACACTCGCCCATCTTAGATGTAAACACGCCGGATTCTCCACTGTCACTTTGCCGCGATTTTTACTACATAAACTGCGGTCTTCACATCCGTCCGCCAAAGCCTGTTATCTAGCAGAGTCATTGTCTGCTATCTGATTTCTGAATCTCTGTCTGATCATGATGTAATCTTCCTGTGTCCCTAGTCCTTTTTCATGTATATCTCCTCGTCTGATGACATTTGAATAATATTTTCACTGTAACTAGCTGAAATTTATTCCATATTTCTTGTCTCTCGTACACACAAGTCCGTATTCTCCCGTACTTCTTTCTTTTGTTCCTTCTCTACTGCAGCGTTTCAATACCCCATGATTATTATGTAGTATCAGTTCCATTTAAATACTGAATTACACGTTCAGTATCATCATGTATCTTCTATACTTCACCCAATTCTTGCGAAGTCGGCGTGTTTACCCGAACTAATATTGTTGTTCAGCTGTCAATTCTGGTGAGAATAATCCTAAGTCACTGAACCGTACGCAACGTATTACTCTGTGCTCCACTTCCCCACTCATAACAAATTATAGTCGGGCTAGACCACCTTCTGCTGCTGATATTACCCTTTATACGTCTTTCTCCGAATACCCTTCACAGACGAACTATGTCAAGATTCAGTTTTGCTATTTCCTTTTTCAGACTTTCTAGCTTCCCTAACACCTACAGACTTGAATCATTCAAGCTTCAGAGCGTTCAGTTCAGTCAGTTTGTCGTTATTATTCTCTCTTGGTATGCCCCTCCCGGAGATCCGACGGAGAAATTAGCCCGAAATATTTTGCTAACAGAAAGATCATCATGACACTTTTTCAGTTACAGGCCACTTTATCTGTGGATACACCTTTAATTCAATGGATGCCTTTAGTGCAATGATTTCTATTTCCTTCTGCATCTACATGCTTTTCATCATTGCTGATTTTTCAGCCTATGTCGTTAATATACAACACGAACTGTAAGGGGCTCTACACACTAACCTTGTGACTCCTGAAGATTCTTGTACTTCAGTGTATGAATCTCCACTGAAGACCGAGCGAGGTGGCGCAGCGGTTAGTACACTGGACTCGCATTCGGGAGGACGACGGTTCAATCCCGTGTCCGACCATCCTGATTTAGGTTTTCCGTGATTTTCCTAAGGCAAATGCCGGGATGGTTCCTTTGAAAGGGCACGACCGACTTCCTTTCCCATCCTTCTCTACTCAGATGAGATCGATGACTTCGCTGTTTGGTCTCCTCCCGCAAACCACCCAACCCCCAACTCCATTGAAGACGACATACCGCCTCCTATCTCCCAAGAAACCGTCAGTCCAGTCACAAATTTAGCTTAACACCACATACGACCGTACTTTCAGTAATAAGCGCACCCAGCACGATCATACTTTGACTAACGAGCATAAGAGTCAAATACTGTTCTGAAGTCAAGGAATACCGCATCACCTGACTCACCTCAAGTGTCGCTTTCAGGACGAAATGTGTGAAACGCGTGAGCTACGTCCCACATGACCAGTTTTTTTTCGGAATTGATGCCGATTAGTATGAACGTGGACATATCTTGAAACAACAATTACAAAAGCATTTTAAAATGTAGTTACCGGTTTCGACCAGAAGGTCCCTATCATCACAGTATCAAAGCTGTTTTCAGCTGGTGTACGTAATTGTCTTGGCAGTGTCTTGGAAACCTTACTTCACTGCTTAAAGCATATACCTGTAGAGAGTCGTCTGATGATTGGTACCGGTTGATCGAAACCAGTGACTGCGTATTGAAATATTTTTGTGGTTGTTGTTGCAAAAACGGAAAATAGTATTAGTCAATCACGTGTACTCGTACACCATTAACGACATACTACTTTTTAGCCAGAGGTGGCTTGATCGTATTTGGTTTTTTGACAGGTGAGTTTTCCGCTGTATCTTTAGTGACGTTTGCACGAGTGTAAGATAGATTCTAAATTTTTGTGGGAAAATAATTATCCCGTAAAGTACCTGCATTATCGCATACATTTTAACTGGAATCAGAGTGGCAAGTTCTGTGTTTGTTTTTATATCAGTGGTCAGTCAAAAGGTTTTAGTTATCTTTTTCTAACTCCTGCATTTTTTATATCTGAGTCAGTAAATGTTTTTTGCGTATACGTGACCAACCACAAAAGCATTCACGGTCATTAACATTTATCATACTGGTTGAAACTTGCAACTTTTTTAACTACCTGTCAACCAACCACTATTTTAAAGAATTTGCTGTTCTTACTGGTTCTTTTATTCTGAATTATTTTTCCTATGATTATACGTGCTGTTTTAGCAATTGGATGAGGAAGTCTTGTTTAAGCTCACTCGAGTACGAACAATACTTTCTGACACTAATAACTTGGATGTTATTTCCCATCAGGTGAAACAACAACAATACTGCAGTATATTCCTATTACCGTTTCTTCCGAAAATCGGTCGTACATTTAACCTTTCAAGTGTCCACTAAACGCTTTACAGCTAGTAGTTTCCTGAGATATTGCCCATAATAATAACTTGTGTAAAACTGTGTACCCATAAGCAGAAATTATGATGTACAGTATGCGACCCGCATAAATCCGCTATAATAACTCACTCATGGTTCACGAAATGATTATTTGACACGAGGATAGCTCATCAGTGGATATTCCTACTTTTCTCGTAAGTAGAATACGGTACAAATTGCCGCAATTGGAAAATAACATGTTAGAACTCGGAGTCTATTAACAAAGGAAAACATACCTGACGTACGCAGTGACGTAATGTCAAATAACGCGTTACGTATTCTATCACTACATGGCGTAAGAATGGATAAATCCAAACACTGAAGGATTTTAAGCACATAGACCGTACAGTTTTTCTTTTAAGAGAACCGCATTGTAAACTGAAGGGGGATAACTGCTCTCAGCTGCAGCGGGACATTAAGCGGAATCAGCACTGACGAGCGAAACTGTGTGCCGGACCGGGATTCGAACCCGAGATCTCCTGCTTCCAATGCAGACGCGGTAACCACTGCACCATCCCGGACACAGTGCTATCGCACCTGCACGGACTATCTCGGTACACCTCACAGACGATCCACACTCCCACTGAGCGCCACCAATCGGCCGTCGACGCTCTGGTGGAAGTGTGGTGCGGCTGTGAGGTGTACCGAGATAGTCCGTGCAGGTGCGATAGCACTGTGTCCGGGATGGTGCAGTGGTTACCGCATCTGCATACGAAGCAGGAGATCCCGGGTTCGAATCCCGATCCGGTTCACAATTTCGCTGGTCGGTGTTGATTCCGCTTAAATTCCCGTTGTAACTGACAGCATTTATCCCTTTTCACTCTACATATAGTGTTTCACAGCTGCGGGATTGGCGTGGTATCTGTTGTTTCGACGGAATACACACTAAGCATTCAAATAAAAGAAGCTTATTAGTAGAAAGTTATCCGTCACTTCATTCCTTCTATCATTCCACTGTCCACAAGAGTAACAAAACAAGTTATGGCTTGCTATTTATCATGGCCTATAGTCTTACTAAAGATGAGTAAGTATATTGTATGACAGAAGTATTTGCCGCTGTAAAACCCTTGAGTGCTGCGACGAATTGTTTGATCTTATATGACACTTCCCCTAATTCATTTTTCAAACATTAAGAAATTCGATCTTTACTACAATTAGCAGCTCAAAAAAAGTGGATTAAACGTTAACGTACAATAATTCAGTTCTTGTAAAATATGTAGGATTTTTATTTTATTTTGTCGATTATTATTCATGTCTCTAAAATCGCAGATAGAGTTTCTCAGTGGAAAAATATCGGTTGCACTGTCTCATGATAGTACTTTATGTTGTAGTTCTTGGTCAGAGTAGCTGTTTGCTTTCAAAATAAGTTTAAATCCATGGAGGTTCAACAACGGCAGATGGTGCTACAGAAGACACGGTACGCGGTTTGGAAGCCATCGTGCTAGTTTCCCTGAAATGTTAGCAGACGATTGCTTCGTCTTCTTCTTCGTCTTCGTCTTCTTCTTCTACAGAAGACACGGTACGCGGTTTGGAAGCCATCGTGCTAGTTTTCCTGAAATGTTAGCAGACGATTGCTTCGTCTTCTTCTTCGTCTTCGTCTTCTTCTTCTTCTTCTTCTACTTCTGTACTACTGTCGTGTGCACGCAGCAGCTGTTTTAAATACGATATGTTACAGTGATTTTGCGAATAAAAAATGAATCAGAAACAAATTTTCTCTCGTTTCTCTGGTCTTAAGTGGATATTTAATCCCGTAATACGACACATTCCGTCTGATTAATGTAATTTTCTTTCTGTTTTAAGATTCGAACAACCAAAAAGAAAAGTATGTGATATGGAAAGACTGCTTACGTTGTCCAGCATTTTCCTTACGGTAATATGTACTGACGAAAGTTGTATTCGGTGTATTATCTATTTCCGAAAATGTTGAGAACGCTTGCTGTGTTTGGTCAATTTGCAATCTTCCTCCTCACAATGTTCATCCACAAAGCTCTTCGAGTAGGATGACAGGAAATTAAGTCAAGTAATGAAAATAAAACGACTATAGTGAAAGTAAGCAGCGCAAATGAAGTTTATGCATTTAAAACATTATTTGAACGAAACCACTTACGAATGAAATGTGATTCGTTTACATTTCACACTAAAAGTCAGAATTAGTAGTACACCTGTCAGTGACGTAAGCTGACATTTTTTAATCAAAACACTTCCACCAGATGCTAATGTTGGGGCAGCTTAGGTGACGGACGTCGGCTTCAAGTCTCTGACGTACTCACGACTCTCCTATTATATCTATACGTTGAGAGCACATTGTTGCTTGGTTATTGTTGGTTGGTATGGGGTGAGGGTACCAAATAGCGAGGTCATCGGTCCCATCAGATTAGGGAGGCTGGGGGAAGGAAATCGGCCTCGCCATCATGGCATTGGCTTGAAGCGATTTAGGGAAATCAAGGAAAACTTAAATGAAGATGGCCGGACGCGAGTCTGATCCGTCATCCTCTCGAATGCGAGTCCAGTGTGCTGACCACTGCGACATCTCGCTCGATGAGAGCGCATTGTTATCTCTTGAGTCCGCTACCACTCTTTTGTTCCGTAACTTTTGTATCAAGAAGAGAATAAATATTATTTAAGAACTTATCAGCTGGCACCGATCTTGAAGAGACACATTCTTACGTTATGTCATCAATCTTATTTGCACGAAGGAATTCTATCGTAACTGCATTAATTGTGTCGTGATATAACTGTTCTGGATAATTGGTAATTAAACCTATGATGATGAGGTATTTTTTATTGCGGTATTTTTTTATTACCATTGAGTTTTTTTCATTTCTTTTAAGATTCAAATTCTCTACTTGCAAATCAGTAAAACATGTAGGACCTGGGATTCTTGCTAGTTCATGGTCAAGCAATACAGAAACCGCAGTTTCCGAGCCCTGTTTGGGGATCGTTTTCAAACCTAAAATTCAAATAAAAATACAATGCATAAACTCTTCATGTCAACTTCACTGTTTTTTTTTTTTTTTTTTTCATTTCTGCCAAGGCAAGCGACCAAGCAGTTGTAGTGTCAAAATTGGGTGGTGAAGATAAACGTTGCAGTTCCTTTTGATAGCGCCAAGCGCCGATTAACTCAGCATTTCCCCTCGCTCGCCTCCGTCGACCACAAAGGCCAATCTTATCATTTTGATTTTATTCATCATTTTTACCAACTGTTTCTGAAGAATGCCGATGTGAAGCAATAGCATACTAGTTGCGTTAAAATTTTGTTTCTTAACGTAGCTGGTGTGATATTTATTCACATTGGAAAACTTTTTGCTCCATTCACTCCGCCAGCCCCCCTATCCCCGCCTCTTTTGTGCCACACATACTGGCTTCACACAGTCAAAGAGAGGTATTCGAAGTGATGAAACCTCAAAAAGTAGTAAGACTCCTTCTCATAGTCAAAGTAAAATTATGTTCTACTATAATTTCAAAAGAACAAATCTAAATATCTTCACAAGCTGCGACATAGTCGCGACTAAAACAATGACCCGTATATACAATAAGTTTCCTTTAATTTACGTTTATGGTCCCAAACTTTTAGTTAACAGATTACCGGTTTCGGTCTATAATGACCGTCATCAGATCTGCAGCAAAAAATGGGAAAAAACATAAATACATTCGCAAATTGTCTACAGCTTAAAAACAATAAATAGACCACAATGAAAAGTTCTCCTGTCATATATATGCGTTTGTGCGCTTTAAGTATGAAGAGGCATACCTGTTTTATAAAATGTCCCTGCAAATATAAAAATATCTTAAAAAGTCTGATGAGAGATGTGGCTTTCAGGTTAACAACACCCTACAACTATGAATAAAACATAAACTGAAATGGACATATGACAAATTTGATGACTCTGGAGTATACAGGATTCACTGTAGTAACTTTGACAAATATTATGTCGGTCATACAGGCCGCTCTTTTATATTAACATTCGAAGAACACTCACAGCCATGGAACAAAACTGCTTTGGGACACCATTTGACTGAAACTGATTATTCCATAGGGAGCATAGTGAACTGTATGCCTATTCTCCACAGAAGGGAAAAATGCCGTGCTCTCAGATTATTAGCCGGCCGGAGTGGCCGTGCGGTTCTAGGCGCTACAGTCTGGAGCCGAGCGACCGTTACGGTCGCAGGTTCGAATCCTGCCTCGGGCATGGATGTGTGTGATGTCCTTAGGTTAGTTAGGTTTAATTAGTTCTAAGTTCTAGGCGACTGATGACCTCGGAAGTTTAGTCGCATAGTGCTCAGAGCCATTCGAACCATTCAGATTATTAAATAAACTTGAAAGTTAAAAATAAGAGAAAAAACTGAGTAACTGGCAGAATACTTTGTACCCAGTGCCTACATATTTTTATTTCACAATATTTCACTTTAATGACGGCGCGGTGCTGTTATATATAGCTTGTTGATAGTTTCACCTAGTATGGAGTGCCTCCACATATTTACTTCGTTTTTCGTATGTTTTACCCGTGACTCTATTATTTTCATGTTCCTTCTCTGATCATTCCATATACTGTGTTAACTAAATAATGTTGGTCATGCACTGTTACGGAATTTTATCATTCTTTGCTTGCAACTGAGTGCCGCAGGGGAGGAGGAACTCTCTGGCGGTCACGTTCCTCCAACCACTTCTCGCCTATGCGTAATTCTGGCGTTACCGCTAACAGAGGGCGCTGATTATGTGCAGCACCATGTTTTCTTTCATTGTGGCATAGTTTTTTATTATTATCCCGTGCACAATCAAAGGTGTTTATTACTTATGTCATAATCTAGAATATTGGCACTTGAGCATGTGCCAACTACTGTCTCTTACTCTTCCTCTTTTTAACAATCTGATTTTTGTCGTGTTCTACGTCATTGTTTTTTATTACTGTATTGCCTTTTATACGTTATAAGCTCATTATAGACTTCAACCTTTGTATCCCTCTTTATTTTACGCTGTTCAATTAATCATTGAAAACTAGTGTATGCCTACATTAGCGGCATTTGGTGAACTTAAAGCACAAACATTTTGCGGCTACTTTACGGCAGCTTGTTTTGAACAGTAGTGCTACTGACAACATGACCCGTGCGTATGATGTTATTTATATATATTTGACGATGCTGGTGCTGATTTTGTATTTAACATATTTTGACGATACCACTATGGTTGCAGTACATTAGGACTTTGGTTATAACACAGATATGCCTCTTCATGCTTAAAGCACACAACCGCATATATATGACAGTAGTACTTTTTTTTTTCTTTATTGTATTTCAATTCCCCACCGGGGCGGGCTGGCAGCAGCATAGGCGCTGCTCTTCAGCCGAAAGACATAGAACGAAACAATAGAAGACATTTAAAAACAGCAAAGGAGAGAATAAGGTGAACATAGATATAAAAAAGGGGGAACATCATGGAAGGCAATAGACAAAAAACGGGGTGACTGTAAAATGGAGATAAAAAACTGTTTAAAAGGAGCACACACAAAAAGCCACACACTGCGACGGTTAAAAGAACACAAGGCACAGTACGACAGGAGCATAAAGGTACCGATGGATGGCATAGCACATAACGTAACACTGACGGCGAACCTCAAGGCAGTACACAATTAAAATCACACCTCTTGACGCACACGAGAAACAGCACTAAACACGACACTGATGTGTCACACTGATGATGATCAATACAGAGGATCTGCCAGGCGCTAGGAGATGAGGGAGACCTGAAGAAGGGAGGGAGGGGAAGAGATGGGGAAGGGGAGCGGGGGGCGCGTGGAAGAGGGCCAGGTAGGGAGGGATGTGGGAAGGAGAGAGGCAAGTATGGGGTGCAGGGTCTCATGGGAGGGGGGGACGGAGGAAAATCCGCTCTGGGAGAAGGAGGAAAGAGGAAAAGGGGGCCCTGGGGAGGGGGGGGACAAGGCCAGGTTATAGTTGGAAGGAAGGGTAGATGTCACGGCGAAGTTCGTCATCCGGGATGGGGAGGCGTTGCAAATTGCCCTGATGAAGGAGATGGAGGGTGTGGAGGTGGAGAGAGGGAGGGATACAGCAATAGAGGCCCGGCAACAGGCGGGGGGTGGAGAGGAAGGAGGAAACCAGAGGGTGGGGGGGATCAACCCTGCGAACAATGTAAAGGATGCGGAGATGTTGGAGGAACAGGAGGAGGTGGGGGAAGGGGATCAGTTCATACAGGAGCCGTGTGGGGGAAGGAAGGCGGATACGGAAGGCAAGGCGATGCGCATGGCGTTCAAGGATTTGGAGGGCCTTGTAAAAGTGGGTGGGGGCGGAGATCCAGGCAACGCTGGCATAACAGAGGATAGGACAGATGAGGGATTTGTAGGTGTGGAGGATGGTAGAAGGATGCAATCCCCATGTCCGGCCAGACAGGAGTTTCAGCAGGCGGAGGCGGGAATGGGCTTTCTGCTGGATGGTCAGGAGATGAGGGGTCCAGGTGAGGTGTTGGTCAAGGGTGAGGCCAAGGTATTTCAGTGTGGGGGTGAGTTGGATAGGATGACCATAAAGTGTGAGGTAGAGATCATGGAGGCAAAAGGAGCGAGTGGTGCGGCCTATGATGATTGCCTGGTTTTTGGAGGGGTTGAGACGGAGGAACCACTGGTAACACCAAGTGGTGAACTGGTTAAGGTGGGTTTGGAGGGTACGTTGAGACCGTTGAAGGGTAGGATAGAGAGCCAGGAAGGTGGTGTCATCAGCATATTGGAGAAGGTGGACTGGTGGGGGTGGCTTGGGCATATCAGCTGTATACAAGAGATAAAGGAGAGGGGAGAGGACAGAACCCTGGGGGACGCCAGCCATGGGATAAAAGATACGGGAGTTGGTGTTGTGGAGGGTGACATAGGAAGGATGGTGCGAGAGGAAGGAAGCGACCAGACGGACAAAATTGATAGGTAGGGCGTAGGTTTGGAGTTTAAAGAGGAGACCGGGATGCCATACACGGTCATAGGCATTTTGGAGGTCAAGGGAAACAAAAATGGTGGAGCGACAGGAGTTGAGCTGGAGGGACAGAAGGTGAACAAGGTTGAGGAGTTGATCGTCAGCAGAGAAGGAGGGTCGGAAGCCACACTGGGTAAGGGGGGGGAGGTGGTGTTGAGCAAGGTGCTGCTGGATACGGTGGGAGAGGATGGATTCAAGGACCTTACTGAAGACGGAGGTGAGGCAGATGGAACGATAGGAAGAGGCGGCAGAAGGGGGTTTGTTGGGTTTGAGGAATAAGAGGACGCGGGAGGTTTTCCACAGGTCAGGGTAGAAGCCAGCAGAGAGGACGACATTATAGAGATGGGAGAGGACAGTCAGGAAGGAATATGGGCTTTCACGAAGGTGACGGTAGGTGACACAGTCGTAACCAGGGGCCGTGTTGCGTTTGGACCAGAGGATAAGTTTAATGTCTTGTGCTGTGATGGGAGTGTTTACGTCGTAGGGGGGCAAATGCCCCAAGTACTGGAGACTAGGCGCAAGTGGAGCGACCGAGGTATCGGCACGTTCCATGACTGTGGGGAAAAGAGAATAATCAAAGTGGGGATCATCGGGGATGGAGAAGATCTCGGAAAGGTGGGAAGCGAAGTAGTTGGCCTTACTGTGGTTGTCAGGAAGGGGGCGATCGTTATGGTGAAGGGGGTAGTGGGGAGCGGAAAGGGAACCAGTAAGACGATGGAAGGCGGACCAGTACTTGGAGGAGTTGATAGGCAGGGTGGCGTTGAGTCGCGTGCAGGTCTGGCGCCAGTCGCGGCGTTTCGTTGCTGTAATAAGGTTCCGTACGTGTCGCTGTATTTGCCGGTGGCGTTGGAGTGTATCCCTGTCACGAGTGCGCAGGAAGGAGCGATAGAGGCGGCGGGATTCACGGAGGAGGAGGACAGCCCGTGGAGGGAGAGTGGGACGGTGTGGTTGGATGGTTTTAGTAGGAACATGGGCCTCCACGGCGTCAGTAATTACCTTCTGAAGGAAGGACGAGGCGTGGATGATGTCGTCAGGATGGCGATAGGTAAGAGGGTGGCTTTCGACCTGGGTGGAGATGGAATCCCGGTAGGCATCCCAGTTGGCACGGCGATGGTCATGGACGACCTTGGGAGGGGGTGCAGGGTGCGGAGCCAGAGGGGGGCGGTGAGCAGACGTTATGTTGAGAAGGACAGGGAGGTGATCGCTACCTGTGGGGTCAAGGACGGCGACAGCGATACGCCCAAGGAGGTTGGCGGAGGCAATGACAACATCAGGGGTGGTGTCACTTTCGGGTCGGGTGTGCTGGGGAAGGGGAACAAGGTCACCTTGGATTGTGGAGAGGAACTGATGCCACCACCGAAGGGCAGCAGGAGTGCGGCTATGGATTTTGAGGTCGGCAGCAATCACATAGGTGGAGAAGGTGTGGTCAATATGTGAGATGAAGTCATAAGGAAGAGGAGCAGTGGAGTGCACATAGATGGTAGCACAGGTAATGGTGAGGGAGGGGAAGAAGACACTAAGGATAAGGTGTTCAGTGGGGTCATTGAGAAGAGGTTGTGGCCGGACGGGGATATGCTTAAGGTGGCCAATCGCGACTCCACCCTGCGCACGAGGACCAGGAGCGTCAGTGCGGTGGAGGATATAGGGGGAGGTGCGGATAGAATGGTGGGGCTGACAGTAGTACTTTTCATTTTGGTCTATTTGTTGTTTTTAAGCTGTAGACAATCTGCGAGTGTATTTATGTTTTTTCCCATTTTTTGCTGCAGATCTGATGATGGCCATTATATACCGAAATCGGTAATCTGTTAACAAAACGTTTGTCACCATAGACGCAAATTAAAGGAATTTTAAACTTTTAATATGTCCTAAAATTGTGAAACAAATGTATAAAATAAAAATATCGATTCTCGATATCGCCATTTACGTAATGATATTCTGGTTATGATATAGCGTCCATGTATATCGATAGTTTCTGCGAAAATATCTATATTTTTAACAGCCCTACCCAACAGACGTCAGCGTAGCTGAAAATTCCTGGCAGATTAAAACTCCCGAGTTCGAGTCTCGGTCGGGCACACAGTTTTAATCTGCCAGGAAGTTTCATATCAGCGCACACTCCGCTGCAGAGCGAAAATCTCATTCTGTCAGCATAGCTGCTCGTAGTGTGCGGATGACGACCACCAGCAGAGAGGCTGTCGTGACGCGCTGAGAGGAACAGCAAACATGGCTTCCGAGCGCGGCAGCCTGCTGAGAGGTGCGCCATCCGTTGGAGCCGAGGTTCCACGGCATAATGTCGTCAGGCGTTCCGCTTAGTTTCATCTTGCTGCGTAAGCTTACATGTTTACCCGTCAAGGTGTTGTACAGCGCGTTTAAAAACTAGCGCCTTACGACAGAACGGCTAACCAATAGGGTTGCCAGATCTTCGGGCGCCAACCGGAGTGTCCGGGTGTGGAATTAATTCTCCGGGTACACGGGCTAATGGTTTTAGTCTGCGGGCTTGAATGTGATCTTACTCTTCAATCATTTTGAATAATTTTATGCGAATGTTAATTTTTTATTATAACAAAATGTTATGTTCCTGTTCCAACAACTTTTCATTACTGCGTCTTTAATATTCGGCTAGCACATAGGTAAAGAAACACTGATAAGCTGTGACAACTTGTCGACTGGCAACGTCTATTTTTCGTGTTTCTTCGTCCATTGTCAGTATGAGTTTATCGCCTATTGTTGGGACGCTTGGGTCGCGCGTCAATATACTAGGTTTTACAGTCCAGAATCTCGAGTAATAATAGTGAAATGAAGAGATGCTGTCTCCGTCTGTTTCGTGAAGAATGGTTGCAGGACAAAAATTATTAGAAAAAGTCTTTACAAAAACATGATAATGATGAGAGTTTGGTAAGAGCGTAATATACACTGTCTCAGTTACCATTAAATACAGCTGCATGAAGGGTCTGAATAAACATTTACAACCAGAAAGACAAAAGGCGAATATTATTAGACAAAAGAAAAAAACATTCTCTTCTTAAAATCTTTTCAAAATAATTTATTGCAGAAGACGACAAAATCGCTGCAACGGAATTAACTTTGACTTATCACAGGGTGAAACTCCATTAGTCCTTAATTCCCAAGTTTGTGGTAGTAAATTAAATCCAAACGCTTTCAAAGGTACCTCTGTAGTGAAGAAAGAAGACGCGGCTACCGTATCTAGTAATAATAGAGAAGAGAATGTAGAAATGAAGAAACATTTCTTTAATAAAATTACTTTTCATTTTTTACAATAGGGTGGAGTATGTGGGACAGAAGTAGTAGTTGGTACACCACATTTTTTTCGGAAGATTTCATCTTCTTATGAATGTCTTTTGTTTCCATTCGCGCATTTATAAAACTCCATGAAAGTGAAAAAAAGGCTCTGAGCACTATGGGACTCAACTGCTGAGGTCATTAGTCCCCTAGAACTTAGAACTAGTTAAACCTAACTAACCTAAGAACATCACAAACATCCATGCCCGAGGCAGGATTCGAACCTGCGACCGTAGCGGTCTTGCAGTTCCAGACTGCAGCGCCTTTGACCGCACGGCCACTTCGGCCGGCTCCATGAAAGTGAGCTTGTAGTTAAACTGTCATTGTAAGAGTGATTCCACAGTCCCCCGCAGAAATCGATTTATCTCACCAGTAGACTTGTTTTTTTTTCCCCCTTTATTCAGTTGCAGCTTAGTACGCCACAGAATTTGTTTTAAAAAAAAAATGGAGATAATAAATACACTAATGGTCATTAAAATTGCTACACCAAGAAGCAATGCAGATGATAAATGGGTATTCATTGGACTAATATATTATACTAGAACTGACATTTTCACGCGATTTGGCTGCATAGATCCTGAGAAATCAGTACCCAGAACATCCACCTCTGGCCGTAATAACGGCCTTGATACGTCGCGGCATTAAGTCAAAACACAGCTTCCCATGCAGCTTCAACACGATACCACAGTTCATCAAGAGTATTGACTGGCGTAATGTGACGAGCCAGTTGCTCGGCCACCATTGACCAGACGTTTTCAATTGGTCAGAGATCTGGAGACTGTGCTGGCCGGGGCAGCAGTCGAACATTTACTGTATCCAGAAAGGCCCATACAGGACCTGCAACATGCGGTTGTGCATTATCCTGATGAAATGTAGGGTTTCACAGGGATCTAAGGAAGGGTAGAGAACCGAGCGACCGCTACGGTCGCAGGTTCGAATCCTGCCTCGGGCATGGATGTGTGTGATGTCCTTAGGTTAGTTAGGTTTAATTAGTTCTAAGTTCTAGGCGCCTGATGACCTCAGAAGTTAAGTCGCATAGTGCTCAGAGCCATTTGAACCATTTTTTTTTTTTGAATGGTAGAGCCACGGGTAGAAACATATCTGAAATGTAACGTCCACTGTTCAAAGTGCCGTCAATGCGAACAAGAGGTGACCGAGATGTGTAACCAATGGCACCCCATACCATCACGCCGGGTAATACGCAGTATGGTGATGGCGAATACACACCTCTAATGTGCGTTCACCGCGATGTCGCCAAACAAGGATGCGACCATCATGATGCTGTAAACAGAAACTGGATTCATCCGAAAAAATGACGATTTTCACCCAGGTTCGTCGTTGAGTACACCATCGCAGGCGCTCCTGTCTGTGATGCAGCGTCAAGGGTAACCGCAGCCATGGTCTCCAAGCTAATAGTCCATGTTGCTGTAAACGTCGTCGAACTGTTCGTGCAGATGGTTGTTGTCTTGCAAACGTCCCAATCTGTTGACTCAAGGATCGAGACGTGGCTGCACGATCCGTTACAGTCATGCGGATAAGATGCCTGTCATCTCGACTGCTAGTGATACGAGGCCGTTGGGATCCAGCATAGTGTTCCGTATTACGCTCTTGAACCCACCGATTCCATATTCTGCTAACAGTCGTTGGATATCGACCAACGCAAGCAGCAATGTCGAGATACGATAAACCGCAATCGCGATAGGCTACAATCTGACCTTTATCAAAGTCGGAAACGTGATGGTACGCATTTCTCCTCCTTACACGAGGCATCACAACAACGTTTCGCCAGGCAACGCCGGTCAACTGCTGTTTGTGTATGAGAAATGTTGGAAACTTTCCTCATGTCAGCACGTTGTAGGCTCGCCACCGGCGCCAACCTCGAGTTAATGCTCCGAATAATTAATCATGTCGGTTAAATTTCGCGTCTGTAGCACGTCATCTTCGTGGTGTAGCAATTTTAGTGGACAGTAGTGTAATTAAAGCAGGCGATAAAATCGGTGTCTCAAATGGTAAAATGGCGGAAAATTGTGGAACTTAAAACGTAAAACAAAGGGTTGGCATGCTAATAAAATACACTGGATGCAGGCAGGTAAAACAATAGACAATTAAAAAAACACGGCGACAGCCTGGTTTCTGTTCACAAGAGATATAAAAATCACACCCAGCGACAGCATGATTTCTGTTCGCAACGCTTTGGAAAAGACGCACGACACTGAACACTCACTTCAACACTGCACTAAAACGTAGGCACAAATATGACACACCACAGCCAAGGGCAGATGGGTGGAACCTGGACAGATGATGGGAAAGAAAAGGAGGAAGGAGAGGAAAAACGAATTTAGTGGAGGAGTGGGTGGGGGAAGGAGCCGACAGAGGACGATGGTTCATGGGAGTGGGGGGGGGCTGGAGAAATGCGGGAGGGAGTGGGGAAAGGCAGAGGAGGGGAATGCAAAAGGACTTGGGGGGGGAGGGAGAGGAGGGAGGCAGAGAGATGGGAAGATGAGGAAAAAACAGGATGGAAGGTGGGGAAGAGGGAGCCCGTGGAAAGGACAAAGGAGGGGGAGGTAAGGATCAGAGTTGATAGGAGGGATAAATGGAGGGTGAGAGGGCATCATCCGGGAGGGGGAGTTGATGGAAGCCACCTTGGGAAAGGAGATGAAGGGTGTAGAGATGGAGGGTAGGGGGGACACAACAGTGAAGGCGCGGCAGAGTGTGGGGATTGGAAAAGAGAGTAACCAGGGTATGAGGGGAATCAAGGCAGTGCGGCGGGAGGTGTAGACTATGCGGATATGTTCGAGGAATAGAAGCAGATGGGGGAAAGGAATCTGGTCATAGAGGATCCGAATGGGGGACGGGAGGCGTATACGGAAGGCGAGGTGGACTGCATGGCGCGAGTAGACTTGGACGACATCAGCGTAAATCCTCTTTCCACAATGGCGTTGCGCCCAGGATTAGAAAACAATTAATGTCACAATGTTAGCAGTTGGAATTTGCGAACCCACAGTAAACACTTCAGACATTACTAACTTGCACTCGTTGTTCGTACTACGTTTCGAAAGGATCGTCATATCAGATCGCTATTGAAATGGAAACTGTCAGATTCTCTCCGGCGGCGCTACCTAGTTCAAGCCCCATACTACTGGAGTAGTTGGGTATTTTCTCGAACGATTGTGCTAGATCTAGAAGGAGGTTACATCGTCGTTGCAAGATACGCAACATGCAACGCCATATGTGAGAGACCTTACCAACATAAACTTGTTGGCATAAATAAAACTAATTGAGGCGTTAACAGATGGCGTTACTTCAGTACTTGAGTCAAGCTTGTAACAATATTTTGCCGAATCGGGACCAAATTGTTTGTTATTAGGATGTAGGGACAATAAGGTCTATAACGATGATGGTTTCAAAATATCGTCACGGATTGCAACCCTAGGTGTGGCCGAACTAAAAGTGAGGCGTTAGGAAAAGATGTGCTTCTGCCATATGCTAAAGAGAAACTATTAAATGAATTAAAACAAGATGTTCCTTTTTCATTTGGTCAGACGCTTCAGTTAATGGCAACAAATAATACAGGGTGTTTATAAATGAATATCGAGTTTTTAACGTTTTATAATATTTATTAAATTAAACTTACAGTTACAAATGACATGTCAAATGAAAGACCAACTCAACCAGTTTCACCAAGGAACCTTATAAATGTTCACAGCGAAGTACGCGATTGGTTGAACTTCACTGTATCCAAGCGCTGGATAGGCCGCAAGGGGCCCAATCACTGGGCTTGCTTTGCATGGCCTCCACGTTCACCCTACCAACCGCCATGCGATTTTTTTCCTTTGGGGCTTCATCAAGGATCGTGTGTACGTGCCTCCGTTACCAGCAGACCTCTCTGAATTAAGAAACCGGATTGAAGCAGCTGTTGCTACAATCATTAAAGACACACTTATCAACGTTTGGGAAGAACTCAACTACAGACTTGGTGTGTGCCGTGTGACAAATGGTGCTCACATTGAATATTTATAAGGTTCTTCGTAAAACTGTTTGAGATGCTCTTTCAATTGACTTATCATTTATAACAGTAAGTTTAATATAATAAATATTATAAATCGTTAAAACCCCGATATTTATTTATAAACACATGTGTTACCCGATAGTAGTAACGTACTTTTACGAAGATAAGGAAACATGTAACGACGTTCTTGATTTCTAAGAAAATGTAAACGAATTTGCAGAAGCCATTTCATGCAAGCTGAAATCTGTTTTGCTAGAAAACAATTTAACGCTAATCATCATAGTTTCTTATTCAGCCGACAATGCTTCAGATAATGTCGGTAAACATAACTCTGTTCCTACTCGATTAAAAGAAGAGAACAGCAAATTGTTTCTGTCATATTAGATAACTGTGCTAAACTAGGAAACAAACTACTAAAATGAAAGTCTGGTTCATAGAAAAAGTTCAGACTTTTCTTCATCCTTAAAAATTCGGAGGAGTATTTGCGATCTAGAACGCAATGACTATATCGAAATATTTTCGTGGTTTTCCTTGCAGTCAGCTGTGGAATATCTTGTAAATATGTATTATGTATCACGAGGCAATGCAAAATCACACCCCCTTATTTGGATATTTATTAGTTAACAATAAGACGAAATAAGCAATGATCCGCTAACACTACCAGAGTGTTTCTGTATTTTTTAAAAGCAACTATAACTGTATTTTCTAAAGCAATTTGACCTTTGGAAAATAGGAGGCCTTTTCAACAGATGTTTACAAGGTTATGTTGAAAGTGAATAGGTGGTGGGAAGTTTCATAGATCAGATGCTAATACCTGTTTAGAACGGATTACGGAAAAAGTAGATTCTAGCTAAAAACTACACACTGCTTTGCTACAAATTATTAAACTAATAAATGGTACAAATTCTGTGGTAATGAAGATGTCTATAAAACTGTATCATTGCTAGGTTTGTATCACTCAAAACTATTTTGATTTAATGACTTAGACGAGACGGGAAAGAAATTGAAAACTGGCTTCGATAGAAACGAACGGTACAGTATCAAGAGTCTTCTGATTTGAAATCTTTAGTGTCAGATCTTGGTGGGAATGATTATAATTGTAATAAAGTGTGTAGTGACATTTTAGAAAAAGCAGATGCGACAGATAAGTTCAAAATAATGCAGCATATACGTACAGTTAATAACGCGCACGTTGAACGCGTGTTTAGTGCAGTGAGTTTGTGACGGTTGGATGCTAGAAACAGAATGTGTGTCGAATTTGCAAAAGCCGAGATACGTGTTGTGATTAATTTGAAAATGATATGTAAGGATTTCTACTGGGTGGTTCTCAAAAACAAGTTTCTTCTGAATGCAGAGAGATCCTCAAGAAAATTGGAGTAATAAGAAACGCGTTTACAAAAGTAATTTTTACTACAACTGTTTTATTTGGTTTCGTATAGATTCGGGTAGTGGTAATTACAGCGTTGGTAAGTGATTTGTAGTAGTAGTAGTATTTAATTTTATTATGTTAGAAGAAATTGTGAATGTAATAATACAGAAAAATCTGTTTAACAAATTGTATGCGCAATTACACAAATGTCGATGACCGGGTCATTAGTATTCGGGCCTGCACTTAGTTCCATCCGACAACCTTACTAACAAGGAAGCATATACGCAACGAGTCGGGAATTTTGGTCGTCTTTCGCACGATTGTGTTCCATAGTTTAATGTAACAAATGCAGCTCTAGAACCGTGTGCTTTTGAAGTATACGAGAGTACCAACCGCCGAGGAACTTTGTTACTTTCTTTTTTAGTCTTGCACGAAACAACTGTACCATAACAACCTATCCAGAAATGAAAAAGCTAATCCTGACTCCCGAAAGCGTTGCTAAGGATTACATTTCTATTCCCGTCGTTCAGATGGCTGATATTAGAATAATCACTTGATGATAGTTTTTTATTATACCCCGATAGCACCTCACCACGCAAACACACACACACACACACACAACAGCCGGCCGCGGTGGTCTAGCGGTTCTAGGCGCTCAATCCGGAACCGAGCGACTGCTACGGTCGCAGGTTCGAATCCTGCCTCGGGCATGGATGTGTGTGATGTCCTTAGGTTAGTTAGGTTTCAGTACTTCTAAGTTCTAGGGGACTGATGACCACAGATGTTAAGTCCCATAGTGCTCAGAGCAATTTGAACCATTTGAACACACACAGCAAGTTGCGCACGCGCACTCGCTAATAAACAACAATTATTATTCTCATTATTGTTATTGTTATTTTCAGAAGAAATATGATCCGTAGCTGTGTTACAAGTGTATGATGTAAGACTGCAAAAAAGAAGCAAATGACAAGAATCGAACGCAGTACGTGCGAATTTTTAACTATCCGAATTTAGCTTGTCGGGGTGATGTTCCTACTTACTGTCTGACGCCGTCGTATGGTACTGAAATTCCTGACTATGTACATCGATTTCTCGATAATGCACAAGAAACGAGGCGTATTAGAACAGTGTTTGTTACAGCTAAAGATATACTACAACATTGGGAATGTTAAATGAAATTAGTTGACATTTAGCTATTTGCTTTCCTCGTACGTTACAAAAGCTGTGGAATCTACCCTCCACATAACTGAATACGACGTTTTACGTTCCTTTTTTTTTCATTTTTGCGTGAGCTGTCTCAAACAATACACACCATTCTCGTATACATACTTTTCCGGTTATGATGTTTGGTCGGTAACTATTACCAGCATCTAAAGTTGCTTTTGTTTATTGTAGGGTGTCACACAGCCGTTTGATGTTGGACTTTTTTTGTGCATCCTTACCATACTTTCACGTGAAGCCATTTATAGTCTTGGCGTCAATTGCCAAGTTCGGTGAACACAATGATAACGAACACTGTGTAGATGGTAATACTTACCGCGTCGGTGGAATTCGATAAGCCACATGTGCTTCCGGGCTCGGGGCAAATGGCGAGCACCTCAAGGAGCTTCGCCTCGATCGGCTGGCTACGAGTTTTGTTAACGCACAGTTCCTAAGCTGGGGACTCTTCACCGCTGCTAGCCTCCTGTGAACCGTAAGCTCTGCACAGTCTTCAACTACCACCATGCAGGGCGGAGGTCATACGTTGTGTATCATAGGGAGAGAGGATCTTGGTTTAACCACTCTGATCGCAGATAGACCTCTAAAAAAACTCAAGGTGTCCTACGTGCAGATGGGATGCTGGGCTGTTGAGGGGAAAATGTTGTTAGCGGACAACATCTGGGGCAACTTACTCACCCCACTTCTGTGAACGTTTGCTACGGTTCTCTACGGGTGGACCTTAGATTCCTGGTGACTCGTGGGATCGAAACGGGACTATCAGAGTCTTCCAGGTCAGCTCCCAGTGGGATGAGTGTCCCACTGATCGGTATCAATGCTCAGCCTACAGGAGACCTCCTGAAAAAAAGCATTGCTCAACATTTGTCAGGTATCAGCAACGGAACACATATATTAGTGGTTAAACCAAAATATGTAATCATTGGGAAGCTTCATCATCCTCCATCCAAAAGCTTCCACGAGACACTGCTATCAATTTAGATCTGTAAAGCGACTGAGAAATTGGACACTGTTGCTTGAAACAGCCACATCCTAACAAGCAACAAGACTCCAGGCATTTCAATGTCTTGAGGAATATACCACAGAAACAGAGCTGCACAACACCCTGAATAAACGGCGTGTTCTGTCATGTAGTGATATTACATTCTAAAAGAAGAGCTGACAGGTTAGAAGGCTCAAGAAAATTTGCTTTAAGTAATACACGGTGAAATAGCTAAAATGGTTGATTTTATTCTTCTATTAACAGCACAGCAGTCTCACAAGGTATCAGGACAAGATTCATTCATTTGGCAGTGAATCCTTACATACCCGGTAGTTACCTCGTTGTTAATGAATCGAGATGGAGATAAGAGAGTGAAATGGGCGTTTAGCGCTCAGTCACAACAGTTACACCCATCTCCTTCCAAGAATTAGTTGCACTAGTCACCTGGTCCGAACTATCATCCGTCCATCTGTTAGGAGATCCACGTAATTCTCTCTTTTCTATCGGCCAATAGTTAATTACTTTTTTCCAATGTGTTTTCTTTCTATCAACACGATCCTTCCATTTCATTCTATTCTCTTCTATTTTATTATTAATTGAAGAGATTTTTTACTCTGATCTTAATGTCATATTCCTTGTTCATTATTTTTCACATTTTACTACAGCTCCTGACATGTTTCATGCAGTTCATCTCCGTTACCTGCATACATGATTTTTTTATACATAAATCAGAACAATATAGAAAAGTAGATACTCCCGTAACTTCATAGAATTTCATTAGTATTTACTCTCCCACTCCTTTTTCTCTTTTTTTTCAAAATTCTTCCAGTTGTGCGTAGATAGCTGGAAACTTATTAACAGCCTTCTCAATGTCTTTGTCAGTGTTAAAACTAATATCACATCCTAGGTACTTGTTTTAAAATTTGTAATTTGTTATTATTATTTTCGATCTGACTGGATTTTTTTTGTCTTATTTGTAGATATACCCAAACTTGGTATATTATCATAGCTATGGGGGGGTGTCCAAAGAAAGGCAACACTTCTTTCGTTTTGTCATCATTCTTCTGATTGCAACCCGCCACGAATTTCTCTCCCGTGCCAACTTCTTCATCTCAGAGAAGCTCCTCTTATACCATGGAACTCATTCCATCATGTCTTAACGGATGTCCTATCATGCTGTCCCTTCTTCGTATCAGTGTTTTCCACATATTCCTTTCCTCTTCGATACTGCGCAGAACTCCTCATTCCTTACCTTAACAGTCCACCTAATTTTCAACATTCGTCTGTAGCACCACATCTCAAATGTTTCGATGCTCTCTGTTACGGTTTCCTACAGTCCATGTTTTACCATACAATACTGTGTTCCAAATGCATATTTTCAGAAAGTTTTTCTTCAATTAAGGCCTATATTTGATGCTAGTAGACTTGCCTTGGCCAGGAATGCTCTTTTCTCCAATAGTAGTCTACTTTTGATGTCTTCCTTGCTACATATGTCATTGTCGATTTTTCTGCCCAGGTAGCAGAATTCCTTAACTTCATCTACTTCGTGGCTATCAGTTCTGATGTTAAGTTCCTCGTTGTTCTCATTCCTGCTACTTCTCATTATTTCGTCTTTCTTCGATTTACTCTCAGTCCATATTCTGTACTCATTAGATTTTTCATTCCATTCAGCTGATCATGTAATTCTTCATCACTTTCACTCAGGATGCCAATATCATCAGCGAATCGGGTAGTCGATATCTTTTCATCTTCAATTTTAATTCCACTCCTGAACCTTTCCTTTATTTCCATCATTGCTGCTTCGATGTGGAGATTGAACATTAGGGGCCAAATATTACATTGCTGGGGGGGGGGGGGGGGGGAGGGGGTTGTCTGGGGGAAGAGGCCAAACAGCGAGGTCATCGATCTCATCGGGGTTACGGAAGGACAGGGAAAGAAGTCGCCCGCGCCCTTTCAGAGGAACTATCCCGGCATTTACCTAGAGCGATTTAAGGAAATCACGGAAACCCTAAATCAGAATGGCCGGTCGCGGGATTGAACCGTCGTCCTCCCGATCACATTTCTGTCTTACACCCTTTTTAATATGAGAACTTTGTTATTGATCGCCCACTCTTATTGTTCCCTCTTGGCTCTTGTACATAGTGTATATTACTCGTCTCTCCCTATAGCTTACTCCTAATTTGTCAGAATTTCAAACATCTAGCACCGTTTTACATAGTCGAACGCTTTTTCCAGGTCGACAGGCCCTAGGAAGTTGTCCTGAATTTTCTTTCGCCTTGCTTTCGTTATCAACTACAACGTAAGAATTGCCTCTGTGATCCCTTTACTCTTTGTGAAGCCACACTGATAGTCATCTAATACATCTTCAAATTTCTTTTCCGTTCTTCTATATATTATTGTTGTCAGCAACTGGGATGCATGAGCTGTTAAGCTGATTGTGCGATAATTCTCGCACCGTCAACTCTTGCTGTCTTCGGAATTGTGTCGATGATATTTTTCAGAAAGTCAAACGGTATATTGCGAGTCTCATACATTCTACACACGAAAGTAAATAGTCATTTTGTTGCCACTTCCCCAATGACTTAGCCGGCCGCTGGTGGCCGAGCTGCTCTAGGCGCTTCAGTCTGGAACCGCGCGACTGCTAGGGTTGCACGTTCGAATCCTGCCTCGGGCATGGATGTGTGTGATGTCCTTAGGTTAGTTAGGTTTAAGTAGTTCTAAGTTCTAGGGGACTGATGACCTCAGATATTAAGTCCCATAGTGCTCAGAGCCATTTGAACCAACCCAATGACTTAAGAAATTCGGATGGAATGTTACCTGCCACTTCTGCCTTATTTGCTCTTAAGTCCTCCAAATCTCTCTTAAATTCTGATTCTTATACTGGATCCCGTACCTCCTCTAAATCGACTCCTGTTTCTTATTCTATAACATCAGACAAATCTTCCCCCTCATAGAGTACTTCAATGTATTCTTTCTACTTATCCGCTGTCACTTCTGCATTAACAGTGGAACTCCCGTTGTACTCTCAATATGTATAATAATTGTAGAGTAACGTGTCTGGTGAGCAGGGCGGTTGCTCATGTTCTACTTGGTCATCTCACTTTGTGTGATCTCGCAGACGTGTAGACGAGGGTTGTCCCTCCGAGAGTAGCCCAGACTGTTTGGTTTTCATGGATTTAATGTGTTTCCTGTGCTCAAGCCGAGCCTTGGACGTAGAAAAAGACGGCGACCATCACCTTACGTGCTGAGCGCACGGCTTTGAATTTTTATGGGGAGGTGATGACGCTACATTCGCGTCCCTAGATGTCTCATTACGTTATCTCAAAGAGGAATATGCAAATTTCGATCGGTTTTGTTGTCATGACGTTTCGTACCTTTTCACTTGAACATTCATTATAAATACTGCTCTTTCTACATTAGCTTGTTTTACCAGTGTAATTTCCTGGTCATCAGCACTTAATGGAGTATTTAATGGTATGCTAGATCCTATTTTAATTCCTAACTGTATTTCAGCTTTCCACTATATAAATGAAATAAAGTGAGCGACAGACTACAAAACTGAACTTATAACTGTTTTCTTATTTACAAAAAGACTTTTTATAGAATTAATAAAATGTTTAGTAAAACGTTTTATTCCTAATATTTTCCACAGAAGGGGTCTCTTTATATCATCAAAGGCTCTCTCGTGATCGCTAAATGCATTTATAATCAAAATTTCCGAAGTATTTTAATTATTAGTCTTCTTGTAAATATAATGTTGCACGAAAGTCGCTTGCTACAGCCTGACTGTTATTCATAAAGTATTACTTTGGGGATAGCTTTCAATTTTGTATTAAGAATTTTCCGGTAAATTTTATATCCTGCTTGTAGTAGATCTATTCCTCGATAATTTCTTACGTTTTAACGGTGTTCCATTCCTCAGGTAAGGCGCGTATTTAAAAATGGCGAAATAAAATTTTAAAATAATTCCTCCGTATATGATTTGTTCAGCATTAATTCTACCTAGTTCAGTAGCTTTTCGGTTACAACTGTGCAGCGTGAATTACGCCGACAACACGACACTGTATCTTCTCAGTCGACGATTGCACCAGTAATTTCGAAACACTGATTGTTTCGTTCAGAACGCAGAGCAGTATTGTATATTTTACACCTTGTCCACCAAAGTTGAATCACCGTGCCAGCCAAGAGTTAGATATTGCTTGTTTCTGTCTGGTTCTTTTCATATTTGTGTTTCAAATCGCATAATATTCTATCGGTAGAAGCCCATGTTCATGACAACCTACAACTCACAGACTAGACAGTCTAGGTGTGGAACTGGAAGATGAACACTTGCCTTGTGGTCAGTGATGAGCTTACGTTCCCGTTACGTGGGGAAGTAAACAGCCACAACATTAGCGTATAGGGAACGCTGCAGCCATGTACCACAGTCGAACACGAGACGGACTCTCGCCCCATGAGTTTTGCGCAATCTGTCGAGAAAAGTTTTACGGCCTTTTCTCTTTCGCAGAAAAGACGGTTGCAGGAATCACACATCTGGATATGTTGGACATCTGCGACAACATGCTGCATATTTAGTATCTTTATGCGACGGAACACCATCACGCAGAAACCCGAAAGTAAGAACATTTCTTAATACTGAATTGTCTTCGCGATAGAGCGACTGCAAGGGTCGGACAGATCTGGCTTTGCTCTGTTGGCATCCCAGGTCGTGTGATGTTACTCTATGTGGTCTTCGTTGTGGTAGTTTGTGTAAGAGTACGTATGCCTCCCTTTTTAAAAACTTTGAATTACCTCCCACGCAGCAAAGCTACTGCAGTGAATGTGGTAATTCCATTCACGCTTACGAATGTAGGCTACGCGTTTGTCGAGCGTCAGGAAGTTTGTCATGCGTTCAGTAGAGGGGATATTGAACATTTCTGAAATTGAAATTAGAACGCTTAACCTAGACACAATTTTAAGAAGTACCAAAAGGTTACTTCTTAATACGTGTAAAAGGTACACTGATTTAAAATGTTACGGCACTTTTGAAAGTAAAAATTTTGTAAGTTACACGTAACTTAAGATGTACTTCAAGTTTCTACTTTCATTCACGTAGACTATAAGTTTTTTGTGAAGTAACATCCTGTATTTCACAAAAACTGTACATTAGCGACAACATTTGATCTTTAGTGTGTGCTGAGATGCAATGGATGGACTATTAGTAGAGTCTATTATCCTTCCGAACTATATCACGCGAAGTGTACATATACTATCTTAGTATATATATAGTTAAGGCTCACCGGCCACTTGACCATCTTCTTCTTCTGTGCGGATGCACAAAAAGTGCCCAAACTCTTACGGGAATCGGCAACGCGCCGCGAGTAATTAGTGTAATGGGCGGGGGCATTTCGAATGTAGTGCGGGACAATACGTTGAGAATGTGGGTGTCACGGGAGGCGTGCCAGAGATAAGTCCCTGCAGTCGCACTATCCTCTGTGTCCTCGGTGGCTCAAATGGATAGAGCGTCTGCCATGTAAGCAGGAGATACCGGGTTCGAGTCCCGGTCGGGGCATACATTTTCATCTGTCCCCGTTGACGTATGTCAACGCCTGCAAGCAGCTAAAGATTGTCATTTCATTGTAATGTGTACATGTACTCCGTATGCGTGAGGAGCTTCCAATAACAATTACAGGAAGCTCACTATCTCCTACCTGTTACATTAAGATGGTACATCAACTTATACACTTATATCAAAATCTCCATTAGATTTATCTCATTGTGTGTGTTTCTATGTCTGAGGGGGAGGGGAGGGGGGTACAAAGAACATCACAGACTATGCGCTACTTTCGCAAATCTAGCTGATGATTTATCACTGCCGTTTATAGAATGCATTATGTAAATTGCACTCGTAAAGACATTCATGGAGAAATGGGACAGAAATACCTCGCCGGAAAGATTGAAGAACATGTGAAAAGATTTTTGACAAGCAGAGGCGTTGTACGTCAAGTTGAAAAAGTGGAAAAAGCTATTCCACAGAGATGAAACAAACACAAAGCATAGCAGTTATTACAGACATAATGGACTTGGAAGTGACAGAATGGAACACGAACAGTGAGGCTACTGGTAAATTTCTGCGTCCCTTTCATAACTCCAATGAAGTGTCCCTAACAGCGATTTCAGTTCTGCCTCGTATCTGTCTTAAGCAGTGGCAGTTCCACTACACAGCAGCACGTGGGAGCACTGTGAACAGTACCTCTGTAGTTTCAGCTGAGGTATTTACGGTATATTAGCTACAGTTCGGGGACGACTTCTCGTTATTCACTTTGATGGCTGCTCTACTGAGTTTCTCGGAACAAATCTCAGCTGTTGTAATCGGTCAGACTTGCCACTGCACGACAGGTGGTTATAACAAAGAAGGCAATCTATATTCAACAGTACACGTGTTTCTTTGTTCAGTAAATAGCATATCGAATCCAACATCGAATCTCTGCCTGTCTCTCTCTCTCTCTCTCTCTCTTTGCCTCCCCCTCTTTCTCTTTCTCTGTGTTATTGGCATCATAGCCTAGTAGCGACGTACTTCAGATTGAAAATGGAAGGAATAAAAGTGTTCACCCTAAGCACTAAAACATTCATTCCATTCTCAGCGTAACTTGTTGGATGATTTGGCGAGATGCTCTTGGTCGGAAAGTAGCAGTTGATCAGCGTACAGTCCGACTGGATTTTCAAAAAAAATGGTTCAAATGGCTCTGAGCACTGTGGGACTCAACTGCTGTGGTCATAAGTCCCCTAGAACTTAGAACTACTTAAACCTAACTAACCTAAGGACATCACACACAGCCATGCCCGAGGCAGGATTCGAACCTGCGACCGCAGCGGTCGTGCGGTTCCAGACTGTAGCGCCTTTAACCGCTCGGCCACTCCGGCCGGCTGGATTTTCAAACAACCGCGTTTGCACTACAGTACAGAGTATGAATCGAACGTTGTCATATACGCCTATATTACATAAAAACATAACTAAAGTCGAATCAAAAACTTTTAGTGAATACTCTACCGTCCACAAGTTGCTTTACAATACGCAACTATTTTCTTAAATCATTCAAGGACTACAACGAGGTGAGTCCTTTGATGTTGTGCTACCGTTATAGAAATACGAGAGTTGAATGAAAAGTAATGCCTCCGCCTTCGTTAATTTGGTTTGGATGGGAATATTTTAATAAATCAAACGCAGAAATAATCCTTAGAATGTGATCTTTAATTACCATTATTCACTTTTCCACATAATCACAAGCCAGTAGGATAGATTTCTGCCAACGATGAACAAGTTTTCTGAAGCCGTCACGGAAGAAATCCACACACTGTTTCCGCAACCACAGTCTCACAGTTCTCTCAACGTCTTCACCAGAAGCATAATTATGTCCCCGCATATCGTCTTTCACTATCGGGAACAGATGGAAGTCAGACGGTGCTAAATCTGGACTGTATGGAGGATGACGTACGGTGGTGAGATTCAGACTCTAAAGTTCTGCTGTGGTGGCTCGTGAAGTGTGTGGCTTGGTATTGTCGTGCTGCACAAAAACGTTTTCCTTTTCCTTTAGGACCCTTGTTAGCCGTCATTTCAAAATTCGCAGTGTTATGATGTAACGCTCTGAATTTATTGTTGTTCCACGATCAAGGAAATCAACGTAGATAACACCATCTGCATCACAGAACACTGTGGGCATGATTTTTCCAGCTGAGGTCTGCGTCTTCAATTTCTTTTTTTGGGGCGAATATTTGTGTCGATATTCCATAGTCTGACGTTTCGTCTTCGGATCGTTATGGTTTACCCATGTTTCGTCTCCTGTCTCAATTGAATGGAGAAAGGCGTCACCTTCATTCTCATAACATGAGAGGAGTTCCTGGCGAATTTCAAGTCTGTGCGCTTTCATTTCAGGAGTCAGCATCCGGCGTACCCATCGTGCACAGATCTTCCGATAGCCAAGCAAAGTAATAATGTGACCTACCCGTTCTTGTGAAATGCCGATGGTGCTTGCAGTTACTCTCTGAGTGATACGACGATCGTCCTGAATCAATCTGTCAACATTTTGCTTGTGAAACTCGGTGGTTGCTGTCACAGGACGTTCAACTCTTATTTTGTCATGCAGGTCATATGTTCCCGCCTCAACATCTTTAAACTTACTAGCTCAACGACGCACAGTACCCACATCTACTCAACCACCATAAACTGCTTTCATTCTCTGATGAATCACCATCGGGATGACACCTTCAGCTGTAAAGAATTCAATGACTGCACGAGCGTCTGCTCAGGGTTCCATACTTCACACTGTAACAACACAACCGTTCAATGCGAAGGCTTCCCGCCAACTGGAGCTGCAGAGAAGGGGCTACAGAAGAAGCCAGTACCTGCCGCACGTCAATGCTGCCGACTGTTGAAGAGTTACGAATGTGGAGGCATTACTTTTCAGTCAACCCTCGTATTTATGTGATTTCTATATCGACAGACGTAATGTCTCTTGTAACATTCCTTTCGTAATTCTGATGTTTTTTGACCGGCTGAAGAAAGTGCACGTGCTAATTTTCGCCTAGCGTGTCTGCTAACGTGCATTTACGTTTGTTGCTGGCCGGAAATGCCCTACTACTTTGGTATGATTTAGTGGCAACTCCCGATCATTTCGTGGGGTTCTCTCCCAGTAAGACATGAGGACTGTACGGTCAAATACCGTTTGTCAACATACTTCACATCGCTGCTTTGAACCTTTTCCTTCACCTACGTTTATAACCTCTGTTGTTTCGACAGTTTCAGTTTTTATTTCATAATATTAAGTTCATTGTGTCAATAATAAGTATAGCTTAGTCACAGTGAACATTATTACATGTCTGTTCCAAATGCAACGGCAAGAGACTGAGAAGCATTAGAAATATAATAATCGGTCTAATCTTACAATTAACATGCAGAGATAATCGTAACTGTATACGATGTACACTTCATCTTCCAGGTAGAGAAACTGTTTGGAGATAACATAATCACATAAATAAAAATTAACCCCGTTTACTCATTTCAGATGGAAATAAAAAAGAAAATATAGGCATCTAACTTCTTATTTGATTATTAGAGGGCTAAAAAGAGACTGAAAATTACGAATCCTTCCGGATTTACGTTCACAGATAAAGTTGCATAATGGCAGTCACGCAGTTAGACCATAGTGAGCTTGTCCGAATATTAAACAGGGCGTGCAACAGAAACAGCAATGTGGTATATATCTCTGGAAAATCATGTAATGTTAAGAACTATTATGCTTTTGTGGCATTTATAAATTAAAAACCAGAAGGGGCAGTTGTGGTATTGTTTAACAACATAATCCTGTTCACAAATTTAGCCCTTAAGAAATCTGCTTAAATGATTAAAGAAAACTTATTACACAGTCAAAAACCTAGTAGAAATTAAAATGTGGAATTAATATAGCATTTGTGTGCCATGAATATGAAATTTGCAGCACGTTGTTCTTCCTGCCTGCCCAACCAGGCACGGCAACAGTGCTGTGGTGCTAGTAATGTGGCCAGAGGACGCATTCGGCGGAGTTCAGGCCACTGCTTGATCTGCTACGTGGTGAGCTGAAGTAAAATGGAACAAAAGAAGACAGTCGCCTGTTCCAGCGACCTACATCTCCTGGAGGCCAGCACTGTGGACACAGTGGAGCGGCCTTAGTTGTTGGTGGAAGAAGGTTAAGGCTGGAAGTGTAGGTTAGCAGAACACGAGACGCGTCCGAGGCTGCAGTACTAGAGCGAAGAGCAGCGGTAAAGACGGATGCGCTGTGCGTTCTGCGCAGAGAGAGTGAATGTCAGTATTCTTCCGTTTGTTCAGGCACCTTGGCAGCTGACGGTGCGCCGATCGCATACACATCATTCTACAGTGAACTGCTTTCCTAGTAACGCTAACACACGCACACACACACACACACACACACACACACACACACACACACACACACACACACATACATACATCCATGCATACACACACTCTATTTTGTCACTAATAATAATCTAGCTTCTTCCATTAAATACTGTCAAAGTTTAACGTTTCGTTTATTGAACGATAACTATATGTTTTGACATCAAAATAATTTTGTGCATTGCTTACCGGTGCATTAGGTATCTACAGTTATAGAATACGTGTAAAACATATTCAAGCAGTAAAAACTGGTGACCATAGGGACATAAAAGTAAATGGTTTAATAGGTTATCAAAAGTTAATTTTTTGCAGCGTTACGATATATGTACATCGTTGAACGAAATATATAGGTTGGAACTTAAATTGTGGCAACACTGCTGTGGAGACACTATGAAATGGAATCTACTATTGTCGCTGATAGCACACGTTTTTGACACACCTACCTTACCTCCGAGCAAATGGACTCGCCCGTCCCACATGACCGGCGTGCGCACAATCGAGGGAAACACAGTCACTTGTGAGCGAGCGGTCTTACGTAACAGTGTCACTATGTTATCGAAACAGGAACAACGGAGTTGGATCAAGATTGAATGTACCAGAGGTCGTACAGCACGACAGTGTCATAAAGGTCTTCAAGAGGCGTGCGGGGAATCGGCATTGCCGTACAGAACAGCCGCACATTGGGTGAAAGCCTTGAACGAAGGTCGCAGACAGTGGCAGACATGCATCGGGCAGGTCGCCCTAGCGTCTCTGAAGAAGAAGTGCATGCTGTTGCCGCGTTAGTGAACAGTGATCGACGCCACACGATTCGTGGGCTAGCCCACGAAACCCGATTAGCGCATACGTCTGTGCTTCGCATCCTGAAGGAACGCCTGAGCATGAGAAAAATTGCTTCACGGTGGAAATGCAGAAACGGATGCGTTACGATGCTTCTCAGACGCACTTGGAGCGCTATGAGCGCAAAGAAGAGGCATCCTTACGCCGTATCGTAACACTAGATGAGAGATGGGCCACATCGTACGAGCCAAAACAGAAACGCCAATCTAACGAATGGCGTCATTATAGGTCGTCGCGAAAGTCGAAAGTGCGTCAGGGCCCCAGTATGGTGAAAGTTATGGTGATTCTCGTGTACGACTGTGACGGTGTTATCCT
The DNA here is from genome assembly GCF_021461395.2 of Schistocerca americana. Taxonomy (NCBI): domain Eukaryota; kingdom Metazoa; phylum Arthropoda; class Insecta; order Orthoptera; family Acrididae; genus Schistocerca; species Schistocerca americana. The sequence goes on from NC_060123.1 coordinate 319,254,930, forward strand.
AACGCATTACGTTCCTCCACGGCAGACTGTCAGTGCACAGTATTACTGTTCGTTTTTGGAGCATCACCTGCGACCAGCTTTGTGAAAGAAGCGGCGACACTTTCTGTGCAGCCCACCAATCATTTTGCACGACAATGCGCGGGCGCATACAGCGCAAACTGTGGCTGCCCTGATCGGTCGATGGGAGTGGGAAGTACTGTACCATCCACTATACACTCCGGTCTTAAGTCCTTGTGACTTTGATTGGATTCCGAAGATGAAGGAAACACATCGTGGCATTCGCTTCAGTACTGTTCCAGAGATTCAACAAGTAGTAGACCGCTCCATTCGCACCATCATCAGAACAGGCTCTGCTAACGGTATATTACGCCTTCCACATCGCTGGCAACGGGTTCTACACCACGCTGGTGACAGGTGCAAACATGTAACTCTTTTGTATCGGTTGTTAATAAATAGTTGCCACTATTTAAGTTCCAACCCTCGTATGTTTATGAAGTAAACTGCATTATTATGAGACCAATATCAATACTTGAGCTATTAATAAGTTTAATATAGCTGCATACACAGTCATACAAAAACGTCAGAAGTAGCATTAATTAATACCTGCACATTGGACTATAAGAAACCCACACTATTGTCCTCTCAGTCTGACGTAGGTGATTTGCTTTCAGGAAGATCTCTAATTAAAGGTGTCATAAAAATGTCCTTGCCAATTTCTTTGCGGTAATCTTCATATTGCAGTTTTTCTACGTGTCTTACACAAGACGCTCATGCAGATGTTGAGATGCTGTCTATTGCCTTGTGTGTAAGTGTCTCAACATCTACAATTTTAAATGTATTGTTCTTTTCGGCAGTACATGCTTTTTCCTCAGCCTGTACCGGCTCGACTGGGTTGTAATGACAATGGTTTGGGGGCAATCTAACAGTATGGTCTCCATGCCGCTTTGTAGTTTCATCTGTTTCATAAACTCCGTATGCAGGCTTGTGGGTACTGATAATAACAAGCAATTCTGCCCAGGTCTGTCACGAACTGTAATGTATTCCATTGGATGACAACCATGCAACAATGTCTGCTGTTTTGGAATTCGCAGTTGGAGGATTGGTCACTTGCACTGAGTGGATGGTTGCATTATATACGACAATAACAGAAAACAAAATATATATGGCAACAGTTTTTCTTTAGCCCACCGTTTGAAGACACTGTATGTCATCTCAGAATGGTAATCTTCAGAATTCTGTGCGTTTGACGCCTTAAAAATCAGCTTACTCTTGGGAATAATGCCAGTTTCTGCTGATCGACTTGAAGTACAATAATTCTGTTACCCTAACCAATTGGTACCCATCGCTCATCTTCCTGCATATAGTCCTTGCATAATATAGATCGACTAAGTTTCATCTACATAATAAATTCGAGAGGTGCATTAGCAACAGTATCACTACGCACCATTAGTAATTTCCTCCCATAATTCCCTTTCTCGTATTGAACTCCGTGTCTTTCATATCCCCAGAATGGTCTATTTTCTTCCGTTAAAGTTTTCGGTTTTCTTCATATGTGAAGTCTGCAGCTCGTGGTCTTGCGATAGCGTTCTCACTTCCCTCTCACGGGGTCCTGGGTTCGATTCCCGACGGGGTTAGGGATTTTCCCTTCCTCGAGATGACTGGGTGTTGTTGTGTCATCTTCATCATCATCATTTATCTCCATTACGGTCAGAGGAAGGCAATGGCAAACCACCTACACTAGGACCTTGCCTAGTACGGCGGCTTAGAGTGACATCTTTGTCTGTGACGGCGGTGCTGGTTTCCCGCATCGTCCCCTACGGTCCTCGGAGTACGGGAGCTCATCATCATCATCATACCTGAAACAAATTTTTTTGCTATCGAATACTAGCCTTCAATGTACATGCTGAATACTGTAACCCAAGAAACGTTATTTGAAAAATCAACTAGCTTACCGACTTCTTTTTTGTGGTTGTGTTTCTTTCCCGACGACTTGAAAAACAGCTGAGCCGTAGGCTTGTGTAAACGCCTTAGCATCGCTGGATATTCTCAGAATGGTCCTCAAACGAATATCACGTTCTTCAGCTGTCTGCTGCTGGCAATTGGAAACGGTGAGACACTCCCCTTGTGCCAGCTTGGGTTTAGCCGAAGACTCTTTCAAAATAGTGATTCAGATGGAACAATATCCCTCTTGCTTGGAAGCCACAGGCACTAATAATGTCCGACCTGCTTGATTGTGCTTACCATCAGGCACAATGGACACCACGGGGGCAAAATAATCACCCATCACTGGACACTATGTCTGAAGTAACACTAAGCTTTACGAACACAGCACGACACGCTCAGAACGAAGACAAGGATTCACTGATGCGCAACTGGCTGTGAGTCACGTGGTACATTGCCGCATGCTTCTGCACATCCCACCCTGACTGCCTTCATAGCTGCTCTCGACTCTAGCGGCTGACAAGTCCGGGGGTGGTTTAGGGCCTGGTATGGAGCATTGGAGTACATACCTGATTCGGTTTGGAAGCGCATGGCCATAGTTGGAGATGCAAGGATGCAGCGATGCGAACAGGTGAGAGTCAGTTGCCGGAAAGAAACTAGGATGTAGTTGTTCTGTAGAGCTGGGCAGTTTGAAGAACCAACTCGGTGGCTCAGAAGGAGAGTGCTACAACTGAAAAATCTAGATTTTACTGCACAGCCATTGAAAGTTTTCAATTGCAGCTAGTAAATAGGTGAATAATGTAACAACAATGAAAATGGCAACCAATATTTTTTATTGCTGTAAGAACTTACCAATTTAAATTTCGTTAACACTTTGTCGTACCTGCGCTTAAACTGGAATTTGTTGGGTTACGACCCTTTCTCATTTAAATACATAAATAAAACTTTAAAGTTGTAACAGTATTCCAAAGTATTTTATTACATCTTGCTTAGTGGTTCTTATTTACATCGGTTTTACAGTACATTTATGTAAAACAAAAGAAGTTTATTCGTGTACAACGTTATATTAGTAACATAAAAAGCTTGTATTGTATTGTATGTTAACCAGGGATCTAGAAACTACGGAGAGGCTCCGTCCCCGCCGCAACCGCTGTGGTCCACAGCCCCACGACGACTACCGCAGTCCACTTCACCCCTCCGCCGCCCCACACCGAACCCAGGGATATTGTGCAGTTCGGCCCCCGGTGGAGCCCCCAGGGAACGTCTCACACCAGACGAGTGTAACCCCTATGCTTGCGTGGTAGAGTAATGGTGGTGTACGCGTACGTGGAGAACTTGTTTGCGCAGGTATCGCCGACGTAGTGTAACTGAAGCGGTATAAGGAGAACCAGCCCGCATTCGCCGAGGCAGATGGAAAACCACCTAAAAACCATCCACAGATTGGCCGGTTCACCGGGTCTCTACACAAATCCGCCGGGCGGATTCGTGCCGGGGACCACGCGATCCTTCCCGCGCGGAAAGCCGTGCGTTAGACCGCACGGCCAACCGGGCGGGCCAACATAAAAAGCTTAGTAGATGCCATGAATACCGAATACGACAAGATAACGAGTATAGTCTTCAACGTACAACATTATTAATCAGAGTTATCTTCTGGAATACTATTAACGTCCAAGTTTTCATAGAATTGTGCAGAAAAACTTGGAATTACACCATTTTTACACACATCAAGCGAAGCCTTCTTTTTTCCTGCATCTATTCCTGGTTGCGAAGAAAATGCGGCATTAAGTACTATTTTGAGATTTGCCTCTCTTTCTTTCTTGTGAAATCATCTTGCTCGTAAGAGTGTTTGTAGAAGATGGCATAAGGTTTCTCTTTTATGACTTCTACGATATTGATGTCACGTCAGTTTACGTTTTCACCATCTGTGTGCTTGGAAAAAATACTAGCCATTCATTATGCTATATTTCAAAAATCTATTAGATCCTGGAGCACCTTTTCCTTTCACTCTGTTATTACTGACCTTTTTCTTGCCCAGTTTCAGTATTCACTGGGTTGGCTCTAGTGTAGGTCCTCCTTCAAGAACTCTGTTTCTCTTTCAGTGATGCAATTCATAGAGTGATTTTCAGTTTGAGTGTGGCCGTGATCAAAAATCAGAGTTATAACATTAATATGACTCATATTACCTACACAAAATATAAGTAATGGGGCAATGATTTTGTTTTTCTTTTGCCCAGTACAGTTACCTGAAAACAAAACTACTTGTTGCAGTACTGAAATGGATAAAGATAAAAAAATTTGTACAGGCATGTACCAGTCTCCTTAAAATCTTTGTTGTGCAAACCCTCGTGCCACAACTAGCAATATACCTGGCTATTTTGAATATCATATACTGTAAAACTGTAACATGAGAGCTTCCTTTTATAGTGTAAAGAAGAACACTCACTACAAGGTGAGATGAAAGAGGCACACAGATTTATTCGTATCCTGTTTCACTGAATCAGTATCTGCAGCCTTTGCGTCTCTCGACATTTGTCTTTCTTTCAAATACCTCTTATAACTTTCTTGGATTCAAGTTTTTGAGGTTTAATTCTATTTTATATGCAGAACATATCCAACATCGTTTCTTTTTAGAAGTGTGAAATGTTAAATTAAGTGAATGAAATACTGATGTGTATGCACGCTTTTTGAGAAATGGGGTATCTCTCTTCAAATAAGATTCCTCATAAACGCGATCAATTCCACTAGTATTCATGCTTCCATCTAACCACTGCTTTTTTGGAATCCCTTCTACAGTAGTGATACCCTACACTAACAAAAGTGAACATGTGTTCTCTCAGCTACTTAACAGCTTACTCACCCACTTTCTTTCTAATTCCATGTTTACCCTTTAACTATACCTCTGTTTTACCATCACGTTGCTTTTTGGAGTATGAAGTTGTCACGAATCGATGTTTGATGCTCAGAGTTAAAAGAAACATGTGTTTATAGAGTCTAATTCTTTTCTCCCTAATTTCAAAATGATAAGCAATATCATTTGAGCAACGGATACTAGTATGTTCTTTAACATATCTTTTCTTTGTGCCACTATAGCAGTAAGCCGCAATATAAATTCCCTCTAGGGCGTTATGTCTCCCATCTGCAATACAAATGCCCTTTGCTGTGTCATATTCCCCCTCTTCCAGAAAGCAGAATGCAAATTTCTCATCATTTCATTAGTTGTGTTTGTCGTGCACCTCAATCTATATTTGCTACCGCAGAATGGTAATAGAGACCTGCTGTTAATAGTTTTCCCCTTTTTGTTGACATACTGTTCACCAGAGTTCCTCTTTTTCTTGCGCAATTTCCTTTCAAACAGTTTCATTTCTCTTGCGTTTACCACGCTCTAACTCTGAAAGAACAATAATAACAGCATTTGTATATTTATCATTAACAATGAGTGCTTTTAAATGTAATTATGAGTGTATAGTCACAATATTAAAAAATACTATACATTTTTAGAAACTACCAGTTTCTTCCTGTACAGAGCTGTTTTCTTCTTCTATCACTATATCAGCATTATCTACAACTGGAATGATTTCAGTATGCAGAGAGTATATTCCCCTGTTTCCAATTACTTCACATTCTCTTTCACCTCCTCTTAACGCTTTGTCATTAACAAAATCTACATTTAAATCAGGATCTTGAAATAAATCAGTTGATTTAACTGTCTGCTTCTAGAATTGATTCATTACCTGACAGGAGCACAATATTATTAATCCGTTTTTCACCAAATTAGTCACTAGAAGAAGAAGTCATGTATTTAGTACCTACCTGAAATGTTGCATAGGATGGAACCTTATTACCAGTGCCATGGCTGCTTTCATTAGCATTCAAGGCATTTAACGCCAAGCACTCCATGCGCCTGCTTCTCCTTTCCATGTTAATGAAACACTAAATTCACACCAGACAGTAAGTTTGCAATGCGATATGAAGCCCACAAAACAACAAACATGCAGCCAGTTTTAAAAGTAGTATGATCAAGAATGGTGTGCCAGTAATAAACCATTCATTTTCCTGATGGAAAACACCTCTCAATTGAAAAGAGAATTACAGGGAATTAATTTGAAAGTGGCTTATTTGCTTTCCTGCCCATTTCCGATGTTTTTAGACTTGTAACATTTCCACATAGCCAGGGGTCAATTAAAGTCTTCAGACGACGGCAATAACTGAAAAATGTGATGTTCTCCTTCTGAGCCCTCGACTGTCGGCGCAGTGGCACGACTGGGCGGCTGAGGACATCGTCGACCAGAGGGCGCTGACGTCCTTCCCAGTGACAAGACGGTAGAGCAACCGCAGCAAGATGCAGAGAAGAGCAGTTTTGTTCACACTGTAAAGATGGAGCATTAGGAGAGTGCCTTAATGCCTGGAGTGTTTCTTTGTCAGTCGACAAGTGGCCAACTTCAGAGTCGACTACGGCGTGTACCTGGCACAGTAAAGGGGATTATATACGTGTTTTGAGTGCTACAGTTCACTACAGTAATTAGAGTTCTTGGCGTTGGTGACAAGACAGAATAGACTGTCTTGTGCGGGGTTTCTTTATACGTGGTGTGTGTTAAGGTTTCTGAGAGCAAGAGTGCTCTGACTTATTTTTTTGTCACGCTGAGGGTAAAATCCATATTCTACACAGCTATAAGTTACATAACATTCAGTTTGTACTGCAAAATACAACTAATCAGATACACTGACGTCCGTCCCTTTCGCTATCATCACAGCTGATTGCAATGCGCCCGGGTTCGATTCCTGGCTGTGTCGGAGATTTTCTCCGCTCGGGGACTGGGTGTTGTCCTGCCCTCATCATCATTTAATCATCATCGACACGAAGGTCGCCCACTGTGCGTCGATTCGAAAGACTTGAACTCGGTGGGCGAACATCCTCAAGAGGGGACCCGTGGCCATCAGTGTTATACTATCATTTCATTTCAGGCGGACTGCCAATGTAAGAAATGAGGAGGTTTCCCGCAGAATCGCCGAGGAAAGGAACATATTGAAAACGCTTAGGAGAAGAAGAGAACGGATACTAGGACATCTGTTAAGACATCAGAGCATAGCTTCCCTAATACTAGACAGAACTATGGATGGAAAAAAATTTAGAGGAAAACAGATATTGGAATACATCCAGCAAATAACTGAAGCCATAGATTGCAGCTGCTACTGTGAGATTTAAATCTTGGCACAGGACAGGAATCTGTGTGAGACCGCATAAAATGATACAAAAAAAATCCTGTAGCATATGTGGATACGTCACCTGGTTAATTGTAATAGCAGTGGGTTGAGAGTTAGACGTTAGTCTGATTTTACTTATTTGTTCTACTAAATACGGTTGCTGCCGGATTGTGAAATCTATGAGCCACGTCTGAAAGCTTTATTCTATACCTGTCGTTCATGTTTGGCGCTCCCTTAGTGAGTCACTCGGACTGTATGTGAAATCCATTTTTTTATTATATGTTTTAAAGAGTCTTTATACACTGAAGCGCCAGATAAACTGGTATAGGTATGCCTATTCATGTAAATTGGTATGTAAACAGGCAGAATACGGCACAGTGGTCGGCAACGCCTGAATAAGACAACAAGTGTCTGACGCAGTCGTTAGATCCGTTACTGCTGTTACGAAGGCAGGTTATCAAGATTTAAGTGAGTTTGAATGAGGTGGTATAGTCATCGCACGAGCGACGGGACACAGCATCTCTGAGGTAGCGTTTAAGTGGGGATTTTTCCGTACAACCATCCCACGAGCGTTCCGTGAGTGTCAGGAATCTGGTAAAACTTCAAATCTCTAACGCCGCTGCGGTCGGAAAAAGATCCTGCACGAACGGGACCAACGGCGACTGAAGAGACTAGTTCAGCGAGGTAGAACTGTAACCCTTCCGCTAAATGCTGCTGATTTCAATGCTGTGTCATCAAAAAGTGTCAGCATGAGAATCATTCAACGAAACATAATCGATATGGGCTTTCGGAGCCGAAGACCCGCTCGTGTTACCCTTAATGACTGCGCGACACAAACCTTAACCCCTTGCCTGGGCCCTTCAACACCGATGTTGGACTGTTGATGACTGGAAACACGTTGCCTGGTCGGACGACTTGTGGGGCGGCGGGTGGAATATTCTTGTATATGTTTTGTATTTCCCGGCCGATTAGCAACATATGTCGGGCGGCGGGTGGAATAGTTGTAATTAAATGTTCCTTTTATTTATAATGTTGTTGTTTGCCGTTCTCAACACTGGCTCTCTAACTCCAATATTGGCAACCAGAAAGTGGTTAGCAAAACGTGAAGCCTGTAATTAGAATTCCTAGTGCCCACTTCATCTGAGAAATACATTTTTAGCTACAGCTTACAGCTCTGAGGAATTAGGAGATTGTCTGGGCTTCATAATCAAAAACCATTTACTCTAAAACGATACTACACTCCTGGAAATTGAAATAAGAACACCGTGAATTCATTGTCCCAGGAAGGGGAAACTTTATTGACACATTCCTGGGGTCAGATACATCACATGATCACACTGACAGAACCACAGGCACATAGACACAGGCAACAGAGCATGCACAATGTCGGCACTAGTACAGTGTATATCCACCTTTCGCAGCAATGCAGGCTGCTATTCTCCCATGGAGACGATCGTAGAGATGCTGGATGTAGTCCTGTGGAACGGCTTGCCATGCCATTTCCACCTGGCGCCTCAGTTGGACCAGCGTTTGTGCTGGACGTGCAGACCCCGTGAGACGACGCTTCATCCAGTCCCAAACATGCTCAATGGGGGACAGATCCGGAGATCTTGCTGGCCAGGGTAGTTGACTTACACCTTCTAGAGCACGTTGGGTGGCATGGGATACATGCGGACGTGCATTGTCCTGTTGGAACAGCAAGTTCCCTTGCCGGTCTAGGAATGGTAGAACGATGGGTTCGATGACGGTTTGGATGTACCGTGCACTATTCAGTGTCCCCTCGACGATCACCAGTGGTGTACGGCCAGTGTAGGAGATCGCTCCCCACACCATGATGCCGGGTGTTGGCCCCGTGTGCCTCGGTCGTATGCAGTCCTGATTGTGGCGCTCACCTGCACGGCGCCAAACACGCATACGACCATCATTGGCACCAAGGCAGAAGCGACTCTCATCGCTGAAGACGACACGTCTCCATTCGTCCCTCCATTCACGCCTGTCGCCACACCACTGGAGGCGGGCTGCACGATGTTGGGGCGTGAGCGGAAGACGGCCTAACGGTGTGCGGGACCGTAGCCCAGCTTCATGGAGACGGTTGCGAATGGTCCTCGCCGATACCCCAGGAGCAACAGTGTCCCTAATTTGCTGGGAAGTGGCGGTGCGGTCCCCTACGGCACTGCTTAGGATCCTACGGTCTTGGCGTGCATCCGAGCGTCGCTGCGGTCCGGTCCCAGGTCGACGGGCACGTGCACCTTGCGCCGACCACTGGCGACAACATCGATGTACTGTGGAGACCTCACGCCCCACGTGTTGAGCAATTCGGCGGTACGTCCACCCGGCCTCCCGCATGCCCACTATACGCCCTCGCTCAAAGTCCGTCAACTGCACATACGGTTCACGTCCACGTTGTCGCGGCATGCTACCAGTGTTAAAGACTGCGATGGAGCTCCGTATGCCACGGCAAACTGGCTGACACTGACGGCGGCGGTGCGCAAATGCTGCGCAGCTAGCGCCATTCGACGGCCAACACCGCGGTTCCTGGCGTGTCCGCTGTGCCGTGCGTGTGATCATTGCTTGTACAGCCCTCTCGCAGTGTCCGGAGCAAGTATGGTGGGTTTGACACACCGGTGTCAATGTGTTCTTTTTTCCATTTCCAGGAGTGTATATTCTGAAAGTCACAGACCAAAAAGAATCCACACAATCCAACTACCAGAGCAGTTCAGAGTCTAATGCGCTGATGCAACTATAACTGTTCAAATTAAATGTTTAAGTGAATGCTCGCAATAATTTGATGATAATGTTCATCAAACGCCACGCTAAATAATGGTAGAATGTCTGTCCCGCGGCGGCACGTGAAAATACGGCGTACGCAAACTGAAGATAGGTCATTAAAGTCATCCCAGAATTAACACTTCACTCGAAAACGATTTCATGGTTACGCGTATCCCGAGTAACTTATTACAGCATCGGAGGCTGTTTATAGCAATGATACCGACGCGACGCGACTCCCGGCACAGGTGGTGCGCTAATCAGCATCTGGAGAGAACTGGGGCCTTTTTCTCTCATGCAGCGTTCTTATATATATAGCCGCAGTGCGGACGGCTAAGGGAACGCCTGATCAAATCCGCTCTCCCGATTAGCCGCTGGGCTAGTAATGCACCACTTTAAGTTATTGAATAAATCACTGCTTCCTTTGCTGATGGCCGATGAAGCTCTCAATTTAAATGAGCAATCAGCACAGAGGTAAGTAATCGTAATAAAAGTCTGACGTGGCTAAGTCAAATATTTTGGGCGAGAGAATTAATTTAATTACACTACATGCAGTAAACGAGCTCTGAACTTGCTCTTTGGAGACACGCTATCGCTATAGTTTCAGTTGAAACTTCTCACATCTTTATGATTATAGCGGATCTCCCTTCTACTTAAATTTAAACATGAAAATGGTTCAAATGGCTCTGAGCACTATGGGACTGAACTGCTGAGGTCATTAGTCCCCTAGAACTTAGAACTAGTTAATCCTAACTAACCTAAGGACATCACAAAAATCCATGCCCGAGGCAGGATTCGAACCTGACTGCAGTGCCTTTAACCGCACGGCCACTTTGGCCGGCTTTAAACATTCTAGCCTTATTTATTCGCCTACTTAATCTATCTTGCTTCCTTAATTTTTAAGACAAAAACCAGAAAATCATGAATATCAACTAAAATTTTAATTTGTGAGATCCAGAATACTGTTTCTACTAAATTATCATGCAAAAGGAATCTAAATAAAAATTTTTAAGTTTCTAGCTCTTTTGTCTTGCGCCAATGATTTTTACAGAAAAACGACTATATTTCGAAAATGGTTAAAGTTATTGAACTGATATTCAACACATATTGATTTAGTATTAGGCCTGACATGCTAGAAACGTTTCAGGTTATTTACTTGATTTTTAAAGTATTCCGCAACATTTATGACATCAGAGCTAGTTACAGCGGACTGGCTCGCACACAATGGAAAGACTGATGTGAATTTTATAAGGCGTGAGTTGGGGGATGTTTAGGGGGGGGGGGGGGGACTAAACAGCTAAGGTCATCAGTCCCAAGGCGTGAGTAGGCTGCTTCCTTACAGACTCTCGTTTCATATTGTATCGAGTGGATGCACATGTACGGGTATGGAGACAATCTCATGAATCCATGGACGCTGCATGTCAACAGAGAACTGTTCAAGCTGGTGAATGCTCTGTAATGATAAGGGGCCTGTGCAGTTGGAGTAATATGGGACACCTGATACGTCTACATACAAGTCTGTGAGGTGACACGTACGTAAGCATCCTTTCTGATGACCTGCATCCATTCATGTCCATTGTGCATTCCGACGGAGTTCAGCAATTGCAGCAGGACAATGCGACACTCCACACAACCAAACTTGTTACAGAATGGCTCCTGGAACTCTCTTCTGTATTTAAACACTTTCGCTGTCCACGAAACTCCCCAGACATGATCATTATTGAGTATATCTAGGATGCCCTGCGACGTGCTGTTCAGAAGAAATCTCTACCCGCTCGTACTCTAACGGTTTATGGACATCCTCGCAGGGTTCATAGTGTCAATTCCCTCCAGCACTACTTCAGACATTAATCGAGTCCACGGCACGTCGTGTTGCGGCACTTCTCAGTGCTTGTGGGGGCTACACGAAATTAGGCGCAGTATTCGTCTGTGTATAGGTGAAATATGTCAGTCTCTTGAAGCTAAATTTAAGGGTCTAGACACATATACCAAGACTCTTCTGAGACAGATCAACGATTATGATGCCAGGGCTATCCCACTTCAAAAGAACATAAACCACATAAATGTAAAGAATGACAGAATTGGACGGAATGTGTATAATATGCACCCTGCGAAGAAGTCTGCTTAGTACAGAACAAAATGATGATGCCATTGCTGATTTCATTAACCAACACAGCGATGCTAGGATAGAGAAGACAAGCTCGACATGCAGCCTATAAGTTTAAAAGAAAAAACAATACATTTAGTTGATAGGAAATTTCGAAGAACAACTGGTCTAATGGAAAAGGAAGTGAGCGTTTGGCGTCATTGGCCGGGAGGCCCCTTGCGGTGCAGGTCCGGCCGCCTTGGTGCAGGTCTGCCACATTGGGTGACCTGCGCGCCGGATGGAGATGAAATGATGATGAAGACAACAGCAGCATGGGGTTCACGCCTGAGCCTCAGGACGTGCGCTAGCAGCGCATGTCGGGTGTTTCAAGCGTCAACTTCGCGTCTTAATATCTCGGGATGTAATGGGAATATTGCGATGCAATCAACGCCATTGTGTATGTGCTTTGTCATGCTATGGATTGCTGAAGAAAAATATAGGAGGTCCATTTAAAAAAACATAAGTTTGTGTTAAAAAACACGTATGCTTTCGTTTTAGAATGTTTCCAAATACGTACATTCATGGGCCCCAGCCTTACATTGATACCGATGAAAGTCGTTTTCCAATAGCTGTTATTGTTCCAGAGATATTTTGGGTGGACAAGATAGCTGGGACACCCTGTATATACACTCCTGGAAATTGAAATAAGAACACCGTGAATTCATTGTCCCAAGGAAGGGGAAACTTTATTGACACATTCCTGGGGTCAGATACATCACATGATCACACTGACAGAACCACAGGCACATAGACACAGGCAACAGAGCATGCACAATGTCGGCACTAGTCAGTGTATATCCACCTTTCGCAGCAATGCAGGCTGCTATTCTCCCATGGAGACGATCGTAGAGATGCTGAATGTAGTCCCGTGGAACGGCATGCCATGCCATTTCCACCTGGCGCCTCAGTTGGACCAGCGTTCGTGCTGGACGTGCAGACCCCGTGAGACGACGCTTCATCCAGTCCCAAACATGCTCAATGGGGGACAGATCCGGAGATCTTGCTGGCCAGGGTAGTTGACTTACACCTTCTAGAGCACGTTGGGTGGCACGGGATACATGCGGACGTGCATTGTCCTGTTGGAACAGCAAGTTCCCTTGCCGGTCTAGGAATGGTAGAACGATGGGTTCGATGACGGTTTGGATGTACCGTGCACTATTCAGTGTCCCCTCGACGATCACCAGTGGTGTACGGCCAGTGTAGGAGATCGCTCCCCACACCATGATGCCGGGTGTTGGCCCTGTGTGCCTCGGTCGTATGCAGTCCTGATTGTGGCGCTCACCTGCACGGCGCCAAACACGCATACGACCATCATTGGCACCAAGGCAGAAGCGACTCTCATCGCTGAAGACGACACGTCTCCATCCGTCCCTCCATTCACGCCTGTCGCGACACCACTGGAGGCGGGCTGCACGATGTTGGGGCGTGAGCGGAAGACGGCCTAACGGTGTGCGGGACCGTAGCCCAGCTTCATGGAGACGGTTGCGAATGGTCCTCGCCGATACCCCAGGAGCAACAGTGCCCCTAATTTGCTGGGAAGTGGCGGTGCGGTCCCCTACGGCACTGCGTAGGATCCTACGGTCTTGGCGTGCATCCGTGCGTCGCTGCGGTCTGGTCCCAGGTCGACGGGCACGTGCACCTTCCGCCGACCACTGGCGACAACATCGATGTACTGTGGAGACCTCACGCCCCACGTGTTGAGCAATTCGGCGGTACGTCCACCCGGCCTCCCGCATGCCCACTATACGCCCTCGCTCAAAGTCCGTCAACTGCACATACGGTTCACGTCCACGCTGTCGCGGCATGCTACCAGTGTTAAAGACTGCGATGGAGCTCCGTATGCCACGGCAAACTGGCTGACACTGACGGCGGCGGTGCACAAATGCTGCGCAGCTAGCGCCATTCGACGGCCAACACCGCGGTTCCTGGTGTGTCCGCTGTGCCGTGCGTGTGATCATTGCTTGTACAGCCCTCTCGCAGTGTCCGGAGCAAGTATGGTGGGTCTGACACACCGGTGTCAATGTGTTCTTTTTTCCATTTCCAGGAGTATATATATATATATATATATATATATATATATATATATATGGTGGTCAGAAAATGTGTGGAATGCTTGTAGAGATGTTACAGGGCAGGTTGTACTGAGACATAAATGCTACGAAAGAAATTCGATACGTTGCTCCGTTTCCGAGTTATTGTGTGGCTGAGAAGAGAGAAAGAGAGAAATAGAGAGAGAGAATAATAAGTAAGTACATTCGGATGCTGGTGCTATCATTATACACCCATCTGTCTAGCTCCCTTTGCAGGACGAATCTGAAACACTTTTTCTCCTAAACGAAAATATATCACAAAATCCGATGTGATAAACACACATGTCGTTCATGTAACAGGTTTATCAGGCATAGTGTAACAACGCTCTCGAAATCCTTGAAATCACCTACAACAGCAATAACATATCGATTTAAAAATGTATACAGCAGGGACGCAAATACATGAAATAAAACACAGCGAAAAAATTTAACATAACATTTACTTACATGGCTTAATTTCCGCTGGAGATTGCTCAGACTCTTCCACCATCTTGTCTACAAGCTCCAGCAATAGGTCAGTCGCGTCGAGATAATGTACTGTAAGAAGAAAAAATAATTTAAAGTTCTTCTAACGTCAAAGTTAGAACTTGAACACTAAATTATGTACATACATGGCTGATCTGCTGGTGGAACCGCAACTGGAGGCTGTTTCACTATCTGAGGGGACTTCATACATCCGTCAACTCACTCACTCTCATCACCAGCTCTCCAAATAATTCGTCCTTAATTTGATGAATGAATGCTATAACAACGACAAATTTTTGTAGCGAAAATATACTAAGAAATCTGAACATAAACTACGAAAATATACTACGAAATGCGATCTCTCTCTCTCTCTCTCTCTCTCTCTCTCTCTCTCGCTCTCTCTCTCTCTCTCTCTCTCTCTCTCTCTCACACACACACACAGCTTATATAAGCGGATATCACTAAAGTGTAAGAATAGTTGCATCCTACCGCTCTACAAGTTTATAGCTGCTGAGGAACTTGCACACAGATACATGGTACGAAGCCATAGGAGAGCAAACTATCACTGAATTGTAGGAAGAGTAGCAGCCTATCGATCTATAAGTGAAATAGCTGCTGAGGAACTTGTACACATATAAGTGGTATAAAGGAAAAGGACAGCAAACTATCACTGAAATTTAGGAAGAGTAGTCTCTTTCCGATCTAGATGTGCATAGCTCTGAGAAACTTGCACACAATACAGAGACACGCGGTTTTAACGAAATCTAAATTGTTGAAGACGAAAACGCACTTACGTGGCAATTCTTCTTCATTTAGTCTTAGGCATTTGGCGCTGGCACTTCCGGGATGAGGAATATTTTGTGATGAGAGATGTAGTTCGTTTAGTTACATGTCTCTTGCGATAGGTTTATCAGGCGTAGTGTAATAAACCTGTCGACCTCCTTGAAATCACCTACAACAGCAAGAACACATCGATTTAAAATACATGAAATAAAACATAGCCGTGGATTAAGGCAGAATAAAGGTGACTGTGGAGGGAATAGAGTTTATATGATCTAATGATCCTGCCTATTTTTTGGTGGCAGCTAATACGATTGCAGGAACGCATTGCCTTTGAAAGGCAGCTTCTTAGAATGAGCCAGTACATCGGCAGCGATACAAATTGCCATTTTTCAGACAAATCTGCAAGTGCCCACAGGGGAAGTAGCTGCCCACTTATTCTCCCAGCGTGGTCCAGACCGCTTTGTGAGAGGAGAAACATCTCCTTCCTGGAAGGAGTCGGTATCGGCTTTGAGAGTGAAATATTTTCTTCTGCTTCAGACTAAGCTACGGTACCAGTTTCCCTCGCATACTGAGACCTGCCGGCTTCCAGTGGGTGGCCTGGAAACCTTTGTGAGCACACCGCTTCTTAGAAAGAGCTGGTAGAACTCTATCGCCTCTGACTACGAGATAAATTGCAGTGTTTCAAGGCTGTTCCAAGGCTGTGAGTTCTCACAGGAGGCAGAGATGTCAACTTCAACTGAATGGTCCTGGATGTCCCTTAGAAATGGATCACTATCGTTCATTCCGGTGAAATATTTTGTAATGTTTCACAGCTTTAGGTATCAGTTTTCCTGATGAACTTTGAAAACATATCGAGCAATGCCACTGGTGAGTTGTGTAATTGTTGAGGCATCTCCAGTCATTTTTGGATACACTCTTGTTTTCAACTAGGAGAACAGATAGGGTCCAAGCAGGTCGTTAAGAAATACGAAGCAGCTGCTAGATAATTTATAACAGGCAGTCATCTGCGGCAATGGCGATGAGGGATGCAAATACACACACACACACACACACACACACACACACATACCGTAGATGGCACAGTACCGTCAGTTGAATGCCAGACACCATGTTGGCACGAGTCAGCCAGTGCAGCATGTGATTTATTTAGATTCTCGGGAGTAGGTTTTCATGTGTTGCTTTAAGGGATCTTACCAACGTATTTTAAGGGCGGTTTTTTCCGTGATACTTCAATTTATGACACAATGTTTCGTATGTGCAGAGAAGAACATGGTTTTGTATCATTATCTTACTTTTTAACCGTGTTATTATAACATTGTTCACCAATGTTTCTCTCATGGTGTCTGGTTTTGTTTGTGTGAGCATTTCATCGAAGTTTGTTCATGTGTCTGTGTTTTTATAACTGTACAGATGTATTTCTTGTGTCTGTAGCAAGTACTATGGTATTAGAAAAGGTATTTTTTTCGTTGAGGTTCTTCAAAGGTTTTATCTATGTGTAGTTAGTAGTAGATTATGGTTTAGTCTGAGTTATCGATTTTTAATCGTTTTCAGTGTGTGGATGACTGTGTTTTCAAGACAGTGTTTATCTGTCGAACGGGATACAGCATATCATTGACTACCTTGGGAAGCCCCGTTTCCACGACAGGAAGGCATGCGCTTAGAAACCCGACAGGGTCTGTAACATCTTTTCATATCTTCGGTCTTTGCTAATACTCAGCGGTAGAGCAATGAGATTGTTATTTCTTATATATCGGTATCGACGTTACAAACAGAACATTGATGAACTGAACTCGTGACTTGTGTGAGATGTTTACTTCACCAAATGTCGTGATTAAATCGTTTATAATTGATGGTTTATCAGTTGCTATTTAAATATTAATGATAAGTGCAAATTAGTTCCAGAGACACCAAATTCCCTATAGACTGGTTGTAATCTCAAGTCTATAATCAGTCGTAACAGTGTTATTAATTCGTAACATCAAGGAGTTTCCATATAAGCGCCGAACGCGTCAGTGAAATGATATCGCAGCACGTTATCTCTATAAATAATATTGTGAAACTTGAATCATAAATGCGTGAATTGACACGATATGCTGGTTTATTACACAATATTAGTCACTTCGTAACAGAGCAGTGAGGAAGAAGCTTTCCCAGGTATTGGGGGGAATCACAAATTATACAAATTATATTACGAATGAAATTGTCTATCTGTGTTCACTTCCTAAATAGTGTTAACTTCAGGTTATCTAATTAAAAGACACTTCTCTCTAATATATGCAAGTCCTCTATCTGAATTCTAAATAACGTAATATTTGAATTCAAAGTATCGTGTCACTGCGTCATAAGATATCACAATAATCAATTCTGAGAAAACAATCTAACAGCGCCTACATATACGAGCACTCAAAAGTACGACCTGCTTCGTCTAACTCTCGTGACGTAGTGACAATGGATTGAATTATCCTTAGCCATTACTCACGAATCTCAAAGAGTACTCACACGGAGTATTCCATGGGAACGCTGGTTCTACTTTGCGAATTTTGATTATAATGAGTTTGCGCTTTACTATGATTTTGAATTCTGAGTTTGATTTTACTGGAATCCTATCTTTCTTTCGTACGTTAATAAATTACTAAGTATTAGATTCCTGATTCAATTACTGGTTAATATCCAAATAATGGTGTTAACTGGAAATTTGTTTGCTTGTTCATTTTTCAAGGAATTTGGAAGTTGTTTTGGGGAAATCTTTGGGAATTTTGGAGCTAATTTTTGATTTTCATTTCTCGTCCGAGGAAGTGGCATTACATGTCGTGGTACTGTCCTGCCGGATTCTCGATCCTTGTGCACGAGATCCGCTCCTCAAAGGGCTCTGCAGTCACTGTGTTATAGTGTCACTGACCTGATGTGATTCATCAAAAGATTGGGACAGAGAACTGCCTCTAGCCGCAGAATATTCTCTATTACTAATATTATAACTACGGCTAGATGACAAAGTTGCTTGCGGTGATATGCTGAGGGATATGTGCTGTGGTGCACGTAACCTGCGAGATTGGTGAGGAGTTGATGGCGGAGGAGGAGGAGAAGGAACAGATGCTGCCGAATCGGACCAGTGCGAGCAGTCCTGTTGCTGCAGCCCTGACCCACTTGCCACAGAGAGTGTCGCTCACAGACGCCAGTGCGGAGCTGCTATGGGCGGCGACTGGGGCGGCGGCGGCGGTGGCGGCTTCCCGCGCGGCGACTTGTGGTACCCTTGCCAGCGAAGCGCACTGCACAGGATCCCGCCTCGATGTTACAGGCTTCGCCGTTCCCGGTACCTGAGCCATGGCGTGTTGCGGGAATTGTTTCCCTGACACAGGCGCTGTAGAAGAGGGAAATACTAACGAGCACGATTAAGTACAACGTCCTAGAGAGCACCTGCTGCTACTGCTGCAAGCAAAGAAAGAACACTTATTATTTCTGAGCAGTGTGAGTATGTGTTACCTGTTTCGCTCTGGATCCTTGGCATCTCCCACATCTCCTCACGCCAACGAAGGTCTTCATGTCCTCCATCAACTGTGTCATTCCCCCCTCTCCTGAATTTGGGAGGACCCATAGATTCGCCGGCCGGAGTGGCCGTGCGGTTCTGGGCGCTATAGTCTGGAGCCGAGCGACCGCTACGGTCGCAGGTTCGAATCCTGCCTCGGGCATGGATGTGTGTGATGTCCTTAGGTTAGTTAGGTTTAATTAGTTCTAAGTTCTAGGCGACTGATGACCTCAGCAGTTGAGTCGCATAGCGCTCAGAGCCATTTGAACCATTTTTGACCCATGGATTCATCTCACTGACATCACCTGCAACAATAATGATCTAATAATAAACACACACACACAAAAACTACGGGATACAAAAATATACTCTTAGAATATACGCTTACATGTGATCTGCGATGGATCCTGCCTATCTACAGCACATATCCCTCCCTGGTCCTCTTCTTTGTCCGCCAATTAATCACCTACAATAACAAAGAATATGGACCACATTAAATATGCGATGAAATTAAATTACGTATACAAAGTACTACAGAGGAGGGGAAAAGTTACTGGGTGTATGTACTGAAATAATACGAAACTCTTCGTGAAAAAGTAAGAAGTGAGAAAGAAACTACGTATACGCGAAATAGGCTACCACAGTACGAAATTCTTAATGAAAAAGTAATATTTATCGATTTTCGTCCCTCGAAATGATCTATAAAACCTCGGACTCGTTGGTCACGACATATTATGTATTCTATGAAAAATATATACTCTACTTACGATGATATTGCCGTTGTTGAGTTACCGCCACTGCTGCAAATGTAGCGACTGTTGCCGCTGTTGCTGCTGGTGCCACTGCTGTTGCTGTTTCTGCAGCTGTTGCCTATCGGCCTCTTCAATTACCGGCTGGATATATACTGAAACAATACGAAATTCTTAGTGACAAAAGAGCAGTCACCGATTATGATCCCTAGAAATCATCTACAGACTCTCTGGTCACGCCATTACTCCAAAGATGGAATATTTACCTACAATGGTGCCGATGTTGCTGCTGCTGCTGGCACTGACTCTGCTGTTGCGGCACAGTATTCATTTCATCCACGATTTGGTGTTGGTTAATACGCGCTATAAAACGAAATGTGTTCAATACTACGAAAGTCTTAGTGGAAGAGAAAAGTTACAGTTACCGATCTGAATCTGTACTTACCAGGTTATTCCCCATCCAGCTCTAACGTCTCTGCCGTTTGCCATCACTCACACTACCGATGGTGGTTGATCCAGCTGAACACTTCATCTTTCACTTAAATTGGTAATACGCATCCAAAAAAGGAGCAAACTGACGATTAATGCACAAAAACGAGAGCAAGACAATAGGTCTCACACTGCGGTTGTTGAAGGCGAAATGAGGGCGACAGAGGGTGGAGTAGCCTTCATATGTCCTCTGGCCCTCCACCTACGACTTCCCCCAGTGAGTCAATAGAACGGCAGAATCCTATTCCAACTGCAGATAAATGCTGGTCTGAGCGCGCTGGTCATTTCGGTGCCAGTCTGCGAGCACTGCCTGTGTCCTGCTGGTTATGGGGTTTTTGCTGTTCAACAAAACAGAACGTAAGGTTAAATGTAGCTAACGCGCGCCCCCATTTCGCGGTAACTACACGTTCAGCTTTCTATCTATCTAGGGTTGCCATAATTTCTGTCCGAGGAACCGGGATATTTCTCTTAAACTGGCTAAAAATGGACGTAATTTGAGAAAGAGAAATCGGGCCAAAGCGGGCTACTTCTCTTAAGCTTAAAAAAGTGAAAGTTGTTAGCAAATGAAGCTTTTAGCTGTGAACAGCTGCAGCTATAGCAAAAGTAACGGAACTTTGAAAGAACATTGTGTATTTCTTTGACCGTGTCGGGCGCTAACAGGTATTTCACAATTGCTGTTGATTTTGTTGTACCCAGAGTCACATTTTCTTCTTTTTTTCTGCAGCTACGGGTACATTCAAAAGTTTCGAGCTTAGCGTGAAACTATAGTTCACCGAATTCACACATTGATAATTTCGCTGCTTTTACTAACTGATCCTGTTTGAATGAATGAAACAAAGTAAGTGTCTCTTTCTTTAGGTCCTTCCAGAGTGTACGACTGATTCGTGCTTTACGTCAGCTAAATGATCCTTAATATTTGCTCTTCCCCCATCTACAGTAATATCGTAACACTTACAAATTACACATTCTGCATCATAGCCATGCCTCCCTCGTTTTATGAAGAATTATTCACCTGAACATTTTTCTTCGAATGAAAACTTCCTCTTCTGCATTTTGAGTTCACTGGAAACAATCAAAAACATTCAGTACTAATTAACCACGATACGAGTCAGAAAAACAGAATCACGTCGCTGGAAATCTTAAATTTAAATGAGATACGGGGCATTGATGGTGGCCTATCAATGTGCCATCCCACTTGGACTCATAGTGATTAATGAAGGGCTCACTCTTTGAAATGAGTTCATCTCTATTAAAAACGTGAGGTAGTAAATAAAATCTGTGCGTTATATATCACTTACAAATAGCACAGGTTGTGTAGGGAACGTTGTAGGCATTAACAGTCCCTTTTCCCAGCGAATTTGTGGTTCTCGAGGCTAATTGTTGAGGAAGTAAGAGCTATAAAATATTTATTATGACACGAGGCTAGAGCTCTGTCCTTGAATATGCAGAGTTTTGCAGATACTACCCCTCTTTAACAGTCATAACTAAAGCATAACCATACTTTGCACAATACACTAACTACCATTCCTCATATTCACTATTAGAACTACAGTGTCACCTTATTCACAGACATCCTGTGCACACTTGAAGTTGAATAACCGAATAACAATGGATTCATAGTGGTTATTCATTTAGATGCAGCTGGTGCGTTGAAAGGGACAAACAGAAATCTATTGTACTCTTGGAATAAAGCATTTTTGCGTTCAAGCCTACAGGAGGTATCTGCACTACATGGAATGCCTTTTTGAAAATTCAGCTTCCGCACACAAAGGTTATAGCGTCCAAACAGGTATGTCTCTATAAGTCGCCTCTTCTCGAACGTGTAACAAACAAAATCTTTGTATGGCGCTCTAACAGACTCTTTTGGTTTTCCATGGCAAACTCAATTTTGTCGGCTACAACAACAGATACATCTATCGGAGATCCTTCTCCTGCTGCAAAGTGATTAACAGGTACGGTGCTTAGCAACAGGAACTTTAAAAGTGCGTAGGCTCGATACACAGCAGCTTTGCGGTTTCGCCACCCGTCTGCTTAGTCTCTGTAAATTAACTCCAAATGGAAGCACTCTAATATATATTGCACTCGCAATGAGCTCTCAGTCAGGGGAAATTTGTGTGATCTGGGTGGTGGCAGACAGGTCTACATTACCTATGCATGGAATGCACTGACATAATCTCCGAAATGGCGGTCTAAATATTCAGTGTGTCCCATTTATCTTGACCACCATAAATAACTGTTTGCCCAGATGCAAATTACAAAATGCTAAAAGCAAATGTTCTTATCCGTCAGGGGACCACAAATCAGCATGATTGCCTTCGTTGTAGCTTTGTTTTTTACAAAGATATGAACAGTGGTATGACTCTTTCAATTGGCACCCTGTATTTTTTATTCGGTAATTCATTTCCTCTCCTAAAGACCTATTCAAAAATGTATCACAGTGTACTATACACTGAAACACAACGTTATTAATTACATAACACAACACTGACTTTGAGCCCGGGATCACAAATTCGTCAACTTGCTGAAGCTGTCAGAAAACAAATGAAAACCAAGTGAAACATAACACAAAATTGACTTTGACTCTTCAGTACCATTGCCCAAGAGTAGAACATTCGAAGGTGCTCAAAGTGGTGATCTTGGACACTGATACACTGGTGAACTCGTTGAATGAAAGAATTATTTACTGCTTCCAGTGTTGCCTGCTGATGAGAATTAGTAACGTTCTCTTGCAGCACGCATTCATACTGCTTTCTGAAATGTGTATGTTGCAGTGTAAAGTTAATGTGGCTTATGTTTCAGCAAGTGCAAACAAAATGGTTTTGTCCGTTCATAATGGAGGTACATATTCAACACATCGATAGCCGTAAGGGTATGAGAAAGATTTTACGTGGAAAAATATGTATGGCATAGATATTGGGACTCGTTCCAGAACCACAGCTGTCGAGAGGAGACATTTCTAGTACATCTCCGGTGTCAGACTGCAGCAGCAATCATAACATTTCATTTTTATTACACTGATAATATATGTGCCTATTACCAATATTCTTGTGAGTGTGGAGACTGCCATAGAAAGCGTAGCAGCAATCAAGCAGGCCGAAACTGGAATCAGTACCTCAGCAGACACCTTTATTCCTGGCTGAGGCTTGCCCATCCTTTGTACACCAGCTCTGAAGTCTGATAAAGCTTCTGATTTGCCGAGGCTATTGACCATACGGCTTACAGCTCCACCTGGACAGTGAATAGTGAACTAATACCCAGATTGCGATGAATTGCCTTCGGGACCATGTGTATCGCGTATATACTCCATGGAAATTTGAGAAACTTCAGTATTATGAGTGTTTGCGCTGAGAGTACCGGTCGCATTCGAACTCCTTCTACCCAGGTCCTCCTGACGTGCGGATCCTCCACGGCCTCTCTGTGGCTGCACGCCCTTCTGTAGCTGTGCCCATAGGCTGCGTTTATGGTGGTAGTTTCCTCTGGCCTCTGAGCGCTGGCGCTGTACTGCGGCACGGTGCTGTAGGCATCTGGAAGATGAGTACGTGGGATGTTGTTTCCAACTATCTCAGTCAGATAGCCGTGAGTGGACCATGTTTCTTAATACATCACAGTGATATCTGTTATCGTTACTATCCTGTGATGCGGTAGACCCTTTCCCCCTCCTTCTTCATCCTGGTGGAGCTGAGAGAACAACTCTTAGGAATTCTGAAGTATCTTTACAAACGAAAAATACACTTACCAGACTTGTAGTGGACGGGAACCCTATAATCATGATGGTATAAATTCACGTCGAAATTTTAAATTCCAACTACTGTTTCATACATCACCGCATCCATTCGTGGTGTCAAATAATAATAACGTTCATTATGTAATGAAATTTCTCGTCAAAAACATAACAATATTGTTTATGCATGCAAACTACAGCACAGTGTCGATCTTTATTTATTTAGAGTAGTTTTAAACTGTATGAAGCAAATTTTTCAAACGTCTATATTAACGATTTAATTAATATTTCCTGTGGCATATCTGCTAAAGCACCATTTATGACAGCTTCAAGATGTGGCACTCTGCACCAGATTTAATAGCTCCTGAAGCAGTTTCTGAAGTGTACCGCAAGAAAAGTGAACCAGGAAGCCTGGGGCAATTTAAAGTCACTGATAGAATGAGATATCTCATGCTAGTCCCTATGTCATTGAAATGCCTGCGCTAGCTGGTCAGAGCTGGTTAGGTTGTGGAAAGGGGCCAAAGTAGATTACTGTCAGTTGCACTCAGCATACAAACTTGATTAGCAACACACAGTACTATAATAACAAACATGCAAAACACTCAAAACTTCAATCGATCTCCTGGACTAAACTTAGATCGGCTGAAGGCCACATTTAAAATGGAAGACACAAGGCCTAAGCAAAAATTGAAATACAAGGTTCTTCTAGAGGTTTCACCCAAGAATATTTTATAAATCTTCAATCTAATGGGCTGAAGGCCTTAGCAATTTAATTTTAATGGAGCTTGGCTGGAGGTCACACATTAAGCAATAAGAAGAGTTTCATTCAAAAGTCAGAAGGCCTTATCTTAAGACATTGAATGCAAAATTCGGCTGAAAGCTCACACAAAAGCATCACAATCTTATGCCTTAAGGGCAAGACCAGAACATTAATTTGAGAGATATTAAAACTCAGCTGAAGG
The DNA here is from genome assembly GCF_021461395.2 of Schistocerca americana. Lineage (NCBI taxonomy): Eukaryota > Metazoa > Arthropoda > Insecta > Orthoptera > Acrididae > Schistocerca > Schistocerca americana. Next base: position 319,279,767 of record NC_060123.1, read on the forward strand.
CCACACATCAACACAATAATTTAACGGCTTAAGATTTGATGTAAAATTCGGCTAAAAGCCCCATATAAGGAATAACAATCTTATACCTAAAGGGAAAGAGAAGAACATTAATTCAGGATATATAAAAACTCGGCTGGAGGCCACACATCAGCTAAATAACTGAAACTCAAACAGGGAAGTTACTATGTGACAGACACAGAACGGCGCTCAGAATTTCCAAGGGTCGGCCTGGAATTGTAACACTAACGCCTGTACAGAGGAGACAGGCAGCCTGACGAAGAATCTCTTAATCGGCAGGCAACTCAACCGAGAGATAGGTGACCGACATATCAACCAAATCACTACCGCTCCACACAACCAGCAAAACGACCACAATATTTCAATACAACGACATACAGAATATTGGCGCCCACAACGACCAACAACACCTGAGCTGTCGAATTGCAATCTGCACTGGGCAGCAACAACACGACGAGGAAAATACACTGTCGAAAATTACGTCAACGATCAGGGCAGGTAACCTGAACGTCAACGGCCACAAGGCAGAAGATACCGGTGGTGAACTTCAATAACAGGGAATAAATTAAGTTAAATTCCACAGGAAGGCAGCTGGAATCCTAGCCGACTTAAATACACACACGTTGTTGCACGCCGGAATGTCCCAAAAGCGACAACCAGAATCAAACGAAGAAATGTAAACAGTTGAGGCTCGAAACTAAGTTAAGTGAAGACTCAAACTTCATGTGCAAGATCGGTGGGCGACGAACTTCGTTGCACTTGCAAGCAGCACCTCACACTCCAACCGCACGTGCACGCCGCCAGCGGCTCCAGCCCCACTCCACGCGACGGGGGTTTGCTTGCTGCTCCACACCAACCGACCGACTAGACTGTTGGTCCGTCCACGACTGCTGCTCTGTGCCTGAACGCTCTGCTGGTGCGCCTCTAACTCACTGACTTCCTTCGGATGGACGACGTCCTGGAGACACCGGCTCGGACCCAACCATGCAGAGCGAACACAACCGACATCTCTGAACAGGAAGGAACCGACCCAAATACAAGACGTTGATGAGACGACCGACCGAACGATCAACCAAAGGTCGTCCCCACGGGAATTGGCTCTGTAGATCTCACTGGGGCTCCGTCCCCGACTGTACTTGTGCAGCGTTCAAACTCCATCTGATTTCCAGACACACGACGATCTAGACATTCCATCAATTGCCCAGAGATAGTACGAAAGTGAAGTTATCGATAAGCGCTGCTGCTGTCACTCACAGGCAGGCAAGACAGCAATTCAGTGACATCAGTAATGTAAATTAAAAGGACGAGGCGGCCATACGGTAAAAACAAGAGGTTAAATACGGATGGTATGAACATGAGCCACTCAGGGCTCAGTCATCTGAAAAGCAAAATACGTTTTCTTCTTCTCTCTCTGTAGCTCTCTGTGTATGCAACGATCATTTTTTAAAGTGTATTTCGAGTCAGCCTACTTCTGGTTTTGTGACATCGCAATTTGTATGTGTGAAATAGCTACCACATCCTCATTTGAAATAACTTCCTGGAATTCAGCCAGGTAACACTCTCAGCGACCGCCGATATTTCAGCGGGAGAACGCCCCGGCATTTTCAAGGCAAACTGCAACGGACAGGCGACGTACATTCAAATTTAAAACCTCGGTTCTCGGACTGCTGCAGGAAAGATAACAAACACACACTGAACCCTAGTGCCACCAAAGGTGACCAAAGTCAGAGCCATCGGTAGTGAGACTACGAACTCGGTCCGGAGCTCGTCGTCGTGCGGTAGCGTTCTCGCTTCCCGCGCCAGCGTTCCCGAGTTCGATTCCCGGAGGGGTCAGGGATTTTCTTTGCCCCGTGATGACTGGGTGTCGTGTGATGTCCTTAGGTTAGTTAGGTTTAAGTAGTTCTAAGTTCTAGGGGACTGATGACCATAGATGTTAAGTCCAATAGTGCTCAGAGCTATTTGAACCATAAACTGACTCTTTACCTCTGTTTTTTGACAAGGGAGAGAGCCGGATTCCAATTAAACAAAAACCTCCATCCCTGTTAACGAGGTTGCTCGCTAATTTAATCTCAACTGCCTCCTTAATAACACTGTCCCAATAGCTGGACGTGCATGCCAATATCTCGGTGTTATTATATAACATGGGGGGAGCAGTATCCAAGGAAAGTGCGGCAATAGAAGATCTACTTGGCTGCTGTAATCGTATGTGCCGTTTATGCTCAGTACATCGGTCGCCCACGGTCCTGATAGTTTAACCAATATATGCCCTGCCGTAGCTACAAGGAATGCGATAGACACCAGCCTTACGAATACCAAGATCATCCTTAACATAACTCAAAAGACCTCTGATTTTAGATGGAGGTCGGAAAATACATTTCACATCGTATCTCCGTAAAATACGAACGATCCTGTTGGAAGTGTTTCCTACATAAGGCAAAAAGGCAGTAGGCTTATGTGTCGACTCAGAATTATCATCAATAACCCGACGTACAGTTGGTCGATAGCGCAACGCATGTTCAGTCTGTCTATCACTATAACCATTTTGACGAAACGTAACTTCAAGATGGGACAGATCAGCTGACAAAGTCTCAGCGTCGGAAACGACATGTGTCCTGTGTACCAAGGTACGCAGTACCGCTTCACGCAGAGCCTGATGGTGACACGCCGGCCGCGGTGGCCGTGCGGTTCTAGGCGCTTCAGTCCGGAATCGCGCGACTGCTACTGTCGCAGGTTCGAATCCTGCCTCGGGCATGGATGTGTGTGATGTCCTTAGGTTAGTTAGGTTTAACTAGTTCTAAGTTCTAGCGGACTGATGACCTCAGATGTTGTCCCATAGTGTTCAGAGCCATTTGAACCATTTGAACCTGATGGTGACAACTATTAGCCTGTAAGTACAAATCGATGTGAGTATGTTTCCTGTAGACTGCTTGTCCCAATGATCCATCATCCTATCCAACACGTCAAGAAAGGGAAGGCAACCATCCTCTTCCACCTCCATCGTAAAACGAATGTTGGGGTGGATGGAGTTCAGATGTTCTAGAAAGGCATTCAAATTCTCTTTACCATGCCAAACAACAAAGGTATCGTCAACATATGTAAAGAAACAGGCGGGTTTCAAAGGAGCCGACTCCAATGCACGTTTCTCGAAGTTTTCCATAAACAAATTTGCGATCACAGGAGACAATGGACTACCAATCGCTACTCCATCTGTCTGCTCGTAATACTGGTCACTGAATAAAAAGTAAGTGGATGTCAACACAGACAGAAAGAGGTTAGTTAATTCAGCACCGAACCTAGCCTCAATGAATCGCAACAAATCAGACAGAGGAACACGAGTGAAGTGAGAGACGACATCGAAACTCACTAAAATATCAGAGTCATTCAACCTCAGTCCCTCCAAAAGACGTAAAATATCTGCTGAGTTCCTGATATGATGTTTACACCGACCTACTTGTGGACTCAATAGAGAAACAAGATACTTGGCTACACGATATGTCGGAGCACCGATGTTACTCACTATAGCACGGAAAGTAACCCATTCCTTGTGAACCTTCGGAAGGCCATATAACCTAGGCGGAACAGCACTATAAGTGATAAGACTCTTGATAGTGTCCTGCGACTAACCACTTTTCTTCAGGAGGTTGCTGGTCTTTCAGCATTTTTTGTGGGGTCAGCATCGATTCAACGGTACGCTGAATCAGACAGTAAACGTTGCATCTTCTGTACATAATCCTGTTTTTTAAAAACAACAGTGGCATTGCTCATGTCCGCTGGTAAAATAACAATATCAGTATCAACTTTGAGAGAGCGTGAAGCAGCCCACTCTGCTGCTGTTTCATTACTCTTGGGTGGACGAGCTCTGGTCAACACACGGCATGTCTCCCTCCTAACCTACTCTGCAGCGTCAGGAGGTAGTTTGCAAACTGTCTGTTCAATTGAACTATCTTTGGTGGCACTAGCGTTCAGTGTGTGTGTTATCTTCCCTAATCAGTTCGAGAACCGAGGGTTTAAATTTGGATGTACGTCGCCTGTGCGTTGCAGTTTGCCTTGAAAATGGCGGGGTGTTCTCCCGCCGAAATATCGGCGGTCACTGAAAGTGTTAGCTGCCTGAATTTCCAGAATTTATTTGAAAGTTGTATACGCCAGGAGAAATTCAGGTCTCACATCCTCCTTATATCCCCCCTTATATGTGACTGGAAATTAATTATTTACTGACTTCAGCAGCTTTTCTGGAGCGATTCCCTGTCAGGTATTAGCTTTGGAAGGAAGGCATATCGTGTACGCCGGTATCCGACCGGTTGGTTCATGCGTACCGACCACGTGAGATGGCTGTGGCCACCGACAGGAAGTGTGCTTAGGATTAGCTCATGCCCGAGTGCATCTCTACTTCTCAGGTCCTCACCAGTGAGGCACAACCTGGCAGTCGACTCGGGTCCAGGGCAGCCTGCGTGGGTGGCGAGACACGAGAAGTTTTTCAGATATGTTGCATGGGGGCTTAATTATAAATTTAATGCAAATTTTTATTTTATTTTTTAGTAGCTGTCTGTCCGATTACGAAGTCTCATTATTTAAGACATTGAAATAATGAAAAAAAGGGAATTTTTTTACCTTCATATATATTGACGAAAAGCACTCTGATCATTACAGTATCTCCATTCGAACAACATCTGCTGTATAGCCCATCAAACAACTGCATAAAACATGGAACAAGCACTGACTACTGCCACATCTCGACAAGCACTCTCCACCACGACTTCTCGACAAGAACCGCCAGTGGAGGCGGCGGAATAAAACTCTTTGGCGTAATCTCTGGCGCTGTGGCTCAGTGTAGCCACCTTTCAATGTTTGGATCTGTCAAGAAATGGTTCTAAGTGAAAAGTTAATATTAGTAAAGGGGACACATATCTGTGCTTATAACTACCCCTCCTGCGTGGAAGGGGTCAGCTTTGTATTTTCAGATGGGAACACTTCTTTTTCACTGCATATTCGGATTCTACGCCAAAAAGTACGTATAGTTCAATCAAACCATTGTTTTCCATCCGTGTTAGACGGTACTGTTTCGGGAAATATCAAATGTGCCTGTTTTTGCAATTGAGAACTGACGCATTTTTGTCTGTGGTTCATTAACGATATAAATGTAAGCTTTTGTGTTCTAACCGTTGATATTTTGTGTTCGCAAATTTGTTTGTAAAGTATAATATAGTTTCCTTACACGATTGGAATGTAAAGGGAGCCGCAATTGCTTAAATATTCCACATATTTCAATCGATTTCCTGCCAAATTCTTTAAATAAACTATATTTCATACACAGCTTGTATTCTATTAATTTTCTTAAGTAAACAATATTACACACATTGTCCAAATTATGTGAAAAATATTCCGTACATTGCGATCGATCAATCACTATTTACGGAAGGCGAGGAGGGCAAGGAAAACTAAAGGATATCGATTTAATTAATAAATTAATTAATCAATCAAATTGTTACAGTGGGGGGTGAGGTATTCGAATAATCAGAGGGAGCTCATGAATACTGAAAGTGGCACAATTGAAGTATTTTCCAGCATTTTTTCAATCCATTTAATGAATTAGTCAATTAATTTGATATCAGAAGTGATACCAGGTTTCTGAGAGAGTGAGAAGAGTTGAAGGGGGGGGGGGGGGGTGACATGGAAAATTACTTAACCAAACAATAGGTTTAGGATGCATTATCCCCAGGTGGTCATAATCCTCTTATTAGAGCAATAGGTTCAGGGCTTGTCAACCAAAAGAGAACAATAGGTTTGCCCCTGAATATATGCTTGCCCGTGAATATATGCTTGCCGCTGAATATAGTCAAACCGCACCAACAAACTGCACTGGTGTCAGCTTTGTCTTTCTTCTAGGGTGGTAATAGTTGCAAACAAAAATGCATCATGTCATATAAATTATAAAGACAAAGCAACGATCTAAGGATATTACAATGCAGAAATATAGCAAATAATCAGAATCAGAGTTCGTTACACTTATTTTGTTATAATAATTCTAAATTTATTCCTTTTAACATTTAAAACCATCTTAAAAATAAAATGGGAGGCACTGTATTTTTAATATATTGTTTAACCTACAATTAGTGAGGCCAGCCATATGGCGTGTTCGTATTTTTGAAATATTCCAATCAAAATGTGCATGTAATAATATCCAGGCAGCATAAAACCTCGACCACCATACTCTGTTGTTTTGTACCTTGGTGTAATTAAGCAAACAAAACGGAACTACAAAGGAAAGTAAGTGTTCCACTCATAACTGCGACTAACACGTCATTACAAGTACAGCGACCATACAGTGAAATCACTTAAGTGGCTTTATACAAATCACAATATTTAGGATATAAACATTTAGCTCAATGTTTGAACACTTGCATGGTGCTCGAGGTCTTGGTGTGAAAGACATAATGACAGGATCATAGGAAAAAAACTGCTTATTCCTTAAACCTGCTGTGCAATGCAACGAAAATAAACTTGCTATATAATATAATCAATTATTCTACTCACAAAAACCACCAAAAAGTCTTTACAGTCATAACAGCTGTACAAATATGGTTATGTAGCTTGCTATACAGAAATCACACTATATTAAGCTATTAGCCTATAGCCTGAGGTTTAGGTATTAGCATAGTGCTCGATGTCTAAGTGTGAAATGGGCAGTGACACGTACAAACTGAACGGATAACTTAGTCCCAAATACTTCGGAAACCAACTGATTGATTATTCACACTTATTCATGTCATCCACTGCTTTGCAACACGGCTTATTTTAATACAGTGTTATACAGAATATTAAGGTTACCATTGGATATCAGAAGCGTAGAATAGAACAGGATTTGGCAGTATTAATGCATACCGTTGTAGCTAATGGCTATTCTGAGGGCATATCGAAGATCGTTATGGCACGCTAAAAAGAAGTTAAGCAAAAGTTATAATGGTGGTGATGTTTCAGGTCAATGCAAAAAGCTAAAACCCAAAGGACAAAACTGAACTGCACTTCTGGAATTCAAATGTTATTCCTGAATTTAAAACTTCCAATACACTACATTTAAGACAAAAAACTGACATGAGTGATAACAAGTATAACGAAACGCTTGTTTACACATTAAACTGTGGCTGGTGCAGTGGTTTTTATGTTGCGCAAGGGTAGGTCATTTTCTACGTGATTTAAGGAGTACACTAAAACATACTAAAACCACTTTTGGTGATCATCTCAGAGACAGAAAGCATACATTACTGATATTCGTCGTAACATAGCAGTCTTCAATAACGTACCCAAGTACCCAAAGGGAAAAGATTAGATATCTTAGAAAACCTATGAATTTATACTAACAAGGAAAAGGGTCCAAATAATTTATTCAGTGACCAGTTAGAATCTAATGAGAATTTTTTTTACCATTTTTATGATCTTTTGCCAGGATGACGTGCTTTCATAATTTTACGGAAGGTGAAGTCTCCTTGTTGTTCGATTTTTATTCCCTTTCGCTCAGTCGTGGGAATTGTGGACAGTCCACACAGGACTGACATTGTTTTCTCTTTTGGTTTGACTATATTCATTAACACTTCGGACTCCAGAATATGTTAGCGGCGGGCCACGGATTGCAGGTGACCTGCTATCTCCACACGTGCGTTAGTAAAGACATAACTTTGAAGCTCTGAACTGAAATTATCGGAACTGTCGATCTGGCTCTCAAGCTGGGCGCACAAGTGTGGGTTTCTGCGGCAACGGTCCAGGCCTCGTTCAGAAAGTCCGTGAATGTCTCTGCAGTTTCCACCAGACAACAAATCCCAGCTGCTTGCAATATGGCGAACGAGTGGACCAGTGACCACATAAAAAAAATTGTTCCGCAAAAGTCTTTGTTTGTGGAAAATGACCAAGGAAAATTACACGAAGAAGAGTATAAGAACTAAGATGTACGAAGAGAGTTTTGAAGCATTTGTAGACGATCTGCATCTACATCTACATCCATACTTCGCAAGGCACCTGACGGTGTGTGGCGGAGGCTACCTTGAGTACCTCTATCGGTTCTCCCTTCTATTCCAGTCTCGTATTGTTCGTGGAAGGATAGATTGACGATATGCCTCTGTGTGGGCTCTAGTCTCTCTCATTTTATCCTCATGGTCTCTTCGCGAGATATCGTAGGGGGGAGCAATATACTGCTTGACTCCTCAGTGAAGGTATGTTCTCGAAACTTCAACAAAATCCGTACCGAGCTACTGACCGTCTCTCTTGCAGAGTATTCCACTGGGGTTTACCAATCATATCCGTAACGCTTTCGCTATTACTAAATGATCCTGTAACGAAGGGCGCTGCTCTCCGTTGGATCTTCTCTATCTCTTCTATCAACTCTATCTGGTACGGATCCCACACTGGTGAGCAGTATTCAAGCAGTGGGCGAACGAGTGTACTGTAACCTACTTCCTTTGTTTTCGGACTGCATTTCCTTAGGGTTCTTCCTATGAATCTCAGTCTGGCATCTGTTTTACCGACGATTAATTTTATATGGCCATTCCATTTTAGATCACTCCTAATGCTTACTCCCAGATAATTTATGAAATTAACTGCTTCCATTTGCTGACCTGCTATATTGTAGCTAAATTATAAAGGATCTTTCTTCGTGTGTATTCGCAGCACATTAAACTTGTCTACATCGAGATTCAATAGACATTCCCTGCACCACGCGTAAATTCGTTGCAGATCCTCCTGCATTTCAGTACAATTTCCCATTGCTACAACCTCTCGATATTCTACAGCATCATCCGCAAAAAGCCTCAGTGAACTTACGATGTTATCCACAAGGTCATTTATATATATTGTGAGTAACTGCGGTCCTACGACACTCCCCTGCGGCACACCTGAAATCACTCGTACTTCGGAAGACTTTTCACCATTGAGAATGACATGCTGCGTTCTGTTATCTAGGAACTCTTCAATCCAATCACACAATTGGTCTGATAGTCCATATGCTCTTAATTTGTTCATTAAACGACTGTGGGGAACTTTATCAAACGCCGTGCGGAAGTCATGAAACACGACATATACCTGTGAACCCGTGTCTATGGCCCTCTGAGTCTCGTGGACGAATAGCGCGAGCTGGGTTTCACACGATCGTCTTTTTCGAAACCCATGCTCATTCCAACAGAGTAGGTTTCTAGTCTCCAGAAAAGTCATTATACTCGAACATAATGCGTGTTACAAAATTCTACAACTGATCGAAGTTAGAGATATAGGTCTATAGTTTGGCACAGCTGTTTATTTATTTTATTTATTTAAATGTCAAATTCCGTGGGACCAAATTGAGGAACAAATCTCCAAGGTCATGGAACGTGTCAGTACATGAACCTACAACATAAAAAGTGATAACAGATAAAAATAAATGTTCATGAACCTGAAACAAAATCAGTCCATAAGTTTAAGCAAACGCTATCAGTAATACAATGAGAATCATCTTAATTTTTCAAAGAACTCGACAGAATAGAAAGAGTGACCCATGAGAAAACTCTCCAGTTTCGATTTGAAAGCGTGTGGATTACTGCTAAGATTTTTTAATTCGAGTGGCAGCTTACTGAAAATGGATGCAGCAGTATACTGCACACCTTTTTGCACAAGAGTTAAGGAAGTCCGATCCAAATGGAGGTTTGATTTCTGCCGATTATTAACCGAGTGAAAGCTGATTATTGTTGGAAACAAACTAATATTGGTAACAAGAAACGACAATAAGGAATATACATATTGACAGGCCAATGTCAAAGTACCCAGACTTGTGGAAAGAGGTCGACAAGAGGTTCGTGAACTCACACCACTTATTGCCCGAACCGCCCGTTTCTGAGCCAAAAACATCCTTCTAGAATGGGAAGAGTTACCCCAAAACATAACACCATACGACATAAGTGAATGAAAATAAGCAAAGTAGACTAATTTACGTGGCGAAATATCACTCACTTACGATACCGTTCGAATAGTGAAAATGGCAGTATTAAGTCTTTGAACAAGATCCTGAACGTGGGCTTTCCACGACAGCTTACTATCTATCTGAACACCTAGGAATTTGAAATGTTCAATTTCACTAATCATACGCCCTTCTGTGAGATTAAAACGTCAGGTTTTGTTGAATTGTGTGTTAGGAACTGTAAAAACTGAGTCTTACTGTGATTTAACGTTAGTTTATTTTCTACAAGCCATGAACTGAAGTCATGTACTGCTGTTCGACGGCCCTTCTTGAAAATGGGGATGACCTGTGCTCTTTTCCAATCGTTGGGAACGCTACGCTCTTCTACAGACCTATGGTACACCCCTGCAAGAAGGATCGCGGGGGGTGGGAGGGGGGTGGGGGTGGGGGAGGGGAGGCGGGAAGTTCCTTCGCGTACTCTGTGTAAAATCGAACTGGTATGCCATCAGGTCGAGCGGCCTTTCCTCTTTTGAGCGATTTTAATTAGTTCGACTAATTATTTCAACTTTAGACCAAAGTTTAATAAAAATCTAATTACAAGATTTGAGATCAAATTTCATGAAAGAGCTCAGAAAGGTCGAAGCTTTAGAGATAAGCGGAAAAGTTGACTTGTGTAAACCAATGTTGTTCGTACTACGATCATTATGGTGTTACGTGTTACTGTGTTTCATCCATTATTTTACAGTAGCTGGGGTACCAGACTTCGCTCATGGAGTTGATATGAGATTGTGTGGCAGTTGGAAAAAATGGTTAAACTTTAAAGTATAAGAGGTAAAATCATTTTATTGAAAACATATTTACAATAACTGTTTATAAATAACATTTTTTAATTTTTTATCCGGTGTATGTACAAATTTTTCCAATTCCCTAGTCAAGGACAAGCTACTATAATTGAACCGTGAGAGAAGCAGAAGCTCATAGGACACCGGTTTTATGTATCAGACATGATTATGGAACATATTAACGAAATATTGAGGAAACTTTCTTTTTCCTATGGCGGCCGCATGAGAGTATTGGCATTAATCAACGATGCGAGATGAAAATTTGTGCCGCACTGCGACTCGAACCCGACTGATCTACTTCTCTAGACTGAGTGCCTGAACCGCCTCAGCGTCCGGACACTATTTCTGGCAGCTCCAGATTCCTGTGTCATCATATGCTAATGCGGCATCCCTGACCATCTCCGACAGGACAGACATTTTACTATATAGTATTTCTATAAGCTTAACACCCAAATATGTTTCTTTCAGTGCGGTTGTACATCAGATTACGTTTACTCTCGCAGGAATACAGCTCGCGCTACGAGCAAGAGGTACAGAACAAAGGCATGGAATGCCGCAGCGGTGTTTGATGAGGCAGGAATTTGGGTCGGCCCCAGAGCGTGTCTGAATGGTCGAAGCCAAAAAGGCAAACGTTCTAAAGAAACGGAACATCAGGGTTTGAGTCCCGGTCCCGCACAAATTCTGAACTCACATCACTGATTAATTTCAGTGCCGTAATGCAGTTGCCGTCGGGAAAATTTACCTGAATATTGACATTCAGGAACTGCTGAATCACAATAGTGTGTGGTCTCTAAGACAGAACAGACGTCATACACATGTGCATGTAATATTAACGAAGGCTTATTGTCATATACAGGTAAAATTGACATTAACTCTTTGCTAACATTTGAAAACCTATTTTTATGTCTGCGGAATTGCACTCATTTAAATAATTTTTATAATAGCCATAAGAGTGGCTAACCTTGTGAATGTCTAAAGGTACTCTTATAAATCATGTTTTGTAGTGTGACTTGGTAAGTTTTTACCTAGTTGTAAAGAATGTCGGCCATCGTATAAGGAAGAACTAAAAGCACACAAGTGTCACATCTCGGCCGGAACAAGTATCTTTGCAAAACATTTTGAGCCAACTTGACAGCTGATGCCTTGCTAAGACATAGGTTTCTACTAACTATAAACAAAAGTTGTTTTCAACTTCTAAGATTCTGTGAGTAAACTGTTAAAACTTTTAACGTTTTAAGGTTTCGTCCTTTGTAGACCGATACTGTGTAAAGAACACCTCTCATTTTCATGTTCCTTTAATCTTCGTGACAGAGCTGATGGCCGCATTAACTGAAGCGTCATTATAAATAAAGTAATATATTTATCTAGGCTGTTTTAATCTCATAAAACTTTCAAATCTAGCCCGTGTCACGTATCCTGACATAGATTCCAGTGTCTTCGTACTCTGAGACAAAGAAACCGTTGCATTTCTAAATTTATGACTAGCTAATTTTCGATATGGAACGTTTTCTGGACAGCAGAAATGCAGACTTCTGCAGCAAAGGTCTCCATCACGTCGTCCGTCAATAAAACACTGAGTCGCATTATACAGATAATCTAGCACCCTCATCCAGTTTCATAACAAAGTTGAATTTTTCAGAGGTGACATTAGTATTTTCTTTTTTTTAACTGCCATGATAGCAGGTATTTTTAGTTGAAACGAAATATTTGTTCTTTCGCAACTGAGGAACAGAATAAGAAGATCCGCTTTACTTGCCAATAATTTCTTATTTATAGCACGACCGGTTTCGAAGCCCAGAGCTTCAACTTCTGGTGCTACCAAATAACTATGGAAAATTAAATGTGCTGTGGTCAGGCCAGCGAATGATTTGCGGCAAGGGGGAGGCGGGTACACCCACGCCAAACAACCCCCCAGGGTATTGGAAGACTGGTGAACGCAGCACCTGCCTCGACAACTCGACAAGGAACCACCATGACTCGCCTGACAGTCAAACTTTTATTTTTCCAGATTCCAAATGAAGGAGGTGCGTTAGGAAAAGGCCGGGACATATGGAAAGATTCCAGTTAGATTACATCATCGTCAGGCAAAGATTCCCAAGCCAGATATTGGATTTTAAGGCACACCCAGAAGCAGATATAGACTAAGATCACAATTCAGTAATGGTGAAGAGTAGGTTGACGTTTAAGAGACTATTCAGGAGGAATCAGTACGCAGAGAAAGGGGATACGGAAATACTAAGGAATCATGAGATACACATGAAATTCACTGATGCTACATATACTATGATAACGAATAGCGCAGTAGGCAGTTCAATTAAAAAGGAGTAGACATATGCAACAAGGGCCATCGCAGAAGTTGGAAAGAAAGACATAGGTACGGGGAAAGTAACTACAAAGAAACCATGGGTAACAGAGGAAATGCTTCAGTTGATCAATGAAGGAAGTACAAAAATGTCCACGGAAATTCAGGAACGCAGCAATGCAAGTCACTTACGTATGAAATAAACAGGAAGTGCAGGGAAGCTAAGACGAAAGGGCTGCGTGGAAGACGTGAAGAAACAGAAAAGTAAATTATTTTCGGAAGGACTGACCCAGCATATAGAAAGGTCAAAATAACCTTCAGTGAAATTAAAAGCAAGGGCGGTAACATGAAGAGTACAGTGGAAGTTCCACTGTTAAATGGAGAGGAGAGAGCTGATAGGTGGAAAGAGTACACTGAAGGCCTCTGTGAGTGGAAGGACATGTCTGATGTGACAGAAGAAGAAACTGAAGTCGATAGAGAAGAGAGAGTGGATCCAGTATTAGAAGCACAATTTAGAAGAGCTTTGCAAGACAAAATGAAATAAAGCAGACCGGATAGATAACATTCCATTGTCGTTTCTAAACTCGTTGGGGGAAATGGGAACAAAACGACTACTCACGTCAGTGTGTAGAGTATATGAGAAAGGTGATACACCATCAGACGTTCAGCAAAAATATCCACGCAGTTCTGGAGATTGAAAGGGCCGACAAGTACGAAAATTATCGCATTATCAGCTTAAAAGCTTCAGCAACAAAATCTCTGACGAGAATAACATGAAGAAGAATGGACAACAAAATTGAGGGTCTGCTACATGAAGATCAGATTGGCTTTAGAAATGTAAAGGCACCTGTGGTTGATAATGGAAGCAAGACTGAAGACAAAGTGAAATATGTTCATAGAATTTTTCGACCTGAAAAAAGCGTTATACAATGTAAAATGAAGCAAAATGTTTCCAATTCTGAGAAAAATCGAGTAACTAAAGAAAAATGCGGGTAATATACAGTATGTACAAGAATCAAGAGGGAACAATAGGAGTGAGAGACCAAGAATAAAGTGCTCCGATTCATAAGGATTTTAACATAGAGATGTAATTTTTCGTCTGTGCTACTTAATCTATATATCTAAGAAGCAAATTATGGGAATAAAAGAAAGTTTCACGACTGGCATTACAGTCAGCGGTGAAAGGTCAGTGACAAGTTACGCTAATGACATTGGCATTCACTATGAAAGTGAGGAAGAACTGCAGGATCTGTTGAATGGAATGAATGAGTCTACACAACATGGACGGAGAGTAAATCCAATAAAGACGAAAGTAATGGGAAGCAGCAGAAATGACAACAACGACACACATAACACCAGAATTAGTGATCACGAAGTAGAAGAAGGAATTCTGCTACCTATCAGCAAATTAATCCATGATGGACGGAGCAAGGAGGAAATCAAAAGCAGACTAGCACTGGCAGAAAGAGCATTCCAGGACAAGAGAAGTCTGCTAGTATCAAACACAGGTCTTAATTTGAGCAGGAAATTTCTAGGGATGCATGTAAGGGGCATAGATTTGTATAGTAGTGAGACATAGACTGTGGGAAACGGAAACAAAAGAGCATTGAAGCGTTTCAAATGTGGTGCTACAGAAGAATGTGGAAAATTAAGTGGACTGAAATATAATCAATGAGGAGGTTCTTTGTAGAATCAGTGACGAAAGGAATATATTGCTAACACTGAAAAAAGTAGGGACATGATGATAGGACATCTGATAAGACGTCAGGAAATAACTTCCGCGGTACTATAGAGAACGGTAAAGGGTAAAAGCTGGAGAAGATGACAAAGATTGGGACACATTCAGCAAATAATTAAGAATGTAGGTTGCAGGTACTACTCTGAGATGAAAATGTTGGCACAGGAGGGGAATTCTTGGTGTGACGCATCAAACCAGTTAGAAGAATGAACACTCAAAAAAAAAAAAAAAAACCATTTGGTGGCACCTGAAGATGATACCGTAGTCTTCTAAACAGTTCGTGCAACACAAATGAAGCTTCGCGGGATTAGCCGAGGGGTCTAGGGCGCTGCAGTCATGGACTGTGCGGCTGGTCCCGGCCGAGTCCTCCCTCGGGCATGGGTGAGTGTGTTTGTCCTTAGGATAATTTAGGATAAGTAGTGTGTAAGCTTAGGGACTGATGACCCTAGCAGTTACTTCTCAGAGGATTTCACACAAATTTGAACATTTTTGAACACAAATGAATGTCCTTGGAGCAGAATCGGATTTTTTGTTCTATATGCTAATTTTTAATTAATGTTATTCTTTTAATTGTTAGTGAAATAGTGAGATGGTTCAGTTCTTTTTCATGCGGTTTGGTCTCAAACCATCACTATTTTTAATCGGCTAGGTGAACGTGGAAATTTGTTTTGGCATCTGAATAACAATAATTCTTGCTACACAATGATAACGGAACTTTCTTTTACACCAAGGACCGCTGCGGTGTTAATGTCGGAAAATCGGATAGATTTACTGGACTGTTCTGTTCAAAGCTTCGACGTGAATTCTATAGAATGTATTTGGTATGAACGTCAGTTTTTGATGTGATGCGGAGTAATTTGTCAAAAGGACAGGCAACAGCTCTCAGTGATACTTCAACAATATTAGAATATTAGAATATTGAATGTAACGGTTAGTTTCTTGAGAGTGCACAACAATCAGTGGTCATGAGGGAGTGAGTTAGATGTAAATCAGGCGCAAAATTATCTCTAACATGTTAGAATCTGAACACAAGGCCACCTTTTTGAGGATTGTTTTCCACAGAGGAGGGAATCCACGTCCTCTTCAATGTTTTAAATTTAGATAATATGTGTATGTATATCTTAAGTCAGCATTTTGCTTCAAAGGATTTTTCCGGATCTGAAAGTTGTGAGAAAAATGTGGGTGGACTCAAAAGACACAGACAAGCCCTCCAAAATAACAAATGTTTGAATACAAATGCCGATTTGATACGCAGCTGTGAATGAAATGTATTGCTTAAGGAGACTAGTATAGGAACTAATCAGATAATATCTTAGTGTTGCAGCTTGCTCGATAAGCTAAGACCTTTAGTTTAACTTTTTCCTATCATTCTATCACGGGCCGCGAAAATCTTCTCCACACAACGTTTTGTATTCTGGACACCTACAGTTTCCTAAGTATGGCTCCCGCTCACTGCGTCCTGATCCCAGGGCACATTACGTAAACGGGCTACGAGCCAAGAGAGTAAATGCGGTTCAAAAATATTTAACAAGAACGAACTACATCAGAAGCGTTTCAGGTGATTACGGGACCAGCTGCTCGATGAGCCGGTTACAGCTAAAAATGGGAAATACCGAGAAAATGGGTTCATTCTGGATAAGTGAGAGAGGTTTTAACATGGCAGTGGTGTTCCGGATATGAAGGTGCTCCGTCGTAACGGTAAGTGTCTCCCCATCTCGTTACAAAGTTCTGTGTGTGTGTGTGTGTGTGTGTGTGTGTGTGTGTGCGTGTGTGTACGATGTTCAACTGGCTCTTAAGGTGATTTGCGTAGGAACACACTGCACAGCTGTGTTTCTCAGAATTTAGCGTCTTGAGTTGCACGTTTCGCTTAGGAAACAAAACCTTTCGTAGCGTAACAGCAAATTACGTGCATAGTATTGAAAATCACGTGCATGGTATTGCTAAAAAGAAATAATATCAGGGGCCTCTCACAACCAGAAACATCAGCTATTTGTACCCGAGAAGACTGGAGATGATGGAATAAAAATTCACCTAAGTGCTGCTGCGACTACAATTTGAACACCGGCAGCAGTCGTGATTTCCGCGTTACTGGACTTTCATATGATTCCGCCCCCCTTGACATTGTGTTCAATTGGTTTTCGCATTTATGTAGTAATTTTTGTTATTGTATATTTTAGCTGTTCTGACTTCATGGGAATCCGGTAACAGATACATCATATTATGGACTCAGTATTAAAAGAAAAATTTTAATTGACAGATGCGTAGTAATTATGACGTGCGGCTTGGTTGATACCATAACAATGACGTCACAAACCACCATATGGCTATACTCAACAATACGTTGGAAAGCCGGGAGCGGCTGATGGAGTTACACACTACAAAAAGTTTGTACAATAATATAAATAACATGTCTTGAAATGCGTAACACATCACAATAACTTTAGCAGATCGCTGCTAACAGCATCTCAACAAAATACTTTAATCTCTAAACTTGCGCTCAGGTAACTAACAGTCTAAGGTCTAAAAGTCTCGTAAACGAAAACAAGAGGGAACGCTTCAACAATTTTAATAACAAGACTCACAAGCAATTTAACAACATCAGAAAATAAGTAGCTTAACAACTGTCGAAACATCATTTTTTTTAAAACGATTATATTTATAAATGAAAGCTTAACGATAGCAAAACCAGTATTTCAAACAGTAATACAATGATTACAGCAGCTGGAACGTATATAACACAATCTTATGAATCAAACAGAACGCTACCTTCCCTACTCTAATAAACTTCAGTGGCTGTGGGCTTGGATCCCAGATGATATTGCTCAAACCTGGCTGTTATTAAACATCCATCTGTTTCCAATACACATACAGACTAGGCAAAGTTGGGGCAAAGTTAAACTTTTCTTCATGGTGGTTTGAAACTGGCCTGCAGCCTTTAACATAACATGTAATAATGCAGTTTTCATGTTACATGACGCAAGTTACTGTACTGTTTCGCGTTCATGTATCTGGTCTGTTACTATACTGATTAATAATTTGACGCATCTAGTCATTCCTTGATAACACGTTGTCCTGGTTCATATTTCTCTAAGGCATATGTTAACCACAGTGGCTGCCGTAGTAAAGAAAACCTTAATTTTGTCCATTAGTTGCGTACACTAGTTATAACAGGCACAATATAAAGACGGAAGCCTGCCATCCCGCAGCAT
The DNA here is from genome assembly GCF_021461395.2 of Schistocerca americana. Classification (NCBI taxonomy): domain Eukaryota; kingdom Metazoa; phylum Arthropoda; class Insecta; order Orthoptera; family Acrididae; genus Schistocerca; species Schistocerca americana. The sequence continues at coordinate 319,297,789 of NC_060123.1, forward strand.
TTAGATGTCCCTTGCGGATCGCAGGTGTGCTGACTGCATAACGCGAGCCTCTCAGCGACCCATGCTTGGACAACACAACAAAGGTATCCCTGCACAGGCAAGAACAGACAACTAGGATGGGAGACTGACGTAAGACCAAAAGAGGTACAAGGAAAAACTCGCGTTAAGCAAAGAGATGTGTAGCCCAGATATGAACTACAGTATAAATATTAAATTTTCCTTAGCAATACCTTGCACCAAGTCATTATACTTAAGACTGACACAAATGTAAGCAATCACCCGAAATACCTGAGTTGTTTGCTGGATGTATTCCAACCTCTGTCTTCCTCTACAGTTGATGCCCTCTACAGTACCATGGAAGTCATTCACTGATGTCTTCACAGATGTCCTATCATCCTGTCCCTTCTCCTGTTTTCGACATGTTCCTTTCCTCTCCGATTCTGCGCAGAATCCTTATCAGTCCACCTAATTTTCAACATTCATTTGTAGTACCACATCTCAAATACTTCGATTCTCTTCTGTTCTGGTTTTCCCACAGTCCATGGTTCACTACCATACGACGTTGTGCTCCAAAGGTATATTCTCATAAAATTTTTCCTCAAATTAGGACCTACGTTTGATATTAGTAGACTTCTCATGACCAGGAATGCCCTTTTTTTGCCAGCACTAGTCACCTTTTGATGACCTTCCTGCTCCGTCAGTCATTGGTTATTTTACTGCCTCGGTAGTAGAATTCCTTAATTTCATCTACTTCGTAACTAAAAATCCTGGTGTTAAGTTTCTTGCTGTTCTCATTTCTGTTACTTCTCGTTAGTTTCGCCTTTCTTCAATTTACTTTGAAGCCATATTCTGCACTCGTTAGACTGTTCATTCCATTCAGAATATCATGTAATTCTTCTTCACTTTCGTTGAGGATAGCAATACCATCAGCGAATCGTATCATTGTTATCGTTTTACCTAGAATTTCGGCTGAAAATGGTTCAAATGGCTCTGAGAACTATGCGACTTAACTTCTGAGGTCATCAGTCGCCTAGAACTTAGAACTACTTAAACCTAACTAACCTAAGGACATCACACACATCCATACCCGTGGCAGGATTCGAACCTACGACCGTAGCGGTCGCTTGGCTCCAGACTGTAGGGCCTAGAACTGCACGGCCACTCCTGCCGGCTACCTAGAATTTTAATTCCACGCCAAAATCTTTCTTTTATTTCCATAATTACTACTTCTATGTACAGACTGAACTACAGCATACTACACATAAATTTCAACACATAAAACACGGCAAATTAAGGCTCAATATCTTACAGTTTACCGCAGTTTGAGCAGTGAGCTGACGAGTAAGTAACAGGTGCAGCAAAATAACCATCCAGTGACGTGACCGTTGTTTGAGCTCAGCATTCTAAGTGAGCAATACTAGGACACATCAATATTTCCGTCAATTTCAACAGAAATAAATCCATGGATTTAAAATTAATCGTCCACGTGCAAACTCAACGATGTCACACTGCCCATAGCTGGAGCCAAAGAAGGCGAAGGCAATCTTTTAAAATACAATATCGGGCCAGCGCTCAGTCGCGATGACCGTACATATGCAGCAGCAAACGCAGTGTTTGTGTTCAGAGTTTTGGACAGTAAAACTTTCGCTTCCAGAAGACCGGCTACATTCTCCGCAGATATGACTTTAATGTGCAAACGGAAGGCCTCCCAAATCAGTTTTACCCGTAGGCCAATGTGCAACCAATATGCAGCACGACCAAGAGGGTAGTCTACACTTCACAAAGCTGCCACTCCCCAAGGAGCTATCACCGGCGTGCAACAGCGCCCAACAGCGTGCACTTCCCTGTAAACGATCTCACCAGGCTCAGTGCATTCACCGTTACAATTCCTCCGTGGAGCGCCACCCAGCAGCGGTGTTCGACACCGAACCAAAGACACGCGAGCCGCGGTGAATGGACTGGAGACGAGCCTCACGGCTCACTTTGATGTAGCACCTTCTTGCAGTTTCTGAACGGCCTATATACTCAAAGCTTTATCAGTTATAGCTGATCATTGTATGTTGTTGACCTTGGAAATGATAGTTTTGGTCTAGCATGCCACACAGAATTGTGTGAACAATTGTGTACTTTTGGTTTACGCCGGCCGGAGTGGCCGTGCGGTTCTAGGCGCTACAGTCTGGAGCCGGGCGACCGTTACGGTCGCAGGTTCGAATCCTGCCTCGGGAATGGATATGTGTGATATCCTTAGGTTAGTTAGGTTTAATTAGTTCTAAGTTCTAGGCGACTGATGACCTCAGAAGTTACGTCGCATAGTGCTCAGAGCCATTTGAACCATTTGAACTTATGGTTTACACTTGACACGTGCGCTAGCACTTATTCCCTCGAGATGCTGCAATCTACACGTTCCTGTAAAATGCTTCAGGCAACACTTCAGAAACTCTGCTATTCGTAGTCCTTTATAATTTCTATGTCTTTCGATACAGAAGTTACATGCTCCTCAGTAACACAACTAGCCTTTCATATACATTCTCTAATGAAAAGTATCCCGAGACATCTTTGAAATGAGACATTGACCACTAGATATCACGAAAGACCGACCCACCATTTTAAAAGGAGCCTGGGAGTACTGAGTTGTCAGCAGAGTAACAGCAGATTGGTGCAGTGAGGAAAGCACAGTGACTAATCATTGATTACACCAGAGTAATAAATCCATCAGTGAGATTTAAACCTTTCTAAAGCTCCCTGAGTCGACTGTTGGTGTAAGGTGGCATGGTCTCCTTACCTTCATTTCTTACATATTCCGACATCACCATCGTATTCTGCGTATCGAGACGTTTCATTCGAGACAGTTTTACATATTTCCATTTAATCAATATGCAAATCTAATAAATAAATCGCAAGTGCACAATCATTTAAGACATGACAGCCACAGGAGATTTTGTTTGGTGGAGGCAACCAGCCCTCTGGAAAGTCTGTAGGAGGGTGGGTTAGCACGCAGCTGCGCTGGCAGCTGACTGCCCACGGACCAAAATAGTTTTTGCCAGAGGAATGGGATAGTGGACTGCGTGTTCACCTTAATAGCAAAACCCACTATATTGTTTGGGAGAGATGCAGCATATGCATCTTTTGACGGACGTAGTTCGCAGTTTCATAGTTCTCACAAGTGGACAGTAAACGCCTAATGCAGATGCTATATATTTCTGGATTGGTGGACTCAGCCATTCTCCCGTTTATAAGAGTAACGCTGATTGGTGGACTATTTCTGACGCAGTGAACCAGAGAAGTGAGGGAAAGACAGCAGATGATATACCCTTTCGCTTTTTGCATGGAGGGAGGTCGTTTCGGTGACGCTATTGTAGCGGGAACATGTAGTGGGAGCGAGTGCGCTCCTGCGTGTATGCAGAGAGCAAGGAACAAAGTCTCTACTCAGTACTGCACTGAGAGAGCACCTCTGTCGCTAGCGATTAAGCTTTTGTTCACTGTGTTGGCGGCGACACTTATTGTGCGGTGTGAACACAGACAGAGTATTAGTTAGCGCCTGCAGGCGAACATTGAGTGGCATCACGGTGGACTGTGTACCACGCCAATAGTTAAACTAGGGTCAGATGGGAATCCTTGACTTTATCGCAGCATAGTGAGAGTTCGATTGGCAAAGGTCAATCCAGATAGAAAGAGATAGTTTTGTTATTTTTCTGCGGCGAACGACGCAGGGAGCAGTCGTTGCAGCTCACAGTATTGTGCGCTACAGCGTAGGTGAGCCCCATCTTTGCTCCATTAGAAATAACATACCTCATTCACATCATCCCATTACGTTTCTCACGCGACAGCCTCGACCATACTTAGAAAAATTGAATTGGATAATTATTCAAGTTGAGCAGGAGCGGCTCTCAGCCATTCTGCTAAGTAAATAACATTATTAAAGAAAAGGGATAAATGAGCTTTCCCACACTTTCTATGTAAATGTCATTAACAGGATTCCTATCCATAAGAGGTAATGAGAAAAGAACCCGAACATTTGTGTATCAGTTTATAAATAAAAGTTTCATTTCATTTTTCTTAAATTTTGCAATAAATAATATTTTCCGTTCGTTTAATGTTTTTCTTACACTAACTAGCAATACTCTAGTACCCACGTATCCCACTAGTTTCGTAATGGAATAGAATATTTAGTGTCTCTTCCTTACAGTGGACCACTCCAGAAGATATTTATTGCTGAAAGTTTTTCAAGCATTTCTTTCTGATACGTTAGGAGCGCCTGTCTGACGTCTGTAGTATGTGGGGTGGAAATTGCTTCTTGCAGTAGCCAAAGGGTACTTGTCAGATCAATCCGTTGCCCAACTCATCAACATAACAACCACACACTGACACTGGTGATGTTGCTGCGAAGTGGAAACATGAAGAAATAACCACAGCTAAACGAAAACCAGGAGGACCTCATATACTGATGGACAGGGAGTGTTGAGCATTGCGAGGGCGGTTGTAAAGCAGAAGGAAACGCTCATGATTTACAAAATACTCCCGGCAGCCCAGCTAGAACAGTGACTTCATGTATGGAGTTAAGAAGAATGGAGTATAATATTCGAGCAGCTCTTCAAAGCCAAACATTTCTGCAGTGAATGCTAGGCGACGCTAGAGGTTCTGTAAAGAGTGGATGTCTGGAAACGATTAATTTGGAATGCTCAATCATGATATATCGTGTGGCAATCCTATGGAATGCTTTGTGGCTGGCGAATGGCTGGAGAACGTCGCTTGCCATCATGTGCAGTGCCGACAGTGAAGTATGGAGGAAGTGGATCCCGTCATATAGCAGAATCTGTGCACATTAACATTTCTGCAGTGAACTGGTCTGTCCAGAGTCCCTAACTTAACCTACTGCACCATGTACGGGATGAGTTAGAAAGTCTAATTTCTCCAGTCCGACATCACTACCTTACCTGATTTCCGCTCTTCAGGAAGAATTGACTACCATTTCTAGAGAAGCTGAGACAAGTCCTCAAAATGTCCCTAGCAAGCCGTCGTAATGTCAGAGGGTGGACACACCCCTTATTGATAAGGGTCTTCAAACTGTTGATCAGATAGTCTATGACCAATGTAGCATGTCTTTTACTGACACCATTCTCAGTGACTACAACGATTTTCCTTACCCTGCCAGTCATATAAATTTTGCAAGTTTACATCAAAACATCATTACACTCCAAGAAATAAAAAAAAAAAACTTCGCACCACGGAGTTGAAACTACCTTGCAGATTAAAACTGGGTGCCAGACCGAGACTCGAACTCGGGACCTTTGCCTTTCGCGGGCAAGTGCTCTACCATCTGAGCTACCCAAGCACGACTCACGCCCGCTCCACACAGCTATACTTCTGCCAGTAAGGTCCCGAGTTCGAGTCTCGGTCCGGCACACAGTTTTAATCTGCCAGGAAGTTTCATATGAGAGCACACTTCGCTGCAGAGTGAAAATCTCATTCTGGAAACATCCCCCAGGCTGTGGCTAAGCCATGTCTCCGCAATTCCCTTCCTTTCAGGAGTGATAGTTCTGCAAGGTTCGCAGGAGAGCTTCTGAAAAGTTTGGAACGTAGGAGACGAGATACTGGAAGAAGTAAAGCTGTGAGGAAGGGGCGTAGGTAGTGTTTGGGTACTTCAGATGGTAGAGCACTTGCCTGCGAAAATGCAAATGTCCCGAGTTCGAGCTTCGGTCCGACACACAGTTTTAATCTGCCAGGAAGTTTCATATCAGCGCACACTCCGATGCAGAGTGAAAATCTCATTCTGGCACGAAGGAATTATCCGAATGGGACGCAAATCGGTAGATATGATGTGCATGTACAAACAAATGATTACAATTTCATAAGAACCGAACGATTTACTCAAGAGAAAGAGTTTCACGAATTGAGCAAATCAACAACGCGTTGGTCCACCTCTGTCCGTCATGAAAGCAGCTACTCTGCTTGAATTAATTAACAGAGTTGTTGGCGTTCCTGAAGGATATCGCGCCAAATTCTTGTGCAATTAGCGCATAAGATAGTCAATATCCAGAACTGTTTGGAGGGGACTGCTCATAATGCTCCGAAGTGGTCAGTTCGTGAGGAATCCGGCGACCTTTCTGGCCAAGGTAAGGTTTGATAAGCATGAAACCAGGCAGTAGAAACTCTCGCCATGTGCGGGTGAGCGTTATCTTGTTGAAATATAAGTTCAGACAGTTTGCCATGAAAGGCAACAAAACGGAGCGTAGGATATCGTCGACGTGCCGATGTGCTATAAGGGTGCCTCGGATGACAACCAAAGGGGTCCTGCTCTGAAATGAAATGAGATTCCTAACCATCATGCCTGGTTGTCGCAACGTACGGCAGGCGACTGATCTACCGATTTCCGCCCCATTTGGAGAACTGCTCCTTGGTACGTCGTTTTTCTGTCTTAGAGTGTATGTGGTCGATGCAAAAAGAATCTAGAACATAGTTACCAAATACCCTGCTGAAATTTGTCAGTCAATACCGGTCACTATTAAAATAGGGAGGAGTTAGAGCACTGCTGACTAAGAACAGCAGAAGACATCAGCCGCTGTACTGTTATGGTTAGAATACTCGTAGTCTCAGGAAGAGCGAACTTGAGAGGGCAGCAGTGGTACTTGAGTTCTTTTCAAATAAGTGCATTGTAGTTTCCACCATTGTCATCTCTCTCGGTTTCCTGTTCCTGTGGTGGACACACAGCTAAGGAAGAATGTTTATCAAAAACGGGAATGTATGACGTTCTCATATCTCAGTAGTTGTATGTCAGTTGGAGTTAATAACTATCTGCAGAGTGACTTCCACTGCCAGTGGCATAGAATTATGGCTGATCGCGATTAACCGATAAAGGGACCATCTCCTCTCTTTCGCCGTTGTGTTTAGTGTGTATGCTGGTTCCCAGTTGCCTAAACAAAAGTGACCACGTTTATGGAATATTGTGTGGGTGATACTTATTCTTGTGTTTTCCTGGCGTTTGATCTTTTGCAAACGACGTGGATTTTATCGGTATTACGTTTCACCGGCTTGTGGCGCAGCTTATAGCGACCCGCAGTTTCAACGCTTTTCAAATTACTCAGATGTAATGGCTTATTCCGAACAAGCACCGAAGTGTGTTAACAAATTAGTATTTGAACAATATAAAAGTGGTACAACATAATTTGTTTGAAGTTTGAGAGACTTAAGCGACTGTTGCAGCCAAGACTTGAAAACCAAAACTTAACTTTTTTCTATTGCAGCTGTAGATTCAGTAACAGCCTTAGTCTTTCCCATAACAGAGCACGTCGTGACTCAGCCTTGGATCGGTTAGTCGCTAGTGTAATTCCCCGCGATAGGTACAGAGTTTGCATTTACCAGAAGGAAAATCCAGCGAAAGTTGTTACCACTTAGACAACATCCCACTGCAACAGCGACGAGTTCAACCTAAGATCCTAAGCATAGACTTACGCAATTTAACTGGCGAAGGAAACTTGGGCGCCAGATATCATCCCTTCAGTCTCAAGGTGAATGCAAATAAATTGTGAAAAAAGAGAGACCTGACACAAAGCTTTGCTGTCATCTCAGCGTGGCTCGTGTGCTGTTACTGTTCGCGGGGGTTGTGGCTCCTATGTGCTGGATAATATGTAAGTATTCATGCTGTTAGTTTGGTACAGACTATTGTCCAGGGTCCGTCTGTACTATATTTTTTTATTATTGCTTGTTTATTCTACCCCTCTTTTACGGAGGATGATGCCCCATCATTCAGCCTCTTTTATAAGTGACTGCATTTGGAGGACTATTCGCCAGTGAAAGTTTGGTCTCCCTTCTTTCCTACATCGATGTCTTTAGTGACTTAAAGCATTCAAAGTAAGTTAAGTGATTGTCAGTATTATGGTCTTGTGACTGTGTTATGAGTCCGCTGGACCCTACGGGCGGTTATTAATATAAATGATTCACCTCGATAGGCAACGAATCCACAACTTCCAGTGCGACCTTCGGCGGGAATTTAAATTAGCGAGCACAGAGGATATGGACGGGGGCTGCAGATTGGTGGCTCTCATTAGAAGTGTGGGTTGGTGGGGAGCGTGCCGAAATAGTCCACGCATATCCGCAAATCAGTGTGTGTGGATGGCGCAGTGGTTAACGCAACTGTCTATGATCAGCATACCCTGGGTTAGAATCCTCGTATGGTATACATTTTCACTCGTCGCCGCCGATTCTGCATAAAGTCCCGACTCAGCTCATGTCATCGGATCCTCCTCTTTCTTTTCATTTCTCTTCCTTCCACATAATACAGATGACTTCTGTTTAGATGTTAACTAAGATTGTGGCCATAAAACCGGTCACGTCCCTCTAAAGATTATCATACAGCTGTATACCATGTTATTTGTTGTTGTTGTGCTCTTCAGTCCAGACACTGGTTTGATGCAGCTCTCCATGCTACTCTATCCTGTGCAAGCTTCTTTATCTCCCAGTACCTACTGCAACCTACATCCTTCTGAATCTGCTTAGTGTATTCATCTCTTGATCTCCCTGTACGATTTTTACCCTCCATGCTCCCCTCCAAACTAAACTGGTGATCCCTTGACGCCTCAGAACAAGTCCTACCAACCGATCCCTTCATCTAGTCAAGTTGTGCCACAAACTCCTCTTCTCCCCAATTCTATTCAGTGCCTCCTCATTAGTTATGTGATCTACTCATCTGATCTTCAGCATTATTCTGTAGCACCACATTTCGAAAGCTTCTATTCTCTTCTTGTCCAAACTATTTATTGTCCATGTTTCACTTCCATACATGGCTACACTCAATACAAATACTTTCAGAAACGACTTCCTGACACTTATATCTATACTCAATGTTAAAAAATCTTCTCTTCTTCAGAAATTCCTTCCTTGCCATTGCCAGTATACATTTTATATGCACTCTACTTCGACCATTATCAGTTATTTTGCTCCCCAAATAGGAATAGCGTCTCATTTCCTAATCTAATTCTCTCAGCATCACCCGATCTAATTCCACTACAATCCATTATCCTCGTTTTGCTTTTGTTGATGTTCATCTTATATCCTTCTTTCAAGACACTGTCCATTCCGTTCAACTGCTCTTCCACGTTCTTTGTTGTCTCTGACAGAATTACAATATCATCGGCGAACCTCAAAGTTTTTATTTCTTCCTCATGGATTTTAATTCCTCCTCTGAATTTTTCTTTTCATTCCTTTACTGCTTGCTCAATATACAGGTTTAATAACGTCGGGGATAGGCTACAACCCTGTCTCACTCCCTTCCCAACCACTGGTTCCCTTTCATGCCCATCGACTCTTATAATTGCCATCTGGTTTCTGTACAAACTGTAAATAGCCTTTTGCTTCCTGTATTTTACCCCTGCCACCTTCAGAATTTGAAAGAGAGTTTTTCAGTCAACATTGTCAAAAGCTTTCTCTAAGTCTAAATATGCTAGAAACGTAGGTTTGCCTTTCCGTAATCTATCTTCGAAGGTAAGTCGTAGGGTCAGCATTGCCTCACATATTCCACACTGATCTTGCCCGAGGTCGGCTTCTACCAGTTTTTCCACTCGTCTGTAAAGAATTCGCGTCAGTATTTTGCAGCCGTGAGTTATTAAACTGATAGTACGGTAATTTTCACATCTGTCAACACGTGCTTTCTTTGGCATTGGAATTATTGGTTCAAACGGCTCTGAGCACTATGGGACTTAACATCTGAGGTCATCAGTCCCATAGAACTTAAAACTACTTAAACCTAACTAACCTAAGGACATTACACACATTCATGCCCGAGGCAGGATTCGAACCTGCGACCGTAGTAGTCGCGCGGAGGAATTACTGTATTCTTCTTGAAGTCTAAGGGTATTTCACCTGTCTTATACGTCTTGCGCACCAGATGGTAGAGTTTTGTCAGCGCTGGGTCTCCCAAGGCTATCAGAAGTTCTAATGGAATGTTGTCTACTCCCAGGTCCTTGTTTCGACTTCCAAGATATATTGGAGAGTACATAAAGTATCGCAGTAAATGAATGTTTGTTCCACATCTGGTTAGTTACATGGTTCCTGGCACAAGAAGAGTTACAAGACTCTGATACAGGAAATGTATTATTCAGTTATCCAACGAAAGGCGTCTTCAATATTCTTATGCGGACGGAAATGTTGGCGCAATAAAACTCCTTTTACACATATTATGGGGCGTCCTATTATGTGAAAATCTAAACAATTTCATTCATTTTGTTTTGATCTTTCCAGTGTAGTAAAATCACGCTAAGATTTTTGAACTGAAGCTGGTTCTACATTGCATGAAATGGCTATTTTTCGTGGGCAACAAATTCAAAACGTTCTAAAATCCTCAAAAACGTCAAATTCAGCTAGCAAACTTTCTAAGCCAACTAACAATAGATGTTAACTTAACTAAGTTAATGAAAACACGCATGTGTTAATTTCGTTACCCAATCTACTTTCATGAATGAATGAGCTCCTGCGTTGCGAATGCCACTTAAAGTGTGCTTACATGTGTCACAAAGCGGATTAGCTTACATCTCATTGTGGAATAAGTGAACTATGTAGTCTTCTACTCACCATGCTATTACTTAAAAACTACACAAATTCACAAAAAAATCTATTAACCACAGTAGTCATAGAATAAGAAACTATGAGTACGGCGCCACTGTAGGCGGCGAAAGTCTTCAATAGTAAAACTGCCGTAGAGACAAAATACGAACAACAAAAATGAAGAACTAGCACTAAAATCTACATGACAGAGTAAGTCATCATTGCAAAGTACGCTAACTTTTTCGTCAAAATTAGTAACACTGCTAAAACAGAAAAATACACAGTTATAGTTCATTTATTCTCAGACGCACGTAAGTGAACTACTAAACGACGTACGAAATGTGCTCAAAAATGTGTTTTGTTTTTTCAGAAAAAAATATTCATACATGTATGTTATCCCCTGTAAAATACTCCCCATTACACAGGTTGAACATTAATAAAACCGACATACTGTATGGACGGATTCCTGACTGGAAATCGAAGAAAAATAGGTCTTGTGAACAAGTGTCAGGAAAGCATCGTGCCATTCAAATAGCGCTGAAGAAAGACACTTCCTTCCTTGTGTGTTTCAGGCTGTGTGATTGACGTAGCTTACTGTAATCAGCAGAATGATCCGTTATTCATGTCGGTAACAAGCCGAGATGGTGTTTGTGTGCGGCTAAGCAGATGAAAACGGTCGAGAGGCAGCACGGCTAGGGTACAGATGGCTATTCCGCCCACGGGGCTAGTCCGCCTGAAATAGGAATTATTGGAACAGTGCGCTGCTTCCTCACAATGACAAGGCTGTTTTGCATGCAGTTTGCGCCAGTAGCTCCGTGTCACCACATGAGATTGTAGTAAGGCTGTTTTCTGTTACCGTACTGACAAGACAGCAGAACAAATTTTAGAGGTAAGCGTATTGTGATGTGTTATTGCTGTAGTTGAAGAATACAGCCTAACAATTTAAGGTGTACCTTGCACAATAACGTGAAATTTATAACCCTTTATGTTACTTGTATAAAAATACAGATTATACCATGTGTGTGTGTGTGTGTGTGGGCGGGGGGGGGGGGGGGGGTGTCTCAACAAATATTTCTTGATTTTTACACAAAGGTCTGATTTAGCCCGTCTTTCGAAATGCCTACAAATGGGGCTATTTTGCCCTGCACACATGGGACTATTTCTACACGGTCAGATTATTAGTTTAATCGATGTTTAATGTGAAACTCTAGGGAACATGTTTTCTTGGTTTCTTTTAAGACGGTCCGTATATACAGAAGGAAACGACCAAGCGCTTCATGGCCCGAGGAAGAAATGAACCAGGCAGTAACAAAAGTTATAGCCGGAGACGTTAGTCTGAGAGGAGCTGCTACGTTGTTCGTAATTCCTTATTCGACACTTAAAGATCGGGTAACTATTTCAAAACGTGATTCGGTAACGGTAGAGAAGAAACCTCATGGATCAGCCTGTTATCCGACTGTTCTCAGCCCACAAGACGGGATTGATTTACGTTCTAGGTTGAAGGACTTAGCTGCAGTGATTTTGGCTGCACTCCTCAGCATATTCGAAGAGCAGCATTCAGGCATTCAACGACGTATAGCATCAGGCATCCGTGTGGCACGGAACACATGATTTCCGGTAAAGACTGGTTTACTGTGTTTATGAAGAGGGATAGTGATTTATCGCTCCGAAACCACAAAGAATGTCAAAAGCTAGAGCGAAGGGGATGAATAAGTAGGCTGTGATTGCATTTTCTGATGTGTATCGCAATTTGTCTGAGCAGACTGGAGTTTGTGATAAGCCTCATCTCATCTTCAATGCTGACGAGACGTGTTTGCCCTTAATATTCTCCCACCTAAGTGCTAGTGCTAGTGGCGTTTTTGTTCCTCCTTTTGCTATCCTCTAAGGTGTTGGATTTAGAGAGGTGTCCAAACATCCCCTACCAATGGCTCCAGAAGTCATCACGTCTGATTCTGAGTATGCGAACGAAGCCCACTTTGAGATGCACCGCTCACTTGGAAAGTGTCTTCTAATTTTGGATGGGCATAGCTCTCATTGTTCTCTCCAGTGTCTGGAGTACTGTCATCAGAATGACTGCCTTCCACCTCACACCACACATGCTCTTCAGCTTCTGGAGAGATCAGTATTTAATACGCTGAAAGTTTTATACCATCATGCTGCAACAAATTACATGCATTCGAAACTAGGAGGTGCAATTAAAAAGTTTAACTTCGGAGAATTGTTTTCCACAACCTGGTATATAGCCGCCACCGTTGGAAATGGTGTTAAACTATTTAAATGCACTGGATTGGTCCCCTTAAATCCGTTAGTCATTTCCGAAGACAAATTTATCTCCTCAGTTCATTTCCAGGCAGACATTTCCAATGTGCCATCATGTTCCCTTCCGGATATTCCTCAATGTTTTCCGCTGCAATTTGACTTCCCGTTGCCAGGACAGGCTTCCTTCGTTCATCAGAAGACTTCTCCTTTGAAAGCAATCATTTCCAGCCCAGCAAAAAGAATACGCCAATGGACGACAAAAAAGGTAGGACCAAGGCATTTGACCTTAAACACAAAATACGAAGCAACGAATGCTAAGAGCAGACTAAGACTGGAGAATGAAAGCAAAGGTAACGCAAAGAACAATCGTCGCCATCAGCAGAGTGAGTCGGATTAAGACTATCAGCTAATTACAATTGAAAACGATCACTAGATCACTCCTTGTAGCTTTTGCGGTCTGAAATATTATTCGTCAGAACCGGTCAACAAGGAAGACTGGATACAGTGCCAGCAATGTGATACATTGTTGCATGAAGTGTGTGTGGGTGCAAGAGGACGAGAAATGTTTACCTGTGATAAATGCTTTAGATTTGAACATTGAATTATGCTGGGCGGAACAGCCTCGTGACTGGTCGGAATACCTTACCATTTTAGTATATTGTGACTTTTGACTCCTTCAGATGTTTGTTTAGTATTTTGTTCTTGTAAACGAATTTACATCCTTTACATACTGGAATGTGTTAAATTGCCATACTGTATCAAATACATTTTTTTTTAATGTTGCATGTCGTTTTACCTACGGCTTGCCGTTAAAAGCAGCAGAATAACCCCGCTGTGTCCCATACCAAAAGAAATTCCCTTACAGACACCAACCACACAACGCAACATTTCAAGCGCTTTTAGGGCATTTGTGTGATCATGAGTCTTTTCAGGCAAACGAACGAGCAGGGAGGTGGTAGACTGTGCATACACCAGATTCAGAGGACTGAATCCTACAGGATCATGAAAATAAAACAAAACAGTACAAGCCATCGTGTTCCCTTTTGGAGATTCCTCAATGTTTCCAGCTGCGACCTGAGTCCCCTTGCTCTATTATAAGCTCCAGGCAAGTGGCCCGCCAACATGGTGCACGCCAAAGTACGATTCCCTGTAACCTGCATGATAACTGCTGCTATCGCTGCCAACTGCAACGAGTGCATGGATTAACAGCAGCGAATTTTCCTCTACGGGAATGGATTTTGACGATGGTTCTTCCTCCAGATCAACAAAATTGCGGAATTAATGTTATCGGCCCTCTGTACGAACGAAGCAATCTTTACGAGAACTGGCCTGCATAACAGTCATCTACGGGCTACAGACAATCCTCGGGGAATAATTGAGGTGTCTCATCAGCATCTGTTCAGCATCAACGTGTGGGCAGGGATCTTTGGTGATCTCATACTTGGACCAGCTATTATTTCACAACGCCTCAGCAGAGGAACGACATGTATTTCCAGCGGAATGCTTTGCCTGGGCTGCTTGAGACCGTGCCTTTGGCAACACGACAGGTTATGTGGTTTCTGCATTACGGAACACCACCCCACTTCTGCATTACAGTTCTACGACACCTCTATAAAATCTTTTCCAGATGTTGGAGAGAACGAGGAGGCCCTGTAGCATGGCCTGCCAGATCACTGAGATTATACTTTTTGGACGTCTACCTCTAGAGACATCCGGAAAGCGTTGTGTATGTTGATCCAGTTCCTGATGTACAGACTCTTCAACAGCGTGTTCACAACGCCTGAGACAATTTTTGGAGAGAAGCCGGAAGGCAGAAAAGAGTGTGGCAGTCCATGATGTTATGTGTCAACGCGTCCATTCCAGCCCAGAGTGGCCACTTTGAATGTCTGTTGTGCTATACTGTTCGGGGACGATTTGTTGTCATTGCATGCACATCATCCATTTCCACATACACGGTCATACGATCTTTTTTTCTCCGTTTCCAGTCAGGAATCTGGCCCTGTAATTTGTCGGTTTTATTGTTGTTCACCTGCCAGCGCTTTCTCTAATCCCCGAAACATCTGTGGAATTTGATCATCGGGTGAAACTCCCTCTCTGCAGTGCCCTGTTATCTCCTCGATGCTTGTAAAGCGACGGTTCTTAAAAAATTCGTATATAGATATGTCTCGAAAATCTGGCTGTGGAATCATTAAAGTCTTGCTTTCTACCAAAAATTCACAAACAGTCGACGAAGTGTAAGTACGTGTATACAGCACGGTAGAAAGATAATGAAAGTTAACCTTGTGCGACTGTTATATAAAATGATTGAGAATTTATGCAAAATTTAGTTTACTAGCAACATTTATTTTCCCATAACAAAGACAGACATTAATTAGGTAACGATTGAATACCGTAAACAACTAACAGGAGTTTTAAGACCACAATGGACAGGGATCCTGGGTGGCAGAAGTGAGTCAAGTACTCTGGCCCTAAAAATGTGGATAACACAATCTGAATTGAACTGCCGCTGAGCAAACTTTGATTGTTCCACCTACAGAGGTTTCTTTATATAGGTGCAGCTGAGAGCAAGTAGCGATTGAGATCTGTACGTCCTGACAATGTCGAAGCAATAGTACGTTACCCTGTTTGCTTCGTGCGACGATGTAACTTGCAAGCTGGCGAGGTGTGGAGATGTGTGCGGTGGAGGCGAGACGTAAGGCTGCACCTTTGAATGGATCGTGGCCACAAACGAAATGCAAAATCTCATGGTCTAGCGATCAGGCAGACGGATCGCAATTTACTCTCTACCAGAGCCCTGAAATCACGGTAGATTTCAGTGTGTGACACACCAATTTGTTGGTCGTACCAAGGACCCATTTACCTCACTTATACCATAGAGCACACAAGGATACCAAACGTCAAGACTGGTAAACCAAAAACGAATAATTGTCCCCTAATAATTGTCCCCTCAGCAAATGAGTAGTCTGAGACGTTTGAAGTCACAATTTTGGTGCAATAAGAACTTCACCACAGGCTCCCCAGCCAAAAGTAGTCGCAAGTGAAGTCAGTCTCAGGACAGATCCCACGCACCAGCCACACATGCCATAGCATCG
Source organism: Schistocerca americana (assembly GCF_021461395.2). Lineage (NCBI taxonomy): Eukaryota > Metazoa > Arthropoda > Insecta > Orthoptera > Acrididae > Schistocerca > Schistocerca americana. The sequence continues at coordinate 319,313,676 of NC_060123.1, forward strand.
ACCTCAAGGTCTCCTACCAGAACAATGTCCAGCACCCCAGTGCTTCACACCTCCTCAGAAAAAAAAAAAAAAATCCGTTTTCCCACAAAGTGCACAATCGACACCACCTTCACGCCTTCTTCATCCAATCGAAGGGCTCTAGTGGTTCTAAATCTCCACTCCCACATGACAGCACAAACTCATGTCGAACCAGGGCAAGAGTTACGAAACCTGCATCTCTGGAAAAAAGGGGAACCTCCAATTTCTGACTTCTTTTTTAAGTTTTCTTTGAGGGGAAGGTGTTTTTCTCCAAAGTAGCATTGATTCCCATGGCAACAAGTGAACAGATACAATATTCAAGATCTTTATCTAAATCACCTGCGCGTTGGAACTTGTTAGTCCTTGTTCGTCAGGATAGAAGTCAGGAGCGGAGGGCGTTGTAAAATGAAAATTAATTGAGTGGAATGGACCCAGTTTATTCTTGTAATGATGGTACAGTGGTGCCTACGTAGGGCTGAGCAGCCCCAAGAGGGGTTGCCGTCTGCTCATCAGAGAGGCAGAGACTAGAGGAGCGACTACTCGGGGCCGAGGTCAGAAGCTAAGAGAGCGCGGAGCTGTTTCCAAGCCGCCCTCGCCGCTCTCGGCCGCGTCCCCACGTGATCACACGATTAGTCTCTGATTGGAGGATTGATTCCGCCAACGCGCCTTGCTAGTAGCGTGCCCCCGTCAGCGCAACCAACCCGTGGGACTTGAGTCTGACCGAGGAGCACGTGGCAGGAATGTGCCGACCATGGTCTTCCGGCCAGCACCTTCCACCACAGTATGCCCACGCCTTCTACGGCCGAACATTATGCATTGAAAATTTATTTAAATAAAATTTTGTCGGCAATGATCCCTCTTGGGGGTCTCCTCCCTGCACATCCTTTCCCCTTCTGAAGAAGGCTCTCTGGATGAAAATGAATGAGATTATTCTAATCGATTATTCCATTTAAAAAATATATGATCATTATGAAGGGTCCCATAACATAGTGATATTAATATGTGCAAATGTTACAAAGTGGCCTGAAGGGCCTGAAGGAAGGCTCTTGAATAACAAACTTGTGAAGTTGGTGCGACGGCAGTGGGGCGGCGCCATGCTGTGAATGTGTGTCGGCGGTATCAGTGGTGGTGGGTACCCAGGCGTTGATGAGGGGCACCGGAGCACAGCACACTGAAACACTCCACCCTCGTGGGGGTGAGAGAATGCTCCCAGGCCTAATAGTCACAAGGGGGTTTTTCCCCGTAATATTATTTTGATTTCTTAAATCTAGGATTACAATGGTAATTGCCCAAGTGGGTGAACGAGAACATTACAGAATGACAAAAATTTAAAGAGAAAACAAAATAACTTACATGAGGGTTAAAACTCGACAGTTAAATTGTGATTCCATAGACTTTACATAGAAATACAAATCCATTACAAAATTAGTTCATTGACCTGACACCTAGACTACAACTTAATTCTAAGGGGGGGGGGTCATGCCTGATCGCATGCACCAAGGTTGGCAGGTAGTTTCAGGTGTGATATTCACCTTCAGGTTGTGGGGGTGGTACTACTTCTCGGAAGGAAGTGAAACATTTGCAAAACCCTCTTTTACAGAATATCCAGGATACTATAATCAGAATTATTACAGTGATGATTACCGAACCAGCGCTGGGTAATACAACGGTGGTTAATCGCTTGGTTTGGTGCCAATCAGCAATGTGTCAGGCCACTCGGTCAAGAGCAACTTGGTTGTGTTCCTGGGTAAGGAGATGATTGTTCGATTGGAGTAGATCTGAATCATTGGTATTCGGTAAATTCTTCAGCTTCTCATGGTGATGGATTTTAAAAGAGAGTTCAGGAAGGTATAAGGTAAATGTGGGAATGGTGACATGAAAGGTGGAGTGCAATTGAGCTGATATCCTCATAGAAGCAGCGTATACGTCACATCTTGAACTATTATACACTAGGCCACTATTATTCAGTGTTATCCGGTACGATTCAGTCTCTGACATTGAACGGTGGCACACCAGGGTGGCGGTGACAGTCTGTGGAACAGCGAACAGAAAACTGTTGCCAACAGGCTGAATTATTGGTTGACGAAGTGAGACTAGAACACGAGGACATGGAGGGGTAGTAGTTTCAGCTAAAAACAGTGACATCTCGCACTCAGTAGTGTTAGTGTGTAAAATTAGCGTGGAGCATAAGTAATGTGTTGTATGGAAGCAACTGGATAGTTTAGCGCGAGTGAGAGTGGCGTGAGTTTGTCGATCCCGACTAACTATTAAAAATTCTTGAGTCTGCCAAACAACATGGTGATAAAGGGTAGCCCAAGAGACTGGAAAAGTGTATATTTGATAGCACTCGTATTCGCAATTTGCGCACGTGATTGGCAACCTCATTCGCATCCGAATACCGTCAGAATTACGGGTAAGTCGGACCTCCAGCGCAGCATAGTAAAAGGGGAGGTTGCTTTCAGCTTCCAATGTTGATAACGGTCGACTGTGAGAGAAAGTATTAGTGCCCCTAGAAGTAAAAATTTCCTGGCTTACTTGATGAGTAATTCAGAGATGACGGAGGGGGTACAACGTTGTAGCAATAATTACCTGGCAAGTAGCGACGATGGACCCGTTCAGTCACGCTTACTGATGAAGAAGGCCACGAAGTAGAATCACGGCAGGCAACCAACAGTTTGGCAGCCGTGGGGGTAGCAAGGCGGCAAGACAATGGTGTAATTCGACACCGAGTATCCGCTGATCAATCACGCGTCAGCAAAAAAGACGCTGAACGCGGAGGCAGTACTACGCAGCGCAGACTAAGCGTAACTCGCTGGAAAAATTTTCTACCTGCTATGGGACGAAGGCCAAGTGTCGTCAATTAATTTGAGCTTTCTACGAAGAAAGTTTTTTTTTTTTTTTTTAATGAATAAAATGAGAAGGATTCCTGTGATCGCGGTGTAAACCTGCACAGCCTAGGCACCTCCCACGCATTGGCCACTACGCAGGGGCACCCACCCCGCTAAGGTTCGACACGGCGAGACAGGTGAAGTACTTCATAAATTTCAGAAATAATATTGAGTGGTTTTTCAGCTGTAGAAAACCCGAATGAGGGTAGGACAACTTAAGTTAACTCAATAATCAAAGGATCTTTACTTACAGAAGTGGCCAATAGAAGTCGGAAATGAATGTTAGCGAGAGCGAGTCTGTTGCTCGTGAATACAGAGGCTGGGTGTGAAGCAGTGGAGGCGACGCAGCGCAGCTTATCAGCGCTGAGCCGGCAGAGTGCTGAGCTCAGATAACAGCGTCAGAGAGCGCTAGTGGCTCTGCGTCCGAGACTAAGACATTGTAAGTGCAACTTAAAAGTAACAGTTTATTGCAAAGCAATAATACACAAATAGCTGATGTCACAAAGACGTTTGATTCCATTTTAACAGAACAACTTAAGTGTTCAACAGGTAAATTGACTACGTTGTTGATTAAAAGAAACTGCTACTGAACATGACGTACATATGTACGTACTTCCCTTTCCCCTTCCGAAGAGCGGAGGGCATAAACCATAAAAGCCTTGTTCATGTACTTAGTATATGACAATAGAGGTCCGGTAACATCAACAAGTTACACCAAGGTAGTGTGGATATGAACAGTGTGAGTATGTTGTAAGTTGTTATTGGGCGTATGAAGTGTTGTGTAAATGTGTGACTAATGGTAGCTGATGGCGGATACGAATTGAAGGCCAATAGGTGCTATCAGAGATACTTCCAGTCCAGAAACAATGAAAGTTAAAAGGGAATACCGAATATGACACAAAAATAGCGTATAACCATAAAGTGTACTAACATTAATCATAACTGTAAATTGATAACAATAAAACATGACATTGAAGTAATAACAATTGACAAGAAATAAAATAAAGGAAATATTTCCCGAACATAAACTTCCGAATCGGATACGAAATCCGCCAGGGGAAGTTGTATTTTTTTTTTTTTTTTTTTTTTTTTTAAAAAAATCGGTTGACGAAGTGCATAAGGGACTACGTCAGTAAAATCCGACAGTGTGTGTATATAACAACATTGTTCTTAAAAGTGCAGTTTGCACTGTCAGATGGTGAAAAGCAACTAATCCGTTCAGCAACGGAAAAGGCTGCCATCTGGGGAACGGTATCTGAATCTTTGGCAGAATCCGATGATTTTGCAATGGAATTGCCATCTAGAAGAAGGTGGCTTTGTATAAAATGTAATAAAAGAGCGTCTGGGGCTCAGTTCATTTGTGGTTGAGTGCCAAAGGCGTAGTGTGAGTGCAAATTGTCTCACGGAAATTGATGTGTGAATTGTTTTGTGGTCAACCGAGGAGCCTAGGATTCGGTGACGTGTAAGTACAAGTTCGCAGTGCGTATGAGCTACCTGCGAGTGACTCGACTATTAAGTTCAGCAGGCCATTAGTGCAATCTGCAGACTTGGACTGATGATTATATAATTTGCAGGGCAATGGGGCAACCTGCGGACAGTGCTAAGGCAACCTGTCTGATAATTGAGGGGTAGGCAGTGCATTGGAGCTATCTGCGATACCGTGGTTCAGCGGGCCTAAGGGCGTCCGTAATAAAAGTATCAGCGGCGTTATTAGCGACCTGCTGTACTAGGGAAATGTCGACTGTTCAAGCAATAAAAATAGCTCTGAAGCTAGAATAGCATACATGCATAAATAGCGTCACTTTTTGAGCGCGCAGTACATAACACTACATAAAATGAAAATCATGAACTATAAATCACTAGTGCTAGCATAATGACATAATTAAACACAATGACATATATTGATAGGAAAATAAAAACACAATGATGTATAATAATAATGCTGCAAGTAGTCGGAACGCTCAACATTAACATGCAACACTGGCCACTTGGGGCTGGCTGCTAGGCTGCGTGTGTGTTAGTTTTAAAACTGATGATAACAAATTGAACTGAAAGGACAACTAGGCACAGTTCCCGTAGCGCTTACATCACCGGCTAATTAGAGGCAAAGTACGTATCTCACAATGGATCATTGGCCGATATTTTGGGGCAAGACTGCAACAAGGGAGAGCAATATCTCGGTGTAAACGGTGGTAAGACTAAAAGACCGGTACTGTCGGAAGAGGGTACCTAACATGTTGTAGGGGCCTCCTCATCGACAGAAGAAGGAAAACAGGATAGAACAATGACCACGGCGGTAGAGTAAAATAAATGGGGAGGGCAAAAATAACTGCGTAGCAACCAAGGAACAATCGTCCACCGATATACGGCAGCCCGGACGATTGGTCGTTTGTGCCTCGTCAGTAGCGTGAAAAACCCGTGGCATTGCATTGGTTTGCCCATATCTGGCCTTGTCCAAGGCAGATAACGTTAAATGTCATCATAGTTCGATGTGTAAGAGGGTTAGGGCTGTAGTTTGTAGCTTATACAATGAATCAAAGCAGTAGTGAAACTTCACTTATAGGATTGGCAGACTAAGGTATGCAGAATAATGTAAATCGTTAAGAACTTCGTGTGATTTATCCAGCTAATGTGAAACAAAACGAGGAAAAGAATTTAAACAATGAATCACATCTATTTAACATTTATGTTAAGATTTATTGGGATGCTTGAATGAATTTTGTTTGCCGTGTCTTCCGGATGCATGAAAGAAACGAGCTTGGAGCTGTTAGCGAGCGCGCAGCGCACGCGTATGTGCGGAGTAGGCAACGGCACGTCAGCGGTTATGTGAGACGGCGTGTAGCCGCGAGAGACCGGCCGCTACTGCAGCGACAAATATCACGCGCTTAGCGTGTACCAGAAATAACGATGAATTAGAAATTGCTAATTATCTAGAATAAGAGTTTTTTTTGTTAAAAAAAAAGGGTGTTAGTTATATAAACTGATGGTAAGTGCATTGTAGTCTGTCATACACGGAGGATAGGGCAGTAATTTGCGGTTTGTGTTTGTAACTACTAGGACGCTCCGCGTGTTGAGACGCTGGAGGCGGCAGCGCACGTGGTGATAAGATACGTCATCGCGCGGAGCGCTGTTACTGGCTGAGAAGGAATGATGGCCGCTGGCCAGTTCTTGGCGAGGAGAAGGGACAGCGCTGAAGAGGAGGGGAGGCGACAGCTGATGTTATGCCCCGCCAACAGCTGGTCCCGTAAACAAAGCGTACGAGGCGTATGCATTTCAAGTCCTGGCTTTATCTGTTCCGATTACTTACGATTAGCTGCAGCAAATACAGAACTAGGACATATAGTACAATACACTAGACGTCAACGTAACAAGTATTAAGAAAAGCTCGGAGTAAAAATACTCCACATGTACTGGTTTGCCAAATAGATGGCAATAGAGGACATTGAAGAATATTATTCGGAGTTAGCAGCCGCGGTTCTGCCAACACCAAGTGTAATGGTTGCATTTGAAGCAAGTCAGTTGCGTGACGTCTAATGCGTGGCATTGCTTGCAAAACATAAAACATAATCATACATATAAAAATGAGCAAAAATACATGACAGGACTGGAAACTGACAATTGAGAATGGCTGGGAACTCCGTGGTGGCCAGGCACGTCTTGCTTCCAAGTCCCTGGAGAAAATGACTTAAACTAAGCTGCAATAAAACATAACATAAAACTCTAACTAGGCGTTATTAATCACGCGACCTCAACCCATAAGGGTGTCGATTCCGCAAAGGGTATCTACAACCCTGTGGAGGTAATCTCCTCCGTTTTTCCTTTCGTTTTTGTTCTACTTGAGGTGGAGGTGACACAGGCGGATCGGGGGCTGCGACCTGTTGTGGTGACACAGCCCTACCGTGGTAAGGTTGCAGGCGGTCAAAGTGCACTATCACCGTACGATCGGTTAATTGCAGTTCTGCATTGACTGGTGAGGTCAACCGTACAATCCGATACGGGCCTTCAAAGCGGGGAGAGAACTTTTTAGTTCTTCCCTTTTTGATTGCCGGGTTTCGTAGTAACACTAAATCACCTGTCTGATAAGTCGGTAAAACAGCATTTTTGTTCTGCCTGTGCAACAGTTTATTAGTAGCTTTGATATTATTCCTCTTTACCTTATACCAGATCGCTTTTAGCCGGCGGGCTAAACCTTTTACTTCCTTTATTTCTACACCTTGAGGTAGTTTGTCTATTTCGAACGGCGAATTCATCGGCCGTCCAAACACAGCTTCGTAAGGGGTATACCCTGTGGATTCATGTATTCGGGTGTTGTATGCAGAAGAAATATACGGTACATATCTGTCCCAATCAGCGTGCGTTTTTGCAACATAATAGGATAACATTTTACAAATTGTACGGTGTACGCGTTCAACGCGACCGTTAGCTTTAGGATGGAAGGGAGTTGTACGCCATTTTTTGATTCTTAACAATTTACAAACTTGTACAAATAAAGCAGACATGAAATTGGTTCCTTGATCGGTTAAAATGGCATCAGGACTTCCAAAAGGTAGTATCACACGATTTACAAACTCTCTCGCCACAGTTTCAGCTGTCATGTCGGGGAGGGGAACCAAAATTAGATAACGTGAAAAGTGATCAATAACAGACAAAATGTATTTGTTACCTTGTTGCGACTGTGGAAAAGGACCTTGGAAATCTAAAGCAAGAATTTCGAAGGGTGAAGATGCCTGAGGAAGTGTTTGCAGCGGCACTCGCGGATGCCTATTTTGTGCTCGTTGTGCACACGGCAGGCAAGATCTTACATACCTGTCCACATCACGTTGTCGGTATTGCCACCAATAACGTGTCGCAATTCGAGCGTTTGTAGCGCGTTTTCCGCTGTGACATGCTTGGATGGTATCATGGCATTGCCGTATTATACGTTGCTGCAAGCATTCCGGTATTACCAAACGATTCCCATGTGGAGTTCTGCGATACAAAAGGTTGTCTATTACTTCAAATTCTGGGAAGGTGGCGTATCTTTGACATTGAACGTCCACCTGCTGTGCTTCTTTTAACTCTTCAATTGATACCTCATCTGATTCAATGACACGCACTTTTCTGCTTAACGCATCAGCATTTTGATGCAACCGACCAGGCTTGTGCCGAACTTCAAAATCATATTCTGACAGTTTCATGGCCCAGCGCATAAGTTTGCTGCTAGGGTCTTTAAGATTCAATAACCACTGCAGAGCAGAGTGATCGGTAAGAACTGTAAACTTGCGACCATAGAGGTAACATCTAAAATAATTAATTCCAAAAAGAAGGGCAAGCAATTCCTTTTCTGTAGTACTGTAATTAGTTTCTGCTTTATTCAGTTGACGAGAGGCATACCCAACGGGTTTTTCCTCACCATCTTGCACTTGGCTTAGGACACATCCTACAGCAAAATCAGATGCGTCACAAGATAAAATAAAAGGTTCAGCGAAGTCTGGGTAAACAAGTAGAGGTGAACTAGTTAAAATAGTTTTCACTGTTTGAAAGGCGGTCGAACATTCATCCGTCCAAACAAAAGGAGTATCCTTTTTCAACAATTTAGTAAGTGGTTTGGTAATAGTAGCATAATCTTTAACAAAACGGCGGTAATAATTTGCAAGGCCAAGGAAGGATTGTAATTCCTTTAAATTTGTTGGAATAGAAAAAGTGTCTACTGCTTCAGTTAATCGTGGATCTGGTTTGACTCCGCTGGAACTGATGACATGACCTAAATACTGCACTTGTGATTGAGCAAAAGAACATTTTTCTAATTTTAAGCTTAAATTAGCATTTTGCAAGCGCAACAGTACACTGCGTAGATGTTCAGCATGTTCAGCAATGGATTTTGAAAATATAATTATATCATCAAGATACACAAGGCACATAGTAGGTTTCAACCCACGTAATAGCAGATCTGCAAATCGCTGAAAGGTTGCTGGTGCGTTGCAAAGCCCGAAAGGCATCCTTAAGAATTCATATAAGCCGCCAGGAACTACAAAAGCTGTCTTAGCTCGATCTTCAGGAGCAATTGGAATTTGATGATACCCACTGCGCATGTCTAATGTTGTGAAGTACCGGCAATTGCCCAGACGATCGAGTGTTTCATCGATCCGGGGTAATGGATAATGATCTGGAGTAGTAACTTTGTTTACTGCTCGCATGTCTACACAGAGGCGATAGGATTTTTCTCCGTCTATAGATTTCTTTGGAACGACTACAATTGGGCTAGACCACGCACTAGAAGAGGATTGTATTATTCCTGCTTCTAGTTGCTGTTGTATAGTTTCCTCTACCACTGACTGAAGATGGTAGGGAATTCGGTACCCTTTTTGAGCTATTGGCCTAGCATTTCCGGTTGGAATCTCATGTTGGATTAGATCTGTTGCTGGTAAATATTTCCTGTCTTCAAACAACCATGAATACTCATTCAACACTTCATTTATTAGCTTTTGATCATGCAATGGGAGATGACTAAGCTTAGCTTTAAACTTATCTGTCAGATGTGACGTGATTGTCAAAAGGTGTTGAGAGGCGGCAGCAGTCTTTTTCTTTTTCAGAGAAGGGGTTCTCTTTGACAACTTATCTTCTGGGATAACCTGTAAGCTAGCTAATACTGTACCACGCGGTATGAAAGCTTGCTTGTAACTAAAATTGTCTAAACACACGGGTACGCAATTTTCTTTCTGTACTTGCTGTGCTTTGCACAGGCTACGTTTTACGTGGACCTGCATCTGGTCAAGAGTTTCATTCTGGCAGAGTGGATCTACCAAGAAATGAACCTCTTCGGATTCCCGTATCCCGACAGGCACCCAAAGGATCTTTCCTGTGCCTTCTGGTATCTCCACGGGATTATCGGCTTTTAGCATCGTTACGGGAGACTCTGAAACTTGGGAAACGGATCCTTTTTTCCCAGCTCCGCTCGCCCGCAACGTGCAGTCACGTCCAAAACAGTGCACGTTGTCGCCGAATTGGACGGTATTCAACCTATAGTCAATAACCCCCTGGAAATGACGCAGAAAGTCACTTCCTAGGATGATGTCGTAATCCGTGCGCCTGTTTCGTACAACCTCCATCGTAAAAGCATATTCTGTGGAGTCCAACGTGAACTCAACGCAACAGCTGCCATCAGGTTTCACTATGCCGGGACCAATACCACTGATATGGTACCGCGGCGGTTGCAATGTTCTTTTATCTCTCTTCGATAAAAATGCCAAGCTGATCTGTGCGCCTGTGTCAATTAGCACGCGTATTGGTTTGCGGCCTCTAACACCATCGACAACCACGCTTTCCACCTGCGTGATTCCTTTATCAACTAGGGGGGTCACTATTTTTAACGGGGACCGGGAGGGGTGGCACTTCCTGCCCCGCGGCCGTTTCCCGAATTCTGTGATTGGTTTGCATTTCGCCTGGAATTTGCAGGCGGTTGTGGCCTACTATTTGGACAATGCACGCTTTGGTGGCCCATGTTCCTGCACTGATGACAATATGGCACGCGACATTGCTCTGCCACATGTCCTTGTCTATTACAGCGCCCACACTTAGTATCGTTCGAAAAGACACGTCGGGGCTCACTTTGCCGCGCGGAGACGGCCACAAATCGGCTCGCCTCCTCTCTCAAGAGTGCTAATCGCACGGCTTCATGTAAGGTGCGGGGGGAAGCTACCTTGATTTCGCCCCCTATTTGAGGGTTTATGCCACGAATAAACACGTCTATCGCACGACATTCTGATTCTTCCAGCAGAACTTCGTTACGAGCAGAACTGGCACTTAGTGCGTACGTGTGGCATGCGACGCTTCGAATCCTGTCCGCGAATGCTTCTAAATCTTCACCCGTTTTTTGCTTAAGGGTGGAAAACAAGTCGCGATAGTAACTAGTACCACGTTTGTCTGTATACCTTTCAATCAACCCTGTTGCAAGGGACTGGAAGGTAGGGGCATTTTTCAAGCTCTCGACCGACTGCACGTAGTTCCGCGCTTCGCCGGTGAGTTTCATTTTCATCACGTTTAAGAGAAATTCATCTGGCCAACCGCAAAGCTTTCCGATGTCCTGGATATTCTGGACAAGCGTTTGAATATCCTCGTGCGGCTTTCCAGTGAACGCCGGAATAAACGCTACTGCTGGGAAGCTCTGCACCAAAGTAGAGGTGGCTACTGCCACAGGTGATTCTGCACTAGTGAGTGGTGGAATCACCTGCTTCGGCTGTTCTTCCACTAGCACTGGCTTAGCAACACTAGATTGTGGAGAAGCCATTTTAAGATCATCTATCTGTTGCTTAAGCTCCGCGTTAGTCAGAATTAATTGATTTAACTGGGACTGCAGCGCCAAGAGGGGATCTTCATCCGCTCCGGCTGCTCCTGCCTCCGATTGCTGCCTGGTGATCGGCATGTTACAATAGTATGGCCACTACTCCACCGTAGCGTCGCTAGCGACTTACATTATTTGGTGGCGTGCAAACGACGGACGGCGGCGGTGTCGACGAGCGGCGGTAGGCGCGTTGATCACTCGTGGGCGCAGCAGGCGGCGGGCGACAGCATGGACAGCTGCGACGGCGAGGCGGCGCGAGGGCCGCACCCCGGACCCTGGCGCAGGCGGTGGCCCGTGGCAGCTACGGACAGCGGCGGCGGCGGCGGCGGCGGCGAGCGTGACTGCATCGCGGACCCTCCTCGGCTCGCGTCCGGCGGCGAACTGCGTCACGCTTGTGGCGCGCTAGTGCGCGGCCACGCACATTCTGCAACGCAGGCGTCCGGCTGGCACGTGCATGGCGCGCTGCAGCCTCGCCACGTTCGGTCTAGTTTCCCTTAATTGCTCAAACTCGGCCCCTTCATAGTACTCATACTCAACTGATGAGTTGATTTTACAACCGTAAGGTAGGTCGCATCCCACTTCTGACACCATTTGTTCGTCAGGATAGAAGTCAGGAGCGGAGGGCGTTGTAAAATGAAAATTAATTGAGTGGAATGGACCCAGTTTATTCTTGTAATTATGGTACAGTGGTGCCTACGTAGGGCTGAGCAGCCCCAAGAGGGGTTGCCGTCTGCTCATCAGAGAGGCAGAGACTAGAGGAGCGACTACTCGGGGCCGAGGTCAGAAGCTAAGAGAGCGCGGAGCTGTTTCCAAGCCGCCCTCGCCGCTCTCGGCCGCGTCCCCACGTGATCACACGATTAGTCTCTGATTGGAGGATTGATTCCGCCAACGCGCCTTGCTAGTAGCGTGCCCCCGTCAGCGCAACCAACCCGTGGGACTTGAGTCTGACCGAGGAGCACGTGGCAGGAATGTGCCGACCATGGTCTTCCGGCCAGCACCTTCCACCACAGTATGCCCACGCCTTCTACGGCCGAACATTATGCATTGAAAATTTATTTAAATAAAATTTTGTCGGCAATGATCCCTCTTGGGGGTCTCCTCCCTGCACATCCTTTCCCCTTCTGAAGAAGGCTCTCTGGATGAAAATGAATGAGATTATTCTAATCGATTATTCCATTTAAAAAATATATGATCATTATGAAGGGTCCCATAACATAGTGATATTAATATGTGCAAATGTTACAAAGTGGCCTGAAGGGCCTGAAGGAAGGCTCTTGAATAACAAACTTGTGAAGTTGGTGCGACGGCAGTGGGGCGGCGCCATGCTGTGAATGTGTGTCGGCGGTATCAGTGGTGGTGGGTACCCAGGCGTTGATGAGGGGCACCGGAGCACAGCACACTGAAACACTCCACCCTCGTGGGGGTGAGAGAATGCTCCCAGGCCTAATAGTCACAAGGGGGTTTTTCCCCGTAATATTATTTTGATTTCTTAAATCTAGGATTACAATGGTAATTGCCCAAGTGGGTGAACGAGAACATTACAGAATGACAAAAATTTAAAGAGAAAACAAAATAACTTACATGAGGGTTAAAACTCGACAGTTAAATTGTGATTCCATAGACTTTACATAGAAATACAAATCCATTACAAAATTAGTTCATTGACCTGACACCTAGACTACAACTTAATTCTAAGGGGGGGGGGTCATGCCTGATCGCATGCACCAAGGTTGGCAGGTAGTTTCAGGTGTGATATTCACCTTCAGGTTGTGGGGGTGGTACTACTTCTCGGAAGGAAGTGAAACATTTGCAAAACCCTCTTTTACAGAATATCCAGGATACTATAATCAGAATTATTACAGTGATGATTACCGAACCAGCGCTGGGTAATACAACGGTGGTTAATCGCTTGGTTTGGTGCCAATCAGCAATATGTCAGGCCACTCGGTCAAGAGCAACTTGGTTGTGTTCCTGGGTAAGGAGATGATTGTTCGATTGGAGTAGATCTGAATCATTGGTATTCGGTAAATTCTTCAGCTTCTCATGGTGATGGATTTTAAAAGAGAGTTCAGGAAGGTATAAGGTAAATGTGGGAATGGTGACATGAAAGGTGGAGTGCAATTGAGCTGATATCCTCATAGAAGCAGCGTATACGTCACATCTTGAACTATTATACACTAGGCCACTATTATTCAGTGTTATCCGGTACGATTCAGTCTCTGACATTGAACGGTGGCACACCAGGGTGGCGGTGACAGTCTGTGGAACAGCGAACAGAAAACTGTTGCCAACAGGCTGAATTATTGGTTGACGAAGTGAGACTAGAACACGAGGACATGGAGGGGTAGTAGTTTCAGCTAAAAACAGTGACATCTCGCACTCAGTAGTGTTAGTGTGTAAAATTAGCGTGGAGCATAAGTAATGTGTTGTATGGAAGCAACTGGATAGTTTAGCGCGAGTGAGAGTGGCGTGAGTTTGTCGATCCCGACTAACTATTAAAAATTCTTGAGTCTGCCAAACAACATGGTGATAAAGGGTAGCCCAAGAGACTGGAAAAGTGTATATTTGATAGCACTCGTATTCGCAATTTGCGCACGTGATTGGCAACCTCATTCGCATCCGAATACCGTCAGAATTACGGGTAAGTCGGACCTCCAGCGCAGCATAGTAAAAGGGGAGGTTGCTTTCAGCTTCCAATGTTGATAACGGTCGACTGTGAGAGAAAGTATTAGTGCCCCTAGAAGTAAAAATTTCCTGGCTTACTTGATGAGTAATTCAGAGATGACGGAGGGGGTACAACGTTGTAGCAATAATTACCTGGCAAGTAGCGACGATGGACCCGTTCAGTCACGCTTACTGATGAAGAAGGCCACGAAGTAGAATCACGGCAGGCAACCAACAGTTTGGCAGCCGTGGGGGTAGCAAGGCGGCAAGACAATGGTGTAATTCGACACCGAGTATCCGCTGATCAATCACGCGTCAGCAAAAAAGACGCTGAACGCGGAGGCAGTACTACGCAGCGCAGACTAAGCGTAACTCGCTGGAAAAATTTTCTACCTGCTATGGGACGAAGGCCAAGTGTCGTCAATTAATTTGAGCTTTCTACGAAGAAAGTTTTTTTTTTTTTTTTTAATGAATAAAATGAGAAGGATTCCTGTGATCGCGGTGTAAACCTGCACAGCCTAGGCACCTCCCACGCATTGGCCACTACGCAGGGGCACCCACCCCGCTAAGGTTCGACACGGCGAGACAGGTGAAGTACTTCATAAATTTCAGAAATAATATTGAGTGGTTTTTCAGCTGTAGAAAACCCGAATGAGGGTAGGACAACTTAAGTTAACTCAATAATCAAAGGATCTTTACTTACAGAAGTGGCCAATAGAAGTCGGAAATGAATGTTAGCGAGAGCGAGTCTGTTGCTCGTGAATACAGAGGCTGGGTGTGAAGCAGTGGAGGCGACGCAGCGCAGCTTATCAGCGCTGAGCCGGCAGAGTGCTGAGCTCAGATAACAGCGTCAGAGAGCGCTAGTGGCTCTGCGTCCGAGACTAAGACATTGTAAGTGCAACTTAAAAGTAACAGTTTATTGCAAAGCAATAATACACAAATAGCTGATGTCACAAAGACGTTTGATTCCATTTTAACAGAACAACTTAAGTGTTCAACAGGTAAATTGACTACGTTGTTGATTAAAAGAAACTGCTACTGAACATGACGTACATATGTACGTACTTCCCTTTCCCCTTCCGAAGAGCGGAGGGCATAAACCATAAAAGCCTTGTTCATGTACTTAGTATATGACAATAGAGGTCCGGTAACATCAACAAGTTACACCAAGGTAGTGTGGATATGAACAGTGTGAGTATGTTGTAAGTTGTTATTGGGCGTATGAAGTGTTGTGTAAATGTGTGACTAATGGTAGCTGATGGCGGATACGAATTGAAGGCCAATAGGTGCTATCAGAGATACTTCCAGTCCAGAAACAATGAAAGTTAAAAGGGAATACCGAATATGACACAAAAATAGCGTATAACCATAAAGTGTACTAACATTAATCATAACTGTAAATTGATAACAATAAAACATGACATTGAAGTAATAACAATTGACAAGAAATAAAATAAAGGAAATATTTCCCGAACATAAACTTCCGAATCGGATACGAAATCCGCCAGGGGAAGTTGTATTTTTTTTTTTTTTTTTTTTTTTTTAAAAAATCGGTTGACGAAGTGCATAAGGGACTACGTCAGTAAAATCCGACAGTGTGTGTATATAACAACATTGTTCTTAAAAGTGCAGTTTGCACTGTCAGATGGTGAAAAGCAACTAATCCGTTCAGCAACGGAAAAGGCTGCCATCTGGGGAACGGTATCTGAATCTTTGGCAGAATCCGATGATTTTGCAATGGAATTGCCATCTAGAAGAAGGTGGCTTTGTATAAAATGTAATAAAAGAGCGTCTGGGGCTCAGTTCATTTGTGGTTGAGTGCCAAAGGCGTAGTGTGAGTGCAAATTGTCTCACGGAAATTGATGTGTGAATTGTTTTGTGGTCAACCGAGGAGCCTAGGATTCGGTGACGTGTAAGTACAAGTTCGCAGTGCGTATGAGCTACCTGCGAGTGACTCGACTATTAAGTTCAGCAGGCCATTAGTGCAATCTGCAGACTTGGACTGATGATTATATAATTTGCAGGGCAATGGGGCAACCTGCGGACAGTGCTAAGGCAACCTGTCTGATAATTGAGGGGTAGGCAGTGCATTGGAGCTATCTGCGATACCGTGGTTCAGCGGGCCTAAGGGCGTCCGTAATAAAAGTATCAGCGGCGTTATTAGCGACCTGCTGTACTAGGGAAATGTCGACTGTTCAAGCAATAAAAATAGCTCTGAAGCTAGAATAGCATACATGCATAAATAGCGTCACTTTTTGAGCGCGCAGTACATAACACTACATAAAATGAAAATCATGAACTATAAATCACTAGTGCTAGCATAATGACATAATTAAACACAATGACATATATTGATAGGAAAATAAAAACACAATGATGTATAATAATAATGCTGCAAGTAGTCGGAACGCTCAACATTAACATGCAACACTGGCCACTTGGGGCTGGCTGCTAGGCTGCGTGTGTGTTAGTTTTAAAACTGATGATAACAAATTGAACTGAAAGGACAACTAGGCACAGTTCCCGTAGCGCTTACATCACCGGCTAATTAGAGGCAAAGTACGTATCTCACAATGGATCATTGGCCGATATTTTGGGGCAAGACTGCAACAAGGGAGAGCAATATCTCGGTGTAAACGGTGGTAAGACTAAAAGACCGGTACTGTCGGAAGAGGGTACCTAACATGTTGTAGGGGCCTCCTCATCGACAGAAGAAGGAAAACAGGATAGAACAATGACCACGGCGGTAGAGTAAAATAAATGGGGAGGGCAAAAATAACTGCGTAGCAACCAAGGAACAATCGTCCACCGATATACGGCAGCCCGGACGATTGGTCGTTTGTGCCTCGTCAGTAGCGTGAAAAACCCGTGGCATTGCATTGGTTTGCCCATATCTGGCCTTGTCCAAGGCAGATAACGTTAAATGTCATCATAGTTCGATGTGTAAGAGGGTTAGGGCTGTAGTTTGTAGCTTATACAATGAATCAAAGCAGTAGTGAAACTTCACTTATAGGATTGGCAGACTAAGGTATGCAGAATAATGTAAATCGTTAAGAACTTCGTGTGATTTATCCAGCTAATGTGAAACAAAACGAGGAAAAGAATTTAAACAATGAATCACATCTATTTAACATTTATGTTAAGATTTATTGGGATGCTTGAATGAATTTTGTTTGCCGTGTCTTCCGGATGCATGAAAGAAACGAGCTTGGAGCTGTTAGCGAGCGCGCAGCGCACGCGTATGTGCGGAGTAGGCAACGGCACGTCAGCGGTTATGTGAGACGGCGTGTAGCCGCGAGAGACCGGCCGCTACTGCAGCGACAAATATCACGCGCTTAGCGTGTACCAGAAATAACGATGAATTAGAAATTGCTAATTATCTAGAATAAGAGTTTTTTTTGTTAAAAAAAAAGGGTGTTAGTTATATAAACTGATGGTAAGTGCATTGTAGTCTGTCATACACGGAGGATAGGGCAGTAATTTGCGGTTTGTGTTTGTAACTACTAGGACGCTCCGCGTGTTGAGACGCTGGAGGCGGCAGCGCACGTGGTGATAAGATACGTCATCGCGCGGAGCGCTGTTACTGGCTGAGAAGGAATGATGGCCGCTGGCCAGTTCTTGGCGAGGAGAAGGGACAGCGCTGAAGAGGAGGGGAGGCGACAGCTGATGTTATGCCCCGCCAACAGCTGGTCCCGTAAACAAAGCGTACGAGGCGTATGCATTTCAAGTCCTGGCTTTATCTGTTCCGATTACTTACGATTAGCTGCAGCAAATACAGAACTAGGACATATAGTACAATACACTAGACGTCAACGTAACAAGTATTAAGAAAAGCTCGGAGTAAAAATACTCCACATGTACTGGTTTGCCAAATAGATGGCAATAGAGGACATTGAAGAATATTATTCGGAGTTAGCAGCCGCGGTTCTGCCAACACCAAGTGTAATGGTTGCATTTGAAGCAAGTCAGTTGCGTGACGTCTAATGCGTGGCATTGCTTGCAAAACATAAAACATAATCATACATATAAAAATGAGCAAAAATACATGACAGGACTGGAAACTGACAATTGAGAATGGCTGGGAACTCCGTGGTGGCCAGGCACGTCTTGCTTCCAAGTCCCTGGAGAAAATGACTTAAACTAAGCTGCAATAAAACATAACATAAAACTCTAACTAGGCGTTATTAATCACGCGACCTCAACCCATAAGGGTGTCGATTCCGCAAAGGGTATCTACAACCCTGTGGAGGTAATCTCCTCCGTTTTTCCTTTCGTTTTTGTTCTACTTGAGGTGGAGGTGACACAGGCGGATCGGGGGCTGCGACCTGTTGTGGTGACACAGCCCTACCGTGGTAAGGTTGCAGGCGGTCAAAGTGCACTATCACCGTACGATCGGTTAATTGCAGTTCTGCATTGACTGGTGAGGTCAACCGTACAATCCGATACGGGCCTTCAAAGCGGGGAGAGAACTTTTTAGTTCTTCCCTTTTTGATTGCCGGGTTTCGTAGTAACACTAAATCACCTGTCTGATAAGTCGGTAAAACAGCATTTTTGTTCTGCCTGTGCAACAGTTTATTAGTAGCTTTGATATTATTCCTCTTTACCTTATACCAGATCGCTTTTAGCCGGCGGGCTAAACCTTTTACTTCCTTTATTTCTACACCTTGAGGTAGTTTGTCTATTTCGAACGGCGAATTCATCGGCCGTCCAAACACAGCTTCGTAAGGGGTATACCCTGTGGATTCATGTATTCGGGTGTTGTATGCAGAAGAAATATACGGTACATATCTGTCCCAATCAGCGTGCGTTTTTGCAACATAATAGGATAACATTTTACAAATTGTACGGTGTACGCGTTCAACGCGACCGTTAGCTTTAGGATGGAAGGGAGTTGTACGCCATTTTTTGATTCTTAACAATTTACAAACTTGTACAAATAAAGCAGACATGAAATTGGTTCCTTGATCGGTTAAAATGGCATCAGGACTTCCAAAAGGTAGTATCACACGATTTACAAACTCTCTCGCCACAGTTTCAGCTGTCATGTCGGGGAGGGGAACCAAAATTAGATAACGTGAAAAGTGATCAATAACAGACAAAATGTATTTGTTACCTTGTTGCGACTGTGGAAAAGGACCTTGGAAATCTAAAGCAAGAATTTCGAAGGGTGAAGATGCCTGAGGAAGTGTTTGCAGCGGCACTCGCGGATGCCTATTTTGTGCTCGTTGTGCACACGGCAGGCAAGATCTTACATACCTGTCCACATCACGTTGTCGGTATTGCCACCAATAACGTGTCGCAATTCGAGCGTTTGTAGCGCGTTTTCCGCTGTGACATGCTTGGATGGTATCATGGCATTGCCGTATTATACGTTGCTGCAAGCATTCCGGTATTACCAAACGATTCCCATGTGGAGTTCTGCGATACAAAAGGTTGTCTATTACTTCAAATTCTGGGAAGGTGGCGTATCTTTGACATTGAACGTCCACCTGCTGTGCTTCTTTTAACTCTTCAATTGATACCTCATCTGATTCAATGACACGCACTTTTCTGCTTAACGCATCAGCATTTTGATGCAACCGACCAGGCTTGTGCCGAACTTCAAAATCATATTCTGACAGTTTCATGGCCCAGCGCATAAGTTTGCTGCTAGGGTCTTTAAGATTCAATAACCACTGCAGAGCAGAGTGATCGGTAAGAACTGTAAACTTGCGACCATAGAGGTAACATCTAAAATAATTAATTCCAAAAAGAAGGGCAAGCAATTCCTTTTCTGTAGTACTGTAATTAGTTTCTGCTTTATTCAGTTGACGAGAGGCATACCCAACGGGTTTTTCCTCACCATCTTGCACTTGGCTTAGGACACATCCTACAGCAAAATCAGATGCGTCACAAGATAAAATAAAAGGTTCAGCGAAGTCTGGGTAAACAAGTAGAGGTGAACTAGTTAAAATAGTTTTCACTGTTTGAAAGGCGGTCGAACATTCATCCGTCCAAACAAAAGGAGTATCCTTTTTCAACAATTTAGTAAGTGGTTTGGTAATAGTAGCATAATCTTTAACAAAACGGCGGTAATAATTTGCAAGGCCAAGGAAGGATTGTAATTCCTTTAAATTTGTTGGAATAGAAAAAGTGTCTACTGCTTCAGTTAATCGTGGATCTGGTTTGACTCCGCTGGAACTGATGACATGACCTAAATACTGCACTTGTGATTGAGCAAAAGAACATTTTTCTAATTTTAAGCTTAAATTAGCATTTTGCAAGCGCAACAGTACACTGCGTAGATGTTCAGCATGTTCAGCAATGGATTTTGAAAATATAATTATATCATCAAGATACACAAGGCACATAGTAGGTTTCAACCCACGTAATAGCAGATCTGCAAATCGCTGAAAGGTTGCTGGTGCGTTGCGAAGCCCGAAAGGCATCCTTAAGAATTCATATAAGCCGCCAGGAACTACAAAAGCTGTCTTAGCTCGATCTTCAGGAGCAATTGGAATTTGATGATACCCACTGCGCATGTCTAATGTTGTGAAGTACCGGCAATTGCCCAGACGATCGAGTGTTTCATCGATCCGGGGTAATGGATAATGATCTGGAGTAGTAACTTTGTTTACTGCTCGCATGTCTACACAGAGGCGATAGGATTTTTCTCCGTCTATAGATTTCTTTGGAACGACTACAATTGGGCTAGACCACGCACTAGAAGAGGATTGTATTATTCCTGCTTCTAGTTGCTGTTGTATAGTTTCCTCTACCACTGACTGAAGATGGTAGGGAATTCGGTACCCTTTTTGAGCTATTGGCCTAGCATTTCCGGTTGGAATCTCATGTTGGATTAGATCTGTTGCTGGTAAATATTTCCTGTCTTCAAACAACCATGAATACTCATTCAACACTTCATTTATTAGCTTTTGATCATGCAATGGGAGATGACTAAGCTTAGCTTTAAACTTATCTGTCAGATGTGACGTGATTGTCAAAAGGTGTTGAGAGGCGGCAGCAGTCTTTTTCTTTTTCAGAGAAGGGGTTCTCTTTGACAACTTATCTTCTGGGATAACCTGTAAGCTAGCTAATACTGTACCACGCGGTATGAAAGCTTGCTTGTAACTAAAATTGTCTAAACACACGGGTACGCAATTTTCTTTCTGTACTTGCTGTGCTTTGCACAGGCTACGTTTTACGTGGACCTGCATCTGGTCAAGAGTTTCATTCTGGCAGAGTGGATCTACCAAGAAATGAACCTCTTCGGATTCCCGTATCCCGACAGGCACCCAAAGGATCTTTCCTGTGCCTTCTGGTATCTCCACGGGATTATCGGCTTTTAGCATCGTTACGGGAGACTCTGAAACTTGGGAAACGGATCCTTTTTTCCCAGCTCCGCTCGCCCGCAACGTGCAGTCACGTCCAAAACAGTGCACGTTGTCGCCGAATTGGACGGTATTCAACCTATAGTCAATAACCCCCTGGAAATGACGCAGAAAGTCACTTCCTAGGATGATGTCGTAATCCGTGCGCCTGTTTCGTACAACCTCCATCGTAAAAGCATATTCTGTGGAGTCCAACGTGAACTCAACGCAACAGCTGCCATCAGGTTTCACTATGCCGGGACCAATACCACTGATATGGTACCGCGGCGGTTGCAATGTTCTTTTATCTCTCTTCGATAAAAATGCCAAGCTGATCTGTGCGCCTGTGTCAATTAGCACGCGTATTGGTTTGCGGCCTCTAACACCATCGACAACCACGCTTTCCACCTGCGTGATTCCTTTATCAACTAGGGGGGTCACTATTTTTAACGGGGACCGGGAGGGGTGGCACTTCCTGCCCCGCGGCCGTTTCCCGAATTCTGTGATTGGTTTGCATTTCGCCTGGAATTTGCAGGCGGTTGTGGCCTACTATTTGGACAATGCACGCTTTGGTGGCCCATGTTCCTGCACTGATGACAATATGGCACGCGACATTGCTCTGCCACATGTCCTTGTCTATTACAGCGCCCACACTTAGTATCGTTCGAAAAGACACGTCGGGGCTCACTTTGCCGCGCGGAGACGGCCACAAATCGGCTCGCCTCCTCTCTCAAGAGTGCTAATCGCACGGCTTCATGTAAGGTGCGGGGGGAAGCTACCTTGATTTCGCCCCCTATTTGAGGGTTTATGCCACGAATAAACACGTCTATCGCACGACATTCTGATTCTTCCAGCAGAACTTCGTTACGAGCAGAACTGGCACTTAGTGCGTACGTGTGGCATGCGACGCTTCGAATCCTGTCCGCGAATGCTTCTAAATCTTCACCCGTTTTTTGCTTAAGGGTGGAAAACAAGTCGCGATAGTAACTAGTACCACGTTTGTCTGTATACCTTTCAATCAACCCTGTTGCAAGGGACTGGAAGGTAGGGGCATTTTTCAAGCTCTCGACCGACTGCACGTAGTTCCGCGCTTCGCCGGTGAGTTTCATTTTCATCACGTTTAAGAGAAATTCATCTGGCCAACCGCAAAGCTTTCCGATGTCCTGGATATTCTGGACAAGCGTTTGAATATCCTCGTGCGGCTTTCCAGTGAACGCCGGAATAAACGCTACTGCTGGGAAGCTCTGCACCAAAGTAGAGGTGGCTACTGCCACAGGTGATTCTGCACTAGTGAGTGGTGGAATCACCTGCTTCGGCTGTTCTTCCACTAGCACTGGCTTAGCAACACTAGATTGTGGAGAAGCCATTTTAAGATCATCTATCTGTTGCTTAAGCTCCGCGTTAGTCAGAATTAATTGATTTAACTGGGACTGCAGCGCCAAGAGGGGATCTTCATCCGCTCCGGCTGCTCCTGCCTCCGATTGCTGCCTGGTGATCGGCATGTTACAATAGTATGGCCACTACTCCACCGTAGCGTCGCTAGCGACTTACATTATTTGGTGGCGTGCAAACGACGGACGGCGGCGGTGTCGACGAGCGGCGGTAGGCGCGTTGATCACTCGTGGGCGCAGCAGGCGGCGGGCGACAGCATGGACAGCTGCGACGGCGAGGCGGCGCGAGGGCCGCACCCCGGACCCTGGCGCAGGCGGTGGCCCGTGGCAGCTACGGACAGCGGCGGCGGCGGCGGCGGCGGCGAGCGTGACTGCATCGCGGACCCTCCTCGGCTCGCGTCCGGCGGCGAACTGCGTCACGCTTGTGGCGCGCTAGTGCGCGGCCACGCACATTCTGCAACGCAGGCGTCCGGCTGGCACGTGCATGGCGCGCTGCAGCCTCGCCACGTTCGGTCTAGTTTCCCTTAATTGCTCAAACTCGGCCCCTTCATAGTACTCATACTCAACTGATGAGTTGATTTTACAACCGTAAGGTAGGTCGCATCCCACTTCTGACACCATTTGTTCGTCAGGATAGAAGTCAGGAGCGGAGGGCGTTGTAAAATGAAAATTAATTGAGTGGAATGGACCCAGTTTATTCTTGTAATTATGGTACAGTGGTGCCTACGTAGGGCTGAGCAGCCCCAAGAGGGGTTGCCGTCTGCTCATCAGAGAGGCAGAGACTAGAGGAGCGACTACTCGGGGCCGAGGTCAGAAGCTAAGAGAGCGCGGAGCTGTTTCCAAGCCGCCCTCGCCGCTCTCGGCCGCGTCCCCACGTGATCACACGATTAGTCTCTGATTGGAGGATTGATTCCGCCAACGCGCCTTGCTAGTAGCGTGCCCCCGTCAGCGCAACCAACCCGTGGGACTTGAGTCTGACCGAGGAGCACGTGGCAGGAATGTGCCGACCATGGTCTTCCGGCCAGCACCTTCCACCACAGTATGCCCACGCCTTCTACGGCCGAACATTATGCATTGAAAATTTATTTAAATAAAATTTTGTCGGCAATGATCCCTCTTGGGGGTCTCCTCCCTGCACATCCTAGATTCTATCTCTAAACGTTTCTCCGACGCCGGAGTTTTTTATACAACCGAGGTGGCCAATGGAAGTGAGTCACAGGCCTGTTTGTAGTATCAGTGAACACAAAAACATGTGAATTTTTATTACTTGTGGCTCTGCACACATTGCCCAGTTACGATTCCACTGTGTAGATGCATCCCTTCACTCAATCACCCTCAGCCCAGGCCTTGGTTGGCGCCAGTGCATGTATCGTGGCATGGATCTGCTGGAGACCTGTCTCGGCGAGGGGCTGCTCTGTCTGACCTGTATGTCTGTAGGCCTGTCCAGCAAGATTTACTGAGGAATGAGCTCGTTGCCAGTTACTCCCAACATGCCGTTTCTATGAGTTAAGAACCATATAAATACCTAATGCTTATAGCGGCTTCCTGGTTCCTTCAACATCTGCTCAGGCCATTTACTTACTAGAGTCTCGCTCAAGGTGCGTCAGGTTATTAAATTTTACGTATACGAAAAATAGGTGAAATGGTAACTTGTCCTCTCTCACTGCCCACTACCTGCTGTCGTTTTCTGCAGGGTCATTGTCGCTCTTCATTATTGTTTAGTGTGACACGAACCAGACGAAATGATTGAAAATAGTAGGAGCACCTCATCCTTATAACCAATATATATGTGAAAAAGGAAACTTTGCGAATCAGGATTGGCTATGGCTAAAACACATCCTAGCTTTACCTCATTCTTTCCAGGGGTCATTTACTCACATGAAGCTGCAAGGCAACAAGAGTGTATATAAACATTGCTGTGAGTAATATGAATTATGCTAGACCCAGGGGTCATTACTACATCACAAACTTCCAATAAACATTTGATAGGCGGTTAAATGGCCTTGCAGCAAAGAAATATACCCATTCACACCGTATCCTGAGGTCAGAGGTGTCTAATGTCCCTAATCATTTACAATGTCCTGGAGTATGAACGGTTTCTACTTATTAATTTACTCCTGCTCTATCACTCATTTAGTCTCAATCATCAACCACACACATTCTAAAAGTCTCAATGAACAAGGAGATCACACGTGTAATCTGTTTGTATGTTTAACTAAGATGTGTGACTTTATGCATAATTTTCTACGCCATGAAAACAAACACAGCCACATAATAAGAGCATTAATAAATGTGCAGACAAATATATATCTCACAATCAAGACTGTTCAATTGATACATACAAAAACACAAAAAGATATTACATAATGGAATTACAGAAAGGTATTCTGTCGCTTCCTTCATAAGGGTCCCTGGGGAGAAAAATTTACAATTGAAAATGTCACACCAATTGAGAACATGGCACTAATGTACTCGCACAAGCTGTGGCTGGTAGGACTGAAGAACATCAATCTATGCTAGAAACGAATGGCCTCTCACTCAGCACACAACGTGGCAGAAGTATCGGCAGACATCTTTGGCGTTCCCTCCCATCTGAAGGCACCAACTGGTGACTGGCAGCATCTTGGGCAGACTATGGACCACAGGTGTACCCTTTGCGCCATCCTGGTCAGGATGCAGTCAGCCATCAGCAACTTATATTTGACTTGCGACCCAGCCCCTGGCGAAGAAATCTGTTCAGCATTAGTGGGATGTGGGGCAGCCCTGCTCTTCCTGTTCACCTCTCCATCGGAACACGCCTGTCAGCACAGGACATCGGATTAGTTCGCCTGTTGTTGATGGGACAAGTCACTCTCAGCACCCTGCTAAGTCAGCTAGGCTCATCATGTGTGCCGACTGGGTGTCACATGACTCATTTGCCCCTCGATTAGCTGCCTGGCGGGTCGTCGGCTGCTAGTGGTTGCTGCTGGCAGATGGTGGCATCCCACTGTCTGAGTGGGCTTCAGAGATGTGCCGCCTGTAATGGTAGACAACCGGGCTGCGTGACATAGGCACGTCAGCTGGTAGGCCAGTTCAGGCACAGCGGGCAGTCCAGTCCCCTGCACCTGGGCTGCCACAGCTGCCTGATGACGGCTCTCTGCTGAATGCGCCCCTCACTGGCTGGTGTGGGCCGTGACGTCCAGTCTGCCGTGTTGGTTCCAGAGTCTGCACAGTCCTCAAGTGTGGTCAAGTGGCATATTCTTTCACAAATACCTTTACATTGATGTAACCCATTTACATGTAACAAGAACAAAAGGATGAATACAGTTTTCTTCTTCACTTAATATATTTATTATTTTATTACTAAGGACGCAAATCCAAAAATAAATTTAATGACTGCAGGGTTGTGTTAACGTTATACAGACGTAAGTTATGTGGTTTTAAGTGCCTTTGTTTGTGTGTGCACCTGTTTTTGTTAGTTTTTGGTTAGTTCTACTCCTGTCATGCACTCTAATTTTACGCTGGCGCTACCTCTATACCTCCACCAAACATTCAGAATTCTCCCAGTACTAAGCTGAGTTGTCTGCTGTTACTGAAGTGGTAAGGAAGTGCGTCTACTCACTCAGGTGATTTACCAGAAACCTTTGTAGTGGCATTTCCGATTATGCATACGAAATTTTTTATTGTACAAGGATGCCTCCTGTGTCCTCAGTCAAGGTCTCTGCTGCTGAAACGAAACAAAAGCATACTGAATTATATATAGATAAATATTTTTGTCTAATGTAAGTCTCCATGGTCCATCATTTCGTTTCTGCTTCCTATTTCCGGGTCAGCGGTAAGCCACTCTACCGTGACTTGCACTTGTCCGTGCTGATTCCCCATACACAATATTTCACCGACGGCGCTCATAAGGGTCGGACAAAATTTCACCTCGAGACAAGCTACATCCACGACAGGTGATGTCTCATATCACACAAAGTCTCGGCGTCGACATGCGCCCAAAGTGTGGACTGCAACACCATACGAAACACATCCGAAGGTCGAGACGCACATGCTCAATGGCACGATTTACCGTCTTACCACCACGACATCTTGACATATATCTGTCCCTTAGGCGGTGTACAAGAAACCACGGAATGGAAACAGAAACAATTTCATGGTTATAATTGTGAAGGCTCTTGTACTCGAATTCTATGACGGAGACGAAGTTCGATAGCGGAAAGAGGACAAAAACTGTGAGGTCCAAAGAAATAATAGCAGTACTAAGTTGTTCGGAGTACTCAGCATTGCAACATGCCTGGTTTGGTATGCCACAAGAGGTGCCAATTAGTTAGTGGTGACATATAACTGGCAACGGAATTTGAATTCAATCTGCAACCTGCCAGCGAATGTTGGCATGAAGATGTCGTAAATACGCAAATGATTTGACCACGTCCCACAAGGACTCATGCTGAAAACTAATGGAAATGACAAACAAACAAAATAACACTAAAATACAACCAATAGAAAATTACGCTAAGCAACACTGCACCTTCTCTGATCTGTAAATCTACTATGTACACTTATTCAACGAATGGCTTGACATGACAGACATGGTGGATGCCAAGGGATTTCCTTGATTTCAAGGTCTCTCTCTAGCTCCAGAGAGTTCAAGTGAGCGATTCTCCGGACACGGACAGGTCCATAATAGATGGGACAAAATTTGTCCTACATCTGTTTCTATTTGTTAGATACACAGAAACTTCTAACGAGCACTTTTTGGCCAATTCGGTACTCTCTCGCGCTTGATTTTCTATACTAACTCTCTTCCCGTTTCTCTCCTGCCTCAGGCAATATTCTGAGCGCAAGGTCAACTGCTTGTTGGTGTTGTTCTCGATTTACAACTTCATGGATGAGATCTGTGGGTTGCCTGTTCTTGAGAACTGTTATTGGTGCTATTTTGCTGACACCGTGTAGCAACTCGTTCATCACGAGCTGGAAGTCACGCAGGAATATATGCCATGTGGCGTGTCGTTTCGTGCAGTAGATACAGCAGAGGTTTTCCAGACTTTTCATCACTCTCTCTGCTGGCGGCGATTGTGGATGTCGTATGGAAGCGAATATGGGTTTCATTCTGTGTTTCCGCAACATCTCTTTCCACTTCTCTGACCTGAACTGAGGTCCATTGCCGGAGACGATCGTGTCGCTATGGCCGACTTGCGTGAGGAAATCCTTACAGAATACTCTACATACTGACTGCGGAGTTCCTTTCTTGAGCAGCGTTAAATTGACATATTTGGATGTCAGCTCTACTACCACAAGGGTGTAACAGTATCCTCTATTTGTACGCATCTGCTGCTGCAAGATGCTTCAACTTTGATGGGATGATGGGATATAGAGGTGCTTGCGTTTCCACAGTGACGTGCTTTGATTTCTGACACGCTTTGCAGACAGTCAAAACCCTCCTGATTCTTCCGTCCTATTCTTGAAATAGCACAGTGTGCGTAATTTTAAGTAGCACTTCCTGGATCCAAAATGTGCGTAACTCAGGTGCGTTTGCTAGATGAACTTGTTCACCAGTTCATCTGGAATGCAAACGTGCCAGGGCGCTACTTCTCCCTCGCTTCGAAAGAACACAATGCTTTTTCGTACTCAGTAAAACTGCCTCAGTTTTGATTCCCTCTTGTCTTTCACCCTCTGTTGTAGAGCACAGGGGCCTGGATTCTTGTCCTACTCTTTGCTGAAGTCCTTGAGGTTACATAATTCTCAAATGCAACCTTCTTCATATAGAACAAGCTGTAGTGTTCATCTTCGAGTGGGTTAGCCTTACTTGTTTCTAGCCTCACAGGTGAATGTGACAGCGCATTCGCAATGATGTTCTCCTTCCCTGGTATGTGTGTGGTCGAAAAGTCATACTGCTGGAGCAGTAGTGCCCATCTCGTTAGACGTTTGTTCCAGAGTTTCGTTGGGATTAGGAACTCCAAGGCTTTGTGGTCGGTGTATACTCTTGTTATTCTCACATACAAGATAAAACGAAATGTCTCGAAGCAGAAAACAACCACCAAAACTCCTAACTCAGTGACCGAATAATTTCTTTCAAGCTTGCTGAGGACATGGCTTCCAAAAGCAATAGTCTAGTGATATTTCCCCCTTGCTGATATTGTTGGAAAATCCGCCAAGCAAAAGTCCTCCTCCGGGCTGATGTGCGAAAGAATTGGCACATTAATCAGCGAGGTTTTTATGCAATGGAATTCATCTTCTGCCACGTCTTCCCAATCCCACTGCGTCTTTTTTCTTGTGTGCTGGCATAGCCGCGATGTCGGTAATTTCTTCACATGGACGAATCGTTTATAGAAATTTACGATGCCACGTAGTTGTTTCTTGGTTGTTGGCAAATCTCGTAAGTGCCTCTATTTTGTCCGGGTCTGGCATCATTCCTTCCGCGGTAATGATATATCTGAGGGATTTTACTCGTGAGGTTTCTATGCATGATCTCGTGATGTTGGCAGTTACCCATGATTCTTTGAAGGTCTGTAGGATTTCTCTGAGAATCGCATTGTGTCCTCTCAACGTCTGTTCCGCTATCAAGAGGTCGTCCATGTAGGTAGTGGTCCTTCGCGTAATGGAATCCTTTAAGATGCTATCGAATCCTCTGATGAAGGCAGATGAAGACACTTCTAGCCCGAATGGTAGACGTTTAAATGCATGTCCCAAATGCAAGGAACACTGTGTACTTCTTGCAGTCCGGGTGGAGCATAATTTGCCAGAAACTGGATGGCAAGTTAAGAGATGAAAAAACTGTATTACCATGGAAATTTTGCAGGATTCACTGCAGCTTTTCCGGACGAGCTGCCTCTGGCTCAACTATTGTATTGATCTGGCGCGAATCCACCACGAAACGGTTCGAGCCGTCAGCCTTCTCTACCACTGTGAGTGGGTTGTTGATGTGGATCTTGTTAGTTCAATGATATATTCGTCAAGCATCCTCTTGATCTAGAAAGAAACCTTCTGTCTGTAGGCGTGTGGGATTTGGTATGGAGGCACAAAGAGTGTGTTCCTGCACCCGAAACGCATACATGAAATTTCAGATTGCTCCGGTCTTCGGTAGAAAGGCATCCGCGTTTTCTTTTAATATTCCCTCTAGCTCTTCTTTTTCGTGCTTCAGGATATTTACGAAAAGCCCCAGGATGTGGTCAATAGCATCGCGCACCTCTAGTAAAATTTACTCAACATGTTGAGTGTTGTGGCTACACTCATGGTGCCATGATTGATTTTCTCTTCCCATCTTTTTCTGCATAGTTTAGATAGACGCATTCGGCAGGGATTTGCACACGTATTGCGTGGTCTGTAAAGGAAATCTTCATGGCGCAGTCATTACTGTTGAGTGGTTCATTAAGATAGGTAAATAAATTAGTAAAATCAATGTGAAGTAGAAATTAGAAAATAAATGAAAAACTTAGTTTAGTTTAGAAGAATTACACACTGGCAAACAGTGGGCAGAGCAGTAGTGGCAACGTCCGGTGCTTGCAAGTCAGCACGTTCAAGAGAAGCCATCACCCTCCCCACATAAGCGGACGCTGTCGATTCAGCCGTCAGAGCATCGCCCAACCGGCTCACGTGTTTCTCAATTATCACATGTGATCAAAGGCCCTAGCCAACATTCCAAGAGCCAATGACCGACGTTAAAAAGATTCTTTGAGAAGCTTTTCAACGTGACAGAAGAGGCAATGACCGTAAAGTCGTTCACCTCCAGTGAACTGAAGTGAATAAATACGCGAGACATGGTGGGCCCGATGGGAGTAGTAGTTTTTCAGTTCAGTTTCGGTGCTGAAGAACGCTATGCAGGAAGAGACTACACCGTACACAGAAGCACCAAGTCCGCCGCTGTGATGGAATAGCAAGCAGCAGCCTCGCCGCCAGAAGACAGAAGTTAGAAGGTATTTGAAGACTGATTTTTACGTACCCGGGTGACTCGTGAGGACGGGAAGGAGACGGCCTCACATCAGCAGTCACCTGTGAACTGGGATGAAGATCTGACAGCCGAAGACTGGCTAGCTGGAGTCCGTTGTTCGAGTACGGAACACTGGCCTTCCCCTGCCGCGCCGCTCCGCTGACCGACGCACGACACACGCGGCCACTTTGAAAAGAGAAACACTGGGACGCCACATCCAAGGTATCACCATCCGATTCACGACTTCGTTCTCAATAATTAAACGGGCCACAGCACGATGCGCGTTTCCAGTCAACTGGGCGAAACGGCGACATGAGATACACACCGCCAGGCGTAACCAGACGGCGCTGCTCACGCAGCATGAAGTCTTCGCAAACGACTGCGTCTGCGTAACGTTTTTCAGAGACTCAGAAAAACTAAATTAACATTAAATATGGAAAAATGTAGTTTTGCATTGACAGAGGTTACATACCTAGGGCATGTCATTAGTGAAGAAGGAATTAAAACAGATCCTCGATTAATTTCGGCAGTTAAGGACTTCCCAACACCACAACACTTTAAGGAAGTACAAAGTTTCATTGGTCTCGCATCGTATTACAGAAAATATGTTCAAAATTTTGTTAAAATTGCCCGACCCTTAACCCAATTATTAAAAAAAGGTGCAAAATTTCATTGGTCTGAAGATTGTGAATCAGCATTTCAAACCCTTAAAGATAAGTTAACACACAGTCCAGTATTAGCCTACCCAGATTATAATAAAGAATTTATTTTATCCTGTGACGCAAGTGGTCATTCAGTAGGAGTTGTTTTGAGTCACAATATTAATGACGTGGAACACCCCATAGCCAACACTTCGAGACAACTAACAATGGCAGAAAGAAATTATTCCAAAACGGAGATAGAATTTTTAAGTGCTATTCATGGCATCAAATACTTTAAATGCTACTTGTATGGTAAGAAATTCAAGGTTATTACAGACCACGCAGCTTTGAAGTGGTTGCTTGGGTTAAAGGATCCATCTAGTCGTCTCACCCAATGGGCCCTATGTCTTTCCGAAATGGATTTCGAAGTTATCCGTAAACCAGGCAAAAAACACACGAATGCAGATTGCCTAAGTCAGAAAATAGCACTTTTGGAAGCAATAGGCAGATATACCGAGGACTGGAGAAAGGCACAAGATGAGGATACAGAATGCAAAAAGTACGCAACTCAAAAACAATTTTACTTTGAAAATGGTGTATTATGCCGCAAAACAAAACTTGGAGCGCGAATTGTTGTTCCCTAACACCTTAGACAAGAAATAATGGCAAAGGTCCATGATCATAACCTTGCAGGACACGGTGGACACTGGACAACCGAAAGACGCATAGCAGAGTGATTTTGGTGGCAAACCAGAAAGCAGGATGTTGCACAGTACGCTCGTAATTGGATTGCGTGCGCACAACGAGCTGAAATTTCTCGTTTAAAAATACCCTTACAGAGGCTCCCCGAGGCTTCATGCCCATTTCAAATCTGTGGAATGTTCTTACGATTATAGATCACTTTTCACTTTTCACGCTATCTAGCTATGGTGAGTCTCCCAGATCAGCAAGCAAATACAGTTGCCCAAGCTTTAGTTAACAACTGGATACTTAAATTTGGCGTACCTGAAGCTATTATCACAGAAGGAGTTCATCGGACAATTGGCAAGAGGCTTAGTTATTATATTGACGAACAACATTCTAATTTTGATACGGATTTACCAATAATCATGTCGGTATCCAACGCCAAAACGCATGAAGCAACTGGCATGTCACCTTATGAAGCGGTCTATGGGAGAAAAATTCTGTCCCCTTTTGATGTAACCAGGAAGAAAAACCGAAAAGTCGGAGAAACAGTAAAAGATTTCTGTCGAATGATGAAGGATGTATGGAAAAAGGTTCAAAAAACTAATACAAAGGCTTTGGAACGACAGGAAATATCCAAATTATAAAATTGGTCAGTGGGTGATACTGTCAACCCCATACATTGCGAAAGGAAAAATGTAGAAATTTGTAACAAAGTACATAGGTCCTTATCAAATTACTGAGATCACGTCACCAGTCAACATTAAACTGCAACTGCCCACCCGAACTACTATTGTCTATGTAAGTCGTTTAAAACATTTTAAGGGCGCTCCAGATGTAATTCCTTCAACAATAGTGTCTGCTTTTCCGAAGGGTGGAGGAAGTGCCCGAAAAGGAAAAAGAGTAGCCACGCCAGCACAACATACAGACATGGCACCATAGAATCTTCGACCAAGGGTGCAAATGTCCTAGTTGAACCATAGAAGACTGTGGGTAGTATACAAATGTAAATAATTAATAAATGATAATGTTCTTTTTTTTTAAAGTTGAACATAGAAACATGACAATCTTGTAGTTACCAATGTGTTCCTTCTTTTCTTTGTTTTTGTTTTTGCTAGGTTGGTAGGTCCATAACCATGTTGTTTGCTTTTTTCCGAAAACGCCATGCAAGCTTTTCCTACACAAAACCTATCCTATCTCAATGACTCCCTTGACAGTTCCCTTCTGAAGTCATTAGATGTGTTCATAAACCCACAGCAAGGCAAAACTGACGTCAAAGTTATGCTGCAACATGTCTTAAAGTTAAAAAGTGAACACAAAACTAAAATTATAATGCTAGGAACGGGTATATCTGGAACCTCTGTGTTGGTGTTTATGCTTTGTACATTTTTTAAGACGAAAAAAATAAGCCAAATAATAATATACCACTTCATCAAATCCCTGTTAACTGGATACCACATTCTTACCTGGTGTACTTCAGTGGTTACTTTTGAGCATTAGTGTATTAATTTTGTTTATTGTACTTTAGTCTTTATTAAACAGTCTCATGTTAAAATAAACAATACTGTAGAATAGATATTCCTGCTTTAATATAGGGTACATTAAACAGGTATGGCTATGTAATTTTTAAAGTGAAAAATTAATATTTGTCATCAAGATTTATTACACGTATTATAACGATTTATGTGTGAACTATGTGATTCATGAGCGTACAGTGCTTTAGTAAAGTGATAAAGTATTTTCAACATATTTAATGTGAATCTTGTGTAATCGTCTAAGTCAAGAGTTTTGATTGCTTGTGTTAGTGCTTTTGCTGTGTGAAGAGTGGAGGAATGTCGAGTGGTAAATTCGAGGGCAAATTTCTCCGAAGTGTGGAGGAATGTTGAGTGGTACTTAACATAGGTAAATATATTAGTAATATCAATGTGAAGTGAAGTAGAAATTAGAAAATAAATGAAAAACTTAGTTTAGTTTAGAAGAATTACAAACTGGCAAATGGCGGACAGAGCATCAATAACAATGTCCGGCGCTTGCAAGTGAGCACGTTCAAGAGAAGCCATCACCCTCCCCAAATAAGCGGACACGGTCGATTCAGCCGTCAGGGCATCGCCCAACCGGCTCACGTGTTTCTCAATTGTCACATGTGATCAAAGGCCCTCGCCTACATTCCAAGAGCCAATGACCGACGTTAAGAAGATTCTTCGAGAAGCTTTTCAACGTAACAGAAGAGGCAATGACGGTGAAGTCGTTCACCTGGAGTGAACTGAAGTGAATAAATACGCGAGACACAGTGGGCCCGACAGGAGTAGTAGGTTTTCAGTTCAGTTTCAGTGCTGAAGACCGTCTTGCAGGAAGAGACTACTTCGTACACAGAAGCACCAAGTCCGCCGCTGTAATGGAATAGCAAGCAGCAGCCTCGCCGCCAGAAGACAGAAGTTAGAAGGTATTTGAAGACTGATTTTTACGTACCGGGTGACTCGTGAGGACGGGAAGGAGACGGCCTCACATCAGCAGTCACCTGTGAGCTGGGATGAAGATCTGACAGCCGAACACTGGCAAGCCGGAGTCTGTTGTTTGAGTCCGGAACGCTAGCCTTCCCCCGCTGCGCCGCTCCGCTGGCCGACGCACGACAGTGACACACGCAGCCGCTTTGAAAAGAGAAACACTGGGACGCCACATCCAAGGTATCACCATCCGATTCACGACTTCGTTCTCAATAATTAAACGGGCCACAGCACGATGCACGCTTCCAGTCAACTGGGCGAAACGGCGACACGAGATACACACCTCCAGGCGTAATCAGACGCCGCCGCTCACGCAGCATGAAGTCTTCGCAAACGACACAGCTGCCGCTCTCCCAGCCAGAACAATCCAGTAAGAAAACTGTTGTACAAATCTTCAATAAAAGTTATGGTATGTCAAAATGCTGTTTCATTCTACGTCATACCCGAGCCAAGGAAGAACCCGCCCTGCCCACATGTTATGAGTGAATAAGTAATTTATTTAGTGTTTTTCACCCTGACATAATGCTTTAGAATGAAATACCTTTTGCAGTAATGCTCATCCCGACAACTGACTAGCAACAAAAGAGAGAATCCAGTTACATTATGTAAAGCAAGTTCTCCTCGCCGTACATCCAATACTCCCTGTTGTTGATTTAGAAAATCCAAATATTATCTCAGTTGCCAAAGAAGGGACGACCAGAAAGTTAAATTTCAAGGAATGCCCTTGGCAGCTGAACGTCAACCTGGTATGTAACTGCACTTCTGTATGGTTCCCTCTCAGAGCTCAGGTGATTCTGGTTTTCTACAGCGTGGTTGTCGGCCAAGAATGATTCGCAGTGCATTTGTAGTATGCCGAAACCGATATCGCCGTCACCTGGCTTCCACTGTCCACAATCCCGGTTAGATTCACCTGCCCGACTGTGATATGAATGATGGGGTGTAAATCCTGTTGTGTCATGCCCTTCCCGTAGCAGTTCTCTTGTGTCTTCATACTCTAGCAGGTTAATATTGCTCGATCCGAAAGTTTCTGAGGCATTGTTTTGAGCTGAGTCCGCAGTGGCTGTGTATCAATTCTTGTCTGAATTGTCTCTGCGTGACCCCTGCGATGGGTTAGGTTGCCTAATTCCACATATTCGCTACGTTGGTCATCCCTTTTACGTTGACCGTTGTATGTCCTGCTATTGCTTTGCTGTTGGTCCCTAGAATCCTGTTGATCCTGGTTCGATTTCTGTTGCTCTCTCCAGTTCCCGTTTCGTCGGTAGTGGTAGCAGTGGTTGTTGTTATCGTTATAATTTCCTCGTCTTCTTCTGTTTCTCTGTAATGGCTGGTTATTCCCATTGAAATTTGAATTCTGGCTTGCGATTCGATCGATGTTTTCCTCAGTTTCGCCCATCGTAATTCCTCGCTCGCAAATCAGGCCAGTTAAGGTCATTATTTCTACTTCTTTACCGCGAGTTGTGAATTTCACTCACATACTCGAGTTCGCACAGCGCACTCTTCAAAGTTTCGACTGAATCGCTGCATCTACCGATGAGCAGTTGCTTGTAACGTAAAGCTAACTCAATGTAGCAGTGACTCGGGATATACCGTTGGTCCAAGAATCGGTTCTTCTTGACAAGGGATTCGAAGAATTTGTCAGGACTGCGGAATCCTAACGCTTCTAAGTCCTTTTCTAACATGGTCTCTTCTTTTATCCTCTCCCGCGTGTCTTGCGACCAATATGTGCTAAGGAATGCGTCCTTAATTTCTTGGTAGGAGCTACAACTCTCCGCAACTCCGCGTGTATGTTCTGTAGTCGACCCTTCAAAGTAGCCACAGATAAACCGGAGCTTGTACTTCCATGGCCATAATTCTGGTAACACGTGATCGTACTGTGCCATCCAAGCCTTTGGATGTAATGCGTTCTTTGCCTCCTTGTAGACTTGAAAATTCTGGATCGTCAAGGGAAGTTTGTGGTCCATATATTCGACGTATCTGCCGTACGAATTTTCCCTCTCGTCTGCAGCGAGTTATTCCATGTATCCGTGCCCAAACGATCCTCATGGTCTGTTATGGTATCCCCTCATATTGTAAGATTCACTTAATAACGTTTCTGAACTCCGTAGACGAGTACAATTGTTTTCGGACTCGGTCTCCGACATCCTGCGTATTACCGGCGGAACATTTTCTATTACGAGTTCCGCTGCGGCAGGAACATATTCCTGCTGCATTCGCCAATGTGCAGGGGGTGTTTCCTCATATAGCGGTTCGGAGAGTCGAAAAACATTTTCTTCACTTCTGTGATGCTCTCGATGTCGCTCTAACGGACGCGTTTGTGTTTGAAATTGCGCGACCCGCTCATGTGCCTGCCGAACGTCCTTAACCAACTCGTCTTTAACTTCAGACATTTCAGCCTGTTTGATTTCTATCTTTGCAGCCTCACTCATTTTTCCTGCGTTTCTAGAAATATTTTTTTTGCCTTGTTTTTGGAGAGTTGCGAGTGCCCTTTATGTCCTACACACCTCAGATCTTGCCAGTTTAATTTGTTCTTTGGCCACTGATGCGTCCTTTCGTGCTACTTGCACTACCAATCGCGCTGTTTTGGGATCGCTCTACGCCTGGTCCGCAACCTCACGCGTTTCTGTTGTCGTTTTCTTGAGATTCTCTAGTTCTTCTTTCATTCCTGTGATCTCTTCCTTGATTCCATCTAGAACTTCTGAGACCGTTCTTATTACTGACTTGTGTCTTTCCTCCTCTTCTTCTTGTCTCTTTTTTTCTGCTTCTTGTCTCTTCCTTTTTGTCTCTTGCCTCTTCCTTTCTGCCTCTTGTTTGTTCCTTTCCGCCTCTTGTCTCTTCTTTTCTGTCTCTTGTCTCTTCCTTTCTGCCTCTTGTTTGTTCCTTTGCATGAGAGCCTCAAACTGAGATCCACCGCTAACACTTCCAGGACTAGATGAACGAGATTCCACCATTCTGTGACGCTTCGTTCGTGATTGTGGTCTGCAGTGTCTCTGATGGTGCTTCTCGTACCATCAGCGCCTACATTTCGTTCTACTGCGGTCTCCCGTTCACTTTCGTCGCAGACATGTCGCCATACCCTGCATGTTTCACGTTCGACATTTCTGCCCGGCCTGCAGCCGAATTTAACTGAGAGTCCTGTGTAAAATCTGCCTGGTCACCACTAATAATCTGACGTCGACCCATGGTTAACAAATCGCAATTACTTCCGCTAGTCTGTAGCAAACGTGACTTGCTTCTTGTAAGCATGCACTCCATTTCTGACCCAATCAATTTAATCACTACACATTCCTATGATACACTGATTCTACTCTAAATTACGCTCCCGTGAGCTACGGATTCCCAAGTCCTGACAACGAATTCGTATAACAGCACGCTTGTCTATATTCATAAATTGAAATCTTAATTTATCCTAACAAATCAGCACAACGCCGTTCGCCATCAGAAACAAACAATCCAGTGACAGAGAAGTAACCAGCACAACATGAAAATACACATACACAGTAATTAAACAATAATACTACATCTAGGCGACAGGAACGCCAAACTATTCTACGCAGTGCACCACATTAAACAGGGGTTACACAAACTTCACTAGGCAATACCATCTACTATCTGACGGCCAGAGAAAGAGTCATCATTTCAAAATTCAGCGCAAGGGACGTCAAACTGAATTATTACACTACGCAACGCGAACTGACGGTCACAGAAAGTGTTATCAATTCAAAATTCTCCGCAAGGAAGTCAAATTGAATGACCACGCTAGGCAGCACGATCTTACGGTCACAGAAGTTTCCAGTATTGGAACAACGTTCGTACGCAGACAAAACACCGTTTATCCAAGATTGCGGCGATGACGTCATCCAAAATGGTAACTATGACGTCAATCAAGATGGCGGATTTTGGCGAGAAGATTGAATTTTGGAGGGAAAGTGCCACGCCCCCCTCCCCCCAGAGAAATGGCGCGAAGTTCAAATTCCGGCAGGATAATGCACCACACCACTCTTACCTCTACTAAGCAAAGAAAATGGCAGGATAAAAGTACTTGTCTTTATTATTTAACCAATTTCAAGCAGGTGTGTTCTCCACTGGGTCTGGACTCCAACTGGCTTAGTTCATATCATCGCCACCAAAGGACGCCACGGTGACGTCAGTTGATGACGCAAGTAGCGTTATTTAAGGTGGCCGTACCCAGTGTGTCACCACGAGCTTCAGAGCCCAGCTGGCTTAGTTCATATTGGTGCCACTACAGGGCGCTCACCTGACATCAGATCATGACGCAAGTACTGGTATTCAAGATGACGGGACCAAGAGGATTCACCGTGAGCTCCAGAGCCTAACTGACTTAGTTCATATCGTGGCCACCAGAGGGTGCTACTTTGAAGTCGGGTGATCACACTCGTTATAACTGGACGTGTGCAGTGTCAGTGGCCCGCGAGCGAGTGACCGCTTACATCACAGCCTCAAGCCCGCACCTTTGTACTCGCGTCAGACATAGTCTTCTGTAAATATGCTAACGAATTTAACTGAACACAAGTGACACCAACCTCGCTCATCTAACCTATCAATTACCTAAGTACTTAATTCCATTTCAATTACAATCATATTCAATAAGTCAATTAACAGTTTCAGTATTCAATGATCAAATGAGAAGTTCCACATTTTCCCACTATCAGCGCAGTGTTCATTCATGAACTAGCAATCCCCACCCCTAGAGTGCTGCACTCCTATTGGCTACTGCATTAGTCACGTGATTCGACTTCATAGAACCTAGGACTTGGAATCAATTTTCACCAATGCCACACCCACCTGGACTTGGACTCACATAGTTAGAGTCTTCACCATGATCCTGAACCCAGCATCATGCCCACTTACCAACCCATGTTGGCGGGCTAACGTGTACTAACGTGTACTAATCTATACTAACGTACACAGCACATGACATCATCCAAGATGGTGTGGCGAAATGGCGGGAAAAACAGATCTGGACATAAGTATATATTTTACAGGCAGTGTCTCCACCATGAGATTTACTGATCAACTGACATAGTACACATTACTAGTACACATTACTGCCATGAGATCATATTGTCATTTTTCTTATGACACAATCCCAGATGGTGGTCTGTAGGGGCGAGAATAATGCTAAAATTACTCATTCTCTGCTACGTTGGTGGGTAGAGTAAGGAAGGAGTCCACTCTATTTACTTTCGAACATTTCTTTTAGAGATCGAATATATTTATCACACTAAGGCAAAACACTGTCCATCTTATCCTTGCGCTCACCCGGGTCCCGCAAGCAGCGACATCTCAGTCACACTTCATTTATGAGAAATTCCTATCCACATACATGTTCCGCAAGACACACGTGCTGACGTGATCGTGTGGGAGCACAGCCGCGAGCTGCCCCCGAATACAGGCGAAAGTTGCGTCTATACAGTTTCATTTTTACCCACATCACAGAACTCCAAGGCGTAGCCCCATACTCGAGACACCTCAGGCCAGCATTGTCTTTACTACAGATGGCAGAATAGGGCATCCTGCTTCCATCTAATGGAACATACATGATGTGTTCAGCTGTGCGCACCCGCCGAGCTAATATTCAAAGTCCTAGCCCCAGTGGGAGGGGAGTGTGAATGAGTAGGTGTGTTTAAGTATTTAACGATGTGTATGGCACTTTGCGAGGTTTAGTCGTCGGTGTGAAGTGGTGATCAGCGTAAATTAGCTTATTGCCGCTTAATGCCGCATCTGTAGAAAGAAAGAAAAGGCTGATGGTGCTTCGCTAGGACTGGGGAACATTGTAACATATAGTGGGTGTGAGTGTCGGCGTACTATAAATTTTTTGGGTGCTGCACAGATATAAAAGATATCTGCACCGTTTTTCTAAAATGTGTATGTATTGTATTGTGTAAAATGTCTATATATTGCATTGTAAAGTTAGTATGGTATATGTTATGGCATGACGGTGTGTCTTATCGCGAGGGACGTATAGATTGGGCAGATTGATAACAGCGAGGGTATGAGTGAGAATTTTTAAAATTATATTCTTTATAAATAGTGAAGTACAGCCACAGCCATGAAGGAAATGCAAAACCTCATGGTCTAGCGATCAGGAAGACTGATCTAAATTTACTCGCTCTTGAAATAACAGCATATTTCAGTGTGTGACACACCCGTTCGCTGGTCGTACCAATGACCAACTTGACTCACGTACATGACACAGTGCACAAAAATACCAAACGTCAAGAGTGGTAAACCAAAAAGAATAAGTGTGCCCTCAGCAAATGAGTAGTCCGAGGCGTTTGAAGTCACACTGTCGGTATGGTAAGAACTTCACCACAGACCCCCCTAGACTAAACTACTCGAAAGTGAAGTGAGTCTCAGGACAGATCCCAAGCACCAACCACACAAGCCACAGCATCGACCTGAAGATCTCCTGCAAGACCAATGTCCAGCACCCCAGTGCTTCGCACCTCCACAAAAAAAAAAAAAAAAAAAAGTTTTCCCACAAAGTGAACAAACGAGACCGCCTTCACGTCATCTTGTGCCAATCGCAGGGCTCTAGAGGAGCTAAATCCTCCCCCCTCCCACCCTCACGACAGCACAAACTCATGTCGAACCAGGGCTAGTGTTACGAAACCTGCATTTCTGTAAAAAAAAAAAAAAAAAAAAAAAAAAAAAAAGAAGGGGAATCGCCAATTACAGGTTTTTTAAGTTTTAGTTGAGGTGCAAGACGTTTTTCTCCAAAGTTGCATTGCTTCCCACAGCAACAAGTGAACAGCTACAACCCTCAAGATCTTTATCTAAATCTCCTTTGCCTTGGACCTTGTTAGTCATAGCTATGAGGTGTAATAAAGTGAACAGCTACAACCCTCAAGATCTTTATCTAAATCTCCTTTGCCTTGGACCTTGTTAGTCATAGCTATGAGGTGTAATAAAGATTCTGTCTCTAAACGTTTCTCAGATGCCGGAGTTTCTTACACAACCAAAGCGGCTGATGGAAGTGGGCCACAAGGCTATTTCCAGTACTGGTGACCATGAAAACTGGTGAATTTTTATTACATGTTCGGTTTACAACTCCAGTGTGTAGATGCATCCCTTCACACCATCACCCCCACCTCTGGCTTTGGCTGGCGCCAATGCAGGTATTGTGGCATTGTCCTGCTGGACACTTGTTTCAGTGAGGGGCTACTCTGTCTGCCCTGTACGGCTTTGGGCCTATTTCGCCAGATTTACTGAGGAATGGGCTCGCCGCCAATTGCTTCCAACTCCCAACATGCCGTTTCTACAAGCTAAGAACCATAAAAATACGTCATGCTTTTAGTGCCCTACCAGGGTCCATCAACGTCTTCTCAGGCCGTTAACTTTCTAGAGTCTCGCTCAAGGTGTGGCAGATTGTAACAGAATCTATAATAATTTTCCATATATGAAAAATAGGTGAGAGAGTAACTTGTCCTCTATCATCATAAATTGTTTGGCCACAAATCGGACCGTTTGTCTTTTTTAGTTCTTACTTGTAAGTACTGCTTCCTAGCTCCTTGGCAAATTAAAGCTGTGTGCAGGATCGAGACTCGAACTTGGGACCCTTGCCTTTCGCTGGCAAGTACTCTACCATCTGAGCTACCCAAGCTCGTCTCACGCCCCATCCTCACAGCTTTACTTCTGTCAGTACTTCGTCTCCTACTTTCCAAACTTCACAGAAGCTTCTCTGCAAACCTTGCAGAACTGGCACTCCTGGAAGAAAGAATATTCTGGAGGCATGGCCTAACCATAACCAGAGGAATGTTTCCAGAATGATGTGGAGTGTGAGCTGATATGAGACTCCCTGGCTATGTCTGAGTCCTGGTCTGTCACACTGTTTTAGTCTGCCAGGGAGTTTGATATCATCACACACTCCGCTGCAGAGTGAAAATCTCATTTTGGAGTGCACCCTATTGCTCATTTGATCCTGTGGTGAGAACTCATCGAGCATTATGTCGTTAAAATAGGAAAAAAGACGAAGCATATCTTCAAATTTGTGCGCAGTTGTAGAGTTTCTGCTTTTTTTTTTTTTGTTTTTTTCCCGATCTCCATGATGCACAGATCTTCCACTGGTACGACTGAATGTTAGTATCGACTTTTGTGAGTAAATCCCTGT
Source organism: Schistocerca americana (assembly GCF_021461395.2). Lineage (NCBI taxonomy): Eukaryota > Metazoa > Arthropoda > Insecta > Orthoptera > Acrididae > Schistocerca > Schistocerca americana. The sequence goes on from NC_060123.1 coordinate 319,356,175, forward strand.
TTCGCCACCTGTTACGATGAATTCTATTTTATTACTGGTTTCATTTAAAGTGGACCTATCCAAACAGCTCTCAGCATGTACGACTTCTCCGGGCGCGCTCCTGCCTTCTTTGAAAGGTGGCACGTTACTTTGCCACTTTAACTATGCTGTCGGTCAGATTTATATTCATAATTTAGGTCATGATATCTGAGTTAACCAGTAATACATTTGGTACGTGTGGTTTATGACTTCTTACACAAGGAAATTGTGGGCAGAATATTCATATAAGTGCATGTATAGCCTCTAGAGAGTTTGTACTTGAGGGGCCTTAGTGGAGGCGACAGAGAACAGGTAAAAAGATGGATTGTGGACCATAAATGTTGTGTCCAGTGACCTGGCTGTTTGAGTGATTTGGGGAAGCAGCACCCTGTGAATTGTACCTGTAGAGGGACATTCGGCCATGGCACTGCACTTATCCCACTTATGGTTGGATCAGAAGGGTGCCAGCTTACGAAACATTTTACCTGGTCCAGGCGACAATCCATTGCGAAGGCAGCCAGTTGAAGGGTAATGGGTGGAGGGAGCAATTTAAGTGAGACTGCTGCAATCTGAGCTCTCGTGAAAATGCCGGGACATTCATAAAACTCATTCTCATGTTAGAAGCTGGGACGATACGAACAGAGGGGCTGGTGCAGGTATTTAGTGAAGGCAAGACTGTAACTCTCGTGATGCCAGGAATTCACCAGGTTCTTTTAGCGAGTAGCAAGAACATATATTTCATGGGCATGACTGTCTGGGAAGCTTAACAGCCTTCTTTCAGAAAATGGAAATAGTTTTCCTGTAAAGGTTAGTTCTCGCCATAACTGATGAACTGTGGTCACATCTAGGTAGACATTTCTTGGCGAAACATGGCCGCGCGTACCGTGAGAACGTTGCTTCCCTAGTCTAACAATCTTCTTTTTCAGACAAGAAAGATTTTGAGTCACTGATTGGCTTCTCTCAGGATGTGCAAAGTAGAGGGTTGCTCCCCCAGCATGGAAACGCTGGTGCTATGTCTGGATTGGCTACCAGGCCATCAGAACAATCCCGAGGGGATACTATTTTGTAGGGAGCACATTATGCTCATGTGGGAGCGATCTAGATGCTTGTAATACAATAAACTGGTAGCCAAGATCGCATGAATTCTTTTTATTCCATGATTACCGGTTTCGGCGAAACTAAAGCCGCCATAATCGGATCTAGGGAGGACAGAAAACACTATAAAAGTTGGCTTGGATTTCACTTATATAACATGTATACATATAAATTTAGTTACATACCTTCGGACACATACAGGTTACAACATGAAGGCAAACAATGGTGATATTAATAGTTGCCTACCACACGTAAGCCTTACAAAATTATGTTGAGTAGTACATAGACGTCCAAGAGAGGTAACATTATAAATGTTAAGTGTATCCTCTTATGACGCGAGCTGTGGCATTCATTGCCGCCTTTCCTACTAGCGCCATCTCGTGACGCGGCCTGTAGAGTAAGAACAGAGCTGGAGTTGCGGTAGTACCTAGCTTGCGCTTGTATGTGATGGAGACACTTAACATGTATAGTGTCGTCTCTCTTGGACGCCTATGTGCTACTCACTATTGGTTCGATTGGTTAGTACAACGTGGAGGTGGTGTTTCTCTGCTAATTCAGCTTCCATACCAAGGCTTGGTGGAAAGTGTCATTCTTTACCTTCTTCTCGTATGATCCTCCCCCGGTGGAGAATTTTAGGTCTTTCCCTAGTCGGAGATTTATGGCTTATAACTTGTGGTGGGCTAAGAGCCAGTGCATCTCATACTGATGTCTACCGGGATTTCAGGACTCTGATAGGGACGTTTCCCGTGTTCTAATAATCAGAACGTCAGTCCCCGTAGTTTGCTAATTTTTGTGGTCACATCAGAACATTACAGCTGTCTCAGTGTGTCGTTGCTCGCCCACAGTACGCTGCATTCTGCTGCCACCTGTGCCACCTGAATCACGGTGAAAGGGTAAAGTATTGCTGCACTGTCGTGTGGCTGCTAAATAATATTCACGGCTCCCTGTTCTTCGTGAAACATTGCTTGTGGTTTACTTGGTTGCAGTTGAATTCATTTTAACAGAATTCAGCCTTACAGTGGAATTCATTTAAACAAAGTATGATTGCTTTGTAAATGGAATCAATTCAGGAGAGATTTTGTATAGTTTCCGCCCCAGTCAAAGCTTCGCCAATCAAGAACCATCAATTTCCTTATTTATGTTTCTCATTTTTCTGTACGACTTATCAGCTCGATTGTAGCTACAAAAGGATGGATAAGAACTTGCTAGTATTTTTGTGAACGTAAATACCCACTCCTCCAGCCATACTTGTATATAACAGCAATTCAGTATGAAATCCTACTAAATTAGTTACTTTGATGATTAATTCGAGTTCTGAAAGTGACCGCAGACATAGGCAACAAAAGTGCCATGAGTAATTCACCAATTTCATTTATAAAAATTAAGGGTGTAGCTCACGATTTGAAGATTGTTGCGAAGATAATACTTTTCTTTATGTAAAGATAACAACATTTAGCATCACTTGGACATATATTTATGATTAAAGCAAGCGACCCTCTGAAAGCTCTCCAAGCACAGCAGCGAGTGGTCCTGACACTGCTCAAGCGACGCAATCGGCTTGTCATAGTTAGCTGACAATATCATTTGTGTTAAATCGGATTTGCTTTCTGCATTATGAATACCATGGTGTATATGTACTTGACCAAAACAATGTATATACGGCTCGACGGGCCTAAGATCAGTGCAGTGCGGATGTGCTCTCCCTCCCTTGAACTCTTGCGGAAGTCCCGAGAGTGCCAGCGAGCAATTAGTACGACGAACAGTGGCTACTACGTCAGTAATGTGCGACAGTGTGGGAATTTTCGTCGTACGGGAGTCGTGTATGGATAGCCAAGGTGCTCACGGTGACCTGCAGGAAGTGAGAATTGCAGCCTAGTCGTAACTTGTTTAATTTCATCACACTTCTTTCTATGAATGATAAATGCCTGTATGTAATATAGCTTGTAGTTGTGCTCACTGTGTTAGCACTGTCTAATGTACTTAATGGATCAAGTAATAAAGCTATTGCTTTGGACGAAAAATAAAACGTTTCAAATAAACACCAGAGATAAAATGACGTAATATTCGCCTCAAAGAAGTAGTCGTACTGTGTTGCACGCACGTCTTCCTAAGTTTCCCGCGTGTGCAGCCTTCAGCATATAGCCGTCTCGCTCACACTCGTCGGAACAGTGCAGTGGTACGGGAGGCCCGAGCGCTGAGCAGACTCGGCTGTGCTGGCGGAACGCAAGTTTTGGCCGTGACTGATTTAGACCCTCCTGAGCCTCTTGCTTCCTTTACTGTTCCTGTTCGAAACTCAACAGTTTTAGAACATATTTAACCGTCAGACGATTCACACGCAAAATATACGAAAAAAATTTCTTTGCGTGAGTCAGCTTCAGAGGTATCAGTCTACCTCCACCGTAACACATCTCATTTTTAATACGCTAATTCAGTCAATCAGGATAAGAGTCATAATTCGATCGATCGATTCAACTTGATGTTAATTACAGTAACGATATCAGTGATTGTATGGGTCAAGCCACTTTTTTCTATTTATTACCAATATCCATTCTGATTAAGAATATGTCCATGGGTAACATTAGATGATGCTTTCAAAATGATATCTGGAAAGCTAGCAGTTAGCTACAGTGGCGACGATGGGAAAAGATTTCCCACGGCGAGACTTTCAAAGGGCACAGGCAGACTTGTGAGCCCACGCCGATAAGGGGAGGGGTATGCGATGTAATGATTTTCCTGGCTTATGTTTAATTTACAGAGTTCTAGAGTGTAGGTCTAAATACAGTGTCACCGATGGATCGCAGTCTTACTGTCTTGGTGGAAGACACCAGCTAAGGGCTGCTCGCCATCTTACAAGTGTTCATGACGTCGCCTTTCCGGCTTAGATCTTTTTTAATATGTGACTTGTAAGTACTGCATCTTTTCTAGTCAGTACAAACTTTAATTTTATTAATGTACTATATACCTAATGTTTTAATACAGTTAGTCTAATTCTGAAGTCGACGCTCATAGTAGCGTCGAAACCAGGTCAATTTTGACTTAATATTTGTGACTGAGGGCTTATTTGTTACAATATAATCCCATAGAACTTGGAACTACTTAAACCTAACTAGCCTAAGGACATCACACACATAAATTCCCGAGACAGGATTCGAACCTGCGGGCGTAGCAACAGCGCGGTTCCGGACTGAAGCGCCTAGAAACCGCTTGACCACAACGGCCGCCAATGCTTTAGCAGTTTTGGTACGATCTCAACAATAATTGCGTATCTGCCACGGCCATGTTTCATACAACTCATATTCTAGCATCCCCCTCTACCCTTTCAGAACTTTCTCACTGTTAGTTAATGTTAGTGTATCTCAATAACATGTTCCTCTTAGATCTTTCTTTCATTGTGTGCTAAATACCATGTCATTTATTGGCCTATTCACACTGAATGTGACTGGAATTAACTTTGGAATAACTTTGGCCAACATTACAATTTAGTGGTTACCAAGTCCCTTTCCCACGCAGTATACTTTATTGATTTTGTGAAGGCCAACACCCACGACTCAGTTACAATGGCCGCCCGTTCGATATCGTTAATTCCGCTGCGAGGCAGTTATTAATTTAGTAGCTCACTGGGGATCGATTGGTCTGTCAGTAGCCCGTCTGATTCAGATCCAATAGCTTTCCAAGATGAATGGGTTCAGACTCGGTTGCCTGTTCGCAAGGGATTCAGGTATCGTTAAAAATAATTTACTTTACTTCTCCTCGATTTAATCGTTTGATTGTCTGGGGCGTCAAGGGCGCTCTTATCTTCTCCGTATTCATTTCCTGCTCAGAAACACTTATATCACTCTTTAAGTCTTTCTTTCACTCTTAGCATACTCTTCAAAAGTAATATTTCACATTTCTGAAACGCTGCTCAACTTTACTCCGTTCGTACATGTAACTTAATTCTAATGCTCTTATCCATATTTATACCAAACAAAAAATCAACCATGGTACCAAAACGCATGTAACCTGTTTCAACAGTTTAAAACAGTTATCGGACCTAGCTAAGACTGCGCAGATAATTTTCAGATATGCTCACCGCCACATAGATGAAAGGTCTGCGCGCTTCCCACTTACACAGCACACGAAATTACAAAGTTCCCGTTATTTTCTGAGCACATATCGTATACAAACTAAGTACAACTGGTGCTGATGCAGTTTATCTGTGCTCTATGACTGGGGAACTACTTGCGTGTTGTACATTACAATTTTAATATTCAGTTTCTGCACCTAGAAATATTTCAGTACCTTTGAGGCGGCTCAGAAAATTCGAACACCTTACTTCATCATACAATAAGGCTACAAACATAATTAATGGACCTCGATTTATGTGTAACAGAGCACAATAGCCAAGTCAAGTTGATGAAGAGTCCGAAAGCCTAGGACGGCCACGTCGTAAATTTTATAACCCTATGCCCACATGACGTGAGATGCATATTGATACTGGAGGAAGATAATAGTCTTTAGCGATGAAAGATATTTTGAACGAGTGTGCAATAAGTCACTATAGGGATATACTATAACAATTTATACCTGGTTGAAATGTCAGACTGCAGCCAAAGGCCGCAAGACAACCCATTCCGAGGTTTTCCTGGAGCTCTGAGATAAAGGAGATCACTTCTATTTACAAACAGTCAGTAGCAAACTGTTGTTGAAGTCAGCTTGATGACATTACGAGATCTCCAGGAAGATGCAAACATTTATCATCAACAGAAAGTGACCGTGAAGTTATTAACAAAGAGGACAATTGTTTATGAAAGTTTTTATAATTAAGATGAAATTTCACGTTCTATTATTGTCGTAAAAATGTAATCTATCGGTTGTGTGAAATCGTCATGTTACACCATCATTGTAGAAATAGTTTACCAGCGATTGGTAATCGGAATCTAGTAGCAGAAATGAATGGACCATATAGATAATTCATGTAAATAACGCGTTTCCATTTGATTTCTGCAGCTTCGTATTACGAAATCTTTAACCATTGCATGTATTTCAGTATTAATTAACTAATATTAAATCTGGACGTCCATTTACGTCTGAAGAGCAACAGTAGGTGTTCTCTGCAGTCTTGTTGATTTTCAAGTGCTCTGTTTTCTGTTGCTGGTGTTCTAGTGTGACGTCTTAGCATTATTTATCTGCCGAGACGTACAGAGCCCCTCCAGAACCTCATAAGAACTGTGTCGCCTTCTGTACCAAGTATTAACACTTATTTATCAATGCATTCCATACTAAGACGGTAACGATTAACGACACCCATTTCCTAGAGTCGATATCTCTCTGTCCGACAGAACATCCACGGATTATAGCGAAAGTAGCTTCGATTATTCAACAGTACGTTTCTGCGATTTTTCTGTGATTAATCTTATCTGTAAAACTTTGAACATGGCTGCTAAGGTTCAGTGACCGTGTCAGAATTATATTGTAACAAATGAGCCCTCGGTCACAGATATTTGTGACCGAGGGCTTATTTGTTACAATATAATCTTATCCGTTTTGTGTACAACTGTATTTTAAGACCGGACGAAGAATTCCGGTTACTAACAACAGATACTAGCAGCTAAACTGCCGTGAAGGATTTCGAAATACACGATGCCCTCCTCTTCACATCAGATGCCTTACGCCTGTCTCTGTGGATAGTGAGGAACATTTTTAACCTCCCCTTTTTATTTTTTTTTCTAGAGTTAATCTCTGATATTTTTCCGATTTTTTTAAATTTAGACACTAATTAATTTAGGCACAAATAGAATTCATGACCCGAAGTTCTTGATATTGTTCAGGAATCAATAATAGAGGGTGGTGATGCAGAGAAGCATAAATTGTCAGCAGCTCATATTTTCTGTTTAAACTTTATCCTAGTCCTGTTAATACATATGATTTTTATTTTCATGAACTACAAATGTTATGCTATAGTAGACTGCTCGTAATACATAATAGCTGATAACTGTTGGGTTATACGATATGGATTAACATCGCCTAAAATGTGCAGATGGTCTCGATTACTACCAGAACGTGTTCGTGTATCTGGAAAATTCTTGATGCAGAAGTCACTATGGTAAAAACTGCAGATTCATTTTGTTTACAGATATAGCCTTAATGTCTCTCTGTTAGAAAATGGCAAGACTGTATCCACGTACTCTCACTATTGCTCCACGATGAAACTGAAGACAGTAAGTGTTCGCCAGCTCCACTTGCTTTGCTAGAAGAACAAGGGCACGTGTCACACTACAGCCATTCTTATCATCTATGACACACCCTTCTTCAGCTCACTAACACTACAAACTTTTTTCATATCTGGAAAATTTAAAGTGTATTTCGAAGTATAACACAATTGTCAAATATAGACAATAAACAGATACTGATTATCACCTGGTCAACATCGGTATGGCCGCTCGTTAGCCTCCGGGCAGATTTTTTTCTGAAACACTGAACTACCTTCAAATAAAAGCGGCTTGTATCCATTATATCATCAACTGTTTCTTTGTAAATGAAGGGAATAATGAGGATGAACTGAACTAATGGTGGATGTGCCATTTTTGAGATGTCTTCGACGTAAAGTATAACAATATACCACTTGTGACATCTAATGAAACGAATAGTACGCTTGAAGAAGTATATCCGCAAGAAAGATGTAGTGAGTGTACGTTTGAGAGCCAATACCTCATTGTTATTACCGTTCTTCTTTAATGTTATTCCTGTTAGGGGGAGTGAGGAGAGACATATGAACGAGTTTAATAAATCTGAGGGCTAATGGAATTTTTTAAGACCATGACGTTATAGTTAAGTCAATAGGATTCGCAGGGGACGGAATGCTTCGGGATTTCCATTGCTAATTTGTAACTGAATATTAATGCGATTGAAAATGGAAGATACTGTAATAATGTGGCTCTCTAAGTGTGGGTGGGCGATTTTGAAGATGGTTGACAAACAAAGTGAATTGCTTTTTTTGAGTTATTATTACCATCTGTATGATTCGGTCTTTGTGCCAATAACGTAGCTAAAGTGTTTCGGAAGACGTTCGGTTGAATTTATTTATGTCAAACTCATCGATATGAAGAAGCTATTCTTATTTACGGCTGTACTTATATGCTTTGGAAGCAACCTCAAAGTGTATGGTGGAGCGTGCTTTGCTTACCTGTCACTACCTCCACCCTCCACGTTTCTTCTCACAGCCGGGAATGGTGCGCAGGAAGGACATTTGTTATAAACGTTTGTGTAAGCTCGAATCTCTGTGCTTTTTCCTCCATGGCATTTTGGCGAGATATGCATTGGAGGAAAGAATTTGTATGTTGGTGGACATTTCTAGGAACGTTTGCTCTCGGAAATTTAACAATAAGCCACAGTGTGATGCGTAATGACGCTCTTGTAGCATCAGTGGAGTTGGATGACCATGAGCTTGAGAATTTTGCTCTTACTAAAAGAACCTGTGACGACACGCACCGCTCTTCTTTGGATCTTCTCTACTTCCTCTATCAGTCCTATCTGATAATTGTCCCAGACTTATGATCGATCAAGTAACGTCTAATGAGATTTTATACTGAAGACCCACTACCTAAGGATTCTTCCAAACGATCTGATGGGATTCACCACATTACTCCCAGCCATAAAAAGGCCTTTTAAAGACCTTTTATTCTAAACCAATTTTTTTTTCTATAGCACTTAAAGTAAAGACATCCGATGAAATCGCGAGAAGTATTACTGCAAAAGATACCAAAATCAGGGATAAATTTTTTTGTATGTCATTGTCATTTCGTAAACAAAAAATGTAAGACAGTATATTGAAGAGGAAAGCCAAACTCATGGAAAATTTCCGCAAATGCTTTTTTACACGTGATGTAAAAGAACTATAGTCGAATTGTGCGGGTCAAATGTAACCGTAAAAACATCTACGAGTACTAGTCACAAGCAGCATTTACATCCTTTTCTTAAAAATCACCATTAACGATTTATGGCTACACAACCCATCTTTAGCTTCCTGAAACTGGTTTTTTGTTGTCACCTCTTGTAGTATTTTAGTGACATAATATCGTAACTAAAAAAATCCTTTTACTTTTCAAAAACTTGCTATAAATATCTGTAAAATAAAAAATTCATTTTCATTGGGTTTTTCATACGCATTTGACGAGTACGTTGTGTGGTACATTTTTCAGAGCATAACGTGAACACAGTTTTTCAGAATATAAATTGATTCGTGTGCTTTAAGATGTTGCAGTGCATTTCGACTGAAAATTATGTAACGAGTTGTAGTTTTAGGTCGGTAGTTGTGACGAAAAAGGCACATGAAACGTGAGATATTCAAGGCGATGAAGATCCTAACAAAGGCCAATTCAATATAGCCGGGCTATTTCGCTCATTTCAACTGTAAGGGCTATGTAATATGACATGAAACCTTTCAACAGATCTGTCAATGTGATATAATTATGACGTTTTAATTGCGAATATGCTCCAGTATATAAAAGGTGGAAATTAGTTCACATGAACGAAGCGTTAAAAAAACATCTGAAGAAGGCAGAAATGAAAATACATAAAAGTGGTGGGGTTGTTTCGCCCAGTCAAGTGGCTATTCCATCCAACACATTTCAATATCAAAATCATAAGGATTTACCACAGGTGAACATATTTCGTCCTTTTGCACCCACACACATTTCATGAAACCATGTAGCACATTTCTGTCACTTTATCCAGTCTCACTTCTTGATCATTCTGGCGAAGAAAATTTCGGGTCGTAAAATCCACAAGAACTATTCTCATAATCGTCTTCAGTTTCAAGTGTCTATAAGTCATTACTCATTTCACTTAACTGACGATAACGTTTCTTACATGCGTAAGTCTAGCTTTCATTCACCAATTTTAGTCTGCATTTGGCCTTCGTCGCTTCGTAATTCTTATCTGTTGTCAAATACGTTTGTTTGTTTCCTATTTTTTGTACTTCTTTGTAGACATTCTTTCTGCTGGGCTGGAAATGACTGCATTAAATGGAGAAGTCTTCTGATGAACGGAGGGAAACGAGAAGTATCTGATAACGGAAGGAGACGATCCTGGCATAGGGGACTCGCGTTGCAGCTGCAAAAATTAAAGAACATGATAATACGTTTTAAATGTCTGCCTGGAAATGAAATGAAGGAAGAAATTTATCCTCAGTAATAGTGAAATTGTTTAAATTGAACAATCCAGAGCTATTCTATCCCTTAACATTTCCAACGGCGCCACCTTTATTCCAAGCTGTGAAAAACCTTTCTCCAAAGCTAAACTTGTTGGTTCCTCCTTCCTACGTCGAATACACATGATTTATTGCAGCATGATCATAGAAGATTTTGAGTGGTTTCATAACTGATATTTCGAGAAGCTGAAGCGGTTTGATATCTGACCTTCCAGAGGCTCAAGGGCATGCGTCGTGTGAGGTGGATGGCCAATCATCTATCATTCTGACGCCAATATTCCAGGTACCGGAGAAGAAAATGAAAGCCATTGGCATCTAAAATTGGAAGACACTTTCCAGGTGAGTGTTTCTTGTGAATGTGTTCGAGTCACTTCAGAAAAACATCTTCGTTCACATATTCAGAATCGTGGCTACTGAACCCGCTATTAGATGATGTTTGTACGCCTCTCTGAATCGAACAACTTTCAAGGCACCAAACGGAAGAATAGAAAGGCCACCAATACTATAGCAAGCTATAACAGTGACAGACGCTTCTTATCTTCGCTACTTACCTGGAACCTGATGTTTCGAAAGATGAGGCTTACCACAAACTTCAGTCCTCTGAGACGATTTCCAATACAAGTCGAAAAATTCAGTTTCAGCCTGCTTATTCCCCCCCCCCCCCCCCCCCCCTCCCCTTTGTTCTACGATTTAAACCTTGTGGTTTTCGGAGCGATAGATCAATATACATCTTCATGAGCACAGTAAACCAGTCTTTATCTGCAATTTTGTTTACCATACCCCCGAGATGCTTGTTGTTATTCGTCGTTACATAAGTAAATGCAGCTTTTCGAATCTGTTCAGGAATGCAGGCAAAACCTCTTGCCGCTGTCTTTCAAACAAGAATTAAAATCTTACTCTTCTTCTGGCCTGGTTACTCGATCTCTAAGTGTCGAATAGGGAATTCTGAACAATGCAGGAGCTCCTCTCGTACGTCTCTGCCTGTAACACTTATTTCATTATATCTTCCTCGGATCATGAAGTTCTTGGGTTTTTCCTTTCGTATGTTCAGGCCACCTGAAAGTAAACCGAGAAAACATGTTCTCCAGAATTTCACATTAAAACATGAATTAAACTAACAATTTGACTGAACGATAAAAGCGCCACGTATGTGGGGCGAAATAGCCCTGTGTGAAGACATTTCTAAAGATGCGCCAAATCAGACCTTTGTGGGAAAAAATTGGCTCTGAGCCCTATGGGACTTAACTTCTGAGTTCATCAGTGCCCTAGAACTTAGAACCACTTAAACCTAACTAACATAAGCACATCACACACATCCATGCCTGAAGCAGGATTCGAACCTGCGACGGTAGCGGTCGTGCGGTTCCAGGCTGTGACGCCTAGAACTAATCGGCCACTCCGGCCGTCTTTGTGGAAAAAGCCAGCAGTATTTATTGACACACACTGCCGTATAACCTGTGTTCTTATACAAATAACAATAATTTAAAATTTCACGTTATTGTGCATGGCAGACCTTCACTTGCTAGGTTGTATTCCTTAACTACCGAAATAATCCATCACAATTCGCATATTTCTAGAGTTTCTTTGTTCGCCCGTCCTGTCAATAATCTAGCAGAAAACACTTTTACTACAACCAGATGCAGTGCCCACCAGTGTCCGTGTTTTACTCCACCGTTTTGATAAATATAATTCGCTCACAGACTGTTTGAAAGCAACCAACATCTTAATTTAGTTTATGATTTGCGTAGGTCTTCATTTTCGCGTGGTATCAGCCCGGTTCGTAACCGCTTGCGTAATTTTGTGCTTTAATTTGCGTACTGACCTCTATTTTTACCTTAAATTTTCATTACTGTTCTCCTATGTACTTTGCGTCAGTGTTCTGCTGCCACCCTTGTACATAAGGTCGGTTGTATTGTGTTTGTCATTTCGGGTTCTTCTTTTGCTTTAAGTACGTCTGTCTGTATGCTACATTTCTCATTTCGTTACACGATGTTATCTGCAGTTTTATTCTTCAGCTATTGTGCTTATTGTATGGTGTGTGGTGTTTGCCCTTTCATGTTTTGTCTCCTACTTTAAGAGCGTATGCATGTTTTCATAATTTTGATGTATAGTGCTGTTTGCAATCCTATCCCAAAGTCATCGTCACTGCCGCCGGCTGTCTGGTGTTCGTCTAATTACCTGCTTATTTTATTTTAAGAGTGTGTTCGTATGCCAACTTTGTGATTTGGTTCTTTTCTGCTTTTTTTGCGGTTATGTTTCTTTAGCACTTTATAACTGTTGTTGGCGGTATGGTCCTTGTAACCCAAAGCCAAAGTAAAAAAAAAAAAAATAATAAATAAAACAGATGCAGCCACACAGACATACTGGCGCACACTGAGGTCAAAACGAGTTTGACTCTCCGATGAACCAGCGCGCTATTACAACACTTCTTATTTCAGGTGAATCGGCGCCGTAAGCGAAATAGCCTATACGAAAATTTATTATAGATTTATTATAAAATTTATTACAAAATTCCTATGTCAGCCATGAAATTATAGTCCTCCCAAACTAATTCACTTACAGTAATGAATCTCGTGAAACACCTCACTGTACCCACTTACCTACTTCCATCATTCTATCTGAAAACTGAAACACTTTTCAGTGTCTTATTTAAACGAGACTGCATACGCTTTCATTCAGAACATCTTAAATCATAATTAATATCCTTGTTCGTAGCTGCAGTCTCCAGATCATCGTGTAAGGCTAATCTCTGCTCGTGATTGTGTTTTCTAATGCCTTCAATTGCGTTCTTCACGTCTGACAAAATAGTCCATTGTGCTACTTTCTCCAAACACCTCCTCCAGTTTCGCTTACCTACCGTCAGGAAGACGATCACCTTGCAGTTCTTGCCACCTGAACGTCCTTTAGCTTTGCTTACGACAGTAGTATGATGTGTGACAACATCTTCAAAAACTTTCCATGCAGCTGGATAATTATACCTGATGAACACAGGAGCTTTAAGCCAGGGACGCAGTCTATTAACGGTGGAGCAAGGTGGTGTAAGAAACCTGCTAATTCGTATCTGCACTACTGGCCATTTAAATTGCTACACCAAGAAGAAATGCAGATGATAAACGGGTATTTATTGGTCAAATATATTATACTAAAACTGACATGTGATTACATTTTCACGCAATTTCGGTGCATAGATCCTGAGAAATCAGTACCCAGAACAACCACCTCTGGCCGTAATAACGGCCTTGATACGCCTGGGCATTAAGTTAAACAGAGTTTGGATGGCGTGTACAGGTACAGCTGCCCATGCAGCTCCAACGCGATACCACAGTTCATCAAGATTAGTGACTGGCATATTGTGACGAATCAGTTGCTCGGCTACCACTGACCAGACGTTTTCAATTGGTAAGAAATCTGGAGAATGTGCTGGCCATGGCAGCAGTCGAACATTTTATGTATCCAGAAAGGCCCGTACAGGACCTGCAACTAGCAGTGGCGCATTATCCTGCTGAAATGTAGGGTTTCGCAGAGATCGAATGAAGGGTAGAGCCACAGGTCGTAACACATCTGAAATGTAACGTCCATTGTTCAAAGTGCCGTCAATGCTAACAAGAGGTGACCGAGACGTGTAACCAATGGCACCATCACGCCGGGTTATACGCCAGTATAGCGATAACGATTACACGCTTCCAATGTGCGTTCACCGCGATGTCGCCAAACACGGATGCGACCATCATGATGCTGTAAACAGAACCTGGACTCATCCGAAAAAATGACGTTTTGCCAATCGTGCACCCAGGTTCGTCGTTGAGTACACCATCGTAGGCGCTGTCTGTGTTGCAGCGTCAAGGGTAACCGCAGCCATGGTCTCCGAGCTGCTAGTCCATGCTGCTGCAAACGTCGTCGAACTGTTCGTGTAGATGGTTGTTGCCTTGAAACGTCCCCATCTGTTGACTCAGGGATCGAGACGTGGCTGCACCATCCGTTACAGCCATGCGGATAAGATGTCTGTCATCTCCACTGCTAGTGATACGAGGCCGTTGGGATCCAGCACGGCGTTCCGTATTACCCTCCTGAACCCACCGATTTCAGATTCTGCTAACAGCCATTGGATCTCTACGAACGCGAGCAGCAATGTCGCAATACGATAAACCGCAATCGCGATAGGCTACAATCCGACCTTTACCAAAGTCGAAAACGTGATGGTACCCATTTCTCCTCCTTAAACGAGGCATCACAACAACGATTCACCAGGCACCGCAGGTCAACTGCCGTTTGTGTATGAGAAATCGGTTGGAAACTTTCCTCATGTCAGCACGTTGTAGGTGTCGCCACCGGCGCCAATCTTGTGTGAATGCTCAGGAAACTAATGATTTGCATATCACTGCATCTTCTTCCTGTCGGTTAAATTTCACGCCTGTAGCACGTCATTTCGTGGTGTAACAATTTTAATGGGCAGTAGTGTACTTCTGATTTGTGGTAGCTTTTTGTATTTCCATGTGTTCCTAGTGTACGGTACAAATTCGTTCCCATAGGGATATTGATCTATTAAAGCCTCATAATGCACGATACAGATCACATGATTGGAGTTACAGAACATGCACATTCTGATCAAAAGTATCCGGACATTACTATGTAATGCAGAATTTACCACTATATGTCCCGCGAGATGGGATCGTCAGTGTCAAAGAAGATGGGCAGTATTATGTTGTCAGTATACAAACGGTAAGAGCAGAATGGGTTGGTCAGGAGAAGTGATTTGAACGTGGATGAGTCACTGGATGTCACGTGAGTAACAAATCCGTTACGGACATTTCCACCATTCTAAAGCTGTTCAGTGTCACTTAAATGTTTAACATCCTCCTAGCGCTCACTGGCGATTTCGTCATCTTGGATATAGACAACAAAAAACCATTTAACATGCAGAAGAGCACTGTAAGTCTCACAAGCTCATTCCCCACCGTGTATGGCACCTCAAACCTCAAACTGGTGAAACAGTCACGAGACGGGATTCCGCAGCCACTCAGAGCGACACTCAATTATGGGCCGGACGTATTTAAGTGGTCTGCTTTGCTGAAATTAATGCACATTAATGACATAGAGGAGCGTACTAGGTTGTTTCATTTGATGTTTTTGGGACTGATTTACTCTCAGTTCTATTAGCACTTTCCACTATTTTCTGTTCCATTCCTTGCTTAGTTTTTTATTTTAATTTTGGTTTTTCATTCCTGTCGATTTGACTGTAGTGTACTGCATTATTAAATTATTTGTCTTTCTTCACTAGACACCAAATGTCAAAAAGTTATTGCAGAAAGTACTATGGTACCTTTTTACTTCTGTTGAATCAACAGCTGATGCTTAAATTTTCAGTTATCCAGCGAGACCGAGGTGAGTGGCGCAGTGGTCAGCACACTGGACACGCATTCGGGCGGACGACGGTTCAAACGCGCTTCCGGCCATCCTGATTTAGGTTTTTCGTGAATACCCTATATCGGTTCAGGCAAACGCCGGAATAGTTTCTGTGGAAGAGTGCAGCCCATTTCCTTCCCCATCCTTCCATAATCTGAGCTTGTGCTCCGTCCCTAATGACCCCGTCTTCGACGGGACGTTAAAAACAAATCTCATATTCCAACGGAGATATATTGCTAGATGTATGAGAATGTCCATTTATTTCATCCTCTCATGAGAATGGAGGTGTGCGGTAAGAGGAAGAGGCCACATGCCGCGTGCATACAGATCATGTGTCTTTAATGACTTTGTTTCCATTGCCTTCTGCATTTCGATGCCCCTGATCGTTGTTCATTCTTCCGTCTTTGAGGGGCAGTTTCCCACCCCAAAGGTAAGAGAATGGCCTGAACCTATGTAAACCCCTCGGGCCCCTTTGGTAAGGCCTTTGGGTGAATGAGGGTGACTTCTTATGACGGAACTCTTCGGCCGCCATTGTTGATGGTTTTTAATCAAAATTTATGCAGTGGCGGTGTTGGAGCTCGGGACCACGTATGTTTTAATAACTAGTCATCGATGCTACCACGAGACCACAGGCACCAATTCGCTTCAGGCTTACAAAAGGCTAAACTTGTCGTCCAAAGAGACAGGCTATAACAAAGAAGAAAGGTACTCAACTCAAAGCAATTCGTGGGATATGTGGTCACTTTGAAATATTCTACAAAACAAGGATAAACGGAGGATGAAATTCTGTCAATAAGATACCGCTGAATTGTGCAGCTTTTCTGCAATGATTTATATTCCGTGATCTAGCGGTAGCGTCTTTGATTCGTAATCAAAACGTCTTCCGTCCCGGGTTCGATCCCCGGCACTGCCTAAAGACTTCCGGCATAAGAAGTCAGCCTCATTCTGCCAACGGTCGTGTCAAAGAAGGCGGAAGACCGAACAGAGGTTCAGGGCACTCTCTTGTCCTAGGGGTGGGAAATTGCCCCTAAGGGCGGGAGAATCAGAAATGATCAACGACATGAGGATGCAGAAGGCAATGGAAACCACTGCATTAAAGACACGTAACATGTATCCACAGGACATGTGGCCTGTATTTTAATAAGTATCATGACGATCTCTCCATTGGCAAAAGATTCCGGAATAGTCCCCCATTCGGATCTCCGGGAGGGGACTGCCAAGGGGGAGGTTACCATGAGAAAAAGATTGAATAATCAACGAAAGGATAACGTTCTACGAGTCGGGGCGTGGAATGTCAGAAGTTTGAACGTGGTAGGGAAACTAGAAAATCTGAAAAGGGAAATGCAAAGGCTCAATCTAGATATAGTAGGGGTCAGTCAAGTGAAGTGGAAGGAAGACAAGGATTTCTGGTCAGATGAGTATCGGGTAATATCAACAGCAGCAGAAAATGGTATAACAGGTGTAGGATTCGTTACGAATAGGAAGGTACGGCAGAGGGTGTGTTACTGTGAACAGTTCAGTGACCGGATTGTTCTAATTAGAATCGACAGCAGACCAACACCGACAACGATAGGTCAGGTGCACATGCCGACGTCGCAAGCTGAAGATGAACAGATAGAGAAAGTGTATGAGGATATTGAAAGGGTTATGCAGTATGTAAAGGGGGACGAAAATCTAATAGTCATGGGCGACTGGCATGCAGTTGTACAAGGAATTAAAGATGTGAAAGACTAATTGAGTTCTGTAGCAAGTTTCAGCTAGTAATAGCGAATCCCGTGTTCAAGAATCACAAGAGGAGGAGGTACACTTGGAAAAGGCAGGGAGATACGGGAAGATTTCAATTAGATTACATCATGGTCAGACAGAGATTCCGAAATCAGATACTGGATTGTAAGGCGTACCCAGGAGCAGATATAGACTCAGATCACAATGTAGTAGTGATGAAGAGTAGGGTGAAGTTCAAGACATTAGTCAGGAAGGATCAATACGCAAAGAAGTGGGACACGGAAGCGCTACGGAATGACGAGATACGTTAGAAGTTCTCTGACGCTATAGATACAGCAATAAGGAATAGCGCAGTAGGCAGTACAGTTGAAGAGGAATGGACATCTCTAAAAAGGACCATCACAGAAGTTGGGAAGGAAAACATAGGTACAAAGAAGGTAGCTGCGAAGAAACCATGGGTAACAGAAGAAATACTTCAGCTGATTGATGAAAAGAGGAAGTACAAACATGTTCCGGGAAAATCAGGAATACAGAAATACAAGTCGCTGAGGAAAGAAATAAATAGGAAGTGCAGGGAAGCTAAGACGAAATGGCTGCAGGAAAAATGTGAAGACAAAGAAAAAGATATGATTGTCGGAAGGACAGACTCAGCATACAGGAAAGTCAAAACAACCTTTGGTGACCAGAATGAGATTTTCACTCTGCAACGGAGTGTGCGCTGATATGAAACTTCCTGGCAGATTAAAACTGTGTGCCCGACCGAGACTCGAACTCGGGACCTTTGCCTTTCGCGGGCAAGTGCTCTACCAACTGAGCTACCGAAGCACGACTCACGCCCGGTACTCACAGCGTTACTTCTTCCAGTACCTCGTCTCCTACCTTCCAAACTTTACAGAAGCTCTCCTGCGAACCTTGCAGAACTAGCACTCCTGAAAGAAAGGATATTGCGGAGACATGGCTTAGCCACAGCCTGGGGGATGCTTCCAGAATGAGATTTTCACTCTGCAGCGGAGTGTGCGCTGATATGAAACTTCCTGGCAGATTAAAACTTTGTGCCCGACCGAGACTCGAACTCGGGACCTTTGCCTTTCGCGGGCAAGTGCTCTACCAACTGAGCTACCGAAGCACGACTCACGCAAGGTTCGCAGGAGAGCTTCTGTAAAGTCTGGAAGGTAGGAGACGAGGTACTGGAAGAAGTAAAGCTGTGAGTACCGGCCGTGAGTCGTGCTTCGGTAGCTCAGTTGGTAGAGCACTTGCCCGCGAAAGGCAAAGGTCCCGAGTTCGAGTCTCGGTCGGGCACACAGTTTTAATCTGCCAGGAAGTTTCAACCTTTGGTGACATTAAAAGCAACGGTGGTAACATTAAGAGTGCAACGGGAATTCCACTGTTAAATGCAGAGGAGAGAGCAGATAGGTGGAAAGAATACATTGAAAGCCTCTATGAGGATGAAGATTTGTCTGATGTGATAGAAGAAGAAACAGGAGTTATTTAGAAGAGATAGGGGATCCAGTATTAGAATCGGAATTTAAAAGAGCTTTGGAGGACTTACGCTCAAATAAGGCAGAAGGGATAGTTAACATTCCATCAGAATTTCTAAAATCATTGGGGGAAGTGGCAAGAGAGATGCTGAGCCACCATAGACGTTGCTTCGATGGTAGAAGAGAAGCTAATATATAGCGCTGAGTATAGTTTTACTGACTGTACAAAGAACTCTTTTCACTCCATTTGATTAGAAAAGAAAGATAAAAAATCATGTTAGCATCAAATCACAAAAATAACCGTAGACTGTTTTCTTATGTAAACTTCCTCTGCACAGATCTAAATATAGATTTTTCAAATCCGGAGCTAGATATGATGAATTTTAAACAAAAAATTAAACTTACACACGTAAATGGTTGCTGTTTCCATGCTACGATCCACGTATTCGGGTTTTATATTCTGAATGTATTACTAGTAATACAGTTAACACAATCATAGCACATTTCGAAGATATTACTTCCACTAATGATGGCGACAGATGAACAAATTACACTTTACAGTCTCTGAATTATTCAGTTCCCTTCCCGTTTACGCAGCAGTGGATGGAAGACTGTTAAATTGGTGCATATGATGGACTGATTCTTTAAAACATAGGATGAGAAAGTTCTAGGAAGTGCAAAACTACTTAATCGTCGCTTTGGAGAATTTCATGATTGAGCAATAATTCTGATGTACTCCTTTGTTCAACAGGACGAGTGTCAAGAGGTTTACTTTTATAATTACCAAGTTCAGGTCTGATTTTCAGCCATCTTCAGAATAAAGCCGTGGCTTAAGAATCCAGTGTGCTGCGAAAAGTGGAATGCAACAATATTCGCAAGTGCACGTCGCCCACGGCCGTCTTAAGGAATACGCAAGGGACGACAGTTCACAAACGCACATGGAGTCCTTAAATACTCGACTGGCCGCCCACGCATTTCGCCCTCACGTGCATATGGTGTTGTTCACGTGACTGCTGGGTCGTGTCCTGTCACGGGTTACGTTTCAGTAACATTTACTGTTACGCAGCGCGCAGGCCACGGACTGACCTTTCCAGGTGAGACGTGACACAGGCTATGCGTGACGGTTAGTGACGTCATTCCTTTCGTTACATAAGTCACGATGACGTAAATCAACATAAACTTGCACAGCGCTGCGTAATTTATAGTTCCACAATCGTCCCACGCAATTACGTCAGCTGACAGCAGTTTGTAGATGTAACGTAGCGTACGCAATAATTCTTGCAACGATACGCGACATTTTCAGGAGTACATAAACTGTTACAGTGTCTATGCAAATAACGTTTGAGTACTAAATAGAGCTTTTAATAGAACCATGCCGAAATTTGAGTGGAAACGAACCTGTTTCAATGTCTTTTGTACATTTTTGTTATACCCACGACAATATCACGAAAGTAAAAGTGCTATTCTACTAGTTCTAACATAGAATATCGTTGGACGTGATTTAGATAAAGGGGTCATAGTTACTCATTACGTGGTCGACTTTACACAGCATACTACAACGTTGAAATAAAAAACTAAGGTTTAGTAGCAAAAGTTTCATAAACGATTTAGGAGATAAACTGAGCAGCCCTCTTGGATTCTTTGCAGATGACGCCGACTTTTTCCCGTCTAGTTAAATAATTAAAAGATCAGAATCAACTGCAAATGACTGACACTATATCTGAATGACGCGAAAAGTGGCAATTGTCTCTCAGAAAGGAAAAATGTGAGATCATCCGCGTGAGTACAAAAAGCAATCCGTGAAATTTCGATTACACGATAAATCACATTAATCTAAAGGCTGTCAATTCGACTGAAACCCTAGAAATAACAATTAGGTACAACTTAAGTTGGAATGATCACATAGATAATGTCGTGGCTAATGCAAAGCAAGACTATGTTTCACTGGCAGAAATAAGATGCAACAGGTCTACTAAAGGGACTGCCTACACTACGCTTGATTTCTGCTAGTGTATTGGTGTGGTGTATTGGGTCGTTACCAGATATGACTGACTGCGAATATCGCAAAAGTTCAAAGAAGGGCAGCTCGTTGTGTATTAGCGCGAAATAGTGGAGTGCCACGGGTATGACAAATGGTTCAAATGGCTCTGAGCACTATGTGACTTAACATCTGAGGTCATCAGTCCCCTAGAACTTAAAACTACCTAAACCTACCTAACCAAAGGACATCACACACAACCATGCCCGAGGCAGGTTTCGAACCTGCGACCGTTTCAGACTGGAGCGCCTAGAACCGCTCGGCCACTTCGGCCGGCCACGGGTATGGCAGACGAATTGGAGCAGCAATCATTAAGACAAAAACTTTGTCGAGATCTTTTCACCAATCACCAGCTAACATCAGTTTTCTCCTTTGAATGTAATAACATTTCTGTCGCCGACCTACAAAGGAAGAAATGATACCGGTCGAGACGTTCTAGGCGCTTCAGTCCGGAACAACTGCGCTGCTGTTACGGTCGCAGGTTCGAATCCTGCCTCGGGCATGGATGTGTGTGATGTGCTTAGTTTAGTTAGGTTTAAGTAGTTCTAAGTCTAGGGGATTGATGGCCTCAGATGTTAAGTCCCATAGTGCTCAGAGCCATTTGAACCATTTGAAGAAATGATCATCATAATAAAATAAGAGAACCCAGGCCTCTTACAGAAAAATTTAAGTGTTAATTTTCCCCCTATGCTGTGTAATATCAACTCCATTATTTTGTGTCATCAGTGTATGGGACAGTGCTCGAGATTTATGAAGTAATGAATATTTCTCCAGAAATGACTTTTAAGCCTATATGTGACAACTGACTAAAGACTTATATTCTGACATTGTTATATTGTGAAATGTCCAACAACAATATGTTTCATTATTTTATAAGCAGTTTTCTACAAAGAATAATCATATAACAAAAGATAATACCACTAGAAGAATGTATTGGCATTGTATTGTCTGTTCAGTCTATTTCTGTTGTTGTCTATGATGAATGAAGCGGACGAGAAGGAAGATAAGGTGAGGTCTGTTCTTTCAAATCTTGTAAAGCGTAGTTCTGAGTGATCAGAAGCAAAATGTAACGTACAATTTACTAACTCTAGTGTACGCTCAAAAATGGCTCTGAGCACTATGGGACGTAACTGCTGAGGTCATCAGTCCCCTAGAACTTAGAACTACTGAAACCTAACTAACCTAAGGACATCACACACATCCATGCCCGAGGCAGGATTCGAACCTGCGACCGTAGGGGTCGCGCGGTTCCAGACTGCAGCGCCTAGAACCGCTAGGCCACTCCGGCCGGCTCTAGAGTACGAATTTTCATTTGTAACTAGATAACCAACTATGAATACTTCAAGTTTTGTGTCCGCAGCAGTCCATACTACGCTTTGTCTGCCGCCATTACGTGGGCTTATGGAGAGGCAATTTCAAACTGTAGAAATAATCAGGCATTAATTCTTTTTATCGATATTACAATATTAGAACTTTGAGGACAAGAACTCATGGGAATTTATTATTTTTTTATTCCAACAGTAAAAATAACATTCAGTAGAACAATCTTAGACTTTACGTAAATGAAATAATTTTAATGGCTGGTGCGTAAGATTAATTTTTATCAGAATAAATTTATCAGTGACTTTAAATAAAAATATATACGACACCAGTGTTGTTATAGGTAGTGGTTGTGATGTTATGTATTAATTATTTGGTGCATAATTTTAATGTCACGTACTGAATTATTGAAACACCATTTCAATATTTATTTGTAGTGATAAAGGTATGACAAAGTAATTCATTATAGTCGAGCTCAGCAGCACATAAATAAGAATTATCAGAGATTATTAATTTATTTCAAATAATGCTGTTATTCTGGCTCCTACAATTCATACGTTTTATATTAACACGTACACACCACTACAATTTTAAACAGTCCCAAAATCCCATTACAGCTGTTAAGAGAATGGAACTATAGAGAAATAGTCTGAAGGTGGTTCGAAGAACCCTTTGCTAGGCACGTAAGTGCGAATTGCAGAGTAGTCATGTAGATGTAGATGCAATTCCATGCTGGATCTCAGATTTTCATGATTTGTACCATTTGGCGCTAACTTTCATATTTGATTGTGCTAACAACATTCCTGTGGGTGTTTAGGCCCGTTTGGTTGGTTTAGGGGAGGGGACCAAACAGCGAGGTTATCGATCCTATCGGATTAGGGAAGGATGAGGAAGGAAGTCGCCGTACCCTTTCAAAGGATCTCGCGCATAAGAGCAGGAAGTGGAGTGACGAAATTGAGCCGTTGTTCACTGTGGTCGGACGATTGTGTGTGAGTGTGTATGTGTATGTGTGTGTGTGTGTGTGTGTGTGTGTGTGTGTGTGTGTGTGTGTGTGCATGTAAGTATCCGTGTGTGTGCGTGTGTGTGTGTGTGTGTGTGTGTGTGTGTGTGTGAGTGAGTGTGTGTACGTGTGGCAGCTGCCTCGGTGACGGAGAGCGAGAATAGGAAAGTGTTACTACCACTACAGAGAGAGAGAGAGAGAGAGAGAGAGAGAGAGAGAGAGAGAGAGAGAGAGACGTTCTTTGCTGCTCAGTGAGGAGTGCGGAGTTCAGTGACCAATCGAAAGCAATAGATTCCCGATCCCTATAGAAGGCAGGGAGTCCCCCCGAGGGTTCACTTATAGAAGTCAGCGGACGGATTGACTTCGGGTGTGGCGTCTTAGGAGGTGCTGTTGTTGTTCCTTAGACGGGGTCGTGGCCGTGTATTGTATCGCATTCATGTTTCGTTGAAGGCGGCGAAAGCTTGTAAATTCACCGTAAATGTAGTGGACGCAGTGGGTATTTATTCAATTTGGTGAGAAGTTTCCTTTTGCTAGGCGTGAAATAGTGAACGTGGTCTCCAGATGTACAACTGTTATTCACCGCCGTCCTTGTTGTAAGTGGTAAGTTTTGTATTTGGTAATTTTACGTTTTTGCTGGCACCACGTGTTGTGTGGCATATTCTAAAGCTCACACTCATGTCAGTTAAGACAGTGTGCAAAGTTCCAGTTGTGTTTGTCTTAAAAATATAATTATTTTTGGAGTTATTGTCAGCGGACTAGGGCCTATGAAGGGAACTGGTTCATAGCAGATTTTATAACAGTTATATGGCAACAAATAGTTCTCATTGGCAAATTATGACAATTATGAATTATAGCGCAGTTAAGGTATCATCAAATAATTATTCAATACTCCACCTTGGTACAAATATTCATTCATCGCTTGAGTTTGCATACTCCTATATATAGCAAATCTTTAAGTACCTTCCTTGTACATGTTTGCTGTCGTGATATACAATGACATTCTCGTGCCAAAGTGTCGTAACAGACAGCTAGCTGAATCAAAACGAAATGGCCCAGCCCATTAATAAAGTAGGGTGCTGTGCGGTAATTCGTTTTCTGCATTTGGAGATGAACAACTCTGCAGACTCCATGGTGATTTAGTGAAAGTGTACAACAACAACGTACTGTCACTGATACAGGTGTTAGGCAGCGCAGACGCCTCCAACGTGGTCAGACCAATCTCAATAACGAAGAGGGAACTTGCAAACCATCTCTCTGCTAAAAATGGGGGATTGAAAGAGAAATGGAGGCCCTCCTACCAGAAGACTGGCGTTTCGCAAATGAAGCGATAACTGAAGTGAAAATCAGTTACAGATTAGTTTCCAATGTGCTGCACGATTTGTACGTCACAAAGGACCGCCTCGCCCTAGGTTCTGTGACTGCTCACATCCATTCGAAAAACCCACCGACCGAAGCAGCAGCGGAAATGTTGCAGCTGCTTCACGTCTTTTCAGATAACTTCGCTTTTTTCCCAAAATTTTTGAGAACCTGAGCAACAATAGTATCGTCAGTAAATTATAGCTTGGATTGCTGAAGAGTTGCTCTACTAAAAATGCCGTTTACATGTTCACTCGCCAAACTGTACAAGCACTAAATAATGAAGTAGCGCAGCATAGTATTTTCTGCGACCTATTTAAAGTATCTGATTATTTGAATCACAGTATTCTCCTCGATAAATTGAAGTTTTATGGGACTGACGATGTAGCCAACCAATGGGTAATGTCATGTGTAATGAAAAGGACTTAGTAGAAAGTTGTACGTTAGTAATTCAGCCAATGCAGTCCGGAGACATTTTTCCAACTGGGGAGAAATCACGTTTGTGGTTCCCCAAGACTCAGTCATAACTCCGCCGTTCTTCCGATCCTCAGTCTAATAAACAACAAGCAGCATTAGTTCTTGTTGCAGATAACATTAGAATTGTAATCAGTCCAAGCATACATATAGAAAAAGAAGAAATGGTTAACAATGACTTTGGAAATATCATTCACTGGTTTTCTGAAATGGTCTCACTCTCCATTTTAAAAAGACAAATCATATTTAGTTTAGCATTTCTGTGTACAGGTATTATACCAATGATAAGTAAAGCAGGAAAGGAATTCGTGGTGGGCCGCATCGAACCAGTCAGAAAACTGACGAGGCAAAAAAAAAATAAAATAAAATAAAAGAAAAATAAAAAAAAAAAAATAAACTGTAGCACATGGTGAGGAAATAATAAACAGGGTGGAAACATCAAAATTCATACGTGTCCATACTTATGAGAATTTCAGCTGGCAAAAGCATTTTAAATAACTCCAAAAACAGCTTAGTTCAGCCACATTCGCACTTAAAATCATTGCAAGTATTTGAGACAGACGACGCAGCAACTTGACATATTTCGCATGTTCAAAAATGGTTCAAATGGCTCTGAGCACTATGCGACTTAACTTCTGAGGTCTTCAGTCGCCTAGAACTTAGAACTACTTAAACCTAACTAACCTAAGAACATCACACACATCCATGCCCGAGGCAGGATTCGAACCTGCGACCGAAGCGGTCGCTCGGTTCCAGACTGTAGTGCCTAGAACCGCATGGTCACTCCGGCCGGCATTTTGTATGTTTCATTGAATAATGTCATATGAAATAATGTTCTGAGGAAACTCAACTTTAGAAAGAAAGTTTACAATGGTCAAAAACTTGCTGTAAGAATAACATGTGGTGCTTACCGACCATCATCATGCAGGAATCTGCTTAAGGAGTAGGGCATTCTGACTACTGCTTCACAGTATGTTTATTCTCTCATAAAGTTTCTTGTAAATAATCCACTGCATTTCAAAAGGAACAATGATGTACATAATTACAGTACCAGAAGGAGAAATGACATAAATGTCTCCATATTAAGGTTGTCTTTAGCACAAAAAGGGGTGCATAATGCTGCAGCTAAAAATTTTGATCCTCTTGTAACCTCCTCCTCACTGAATTCTTTCGGAAAAAACTCACTCCCGAGTAATCTCAAGGAGTCCATTAACACTATCACAGTGGATAACTCGACACTGTCCATCATCACACGCATGTACTAGCCTGAAACTTAAAACAGCGTCTAAGTACATCGGCAATGACTAGTAAATCACATATTAAGAAATCTTACAGCTAGTTACAAAATCATATTTACATTCCTTAATCCACTGTGTCTCAGCTGAAAACTTAAACTAGCAGCTTAGATTTTTCAATTCATTAATAATCACTTACTCTTAAAACATTTAATCAAAATTAACTACTCATTAATTGCAACTTCTTTAATGACTTCTTGGTCAGGTAAAAGCATGGCAACCTAGCAAATCCTTAAATCTTACACTCTATTGCATCCTGTACAAGTTACCCATTGTGTGGTATTAATCAATCCTAGGTTGGTACAATTTCAAGTCTACAATGTTCCGTATACCTAATAGTTTTCCAGAGCTTGGATACTCTAAGCAGTAAGCATTTGTGTGAGGTATACCAATGACTTTATATGCTCCATTATAAACAGACTTAAATTTAGAGGTTTCGTGGTCTACATCGCTCGATTTCTCATGAGCTTTTACAAGTACTAAGTCTCCGATTGCAAACTTAGCAAAACGCGCTTTAGCGTCATGACGACGTATGCGAGCATCGGCTTTTAGCTTCATTATTTCACGCAAACGATCTTTTTTCACACCAATGCTAATGTCAATCCGTGGAGGGAATTTGATTATCTCTTCCACTAAACTTTTACTTCTGTCATCCAACAGGATTTCCTCTGTAGAAAATCCCGTAGATTCATGTCTCAAGGTGTTCATAATTCTCTCAAATACTGCTACATATTTGCCCCATGCCCTATGATTGTGATGGCAATAGGTACAGCAAAGTCGGCCTAGCTCGCGCATATACCTCGCAGCGGGATTCCCTGCCGGACAATAAGCTGAAATACGGATCACTTTGACCCCATTACTATCCATGCCTTCATTCATTTTAATAATTTTCAATATAAATGCCAAATCTCAAATCTAATTAGGATTCCTCATACTACTTAATCTCGCTGACGTAACGACCTGTTCGTAACCAGTACTTTGTTACGAGATTCGCCCAATGCAAAATTCGTGTCCGGAACAACCTCAAATCTGAAGATTGTCCTGTCACCAGGTCGCCACGTGTATCCTCCTCCTCACTTATCGGCCTTAATGACAGTGAAAAATTAAACCGCGTGCACCTAATGGAAATTTGGGAAAAGCAATCGTCACCGAAGTTAATCTGTCGGTAAAGAGGGAGGAAAGGGTTACATCTAAATGAAAGGAAAAATGCAAATGAAATTGGTGGAATTTAATTCTGAAAAGGGGTAAAGTTAATAAAGAAAGTGAATGTGCGGTCGTTACGTTAACAATCAACTGGCGTTAATTAGATATTTGTGATTTGGGGAAATTACGGTTGCCAGTCCTATGAACAACTACTATAATAACTGAAAAACAAAGGTTATTGCACATATAATTAGCACCAAAGGCGTGGCAACTGAAGGTTGACACGTGTAGTGTGAAAACTGAAAGTTGGTCAGAATTAATAAATTTCGCTACACTCTGACTTAATTTTGCAAAAGAATTAATGAAACCAGAAAATTGAAAGTTAATTTAGTGACTGAAATTAATAGTGAGCTTTGTTTCTGAAGCACATCGAAATTCAGTAAAATACGGTTAGTCTTGGGCTACCTCAACAATCATTTCAAAAGCTACTTGAATGTATGCAATTTAGAAATAAGAGATTTAACTTTGAACTTGAATTAAATGATTCTGAGCAATTAACAATAGTAAAATTTAGTACGTACCAAGCTGAGCTGCAGTCACAGGTAAGCTAAAATGTGGTAACAAAACTCGCACTCTTAATTTGTGCTTGTGTAATCTAAATATTGCAGCCAGCTATGAATACTTTAACTGAACTTTGAAAGTAAAGCAGTGAAATGGAATGATATTACTTTAATGCTGGCGTTTGAATTTCAACTTCACTCGGGTTCATTCTGGAAAAGGAAGGGACCTTGGTTGGTAATGCAATTGAGACAATGAGCAACAAATGTTCATGCTAAGTTGCTGTAATTTTAATTATGAAAATGGAACAGTTTGAAAAGCTGAGGTCTGCCATACAGTTCTAAAACTTTACTTGCTTCTAGTCTTCCTTGCTGGTTGACTGAAGGTTTGAAGCCGTCGATCGAGGAGGTGGCGACAGTCACTCATTGTCGGGCGTCGCTGTTGCAGAAGCTGGATTTGGCGCGCCTTCTTCTCGACACGGTCACCAGGCGAAACGGGCTCTTGATGTGCGCCAGTTAATGCTTCCCGTCCACGACACCGTGTCAGAAACTATCATCGCAAGTCGAGCGCAATTACATGCTGCCAAACCCTGAAAGCGCGGCAACTCGCGGGAGTGTCACGCAACACCCCTGCTCCATTGCACTACTCCAGCCAGACTCTCCTCTGCCCGCGCTCCACCCGACAGAGTTAACACTACTAAAGATCCTAAACACTTTGGTTCTCCACACGACGTATCGATGTATTCGTTCGATAGCATAGTTTTCCCTAGGCCAGACCCAGCGTATAAATACAAATAATATTCACAAAACAAACCAATTATACATCGACCTAAATGTATATGTATACAAATAGTAAAACAATTACAATATACAAAGACACAGAAACGTCATTTCTTCATGTAACAAAATAAGAAAAAAAAGTTATAGTACTATGCATTTCCGGCGTTACACCCTACCCAGTGATATAGCTGACAGAGAGTAAAGTAAAATACGAAAACAAGCTGAAATGTTTCTCCTTGACTACTCCTTCCATTCTGTACAAGAATTTCTTTTACTGTAATTTGTTAAGGGTGGTGGGCAGGCATCACTAACTGACATCTGTACATTAAAGAAACATCATATTAGTGTTTAGCATATAACCATATTTACAATTTAATTTTGGATGTGAATGTAAAATGACACATTCCACATCATTACGGTTTATCGTGCGTAATGGCTCATGGAATGTGAAACTAACTAAGTAACCAACCGTATCACCTTACCGGTTGATTGATGTGTAACTACAACTATGGTCATAATATTATTAGAATGACAAATGCTCCTACCATAGCACAGAAAGGCGAATATGTTCTGGGCCGATATAAAAGGAGGGAACTCCTTTTCTACTTAACTGGAAGCTTCAATGAAATTTAAATCAATATATCTTGACATATTCGCTCTTTTTTCGTTGTTGATATTAGCACTCAAGTTATACAGTATGATGCATCATCTCAAGTGAAGTAACATGACACATGGTGTCATTTCCCCAGGAACAAATCTACACATACAAATTTTCTCCACTCAGAAAAACTTTTTTAGCTATTACATGTATACTTTTCAGCAATATGATACTGTGTATTGTTTACTATGGCTGGCGAAATTTCTGAATTTTTAGCACAGCATCAGGGACTTTAGCCTACAAAACTGCCAGATGTAGATGTGCCACGCCTTGCGGCTAAAGGGACTCACCACTGGGGAAGTATGGTTAACTCATAAAAGTGCTCGAATATGGTTGGTTGGTTTGTGGGGATTGACGGGACCAGACTACAAGGGCCATCCGTCCCGCTCGAATATGTCAAATGTTTTGTTTTAATGTCTTTGAATTTGTTAGATAAGTCGAAAAGATAGTCGTCTTCGTTTACATTCCTAACTCTATTCATGACATAATCGCCTTTTTTTGTGGTGTATTAGGAGCATATTTCGTTGTTTCCCAACATTTACTGTGACATAAGAGAACCATTGCTTGGCAACCCATGTATATTTCTATTCACTGATCCGGTACAAGCTTTTGTCTTTCGAACTGTGTTGCTTGTATCATGCCAGTAGACAAAGCTTTCACAAAAGAACGTGATGACCATTAATTACATGTATTTGTCTATCTATTTGAAACATTCCCTCAGAAAAATTATACATGACTGTGTTTAAACTGACACACAATATTTTTAGCGCAATACAATCTGACTTTCAATAATCCCTATAAAAGAATGGCCCTGACTAACATTAAGCTATAACATTCACAAATCACCTACCTCACAAAAATCTTCCTTGCTCGAACTACTGCAATACAGCGAGCGCCACTACTGCCAGCTAAATAAAAGATTCAAACTACTGAAGGCACTAACTACTAATAGGCATAGTTAGCAAGTGAAAGATTTTGATAGAGAACAAATATTGTATTTACCTTAATAGTGTAGAAAAATGATAATATACATAGCAGTTCATGACATCCAGTCTTACAAATTTCAAAACCCCGCCATTTCTCTCCCCAGATCCACCACTGCTGGCGGTTCACCTCCAACTGCTCAACGCTACGCGCTGTTCACATCCAGCTGCCCAACACTACAATGGCAGACAACAATGCAAACTAGCCACAGACTGCATACAGCACAGCCAGTGATTTTCATACAGAGCGCTACGTGGCGTTACCAATATAAAAACCTAAACAGCCTACTTACATAGCCCCCATGCTTCCCACTAAAGATTTTACAAATTGTTTTGGGCAGTGGCCAATACAGATTTGAAAAAGTTTTTCATAGTTGTAATAACAAAGATATCAAATGCACACACTTATTGATACAATGTTGGTCATAAGCTAAAATTTTCTCACAGTCTATGAAGACAGTTCTGATCATTCATCACAGTAAAATTGCAGTTTTTATTTTTCAAAGTCAGAGCAGTAAAAGACAATGCACACAGAAGTAGTGGATTTCAATGCAATCTTGAAGAAGTAGTGTTGTCCTTCCAACAGAAAGACAGTGCTGACTCTCGACATGCAGACAGGTAATGGGCCACAACAGAGCAAACTCACAGAAGAGTCATTTGAAGTTTTGAAGAATATTGGTAGGTAGGTCATCACAGAGCAGACTCACGATAGTCTTGGTAGAGAGTATGATATTGGTGGGCCACCAAAGGTGCAGACCCACTGCAGTCCTTGTAGAAATAATGGTACTGGTGAGTCAGCAAAGGTGTAGACCCACTGTAGTCCTTGTAGAAGTAATGGTACTGGTGGGTCATCGAAGATGCAGACTCACTGTAGTCGTTCTAGAGATGGCCAGCAGCCATCTGCTGCGAGTGCGCAGGTGCACAATCACCATCGAAGAGTCTTGCGGACAATATAGCAAGTCCATAACCACCACTTGTGCACTCACAAAGTTTTTGGAATTGTCCTTAGAACCAGCAATGCTGTTATCCAGTCCCTTGCTGAATTACCAACACACGTGCAAACACTATCAGTCCCTACTTCTCACATATTGTCCATATACTATGACAAACAGAAACGTGTGCAATGAAATGGAACTTACAAGTTAATAATATGATGAACTGGTGTCAATTTCAATTTTATAACATAAGAATACAGTTACAAAGGTACAAAATACATCATTAAAGAACATAACAATACAGATAGCATTTGTAGTACAGGCTTTACAAAAGAATCGAAATAACATATACATCAGTGTTAAAGGAATTATGACATGAGTACATACATAAAAGATCAGAATAACTTTCGAAACATCAACTTCACACATGAGCATTAAATCAAAACAGAATAAATAATGTCTAAACATGTTTACAAAGAAAATAACATATTATCAGAAAAATTCTACAACATAACTCTTATTAGCTAAACACATTAAGACAGGAAAAACACAAATTCACATAGTGTAATAACACAAGAATACAGGACAGGGTTAGTTTTCAGTGTGACATTTGGTACTGCAGTCTACCCCAAAACTTCATTTCATGTATCTTTCCTCTTATTTCAACATTTGTTTCCACCAAAAAAATTCTCTCCAAGCTTGCTTTCTGTATTTATACATTCACATATTTCTTACCTCATTATTTATTTTCCATTATCTTATCTCATCATTTATTTCAAAGAAAATCCTATCTAAACCTGTTGTCCCTAAACCCTACTTTTTTGTTCATATCCTCTTTCAAAATATTTTTTGGCCAAACCATTTTCTTATAGCTTCTCAATGCATTTCTTACAATTCATCACAACTCGTTCTCTTATATAGCCTACCCTATCTTAAGCTATCTTAATTCTGTTGAGCTCAGATGCTAAACTAAGTGATGAGGCAATGCAGCAGCACAAAACAATTAATACAAGCAGCAATGACACAAAAATGCCAATTTGCAAAGCAAACAACAGTAAATCAAAATTTGGAGAGAAAATGTAACATTACAACTAATATGAGCCAATGTGCAGCAACAAGAAAAATAAATCAGTAGTAAAACTGGCATAACAGTGTAATACAAAGTGAAATTCAGTAGCACTATGCCTGGCACACAGCAGCAGCAAATGCAATAACTTATACCTAAACATGACAAAGCTCAAGCAGAAAAAATAGTACACTAAAGACAACAATGTGGATAAGGGAAATGTCTATTCACATCTTAATGTCTATGTAATTAAAGTGGTGCACCACAAGAAGATATTCTACCAAAAAAAGTACCAAGTAGTTGAAAAGAAAATTCCGTATGTAATTCCTGTGAAGGGGAATGTCTTTTTATGCTCCTTCGTTTTTTTTTAATAGATCATAAAATTATATACTGGATCTGTAGGCATAAAATATTTATATTAGTACATCTATTGAATTTTATTTTAACCAGTGCTGCAGTGCAGCTAGAAACTAGATATTAAACAAAATGAGTAAATAAATACATAAAGCAAGACATATGGCATTTCTCTCAACTAGCAAGACAATAGCCATGAAATGTTTCTCATCGTTTCATTAGGCATTTTAGTAAATATCATAAATTAAGAACTCCACAGTATAATCATATATTTTCAAGTTTGAGCGTGTCGTATTTGCGATGCTTTCTACAAAGGAATGTCAATAGCGAGGATAATGGCCTCTTTTTCTTACCACCTGTGCATCTGAAAGGCACACGCTAATGCTTTTTTCCAGGCGACTGTCATGCAGCTGGGTACCAACGACGCATTACGTGCAGGTGGTCTTTTAATGTTCCTAGCAAAATATTTACGACAGCAGTTTCTGCTACAGTGACAGTCTCATATAAAAATTTCACAGGTCCAGAATTTGCTTTACAAATGTGTAGAAACAAAATGCTGTAAGTATAAGTGTCCAAAAAATTTTTGCGGGCATTGTGATACATTCACGCATATACACACATTTCATAACTCTTAAAGTACGATTCTTGGTTTCCAACATCCTTTTTCACAAACCAGAGTCCCCAACCACTACTCATTATTCCTTACCTTTTTACACATATACATATTCGTCGACACTTCTTCAATATTTCATCATAATAAATACATATCATAATAAACAAACCTCAACAACATAATACACATCGTCGTCGTAATAATAACATCATAACACCTCAGTAAAATCTCAAAAACTTCGTAGCTGTCTACACTTCTTCAGTTTTCGTCATAATAAATACATATTGTAATAAACATTCCTCGACAACATAATACACATTGTCGTCATAATAATAACTTCATAACACCTCAGTAAAATCTCTAAAACGTCGTAGCTGTCTACCTAAAAAAAAATTCTCTGCTCATTTCAATACTGTCATCTACCTCAAACGTACTTTAAAAATCATGATCCCATACCAAATACTTCATTCAAAGCTCTCGTGGTATCACAATGGTTCCAAAAATATATGAACATTTCACAAAGTACAGACAAAATACAATTTCATAAGTGTGAAGTTATCCAGCTGTGTAATTACGTAAACATCTATCACTGATGAAGTAAAATAAATATTTGTCTCTCTCAGTTAAATGATCAGATAGCTGTGTAATTCTGTGTTAGTGAAATATGGTACCGATGTGTAAAGTTGTATAAGCAAATACCATATTAATAGGGCTCCTTGTGCTAGCCAAACACATGGTACACAAAGTAGGTGTGTACTATCCTGAGGATTAATGTAATTATACCCTCAGGTGTTACAGATTACAGCAATGGAATGAAATGAATCACGGAAAACCTTTGTATCATTGTACTTCAAAAATCTTTAAAAATAAATGTTTTGAGTACAAAATTAATCACTCAAATACGTGTACTGTAGCGCTAAACTGTGCGTCTTGTTGTAAGATAATCTCTGAGGAAGTGTCGTAGTTATCGTCCTCCGAAAGCTAAGTTCTGCAGAAGTCAATGTCCTTACCTCATGATAAACAAAAGTGAAATGCTTTGCGTATAGATATCTTAGTTATTACGCTTATTGCCGTGATGAAGAAAGTACTGTGCTGTAATGTATTGTTGTGCTACGGAAAAGGCTGTCTCCTTGTAGCTATACCACAAAAGTTATTACCAAAACATGTTTTACTTTCTAGAAGAATTCAGAAAATCTGTGCAGATATAAAACAGATACACCGCAAAAGCAACATTGTAAATTGTCACTCATTAGTAGCGTCGTGATAAAATCGTGTAGCTGTCACATAAACTAACCACTGTGTCATCTGGTATCTCACAGAAAGTACTTTAAATCCAAAATGTATTTTCAAGTAAACCAAAATGTTGCATTAAAATCTCATTAGTAGTACCAGTATATGTTCTAAGTATGTAAGCCTGATAGTCGTTACGTAATCGTGCAACTAACAAGCAAGAATGTACAAATAACAACACTGTGTCGTCTGTTCACTATAACAATGCATTCGTAATTTCTGTTTAAATAAGTTCTCTTGGTTCTTGACTGGATATTTAACTTCAAACATTGTTGCATGTTAACAGTTTCTCAGTGTGACAAATTGTACTAGTAGCATGAAGTGAAAAATTTTATGGCAAAGACTAAGTTAAAAAATAGATTATCTCTCAGTAAGCGGTTTTACATGTGAAGTGTGGTGCAATCCTTTACTCTTCATAGTACTCAGAGTTTGAACTTGAATGCAATTATCATGCGGTATACGTCGGTAAAGAATACTGGAATTTTTCTCAAGGTTAGCGTCTATGTTATTTTTCGCTGAGCCAGCCGGCGCACGTGGCTGCCTGCGGTGCGAGTCATTGTCTCTCTCTTTGTTGGCGCGCGTCGTTATTGGGATTAGGAGACCTAACTTCTACAAATTCACCTTGTCGAGAGGCCCCTGCTCTGTTTGAATTCCGCCAGTTCTGATGCAACTCAGGTCTGTCGTTACGATCATATCGTCTGTCGTCATGTCGGTAGATTCCATAGTTTCTTTCTTGTCGGTCACGTGGTGGAGAATTTCCCCCTGAATTATCACTTCACTGTGGACCATTGCGTCTGAAGTTATTGTGTCTCCCGTGATAATAGTTCTGGTTGCCATATTGTCTGTTTCTATGATTGTCTCTGTCATATTCATTACTATGGAAATGCGATCTTTCTCTGTAACTATTACTTTGCCAGTGGTTGTCATACGGGTGGAGTCTGTTTTGGTCACGATTTGTGTTGTGAGAGTAGCCTTGTCGTGTCCAGTTAATATTTCTTTCATCACAGAATTGCAACGGATGGGACCTGTAATTGTTATGCTTCTGTTTTCGTGTTCTGCGATCGTCAGTGTCACTTTCCAATTCTTGTAACAGTCCCTGAAAAGCTTCACTGTCGTCTTTGCAACGTCCTGCCAAAATAATATGTCGTAAATGTTGAGGTAGTAAGATTAAGCAAATGCGGATGAGTTCTGAGGGGCTGTATGGGTTTGACAGGTACTGATTCTTGTGCAACATGTCTTCAAAATATTTCCCAAGACTGGAAAATTCAGATTGTTCGAAATGTTTCATCATTATGATGCTATGTTTTACTCGGTCTTGTGTAGCTTGAGAGCAATATGCTGAGAGGAAGGCATGATAAAGTTCTCCTTCACTGTGACAATCGTGAATGACCGATCGCATTCTTACAGCTGGTTCATTCTCCAAGTAGCCACACATAAATTCTAACCTGTGCTCCAATGACCAGTTGGGAGGAAAACAATGAGAGAATTGATGAAGCCATGCTTGTGGATGAATGTCGTTTCCGGAATTCTTAAATGTTTTGAATTTACGCGTAGTAATAAACAGCTTATAGTCAAATTCATCATGTCGGCGAGTCGCATGTCGGTCATTGCTACGTCGTTTCGGCGGTTCCATTTCAAATTCTGTGCACCTTGCCAATTTCTTTCATAGTTTCCGAAATGTCCTGTGTTATTATTTTGTGGTTGTTCCGTATTTCTATGTCCCTCTTCTTGTACTGCAGCGCGAGTGTCCTCTGAAATATGTAATTCTTGTATTATTTGTGCCGATTGATCTTGTACTTCCCGGATTTCTCTTTTGTGCTGTGTATTGATTTGATTTTGATTTTGTTTGAATTTTCTAATTTGTTCATACTCTTCAGTGTCCGTGAAGGCTATATGTCTTGTCTCATTCAGATCATCATCTACCTTTGTAGATAAGTTAGTGAACAGATCTGAAAGTTCGGCTGCTTTATCCGATAGTGAAATTATTTCCTCTGTGTGTTTTTCTGAACCAAGTTTCAGAGTGTCCATTTGTGTTGAAATCGTATCTACTGTGTCCTTTAAGTTTTCCTGAGTTTTTGCAAGTTATGTAACCGAATCGGTAGATGCAACTGAGTCAATTTTACCTTGCAAGGTGTCGTGATTTTCATGAACAATAGTTTGCAGTTCTTTTATGGCTGCTTCGTGATTCTGTAATGCATTTTCATGACGCGAAAAAATAGGTTGGAAATGCTCACAAATTTGTGTTTTTACGTCATTACAGACCTTTTTACATTTCGATTCGATTTTAAGTAACTCAGCAGTTAAACCTTCACGTGTTTGTTCAAGTGTGGTATCTAGCTTTCGAAGATTTTCTTCCATTGTGTCTAACTTTTGAAGATTTTGTTCCATTGTGTCTATCTGTTGCTGTGTTTTTCTCTGATTTTGTTTCATTTGTTGCATTAATTGCTATAATAATGTATTTGTGTCTGGAATCTGTTCCTCTATGCTTTTCGGCAGTGAATTTGCACCGGCAACATTGACATTTTGACAAGTGGAAAATGTGTCTTGACTCATTTGAGAAAACGGTGAGAACCCAAAACCTGAGTCTACATTATTTACAATATTGTGTTCTATCATTCCCGATTCCTGAGGCGAGCTGTTGCCGACCGATCGATCGATAATGCTTCCCTGTTCACTACCTGTTTCACTGTCCACACCATTATTTGACGCCCGCTCCATTTCCCTATGCACAGTTACCAAATTACTACTTTGAATGTCTGTTAATTCATTAAACAGTGGTGCTGGTAAGTTACGCTCGTCGGCACTATTATTTCTCAATTTACTTTGGAGCCTAGTGTTACGTTTTTCACACGCTATTATTGTCACAATAATTCACACGATAACACAGAATAGCACAATTTGAAGAGCAAAAATAAGAGAACACATTAACATAGCGCTGAAAATAATATCTAGTTAATTGCAAGAGCAGCTGCGAAATACTTGGTGCAAATTTTCATGCGTGCCACACCTGTTTTACTGTACAACAGTGAAAGACTGCAACTACAAAGGAGATTCTCTCTACAATTACGCGCTAACAATAAACAAAAGCTACGCTAACCACACGAACTACAAGAAAAAAATCACAAGGTTCCAGTGAGGTATCCTCGGCTAAGGGTCGACGTATGACACGTCACCTTAGAAAAATTATACATGACTGTGCTTAAACTGACACACAATATTTTTAGCGCAACGCAATCTGACTTTCAATAATCCCTACAAAAGAATGGCCCTGACTAACATTAACCTATACCTTTCACAAATCACTTACCTCACAAAAATCTTCGTTACTCGAACTACTGCAATACACCGAGTGCCACTACTGCCAGCTAAATAAAAGATTCAAACTACTAATAGGCATAGTTAGCAAGTGAAAGATTTTGATAGAGAACAAACAATGTATTTACCTTAATAGTGTAGAAAAATCATAATATACATAGCAGTTCATGACATCCAGTCTTACAAATTTCAAAACTCCGCCATTTCTCTCCCCACATCCACCACTGCTGGCGGTTCACCTCCAACTGCTCAACGCTACGCGCTGTTCACATCCAGCTGCCCAACACTACAATGGCAGACAACAATGCAAACTAGCCACAGACTGCATACAGCACAGCCAGTGATTTTCATACAGAGCGCTACGTGGCGTTACCAATATAAAAACCTAAACAGCCTACTTACATACTTACAAAGTTTGAACCGATTCGCACAGGATTGAAACATAAATGGTGCACGTAAAGAAACATTTTTCTTGTATGTCAAATCCGAATGAAACTAGATTCCTGAAAGCGAGTTTTCAGTTTTATCTTACGACGGAATTTTTTATTTATTTCGAACACTTTAAACCGTTTTCACGCCTTAAATTCATGTGACAATGAGTTTTCCGTGCGACATTTTACTCGTATCTCAATAATGGACAAAGATTATAAGTTAAAAAATCGTTTCTATTTTATGCCTTTATTCACCTTAGTGCATAGTTTGGACCGATTCCTACAAATACAGAAGCGACGTGCTTTTAAGACTCGCGGAGAAACATATTTTTTCAACATGCTTGCACGTAAAACCCGAACGATGCACAAACAAATGGTGCCATTAGCTGAGCATTAATTTCAGCCCAATTAACATATACTGCAAAAGGAACTAATCGATTCACTGAATTTACCTGGGTGACAACTTCTGTTCGTCTTTCAAACCTTACTATATATACTGCAACATGTCTACAGTAAGACAGATGATCGAATGGTTATACAAATGACCGTTGGTTCGGTTTAACCAAAAACCTTATATCCAACGTTTCTATTTCAGATACGAACTGGAGACCAAGACCCTCCAAACTGAGATTCTGCTCGCGGACTTGTCAAAAATTTGTTACAGCGCTTCCGCAATGTAACGACACTCGTAAGGGCCACGCTGCTACAAAAGCACACCGATGGAATCTTATGACACTGCTACGGGAGGCCGCCACGACAACACGCCGCTAGAGGCCGTCCAAGCTGGTATTTCTATTCCACGACAGCACTTCAGCTTGTTCTACACAGGACATGGTCATACGTGTTGCTTCTTTGGGCTGTCAGACTTTTCCTGAGCCCCGTATCCTCCTGACAGAATACCAGCAGACTTTTTCCACTTTCCTCGGATGAAGAAACGTTGGGTGTCAGTTACTTCCAGAATGAGGACGAAGGGATTTTCAAGGTAGAACGTTTCCTAAAAATTCAGACTTCTGCAACCAAGCTCTCTGCCAAGTCATGCATCGTTGCGCAAAACGTCATGCGTTGAAGGCTGAACGTGTACAGAAAAGGACTAACACCAAGTTCCATGGTCGGAGCTTGCTTTTTCGAACGGATAACTACTAGTATTGGTGAGTCCCTCACATATTTTCGACTGTCCAGGAGCTGAACACTGGCTGGGTCACGGTTTCAATTTGGATGAATTTTGTTACAGTTTAATTATGACACATCTGTAGATAAGACGAAATTACCAGTGCGCAGTTATTACAGTTATATGTTTTGTACCCTGAAAAACGCAAGCATTATTTTTAAACCTCTTCATAACTTGTCCAAACGCGTTCGACTTTAAGGCTTACAGTGCCAACCTCTTCAGCTTGGAGTAGCACTTGCAATTTACGTCCTCCGTTATCTGCTGGTTGTATTCGAATCTCTGTTTTCCCATACATTCTATTTCTTCCTCTAGTAACATGGAAGTCATTCCCTGATGTCTTAAGAAATGTGCTATCATTCTATCGCATCTCCTTATCATTGTTTTCCACATATTCCTTTCCTCTCAGATTTTTCACAGAAAATCCTTATATCTTATCTTATCCGTCCATCTAGGTTTTAACATTCGTCTGTAGCATCACAGCTCAACTGTTTCTATTTCCTTCTGTTCTGGTTTTCCCACTCTCCCTGTTTCACTACCATAAAATGCTGTGCTCAAGAGGAAGACTCTCAAGACTTTCTCCCTGAAATTAAAGCCTATGTTTGACACAAGTAGATGCCTAATCGCCAGCAATGCCCTTTTTGCCAGTGCTATTCTGCTTTTTATGTCATCCTTGCTCCATCCATCGTAGGTTATTTTGCTGCGTAGGTAGCAGAATTCCTTAACTTCATCTACTTCGTGATCACCATTCCAGATGTTAAGTTTCTCGCTATTCTCATTTCTGTTGCTTCTCATTACTTTCGTCTTTCTTCAATTTACTCTTAATTCAAATTCTGTACTCAATAGACTGTTCATTCCCGTCAGCAGATCATGTAATTCTTCTTCTCTTTCACTCAAGATAGCAATGTCACCGGCGAATCGTATCACTGGTACCCATTCATCTTGAATTTTAATTCCACTTCTGAACCTTTCTTTTATTACCGTTATCGCTTCTTCTATGTACAGACTGAACAGTAGGGAAGGAGGATTACATCCCTGTCTTACACCCTTTCTAATCCGAGCACTTCGTTCTTGGTCGTCCACTCTTATTGAACTCTTGGCTCTTGCACATATTCTATATTACCCGTCTCTCCCTACAGCTTACCCCTATTTTTCTGAGAATTTCGAACATCTTGAACCATTTTACACTGCCGAATGCTTTTTCCAGATCGAAAAATCCTATGAATGTGTCTTGACTTTTCCTTAGTCTTGCTTGCATTATCAACCGCAACATCAGAATTGCCTCTTTGGTGCCTTTACCTTTCCTACAGCCAAACCGATCGTCATCTAACACATCCTCAATTTTCTTTTCCATTCTTTTGTACATCATTCTAATAAATAACTTGGATGCATCTGCTGTCAAGCCGATTGTGCGATTATTCTCGCACTTGTCAGCTCTTGCAGTCTTCAAAATTGTGTGAATGATATTTTTTACGAAAGTCGTATTGTATGTCGCCAGACTCATACGTTCTACAAACCAACGTGAATAATCGTTTTGTTGCCACTTACGCCAATGATCTTACAAATTCATATGGAACGTTACGTATCCCTTGTTCATGATTTGATCTTAAGTCCTCCAAGGCTCTCTTAAATTCTGGTTCTAATACTGGATCCCCTATCACTTCCAAATCGACTCCTGTCTCATCTTCTATCACATCAGACAAATCTTCACCATCACAGAGGCCTTCAATGCACTCTTTCCACATATCCGCTCTCTCCTCTGCGTTTAACAGTGGAATTCTCGTAGCACTCTTAATGTTACCACCTTTGCTTTTAATTTCACCCATCGTTAATTTGACTTTCCTATACGCTGAGCCAGTCCTTCCGACAATCATTTATTATTCGATGTCTTCACATTTTTCATGCAGCCATTTCGTCTTAGCTCCCCTGCACTTCCTATTTACTTCATTGCTCAGAGAGTTGGATTTCTATATCCCTGAATTTCCCTGAACGTTTTTGTACTTCCTTTTTGGCACGAGCAACTGAAGTATTACCCATGGTTTCCTTACACTTACTTTCTTTGTACGTATATTTTTGTTTGCAACTTCTGATATTGTCCTTTTTACAGGTGCCCCTTCCTCTTCGACTGTACTGCCTACTGAGCTATTCCTTATTGCTGTGTCTATAGCCTTAGAGAACTTCAAGCGTATCTCGTCATTCC
The DNA here is from genome assembly GCF_021461395.2 of Schistocerca americana. Taxonomy (NCBI): domain Eukaryota; kingdom Metazoa; phylum Arthropoda; class Insecta; order Orthoptera; family Acrididae; genus Schistocerca; species Schistocerca americana. The sequence goes on from NC_060123.1 coordinate 319,398,057, forward strand.
TTAGTACCTCCGTATGCCGTTTCTTTGCGTATTGTTTCTTCCGACTAATGTCTTGAACTTCAGCCTACTGTTCACTACTACTACGTTGTAATCTGAGTCTATATCTGCTCCTGGATACACCTTACAATCCAGTATCTGATTCCGGAATCTCTCTTCACGCATCACCCGGCCTTTTCCAAGTTACCTCCTCCATGCGACAATCCATTCGCATGCTCACAAAACGAGTGCTGTTCGATGAATGCTGTGTGAAAGGGGCCGTGTCGCCGTGGAATACAACGTGACCTTTGGAGAAGACACATCGTAGGATGGGATGGGCCTGATATTCCAAAATGGTCACATATTAGCTGGCAGCAACGCCTTGAAGTGTAACCATAAGGTCAGTGGAGTACCAAGTTACCGCAGCCCAACTCATTACCTAAACCTCGTCATGTTACGCTCTTGGGACGTATACCCGGCTAGAAATTGTAAACAGTGCGAAACAAGACTCACCCGACCAAATGAATATCCATTATTCGACATGCCAGGTTTAATAGCTTCGGTGCCACATTTTCTCGTTGTGGACATTTCCTTCACTGACGAGTGGACTTGGAATTCTATCTCGCCCTACAGTTCCCTGGCTACGGAGTTCTCTTGGTGTTATTTTGGTGTCGGCAGGGTTCGCGAACGTGACATCCAATTCTTGAGTGACTTTAGTAGCTCTCGTCCGCTTATTTCTCGTCACAACCCTATTCAGTGAGCCGCCGTCACGGTCACTCCACACAGACTTTCGTCCGCGTTGAGATAGCGGGTGAGATTATTCCCGTTTTCTTGTATGCGGCATAAATCTTCTGTACGGCGCCTCGTAAAACGTCAGACGCTTCAGGTGCCTTCGTTAGGAAATCACCCACCATAGAAGCACCAAGAATTTGCCAACGTTCAAAGTCACTTTGCTCCGACATAATTCACTCGCGAATACATAGAACACAGTTCTGACAAGAACTGGCACTTTCATAGGTGATGTCTGTGGTGAAACGCAACAGTGCAACGTACAGGCTTGTCTAGCATCTACATTTATGTTCAAGCATGCGTTTCTCGCAATGTTTCCATATTTTTGTTCAGTCCCTGTTCGAACGTCGAGAGATGATTCTCAGAAATATCTGAGGTCGAAGTGAACTCTTCGCAGCTTCTGTTCTCGTTCTCATAATAATCTGTTGTTTGCCGGGAATAGATGCCGATGTAGAGACAACGTAACTTTTCGCCATTTAAGGTGAGATTATTTGCTACAAACACTAAGTGGAACAACAGATGTTCAATACGTGGCGCTTCCCCCATTGCTTCGTACCTCAGCTTCCTGCAGCTGGAACAAAATAGTTTCCACCGACAGCGGAAATACCATAGCTTATTTCAACTCTCTTTCATTTAAAAACGAAATTTTGTAATGAATTTGCAGCATTGCGCTATCCTGGGCCGATAATGAAACACGTGAAAGTCAATTTCAGCCAAGAATAGATGACTCCCTAGTTTCCAAGTATCGTTTGACCGACAGCCGCGTTGCACTATTCAACCACTATACCATATCATGTTCCAGCATCAGAGGTCGGCAAACAACCAGCCTCCATAAGAGCAATGACTCAGCTCCGAACACTGTTGACGATGAAACGTGACTGACTAGTAAAGTGTCTCAACGCAGACTTTGATTCTTAAAGTACACTGCCCAACAAGAAACGTTAACTTTCAGGAAGTGAGGAGGAATGGAAAAAAAAACTTCACGGCGTGAGACGGCATGTGTATTATAAAATCTAGTCAGATTTACAGAGAATTGCGTAATATGAGCCCATTAGACACCACTACGTTGCACCGCCTCTGGGCTTGATGCTTCTAGTGATTCGGTTGCCGAAGGTGTCATAAAACCGTTGTATCCTCCTGAGGCAACCTGGTCCACAACTGTTGTAACTGGTGCTTCATAATATGGGATCTGGCACCGGGACAGAATTTAAATCTGAGCTGGAGCTAAACATGCTCTATCGCGGACAGATCCGGGGATCTTGCTGACCTATAGTGGGCAGATCTGGGGATCTTGCTGACAATGGGAGTTCTTCAACATCATGCAGACAGTTCTTAGAGAAAGTTCCATAAGTGGAAGAGCATTGTCCTGTTGAGAAATGGCACCACGACATCGTCATATGAGGATTGACACATGAGGAAGCCAGGATGTCCGTTACATACCGCTGTGCCTTAAGTGTTCCATCAATCACTACCAGCCATGACCTGAAGACATTATTTATTTATTTATTTATTTAATTTATTTATTGACAAATTATAGACCTGTTAGCTGATGTTTAAAACAGGTCGTACAGATTACAATTTTTTTTCATCTTTTTACATTTTTCTTTTCCTTGGCTTATCTACAACATTTACAAAGAATGATACTTTTCAAAATAACTATAACAACAATAATCTGAAGACATACCAGATGGTCGTCCGGAGTGGCCGAGTGGCTCTAGGCGCTACAGTCTGGAACGGCGTGACCGATACGGTCGCAGGTTCGAATCTTGACTCGGGCAAGGATGTGTGTGATGTCCTTAGGTTAGTTAGGTTTAAGTAGTTATAAGTTCTAGGGGGCTGATGACCTCAGAAGTTAAGTCTCATAGTGCTCAGAGCCATTTGAACATACCAGATAGCTCCCCACAGTATGACGCCTGGAGTAACACCGATGTTTCTCCCCAAAACACTGGAAGAGGAGACCTCCCCCTGGTCGCCGACGTAATTGACGTCGATTGACACCCTGACTAGTGCAGAGCCACATCCATCACTGAACAGCATGAGGGCCCATTCACCAACATTCCATCGTACCCGTTCATGGAATTTCACCAAAAGCCCCCGTTTGTGTTGTGGCGTGAGGGACTGCCTACGCGTGGGACGCTAATTCTGCAGTCTGACCGCTGCTCTCCAAGCAATGATGCACCACGACAATGAATGTCGTTTAGACATAATTATTGGTTCTCGGATGGCAAGTGTAGACGAGAAGGGCTACTGCTTGATTGGTTCACAATACAGGGATCCTTCCTTGTTGTCGTCATATGTGGTAGACAGGAGCTCTGGGACGAGAATACCTGCTCTCACATTCCCGTCAAGTCCTATTTCGGGCCACTGTCACGTCCTGATGCCCCACAAATCTGGATACTACACGATTCGACTATTGGCTAAATGGAGCCCACACCAAGGCTCCTTTCAACGTCTGTCAGGTGCTGATAACGAGGTTACACGGCATCACAGCATCCTTCAGAGAATCACTCAACTTTGATGCTTTAACGCCCATTATATACCATACCCGGCATGGTAACAACGCCAAATACGAACAACACTAATACACTTCCGCTCTACCTGTCACAGAGAACTGCAACTGTAATCACTTACATGCGCATCGATGGTGATTACGTCTACAAAGTTACATTGACATTGACCAACACATCGGGTGCTTCACTTCTTTCCACTTCTTTTGGCAGACAGTGCAATTGACCTCGAATTATAGACGCCAGTAGGTACCAGTCACCAAACGATACGTTTACAGATGTATGTAACTCACCACACCTTATTACGTCACAACTACATCGAATACCTCTAGAGTGTAGTATATCGAAATAAGAAATCAAAGGCAATTCAAAATTAAGAGTAAAATGAAAAATCTTTGAAGTTTCTCTTTTCCCTATATTCACTTACGGCTCTGAAATCCGGTCATTAGTCGCAAACACCAGCTTCCAGACGTCTCAAGATACACAAACTATTCTGTTAATAACAATAGATGCACACCTTTACTCAATAAACAAATTCACGATGCCCTCCTAATCCAGAAAATTCACGTAACAGTACAGCAGGAAATTCAAAAATTCTGTGTAACACAAAAACAGAAAAAAGACTGATCACAATTCTCATGATGAATACGGAATTTCATTTTCACTTACATTCAGGTACAAGGAATGAGACCTTACTGTCCCAATTCTTTAACGTTACGGGTGTCGAATCCTTCAGACTTCTGGGCGTCATAATGCTAGTTCCACAGCGGTTTCTCATAGACTCTACAAAATTTGGAAGTGGCAGACGCCAGCTCAAGCCTCCTGCACACGTAACAGCAAGTGAGATGAGACGTTTGGTGCAAGCGTATGCAAATCCTTTTTGTATGCACGTATTCTAAGCATTGTTGTATGAGTAACTGTGCATCGAATATTTGAAGCTCAGACAACAACGATTTGCTTTTCTCGTTCAGCTCTTTGTTACACCGAGAGAAAGAAAGATGATACGTGACATAAAGACTGGCTAATAATCATAATAAGTTACTTTTTAAAGGTTCAAAAATGGTTCAAATGGCTCTGAGCACTATGCGACTTAACTGCTGTGCTCATCAGTCCCCTAGAACTTAGAACAACTTAAACCTAACTAACCTAAGGATATCACACACATCCATTCCCGAGGCAGGATTCGAACCTGCGACCGTAGCGGTCGCGCAGTTCCAGACTGCAGCGCCTAGAACCGCTAGGCCACTCTGGTCGGCACTTTTTAAAGGGCTGAAGATATGTCCGTCTGTTAATTTTCGGTTGGTCTTTGTGAGGTCCGCCTTGCTCCTCTCTGATAATGTGGACCAAAAGTGTCTTCCGCTAATTTGAGATGTTATTTCTTGTTTTCCATTAACGTCCTATCCATCTACTAGTTTTTTCTAAGCTTTTTGATTTACTAAGATGCAATAGATGAAAAGGATGCGTCATAATTTTGGAATCTTCATATAGTTGCCAAATGGCAAGAAACTAACTAATTTTCTATTGAGCTGCGTAAGTGAATGTTATTTTAAAATTAGGCTGTTTCCCATTACTGACGGAGATGTACAGTCTAAACAACTCACCATTACAATTGTTACATCACGAAGAAGACGTGCTACAGACGCGAAATTTAACCGACAGGAAGAAGATGCTGTGATATGCAAATGATTAGCTTTTCAGAGCATTCACACAAGATTGAAGACGGTGGCGACACCTAAAAAGTGCTGCCATGAGGAACGTATCCAATCGATTTATCATACACAAACAGCAGTGGACCGGCGTTGCTTGGTGAAACGTTGTTGTGACGCCTCGTGTAAGGAGGAGAAATGCGTACCATCACGTTTCCGACTTTGATAAAGCCTATCGCGATTGCGGTTTATCGTATCGCGACATTGCTGCTCGCGTTGGTCGAGATCCAATGGCTGTTAGCAGAATATGGAATCGGTGTGTTGAGGAGGGTAATACGGAACGCCGTGCTGGATCCCAACGGCCTCGTATCACTAGCAGTCGAGATGACAGGCATCTAATCCGCATGGCTGTAACGGATCGTGCAGTCACGTCTCGATCCCCGAGTCAACAGATGGGGACGTTTGCAAGACAACAACCATCTGCACGAACAGTTCGACGACGTTTGCAGCAGCACGGACTAGCAGCTCGGAGACCATGGCTGCGGTTACGCTTGACGCTGCATCACAGGCAGGAGCGATTGCGATGGTGTTCTCAACGACGAACCTGGGTGCACGAATGGCAAAACGTCATTTTTCGGGTGAATCCAGGTTCTGTTTACAGCATCATGATGGTCGCATCCGTGTTTGGCGACATCGCGGTGAACGCACATTGGAAGCGTGTAATCGTTATCGCTATACTGGCGTATAACCCGGCGTGATGGTGCCATTGGTTACACGTCTCGGTCACCTCTTGTTAGCATTGACGGCACTTTGAACAATGGACGTTACATTTCAGATGTGTTACGACCTGTGGCTCTACCCTTCATTCGATCTCTGCGAAACCGTACATTTCAGCAGGGTAATGCGTGACTGCTAGTTGCAGGTCCTGTACGGGCCTTTCTGGATAAATAAAATGTTCGACTGCTGCCATGGCCAGCACATTCTCCAGATTTCTCACCAACTGAAAACGTCTGGTCAGTGGTAGCCGAACAACTGATTCGTCGCAATACGCCAGTCACTAATCTTGATGAACTGTGGTATCGCGTTGGAGCTGCATGGGCAGCTGTACCTGTACATGCCATCCAAACTCTGTTTACCTCAATGCCCAGGCGTATCAAGGCCGTTATTACGGCCAGAGGTGGTTGTTCTGGGTGCTAATTTCTCAGGATCTATGGACCCAAATTGCGTGAAAATGGAGTCACGTCTCAGTCCTAGTATAATATATTTGTCCAATGAATACCTGTTTATCGTGTGCATTTCTTCTTGGTGTAGGAATTTTAATGCCCAGTAGTGTATTTACCTTCTGAATCCGAGATGATATGCAACACAGTTGTTCTGTAGATCCATGTTACCTCGGTATGAGTGTGGGTGAGGTGCGCTATATTAAAAGGCCTCAAGTGTTTGTAAGCAGGTAGATTCGATAACTAAACGGTCCATGTGGAGAGTTAGAAAAAGCTAGAAGATCTCGTTCATTTGAAATGACGTAGTTAAATAGATCTCTCTTGTCGTGAATACGCTCTAATCCACAAACGGGCTGCCATGACACGAATGAGTGAGATATATATTTGGGCCAAGATTCGTACTGGCGCAGATTAGCAGACTGCTAATCGCTGCTGAAATTAAAGTACGGGCTCTAGTCGAACGGGTTACGCAATGAAAGTCACCGTGGAAACTGAATGGTGTGCACGAAACGGGAGGCAAATGACGTATGTCAAACAGATAGAGTAAGTGGGCAGTGTTGAATTATAGGGATTGAAACTCAGCTGGGTGGAGCACACCACAGAAATGCAGAAACGCCTCATCAAATCTCTATTTACAATGCAAATGTTGTCAGATAAATGTGATATAAAAATAAAAAAGCTGGTACTCTGTGCGTACTTTCATTTCATAATGCCTTAGGAGACTGTTTTTTGGGGTAGTTCATTAAGTCAGGCTATACTTTTCCATATCCACAAACATGTAATGAGAATTATTTGTGGTGTAAAATCATGAACATCTTCCAGAATCCTATTTGGAGAAGTGGGGATATTAACTACTGCTTCCAAATATATTTATTCTTTGACGAAAGTTATCATTATAATAAATCTCATTTTCAAACCAACAGATCAGTCCACAGAAACAGTACTAGAAATAACAATAATCTTCTCAAGGATTTAAAGTAACTTAATTTGCTCCAAAAAGAGTCCATTATTGAGGAATATATATTTTCAATAATATGCCAGCAGCCATATACAATTATACATCAATAAATTTCAGTTTAAGAGGAGCCTAAAGGATTAATGTCTGAGTAGAACCAATTGATGTGTGTGTATCACTAGTAATATCAAATAATGCGAGTATTAGTGCAATCTGGCCTCTGTACAAAATCAGTACAATAATATCTTCATCGTAAATAAGTATTGGAAAATGATTTTTTTATTTAGTGTTTTCTACCACATAACTGAAAATGTGTTACAAAAGTTTTTACTCACTCCACATTCATAATGATCACTCCACTAGGGATCTGTGGAAGGTACATTAGCGTATTTGTTTTTCACTGAAAATATTTATTGTATATTGTTATTTTTCTGGCATGTTCTACATCCGGTAGGATATCCTCACCAAGGCTCAACTGCAACGAAAAGATTACTTAAGACAATCTTATTTATTCTTAAACAGGACCTCCACGCAAGTCTTGCTGGTATGCATCAAAGCGTGTATGTTGATATTGTGAATGTTGTGAAAAGTAAAAAGAATTCTTCTTCTTGCGGAAAGAGGGCGTATAGCGAGCAATTCAGTTATTCTCTGTAAATAAGTCCCGGCTTCGGTGCCTCTATTCAAATACATTCATTGCAGACGATATTAGAAATTTTGGTAATACTAACTTCTAGCGATTTCAGAGCGTAAATGTGATGTATTTCCAAGTATTTGGTAGCGTATGATAAGTCCACTTAATTTTGAGCTTGATATGCGATTCCGCGACGCAATCATCAACCCATACTATTTGAAGTGAGTGACGATACGACTTCCTCATGCAGCTTTGTAGAAGGGTTGATGGTAGATCTTACATTGGGTAAGAGTTTTACCCTGCGTGTATAATTGTGTTTTTCTTCTTTGAATTCTGAACCCTGTCCGGACTGAGATGAGAAGGTCCTTTTAGCTGTGCCGCTCCCGCTTCTTTGGGCGTGGATGGAGACTTCTCAATTAGGCTGAAACTTTCGAGTGCAGTCGTCCGTGAAATTGACTTTGCACTTAGGGGAAAACGTTCGCGACGCTGAAACCTGGAGCAGGTTTGCTTCATTATCGTATCTGCTCTGTCTTGATAGAGCAGGGCCATGTCACTGTGTCCAGCAGTCGTTGGTACCGGCTGGCGTTTGTCCACGTATTCCGTCAAAGAAAACGGCGCTTTTCGCTGATGATTGGGTAGCCTGGAATAATTGGCCTTCAGGGGCACGTTTATTTCCTACGCATGCAAGGTCTCACGTTCTGTAGTAGGAATTGATGCTATGGTAAATTCTGCGCCGTAGATATTCTGGCTCTGTTTTCAAGGCAAAACTGATGTGGCTTGAATGTATGTTGAGACAGAGTCACTTTGTTGTGATGTCACTGATTCCAACAGGAGGGATGGTCGCGTCGATCGGGTGCTTTGATACCCTCCTGGATTTCTTGGCAAGATTGCACATGTTCTCCTAAATCGGTCTGTAGTACCCAGAAGTCATTGTCACATTGTTACTGGTGTTGACGGCCCACAGCTCCTGATAGACGGTGCATATTTCGTGAAAAGTGGCTTCAGAAATCAAAACACTCACTAATCACAGACATATCTGCACTGATAATCTCCACCTTTAAAAATTTCGCCCATGGTGGTATAAAATTAGCTTCACCTCCTGTTTCCGTAAGTAGGCACAAAAATACCTCGTTGCTCTGAGTGTATTCGTATGAGTAATTTGCTGGAAACCATACTGAGGACCCATCAGTTCACATCTTTTTTAAATAATAAATTCCACTAGCTAGTCATGCAAGCGACTATCTGACGCTCTTGACCGAAAGTGAAGCAAAATCTTATGGTGTTGCACCTGACAGATGTCGCTATCGCTCCCAGTTGATTCTTACAGTTTGAAGACCGCGAACACTTCACATACTCTATACGTGACCTGTCTTCACTCTCTCAGATAAAGATGACGACGATATTCTAGACCAATTAATTTCATTATCAGTTATATTTATTTGAACTCCGTAATGCATGGGTGATTTTGGTTGACTTGTGAACCGCCAAATGAATTTGTCACGAACCGCCATTAACAAGCAACACGTGTAAAAAGACGTCTGAGGCCTCAGTATGGACCCCATGTTTACGTATTCCTTTTTGTGATCTCAATAGACGAAGATTTACCAGTGTTTCCAACGTACTAACTTTTTCTTTACCTACTCTGCGTGTCTAACATTCCTTCACTAAGAACGTAACAGATTTTTAAAATTTGTTTATTTTGCAGCTGTCTAGAGGACTAATATCTAAAAATTTCACGAGTCCGTAACTACCAGGGTGCATTTCAGACTTAAAACCCAAGAGACGATGTCAAAATTTTTATCAGTCTTGAACAATACTCTGCTGTTCACAGCCAGAGTCTACGAGTGCTACTGTCGAAAACTCACGCAAGAAATCTACAAGCCCTTAGCCTTGTCGCCGGAAAAATTTCAACACTTCAGTTGCGACTGCCACTGACAATCTGACAATACTGTATGCTGCGGCACTTCTTGGAGGAAATATAGTCTCCAGTTCGAGCGAGTCTGTTCCGGCTATCGCCATGATGTAGACGTAAAATGCCTGATGGCCAAATGTGTGGACTCGTGATCAGGGTCAGTCCTCTGCTGCATTTTTATTGCGCCCTTCATTGAAGTGATGAGTGAGATGATAGCAGAGCTATAACTTATTTCACTTTCTAAGACGCTGGTGGTAACAGTTTCACGCAACAACAGTAACCGATTGCTTGGCGGACTGCCTCTGAACGCCACATATGACACAGGATCTTGGGTCCATTTACGAGTTATCAGCTGCGGCTGCAACGTTAATATGCTTTACTGTTGTCGAGTGATGCTCTAACAAAGATGTCCAGGATTTGCATTTCACGCTAGACAGCAACAAAAGCATATGACCATCTCCAAATTGATGTGATTGTATGACGGTTGTCCAGAAAGTAAGTTCCGATCAGTCGCTAAATGGAAACCACAGTGAAAATCAGAAACATTTTATTTGCAATAGTTAGCTACACTTTACAGATACTTCTCTTAGGCGCCGCTCCGACTTTTACATTTATCGAAGCGTTATACCAAATTTCCAACACCATCGTCATAGACGGCAGCCCTTTGCTTTCTGATAATTCTCTACGCTGCTCTACAGCGCGTAGCCTGCGCCCAAGTGTTGTCTTCGTATCCAGGGTTTCATGTGAACAGAGATGATACTCAGGACGAGCTAATTACTGCTGTGTTGTGGGTGATCGAACACTTCCCATCGAAAAGGCTGCAGGAGCGTCTTCACTGCCCCTGCAGGGTGCGGCTGAGATTTGCCATGTAGAAGGAACCGCATGGCAGTTGTGTTAGGTGGGCTGCATTCATTCAGGCGAAGCATCTGAGAGGGCCCTCCTATTGGCGGGAGGCATTGTTGTTCTAGCCACCTTTACTCGCTCACAGTGCTCTCACAACTGAAAAGAGCGTCTTGATGTGATCATTGATCATACTAGAGACACTACCCAATTCATCTCTGCAAAGCTTCATCAGGTTTTCATTGTGGCATACATTTTGCAAGAGATCGGAACTTACTTTCTGGACAACCCTCATATTACATTAATATGGCACAAACCTATTTCTATAATTCTGATCCAATTAAAATATTCACTATGGTTTTCAGTGTTATTATTCATGCTTTATATCTCGTTTCCTTTCCCTTTAGAGGTGGTTCTTCATGCAATTGTTTTGTCAGGAATTAAGAGTATATCTGTCAAGCCACAATAAGTAATGGTGTCATAATGTATTTCACTCTCTTTGTTTGATTCCGTGCGTTAAATGCGTGAGATAGACTGTGTAAATACTTGGCGGGGTATGGTCTACAGCAAGGAGATATACTGCACATTTTGAGAACCACATATGAATTTATGGAGAACTTGACGCTAGTAAAAAGTGTTTTTTGAGGTTTTTTATTAGATTTAAGTCAACAAAACTGTCCTTATTCGTAGATACCCAGAAAGGAAGGAAGTTGCTAATGCCTGAGTCAGCAAAGGCCTGCTGGGATGACTAATTGCTGTTACACAAATTTAGCACAGAAGAAGTATAATAATCAATATGCACACTTCGTAGCTATTCCCCTAACATGTGGGGCCTATGTGGTGAGAAAACCTCAAATTTGTATCTTTTCAATCTCTTCAGAGACGTTTGTATAAAGATACATCTTGATAATCGTCAGACATGTATGGTCTTGAAAACAGCTTGAAGAGGCGAAAAGTTCAGGAGACTTAACGTGTAAAGGTTTTCTTCAGATTCGTTAAGGAATTTCTCCCAGTGGTTTTCAGCTCCACAAAGTGAAACGGAAAAGAAACTTTGTTTGCATTGGTACACATCGCGATTGGAACTCTCATTCTAAGACATCTGCAGATCAACTGAGCGAACAAAACGTTGCTAGCTACAGCCCTCTTGGTCGCTGACCCTGGCAACGCTCTAATAAACATAAGAACATGTATTACTTACATAAAGTACGGAATACACATGAAGAGTATACAGTCTAAGTAATCGAGTCGAGGGTGAATTGTAAATGACTCTTGCAGGTCCGCTCAGTGACATACACGGAAGTATATACACTCTGACAGGGATGCCAAATATTTGTGGCAATGCTGCCAATTCTTAGCTGTGCTAGAAGTAAGTATGTAGCAAAATACTTGAAGTGCTTGTCTTATATGGACTCTCAGAGGGAAGGTGGTCACGTTTGGATTTATGTTGTGTTATCTCCTCTGAGCCGTATTGTGGCTCGCGTTGGTGCCATTGGTAAGTTGGCATCATGTAATAGGGATAGTGGCATCTCGTGCTTTTCTTGTGTTTACTGTTGCCACTACATTTGCTAGCGTTGTCTGTCTGTGAGTGGCAGCAGCAGCGGTTATCGATATCCAGTACGAAGGTAATATCTTTGGAGGGACATCAAGTGTTTTTTGGGTTGGAGTGTGTCGGGGAGTTCGGTTGGGATGGAGCATCAGTGGGGTCTGGCAGCGCGAGGACATGCCGGGACTGCTGGCGGCATGCAGGCACTGCCGGACTGAGGGGCTGTAGTTGTGAGGGCGACAACCTCGTTGTCCACTGGATCCAGGACGTTTGAGTTGAGTGAACATTAACCCAGTAGAGAAACTTCCACTATTTTGAGATCATGCCACTTGTTCACATGTTGCTGCTCGCAGGGTGGCTAGGACAAAGAGCACCGAGTGGAGTGTTTGGAGTTGGCGAAATCAATTAGCTGTCCTCCACTTCTTATTATTAATCATTGTATCCTTGAGTTATTTTTGGTGAACTTCAACCAGCGGTATTTTTCTGCCCAGTGGCCGCTAACGCCCCAGTTACCTGCTCTGGAGGTTAGCGTATTTTCGTGGCAGTGTACCTTTCCGCGCCTTGCAGCTGCTGTCCGGTAAGGCGGGTAGTTCGACAGCCTCCTTCATTGTGGTTTGGTACTTTGTTTCTTTTGGATTACCTTGGTCATAGTGGTTCCTTCTGCTTCTGAATTTTATAAACGCCGGATTCTGAAGATGCAGTGCTGTCCACCAGCTCCACCTTGCCAGGGTAATTCCTTCGTAGTATTGGTTATCAGACATTAGGTAGATTTTCCAAGAGTGTTGGTCTGGGTTTAAACTGTCACTAGTTTGAGTTGCCATTTGGTTAAGTAAATACAACTCTAGGCTGCCCGTCTCATCGTTTATGAAGTTGAACGACTTTACCAAGTCGATCCTTGGAGCACTGCCTGAGGCAGACTTCTCTCTCGGTTTGGTCAGATTGTGATTATTGTTCTTTTTTTTTAAAAAAATTTAATTTTGTATTATTACTGTTTGTGCCTTCAGCCAACAAAGAGTTTGAACTTCTTGTTAATAAGGCCTTCAGCCGTGAGTGTAACATATCTTAAGAAATTTTGTTTAGACAAAATATCTTAACACTGAATTGTTGATGATTGTTCTTTAAATATCTCTCATAGAAATTTAATTGCTTCTCAAAAATTTGTATGTAGGCCTTCAGCCATCCAACAGTTTTTTAGAGTTATTACTATTGGGGTCTTCAGCCGACAAATAATTTGAATTTCTTGTCAATAAGGCCTTCCGCCTTGAACACAATTGATCTTTTGAATTTTTAATTAGGTATTGTCTCTTAATAGTGAAACTTTGATGATCATCTTTTTCTTTAATATTCTAGTATCTCTTGGAGAAGTTTTAGTGGTTCTTAAGAATTTGTTGCCCAGACCTTTAGCCATCAAACTGTTTTTTGAGTTATTACTATTGGGGCCTGCAGCCGACAATAATACGAATATCTGGTCAATAAGGCCTTCAGCCATGAGTGCTACTTGCTCAAGAATTTTTTTATTTGATATTGTGTCTTAACAGTCAAACTGGATAATTGTTCCTTACTGTCAACTTTATTTGCAATTTTTTCCAAATAAAGGGTGCATAATAAAAAAAAAAGTGTATGCAACCAACAGTACCTGATAACGGCCCCATCCATGCCAAACCCTGTCTTTCCCTAAGTATCAGGTCTCATCCTCATACTTTCCGGCGTCAGCTTTTAGGTTATATGGATTTAAGTCAATAAGTTATATTTAACGAGAATTCTTCGTTTTCTAACCTTTCCGGTGTGGATGGAGTCTGTTAAGTGCGGTGCTACACACTTTAGTAACAACATATGAGTATCACAGCAAGTGATATTAGTTTTGCTAGTACAGGAAACGGCATACAAAGTGTTGAGGTACATAATTTTCCGTCACGCACACAATTCCGCCAAAGTGCAAAGGAATAAAATACTTACATTGTTAATTTCAAAATGGTTCAAATCGCTCGGAGCACTATGGGACTTAACATCTGAGGCCATCAGTCTCCTAGAACTTAGAACTACTTAAACTTAACTAATCCAAGGACATCACACACATCCATGCCCGAGTCAGGATTCGATCCTGCGACTGTAGCAGTCGCACGGTTCCAGACTGAAGCACCTAGAAGCGATCGGCCACAGCGGCGGCTGTCAATTTCCAACGAAAGCTTATTTCAATGGAATAAAAAGATATTGGAAGTCAACGTTGTTTCACACGTCGCGGAACAGTAACCCCTCCCCTCTTTCTTGTTCCGCATATGATTGAAAGAGTCTAAGTCCATGTCACAGATGAGGTTCTGTGACTTTTTTTCTGTGTTGTTGCTTGGTATTTGGAAATAGAACACTATACATTCTTCCACGGTATTGGATTGAGATGGCTAGGAGAGTTACTAACTGCATTCGAAATCGAATATCGCAAGTGAAACGCACACTTAATTATCTGGAATTTAAATAAATGTGTAAATAAGAACAAGAAAAAACTCTAATGTACGAACTGCCATAACTCATTCGAAGAGTAGCAGAACAGAGTCATCAAACACAGTTTTCCATTTACAATTGTTACTCTATAACCAACCGCTGAGTCAAGGGTAAAGCATGGTTGTTTATCACAAATTCGTAGCAGAGTCCCTTCATACTACATATTCTATTGCTGAGTAAAGTACTGCAGTGCGAATTTATCCGTCGTCCTGGTGTGAAATCAACATAAATTGTCGTAGAGTTCCGCCAACATATTCTATTGCTGAGTAATGCACTATAATGTGAATTTATCCGTCGTCTTGGTGTGAAATGCACATAAATTGTTCTCGGGTTCTGCCTGCGTCACCGGTTGTCGTTTACTCTTATTGGGCCGTTCTCATTCCCCTGAACACGAGAACTGAATCTTAATGTGTGTATTCTGGGTGACGAAACATCCAACAGTCCATTCTTCCAGATTCACTGGTCAAGTGCATTGGCACAAAATAGTGATACGAAATTTCTTGAGACTGAACGAATGACAATAGTAATAGTAACAATAACTAACCAATAATGATCGAATTTTATTCCATTACAGTAGAAGATGTCGATTAAAAATAAAAATAGGCTGTTCGTTCACTTGGTGCAATACATAGGCTTCCCTTTCATTTTATCACTGAATTCCGTTTTTCATATTTGCAAATTAAAAAAGAAAAAAAATTCGACACGATAAACATCGGCAGTTCGAGATCTGAACCAGCAACCACCAGATTACGTGACGAGAATGGTGCCACGGAGCTAACATGACACTTCTGCTTTCTGCTTCTTCCACTTCTCTGGTAATAGTTAAGCCAGACAGGTCAATGCGAAACGAAGAAAAACTTGCAGATTGAGCGTGTAATGACCTTCCTAGAGAGATTTCTCCTTTGCTCATTATTTCAAAGAACTTTGAAAATGGTTGTGTGCACATTACGCCATACCGCGTGTCTGAAGCGCCTTTCCATGTTTGATATTCTGAAGATGAGTTTACTCGAAACTCGTGAAATGAAATTGAGTTGCTGTAAACCGGGGACTAAACCTTTTTTTCTCCAGCGACCATAATAGCAATGTTTAGAGGTTCACAATTCAATATGTTTTTCTGTATGGTCATTAGTCCACTCCTGCGCCGTACTGGAAGCTACTAAATCTTGTGCTGCCATGTGAAAACTGCAAGGCAACACAGGGACCCCTGAAAGTGCCCCGTTCAAGAATCCGCAGGTGTATTCCCAGCCAATGGGCCTGCATCGTTACTTCTGAGAAGAACTGCAGCGGACTGCACATAGGTCGTGGCTCCATCAACGCAAAGGTGGGGTCTGCAAGTGTCACGGGCTCTATTGGATATATCTATGGCCAGTCGCATAAACCCGCTCACGCGAGAGTGCGAGTGATTGCTCTGATAGGTAATGACAATTAAGCTGCGACAGAAGTTGCAGAAAAGTTTGGAGTACCGCCAAGAACAGCTAGACCAGTGGAAAGAATAGCAGGGCAGTGGCCGTATCGAGAGGAAAGGAGGAAGTGGCCGACTCCGTGTGTCTAGTGAAGCAGATGATCAACGTCTCTTTGGAGAACTTAAGAGCGAATCCATTTCTCACTTGCTGTGCGCTGAAAGAGATATGTTAGTTCAAAAATGGCTCTGAGCACTATGGGACTCAACTGCTGAGGTCATTAGTCCCCTACAACTTAGAACTAGTTAAACCTAGCTAATCTAAGGACATCACAAACATCCATGCCCGAGGCAGGATTCGAACCTGCGACCGTAGCGGTCTTGCGGTTCCAGACTGCAGCGCCTTTAACCGCACGGCCACTTCGGCCGGCTGATATGTTAGTTCCCCAGCAGTGGAAAAACTAGTATGAGGAGACTGAGACGCTGGTTTATATTGTCGGAGAGCAGCTATCAAACAATCTTTGACTGACCATTAAAAATTTACTGGATGGCTATTGTGGCACAATATATCATCGACAGTGATTGGGCAAAGTAATCTTCTTTGAAGAAAAAGTGTTTTCTTTGTGTAGTGAAGCCCCTGTTCAGGGGAGATATCAAAGTTAACGTATAAAACGCTACAGTTCGCGGGGCTCCCCCCGTCGGAGATTCGAGTCCTCCCTCGGCCACGGGTGTGTATTTTGTCCTTTGTGTAAGTTAGTTTAAGTTCGATTAAGTAGTGTGTAAGCCTGGGTACCCATGACCTCAGCAGTCTGGTCACATAGGAACTTACCACAAATTTCCCAATTTCATTAGTCTTAAGTGTTATGTCTTAAGTAAACGTAATCGCTGAATGAATGCATACTTGTTTTAACACCCAAACAGTTGCGTTGCTTTGGGTGTACTGCCCATGGGGACAACACTTCCATCCAAACGTCCACGAAAGCCAAAGAAGTGGAGGGTTCTCTGTTGCCGTATGGAAGTATATCTTGGCTTGTGGAGCAGGCTTGGTGTGGAGAATAGATAGACTTCTCAACGGAACACCAATGTTACTATACTCAATACCATCATGAGACCGAGTGTAGAAATGATGTGCCTACAGGACGAAATATATTTTATGCAGATATGGACTATGGAAATTGTAGAGTTACGAGTACTTCCACTTTTTCCGAAGATTTGTTACTTACTTTCATAATCTCTTGTTGAAGTAACAGTTCTAATAATAAGTAGTTGCATGATTATATATTTTCTTCGAAACAAGTTTATTCCACACCTGGTAGTTCTACAATGATCTTTCAGTACAACACAGTCCTTCCACCTCGGTACTAGTGTCACTTCTGTTCTATGAAATCTGGCTCTTGTTCTGATGTTGATTACTTTCTCGGGCGTTTTCTTAGTTACTCTCTTAGTACTACGTTTCACAATTATATTAGGAAGGAAGAATTTGTCTGTAAGAACATGACCTACGAATTTGCTATTGTCCTTCCTTTTTCTCTTCTGTAGTGACAGCTTCTGCCATTGAAGGTATCAGGATGGCCAAATGTAGTGGGAAGAGGTAGAAGGCATCGTATTATGACCTGTCTGAGCTTTCCAACAGATTTATTGTTTCCAACTAAAGCGCCCCAGTTCCTCTCGATATGCATCACTGGGTCCCTCAATGCTGATGTCACCACTTTGCTGCATGCGAAACGACTCGGTGCAGAATGGCTGCCTCAGCAACCAGTGCCTGCACTGCTGTGTGTCGGCCTTGTATGCCAGCGGAGTTGCGGTGTCACCAGGATGCTGGCAGTCGACTTATAACACTGCAACAGCATTTTACGTAGCTTGTACAATTAAATACCAAGTTTGGTTTATTACGTACTATGCCCCAACAGAACAAAGTAGTCATGACACGGAAAAGCCACATATAACACTACCGTCTGCTACTGCTATACCATAACCTTAAAGTAGGAGGCAGGTCGTGAAATATAACTATCTAGTTATCGTATAAAGCAACAGAGCACTGTTACCCTCTGAGAGGAATTTTGTTGTGTTGACCGAGTTGTACCTAACGGGGGTGGCTTATCGGAAATGAAAGTCAGAATTGTGTAAATATTTGAACAGTAAGAAACAAAATTTTTGCCTATCTGCACCGTTTAACGGATAAAGAAAACGGTCGCCAGCCTAATTAGGCAAGAGAATGATTAACATTCTTGTTCAAGAAAATAGTTATTAGTAACTTTAAGGGATAAACACAACCTACACTTGGGCACACTCGAGTGCAATGAACTCTGACACATACATATGTTTATGGTAAGATTGAAGCTAACAGCTAGAGCAGCACCAACTATTGGCAAAAATATAACAGATACCGAAATACACTATTACTTTCAGGGCTTGTTCAAACTAAATGGTCTTTATAACATTACTATTAACATTCACTGCAGGATCATAAATTGGACGAAGGTTAAGTCTCTCTCAATTAAATACTTTACTATTTAAAATGAGAGTTAATTGGAATCCACTAACAGGTTGCTTCTCACTATCTTCTGAATAAAGAAATTATGGTCTTCATAAATAGTGGTTTTCCTGTTACTTGTTTCCTAACATTAGCACAATAGACAAACTGTGGATCCTCTTGTACTATTAATATGCACTTCCAATACACAAGAGAGACAAACACTTAGCAATCATGAACGTATAATTTTCTACTATTGCAGTTTTCCATTTTTACTACAATGAAACACAATGTTGACAAATTTGCAAGAAACTGACTCACCTTTTAAAATTTACTACAGGTAGCACTATGATCATTAACTAAGCAAAACTTTATGAGCCTAAATTTTAAGAACTTTAATTTATAAAAGAAACAGCAAATTGTCTTTATTACCACAGTCCTCTACTTTCAAGTAAATGATTAAATAGGTGACTTTGAAACTTCACAAAACTACATTTACTGCCTCCCACAATTTCACTAAATCCGCAGTAAATCACAATATTCGCTTCTCATCAAAGATCAAACAACATTATGTAATAAACTGCCCAAATTTGAGGTTTTCATTTTTTCCACAAAATAGGACACTCGGTAATCATAGTTCAAATGGAGAGGAACCTGAGAGGTGTTGTGATACGGAAAAAATCAAGGTAGGTACATAAATTCAGTTATACGTTACGTTATATTTGTGCACACTAAATCGCCCAGTAAGCTGATCCTTCACTGTACATTAGTATAGTACTCCTTTACAGTGATTGCGCAATGTGGTGGCAACTGCATGTTGGTATGCGGATTTGCAGACAGAATTGCTGGACTCTGGCCCTTCTTGATGGCGATGATGAATACCAATTCGAGAATCGTTCCAGCTATTTATCCATTCATCTGAGGCATTGGAAAGTAGCAGAAAAAGCCTCTCTCGGAACCAGCACAATATGCAACATTTACATGGCAGTGCACAGTTTGGTAGCTCGTCCCCGACTGACTCTTGTTCCACCTTTTCTACCTAGGCCATCCACAACTTGCGCGCGCTACACAGTTCCGTTCCCGAGGGGAACCACAACACCTTTTATGTACAAGATAACTAAGAACCCTAAGTGAAGGTCGGCAGTTTACAGAACACCAAACAATCATTTTAAACAAAACGTATCATTTGCACATATAGGTAGTTCTAAACAAAATTATTTAAACAAATTCCAAATATATGCAGTAAGTTTTGTCTCCCTCCAATTGTGAAAAAGAATTTAAATGACAGATATACTACATTGCATAGAATCAAACGATGACATCAAAGTTTTTACAAAGAAAGGAGTGTACAATTTTGTGTTATCTATTCAACCAAACACATTTAAAGAAGCTCAACGAAGTTACATTAAATAAAACAAAAGGCAAAATAAATCAGTAGAGTATTAGAGCTATGGTGTTATAGACTCAGCAGTCGGCGTCCCTGCCAACTAAGCACCACTCAATGTGAGCCTCAGCTGGCCAACTGCGTCCTTATCGCTGGCATGGCTGAGATCGCGGCGACAATGACAGCCGACCCTAACCTCAGGCTGCCTCCGGCGTGTGTTGAAAGCCAGGACGCCTGCCCGCGGTAGCAAGCCGTGGAGTGGCGCGCCACTGGCAGGCTACAGACCCCGCGTCGGCCTCAGAGGGACGAACCAGCTACCCACCGTGGACTGGAACGCTGGCGCCCCATCTGCTGCTGCATGTAGCTTGTGGTGTGACATGCCCCGCCGTCCAGGAGAGCTCCCACACTTGCATCAATCTCGTTAGAAACCTACTCCTATTTATATGCAGCTGTGCGCCTCTGTTTTACCATACGTGCCACTTTGCATCACGTACTCATAGCACACTAGGTTAGCCAGTGGGCCCCTTCTGATTGTGATTTTGACATACAAAACAGCTACGTATACTCTTTCAACATTGTGATGGCCTGTGGCCTCTATCCTATTTTGAAACTGTTGGTATGCATAAACCACTGCAATCTGGCCAGCACCTGGCTGTAACTTGTGGTCTGAATATTGAACAAAACTAACTTCCCCTGTCCTAAACGGTGGTGCCGCTACATTATTCCCCTCCTCTGAAAGACCCGGTCCCCGGGTGGACCCTTAACTTGCTCTTAACTTGTTTGGGTCGGCACCTATGGCATATTTCCTTACCATTAGAAAACTTAAACGTGGTCTAGTGCCCCTTAAAGCCATGACATGAAACAAAACGTAAAAATTCCTTGCTGGACGATCATTGCTCAATCAGCCATTTATCTACTCATCTCACGCCCTCAGTATCCAATCCAGTGGGACTTGAACTACCCTTGGTTCCCTTTTGGAATTAGCTCTCCGCCTGATCAGAAAGAAAATAACATATAACAAAGTTGAGGCTGCTATGACATTTGGCACAGAGGTGCTCAAAATGATATTTGCCGTTGCCTTTCCATATACTGAGCGACATGTTGCACCAGCTGTTCGGCTGACGTGCGCCCATCTTGCTCTAAAATGAACTGGTTTACGGATCTCAACAGACCTGACTGCAGAGTTTGATTTAACAAGGTCAGATTATGCCTTAGGAAAACTCTAAAGTGGCTTCTAAACAGTACAGCTGTGGCTGCGTAACATTCAATTTCGTGACTCCTGAAATTCTCGCTGGCAGGTGGAAGGTTGATCCTATTGTGTTACACTTAGTTCCATTGATTAAAATTCCGCTGCCCTCGAGTACTATACGTTTCGCTTCTGCAAATACTCCCTGTACAAAACAACTTGCTACTACTACCAAAATTCTCGTAAGTAGAGAAGATCCAATGCATCCCGGCCCGTTGCAAGCTGAATTTTGGCTCCACGATGTCCCTTGGACAGTCTATTCGTTTCCACCTGTCTAAAAAAACTGCACCGAGCTCGTGTCCAATATTTGTAGCTTCACAAATTTTCCTCAGACATTCACTATTTTAGATTCAAACCCAACACCGATTGTGTGACTACTTTCATCCTTAAATTTACATTACATGAACTGCTGCAATAAACACTACTTTCCTGACCCAGCACTGTCGATAACTAAAAGTTTAAACAGGCAATCGTACGACTCATACGGCTTTGCCGCAACATTTACTATGACGCATTTATTTCTCCAGAACTGTGTTTGATTCCTCCTTCAAAAACACTCCACACACGTCAGACGCTACACTTCCCTTTTCAGTGACCTGAAGACAGGGATCACCATCATCCATTCTCGCTGTTCAAAAGGACTGCTGCTCCTAGCAGAATGTTAGTACTCGAAAACTCATAAAAAATACAATGCCTAATTACTCTACGCAAACCCAAAGACACATGACACCAAAAAAAAAAAAAAAAAAAACAACTAATACTCTACCACTTTCTAGATCGCAAAGCATACGGTACTTCATGCTGTACTCTATCTTCCTGGTTTTCTCTGTGCTTAGCATCTCTCTTCACTCTCTCTTTCTTCCTCTTTCCTTCCTGTGACACGCCTGGAATCACATCCTGGCAGCCCTTAAATGGCCGTAACCGGCCAATGTGTACTATAGTCGTTCTAGTTGCCAGCTGAAGCTGAACATTAACGGGAAATGTGGTTTCGACAACTTGGTATGGCCCTTGATACCTCGTGAGGAACTTCTTTATCCCTTTTTGCGTATAGTGGCTGGACACCATTACCCATTGCCCCACTCTATACTATGGTAAACCTCCTTTCCGCTTTACTCCGTCTTCCTGCCCTTCCAAAGCTTATTTGCCTTTTGTACTCATTTCCGGACATTCCGAATTGTCCTTGCGAATTGACGTACATATTCACCGGTCCTTTCTTTCTGTATCCTCACCAAATCAAACGGTAACGGCATTTTTCGCCAGTACACTACCTTATGTCGAGACAAACTGCTAATTGTATGGACTTCTGCATTGTGACTAAGGTGACGATTCTCGTAAGAGTTCGGGAAAAGTGTGCGCATTCGCACAGAAGGAGGTCAATGGCTGGGTACCAAAGATGACCATGCAGCTACATGGTCAACATTGGTCTCTTACGGGAATCATCACCTTAGTTGGCGCGAGTAATGAGTGAATGGGCAATTATCCTTTAGGAACATTGCAAATGTAGGTTGTGGACAATTGTGAATGTGGGTCTCACGGGAAGCGTGCAAGGGATAAGTACCTGCAGTCGCACTATCCTCTGTGCCCTCAGTGGCTCAGATTGTTAGAGGGTCTGCGATGTAAGTAGGAGCTCCCAGGTACGAGTCCTGGTCGGGGCACACATTTTCAGCGGTACCTATTGAGGTATATCAACAACACCACTTTAATAAAAATTGCAGAGGTAAGTACAGCAAATAGAGTGATTCTGCACACGTGTTACGATACGACAGTGGGGTGGGTTGTAAGTTCATATCGCGGTGGGTACCAGGGCACTGATGGTTCCTTCTTTCCCTTTTACTTCAGGGAGCTGAAAATTATTGGAAGAAATTCTTTAACTAAAACAGAAAAAAACTTTTACACATTCAGCCTTGTTGCAGTCTTGACATTTTAAGCTGTTTTAATGGCCACAGATGTTTGTTCTACGAAGATCAAGCTCCGTCAATATACAAAAGTCTCGGAATAGATGCGAATCAGTGTCAACGATACTAATTTCGTCACTTAGAACCCACATGTCATAGGGTATAGTTATAAATTGAACATACTCATTAGTAGTTCCCTTGTGCTAAGTTATTGTAGTACCAGTTGGGCACCCCCTGTAGATATTTGCTGACACTGGAGATAGGAACTTCCATTCTGGGTGGTTTCGAATACAGGCAAATACGTTGGTTTGAATCTAATTGAATAACTTAAACATCACTTTAGATTAGCATTAACTTCTCAGTGAGTCCATATGTGGTCCTCAAAACGTGCAGTAAGCCTGCGTTGCTAAAGATCATGCTCTAGGAAGAATTTATCACATACATTTAATGTAAGGAATCAAATGCCGTGCACCACTATTACTCACTGTAGCTTGAAAGACGTAGAAGAATTCCGAACGAAATAATTGCATGAAGAATCGCCTCTAAAAGCGAAAGAGGCACCTTACAAAGCATTAATAACATTAAGAAACATAACAAAGTATTTCAATTGAATCACAAATTATAAAAATAATTTTATACCATACTCTGTACAAATAGAAAAGTCATCGTATTAAAACGGGTCGTCTGCCTTCGATGGTATCGAGTGCGAAATGCTAATCGTAGACTTTTTAGTGGAGCATCCTTCAACAACAGTAAAGCATTTTATATTCTTGAAAGAGATCAGCGATAGGCACCTTTGACGAGGGGCGAGGCAATGCAGCGCCACCGCAGCAACCGCTGGCGGTAACTAACTAATGGAATTTGAACAGAACTGGCGCATGTGGCGTTCAAAGGCAGACAGTCCTCAAAGCAGTCCGTCGGAAAACTGTTGTTGGGCGGAACTGTTATTAGCGGTGTGTCAGAAGGTGAAATACATAGTAGCTCCTTTATGATTTCACTCGTGACTTCAACATTCAGACGGAAAGAGCTATCAAATTTTAAGCAGCAAGTGGTCCCGAAAGCGACACCTCACATTCAGACGTCACGTGTTTTACCACTAGAACCAGCCAGAACCAGAACAGTCTTGCTCGAACTGGGATCAAAATTTCCTCTATGAAGCGCCGCAGCATACAGTGTTGCCAGATCGTGCAGATGGTCTGCCAGTGTGGCCAGATTACTTTTCTCAACTCGCGATCGGTACGGACTTTGGCTCTGCAGGGGCCGGCCGCTGGCCAGGTTTTATGTCAAAAAGTGTACACGCCTCTCTGGAGCTCTCCCAACACAACTCGCAGATGTTGCTAGTCGTTTAACAGTAGCCAGGACGATATCCAGCTGCTTACGAATGTCATCCAACTCATCTCGTGTTCCAGAACAGCATTCGCAGTAGGGCTGGATTTCAGCTGGTGTTACGTGCTGTAGGACAGTGAAAAAATAGCTTTAAATCAAGCCCAATGATTATCTTTTAATCTCTCTATCTGCAAAGTTGCTAATTCGCTATAAGAATTAAAGGCAATTCTACAACATTATGGTAACAATCGTGGTCATGGGTACCTGTCGCCATCCTTATTTATATGTTACTTTTTCTTGGCTTAGGGTTCCCCAACAATCACAGATTATTTAAAGTGATTCATCAGTCGCTTCTGTTTGTACAAATATTGCCTTGACCTTATTTCAGTTGAAATTCTAGTATATGATAATGTGTTGTCTATGACTGCCTTATAGAGCCATGTAATAATTTAATATATAATTAAAGTGCAGTTACTCATCGAGTTCCATTGTAGGCTGTAACTTTATATGACAGCAGAACTTGGTCGATATGCTAATGTGCTAATGCGGAACCAATTTAAACAAGAAAAAAACATTAGGTCCAGTTGTGACCATCAGACGCAGATCTAACACTGTACACTTTTTGAATTAGGGTATGACATCCAAGCTGTCATTTCACATTCCATAAAGTCAGTGAACAATATGGCTATCTTCAAGAGACACCGTGGACTGTTATTGAACCTGTGATGTGTGAATCGTCAGCACGGCCTCCAAAACAACCTCAGATGAATCCAAGTGAATTTTGGCTCTGAGGATATCTAAAATACACATTTACGCGGACACTTTTGTTGTCTACTTGATCTGAAGACCACTATACAGGAACACATTACTCAGATTCTACCGGAACTGCTGTGAGCATCTGTTCATCACGTTGTTTTACAAATGCAGCATTTCGTCGATATCTCTGCTATGTCTACTATATAAGTGGCGTTTAATATAAAAATTGACATTATGCTTTTCTCACTTGTTTGAACATTTCAGCCCACGTCCTGCTCATAATCCATTACATCCAGAAATATTTCTACACGTCTTTCTTGTATTCACAGCGCTGCACTTGCGACTGGTGGCGAAAACAGGAACAAATTTTTTCCAACGTAAATCGGTTCCACATTAACCCATTAGAATATCCACCAAGTTTTACCTCCATTTTCTAATTGAAGCCCTCAAATAATCTCTGCGACAAACTACACTTTAATTACAACCACCCAGGAGGAACAGTGTCTGAAGCTGACCATTGTAACATCGTACAAAGCATTATAACATCAAGCTAACGAAACATTACTCGTCAGACTATTAAAAATGCAAAAAGAAGGAACACATCGACATATAATTTAAGTCACATCGGCAAACGTATACACGGTTCAAAACGATGGAGACAAATCTACAATACCTAGTCGAAACCAAAAAGTAACTCAAAAAAGCTATATTTATGCTGCCTGATAAACGAAAGTGAAGCACCCACAAAGGGAACGGAATGAAACTTCAGAGGTTGAGAGACTATGTGCTGTTGTTTCAGTATTAAAAAATCGAGACACATTTGTAATGAGTATGGTACTGTGAGCTGTTTATCATTTCGATGTTGCAACACTTCTGACGTGGATACAAGCATTGATTCAGTTGGGAAGGAAGGTTGTATTCTCCTCTCTTAAAGCTGACCCACATCTGTTGTAAATGGTCCACGGTAATCTGGTGTGGTGGTGTGTCAGGATGACTGGTGTAAAAAGGGATCTCACTAGCAATTTAAATGGCGTTGAGCGATGATTAAATAGGTGGAAGGTTCATGGAACCAGGTCGATGTCCAATGCAAGTCATACAAAGGAGTTACATTAATGTATATATTCCAAGCAAGGGAAATTGTAGTGTTGCTAGGGAGCGATCTGCGCCTCCCAAAGCACAGGCAGGCTTCGGTCAGGTTAAGGTGCCCAGGTCAGCAACCAGCCTCACTAATGGTCATGGTGCGGTGTTGCCCTATCGAGTGGGCGGCAGCTGAGGCAAGACCACTTGGTCAGTACTATAGCAGTAGCAAGTCCCACCAGATGCCTTGGACGATAGGCTGCACGCTACTATGTCAGATTCCACGGGAGTTGGTCATGCTGTGTAGCCACATGACCAAATGCAGAAAGCGCCCAAGCATGCAGAGTTGAACCAAGGAACCCAGCACAGTTGGTAGCGACAGTGGCCTGCAGTGTCAAACCTGCAGCACACTCGCAGCTGACAGCATAACAGCTATTCAGGCATTGGTGTCAATCTTGACGACCAGTTAGGCACCCTAAAGTTGAAAAAAATCGGCTACCAGATGGTGCCTTGGCCACAATACTCTTCTGACGGTATCGGGCCCAGACACAGCCAGCATTTCACAGCTAGAGAAAGAAGTAATTAGTAGTAAAAAGAAGTAAAAAGTAGTAATTATCAGATGACTCGTTACATATCATCTACAGGCATCAAGTGTACCTCACGTCGTTGTCGGCGGGCGATGAAAGATTCTGAATGGTTGGGGTAAATGGTATTTACGGTAACTTGGCCCACCACAGGTTTGTCAAGTCATCAGTCCTGGTTGCACAGAACGAAGAAGTAACCTGGAGGCGAGACTTGAGCGCGCTGAAACCGAGATCGTCACAGCTGCAGTCTGCTTCTGCGCTTCCACAATAGCAGTAGTTCTATCAGCCGAGCAGCAATTCTTCCCAGGCTTTCAGAGTCCCTTTGTGGCGTCTTGCAGAAACACGCCAACTGTCTCCCGCCTTCTTTAAATAACTGAAGCTTCTCTAATAGTCTGATGGCAATATTTTCTGCCAATGTGGCCAAGAGTCTTCGACCACTGGGCGACGAATCCGTCTTTGGGTCATCTGGTCCACCAGATCGCTGATTAGCAATGACCCTGATAATGACTCATTGTACAATGTTCCATGTACATTACAGGGTTTTTCGAAATTACGGCAACCATCTTCTAGGGGATGTAGGTGCGTTGAGGAAAAGAATGATTACAGAAACCCATGTCCGGAAACGTCATCCAGTGATGCTACAGAGCGTCGAAGTTAGTATAAGTGGTGGCCCCTGGCACTAGGCCTCCCCTCCAGCAGCAGGCGTGAAATTGTACGCGAACAGACCTTGGGCACAAAGTGTTGCAGTGTACTTGACAGCAGTCTGGATGTCAGATCACGATTAACTCGGCTACACCTGTCACACCAACACTGTAGAGACCGCCAGCAGCGGTAGCGGCAGAAGGGAACGACAAACACACGCAGTAAAAACACAGCGTCCAGTCGTAATTTGTCACATGATGGCGTGCAGCAACATGGAGAAATTCACCTGAGCCGAGCAGCACAACGTTAATTCGCGTATGATGAGGCGCTAGGCAGTGGGCCCACAGTGTTATGCATGTACGGGCAGCGGTACTCCCATTGGCGGCAGCCATACAAATCCACGTTTGCGGCCATCTCTGTCGGCGTCTCGGTGATATGACAGGGCGTCGGCACGACAGAGGTCGCTTACAAAGCGTACGCCCACGACGATCTGCGGAGGACACGTGCTAGAGAGGTTCGACGCAGACCCTTCGGCAAGCACCTGCGCCGTGGCACGCGCGTTACAATGCTCCCAGTCAGTCGTTTAGCAGTGCTGCATAAGAGGGGAAGGTGTCCATTCCATTTCCAGAAGACTCAGGCGTTGTTCGCCAACGAATTTTCACCGCGTGTGGAGTTTCATCAGCGGTTACTGCAGCGTTACGCCTGGCAGCCGTATTAGGCTGTATATGTGTTATTCACAGACGAATTGTTTTTCACCTCTGTGCTCAACGACCACAACTGCCCCGTGTTTTCGGATGCCAACCACCATACCACCACAAACGATGGAGGAGGAAGAAATTTGTGTTTAACGTCCCATGGACAACAAGGCCATCAGAGACTGACCATAAGCTCCGAGTAGGGAAGGATGGAGAAGAAAAGTGGCGTGCCCTTTCGATGGAACCATCCCACCATGTGCCTTAAGCAATTTAGGAAAATCACAGAAAACCTAAATCATGATGGCCAAATGCGGGTTTAAACCGTCGAAATGCCGAATGCGTGTCCACCGTACTAACCACTTCGCTATGCTGCTCGGTTCCGAAAACGATGTTACCAGAAAAGTCAATCATCAGTGTATGGATTGGCATCGTCCACGATTACTTGACTGGCCCCTACAGCTTCCGTCCCTACTCACAGGCGACTGGTGTAAAGCGTTCATTCAAGAAGTGATGTCAGAATTATTGGAGGAGGTGCCACTTGCACTGGCTCCAGCACGATGGAGCGTCGTCGGATTTCAGTCGAGCTGCCAGAATCCAGATGAGGCAAAAACTTCGGGATCGCTGGATTGGTCAAGGTGACCCTCTATCGTGGCCCCCTCTGTCGGCCGATCTCAACCCGCTCGACTTCGTCCTGTTGGTCCTTGTGAACAATGTAGTGCACGAAGCTCCAATGGAGTTAGCGGAAGACCTAGCAAGCGAGGTTCATGCAGCGTTTGAGGTTATTCACGTCAAACCCGGTATCTTTGAATGAGTGTGGCAGTCAATGATACTTAGATATCGGACATGCTCCGACACTGGGGGCAGACGTTTTGAGCATCTTATATATATATATATATATATATATATATATATGTATATATATATATATATATATATATATATATATATATATATATTGTATTTAAGCTCCTGTACTAACGGAACAAATAGTAACGTACATTCCTTGGGACCCGTTGTCTTAAACTTGCCATAGTGCATACACGTAAGGTTTCTCCCCATTTCCTAGCACCCATGGTTTCTGTCCTTTAAATTCAATAAAGCGCTGACATGTAGTAATGTCTGCCGTTATTCATGTTATGCGGTCGATTGCCTCACACTCCAGGACAGTAGATGGGATGGCAGCTTCGCAGGTCAACTCTTGCCCCGGTAATTTCGATGCTGTCCAGGACAGTAGATGGGATGGCAGCTTCGCAGGTCAACTCTTGCCCCCGTAATTTCGATGCTGTCGGTTACATCCTGTATTCTATAACACAAAACATCGGAGATTAATGTAGAGTGTTAGGGGAGACAATACGCTGGAGACAGAAGTCGCTGTCCAACATAGTCAGCCGCCACGGCAACAGAGCATTGCATTCAATGTACGCAATTTCTGTTGTCTATGTAGCAGTTAGCTGCGCCTGCTCCACTGGCAATCGTGGCAATCAGTTGCGATCACCGAATATCCAAAACCGGAGATTCGATCTACCCACGATCTATTCGCATACAACGCAAAATCTGCTACCTGACGTTTCCTCACCTAGGTTCCTTTGCTCATTTTGTTCGTCAAGTCACATTCTGCATTGTCTCGAAGTGTACCAGTGTAGTTTTGAAACACAATGTATACACATTCCAATCAAGTTTCGATTGCTAATTCAGATTGCACCATTGGCTGTGTATTTAATTAATCACTTTTAATGGTGACCCATTCAGTCGGACTTCTCTGTACAAAGATTTTACGTGGCAAGATTGTTCTCCGCTATAAATAGACATAGGCTGCGCAGACAAAAGGCAAGACCACAGCTGTATCGGAAGTGGAAACCATTGTTGTAGTGACCCTATGACATTAAATAAAATATGGCGTTTCAGTCTTCGATCGCCATTCTTTATTTTCAATTACCGGTTTCGGGCTAGCTGCCCGACTTCAGATCGTATATTGCAGTTACAGAGTAACTTGTCGGTACAGAACAATCTGTTCGCTGTCATAAGTAAAGTAAAATTCAAAATTTACTTTACTTATGGCAGCGAACAGATTGTTCTGTACGGTAAAGTTACTCTGTAACTGCCATATATGATCTGAAGATGGGCAGCTAGCCCGAAATCGGTAATTGAAAATAAAGACTAGCGATCGAAGACTGAAACGCCATATTTTATTTAATGAACGATCGCGGAATTCCCATTAAGACTATGGTGTCTAGTTTTGATATACCCTATGACATTGTTCACGACGGTGCTGCTGTATATGTTTGTTCTGCAGTAATGAGTTCTTTGTAGCATGAGCCATTCCACAGAGCCATGTTCAAGGGTCCATTGAGGTAAGTTAGATTTTGGTCTGGGATCACATCTAGTGGCTTGTCTGGCAAGTACAAATGAGAATATTTTATATTTACAATTACAACTCCTATTATGATGCCTGAAGATGGCACAAGTTATTCTTTTAGTTAATAGAACGCCATCTCTAGACTCCAATTGTTCCATATACTTCGATCGATCCTGCCCGCAACAGCTCCCTATAACTGTTAGTGGCTGGTAAATGTAATAGTTCCAGTCCATCCCTGCTCAATGAAAATAAGGGTGCAATTTAGAGATATACCAAGATCTTCCTCTCGCTTTTGTATCTCCTTGTAGACACTGAACCTTGAATGCTCCTGCAGCAGTCTGAATCACTTGGTTCGAGCATTTCACAAAAAAACATTGACTTCAGTGACCCGTAGCGTCATTGAGTTAGTAATTTGTTCTGTCTGGCGTTACTAGCCGGCCGAGGTGGCCAAGCGGTTCTAGGGGCTACAGTCTGGAACCGCGCGACCGCTACGGTCGCAGGTTCGAATCCTGCCTCGGCCATGGATGTGTGTGATGTCCTTAGGTTAGTTAGGTCTAAGTAGTTCTAAGTTCTATGGGACTGATGACCCATAGTGCTCAGAGCCATTTGAACCATTTTTTGTCTGGCGTTACTGGCTCAGGTTTAGTATCGACTATGCCTCTTGCGACCCCATTACCAATACCTTTGAGGAAGAGTTGGTATCTGTGGGCTGTGTTCATATATGGTCTTTGCTTGCCGACATATACACAAGGTTAGCTGGACGGAGACAGAGGCACGAAGTTAGCGGATTGGCGGTAGCGTCGCGACAAGAGGTGGTCCCGAGGTCCGAAACCACGAGCTGCGCAAGGACGACCTACGCAGAGCAAAGATACCTGAGTACTTCACCTGGGTCAGCATCGACTACAAGCGGCAGGCTGACATCCCGTCGGTTGGTTGGCAACATTCGTGTCGGGCGACATCTCGTGGCCTGGCTGCGCTCTTCTACCTGGCTTTCATCGGCACCACTCAGTAACCGCTGCGACGCACCGTGGATCTATGGAACTACTTTCTGATAAAGGGGAGTAACATTCTGTAATCCTAGTGGTGATTTATTTCATTGTCTACCTGCCCTTCTTATTATTTTCTGTCAGACACTTACTCGGTTGGCTCTTTGGTCGTAGGTATAGGCAGTAGTATTGTACTAAGACCATAGTTGTTTGAAAATGTGACCCGCTATTACATGGCCTTTCGACTCTGATCTGTTCCCGATCATTAATGGACGGCCGGGCTGGCCAAGAGCTTAAAGGCGCTACAGTCTGGATCCTCGCGACCGCTACGGTCGCAGGTTCGAATCCTGCCTCGGGCATGGATGTGTGTGATGTCCTTAGGTTAGTTAGGTTTAAGAAGTTCTAGGTTCTAGGACACTGATGACCTTAGAAGTTAAGTCCCATAGTGCTCAGAGCCATTTGAATTTGATCGTTAATGTTCTAATTAATCAGCTCTTGGTCGTAAATACAGCCGGAACAATTGTACTATGGCACAGGTTGCCGTTAAACAAAAGAGGGACCTTGTGGTAAGATTTAACTTTTAACTGATTCAATTCTTTGATTGTAATTGCATTTCCTAGACACTAGTTACAATCCGATCAACCAGTTGTACTATGCTGTGCATTGCTGGCTTTGAAAGACCGGGTCATTATTGCTGTATTTTAGCTGAATCTTGTAATTCCGCCGAGTGAGTTCTCTTGTAGTAAGATTTCATAAGTAATGTTTTAAAACGTTCATACAGACCGGCCTTCATAACTGACAATCAGTTTAAAGAATATTAACAGCCAACGGTCACCAGGACCTTAGTCAGAATACGATTGTCTAAAGGGACGTTGTTAGCTTTGAAGTAAGCCTTATCAGTGTCAAATGGTTTGCTAATCTGTTTAACCTTTTTAAGCACAGGCGCGTGTCTTAACAACGAATCTTTCGACATACAGCTTTCAAATTAAAAATTACGTCATCTGATTTGAGTAATTGAATCAGTTGTCATCGATGGTTGTTGTATAGTTTTCGTGTGTTTCAGAAGGGCATTTAATAAGATAGACTACGTCCAACGCGGTAGTACACACCGCTATTTCACGAGATACCGGGGTGGCGGTGGGGGGGGGGGGGGGGGGGGGATGGGGAGGGAGCTGCAGGCCCGGCCGTCTTTTAATCATTGTCACATTTTGTAAGACAGCACTTCATCTTTTGCAAAGATTAAAAGCTGATCAGACTTAAAGTTTAAGATCAAAGGAATCTTGCAAGTTTGTTCATTTTGCTAAAGAAAATTTTATGGTTAAATGCTTCGATTACCTTAAAACACATTTTATATATTGTTAAACAGGTTGTGTGAAAATAAAGTTACATTGGCGGGTCCACCCTTCCACGTTTTCCTTAATGCAGTAAGTACCACGTATCATTCTGCATTCTCCACAATGCTCCTCTGATAGCGATAAGCCCGCCCAACACAATTATTTACAACCGAACAAACATCCTGACAGGTATACTGTAAACAGAATAAATCGATCACATACTAAACTCTCTACACTAAAAAAACAAATAACCGATAGAAAAAACACAAAACAAAATATTATCTCAGCAACGGGCCTTGTAATATGTAGGTAGTCTCCAATATGTATAACCACTGACGTGTCTAGTCCTCAATCACAAATTATCAAACTCCTCGAAATCTGGTAAATTTAGTACAAAACATCACAGAAGTTGTTTAGTGGAACTAAATCATCAGCCACCTACTCTGCTCTCTGTGCGCCCTAGCACAGGATGAAATACCAAAGAGTCTACATTCTAATTCATTCAACATTCCACCCATGGATCAAAAAACCATACTCCTACAATCATAACAAATGAACACTTCAAGCAAAGCTCATACACACGAAAAATGAAATGTGTATTAAGAAAACAACTTCGTTACAGAATATATTAAGAAGAGGAGAGAGATCAAGTGCATTCTCTGACGTTTTCAAATAACACCTATAACTATATTCGCAAACATATATAAGAATCTGTACTCCCCTTACCTGATGTTCCTTGTTACAGTGCCGCCAGAAAGATGCACTATGTGATCAAAAGTATCCGGACACCCCCCAAAAACATACGTTTTTCATATTAGGTGCATTGTGCTGCCACCTACTGCCCGGTACTTCATATCAGCACCCTCAGTAGTCATTACACATCGTGAGAAAGCAGAATGGGGTTCTCCGCGGAACTCATGGACTTCGAACCTGGTCAGGTAATTGGGTGTCACTTGCGTCATACCACTGTACGGGAGATTTCCATACACCTAAACATCCCTAGGTCTACTGTTTCCGATGTGATAGTGAAGTGGAAACGCGAAGAGACCGCCGACATTTGATGAGGGTCGTAATGTGTAAAAGGCAGACGTATATCCAGACTATCAAACAGGAATTCCAAACTGCACCAGGATCCACTGCAAGTACTATGACAGTTAAGCGGTAGGTGAGAAAACTTGAATTTCATGGTCGAGCGGCTGCTCGTAATCCACAAATCACTCCCTTCAATGCCACAAAACGCCTGACTTGATGGAAGGAGGCTAAGCATTGGACGATTGAACACTGGGAAAAAGTTGTATGGAGTGGGGAATCACGGTACACAATGTGACTATCATTTGGCAGGGTGTGGGTATGGCGAATGCCCTGTGAACGTCATCTGCCAGCGTATGTTGTGCCTACAGTAAAATTCGGAGGCGGTGGTGTTATGGAGAGGTCGTGTTTTTCATGGAAGGAGCTTGCACCCCTTGTAGTTTTGCATGGCGCTATCACAGCACGGGCCTACATTTATGTTGTAAGCACTTTCTTGCTTCCCACTGTTGAAGAACAGTTCGGGGATGGCGATTGCATCTTTCATCACGATCGAACACCTGTTCATAATGCACAGCCTGTGAAAGAGTGTTTAGACGACAATAACATCCCTGTAACGGACTGACCTGTACAGAGTCCTGAAGTGAATCCTACAGAAAACCGTTGGGATGTTTTGGAAGGCCGACTTCGTGCCAGGTCTCACCGACCGACATCGATACCTCAGTGCAGCACTCCTTGAAGAATGGGCTGTCATTCCCCAAGAAACCTCTCAGCATCTGATTCAATTTATGCCTGCGAGAGTGGAAGTTGTCAAGGCTAAGAGTAGGCCTACACCATACTGAATTCCAGCATCACCGATGGAGGGCCCCACGAACTTGTAAGTCATTGTCAGCCAGGTGTACGGATACTTTTGATCACATAGTGTATAAGAGTAGACACCTCAATGTAGTGTTTCTCCTCTTGTAGTCACGATGTGTTTGGGATTGTACAAGAGTTGTACATGCAATCTGTGCCAGTGCATCTGAATTTCTCATTTTTCTTCCATTCCTACCCTTCTTCTGAGTGGCGTCGTCATACAAGGCAATGAATATGGTCCAGTTCTAAAAGGTTTTCATAATTGCAACATAACGTTTAATGGTAAAGTCATGTTAGTCTGCCCTACACAATATTGCGGTAATTTAACGTTACGTTGACCCAATTTATTTGCCTGAGTATTGGCTATTTGTAGCTGTTTCAATACGTCCTTCAGCATCTTCACGAAATTTCGTGTAGTTTCACTGTGAAGCCTCACATTTCATTTCGTTAGTTCAAATGACAAAACCATCTTCGTACCATACACTACCATGTATGGTGATAGTCCTATGTGTCATGTATAGCTCGAAAGTATCCTAATCACTATTATGGCGACTAAGGTAACAGGTTGCCATCATATCAGCCGTCCAATTTACCCAGTCTGTTCTTTCATTAACATGTGGATGTAATGGGCCTGATCTTACTTTGAAAATGCATAAAAAGTGGCATAATTGCTTCATCATTCCCGACATATTATTGGTGTCCTGATTGTAGTAACTATTTTGCTATCTTCATATGTGCTATCATGTCAGGTTGTCGATTCATAATCGTTGACGCATAACGATAGAACGTAGTGGTTCCTGGGTGGCATGTTGGTAAAAGGGCGCAAAAACTCCATTTCGGACATTTCAAACGCCAAACTAGCCTTTTGCAACATGTGTAGTAGCACAAGTGGATGATTTAAATTTGTACTTTGACACATTACACACTCTTATTTACATATTGTTTCACGTCTTGGTTAGGTGTTTTCCAGTAATAACGGTCAGCTACTATACAATCTGTGGTCCTACTTTCTTAATGACTGTATAACATGTGATCAGGCAGTTCATTTAGTACTTCTTCCAGTGGTGTGACAGACGCTATCACATGACGCCCAAGTTACATTGTCCTATACAATAGCACAACATGAATGATCAACTGCACCTGTGTTGCAAATAGCTTGCCCTCTGCATCAACAAACTGCTCTTTCTGCCACTCTCCAAGGCTATGATCCAGTATCTGTACCACACCAAATTTTCTGCTAACTCCACCCACATTGCCATGTTCCTAGATGGGCTCGTCAAGCACTTCGAAGTCAAATTCACTCAGTTTTAACGTCCATCATGTAAATCTAGGTGCATATAAGTCTACCAAGCTCAGGCTTACCCTGTATTACTTACACCAGTTTTATCAGCGTGTTAGCATAGCTAATGTAATCAGATATCCTGTTAACCATAGAGATGGCGTTGGGTGATGGTTAGCAGGGTGACGGGTTCATGGAAGCAGACTGATGTCGGAGTGCAAGACACAAAGACAGAAATTGCATTAATACGTTTACTTTGAATGAAAGATGCAACTGTCACTCTATTGTGGGGTAGCAGTCAGTAACTCCAAAATGTAAGATGGTCATGGTCAGTGAAAGATGGTCATCGCAGCAAGTGGCATCAAGTAACAGCCAGAGCACAATGATACCCTATCGAGCAGGCGACAGCTGAGATCAGGTTATGCGGTCAGTATTCCGGTGGTGTAGTGCTGTATCAGCTCCCCAGGCAGGCGGACAAGAGGTCGCTATGGCAAACTCTTCAGAAATCGATCATGTCGTGTATGCAGCAGTTCGTGTTGTGGTGCTAATGGCAGAATTGACATGGAATGGAAAAAAATATTCGCTATACCCGCTGTTACTAGTCTCCGACCAATGGCGCGCGATGACACAGAATGTAGCAGGGATTCCATTACTTGCTCCCACATGGTAAGGATAAGTTTGTAGGGATTCTGATCAGCTTATTGCACAATCCCGTTGTTTTCATTACAAAGCTTTTTATAATTTCCTGACAGTGTCTGTTTAAGATTTTTGTTGAAAATAACGTCGTTTTTAATTTTCATTCATTTAGTGCCTTCTACAATCCATAACATACGTTCAGTGAATCCCTGTGTTGTGTTTACCCTCTCACGTTTATCTCGACCTGTGCCCCAGAACTGCACGACCAATCGGAAGATAAGTATTCATTATTTCTTACCTTACTGCTCTTTCAGCGTGTGTCAGTATTTTACGGTTTGCTATAAAAATGGCGTTATGTAAGATTGTGGGTGTTGGCATAGGTTTCTGACTGTGTGAGAGACATGTCAGCAATGTGGGTTGGTCTTTCATAAGGGGGATTTCAGCGGGGCCTATTAACGTATCTGATAATTCTCGCCTATAGAGTTGTACATTATGCATCTGAGGCAGTAGAATAGTGAAACAGGTATGAAAAATTTGTGCCCTTCAGGTGGATTAAAAATAGCGTTTTTTTGAGTAAGATACGTTGAGGCGGAAAAGAGACAATGGAAACTTGGAAAATGTAACCAGTATAAGTAAAATTAAAAAAAAAAAACAACTCATAAATCTCATTTCAGATTCCGAGTTTGATTTCTTATCTGAAATCAGAGAAGAGCGTCAAGTAGTTTTTGAGCAAAGTAGAGTGCAGCAGACTCGTAGGATCAATTTTAATGTTTAGTAGTTAGAAAAGTGAAGTGCAAAGAAAAGGCTCCTGTAGCTAGGTAGCAGTAATGGGAGGGCCGCAGACAAAATTGTTCAGGTAAAGGCAGGTTCTGAATACCAGATCACAAGCATCGTGAAACTAAGTGTCAAAGTTAGCCCAGCGACTGAGGTTTTATTCCAAAACAATCATGTGTATTTAATAGGAGGACCACGAAACGACGCGGCTAATAGTCTATATAACACTATTAACGGTGATCTGGATGAGACAGAAGTTGCAACAGTTCATATTTTTGTGAGGTTTTGCAATTCTATGACCAGCTCTGACTTAACAAGTTTGTCAGCCTTGTAAACAAAGAGCTAAGTGGGTTACTTTTGACTGAAACAAGGACTCATATTTATGCTATATCTGTTGACGCAACTGGGCTTCGAGGCCACACCAAACATAGTCTGCACATGAATAAGGGAAACGGAGATATGAGATGAGTATCTCTCAGAAAGTATAAGGAGGGCCACAAGGACTCAAAGCACAACTCCTGTGATTACGGGAGCGAGATGGGCACACTTTCTTTTGGTTGGAAATTAAAATAGAACAGGACCATAATACATCTAACAGTTTTGAGAAAAGTAAAATTCGTTCAATCACAACATGAGGGACATAAGAACAAGGTAGACGAGTTGCTTCTATCTCTACAAGCTTTGAGAAATTCTAAAGTGATAAATTTTGTGTGCCTATCTGAACACCATGTAACTAAAGAAACAAAGAATTTAAATGTCATGAATTATTGACTAGCATCATTTTCATGTAGAGTAAACATTGAAAAAGCATTGCATCTTAAATAAAGGCAGGACACAAAGTCAAAAATATTAAAACAATGTTTGTGTAGATCCGAACCTAATATTAGGTGCTTCTGAGCTATTTTCTGCAGAATACTTCTCTTGTAATTCTAGCAGTCCACAACCCATCTATGAAACTTTCAGCTATTAATGGTAAGTCTAGGTTCCTAATAGGCTACCTGGAAGACAAGGAGAAACAGTTAGTAGTTTGTGGAGGTTTCAATGTACGTTTATTAAAAGATTCCGACAGGAAAAATGAACTGGAACGATTATTTTGATGTTTAAATCTGATTTCAGTACTTTATTTTCCAACTCGTGTCAACCAAGACTGCAGGACACTGTTTCATGACAAATAGATAGTACCCAGGCTGAAACAATTAACGTGTACCCAATTGTTAATGAATGTACAATTAATGGCAATAAACAATGTAACACCTTACACCCTTACACGCATGTTCAAAAGAGAGTAGGGAAGTTCGTTGATGATATCAGGATACAATGTTTTAGGAGTAAGTTAATAGGGGTGGTGTGGGAGGAAGTAAATCTGACAAGAGATGTTAATGGAAAATGCAGTGTATTCTACAGGACATTTGTGTCACTTTGTGTTAGTAAAGTTCCTAATAATTTGCCTGGAAAGAATTTTAATAAAAATAAGGCATGGATAACAGAAGGGATTAAAATCTCATGTAAGAGGGAATGCGATATTTATAAAAAGGCCAGAGCAAGTCAAGATCCGACGTTACTTAAGAAAAAATGTCGTTGTAAATAATCCATGGTAGTTTGGATAGAATGGTCATGTCCATATCTACAACAGTACAAGAAAAATTTTTATGATCCATTATTAAATCTGTCAGTGACTGTAAACATAATGCAACATGCATCAACAAAACTTTGCTAATTTCCCCAAAACATGAAATGTTTGAAAAATAATGTATTTAAGCTATAATCGTTCCTTTTGGCCTACTCCTTCTATTCCATGGGTAAATTTTTATTTAAAAACTGTTAGTCCTTAAAAAACAACTAGTTTTGAATGCAGCTGCATGAGTAGGACGGAAATAATAGGTCCATTAAAGTTAGAACTAATCATTTACAAATATCCTGTAAACTGGCTCGATCCCCATCACTAAGATAAAAATAGTAGTGCAAAGACTCTGTGGATCATGTTAATAACGAAATAGCTCTGCCATTGTGGTCTAAAACAGGCCATTCCGGACCGACGGATCGCCATGTTATTTTCTGCCCACAGCATAATTTTGATGTGATATAAAGGGTGGGGGGTGGGAAGGGGTGGGGTGGGGACGGGAGGGGAGGGGAGGGGAGGGGAGGGGAGGGGAAGGGAGTGGTGGCAAAACGTCAGCCGAAAATTTACTCCCGGACCTGTCGGCGTTGCAGACCTTGAAGCACATATTTCTCATTAAAGTAGCTCCTCGGCTGTCATCACGAGGTTGAGTGGACCTCTTTCCAGTTATCCCACCAAGGAGAAAACCTACAATGGACATTTTTTTCAGCTATCCCGCCAAAGAGAATTCCCTCCCAGTATCAGGAATTGGATCCGGGTTCTCCGCATAGCACTGAGCCGTTCTGACCACTCAGCTAGTGAGGTGTTCAGTAAGTAACTAATGAAACTAATTACCTGATGGAAAGTTTCACGTACAGGCAGCAAGACAGCTTGATGTGCCCTCTGGTACTTTAAAAATCGCTCTTGGGAGGCCGCTAGTGGCTCTCGCCTTCTCGCTAGAGGGCGTGCGCGGCTTTGCCCCTCTGTGGCCTCCCACAGACAATATCAGAAACCGCCGACTCCTATATACCGACAGCCTATGCCTCCGAGTAGATGTCGGCGTCTTCGTTTTCAAAACTTTATATCGGTCTTTGATAAATTTAGCATCAAGTTGACCTCTCACAGTTATTACGAATTCTGTACACAGCTGAAAGTCGACATTGCACTCAAATGAAAATCTAATTTCTGAGCAGAAACGCGGCCACAATGTTCTGGCTGTCCACTCTACATCATCCCAATCCTCTACAAATCAGTGTCAGTTGCGTTACACGTATCTCTTCAGAATGAATTAAATGAAGCTCGTGCATACTACTTCGAGATTCAGAGTACCTGACACATTATTGTGACAGGTCATGTAACATTTTACAGAATGTTGCCATACGCTCCAAAGTGACACAGACACATGTGACATTCTTTCAGCGTATTAACAGAGCCTGTATAGACAACAGTCGGAAGATTCTACCAATAGTTCAACTCTTCGATGATAGATATCCACTCCTTGATAGCAGAGACGTTCATGAACAGCTTATATCGTCCTCATCGTTGGAATTCTCTTTCCCGTGTATATTCTTCGCGCTTGCCGAAAAGATTGTCTGGGCGTTGACGTCTGTGGTCGTTGTCGACGACCTTCCTTCCAGAACAGCATCACCTGTCTGTGCAACCTTGGTGAAATGTTGACACTATCTCACTACCACTGAATTGAATTTGAACTCCAGAATTTCACAGTGATTCTGCGCGCAGTTTAGACGTTTTGCCCTCACAATAGTGCTGTCCAGATTACTTCAACTTTGGAGTACGTTTCCAGTTGCCGCGCTATTTCAGTCACACACGGGGATGGCCCTGTTATCTGTACCGCAACAGAACTGCGTCTGCAGAAAAACAGGAAGACGTACATTCTACTGACAACACACCACTCTTATTACACAATGACCGTAGCTGTTGGACGACGTGCGTAGTTTATTTTCTTAAGTCTCTGCGTACTACCTAAACAGTAATTATTGTTTTTGTTTCACTTCCCACAAGCAAGTAAAGCGTACCAATCACAAGTAAAGCGTACGAATCACATACTTCGTCCTTTCTTCACAGAAAACTATCGAAACAGCTTTGTAATTCTCTTTTTACGTTGATAATGTCCATTTTCCTTCAAGTACCAGCTGATATAAGACTTTCCAAGCCATTCTACGTGTAAATTCAAGGTACTTTGTTAATTGGATTTGCTGTTGATCTAAGAACTCTTGTGCTATGTTCTTGGATAAGTTGAGCAGCTGTCTCGGACGCTGTCTATTTTGTTAACGACTATACAGTAAACTTAGTTTACACCAGCTGCGACATGGTCGCACGTAAAACAGAAATGCACACAGTGTCCCACAAATTTCTTTAAATGCCGTCTTTGATCACAAAGCTTTTCATCCATTACACTACCGGTTTCGGTCAGCCATGACCATATTGAGAACTGTTTTAAAACGTATCCTATTACACTGACGAAAAAACAAATTGCAACACCAAAAAATAGTCGACGAATACATTAGTCTCGGCAACATATTTGTGTGATTAACATTGCAAGATCGCTGGTGGACGTAAGCTATTAAAATGTGAAATGCTGATACATTAATAACAGGTGTAACCGCTACATGGTTCTCTAATCACTCCTTGCTACAGTCACCATTAGAAAACACTGCTCTCTATCGCAATAACTCAAGATGTAAAGTAAAACAACGATACTAGAAATGTCAGGGAATACCTAATCACAGATAAGACTGTCCTTAAGGCTTGTCAGCTCACATTTATTGCAATAAATGACATACCTGAAATGTTACGTCTCATTATTACGTCAGATAGGTAATGCACGTAGTATGTTCGTCGTATTCATGATTTCCTCTTCCAAGTAACATACCGTACTTGTTATTTAACAGAAAATGACATTAAAAATTTAAGTTATTCACGAGAAGCTAGTTGAGTATATGTATGAACTTCAAGGGACACAACGAACCGTATCGTTCTGCGTATGGATTCAAACCCAGCTCATGCAGACTAAGATTTCGTGACTGACGGAAACCAACAGTCATTCCTGACTAGGGATACCCGAGAGTGATATACCTCGATTTTAGACATCAGTTAGCAAATGTCAACTTTAAAATACTTAACGTAAACATTTTTAACGGACGCGAATTCCTACCCAGCATCTATTGTCCCTGTTAGGACGTACGAGAGATGATAAATATTGCTTCTTCACAAGTAACTTACTTGAAATGCCGTGAGGTAAAGCTTTGTGTTGGACAGGGATTCGAACCAAGATCCTAATCGGATTGTTATCGAACCACAATCAAATGTGACATATCGGATTATCGCGGCAGTAGCTAGATGTTTTAACTGAAATGACGAGACGACACATTAATTTTTTCCTTCCCAGGACTCCAACCCGGCACTTATCGCTGTTATATTCTAGAGAAAACGAACGTTAAATATGGGTTTGTTACACCAGCAGCGACATGTGAGCTTGTTTGAAATAGAAATAATATGACGAAGAGTTCAGTGCTGACTGGGAATCGAAAGCCACACATTTCGTTGTTGACTACACACAAGGTGAAGTCAGCTACCGAATTTTTCTCCACCAGCAGATCGGAAAAACATCCTTGAACTTACCGTGATCTCTCAAATAGTTCTATGTCCCATTGGGAGTCAGAAACGTCAGAATCGCTTGTGCTGACAACGAATGAAAATGCATTAAAAATCAAGATTATTATCCACCAGCAGATAAGTGTTCTCATGCTAGAACTTGATAATACATAATGAAAACTTCAGTGCCGCGTCAGGACTCGAAACCATTCACACGCAATATGTGGAGATTTGAGGAATCTGCAGTTTTAAACAGACAACAAATTGCAGCCGAGCTGTATTGTCACGAAGGGATCAAATTCCACGTTAAGAGCGGTCTGAGTTCCATTCCCAGTTCAGAACCAAAATTATCGACATACAGAAGCTCAAATAAAGATGGAATAAGTGTCCTGTGACCCTACATAGCGTTTGTTTCGTCACTAGAAATAAATCACTAGTATAAGAAAGGTTACTGCTGATAGAGCTGCCACATTTCGCCACTCCTGACTTTATTGTGGTTCAACCTAGCGTCTGCTTGGTACAGAAGGAATATCATGTTTAAAATGAATTTCAGACCACAATGCCCTTATACTTTCTTCACCTGACGTAGCCAGAAAAGAATAGAATCTGTATCTCACTATTAAAAATCATCAGCAGAAGTTGGAATCGATCCCAGACCATCACCAGAGGAACCTATCACCCATCCAACAGACCACCAAATCCGCTTCTCTGAGACCCATTTTTCTGTCATGACACCGTTGTGCCACACTCGATGAGCATTCTGACACACACGCTCCCTGTAGTGGTTTGCAGCATGTTCAGTAGATTCATTTACTTGGTTGACCCAATCGCCATGAAGTAGCTGTCTCGGCCGCCCAGTTCATACATTCGACTCTATTTTGTAATCACCGAAATGAAACCACGTAACTGCCACCTACACAGACTTGCCAACAGTGTAAGATGCAGACATTTGCATAAGAAGTGTTCCTTTCCATTCGAGCTACTCTACTGCGATATCTGTTTGTTGAAATCGTCGTGCAGTGCAAAAGAAAAGCTGTAACTGTATGTCTCTCATAAGTCTAGTTTCTGCCATATGCATTATCTCACAGCAATGTGGAATGCGGAAGTGCGTGAAGAACTGTTCTAGACTTCTGGCGCTGATACTGTTACATGTTAGCTGGTAGTGCAACACCAAGCGTCGCGCACCGTATATAAAACGTCGCGAAGTCTATTACATTCGCTG
Organism: Schistocerca americana; assembly: GCF_021461395.2. Lineage (NCBI taxonomy): Eukaryota > Metazoa > Arthropoda > Insecta > Orthoptera > Acrididae > Schistocerca > Schistocerca americana. The sequence continues at coordinate 319,441,729 of NC_060123.1, forward strand.
CTATAATTTTTAAAACGCAGTTCTGCTACCAACTATAACCTTACAACGAAAGTCTGTTTTATAAAACTGAGTATCTGTAAACAAGCGTGCCTCTATCGGCACGAATTAGTAAAATACTACTCACTTATATTTCGATTGGGTCTGTGTTTAATTAGTAGGCTATGTCGTACTGAACAGGTATGCAAATGTGGCATTTCATAAATAAAGTTATGTATACCTAGAAACCCAAAATTTGCTTGTCAGCAGCGGAAAAAGGCGTTGCCTGTTGTGTAGCATTCTAACTTTTTCAACATTGCACTAGGAGCTGAAAGTATTTTCTTGCGACTTCCTTATCGATGTTTGATCTTACTGCTTTTAGCTCTTTCACAGAAGGGATATAAAAAATTACAGTGAGCGAGACTTGAACCGCCAACAATAACAGACGGTCTTTGACAGCTCAGCACGTCACCACAGCGCTAGCGAAGAGGTATTTGTCGGGGTTTCCTCTTACGAGGCAAGTAGTGGGTATAACTTGTAAACTGCTATTTAAAGGACGAGATTTCCACGTGCAACGACTTTCCTTGGCTGAAAACCATAAATTTACTATCTTTTGCTACACCTCAGCCGATAATAACTGAGATTATTCTATGGAAATGACAGGAAAAACCAAGTGAACTTAGAGGCTTAACTCCGTGCACACCAGCAAGTAACTCGTCGATCACATAGTTGCCAAACATATCTTGCCTTGTTGCCAAATCTCAGTTACAGTACCAAATGGTTCAAATGGCTCTGAGCACTATGGGACTTAACATCTTTGGTCATCAGTCCGCTAGAACTTAGAACTACTCAAACCTAACTAACCTAAGGACATCACACACATCCATGAACGAGGCAGGATTCGAACCTGCGACCGTTGCGGTCGCGCGGCTCCGGACTGAGCGCCTAGAAGCGCGAGACCACCGCGGCCGGCAGTTACAGTACCAGTAGGAAAAAGACGAACCGATGTGATCCTACAGTGCGCTGGGAACTGACCACAGCTGGCGTCTCCAAGACGCAGCTGCGACGACCTGGAGTACGTAATGCGTCTGATTCACCTTTCTGTTGCTAGGTTTAGGGACTGGAACGTAGTTACTAATAATACTCAGAACTGACTGTAAACTAAGCATCACAAATCAGTAACTCTCATAGTTGTTTTTATATTTATTACGGAACTGTACTCAAAACTAAGAAGCTCATTTACGGACGTTTTCATGCCTCTCCGATAGTCGAGCACAGCAAACAAATAAAAATAAAAAAGAATGTTTTTGTGTTTGTGTGTGTGCGAGAGAGAGAGAGAGAGAGAGAGAAAGAGAGAGAGAGAGAGAGATAAAAATAAAAAAAGAATGAGAGAGAGGGTAAAAAATTGTTGTAGGGAAATTGAATACTGGTAGGTAAAGAAATCTTTCATTAAAATGACACAATCCACATCATTACGAAATGTCGTATTCAGGATCTATGGAACAAGTACAAATCTAATCTAATCATATCATATTGCTGACTAGCCGTGAAGAATCATGAATTACCGAAATTTTCGCCAATATCAGTAACCAAATCTAAACTTGAAAATAAAAGACGACAGTTTTTTAAATAAACCGGGACTCCTATCAAGACCCTTTCATCCCTGTTAACTAACCACGAAAGATGTCAGATATACCTCCATTCAGAAGCAGTAAAGTGTCTATGCATTTAAAGATGAAGCGCAAGATGTGATGTTCTGTGATGGAGATACGAACCCAACACGTAATCGGATTGTTAACTAAGTAAAATCTAATATTACTTATCGGTTTTTCTTAACAGCTGCTAGGTACTTGAATCTAAAATAAGGATACAAATTTTTGTGGCTGAGCGATAATCAATCCGCACTCCTGTCGGTTTTCTTTATCGTCCACGAGTATAGTTTAAGTGTTAATTGCTTACTCACCAACAGTAAGATGCGTGCGTGTTTGACGAGAAATTGTTGACAATACATGAACAGACATTAAAAATGCACGTTAATATTCACTAGCAGGCCGGTGAGCACGTGATAGGGCTTGAAATGAAATTATGAGTATTTTTGTACTGGATCAGGATTCTGACACACATATTAATCTTTGGAGGAGACCTAGGGAAGATTGAAGTCTTGGAAAAAGGAACGAAATTATTGAACTATACTGTTCCGAGAGATTCAGATACTCGAAAGAGGAGATATGAATTCGAATCACAGTACAGCACCAGATTTTTCACCCGTCTCTAGTTCAATCAAGTACAAGCAAAATAAGAGCCCTGCTCCTTTAAATGGCTTTCGGTTCATCAAATAAAATAAAATTTTCTAATGTAAGTAAATTTACTGGCGACAGTATTTCTGTTTATCATGACCTCCACCTATGTCATTTCCCAATGTAACCCGGCTCTGCCCAGTTGGGAACGAAGGAACGTGATGTTTAATGCGGATAGTGGATTATAACATCTTTCTCTTGAGGTTAGCAGAGTTAAAGTAAATCTGTTTGTGCCTCTTAAAAGTAAATGCCTGAACCCACGCATTGCACCTGTGATAGTTCATTCCACCAGACCTTTGTGGCACATTTCCCAGCCCCAGGAGCGTGCTGTAACGGATGACGTGCTTAGCTTACGAAATTAGTCATGGTGGAAAAAAGGCGAGTCTATTAAATGGGTAAGTAGAAGCAAGCTTCTGAGGCGGAGATGATGCTATTCTCACGTCAGCAGGATGTAAAGACTCTTCTAGGCATCATAGCTTCGATGTGAAGCCATTTGGAATTTTCTGTAATTAAGGAAATATCTTAGTTCGAGAAAATCCACTGTGAAGTATTAAGATACCGGATAATTCGATTATTACCGTCATTATTACTATCCTTTTCTTCATACCGCTGCTGGAACATGCTGCCTTTCTTCATTTATTTGCGCCTAGAATTGGTTGCCGAATACCGCCAAACCAAAAGGCAAGGGATCTTACTGCCTTCCGAAATACGTCGCTGTCAGTTCTTCCATACGATATGGTCGAAGTTAACTATTTCAAGTTGTGTGTGACACAGATTGTTTTAGAAAATTAATTGTTTTCCTTTGCAATAAACAGAAAGATTTTCATTCTAAACTAGCCAAGTTCAAAATTTTCGCATTATTAGTTCAAATTTAATATTCGCTTCTATATTGTAGGAAAGTATTTCATAGTTGCAAAAACCGCAACAAGGTAGCTAAAGTGTTCGTGTTTCAATAGGCGTCGAATTGAAGATTTATAACGCATGAAGGGAAAAACATCATCTGCTAAGTCACAACGCAGTTTAAAGTGTGTGTTGACTGGTGGTGACAGACGATTACTGGAGAGGATTTTGACGAAAAATAAGAGAACGACAGCTGTAAAAGTCTCTGCAGGACTGAAAATCTCTCTGTAAACATGTCAGCACCAAAACATCGCGAAGGGACCTCAAAAAGCTGGGAACTGCAACGTGAGCTGGAATTTGAAAGCCACTCATCGATGATGCAAGTGCTCTAAACAAGAAAACGTGGCGCCGAAGCCGTAGAACGTGGACTACGGAGCAGTGGAAGAAAGCCATGTGGTCGGGTGAGCCTGGTCTCACACTGTTTCCAGCTTATGGCCGAGTTTATGTCCAAAGAGTGTAACATGCTGATGGTTCGGTGATAATTTGGGCAGCCATAAGCTGCCAAGACCGTAGCATCCTACGCAGTGCCGTAGGGGACCGCACCGCCACTTCCCAGCAAATTAGGGACACTGTTGCTCCTGGGGTATCGGCGAGGACCATTCCATGAAGCTGGGCTACGGTCCCGCACACCGTTAGGCCGTCTTCCGCTCACGCCCCAACATCGTGCAGCCCGCCTCCAGTGGTGTCGCGACAGGCGTGAATGGAGGGACGAATGGAGACGTGTCGTCTTCAGTGATGTTCCAACAGGACAATGCACGTCCGCATGTATCCCGTGCCACCCAACGTGCTCTAGAAGGTGTAAGTCAACTACCCTGGCCAGCAAGATCTCCGGATCTGTCCCCCATTGAGCATGTTTGGGACTGGATGAAGCGTCGTCTCACGCGGTCTGCACGTCCAGCACGAACGCTGGTCCAACTGAGGCGCCAGGTGGAAATGGCATGGCAAGCCGTTCCACAGGACTACACCCAGCATCTCTACGATCGTCTCCATGGGAGAATAGCAGCCTGCATTGCTGCAAAAGGTGGATATACACTGTACTAGTGCCGACATTGTGCATGCTCTGTTGCCTGTGTCTATGTGCCTGTGGTTCTGTCAGTGTGATCATGTGATGTATCTGACCCCAGGAATGTGTCAATAAAGTTTCCCCTTCCTGGGACAATGAATTCACGGTGTTCTTATTTCAATTTCCAGGAGTGTAGTTTACCTTAACCCGGCAGAGCTTCCTTCTTCACTCTCCCGAATTCCTCCTCTAACCATCCGCCCACACTGATACACTCTTAAGCGCTACCCCAACTGCAACATCCCCGTGATCCCCACTTCCTGCCAGTTTAGGCCCACTCATCATTTCACTCATCAATGTATCTGTTTTAATCAGTCAACACATTCACATTTTACTTCTTTTATCGTACACATTTTTCCCTCTGTCTTTTATGGCTCGTGAGCAACTGGCTCGTCACAATACGCCAGTCACTACTCTTGATGAACTTTGGTATCGTGTTGAAGCTGCATGGGCATTCATCTGCGTCAATATTTTAATTAATCAACTAATCCGCCCCTAATACTTTAAATATTGAACTGAAATTTATTATGTCAAACATTTATTTTGTCAACTACCATACCGAATTTTATACTATATTTTAAACAATTTGCTCTCAAAAGGCTGAAGAGCGGTCCGATAGTGGGCGACGGGAATGAAATGAAAAAAAAAAAAAAATCTTTCCAGTCACTAAGACCTTTTCTCAATTTGCATGTTGTGGAAGACAGAGCAGCATGCACTTACAGTTGCTAATCCTGCAGACCATTTGGACAGACATCGCAATAATCTAAATAATGTACCAAACTGGGCAAAAAATGAGGAGGACCGGCTAAGTTCGTCCTTGGTTGTTAAGTCGATTCTGCCAGCCGATTTGAGTGTGGTTGTCGGGGATTTTCCGCAATCATCTAGTAGTGTGCTAGCTCTGGGATACTCTTTACACGCCGGCCGCGGTGGCCGACCGGTTCTAGGCGCTTCAATCTGTAGCCGCGCGACCGCTATGGTCGCAGGTTCGAATCCTGCCTCGGGCATGGATGTGTGTGATGTCCTTAAGTTAGTTAGGTTTCAGTAGTTCTAAGTTCTAGGGGACTGATGACCTCAGATGTTAACTCCCGTAGTACTCAGAACCATTTGAACCATTTGAACTCTTTACACAAACGACCCAAACAACCGAGATTTCAAAATATATTTTTCTCAGCTTCACTCAGGACTGTCGCCATTAAATACAGAAATCATGAAAACAATGCAGTAAAGCTACTAAAGTGCTCAGATGTTATATTCTGTAAGCAAACAAATTATTATACACTCTCCAGTCGTATTAATGTGACCTCCTGCAAAAAGCCTGAATTGCCACTTTTTGCAAGGCGGACCGCTGGGACCTGTCTAAAAAAATGCACAAATAAAATAAAAAATAAAAGAGATGTACCGGCAGGGATGTGAAGCCATGCCGACTCCAGTACCGTGACAAGCTGCTCAAGTTTTCTCGGTTGAAGATCGATGACGCGTCAGCCCCAACGAGATGGTCCCATAGATTTTCGATTGGGATTAAACCCGGGGATGGTTTGTTGGACAGGGGTGCACGGTAAATCTATCTTCGTGCTCTTCCAACCACGCGCGTACGCTCCGAGATGCGCGACACGTTGCATCCTCATGCTGGTAGCTACCATCGTGCCGGGGAGACACAAATTGTATGCAGAAGTGGACATTATTCCCAAGGATGGATGCGTAATTGTGTTGATTCACTGCGCCTTCCAGTATGACGAACTCAGGGAGTGCCACGAAAATATTCCAAAGACTATAACGCTTCCTGCTCCGGCCAGAACCCTTCCGATGAATTGTTGCAGCGTGCTTGCTTTGAGAAGTTTCTCGTGGTATATGCCAATGGTCATCTGTCCGATGAGGCATAAAACCTGATTGATCTTAAAAGGCCACGTGTCGCCGCTCAGTGGACGTCAAGTTGCCGTACTGGCGTACAAATTTCAGCGTTTGTTGCCAATGAACAGCAGTAAGCAAGGGTGCATTAAGCAGCCGCTTGCGGTGGAGATCCATGCTATAACACCCCAAGGACAGAAAACCCCAAGTAACAAACTTTGTGAAAGCTTAAAGTAGGGGAGTTAGCCATTTGACAGTGACAAAAACTATTGGTGAAAAAAAAATTAGTTTCACTCATAGTGTTTTGATTAACATCTATAATACTTAAATACTGGAAGTAACACACAGAAGAGGAGATAAAAGGAAAGGGTTGTCATGCATTATCTTTTAAACATCTATACAAAAAAATTTAAATTCATATGAACGAACGTTAAATCAAAGGAGGTAATTCGATCAAAGATAACATACAGCATCGAAGAGAGCTGTAGCCGCATCGAAAAGGAAATTCAATGCGCCTACAATGCAACTCGGATATGGAAATGTTTAGTTAGTTGCTCTTGAGTCGCTCTACAGTACTATTGCGATAGTCTTCTGGAAGCAAACACCATTACATTGTTTCAGATGTGAAAGTTCGATAGTTCCGGAGAGAGAAACTAAAGCCATACTCAATCATTCGACTGAATAAAGTAATGTTCATCATTATCAAGGCGACGGTGATTTTAATTGAGTGAGACTGATTTACTGGACTTATCATTCGGACTGGAGAACAGTTGCAAACATGATAGTAATGGATCAGTGACACGTAAACTATTCGTAGTCTTGAGTGGGACACAATAATATAAAGTCATGAAGAAAAACTAATACGCCGTTCAGTCAAAAGTTTTGTCAACGTCCCGATTACTGGACTGATCAGAAGTTAATCTCGAATGACATATCGGTGTGTGTACGTGATAGGGACAAACAATTAACTACAAAAAGTTTAATAAACTGTTAGTAAAGAGATAAATCAGATGTATCGCCTACATGATTCAAGAAATAATATTACGTATGTTGAACGGAATGGACTGTGTCTTGAAAGGAGGGTATAAGATGAACATCAACAAAAGCAAAAGGAGGATAATGGAATGTAGTCGAATTAAGTCGGGTGATGCTGTGGGAATTAGATTAGGAAATGAGACACTTAAAGTAGTTAAGGAGTTTTGCTATTTGGAGAGCAAAATAACTGATGATGGTCGAACTAGAGAGGATATAAAATGTAGACTGGCAATGGCAAGGAAAGCGTTTCTGAAGAAGAGAAATTTGTTAACATCGAGTATAGATTTAAGTGACAGGAAGTCGTTTCTGAAAGTATTTGTATGGAGTGTAGCCATGTATGGAAGTGAAACATGGACGATAAATAGTTTAGACAAGAAGAGAATAGAAGCTTTCGAAATGTGGTGCCACACAAGAATACTGAAGATTCGATGGGTTGATCACATAACTAATGAGGAGGTATTGAATAGAATTGGGAGAAGAGGAGTTTGTGGCACAACTTGACTAGAAGAAGGGACCGGTTGGTAGGACATGTTCTGAGGCATCAAGGGATCACCAATTTAGTACTGGAGGGCAGCGTGGAGGGTAAAAATAGTACACGGAGACCAAGACACTAAGCAGATTGAGAAGGATGTAGGCTGCAGTAGGTACTGGGAAATGAAGAGGCTTGCACATGATAGAGTAGCATGGAGAGCTGCATCAAACCAGTCTCAGGACTGAAGACCACAACAACAACAACATGTTCATGCAAGTGATTGAGTCTTTTAAACATTTTAAGTGACTGTGTGAATACAGGGGTAACAGACAGTGAAAGGTGAATAATATAAAAATCAGCATTACGGTGTGTTACAAGGACGTTACTTCAACTTAATTGATCTCTGGGGTTACGTTGGTCCGTTGTTAATAATTTGACGTAGCAACGGAATTACGAACAGCAATTATTAATTTTCGCTAAGGATGATGTCAAAGACCACCGTGATGATACGATTAAGAACAAAGATTTCACTGCTCAACGAAACCAACCGGGCATAAGGTAAAAGATGAACAATTGATCAGTTAACACAAACTGATAAGTATGTTACGGACGAACAATAGAATATTTCTTAATTACGCGAGGAGCTGTGTTTTACGAGAGTTACAGGTAATTTTCCACGTCATACTGACGGGGACGAACCTCATTACGAGTCGCATCTCCTCCCGACGAGTGCAGGAGGAGGGAAGGGACGTCACAATGCCCAGCAACGTTCGCTGAACGGTCGTTGAGGAGACACTGTTTGGAACCCGTCGGTTCATTTGGGCGGTCAACTACTGCACATATATTCGCCCGTTCACCGCTGTCATCTAAGTCCGGCTGTGGCCCACAGTTACCTCGTCGGCGTTTTTGGAATGCGTCGTTTTGTCATTCGCGGTATACTTTAACCACGCCGGCAAGCGAACAATTTACAAACTAAGCCGTTTCTTCCCTTGGCCCGAAAGCCAATGATCAGGCCCTTTTGGACGTCAGATAAATCACTCCGTTTTCGCATTACGGCAACGACTGCACTTGTTTCCCGAGACCCCCGACACGCTTTTTATACCCTCCACTGGTAGTGCCGCCACCTATCGTCAGTGAGTGGTTATCGCACGTTGACGTCGAACACACGGGATGATCACAACACTGTTACTGGGCCACTACATATCTGTGGATGGCATCAACGTCAAACAAGAGTTGTTGTTTCCAGTTATTTCATCATTAGTTGTATTAATTTTTTAATCTTTGAGGATTAATTTAGGTCCTGTTCAACACGATTTCCTCAATCATTTTTTTTCTTTCCTAGTTTGAATTTTTAATTTTCAGTGTCATTCTACGTTAGTGCTCAAAGTAAAGCTTCTATAAGTCCGCAGAACGATTTCAATACCATAACTCTTTACTTGACATTGTCTTATTGGAGGTGGTATGGCGTTGTCTTCTTCCGACCATTGGACTGTCTTACGCATCCAGTTACAGAGAGACCTACATGTTAAAGTGGACACCAAACCATGGTGTAACTAAAATTTTCCAAATCTCTTTTTAGTTAGCACTTGGAGAACTTGGATTGGGTTTTGTCACGAGCAGAGTGCAGTTCCAGTTCCAGTTCTTTGAGTAAGACAGATCATTCGTAGCGAATTAATAGTAATAAATATTGCATTTTTCACATTTTAATGAAATTTGCGTACCGTTTAGGTATCAAACTAATATACCTTCAGAAACCCACCTATCATACCTATTAAACATTTGAGTTACAATAACTTCTGTGTACTTCATATCAGATATCGTATTCGGGGCAGGATATGTTCTCAATTTTAGAGTCATGCCGCCTTTTGGATAAATTCCTGCGGACGCCCATGACTGAGTAGAAAAATACCATATACAGCTGCTTTAGACCGAGCGAGGTGGCTCAGTGGTGACACAACTGGACTTGCATTCAGAAGAGCGGCGGTTCACATCCATTTTATTAGCCGCTTACGGCATATTCAAAGATACTTTCTTTCAAAAAAGGTGACGGCTCATTTTCTTCCCCTACCTCTCACGAAATCTGAGTTTGCTCTCAATCTCTTCTTTACGTTAAGTCGTAAAATGCCTTCCTTTCAGCAGTTTCAGTTAAATTTGTAGAAATGGACTGAGGGAAATACGATGTAACGACTAACGTTCACATGTCATCTAGAGGACATAATTGCACTATCCAGTAGGAGGGTGGGGTGCTTCTGTCTATATAACATGAAATAATTTTTATATTCTGATAGTTACGGGCCTGCCGGTGTGGCCGAGCGGTTCTAGGCGCTTCAATCTGGAACCGCGCGACCGCTACGGTCTCAGGTTTGAATCCTGCCTCAGACATGGATGTGTGTGATGTCCTTAGGTTAGTTAGATTTAAGTAGTTCTAAGTTCTAGGGGACTGATGACCTCTGATGTTAAGTCCCATAGTGCTCAGAGCCATTTGAACCATTTGATACTTACGGTGACGAAATTGTACTAAATGCGTAGCTGTACCGACGAAGCACTGATGTGTGGAACTGAATATGATAATTCTAAATTATTTTATTAGTGAATGTATACTGTATTCAAGTATTTTAGAAATGATGATATTTTGTACATGAGAGCACGAAAGTTTGCTTTGTGAAGTTATAGGATCGTCAGTTAAAAATTGTTCTTCCATAGTATAGATTTTATGACGCTCCGAGAAGTCGAAACCCTTTGTGCAGAGAAGTTATTAATTCTGATTAAGATCGAGAAATAAAATGATGCGTCGTCCTCATTACAACAATTACAGATATTTAAGAAACTCAGATAACCGGATGTATCTGAAATGATGTTGGAAAGCTATACATAATACGTCTAGCTATTGATTTAATATTAAATACGCTAAAATATCTTGTCCTAGTAAGAGAAAATAATAAGTGAAAAAATATCATGAATACGCAAGCTTCTTAACACGTTTCCATTTAAGGGGAATAACTAGTTACTACGATCTGCTCTGAGGTAACGTACACTAATGCAATTAACTTTTCCAGCCGCTTCAGCTATATCAGAATATTTCTTCCTCATGTATTTCCTAAGCGTCTTTCTGCACTAAACGATTGTATTCCTTCTTAGCAACTACATGAAACTCTGAAAATAATCGTAAATAGGAGGACTTTGTGATAGCGAACTATTACATTTTTTCTCTAGTCGCACTCAGCAAGAACGTTTCAGAGTACTGTTTGTTGATGGATTTAGTTCCTGCAAGATATCGTTAAAAGAATGTGTATTACTGTTATTGATGCATACGTTAATAATAATCGTTAAAAGAGTCTATTTGAAACAAAATTTTACAGAAAGCACAACGTACATGGTCATTGAAACGGAAAAATTCAGATACAAATGCTACAACAACTGTCTATGAGGACAATGTTTAAGCTAACTGATCAACCTACCACTCGCCCTTAATCACAATACCTTCAAGCAACGCACCTTTCCATCAGTTACATATATTTCACATTTTCTATTTTACAATCTTAGAGATTTCTTCCTTAGACATTTTTAATTAAAGTACTTAAATTAGCTGCAATACATTCAGCAACATTACCCTGATTAAGTATACAGTAAAGGAAAGAAAGGATAACACTTTGAAATGTATATATTTCTTCAAAACCTTTAAATGTACTCAGCCAAAAACTGTCTAACAACGACACCTCATTTTGCCTGACAATACGACCCTGCCTGGCTATGCACTTACTAATGGCTGAGCGTCTGGCTCTGCAAACGCTAGACCACGTTTTGAATATTAATAGCTAATCGTGTATCAGCTGTGATAGCGGAGACTAGCCCTCTCTGTGTCGTTCATCAAAAATACACCAAACTATGTAATGGACTGCACTCTCCTCATTGTGAAACTTTTATAACTGTCGCTGCGAGCTGTGAGTAGTGGAATAATTGTCCTGCTCTTAACTGCGATGTACGCCATGAAATGCTCTCATAAACAATAATGTAACATGCGCAGCAAAGATGTAGGAATACGAATAATATGAAGCGCTTCCTGTGAACACTAAGGTTGGACGTCTGATTTTTAAGAAAATTGGATTACATAAATAATTAGTATCTTCTTGGCGTGGCTGGGGAACGTATTTTTTGGCTGTAATATAAATATTTGTGTACATCAGTCAGTTTATTTTAGATATGTTTTGAGTTTATTTAACATCATGCAATATATTTGTAGGAACCAGTGTTTCATCCTCACATTCAAAATTTCAATAACAACAACTACCAAACAATGCTGTTAGCTGACGGATGATTCCATGTAACGAAAAAAAGTATATGTATGAATAAAGGTAGAAGGCGGGCGTCTGTTTCCACTGTAAAACCATAAAGTTAATCTAAGAAATGAAATTTCTCATGCTGAGTAATGAGAAGGTGTGCTCGGCTTTACCTGGTAAAAGAAGTTCATTAGCCAAGACCGCGTGAATACTTATTTATTTTCGAGAACCAGTTTCCACAGGCTTTTCTGTTATCTTCTGGCCTTCTAAAGTGTTTGTTGCTTGACATGACGTTCCAGATCACTGTAAACATATTCTGTAACAAAAAAAATTGAAGGTCTCAAGGTGACAGCAACGCCTGTCGAAACCAGTTGTCGAAAATAAGTAAGTATTTATGCGATTCTGAGTATAGAAAACTTTTTAATAATCTAAAAATAATTAAATATGACTCTGTATTTTATGTTTCTATTCGCACCACAAGGGGGTGCTGTATTAACCTGTTATTTTACTAGATACTGACTTTGTGTCCTCGACCTTGTGCTGTTGGCCAGTCGCTTCTTTCCCGACTGACCACATTGGTTTCATTTTATCCCGAGAACAAGCTATTCGCATACGACAGCTTTTTGTCTTCGTCATATTTTTAAACACCTCATAGTACTGTTTGTAACAGGCTTCTGTGGTTCGATTGTATTTCTAATGTTGTGATTTAGTTCCTGTTCTGTTCTAAGTGATACTTAACCCGTTACCAGCCACGCAGGTTCCTGTCAGTGCTAGTATCCTGTTTCAAACGATCTAATGAAAAACGACTTTCAAAGAGCCTAGAACCTGAGAACTGTGTTGCGGAAAGCTTAATGATAAGTTCAGACAGGCAAGTACTAGAGAAGGGAAAATATCACAAAATTCTGATAACAGTACAGTGAAAATTAATATTAGTATATCACAAGATTCACATAAAAGCATGTGAAAAATAATGTTAATATATTGCATCAGAATATCAGGGGGTAAGGAAAAGTTGATGAGCTTCTTGTTTGTTTAGAAGATGTAGAAACTGAGGGTGGAATAGATGTACTATGCCTATCTGAATATCACAAAGTCACAGGTATGGAAATGGTAAATGTAGGGGGATATAAGCTTTCAACACATGTAAGTAGAGACACTATGGAGAAAGGAAGAGTTTCCTTATATGTAAAAATCTGTCATAGTTTGAAAAATTTGGAAAGTAAAAAATTTTATATGGAGCACCAAATTGAACCACGTGCATGTGAGCTTAAACAAAATAATGGCACTTTTGTAATTGTAGCCATGTATAGGTCACCATTAGGAAATTTTCAACTATTTCTGAAGAACGTAGTTTCTTTATTGCGCTCTCTGTCAAAGGAAAGCTAACTATTGTTTATGGGGATTTCAATGTAGATTTTATGGAAGAGTCTAGTAGAAAGCTTGACCTTGAGGTATTGATTTTCCTACTAGGGTGGTACAGGAAAGCAGCCCACTGATAGATAACGTTTTCATAGACGAAGAAAAATTTAATCAAATTAAAACGTTTCCTGTTACGAATGGTGTGTCTGATCGTGATGCATATCTACCTACAGTATATGATATAGCTCCATACAGTAATGCAAAACAGTCCTCCAAAATAGCTCATTCGATTAACGATTTAACAATTCTAAATTTTAGGGAATGCTTACAACAGTTAAACTGAGATGAGGTGTACAGGAAATATGATGCTAATTTAAAATTTATCCTATTTCATGATACCTTTGTGAGTATATTTCATAACAGTCTCCCTAAGAAAACAGAAAAGGGAAATGTATGTTGTAGCTAGGTAGAGTAATGATCCCAAAACAGTGAAACATTATAAAAACTACTACACAGTATTCAGAAAAGTTGTTAAAAAGCCCAGAAGTGTGTGTATTATGTCTGAGATTAGCACATCTGATAATAAAATTAAAACAGTTTGGAATATTGTTGCAATGGAAACAGGCCAACCGGCAACACAGGAAGACTGTATTTCTTTCAAACACAATGGATAGTTTGTTAACAAGAAGTCAGAAGAAGAAAAAAATTTTCATAATCATTTTTAAGTGTTGTAGAAATAATAGGATCCAGCTATTCATTAGAAAATGCAGGCCAGTATATGGAAGAGGCAGTACCTATGCAACTCGATAAAATTCAAATTCAACACACCTCTCCTACTGAAATTAGGAAAATAATACATTCACTAAAAGTAAAAGCCCATATGTGATTGATGGCATTTCCAACAGAGTACTAAAAGCTTGCTCCCAACAAATAAGTAGGATTCTGAGCCACATATGTACAGTAGTAGCTCACTGCAACAGGGCATTTTTCCAGATAGACTGAAATACGCTATTGTTAAACCATTGCATAAAAAGGGGGTAGATCTGATGCTAACAACTACTGCCCAATCTCAGTTCTAACAGCTTTATCCAAAAGTCTTGAAAATGTAATGTATTCAAGAGCAGCATCACATTTTTGCAAAAAAGGAGTACTAACAAAATGTCAATTTGGTTTTCAGAAAGGCTTTTCAACAGAAAATGCTATATACGTTTTCACTTATCAAATATTAGAGGCAGAAAATGACTAAACATCACCCATTGGAATATTTTGCGATCTCTCAAAGACTTTTGATTGTGCAAATCATTGAATTCTTCTACATAAGCTTAAGTATTGTGCTATGAGTGGGACAGTGCAAAATAGTTTAGTTCATACTTAACTGGAAGAATGCAGAAAGTTCAAATTAACTATACATATAGTCTGCAAAACCAACAGAGTCCTCTAACTGGGGAGGTATGAAGAATGGTATCCTACAGGGTTCAGTCTTGGGTCCCTTATTGATCTTAATATACTATTAAGGGCTTGCCGCTCTCCATTCATGCAGATGGAGATTCTTTCTACTTGCTGATGATACAAGTATAGTAATCACACCCAACAAGCAAGAATCAGCTGATCAAATTGCAAATAATGTCTTTCAGAAAATTATTAAGTGGTTCTCTGCAAATGGACTCTTTCTCAATTTTGTGAAAACACAGTTTATACAATTGTGTATAGTAAATGGCATAACACCATTGATAAATATAGACTATGAACAGGAGTGTGTTGCTAAGGGAGAATACTCAAAATTTCTTGGTGTGTGCATTGATAAGAACTTGAACTGAAAGAAATAGATTGATGATCTCCTGAAATGGTTAGGTTCAGCTACTTATGGTATTAGAATTATTGCAAATTTTGGTGTTTAACATATCAGTAAATTAGCCTACTATGCTTATTTTCACTCATTGCTTTCACATGGCATCATATTATTGGGCAATTCGTCATTAAGAGAAAAGGTATTCATTGCACAAAAGCGTGTAATCAGAATAGTAGCTGGAGCCCATCCGAGATCACCTTGCAGACATTTATTTAAGAACACGGGATATTTACAGTACCTTCGCAATACATATATTCACGTATAAAATTTGTCATTAATAACCCATCCCAATTCAAAAATAACAGCGAAGTGCATACAGTAGCTACAACACTAGAAGAAAGGATGATCTTCACTATTCTGTATTAAATCTCGATTTGGCACAGAAAGGTATGAATTATGCTGCCACAAAAACCTTTGGTCATTTGCCAAATAGTATTAAAAGTCTGACAGATAGCCAACTAACATTTAAAAACAAATTAAAAGAATTTCTCAATTACAACTTCTTCTACTCAATAGATGAATCCTTAGATACGAAGTAGTAACTGCAAAAAAAAAAAAAATCATTCATTCATTATTTTGCATAAAGAAACTTATGTTAAAATGACACATTCCACATCATTTCCAAATATCGTATTCATCATCTATGGAACAACGGTTAATATATGTACATATGTATTACATTTGTCATGTACATTATCAGCACAATCAATACTCTACCACTAGTGTTCTTAAACGAGATAGAAAAGTGTCTCTTTTGGCACTGGATTAACATATCTAAATTGTCTGCAATTATTTTTAAAATGTGTGTGTACACTAAGTCATTTCACTATTAAAATCTGTGCATCATGGTCAGAAAGGCAACTTACCCTTTTAATAGCCTCTCTAGTAATGAAGAGTGAAGAAAAATACGTTCATTGGTGTGCACTCTGATTGTAAAGAATACAGACTGCATCAGATGATGTGACTTTGGGGATCTTCCAGCATTCTTTTTCTTGCATAATGACTTATATAACAATAATAGTCAACAAATGCAACTAATTTTTGGAACTTTCTATAAAGTTAAGTAAGGATTTACTCTACTTAGACGATCTTGCTCATTTGCTATTTTGATCCATGCTATTACACGTTTCTCTGTGCAGCCGTAAAGAAAATAATATAAACATAGGCCCAGCAGATTGCCTTTAGACTTTTAATAGTATTTCCTAGCTGTCTAGGAACTTCTTTTTCTGGAAGCCTCAATGGAAAACTAGAATCCCGGTAATCTTTGTCTCCACTCTGTTATAATCTGTTCAAGAGGAAGGATCCGCAACTTCAGTCAGCAAACCAGAACATTCTATTTGGTTCTCTCTCTAAAACTAATACGCTGCAGTGTACTCCATGTATAGTACGAAGATATTGATCCTATGTCATGAGTATAAACAGATCATATGTCTCTATACACTCAATAAATTCCAAATTTCTCCACCACAACAAATACACTACTGGCCATTAAAATTGCTACACCAAGAAGATGACGTGCTACAGACGCGAATTTCAACCGACAGGAAGAAGGTGCTGTGATAAGCAAATGATTAGCTTTTCAGAGCATTCACACATGGTTGGCGCCAGTGACAACACCTACATCGTGATGACATGAGGAAAGTTACCAACCGATTTCTCATACACAAACAGCAGTTGACCGGCGTTGCCTGGTGAAACGTTGGGATACCTCGTGTAAGGAGAAGAAATGCGTATCATCACGTTTCTGACTTAGATAAAGGTCGGATTGTAGCCTATCGTGATTGCGGTTTATCGTATCACGACATTGCACCTTGTGTTGATCGAGATCCAATGACTGTTAGCAAAATATGGAATCGGTGGGTTCAGGAGGATAACACGGAAGGCCGTGCTGGATCCCAACGGCCTCGTATCACTAGCAGTCGAGATGACAGGCATCTTATCCGCATGGCTGTAACGGATCGTGCAGCCACGTCTCGATCCCTGAGTCAACAGATGGGGACGTTTGCAAGACAACAACCATCTGCACGAACAGTTGGACGACGTTTGCAGCAGCATGGACTATCAGCTCCGAGATCATGGCTGTGGTTACCCTTGACGCTGCGTCACAGACAGGAGCACCTGCGATTGTGTGCTCAGATACGATCCTGGGTGCACGAATGGCAAAACGTTATTTTTTCGGATGAATCCGGGTTTTGTTTACAGCATCATGATTGTCGCATCCGTGTTTGGCGACATCGCGGTGAACGCACATTGGAAGCGTGTATTCGCCATCGGCATACTGCCGTATCACCCGGGGTGATAGTATGTGGTATCATTGTTTACACGTCTCGGTCACCTCTTGTTCGCATTAACGGCACTTTGAACAGTGGACGTTACATTTCAGATGTGTTACGACCCGTGGCTCTACCCTTCATTCGATCACTGCGAAACCCTACATTTGAGCAGGATAATGCACGACCGCATGTTGCAGGTCCTGTACGGGCCTTTCTGGATACAGAAAATGTTCCACTGCTGCCCTAGCCAGCACATTCTCCAGATCTCTCACCAATTGAAAGCGTCTGGTCAATGGTGGCCAAGCAACTGGCTCGTCACAATACGCCAGTCACTACTCTTCATGAACTGTGGTATCGTGTTGAAGCTGCATGGGCGGTTGTACCTGTACATGCCATCCAAGCTCTGTCTGACTCATTGTCCAGGCGTATCAAGGCCGTTATTGCGGCCAGAGGTGGTTGGTCTGGGTACTGATTTCTCAGGATCTATGCACCCAAATTGCGTGAAAATGTAATCACATGTCAGTTCTAGTATAATATATTCGTCTGATGAATAGCTGTTTATCATCTGCATTACGTCTTCGTGTATCAACTTCAATGGCCATTAGTGTATTTCTGGATTAAAATCCAATCAAATAACAGAATTTAATGTTTTCTCGATGCATGTAGTCTTTACTTGAAAATAAAAATACAATATTAGAACTTCCTACGCTTAATGTTTTAGTATCTCCATAAAAAGTACATGAAGGCAAAAAAGTAACAGTTCTCTTAGCTTACTCTTGACTTGTTGACTGCAACGGTCAGCAGTAGGATGTTACCGAAAACTCATATCAAACTTAACGTGTTATTTCGATGCCTTGTCGGGATCAAAAGTCATATTCATTGCTTTACTTCATCTCCAAATGAAATAACACCAAACATTTTTCAAAGTTTTGTTTCTTTTCTGAGTAGATTTTCAGTGTGTGCATTTGCTCATTTCTATCTTTTACCCTTTTTTCACCACTTTCAATGCAAGGTCCGTTTTAAACGATATAGTTTCAGTAAATATGTAACAAAAACATTCATTTTATGCAGATATTCTGAAACAGCAAATTTCTGTCTTTTTAATGGACAATGCTGCATTCGGCTGTCAAGTACGTCAGCACCTAGCAACTCAATAAAAGATTTGTGTTTCTTATGACTACTGAGTTTTGTGTAATTTAACAAGACCATGAAACGGCAGCTCGTAAACATTTGTAAGTAGGCTGTTTAGGTTTTCTTATTGGTAACGCCACGTAGCGCTCTGTGTGAGAATCACTGGCTGTGCTGTGTGCAATCTGTGGCTGGTTTGCATTGTGGTCTGCCATTGTAGTGTTGGGCAGCTGATGTGAACAGCGTGTAGCGTAGCGCAGTTGGAGGTGAGCCGCCAGCTGTGGTGGATGTGGGGAAGTGAGATGGCGGATTTTTTGAGAATGGATAATCTGGAGGTGTGTCCATCAGAAACAGTACATTTGTAAGAATGGATGTCATGAACTGCTATATCTATTATGACTATTAAGGTAAATACATTGTTTGTTCTCTACTAAAAATATTTCATTTCCTAACTATGCCTATCAGTAGTTAGTGCCTTCCGTAGTTTGAATCTTTTATTTAGCTGGCAGTAGTGGCGCTCGCTGTTTTGCAGTAGTTCGAGTAACGAAGATTTTTGGTGAGGTAAGTGATTTGTGAAAGGTATAGGTTAATGTTAGTCAGGCCATTCTTTTGTAGGCATTTTTGAAAGTCACATTGCGTTGCGCTAAAAATATTGTGTGTCAGGTTAAGCATAGTCCAGTATAATTGTTCTAAGGAGACGTTTCACATTGTTTAGAAAGTGCGCTCTATTCAAATAACTTATGGACACGCAGCCGGACTACGTCGTCGACAACCGCCGATATTTCGACATGAGTGCACACGGTCATATTTAAGACATAACTGCCGCAAGTAAGTTCTGTGCAATGGAATTCAAACCCTCTCTTTCACAGCACTTACTTGCTGCAGTTATGCCCTGAAATTCGCAGGATGTGCTCCTAAGTATCGGTGATTGTCGAAGCCGTCACCTGGCTGCATTTCCGTTAAGTTATTTGAACATTGTGTGCGCCGGGAGAAACTTGCATCTCACAGAGTTAAGTATTCTTTGTAATTAATTGACGACTTTAGTCCGCTACCAGCAAAAAGGGGTCAATCTTTTACAGTGTCAGTTGTCGAAGCGCCAAACTTGCCATTAAACGATTATTGGCTGAAAATCCCAAGAGGAATGCTAACAGATCATATGTCATCAATTTTAATCTATTCTAACAGTTGAGAAAGACAACGACAGTTGTCCCTGTGATACAGTCTGAGCTGTAGCGTTAACTGACAGTTACCTAGGAATAAGGATATAATCGAAGTTTGGGATTTCTATGACGAAGGAATTCTGACACCTGGTCTACGGGTAGCGTCTTTGATTCTTAATCAAAACGTGTTCGATCCCCGCCACTGCCCAAATTTTGATAAATAATCAGCATTGGCGGCCGAAGACTTCCGGCATAAGAAGTCAGCCTCATTCCACCAACGGCCTTGTCAAAGAGGGCGGAGGAGCGGATAGAGGTTCAGGGCACTCTCTTGTCCTAGGGGTGGGAAATTGACCCTAATGGCGGACGAATCAGCAATGATCAACGACATGAGGATGCAGAAGGCAATGGAAACCACTGCATTAAAGACACGTAACGTGTATCCACAGGACATGTGCCCTGTAATTGAAGAAGTATCATGATGATCTCTCCATTGGCAAAAGATTCCGGAATAGTCCCCCATTCGGATCTCCGGGAGGGAACTGCCAAGGGGGAGGTTACCTGGAGAAAAGATCGAATAATCAACGAAAGGATATCGTTCTACGAGTCGGGGCGTGGAATGTCAGAAGCTTGAACGTGGTAGGGAAACTAGAAAACCTGAAAAGGGAAATGCAAAGGCTCAATCCAGATATAGTAGGGGTCAGTGAAGTGAAGTGGAGGGAAGACAAGGATTTCTGGTCAGATATCGGGTAATATCAACAGCAGCAGAAAACGGTATAACAGGTGTAGGATTCGTTATGAATAGGAAGGTAGGGCAGAGGGTGTGTTACTGTGAACAGTTCAGTGACCGGGTTGTTCTAATCGGAATCGACAGCAGACCAACACCGACAACGATAGTTCAGGTATACATGCCGACGTCGCAAGCTGAAGATGAACAGATAGAGAAAGTGTATGAGGATATTGAAAGGGTAATGCAGTATGTAAAGGGGGACGAAAATCTAATAGTCATGGGCGACTGGAAAGCAGTTGTAGGGGAAGGAGTAGAAGAAAAGGTTACAGGAGAATATGGGCTTGGGACAAGAAATGAAAGAGGAGAAAGACTAATTGAATTCTGTAACAAGTTTCATCTAGTAATAGCGAACACCCTGTTCAAGAATCACAAGAGGTGGAGGTATACTTGGGAAAGGCCGGGAGATACGGGAAGATTTCAATTAGAATACATCATGGTCAGACAGAGATTCCGAAATCAGATACTGGATTGTAAGGCGCACCCATGAGCAGATACAGACTCATATCACAATATCGTAGTGATGAAGAGTAGGCTGAAGTTCAAGACATTAGTCAGGAAGAATCAATACGCAAAGAAGTGGGATACGGAAGTACTAAAGAATGACGAGATACATTTGAAGTTCTCTAACGCTATAGGTACAGCAATAAGGAATAGCGCAGTGGGCAGTACAGTTGAAGAGGAATGGACATCTCTAAAAAGGGCCATCACAGAAGTTTGGAAGGAAAACATAGGTACAAAGAAGGTAGCTGCGAAGAAAGCATGGGTAACAGAAGAAATACTTCAGTTGATTGATGAAAGGAGGAAGTACAAACATGTTCCGGGAAAATCAGGAATACAGAAATACAAGTCGCTGAGGAATGAAATAAATAGGAAGTGCAGGGAAGCTAAGACGAAATGGCTGCAGGAAAAATGTGAAGACATCGAGTAAGATATGATTGTCGGAAGGACAGACTCAGCGTGCAGGAAAGTCAAAACAACCTTTGGTGACATTAAAAGCAACGGTGGTAATATTAAGAGTGCAACGGGAATTCCACTGTTAAATGCAGAGGAGAGAGCAGATAGGTGGAAAGAATATATTGAAAGCCTCTATGAGGGTGAAGATTCGTCTGGCAACAAAACGACTATTCACGTTTGTATGTAGAATATATGAGTCTGGCGACATACCATCTGACTTTCGGAAAAGCATCATCCACACGATTCCGAAGACAGCAAGAGCTGACAAGTGCGAGAATTATCGCACAATCAGCTTAACAGCTCATGCATCGAAGCTGCTTACAAGAATAATACACAGAAGAATGGAAAAGAAAATTGAGAATGCGCTAGGTGACGAATAGTTTGGCTATAGGAGAAGTAAAGGGACGAGAGAGGCAAATCTGACGTTACGGCTAATAATGGAAGCAAGGCTAAAGAAACATCAAGTCACTTTCATAGGATTTGTCGACCTGGAAAAAGCGTTCGATAATTTAAAATAGTGCAAGCTGTTCGAGATTCTGAAAAAAGAAGGGGTAAGCTATAGGGAGAGACGGGTCATATACAAATGTACAAGAACCAAGACGGAATAATAAGAGTGGACGATCAAGAACGAAGTGCTCGTATTAAGAAGGGTGTGAGACAAGGCTGTAGCCTTTCGCCCCTACTCTTCAATCTGTACACCGAGGAAGCAATGATGGAAATAAAAGAAAGGTTCAGGAGTGGAATTAAAATACAAGGTGAAAATATATCAATGATACGATTCGCTGGTGACATTGCTATTCTGAGTGAAAGTGAAGAAGTATTAAATGATCTTCTGAACGGAATGAACAGTCTAATGAGTACACAGTATGGTTTGAGAGTAAATCGGAGAAAGACGAAGGTAATGAGAAGTAGTAGAAATGAGAACAGCGAGAAACTTAACATCAGGATTGATGGTCACGAAGTCAATGAAGTTAATGAATTCTGCTACCTAGGCAGTAAAATAACCAATGACGGACGGAGCAAGGAGGACATCAAAAGCAGACTCGCTATGGCAAAAAAGGCATTTCTGGCCAAGAGAAGTCTACTAATATCAAATACCGGCCTTAATTTGAGGAAGAAATTTCTGAGAATGTACGTCTGGAGTACAGCATTGTGTGGTAGTGAAACATGGACCATGGGAAAACCGGAACAGAAGAGAATCGACGCATTTGAGATGTGGTGCTATAGACGAATGTTGAATATTAGGTGGACTGATAAGGTAAGGAATGAGGAGGTTCTACGCAGAATCGGAGAGGAAAGCAATATGTGGAAAACACTGATAAGGAGAAGGGACATGATGATAGGACATCTGCTAAGACGTGAAGGAATGACTTGCATGGTACTAGAGGGAGCTGTAGAGGGCAAAAACTGTAGAGGAAGACAGAGATTGGAATCCGTCAAGCAAATAATTGAGGACGTAGGTTGCATGTGCTACTCTGAGATGAAGAGGTTAGCAAAGGAAAGGAATTCGTGGTGGGCCGCATCAAACCAGTCAGTAGACTGATGACCAAAAAAGAAAAAAAAATGACGAAGATGGAATGCGTTGCACCGATAGAAATTGTTGAAAAAGACTGTTTTGCCCAGACTGTTGACGTGTGAGAGATTAACATGGGTAATGAGTTCTCCTGTGGATAGGAAATTATGACTTTACGCTTCAGGAAGACAACCTAGGTAACTGGTTTCAAATGTAGCTGCATTCTTCTACAACCGTATTCCTGCATGACTTATTGTACTCCTACATGACTTATATACAATGACAGAAGTTCGTATTCGGTTTTTTCCACAAACTGTTCCCTTAAATCTGTACCTAGTTTCGTTAAGATAGCCATCGTGTTCCCCATGTTAGACGTAATTCTAACAGCTTATTACGTCTTACAACCATATCATGAGAGAAGCACAACCGTATGGGAAGAAATTAACATAAATAATTTACAAAAAACGCTCAGTGATAAAATCACAGCAGCCGTGTTTCTGATCGTAGAGAACTATCGCTGAACTGTTAAAAGTTATTATCACTGAGAGGCCCATTTACAGTACCATGGCCCATAAGATCTACGATATCTCTTTCGTGTTCACTTATACAGAGGCGTATTATCTGACTCAACTTGTGCTACTTTATTTCAGTTACTATCCCTCAACAATTCTCCTCGTCATGTTTCCCCGAAACCTGACATGGTCTCCCACTACGATTCTTAGTATTATTTGCTAGGATTCTGATAGTTACTTTATATTCTATGCTATTATATCCACTTAACTTGGGGCTACAAGAAGCGATATAACGATGCGACGGCCGTTAACTTTTCACGTGTCTACGGCACCTAAGCTCCTTGCTACACAGCGTTGCATGATGAGAACACACAAAAAAAAAAAAACCCAAACCATATACCACTGTTACAACACTAATCTACTTCCTATTCCGTCAGCGTTGTATCACGGCTTTCAGTGTCCTCAGTAGCAGGTGTGTGGTGCAAAAACAGAAAGGGAGAAAAAAGCTACGCACGTGACGTCCGACTACATACAAGGCGACACTTATTGAACTACACGAAATAAAACGGACAAACTTCTAAACGTTTGGCGTTAGGACGTTCAAACTGCACGATTGGCCGCGGGGCCTGATGGAAATATGTATGCGCCTTGTTTGGTTTAGCGACGAAGCCAACTTTCATCTGAATGGATTCGTCAATAAGTAAAATTGTTCCTTTGGGGGACTGAGAGTCCACATTTCGCGATCGAGAAGTCTCTTCACCCTCAGTGGATGACAGTGTGATGTGCAATGTGCAGTCACACAATAATCGGTGCAACATTCCTTGATGGCACGGTGACTACCGAGCGTTACGTGAAGATGATTTCATCTCTATTACCCAAAGTGACCCTGATTTCGACAAGATGTGGTTCATGCAAGACGGAATTCGAAGCCATCGAAGCAGGAGACTGTTTGATGTCCTGCAGGAGCACTCTGGGGACCGCATTCTTACTCTGCCACTGGCGTGGGCCTCAAATGGCCGCCATATTCTCCGGAGCTGAACACATGCGACACCTTTTATGGGGCTATATTAAGGGTAACGTGTACGGTAATAACCCATAAACCATTGCTGAGCTGAAAACAGCCATTCAGGAAGTCATCGACAACATCGATGTTCCGACACTTCATCGGGTCATGCAAATTTCGTTATTCGTCTGCGCCACCTCATCGCCAATGATCCCAGCCATATATAACATGTCATAACCTAAATCAGAATATCTGTATTGATTTTTACATGCTGAATAGAGTGTGAGCACGATATAGTTTGTAAGTAATTTATGTTTATTTTCAAACAGTTAAAAAATTGCCACCTCGTGTATACTAGCGTAGCTCCATAATTGATTCTTTAACAGTGTTTACTGAAGGCTCGTGTCCACGTCATACATAAGTAGACATGAGGAATAAACAAGTAGAATATCGAATTTTATTGAAAAATCTTTAAGACTTTGCACCGACGATATTGGGAGACATTACTTTTCAGCACGCCCTGGTAATAGCAAATGGTTTAATGAATGAATTTGGATTAGACGCAATTACGGTAAATTTTGTTTCACTGTTATCTGACTGAAACAAAAAAGACGAAGAGAGGTTTAGTGTAAAGGTGTAGCCAAAAGACTGGACATTTCCGATATGATGATACGTATCTGCTATGAGAGGAGAGGTGTTTAGGATACCAGGAATTAAGAAAGAAAGACGAGTGTGTGAATATCACGTCGCCTATTTCCATAGTTTGCAACCTGACGTAGTATAGAAAGAACTGACGTGATCAAACAACCGAATTTTACACACATACGTTACACAAGCACTCATAGGAGTCCTGGGAACTTTTCATTATTTGTAACGTGTTCAGCTACCTTACGTTAGAATAGATTAGCCAGGACTAAAGTCTCGATTAACAATTATTTAATTTTAGGTGGAACTATTTTTTCCTACGTAAGAGAGAGTGGAAGTCCCTGAATGCTGCAGTAGTTTGTTCTTAGCTTAGACGTCCGTAGACGTTTACTCCGAAATCCTTTCGATAAGTGAATTGGATACGATTAAGGATATTGGACGAACTGTTTCTCGAATACATCTGCTGAGTAGCTGATCAACTTTCGTTGTGATATAAGAGTGATCTATGACTTCTTACAGTTTGATACAAGACCCATGACTTTTGCTGATTGTGATACTGAATGAATTTCGTCATTCACAGCTGACGTGGTAGCACAAGTTTTCTAAGGGCTAGCACTGAGCTACAACTGGATGTCGTCTGCACATGAGTGGTAGTCACAAAAATGGATTACGGGTGAAATTTCATTGATACATAGCGATAGAGACAGTGTAACAAGGATCTCAAAGATCATTTGTTTCCCGGATAACTTCTCCGACACACCAGCAAGTCGTTGACATTCGTTGACATTTGTTTCTAAGATACCTGTCGAACCACAGAGTAGCAGTGATTGAGGAACACAACTGTTTTCCTTATTTCATAGTTAATATACAAAGTGACGAACCTAAGCATCGTGACCAAGTACTTGTCAAAGTGTTGCCCAGCTTTGCAACGAAGTACATAGCAATTCTGCATTTCATGGGTTCGACAAATCCTTGGTACGTTCCCCATGATAAGTGGCACCAGATGTCTAAGCGCAGATCCGCGAGTCCAGTAAATTACGGGTCATTGGATTGTGCACTCGGAGCTGCCACCGGGTGTCGTTCGTGATGCGTTCCATCTGGTTAAAAACAGGAGTATTTGGGTGATCAAGACGTGTGTGTTCACTATCGTCTCCTAGAATCCCTGTCGCACGATTCTGGCCTTCTGAGAAAGATGGCTATCATGTTGAAGAATGCAATCGCCGTCGGGTAAGATATTAAACATAAAGATCTGAACGTGGTCCGTAGAACTGCTCACGTAGTCTGCAGTTGTCACCGGCCTTCGATCACTACCACAGGTCCACTGGAATCGAAGGTGAGTGTCCGCCACAGCATAGTACTGCCGCCACCGGCCTGCATCCGTGATACGGGGGATATCTCGAGCAGCTGTTCGCCTGAATGGCGGTGTATACGGGCACGACCGTCGACCTGGCGTAACAAGGAACGTGAATCACGCTTCCCTTGATCCACGGTCCTGATTATTCTGTACCCATTGAAGTCGTAATTGACAAAGTGGTCTCGTCAGTATGGGAACTTAGGGGTTGTCTACTGCGGAGCCTCATGTTCAGCAACGTGCGCTTAACATTGCGCTCTGAAACAGTTGTGCCGGCACCACCTTTGTACCCAGTCGTAATATCCGCAACAGATCGCCGTCTATTCTGGCTTGTAATTTTTGTGATGGGTGTGGACATCCGATGCCTTGACATCAACCTTCAAGCACTTTCCACAACTGCTGTCGACAGTATCATGAGAAAAGTCAACCAATTTCATAATTTTCACGGTAATCGTTCCCAGAAGCAAGGCGACAATTTGTCCTTTGTCAAAGTCGCTTATCTACCTCTTCACTCTGCAAACCACTGAAGTGCATAGCAAAGGGTACTTTTTCCCGTTCCATTCACCTATGGAGTGCGGGAAGAATGGTTCTTTAAATGCCTCCTTCCGTGCTGTAATTAACCTTATCTTCTCCTCACGATCCCCTCGAGAGCGAAACGTAGAGGGTTGCAACATATTCTTGGGGTGGTCATTCAAGTCGTTGATTGAAACTTGGTAAGTAGGCTTTCTCGGGATACTTTACGCTGTGCCATCATTGCCACTATCGCTCCATAGGATCGTTGAGGCAGAGACATTACAGAGGGCCTGGCGACTTCGGCCGGTAATGTGTGCCGTGCGAGAAGAGCTCAATTATTTCTTGGATGTCAGACGGCCTCTGCGACGCTCTGGACCAGTCATGAACACAGGGGGTGAGCCTGCGGCGGGTGAATCGATTATAAATCATCCACCCCTTCTCGAGAAATTCGTTTATACTTGTCTATAACATTTCAGATCTTCAAAACCATTGTGATGGATAAGGTCTGAAGACGATCATAAAAATATTCAGACCGGTCAGCTTGTAGTGCCTTTATGATCTAGACTGTTTTATAATTAATTTCAAATATTCTATCTTGATCGCTATTATCTCCAGCAATTTTTTTTTTTAAATAATGAATCTAAAAGTGTTTCTACCGAAAGAGAATGGTCTTAGTTTATTTTACACGTTGCGCTGTCTCCGTCTCTTGAAGTGGAGTAAAGGTTTTCGTGTCTGGTTGACCTGAAGAGTATAGCTGAATCTATATTTACAGCAAGTGAAGTAAAGAACCAAAAACATTCTTAAGACAAATTAGTAACATGCTGTTTTGATGGTTCTGCTACTTTCAATAGTTCTGTCAGTGGGGTCCGTGCTCTGTTATCAGAGGAAACGGCTCACCAGTTGCAATACCTACATTGCACACCAAATGTTTTGTCACTTATTGCCACCAACTGTAGAAATAAACATCCTATAATAAAAGGCACATTACTATTGTTAGGGACATCAATAAACTTTTGCATGCTTCTCCTAAACGAGTAACTGGCTGTATGAAATTCAGTGTTTTAAAACAACCTGTTGTAAAAATACCCTAAGTCGTTAACGTACGCTGGTTGAGTTTCGATCGCACACTCCACTACTATACTAGAAGTCCATCATCATGGCATGTGAACAGCACACAAGGACCATGCGGATTTAGCAAGTTTGACAAGAGGAATCTTGTTAGAAATTAAGAGTTACAATTTCATTGTAGGTTTAGTGATTTTGGACGATATGCTAAATGCCGTCACAGTCTTAAGTAAAGTTTTACAAAAGCAGGTACTCAACATTTCACAATGCCCTGCCCTATTTCTGGAACTCTGTAATATCGACTGCCCTAGGGACTGCGAGAAACATAGTGAGGAAAATGAAACACAATAGACAGAACAGAAGTTAATATTCACGGAGGGCAAAAAATATGAAACACAAAAAACGTAAGCGAATTTGTGAGAACAGCATGATTAATGAATTTGAGCAATATTTGAATGACGAGGCTATGAAACTGTTAGAACTAAGTTGGAAGTTTTAAAATATTTCAACAGTTTATTGATTATGATTGCCAAGAGATGTGCTCGATAATAGGACTTATAAACGTTGACTCTACTATCGCAGACGTGCGTTTCTTTAAGCATGTTGCTCGTCATAAATCAGAAGATTCGTGTTCTGATGTTGCTTCTTTTATCTTAGGATACGACATCAGCTACGAGGCACTGAGGACGCTCACTGAAAGTATGCTGCGCGTTCCCATGTCCACTTAGATTTTAGAAAGGTATTTCACCACAATGAATACGGTGACGACAAAATTAAGAAGTCCGATGAATAAGGATGAGCTTCAAGATTGTTTGAAGGTGTCAACGTAAACGAGAAACGTTCAGTGATGATATCAACAGATATGCTATTTTAAAGTCTTCGACGCATTGGTTTGCGGTAAATGCGAGTTATTGCATGCAATATTATTACTTTATTCGCCTCCATTGACTGGATAGTGTAGAATGCATGCTGTTTCCTACACTACTGGCTATAAAAATTACTACACCAAAAAGATGACGTGCTACAGACGCGAAATTTAACCGAGAGGACGAAGATGCTGTGATATGCAAATGATTATTTTTTCAGAGCATTCACAAAAGGTTAGCGCCGGTGGCGACACCTACAAAGCGTAGAGATGAGGAAAGATTCCAATCGATTTCCCATACACAAACAGCGGTTGACCGGCGTTGCCTGGTGAAACGTTGTTGCGATGCCTCGTGTAAGGACTGTCATAAATGTCGGATTGTAGCCTATCGTGATTGCGGTTTATCGTATCGCGACATAGCTGCTTGCGTTGGTCCATATGCAGTGACTGTTAGCAGAATATGGAATCGGTGGGTTCAGGAGGGTTACAGAGAACGCCGTGCTGGATCCCAACGGCCTCGTAACACTATAACTCGAGATGACAGGCATCTTATCCACATGGCTGTAACGGATGGAGCAGCCACGTCTCGATCCGTGAGTCGCCAGATGGGGACGTTTGCAAGACAACAACCATCTGCACGAACAGTTCGACGACGTTTGAAGCAGCATGGCGTATCAGCTCCGAGACCATGGCTGCGGTTACCCTTGACGCTGCATCACAGACAGGAGCGCCTGCGATGGTGTACTTAACGGCGAACCTGGGTGCACGAATGGCAAAACGTCATTTTTTCGGATGAATCCAGGTTCTGTTTGCAGCATCGTGATGGTCGCATCCGGGACTGGCGACATCGCGGTGAACGCACCTTGGAAGCATGTATTCGTCATCGCCATACTGACGTATCACCTTGCGTGATGGTATGGGGTGCCATTGGTTACACGTCCCGGTCACCTCTTGTTCGCATTGAAGGCACTTTGAACATTGGACGTTACATTCAGATGTGTTACGACCCGTGGATCTACCCTTAATTAGATCCCTACGAAACCCTACATTTCAGCCGGATAATGCACGATGGCATATTGCAGGTCCTGTATTTTCGACTGCTGCCCTGACAACCCGGACAAGATCTCTCACCAATTGAAAACGTCTGGTCAGTGGTGGCCGAGTAACCTTTTTTTTTTTTCATTTCAGAGTAGCACTTGCAACCTAAGTCCTCAATTATTTGCTTGACGTATTCCAATCTCTGTCTTCCTCTACAGTTTTTGCCCTCTACAGCTCCCTCTAGTACCGTTATCAGTATTTTCCACATATTCCTTTCCTCTCCGATTCTGCGTTGAACCTCCTCATTCCTTACCTTATCAGTGCACCTAATTTTCAACTTTCGTCTATAGCATAACATCTCAAATGCTTCGATTCTCTTCTGTTCCGGTTTTCCCACTGTCCATGTTTCACTACCATACAATGCTGTATTCCAGACGTACGTCCTCAGAAATTTCTTCCTCAAATTAAGGCCGGTATTTGATATTAGTAGACTTTTCTTGGCCAGAAATGCTTTTTTTGCCATAGCGAGTCTACTTTTGATGTCCTCCTTGCTCCGTCCGTCATTGGTTATTTTACTGCCTAGGTAGCAGAATTCCTTAACTTCATTGACTTCGTGACCATCAATCCTGATGTTAAGTTTCTCGCTGCTCTCATTTCTATTACTTCTCATTACCTTCGTCTTTCTCCTATTTACTCTCAAACCATACTGTGTACTCATCAGACTGTTCATTCCGATCAGCAGATCATTTAATTCTTGTTCACTTTCACTCAGGATAGCAATGTCAACAGCGAATCGTATCATTGATAACCTTTCACCTTGCATTTTAATTCCACTCCTGAACCTTTCTTTTATTTCCATCATTGCTTCCTCGATGTACAGATTGAAGAGTAGGGGCGAAAGGCTACAGCCTTGTCTCATACCCTTCTTACTACGAGCACTTCGTTCTTGATCGTCCACTCTATTAATCCCTCTTGGTTGTTGTGCATATTGTATATGATCCGTCTCTCCCTATAGCTTACCCCAACTTTTTCAGGATCTCGAACAGCTTGCACCATTTTAAATTGTCGAACGCTTTTTCCAGGTCGACAAATCCTATGAAAGTGTCTTGATTTTTCTTTAGCCTTGCTTCCATTATTAGCCGTAACGTCAGAATTGCCTCTCTCGTCCCTTTACTTTTCCTAAAGCCAAACTGATCGTCACCTAGCGCATTCTCAATTTTCTTTTCCATTCTTCTGTATATTATTCTTATAAGCAGCTTCGATGCATGAGCTGTTAAGCTGGTTGTGCGATAATTCTCGCCCTTGTCAGCTCTTGCCTTCTTTGGAATTGTGTGGATGATGCTTTTCCGAAAGTCAGATGGTATATCGCCTGACTCATATATTCTACACACCAACATGAATAGTCGATTTGTTGCCACTTCCCCCAATGATTTTAGAAATTCTGATGGACTCTTATCTATCCCTTCTGCCTTATTTGACCATAAGTCCTCCAAAGCTCTTTTAAATTCCGATTCTAATACTGGATCCCCTACCTCTTCTAAATCGACTCCAGTTTCTTCTATTACATCAGACAAATCTTCACCCTCATAGAGGTTTTAATGTATTCTTTCCACCTATCTGCTCTCTCCTCTGCATTTAACAGTGGAATTCCCGTTGCACTCTTAATGTTACCACCGTTGCTTTTAATGTCACCAAAGGTTCTTTTGACTTTCCTGTATGCTGAGTCTGTCCTTCCGACAAACATATCATTTTCCATGTCTTCACATTTTTCCTGCAGCCATTTCCTCTTAGCTTCCCTGCACTTCCTATTTATTTCATTCCCCAGCGACTTGTATTTCTATATTCCTGATTTTCCCGGAACATGTCTGTACTTCCCCCTTTCATCAGTCAACTGAAGTATTTCTTCTGTTACCCATGGTTTCTTCGCAGCTATCTTCTTTGTACCTATGTTTTCCTTCCAAACTTCTGTGATGGCCCTTTTTAGAGATGTCCATTCCTCTTCAACTGTACTGCCTACTGCGCTATTCCTTATTGCTGTATCTATAGCGTTAGAGAACTTCAAATGTATCTCGTCATTCCTTAGTACTTCCGTATCCCACTTCTTTGCGTATTGATTCTTCCTGACTAATGTCTTGAACTTCAGCCTTTTCTTCATCACTACTATATTGTGATCTGAGTCTATATCTGCTCCTGGGTACGCCTTACAATCCAGTATTTGATTTCGGAATCTCTGTCCGACCATGATGTGATCTAATTGAAATCTTCCCGTATCTCCCGGCCTCCTTTTCCAAGTGTACCTCCTCCTCTTGTGATTCTTGAACAGGGTGTTCGGTATTACTAGCAGAAACTTGTTACAGAACTCAATTAGTCTTTCTCCTCTTTCATTCCTTGTCCCAAGCCCATATTCTCCTGTAACCTTTTCTTCTACTCCTTCCCCTACAACTGCATCCCAGTCGCCCATGACTATTAGATTTTCGTCCCCCTTTACATACTGCATTACCCTTTCAATATCCGTATAAACTTTCTCTATCTGTTCATCTTCAGCTTGCGACGTCGGCATGTATACCTGAACTATCGTTGTCGGTGTTGGTCTGCTGTCGATTCTGATTAGAACAACTTGGTCACTGAACTGTTCGCAGTAACACACCCTCTGCCCTACTTTCCTATTCATAACGAATCCTACACCTGTTATACCATTTTCTGCTGCTGTTGATATTACCCGATACTCATCTGACCAGAAATCCTTGTCTTCCTTCCACTTCACTTCGCTGACCCCTACTATATCTAGATTGAACCTTTGCATTTCCCTTTTCAGATTTTCTAGTTTCCCTACCACGTTCAAGCTTCTGACATTCCACGCCCCGACTCGTAGAACGTTATCCTTTCGTTGATTATTCAATCTTTTTCTCATGGTAACCTCCCCCTTGGCAGTCCCCTCCCGGAGATCCGAATAGGGGACTATTCCGGAATCTTTTGCCAACCGAGTGATCATCATGACACTTCTTCAATTACAGGCCACATGTCCTGTGGATACACGTGATGTGTCTTTAATGCAGTAGTTTCCATTGCCATCTGCATCCTCATATCGTTGATCGTTGCTGATTCTTCCGCCTTTAGGGGCAATTTCGCACCCCTAGGACAAGAGAGTGCCCTGAACCTCTATCCGCTCCTGCGCCCTCTTTGCCAAGGCCGTTGGCAGAATGAGGCTGACTTCTTATGCCAGAAGTCTTCGGCCACCAATGCTGATTATTTATCCAAATTCAGGCAGTGGGGAGGGGATCGAACCCGGGAGCGAAGACGTTTTGATTTTGAATCAAAGACGCTACCCCTAGACCACGGGTACCACCGTCAACTAGCTCGTCACAATACACCAGTCACTACTCTTGATGAACTGTGGTATTGTGTTGAAGCTGCATGGACCGCTGTACCTGTACACGTCTTCCAAGCTGTGTTTGACTCAATGCCCAGGTGTATCAAGGCCGTTATTTCGGCCAGAGGTGGTTGTTTTGGGTACTGATTTCTCAGGATCTAAGTACCCAAATTGCGTGAAAATGTAATCACAGTTCTAGCATAATATATTTGTCCAATAAATACCCGTTTATGATCTGCATTTATTCTTGGTGTAGCAATTTTAATGGCCAGTATTGTAAAAAGAGAACGTGAGAGATACATATGGCGTGAGTGCTAAGACTGGTTCGATTTGCTAGT
Organism: Schistocerca americana; assembly: GCF_021461395.2. Lineage (NCBI taxonomy): Eukaryota > Metazoa > Arthropoda > Insecta > Orthoptera > Acrididae > Schistocerca > Schistocerca americana. Next base: position 319,475,314 of record NC_060123.1, read on the forward strand.
GAGCCTAGGAGACGCAGTGACGGATAGTGGCTACTGGAACATCGTGCAAGAGACCTGTGGTGTGGTGTCATTTGCTACATCCCTACCGAGTCATTTGATAGTGGAGCTGGGTACAGAGCTCCTCCTTACCTCCATGGTACGTTTTAGCATGATTCAGTATTTCTGTGGCTATTAATGGATTTGCATAGAGCACCGCAAGTTTCTTAGTTCAAATGGTTCAAATGGCTCTAAACACTATGGGGGTCAACATCTGAGGTCAACAGTCCCCTAGACTTAGAACTACTTAAACCCAACTAACCTAAGGACTTCACACACATCCATGCCAGAGGCAGGATCGAACCAGCGACCGTAACAGCAGCGCGATTCCGGACTGAAGCGCCTAGAATCACTCAGTCACAGCGGCCGGTGTTTATTGGTTCCATATGATAGTGTGTGTGTGTGTGCGGATGCCGCTTTTCAATCCAATTACGGACGGTATTCATAGCGCATAGTGACAGATGCTGTTACGGTATTGAGCTTACTGCACAGGAACAGGTTTTGAGTACTTACGTTTCAGGGAGCAGTCTGTATATTAAGCTGAGATATATTCATGTGTGAAAGAGACATTATCATGATCCCAACTTCTTGTCGTTATGTAGGAAAAAATGTAGAAGAGCATCGTAACTTTCGCAGTGATCCCGGAATAATGTTCAAATGGCATATATCTAAAACTGATCACCTGCTTATGTTGGCTAATGTTCTTTCTGAAATTGTGTTTTGATAATAATTAAACATTCTAGATTCCTGATTTGGATAAATTTTAAGAAATAGATTTCAATAGTGATAACCAGGAATTTGCTCTGGGGAAATAATATAGTTAAATATATTTGCAATGGAAAGCTTATCTCGATTTTGGAGAGCTAATTTTTAGTAAACTTGTGATTTATGAGATAAGTGGCCGGTATTATTTAAATAAATACTTTCGATCACAGAAATATTGGTGGATTAATTTGCTGTAAAATAAATTGCTTGAACACAGGTTCTTTCCCATTTAACCACTGCCTATTTGTAGCATTAGCGCCACAAAATTTATCTTCAAATAGTCCAGTTCAGTTCCTTCAGCATTTCTGTGACAACTTCCACAGGTCGAAAAGCCTGTGACCAGTGTTGCTCTACTCTACATACGTTCAATGTCCCTTCTTAGTCCTATTTAATATCATTCCTTGAAACTTGAGCAATATTCTAGGATGGGTCGCACGAGTTATGTGTGAGACATCTTTTTTGTACACTGATTTGTATTTCCCCACTCTTCTGCCATAAACCGTAGCCTTACACCGATTTACTCACGACTGAGCCAAAATGTCAATGCCATTTCATATCCTTACAATAAGCTGCACCAAATTACACTCCTGGAAATGGAAAAAAGAACACATTGACACCGGTGTGTCAGACCCACCATACTTGCTCCGGACACTGCGAGAGGGCTGTACAAGCAATGATCACACGCACGGCACAGCGGACACACCAGGAACCGCGGTGTTGGCCGTCGAATGGCGCTAGCTGCGCAGCATTTGTGCACCGCCGCCGTCAGTGTCAGCCAGTTTGCCGTGGCATACGGAGCTCCATCGCAGTCTTTAACACTGGTAGCATGCCGCGACAGCGTGGACGTGGACCGAGTGTGCAGTTGACGGACTTTGAGCGAGGGTGTATAGTGGGCATGCGGGAGGCCGGGTGGACGTACCGCCGAATTGCTCAACACGTGGGGCGTGAGGTCTCCACAGTACATCGATGTTGTCGCCAGTGGTCGGCGGAAGGTGCACGTGCCCGTCGACCTGGGACCGGACTGCAGCGACACACGGATGCACGCCAAGACCGTAGGATCCTACGCAGTGCCGTAGGGGACCGCACCGCCACATCCCAGCAAATTAGGGACACTGTTGCTCCTGGGGTATCGGCGAGGACCATTCGCAACCGTCTCCATGAAGCTGGGCTACGGTCCCGCACACCGTTAGGCCGTCTTCCGCTCACGCCCCAACATCGTGCAGCCCGCCTCCAGTGGTGTCGCGACAGGCGTGAATGGAGGGACGAATGGAGACGTGTCGTCTTCAGCGATGAGAGTCGCTTCTGCCTTGGTGCCAATGATGGTCGTATGTGTGTTTGGCGCCGTGCAGGTGAGCGCCACAATCAGGACTGCATACGACCGAGGCACACAGGGCCAACACCCGGCATCATGGTGTGGGGAGCGATCCCCTACACTGGCCGTACACCACTGATGATCGTCGAGGGGACACTGAATAGTGCACGGTACATCCAAACCGTCATCGAACCCATCGTTCTACCATTCCTAGACCGGCAAGGGAACTTGCTGTTCCAACAGGACAATGCACGTCCGCATGTATCCCGTGCCACCCAACGTGCTCTAGAAGGTGTAAGTCAACTACCCTGGCCAGCAAGATCTCCGGATCTGTCCCCCATTGAGCATGTTTGGGACTGGGTGAAGCGTCGTCTCACGCGGTCTGCACGTCCAGCACGAACGCTGGTCTAACTGAGGCGCCAGGTGGAAATGGCATGGCAAGCCGTTCCACAGGACTACATCCAGCATCTCTACGATCGTCTCCATGGGAGAATAGCAGCCTGCATTGCTGCGAAAGGTGGATATACACTGTACTAGTGCCGACATTGTGCATGCTCTGTTGCCTGTGTCTATGTGCCTGTGGTTCTGTCAGTGTGATCATGTGATGTATCTGACCCCAGGAATGTGTCAATAAAGTTTCCCCTTCCTGGGACAATGAATTCAAGGTGTTCTTATTTCAATTTCCAGGAGTGTATTTGTATGAGTTAACCGAAAACAATTGAGACTCATTGATATTATAGCCTCAGAATACGACCTCTTTTTGTGAAGTGCACAGTTTTACATTTCTGAACATTTAAGGGCAGTTGGAACGCCCTGTCGCGACAATGCAAAATTTAGTGACTTGGCTTCCCTGTATTTCAGGAACCACTACAGCCCTTCACATAAAACTGTTAAAGGACATTTAACTGTATGTTCTGAGTCTACTGAACAATAATAATAGCATTTCGGGCACTGCTTTCGGAAATACAATTTTTTAATTACAAGGTAAAAATTTTGTGCACTTTTTGGCACGTTATCGAAAATAATTTTAATTACGCACTACTGGGCATTAAAATTGCTGCACGACGAAATTCACATGCTACAGACGCGAACTTTAACCGACGGGAAGAAGATGCTGTGATATGTAAATGATTAGCTTTTCAGAGCATTCACACAAGGTTGGCGCCGGTGGCGACACCTACAACATGCTGACATGAGGAAAATTTCCAACCGATTTCTCACACACAAACAGCAGTTGACTGGCGTTGCCGGGTGAAACGTTGTTGCGATCCCACGTGTAAGGGGGAGAAATGCGTACCATGAAGTTTCCGACTTTTATAAAGGTCGGATTGTAGTCTGTCGTGATTGCGGTTTATCGTATCGCGACATTGGTGATCGCGTTGGTCGAGATCCAATGACTTTTAGCAGAATATGGAATCAGTGGGTTTAGGAGGGCATACGGAACGCCGTGCTGGATCTCAACGACTTTGTATCACTAGCAGTCGAATTGACAAACAACTTATCCGCATGGCTGTAACGGATCGTGCAGCCACGTCTCGATCCTTGAGTGAACAGATGGGGACGTTTGCAAGAGAACAACCATCTGCACGAACAGTTCGACGACGTTTGCAGCAGCATGGACTGTCAGCTCGGAGACCATGGCTGCGGTTATCCATGACACTGCATCACAGACAGGAGTGCCTGCGATGGTGTACTCAACGACGAACCTGGGTGCATGAATAACAAACCGTCATTTTATCGGATGAATCAAGGTTCTGTTTCCAACATCGTGATGGTCGCATACGTGTTTGGCGACAACGCGGTAAACACACATTGGAAGCGTGTATTCGTCACCGCCCTGCTGGCGTATCACCCGGCGTGATGTTATGGGGTGCCATTGGTTACACGTCTCGGTCACCTCTTGTTCGCATTGACGGCACTTTGAAAAGAGGACGTTACATTTCAGATGTGTTACGACCCGCGGCTCTACCTTTCATTCGATCCCTGCGATACCCTACATTTCAGCAGGGTAATGCAAGGCCGCATGTTGCAGGTCCTGTACGGGACTTTCCGGATTCCGGATAAAAAAAATGTTCGACTGCTGCCGTGGTCAGCACATTCTCCAGATCACTCACCAATTGAAAACGTCTGGTCAATGGTGACCGACCAACTGTATCGTCACAATACGCCAGTCACTACTCTTGATGAACTGTGGTATCATGTTGATGCTGCATGGATAGCTGTACCTGTACACGCCATACAAGCTCTGTTTGACTCAATGCCCAGGACGTATCAAGGCCGTTATCACGGCCAGAGGTGGTTGTTCTGGGTACTGATTTCTCAGGATCTATGCACCCAAATTGCGTGAAAATGTAATCACATCGCAGTTCTAGTTTAATAAATTTGTACAATGAATACCCGTTTATCATCTGCAGTTCTTCTTGGTATAATGATTTTCATGGCCAGTAGTGTACATAACATTATGTTCTTCTTTTGGTTCAGTAGACTCAGTTTACTCCCTGCATATTTGAATACTCTACTCGAAGTGGTTTCTGAGATTTAGGGAAAAATGGAACAGAAAATGTAAATTTTCAGGAATGGTAGTATCGAAAGACTGTAACTCACTTAATATACGCTTAATTTTATTTATTTTTAGTCACACAGAAGCACACTGCATCATACTCTATATCATCCTTTTGATCTTTCTCCATGTTTTTCTTCTTTTCTTCTTTCTGGACTTCATAGCGGCCAACTGTGCTGCATGCTCTGCTTTATCAATGCGAACGTTGCACATCCGGTCAAGTTCTCTGATGCAGTTTGCTCCAGGATTAATTCCTATACGCTGTAGCACTTTCACGTTACGAATGTTGCCATCATTAAAAGCAATAACAACGTCACTGACCCCCCAACTTTAGTGTCTTCATTCCAACAAAAATATGTTTTGGTAAGCGAGTCCATATATGATTATTGAACGACTCATTGAGATTCTGAGTCTGACCATGCAGACAATTCTTCAGTAATTCAGGATTTGCCAGGTATCTGTAAATAGGTTTTATGATATCCATGATTGCTGCTGGGATGGAATGTTTATGGTTGTAGGAACTGTTTGAGTACTGCCCATTGTGGTTATTGCACCATGAATCAGGTCCAGGAGTGCAAAGATGGAGTACTGGATTTTTCATCAGCTGTGGAAGAAGATGGCACATACTGCCTGCTTCATTTTTAACAAATCCTCAATATTATTTATGTTGATCATCCCATAATATGGTTGTAGTTCATCAATCGTTTTGTCTGTCAGCCTGCCCCTTATGGTTTTACCACCAGAAAGTTTCTTGTGTCTCATACTTTGTTTCAAATTCCTCAGCCTGATGCCAATCCTCTTCTGGACATGACCAACACATTCCAGTTTTGTGATATCCTTCTCACCATGAGGCTGAACGGCTACTACACTGTTATATGCTTTTGAGTCTCCATCATCTAAGTACTTAGTATGACACACTCCCCTTTCGTTCACAGATAGACTAAAAATTGCAATAGCTGCAGAGGCCTCCATACCACCACTTGTTCCTTCATAAGTTCTGTCACAGATATGCCCTTCTTCATTCCCTGATTTACACTTATAACAACGTTTGGCTAAAGTCTGGAAATCTATTACCTTTCCAGTATCCACACTGGTTACCGTAGCAACATAATTCTTAGAACTGTAGCTGCGCTTCTGCCAAGTGCCATCAAAAACTTCTGGTATGTCTGTTATTTCAACAGCTTCGTTTGCAGCATATTTCACTCACTCACATGCAACAGATTCCACATCACCTCAAATAAATCCTGCATACTTGACTTCACAAGGAGGGCGTGGCATATTCATCAGCCGGCCGGAGTGGCCGTGCTGTTCTAGGCGCTACAGTCAGGATCCGAGCGACCGCTACGGTCGCAGGTTCGAATCCTGCCTCGGGCATGAATGTGTGTGATGTCCTTAGGTTACTTAGATTTAGTTAGCTCTAAGTTCTAGGTGACTGATGACCTCAGAAGTTAAGTCGCATAGTGCTCAGAGCCATTTGAACCATATTCATCACAGCACACGTTGTTCCTGCTGCAGTGTGTCCTTCACCAATAGCTCTCAATGCATAAATCCACCTAACATTTGCTTCAAGATAATTATCTTTACATTTATCAGCATTCCAAAACGAATCAGTATATTTACAACTGGCACAATAATGATAAGTTTCCTGGCTAGTCCATTTGATACCTCACAGTCTTCATGTAAACTAGCTTGCCCTCCACCTATTTTACAACACACACATTTACCTAACACCCTTGTTAGGATGTGTAAATCTATCAGAATATAACCTAACCTACCATTTACATCACTTTCGTTTTGAGAAAACTGCGTATCACAATGTTTTATTTCAATCTTCGAAGCACTAATGGGTGTTTCTCTAAATACTGACGAGTTTGCCTACATTTCATTATCTTTAACTTCACACGCCACATGTTGAAAACAGTGTTTCCCTTTATTCGAAAATCTGTTACCATGAAACCCACATTTCTTAAAAATACTTCGTTTTGGAGTAATACTTTACCTTTTGAGAGATTTACCAATCTATTCGTCACTTTTTCTCGGGAAAACGTTAGCACTTCGACATACAACGCGTGTTTGTACTATGAAACGATGCGATACTGTATTTGACAGTGCTACCAATATAAACACGTAATTTAATCTTTATAACACAGAAATCCACAGCCTTCTATACAAAAAGTTACCGGTTTTATTAGATCCTGAAGTACTGCATGTAAAAATTCTAATATTTTCAACAGGTGTAGATTATATTTAAAACATAAGATAAAATACTTCCCATGTGAGTTTATAAGTGATATGTACATCATAGTATTCGGAAAGTTGAAAATTTTATAATGAGATAAAATTCAAAAGTGTGATAATTTTGTTTCCTTTCTAACTCCCCTTAAAGCAATGTGGCAGTCTTTCCACCGCTGTGAAACCTTGTCAAGATCCGACTGAACATTTATACAGATTCTTCCAGCCAGCACTCCTTTATGGATAACTGCATCATCTGCGAAAAGTCTGAGGTTACTATTACTATTGTCCGTTAGGTCATTAGCATACAACATTGACAGCAAGGGATCTTGTACATTTTTCTGGGGGCGCACCCGAACTTACTTCTACACCTGACAGTGATTGTCCACGCAGGATAACTTGCTGCATCCTCCCTGCCAAACAATCCTCAGGCCAGTCAGAAATTTAACTTAATACTCCATACGGTGGTACTTTGGATAGTAAGTGGAGATATGGTACTAAGTCAAACGCCTTTCGGAAATCTGGAAATACTGCATCTACTTGTCTGTCTTGTTCTAAAGCTTTCGGCATGTCATGCGAAAAAAGAGCTTGTTGATTTTTGGAAATCATGCTATTTGGCATGGGCAAGATCATGCATCGAGTTATCGCATTATATTTGAGCTAAGAATATGTTCCAGGACTGTAGAAGTAATCGATATGAAAGATATGGGACGGCAATTTTGTAAATCACTTGTACTACCCTTCTTCCAACTGCTGCTGGGCGTGGTTTTCTTTAGAGGGATCTACGATAGATTAGAGTAAAAAAAGGAGCAAACTCATCTCCAAATTAAATATAGAGTCTGACAGGAATTCAATTGCGTCCTAAAGCTTTGTTTAATTCTTACGATTACCGCTGTTTCTCAAATTCACTAACACCAGTACTTATTTCACTCATCTCTTGTGAGGTGCGGAGATTAAATTGGGGCAGTTTTCGTAAATTTTCCTCTGTAAAGGGATATTTAAAAATAGAGTCAAATATTTCTCCTTTTGCTCTGCTACCCTCAACTTCAGTTCCTGTTTCATCCGCAAATAAATGGACGCTAACTTTGGTGCCACTAACAGCCATAATTTCTTTCGGTTATGTGAAAAATGAATTGACAGTTTCCTGTAGCGGTTTTCATTGAGAGTTTCAGGCACCGCCCTCTTGACAGCCAAATGCGTTTCATTCAGCACATTTAGCCTTTACACTTATTATGCAGTAGTATCTGTTTCTTTAGAAGCTTCTTTACAGTGACTGTGTAGGACAGATGGTCCCGCTCATCATGAACTGTAGCTCAGAGTACACAAATATCAAGTACATAATCAACTATCCCAAATTTTTAAATAGAAGTTCAACTATTTGGCTATTTAGATTGTTTATTTCACTGTGCAGTCTTCATTTCGGTCTTCGGTCATTTTCACGTACCACAGTGTTGGGCATCATCAGAGTTCTATAAACGATGTCATCGCCGAAGGCAAAACTTCAGTAGTTGACAGCTCATATAACAAAAAGGAAAAGTCAAGCCTTCGAAGGAAGTACTTGAGAATTCACGACACCAAGAAACAGCATGTCAATATCGATAATTTTTTAGAAGTGCATGTGGGGCCTGAAGATGACATACTGAATTGCAAATTTCGTAGCTAAAATAAAATAGCTTCTCAAGTTCCACGGCTGCTTGGTGAATTTCGTTGTTAAATATAGGATAAAGAGGTCTAATAAACATGGGCATACCTTCAGAGCTACATTATATAACGCTGTTTAATATGTTCGACGATGACTACGTTTATAGACGTTTGAGCATGCCCATTATTGTGGTACCTGAAAATGGCCAAACACCGAAATGATGACGTACAATACAATTAACGGGCTAAACAGTCAAATGGCAGAACTTTCACTTAAAAATATAAAATTATTCTTTTAAACTTTATCCATCGTTCCTCTTCTTATTCCTGCCCTGTGCTGAATGTTACAAGTTCCCCATTGAGACATCTCACTGGTGTCTTTTTGATCTAGTTTACCGAACGTATAAGTCCTATTTTTTTAGTTGCCATTTGAACTTGGCTAATGATTGTTGCTACAAGTGCCTCGAGGTTCAGTGTGGAAATCGTCAAGAGATCAGGTCTATTTGTTGCCATTAGATGTAATATACACTCCTGGAAATGCAAATAAGAACACATTGACACCGGTGCGTCAGACCCACCATACTGCTCCGGACACTGCGAGAGGGCTGTACAAGCAATGATCACACGCACGGCACAGCGGACACACCAGGAACCGCGGTGTTGGCCGTCGAATGGCGCTAGCTGCGCAGCATTTGTGCACCGCCGCCGTCAGTGTCAGCCAGTTTGCCGTGGCATACGGAGCTCCATCGCAGTCTTTAACACTGGTAGCATGCCGCGACAGCGTGGACGTGAACCGTATGTGCAGTTGACGGACTTTGAGCGAGGGCGTATATTGGGCATGCGGGAGGCCGGGTGGACGTACCGCCGAATTGCTCAACACGTGGGGCGTGAGGTCTCCACAGTACATCGATGTTGTCGCCAGTGGTCGGCGGAAGGTGCACGTGCCCGTCGACCTGGGACCAGACCGCAGCGACGCACGGATGCACGCCAAGGCCGTAGGATCCTACGCAGTGCCGTAGGGGACCGCACCGCCACTTCCCAGCAAATTAGGGACACTGTTGCTCCTGGGGTATCGGCGAGGACCATTCGCAACCGTCTCCATGAAGCTGGGCTACGGTCCCGCACACCGTTAGGCCGTCTTCCGCTCACGCCCCAACATCGTGCAGCCCGCCTCCAGTGGTGTCGCGACAGGCGTGAATGGAGGGACGAATGGAGACGTGTCGTCTTCAGCGATGAGAGTCGCTTCTGCCTTGGTGCCAATGATGGTCGTATGCGTGTTTGGCGCCGTGCAGGTGAGGGCCACAATCAGGACTGCATACGACCGAGGCACACAGGGCCAACACCCGGCATCATGGTGTGGGGAGCGATCTCCTACACTGGCCGTACACCACTGGTGATCGTCGAGGGGACACTGAATAGTGCACGGTACATCCAAACCGTCATCGAACCCATCGTTCTACCATTCCTAGACAGGCAAGGGAACTTGCTGTTCCAAAAGGACAATGCACGTCCGCATGTATCCCGTGCCACCCAACGTGCTCTAGAAGGTGTAAGTCAACTACCCTGGCCAGCAAGATCTCCGGATCTGTCCCCCATTGAGCATGTTTGGGACTGGATGACGCGTCGTCTCACGCGGTCTGCACGTCCAGCACGAACGCTGGTCCAACTGAGGCGGCAGGTGGAAATGGCATGGCAAGCCGTTCCACAGGACTACATCCAGCATCTCTACGATCGTCTCCATGGGAGAATAGCAGCCTGCATTGCTGCGAAAGGTGGATATACACTGTACTAGTGCCGACATTGTGCATGCTCTGTTGCCTGTGTCTATGTGCCTGTGGTTCTGTCAGTGTGTTCATGTGATGTATCTGACCCCAGGAATGTGTCAATAAAGTTTCCCCTTCCTGGGACAATGAATTCAAGGTGTTCTTATTTCAATTTCCAGGAGTGTATTTCCTTCATGAGTGAGGTTGATATGTCTGTCGAATTCCCCATTCGTGGTATGCATCGTCGCAAGAACAATGCCCTATTCGTCTCTGCTCCGCGTCACATGCCCGAACGCCTTCACTCTATCAACATTACCTAAAGCCTTGCTAAAAGCAATTGGCGTTAAAGCGGTCAGTCCATGCCTGTACATACCATGTTTGGTATCGTCGGTCATTTTGATTAATCCAGTTTCTGTGCTATCGAGGCTGATATTTACAGTGGAAGTTATAATAAGTATTAAGGTAATCCGTCAAACAGTCGTATGTAATGTACTCGAAGCTTTTAGCTACTGCAGCTAATATGCTGATAGGTCTATATTTACCTAACGATTAGGGCTGATTATATCCGGGTACTGGTCGACATAAGTATTTTTTTCACTCATCACGACTTATGAAAAGATCTGTAGTATAGTGCCATTGATCCATCTGCCACGGTGTAGATGAACTACGCACAGGTAAATTCTGACTTCGGGCCGTTGCAGCAATGTACGTGCCAGAAGACATCAAAGATGCATAGAAATTCGCAGTCCCAGGTTTTTTGTCCATCTGAACACTAAAGACTGTTCGTCATTTATATGGACGATGAAAGTACTAATATCTTGAGATCTGGAGACCATTGGTACAGATACGATATTTAAAGGATGAGAAACCGGTGAGATATTATTAACATACAAGATCAAACAAAAGCGTTTATAACACGAATCAGTCGAAATGGAAAGTGTGTCTGTTAGAACATCTCTGTTTCAGGTGTCCGTTTTTGCGATATCCACTTATACTGACCCCTCTTTTTTCTTCTTCTTGTCTGTAAATTAAATTCAGTCTCCTTCCAGACGGAAAGAGAGCATTCATCGAATTTGCACCTAACTACCTACGATTAGTTTCAAAAGGATGTAACAATGCTAGAAATTAGAACCTCAGACAAAGTGCAAAGTGTTCGTACAACTCTTTGCATTCACTATTACAACTTCCGAATCGGTACATGACGTAAGAGAGCCCAGTTGTTGCCTATTCAGCATCTAACGTCTACTCGCTGTCAGGATAGCAACCGTATTCTAAAATACCAAATTATTAACCTCTATAGAACAAGACAGTCAACGGCCTTGCCGCAGTGGATACGCCGGTTCCCGTCAGATCACCGCAGTTAAGCGCTGTCGGGCGAGGTCGGCACTTGGATGGATGACCATCCAGGCCGCCATGCGCTGTTGCCATTTTTCGGGGTGCACTCAGCCTCGTGATGCCAATCGAGGGGCTACTCGACCGAATAGTAGCGGCTTCGGTCCAGAATACCATCATAACGACCAGGAGAGCGGTGTGCTGATCCCACGCCCCTCCTATCTGCATCTTCCAATGAGGATGACACGGCAGTCGGATGGTCCCGGTAGGCCACTCGTGGCCTGAAGACGGATTTCTTGTTATAGAACAAGACAGATTACCGTATGGCACAAAAGTAAAATATGAGATTTCTACAAATGAATTCGATCAATCTTCTGTTGAGGCTGCTTATTGCAACGTAGCTAACCGTGCGACTGTAAAGGTACCCCTACAAACATACACATACACTTAAAATATACGGACGTAGTGGCTTTATGCGAATTATACATCTCTAAATATACACTCTCTGAACTACAGTGAAGTGCATGGCGCTAGGTACTTGACAAGGTACTAAGTATTAGGCTTTCTACCCACTCCAGTCGTGTGTGTTTGTATATGCGTGTGTGTGCGCGCGTGCGTGTCTGCGTGTTGTGTGTGAGCGCGCTTCGTATGGATGAGGGGCGCTCAACGCCGAGGTTATCAGCATCCACGTCACCTACGAATCGCAGGAAGAACGACTGCTTAAACGTCTCTGAGAATGCTATAACGTTGATCATGTCTTCACTGTCCCTACCAGAGCGATACTTAGAAAGACGAAGAATTTATCTGTACCACTCAGTTAATGCTGGTTCTTTAACCCTTATAAGTAGATTTACACCGTATGATTTACTTCTGACGCTCTGCTTCGAGTCAAACCTATGACCATTCAGGATGCCCTTATTTGTACACGTTCCGTACCCCTTGTTAGTTCTGTTTCGTATTGGTCCCATACATTAGTGGAATATTCTGTGAGGGGACGCGCAAGTGATTTGTAAGCAGTTCCTTTCACTGCAAATGAACCGAAGTCTGCTACACACATTAACTACGACTGAGCTATACCATCATTCCCTATAAGAAATTATTCCCTGGTATTTGTATGAACTGACTGATTCTAATTGTGAAACACTGATATTGCATCCATAAAATCTGGATTTCTTCGTTTTCTGAAGTGCATAACTATACAGTTGATACATTTACAACCAATCTTGGCATCCCTTTGAAATACTGTAATACTCGGACTGGATATTCCTGGACCATTTTTCACACAGCATTTCATTAAATTTCCCTGAATTTACTCAATTTCTGTCGATGACTCTCCATCCAAGAACTCATGCTCTATCCTCCCTACCAATAAATTCTCAGTCCAGTTACAAGTTATACCAGTCGGAAAACTTAAAACGATTTGGTATTTAAATAAAAAACAATAAACATTACTTCAAAATGGTGGAGCGGTGAACTGCGTGATTCACACACACATGTCGGACCTTGTTCTGTTTATTCATTCGTAAGGAATTCTCTTAACAAAACTCACAAGACACAATACAACATACGGCTACCCCCGTTGGAGGTTCGAATCTTCCCTCGGGCATGGGTGTGTGTGTTGTCCTTAGCGTATGTTAGTTAAGTTAGATTAAGTTAGTTTAAGTTAGATTAAGTAATGTGTTAGCCTAGGGACCGGTGACCTCAGGAGTTTGGTCCCATTGGAATTTATCACAAATTTCCAAAAATTTTTAATACAACATAGAAAACGCACTCCCTCAATGGGAGCGATCTTCAGAATTGTCTGAAGATAAGGAAATACAGCGTTTCTTCAAAGTTTTCCAGTTTTTTTAAGGATCAAATGAAGTTCTGGATAATGCATTACTTAAATACTAATACTATCTAAGCCAGAGAACAAAACTCAATGTGCTGAAAGCAGAAAATTCAGTTCGATGTTAATGTCTCTCCCGTTTATCCAAAAGGTAGCACATTACATTTGATTTTAGTATTTCTTCATTAAACAAACAATTAGTTTAATCTTAATCTTCCTTGACCAGTCGGAAAAAAATTAATGATCGCCTTAGCAAAGGATAACGCATAAGTAAATATCACAGGATTATAAGGATATGTAAAGAACTACTTCACTTCGAAACTCGTCCGCAGCTCGTGGTCGTGCGGTAGCGTTCTCGCTTCCCACGCCCGGGTTCCCGGGTTCGATTCCCGACGAGGTCAGGGATTATCTCTGCCTCGTGATGACTGGGTGTTGTGTGGCGTCCTTAAGTTAGTTAGGTTTAAGTTGTTCTATGTTCTAGGGGACTGATGGCCATAGATGTTAAGTCCCATAGTGCTCAGAGCCACTTGAACCATTTTTTTTTCCCAACTCCCAAACCCGATCAAGCAAACAAATTGGCCCCCCTTTGGAAAGTAGGTGCATCCATCAAACACATACCACAGGCAAATATTCAGATTTCAGATTTACAGGGGCCGTGTGGAGGACGTCTGGTAAGCGGTTTCGACATTTGACGACCGCAGCACAAATACGGCACGTGTCAGCTACCGTAACCAAAGTAGAGATGCATTTACAGGAGGTATTACGGTCTGCACTTTTAGTTTTTAGCGCCGTTCCTCCTCTTCATGCCGACAGCGTTCGTTCGTGCCTAGCGCGCTCCCAGATCAGGTCGAGTGCCCACCTCTCCGTTTCTCTCTTAACTCCACGCACGACGCTATTGTATCGGTGCCCACAGGCTGGCCATTCCCGCCAGATGGTGCGGAACCGGGTTTCCAGCAGCTGACGGGCCGCGCGAAGAATTCTAAATATGCAGGCAACCGGCACAAATTTAATTTGGTATCCCATGCCACGGTACTTTCATTCGTAATTGTTGGTGTGATAAAGATGCAAGATAACTTTAATAGAGTAAGAGGTCCTGGCTGGGGACGCCAATTGAAAAGTAGCGAAAACTATATACAGGGTGTTTCAAAAATGACCGGTATATTTGAAACGGCAATAAAAACTAAACGAGCAGCGATAGAAATACACCGTTTGTTGCAATATGCTTGGGACAACAGTACATTTTCAGGCAGACAAACTTTCAAAATTACAGTAGTTACAATTTTCAACAACAGATGGCGCTGCGGTCTGGGAAACTCTATAGTACGATATTTTCCACATACCCACCATGCGTAGCAATAATATGGCGTTGTCTCTGAATGAAATTACTCGAAACCTTTGACAACGTGTCTGGCGGAATGGGTTCACATGCAGATGAGATGTACTGCTTCAGCTGTTCAATTGTTTCTGGATTCTGGCGATACACCTGGACTTTCAAGTGTCCCCACAGAAAGAAGTCACAGCGGTTCATGTCTGGCGAATAGGGAGGCCAATCCACGCCGCCTCCTGTATGTTTCGGATAGCCCAAAGCAATCACACGATCATCGAAATATTCATTGAGGAAATTAAAGACGTCGGCCGTGCGATGTGGCCGGGCACCATCTTGCATAAACCACGAGGTGTTCGCAGTGTCGTCTAAGGCAGTTTGTACCGCCACAAATTCACGAAGAATGTCCAGATAGCGTGATGCAGTAATCGTTTCGGATCTGAAAAATGGGCCAATGATTCCTTTGGAAGAAATGGCGGCCCAGACCAGTACTTTTTGAGGATGCAGGGACGATGGGACTGCAACATGGGGCTTTTCGGTTCCCCATATGCGCCAGTTCTGTTTATTGACGAAGCCGTCCAGGTAAAAATAAGCTTCGTCAGTAAACCAACTGCTGCCCGCATGCATATCGCCGTCATCAATCCTGTGCACTATATGGTTAGCGAATGTCTCTCGTGCAGCAATGGTAGCGGCGCTGAGGGGTTGCCGCATTTGAATTTTGTATGGATAGAGGTGTAAACTCTGGCGCATGAGACGATACGTCGACGTTGGCGTCATTTGGACCGCAGCTGCAACACGGCGAGCGGAAACCTGAGGCCGCTGTTGGATCACCTGCTGCACTAGCTGCGCGTTGCCCTCTGTGGTTGCTGTACGCCGTCGTCCTACCTTTCCAGCACGTTCATCCGTCACGTTCCCAGTCAGCTGAAATTTTTCAAACAGATCCTTTATTGTATCGCTTTTCGGTCCTTTGGTTACATTAAACCTCCGTTGAAAACTTCGTCTTATTGCAACAACACTGTGTTCTAGGCGGTGGAATTCCAACACCAGAAAAATCCTCTGTTCTAAGGAATAAACTATGTTGTCTACAGCACACGTGCACGTTGTGAACAGCACACGCTTGCAGCAGAAAGACGACGTACAGAATGGCGCACCCACAGACTCCGTTGTCTTCTATGTCTTTCACATCACTTGCAGCGCCATCTGTTGTTGACAATTGTAACTACTGTAATTTCGAAAGTTTGTCTGCCTGAAAATGTACTGTTGTCCCAAGCATATTGCAACAAACGGTGTATTTCTATCGCTGCTCGTTTAGTTTTTATTGCCGTTTCAAATATACCGGTCATTTTTGAAACACCCTGTACATAAAAAGGTAATCCTGGCACGGTACGCTAAATTGCAAGATAACGCTTTACAAGGAACGATAAAATTAAAGTTATCCTGGCAGGGTACGGTAAATGGAATCGATACGAAATTTTATTCTTCTGACAGGGAAATAATGGAATAGTTACGAAAATTTTTCTGACAGGGTCCGCTAAATGGAGTGTTTACTCTTGGAAGCTGACGCTGTAATGCATGATATTCTTGCAGAGTCGTACACATTGAGAGTTAACACTTTGGGGTGACTATGTTAAAGTGATGATTTGATTGAAAAGGCAGGCAAAATATAGTTTACTGACAACATTTATTTTTACAAACATACAAAAAAAGAAACATAGACAGACCTAATTCAACTCAAACAGATTATTTTCGAATATCGGAAACAACTAAAAGGTGGTTTAAGACCACAATGGACAAGGATCTTGGGTGGCAAAAGTGAGTTAAATACACTGGCCCTGAAAAACTGTGGGTAACGCGATCTTTAATTGTTCTGACGCTGAGTAGACTTTCACTGTTCAATCTACATTAGGCTATGCGGGTGCAGCTGAGAGCAAGTAGCGATTGGGGGTTTGTACGCCTAGACAAGGCCGGAGCAGCAGTACGTTACCCTGTTCGGTTGGTGCAGCGATGTAACTGCATCTGGCGTGACGTGTGCGGCAGTGGCGAGTCGTAAGGGCGCACCTGTGAGTCGATAGCGCCACGAAAGAAAAATCCAACGATCTAGCGATCAGGCAGACGGATCGCAATTTACTCCCTACTAGAGGCCTGAAATCACGGAAGATTTCAGTGTATGACACACCCATTCGCTGGTCGTACCAAGGGCCAATTCGGCTCACTTATACGGCACAGCACCCAAGGATGCCAAACGTCGAGACTGGTAAACCAAATCGAATAAGTGTTCCCTCGGCAAACGAGTGGACCGAGACGATTGAAGTCACACTGTCGGCACAGTGAAAACTTCACCACAGGCTCCCCAGTCTAACTTTTCGCAAGTTGAGTGAGTCTTAGGACAGGTCGCAAGTACCAACCCCACCTGCAAGAGCTTCGACCAGAAGTTGCTTCCAGACCAAAGTCCAGAGCCAGAGTGCCTCGCAGACCGAAGTCCCGAGCCATAGTGACTTGCACCTCTCCAGATAAACAAAAATTTCGGTGTTTCCACACAGTGCACGAACGACAACGCCTTCCATTCCGTCTTGAGCCAACCACAGAGCCTTAGAAGAGCTAAATTTCCCCTTCTACACGCCAAAACAAACTCTCGACCAACCAGCGCAAGAGTTAAGAGACCTACGTCTCTTAATTACTGACTTCTTTAAATTTTTGTGGTGGGAGAAGGTGTTTTTTTCTGAAGTCGCTTCCCACAGCAACAACTGAATCGATACAATCTTACAGATCTTTATCTTAACTGCCTGTGCATTCGAGCAACTTAGTCCTAGCTATGAGGTGTAATAAAGGTTCTATCTTTAAACGTTTCACAGACGCCAGCGTTTCCTCTACGATCCAGATGGCCGATGGAACTGGGTCACAGGTTCATTTGCAGTTTTCGGCGAACACGAAAAGTTCTAAATTTTTAATAGGGGTGGCGCAGTCCCCAATGCCCGGTTAACAACCCCAGCGTGTACACGCGTCCCTTCAGTCCGTCGGCCCCAGCCCAACTTTCAGCTGGCGCCGATGCAGGTAAATCGAACGTTGTCCTGCTGGAAACCCGTCTCGACTACGGGGTGCTCTGTCGGCGCCTATGCGGCCGCGGGCCTGTCCGGCAAGATTTACAGCGGGATGGCTCGCCGCCACTTGCCTTCAGCCTCCAAATATGCCGTTTCTACGAACTAAGAACCATAAAAATACCTCATGCTTTTAGCTCCATCAACGACCTCTCAGGCTGTTAACTTTCTGAGGCCTCGTAGAAGTTTCCTATCGTTGTGACAAAATCTTTATGAAAAATATGTTAGAGAGTAGCTTGTCCTCTCTCAAGGAGTCAAATACTTTTTTCGTAACTCAATAAATACTCGGGCGGACAGAGTGTCAGTCGTGCTTGGGTAGCTCAGTTGGTAGAGCATTGGCCCGGGAAAGGCAAAGGTCTCGAGCTCGAGTCTCGGTCCGGCACACAGTTTTAATCTGCCAGGAAGATTCATATCACCGCACACTCCGCTGCACAGTGAAAATCTCATTCTGGAAATAATGTATAGACTACAAAAAACATTGAACGGGTAGTGGACGAATGTCACTTTAGTTTCAGAAAACAAGAAATCCGGCAGAAAATAAACTACAAATAGGTCTTAAAATAATAAAAAGTTGAGATTAGATAGGGAGAGAATACATGCGTTGTGGAAGGAAGTTCATCATAACGTGATTCGTCAATCAAATAGATTTACTACAACTGAAAAGTATTATGTATGAAGGCCGAAATTATTATTAACGGTAAACGGTGATACAATTTAATAAGTCATAGTTACAAGATACTGACACGAATTACTTACAGAATAGTGCACGAGTGACAGCAGCTGACTTCGGAATATCTGCTGCGCTTCTGGAGAACCTATGATTTATTTTGGCAGATAGGTTAAAGAAAGGCATATCTTCATTTATAGTAGCTGGCACTTTGACTGGACTACACATTTTAAAATTCTGAAAGTAGCAGAAAAAAGAGCGAATTAACAGCTCATCAGAGATCTGAATGCAGTTATGAGAGTCGAAGCACTTGAAAGTGAACTGTGGTTGAGAATGGAGTGAAACAGCGTTGTAGCCTCGATGCTATTCGGTCTGTGTATTGAAGAGGCAATGAAGGAAACAAAGGAGACATTTGAAAAACGAATGAAAGACCACAGGGAAGAAATAAAAAATGTGATGTTGACTAATGACTCTAATTCTGTCAGAGACAGCAAGGGACTTGAAAAAACAGTTGAATGGAATAGTAAGTGTCCTGAAAGGTGGTTATAAGACGAAACTCAAAAAATATGAAGCAAAGATGATGAAATGTAGTCATATTAAAACAGACAGTGTAGAGGGCCTAAGAGTAGTAGTTGAGTTTTGATACTTGGGCAGCCTAATTACTGCTGATCGTTGAAGTACAGAGGATATCAAATGTAGACTGGCTACAGCAAGAAAACCATTTCTGAAAGGAGGAAATTGTTAACACCTGATATAAATTTAAGCCTGAGAAAATCTTTTATGAACGTATTTGTCTGGACCATAGTCTTATCCGGAATTGAAAAGAAGAGAGCAGAAGGTTCAGAAATGTTCTATAGGAGAATGCTAAGGATTATGTGGGTACATCGAGTAGCAAAATGGATCTGAGGAAAAAGAAATTCGTGACACAACTTGTCAAAAACGAGGGATCGGTTGACAGTGTAAGTAGACTGTTTAGGTTTTTTTATTGGTAACGCCGTCTCTGTATGAAAATCACTGGCTGTGCAGTGTGCAGTCTGTGGCTGCTTTGCATTGTTGTAATTCTCGCCATTGTAGTGTTAGGCAGCTGGATGTGAACAGAGCGTTGCGCAGTTGGAGGTGAGCCGCCAGCAGTTGTGGATGTGGGGAGAGAGATGGCGGAGTTTTGAAATTTGTCATGAACTGCTATATTTATATATGATGATATCAAGGTAAATACATTGTTTGTTCTCTATTAATATCTTTGATTTGCTAACTATCCCTATCAGTAGTTAGTGCCTTCCATAGTTTGAATCTTTTATTTAGCTGGCAGTAGTGGCGCTCGCTGTATTGCAGTAGCTTGAGCAGCGAAGATTTTTGTGAGGTAAGTGATTTGTGAAAGGTATAGTTTAATGTTAGTCAGGGCCATTCTTTTGTAGGGATTATTGAAAGTCAGACTGCGTTGCGCTAACAAAATATTGTGTGTCAGTTTAAGCACAGTCATGTATAATTGTTCAAAGGGGACGTTTCATATGTCGACCCTTGGCCTAGGATACCTCACTGGAATCTTCTGATTTTTTTTTTCTTGTAGTTTGTGTAATTAGTGTAGCTATTGTTTATTGCTAGCGCGTAATTGTAGAGATAATCTCCTTTGTAGTTGCAGTCTTTCATTGTTGTACAGTAAAACAGTTGTGGCATGCATGTAGATTTGCACCAAGTATTTCGCAGCTGCAATTAAATAGATATTATTTTCAGTGCTATGTTAATGTGTTCTCTTAGTTTTGATCTTCAAATTGTGTTTTTCTGTGTTCTCGTGTGAAATACTGTGACAATAATGGCGTGTGAAAAACGTAATACTAGGCTCCAAAGTAAACTGAGAAATGACGGTGAAGACGAAAGCAGTGTGTTAGCGCCGCAGAGTAATGAATTAACAGACATTCAAAGTAGTAATTTGGTAATTGTGCATAGGGAAATGGAGCGGGCTGCAAACAATGCTGTAGACAGTGAAACAGGTAGTGAACAGGGAAGCATTATCGATCGATCGGTTGGCAACAGCTCGCCTCAGGAATCCGAAATGACAGGACACAATTTCGCAAATACTGTAGATTCAGGTTTTGGGTCATCACCGTTTTCTCAAATAAGTCAAGACACATTTTCTGCTTGTCAAAATGTGAATGTTGCCGGTGCAAATGCACTGCCGAAAAGCGTAGAGAAACAGATTCCAGACACTAATACATTATTATTGCAATTAATGCAACAAATGGAACAAAATCAGAGACAAATGGGACAAAATCTCAAAAAGTTAGACACAGTGGAACAAAATCTTAAAAAGTTAGACACAATGGAACAACACCAGAGACAAACACAGGAACAGTTAGACGCAATGGGACAAAATCTTCAAAAGTTAGACACCACACTTGAACAAACACGTGAAGATTTAACTACTGAGTTACATAACATTGAATCGAAATGTCAGAAAGTCTGTAATGACGTAAAAACACAAATTTGTGAGCATTTTCAACCTATTTTTTCGCGGCATGAAAATGCATTACACAATCACGAAGCAGCCATAAAAGAACTGCAAACCATTGTTCATGAAAATCATGAGACCTTGTGGGCTAAAATTGACTCAGTTGCATCTACCGATTCGGTTAAGCAACTTGCAAAAACTCAGGAAAACTTAAAGGACACAGTAGATACTCTGAAACTTGGTTCAGAAAAACATACAGAGGAAATAATTTCACTATCGGATAAAGTATCCGAACTTTCAGATCAGTTCACTAACTTATGTACAAAGGTAGATGATGATCTGAATGACACAACACCTGTAGCCTTCACTGACACTGAAGAGTATGTAGAAATTAGAAAATTCAAACAAAATCAAAATCAAATCAATACACAGTACAAAAGAGAAATCCGGGAAGTGCAAGATCAGTTGGCACAAGTAGTACAAGAATTACGTATTTCAGAGGACACTCGCGCCCCAATACGGGAAGAGGGACATAGAAATACGGAACAGCCACAAAATAATAACACAGCGCATTTCGGATGTTATGAAAGAAATTGGCAATGTGCACAGAATTTTGAGATGGAACGACCGACACGACCTAACAATGACCGATATGCGACTCGCCGACATGATGATTTTGACTATAAGCTGTTCATTACTACACGTACATTCAAAACATTTAAGAATTCTGGCAACGACATTCATCCACAAGCATGGCTTCATCAATTCTCTCATTGTTTTCCTCCCAACTGGTCATTAGAGAACAGATTAGAATTTATGTGTGGCTACTTAGAGAATGAACCAGCTGTAAGAATGCGGTCGGTCATTCACGATTGCCACAGTGAAGGAGAGTTTTACCATGCCTTCCTCTCAGCATATTGGTCTCAAGCCACACAAGACCGAGTAAAACATAGCATCATAATGATGAAACGTTTCAAACAATCTGAATTTTCCAGTCTTGTCAAATATTTTGAAGACATGTTGCATAAGAATCAATATCTTTCAAACCCATACAGCCCTTCAGAACTCATCCGCATTTGCTTAATGAAATTGCCTGAACATTTACGACATATTATTTTGGCAGGACGTTGCAAAGACGACATTGAAGCATTTCAGGGACTCTTACAAGAATTAGAAATTGACACTGACAATCGCGGAACACGAAACCAGGAACACAACAATTACAGGTCACATCCGTCGCAATTCCGCGATGAAAGAAGTAATAACTTGACACGACAAGGCTATTCTCACAACACAAATCGTGACCAAAACAGACACCACCCGTATGACAACCGTTGGCAGAGTAGTAATAACTACAGGGAAAGATCACCTCTCCGTGGTAATGACTATCACAGAGACAATAAGAGAAACAGACAATATGGGAACCAAAATAAATACTATCAAGGGAGACAGAATAACTTTAGACGCAACGGACCAGCGCGCAGTTACGATTCAGGGAGAAATTCTCCACCACATGACCGACAAACAAGAAACTATGTAAACTACCGACAAAACGACAGACGTGAATTTCATCAGAACTGGCGGGATGCTAACAGAGCTGGGCCCTCTCGGCAAGGCGAATTTGTAGAAGTTAGGTCTCCTAATCCCAATAACAACACGCGCCAACAAAGAGACAGACAATGACTCGCGCCGCAGGCACCCACGTGCGCCGGCAGGCTCAGAGAAAAACAACATAGACGCTAACATTAAGAAAAATTCCAGTATTCTTTAACGACGTATACCGCATGATAATTGCGTTGAAGTTGAAACGCTGTGCACTAGAAAGGGTAAAAGATTGCAATACTTTTCACATATAAAACCGTTTGTTGAAAGATAATCTGCTTTTTAACTTTGTTTTTGCCATAAAACTTTTCACTTTACATTACTAGTATGCTTGTCAGACTTAGAATCTGTTAACATGCAACAATGTTTGAAGTTAAATATCCAGTCAAGAACCAAGAGAACTTATTGAAACAGAAATGACGAATGCATTGTTATAGTGAACAGACGTCACAGTGTTATTGCGTGTGTACATTCTTGCTTGTTAGTTGCACGATTATGGAACGACTATAAGGCTTACATACATAGAACATTTACCAGTACTGCTAATGAGATTTTAATGCAACATTTTGGTTTACTTGAAAATATATTCTGGATTTAAAGTACTCTCAGTGAGATACCAGATGGCACAGTGGTTAGTTTATGTGACAGCTACACGATTTTATCACGACGCTACTAATGAGTGACAATTTACAATGTTGCTTTTGCAGTGTTTCTGTTTTATATCTGCACAGTTTTCTGTTTTATTCTGGAAAGTAAAACAGGTTTTAGTAGTAACTTTTGTGGTATAGCTACAATGAGACTGCCTTTTCTGTAGCACAACAATACGTTACAGCACAGTACTTTCCTCATCACAGCAATAAGCGTAATAACTAAGACATTTATACGCAAAGCATTTCACTTTTGTGTATTATGAGGTAAGTACATTGACTTCTGCAGAACTTAGCTTTTGGAGGACGATAACTACGACACTTCCACACAGATTATGTTGCAACAAGACGCACATTTAGCACTACAGTACACGTATTTGAGTGATTAATTTTATACTTAAAGCATTTATTTTTAAAGATTTTTGAATTACAAAGAAAGTTTTCCGTGATATATTTCATTCCATTGGTGTAATCTGTAACACCTGAGGGTATAATTACATTAATCCTCAGGGGGGTACACGCTTACTTTGTGTACCATGTGTGTGGCAACCATAAGGAACCCTAGCTAATATGGTATTTGCTTATACAACTTTACACATCGGTACCATATTTCTCTAACACACAAATTACACAGCTATCTGATCATTTAACTGAGAGATAAACATTTTTTTACTACATCAGTGACACATGTTTACGCAATACACAGTTGGGTAACTTCACACTTATGAAACTGTATTTTGTCTGTACTTTGTAAGCTGTTCATATTTTTTCGGAATCATTGTGATACTATGAGAGCTTTGAATGATGTATTTGGTAAGGGAGCATGATTTTAAAGTACGTTTGAGGTAGATGACACTATTGAAATGAGCAGAGAATTTTTTTTAGGTTTTGAAATTATTGCAGAAAGCTACAACGTTTTTGAGATTTGACTGAGGTGTTATGATGTTATTAATACGACGACGATGTGTACTATGCTGTTGAGATATGTTTATGATCAATAAGATGATGCTACCGTATATGAGGAATAAGAAGTATGTTGGAAACCAAGAATCGTACTTTAAGAGTTATGAAATGTGTGTAAATGCGTGACTGTATCACAATGCTGACGAATATTTTATTTGGACACTTATATTTATAGGATTTTCTTTATACAGATTTGCAATGCTAATTCTTGACCTGTGAAATACTTTTATGTGAGACTGTCACTGTAGCAGAAACTGCTGTCGTAAATATTTCCGTAAGAAAGTTAAGTGACCACCTGCAGGTAATGGGTCGCGGGCACCCACCTGGGCGACAGCCCCCGAAAAAAAACCCATTAGCCTTTCAGCGGCACAGGTAGGAAAAAAAAAGGGGAGGCCATTATCCTCGCTATTGACGTTCCTTTGTAGAAAGCATCGCAAAAACGACACGGTCGAACTTGAAAACATATGATTACACTGTGGAGCTCTTAATTTATGTTATTTACTGAAATGCTTATGAATTGATGGGAAATATTCTTACATCTGCAAACCTGATAATGACAAGTGTCTTTCTACAAGAGTTGAGAGCTACTGACTTACGAAATGCCACATAACTATTGAATGATGTTTTTATGCTTTGGTTTGCGTAATTGCTTATTTCATTTGACATCTGTTTTCCAGCTGTGTTGCTGCATTGGTTTCATAAAATAAAATTAAATGCATTTGCTAATGTGAACACTTTCTGTCAACAGATCTATTAAATAATAATTTTGTGATCCACATTCTTCAAAAAAGGAGCACTTGGAAAGGAAAGAACAATAAGAAGGGACTAGTAACAGTAACTGCATACATAATATTCTTTTCAAGTACATGGTAATATTTCTTTTACAATAAGTTGTTGTGGTGCACCACTTTAATTACTTCGACATTAAGATGTGATTATACATTTCCCTTATCTGCATTGTTATCTTTAGTGTACTATTTTTTCTGCTTGAGCTATGTCATGTTTAGATATAAGCTGCTGTTTGCCAGGCATAGTGCTACTGAACTTTAATTTGTGTTACTCTGCTAAGCCGGATTTATTTTTTTGTTTGCTGCGCATTGCCTCATATTAGTTGTAATGTTGAATTGCTTGGTAATTTAGATTTACTGTAGCTTGCTATGCGATTTTCCATTTTTTTTTATTGCTGTTATATTAATTGTTTTATGTGCTGCTGCATTGCCTCGTCCCTTAGTTTAGCATCTGAGCTCAGTAGATTTAAGTTAGCTTAAGAGGGGGTAGACTATATAAGAAACTGACTATGGAGAATAGGTAAAGAATGCATTGCGATGTTATATGAAAAAGATTTGGGCCCAAATGAGTATTGTACAATCAGAAATAATTATTTTGAAAGAAATATGAACAGAATACAGAAAGCAGGCTTAGATAGGACTTTTTGGGAATAATGATGAACAAAGGGAGATCTCCATGCAAAATACTGCAGTAAAACAAGCCCTGTCCTTTCCCTTTTGTGTTATCCCACTATATGTTTGTGTACCCTTGTGTATTTGTTTTCTTCCTGTCTCTGTGTACTGTTTCATAGAACTTTTTTCTCTTCTAATACTAAGTTACATTCACTATGATGAGGAATACTGTTATCCTCAAATACAATTGGCATTAATAATGTGTTATTTACTTTGTAAAGATGTTTAGACATTATTTATTCTGTTTTGTGTTAATGCTCATGTGTGAAGTTACTGTTTCGAAAGTTATTCTGATCTTTTATGTATGTACTCATGTCATAATTCCTGTAACACTGACGTATATGTCTATTTCTATTCTTTTGTAACGCCTGTTTTACTACAAATGTTATCTGTATTGTTATGTTCTTTAATGATGTATTTTGTACCTTTGTAATTGTATTCTCATGTTATAAAATTGTAATTGACACCAGTTCATCTTATTATTAACTTGTAAGTTACATTTCACTGCACACGTTTCTGTTGGTCATAGTATACGGACAATATGTGAGAAGTAGGGACTGTTAGTGTTTGCACATGTGTTAATAATTCAGCAAGGGACTGGATAACAGCATTGTTGGTTCTAAGGACAGTTTCGAAAACTTTGTGAGTGCACAAGTGGTGGTTTATGGACTTGCTATATTATCCACAAGACTCTTCAATGGTGATTGTGCACCTGCACAGTCGCAACAGATGGCTGCTGGCGTCTCTACATGGACTACAGTGGGTCTGCATCTTTGATGACCCACCAGTACCATTATCTCTACAAGGACTACAGTGGGTCTACATCTTTGATGATCCTTCAATACCATTATTTCTACGAGGACTGCAATGGGTCTGCACCTCTGGTGTCCCACCAATACCGTAATCTCTACCAGGACTACACTGGGTCTGCTCTGTGATGACCTACCTACCAATATTCTTCAAAACTTCGACTGACTCTGCTGTGGGTTTGCTCTGTTGTGGCGCATTACCTGTCTGCATGTCGAGAGTCAGCACTGTCTTTCCGTTGGGAGGCCAACACTACTTCTTCAAGACTGCATGGAAATCCACTACTTCTGTGTGCATTTGCTATTACTGCTCAGACTCTGAGAAAAACACTGCAATTTTACTGTGACGAATGATGAGGACTGTCTTTATGGACTGTGAGAAAATTTGAGCTTTTGACCAACATTGTATCAATAAGTGTGTGCATTTGGTTTCTTTGTTATTGTAGTTATGAAAAAATTTTTCAAATCTGTATTGGCCACTGCCCAAACCAATTTGTAAAATTTTTTTGTGGGGAGCATGGGGGCTATGTAAGTAGGCTGTTTAGGTTTTTTTATTGGTAACGCCACCTCTGTATGAAAATCACTGGCTGTGCTGTGTGCAGTCTGTGGCTGCTTTGCATTGTTGTAATTCTCGCCATTGTAGTGTTAGGCAGCTGGATGTGAACAGAGCGTTGCGCAGTTGGAGGTGAGCCGCCAGCAGTTGTGGATGTGGGGAGAGAGATGGCGGAGTTTTGAAATTTGTCATGAACTGCTATATTTATATATGATGATATCAAGGTAAATACATTGTTTGTTCTCTATTAATATCTTTGATTTGCTAACTATCCCTATCAGTAGTTAGTGCCTTCCATAGTTTGAATCTTTTATTTAGCTGGCAGTAGTGGCGCTCGCTGTATTGCAGTAGCTTGAGCAGCGAAGATTTTTGTGAGGTAAGTGATTTGTGAAAGGTATAGTTTAATGTTAGTCAGGGGCATTCTTTTGTAGGGATTATTGAAAGTCAGACTGCGTTGCGCTAACAAAATATTGTGTGTCAGTTTAAGCACAGTCATGTATAATTGTTCAAAGGGGACGTTTCAACAGGATGAGTTCTGAGGCATCAGGGAAGAGTCATTCAGATAATGGAGGGATGTCTTGTGTGGGGAGGTGCCGTGGTGGAGAAGAGCAGGGTAAAAAGTGTATAAAAAACTCTGGCATGAAGACAGCATGAAGGCCGTAACGGATGTAGGCTGCCGAATTTATGCAGCGATGAAGAGGTCTGCACAGTATACACAAGCATGGAGAGCTGCATCATACCAGTCTTTACTTAGACCAAAGACAACAACAACGACAACAATATGGCGGTACAAGTACATTGCTATGTAACGGAAGACCGGTACCTGCACTATCTTATAACGCTTGCACAATCTATGTCTCATCACCTCGGCGCTCTTCAGTGAAGTCACCGAGCTGAAGGGTTATATACCAAACCTCACCATCATCTAGCAACTGTTGCTCCGTATGGTTCCACAGTATTTGATTATTGGCAAGAATCCGCGCCAGGCCCAGAAGACGTCAACAGAGGCTAAATGCTGGTTCTACCCATTATCAGAGAGAAGTCAGATACCGACCGGAGTATTTGCATGAACCATATGCAGTGGACGATATACAGTGAAACTATACGCAGTAGACGACATACAAAACAGGAGATAAGTGCTTTAACTTTTGTCGTGGCAATGACTTTTGAAGAGAGGAAAGTCATTCTCCTTCTCGTCTCAAAGCCACGAAGTGCTTAATACAAACAAAGAGTTCTTCAAATAAGGTGATTTATTTCTGTAACTTATAAAATAATAAGTGAATGGAATATTTATTTAGATAACTGAGCGTAAGAAAATGACTCTTTGCCTTATTATTTTGTAAGTTAGTTGCGAAAAATCTCGTCCCTAACACCTTGAATACTGGGGAAGAAGCTGTGCTTGCATCATATATTGGAAGTCCGTTCCAGAAGAAAAAGAGTGCTTCACTTCCATAAACAATAGTGTCCAAGAGATTCTGGTAATTCGAGAAAACATCAACTTGAAAGAACTATGTAGCTGGTATCTGTCACACAAAGTTCGTGTTGCTATCACGGTTCACCTAATGGCGCAGCTATCGTACTTTGGTAGCAACTAGCGAGACACACAACTCTTCGTTTCACGAAGGCACTTAACTAGCGTAGCAACTCCTGCTTTCAAGCAGATTAGGGACTTTGCTTTAGCGGAGCTTGGCTTACAAATTATTCAAGAGTACACACCCGTTCCTCTTTCTCTCTACACTTCTCGCTGACGCCCTCTCTCTTTCATCATTTATGTCTTTCTCTTATTTGCAGAAACCTGTGTGTTCAAACACTAGCATTTCTATCCCGTATGCCAAAAGAAAGATCCTCTTTAGTACCTTATATATTAATGCGAGTTTCTCAGCAGACACCACGGTGTAGGGGCTGGTATTTTGCATTATACGTTACTTTTACCAGCCTTTGAGCATTGATAATGACTCGTTTAAGTAAACGATGGTCTGTAGATGTTTCCTGTCGTTTACTCATGAATTATTATCATACGCCGTTTACACGCAGGGGAAAGGTGCGGGAAACAGACGGTGGATATTATAAGGTTCTTCCAAAGTCCTTTTTCTTGTGCTCTATTTCGAAAGCCGTGCAAATAGATCTCTATATTCCGGCCTTAGAGAATAACACTAGTAGTTATATATTACTAGGCATACTACAAAAGAAAAGAAACTGTGATGAAAACAACGTCGCTGTCGAGCAGTAATGGAACAGAGGAACGGAAAACTATGTTTTTTCACGATAGAAATGCCTTACATAACAATGACATATGATAAGTTGTGCAAAAGGAATTAGAGCGATTTTATAATTTGGGACTCTTGTTTTGGGACTCTCAAAATATGCGATAAACAGATAGGTTAAGGATTTTAACGAAAAAATCGGATGTATTGGGTGCAGTTGCAGTCAGGGCAGGCACCAAGAGAGAATTCGCAGAAGTTCAATCTGTGTCTGCTAATGCACTCCAATCTGTGCCTGCCTACTGTATTCCAATCTGTGTCGGTCTCTACAGTTTTTAACCTCTTCAATTCCCTCTTCTGCTAAACTTCGAAATTACAAGAGAAAAAACTACAAATCAACGAACTACTTCATTACATTGCTCTCAACAAACCACTACTCGAGGAACATCAAAAGGAAATTTACTACGTTATCATGGACCGGATTGACAACAACGCTGGAGGAATTATTTCAAATGGTTCAAATGGCTCTGAGCACTGTGGGACTTAACATCTGAGGTCATCAGTCCCCTAGAACTTAGAACTACCTAAACCTAACTACTCTAAGGACATCACACACATCCATGTGCGAGGCAGGATTCGAACCTGCGACCGTTGCGATCGCGCGGTTCCAGACTGTAGCGCCTAGAACCGCTCGGCCAGTCCGGCCGTCTCGTGAGGACACTCTGGAATGATGGTAGGAGCTCTACTCAAACTCTAAGTTGATTTTCGACGAACACATCCACTCATCCTCATGACAACATCAACAGACGAGATCAAAAATGCTTTATAAAAATCATATTTCTGTCCATACATACAAATAGCGCAGCTAACAATAACTATGAGAGCCGCAAATAAAGAGAATATTTATATACTAAGATGGTACCTGTTCTTTCGGACATCTTAGTATATATATAATTCAGGCTCACCGGCCATTTGACCATCTTCTTCGTCTGTGCGAATGCACAAAAAGTGTCCGAATTCTTACGGGAGTCGGCAACGCGCCGCGAGTAATGAGTATAGTGGACGGGGGCACTACAAATGTAGTGCGGGACAATACGTTGAGAATGTGGGTTTCGCGGGAGACGTGCCAGAGATAAATCCCTGCAGCCGCGCTATCCTCTGTGTCCTCAGTGGCTCAGATGGATAGAGCGTGTGTCATTTAGTCAGGAGATCCCGGGATCAGTCTGCTTTCGCCCGGTGAGCGGCGAGGACGTCTTGTTTACGTCCCGTCCGCAGAGTCGCGAGCGCGCGTAGTTTGTTTACTTCCTTGCCGCAGCTAATACTCGCGTCCGTTAACACTGAGTCGCCATGGCTCATTCGTACAGAAAAGCTACCATCAAGATCAGCTTCCAGCCCGACTACGCACGACCACGAGCCTTTGAAGTCGAACGATGCATCCGTGACGAAGTTCAAATACCAACACAGCACATCATCGCCAACACAGCACATCATCGGTATCCACCTATCCATCACAAGTAGCGTCGTTTACGTCAAGATGGTCGATGACGAGTTATGTCACGCAGTTGTGAACAGATGCGCGAACACTCTCAAGTTCAAACACTCTGATGGTCACATCGGAGAGGTTACTGTTGACCATGCTGGACTAGGATTGCGCACACTAAGAGTCTTCGAACTCCCTTTCGAAGTACCACCGGACGTCGTTAACTCAGCTTTCCGCCCTTATGGGACGGTAATTAGCCACGTGGCCGAAAAATGATACGACTTCGTGACGTACCAGGTCCTTAACGGCGTCCGACAAGTGAAAATTGAATTAAAGAAACATGTGCCATCCTACTTAGTCATAGGTGGCTGCCGAGCAATAGTAATGTACGACGGACAACCTCGTACTTGTTCTGGTAGCGGCCAGGAGGGTCATGTGCGCTCGGCGTGTATTCAACGTCGGGTTACACAACTTCCATTACATGACACGACACCACCTCCTACGCTCACGGCCCTCCCCCTCAATTACGCAGAGGTGACACGATCGACCGTCATGACAGACGACAATCCCCCCGGAAGACAGGAAGCGCTAGAATGCGCACCTGTCGCCGGTCCTGGATTGACCAACACCATTACGGTGTCTGCAGAGGTTGAAGAACGCCGCCCATCGACTCCACATGAAGATTCTGACGAGAAAATGGAACTCGACGCTAGGGTTGTACCGACCTCTGCCTTTCTACCTGAGGGGGATGCTATACGGGAACCACAAACTCTTTCGGACACAGAAACCCAAGTCCGCAAACAAAGGGCACCGAGAAAACATAAAAAGCGACGTCGCACACCCTCAGACGATTGCCTCCAGCTGACGTCTTCTCCAGTAGACGACCGGACGGCCGACGAAACGACGAGGAAAATGGATGACACGAGATCGCCCTCGCCTGTCACTGTGTCTGATTTTGACAAACCTGATTCCGCTCTCTCGCGCAAACGGATGGCCAGCACAGCGCCCGCCGTTGGTACACAACCGGAAACAACTGCGGATTCACCCTTAGTCACTCAGCCCATAAGTGTTCTACCGCAGCCACCGTTAACTTACGGACATTAGGCGGATGACACTGAGAACGATTCTACGGCCGCTGTGGTGGATGAGGAGAGGGGTCTCTCCTCCCACACCTCGGCCCCTCCCGAGTAGCAACAGATGACGTCGCGGACGCGGCCAGCAGATCACAGGCCCCACCTTTTACGGCGACACTGACGGCGGCCCCCACCGCAGGAGACGATCTACAGACCTATCGCTTAACGATCATCAACATTAACACCATTCGGACACGTACGAAGTTGTCGCTGCTCCAAGGCATGCTCAATGCAACAGACGTTGACATTGTCTTTCTCCAACAAGTCTTCGTAGCCGATTTCCCGGGTATGTATGGTTATACGGCTCATGTGTCCCACGCCTCGCCAACTAACAGTGGAGTCGCAATTCTCCTCAGAGAGGGCCTCGAGGCGGACGAAGTCCGATATCTCCCCGACGCTAGAGGAATGGCCGTAACGGTGCAAGGCGTCCGGTTTATCAATGTGTACGACCCTTCCGGAACGAATCGCCGTCGTGACCGATCGCTCTTCTTCGCAGAAGGACTAGCACCGCTTTTTCAGGGGAGGCACGATGACTTGATATTAGGGGGCGATTTCAATTGCACCCAAGCACCTAAAGATCAGCTGCCACGCCATTCACCGTGCCCCGAACTTGGGACGCTCATCGGCGATCTCCAGCTGGTAGAAACATGGGAACATGTCCGAGGAAATAGACCGGGATACACCCATTTCACGAGTCACTCGTCTAGACGCATCGATAGGATTTACGTCTCCCAATCTCTCGCGGCAACGGTGAGTGACGCGGAGGTGTGGCCAGTAGCCTTTTCTGATCACGAGGCCTATATATGTGCCGTCACCCCTCGTCGCCAACGGGTGTGGCGCAGCCGACATCCCTGGAAATTAAACCTTGCTCATCTCGCTTCTCCGGCCTGTCGACGCGCCATCATAGATACGTGGAGTTTGTGCGTCCGCCGCCTCCCAACGTATCCTACGTCGATTAGTTGGTGGTTAACTTGCGCCAAGCCGGCCCTACGGCGAACCTTTATTACGTATGGTCGTGAGACTGCTGCTTGGAGGCGGCAGACCCTTGATTTTTATTTCACCATCCTTCGCGAATGCGCCTCCTTGCCACCCACACCGGAACGATAGTTGACAGTTCAGCGTGCGAAAGCACAGATCGTAGCCGATATGCGCCGACACCTCGAAGGGACGATTGTCCGAGCGCGAACACAAGACAGACTCGCAACGGAACGACCCAACATGTCCCACGTCATCTGAGAACGTACACTGTGAAGACGGGCGCTGATACATGCCATCACCGTTGAGGACGGCCGTAATCCCACCACACAACGCGATATTGCTGCAGCCTTCTTCGACCATTACGCACGACTTTATTCTGCTCAATGTTCCGACCCGACGACGGTGACAGCAGTCTCACAAATGGTTTACGGCATTGTCCCACAGGATTTACAAACTGAATTATTGAACGACATTACGGAATACGAAGTCATCGACGCCATCGGTAAAGGAGCGGAGAATAAGTCTCCTGGCCCCGACGGGCTCCCTGTGGAGTTTTATAGAACTTTCCAGTATTTACTGGCTCCCAAGTTAACAGACATCTGTCGGGAGCTTATGTCCCGCGCGCGGTGCCGCTCCCTGCGACCTTCGTAGAAGGAATAATTATACCGGTTCACAAACCTAAAGGTGGGGCTCGAATACAAGATTACCGCCTGCTAACACTCGTCAACCGCGACATGAAGATATTCACCAGACTATTAGCAAACCGTCTACGACCGACCCTACCTTACGTCATCTCGTCAGATAAGACTTCCCTAGGGGGTATCAACAACATCCACACAGCACTCAGTCGATACCGTGACTTAATAGCCATAGCCAGGGCACGCCGCATCCCGGAAGCGCTGGCATCACTAGATTTTAGCCAAGCTTTTGATCGAGTGGATCACGCGTACCTATCGTCCGTTCTCCAGCACATGCAGTACCCACAGCAATTCACAGACGTCGTGATGCGCCTCCTGCGAGGGGCGACTTCCAAAGTGCTCGTTGACGGGCGTCTCTCGCAGTCCCTCCCGATTTTCCGCTCCGTGCGTCAAGGCTGCCCCTTGTCGACGTCACTATGTGCTCTGGCACTGGAACCGCTCCTCTGTGGCCTCCGTCAACGCCTCACCGGTCTTACCCTACGTGACGTCACATTTCGCTGTACAGCATATGCAGACGACCTGGTTCTCGTGTTCCGCAATCGCGACGATGTCAGCAAATCACTAGAATTGATTACCACGTACAGTGTGGCTTCCGGCAGCTGCCTCAATGTCGCCAAATCGGTCGCCATGGCCATAGGAGACCCTAGCGTGTGTCGAACCGCTACAACTTCGTGGCACTATCAAATGTCCCGGAATAGAGTTTCACGACGACATACGGCGCACTGCGTCTCTTAACTACCGCCGCTTATTACAACAAATTCGGGTCCAGATCTTCAACCTTCGTCTGCGGACCCTCGACATTCTCCAAAGGACACACTTCGTCAATGTTTACCTCGCATCGCACCTTCCACACATAGCGCGTGTTCTTTCAGTACCGTTACTAAAAATGGTTCAAATGGCTCTGAGCACTATGGGACTCAACTGCTGAGGTCATTAGTCCCCTAGAACTTAGAACTAATTAAACCTAACTAACCTAAGGACATCACGAACATCCATGCCCGAGGCAGGATTCGAACCTGCGACCGTAGCGAGTACCGTTACTGATGGCTCGACGTCTATTAGCCGCATTCGGAGCCTACGTCAGTAGAGGCATGCTCTTCAAAGTCAGTAATGAGTCACTGACCCTTCCGCCAGAAAGGGGAGGTCTTGATCTAGTCCATGTCCACGACAGAGCTCTGGCCCTGTATGTCAGCTCACACATCAAGCTGTGGCGCCACCAACCGGAAAGTTTGACAGGTTTGCTGTTGGAGTCCTTAGCTCCGCCCTCCCTTATGCCCGCGCTGAGGACGCAATACATACCCCCACCCTTCTATTACTTCGGGAACTTTTACATTGAACACAGCTATGTCCGTATCGCAGTACCACCGACGAAACAGGCGTTGGCGCGGGATATATATAATGTCCTACAGCAGAGGCGACGACCAAACACCGTGGAGACCAACAGCCCTCAGGTTAATTGGAAGGTGATATGGAAGACGATTCACGCGGTTACACTGGTCACAGCCGTCCGATCCACATGGTACATCACAGTCAATGGTAAACAGATCACCCGATCACACCTCCACAAGATAAACATGGCGGAATCGCCTCTCTGCGTAGACTGCGGGATACCAGACACGGACGAACACCGTCTCACATGTGGCGCGGCAGAAGACGTATGGCGCTTGGTGCGACAAATTTTGTCGTATTTTCTACGAGTGACTCCGAACACATTACACTTCGGTTTCTACTATTTCCGGATCAACAGTATTTCCCGCGCGCCGAGACCAACGCTGTCACGTGGATCCGTGCGCATGCGGTACACTACTTATTTCACGATGGACCTAAAGATGTACTCGACTTTTGGAACTACCTACAGGAGCGTCATTGCAAGATCGTACGGAACCCAAAATACAGACAGTATTTTTCTAATTACTTAGGGAGTGCCCTACGCGACCTCCACGCAGCTGGATCATCAACATGTAGGAGAAGACACCCATTGAGTGAGCTGACAAGACTAAGTTCGATTCTCGGTGGAATAACATGATATACGTGACGACGTACCTGGCTGACGAAGCGCAAGGAGAGTAGCGACACACCCTTCTGCACCCTGTAGGAAGCACTTTTTTTTTCGTCATATACATTACCTCGGTGTAGGAACGTGCCGACATATTGTTTTCTTTACTCAGAGCGCGATGCTGTGCTAGATACATTTATTTTTGTTGTGGTATAAAGTAAAACCACATTAAGAATGTATTAACAACAGTAAATAAAAATAAATAAATAATAATTCCCACAAAAAATAAAAAAGGTAAAAAACAAATAAAAAATAAAAACATATTAAATAAATACAAAAAGTAAAAAAGGGGTATGAAATAAAAAAGAAAAAAAGAAAATTTTTTTTAAAAAGTCCCGGTCGGGGCACACATTTTCATCTGTCCCCGTTGACGTATGTTCATTTCATCGTAATAAAAATATTGTCAATGACATCAACTGTAACAAACAAAAGAAAATTTCCGGTGAAGAGAGAATACACTAATCGATCGACGCTGAAGAAAGTGTGAACTTCCCTACAGAATAATTCTTTCCAAGTACCAGGAATTCCTTTGACTTAATATTGGGTCTCCGATCATACTGCTAAAAAATCACAACTCACCAAAACTGCATAATGGAACAATAATGATCCTCAAACAGGTACGAATGCCATTATCGAAGCCGAACTTATGACTGGAAAGTAAAAAAGGGTACACACTATTTATCCCCAGAATACCGCTGATCTGTACTGAACTACCATTCCAATTTGAAAGACTGCAATTTCCAAACAAATTAAGCGACAGTTTTACAATTAACAAAGAACAAGGACAATCTTTAAAATAATGCGGCATCAACCTCAAAACTACTGCTTCTTTCACAGTGGGCTGTACGTAGCCTTCTATCGAGCAGGAAATTGGAAAAATTTGTACATTTATACCCCAGGTAACAAAATGAAAAATATGGTTTATAAACAAGTATTGTAAATAGAATAAGTTTTCAATACAAGTTTTTTGCCTGACCTTAAGAATCATTGTAAATAGTTAGAATACGTTTTAAATAGTTTGTTAGCTCTTATACGCCAAAGTTTATCCTTTCATTCCAACTACAACACAGTTTCATTTCAACTCCCTGAGTGAATCAGTGCACCCCAGCTAGTACATAATACATACAAGAACCAAGAGTGGCTAATAAGGCTGGAAGTGCTAGTGTTGTAAAAAGATGTGAGACAAGGATTTAGTCTTTCGCTGCTACTGTGCAATCTATACATCGAGGAACCAACGACAGAAATTAAAGAAAGGTTTAAGAGAGGGATTAAAATTCGGGGTTAAAGGATATTAATGATATGATTCGCTGAGGACATTTCTAACCTCAGTGAAAGTGAAGAAGTATTATAGGAGCTGTTGAATGGAGTGAACAACTTAACGAGTACAAAGTATGCATTGAGAGTCAATCGAAGAACAATGGAAGTAATGAGAAGAAGCTGAAATGAGGAAAGCAAGAAAGTTATCACAATTGGGGATCACGGAGTAGACCAAGTTAAGGACTGCTGCTACCTAGGCTGCAAAATAACCTACAAGGGACGGAGTAAGTAGGATATAGAAAGCAGACTAGCAACCGCGGGAAGAGAATTCTTGTCCAAGAGAAGTCTGCTAGTATCATTTCCGTGGTGCTTGCTTCACAAGTTGCCTATTAGTTGTTTATTGCTAAACATTTATCTTCTAGTCGCATGAGTATTTTATTAAAGATGTCATCGCTGAATTCGACTGTCAGTTCAAGATGAGCTTGTCGGATTTGTTACAGTACGTCATCAGTCATACTCTCTTTGAGTCTCTTGGACTAGATAGGTAACATGTTGCTAGAATTATGGAGAGTAAGTCATTTGTTCAGCTGAGGGTGTGAGTAAGGCTTCTTGTAGTGTTAATTCCCAGTGATGGTCGTTTTCTAATAGTCTACGGCATGCTTCTCTGTAAGGCTGGATGATACATGATGACTTGGACAGGATTTGTGATTGGTGAAAAGAATGGCAGCTAACTCTAAACGTAGATAAATGTAAATTAATCCAGATGAATAGGAAAAAGAATCCTGTAATGTTTGAATACTCCATTAGTAGTGTAGCGCTTGACACAGTCACGTCGATTAAATATTTGGGCGTAACATTGTAGAGCGATATGAAGTGAGACAAGCATGTAATGGCAGTTGTGGGGAAGGTGGATAGTCATCTTCGGTTCATTGGTAGAATTTTGGGAAGATATGTGTCATCTGTAAAGGTGACCGCTTATAAAACACTAATACGACCTATTCTTGAGTACTGCTCGAGTGTTTGGGATCCCTACCAGGTCGGATTAACGGAGCACATAGAAGCAATTCAGAGGCGGGCTGCTAGATTTGTTACTGGTAGGTTTGATCATCACGCGAGTGTTGCGGAAATGCTTCAGGAACTCGGGTGGGAGTATCTAGAGGAAAGGAGGCGCTCTTTTCGTGAATCGCTACTGAGGAAATTAAGAGAACCAGCATTTGAGGCTGACTGCAGTACAATTTTACTGCCGCCAACTTACATTTCGCAGAAAGACCACAAAGATAAGATAAGAGATATTAGGGCTCGTACAGAGGCATATAGGCAGTCATGTTTCCCTCGTTCTGTTTGGGAGTGGAACAGGGAGAGAAGATGCTAGTTGTGGCAGAGGTACCCTCCGCCACGCACCGCATGGTGGACTGCAGAGTATGTATGTAGATGTAGATGTAGGTAACTGTCAAGAGTCTTGAGGTCTGTGAAACTTGTTGGTCTCCGTATTTCGTATGGCAACGTCCGGAGACAGAAACATTCGGTGTTGTTCGGATATACGATGTATACTCTGCCTAGTGCGCCAGTTATCATGATTCCTGGATGATCTTCTACTGGAATTCCTTGTTTTCGTTGTTGAAAGATTTTTCTTGTTGTGTTCCACTAATAGTAGATAGGGACGTCGGCATATAGTAACGTTTTCGAGAAAGTATCCGTTTGGCATAGTTGGTAAAAAGCTATTAATGTTGTGTTCTGAAGTGATTCGCTTGCGATTTTTCTGGTGGTGTCTTTTGTGGAGTAAATTCTTTGTCCTTTCTCCAAATGTACTGTTAGATCTCGCACAGTATGTTCGCCTTAGGGTATGGGAAAACCGAAAATCCGCCACGCTGTTTCGTTACCGTTGATGTATCTTCCTATTTGGTACATGAGGATCTCGTCGATTCTGTTTCCTTGTTCGTTATCTTTGGCTATTTGAAATACTGCCATGTCACTGCCTTTCTTCAGATACTTACTGACATATTTGCTGGATTTCAGTGAATTGCAGTATTCTACGTTTATGTGTGCTTGGAAAATTTTGTAGAGTAATGTATTATATGGTACTACCTATTCATTATCTATTTCCACTTCGTTGGTGCCTCGTATACGTATTTTTTCTGCTCAAATCGTTCAAATGGCTCTAAGCACTATGGGACTTAACATATGAGGTCGTCAGTCCCCTAGAACTTAGAACTACTTAATCCTAACTAACCGAAAGACATCACACACACCCATGCCCGAGGCAGGATTCGAATCTGCGACCGTAGCAGACTGAAGAGCCTAGAACCGCTCGGCCACAGCGGCCGGCATATCTGCTGTGAAGCCACCGATTTCCGGTGATCATCTTCTGAATTTGGTATAGCCATCAACTCCCATCAACTCCGATTTTTGCCTCGCCCAAATATGGTTTAGGATCTTCTTTTTTTGTACATTTCTGAACACTCATTCGTGGCGAATTGGGGTTTAATGGCCGGCATGGTCCGTGAATCATGTTTTCTTACAGTTCCTGATTGGGATGAATTCTGTCGTGTCACCACATGAGATGGCTGACTTCGAAATAAGTGTGCAAGGAATAGAAAAGCAACTGGAATCACTCAACAGAGGAAAATCCACTGGACCTGACGGGATACCACTTCGATTCTACACAGGGTACGCGAAAGAACTTGCCCCCCTTCTAACAGCCGTGTACCGCCAGTCTCTAGAGGAACGGAAGGTTCCAAATGATTGGAAAAGAGCACAGCTAGTCCCAGTCTTCAAGAAGGGTCGTCGAGCAGATGCGCAAAACTATAGACCTATATCTCTGACGTCGATCTGTTGTAGAATTTTAGACCATGTTTTTTGCTCACGTATCATGTCGTTTCAGGAAACCCAGAATCTAATCTGTAGGAATCAATATGAATTCCGGAAACAGCGATCGTGTGAGGCACAACTCGCTTTATTTGTTCATGAGACCGAGAAAATATTAGATGTAGGCTTCCAGGTAGATGCTATTTTCCTTGACTTCCGGAAGGCATTCGATACAGTTCCGCACTGTCGCCTGATAAACAAAGTAAGAGCCTACGGAATATCAGACCAGCTGTGTGGCTGGATTGAAGAGTTTTTAGCAAACAGAAGACAGCATGATGTTCTCAACGGAGAGACGTCTACAGACGTTAAAGTAACCTGTGGCTTGCCACAGGGGAGTGTTATGGGACCATTGCTTTTGACAATATATATAAATGGCCTAGTAGATAGTGTCAGAAGTTCCATGCTGCTTTCCGCGGATGATGCTGTAGTATACAGAGAAGTTGCAGCATTAGAAAACTGTAGCGAAGTGCAGAAAGATCTGCAGCGGATTGGCACTTGATGCAGGGAGTGGCAACTGACCCTTAACATAGACAAATGTAACGTATTGCGAATACATAGAAAGAAGGATCCTCTATTGTATGATTATATGATAGCGGAACAAACACTGGTAGCAGTTACTTCTGTAAAATATCTGGGAGTGTGCGAGCGGAACGATTTGACGTGGAATGAACACATAAAATTAATTGTTGGCAAGGCGGGTACCAGGTTGTTATTCATTGGGAGAGTCCTTAGAAAATGTAGTCCATCAACAAAGGACGTGGCTTCCAAAACACACGTTCGAACTATACTTGAGTATTGTCAAAATATCCACGGGTGTGCTGCCGGTCTATAGTGTCCAACGGGCACAATATTTCGGCGATCATACATGTCGCCATCATCAGGTGAACTGACGGACTGAGCTCCTGTGAACGTGCCGGCACGGAGATCCGTACGCTATGGCTGCTCAGAGGGAACTGGGTTCGGTCGCGGCGGCGGCCGATTTAAATACCCTCCGCCCGCGGCGCGCTCCCTCCGCCGTCCGCGCCCCGCGCCACGGTCGCGCGGTGGAACAGATTGCGACGGCGTCTGAGATGACGTCGGAGTGATGGCTCTGTCCGCCGTGGTCGTCACAACTATACGTTTGCTCGATTTACTCTTGATTAACCCGATCGCTGGTTCCCAAGCCTTGCTAAGATTATAGCCACAGTCACGGTTTATGAGGTCGTCATTGGTGCGAATTTCGATGGCCTCTCTAACAACGCTGTCCCAGTATCTCGACGTCTGTACCAGAATCCTCGTGCGGTCATATTCCATGGCGTGATTTTCCGACAAACAATGTTCAGCGACCGCCGACTTGCTCGGATACATCAGGCGAGTGTGCCTCTGGTGTTCACGGCATCGATCCTCGACGGTACGCATCGTCTGACCAATATACGACTTGCCACATTGACACGGAATCTGGTACACGCCGGCCTTCCTCAGACCGAGGTCATCTTTGGCGCTCCCCACCAGTGCACGAGTTTTATTTGGAGGACAAAACACAGTTCCGACCCGGTGTTTCTTCAGAATGCGAGCGATTTTCCCCGAGAGTGCGCCTGTGTATGGAATAAATGCAGTGCCTACCTCCTCCCTCGTGACTTCATCCATCTCAAGAGGTTGTGCTGCAGTGGTTGGGCGGAGAGCACGTTGAATCTGCCACTCAGAGTACCCATTTTTCCGAAATAGAGTTCTCAGATGTTCCAATTCCTGGGGTAGTGCCCGTTGGACACTATAGACCGGCAGCACACCCGTGGATATTTTGACTATCAAATACGCCGGGAGAAACTCAAGAATCATATACTTGAGTATCGCTTATCAGTGTGGGATCCGTACCATTTGTTTTTTTTTTCGAAAATCTCGGGCTGTTATGTCATGTCGATGCATGGGGGCTTGTCCGTATCTTAGTTGTTCTTTGATTTCCGGACACGACGAGTTACACGTGAATGTTGTAAAGAAGTCAGATCCTCCATATTTTGTCGTATAGATTATGGCATATTGAGGGTGTATTCGTGCATGGATCTCGAACTTCCTATGTATGATGATGGTAAGATTACCATTGTTCCAGTGTCGTCAATGTTTCCATCACTTACGATAACGTCTTCAAGGTGGATGTATTCTTCCGTGCGTAGTTTCTTCTGAATCAGTCTTAAGCAAATCCGTCCCGCTTCTATTTTTACATACAGTCGTGCTAAAAAGTATCCGAACGACGTGAATTGCATTACGCAGGATTCGCATGCAACCAGCAGAACGCAGCTGTCTAGGAGTTCATCTAATCGCAACTCTGTACAGTCGTTTGACTATTGAAAATGGTTCCAAAAAGGCACCACTAGAAAACTCTGCCCTTTATCGCAATAACTAAATATGTAAAGTAATACCACGATACTACAAATATCGGGGAACTCCTTATCACAGATAAGACTGCCCTCAAGGCTTGTAAGTTCACATTTATTACAATAAATGACATACTTGAAATGATACCACTCTCATTATTAAGTCAGATAGGTAATGCACGCAGTAAGTTCGACATATTTATGTTTCCTCGTCAGAGTAACAAACCGTACTTATTATTTAACACAAAATGACATTAAAAATTTAAGTTATTCACGAGCAGCTAGTTGAGAATATGTATGAACTCCAAATGACACGACTAACCGTCTCGTTTTGCATATGGATTCAAACCCAGGTCATGCAGACTAAGCAAAGATTTCGTTACTAACGGAAACTAACAGTCATTCCTAAATAGGCATTCAGAGAGTGAGATATCTCGATTTTAGACAGTATCAGTTAGCAAATATCAAATTTAAATTACATAACGTAAACATTTTCAACACACGAAAGTTCCTACCCAGCATCTATTGTCCCTATTAACGAACCAAGAGAGAGTTAAATATTGCTTCTTCACCAGTAATTTACTTGAAATGTCGTGAGGTAAAGCTTTGTGTTGGACAAGGATTCGAATCCAGAACCTAATAGGATTTAAATCGAAGCACAATCAACTGTGACATATCGGACGTTCTCGGCAGTAGCTAGAAGATTTAACTGAAATGACGAGAAGAAACATTATTTTTTTCCTTCCCAGGACTCAAACCCGGCACCAATAGCTCTTATATTCTAGAGAAAACGAACGTTAAATATGGGTTTGTTACACCAGCAACGACATGTGAGCATGTTTGAACTAGAAATAATATGACGAAGAGTTCAGTGCTGACAGAATCGAACCCCACACATATCGTTGTTGACTACACATAAAGAGACGTCAGCTACCGATTTTTGCTCCACCAGCAGCTCGGAATAACATCCTTCAACTTACAGTGATCTCGCAAATAGTTCTGTGTCTCACTGGAAGCCAGAAACGTCAGATAACAAAAATAGCTAGGGGCACTATGGGACTTAACTGCTGAGGTTATCAGTCCCCTACAACTTAGAACTACTTAAGCCTAACTAAACTAAGGCTTGGTAATACATAATGAAAATTTTAGTGCCAGGCCAGGATTCGAAAAATCAACAAATTGTAGTCGAGTTGCATAGTCACGAGGCCATCAAATTCCACGTTCAGAGCGGCCTGAGTTGCATTCCCGGCTCAGAACCAATTTTATCGACGTACAGAAACTGAAATAAAAGATGGAATAACAGTCCTGTGAACCTACATAGCATTTGTTTTGTCACTAGAAATAAGTAACTAGTATCAGAAAGGTTACTGGTGACAGAGTTTCTACATGTCGCCACACCTGATTTTACTGTGGTTCAACCTAAAGTCTGCTTGGTGGAGAAGGAATATCAAATTTAATGTATTTCAGACCACAATGCCATTATACCTTCTTCACTTGACGTAGCCATAAGATAATAGAGTATGTCTCTCCCTATCAAAAATCATTGGCAGAAGTTGGAATTGAGCCCGTCCGTAAGTATATGGACCTATCATCAATCCAACAGGCCCGCAATCTTCTGGTCTTTCACTCATTTTTCTATCGTAGCGCCGTTGCGCCACACTGGATGAGAATTCTGCCGCGCAGGCTCCTTGTAGTGATTTGCGACATGTTCAGTACATTCATTTAGTACAGAATGTTATAAATAACATCAGAGAATTCGCATATATTGTTGATGATTAATTTCTTTCTCATGTTTGCTATTGTTATAACAACACTAAAAGAAACGTTACGAAAATTGTGCACTCTGTTATAAGAAATGACATAAAACAACCCTTGATAACATTACGAAGAAAGTCTGCTTTAATAAAACTGAGTATCTGTACACAAGCGTGCCTCTATCGGCAAGAATTAGTAAAATACTACTCACTTAGATTTCGATTAGGTCTGTGTTTAATTGGTACGCTGTATCATACTCAGGAGGTGTGCAAATGTGGCATTTCATAAATAATGTTATATATTCCTAGAAACCAAAAATGTGCTTGTCAGCAGCGGAAAGAGGCGTTACCTGTTGAGCAGCATTGTAAGTTGTTCGCCATTGCACTATGACCCGAAAGTATTTTCTTGCGATTTCCTTATCGATGGTTGATCTGACTGATTGTAGCTCTTTCACAGAAGGGATAAATACTTTACAGTCAACGAGACTGGAAC
This sequence comes from Schistocerca americana, assembly GCF_021461395.2. NCBI lineage: Eukaryota > Metazoa > Arthropoda > Insecta > Orthoptera > Acrididae > Schistocerca > Schistocerca americana. The sequence goes on from NC_060123.1 coordinate 319,519,609, forward strand.
AACAAATTGTAACAGATCCTTTTTCGCAGGTCAGCATGTTATCACAGAGCTAGAAAAGAGTTATGTGTTTTGGCTTCTTATTACGAGGACAATAGTGGCTAGAACTCGTAAACCGCTGTTTAAAGGACGAGATTAGTTGCGATTGCCACTTGCTACGACTTTCCTGGGCTGAAAACCGCAAATTTACAATCTTTTTGATACACCTCATGCGATAATAACTGAGATTATTCAATGGAAATGACAAGAAAAATCAATAACTCGACACTCACAGAGTTGCCAGACATACCTTGCCTTGTTGCCAAATCTTAGTTAGAGTGCAAGCAAGAAGAATATGAACCGATGTTATCCTACAGAGTGCTGGGAAGTGGCAATAACTGGCGTCTGAAAGACGCGGCTGCTATGGCTTGGAATACATAATGCGTCTGATTCGCATTTCTGTAACTAGGTTTAGGGACTGGAGTGTAGTTACTAATAACACTCAGAACTGACTGCAAACTAAGCATCATAAATCAGTAATTCTCATAGATGTTTTTATATTTCTTTCGTAAGTGTACTCAAAACTGAGAAACTCATTCAGAGAAGTTTTCGTGCCTCATCAATAGTTGAGCAGAACAAACAAACAAAATTAAAAAAAGAATATGTGTGTGTGTGTGTGTGTTTGCGTGTGTGCGTGTGAGTGAGTGTCTGTGTGTGTGTGAGAGAGAGAGACAGAGAGAGAGAGGAGAGAGAGAGAGAGAGAGAGAGAGAGAGAGAGAGAGAGAAAGAATGAAAGAATGAGAGAGCGAGTAAAAAATTGTTGTAAACATGTTGTATCATGGTATCTAAAGAAATCTTTCACTAAAATGACACGTTTCACTTCATTACGAAATGTTGTATTCATGATGTATGGAACAAGTATTAATCTAATCAAATCTAATCTAACCTAATGATACCACATCGCTGACTAGCCATGAACAGTCATTAATTACCGAAATTTTCGCAATATCAGTAACCAAATCTAAACTTGAAAATAAAAGACCACAGTCTTTGTAATAAACGGGGACTCCTATGCAGACCCTTTTGTCCCTGTTAACGAAGCACGAAAGATGTCGGAAATACCTCCATTCAGAAGTATCAAAGTGTGCATGCATTTAAAGATGAACCGCATGATGTGAAGCTCTGTGATAGAGATACGAACCTAACACGTAATCGGATTGTTAACTAAGTAAAATCAAATGTTACGTATCGACTTTTCTTACCAGCTGCTAGATGTTTGAATCTAAAATAAGGATAATTTTTTTTCCTGGGCGACAGTCGAACCACACACCTACCGTCTTTCCTTATCATCCACGAATATAGCTTAAGCATCGATTGCTTAGTCACCAACAGTTATATGTGTGCGTGTTTGACCAGAAATAACGACACCTATTGCGATAGTTGACAGCACATGAACAGACATAAGAAATGCACGTTAATTTTCACTAGGAGGCGGGTATGCAAGTGATACGGCTTGAAATGAAATTATGAATATTTTGTACTGGATCATTATTCGGAGTCACATACTTACCTTTGGAGGAGACCTAGAGAAGACTGCAGTCTTTGGAAATGGAAAGAAATTATTGAAATACACTGCTCCCAGAGATTCCGATCCTCAAAAGAGGAGATACGAATTAGAATCACAGTCCAACACGAAATATTTCAACGTCCCTAGTTCAATCAAGTACACTACTGGCCATTAAAATTGCTATACCAAGACGAAATGAAGATGATAAATGGGTAATCATTGGAGAAATATATTATACTAGAACTGACTTCTGACTACATTCTCACGCAATTTGGGTGCATAGATCCTGAGAAATCAGTACCCAGAACAACCAACTCTGGCCGTAATAACGGCCTTGATACGCCTGGTCATTGAGTCGAACAGAGCTTGGATGGCGCGTACAGGTACAGCTGCCCATCAAGCTTCAACACGATACCACAGTTCATCAGGAGTAGTGACTGGCGTATTGTGACGAGCAAATTTCACGGCCAGCATTGACAAACGTTTTCAATTGTTGATAGATCTGGGGAATGTGCTGGCCAGGGCAGCAGTTGAACATTTTCTGTATCCAGAAAGGCCCGTTCAGGACCTGCAACATGCGGTCGTGCATTATCCTACTGAAATTTAGGGTTTCGCAGGGATCGAATGAAGGGTAGAGCCACGGGTCGTAACATATCTGAAATGTGACGTCCACTGTTCAAAGTGCTGTCAATGCGAACAAGAGGTGACCGAGACGTGTAACCAACGGCACCCCATACCATCACGTCGAGTGATACGCCAGTATGGCGATGACGAAAACACGCTTCCAATGTGCGATCAGCGCGATGTCTCCAAACACGGATACGACCATCATGATGCAGTAAACAGAACCTGGATTCATCCGAAAAAATGACATTTTGCCATTCGTGCACCCAGCTTCGTCGTTGAGTACACCATCGCCGATGCTCCTGTCTGTGATGCAGCGTCAAGGGTAACCGCAGCCATGGACTCAGAGCTGATACTCCATGCTGCTGCAAACGTCGTCTAACTGTTCGTGCAGATGGTTGTTGTCTTGGAAACGTCCCCATCTGTTGACTTAGGGATAGAGACGCGGCTGCACGATCCGTTGCAGCCATGCGGATAAGATGCCTGTCATCTCGACTGCTAGTGATACGAGGCCGATGGGATCCAGCACGGCGTTCCGTATTACCCTCCTGAGCCCACCAATTCCATATTCTGCTAACAGTCATTGGATCTCAACCAATGCGAGTAGCAATGTCGTGATACGATAACCTCAATCGCGATAGACTACAATCAGACCTTTATCAAAGTCGGAAACGTGATGGTTCGCATATCTCCTCCTTACACGAGGCATCACAACAACGTTTCACCAGGCAACGGCGGTCAACTGCTGTTTGTGTATAAGAAATCGGTTGGAAAATTTCCTCATGTCAGCAAGTTGTAGGTGTCGCCACCGGCGCCAACCTTGTGTGACTGCTCTGAAAATCTAATCATTTGCATATCACAGCATCTTCTTCCTGTCGGCTGAATTTCGCGTCTGTAGATCGTCATCTTCTTGGTGTAGCAATTTTAATGGCCAGTAGTGTATAAGTAAAATAAGAGCCCTGTTCCTTTAAATGGCTATCGGTTCATCAAATAAAATAAAATTTACTGATATAAGTAAGTTTACTTATGGAGCCCAATGAGTGAGTTGCGTATTTTACGGTGAAAAAGAGCACACTGGCAAACAGTCTTCGCTACATTCGGTTACTTAAACTGGTGTCACTCTTAGCTAGAATTTATGGATAGCGACTAAGTGTAAGGGCAAGTGTAAGGGCAATGAGTCGGATGCGGGTTTGCAACTGTGAAATACTTTTCTACAGTGTAGAAGCGAATATTAAATTTGAACTAATATTGCGGAAATTTTGAACTTGGATAGCTTAGAATGAAAATCTTTCTGTTTATTGCAAAGGAAAACAGCTCATGTTCTAAAACATTCTCTGTCATACACAACTTGAAACAGGTCTCGATGTGAAACCATTTTGAAATTTTTACGTATATGCAACCCATACGGATTGTAGAATTTAGTGGTGCTCTCTCTTCCACTTCTGTATACAACATGCCTGACCTAAACGGGCCCTTTATCATTGCAGGTTTGGTTCAAATGGCTCGGAGCACTATGGGACTTAACTTCTGAGGTCAACATCCCCTAGAACTTAGAACTACTTAAACCTAACTAAGGACCACACACATCCATGCCCGAGGCAGGATTCGAACCTGCGACCGTAGCGGTCGCGCTGTTCCGGACTAAAGTGCCTAGAACTGCTCGGCCACACCGGTCGGCTATCATTACAGGCCCTTGGCAGTGCACCATCATACTGACAACAGTAATGTGCTTATACTAACAGTCTCACTGTTCGTTTTACGTGATTTTGTATTCATTTAAATAAAACAACATAACTTTTGACTGGGAGACATTTCGTTCCCTTTCTCCTCCTGTGAAATTTGTCAGCAAGACTTTTGCCTTCCAACCAGCGAAATGCGGCAAAGTACGGCCGGTAAACGATTCACAAACCACGATTTAATGCCATTAAGACGATTTCTTTAAACATTGTCGTAGCTGAAGAAATTTAGTTTCTTTTTAAATCGTCTTATTCCGCAACGTTCACAGTTCAAATGGTTCAAATGTCTCTGAGCACTATGGGACTTAACATCTATGGTCATCAGTCCCCTAGAACTTAGAACTACTTAAACCTAACTAACCTAAGGACATCACACAACGCCCAGCCATCACGAGGCAGAGAAAATCCCTGACCCCGCCGGGAATCGAACCCGGGAACCCGGACGTGGGAAGCGAGAACGCTACCGCACGACCACGAGATACGGGCAACGTTCACAGTTATCTCAAATAAGAAAAACTGTTTATCCAGGTACGAAGGCTGTAAAACAAACTTCCCACAGTTTGTGTCAGGTCGATCTTTTCGTCTGATAGCACTGCGTAAGTATTTAGTCTAAGAGGTATCACAAGTAGCGTTCCTGTAGCTGTGGGAATCATTGGTTGAAAAAGAATTTGACACCAATGGGTGCAGCACTGCTAAATATTCAAACTGATTATCAACCTATGTCTGAGTTCATCCACAAACTGAGACGTATTTATAATATTGAACCTAGACTGTGTATCCTTGTCTTCCTTGAGTGGGCATTAGAAGGCGTTTACACACACGTATACAATACTATGAATACTTCGAACGCTACAGTTAACGTTGGTCTCAGAAACTATTTTTTTTTTTAATTCGTCTGGGTCTTCAACGTGAAATATGTGTTGTAGACACAGTCTTAGACAAAAACATTGACCACCCAGTCGTTCACGTAAGGTGGAAAATACAGTCTTTCTCCCCTCAGAATTATATGACCGGCAATATGCTCGATCTGGCAACATTGTAGACTGCGGCAGTTCCCGGAGGAAGACTCGACTGCGGTATGAGGACAACACTGTTCACTATGACCGTAGTCTTGAGGTAAAACGCCAGAGTAGCTCACACGACGTCTGGCAACCGAAAGCACACGTCAACAAAATTTTTATCGGCCCTTTCCTCTCGGTTCTGAAGCTATGAGTGTAATTAAAGCGAATCTACAATATATTTCGCTTTCTGTCACTTTGGTAATAACAGTTGGGCTCAACAATATTACAGCGAGGGATTTCGTGGCCAACCATCTGCCTCTGAACACCGCATGCGTCTGAGTTCTCTGTGAACCGTTTGCTGCCTGCACTTCACAGTCGATTTTCTCGAACTGAGAAATTTGCTGAATTAGTAAAAATTTCAAAATGGCTATGATGCCTAGAAGAGCCTTAACATCCTGCTGACATGAGAATAGCATGATCTCCGGGTCAGATCTCCGCTTCTACTTAACCATTTAATAGATTCGCATTTTTTCCACCGTGACTAATTTTGTAATATAAGCACATCATCCGTTACAGCACACTCCTGGGGCTGGGAAATGTGGCCACAATGGTCAGGTGGAACGAACTATTACAGGTGCAATGCGTAGGTTCAGGCATTTGCTTCTAAGAGGCAAAAACAGATGTACTTTACCTCTGGTAACCTCAGGATGAAGACGTAATAATCCAGAATCCTCATTAAACATCACGTTCCTTCATTACCAACTGGGCAGAGACGGTTGACGTTGGGAAATGACGTAGGTGTAAGTCATGTAAAGAGAAATACTGTCGCTAGTAAACTTACTTGCATTAGAAAATTTTATTTTATTTGATGAACCAATAGCCATTTAAATGAACAGGGCTGTTATTTTACTTATACTTGATAGAACTAGAGACGTTGAAACATTTGGTGCTGGACTGTGATTCTAATTCGTATCTTCTCTTTTGAGGATCTGATTCTCCGGGAACACGTAGTTCAATAAATTCGTTCCGTTTTCCCAAGACTGCAATCTTCTCTAGGTATCCTACAAAGTTAACACAGAACTTCACATCATGAGCTTCATCTTTCAGACATCTTTCGTGGTTAATTAATAGGGAAAAAAGGGTCAGCATAGGAGTCCCCGTTTATTACAAAAACTGTGGTCTTTTATTTTCAAGTTCAGATTTGGTTACTGATATAGGCGAAAATTTCGGTAATTAATGACTGTTCACGGCTAGTCAGCGATGTGATATCATTAGGTTAGATTAGATTTGATTAGATTAACACTTGTTCCATACATAATAAATACGACATTTCGCAGTGATGTGGAATGTGTCGTTTTAATCAAAGATTTCTTTACATACCATGATTCAATTTATTTACAATAGTTTTTTACTCTCTCTCTCTCTCTCATTGTTTTTTATTTCTCTCTCTCCTCTCACTCTCTCTCTCTCTCTCTCTCTCCCGCGCCCGTGCGCGTAACTCTTCTTTATTTTTATTTTTTGTTGTGATCGACTATTGGTGAGGCTTGGAAACGTCTATGAAGGAGTTTCTTAGTTTTGAGTACACTTACGAAAGAAATATAAAAACAACTATGAGAGTTACTGATTTATGATGCTTAGTTTGCAGTCAGTTCTGAGTGTTATTAATAACTACACTCCAGTCCCTAAACCTAGTTACAGAATTGGGAATCAGATGCATTATTTATTCCAAGCCATAGCAGCCTCATCTTTCAGACGCCAGTTATGGCCACTTCCCAGCCCTCTGTTGGATAACTTCGGTTCATATTTTCCTTGCTTGTACTGTAACTAAGATTTGGGAACAAGGCCAGGTATGTTTGGCAACTCCTGGTGTGCACAGGATTAACCCTTGTTGTGACTTGGCGAGACAGCCAAGCCACTACGAGGTAGCCGAGAGGCACGCGTTTAAGCTCACGCAGGATGGCGTGAGGTCTGGAAAATGACAAGGTCTTTATAGTAACAAAAATAGTACGTAGCTTCTGGAATACTTAACTTTAATCCATAATTGGTGAACATCGGTCAGATGGTACATGCATCACAAGATAAATAGCAGTTGATAATGGCGCCTTTCTAGGTCGTAGCAAATGACGTAGCTGAAGGCTATGCTAACTATCGTCTCGGCAAATGAGAGCGTAATTTGTCAGTGAACCATCGCTAGCAAAGTCGGTTGTACATCTGGGGGGAGTGCTAGGAAGTCTCTCTAGACCTGCCGTGTGGCGGCGCTCGGTCTGCAATCACTGACAGTGGCGACACGCGGGTCCGACGTATACTACCGGACCGCGGCCGATTTAAAGGCTACCACCTAGCAAGTGTGGTGTCTGGCGGTGACACCACATTCCTCCCCCGCAAATCGGCGTACGGTTGTGTTATAAGGCTTCCGCCCGCCGTGGGGAGGACACCATGTTGACATATGCGACGAGGTTGGGAGCCTAACAAAAGGCGAGGCTGTGCCACCCGCACCCTGCCATTCGGTCCGAGGGCAGCTAGGAAACGCCTGAAAACCTAGTCCAGGGTGCACGCCAACATGCGGTGTATGCGCCCGTAGAGAGACAGGAGGGGCCGAAGGGTCGACCTCCATCGGGTCGGGGCACCCGACGGGCGAAGACGCCATGTGGTGCGGAGCGGGCAAGAGTTCCATGGCGGAGGACAGCTGGTCACGGGAAGCTATCGGCGGCGAGTGACCCAGTGAGTCGCCCGGCGGTTGCAGCGACGCGTCCACTGCGGGCGTCGCCGGCGGGAGAACAGGCGGCGGCGCGTCGCCATGGGGCAAAATGGAAGGCAGCGTCGGTAACGCCTGGGGATGAGGCGAGCCAGTAAATGGGTCCCCAGGGCGCTGACCGGACGGCACCGTCGCTGAAAGCAGACGGGGAGCGGCAGATCCCGAGCGACGACAGAGGCGCAGCTGATTGAGATGCCGACGCACCTCACCAGAGGCCGCCAAAACCAGATACATCGCGCGGCCGAAGCAGCGAAGAATGCGCCCTGCGAGCCAACGCCGTGAACCTCGATAGTTGCGATAGTATACAACGTCGCCTGGGGCAAAAGCAGGTGTCTGCCGCTGCACAGGAACCTGATGCGGCGGATGTAGCAAAGACATCAAGGTGCGATGAGGGCGACCGTGAAGCAACTCAGCCGGCGAGCGACCATCGCGGGGCTGAGAGCGATACGAGGACAAAAAGAGCAATAACGCGTCCTCCCGAGAATGCGACTCTTGCAGCTTCAACATCTGTGACTTGAAAGTCCTGACCAATCGTTCAGCGGAACCGTTTGACAGTGGCGAAAACGGCGCGGACGTCAGTTGTTGAATACCATTGGCCTTGCAGAATGACAAATTCTGCGGACATGAATTGCGGGCCATTGTCGGAAACAATAGTCTGTGGAAGACCTTCAATGCAAAAGATAGCGGACAACGCTTGGATGGTGGCAGATGACGTCGTGGAAGACATCCGGACAACAGAAGGAAAATTACTGAATGAATCTACCACAACCAACCAACGAGCATTCCAGAATGGACCAGCAAAATCGATGTGCAAGCGTTGCCAAGGGGAAGTGGCTTTTGGCCATGCAAAGAATTTCCACGTTGGTGCGGATTGTTGTTCGGCACACGCCATGCAAGAAGAGCACATATTCGTAATCGCGGCATCGATTCCGAACCAAGTACAGTGCTGACGAGCAAGTTGTTTCGTTCGCACTACACCCCAATGTCCTTGGTGGAGAAGCCGTAAGACAGAGGACTGTAACTAACGCGGGACCATGACCCTGGACTGATCATTATTAGAACGCAACAGCAAAACACCACGTCGTACAAAAAGTCTCTCCTTGTGAGCAAAAAATCGGCGAACCAACGGATCCTCGATCCGTGACTTTGACAAGGGCCATTGCGTAGCAACAAAACGCAAAACGGTAGCAAGGACAGGGTCAGCAGCTGTGGCTGTCGCTACACGACGAAAATCAATCGGAAATGATTCGACCACGTCATCGGTTTCCGAATCAATGAACATGCAAGCAAGTTCGGAGGAATCGAATGCTCTATCCTCAGCAACAGGCAAACGGGACAACGCATCGGCGTTTCCGTGCTTAGTAATGGACCGATACAAGATATCGTAGCGGTACTGCGAGAGGAAGATAGACCAGCGAATGAATTTATGCGCTGTACGAGGAGGTACAGGCTTGGTCGGATGGAAAAGCGATGTCAAAGGTTTGTGATCTGTGATGATGGTAAAGTGACGACCATACCAGAAATCATGAAACTTTGTAGCACCAAATACGAGAGCCAATGTTTCTTTCTCGATCTGTGAATAATTTCTTTGTGCAGACGAGAGCAATTTGGACGCAAAGGCAATAGGGCGATCGTGCGAACCATCTTTGTGCGCAAGTACAGCACCGATCCCGAAATCCGATGCATCCACCATCAACAAAAGGGGCTTCCGGGGGTCGAATGGCGTAAGGCAAGTATAGGAAAGTAACGCCGATTTCAACTGGCGAAAGGTGCGTTCGCATTCCGTTGTCCAGACGAACGGAACACCTTCACGGCGTAAGCGATGAAGCGGAGCTGAAATGGAAGAGGCATGGCGCACATAGCGATGATAATAATTGATTTTTCCCAGCACACTCTGTAGCTGCTTCAAATTCTGCGGCGAAGGCAAGTCTTGTATGGCACGGAGGTGCTCGGGACTGGGATGTATGCTGTGGGCATTGAGTACATGGCCCAGATAGGGTAAGTCACGAGCAAAAAACACACATTTGTCCTTCCGCAAGCGAAGACCATTTTGTCGCAAGACCTTAAATAATGTTCTGAGATTGGCTAAATGTTCTTCTTCTGTCTTTCCGGAGATCACAATATCGTCCAGATAGTTGCCGTAGTAGGGACCGACGCACAAACAGTTTGTAGATATTGCTGAAATAATGCAGGGGCGGATGCACACCCAAAGGCCATTCGTTTGAATCGATACAAACCAAGATGCGTGTTAACCACCAAAACGCGCTGGGATTCGTCGTCCACCAGTATTTGCAAGTACGCATCTGCTAGGTCCAACTTCGAAAAATATTTACCCGGGCACAAGTTGTCAAAAAGATCTTCCGGGCGGGGTAAAGGAAAAGTGGCAATCACTAGTTGTGGATTCACTGTTGCCTTGAAGTCCACACAAAGTCTCAATTTTCCGGAAGGTGTTTGCAAAATTACTAAGGGTGATGCCCAGAGAGAAGCCTGCACACGTTCAATCACACCTTGTCATTCCAAATCGTGTAATGTTCTTGCGACCTCATCACGCAATGCGTGGGGAACATTGCGCGCTCTGAAAAATTTCTGTTGCGCGTTTACTTTCAGTTCCAAATGTGCTTCCTAGCTCTTAGCACAACTAAGGCCCGGTCCAAAAATGTCTGCAAACTCCTCATATAGAGGAGAAACACTGTCAGAAGGCACAGTCTGGTTCATTGATAGCACCTGATTGACTATAGACAAGTAAAACAACTGAAATAAATCTAAACCAAACAAGTTCACTGCAGAAGAAGAACAAAGGACGTACAATGACACAAGGTTTGTTTGTCCTTTGTATGTTGCAAGAAGGCTGCACTGTCCTAACACAGGGATTGCTTGTCCTGAGGAGCTACTTAACATTTGCGGCACGCAACGGAGGGGTGCCCAGCTGTTTGATCAAGGAAACTGCAGCTCCGGTGTCGAGCTGGAATGGTATCACGTTGCCATTAATGTCCAAGTCAACAAAAAGTTTATTGTCCTGCTGACGACAAGAGCAACTGTCTCTTGCAACGTGAACTGACACTGGTACAGAATCACTTGCGACTTGACGGGATTTCCGGCGATGTCGACGCACACTATTTGTGGGATGAACACAGTCACTGTTAGGGGGAGGGGCACTGGGTGGAGTGGAATGAATTGCATGAATTTCTATGGGCAACGGTTCCCGAGCCTGAGTATTCTTTGTTCGATTACGATTCCAGCGCGAAGCAAAGGGCCTGGACTGGTTGTCAGTGTCCGTTCTGAGCTTTTTCTGGCAACACTCTGAACATGTCCTCGTTTATTACAGAAAAAGCAAATAGCTTGGCGTGACGGGCAGTTCTCACGTGAATGTCTAGTAGCACAGCGCGGGCATGATTTTAGCACTGCATTTGCTTGCTGGCGCGGCACACATGGGGGAGAGCTTGGCGGCAGCTGTGCGGATGGGCGTGAGGGCTGTTTACTGATCCGTGCAGCTCGCCCGGCGGGCTGGTTAACGCGACACACGGCTGGCGAAGTTTCAAACGATTCCTGAGCAAAGTCAAGTGTGTCTTGCCGATCCAATATGTCTATCACTTGTTGAAGGGAGGGATTGACTAGTTTCAAAATCTGTTCCCTTATACGAACATCAGAAACGTTCCGTGCAGTAGCATAACGTACCATAGTATCTGAATAAGGGAGTCCACATTCACACTCAAAAGCACAATCCCTAGTAAGGCCTTGCAAAGTTGCCACCCACTCCTGATTAGCCTGACCAGCCGTACGTTTTGTACGAAAGAACTTATACCGTTTGGCAACTATATTGACTGATTCTTTGAAATATGCATCTAATGCAGACAAAATTTCTTCGTAGGACAGAGCTGCTACGTCGCGTCGGGGAAATAATTTCACTATCACACAGTACGTGGTCACTCTGACACACGATAATAAGAAAGGCTGCCGCTCGTTACCTTGAATTCTGTAGGCGGCGAGATGGAATCCAAATTGGTGTGACCACTCCGTCCAGCTTTCCAGTGCGGCATCAAAAGGATGAAAAGGTGGTGAAACTGCGTGTTGCGGCTGCGGTAGCGGTGGAGCGGCAGCTGCCGCATCGTTTTGCATTGCACGTTGACCCTGGACGAGCTGTCCAAGGGCATCCAATAAGGCCTGCGTCTGCTGATTCTGCAAGCGATGAAATTCGGACAGTACATCTGGAAATTGTGGCGAAGCCATGACACAAGTAAATCAATATAGGTACGAACGCAGAATTCTCGTCGCCAAACTATTGTGACTTGGTGAGTCAGCCAAGCCACTACGAGGTAGCCCAAAGGAACGCGTTTAAGCTCACGCAGGATGGCGTGAGGTCTGGAAAATGACAAGGTCTTTATAGTAACAAAAATAGTACGTAGCTTCTGGAATACTTAACTTTAATCCATAATTGGTGAACATCGGTCAGATGGTACATGCATCACAAGATAAATAGCAGTTGATAATGGCGCCTTGCTAGGTCGTAGCAAATGACGTAGCTGAAGGCTATGCTAACTATCGTCTCGGCAAATGAGAGCGTAATTTGTCAGTGAATCATCGCTAGCAAAGTCGGCTGTACAACTGGGGCAAATGCTAGGAAGTCTCTCTAGACCTGCTGTGTGGCGGCGCTCGGTCTGCAATCACTGACAGTGGCGACACGCGGGTCCGACTTATACTACCGGACCGCGGCCGATTTAAAGGCTACCACCTAGCAAGTGTGGTGTCTGGCGGTGACACCACAACCCTCAAAGTTCACTTGATCTTTCTTGTCATTTCCATTGAATAATCTCAGTTACTATCGCTTGAGGTGTATCAAAAGATTTTAAATTTACGGTTTTCAGCCCAGGAATGTCGTAGCACGTGGAAATTGCAACTAATCTCGTCCTTTAAATAGCAGTTTACGAGTTCTAGCCACTATTGGCTTCGTAACAGGGAGGCAAACATATACCTCTTCGCTAGCTGTGTGGTAATTCGCTGATTTGTGAAAAAGTGTCTGTTCTGGTTTGTTATTCCAGTCTCGCTGACGTAACGTTCTTATCCCTTCTGTGATAGAGCTACAAGCAGTCAGATCAACCATCGATAAGGAAATTGCAAGAAAATACCTTCGGCTCATAGTGCAATGGTGAAAAACTTACAACACTGGACGACAAGTAACGCCTCTTTCCGCTGCTGACAGGCATATTTTCGGTTTGTAGGAATATATAACTTTATTTATGAAATGCCACATTTGCACACCTCTTGAGTATGACACAGCATACCAATTATACACAGACCTAATCGAAATCTAAGTGAGTAGTATTTTACTAATTCTTACCGGCAGAGGCACGCTTGTGTACAGATACTCAGTTTTATTAAAGCAGACTTTCGTTGTAATGTTATCGTGGGTTGTTTTACTTCATTTCTTATAACAGAGTGCACAATTTTCGTAAGGTATCTTTTATTGTTGTTAAAACGATAGTAAACGTGAGAGAGAAATTAATTATCAACGATATATGCGAATTCTTTGATGTTATCTATAACAGTCTGTAGTAAATTTCAGTTATAACGTCTAGCTACTGCCGAGAAAATCCGGTATGTCACAGTTGATTGTGCTTCGATATGAATCGGATTACGTTCTGGGTTCGAATCCCTGTTGAACACAAAGCTTTACCTCACGATATTTCAGGTAAGTTACTGGTGAAGAAGCAGTATTTAAGATCTCTAGTAGTTCGTTAACATGGGCAATAGATGGTCGCTCCGAATTCGCGTCCATTAAAAATGTTTGCCTTATGTAATTTAAAGCTGATATTTGCTAACTGATACTGTCTGAAGTCGAGATATATCACTCTCTCTAAGCCTAGTCATGCATGACTGTTAGTTTCCGACAGTCACGAAATCTTTGCTTAGTCTGTATGACCGTGGTTTAAATCCATATGCGGAACGAGACGGTTTGTCATGTCATTTGAAGTTCATACATATTCTCAACTAGCTGCTCGTGAATAACTTAAATTTTTCATGTCATTTTGTGTTAAATGATAAGCATGGTATGTTACTTTGAAGAGGAAATCATGAACACGACGAACTGACTACGTGCATTACCTATCTGACTTAATAATGAGAGTGGTAACATTTCAGGTATGTCAATTATTGTAATAAATGTGAGCTTACAAGCCTTAAGGACAGTCTTATCTGTGGTAAGCTGTTTCCTGATGTTTGTAGTATCGTAGTATTACTTTACATCTTATGTTATTACGATAAAGAGCAGCCGGCCGGAGTGACCCAGCGGTTCTACGCGCCACAGTCTGGTACCGTGCGACCTCTAAGGTCGCAGGTTCGAATCCTGCCTCGGGCATGGATGTGTGTGATGTCCTTAGGATAGTTAGGTTTAAGTAGTTCTATGTTCTAGGGGACTGATGACCTCAGACGTTAAGTCCCATAATGCTCAGAGCCATTTGAACCATTTGATAAAGAGGAGAGTTTTCTAGTGGTGACTTTTAGGAACCATTTTGAATAGTCAAACGACTGTACCGAGGAGCGATTGGAGAAGCTGCTAGACAGCTACGTTATGAGCGTTGCATGCGAATCATGCGAAATGCAATTCAGGTCGTTCGGATACTTTTGAGCGTGACTGTACATATCTACCAGAAAGTGTTGGAGTAAACGGCGAGTGTAGAAAATGTGACTGAATGTTTCATTGTCTCTTATTATTGAGCGGTGTCCGCCTCGATAGCTGAGTGGTGCCGCCACAGTAGCTCAGCGTGTTCGGTCAGAGGGACAGCTAGCCTGTGTAAAAAATAAAAATAAAGTAAAAAAGACAACTGAAAGAATGGATCAACGATGAATTTGAACAAGCATCTTAGAACGTTCACCCCGAATAAATACAACGACCAATATCGACGAACAAAATGATACAAAAAAAAAAAATTTACAGTGCGGCAGAATACCTTGCAAAGGGGCGGGGTTCGATTCCCCGTTAGATTGGAGATTTTCTCCGCTCAGGGACTGGGTGTTATGTGGTCCTCGTCATCATATCATCTCCATCGACACGCACGTCGCCGAAGTGGCGTCAACTGAAAAGACTTGCACCAGGCGACAGGTCTACCCGACGAGAGGCCCTAGCCACACAACATTTCATTAAGCGGTAAGCATAGAACTCTTGCAAGTGACTTGATTTGTTCCCTTCTACACGTGATTCAGGTTGGATTTGTTCCACATTAAAATGATATCTGTCCTCTCCGTGCAAAAATCTTAATGGATATTGGCTGGCGCCAAATGAGCCAAGTGTGTTTGAAATGCTTGTAGTCCTTCTCTTCTTCGTTGTACAATTACGTCACGGCTTGTGTTTTCATTGTCCTCAGTTACGATGGCGACATCGTGTGTCTGAGGTGCATTAAATCGATGTTCGTGTTCTCCATCTTGTCTTTTGTCGGCATGAATTATAACTTTTTAGTCATCGAAAATCATTCTGCGTAGTTCTGTTTTGAATATTTAAATCAACGAATTGTATTCGTGTAAGATACTATGTACGTTTCGGATTACATCTCGTCTCAATCCACTGAACGTTGATAGTTGATCAGTTTCTGTTTTTTCATTTCTGATGAAATATACTTGCAGAAATTTATGGTCTTCATTGGGAAGTGATAGAGCCGGCCGCTTTGGCCGAGCGGTTCTAGGCGCTTCACTCCGGAACCGCGCGACCGCTACGGTCGCAGGTTCGAATCTTGCTTCGAGCATAGATGTGTGTGACGTCCTTAGGTTAGTTAGGTTTAAGTAGTTCTAAGTCTAGGGGACTGATGACATCAGATGTTATGTCCCATAGTGCTTAGAGCCATTTGAATTGTTGAAGTGATAGTAATGATCCCATGTTGTAACAGATTTTTCCTTGGATGGAGCAAACATAATCGGATTCATCTCCGTTAGTGTTGATCAAAGTGACACTGAAAGAAGAGATCTGGAAGCAACCGTTGTAGGCTTTTACATACTGAAGGAAGTGTTTTGATTCCGGAGTTTCCCGGTCGACTAACGAAATAATATTCCTGCGGAGATGCTTCCACAGGTGGTAACTGAATTTTTCCGTTCATGCAACAATGTGCTGGTGTTTCTTGACTGAATTTTTTCGTGTTGCAAAATTAGTAGATGTTATCAGTTTTTCCTATTACGACGTGTTTGTGTTTGCTAAATTCTTTCGTGGGTTTTTAGCAGAATGCTTCATTTGTTAGGTTATACTGTTTACTTGTCGTCGTCCGCTCTTCTCGTAGGGTGATGTTTTCATGGCTGGTTTGTGTTCGCAGTCTTTCATTGTAACATTTTGTTGCAATTCTTGATTCTTCAGTCCCTTCGTATGTTGTTCTTCGGTTTCTCTGCTTCACACGGTACTCATTCTCATTCGCTGGGAAGTTACACGTGATTCGCGTTCTACATTTGTTCCGTTTTTTGTATAAAATATAAATCAAATCATCTTTTTACTAAAAATACACTAAGTACACTTTGCATACGTTATTTTCGATTTATATTCAGACACTGTCTCAGTTTGACTACTCACATTTCACTATTTGCTTTTGCTCACTCATTGCACAACTTTTACGTTTCCTCCCTTCGTCACTGATAAGACACTAATATTTGAACTCACTACGGGTCTTGCTTTACATACCTTTGCCAATGGATAGCCCCACCAGTGGTGAATTCCAGAACATACCAAAAAGGCTTCTAATGGTCCACAGTATTCCAGAACATTCATCAAGATTGTAGAGTGTTCCGTAATGTTTCAAGTGATCTGGGACTTTCGGGGATGTTCCCGAACACACTGCAAGCTTCGACAATGTTCCCGACTATTCCCGAACACTCCTTAACACACCGGATCATTGAGGAAGATTCCGGAACATTTTGGAATGTTGTTTAATGCTCTGGAATAATCTCGAATGTTCTAAAAATTTCCAGAAGGAGAAGTTTCCCAGCCCTTTTATCTTCAAAAGCATGCCCTTCAAATAATAACGGGAACCTTCTTGATGGATGGGGGATAGAGAGCTTGCACGCCATATGGCTCCTATGATCGTACCGTGACTCGTTTTTGTGTTTTACATTGTGAACTTACTTCTATAATATATTTATTACCCGTCTTTTCCCATAACTAATCCCTATTTACCTCTATTTATCTCAGAATTTCAAATATTTTGGGCCATTCGACAATGTCGAAAGCTTTTTCCAGATGGCATTTACTATGGATGTGTTTTGATCTTTATTCACTCTTGCTTCCATTATGAGGCACTAAGTCACAACTGCCTCTGGTGCCTTTATCTTTCCTAAAACGTAACTGCTCGTCATCTAATTGATCCTCAAATTTCTTTTCCAGTCCTCTGTATACATCAACAACAATAGTCCACGTGTACATGCCGAAGTCGCAAGCCGAAATTGAAGAGAGAGAATATTTATGATGATATTAAGCGGGTAATTCAGTGCGTAAAGGAGATGAAAACATAATAGTTATAGGGGACTAGAATGCGTTTGTAGGGGAGGGATCAAAAGAAAGGATCATGGAAGAATACGGGCTTCGCAGAAAGACCGTGAGAGGGGAAAGACTAATTGAGTCCTCCATTAAATTTAGGTTTGTAATAGTGAATGTTCTATTCCAGAATCATTAGAAGAGAAGGTGTACTTGGAGAAGGCCGGGAGATACGGGACGTTACCTGTTAGAATAGATCATGATCAGGCAAAGGTCCGAAATCAGATATTGAATTGTAAGGCGTACGCGGGAGTAAACATAGACTCAGATCACAATTTGGTAATGATGAAGAGCAGGCTGAAATTTAAGAGACTAGCCAGAAAGAATTACTGCGCCAGAAAGTCGGATACGAAAATATTAAGGAGTGAATAGACACGCTTAAAGTACTCTGAGGCTACTGTACTGCGATAATGAATAGCTCAGTAGTCAGTTCAGTTGAAGAAGAATGGGGATCTACAAAATGTGAAAACACGGTAGTCGGAAAGAAAAACTTAGTTACAAGGAAGGTAATTGGGAAGAAACCATGGAAAACCAAAGAAGTACTATAGCTGATCGACGTAAGAACAAAAATATGTAGAGCATTTTAGTAAAACCCATATGCAAGTCACATGTTAACGAAATAAATGGGAAGTGCAGGGAAGATACGGCGAAACGTCGACGCGAAAAATGTGAAGAAATCGTAAAAGAAATGATTGTCGGAAGGACTGATTCAGCATACAGAAAAGTCGAAACTGCCCCTGTTGAAATTAAAAGTAAGGGTGGCAACGTTAAGAGTGCAATGAGAATCCCACTGTTAAATGCGATGGAGAGAGCGGGTACATGGAAACAGTGTATTCAGACGCCACTGTGAGGTAGGTCTGATGACATGGTGGAAGAAAGAGGGGTGTACAGAGAAGAGATCAGGAATCCGGTATTAGAATTAGAACTTAAATGAGCATTGAACGACTTAAGATCAAATTTCGGGCTTTTTCCAGTTCCAGTCACATATGGTGCGCGCGGAAAGAATGATTGCTTAAACGCCCCCATGCAGACTCTAATTAATCTTAAATTCGAAGAACGGCAGCGTGTTTTGTACAGTCATGAAGTAAGGGAGAAAGTGTCTTGGATGCGATACGCGAACTCAGGTGGCAATAGTTAAAACTATAGCTCAATTCGTTGCAGTGAAATCTTTTCACAAAATTTCGTTCACCAGTTTTCTCCTCCGAATGCGAAAATATTTTATTGAGTACCAACCACATGACCACCGCAATAAAATTCACTGTAAGACAAATAAATGACTGACCACGAAGGAATTATCCAAGTGGGACGGAAATTAGTAGATGTGATGTACATGTACAGCGAAACAAATGATTACAATTTCAGATAAATTGGATGAGTTATGCAGAAAAGAAAGAGCTTCCAAAGTTCACCTAGTCGATAATGCGTTGATCCACCTCTAGCCACTATGCAAGTGGTTATTCAGCTTGGCACTGATTGACAGAGTTGATGGATGTCATCCTGAGAGATATAGTGCCACATTCTGTCCAATTTGCGAGTTAGATCATTAAAATCGCGAACTGGTAGAAGGGTGCTCTCCATAATGCTCCACATTTCCTCACTTGAGGATAGAGGCGGCTACCTTGCTGGCCAAGGTAGGGTTCGGCAAGCACGAAGACAAGCAACTCTCGCCACTTACGGGCAGGCATTATTTTGCTGAAATGTAAGCCCAAGATGGTTCGACATGAAGTGCAACAAAACGTGCCGTAGAACATCTTCGTATAACTGTGCTGTCAGGCTGCCGCGGCTGTCAACAAAGTAGGCCCTGCTATGAAAAGAAATGGCAAACCGTACCATCACTCCTGGCTGTCGTGTCATATGGCGGGCGGCAGTTAGGCTGGTAGGCTGGTACCCCACCGCTGTCCGGGCCGTCCCCAAACTATCATCGCTGCACATCGGGGTTAATTTCGAAGCGGACTCATGACTAAAGACGATAGTCTATGAGATTCCATAACTAATAAATGCCTGAAGACGAACCGGTCCTTATGTGTGCCATGTTCTGTTAATCACAGAAATAGCTTCTTCGCCGTAGGGATTTCCAAAATGATTAGGGGAAATGACAACAAAACTACTAGTCAAGTTGGTGTACACAATCTGTGAGACTGGCGACATGCCATCGGACTTTCGGAAGAATATCATCCACTCAATTCTGAAGGCAGATAGAGCAGATAAACCTGAGAACTGTCGAAAAATCAGCTTAATAGCTCCTATGTCAAAGTTTCTGATAATAGATACAGAAATGGGAATGAAGATTCAGGATCTGTTAGTTGGCTATAGGTTTGGTTTTAGGAAAGGTAAAAGCGCCTGAGAGGCTGTTTCTGACGTTGAGCTTGATAATGGAAGCAAGCCTGAAGAAAGGCCAAGTCACGTTTATAGGCTCTGTCGGCGTAAAAACAGCTTCTACAATGTAAAAATGTGCCGACATTCGAAATTCTGAAAAAAAATTAAGAATTAGGTGTAGGGAAAACGGATCATGTATAATACTAGGTGACAAAAACGGCTTGGCCAGGTATGCATTTTGCCAATTTCTATTAGAAACGCATCCTAAAAATGGACTCTAATTATAGTGAAGCATCGAAAAGTTTTATTTCCATGCATCAGTGAAACACCCATGAAATTATGAAACGCTCGTACAAAGAAATATTCGTAATGTACAAACGTGTAACTACAGCAGCCACATTAAGAAATATGATCCCGAACAGTATCTGCAAATTAGGCCCGACTTTGTTAATGTCTGTATGACAACTCCTCTTCATATCTGTAAAGGAAGCTATTGTTTACTCCTGCAGCTGTTTGCCCTTCGCAGTTGAAATTTGTCAAAAGCACTGCACAGGATTTTCTAAAGTTGACTTGACTGCAGTAGTGTCTTAGGAGTAAAGAATATATGTATTAATACTTCATGTATGATGCGACATTTTTTTGCCTGTCTCCGTGTGTATCACATCATACCTCCTAATGGCTCTGAGCACCATGGGACTTAACTTCTGAGGTCATCAGTCCCCTAGAACTTTGAACTACAAAACCTAACTAACCTAAGGACATCACACACATCCATGCCCGAGGCAGGATTCGAACCTGCGACCGTAGCGGCCTCGCGGTTCCAGACTGTAGCGCCTGAAACGGCTTGGCCACCCCGGCCGGCCCATACCTCCTAATCTTTGTTTCATACAATGATATAATTTTGTAGGTACATTCAGCGGCATGCTGTCCACAAAATATGTTGCGAATAGAGTGAGTAGAAAAGAAGTAATAAAGTTAAACGCCGTGCATAATGCGGAACGTTTTCAAGCATCTTAGTGTTTAAGACGTCAACTGTGCATCGTGCCGTGATATAGGCCTACTTTCGTAGTTGCATTTAGCGATGTATCTGGATACTGCCTGAGAAAATTTATTGGGGATGCTGTTAGAAGCACAGAAGTACTACATTCAAAAGTCATGCATGATGCGGCAGTTTTTCACGCATCTCATTGTTTATGACGTCATATTTCCTGAACTAAGATAGATAAGTGGTTCTTACCCCACAGCAGTTGTTGTCTGACGGTAAGGGATATGTGTACCATGTTTGGTTGAAATCGGTCTAGAGGTTTGGAAAGAGATAAGGTACATACACACACACACACACACACACACACACACGCACACACAGACAAATACACACAAACATACATACACTTTCATAAAGTGTATGGAATTAAAAAGATTTAAAGACGGGGATGGAGTCTTTCACCTACATTGTTCAATCTATAATCGGAGGAGTAATAATGGAAATTCAAAAAAACGTTCAAGAATAGGATTAAAATTCAGGATGAAAGAATGTGAATCATAAGATTCTTTGATGAATTGGTGCTCTCAGTGAAACAGAAGATGAATTACAAGATCTGATGTAAACAGTGTATTGAGTACAGAATATGGTTTAAGAGTGCACTGAAGAGAAAGTAATTAAAAATAGCAGAAATGTGAATAGCGAGAAGCACACCATTAAACTTAATATCACAAAGTAGATGAAGTTAATGAATTCTGCTACGTTGGAAGCAAAATAACAAAATCACGTACGGGGCAAGAAGGATATAAAAATGCACAGTAGCAAAGGAGAAGAGGGTATTCCTGGCAAAAAAAAAGTTTAATAGTATCAAATATAGTCCTTAATTTGGGGCAGAAATTTCTGAGAGTGTACTTTTGGAGCACAGAATTGTATGGTAGTGAATAATGAGTTGTACGAAAACCAGAACGGAACAGAATCGTGAACTGATTAGGTAAGGAATGAGAAGACTCTCCATAGAATCGTGAAAGGTAGGAACATATGGAAAACACTGAGAAGAAGAGCGGGAAGGATGAAACAGCATATGTTAAGACATCAGGGACTGATCTCTATGGTACTAGAGGGAACTGTAGAAGGTAGAAAATTATAGGGGAAGAAAGAGACTGGAACGTATCCAGCAAAGTATTGAGATCGTAGCGTTGAAGTGCTATTCTGAAATCAAATGCTTAGCACCTTTTAGGAATTGGTGGTGTGTCGCATCGAACCAGTCAGAAGAGTGATGTCTCCGAAAACCATCTACACACATTAAAGAAAGTTTTGCAACATCCCAGTTCCCAGAACTCTTGAATACAGACGTTGCCGGTGGATATTGTATCACAGACACTGTCGCTTTGACTGTTCAGAGATGTCACTAAACCCGCTCAAAGATGTAAACAACCCTGCATGAGCAGCGCCTATTAGACGGAGGGGTTCCGACAGCTGGCCAGTTCCAGTCATTCCTCCAGAAAGAAGGTACACGGCCGGTATTGTCTATAGTTCAAACACTCCTAGACTGTCAATACCGCGGTTTTATCGCGTCCGCATTGTTACTTTGTGCCAGGAAGGGCTCTCGACAAGGGAAGTGCCCAGGCGTCTTGGAGTAAACCAAAGCGATGCTGTTCGGACGTGGAGGAGATAAAGAGAGACAGGAACTGTCGATGACATGCCTCTCTCGGGCCGCCAAGGACTACTACTGCAGTGGATGACCGCTACCTACGGATTATGGCTTCTAGGAACACTGACCCAACACCACAGTGTTGAATAATGCTTTACATCCACAAGACGTTGTGTTACGACTCAAACTGTGCGCAATAGGCTAAATGATGCGTAACTTCACTGCCGACGACCATGGCGAGGTCCATCTTTGCAACTGCGACATCTTGCAGCGCGGTGCAGAATGGCCCAACAACATGCATAATGGACCGCTCAGGACTGGCGTCACGTTCTCTTCACTGATGAGTGTCGCACATGCCTTCAACCAGACAGTCGTTGTAGACGTGTTTCGAAGCAACCCGGTCAGGCTCAACGCCTTAGACACACTGTCCAGCGAGTGCAGCAGGTGGGGGTTCGCTGCTGTTTTGGGGTGGCATTACGGGGGGCCGACGTAAGCCGCTGGTGATCATGGAAGCAGCCGTAACAGCTGTAAGATACGTGACCGATAGTGCAACCACATCGGCAGCATGTTGGCGAGGCATTCGTCTTCATGGACGACAATTTGCGCCACCGTCGTGCACATCTTGTGACTGTCTTCCTTCAGGATAACGGCATCGCTCGACTAGAGTGCCCAGCATGTTCTCCAGACATGAACCCTATCGACGATGCCTGGATAAATTGAAAAGGGCTGTTTATGGACGACGTGACCCACCAACCAATCTGAGGGATGTACGCCGAATCGCCATTGAGGAGTGGGACAATCTGGACCAACAGTGCCTTGATGAACTTGTGGATGGTATGCCATGACGAATACAGGTCCGCGTCAATGCAAGGACGTCTACTGGGCTTTAAAGGTAGCAGTGTATACAACATCTGGACCACCACCTCTGAAGGTCTCGCTGTATGGTGGTACAACATGTAATGTGTGGTTTTCTTGAACAGTAAAAACAGCGTATATGATGTTTATGTTGATCTCTATTCCAATTCTCTGTACAGGTTCCGGAACTCTCGGAACCGTGGTGACGCAAAACTTTTCGTGAAGTGTGTAGTAGCAGTTCTTGGTTGAGTGGTCATGCATCAGAGACTCTCTCCGACGCTGAAGTTAAGCAAGGTTATCAACGACGATAGAACCATGCGCAGAACACGTTTCTGATGGGGTGTGACAATAGGTTTCAAAAAGCTTATTGCAGCGAAAACCACCTACACACTTGAAAGTGAAGCAAAGGAGAGGACAGGAAGTAACAGTGGAGACTTACCTAGCTCAACAAGATGAGTTGTGTGTTCCTCTTACATTCTTTAATCGTTTACAAAATTTAAGGAAGAACGAGACACTGCAAAAACTGGGTAAACAACTGATTTCACAGAAGTTTGATTGCGCATGTGTTCCTTTAAAAAAGTACTACATGTAACGAAAGTTTCTGGCAGATTAAAAGTTTCTGCCGCACTGAGACTCCTACTAGCGACCTTTTCCATTCCGTGGGCAAGTGCTCTACCGACTGCATTAACCAAACACGACTCAGGGTTCCTCCTCACAGTTTTATTTCAGCCAGTACCTCATCTCCTACGTTCCAATCTCTCCTGTGAAATTTGCGGAACTAGGACTAGCAAAAGGATTTTGCGGAGATATAGCTTATCCGCAGCCTGGGGAGGGGAGGGGGTGGGAGGGGGGGATGTCTCTAGAATGAAAACATAAGGACGCATCGTGAGTCTTGACTGCGTAGCTCTGTTGGTAGAGACTTGCTAGCCAAGGGCAAATGTTCCGAGTTCGAGTTCCGGTCCAGCGGATCCGGCGGAATCCATATCAGCACACACTTCGCTGCAAAATGAAAACTTCATTCTGCAACATTTTATTTTATCCATGATGGTATAAGGACACCGCAGCTGTTAAATATTACTAAATAAATGGCTGCAACCAACCACTCTTCTTGAAATAATGATTATTTCGGCATAACTACTTTCAAGCCAGGGCCCATTGTCAGGCGGTATGGAGGGTCCCTTGTACAGATTTCACATTTTTGTCTTAGCCATGCTTGTATTCAGCATGCTCCATATCAATGACACAGACCTTATGCTATAATGACTTGATAAAAATTTTTCCTCAAGACACAAACTTGAAATTTGTACAAGAAATCGTCGCTGCCGTGTGACGATGTGCTCAGGCCAGCACATGCCCGGTTGGATCCCTTTTCTACTTCAGTGATGTTTACAACTTATTAGCAGTGTTTATCACAAGAATGGCGGCAACTGGCACGGCGAGGTATCTAGGGGAGAGTTTGGATAACCAGCTTTCTCTATTATCACAAACAAACATTCACAATAGCGCCACGGACAAGCACTGTTTGATTGGAAGCATACTTGCCTTACAAGGAAATATCGCCAATTTGACCTCATAATTTAAAGAGAGGGAAAGCACGCATGCATGATATCAGCCTCAGCAGTCGTCGCCGTTCGAAAATTGGTCCTTAGTTCTGATGGTACGCAGTTATGTCATTCTGAAGCTACAACATTTTTGCTTCCGCGCTGTCCGCCTCACTGCAGCCGCCTTGTGCACAAGTTACAAGTAGTGTAAACTGGAGTTGCAACAACAGCCCTACTATTCGCTGTATTTTAAGGTGAGGGGAGAGCAGGGGGATACTGATACAACTGCGAAACATGTTTTTAAATCTTGTTCGAGAACATCTGTTATTCTACGCGAACAATAGTAATATGAGTGCTTAACACGTCAGCCTCACGCACGCATAAATATGGTTCTGAGCACTATGAGCTTAATTGCTGAGGTCATCAGTCCCTTAGAACTTAGAACTACTTAAACCTAACTATTCTAAGGACATTACACACATCCATGCCAGAGGCAGGATTCGAACCTGCGACCGTAGCGGTCGCGCGGTTCCAGACTGTAGCGCCTAGAACCGCTCGACCACTCCGGCCTGCCACGCGCGTATAGGTTCAACATTATTCTAGTATTGATATTCTGCAGTTAAATATATGCCCAACACTCAAAATCAATAAACCTAAGAAACTAAAGTATTATTATAAAATGAAATTAATGAATTAGAATTTGATCTTGCAGTAACCTTGAAGACTAGCACATATCCTACAGATATACTTCACTTTAACAGTGCCAGCTTAAAATCTGAAGAAAATAACGAACAACAGCGGCGTTAACAACTAAACAGAGCTACGCTATTTCCATAACGGCACACTAATCCGTTTTATAAAATATTCGAAGTAAAGATATCTATGACGCTTGTTACAGTATTTAAAACCGCGCATTTTTGCACAGTAAACAAAACATATTACCCAAGTCAAAACAGCAGTTTACGAATATCTTTTTCGGTGCACGGTACACTACTTGTCTCTCAGGCACCACGTGACTGCAGTGGGGAGGACAAGCAATCGGTGCGCTCGAAGGTTTAAGAGCTCTACATTCAGGAGGTACTACGTACTATCACAATTATGGCCAAAATTCTCGCACTAAATCAATTACTGGGGGCTGATATCTTGCAATCATCATTTTTTTCTTCTTGATATATGAGGTCAAGTTTCTGATGTTCCGTTGTAAGATGGAAGTAGTTAGCTGGGTGGTTAGATTTTCGTCCTCCTGTTAGTCTTGGAATGTGCTAAAATAGAAATAAAAAAACACAAACCCAAACTTACGCAGAAACAAATCAAATACAATTTTTAAATATAATTTCTATAACCTGTTCCCAATGAAGATATTTCGGTACATTTCCATTTGTCGGAACGGGGAATCCCGTATGGAACACTGCCGAATGGAAACCCGTTTCTCCAACTCTCAAAAGAGAGGAGTCATACGCCTAGGCCCTGCGAACCACAATGAAGTGCACGATAGAGGATTCTATTCTGTGCACCAGTTGTCAAGGTCTCCTCCTCTTTCTTTGAAATAGGGCTCGTGGGATTGCTTGAGCGCCTCTGTGTGCACTATAATGAGAATAAGCTTCGTAATGCCTGCGGGAGCGATACATATGGGTTTAAAACATTTCTTAACTTAGATGTGTTTCTTGAAACTTTGTATGTGGGCTTCCACGGGATACCTTGCGTCTATCCTTAAATGACGCCAATTCAGTTTTTACAGGATCTTTGCGCCGTTCGCACACCCGTCAAATAAACCTGTGATCATTCGTACTGCCTTTGTTTCTATAAGTTCAGTCTCTCCTCTTCATCCTGTTTGTAAGAGGTCCCGAACACCTGAGCAGTATTACAGAATACGTCGCACGAGAATTTGTAAAAATCTGTTCTGTCGGCCGACAGCATTTTCCTACTATTCTATCAGTGAACCGAAACCTCCTTTTCCTACCACTGGCCTTATGTTATAGTTCCAGTTCGTACCCTTGCAAACTACGGCAGCCAGGTATTTTTATGAGTCGACCGATTCAGTTTGCGATTCATTAATATTGGTAGTAATTTATAGAAGCATTTACATTAAAGCAAACTGGCAATGTCTGCAAGATTTTGAAATCTTATCCAGATCTGACTCAGTGCCACATTCTAAGTTGTTGAAACAGAAACTCTCTACATATCATAAATTGTGATAGTTGGTGGCAGATTCCTTGTAAGACTACTTGAAGAACTAGAAAGAAATGATCATTCTCAGGAAAATCTTAGCACCAAATCGTGAAAATTGAATTTGAATGAAAGAGAAGTCACAAGAATCAGTTAGAGAAGAAAAATAACAGATGCCACCAGAACAAGGCGATTGTA
Source organism: Schistocerca americana (assembly GCF_021461395.2). Taxonomy (NCBI): domain Eukaryota; kingdom Metazoa; phylum Arthropoda; class Insecta; order Orthoptera; family Acrididae; genus Schistocerca; species Schistocerca americana. The sequence continues at coordinate 319,546,476 of NC_060123.1, forward strand.
TAAAATGGGAAACAACATGCTGTGGCATCATGTATTGATACCACCACACGACGTATCAAGGTTGGTAACGGAATAGCAAGATTCCATTAGATACTGATAGCGGATCCAATGCAGCGTGCCCTACCTGAGCCACACCTACAATAGCTCTGGACTAAGAGCGCCCTCTGCGGTAACGATATAGAACGGCCGGCGGCAGCCTTTCAACCCACGCGTGCTAGGCGCCACTTGGCTATGCACTGCAGACGCCACCTAGACATAACTATAACTCAATCGTTCGTGCCTTACTACAGCGAGCTTCATCCTAGTTGACATTGCGGTAGCTACATTCTGTTTCTCGCTGCGTTATTTGTAATGTGTCTTCTTTAGTCGGAGAAATACATATGAAGTAAATCATCTGTTTGTTGTGTTTACTTGTTCGCCAATCATTTCTGCACCTATTTAGCTTTGCTACGGTGACAGTTGCCACACGACTCTGCGGCCCATCTCTCCTTACCATTGTGTACGAAGAAGCACACAGCAGATACCCTCAAATAAAATTCTGAGCCTCTCTGGTGGAAAACCACGGAAACTAACAAAAGTTAATGAAGTCATGGAAGAAATTAGCATTCACGAAGAAATAATTTGAGGAAGAACATAATTTGGGCTACTAATTCGAAAACACCATTTTGCTGAGAAGGCAATCTGACAAAAGTCAGGATGGACAAAAGAGCATAGTGGACAAATAAAGACATAGTGTATGAAAACAAAGCTAAATAAAATCAAAAGGGCTCCTATTGGAATAAAAACTTCATTTCTAAAGATGTACATGTGGATCATAGAGGTCCGTACACTCGCCTGAGGATGACTTGTTTTAAGGTATACGTTTCATGCATGTGTGATGCCTGATACAAAGTACGCGATGTAATCCGGAGGAAATACCTGCTCTATCACCCTGGAAGCCAAACCTGGTTTCTGCTGTGAAGACTGTCATGTAGTGACTTTTAATCCACTGTCCTGGCACTTACATAGGAAACGATTCTCCTCTGACAAACGGTGTGAAGCTCACACATATATGGTACCTTCATAAAGTATTTTGAGCAACGTAGTTGTCAATACGGTCCTTGCAGTAGCTCCAGAGAAAGTGGGTCGTCGTTTAAATGGAGTTTGTAACCTTCTCGTATAAATAAAAAAATATAAAATAATGATGTGTAACCTTTCCGAACAGAAAATAAAAATAATTAAATTTGAATAATTAAATTCTGTTGTATGAAAACTGATAAATCTTAACTCAACAAAAACTGATAAATTTTGACGTAAGCAGTGAAATCGGTCTGAATCTGTACGTGAGAAATAAACAGAAAAATTCTTACCTCGTGATGGTATCGCTGGATAACACTGTCGATATATCTGCTCGTGAATGGCACAGCTTAGTGCAACGCTGGGCTATCTACTAATACTGGATAACATTTGTCTGAGATCTCAATTACTACAAAAACTGTCTTTACTTAGTGACACAGCGGCGCAGCTGGTCGTCTAATTACTAAACAGCACATGACTATGATCTGGGAAAAATTCTGGAATACTTGACTTAATTACACTGTTGATTTTTCATTATATTAACAATTATTCGTTGCTCATCATCATCTCATTCGATGCTATCATTTAGCTCTGTGGCTGACTACAATTATTATTCAGTTCCATGTAATAAAAGTTTACAATTTGTTCTGCACTGTGACTTCAAAAACTGCTAACTATAAACTGCGCTGTACCAATGACAGACTACAACTACACTGTAGCAGCGAGCGATTGCAACTGCTGCAGAGTAGAGTTGTGGCGATTCGTGAATGAGTCGTTCATTTGAACGACTCTAAATAAAGAATCGTAAGAATCGAATTGTGATAGAGACGAATCGTCGTTCAAAAGAATCGTGAGAATGATTGCGTGTTTCCGAGTCGTGACGATTCCAAGTTCCAACGATTCATCGATTCTTAGTACGCTATGCTTCGAAGGCAACTTCCGAATCATGCCGAGTCGTGCCGAATGATTACGACCGCCAGATTGCAGTCAAATGGAGGATGCGTGTGAACAAAGGAAGCTCGGAACGAACAAACGAAGCAATACTGTCTTTAAACAAAAGTTTTTTAATTAATAATTTCAAGTTCGAGTTTTCGAATGTTATGGTGTTCAGATTCACATTAAAGTTTAGTGAAGTAATGTCGCTGTATACGATTGAATGCTACTGTTTAGAAGTACGTCTTCTCACGTAAATAGTAGTGACAGCGGCAAGTTCTCAGACAATTAAAAGCAAAATACCTATGGTCTGTATTTAGAAGAAATGAAAGTGGCAGATATTTTATGTCTCAGGCAGCGCCTGTGAATTGTCGTTCTAGCAAGTGAGCAATACATCGAAATTACATTTGCCCCATCACGGTGGTGAACTCCTTACAGTGCTTCACGTACCATAGTTAAGTTGTGACGTCATGATGGGTACCTCCACATTTATTGTACTCACTGATTCGTCGCGAAGTGCAGTGATTGAAAACGCCGATTTGAGTAGTTTAACTGACAATACTAGAGACATTCAGTCTCACAGCTCTAATCCTTCAACCTTAGACGATCAGTGTGTGTCAAACCCCAGTAACATTTCAAATTTAAACGATGAGCAAACATATTTAATTATGTCCACAGTAAATGCAACAACAGTTGATGATGCGGCGCAGTCCACTACAATGAACGCTGCCCAGTTTCACACATCGGATGTGCAGTATTTACACAGTGAGCAGCTAAACGTTACTAGTGAAAAGATGCAATTTACTCAAAATACGTCAGATTTATTTGGTTCTGATGTAGTGACGAACTGTGCACAACCAATCCGCAGACCTTTTTATGAATCAGACAATGACCAAATGGTTACAGAACATGTATCAAATGCAGATACGCTATCACACAGCACAATAAACAGAGTCGCTAATTTTGAAGTTACTCGATTTATGGAAACATTGCTACAACTTAATGAATCGAACAAACAGCCTAACGAAAATTTAAAATCCTCGAATGAAAAACAAGACAACAATTATAAGCAACTTAACAAATGCCTTGATTAGTCGTATGAAAAACACAACAGGTCAATCAAACAAATTGATAAAAAATTTCTAACAGAGGAACGAAAAACTTGACACCTCAATTGAACAGCTTACTGAACAGATTACAGCCATTGCTGCGCAATGCAATGAAAATAAAAAAAAAAAAACAATTACGTAAGGAAATTCAGGCTTATGCCAGGAATAATAGTAAAGAAATCTGATCCATTGCACAAGAGATACGCAACACATACGAAGCTACAACAAAAATACTTAGTGATGAAATCAACGCAGTCGCCAAACAATGTTCAGAAAGCACAAGACGGTTAAACGACGAGATTAAAGGAGTATCACCAGAACTTTTTCGCGCTTTGCATGCGAAAATTGACGATAAATTTGAACAACAGAACAGCCAATTTGACGAACGTTTTACTTACCACCTACAAAACAGTGAAACGCGTTACCGAAAATTCATACAAGAACAGAACAAAGTAAAGAAACATTACATGCAAACAATTACTACACAGAGACAGGTAGATAAACTTAAGGTGCTTGCGAAAGCAACAACAAAAGTTGACTCCAACATTGCTACAGTATCGGATGTAATTAACACGGTCAAACAACCGAAAACAGAACTACAGGGTGACCGTGCCAATCTGAAAACAAAAACAGACACTAGTATTGAGACCTTAGAAAACAAATACACAGAAGACTTTCAGATAGTTACTAGCAGACTTGAACAACTGGAATTAGTACAGGATCCCGATGCCATTACAGCAGACTTTTAGAAATTAAACAAAACCACGTGTAAAATGCAAAAACAGTTTGATGCCTGTGACGGCAAAAATTACAGTCAGGTAAAAGCACTAACCCAAAAATTCGATGAATTAGCCAGCAGAGTTGACATTATCGAGAATCATAATGACACTAAATCAGACGATACGTTACCAGTTTCCGTCAATCAGACACCCAAATTTCAAAATATGCAGCAAACAGTCAGTCAGTTAGGTACATCCAATAGTATGTTACGTCGCAAAATGACATCTTTATAGCATGGAGTCACAGAAATGAAAAACGCTTCAGCCTCTAACTTCTAACAGCATACGCCACATTCTGAACATGTCACACTCCCACAGCCAAAACAATTGAGGTAGATTACGAAGAGCACGTGACATAGATTCCCAACAGACGCAGACAGATACATTCTTATACAACCCTGATCTTCCTCAAACATTTAGAGACGGTACCTTTGACTACAAGCACCTTCTATCCGTTAGGAATTTTAAGATATTTCAGAATGACAGAACACAAATTCACCCCTTGGACTGGATGCAACAATTTACTTCTGCTTTTTCCACCAACCTGGCCTACAAGTACAAGCTAGAATTTATTTGCAGCTTTTTAGAAGGCGAACAGGCAACTCGAATTAGACCGATCGCAGGATAATGTTACTCAGTGAAAGAATTTCAAACTGATTTTCTGTCAGCGTACAGATTTCCCCAATATCACGCAATTCTTTGAACATACGGTATAGCAAAATCAATATTTACGTGAACCCTACAGCGAGTCAACATTAATCCAGCTATGTATTTCGAAATTACCATGATCTTTAAGAGTATTGCTCATAACTGGACAACAGAGATTTAGAGATTTATTACAGATTTGGAAGTCCAGAAGTCAGATTATTCATTCATAAATAAAAGTTTTCCACAACATAACCAAGGCCAACAGGTATACGGCAACTACGAACAGCCGCACTATTTCAATAGCAAAGGAGATAGACGTTCCTGAAATGACAAGAACTACCAGTACGACATTAATAACTGACAGAATTTTTATCGTCAGTACCCACAAAATTATCAGCAACTGCAGACATATTTTGGCAACAATGGAGGCTTTTCCCTACAACATCAACAGAACCAGCCGGTTAGCATACCTAACCAACAATGCAATTTCCAAGGTCAGCCAAACTTTGATGTTACGCCGCCTGCACGTATATCGTCAGTTCCGCCGAGCAGTAACGATCAGCAACAAAGATACCAATACGTACAGAAAAACCTCTATTTCAACTCTCACCGCAACGTGCCGTATACTATTAACTACCATGACAAACGCAAATGCAATGAGCACAGTTTTCAGCGCACATTTAATAACAGTACGTTTTATCAGCAGCAGAATCATCCACAACCACAGATTATCATGAATGAACCAGACAGCCGATACCATCCTCAACCTAGTACGTCAGAACGAAGTAACAGAACAGTACAGATAACTGAAATGCCACAGCATCCTCCCGCAAATAACACCATGCCAGAAAGAATTTGACTGGATACAACACGAATTGCATCTTCCAGCAACGTGAGCAACACTTTTGATACGCAAGATTTTGTTCACGAAAATGTTATTACTTTTCACGATATCCGAGATACGATTTTACATGAAAAGCCTGTTATAAAAAACTATTTCTTACCCTGTTATTGAAGTCAAAAATTGGATCTTTCACATTTTCAGCCGTAATCGATTCTGGATCACCTACTTCGGTAATAAATGAAGAGACTTTCAACAAATGTAACAACGAAAACAATTATGCTACGTTACCACTTGGCAAAACTAAAGTAAGAGGTGCAGTATCCGGTAAAGGAGTAGATGGCTCTGAGCACTATGGGACTCAACATCTGAGGTCATCAGTCCCCTAGAACTTAGAACTACTTAAACCTAACTAACCTAAGGACATCACACACATCCATGCCCGAGGCAGGATTCGAACCTGCGACCGTAGCAGTCACGCGGTTTCGAACTGAAATGCCTAGAACCGCACGGCCACCGCGGCCGGCAAGGAGTAGATGTAAAATTACAGACACACTTACCATTTTTTATTGCAGGTCACGCGTTTCACACAAACTTTTAGATTGTTTCTTTATTGAAAACATACGTTATTTCAGGCACGAATTTTTTATTACGACACGACGCAATCATTGATTTAAAAAAGTCTTTTTGACGTTAAAGAATGGAAAAGAACAGCTTGCATTGAAATTTCAGCACACATTATCAGCAGAAGAACAGGCAGTTAAAGGAATAGAAGGCATTTCTACATCCTGTAACACAGACTGTCATTCCACCTTTTTCACAGAGACATATGTACACAACTACGATAAACCAGACTAATTTGATTACGACGTGATACAAACGATTTCTGAGAACGTGAAACAGAGCAACGCAAATACAGATGATGAACTTATTCAACTACGCAATATTCTTTTAAAGCAAGCCCCAGTTTTCGACAACATCCCTGCTACTATGTCCGGATTTATGTTCGAATTTCAAGTTAAACAGCACGACACATTTAAAGCCAAACATTATCCTTTTCCTTATATTCATAGAGAACAAGTCAAGAAAGACCAACAAGCTATGCTAGACCAAGGTATTATCGAACAGGCAGTCAGTCCGTATGTAAACCCACTTCACATTGTTAAGAAGAAAGACGGCTCACCTCGCCTTCTACTTGATTCTCGCCACGTTAATGGCATTATCATTACTAAACCGATCGCCCACAGACACTAGAAGACCCAACTGCATCCGAACTGCAGAAAGTACACAGCTTTTCTCTGTTTTGATGATTGTTATCAATTTTGCAAGTTACCAATTTCTTCAGCAGCATTTATTCGTGGTATGAATACAATACTTCCAAAATAGCTTAAAGTTTGAATTACAATGTGCGTAGACGACATCTTTGTAGCAGAAGCTTGCTGGTGTCAATATAATTTCATTCTTGAACCACTATTACAAATTTTTCGTGCACAGTGACTCACAGTTAACCTTAGAAAATCGCACTTTGGAAAAACCTCCGTAAAATTTCTTGGACATGTAATCTCAGCAGAAGCCATTGTGCCTGACCCACAGAAACTTCAAGCTTTACGTGACATTACTGTTCAAACAACTAAGAAACAACTCTTTCGTTTTCTAGGATTAATTAATTTTTTCGTAAATTTATTCATTACTCTGCTTTGGACACCCCTACATTATGCCAGTTGACAGGCAAAAACACTGTGTGGTCTTGCGATAACTAAGCACAATCTGAATTTATTAATCTGAAACATGCCTTGTTGAATGCACCACTTTTATCACACCCAGATCACACCAAAATTTTTTCATTGCTGCAGACAGTTCAAACACTGCTCTAAGCGTACACATTTTTTAGGAAATCGAAGAAGATGGTACTACAGTAATCAAAAACATCGCATTTGCAAGTCGCATTCTATCACCTGCTGAACGGAATTATTTAGTTACAGAGCTCGAAACATTATGTGCTGTAAGAGCATTTAGCAGGTTCAGACATTTTCTTTATGGAAGACATACTACCGTTTACACAGACCATAGAGCTATACGGTTTTTACTTTCCACCAAATTCACACATGACAGATTAAGTAGATGAAAACTTTACTTAGAGGAATTTTATTTTACAATTGTTCACATTTCCGGTGTGAAAAATATTGTAGCAGACGCACTATCCTATTCTCTCAGCAATAATCAGCAAGACGTCTCAGTCAACTTCTGCCAAACAAATTTCAGCCTCATGTATATTCAACAAGTTGCATTTGAAAATTTCATTTTGTCCTCATTACAAGACATTGCGAAAGGATAGCGCAAAGACAATGTATGGAGAGATATTAAACAACTTTGGTAAGACAGGAATAACGTCACCATTAGAAACAATTATACTGTAAGCAACAACATTCTGTTTCGCCCTTCTCGCCCTGACAGCAACAATTGGTTACTCTGCATTCCTGAAGAGCTTGTTACCAAATTAATCTAATATAACTCATTTAAGCTACTCCTATTATGGAGCTGGAAAATGTTTTCTCATCATAAGACAGAATTGTTATTTTGCCAACATGGAAAAACGTATTCGACGAGTTTTACCGTCATGTGAAATCTGCCAGAAAGGTAAATCATCCACTACTTCACATATTCCACCGTTAAATCCTATTGTACCCATTAAATTAAGGCATAAGGCCGCTTAGACATCTTTGGACCGATTCCTAGATCTAATAGAGGTTTTTGTTTCATCTTTGTCGCTGTTGGACTCACTTCGAAATTTGTTACCTTTGCTCTGCTACGCAAAGCTACTGCTAGATCTGTTTCAAATGCATTCGTAAAAATTTTCAACCTCATGTAGGTCATGTACTGAAAGTAATTTACGACAATGGACCACAATTTCGATCTGCAACAGGGACATGGATGCTACAAGCTAGGGACATTTCTCCGATTTATATATCCAAATATCATCCTTCCTCCAACACTTCTGAACTTTGGATGAAGGAAATTGCTAAATTATGTAGAATATACTGCCCTAAGAAACATACTGATTGGGGCAAACACATTTTCTCATTCCAAGGTGTAATTAATTCTATACCAAATGAATCCACTATTTTATCTCCTACTGTTATTTTGAAGAATGTTGAACCACCCAATGAAATTAATAAACTGGGATGAACCGAAGGACGGGTAGCACTAAGTAAGCAACGTCCACGGCAAAGGTTGAGGTGTACCACTGTCGTTGCGCGGCTATAATCTTCCTTCTGCAGCGACAGCATACAGTCGGTGGATGGGAAAGTGGCTACCCAAGAGATACGAGACCAGACACCTCCCACTGCTGTAGAAACTGTATTTAACATATCCCGTGTAGGATCCTTATTGGAAAACCCTTCCTAATACCGTTCTTTACAGTCTCCCAAATTCTTAAAACGTTGTTCTGTAAGACGCTATATATGTCGTCTGATTAAATCTTCCAGAGCAAACCTGCACGAGTAACCTACACCCACCTTATCTCCAGACGTTCACGTGACAGCTAGTATTTGGAACCCGCCAGGGAGATGCAATTCTAGTCGCAGTCTCATCTCTAGATATTTTCCCTGCTGAGAGCAGCTCTTTGAGATGAACTACATTTTACGGAGCCCTCTAAGTTGTTATCACAATCTAAATTACGTAGTGTCTTATTTCTTGAACTTTTGTTCGGAATTTATAAATGTCGTTTGGCGCAACCTGCGATAAACTCCAGGGGTTCAGCTGCCTGCACTGGAAGCGAGGTAGCCACAGTCCACACGGGTTTAACCAATGCTACATCAACCTGGGGTATCTATTTTATGTTTTTGAAATATGTTCTAAGTTCCAACGGAAATTCTTTGTATGGCAATTCGTGTTTACCTTTTAGTTAAGCTTTACTGTTCGCCTGCGTCTTATTAAATTTGAGAGCCAGCTTTCTGTGTTATCAGTTTGATTGTTATCAGCATGTTTGTAATTTATTCCTTGCTTTGTAGAAATCACTATAAATCACAATGCTTATATACCATTACTATAAAGGCAGTTCAGGTGTTTTACTTCGTTTTTAGTGCAGCCATTGGCTTAAAAGCTATGTTTTCGTGATGGAAACTATGGCTACGCTTCACATTTCTACATGTGTGTGTGTGTGTGTGTGTGTGTGTGTGTGTGTGTGTGTGTGTGTCTGTGTGTGTGTGTGTGTGTGTGTGTGTGTGTGTGTGGGTGTGTGTCGGTGTGTGTGTGTGTGAGTGTGTGTGTGTGTGTTTATGTTCTGGTGTATTTGAGAGAGAGAGAGATCGTCCAAGTGTTACCTCTTATGGGTTTGGGAGGGGACTGTCGCGGCTATTACCTTTTAAAGCGTCGTTCCCAAGCGCGGCCGAAGGAGTAGACGCGTATGGGCGACGGGTAGCAGAAGTTGGAACAACGAAAACCGCCAGCTCCAGATGGGCGCTGTGCACACGTAGTTTGCAATATCCGGGCCTCTTTGCTGCACATTTGTATGCGCTACTGCAACGTCCCTTGCGGCACGGCTACATGTCCGAGCAGCAGGCGCTGATAGTGCACATACAAATTGCGTTCCCACTTATCGCTATAGTTCGTTCAACAAGGCTCTCATCCGTAATGCTTCTTTACATCTCTTGGTGGAACTTTCGGAACCTAAATGAGGTTTGTCGAGTCATATTGCTAATTCCGCGCTCCTGCTCACAAAGGAGAAAGCGATTAAATATAGGGAGACAACTCTATTGTCTGATGGCAACAAACGGGGATTTCTTCTCGCCTTTGTGAAATTTTCATTCCATTTCTAAAACTACAATGATGACAAAATTCCTACGCTCTTCATGTGAAGGGACATTAAGGAACATTTTCGACACGAGTTGCTATTAGGTATACCAGTATCATGATTGATTATTGGAACTTAACTAAAAGGATCTATATGAACGGAATTATATTTTTTACATAAAACAGATTCAGTACAACAGTATAACATTGTTGACTGCTTTCTTATTTCATTGACTCAATATCCTAATTGTACAATTGTATTTCAGATATCCAAATTGTATTTCAGTAATCCACATTTCGAATTTTGAAACTAGTTTAACACGATACCGCACATTTTTTTCTGCCATTAACCAAGCATCGATAGCAACTATAGGCTGTTGTAGGATAAAGGGTCTCATGGAGGACAATCTCATATCGATAATCCCAAGAATCCATCCCAAATGAACAAGTGAAGCTGTTGTGTAATATTTACATTCAACTAAGTTTTGAAAAGAAACATTTATTGAGCAGTTTCTGGAGGAAAAATGTAATGAATTATACATACATTTGTAATACAAACGCATCAGCTGAATTAATGGTACTATCATATAAATCTGAATGTTAAATCATCCATAACTACCAAAATATAACAGACTATCGAAATCTAAGAGCAATTTTGGAATAAGCAGGAAAATTCCTTTAAAGTAAGATCCTTCACACATTAATTGTCAATCTTTCTAGATTTCCTTAAAATTTTACTTATTTTATTTTGCTAAAGTGACAGACAGGTTTCGATATAGAGTAATCGATTGCTACCACAGCGATGTACATTCAAACAGATTTAATATGCACAAGAAAAATTACCGCAAGGTAATTGTAATATAATGATAGAAAGAGCCTTCAGGCAGCGTATTTCTGTTATAAAATACTTTTTTATACATCCGTTGTTTTTGCCACCCCATCCATTATACTGGAAGGGAGAGTCATGTCTATAAAAACATTTTGTGCAGATGCCTATCATCAATTCAGAGAGAGTTGATGTGATGGAAGGTTTCGTGAACACACAAAACTTTTAACTTCTGTGAAATCCAACTACGTTTAGTTTTGCAACAGCGCAAATACATGTCTGATGACAGTCATGTGCTATTTCAATTGATTATTTACAAAATAAATACTGAAATACCTATAAGTTTCATTTATCAACGTGGACTGTATACACGGCTATAAACCTGATAGCATGGAGGAAATTCAGGATCAGATACTCGCAATTAACTGTACTCGTCAAAGTCATGACATACAGTGATGAAATCCGTAAGTTCGATTTATGGAGTTTTGGTGTTATACTGAATGGAGACTCAGACTTTTTGATTGACCCAAAGCATAGGTAAAGCCACACGCTTCGAAAACTATAAGCAAATTAAATGGACAAGAACCAGAGCCAACATAACAGAAATATTTTTCGATACTTATCTCCAGAATGGTGACATGTGGTCGCAATTTCAAACACCATGCGTCTTGTGCAGCAACGCGTAAAATAATGATTTACTGAGAATGGCATGATAATCATTTAAAATCAGTCTCTTTGGTACAGTCATATACAGAAGAAATTATATTTTCAGAAAGCTTGTTTCACTCTTTTACAGCCATTAACTACTAACAGAAAACAAAGGATCAGTAATGTTACGTATTAGATGTACGCAATCATTACGTAAAGAAAAACAATTAGTAGCAGAAGTGGGCAAACTAAGGGAATAAAAATTAAGGAGAACTTATCACTCACTATGGCCGATATAGGTAGTGACAACATAAACTGATCATATAGGTAGGTATTTCAAATTCTGAAAACTGAAGTGACATGAGTACCTCCCAGGGGCTTAAGGTCCGATATTTATTTGACTTAGGCCTCTACTGTTGGGACATAAAACAAATTGATGAATTTGTGATAAGACTTTCAGCAAGAAACAGCAAAAAACAAATTAAAAAGTGGTTTACGGGCAGCATCTTAAACTAGTAATCAAGACGTTCTGGGTCACAGGTTCGCAACCAGTCACTGTATGAATTTTCAATAAAAAGTATCAGCAATGCTGGGCGACAACTTCCGGTAAAGTTAGTTATGCCATCGACCTTGGCAAAGAGGGCGGACGAGGATACAGTTTCAGGACAACTTCTTGCCATTGCGGTTGGAGACTGACCCTAAAAGGCGGAATAATTAGTAACGATCAATGGTATGAGAGAGCGGAAGACAATGGAAACCACTTCATCAAAGTCAAAAAAAATATAGCAGCAGGACACGAGGCTTGCATCTGTCATGAAGATGTCTCCAACGGCAAAAGATTCCGGGTTAGTTTCCCATGCAAACCTCTAGCAGGAACTACCAAGGGGGAGATAACTTAGACAGTATCGAAAATAAGAACGAATAACCGACCAAACGGTAACACTCTACGAGGCAGAGTGCATCAGAAGTTTGAAGGTGATAGGGAAGCTATAAAATCTCACAAGCAAAATGGAAAGGCTCATTCCATATAGCGTGGATCACTGAAATGAAATTGAATGAAGATAATGATTTCTGGCTAGACATTATATGGCAATATCAACACCAGTAGAAAATGATGTAACGTGAGTAGCATTCATTATGAATGGGAGATAGGGCAGAGAGCCGGCCTGTGTGGCCGAGCGGTTCTAGGCGCTTCAGTCTGGAACCGCGGGACCGCTACGGTCGCAGGTTCGAATCCTGCCTCGGTCATGGATGTGTGTGATGTCCTTAGGTTAGTTAGGTTTAAGTAGTTCTAAGTTCAAGGGGACTGATGACCTCAGATGTAAAGTCCCATAGTGCTCAGAGCCATTGGAACCATTGGAAGCCATAGGACAGAGAGCGAATTACTGTGAAAGTTTCATGTTGAGGATGATATTAAATATGGGGGCGCTCAACAGCGTGTTCATCAGAGCCCTGACAAAGCATCAGCAAGCCGTTCGCTTGGGGGTGGTGGGAGGAGGACCGTGTGTGGGATGGATGAAGACTGTCTTCACAGGTGGAGTTGCTCATTGTGCTTGAAACTCCACCTAGTGAACAGTTCAGTGATACGGTTGCTCTCGTCAGACGCTCCAGAAAACCAAAGCCAATAGCAATGGTTCATGCTCACATGACGACATTAAGAGCAGAAGATGAAGTGACCAGTGGAAAAATATTCTTTTTGGAGTGCAAAAGGGTGAATATACTCCTGCCTAAATTAAATGAGTCTGGCTGTAAAGTGGGGTACCCTTCTCAGCCCCTTAAGAAAATTCTTCTAAAAAACTTCATATGTGAAAATACTTGCGTTCTTTCTAACATGCAGTTCAGCTCTCACTCCCACAAGCTCCCATAACCATAACTCGCTCACACCCACTAATCCATCACTCATACCCATTCATTCCAACTTGCCCATTTTCACTCACACTTTCAGTCCTTCTCAATGTCATTATCTCTTAGTATCTCTCTGTCTCCGTCTCCTGTCTCACAGCCACAGTGTTCTTCGTTCTGTGCTACTACTGCTGTTTTCTCTCACTGTCACTCTCCCCTTCTTGCTCACTCTTACTGCTACTACCTTATTATGAATTTCCTGTGCAGCTGTCTCTTCTCACTGCCTCTCCCCACACTTCTCTGTCTGACTCTCTCTCTCTCTCTCTCTCTCTCTCTCTCTGTGTCTCTCCCACTAACACTGTCTCCCTTACCTTTCTCACAGCATTATTTTGTCGCAATTGCGTTCCACTGCCACTGTGTCACTCTTTCTCTCACACTGTCATTGTCTCCTTTGCACTTTCTATGCGACAACCACTGTCTAGTATCATCTAGTATTTATTATTTTTCTTTCTCTTTCCCACTTTCCTTCCCTCTCAGCAAAAAAGTGCAAATATGTTCTCATGCCAAAATTTTTGGGAGAGTTTCTGAACATGCTGAGTAAGGTAGAATGAGGCAGCTTGTACCTTACTTTTCAGTCAGAGTTAAACAGGAGCATATTCGCCTTTTTTGTGCCCTGATAGGAGCATTTCTCCTCTGGTTCTCTTCTTTTCCCTGCTACAGTAGAGCGCATCGCTCATATGAAGAGAGCTTTATAGGTTATCTTTACTTGAAACTGAAATGTGCACAAAAATTTTGCATGTTCTTCAGTACTACAGCATAGGGTTCCCAGATCCCTTCTGGCTGTGATAGGGACACTTAACTGCATATTTCTCCGTGCTACATTACTTTATAAACTACGTCTTCGTCTCGCACCGGATTTCACGTGCGTATTTTACGTGTATAAGTAGGGAAACTTTGAACCTCTGTATCTCGGAAACTGATAAAGACATCAAGAAAATTTTCAAAGTTGTTCGAGAGCTGCATCTTAGGAATACATCACAAATTACAGAAATTTGCTGCACGTAGCCGTCTTGGTATCCACGGCCGCGTTTTGGTACCCTAATATCATGTTTCTTGTAGTGATTCTCGATAATGGGTTAAGACTAATGAAAACAGGAGGATGTCACTTCTAGAAAAATGCGTAGAGAATATACCACTGTTTGCGAAAAACGGCGAAAAACATGTTTTTCGGGTTTTCTCAGGAACAGCCCATGAGTTAAATGTTGTCTCCATAAGCCCCCTAAGACGCAACGTAGATCACTTCTAATGAAGAAAGAACCAACCGATTTACTCCATTTGCCTAACCTGGAGGAAGTGTGTAACACTCAAGCCTTGACTCTGCACTGCAGGTTAGTTACAGTAAGACGATTCTTTTGCAGGCTATACAAATGGTTCCTAGCACTAGGGCTATCCAAAGCCCTTGACCCCATCTTCCTGTCAGAATACGAGGTGTGAGCTCAAAAAATATCCCGACTTATGAGCGGCGTTTTGGGACATTTTGGTAGCAAATGCTGTCGCATGCGTACAGGCAAAAAAAGTGTATCAGGATACTGAACGTGGAACTCAACATCAAGATGAAGATAACAATCTAATAACAGCGGGGAATTTTATGCGGTAATAGGGAAAGGAAAAGAAGAAGGAGTTGCTGGAGAACGTTAACTTGGAATGAGAGAGGTTTAAGACAACTTTCAGTCAATAATAGGAATACGCTGTTCTAAAATCACGAGAAGAGGAGATGGCCTACGTCACGAATAGAAAGATATTCTGAAATCAGATTTTAGATTGAAAGCCGTTCCCAGTACCAGATATAGACTCACATCAGATTTTCCTAGCGATGAAGAGAAGTCGGCAGTTTAAGAGAATCGCCAGATAGAGGGGATAGACGGAAGGGTATATTGACGGCCTAAGCGAGGGAGAGGACTTGCCACGTAATAGAAGAATAAAGGGAATACACGGCTCTTTAACCCTTTGTGTGTGAATTTTCAAAAAAATATTACCTTTATATGATCTCGACGAAGGTTAAATATCAACACGTGTCGTCTCGTGTCTTTGATCGTGTTCTACAGAGCATTACCACCGAGCGCATGTTCCAACAAAAACGACCAGCATTATAGTTGCATTCGATACTCACTCTTCCGGTTGGCAATTCCACCTGCCTCAGTCAGAAGGGGTTTGCCTCCTCCCCAACGTTTCCCCACAAGTTGCACTTTCCTCTCCACACGGCGCCGTTCTGCGCATTTAGGGAACACGAAGTCTCACAAGTCGGTCTGTACTTGCAGGGGAAGCGCAGGCGATTCAAGCACTGTTGGAATGAGTCTGTCAACAGTCACTGTACAATGGTTATTGCTAGCCGCGTCCGCAAAACTGCCGTGGCTGGCAATATTACCTTTTCGAACGATACATTTACCTATATATTTCCAAGCAGCTGCAACTCCTACAGCAATTTCTCTTATCAATTGAAGAATTGTAATTGTTTTGGTTGGTGGCAATCTGTTGTGATCAGCACGCTCGAGTTCCAAGAAGTGATTAGTAGCAGGGCACATAATTGTTTGTGTCAGTGTTGACACACGTGCTTAGCGAACACTGAATTGTGGAGGTAGACCAATACGGATGGATCAATCGCATTGCTCGGCCAAACACGGGTGAACAACCAGCAACACAGGTTCTGCTGCAGACAACTGTGAGGCTATCGTCATACTTATCCAGCATGAGGGCATCGAACTCCTGAACATGAATGTCGACATCATAAACTTCAGTAAAAAAATTAGTCTTTGTCGGAGGAGACAGTTACTTTGAAAAGTAAGCGGCAAGGGAAAACAAATACAGATTAAACCCGACTAAGCTATAAAAACATGGAACGCGATGAAGGGCCTGACAGCAGACATTTTCTTTAACTTATCAGTCCACCTAAATTTCAACTTTTTTCTGTAGCATCACTTCTAAAATGCTTCGATTCCCTTCTGCTCCAGTTTTCCCACAGCCATACAATGTTGTGATCCAAATGTACATTCACAGAGATTTCTTCCTCAATTTGAGGCCTATGTCACTCCTATGTTTGATACTAGGAGACCTCTTGGCCAGGAATGACGTTTCTCCCATTGCTAGTCTGCTTTTGGTGCCCTCCTTGCTCCGTCTGGCATTGTTTTTTTGCTGCTTAGGTAGCAGAATTCCTTAACTTCATTTGCTTCGTGACCATCAATCCTGATGTTAAATTTCTGGCTGTTCTCGTTTATGCTACTTGTCATTGCTTTCGTCTTTCTTCGGTTTAGTCTCAATCTGTAGTCTGTAATCCTTAGACTGTTCATTCCATTCAGCTCAGCCTGTAATTCTTCTAGCCGGCCGAAGTGGCCGTGCGGTTAAAGGCGCTGCAGTCTGGAACCGCAAGACCGCTACGGTCGCAGGTTCGAATCCTGCCTCGGGCATGGATGTTTGTGATGTCCTTAGGTTAGTTAGGTTTAACTAGTTCTAAGTTCAAGGGACTAATGACCTCAGCAGTTGAGTCCCATAGTGCTCAGAGCCATTTGAACCATTTGTAATTCTTCTTCGCTTTCCCTGACGATAGCAACGTCATCAGAGAATCTAATCATTAATGTCCGTTCACCCTGATTTTTAATTCTACTCTTAAAACTTTCTTTTTTCATTTCCTCATTTAGTATTTCCGTATCAAACTTCCTTGTGCCCTGGTTCTTCATGGCTAGTCTCTTAAGCTTCTTCAACTTACTCTCTATCATTACGAAATTGTGATCTGATTCCTTATCTTCTCCTGAGTAAGACTTACAATGTGATATCGCAATCGCTGCCTGATGATGATCTAATCTACAGTGATTCTTCCCGTACCTCCCGATATTTTCCAAGTATACCTCCTCCTTTTGTGATTCTTGAACAGAGTATTTGTTATTACTCACAACATTTATTGCAGAAGTCAGCTAAGTTTTCTCCTTTCTCATTCCTCCTACCATACCCACACTCTCACGTAATCCTTACTTCTCCTCCCTCCCCTGCAACAGCATCCCAATTCCCTATGACTTTACGTAAAGAATTACTCATTAAATCTCATGATATACTTTCTCTGTCTCTTCACACTCTGCTTGGTTCGATGTCGATTCCGATGAGAAGAACCCCATCGCTAAACCGTTCACAGTAAGTCACACTCTAGTCTACTTACCCACTCATAACGAATTCTACCTTCTACCTAACGAATCCTTCACACATTATACCACTTTCTGGTGTAACAAAATGAAATACTGTTTCAGGTACTCTCTGTGACATGGTTACAGAGAACGAGCATAGAAAAACTGATGACGAAAACAGTAAATTTAAAACTGAATGGGCTATGAATTTCGTATTTATTCACAACATAAATGCCCTTCGGTTACGTGTTGTCTGTCAGGAAAATTGGCTCACAGCAAGAAATCTAATTTGGATAGACACTTTACAACGGAAAATGTGCAAAATAAAAAGGAAAGGAGCGCATGGCATCTTTGGCCGGGAGGCCCCAACCGGGGAAGCTCGGCTGCCAAGTGCAAATCTTATTTCTGGCGACGCTACATTGGGCGACTTGCGCACCAGTGATGAGGATCAAAGGATGAGGAGGTCAACATAACATCCAGTCCCCGAGCGGAGAAAATCTACAACCCAGTCGGTAATCGAACCCGCGCCCGCTTGCATGGTAGGCGAACACGTTACCACCATTCTGTTTTCTTTTTTAGCGGCCGCCACAGTCTTTTTGTTACAGAGGGCAGCCACCTCTCTGACCGAACACGCTGAGCTACCGTTGCGGCATAAATGATGAGGACAACACAATCACCCAGCCCCCGGGCAAAGAAAATTTCCAACCTGGTCGGGAGTCGAACCCGGGAGCCCGTGATCCATAGGCAGCAACGCTAGCCACTAGACCATGAGCTGCGGAACACCCCGCTAAGCAGGCGGACTGGAACACAGGCAATTTAGTACTCAATATCCTGTCCATAATGCCAGGGAGAACACAGCTTGGGAACTTCTGAAAACTCAAGAATACTTTTGACTTCTGTATTTATGCTTAATTGCTGAAGCAATCTCGAAATAATGTTGACATCCAACTTTTATGGTTGGTGAAGAGATTGGTAACAAGGAACCTCTTGAGTGCGACGTCGCAATTTTAGTCTTTAGTAAGGCTCATTTGAAAGTGTTGTGTCAACAGTTACGACAGGAAAAAAATTAGATGCTAATGTCTCATCACGTTCACCAGGAGAGCAATGGAAAATGAGCTCCGGGAGGTTTAGATAAAAATCTGCCAAGGAATGCATGTATTGAACATCGTTGACATTCAAGAAATGTTCAAAACTAACTATTAACTTGCACCATGCACACCGAATGAAAAATGGCGCGCCGTAGTGATCAGAAAGGTTCGCACCATCACGATCGAAGGCGAACTCCTTGGTAGTAATAAATCGTGCAGGAGATTCATCTACGTCCCCATTCTTAAAGAAAGCATACAGAAACTTATTGGTGTAACGGGGTGATGAGAACTGAAGGAATGTGATGGTAAACAACCAAATGCAAAACAGTCTGTCAAGGAGCGTATCGTGAAACTGGCTGTCCTTTATAGCGTCTCTCCAGATAGTGCCATAATATGTTTTATAGACACCGAAAAAACAACCGTCCAGAGGCTGAATTTGTACAGTGGTTCCAGGTGGCATGAACTGAAATGTCACACACTATTCAGGAGGGATAGTTTCCCCTTAAGGATTATGATTTTTATACACAGAAAAGCAAATTATTTTGGCCAGCTATAGTACAAAACCTTCTGAGGTGTTCATATCAGAGTTATAGTTATCTTACCGCCATTTTCTCGCTCTTGTTTGCTGTGACTTAAATACTCCCTACTGCTCTTGCTGGACAAAGCACACGAGAAAGAATCATAGCGGGCAGAGCACCTCTAAGTTCTCGCATCACTATAAATAACTTCCCAGCCAATTTACCATCCAGATTAACAGTCGGCATAATTGTGTACGAATGCTTTAAGGCGAAGAGAGACAGAGCAGGCTAGGAGATAATGGCTAAATTAGGAATGTGATGCAACTGAGGAACTGGACAGGAAGGGAAGATTCGACTTACTATACAAAAGTGTAAAGTCTATGACATGAGATCAGAACAGAGCAGGAAGTGCTACTACGGACATTTTGAGTAAAAACGAAGAGGTAGTCTACATAGGTCGTGACGAAGTCCTCCTGAGATGGGAAGAATATCTATGACACTGTTCGCAAACCAAAACTCTGGAACTTGAACCACTCAACAGTGTAAGTTATGACGCGAGAGGACCAACCATCATAATGGAAGAAGTAAAATCTGCCACAGCTGCAATGGAAAATGGCAAAGCAGTAGGTACAGATACGATACCGGGGGAAATATTAAAATGCTTGAACCGAGATGGAATAAGAGGAATATTGAGGTTATGTAGTAAAATATATGACAGTGGTGAATGGCCTGACGACTTTCTCACAACAGTAACGATACAATTACTGACAAAACAAGGAACCAAGAAATGTAGTGAGCACAGGACAATCAGCACTATTTCACATGCAGCCAAAGTTATATTAACAATAATTAATAAGATACTTGAAAAAGTAGTGGAGGATAATCTTGGAGAGAAGCATTTTGGCTTTAAATGGAATACGGGCACCGGAAATACAATAGGGCTCCTTCTGCACCGTCCAAAGTTTTCTCCATTCAATATTTGGTGATAAACTGTAATATGCTGCTAATACTGAATCTGTAAGCTTTATTACAGAAAGTATATTTAATACGTAATAAAAGTAATACTGTATTTATTTGTGAATGTATATAATATATTGTAATTGTAATTTAAATAAAGTGCTGGGTAATAGCCAAGGGAACTTTATTTAAATGTATCGATAACAACGACGAAGTTGTATTAGCTGAGAAGTTGCTTATCTTTGCGTATGGAGGGTCTCTGTAGTTCTGCGAACAGAGAAGACAGACAAGCTTGAGTTTTGAAAGATTGGGCAAGTGTTTATTGGGCGCTCCCGCAGACACGGTGTGTAGCTATGCTCGCGCCAGTGTAGGCGCACCTACTTTGTTAATATGCGAGTATTGATAGCACGGTCGAAGTGGACAGCTATCTCACAATTGTCCTTGGCTCTGGGAACGACTCGTGATTCACAACCAGCAGCAACAGCAGCAGTTCGACATTGTCGTTGGCTACATTTTCAGTTGTCCGCACAAATACAAAATCGTCAGACCGTTAACTCACAAAGTATAACTAGTATTGTTCAGGCATTACCTAGTGCCATTTCTCTCATAAACCTGAATAACTAACTTTATTGGATAATAACTTGCAATAGTTAAATCTGGTAGGGTACCTGTGTTGTCATTGTCATCAGACATTGTTACCAAGCAGGGTGACTTTCCTTCCCATGCAATCACCGAGTGTCGTAAAAATATGAAAATGGATTAACTATTTACTGCCAATTTTGTTTTATGGCTAATGAGCAATTTAAAATTAAATTTTGTTGCCTCGGTAACTGTTCGTAATAGAGGCTTAAGTAATTTTCAGTTTTGAGTATTGACTTCATGCATTAAACTAACGTAAAATTTCACTGGCGAAACTAATACAGAAAGATACAACACAAATGAAGAGTGTGCAGTTTCATCTATTCTGTATTTATATTTGCGAGTGACTTCTGCTGGATTGCTATGTGTTTTATTGTTCTTATGTTAGAAATAAATCAGTTGCTCATTTGCTTAACGTAAATTTTGCATTACGTTACGCTGAGCTTCCTGAAAGTCGTTTTTTTACGTAAGAAAGTTTCAGTTTCAGCCAGTCATTTCTTCAACCAGCAACTTCATTTAACTTTACTTTCAAAATTTAATATTTTTGAATAAGTAACTGCAGACACATTGTTTTCCGACTCATTTATTTTCTCGTGAACTGTCGTGTTGTGAAAGAGCGTAACAACTTCCTCTTGTCACGCCAGTGATTATTTGCGTATGTTTCTTTGCATCTGTCTTTGTTAGGGTTTTGAAAATTCATTGTCCTAATAGGCTGGCGACCGTTAAATAACCCTTTTTTTTTTGCTAAGCAGAACGTTTTGTATTAAATATTACGTGGTATCCTTTTCCTCCCTGTGTGTGTTTGAGCGATTGTACTGTATTCCACCATTTCAAAATTGTCAGTATTGAGATTAGGTTTAGAATAGATTCTTCCTTCAGAAGGATCTGTTGTACAGTTTCCTCTTAATAACAGTCATTATTTTCCTTCAGTAACGATAGCCTTACTCACTGTAAAATTTCATTAGGCATACGCGATCACGGCCATTTACTTAGCAATCCAATAGACCGATTAGGATTGGGGAGGTTACAACTTTTCGTCGATATGCAGCCATCCCCCGTTTCCCTTTAAATCACTGTAATCTATGTCGCTCGCAATTTGACGTGCATAACGTAGAAGGTCACTACCATGCATATCCTGTAACTTGTATCAACCATCCCTGAAACGCGCAGTTTTTGTATTAATTGCGCCTTGTCCTCCCTTGAATATCTGTATTTTTCCTTATGCGCTACACGTTCATATTGCAGCGGACTTTTTCAAAATCTGTTCATAATTTTTTTTACTATGCTGTGGATGGTCTTCCACGTACGTAGTTACGTTTAGTACCCGCTCCTTGGACAACGATTGTCCTGTACTACGTTTCACTGACAACGGAATTTGTGGCTCCCTGTCCGACAAGGGTGGTGAATTACATGGCTTGACAACTGTTTCATTATCACTTTCGCTTGCTAAGCGTATATCGTCATCATTGTTCTCCTCGTGTAAATTGTTTGCACAGTCAAGCGTATACGACACCACACATTCCACTGACTCAACTTGCAGAACCGCTAATATTTTATCTGCCACTCTATCTCACTCTGCGAAATTTCTTGGGTTCCTTTCTGTCTGAGTGTCAACTTCGGCGACTGTTGTTGTAGACGTAATGCGATGTATGCTTTGTTAACCGTCGACATTGCTGTGGCCGGAAGGAGTGGCCGTGCGGTTCTAGGCGCTACAGTCTGGAGCAGAGCGACCGCTACGGTCGCAGGTTCGAATCCTTCCTCGGGCATGGATGTGTGTGATGTCCTTAGGTTAGTTAGGTTTAATTAGTTCTAAGTTCTAGGCGACTGATGACGTCAGAAGTCAAGTCGCATAGTGCTCAGAGCCATTTGAACCATCATTGCTGTGCTTTGTATCAACACCACTGGCACTGTAGCATCGTTGTTACTCGTTGACCACGCAGTTCAATTGCGCTCCGTGGTCTCACTATGTGCTCATGATTTGATACCTCCCCTCCCACCCCCTTTTCACATTAGCAGCCGATTGTATGCTTGCGTCGTAGGCAGTGTGTGGGCGCCGATTGCCGTAACCATCATTGCCCAAAAGCAACCTCGTACTCAAGCTGTTCCGAGTAATACAGAAAAACCGTATACATACGGCGAGTATACACAAGGGTACTTTAGAAAGTGAGATACATATGTCATACCACGATGAGACCATTATGCAACAATAACCGCGCAATGTCGGGAGGGAATGAATGTTCTGTGTTTCGCGCAGTCACAGTTCCGCTGCGGTAAGGACAACAGGTGCATCACAGTGTGGGAGTGAAATAGCGCTGCAACTGGAAACGACACCAAAGCTGACGTACGTCAGACATTACTTCTGAATTTCACACCGATTCACCGTTATGTTCTTGTCATACGTAGACCAGCACAGTGTCGCGCCCAGACGTAGTAAAATGATGTCAACAATTTAACGAATGGAGCGCATATGTGAGAGATGCTGATTAGGAAGGAACATCATCGACGTCGACCACAAATGACAAAACCGGGTAATTCGGAGCAGTCGCAGATTTTCTAGCGATGAGTAGGTTCACAACGCGGTTCACGAACGGCTCCGCCCTCCAAAGACCCGGAAGATTGGTACAAAGTGCCGACCTCTGCTTACAGACACTTGGTAACTACATTGAGGTACAGTGTCTTGTATCACTCTCACTTCAAAGTGTAGTGCAGCATTCAATGAAGGTTACTAGGCCCGTAGTAAAATACGTTTTATGAATGCATCCAAACAGCTTTTTCGGGAATTTAAGAACAAAACATTATAAAAAATTAAAGAGCTACCATTCTCTGCCGAAACAGCGAAGCTTGAAACAGTAAAAATGTCTTCGAATACAGCCAACCAGAAAGTCTAAGATCTTAAACTAATTTCAACTTTATCGATAGTAGTTAATGTATCTTGCAACACAAATGACACTGTAAAAGTTTCACTTTCTGTACTATATATTTTATCTTCGTATTCTAAACCAGAACGATTAGTGTTACGCAAAGATGATATAGCAATTGCTCTAACTGAATGCATTCAAAAACATCCGATTACTGTCGAAAAAATTGTACACACATCAAAATAAGTCTTGCATCATCCCTGTTCCCATACTCCTGAAGATAGACGTTGACTGTGGATGTAGTATCATAGACACAGTCCCTTTGACTGTTCAGAGATGTCACTAAAGCCGCCCGAAGATGTAAACGGTCATGCATAAGCAGCGCCTATTAGACGAAGGGGATCCAACGGCCGGTCATTTCCAATCATTTACCAGGAACATGGTACACCACTCGTGTTGTCTGTAGTTCAGTCATGCCTGGACGGACAATACTGCGGTTCTATCGCATACCCATTTTTACTTTGTGCCAGGAAGGGCTCGAAACAAGGGAAGTGTCCAGGCGCCTCGGAGTGAACCAAAGCGATGTTGTTCGGACATGGAGGAGATACAGAGAGACAGGAACTGTCGATGACACACCTCGCTCAGGCCGCCCAAGGGACATTACTGCTACCTACGGACTGTGGCTCGGAGGAACTCTGACAGCAACGCCACCATGTTGAATAATTCTTTTCGTGCAGCCACATGACAGTCGTGTTACGACTCAAACTGTGCGCAATAGGCTGCTTCACTCCCGACGTCCATCGCGAGGTCCATCTTTACAACCACGACACCATGCATTGCGGTACAGATGGACCCAAACACATGCCGAATGGATCGCTCAGCATTGGCATTACGTTCTTGAAGAGTGTCGCATATGCCCTCACCAGACAATCGTCGGAGACGTGTTTGGGGCAGCCCGATGAGTCTGAACACCTTAGACGCAATGTCCAGCAAGTGCAGCAAAGTGGAGGTTCCCTGCTGTTTTGGGGTAGCATTATGTTGGGCCGACGTACGCCGCTGGTAGTCACTGGAGGCGCCGTAAGGGTTGTACGATACGTGAATGCCATCCTCCGAGCGATAGTGCAACCATATCGGCAGCGTACTGAAGAGGCATTCGTCTTCATGAATGACAATTCGCACCCCCATCGTGCACATCTTGTGAATTACTTTTTTCAGGATAACGACATCGCTCCACTAGAATGGCCAGCATATTCTCCAGACATGAGCCCTATGGAACATACCTGGGATAAATTTAAAAAGGCTCTTTATGGACCACGTGACACACCAACCACCTTGAGGAGGCTACGCTGAATCGCCGTTGAGGAGCGGGACAAATGGCTCTGAGCATTATGGGACTTAATATCTGAGGCCATCAGTCCACTAGAACTTAGAACTACTTAAACCTAACTAACCGAAGGACATCACACACAACCATGCCCGAGGCAGGATTCAAACCTGTGACCGTAGCGGTCGCGCGGATCCAGACTGAATCGCTTAGAACCGCTCCGCCTCCCGGAGTGGGACAGTCTGGACCAACAGCGCCTTGATGAACTTGTGGATAGTATGCCCCGACAAAAACAGGCTTGCATCAATGCAAGAGAACGTGCTACTGGGTATTAGAGGTACCGGTGTATACAGTAATCTGGAACACCACCTCTGAGGGTCACACTGCATGGCGGAACAACATGCTATGTGTTGTTTTCACTACTAATAAAAAGGGGAAAAGAAAGTTTATGCTGATCTCCATTCCAATTTTCTATACAGGGTCCGGAACTCTCGGAACCGGGGTGATGCAAAACTTTTTTTCATATGTGTACCAATTTCAACCGACGGGCAGAAAATACGAGCGTTGTAAGGAATAGTTTTGTTTCTAGTTTGAAACAAAAAATTCATAATGGGATACATGCTTTTCAGTGCATTATTAATCAAGAAGCATATTTTGCACAGACATTTTCCGAAGAAATTTGCAGAGGTTACGTAATTTCTGATTAAGATTATTAACTCCATTACAGCGAAAGCTCGTAACCACCGACAGTTTAAAGAATTACTCGTTGGCATAGAGAATGAGTACCCAGATTCTCTACTGCTCGTAAAGGTACATTGGTTATCAAGAGGAAATATTTAGAAACGTTTTGCTTCCTTGCTGCAGAAATTAAGGCATTTCTCCTTGAGAAGCGCGTTCGCTGTAAAAGAGTAGCGAACAATCAATGGATCCAAATAATTCATTTCGTGGTGGACGTTGAGTCTCGCCTAAATAAACTTAGTTGTAAATTTAAGAGGAAAGGAAACAACTTTTTCGATGTTAGAAGATCTCACCAGGAAACAAAGTACCTCTTTTGCTCAAAATTTTGAAAGGTAAACTCTGATCCAATTTCCAAGACTGCTATGATATTTACATTTGCTGTTTCAAGACCTTTTATATAGGAGGGCAGGTTTTCTCAACAGGTTTCAGGAGTTCACATATAGTAAATTGCTGTTAACCTCCGTTAAAAAAACTGTTAATGGTACTGAAACCAAACTAAATTTTTCTTCCTTTAATACTGACACTGACTGCTTTTAAATAAAATTTCTGGACTTAAAAAAGTGCGGAGCTAGGAACCTGAACGCCTTAGTGTTGACATAGTAATATCGGGGAAAAACTAATGTGAACGTCGTTAAAAGTAAAATCGGTGTTCTTTAAAGACGTGCAGAAGGAAATGTTGGTTTTTAACATCACGGATAGTATTCCTAACGCATATAAACAGTTGAAAAAACTAGCGTTTGCTGCTCTAACCTTATTCAGGTTTACATGTTAATGTGAACAATCATTTTCAAGCCGTATCAGGAGTAAACTGAGAAGTCGTCTTATTGATTAGTACCTAAAATCGTGCCTAAAATGAAAAACTACAACAAAGAAACTTACTCAACTTCCAAGACCACTGTTCACATTAGCGTTTATCAGTCACTGCCAAGATTTAATTTTATGAATACCTTTTAGTTTAATTTTATTAGTAAATAATATCGTTATTAACGATCATATCAAGCTATATGTAAGGTAGCCGTTGCTTCACTAAGACTTAAAAACTTAAGAGAAGTATGTTAATTTGAGGAGTGAGTGTATTATCGAGTACTGAGAAACGTATGTTGAGGTCGTTAGGACATATACAGGGTATGATCGGAAGGAGGCAAACAAAACCAATATTTATTTTCTTTATCTATTAATTCTTGAGAAATGCAGCCTATTATCTTAGAATAAAACAGGCCACATAACTCGCATTTCTGTGGATGAGGGGCCAATATCAATCAGACTGAGGACGTTCTTGGCAAAGACCATCTTAGGAGTACACTGATTAAGTTCTGTGTAACTAACTATATGTTTCCATCTGAGGAAGTGGCAAGCAAACTACTGATTCAAGTCGCCTAGCAGAAGCTATGAAACTGTAGATATACTACTCACTAGAAGATACGAACCCGTAGATATAGCACACAATTCTGAATAAAGAAAATGTAGATAAATGTAAAAACCATCATACAATATGCTTAATGTCGCACGTATCCAAATTGCTGACAAAAATAGTATACACTGTAAGTAGGCTGTTTAGTTCTTTATGTTGGTGACGCCAAAAAAAATGGTTCAAATGGCTCTGAGCACTATGGGACTCAACTGCTGAGGTCATTAGTCCCCTAGAATTTAGAACTAGTTAAACCTAACTAACCTAAGGACATCACAAACATCCATGCCCGAGGCAGGATTCGAACCTGCGACCGTAGCGGTCTTGCGGTTCCAGACTGCAGCGCCTTTAACCGCACGGCCACTTCGGCCGGCTGGTGACGCCAATTAAGGGAGATCTCAGAGAAGTAAAGAAAGTTTTGTTTGCAAATGAAATACGATAAATACTGCAGTACCAAATTATATAATGAAAACAGACCCTGTCCTTTCCTTTTGTGTTATTCTGCTATGTGTTTGTGTGTACCCTTGTGTGTCTATGTTCTTCTTGTCTTTATGTGTTTATCTGATAAGAGTTATGTTGTAGAATTTTTCTAATACTAAGCTCCATTTACTACGATGAGGAGTACTGTTATTCTCAATTACAACCTGTTCTTTAGTTTAAAAAATACTTTAATATAACTTATTCTGTTATGTTTTCCTTTTTATGCTCATGTGTCAATTTGATGTGCTATTAATATTCTCATTTTTTCATGTATTAACTTATATCACAATTCCTATAATACTGATGTATATGCTTATTTCTGCCCTTTTGTAATTCTTGGCTTACTAATAATGTTATAATTATATTTTAATGAGGTTTTTTGGATCTTTGTAATTATATTCCATGTCATAAAATTAGACACCAGTTCTTCAGATTAAGTATATAGTAGGGATTCATTACACTGCACACGCTTCTGTTGGTCACGGTATATATGCACAATAAGTGAGGAGTTAAAAAAAGAACTGTTAGTGCTCGTATGTGTGTTGATAATTCAGCAAGGGACTGGTTAACAGCATTGCTGATTCTAAGGTCTCTTCAATTTTTTTTTTTTTTTTTTTTTTTTTTTTTTGTGATTGCACGAATGATGGTTGATGGACTTGCTATATTATCCACAAGAGTCTTCGATGGTGGTTGTGCAACTGCACAGTCACAATGGATGGCTGCTGGCCATCTCTACAAGGACTACAGTGGGTCTGCACCTTTGGTGGCCCACCAGTACCATTATCTCTACAAGGGCTACATTGGGTCTGCACCTTTGGTGGCTCACCAGTACCATAATCTCTACCAGGACTTCAGTGAGTCTGCTCAGTGATGACCTACCTACCAATATTCATCAAAACTTCGACTGACTCTGCTGTGGGTTTGCTCTGTTGTGGCCCATTTCCTGTCAGCACTGTCTTTCGGTTAGAAGGACAACGCTACTTCTTCAAGACTGCATGTAAATCCACTACTTCCGTGTGCAATTTTGTTTTACTGCTCAGACTTTTTACATAAAACTGTAATTACTACTGTGATGATTGATCAGGGCAATGTCTATGGACTCTGAGGACAATTTTTGCTTTTGACCGACAGTGTATTAATAAATGTATGCATTTGATATATTTATTCTCGTTAATATGAAAAATTTTAGCGAATCCGTAGTGGCCACTGCCCAAAACAATTTGTAAATTTTTTTGTGGAGAACATGGGACTATGTAAGTAGGCTGTTTAGGTTTTTATGTTGGTGACGCTCTGTATGAAAACCGCTGACTGCACTGTGTGCAGTCTGTGGCTGGTTGGACTCACTGTTGGAATATTCGCTAGTGTAGTATTGGGCTGTTGGATGTGAATAGCGCGTAGCGTTTGGAAGTTGGAGGTGAGCCGCCAGCAGTGGTGGATGTAGGGAGAGAGATGTCAGAGTTTTGAGATGTTAATATGAGCGGACGATCTGGACGTGTGTCCTTCAGAAATATGAAGTTTGTCAAATTAGATGTCATATATATTACAACTTTTGAACACTATTAAGGTAAATACATTGTTTGTTCTTTATCAAAATCTTTCATTTGCTAACTATATGCCTATCAGTAGTTAGTTCCTTCAGTAGTTAGAATCTTTTATTGAGCTGGCAGTATTGGCGCTCGATGTATTGCAGTAGTTCGAGTAATGGAGATTTTTGTGAGGTAAGTGATTCATGAATCGTATAGATTATTGTTAGTCAGGGCTACTCTTTTGAAGGGATGATTAAAAGTCAGATTTCGTTGCGCTAAAATATTCCGTCTCAGTTTAGAAATGATCAGAATAAGTAAAGAGAAATATGTCTGAGTACGTTCAGTTTTACTAGACTGTTTCAGTACCAAATAACGTAGAAGTTTACCAGCACAGTCTCTTTGCATTCAAAGGGGAAGTTTCAACACAAGAAAAGAAAGGAAACTGAGGACATACATTTGAATAGTTTGGGGACTGGAAAGGTAAAGAAGTTGCACTTGATAATACAAGTAAACTTTAATCAGCACACTTTCATAGAATCTGCTAATGAAATTAAAAGGAAGGAAGATTGAGTTTAACGTCCCGTCGGCATCGAGGTCATTAGAGACGGACCTCAAGCTCGGATTGTGTCAAGGATGGTGAAGGAAATCGCCCGTCCAATTACAAAGAAATCATCCCAGCATTTGCCTGGAGCGATTTAGGGAAATCACGGGAAACCTAAATCTGGATTGCCAGACGCGGGTTTGAACCTTCGTTTCCTGGAATGCGAGTCCAGTGTGCTAACCACTGCGCCACCTTAGGATTTGTCGACAGATTCGGTTCTGATGGATTTCATAAAGCCATTTTATCCCCTCCTGAGTCAAGTTGGCCCACAGCTGGTATTCGATAACCATTACATTGGCTCTGGGACAGAGTTGACCTTACGTTTGTATTATGCTTCCGGAATATTGTACCCAAGAAGACTCCATTATAATTACAAAATTTTATACAGTTGCGTGTACCCTATGAATTCCAAAATACGCATAGGACTATCACTTGCTCATAGACAATTCGCTGGAGTTCCCAGAACAAAATCAGTCAATCCTGCAAATTCCCAGCACGTAACTCGATTCAAAGGGAATGAAACAATTTCAAGGGGGAGGAGCCACATCCAAAGGTTTCACTGAGCTGCAGTTCCATTAGTTATTTCAGTACAAGAAGAATAAAAAGGTGGGGAAATTAATAAATACAACGCAGTGCATACCTTTCATGAGTCAGTTCAACGTTGAAATACAAAACATAGTTCGTTTATAAAGAGATGCATCTATCTTTTCAATGGCCAAGTATCAGACGGACACAGAACTGTGACTGAACATACTGTACATGGCTGGTCAGCGTAATGCAGGTTTCTCTTCCGTTATCATGTTACTGCCACATTTCACGTACATCTGATTCTCTTTGGCTTCTTAACATTTTGACCCGTTGGAATCCTAATAAAAATAGTCGCATTAAAAAACAATTAACGTACGCGCGGCCGTGTAGTAGGGAATTTCTTTCAGTGACTTTCCATCCTATGCTGTTAACTATCGAGAAATGTTGTGTGTTCCATTTTACTTTATTATTTTGATGTTTAGATACAGCAGTTTGTCGTCCTGCGTTTATCGCCAAAAAGTATGTCCGGCATAAATTTAGTTCTTGTTGGTTGCCGTCTGTTAAAACAGTCATCGCCTTAGCACTGTTCTATTAATAACTCAGCACAAATAGCGCGTAAAAGCCTTTGGAAGTGTGATTCGCGGCGTTTAATTTTCCATTTGGAAATTCCAGGGAACTGTCGAATCGGGTATTTAAACGAATGTAAATCAATCTGTGGCTCGTAGCCTGGCCTACGGGTCACCGTAACTTTACGTTCCTGAACGGCGCTCTGAATACATGCACCAATGCTGCAAACACTGGACCATTTAATGTCCTGTTCTGCTGATTACAGCTCGGCAATCTGTTATTTGATCGGCGCCATCATTGATACAACAAATCACATAAAGTAAACAGAAATACCTCTGCTCCAAAATAGGGTAACTTATATTATACGGTCCATAAAGTTATTCATTTATACAATGAGAAACAAGTTTTACACATTTAGTTATAACTTGAAGTACTTCGACAAGCGCTTGTTCTTCCTCCATAGCCGATTGTATCACAAAAACGTACTCGCTTTGAACTCAAATTAGGAAGTCTATCTCTGATTTCTTGTCATCTGTCAAACTGAAATCCCTTGAGATTGTATACGTGATGACTGAAAATACGCACAACAGAAGTGTAGTAAGCGATTCGTAATAAATATTCTTTCAGTATCAAAAAGGGGAAAAGGAATTCAGCAATCAGTCATAAGCTCAATCTGTATTTTTGATACAGACCCAGATTCATATACTCCTCAAGATTTTGACAGCACTTGTTACTGTACGACTATAACCGAGGGTGTTGTTTACAGAGCAATACAAATTGCAGCAGCTTATGTCATTTGGATAAAGTAATCCCTCTATGCCCGTGACGTTTACCAGTGCCTATTATTTGTAAAAGTGATATTAAAATGAAAAAAACTAAGACCAAGTATCCTCTATTAAAATTAAAATTTAGTTTGTAGAAAAGTAATTAATATTTAAGAATACTGTAGACCGTTTTTTTAAAGAAGGTACTTTGACAAAAGCCTTGAGTAACCAGTCATACACAATGATTATTGTTATTACACTGCCACTGTCAAAATAATATGCCCATCTTAATTAACATAAACACATCTTTTGAATTGCAGTACCTTAGCTGTAGACAAGAAAAGATATATAAAAACTGCCTTATACTTTAACTATTAGAATATCAATTGAGATTTATTGAGTGCAATTGATGCGTAAAACATTAACAAGCAAGATACTACCAAAAATTTAGAAGACAACCAAAAGCAATAATAAGCTTTGTTTTTGCATGATGAATTCAAATGTGTTGTCATGTAAAGAAAAGAACTTTTAATGATAGAGCACAGCAATCAGTCGCTCTTTTCTTGCAAGTTTTACTCGGCAAATTTAGATTTTTGCTAGTGCCTACTCATTATCAATGCGCCATTTCACAGTTTCAGTGCATGTCCTAGTACGTCAGTCTCCTGTTGTTCGGGCGTCTATCACAGTTCCTTCAAGACTGACAAGATTTGAAAGTTATATCACAGTCGTTGCGTGCACCCACGTTCCTACTGGTAGATAACGGGATGAAAAACTGTTAGGCACGCTACAACAGAGGGATGGAACTCATCTTCGTCCTGGGACTATCAACTACATGGGCTGCTATTAGGTTTGGAACCTCGATGGGGCAAAGTTTCCAGTCGCTGCTGTCTACATGGTCCGGCAGGTTTCGCTCCTCTTCATCGTCTTCGCTGCCATTGCCTTTGCTGCCAGTCGTCCCTTTGCGGCCTGTCATTGTCTTTGCTGTCGTTCCTGGCTGCCAGTCATAGCCTTTGTTACCAGTCCTCGCTGCTAGTCATCACCTTCTAATCCAGACCACGTCCTCGTCGCTGATTCATCTATAGTAATCGCCTCCATCGGTTAACGACGACTGTTTCATCTGCTGCATATCACTGTCGCTGCTGCCCTCAATCAACGATGTATCAGCCCACACCTACATGTCGACAATCATCCAATCACATCTGTACTCCACTTCCGCCTTGCACTTGTTCCTTTACGCCCTACTCATTGTTCCCTCCTGCTTTTCCCACCTCTCCCATTTTTCCCATTATTCGAATGACTCCAGCCATCTTCCACCACCCCAACCCCTCTACACACACTGCATACCCTGACTTAATTGACTCCTTATTTGTGGATGACATCACTTCGGCATGCGCTGCAGCTTCATTACGAAAGGCGCCACCGCTGGCGCCGCTGCCACCACCACCACCACCATCACAACCACCACCACCTCCTCCAGCACTAAAGTTAGAAATGCAACGACCAGCAGCGTCAACAATCCTTACCCATCAGAGTCTCCACCACACCTGAGTCCAGAAAAAAAAGTACCAACCACACGTTACAGCAACAACCAGACCTGCACCAGCCTAATATGCTGCATCTGTTACTGCATCAGCTGTATCTATGTAACCTTCTACTCCACCAGTCCCACGGAAGAAAAATAAGAACACGCATGCAAAATCCTATCCTACTCCACGTTCAATATCCTCTGGCACCTCATCATCAAGTAAACTCTGCAAACCACCTAGCACAGATACCCTGACATCACGAACACTCAAAACCCCTCACTCTAGCCTCTCACACCAGAACCTATGTAGTTCACTCCCATCCCTTCCCCAACATATCATCCAATTCATTCTTTCATCCTATCACATCCTCATGTCAATTTCCTCAATCCTAAAACGCAATACCTCGAGATACCACGTACCTTTGATACTTCAACATACAAGTATCACAGATCATACTCACAAAGACACTATAATCATCAGGTCCTCTGAGCCTGATTTCCAAAGGCACCTATTGCAACTATCTTCCATCACCTTTGGTCCACATGGCTCCTTGCTGCTACTCAGCTCAGACGCTCCTCTTCCCACCTCTGGCCCCCATCATCTGTCGAATCTCACTGATGTGAGGTAATGGCACCAATCCAGAATTCCAGGATCCCTTGGAATTCACTAATATTCTGGTCTTACATTCGTTATATGTGTCTTTCCTGAAGATCTCTCAACCACGTATCACCTGCTTCAGAATGGAGCCTACATCTATCACACCTACACAAAGCAAACCATCGAAACTGAACTTACACATCTTCATGAAGTTACCTCGAACGTCTCTTACAATAAAAGTCCAAACTTAGTCTCGAAATCGCTTTCCTTCATTTTCATGCGGCCGGTTTGGACCGGCTGTCCATCATTAGATCTGCTTAAGAAATTATTTTAATCTCAGTTCGTTTAAATTACAGATGGTTTTCAATTTAAAAAGCTTCTATATTCTTAGGAAATTAGTTGTAATACAAAACTGTGTAACATACCATTTATTTCAGAGTATCTTTTAGAATATGGATCTGAACGTTCACTGTCATAACTAGCCGTACACTAGCCTGCTGAGGCTTTATACAAAACAAATTGAAATATCTGGTTGGTGTAACTCCTATAGCGCTGGAAAGCGCATTCTATTTGCAGAGAGTGGACTAATCTAATTCGTCATAACTAGCCATACACTATCGTGTTGCGGTTTTATATAAGAAAATTAAAAATATGATTGGTGTTACTCTCATAACTCTGAGAAGTGTCCCCTATTTTTAGAGACTGGACTAATACAATTCATAAGCAATGCTCCTAAGTATCTCATGGAACTCTGATGTGAAATTAAATATGATAAAATATTTTAAAAGAACATAAAATTGTTTAAAATATTATAAAAGGGTCCTAACGGGACTGGAAAGCTCTGAAGTTCCCTTTGAGGACTGATGTAACACATACTGAAGGACAGTGATAAGGTCGCTATTTTATAAGTAACTGTGGCGGCAGCTCCATTAAGACAAATACGCCTAATTCTGAGAAATAAGTGCCTAGTCAGGGTGTGGGACAAGTGAAAACGATTTTAAAAGTAATTAAAAGATTTTGTCAGTCAGTTTAGAAAACAAATTAATAAAAATTGTTTACAGTTAGGTGTAGTGACAAGGAAATCAAGAGCATAAATTAGCAATAACACTGTTTCGGCAAGAAAAGTATAGAAGCGAGCGGAACAGTTG
This sequence comes from Schistocerca americana, assembly GCF_021461395.2. Classification (NCBI taxonomy): domain Eukaryota; kingdom Metazoa; phylum Arthropoda; class Insecta; order Orthoptera; family Acrididae; genus Schistocerca; species Schistocerca americana. The sequence continues at coordinate 319,581,385 of NC_060123.1, forward strand.
TGGGTAAGACAGAAGATAAAGTGAGGTTACATTGCAAACGATATATTTAATAAGCATATATCCGGATTACACTTGTTATTAAATAACTTGCGACGTCACAACGGTTTAGACCAATTGAAGACGAAAGTGAGGAGAAGAATGGGGAGCATGGGGAGACAATCATAAAATGAGAAAATATTGCTAACATTTGTAACGCAACAACATTAGCAGAGAAGGAAACAGAGAAGTAGCGCGTGTACATAATTTTTACGCTAAGAAAATAGTTCAAATGGCTCTGAGCACTATGGGACTCAACTGCTGTGGTCACCAGTCCCCTAGAACTTAGAACTACTTAAACTTAACTAACCTAAGGACATCACACACATCCATGCCCGAGGCAGGATTCGAACCTGCGACCGTAGCAGCAGCGCGGCTCCGGACTGTAGCACTTAGAACCGCACGGCCACCGCGGCCGGCGGTTAACTAAACACATATTTATTTGAATAAGGGGCTTAAGTACACTTCGCAGATGAAGATGCAACAAAAATACATCTAAAGAGATATCGTGTAAGAAAATGTACCAATTAGCGGCGTTGTTGTTGTTGGGGTCTTCAGTCCTGAGAGTGGTGTGATGCAGCTATCCCTGGTACTCTATCCTGTGCAAGCCTCTTCATCTCCCAGTACCTACTGCAACCTATATCCTTCGGAATCTGCTTAGTGTATTCATCTCTTGGTACCCCTCTTCGAGTTTTACCCTCTTCGATTTTTACCTTCCTGACACTTAAATCTACACTCCTGGAAATGGAAAAAAGAACACATTGACACCGGTGTGTCAGACCCACCATACTTGCTCCGGACACTGCGAGAGGGCTGTACAAGCAATGATGACAGGCACGGCACAGCGGACACACCAGGAACCGCGGTGTTGGCCGTCGAATGGCGCTAGCTGCGCAGCATTTGTGCACCGCCGCCGTCAGTGTCAGCCAGTTTGCCGTGGCATACGGAGCTCCATCGCAGTCTTTAACACTGGTAGCATGCCGCGACAGCGTGGACGTGAACCGTATGTGCAGTTGACGGACTTTGAGCGAGGGCGTATAGTGGGCATGCGGGAGGCCGGGTGGACGTACCGCCGAATTGTTCAACACGTGGGGCGTGAGGTCTCCACAGTACATCGATGTTGTCGCCAGTGGTCGGCGGAAGGTGCACGTGCCCGTCGACCTGGGACCGGACCGCAGCGACGCACGGATGCACGCCAAGACCGTAGGATCCTACGCAGTGCCATAGGGGACCGCACCGCCACTTCCCAGCAAATTAGGGACACTGTTGCTCCTGGGGTATCGGCGAGGACCATTCGCAACCGTCTCCATGAAGCTGGGCTACGGTTCCGCACACCGTTAGGCCGTCTTCCGCTCACGCCCCAACATCGTGCAGCCCGCCTCCAGTGGTGTCGCGACAGGCATGAATGGAGGGACGAATGGAGACGTGTCGTCTTCAGCGATGAGAGTCGCTTCTGCCTTGGTGCCAATGATGGTCGTATGCGTGTTTGGCGCCGTGCAGGTGAGCGCCACAATCAGGACTGCATACGACCGAGGCACACAGGGCCAACACCCGGCATCATGGTGTGGGGAGCGATCTCCTACACTGGCCGTACACCACTGGTGATCGTCGAGGGGACACTGAATAGTGCACGGTACATCCAAACCGTCATCGAACCCATCGTTCTACCATTCCTAGACCGGCAAGGGAACTTGCTGTTCCAACAGGACAATGCACGTCCGCATGTATCCCGTGCCACCCAACGTGCTCTGGAAGGTGTAAGTCAACTACCCTGGCCGAAAGGTGGATATACACTGTACCAGTGCCGACATTGTGCATGCTCTGTTGCCTGTGTCTATGTGCCTGTGGTTTTGTCAGTGTGATCATGTGATGTATCTGATCCCAGGAATGTGTCAATAAAGTTTCCCCTTCCTGGGACAATGAATTCACGGTGTTCTTATTTCAATTTCCAGGAGTGTATATCCAATGTTAACAAATTTCTCTTCTTCAGAAACGCTTTCCTTGCTATTGCCAGTCTATATTTTATATCCTCTATACTTCGACCATCATCAGTTATTTTGCTCCCCAAATAGCAAATCTCCTTTACTACTTTAAGTGTCTCTATTCCTACTCTAATTCCCTTGGCATCACCCGACTTAATTCGACTATATTCCGTTATACTCATTTTACTTTTGTTGATGTTCATTTTCTGTCTTCCTTTGAAGACACTGTCCATTCCATTCAACTGCTCTTCCAAGTCCTTTGCTGTCTCTATCAGAATTACAGTGTCATCGGCGAACCTCAAAGTTTTTATTGCTTCTCCATGGATTTTAATACCTGCTCCGAATTTTTCTTTTGTTTCCTTTACTGCTTGCTTAATATATGGTTAGAATAACATCGGGAATAGGCTAAAACCCTGTCTCACTCCTTCCCCAACCACTACCTCCCTTTCATGCCCCTCGACTCCTATAACTGCCATCTTGTTTCTGTATAAATTACAAATAGCCTTTCGCTCACTGTATTTTACCCTGCCATATTCAGAATTTGAAAGAGAGTATTCCAGTCAACATTGTCGAAAGCTTTCTCTAAGTCTACAAATACTAGAAACGTAGGTTTTCCATTCCTTAATCGATCTTCAAAGATAAGTCGTAGAGTTAGTATTGCCTCGTGTGTTCCAATATTTCTAAGGAATCCAAACTGATTGTCCCCTAGGTCGACTTCTACCAGTTTTTCCATTCGTCTGTAAAGAATTCGCGTTAATATTTTGCAGCCGTGATTTATTAAACTGATAGTTCTATAATTTTCACATCTGTCAACACCTGCTTTCTTTGGGATTGGAATCATTATATTTCTCTGGAAGTCTAAGCGCATTTCGCCTGTCTCATACATCTAGATCTCCAAATTGTAGAGTTTGGTCAGGGCTGGTTCTGCCATGCCTCTCAGTATTTCTAGTGGAATGCTGTCTATTCCCGGAGCCTTGTTTTGACTTAGGTCTTTCAGCGCTCTTTCAGACTGCATGCAGTATCATATTCCCATTTCATCTTTACCTACATCCTCTTCCATTTCCATAATATTTTCCTCAAGTTCATCGCCCTTGTATAGACCCTCTATATACTCCTTCCACCTTTCTGCTTTCCCTTCTTTGCATAGAACTGGGTTTCCATCTGGGCTCTTGATATTCATACAAGTGGTTCTCTTATCTCCAAACGTTTCTTTAATTTTCCTGTAGGCGGTATCTATCTCACCCCTAGTGAAATTTGCCTCTAACTCCTTACATTTGTCCTCTAGCCACCCCTGATTAGCCATTTTGCACTTCCTCTCGATTTCATTTTTGAGACGTTTGTATTCCTTTTTGCCTGCTTTGTATACTGCATTTTTATATTTTTTCTTTTCATCAATGAAATTCGATATTTCGCCTGTTACCCAAATATTTCTACTAGCCCTCATTGTCTTACCAACTTTATCTTTTGCTGCCTTCACTATTTTATCCCTCAAAGCTACCCATTCTTATCCTACTGTATTTCTTTCCCCCATTCTTGTCAATCGTTCCTTTATGCTCTCCCTGAAACTCTCTACAACCTGTGTTTCTGTCAGTTTATCCGGGTCCCATCTCCTTAAATTCCCACCTTCTTGCAGTTTCTTCAGTTTTAATCTACAGTTCATAACCAATAGATTGTGGCCAGAGTCCACATCTGCCCCTGGAAATGTCTTACAGTTTAAAACCTGGTTCCTAAATCTCTGTCTCACCGTTATATAATCTATCTGAAACCTTCCAGTATCTCCAGGCCTCTTCCATGTATACAACCATCTTTCATGATTCTTGAACCAAGTGTTAGCTATGATTAAGTTATGCTCTGTGCAGCATTCTACCAGATGGCTTCCTCTTTCATTTCTTACCCCCATTCCATATTCACCTACTACGTTTCTTTGTCTTCCTTTTCCTTCTATAGAATTGTAGTCACCCATGACTATTAAATTTGCGTCTCCCTTCACTATCTGAATAATTTCTGTCGGCTCACCGGACATTTCTTCAGCCTCTTCGTCATCTGCGGAGCTAGTTGGCATATATACTTGTACTACTGTGGTAGGCGTGGGCATCTTGTCTGCCTTGTCTACAATAATGCGGTCACAATGCTGTATCTAGTAGCTTACCGGCATTCCTATTTTTTTATTCATTATTAAACCTACTCCAGCATTAGCCCTATTTGACTTTGTATTTATAACCCTGTATTCACCTGACCAGAAGTCCTTTTCCTTCTGCCATCGAACTTCACTAATTCCCACTATAACTAACTTTAACCTATCCATTTCCCATTTTAAATTTTCTAACGTACCTGCCCGAATAAAGGTCTGACATTCCACGCTCCGATCCGTAGAACGCCAGTTTTCTTTCTCCTGATAACGACGTCCTCCTGAGTAGACCCCGCTCGGATAACCGAATGGGGGCCTTTTTAACCTCCGGAATATTTTACCCAAGAGGACGTCATCATCATTTAACCATACAGTAAAGCTGCATGCACTCGGGAGAAATTACGGCTATAGTTTCCCCTTGTTTCAGCCGTTCGCAGTACCAACACAGCAAGGCCGTTTTGGTTAATGTTACAGGGCCTGGTCAGTCAGTCATCCAGACTGTTGCCCCTGCAACTAGGGAAAAGGCTGGTGCCCCTCTTCAGGAACCACACGTTTATGTGGCCTCTCAACAGATACCCCTACGTTGTGGTTGCACCTACGGTACGGCTATCTGTATCTCCGAGGCACGCAAGCCTCCCCGCCAACGGCCAGGTCCACGGTTAATGTTTGGCGGTGGGGGAGGGGGGGGGGGAGGCGACGTTAAAATAAACGAATTCCCTTTAACACGTATCACAGATAAAGTCAAGGACGCTGTTGAACGTGATAAGGTATTAGGCAACTGTGTTGAAAGAGAGCTGCGACTTATCAAAGAAATTAACTTAAAATAGGAATCCATTGACGCTGCTACGATCAACTCAGGTAAGGGTAATATCTCCGTCGTAATTTATAAGAAATTTAGGTAAGTAAAACCAAGCAATTTTTTGCAAGACAAACGGAATCAAAGAAATCGGGAATGATGTGACAAAGAAGTTCGAGGTGGAGCTGAAATTTAAATTAGAAGTAGTGCAGTTTTTGTTCTCTCGGAGTGAAAAATCTAGATTTGTTAGGATGAACGCAAAAACACCACTTGTTGCACATATAGAATAAATCAATGTACTTTATTTGCAAAGGTAGGGAAGTAGTTAAACAGTTCCTGAATAAAGCTTTATATCGTAATCTTAAGTAAGCATAGAATTCCCAGCATTCTTACATGTGTTTTGCAAATTAAGTGAAAGGTGTAGCCAGTCCAGAGGATGCAATCCTAGTCCCACTAGACGTTTTGAACCTCTATACAAACATATCGATGTCTGAAATTTCTGAAACTATTAGGAACAACTTAATAAGAAAGAGGTCAATGAGCATCGGTGAGATCGTTGAGCTTTAGGATATGCTAGAGTTCACGTTGGATTTTAATAGTTTTATCATCATCGTCAAGGTTTGTATGCAAGATGAGGGACTGGCCATGGAGAGCCTCCAGTCAAAAATCATTGTTGAGATTTTTGTTAATGACTTTTAGCCAAAAGTTTTCAGCTCCTCTCCAGAAATTAAGGATAAGATGGTCTATTACATATGCTATGTTGAGGAGTCTGCTCTGCTCTTTAAAGGGGAAACAAGAGGAGTAAAGGAAATGACCAGGATTTTAAAAGGGCATTGTGCAGTTATCTTTTTAGATCTGACTGTAAGAAAGGAGAAAAGAAGGCACCCTTTCGATGTCCTTAGAGATAATGCTTGCTCAGTCAGTATTATGGGAGCGACCTCACGCTGCCCATTCCAGTTTAAAAAGAGTGTAATTTTATGCAATGTGCAACAGACCACTAACTGGCAACAGATCTCTAACTGCCCTTTTAGGAAGAGGAATTAAAAAGAGAAATGGATATCATAAAACAAGTTGATATAGGTAACAGGTATAGGACACGAGGTGTCATGCGTGTCTTTAACAAAATTGAAAATAACTTTTCCAGTACAAGTATAGAGAATTTTATAATTGAAGTTAAGAAGAAATTCATCACTTTGACATACAAAGGGCTTGTGTCGGAGAGAACTGATAAAGTTTTTCCAAAACATATACCCGTAGAGTTTCAAACTGAAGGGCAAATAGGGCATAGATTAATGCAAGGACCGACTTCAACGAAGCAAAATAGATTCTAGAACTCTAAACTATACAGGATGAAATCCACTGGCTCTGATAGGTAATACGTGGAACAAATGGTTCAAATGGCTCTGAGCACTATGGGACTTAACATCTGTGGTCATCAGTCCCCTAGAACTTAGAACTACTTAAACCTAACTAACCTAAGGACATCACACACATCCATGCCCGAGGCAGGATTCGAAACTGCGACCGTAGCGGTCGCGCGGTTCCAGACTGTAGCGCCTAGAACCGCTCGGCCACCCCAGCCGGCTAGGAACTGTGTGGATGACATTTTTCCGAAAGTCAGATCGCATGTCGCCAGACTTAGACATTCTACAGACCAACATAAATAGTCATTTTGTTGCCACTTTCTCCAATGATTTTAGAAATTCTGTTGGAATGTTGTCTTTCCCTTCTGCCTTATTTGGTCTTAACTTCCACAAAGGTCTCTTAAATTCTGATTCTAATACTGGATCCCCTACCCCTTCTAAATCGACTCCTGTTTCTTCTTCTATCACATCTGACAAATCTTCTCCCTCATGGAGACCTGGAGTGTACTCTTTCCACCTATTTCCCTCTTTTTGCATTTAGCAGAGGAATTCCCGTTGCACTCTTAATGTTACCAAACTTGATTTTCTTTTATTTCACCGAAGGTTGTGTTGACTTAGCTGTATGCTGATTGAGTCACTCCAACAATCATTTCTTTTTCGATTTCTTCAAATTTTTCATGCAGCCATTTCTTCTTAGCTTCTCAGCACTTGCTATTAATTTCGTTCCTCAGCGACTTGTATTTCTGTATTCCTGAGTTTCCCGGAACATGTTTGTACTTCTTCCTTTCGTCGATCAACTAAAGTATTTCTGCCGTTAGTCATGTTTTCTTCGCAGTTACGTACTTTGTACCTACGTTTTCCTTCCCATCTTCTGTGATGGTCCTTTTTAGAGATGTCCATTCCTCTTCAGATTTACTGCCAATTGAGATATTCCTTATTACTGTATCTGTAGCCTTAGAGAACTTCAAGTGTATCTCGTCATTACTTAGTACTTCCGTATCTCACTTCTTTGTGTATCAATTCTTCCTGACTAATCACTTGAACCTCAACCTATTCTTTATCATTACTATATTGTGATCTGAGTCTATATCTCTTGCTGGTTACACTTCACAATGCAATATAAGATTTCGGAATCTCTGTCTGATCATGATGTTTTCTGAGATCTTCCCGTATCACCCGGCCTTAACCAAGTACACCTCATCCTCTTGTGGTTCTTGAACGTCGTATTCGCTGTCAAGAGCGGAAATGTATTGCAGATATCAATTAGTCTTTCTCCTCTCTCATTCCTTCTCCCAAGCCTATATTCTCCTGTAACCTTTTCTTCTATTGCTTCTCCTAAAACTGCATTTCAGTCCCCCGCGACTGTTAGATTTTCATCTCTCCCTACGTACTGTGTTGTCCTTTCAGTATACTCATATACTTTCTCGATCTTTTCATCTTCAGCTCGTGACGTCGGCATATATACCTGAACTATTGTTGTCACTTTTGGTTTGCTGTCGATTCTGATAAGAACAACCCTATCACTTAAGAGTTCACTGTAAAATGATCTCTGTCCTACGTTCCTATTCATAACGAATCTTACTTCCGTTATACCATTTTCTGCTGCTGTTGATGTTACCCTATTCTCATCTTACCAGAAATTCGTGTCTCCTTTCCATTTCACTTCACGGACCCCTATTATATCTAGATTGTGCCTTGCATTTCATATTTTCTAGCTTGCCTACCACCTTCAAGCTACTGAAACACCAAGCCCCAACGCGTAGAACCCCCTCAAACCTCATTGCATCCATCCACACGCCAGAGAATAGCTTGGTATCTCCCGTCACCACAACCCCCTCCCATCCTCACCCTACAGCTTTTCCCCTTTCCACAACTTCGACATAAGTTCTCTATCTTCATCCTCCATTCACCGTCCACCGTAATCTCCTCCGTTTACCCATTACCTGAAGCTGGCCGTCAAGAAGAAACGATATGAGCACCGTCCTCCGAAACTTGCCACTTCTGAGTAGCTCGCAGTACAATGTCAACTCAACCACGTCAGCACCACCTAGTAATTTCTTCATTAATGTCACATTTTGTTCATCTTTATATGTTTATTACTACGACTATTATGTTTTTAAAACTGCAGACTGGGAAGCGGCTCAATTGGTGCTGTCTCCTCATCTCCGAATGGGAGAACGAAATGACAGTAAAGGAGAAAGTAGGCATGCTACCACCCTCCTGGGTTGTCTTCTGCCCCCGAGTAGGTGGCCATGGAAAAGCTCCCAAAGACGGTTGCTTCTCGTCAACACATACACATTCAGCAGGCGGGTACCAGAAGAGCTCTGATGGCGAAATATCTCGATTTCCTCTAGAACGTCCACAAATTGGCCTTTTTCTGCACTATAAAGCAATTTCGCATGTAACTAGAAGGACGTGTATTATGTGCACCCCTAGTTAGGTGGGCACCTAAGTTAGATTTTTCAACTTCATCTCTCCTATCGAAGACCACATGTTCATTAAACTTCTAGTCTTCTTCCTGTCTTGCCCACATAAGAGGCGTCACAGTCTGAACATTTAACTTTATACACATCTGACTGGCAATAAATACTCCTCTTCTTAACACTGTTATTTAAATACGACCAGTGTAATTTGTAGTCGACAGTAAAACTTCATACAACTTTATACACATCTGACTGGCAATAAATACTCCTCTTCTTAACACTGTTATTTAAATACGACCAGTGTTATTTGTAGTCGACAGTAGAACCACTGTTATGTTCCCTAAAAACTGATGCTGCTCTTGTATTTGCGGTTTCTGTCTTGAAATTTATCTTACATCTAGTTTTACTACAAAATCTATTTACACGATGTGAAGGGTATTTAATGGCGTTAGCAATGTATTTAATGGTAGTTAGTTCTATTTCTCACTCAGTTTGTGAGAACTGGAGCTTGAATAGGCGATTAAAAGCAAAACTGGAAAATGCAATATTATGTTGGCTTGGATGGTTTGAATAACATACAATAGCATCAGCGCAGGTGTTTTGTCTGAAGATCCCAGAACTTTCTTTTTCATATTTATTCCTGATATTAAGATCTAAAATATCAATGGGACCACTGAGATACACTAAACATATAAATTTGGTTTTCGTTACATTTGACTAACAAAAGCTTGTCGTCGACATATATGAAATACTATACTATCTTTTCTGTTAAACTTGGATTTCCAATGAAAAACTTATTTTCAAGATACTTCATAAAATTATCGACCAGCAGACCAGAAATTGGGCTTCCCACACTTTGTCTGTGTTTTGGAGGAATAATTCAACGTTACGTTTAAAATATTTATTCTCGAGTATTAGCCACACCCTATTAATGAAATCATTAATTTCGTATCTAGAAAGCCTGTTCTGATCGATTAGATTCCTTTTAACGATTTCAGTGCTGTTGTTAACTGGGATATAAATGTAGAGGGCTATTACAAATGATTGAAGCGATTTCATAAATTCACTGTAGCTCCATTCATTGACATATGGTCACGACACACTACAGATACGTAGAAAAACTCATGAAGTTTTGTTCGGCTGAAGCCGCAGTTCAGGTTTCTGCCGCCAGAGCGCTCGAGAGCGCAGTGAGACAAAATGGCGACAGGAGCCAAGAAAGCGTATGTCGTGCTTGAAAGGCACTCACATCAGTCAGTCATAACAGTGCAACGACACTTCAAGACGAAGTTCAACAAAGATTCACCAACTGCTAACTCCATTCGGCGATGGTATGCGCAGTTTAAAGCTTCTGGATGCCTCTGTAAGGGGAAATCAACGCGTCGGCCTGCAGTGAGCGAAGAAACGGTCGAACGCGTGCGGGCAAGTTTCACGCGTAGCCCGCGGAAGTCGACAAATAAAGCAAGCAGGGAGCTAAACGTACCACAGCCGACGGTTTGGAAAATCTTAAGGAAAAGGCTAAAGCAGAAGCCATACCGTTTACAATTGCTACAAGCCCTGACACCCGATGACAAAGTCAAACGCTTTGAATTTTCGGCGCGGTTGCAACAGCTCATGGAAGAGGATGCCTTCAGTGCGAAACTTGTTTTCAGTGATGAAGCAACATTTTTTCTTAATGTTGAAGTGAACAGACACAATGTGCGAATCTGGGCGGTAGAGAATCCTCACGCATTCGTGCAGCAAATTCGCAATTCACCAAAAGTTAACGTGTTTTGTGCAATCTCACGGTTTAAAGTTTACGGCCCCTTTTTCTTCTGCGAAAAAAACGTTACAGGACACGTGTATCTGGACATGCCGGAAAACCGAGCGAGGTGGCGCAGTGGTTACACACTGGACTCGCATTCGGAAGGACGACGGTTCAATCCCGCGTCCGGCCATCCTGATTTAGGTTTTCCGTGATTTCCCTAAATCACTCCAGGCAAATGCCGGGATGGTTCCTCTGAAAGGGCACGGCCGACTTCCTTCCCCATCCTTCCCTCATCCGATGAGACCGATGACCACGCTGTCTGCTCTCCTTCCCCCAAACCAACCAACCAACCAACCAACCAACATGCCGGAAAATTGGCTCATGCCACAACTGGAGACCGACAGCGCCGACTTCATCTTTCAACAGGATGGTGCTCCACCGCACTTCCATCATGATGTTCGGCATTTCTTAAACAGGAGATTGGAAAACCGATGGATCGGTCGTGGTGGAGATCATGATCAGCAATTCATGTCGTGGCCTCCACGCTCTCCCGACTTAACCCCATGCGATTTATTTCTGTGGGGTTACGTGAAAGATTCAGTGTTTAAACCTCCTCTACGAAGAAACGTGCCAGAACTGCGAGCTCGCATCAACGATGCTTTCGAACTCATTGATGGGGACATGCTGCGCCGAGTGCGGGAGGAACTTGATTATTGGCTTGATGTCTGCCGAATCACTAAAGGGGCACATATCGAACATTTGTGAATGCCTAAAAAAACTTTTTGAGTTTTTGTAAGTGTGTGCAAAGCATTGTGAAAATAACTCAAATAATAAAGTTATTGTAGAGCTGTGAAATCGCTTCAGTCATTTGTAATAACCCTGTATAAGTATACTATGTCTAACGACACAAATTTCCTGCCTGATGATATTGGTATCTTACAAATGTTATTAGCCAAATCTCAGCTATTTTGATTGAATATTGCCTACCATAATGAAAACGTTATTTTTTTTTTAAATATTGCGAGATATCCTGGCAACTTTATCGAAGGGACCACCTCTCCCATCAACTGTTGGTAAGATAGGCATATTTCCTTTACAGACCTTAAGCTGTGCCTTAAATGCAGATGTACATAGTTTCATGACCTGAAGCTGCGGTTTTGCCTAGTTGAAAATAGTTCTCTTTCTACGGGTCCTCAATACAAATGGCTACTGTAATAATAATATGATACACCATTGTCCATGCTAAATACTCCACCAATATTGAAAGTACAGTAGGAAATGGCCTCAAGGTTATTAAAACTTTCTTAAGCCACCAATACTCTCAGTATCTCCACAGTTGGCAATAAGCATAGTAAGCTATCCATTACCACGGCTAAACTTATCATTATTTAAGAGAGCAAAATTCAAAAATCCCCGTAAAAAAACACAAGCACGTCAAGGTCAGGATGGAAACCGACACCTTTCACCTTCACTTTATTTTTCTCCTTCCCCACAATAGTAATGTAAGTATTATCAGTGGCCTTATAAATACTAGCGCGTGAGCGCCGAACTCACCGTAAAACGATGCATCTCGTCAGAAGTTCCAACCTGTTGCCCGTGAACCATCACGATCTAGACTGGCCGAGGTATACAGTGCAGTGTTGCGTCACACAATGGGGCTGCGACTCAGAGATGCACAGGGATGCCGCACATAGAGAGCATCTCAGAATGCCCCTGAAAGCTACAGCACAAAGAATCGTTCAAATGGTTCACATCGCTCTAAGCACTATGGGACTTAACATCTGAGGACATCAGTCCCCTAGAACGTAGAACTACTTAAACCTATCTAAGCTAAGGACATCACACAAAGCCAAGCGAATGCCAAGAAGTGATTCCTTCACCTTCGGAATCAAATCAAAGTCACAAGGACTTAATTCCGGGGAGTATGGTGGATGGTACAGTACTTCCCAGTCCCATCAAACGAACAGAGCAGCCACAGCTTGCGACGTATGCGTCTGCGCATTGTCGTGCAAAATGATAGATGGGTTGCGCAGAAAGCGTCGCCGTTTCTTTCGCAAAGCTGGTCGCTGGCGATGCTCCAAAAATTAACAGTAATACTGTGCATTGATGGTGGCATTTGCTTCAGAACTGTTCCAGAGATTCGACAGGCAGTAGACCGCTCCATTCGAACCATCATCAGAACAGGTTCTGCTAATGTTATACTATACCTTCCACACCGCTGGCAACGGCTTCTACACAACGCTGGTGACTACTTTGAAGGACAGTAACTGGTGCTAACACGTAACTCTTTTGTATCGGTTGTGAATAATTAGTTGCCACTATTTAATTTCCAACACTCACAGATAATGATGTCGCAACTATTCATCTAACTTCGAAGACAGCACTGACATTTAATAAGTGTCGCCGTACCTTGGGTATTTCTCACCTACCAGAGAGCTGTGTCTGTCTGAAGCATTCAATCCGATTCCGACGAGTCACGTCAGTTTCCATACACTGTCGCCAACTCCAAACTTTTTCACGCACGATGAGGTCGACCGAGACATATGCGTGACGTCTAATACCTCAACAGATATTTACAACGGTATAAGAAATTCGGAGATATTTCTTTTCACCACACCCTCGTACAATCGTCAGCCTTCAGCGGGTGGCATACGCGACTTTCAACAACGAGCCGTTCACTAAGCAGTGAACGGACAGGTAAGTCAAACACTGTTAGCTCCAGAACATCACCTGATTGGCTTATGGGAGGTACAGGAGGAATTGCCACCAGAACTGTGTTTCGTCGCAGAGCTAAACATTCAGAATTTATTGCTATGCTATCGTAGTGAGCTGTGCTCCGGCTCGCCTTAGTGCCATTGCCAGGTTGGCGTCGTGTGTTGGGATTGTCACGTCTCGTTTTCTTAGTCTGTTCACTGGCGCCACTACGTTTGCTCGCTTTGTCTGTCCGTCGGTGAGAGCAGCAGCGCTTATCGATAGCAAGTACTGCGGTACTATGAAGCGACCTCGACTATTTCCGGGTCGTCGTGTGTCAGGAAGTTCGCTTAGGATGGAGGAGCATTGAGGTCCACACAGTGCCAGTACTCGCAGGGACGGCTGGCGATACATGCACTGCCCGACAGAAGGGTGGTGTGTTCGAGAGAGTGCACGACCACGTTGAGGTCCGGATTCAATGAGTATAAGTTGAATGGATCGTTATATTCGAATTGTGCAAACTTCACTTGTGTGTGTGTGTGTGTGTGTGTGTGTGTCCGTCCGTGGAAGTGACTTCATGGCAATAAGCTGTCAGTCAAAACCTTTCCCTTGGCTGACTTGATTGCCAATGACCGATGGTTGGTCGGTCGGTCGGTCGTCTCATCGGACGATGTGTTTTTGGTCTTCCGACCGCTTCTGGACCCTCCGTGTTGGTGTCGACTGGTGTTTCATGCTTGTTGTCCCACAGTGACTGGTTTTAGCATTGTTTGAGTGTTGGTGGAATTGTTTTCGTGGGTCCGTGTGTAACTAGTGTGTTTGAATGAGGAGTTATTTTAACGCTGTCTGCATACTGTATTGGTGGAGTGGCTCGTTCTGCCTTTCGGTGTTTTAAAAGCCGGATCTGCTGACGCAGTGATGTCTGTCAGTTCGCCCTCCCCTGAATTATTCCATCGTTGTACTGGTAAAAAGAAGTCAGGTGGATTTGGTAAGAGGGTTGGTCGGTGTTTAAACTGTTCCTAGTTTGAGTTGGCATCCTGTTACGTGAGCATAACGCTTGGCTGCCTGTCTTACCGCTTACGCAGCTTTATGGACTTTTTCCATGTCCATCCTGGGACCACTGTCTGTGGATCACTCCGTCTTACTTGGTCAATTGGTTATAATTTACCCTAATGTTATAACGTGTAATTGTCTCCTTACTTGTAATTCAGGCCTTCAGCCATTGAGTATTTTGAAATTGGTTGGAGCTCTCAGGCGACAAATAATTTTGACTTTTTTTTCAGAATTCCAAGTAAGGAGTTAATTACATGTTAAAAAACTAATAAAACTTTTTTAAACCATCTTAACAAACTGCAACAGGCTACAGCGACGCCTGAAGGCCTTATTGGAACAGAATTGAAAATTATTTGTCGGCTGAAAGCCACAAGTAGTAATACAAACAATTAACGGCTGAAGGCCTGAATTACAAGTGATGAAGGCAATTACACGTTATAGCATTAGGCTAAATTGTAAACAATTAAAACCACTTGACCAAATAAGACGGAGTGAAACACAGACAGTGCTCCCTGGATCGACCTGGGAAAAGTCCATAAAGCTGCGTAAGAGGTGAGACAGGCAGCCAATCGTTATGCTCACGTAACAGGATGCCAACTCAAACGAGGGACAGTTTAAACGCCGTCCAACCCTCTTAGCAAGTCCACCTAACGTATGATAACCAGTACAACGATGGAATAATTCAGGCGACGGCTAAATGACAGACAGCACTGCGGCTGCAGAATCTGGCTTTTAAAACACCAAAAAGCAGATGGAACCACTCCATCAATACAGTACGCAGACAGTGTTAAAATAACTGCTCATTCAAACACACTATATACACACGGACCCGCGAAAATAATTCCACCAGCAACTCAAAACGATGCCAAAACCAGTCACTGTCAAGCAACCAGCACGAACCACAAGTCGAACAACACAGAGGGCACTGAAGCGGTCGGAAGAACAGAAACACGTCGTCCGATGAGACGACTGACGGAACGACCAACCAGTGGTCGTCCCCACTCGAGTCAGGCGAGGGCAAAGATGCCAGCATGAATCGCCGACTGACAGCTTGTTGCCATGAGGTCACTTCTACCGACGGACACACACACACACACACACACACACACACACACACACACACAAGTGAAGTTTGCACTATTAGAATATAACGATGCGTTCAACTTAAACTCGCTGAATCCAGACCTCGACGTGGTCGTGCACTCTAGAGACCACATCCCTTCGATCGAGCAGATGGATGTATCGCCAGATGTCCAGCCGAGTACTGGCGCTGTGAGGACCTCACTGCTCCTCCGTCCTAAGTGAACTGCCTGACACACGATGACTCGCTCCAAAGATAGTAGGGAAGTACTTGCTATCGATAAGAGCTGCTGCTACCACTGACGGACAAAGAAAGCGAGCACTCGTAGTGGCGCCAGTGAACAGTCTAACAATAAGAGACGTGAAAATCCCAACACACGATGCCAACCTGGCAATGGCACCAGAGCCGGAGCAGGACTCACATAGCAATAGTGCAAATTAGGACATCAGCATCCCTATTGTAGCTAAAGAGCTGTTTACATACTGTGGGGATTTCTACACTACCGAGGCATGGATTTGTGATTCCATACCTGGCTGGGTCCGTTTCTGATGGCGATCGTTTACTTTTCATACCGGCGTGGACACATGTGAGCTCGATTGTTCTTAGTCACATCGGCCAGGGCTGTCCATCTGACTTCCTGTATCCTCAGTTCTACTTAAAAAGAAAAAAAAAAGAAGAAAAACAGAGCTGCACTGGAGCAACACCGTTTATAGGACTGTGGTGGTCGTAGCAGCAATGATCAGGATAGATACTCAGTGCCAAGACGACGAACTGCATAACAGTGGATTGTTAAACAATGTAACAGTTTCTAACATAATAGGACCGAGATTCGACCTGTTAGCCACTGTTACAGGAATTACCAGGTTACACTCGACGCAGCCGCAGTTACTCTGACCACATAACCCAGTACAAGTGCTCCCAATACAAAATTAGACCTATCTTAATCATACACTGAAACCTAACCTGTCCTCTCCCTTAAATAGCATGTAGAGGCCAAGGGTGGCACATTTCTGCAGAATTGATGCTTCAGCATGTGTAGCAGTACCAGGAAAGAAAGCGCCGTATGGTTGTTAAATATCCTGCGTTGTTATGTCTGACTGTGCTCTTTGTAGCCTTAATCTAACTTTGGCAGAGAGTCAATCCAGCCATGCGACCCTCAGCGTTCCAGATAGATGCAGACTGGCTCACCAGTTGTTCGTAACGTACAAAGAGAGGAACTAGAAAGTTTGACAGGTTTCTTTAGGTGAACATTTCGAGAGAGCTACTGAGCTTACATGAATGAGGAGCCAGAGAGCTTTAACTGCAGAGTAAGTTCAAAGCTCTGTACCTTGCGGTTCAAGCTGCCTAATACTGTGGAAGAAAACTATAAATACTGTTGTTGTTCCCAGACTGCCCCAGTGTAGGGACCTGGTGGCTGTTTGTTCCGAAGTGGGAAGGTACTGTAGCAATCTCATAACTTTTTTGGCGTTACTTTGGAAAATGGCAGGTCAGTCACAACAATTGAAGAAGCCACCAGCAGATGACAGGCGCTAAGACATCAACATACCTATTGTAGCTAGAAGCCTGTTTACATACTGTGGAGCTTTCTACACCATCTAGACGTGATTTTGTTATTCCATACTTTTCAACACAATCTCCCCCACGCTCAATGCAAGTCCTCCAGCGCCTACGAAGTGCATAAATTACTCTAGAAAGAAATTCTTTTGGTAGTCCGCGCAACCACTCATGCACCGTGTGGCGTATTTCTTCATCAGAACGGAACTTCTTTCCTCCCATTGCGTCTTTGAATGGTCCAAGCATATGGAAATCACTTGGCGCAAGGTCTGGTGAGTATAGTGGGTGAGGAACACACTCAATATGCAGGTCTGTGATTGTTGCAACTGTTGTACTGGCATTGTCATGTTGCAAAAGGTCACCTGCTGACAGCAATCCACGCAGCCCGTAGATGATTTTTTAGGAGATATGTGTATGATGCACCGCTGACAATGGTGCTCCTAGGCATGTAATGATCCAACATGACGCCTTTTTCGTTCCAAAAGAGAGTCAGCATAACCTTCCCAGCAGATGGTTCTGTTTGAAATTTCTTTGTTTTGGTGATGAGGAATGGTGCCATTCCTTGCTCGCTCTCTTCGTTTCCGGTTGGTGGAAGTGAACCCAGGTTTCGTCCCCAGTAACGATTCTTGCAAGGAAGCCATCACCTTCTCGTTCAAAGCACCGAAGAAGTTCTTCACAAGCATCAACATGTCGTTCTCTCATTTCAGGAGTCAGCTGCCGTCGCACCCATCTTGCAGACACTTTGTGAAACTGGAGAAAATCATGCACAATGTGGTGTGCTGACCCATGACTAATCTGTAAACATGCTGCAATGTCATTCAGTGTCACTCGGTGGTTTTCCTTCACTATGGCTTCAACTGCTGCAATGTTCTGTGGAGTCACAGCTCGTTGTGCCTGACCTGGACGAGGAGCATCTTCCACTGAAGTCACATCATTTGAGAACTTCCTAACCCATTTGTAGACTTGCTGCTGTGACAGACATGCATCGCCGTACTGAACCTTCATTCGCCGATGGATTTCAATAGGTTTTACACCTTCACTACGCAAAAACCGAATAACAGAACGCTGCTTTTCCCTGGTGCAAGTCGCAAGTGGGGCGGCCATCTTTATACTGATATTGCGACAGTATGTGTGCATCTGCACTTTTGCACTATGCTGCCACCTATAGGCCATTCTGCACGCTGTTTGTAGCACGCTTACCAACTTACAGTATAACGGCGCGAAATTTCGATTTGTTATTACAAATTTAAGGTTTTCATTTGACTCACCCTCGTAAATACCTGTCAGTTCTAGCAGAGGTATTTGCAGTCTGGCCAAACCACCTGTGAAAATATGAAAAGAGGACTACACCAGGTGCTGGAATGATATGGGTCAGCAAACAGCCACCACGAATTTGGACCTCCACTGCTACCAAGTCTTCTTCCCTGGTCCTGGTATACATTTACTGGTGATCTGCCTCTGGGCCTACTTCAGCAGAAACCACTCATAATTCCTGCTTTTAGGGTGGGGGGGGGGGGGGGCAGCAGAACGTGAACAGGGTGGTTTGGCAGCTCTCCCTCCAACGCTGGTGTGGGCGTCCCCGGTGCCACGCGCCTCCACCAATGGGCCGAGTTCAACCACCAGAGACTATCATATCATGTGAGAATTCTAGTGCAGTTCTGCACCGCAAGGAGCCACGCCGCGCCTGGAAGGGTCACGTGCCACTGAGCGGGCTGGGCATCAGCAACACTTGGCACCAACGTCAGCACATCGCAGATAATCCACACCACCTACTAAAAGGCGTGACTATGAAGTCACGGCGCTACAAGTGTAGTAAGACCAACCACAATAATGTATCTTACTTTGTGATACTGTTCGTGTGAGCTACCACTGGCCCACAACCTCGTTACAGCTCACCTCGGCAACCCAGTCCTGGACAGCAGGTGCCATTCATCCTGGGCCACTACGGTACTTCAGATAAATTCATGGTATCGCTTGGTAGTATTTTTAAGGATTTCTGTACGTTTCATACAATTTTCCGTTGACCAAGTTTTTTTTTCGTTTTACCACATGCGAGGCAAAACCAAGTATTTCTTAACTAATGAGGTTATTATGTTTTGTAAGTAGGCCGTTTATGTTTTCTTATTCGTAACGCCACATAGGGCTCTGTATGAAAATCACTGGCTGTGCTGTGTGCAGTCTGTGGCTAGTTTGCATTGTTGTCTGCCATTGTAGTGTTGGGCAGCTGGATGTGAACAGCGCGTAGCGTTGCGCAGTTGGAGGTGAGCCCCCAACGGTGGTAGATGTGGGGAGAGAAACGGCGGAGTTCTGAAATTTGTACGACCGGATGTCATGAACTGCTATATATATTATGACTATTAAGGTAAATACATCATTTGTTCTCTATCAAAATCTTTCATTTGCTACCTATGCCTATCAGTAGTTAGTGCCTTCAGTAGTTAGAATCTTTTATTTAGCTGGCAGTAGTGGCGCTCGCTATATTGCAGTAGTTCGAGTAACGAAGAATTTTGAGAGGTAAGTGATTTGTGAAAGGTGTAGGTTAATGTTAGCCAGGGCCATTTTTTTGTAGGGATTATTGAAAATCACATTGCGTTGCGCTAAAATCATTGTGTGTCAGTTTAAGCCCAGTCACGTATATAATTTTTCTAAGGGGACGTTTCATATGTCGACCCTCAGCCGAAGATACCTCACTGTAATCTTCTGATTTTTTTCTTGTAGTTTGTGTGATTAGTGTAGCCTTTGTTTATTGCTAGCGCGTAATCATAGAGAGAATTTCCTTCGTAATTGTAGTTTTTCATTGTTGTACAGTAAAACAGTTGTGACATGCATGTAGATTTGCACCAAGTATTTCGCAGCTGCGCTTGCAATTATGTAGACATTATTTCCATTGCTATGTTATCTTATTTTGCACTTCAAATTGTGTTCTGTGTTATCGTGTGAAATATTGTGACAATTATGGCGTGTGAAAAACGTAATACTAGCCTCCAAAGTAAACTGAGAAATGACAGTGAAGACGAAAGCAGTGTGTTAGCACCACCGTGTAATGAATTAACTAATGTTCAAAGTAGTAATTTGGTAATTGTGCATAGGGAAATGGAGCGGGCGGCAAACAATGGCGTAGGCAGTGAAACAATTAGTGAACAGGGAAGCATTATCGATCGATCGCTCGGCAACAGCTCGCCTCAGGAATCCGAAATGACAGGACACAATTTTGCAAATACTGTAGATTCAGGTTTTGCGTCCTCACCGTTTTCTCAAATAAGTCCAGACACATTTTTTGCTTGTCAAAATGTGAATTTTGCCGGTGCAAATGCACTGCCGAAAAGCGGAGAGGAACAGATTCCAGACACTAAGGCATAGTTATTACAGCTAATGCAACAAATGGAACAAAATCAGAGACAAACACAGCAAAAGCTTCAAAAGTTAGACACCACACTTGAACAAACACCTGAAGATTTAACAACTGAGTTACATAACATTGAATCGAAATGTCAAAGTCTGTAATGACGTAAAAACACAAATTTGTGAGCATATTCAACCTATTTTTTCGCGGCATGAAAATGCATTACAGAATCACGAAGCAGCCATAAAAGAACTGCAAACCATTGTTCATGAAAATCACGACACCGTGCAAGCTAAAATTGACTCAGTTGCATCTACCGATTCGGTTACACAACTTGCATAAACTCAGGAAAACTTAAAGGACACAGTAGATACTCTGAAACTTGGTTCAGAAAAACACACTGAGGAAATAAGTACACTATCGGAGAAAGTAGCCGAACTGTCGGATCAGTTCACTAACTAGTCTACAAAGGTAGATGATGATCTGAGTGACACAAGACCTGTAGCCATCACTGACACAGAAGAGTATGAACAAATTAAGAAACTCAAACCAAAATCAGAATCAAATTAATACGCAACACAAAAGAGAAATCCAGGAAGTACAAGATCAGTTGGCACGAGTAATACAAAAATTACGTATTTCAGAGGACACTCGTGCTCCAACACCGGAAGAGGGACTTGCAAATACGGTACAACCACAAAATAATAACATAGGACACTTCAGAAATTATGAAAGAAATTGGCAAGGTGCACCGAATTTTGAGATGGAACCGCCGAAACGACGTAATAATGACTGACGTGCGACTCTCCGACATGATGACTTTGACTATAAGCTGTTTATTACTACAAGTAAATTCAAAACATTTAAGAATTCTCGCAACGACATTCATCCACAAACATGGCTCCTTCAATTCTCTCATTGTTTTCCTCCCAACTGGTCGTTAGAACACAGATTAGAATTTATGTGTGGCTACTTAGAGAATGAACCAGCTGTAAGAGTGCGATCGGTCATTCACGATCGTCACAGTGAAGGAGAATTTTATTTTGCCTTCCTCTCAGCATATTGGTCTCAAGCTACACAAGACCGAGTAAAACATAGCATCATAATGATGGAACATTTCGAACAATCTGAATTTTCCAGTCTTGTCAAATATTTTGAAGACATGTTGCACATGAATCAGTACCTGTCAAACCCATACAGCCCCTCAGAACTCATCCACATTTGCTTAATCAAATTACCTGAACATTTACGACATATTATTTTGGCAGGACGTTGCAAAGACGACATTGAAGCTTTTCAGGGACTGTTACAAGAACTGTAAATTGACACTGACAATCGCAGAACGCGAAAACAGGAGCACAACAATTACAGGTCATATCCATCGCAATTCCGCGATGAACGTAAAAATAACTGGACACGACAAGACTATTCTCACAACACAAATCGTGACCAAAACAGACACCACCCATATGACAACCACTGGCAGAGTAATAATAGTTACAGAGAAAGATCGCATTTCCGTAGTAATGAATATGACAGAGATTACCATAGAAACAGACAATATGGGAACAAAAACAATTATTGTCAAGGGAGACAGAATAACTGTAAATGCAACGGTCCAGCACGCAGTTACAATTCAGGGAGAAATTTTCCACCATGTGACCGACAAGAAAGAAACTATGGAATCTACCAACATGAAGACAGACAATATGATCGTAACGACAGAGGTGAATTGCATCAGAACTGGCGGGATTCAAACAGAGTAGGGCCCTCTCGACAAGGGGAATTAGTAGAAGTTAGGTCTCCAAATCCCAATAGCGACGCACGGCAACAAAGAAACAGACAATGACTCGCACTGCAGGCAGCCACCTGCGCCGGCTGGCTCAGGGAAAAATAGCATACATGCTAACCTTGAGAAAAATTTTCGCATTCCTAACCGACGTATACAACATGATAATAGCATTCAAATCAAACTGTGAGTACTATGAGGAGTAAAGGTTTACACCACATTTCACATGTAAAACCGTTTATTGAAAGATAATCTGTTATTTTTAACCTACTCTTTGCTATAAAATTTTTCACTTTACATTACTAGTGTGCTTTGTCAGACTTAGATCTGTTAACATGCAACAATGTCTGAAGTTAAATATCCAGTCAAGAACCAAGAGAACTTATTTAAACAGAAATTACCACTGCATTGTGATAGTGAACAGAGGACACAGTGTTACTCTGTGTGTACATTCTTGCTTGTTAGTTGCACGATTATGTAACGACTGTAAGGCTTACATACTTAGAACATATACTACTAATGAGATTTTAATGCAACATTTTGGTTTACTTGAAAAGACATTCCTAATTTGAGGTAGTTTTTGTGAGATTAAAGATGACTTAGTATTTAGTTTATTTGACAGCCACACGATTATATAACGACGCTACTAATGTGTGACACAATTTACATTGTTGTCTTTGTGGTGTTTCTGTTTTATATCTGCACAGTTTTTCTGAATTACTCTGGAAAGTAAATCATATTTTAGTACTATCTTTTGTGGTATAGCTATAATGAGACAGCCTTTTTCGTAGCACAACAATACGTTACATTATAGTACTTTCTTGATCACGGTAAGGTATGTAATAAGTACGATATCTATACGCAAAGCATCTCACTTTTGTTTATGATGAGGTGAGTACATTGACTTCAGCAGTACTTTGCTTACAGAGGACGGTAACTACGACACTTCAACAGAATTATCTTACAGCAAGTCGCACATTTAGCGCTACAGGACACACATTTGAGTGATTAATTTTGTACTTAAAACATTTATTTCTAAAGATTTTTGAATTACAAAGAAAGTTTTCGTGATACATTTCATTCCATTGCTGTAATCTGGAACACCTGAGGGTATAATTACATTAATCCTCAGGGGGGTACACGCTTACTTTGTGTACCCTGTGTTTGGCAAGCACAAGGAGCCCTAGCTAATATGGTATTGACTTATACAACTTTACACATGGGTACCATATTTCTCTAACACACAAATTACACAGCTATCTGATCATTTAACTGAGAGATAAACATTTTTTTTACTACATCAATGACACATGTTTACGCAATTACACAGTTGGGTAACTTCACACTTATGAAATTGTATTTTGTCTGTACTTTGTGAACTGTTCATATTTTTTCGGAACCATTGTGATACTATGAGAGCTTTGAATGATGTATTATGTAAGGGAGCATGTTTTTAAAGTACGTTTGATGTAGATGACACTATTTAAATGAGTAGAAAATTTTTTTTAGATTTTGATATTATTGCAGAAAGCTACGACGATTTTGAGATTTGACTGAGGTGTTATGATGTTATTTTTACGACGAGGATGTGTATTATGCTGTTGAGGTATGTTCGTGATCAATAAGCTGATGTTATATAAGGAATTTGATTATGTTATGTATTTATTAAGATGAAATATTGAAGAAGTGTCGATGAATATGTATATGTGTAATAAGGTAAGGAATAATGAGTAGTGGTTAGGGACTCTGACTTGTGAAAAAGGATGTTGGAAACCAAGAATCGTACTTTAAGAGTTATGAAATGTGTGTAAATGCGTGAATGTACCACAATGCCGAAGAAAATTTTTTGGACACTGTTATATTTACAGGTTTTGTTCCTAAAGATTTGTAATGTAAATTCTAGAACTGTGAAATATTTATATGAGACTTTCACTGTAGTGCAAACTGGTGTCGCAAATAATTCAGTGAGAAAGTTAAGTGAACACCTGCACGTAATGCGTCGTGGGCACCCACCTGCGCGACAGTCGCCTGGAAAAAAGCCATTAGTGTGTGCCTTTCAGAGGCACAGGTGGAGATAAGAAAAGGGAGGCCATTATCCTCGCTATTGACATTCCTTGCTAGAAAGCATCAAACTTGAAAACATATGATTACACTGTGGAGCTCTTAATTTATGATATTTAATAAAATGCCTAATGAAACGATGAGAAACATTTCACGGCTATTGTGCTAGTTGAGAGAAATGCCATATGGCTTGCTTTATGTATTTATTTACTCATTTTGTTTAATATCTAGTTTCTAGCTGCACTGCAGCATTGGTTAATATAGAATTTTATAGATGTACTAATATAAATATTTTCTGTCCACAGATCCAGTAAATACTAATTTTGTAATACACTTCCCAAAAAATGAGGGAGCACAAAGACATTTCCCTTCAC
The DNA here is from genome assembly GCF_021461395.2 of Schistocerca americana. Taxonomy (NCBI): domain Eukaryota; kingdom Metazoa; phylum Arthropoda; class Insecta; order Orthoptera; family Acrididae; genus Schistocerca; species Schistocerca americana. The sequence continues at coordinate 319,605,801 of NC_060123.1, forward strand.
AGGAACTGCATACATAATTCACTTTTCATGTACTTGGTAGTTTTCATGGTAGAATAAGTTGTGGTGCACCACTTTAATTACATAGACATTAAGATGTGAATAGACATTTCTCTTGTCTGCATTGTTGACTTTAGTGTAATATTTTTTCTGCTTGCGCTATGTCATGTTTAGATATAAGTTATTGCATTTGCTGCTGCTGTTTGCCAGGCATAGTGCTACTAAATTTCACTTTACGTTACTCTGTTAAGCCAGTTTTACTTTATTTTTCTTGTTTGCTGCACATTGCCTTATATTAGTTGTAATATTGCAATTGCTTTGCCAATTTCTATTTTTTTTGTCATTGCAGTTTGTGTTAATTGTTCTGTGCTGCTGCATTGCCTCGTCCCTTAGTTTAGCATCTGACCTCAGTAGATTTAAGTTAGCTTAAGAGGGGGTAGACTATATAAGAGAATGAGTTGCAATGAATTGGAAGAAATGCATTGAGAAGTTATACGAAAAACGTACAGAAAGCCAGTATAGATAGGACTTTTTGGAATAATGATGAACGAAGGGAGATCTCCGAGAGGTAAAGAAAGTTATGTTTGCAAAATGCTGCAGTAAAACAAATCTTGTCCTTTCCTTGTGTTATCCCACTACGTGTTTGTGTACCCTTGTGTATTTATGTTCTTCCTGTCTTTATGTGTTTATCTGATAAGACTTATGTTGTAGAATTCTTCTAATACTCAGCTACATGAACTATGATGAGGAATGCTGTTATCCTCAAATATAATTTGCATTAATAATATGTTATTTACTTTGTAAAGATGTTAGACATTATTAATTCTGTTCTGTTTTAATGCTCATGTGTGAAGATGATGTTTCAATAATTATTCTGATCTTTTATGTATTTACTTATGTCATCATTCCTGTAACACTGATGTATACGTTTATTTCTACTCTTTTGTAAAGCCCCTATTACTACAAATGTTATCTGTATTCTTATGTTTTTAATGATGTATTTTGTACCATTGTTATTGTATTGTTATGTTATAAAATTGAAATTGATACCAGTTCATCATATTATTAACTTGTAAGTTACATTTCACTGCACACGTTTCTGTTGGTCATGGTATATGGACAATATGTGAGAAGTAGGGAGTGATAGTGTTAATATTTCAGCAAGGGACTGGATAACAGCATTGCTGGTTCTAAGGACAATTCCAAAAACTTTGTGAGTGCACAAATGGTGGTTATGGACTTGCTATATTATCCGCAAGACTCTTCAATTGTGATTTTGCACCTGCACAGTCACAACAGATGGCTGCTGGCCATCTCTACAAGGACTACAGTGGGTCTGCATCTTTGATGACCCACCAATACCATTATTTCTACAAGGACTACAGTGGGTCTGCACCTTTGGTGGCCCACCAATACCATACTCTCTACCAAGACTATAGTGGGTCTGTTCTGTGATGACCTACCTACCAATATTCCTCAAAACGTCGAATGACTCTGCTGTGGGTTTCCTCTGTTGTGGCCCATTACCTGTCTGTATGTCGAGAGTCAGCACTGTCCTTCCATTGGAAGGACAACACTCAAAACGTCGAATGACTCTGCTGTGGGTTTGCTCTGTTGTGGCCCATTACCTGTCTGCATGTAAAGAGTCAGCACTGTCTTCCCATTGGAAGGACAACACTACTTCTTCAAGACTGCATGGAAATCCACTACTTCCGTGTGCATTTTCTTTTACACACCTTTGCTGACTCACCAGTACCATTATTTCTACAAGGACTGCAGTGGGTCTGCACCTCTGGTGGCCCACCAATACCATAATCTCTACCAGGACTACAGTGGGTCTGCTCTGTGACGACCTACCTACCAATACTCTTCAAAATTTCGACTGACTCTGCTGTGGGTTTGCTCTGTTGTGGACCAATAAATGTCTGCACGTCAAGAGTCAGCACTGTCTTTCCGTTGGAAGGACAACACTACTTCTTCAAGATTGCACGGAAATCCACTACTTCTGTGTGCATTTTCTTTTACTGCTCAGACTTTGAGAAAAAAAATACACTGCAATTTTACTGTGATGTAGGATCAGGACTGTCTTTATGGACAGTGATAAAATTTTAGCTTTTGACCAACATAGTATCAATAAGTGTGTGCATTTGATATCTTTGCTATTGTAATTGTGAAAAAAATGTTAACAAATTTGTATTGGCAAGTGCCTAAAAAAAATTTGTAAAATTTTTTGTGGGAAGAATGGGGGCTACGTAAGTAGGCTGTTTAGGTTTCCTTATTGGTAACGCCACATAGCGCTCTGTATGAAAATCACTGGCTGTGCTGTGTGCAGTCTGTGGCTAGTTGGCATTGTTGTCTGCCATTGTAGTGTTGGGCAGCTACATGTGAACAACACGTAGCGTTGCGCAGTTGGAGGTTAGCCGCCGGCAGTGGTGGATGTGGGGAGAGCAATGGCGGAGTTTTGAAATTTGTAAGACTGGATGTCATGAACTGCTATATATATTATGACTATTAAGGTAAATACATCATTTGTTCTCTATCAAAATCTTTCATTTGCTAACTATACCTATCAGTAGTTAGTGCCTTCAGTAGTTAGAATCTTTTATTTAGCTGGCAGTAGTGGCGCTCGCTATATTGCAGTAGTTCGAGTAACGAAGATTTTTGTAAGGTAAGTGATTTGTGAAAGGTATAGGTTAATGTTAGTCAGGGCCATTCTTTTGTAGGGATTATTGAAAGTCAGATTGCGTTGCGCTAAAATCATTGTATGTCAGTTTAAGCCCAGTCACTTATATAATTTTTCTAAGGGGACGTTTCAGTTTTATGATGACACAGTTTATCCTAAGCTGATACTAGACTGGACTCATGTTGTTGAACATTTAAGAAATATGAATTGCATTACGGTATGCTGATAATTTTTGCTTTGGGACAGTATCGTCGCAACTGAATGAAACACAATTTCTCCTTTATTCCTTACAAGACATCTTCGGTGGCGGGTTTCGTGGATGTTGATCGACATGCCATCAGTGATTAAAACCAAAACGAGTGTTCAGTTACTATTATTGTGTAGCATGAAAACTAAATTTCAAATGGCAGTTAAAAGGAGAACAGCTGCAACACAGGAACAAAACAGCATGTAGCTTATCTTTGAAATCCTCAAGGAATAAAGGCGGACATGTATGGCACAAAAACTGTATTTCATTCAGTTATGATTAGACAAACCTAATGTAAAAATTATCAACAAACCGTAATCTTATTCAGTTCTTTTGCATATTCAACAACGTGATACCAGTCCGGTATCAGCTTTAAATAAACCATAGCAGCGTAAAAATTAATAAGCAGTCCCAAGGTAAAAGTTATCAATTTACCATTATATTATTTAAAACTGAAGATAATCTGAATAGCCTTCATTTGCAACCTTATCTATCACTATAAACAGCCTGCATGAATTAGAAGCTAGGATACCCAGTTCTGTCCTACTACCCCCTATACACTAAAATTCCTGCGCCATAGTATCACAGCACTACAAGAGAAACGAAACATAAAAGCATAGTACACTGGCACAGTAGAGATGGGCTTCGCCATGTTGTTTTGTCTCCTCTAGCGGCGTGCTACGATACTATGGCATGTGGATATCACTGTGCACCGCGACTACAAAGATTTACCAGGTAACAAACAAAAAATGAATAATGTATTGTACTTTAACATTTCCAGTACATAATCAATCTCTTTGACTGATGATCGTAGAATGTACGTTATAGTTAAGGTCTAACTTCAATTATAGTGTAAATCCTAACTAACTAAGGCTTCGCTCATTCGGATATCTCCATAGTTCGGCACTGTTCTTTGTAACAAACTGAAATGCCACTTACATGTCGAACATCATTCGCAGAAATTCAACAAGGACACTTCGTCATTTACTCCTTCCATGGATTGGGTGTTATAGTTACATTTTCTGGTCTCTGTCGCACTTCCATCTCTTATAATGTCTACCTAGTCCTTTCTTTGCAGTCTAACGATAATTCAATTTTTTTGTCAGCCTATTTTCTGCTGTCCTACCAAGGTGATCCATCCATACCATTCTGTTTTCTTCCATTTTTTCATTAACTGGAAATTTATTTTAATCTAATCTTACTGTTACATTCCTTGTTTGATCCATTTTGTTACAGTCGCTTACCTGTCTGTTTAACTTCATCTCTGCTGACTGCCTATGTTGTATGCAAGCTTATGTAGATTAATAAATTTACAGAATTTAATTGATGCTTCCTTTCTTGTTTTTCTTCCCAAAGTTCTCCCAATTGTTCTGTAGATGCTTTGAAAATTGTTAACCTTCTTTTTTATATCATTGTCATAGGTAAACTTTATAGCACATATCAGATAGTTGAAGTGGGACACTTTTTCTAAAATTTTCTCGTTTATTATTATTTTCGATTCGATTGGATTCTTTCTTTCCAAAGCCATTATCTTCGTCTTTCCTGCAGAAACAGTTAAATTATAGTATTATGCGTTTTGGCTCAATCTGTGTACTGCTCTTTGTAAATTACGTTCAGTTTCCTGTGTAATTATCTGCTCATAAGCATATAACAGAATATTTAGTGGTTTGCTAGGTCCTATTTTAATTCCGAACCGTATTTCATCTTTCTACTTCATAAGCAGGTCAACAATATTTGTAAATTAAATAATATGAGAGGCAGACTACATCATTTTGAACACATTGGTTCATTAAAATTTCATTTGAAATATTCAAACCTTAACTTATAATTGTTTTTGTATTTCCATATCGACTCATAGCATCAATGAGGTGATTAGGACAACCTTTTATTTCAAGTATTATCAATGAAACGGCATGTTTTTAGCTTATCAAAGGTTCTCTTGTAATCAATAAATGATTAATGCCTTTCTAATCCCACAATGTTTTCAGTATTTTGATGTGTCGTTAGCACATTATTTCACAAACGTCCCTTGCTGACTCTGATTGTTGTTCTGAAATTACTGTCTCAGTGTTAATTTTCAATCTTTGACCTAGAATTTTCACATAAATTTTATATGAGCCAACTGCATTCAGTAAACTTACTCCCCCATGATCTGCTCTGTCTTCACTATTGCCTTTTTGAGCCCTCTGCTGAGCACATGGAGGTCTTTCGAGAACCCCTATACCCTATACTTTATGTGCTTCATTAGTAGTTGGTCCTGCTATGTTCGTAGTCTCTGACGTCTCTTTCCTAGCTGTTATCTAAAGAAACAAATGAAGTTAACTAATATCTTCAATTTCTGATACCTTAGTTCAAGAGTGAATGAAATTGGGAACTTGAGGTCTTCAAAGTCCACAGCTGATTTAACCGATTCAATGTTGCCAGAAAATGGCTGAAGTTGCCAAAACTTATTAATAGTGAAGGTTACACATTTGTTGAACTCTAGACAGCATTATTGTTGTGAAGGAAGCAGATGATGACTGGCTTTGTTAGGTAAGCTCAGTATGTCATTCATTTATGTATGATACAGTTCACAAAAAGAATAACATGTCAGTTCATTATAACGTAAGTAAGTCATAAATAACGAAATTTGTGGGAACTACAGGAAGATCTATTGTCTGTTAACTTGGGTTAGAATTGAAATATCCACATAATTTTTTGGTAGGGGTTGATGGGACACATGTTTGGGGTAAAGGGATCAATAAGATTCTCCTTCACATGTGAAATAATCCTGATGTCAAAAATTAAAGTATTGTTGGCCTGAATGATGATGAATAATTGTCCTCAGATAATGAAGAAAGGGAAGGCAGTGACGTAACAGAAGAGGAAGGTAATGAATATGACATCATTAATTGTGATTATATGTAATGGTAAGTAAAGACAACACTATGTAAGATTATCTCACTGGAAAAAAAATTGAATGATCTGGTATAAAAAGCCTCCATCTAAGAACCAAACTCCATTTCATGATTTAATTGGGGATAAACCTGGTCCTAAAGCGCCACCCCTAATTAGTTCCATAACAGAGGCCATAAAACTCCTAATTACCCCAGAAATAGTATCTGTCATGGTAAGGGAAACTAACAGAGAGGCTCAGAGAGTGCACAGCTAGTGAAATGAAGCTTATCCGAACTTTATTATTTATTTATTTGAGTTATCAGTATTCGGAATTCCTCTTCTATTCCAACTTTTTCATCTCAGATTATTAAATGCAACCTACATCCTCAATTATTTGCCAGATGTATTCCAGTCTCCATTTTCGTCTATAGTTTTCCCAAGTAATCTGTAAATTCAGTGGAAAGGCAATTCTAGATTCGTATACTCAGTATACATTTATATCATATTCACCAGACTTTCTGGTCATGTATTATCTAAATAGACTTTACCTCTAAACGTAACAAGCTGTTCATCAGCACTAGGCGAATGTCCATTTCGACGATACTCGAACAGAAAGTCTGCTAAATATGATATAAATATATGGTGAGCATACAAATCTAGAAACTCCTATCCATCAAATGGATGAATTACTTGGGGAAACAATCCAACCAACAATGTGAAGTGAATCATGGTTCCGAGTTGTAAAAGATCTAACCACAAAATGTTTAAATTGGGCTGCAGTATTATAGCTGACACTTATTTCAGTAGCATACCATCAGTAAGCTGACAGTGAAATCCATGTTGTGGGAACCCTAAGGAGATATATGGTCGGAATTCCTAAGGAGGTGAAGCAACATCCTTCTAGACAAGTAAATTCATCAGTTTTGGATTTCCTTGTTCCTTATGACTTCCATCATATTATGTAGTAAAGAAGTCATCAGCAGTAAAACTCGTATCCTCACCACACTCATCAAGAACTGTAGTTTGTGATGCAAAGAAGCCAGAAGTAATAAAGCTACAGTAAATACGAGGGGGGTGTTGCCACCATGGATCTCCTTGTGGACAGCTGTAGTATGAAATGCAACAGCAAACGTTGAACTATTCTTCCATGTGACTGCTATTATTGGTCTGTTTGCAATGATTATACGGTTGTAGCACCGCCCACAAAGCCAGACTTGAAATCAGGAGAGGTGAGGAAAAGACTCTAGAAGCGAGCAAAAGTGATTGTCTCGCCCTTGGATATGACTACAAGCCTAAAGGACACAGTGCACATCTGAATCACCAGCACACAATGAAAGACAATCGTTTTCTTTGGGTCGAAGAGATCTACACAAAAAATAAAAAAACTGTAGTAACTGTGGAAAATTTGTTTGCAGGTCACATCCCAGCTAACTGAGATAAAAATGAGAAAGCATATTGTGTTGATGTGACCATTTCTAAGCACAGTAAGACTAGAGTAGGTATTTCATTGTATTGAAGTTTGTTCTCCTTGAAAAACAAATTAAAACCATGTGGACTGAAAATATTTGATATTAAAAAATAACAACAACATGTACATCATTAAATGTAACCAACTTACTGTAACAAGAAGCAATGGAAAACTAAATGTCTCCTAGTATATAATAATATTGAATTTTCTGCCACACTACATAATACACAAATCCTCATTTGATGTGTATGATCCACCAATAATAAAAACAGTGCAGACTATAACACTGTGATGTTGTAACAAACAAATTGCAAATTAACCGATAAAGAAGTAAACTACTCTAGTAGAATGAACTGAGGCACTGAAAGATGTAAAGTGCCAAGTCACATAATTTTCGAATGTGCTCACTGGAGAGTTAAACAAGGAAACAAATTTAGATTTGTTCCATTCTTCAGATATGGAACAGTTCATCAAACACACATTTACAAAAACTTAGAAGAAAAATTCTAAAATATTTATTCAATATTTGATTAATTCAGCAGCAATTCCATCGAAACCTGTAGCTTTTATATTTCTTATTAACATTAATGGCTGTATTAATTATTTGATGTCTGTTTTATCCACATGTTAGTGTCAGTTTTTATTTAACAACATTATTCACTATCTTCATCTAAGTATTAATTTCTGTAATGTTGTATCCATTGTTTTTCGGTAGTTATAACAATGTTTGCAGTACCTTCCTCCATTTTACTCGTATGTTTCGTAAGTTTATACACTACATTACGTCTTCCATCAGTGCCATTTTTAAGATTAGCAATGAAACTTTCCCAGCGTTTAAGATAATATCTGTTTGTTAATTTTGTGCTTGAGTTCTTTTCTGCTTGCATTATTCGCAAACTTCGTTACTCATGGCTGTAAATAGACAATATAAGCTTTTTGTTTTTCTTCAATACTGTTGGCTATATCTATATTCCATATTTTGAGACCACTTCCGTTGTCCAAGTACCTCGCTAATTAATTTCAGTGTTGTGGGTTGTAATCTTTCCCAATTTTCTTCAATATGATCTTTAGTTTCAGCCAATTGCAGTTGTTGTGTGAGCCTTCGTTCATCTAAATTCCTTATGCTTTCTTTTTATAGAAGATGGACTTTAAATATTCGCTAGGAAGTGATCGGAGTCTATATCGTAATCTCAAAATGCATGAGTATCTCAAATTTGAGACCTTATTTTTTTGTGAACAATTACGTGAAAAATTATGTAGTGCAGACCTCTTGTATCTGAGTTGTCTTTAGTTTTGACTTTCTTTCTAAAGGAGGTGTTTATAATTTTCCATTGATTAAATGTAGCAAAATCTCTTAAAGTCTTAACATTTTCATTTAAAGATATTGTTGTAAAGGTCCCTACTGAGTCAACAATTAGTTTTTTCCCTATTCACGCAATTAAGTCTCCAGATATTAACTAATGATCAGTTTCATTATATTTATTTTCTGGTTTTTGCAGTTCTTCATACAATATATGAGAATCTGGCGTTTTCCTTCTTCAGTTTCATATATTGGTATGAGGCATAAATGCTTTCTATTAGTTCTAAATCTAGCAATTTAGTATCCTTTCATTTAATATGTAATCATTTAAATATGTAATCATTTAAATCTTTTGTTTCTCTGAGTTTTTCCTTGTTTCTTTTATTATGCCGATATTTATATTTCTTTGTTTAAAATTTCCTATAAGCTCTGATGCCCTTATATTGAAACCGCCACTTATAACTTCCAGGTACATATTGACAAAGTAACACATTCCAGATAGATAATGCAATACCCCACACTGCAGTTCAGCACCAAAAACTACTTTACAAACGTAAATGTACAGTCTCCTGAACTGTGCTCATAGTGCATGTAAGGCACGCACGGAAAAATTTACTACTTCTTAGTAGCTATCAGCGAGCAGCCTTCAGAACTGACAAAGAAAGAATTTCAGGCAAGGGGAGATTTGGCTCGTGATGATATTTGGAGGCTATTTGCTTCCATGGTGAAATGAATACACCTCACACTCATGTGAGGTGATGAGGAAGGGGGTCAACACCTCAGTTAAGTTGCCGATAGGTGTCAGTTCCCACTGCAATTGAAGTTTAGTCAATTAACATAAGTTACGAGACGAAAATATTCGCAGTGTGTGATATATGTATCAGAAAGAAGTTTCATGGTTAACAGTTTCCATTTGCGACAGAACATTTATAGTATACTTGTTCTCACCATAATTAATCAGTTTTTCAAAGATGTATTGTTGTTGTTGGTGTTGTTGTTGTTACCACAGTCTTCAGTGCAAAGACTAATTTGATGCAGCTCTCCACATTTATCTATCATTTATGTATCTCATCATATCTGAATATCTACTGAAACCTACACAATACTGAACCTGTTTGTTGGATTCAAGATTTTCTCTCTGTTTAAAATTTTATTCCTCTCAAATCTCTGCTTTATGAAATGAGACATTCTCTGGTATTCCAAGATGTGTCCTATCCCACTAGCTGCGTACTTTCTTACTTGTTCTCAATATAACTAATCACTGCTTTTCAAACATACTGTAACGCATTGTTTTAGTTGCAACAGTCTATAGAGCAAAAACTATATTGTGCTTTCCAGTCTTCAGCTTCCCACACAGCTGATACTCGTCACTGCATAAATGCCACTAATACGAGTCGATTTCCCTGGGGTATAAACATGTGCTGTATTCTCCCTTATAACCTCCCAACAAAAAAAAAAGATTATGTACAACATTCACATTTAGTGTAACCTCCCAACAGAAAAAAATATAACAACCTCCCAAGAGTAAAAAAATGTATATATTATTATATAATTCACATTCAGTGTAACTACCCAACTGTTTACTTCTGTAACCTTGGTATAATAACGTGACTAATCTCTCGATAAAATTGTGGCTCACTTATAACCTTTCAATAACTGACTGTGAATTTAAACTGGTAAAATTTTGGATGTAGCAGCACTGCGTCACGGCCCTGAAAATGAATTCTGAATAAATTGAAAAATCTTACCTCCATGAAGTCGCCGGATAACGCATATATATCTGATCCCATAAGAAATTTTTGTGGCACAGCCCAGTGCAATTCTGGCTGATAGATTTGTCATGTATAAAACGAAACAGCCGACTTTTCTTTATGATAATCGGAATGACCTTAGATTGGAGAAATTAGTAAATTCTTTAAATTGAGATGAATGATTCTCAAAAGTTACTTTTTATGAGAAAGATTATTATCAAGAGATTTTTTTAAAACATTTACGTAGGACTTGATATAATAATACTACATACGTGCAAGGCTGCTTTTACCCTATACTACAATGCTCAGGCACTGCCGTCGCTCCCCACGACCGGCCCAGCCCATCTATACACCAGACTGTTCGCTACTACTTACTCCTACTGCTACACAGTTTCTACTGCTGTCAACACTGCTCTCTGCTCTGAGATTCTCTTATAGTTTGCATATCGCAGGAAGTGCGTGAGCAATCCATCGCAATTACATCTGCTCGAGTGCTCTAGCAATAAATTCTTTAGTCACGGACCTCTTACACCCTTCGGACGTATTACACAATAGTTAATATTCTTCAACTACCTTCTTTCATAGATATACATTGAAGGGCCAAGGAAACTGGTACAGGCATGCATATTCAAATACATAGATATGTGAACAGCCAGAATACGGCACTACCATCATCAACACCTATATAAGGGAAAAAGTGCCTGGCGCAGTTGTTGGATCAGTTACTGCGGCTATAATGACAGGTTACCAAAATTTAAGTAAGTTTCCATGTTATGTTATAGTCGGTGCATGAGCGATAGGACACAGCATCTCCGAGGTAGCGATGGAATGAGGATTTTCCCCTTACGACCATTTCACAAGTGTACTGTGAATATCAGGAATCCAGTAAAACATCACATCTCCGACATCACTGTCGCTGGAAAAAGATCCTGCAAGAACAGGACCATATACGACTAAAGAAAATCGTACAAAGCGACAGAAGTGCAACAATCCCTCAAATTGCTGCAGATATCAATGCTGGGCCAAAAGTGTCAGCATGCGAACCATTTAACGAAACATCATCAATATGGGCTTTCTGAGCCAAAGGCCAACTCGTGTACCCTTAATGACTAAACGCCACAAAGCTTCACACCTTGGCTGCGCCCGACAAAGTAATGGGACAAGGGGCACATCACCACAGGTACCGTTATTCAAGATGGTGGCGATGACTTTATCCAAGATGGCGTCCGTGATGTAATGTGATGACATTATCCAAGGTGGCGGATTTTAGTGGGAAGCTTGAATTTTGGTGGGAAGATAGGTCAATTGGGCTCCCTCCACTAACCTAACCCCTTTCTCCCCTCCCCCATAAAACGGCGGGAAGTTCCATCAGGACAGTGCAGCACACCTAAGTATATGGCAGGAATGAAAGGGCACTTGGACTACCTCCACTAACCTAAGTCACCTCATCCTAGGGGCTGGTGGGAAGTTTGAATTTTGGTGTATCACTACAACTACTAAGAAAATGGCAAGGAAGAAAGGGCAGTTGAAGTAACCTAACTCACCACTTCCTAGGAACTGGAGGGGGAAGAGGACTCAGACTGATGTCTTTATTTCATGCAGTACAGCCATCTGGTATGCGTGTTCACCACAAGCTCCAGACCACAACTGACCTAGTACACAGTATCACCACCAGAGGACACTGTCATTCGTGATGACATTTGATGATGTGACTAGTGTTAATCAAGATGGCGGCATGCATTGTGTTCACCACGAGCTCCAGACTCCAACTAACTTAGTACACACTACCACCAGCAGAGGGCACTGTCGTCGACGATGTAATCCAAGATGGTGGGAGAAGATGGCGGGAACCGATATGAACCCTTAATCCAGTCACGTGCTCGACTTCAGCCAGGAGGCTGGAAGTATCTGGTGACGTCATTGTAGGAGATATAGGCGAGGCTCAGCAGCTCTGGGACCTCAGTCTTATCCAGTCAGCAGTCAGTCAGCAGAAGAAGAAGAATCATGATGCGCCAACACCAGTCACACTCCAGCACAGTCATGGAGAACATGATTAAACGGAAAAGTAAGCATCCCATATCACATCTTGATCCATGTCTAATGCTTCCTCATCTTTGTTCAACAGGGTCGAGCGCCAACATGCCAAGGTCTGCTGCCACGTTCAGGCCTGTAGCAACCTCGGATGCCATCTCATCGAGACCTGCAGCAACAGCACCCAGCTCATCAGAACCTGTAGCGACCATGTGGGATGTGGTAGCGCACATAGCATACTTTATGCAACAGGACTGGGAGTTGCTGTTATCCATCCCAATCATCGATTTGTGTGGTGAGGACATGAGACCCGCCCCCCCCCCCCCCCCGCAGCACACCGAATGATACTGCTGGCAGCGTGAAACAACAAGATGGAGGTCAGTACTGGTCACCAACATATAACCCATCCCAGAATAACACCCCCGTGATAGTGCAACCACAGAGTGTAGATACCGTGGATAAGCAGCTATCGAGTGTACCCACGCTTTTCAACTCCACAAACAATTAAACTTCCAGTGGATCGAAGTGTGTGATCATTGCCATAGAAGCACATCATGTCTTGGCGTTGCATGCGAGAATTTAGATTGAAAATGCATCCAAGTGTGTTAAAGTGCAAATTTCTGAGTTCAACTGGGATGATATATGCCATGCAGAGCTCTACATCAATCAGCAGATGACTACAGAGAATTATCTAACTCGTTCTCACCCAGAAATTCGCCTTAATGGTGTGGCACTTTCTGTTACAACAGTGTATGATGACTGGGCATTATGCGTGAAATCGGATGATAACTACATTTATCTAAGACAAGCCTCAGTTATGAAGTTATACGATCTGGACACTGCCATATGTCTTGCACTGGACAAACTAAATCGTTGGTTGCCTAGGATAGACTCTGCATATAATGATGTTGTAAACTCCCTAAGTGTTCGTAGTATGCATGTTGATGGTCTTAAGCAACACCTTTGTTCGCACATGAACGCTAAACCCAAAGAGAAACAGATTAAATGTGTGTGTGTGAGAAACATGAGTACTGTGATTCATCTATTGGCTTGAGTGACATACATGCTGAATTTATTGCTTGTCATAAAACATTATTTGGTAAATACTGTACAGATCCAAAGACGAAGATATATACAGATTGTAACGATATTCCTGAAATACTACACCCCATGTATCATATTTAAATCAATAATAATTTACGTATGATCTCAAACCGTGTTTGTGATTTATTTCATACCTCTCTCATTATAATCAAAGTATTACGATTATTAATTTTTTTTCAATGCTAAATGAGATGCTGAGATGATCATCGGTCAAGTTACTCTTCATGGGTAAGATATATAGGTGTTTTCTCTGTGTGGTCAATATAGCTCAGCTGGTTAAATGATGGAATGGTACTGGCTACACATACTATTATTATCCTTTCAAGTGTAATTTTCTGTATGTGTCCTACTTGTCTGTACCTGGCGTAATTAGTATCATGGTGGGCCGAGTGAAGCATCCACACCACAAGGACTTCGTTGTCGGTGACTCATCCTGTGAAGATGCAAATGAAGACCTGATGAAGAAAAATAAGAACAGAATTCTCTTCCTGATAATACACTCCTGGAAATTGAAATAAGAACACCGTGAATTCATTGTCCCAGGAAGGGGAAACTTTATTGACACATTCCTGGGGTCAGATACATCACATGATCACACTGACAGAACCACAGGCACATAGACACAGGCAACAGAGCATGCACAATGTCGGCACTAATACAGTGTATATCCACCTTTCGCAGCAATGCAGGCTGCTATTCTCCCATGGAGACGATCGTAGAGATGCTGGATGTAGTCCTGTGGAACGGCTTGCCATGCCATTTCCACCTGGCGCCTCAGTTGGACCAGCGTTCGTGCTGGACGTGCGGACCGCGTGAGACGACGCTTCATCCAATCCCAAACATGCTCAATGGGGGACAGATCCGGAGATCTTGCTGGCCAGGGTAGTTGACTTACACCTTCTAGAGCACGTTGGCTGGCACGGGATACATGCGGACGTGCATTGTCCTGTTGGAACAGCAAGTTCCCTTGCCGGTCTAGGAATGGTAGAACGATGGATTCGATGACGGTTTGGAAGTACCGTGCACTATTCAGTGTCCCCTCGACGATCACCAGTGGTGTACGGCCAGTGTAGGAGATCGCTCCCCACACCATGATGCCGGGTGTTGGCCCTGTGTGCCTCGGTCGTATGCAGTCCTGATTGTGGCGCTCACCTGCACGGCGCCAAACACGCATACGACCATCATTGGCAACAAGGCAGAAGCGACTCTCATCGCTGAAGACGACACGTCTCCATTCGTCCCTCCATTCACGCCTGTCGCGACACCACTGGAGGCGGGCTGCACGATGTTGGGGCGTGAGCGGAAGACGGCCTAACGGTGTGCGGGACCTTAGCCCAGCTTCATGGAGACGGTTGCGAATGGTCCTCGCCGATACCCCAGGAGCAACAGTGTCCCTAATTTGCTGGGAAGTGGCGGTGCGGTCCCCTACGGCACTGCGTAGGATCCTACGGTCTTGGCGTGCATCCGTGCGTCGCTGCGGTCCGGTCCCAGGTCGACGGGCACGTGCACCTTCCGCCGACCACTGGCGACAACATCGATGTACTGTGGAGACCTCACGCCCCACGTGTTGAGCAATTCGGCGGTACATCCACCCGGCCTCCCGCATGCCCACTATACGCCCTCGCTCAAAATCCGTCAACTGCACATACGGTTCACGTCCACGCTGTCGCGGCATGCTACCAGTGTTAAAGACTGCGATGGAGCTCCGTATGCCAAGGCAAACTGGTTGACACTGACGGCGGCGGTGCACAAATGCTGCGCAGCTAGCGCCATTCGACGGCCAACACCGCGGTTCCTGGTGTGTCCGCTGCGCCGTGCGTGTGATCATTGCTTGTACAGCCCTCTCGCAGTGTCCGGAGCAAGTATGGTGGGTCTGACACACTGGTGTCAATGTGTTCTTTTTTCCATTTCCAGGAGTGTATATGAGCAATTATTGTAGGTTCATCCAGTTGTGGATAGACTAATGTCCTCATGACTCTGCTATCACATGTAGATGGGGTCAGATATGAACATGTTTGTGTATTCTCAAAAACATTGTTTCAACCGAAGTATCAGCTATTGCAGGAGATATTGCGTAGAGTAGATGGTGTTACATACTCGACAGTCAGTGAAAGTGGAGATGTCCCTCCACCTTTAAAAAGCAAAACCAAATACCATCTACATATTTGACGATGTTGCTATGGAAAACCAGGACCCAATTCCAAAATAATTTTGCTTCAATCGTCATACGGGTGGTGATGTATTTTACTTAACTCAGAAATGTTGTGTGTCAGCTGCCAAATGTATCAGGATGACCAAATGTAGTGGGAAGACACCAAATTTAGTGGATGGGTGGCAGGAGGTGCCGTATCAAAACTCATCTGAGCTTTGCAAATGATTCATTTGCTTCCACTACAGTGCCCTGTTCACCCTGGTCCTCATTACAGGGTCCCTCAATGCTGAGGCCACCACCCCAGCGGTCCAGTGCAACCTGCTGTGTCGTGCCGGACCGGTACGCCAGCTGCAGAGTTCCGATTACGTCAGGATGGCTGTGCCAGCAGCCAACTCAGCTGCCACCATCCTCGTTTTTTGCACGCTGCTCTGTCGGGAGCCATAGGCCGGTCCTGCTGCTGCTTCTTCCTCACTGGCATAGCTGAGAACGCGGCAGCAACGACCACCCACGATCCGGTGTCTGAATCTGCAGCCCTCGCCTCGGTAGTCTCCAACATGTGTCAGGAGCCGAGACGACTGCCCACAGTAGCGAGCCGAAGTGTGGCCCGCCGCTGGCTGTCTCCAGACCCCGCGTCGGCCTCAGAGGGTCGAACCATGCCGCCATGGAACACTATAGCTCCATCTATTGCTGCGTGTAGCCTGGCGGTGTGACACGCTCCGCCTTCCAGGAGAGCTGCCACACTTGAATAAATCTCGTTAGAAAACGGCACCTATTTATACTCGGTTCTGCACTTCTGTTTTTCCAAGTGCGCCACTTCGCTTCATGTACGCATAACACTTAGGTTGGCCAGTGGCCCTCTTCTGCCTGTGACTTGCGCCATGAATACTGCTGTAGGCGCCCCCTCTTGCAGTTCTATGCCCTCGTGGCCTCTATTTGCCTTCGCGACTGCTGGTATGCGTAACTTAATGCAATCCAGCCTGCACCTGGCTGTAGCTCGTGCTTCGAATATCGCACAAAACTAACTTTCCCTATCCTCAACGGTGGTGCCACTACAATATTCCAGCTGGGCGGTGTCGCTGAGTGCTTCTAGGCGTTTCAGTCTGGAACCGCGCGACCGCTACGGTTGCAGTTTCGAATCCTGCCTCGGGCATGGATGTGTGTGATGTCCTTAGGTTAGTTAGGTTTAAGTAGTTCTAAGTTCTATGGGACTGATGACCTCAGATTTTAAGTCCCATAGTGCTCAGAGCCATTTTTTTACAATATTCCAGAATCCCCAGACAGTTGGTTAGGGATTATAGCCTTCAGACAAGACAACGTGAATTTAAAACACAGCTACCAGGCACATCACGGAACGGACATGTCGTTCGATGATTTTGTAACGATAAGTGCAGATTGCTGGAATCATTCACAGTATGGGTTTCTCGTTATTGACAGAACAAGAAAAGTGAGTGATGGTACGTACAGGCGAAACTTTCAAGAGATTTTGCATATATAACATGGTAAGAGGGGTTAGTACATCAGTCTACGCTACACCACGGACAAATTCGCGCGTATGTCTACCTCTCAACCCGAGAGGATGGGTGTGCACAGGCAGAACATTCGCCTGTCCATGGATGCAAAAATTCAGGCTATTACGCATAAATTTTCAGGTATGCGCAATGAACTAGAGACGTATTACCAGACTCTTCTGAGAATGGTGAATACGTTAAATGAGCTAGTTAATCAAGTCAGAAAGAAAGTAACCGATGAAACTGGAGAGGTGGGGGCTATTGAGGGGAAAATAGATATAGACTTTCTTGTTGTAGAGAAAGGCGATCAGGATCATAATAAGGGGAGGAAGAAAATGACCAGATATACAAAGACTCACGCTGCGGAGATGTCTGATTAGCATACACCTAGATGTTGACGAAGCAGAAAGTGGTTCAAGTGCATAAATCAATTCGTGAGAAATTACAGCTGCTGAGGTTAGAGGATGTGAATCGACAGCAAACATTAAGAGAGACCTTTAAGCCAGTTACTGAATCTCTCTCACAGCTCTCAGCAAAAGCAAAAACACACGATAACGAGGGTGTTGCCATTAATGAATTCATTATTCGTCACACCCCCGTCAGATAGATAGAACATTCGGCGTTAGCAGGGGATAACCATACATATTCGGTATGCATCCTATAATTGTAACTGAAGAAACAATATATATTGGTGATAGTCCGTTTTAGAGAACACCCAGCTTAATGAATCTTATTTTCTTAAGACCTACCCAAAAATCTATAAGTTATTCATCTAATGATAGGGAAATGTACCGTGAAATGCTGCACATGATTGGAGTACACAAGATCACTAAAAGTCTGAGCAACAAGAAATATAAAACCTTTATAAAACCAATACTTGAAGGCGAAAACAACAACAGCAGCGGCGGCGATTGTATTGACATTGGGCATAAAGCATTGAGCATAATCCCTCAGTATATATATTATGACGACCCCAACGAACTAATACAGCGACTACGGCTGCTCATGGCATCAGCTGCTGCAGGTAATACAGCTCATTCGAATGAGGTTGTATCAATAATCTCAGAGGTTAGAGAGAGAGAGGTATCATCGAATAAGTATGGAGACAGTAGTTCGAGAACCGCACGAATTAGCACACAGAACATACCTCCGCTGACATGTTATGATTAAAGGGTTGGATGACTTATGGCAAGCTCATCCTCTAGATATGAGGGAATATTCACATGAGAATAATGGATTCAAATATATTTTAATGGTTATTGATACATACTCCAAATTTGCCTGGGCATTACCTGTCAAAAATAAAGGGTTGAAATGGCGTCGATGTTTTTGAGCGTTTGCTGCAGACAGGACTAATCGATGCCCAGACAACCTCCAAACCGATCACTGTGGGGAGGTCTACAATAGGTATTTCAAGACCGTGATGCTGCAGGATGGAATACATCACCAATCGACATTCACTCACCTGAACGCAAGTATCATGGAGCGTCCGAACAAAACAATAACAGGTCGAATGTGGATGACTTTTAGCCATCGCAGCTCATACTAATGGATAGATATTCTCCCAGAAATACTGCTCAGTATAATGGAACAAAAAATAGCACAATAAGAATGAGACCATTCGATGTTTGTGATAATTGACTCATAGATATGGTGTACTATCACATTAAGATGCTGGATCCACACAAACAGAAATTTTATGTAGGTGATTTGATGTTTATCTCAAAACACAAGATGGAATTTGTGAAATTATACCTACCGAACTGGTCAACTGAGATATTTACAGTTTCAAAGGTGCAAAGAACGAATCCTAAAACTTATATATTGAAGTACAGTAAAGGTGAAGAAACTGCAGGCTGCCTCTAGACCGAGGAGATGCAGAGAAGCTCTGAACCGGATGTTTTTCTTGTGGAGAGAGTCATATAACGTCGGGGTAATAAAGCACTAGTAAAATGGCTTTGTTTCCCTGCTACACAAAACATTTGGACTGATGGCTGGCGATTTGCTACATAATGGGCGTGCATTG
Source organism: Schistocerca americana (assembly GCF_021461395.2). NCBI lineage: Eukaryota > Metazoa > Arthropoda > Insecta > Orthoptera > Acrididae > Schistocerca > Schistocerca americana. The sequence continues at coordinate 319,624,945 of NC_060123.1, forward strand.
TCCACAACCACGACAGTAGCATAACATGTTTACTAGGAGACGCCTTAGAGGAGGTTCTGGTATTCTATAGAAACTGCCAGTGGAATTATACATTCCTGGGTATAACTGCTGCGGACCTGGAAGAAAGCTTCAGAAACGCTTGGCGCGAGGTGATAAGGAAGTTAATCCGCTCGACGAAGTGTGTGTGGAACACGACATTGCATACGCTGCAAATGAAGGTCTATCAAGTCTTCACATTGTAGATAGGATTTTAGCTGATAAGGCTAAGGTGATACGGAGAAGAAACGATATTGGTATAGATCAATGCATTGCAGCATTTGCTGTTGATAAAACCGTGCATGGGAAAATTAAGTTAGGTGTAGGAGTGATGAATTTCAAGCGAGTTATGAATGCTGCACGTTGTACACTAAACAAGAAGAAGAACAAGAAGGGCGGGAAGCAGTGCTGTTTGAAGAACTGTGTCCTGACAGTGATGTAAGCAGCTAAACTCGCACTGAAGCAGAACCGGGAAGAAGAAGAAGAGGATCAGTTAAAGCACCTCGGGTTCTACCAATATCCAAGACATGCGGTGGATTTATTCCATTTCTCATCCTGGCCCTCTCTGCGCTCTGAGCTGTAGGTTCCCTTGATTGTGGTGCTGCAGCTATTGCTCGAACAGTCAAGAACACGAAAAACTACCAAGCACAGTTAGAAGAGGCGAGAAGACATAGCCGAATAATCGAAGCCGCAGCCATTGGAAGCGGACTAGAAAAGGGATAGGGTTTGTTCTATTCATAAATAAAAATATCATTAGCGGTTCTATCAGATCAACCACTCACGAATAAAGATATTCTTAAGTTTTTTAGAGATAAATTCAAGATGCCAGGATTCCGTGGTCTGTTTTGCAGGATACATTACCGAAGAGTATGTGGAAAACTGGTTAATGCAGTATTCTGAATTTAGATGTTGCTGGAGGCCCTGGCACCCATGGGTGTCATATGTTATGAAAACTGCGCATACCATCTACTATTTCAACTCATTTGGTGACCTGCAACCACCAGAAGAATTACAACGGTACTTCACCCACAGAAGACATGTGCTCTACAATTATCGACGCTATCAGGACTTTAATACACACTTCTGTGGGCACCTATGCATCATGTTTATCTTGAAGTTCACAAAGAAGAAGAAGAATCACGCTGTATAAGGAGGAGGTTCCAACATTCAATCATCAGTTGAGGTTCAGATTCAATGTCGTACTTTTGACATTAAAAGGACGATCATCTGTATTGCGTGCAAACTACTTCCTGCCAATTGATATGAGTGTTAGTGAATGGAGTATCGCATTGATTGGACTGGAGACATACAAGAGCATCCCAAATGTCACTGAGGCTAACATTAAACTGCATCTGGATATTAATGGTGACAAAGATATTGTGGAAATAGAACTGGGTGCATACAATATCGTCGATTTTAAATGAAGTCTTAAAACAGTCTGGAAAAGGTATTGAACTACGTGCAAACATCAATACACTTAAGTCTGAAATAAGGACTGTAAATGCAATGATTGACTTGAACCAGAAAAGGGTCAATATGGCGCCTGCTGGGTTTCACAAAAGGGAAGATGTTGAAGAAGGATCCAAGTAAATTTTACAAGTCAAATGAGGCAGTGGACAAACTCCCCATCAGCACAATCTGTGTCGAGTGTAAGATTGCAACGAACTCCTATCTCAACGATAGTCTGATTCACACAATTTACGGATTCTTCCCCTCAGTTGCTACGTGGTATAAGATTGTGGAGACCCTTGCCAATGCATTATACCTTCCAGTGACAGCTGAGACATTGGACTATTTGGAGCTGCATATTGTTGACCAGAATAATCATCTTGTTGACTTTTGTGGTAAGGAAATCATTGTACAATTGCATCTAAGGCAAGATGGGCGTACAGTATAAAACAAGAGCGCGCAATCCACAGCATGCCACTTCGCTACCAAAGAGCAAAGTGATAACACTTGTGAACTACGAATTTCTTAAATCAGTTGGCCTGAAGCCGTGCAGTGACGTCCTCACTCGATATAATCAGCCCAGTAGAGTATGGTGAGAGAATTATACGTCAGGAATACTTCTCTCATAAACCTTACACTTCAGCCGTGTTCAACAAGAATGATGAAATCAGGATTGTCATTCAGCACCAAGAGCCGGCCGTAGTGACCGAGCGGTTCTAGGCGCTACAGTCCGGAACCGCGCGACCGCTACGGTGGCAAGTTCAGACCCTGCCTCGGGCATGGGTGTGTGTGACGTCCTTAGGTTAGTTAGGTTTATGTGGTTCTAAGTTCTAGGGGACTGATGACCTCAGACGTTAAGTCCCATAGTGCTCAGAGCTATTTGAACCATTTTTATGAACAGTTGCAGACTACAAGTGATTTACTACATGAATAGCTCTAAAAATGCATATGGGATACTTTGAGGACATCAGACAGATTCTTATGAACGCTAAACAAGAACTCATACTGGTGTGGAGTGAAACGGACAATAACTCATACATTCAAGGAACTCAAGAGGAGAATGTGATCACAATCATCAAGATAATATAGAAAATGCCTCACATCAGTGTATCCGACGAGGAGTGTTCGAAGCTTTTAAAAGTTCTGAATTCAGGTACATTTCTGTCACTGGCAATTTGCTCTTGGAAGATTTTGAAGTACCTAGTGTTACCGACAGCAAACAGACTAACATGGGCTACTGAAACTTACAGCCATTTAGAGACACCTAGATTCATCATACTTGCGTTTCAGACTGATAGAAGAGGCAATATAGCAAATGATTCCACCGTGTTCGATAACTGCAAGTTAACTAATGCCAAAGTCTACCGCAATTCAGAATTCTACCCATATGACAATTTACATCTGCAGTGGAATCAAAATGTATACAGTCTCGCGTATGACATGTATGCAAGGTTTCGCGCTTCTTCCTATGAAATTGCTGAAGGAGAGAAAGGATGGTGTCCACTCGATCCGCGTAAGTTCATGGAACTTTCACCGATCATCGTAAAAGACTGCTCGAAACAGAAGGAGATAATTAAGTCTGGATCTATAGATGTTCGGATTGAATTTGAGTCATCGACAAATATCTCACAACACACCACGTGTATACTTTAGTTCTACGTGACCGTGTGATCAACTACAGTCCGCTCACAGGTGTTGTGCAGAGAATAGGTACTGCTCCATACCTAGAGCATTTCATTGAAATACTTTAATAACATGGACATTTATTTGCATGGTTCTAACTTAACTGAGTAGCTCCAAATATTTTTTTTTCGAACTGGGTGGCTCTAGACATTTTCCACCACAGACATCTGAAATACTTTAATAATAACAATTAATTGGGCGGCTCTAAAGCGTTCAAATCAAACATCTCATGGTGTGAACATCATTGCAGATGCATAGGGTTTCTAAGACGGTGAGTGTAGAAGGTTTGTATTTAAAGATGTCACGTTTGTAGCGCACACAGAGGAGTCAGGAATAATAGAGACATTCTCCGCAACATTGCATCACCAAGATCTTTCAAGCAAGTGAGGTATGCTAAGACAAGGACAAGCGCAAAGTTGCTAAAACATTTCTACCATGGGATTCACTGGGATGATCCTGGCATACCCTATAAATATGTGGTGACTGTGCTTAAATTATTTGATCACATGGACACCATCGTCTAAGTCAATGGAAAGGAGAAGATCTCGTGGACGCATCGAATACTTAAATTCGCTACTATTCAAGACCTGGAATTCTACGACTGTCCTTCTATCCATTGACTCAAGAACATGTATCAGAAAAGTGCTGTTGAATCTGCTAACGAAAATGTAGAATTCGTTTTAAGTTGGATGAGAAATAAAATAATTTTCTTCGCTAACAATCCCTGCATACTTTTCTCTTCCACACACATTCTCTACATATATACACATGTACATTGTACACAAAAATATTTACCAAAACACACACACAAGCACACACACACACACACGCATCACACATAATCACTCACACACACTATGATAAAAGAGTCATGCTACTACTCTGCAGACACTCTCTCTCTATCTCCCCCCCCCCCCCTCTCTCTCTCTCAATCAAAGTCCCCCATCTCACACTACAAGTGAGTAGTGTGAGTATGGGCGAGTTTCAGTCCCATAATCACAATTGACCCTTTTATCATCATGAGGCGACAGACCGATTTTAGACTGTTGTACAATGTAAACCTCTATCGGTCGAATACTGGTTTGCCATACCATATTCGGTGGCTGTGGTGCAGCACCACGAACACCTCCATGCAGTCGTTGCAAATAGTCTTCGATAGGTAGAGCTCTCAATGCCATGCTATGCACACCCTTAGCTCGCCTCTGGGTGGCACCATCAAATGTGTGATTTGCATACATTTTTGACCGTTGCCCTACAAACTCCACAATCAGCAATTAATTTGACTCATCCTTTATAAGACCGATAACCTTTTTGTTCTACAGAATAATAGCAAAGGATTATCGGCCACATTTGAGGACGTGTCGAATTCATTGCCATGGCACCTAATTACTTCTTATGGATTGCAGTTCTTCACCCAGTAGATGAAGCCATCTGTATCCGTATAAAGTAATTTAGGATATGCGAAATGAGTTTTCGCAAACTCATAATGACAGAGGTATATGTGGACTTCGGATAGTCTAGTACGCTCATCCCCACATAGATAAGTTTATGAACTCTACTGCAGATTTCGCCACTTCTACAGTAACCAAGTTCAAAATGGCTATGGGACTCAACTGCTGAGGTCATTAGTCCCCTAGAACTTAGAAATAGTTAAACCTAACTCACCTAAGGACATCACACACATCCATGCCCGAGGCAGGATTCGAACCAGCGACTGTAGCTGTCTCGCGGTTCGAGACTGCAGCGCCTAGAACCGCACGGCCACTTCGGCCGGCGGTAACCAAGTTTTTATTGAATATGGTGAACTGCTTAAAATTTGGTCTGGCAGTGTATTTTCGTACGCCATAACGCCCATTCTACTCGACTCTAATAACAATTTCTCGTCGCCCCCTCAAATTCTCCATAGCTTTACCAAAAATTTCATTATTCAATAATTTAAAAAAAAACTTTCTCAAAGTAACACATCACGGAAGCTCTCTGTCTCAGGTTCAAATCAATATACTCCTTCAACCAGGGGGACTGCTTGAAGCAGGTAGTCCAGGTGATTCTAACCAACTCCATACCCAAGCTGAGGCATTTCTGGAGGTTATGATACTGAATAATATACCTCTGCCTATCCCCCAGCGTAGTCATTAGTTTTGGTGTAGAACCTCCTCATGGAACTAGTTGCTCTGGACACAGCGGCAAATCTGTATGCACATCATGCATAGGGTATGTGAGTTCTGCCTCTACCACATACCCTACATCAAAATCATCTGCCATACCCCCACGATTTTTCCACCTAATCCCTTGCATTCCTCATTGGACAGTCATCGAAATTCGCGAATCGACAGTGATTGCTGCATGGCATGCCCTTGTAAGTCATTCACGTCGAGATACATTATACACCTTGAACCAAGGGATGCGTTGAACCTGTCACCCATCAGTGGGTTATTTGCTTTCACGTGCCTATGGACGCATTGGCAAAACCCTCCATGGATCCCTCGCTTAAAGAAAAGAAGCATGTCAGGATCAGTCAATAATTCGATGCTGCACTTTGTTTTCTTGAGCATTGCGTCCCAAGACAACCCAGGTGCTTTGTAATAAAAGGCGGGATCCAGAGAATATATGGTTATACATAGACTCCGGAACTTCTCGAAAACGTCCGCAAACAAGTGCACGTCTGTGTCCATGTAAAGCCGTGCTCTCCTAAAGTGGAAATACTGAATTCCTTCCAGACATTCTCGGCATGCTCATACTCTGCATTCGTTATGGCATCTCCTGTGAGGTTGCTAGAGAATGCGATTATGTCGGGTAGCCTGGGTTCGTTGAGTTTTACCATACTATCCACATACTCATGTGGGAAAACCCCCTTCTTAGTTGCAAGTAAAAACTTTTCCTCATCTCGAAATGCAGCTAGAGTGATATGCATATCCCCCAAGGTAGAGGTTCAACAAGTTTCTGGAGTGATGCCAGCATAAAACGTAGCGTATCAAGGAAGAGTAAAGTAATTCTTGGTGTCATTCATTTGGAGAATCAAATACACTTCTCGACACTCTCAGGTAGGACACTCACCTGATCTTTCCCCAAACCGAAATCAGGCAACTACTCAATTAGATAGTGAGCATCATACACACTTAAATTGTGGAAGAAAACTGGTGTGTGTCTAGGTAACTGGTACTTCAATTGGCATAGGTTGTGAGCTGCGCCACAGAACTTCCCCATAAGATGACAGTGGTCCCTATGAGGAGTTTCCGCTTTTCTGTATAAAGCCGTGCTCTCCTAAAGTGGAAATACTGAATTCCTTCCAGACATTCTCGGCATGCTCATACTCTGCATGACAATCAGTGATGTTATTATAGAAATCTTGATTCTCCTTCGATTTGGTCAAGGAAACTTTGCCGCTGTAAAGCCCTCCCATTAAAATTTCTCTCAGAGAGCAACCAAACAGCGTGATTATCCCCGATGTAAGATTTGTAGCAGTTAAGGTTGGAGTCATATGACGATACAATTTGGTATGCTGCCAAATATGGTACATGTTTCTCTGTAAAGGTGGTGTGTCAGGTTGTAGGGTTTCCTTCACAGTGGGTCACAGAAGCGAGGCGGCATTCAAAATTGGCGTACACTACAAACGGGCATCGCTACTGGTGGTGAGCATTCTTAAACTTTATGAATTTATTTCCTCAGTAGGCATAATAACACCTACCAGATTCTTGGAAGCACAGTCTACTAGATGTGACGCTAATAACTTGTCTGAGGAGAAGTAATTGAGGCACTTTAAACAAATATGCTTTTTACACCGTTTGTCACTTCACTGGAAACAAAGGAGGCTGAACATTTCCTTGATCCAAACATAGCCATAATTATCACCTTCAGGGAAGAGCTGCATGTTTACATGCAGCTTGTGCTCACTGGCAAATTGTGAGAAGTGGAGGGGCCGACGATGATATGCTTGTCTTGCTTATCTGACTTGCTTCTCTTCTCCAGGCCATAAACATTAACCGATATGCCGGTATTCTGGGCCTCAAATTTTGGTATGTCCTGAATCCTGACGGGGAACTCTATACCATCAAAGTTATAGCATGCACAAATATTATCACCCACATCGTATGTACTGGAACACTCAGGATGATCTCTGTAATTGTACTTTCTTTCGTAAGCCGGGATTGACCATGCAGAACAAGCATGATCGCTTGTATTTTGGACACTGACGCATGCCCTCTTGTTAGCTATATCTTTAGGGAGCTTGATATAGCTAGACCCTCCACTTACCGGATCGTAGACATGTATATGGCTGTCCAGGTGTAGAATTCGACTGACTGCTTTAGCTGAGCCTTCACTTCCATCTCTGAAAAATGGCCCAGTATAGCACTCAAGGTGGGTTTACAAAACCACTCGGCGATTGATGTGCTCCGCGTTACCTCGCCATTTTGAGGGGCTGGGGGGGGGGGGGGTGCGATAATTCAATGCAAAGCACTGCCAGCATTTAATGGCGGGATACCAAGGATCAATGACTACCTTGAGGAGTTCTGTTTCCATGACAGGAAAGCATGCGCTTGGAAATCCCAGAGGATCGCAGTACCCTCCTATGAGGTTTTCGATCCTGGTGAACGAGATTCGCTCCTCAAAGGCGTCAGCTATCAACGAGTACTGCAACTGTGGTACGGTGGCACTGACCCGATGTCTTTCACTAAAAGGACGTGGGAGAGAACTACCACTAGCCACAAGATCATCACTAGTACTACTACAACTAGAGCGAAAACTAGCTGGTACGTGCTGTACCTTGCATGATGGTGCAGGAGAGGACGCTTGCGAATCGAGTGGTGGTGAGCGAGCAGCGGCCCGTGGAGGCCTGAGCGGTGGGGTGGCAGCCGGTCCCCAGTGAGAGCATCCTGGAGCGGGGTCGGGCTCCGGTGCAGGGGCCCTGGTCGCTGTGGCGCAGGCTTGCTGCGCAGCGACTAGCGGTGCCTTGATAGGTGACGGGTGCCTTTCGGGCCTTTCCGGACGCTGCTTTGATGAGGGTTTAGCTGCCGCCGATACGCGTGTGAAGCTATGTTGAGGCTCGACCGCTGTAGAAGAAGAAGAAGTAGAGATAAAATAAATAAGTACATTGTCTACCGCTGCTGCCGTGGTGAGGAAAATGGATTCTAATGATCACACATGGCTATATAAAGGAGAGAGTAATTATCGTTTTCGCTCTGGCTCCAGGGCACAAACAATTCCTCGGGAAACTCCACCACACAGTCAAAAAAATTGTCACAATGGTCGAATAGTAGTGATTGATCATGTGGATCTTCGCCTAGAACAAACAAGATATGTAAATCAATTTGTTAGAGAAAAAGATCTCCCTATACTACTACAACTAGCACTATTACTACTAGAGAGAAGTAACATTTTTTTAAACTTACAAGAATGGTGCTTGGTCATCTCATTATTATTTGCTGGAGGCTGCTTCCGCATCCGTCGATGAACAGCCTCCAGCTGCCTATCCACCAAATCCAAATCGTCTAGAGCTGTTCCTGTAACAGGATGAGATATATATTTATTTATTTTGAATATTTAGTGACACTGAAAGATCATACACATGGATATTTTTCTCTATACTTATGTGAGTGCTGTTGTCAGTTATCTAGAGGTGGGGGCTGAACACAGTTACGTAGTGCAGCAGCACTGCGTCGAACATCCCCCAGCTCTGCCTCCAACTGAATCTGAATTTGCCTTAAGTGATCTAGAAACAAAAAAATAAGAAGTACGAAATAGAAAAAAAAATTGAATGGCTAATATAAAAGAAGAAGTAGAAATTAGAATGAAAATTACACTCACAAGGCATTTCCGACTGCGCATCGAGCACAAGAGACTGGACCTCCATAGCCTGTTGTTGTCCAGCCCGCTCCTCACATTCGAGGACGAAATCCACGAGTTTCACTATAACAAGGAGATATAATTAATAAGGGAATCTAACATAAACACGACAATTCGCACTCAAAATAGAAATTATTTACGCACTTGCCCATCCCGTATCCTGCACTCTACGTCTCTTCCCAGTAGACTCCGAGGTGTTGTTGTCAACTCTCTTAATCTAAACAGGGAAAACGAAGTAGCTGCCTCACACACGAACAAGTGAACGAGGTGACGAACAAAGTACGATTGAGAAAGAGTGCCGCAGAGTGACTCCTTATGTAGATTTGATGGCGTAGTATCAAGTGATCTGAGCGTGAACCAATAGGTGTTGAGGATTTTGGGGATGGACTCACTGGCACCCCTAGTGACTGAACGCTGAAATAGTCAGATGCTTCCAGTAACTCCAGGAGCACTGAGCCTATGATAATTTATCAATTTACAGCTAAATAATTCATACTACGAGTGATTATGCTGTTTGGTATACACACTGTGTGATACTGAATTTAGCCTTTGAATCGGAAGGGATGCGTGTATATTACGAACTCATCTGAAGAGGATGCAGTTGGATACATTCTTGATCAAGGATTTATTGCAACCCGCTCAAAGTCTGTGAGCTTAGTGATTTTTTCGAACGTGGTGCTATATAGATGTAATTCTAGGTTGCTGGTATTAAGACAAGTCTTTGTTATGTTTAGTTTAGCTTTGTAAACGCTGAAGCAAATCATTTCGATAGTCTTGAGACGATAAAATAGAGAGTTTTTAGTATTTAGGCATGGCGTACAGCAGAAAAGATGAAATTCTGGGCTGTTTTGGTAAAGAGTTTATGATAGGGCATTAATTTTTTGTATGGAGACATCAAGAAAGCGAACGTTAAGTCTTTGTGGGACACTACAGAATTTCAGAGAGTTCGACTAGGTTTCTTTTCTTTTTTTTTTTTTCTACATAGCGATGTTACTTGGGAACTTTGTTACATTCGCTTGCCGTGGTATGTAGCTGTAAGCGCGCGATGACTTACACATACCCCGTTTGAATCGGGGTCAGATTTCTAGAGCATGATCTGTGACGTCAACAAGCGCTGTAACATCAGTACGCGCGCGGGAGGGCTATACACGTCAGGCGCGGTATGTTAGGACGGCGCGGAAAGAGAAGGCTTTGCGACATCTCTCTCTCTCGGCGCTTGACTACAGGTGAGGCGAGAGGTGACGCGTTTTTCATGTACTGCGAGCGACGATCTTGGATTACGTAATGGGAGCGTGTGCTGGCTGTGTCCTAGACCATGTGGCGAACACAATGGTTGTCACCATCTTGAATAACGGTAGTCACGTCATCAGATGACGTCACGGACGACAGTGCCCTCTGCTGGTGGTAGTGTGTACTAAGTCAGTAGGAGTCTAGAGCTCGTGGTGAGCACACACAATGGATGGCTGTACTGCATGAAATAAAGACTTCAGTCATTTTCCTTTTCCTCCTCCAGTTCCTAGGAGGAAGTGAGTTAGGTTAGTTCAACTGCCCTTTCTTTCCCGCCATTTTCTTAGTAGTAGTAGTAGAAGTAGATATACACCAAAATTGAAACTTACCACCAGCTCCTAGGATGAGGTGACTTAGGTTAGTAGAGGTAGTCCAAATGCCCTTTCTTTCCCGCCATTTTCTTATGTGTGGTGCATTGTCCAGTTTGAACTTGAACTTCCTGCCATTTTGTGGGGAGGAGAGGGGAGGAGGGTTTGACTTATGTGTGGTGCATTGTCCAGTTTGAACTTGAACTTACTGCCATTTTCTGGGGAGGAGAGGGGAGGAGGGCTTACGTTAGTGGAGGTAGCTCAGTTGACTTATCTTCCCGTCAAAATTCAAGCTTCCCGCCAAAATCCGCCATATTGAATGATGTCATCAGATTACATCACAGACGCCATCTCAGATGACGTCATCGCCGCCATCTTGCATAATGGTATGTGGCGTGATGTCACCCTTTTCCCACTACTCGCCAACACTGAAATTGGGCTGTTGATAACTGGAAACACGTTGCCTGGTCTGATGTGTCTCATTTCATATAGTACCGAGCGGATGAACGTGTACGTGTATGGAGACAACCTCATGAATCCGTGGACCGTGCATATCAGCAGGACACTGTTCAAGCTGCTGGAGACTTTGTAATGGTGTGGGAAGTGTGTAGTCGGAGTGATATGGGACCCATTTTACGTCTAGACACGACTATGACACGTACATAAGCATTCTGTCTGACCTCTTGCATCCATTCATATCCATTGTACATTCCGACAGGCTCGGGCAGTTCCAGCAGGACAATGCACGTCCAGAATTGCTACAGAGCGACTCATACTCTTACGGATTTATGGACAGCCCTGCAGGATTCGTGGTGTCAATTCCCTCCAGCACTACTTCAGACATTAACCTAGTCCATGCCACGTCGTGTTGCGGCACTTCTGCGTGCTCGCGGGGAATCTGCACGACATTATGCAGGTGTATCCGTTTTCAGTGTAAGTGACCTTGTTAATAGGCGGAGCTACACCACATACGAATATTTCTTCGTATTTATTTTGTGTTATTCTTAACAGAAAATGGATTTATATCTCTTCTTATATTCAATAGGGCAGCAGAGAACGTAGTGTGCCTAAAACGTCAGATAAAACGGTCGCATTGTGCAAGAATTGCTTTAGCTGCTTCACAAAACAATATGTCGTTGTGCCGATGAGTTAAGTCAAATACAGATACAATTTGAGTGTACGCCTGCATGATATTGAAGTATGTCACTTCACACTGCTTTTCTACCAAAATTTCAAATACTGCTTTCGGTGAGAATGTAGGATCTGTTATTCAACAAAGTTATTTAGTTCACTTAGACGTCGAATCAATATCGAGTCCTGAACTGTTATTTAAAAAATTACCACATATGCCATGACGTGAGGCAAAGTTTGCATAGCTAATATTCTGATGTTAACTCTTGCGTTATCTCCAAGGTCAGATTTCAGCTCAAGGGATTAATTGAAATATTTCAAGAGATTATTCGGGCTTAGTCACTTTAAAGAATTTAAGGTTTCCTGTTTCTAATATTTCAGAATTACAATTCAAACACTTCCCCTAAAAGAGATGACATTTTCTGTTTATGTTTCGAGATGCATAACATTCACCAACAGAATGCTCTCTAATAACCTACACACGAGCGTTAATTGGTAAACAAAAATCCAAAATTAACGTGTTCTCCTGCAGTTATATATGTACATGCAATTACATATTGGTCCAAAAAATTCAAAATTAATGTCTTATCCTGTAATTAGATATCTGTCATAGGCTGTTAAATGGTATTCAGTAATCAATCAAATAGATACAATCTCTTCCTGGCTTGTTCCTGGTATCACTGTGCTACTCAACATATGTAGTCTACACACAGTTAAATTAACAGGCTTTTTGCTTGTAGCATGTTGATATAAGTAACAGTGGTCATTACGTGTTCAGGTTGTCTCGTGTAGTAACCCATTAAATATAAATCGATATCAAACATCCGTTTAACAAGAATAAGCAGAGGAGATCTAGTAATGATGAGACTGTCAGCACCTTTTGGTTTAGTGACCAGCACTGTCGGCTGCTGCGTCAGTTCGACAGAACCCTGTTGGATCACTTTGACAACATCTTGCCGATGCGACATGAAACAATTAGAAAAAAATAATAATATTTTAATGCACACATCACATGACAAACATGTAAGTAAACAACGCACTTTTCTTGGGTGCTTGGTGTCGCTCAAGCGGAAATGGTGCTGCTCACTGAAGTCTTGAGCGCCATAACTGTCAGCATTGATACTCACGCGATTTATGGAACAGTCGATGCACTGATAATTAAGATAATTTTTGCATCTGTATTTTTAAAAGCTCAAATTTAATGGTGTGGAGCCAGTAGCGATTACTGATTCATGTAAATGATGTCTAAAACTTTAGGAAGGACTATAGGACTAATGTCTAGTCGAACAAATTACGCAGATTCCCTTTCTTAGAATTCATCTCAGTATTTAAGAAATTTATGAAAAAACGAGAAATGGATGCCCGGACTGGGGTTTCCAACTGCGGAAGGGAAAAACCGATGCCTGTATTTTAGTTCTGAGAGACCGGTGTGTTTTGGTATTTGTTTGGTCCCGATTGTAACACCTGTTTTTCTTCTTTACTAGTCACTGGCTATAAAAAGGAATGTCAATTTATCATAGCAACAGTGCTAAATTTTTTGGATGTTAAATAAATCTTTTTTTAAAAAAAGGAAGAGTAGTTTTTAATCGTAAAATTTCCGCTGCTTTGAAATATTGCGTTATTGAGGAAATGGCAAAAACGATCAGTGTTATTTTAACAGTAATGCCGACACAAACAAGCAATAGACAAATGTCTAAGAATTGGTACAGCATTGCTGAGACAATACTGTACCTGTTGCCACATGGGGTGGCCTATCAGATGTGCATGCAATGTGTAAGAGCTGCTCCATTTTGTCTATTCGGTAGTTTCTAGCTGTCATCGCCGAACATCAGTTTTACTACAGATTGACACCGTCCCTAGTATTGAAGTATTTTTACTAAGTACAATATCAACGAAGTTCTGTACATTGCTCAGTTTGTTGTAAGAGATTAAAAACGGAAGGAGTCACGACCAACTTGCGAGATCATATAAGAAGAAAACTTAAAACTTGACAACTAAATCACAGATCTCAATGACAACAGAAAGTAACTGATCTGCTGTCTGCGTCTACATAATATGCTATTATCTCCTTGTAGCCTTCAAAATGGTCACATTAATTTCGAAAAATAGAGTTCTTCAACCTCAGCTTTCACCCTTTAACACCGACTTTTCGCACTGCCAACTAGTGGTATTGCCCTCGATAACAATAGGCTCCTCAGCAGAGTTTGAAAAAATTAGAATCAACAGAATACTGGCGATTTTTTATAACATTTAGCTACTTACCACTCTCTGAGAATAGTAGCAAACGGTGGACAGACAAAGTTTCTTTCATTTGTCTGTATAGTTTAGTATTTTAAATGTACGTATCTTAAAATTGAAGGAGTCAAAATTTTTCAGTCTTTGTTCGATTTCTACGTCTATTACAGGAAATAATAGGAATAAGAAACAAACGATTGGTCTTTTCAGTAACTGGTTATTTTGAGCCGTCTTACTAGTCAAGATAAAGTGACAATGAAAAAAAAAAGATATAACCGAGAACCTGCCGTCCCATTGATAACTGCCTCCCTAATTTGAACCTTTGTCCTCCTGAAAGTGAGTTCAGCGTGCTAACCCCTCAGCGAGATTGCGTGGCCGTTTGTGTTAGCCAAGATATGCAAATCACGGTGCTCATTTCGTAGCTGAGCACACGGCTTAACTCTCTCAGAAGCACCAATTACTTTTGGGACTATCTGATTGCTTTGAAGGCGAAACAAATGAATCTGTCAAAACTTGCATCTGAGAGCTTCACTTACTTGCGCAAATGTTCGCATATAACGAACGCTAATAGAGTACTGTTACGAAGTAATTAGATATCATTTATCTAAATACACAGGCAACCTACAGTTCTGTCGCACGAAGTGATTTCGAGTTGGTGCTGGTAATTAAATATCCGCTCTCGCCTCTAATTACCTAACGTCCCTCGAAAACAAAGGCCTTTGTTTGCAGTAAATTCAGTGTAAATACGTCTGCGCATTGTTAGTATGGCTGATGCTTCTTATCTTACCTCCCACCAGATGAAGCAAAGCGCTTGCCATACGTCTACGTAGAACAACACAGGCCGTAATTTACCCGGAACTATTGTTTAGACCTTTTTAATAAAGTTAATTTTATTTTGTTCTGTTTCCGAATTACAGCGATTAGCGGTGACAAAATACTTTTAAATGTGAATATTTTAGGTTTTGCTTTACCGTGACTGTTTTTGATATCGAAAGAAACAATAGGTTTACTGCTAGCAGTCATTATTTATCAAAACCCACAACGCATATCGAAGGTTTAAACCTACAACATCAAGTGGATTTAAATATGTTAGTACGCCATGTGTGTGTTGCGTTACGACTCGGAGTAACTTCTGGCATTCTCTAGTGAAGAAAGAAAAACACTATTTCAAAATATGCTTTTGGGCAAGCTTCTGCCTAAAAACTAAACGTCTGTCTAAACTTGAAAATAAGATACCAAAAATAGAATACCTCCAGTTGTCACAGGTTCCTTTCGCTGTGGTTCACGTGAAAAATTTCATACTTTGTAAAAAATGTGGTGTCCAGAAATTATTAGATGCAAAGAACACATAAAAAAACAAAACAAACATTATCAGGAAGTACAAAGAATACACAGAAAAACAACAGTATTATATATTACAAGTTTTAAAAGATTGTGCGATCTTTGGTTTAGTTGATGAATACATGCCTTAGAATAAATGTTATAGGTAGTATACAAAATACACTAGTCAACAGCTTTTTAGTATTTGCGATGTGATACATCAACTAGTATGTATTTTTCTGTGTAGAATCCGAATGTACCTTTCAAAATGTTCTAGCACGTACTATTTTTGAGTTTTTAAAGGTTTTTTATCTTTCGTCGTCGATATTTCGCTTTTTGCTGTTCTTCTGTTTTGATGTTTAATTGTTTGTTTTTGGTTGCAAAGGAGAGCTAGAAGATAAAAAAATCGTCAGTAGGTGGTTGGTGTGGTAATCCAGTGGTGTGAAAGAGATCTTCAGTGAGTGTTTCCTGTGAAAGATAGTGCCAAATTTTTGTGTTTATAACTTACACTAAGAAAAATGCCAAGTAGTAAATACCGTTGCTGTTTAAACCACCCCTACAACTTGTGTTATGTGTGTGGGAAATTCAATCCAAAAGCACAAAGAAAATCAATCACTGATTTGGTTAAGAAGGCATATTAACTGTAAATTGACTGTCCTGTTGGTGATCAAGATAAAAATGTTCATCTCATATTGCCTGTATAATCTGTACAACAGCCATAACCGAATGGTAGAAACGAAAACGCCGATCCATGCCTTTCGCTGCTCCGATGGTGTGGTGTGAGCCTAAAGACCATTATTCAGACTGTTACCTCTGTCTTAAAAATATTTCGGGAGATTGAAGAAAGCGAGACATAAAATAAAGTATCAAAATGTATCTTCAGTGCATTTTCCTGTGGCCGATGATGAGGGGTTGCCTGTTCTGTCTGTCACTTGAAAGTCACGGAACCAGACACCATGTCAATTGAACCAGAAAGTATTTAACATATAAAAGAGTACTGCCCTCAATATCATGACACTTCGCCTCAGCTCTTTAATCAAAAGGAACTGAACTATTTGGTTCGCGTTCTAAAATTTTCGAAACAGCAAGCTGAGCTCTTGGGGTCGAGACTGCAACAACGGAACCTTCTAGCTCCAGTGACAAAGTTTCCTGTTTCAGATCAAGAGGTGTTCCTTCGTTCAGTATTTTGATGCGCAGAATTCAATGTGTCTATGTAGAGACGTCAATGGTCTGATGGAAATGGAAATGTCGTGTGGCTAGGGCCTCCCGTCGGGTAGACCGTTCGCCTGGTGCAGGTCTTTCGATTTGACGCCACTTCGGCGACCTGCGCGTCGATGGGAATGAAATGATGATGATTAGGACAACACAACACCCAGTCCCTGAGCGGAGAAAATTTCCGACCCAGCCGGGAATCGAACCCGGGCCCTTAGGATTGACAGTCTGTCACGCTGACCACTCAGCTACCAGGGCGGACAATGGTCTGATGATGCAGCAGGTGTACAACATAATACACAGGAGTGGCGACTATTCATTGACTCCATTAAAACCAGCTTGAAAGCAGTACTACTGCACAATGGCAATGCATTTCCATCGGTTCCTTTGGCTTACGCAGTGGACATGGAAGAAACTTATTAAACCATGGCTTTGCGGCAAGTGGCACTCAAATACAAGGATCATGAATGGCAGCTTTGTGGTGATTTAAAATCTGTTGCACTCCTTACATGTTTACAGGCTGGATTCGCGAAATACTGCTGTTTTCGTGACATTCGCGACACTAAGAACCACTATACAGTCAATAAACGGCCTACAAGGAAATCATATGTCCTGGAAACGTAAATGTGAACAATATCCCATTGGTTGAGCCCGATAAAATCATTTAGCCTCCCCTTCATATTAAGTTGAGCCTTATCAAGAACTTTGTAAAGGCTCTGGATGAAGAAGGTGAGGCCTTCAATCACTTAAAAGAAAGGTTCGCAAATTAAGTGACGCAAAGCTGAAAGAGGGTATATTTGTTGGACCACTAATAAAAAATTTCCTAAAAGATCCAACCTTTGACACCAAACTCACAGATATCCAATTAACTGCTTTGTTTTCTTTTAAAGCAATTGTGAAGGGCTGTTTGGGTAACAGAAAAGACAAAAACTATGTTACCATTGTGAATGACCTGTTGGACAACTGTAAGAACGTGGAATGTAGACTATCGCTTAAAATTCACATTTTACATTCTCACCTTGATTTCTTCCCTGAAAATTTGGGAGCCATAACCGATGAGCATGGTGAACGCTTTCACCAAGACATTCTTACCATGGAACACCGTTACCAAGGCCATTGGAACTCTTCCATGATGGGTGACTACTGTTGGGATCTTGTTAGGGAGAGTGATGAAACGACAAAAAGAAAAAATATATTGAATTAATCTGGACCTTTTATTGGCATCATGCCCATAGATACATACAAAATAGTATTGATTTCAAACTTTCTGAATGGGTATTTTTGTGTTACTTACTTGTGTCAATTTTCGCTATTACCGTTTTGTTTCTGCTGTCTATGTAGCAATTGTGACGTTATAAAGAAAAAATGATTTTACCAGTGTATTTAGCACCATAAAATTAGGTAAATCCACGCATTTACAAACCAGATGCAGAAAAATGTTTAAATTTGTTAACTAGTGTTATTTTCTGTCATGTTTATGTAGCTTAAATTTAATACTCGCTTACGTAGTCAGGAGACATGTTGCAAGCATTACGTACAGTAATTATGTAGGTTATCAATGATAAAATTGATCATAAATAACAATTTTGGCTGGGACTCAGAGAGTACGAAAGGTTTTCGAGATAAAGAGGTAAGTTTTGGATCTCCTAGAGCTGTGGATTTGTTAAACTTACGTCTGATATGTGTTATAACTAACTAAATGCTGAAGTAACTCACTGATATCGAGTTAAAGATAGTTGTGAAGCACTATGTGAATCTACGTTTTCTAATTTGTATATAGTCGAAGATATACGCAGAGCCATACTGAGGTGATCCTTCGCCCCTGGCAGAACTACGAAAGCTTCCCACCCGCGTCTCCTCCCTCCTCCCAGCATAAAATTAGATATCATTTGTTGCTAATAAATAATTAATAGTCACATGTTATTAATGGGAAGTAAAAGGGAAATCGTTGTAATCGAGAGTTGAGAAAATATCCCTTTCAAGGAAGTGATTTTTACTTCAAATGTGCATTACATTTATTCTTCTTCAGCTGACCACACTCACTTATTACGTCACTGAAGTTGCGTTTTAGAGCTGCGTTGTTATAAGACAGCTAAAACTGACGATCTGCTTTCACCCATTGATTGCCTGACAACTGGTAAGGAACAACTGACACTTGCTGAAGCAGGACTGCCAGTCGCTAGGGAATAACCTACAACTGCTACAGCACACCCAAGCATTGACAGGTAAAGGAAATGTAGAGGGCGGGACGCATTAACTGCAGTGAAGACGGTGCACGAACACTCTGTATGCATCCGACAGCTCATGCAGTGCGGTGTCTGACGACCGATTAGTGCGACACTCCGTATGGTTCGCCAGTGTGCCTGCAAGAGATCCTTTGAGTGTTTACGATCGTGGAAGAGCAGTTGGACGGCTCGAAGCCGGTCAGCGTATCACTACTGTGACCACAGCAAATAGCATGCCATGAATTGTCAACGCTCGAATAAAAATACGTTGAAGTGGAAATACTGTGCAGAAGTGTGCCAGTGGTCCTAGACGGACTACCACATGTCAGTAGAATCGATACGTAGACCTCGTGGTGAAAAGGAACAGATGTCTCACTTATGGACAGATCGCTACACACCTTGCAACCGCTGCTTGAATCATTCTGGAGTCATTATATCAGGCTGGTTTGTCTGGCTGGAAGACCGTTAAATCATACCACTTCAAGCAAGTCATGTTTGAAAAAGAGGTTGCTGGTGTAGCAATCATATTGGTTGGGCCCAGCAACAGTGGTCGAGGGTGATGTTCCCCGGCAAATCCCTCTTCATTTTGGCAGTTTATTCTAGCTATTACTTAGTGTAGGGAGACGGAGAGGGGGAAACACGTTGCGTACCACAGAATGTTCATGAACGTCATCGGTACGGCCTAGGCGTTATGGTGTGGACAGACATTATACACAATTGTCGGACACCACTGGGTATCTATGAACGAGGTACGGTTACAGCACAGAGGTACGGCAGGGAGATTATTCTGCGTCATGTCCATCTGTTTAGAGGTGCGGTAGGCCAAGACTTTCTGTTTATGGACGACAGTGCCCACCCACACAGGACCGCTGACCTGTCGGTCACAATGGGAAGTGAAAATATTGAATATTTGGAAGGCCTACGTACCCCAGACATAACCACTATAGAGCCTGCCTGGAATGCTGTTGGCAGTGGTCTTCTTCAAACTAACCCCTCATCCGCGAATCACGCATAGACTAAAAATCGTCTTAGAGTGGTACAATCTTTTCCAAGCATTCCTAAAAAGTTTGGCATCTGGCATGAACAGCAGGTGCAAAATGTGCGTTAGAGTCCGAGGAGGGCATATCCGATACTGACCTTCATAATATGGAGTCTGACCTGCGTCAAACATGAACGTTATTTATGTTTGTTATAATGCTTTCCCATGTAATAATTCTGCACCGTGTTTCGTTATAATTATTCCACTCCACCTCTCTTACGTATGTCGCCCATCATTGCCTGTGATTAACCCTGTCCACCAATGTCTCTGTTCCTTGGAAATTGCTATGCAGTGTAGTTGTGTTATTACCTTTAATTTGCTGAAACTCCATCCACAAAATTCCATGGTTGAACAGAAGCAAGCTGCGTGAACCGAGTACAGTGTTGCCACAGAAATCATGTTAGCAAGACGTCTGTTAGGTAGAAACCGATTCCTTGTAATGGTGTCACGACGAAACTACACTGTAGTCGCGGACAGATGAAAGGCTCTTGGTCGGGGAAATAAGATACGAACACAGGGAGTCTCAATAACTCACATAACTCTCCTGGTTAATTCTGAAACCGTCTCTTGGCACCGCTTCTCTACCTGCACATTTGATGGGGACCTACCTCCCTCCATTCTCGGTACGTATTTATTTCTGCAAGATCCCCTCAATTACTTCGTCGCTGACTCCCTCTACACAACCCTAAGGTTTAATTTCTTTAAACAATGTTGTTCTTCGCAGTCTTATTTAAAGTACTGTTTGGAGAGAAAAGCTCTTTTCTGCGATTATATCACAGTCTTAGAGACCGTCGATAACCAGGAATTTAATAGCACAGCTTCAATTTACATAAGCACAGTGAAACGTCCCCTTAGAAAAATTAGTGAATTACTATGCAGGTAAACCCCTTACGTTATTTGATCTTCAAACAGCTGAGCAAAACTGAACGTACTCAGACGTTTCTCTCTTTACTTATTCTGATCATCACTAAACTGACACACAATATTTTTTAGCGCAACACAATCTGACTTTCAATAATCCCTACAAAAGAATGGCCCTGACTACGCTCAAACTATACCTTCCACAAATCACTTACCTCAAAAAAATCTTCGTTACTCGAACTACTGCAATACGGCGAGCACCACTACTGCCAGCTAAATAAAAGATTCAAACTACTGAAGGCACTAACTACTGATAGGCATAGTTAGCAAATGAAAGATTTTGATAGAGAACAAACAATGTATGAAGGTAAATATATATATATATATATATATATATATATATATATATATATATATATATATATATATATATATATATATATATCAGTCTTAACAAATGTACTGTCTCTGATGGACACACGGCCAGATCATCCGCTCTCAAAAAAACGCCATCTCACTTCCCCACATCCACCACTGCTGGCAGCTCACCCCCAACTGCGTAACGCTACGCGCTATATTTCATCCAGCTGCCCAACACTACAATAGCCAACAACAATGCAAACCAGCGACAGACTGCACACAGTACAGCCAGCGATTTTCATACAGAGCGCTATGTGGCGTTGCCAATATAAACAACCTACACAGCCTACTTACACAGCCCCCATGCTCCCCACAAAAAATCAAAATATCCACGGGTGTGCTGCCGGTCTATAGTGTCCAACGGGCATAATATTTCGGCGATTATACATGTCGCCATCATCAGGTGAACTGACGGATTGAGCTCCTGTGAACGTGCCGGCACGGAGATCCGTACGCTATGGCTGCTCAGAGGGAACTGGGTTCGGCCGCGGCTGCGGCCGATTTAAATACCCCCCGCCCGCGGCGCGGTCCCTCCGCCGTCCGCGCCCCGCATCACGGTCGCGCGGTGGAACAGATTGCGACAAATTTTGTTAAACGCCTTGATAGCTCCAGGTTGGATGAGTCAGATATCATGGTCAGTTTTGACGTTGTTTCCTTGTTTACGAGGGTACCCCTGCGAGAGTCACAAGAATTGATTAGTCAGAAGTTTGACGAGAAGACACTGAACCTTTTAGGCATGTCTTGACTTCCACGTATTCTCTTTTTAATGGAGAATACTACGAACAAACGGAGGGAGTCGCCATGGGTAGCCCACTCTCAACGGTGGTAGCGAATTTGTACATGGAGAACTTCGAGGAGGAAGCCCTGTCGTCATCTGTATGGAAACCTACTTGCTTTTTCCGTTACGTGGACGACACGTTCGTCATCTGGCCGCATGGTATGGATAAACTCCTTGACTTCCTTACACATCTGAACTCCATACACCCCAACATCAAATTCACTATGGAGACTGAAACGGTGGGTAAATTACCTTTCCTTGACGTCTTGGTCAAGAGAAGGGCTGACGACACCCTAGGTCATGGGGTGTATCGGAAGACTACGCACATTGATCTGTATTTGCACGCAGACAGCTGCCACCACCCTTCACAGAGGAATGGGGTACCTAAAACTCTAGTACATAGGGCGCGCACTATCTCTGACGCAGAGAGTCTACCCCAGGAATTGGAACATCTGAGAACTGTATTTCGAAAAAATGGGTACTCAGAGTGGCAGATTCAACGTGCTCTCCGCCCAACCACAGCAGCACAACCTGTTGAGATGGATGAAGTCACGAGGGAGGAGGTAGGCACTGCATTTATTCCATACACAGGAGCACTCCCGGGGAAAATCGCCCGCATTCTGAAGAAACACCGGGTCGGAACTGTGTTTTGTCCTCCAAATAAAACTCGTTCACTGGTGGGGAGCGCCAAAGATGACCTCGGTTTGAGGAAGGCCGGCGTGTACCAGATTCCGTGTCAATGTGGCAAGTCGTATATTGGTCAGACGATGCGTACCGTCGAGGATCGATGCCGTGAACACCAGAGGCACACTCGACTGATGTATCCGAGCAAGTCGGCGGTCGCTGAACATTGTTTGTCGGAAAATTAAAAAATGGTTCAAATGGCTCTGAGCACTATGGGACTTAACACCTGAGGTCATCAGTCCCCTAGAACTTAGAACTACTTAAACCTAACTAACCTAAGGACATCACACACATCCATGCCCGAGGCAGGATTCGAACCTGCGACCGTAGCAGTCGCGCGGTTCCGGACTGCAGCGCCTAGAACCGCGTTCGGAAAATCACGCCATGGAGTATGACCGCACGAGGATTCTGGTACAGACGTCAAGATACTGGGACAGCGTTGTTAGAGAGGCCATCGAAATTCGCACCAATGACGACCTCATAAAACGTGACTGTGGCTATAATCTTAGCAAGGCTTGGGAACCAGCGATCGGGTTAATCAAGAGTAAATCGAGCAAACGTATAGTTGTGACGACCACGGCGGACAGAGCCATCACTCCGACGTCATCTCAGACGCCGTCGCAATCTGTTCCACCGCGCGACCGTGGCGCGGGGCGCGGACGGTGGAGGAAGCGCGCCGCGGGCGGAGGGTATTTAAATCGGCCGCCGCCCCGACCGAACCCAGTTCCCTCTGAGCAGCCATAGCGTACGGATCTCCGTGTCGGCACTTTCACAGGAGCTCAGTCCGTCAGTTCACCTGATGACGGCGACATGTATGATCGCCGAAATATTGTGCCCGTTGGACACTATAGACCGGCAGCACACCTGTGGATATTTTGAAAACTTTCTTTACTTCTCGGAGAACTCCCTTCGTTCTTCATTATTTCCAAAAAGTCCTATCTATACCTGCTTTCTGTATTTTTTTCGTATAACTTCTCAATGCATTTCTTCCAATTCATGGCAACTCATTCTCTTATATAGTCTACCCCCTCTTAGGCTAACTTAAATCTACTGAGCTCAAATGCATAAACTAAGGGACAAGGCAATGCAGCAGCACAAAACAATTAATACAAATAGCAATGACAAAATATGGAAATTGGCAAAGCAAGCAGCAGTAAATGTAATAACTTATATCTAAACATGACAAACCCACAAGCAGAAAAAATAGTACACTAAAGACAACAATGCAGATAAGGGAAATGTATAATCACATCTTAATGTCTATGTAATTAAAGTGGTCCACCACAACAAATATTCTACGATAAAAATTACCAAGTACTTGAAAAGTAAATTATGTATGCAGTTACTGTTATTAGTCCCTTCTTACTGTTCTTTCCTTTCCAAGTGCTCCTTTTTTTTTTTAAGAATGTGGATCATAAAATTATTATCTTACAGATCTGTTGACACAAAGTGTTCACATTAGCAAATGCATTTAATTTTATGTTATAAAAGCAATGATGCATTACACCTGGAAAACAGATATCAAATAAAATAAGCAACTATGTAGAAAGTAAAGCATAAAATAATCATTTAGTAGTCAGGAGGCATTTCATAAGTTAGTAGAAATTCTCTCATTTGTCGTAGAAAGACACTTGTCATAATCAGGTGTTCAGATGTACGAATATTTCCCATCAATCCATAAGCATTTCAGTAAGTAGCACAAAGTACGAGTAATCATATGTTTTCAAGTAATGAGCGTGTCATATTTGCAATGCTTTCTACAAAGGAATGTCAATAGCAAGGTTAATGGTCTCTTTTTTTCTCCACCTGTGCCTCTGAAAGGCACACACTAATGGCTTTTTCCCAGACGACTATCGCGCAGCTGGGTGCCCACCATGCATTACGTGAAGGTCACTTAACTTTCCTACCGAAATATTTACGACAGCAGTTTGCGCTACAGTGACAGCCTCATATAAAAAATTTCACAGGTCGAGAATTTGCGTTACAAATGTGTAGAAACAAAATCCTATAAATACAACAGTGTCCAAAAAATGTTCAGTGGCATTGTGATACATTCACATATGTACACACATATCATACTTCTAAAGTACGATTCTTGGTTTCCAACATCCTTTTCCACAAATCAGAGTCCCTAACCGCTACTCATTATTCCTTACCTTATTATACATATACATATTCGTCGACACTTCTTCAATATTTCATCATAAGAAATACGTAGCATAATCAAATTCCTCATATACGGTAGCATCATCTTATTGATCATAAACATACCTCAACAGCATAATACATATCATCGTTGTAATAATATCATAACAGATCAATCACATCTCAGAATCGTTGCAGCTTCTTTCAGTAATTTCAAGAGCATCAATAAAGTCATCTAACTCAAACGTACTTTAAAAATCATGATCCCTTACGAAGTACATCATTCACAGCTCTCATAGTATCACAATGGTTCCAAAAAAATATGAACAGTTCACAAAGTACAGACAAAACACAATTTCGTAAGTGTGAAGTTATCCAACTGTGTAATTGCGTAAACATCTGTCACTGATGTAGTATAAAAATATGTTTGTCTCTCTCAGTTCCATGATCAGATAGCTGTGTAATTTATGTGTTAGAGAAATATGGTGTAAAGTTGTATAAGCAAATACCATATTAGCTAGGGCTCCTTGTGCTTGCCAAACACATGATACACAAAGTAAGCGTGTTCCCCCCTCAGGATTAATGTAATTATACTCTCAGGTGTTACAGATTACAGAAATGGAATGAAATGTATCACGGAAAACTTTCTTTGTAATTCAAAAATCTTTAAAAATAAATGTTTTAAGTATAAAATTAATCACTCAAATGCGTGTACTGTGGTCCTAAATTGTGCGTCTTGTTGTAACATAATCTCTGTCATTACTTGGGGGTGAAAAATGAGTCAAGTATCGTAATTATCGTCGTCCGTAAACAAAGTTCTGTAGATGACAATGTAGATACCTCGTAATAAACGAAGTAAATTGCTATGGGTATAGATATCGTAGTTGTTACGCTTATTGCCGTGATGAAGTACTGTACTGTACTGTAACGCATTGTTGTACTACAGAAAAGGCTGTCTCATTGTAGCTATACCACAAAAGTTACTACTAAAACATGTTTTACTTTCCAGAAGAATTCAGAAAAACTGTGCAGATATAAAACAGATACAGCACAAAAGCAATCATATAAATTGTGTCACTCATTAGTAGTGTCGTGATATAATCGTGTAGCTGTCAAATAAACTAACCACTGTGTCACCTGATATCTCTCAGAAAGTACTTTAAATCCAGAATGTAATTTAAAGTGAACCAAAATGTTGCACTAGAATCTCATTAGCAGTACCGGTGCATGTTGTAAGTATGTGAGCCTTATGGTTGTTACATAATCGTGCAACTAACAAGCAAGAATGTACACACACAATAACACTGTGTCGTCTGTTCACTATAACAATGCATTCGTAATTTCTGTTTAAATAAGTTCTCTTGGTTCTTGACTGGATGTTTAACTTCAAACATTGTTGCATGTTAACTGTTTCTAAGTTGGACAAAGCATACTAGTAACGTGAAGTGATAAGTTGTACGGCAAAGACAAAGTTAGGCAGATTATCTCTCAATGAACGGTTTTACATGTGAAATGTGGTGCAATCTTTTACTCTTCATAGTACTCAGAGTTTGAACTTAAACGCAATTATCATGCGGTATATGTCGGTAAAGAATACTGGAATTTTTCTCGAGGTTAGGGTCTACGTTATTTTTCTCTGAGCCAGCCGGCGCACGTGGCTATCTGCAGTGCGAGTCATTGTCTGCTACCTCTTTGTTAGCGCGCGTCGTTATTAGGATTTCGAAACCTAACTTCTACAAATTCACCTTGTCGAGAGGGCCCTGCCCTGTTTGAATCCCGCCAGTTCTGATGAAATTGAGGTCTGTCGTTACAATTATATCGTCTGTCGTCGTGTCGGTAGTTCCTGTAGTTTCTTTCTTGTCGCGAATGTGGTGCAGAAATTCTCCCTGAATCGTAACTGCGCACTGAACTGTTGCGCCTGAAATTATTCTGTCTCCCCTGATAATAATAGTTCTGGTTGCCATATTGTCTGTTTCTATGATTGTCTCTGTGATAGTCACTACCGCGGAGAGGTGATCTTTCCCTGTAATTATTACTACTCTGCCAACGGTTGTCATAAGGGTGGTGTCTGTTTTGGTCACGATTTTTGTTGTGAGAACAGCCTCGTCGTGTCCAGTTATTATCTCTTTCATCGCCGAATTGTGACGGATGTGACCTGTAATTGTTGCGTTCCTGTTTTACATTCCGCGATTGTCAGTGTCAATTTCCAATTCTTGTAACAGTCCCTGAAAAGCTTCAATGTCGTCTTTGCAACGTCCTGCCAAAATAATATGTCGTAAATGTTCAGCTAATTTGATTAAGCAAATTTGGATGTGTTCTGAGGGGCTGTATGGGTTTGACAGGTTCTGATTCTTGTGCAACATGTCTTCAAAATATTTCACAAGACAGGAAAATTCAGATTGCCCGAAATGTTTCATCATTATGATGCTATGTTTTACTCGGTCTTGTGTAGCTTGAGACCAGTATGCTGAGAGGATGGCATGATAAAATTCTCCTTCACTGTGACTATCGTGAATGACCGATCGCATTCTTACAGCTGGTTCATTCTTTAAGTAGCCACACATAAATTCTAATCTGTGCTCTAATGACCAGTTGGGAGGAAAACAACGAGAGAATTGATGGAGTCACGGTTGTGGATGAATGTCGTTGCGAGAATTCTTAAATGTTTTGAATGTACGTGTAGTAATGAACAGCTTATAGTCAAAATCATCGTGTCAGCGAGTTGCATGTCAGTCATTGTTACGTCGTTTCGGCGGTTCCATTTCAAAATTCGGTGCACCTTGCCAATTTCTTTCATAATTTCAGAAATGCGCTGTGTTATTATTTTGTGGCTGTACCGTATTTCAATGCCCCTTTTCCCGTATTGGAGCGCGAGTGTCCTCTGAAATATGTAATTCTTGTATTACTCGTGCCAATTGATCTTGTACATCCCGGATTTCTCTTTTGTGTTGCGTAATAATTTGATTCTGATTTTGTTTGAGTTTCTTAATTTGTTCGTACTGTTCTGCGTCAGTGAAGGCTACAGGTCTTGTGTCACTCAGATCATCATCCACCTTTGTAGATAAGTTAGTGAACTAATCCGAAAGTTCGGCTACTTTCTCCGAGAGTGTACTTATTTCCTCAGTGTGTTTTTATGAACCAAGTTTCAGAGTGTCCATTTGTGTTGAAATCGTATCTACTGTGTCCTATAAGTTTTCCTGAGTTTTTGCAAGTTGCGTAACCGAATCGGTAGATGCAACTGAGTCACTTTTAGCCCACAAGGTCTCATGATTTTCATGAACAATGGTTTGCAGTTCTTTTATGGCTGATTCGTGATTCTGTAATGCATTTTCATGCCGCGAAAAAATAGGTTGAAAATGCTCACAAAATTGTGTTTTTACGTCATTACAGACTTTGACATTTCGATTCAATGTTATGTAACTCAGTAGTTAAATCTTCACGTGTTTGTTCAAGTGTGGTGTCTAACTTTTGAAGCTATTGCTGTGTTTGTCTCTGATTTTGTTCCATTGTGTCTAATTTTTGAAGCTTTTGGTGAGTTTGTCTCTGATTTTGTTCCATTCTGTCTAACTGTTGCTGTGTTTGTCTCTGGTGTTGTTCCATTGTGTCTAACGTTTGAAGCTTTTGTCCCATTTGTTGCATTAATTGTAATAACAGTGCACTGGTGTCTGAAACATGTTCCTCAGTGCTATTCGGCAATGCATTTGAACCGGCAATATTCGCATTTTGTAAAGCAGAAAATGTGTCTTGACTTATTTGAGAAAACGGCGAGGACGGAAAACCTGAATCTACACTATTTGCAAGATTGTGTCCTGTCATTTCGGATTCCTGAGGCAAGCTGTTGCCGACTGATCGATCGATAATGCTTCCCTGTTCACTTTTTTTTTACTGCCTCCACCATTATTTGCAGCCCGCTCCATTTCCCTATGCACAATTACCAAATTACTACTTTGAACATTAGTTAATTCATTACACGGTGGCGCTAACACACTACTTTCGTCTTCACTGTCATTTCTCAGTTTACTTTGGAGCCCAGTATTACGTTTTACACACGCCATTATTGTCACAATAATTCACACGACAACACAGAAAAGCACAATTTGAAGAGCAAAATAAGGAAACACATTAACATAGCATTGAAAATAATTTCTCGTTAATTGCAAGCGCAGCTCCGAAATACTTGGTGCAAATCTACATGCATGCCACAACTGTTTTACTGTACAAGAATGAAAGTTACAACTACAAAGGAAATTCTCTCTATGATTACGCGTTAGCAATAAACAATAGCTACAATAATTACACAAACTACAGGGCTATTACAAATGATTGAAGCGATTTCATAAATTCACTGTAGCTCCATTCATTGACATATGGTCACGACGCACTACAGATACGTAGAAAAACTCATAAAGTTTTGTTCGGCTGAAGCCGCACTTCAGGTTTCTGCCGCCAGAGCGCTCGAGAGCGCAGTGAGACAAAATGGCGACAGGAGCCCAGAAAGCGTATGTCGTGTTTGAAATGCACTCACATCAGTCAGTCATAACAGTGCAACGACACTTCAGGACTAAGTTCAACAAAGATCCACCAACTGCTAACTCCATTCGGCGATGGTATGCGCAGTTTAAAGCTTCTGGATGCCTCTGTAAGGGGAAATCAACGGGTCGGCCTGCAGTGAGCGAAGAAACGGTTGAACGCGTGCGGGCAAGTTTCACGCGTAGCCCGCGGAAGTCGACGAATAAAGCAAGCAGGGAGCTAAACGTACCACAGCCGACGGTTTGGAAAATCTTACGGAAAAGGCTAAAGCAGAAGCCTTACCGTTTACAATTGCTACAAGCCCTGACATCCGATGACAAAGTCAAACGCTTTGAATTTTCGGCGCGGTTGCTACAGCTCATGGAAGAGGATGCGTTCAGTGCGAAACTTGTTTTCAGTGATGAAGCAACATTTTTTCTTAATGGTGAAGTGAACAGACACAATGTGCGAATCTGGGCGGTAGAGAATCCTCACGCATTCGTGCAGCAAATTCGCAATTCTCCAAAAGTTAACGTGTTCTGTGCAATTTCACGGTTTAAAGTTTACGGCCCCTTTTTCTTCTGCGAAAAAAACGTTACAGGACACGTGTATCTGGACATGCTGGAAAATTGGCTCATGCCACAACTGGAGACCGACAGCGCCGACTTCACCTTTCAACAGGATGGTGCTCCACCGCACTTCGATCACGATGTTCGGCATTTCTTAAACAGGAGATTGGAAAACCGATGGATCGGTCGTGGTGGAGACCATGAACAGCAATTCATGTCATGGCCTCCACGCTCTCCCGACTTAACCCCATGCGATTTCTTTCTGTGGGTTTATGTGAAAGATTCAGTGTTTAAACCTTCTCTACCAAGAAACGTGCCAGAACTGCGAGCTCGCATCAACGATGCTTTCGAACTCATTGATGGGGACATGCTGCGCCGAGTGTGGGACGAACTTGATTATCGGCCTGATGTCTGCCGAATCACTAAAGGGGCACATATCGAACATTTGTGAATGCCTAAAAAAACTTTTTGAGTTTTTGTATGTGTGTGCAAAGCATTGTGAAAATATCTCAAATAATAAAGTTATTGTAGAGCTGTGAAATCGCTTCAATCATTTGTAATAACACTGTACAAGGAAAAAATCAGAAGATTCCAGTGAGGTATCCTCAGCTAAGGGTCGACATATGAAACGTCCCCTTAGAAAAATCAGTGAATTACTGTGCTGGTAAAACTCTTACGTTATTTGATTTTCAAACAGCTGAGCAAAACTGAACGTACTCAGACATTTCTCTCTTTACTTATTCTGATCATCACTAAACTGACACACAATATTTTTGTAGCGCAACGCAATCTGACTTTCAATAATCCCTACAAAAGAATGGCCCTGACTACCATTAAACGATACCTTTCACAAAGCACTTACCTCACAAAAATCTCCGTTACTCGAACTACTGCAATACAGCGAGCGCCACTACTGCCAGCTAAATAAAAGATTCAAACTACTGAAGGCACTAACTACTGATAGGCATAGTTAGCAAATGAAAGATTTTGGTAGAGAACAAACAATGTATTTACCTTAATATTGTTCAAAAGTCATATATATATATATATATATATATATATATATATATATATATATATATATATATATATATATGTGTGTGTGTGTGTGTGTATATATGTATACACTCCTGGAAATGGAAAAAAGAACACATTGACACCGGTGTGTCAGACCCACCATACTTGCTCCGAACACTGCGAGAGGGCTGTACAAGCAATGATCACACGCACGGCACAGCGGACACACCAGGAACCGCGGTGTTGGCCGTCGAATGGCGCTAGCTGCGCAGCATTTGTGCACCGCCGCCGTCAGTGTCAGCCAGTTTGCCGTGGCATACGGAGCTCCATCGCAGTCTTTATCACTGGTAGCATGCCGCGACAGCGTGGACGTGAACCGTATGTGCAGTTGACGGACTTTGAGCGAGGGCGTATAGTGGGCATGCGGGAGGCCGGGTAGACGTACCGCCGAATTGCTCAACACGTGGGGCGTGAGGTCTCCACAGTACATCGATGTTGTCGCCAGTGGTCGGCGGAAGGTGCACGTGCCCGTCGACCTGGGACCGGACCGCAGCGACGCACGGATGCACGCAAAGACCGTAGGATCCTACGCAGTGCCGTAGTGGACCGCACCGCCACTTCCCAGCAAATTAGGGACACTGTTGCTCCTGGGTATCGGCGAGGACCATTCGCAACCGTCTCCATGAAGCTGGGCTACGGTCCTGCACACCGTTAGGCCGTCTTCCGCTCACGCCCCAACATCGTGCAGCCCGCCTCCAGTGGTGGCGCGACAGGCGTGAATGGAGGGACGAATGGAGACGTGTCGTCTTCAGCGATGAGAGTCGCTTCTGCCTTGGTGCCTATGATGGTCGTATGCGTGTTTGGCGCCGTGCAGGTGAGCGCCACAATCAGGACTGCATACGACCGAGGCACACAGGGCCAACACCCGGCATCATGGTGTGGGGAGCGATCTCCTACACTGGCCGTACACCACTGGTGATCGTCGAGGGGATACTGAATAGTGCACGGTACATCCAAACCGTCATCGAGCCCATCGTTCTACCATTCCTAGACCGGCAAGGGAACTTGCTGTTCCAACAGGACAATGCACGTCCGCATGTATCCCGTGCCACCCAACGTGCTCTAGAAGGTGTAAGTCAACTACCCTGGCCAGCAAGATCTCCTGATCTGTCCCCCATTGAGCATGTTTGGGACTGGATGAAGCGTCGTCTCACGCGGTCTGCACGTCCAGCACGAACGCTGGTCCAACTGAGGCGCCAGGTGGAAATGGCATGGCAAGCCGTTCCACAGGACTACATCCAGCATCTCTACGATCGTCTCCATGGGAGAATAGCAGCCTGCATTGCTGCGAAAGGTGGATATACACTGTACTAGTGCCGACATTGTGCATGCTCTGTTGCCTGTGTCTATGTGCCTGTGGTTCTGTCAGTGTGATCATGTGATGTATCTGACCCCAGGAATGTGTCAATAAAGTTTCCCCTTCCTGGGACAATGAATTCACGGTGTTCTTATTTCAATTTCCAGGAGTGTATATACACACATCAGTTCATGACATCCAGTCTTAACAGATGTACTGTCTCTGATGGACACACGCCCAGATCATCCGCTCTCTAAGATCCGTCATCTCACTTCCCCACATCCACCACTGCTGGCGGCTCACCTCCAACTGCGCAACGCTACGCGCTGTTAACATCCAGCTGCCCAACACTACAATGGCCAACAACAATGCAAACCAGCCACAGACTGCACACAGAACAGCCAGTGATTTTCATACAGAGCGCTACGTGGCGTTACCAATAAAAAAACCTACAGAGCCTACTTACAACAGTTACATTGTCGAATAGTACTACAACGCAGAATCAGTGACTACAGCCCTATTGCAATTACTCGATAGTTGACGTCTGTGGCTGACCACTACAGTGATGCTACATCGGCTGCCAACTAGCGCTCGTTTATCGGTGGCAAACAACACGTAGGGTCATTCCACTAATGGTGTTAATGTGCAGCGGCAGCCGCCGAGCCGAGAGGACGCGCAGCAGCAATTTTAGATAAACAGTAAATTAATTTAGTCTTTGTTTTGTTTCACGTGCTTCTGTAAAGAAGTGAACTATACGTGTGTATTTTACTATGTAGACTAGTGGTTAGAAAGTTAATTATACTTTTGCTTTTTGAGTAATTCTTGTGAATATCCTGCTACCTAGTGTAGATTTTCCTGTCGCCAGAAACTCCGTCACGCCACAAAGTTTTAATTTTGTGCTAGTAGACAGCATGCAATTTAGATCAGTACATTCTAGTTTGAATATTTATGACGTGCAGTAACTTTTCAGTCCCCTAGACTTAGATCTACTTAAACCTATCTAACCTAAGGACATCACACATCCATGCCCGAGGCAGGATTCGAACCTGCTGTAAGTGGACTGCTTCTGTGTTGGCAGCGCTGTGTAGTGCTTCGCATTGGATCTCTGACTGCGCTTCCTTTGTAAGAGATTCTGTGGCTGGTTGGACTCGTTGGAAGCTAATCACCAGTAGTGTTTGGCTGTTGGAAGTTAGTCGCCAGCAGTGATGGATGTTAGATGTGAGGAGTTAGCATTGATGGAGGATAGAGGTCTTAAGTGTTAGCGTAGGCTAAAGATCTGTACATGTTCGACTTGGACATTGAATATTATTCATGATTATATACCTTTGTACTGGAAGTCAATGATGACTTATTTTCGTGTCTGAACTGGATGTCGCATTATTACGGTAAAAACAGTACATTATTTGATTTGAAAAAAAAATCTTTCCTTTGCGTTGCCCTAGAATATTGTGGATCAGTGTTGACATGATAAGAAAAAGTAAAGAGAAAGTAGGCTCAGTACGTTCAGTTTTACGCAGCTGTTTCAGAATCAAATAACGTAGAAGTTTCATCTTCCCCCCGGTCTGAGTGGCCGAAGGGTTCTAGGCGCTACAGTCTGGAACCGCGCGACCGCTACTGTCGCAGGTTCAAATCCTGCCTCGGGCATGGATGTGTGTGATGTCCTTAAGTTAGTTAGGTTTAAGTAGTTCTACGTTCTAGGGGACTGATGACCTTAGAAGTTACGTCCCACAGTGCTCAAAGCCTTTTGATTTTCTCATCTTCCCAGTCATTCAGCCATTTAAGTACAGACACACACATTTAAATGATGAAGTTTCACTGCAACGGTAGCAACAGCGTGGTTCCGGACTTTGGTATACTTTGTATACATTTCAAAGTCAATAGCGCCATTTGAGCCCATATATCTATTTTACAAGCAATACGATATGGCTAGGTACTGAGCTTGTTGCGAGCGGACACATGGAGAGTTGGCTGCAGTCCGAAAACAGCGTGAAGCTGCGTTGGCTACCGTCGACAAACTTCTGGCTAATGCTCAAAATTGCAGTGACGACACCTGCGACACCCTTGGTGCCACTGAAATCTCATGGTGACCCGGACGCCGCTACGGATTCCGATACGCAGCATCTATACGGTCTGTCCTCACTCCAGAGTGGGTGGCAGACAAATGGTGGGATCGCGCGTCACTGGGCGGAAGTCGAAAGAGGGAACAGGTCGTGCGGCTGGCTCCCTACGCCTTAGCAGCGGGTACGAAGTGCTACACAGTGTTGATATCTGTGAGCCAGCACGGCGTGCTTCTCCTGTTGGACTAGCTACTGATTTTGCTACATACTCCGGAAAAGTACAGAGGTTGGGTATGCTAGTCATTGGGAGTTCAAATGTTAGGCGAGTGATGGAGCCCCTCAGGGAGATAACATGCAAGGCGGGAAAGAATTCCAGTGTGCAATCGGTATGTTTGCCGGGAGGTTTCATCCGTGATGTGGAGCAGGCCGTACCGGTGGCTATCGAGCGCACTGAGCGCAACCGGCTGCATGCAGTGGCACATGCCGGCAGGAATGATGCCTGCCGGTTGTGTTCTGACGCCATCCTCGGTTCCTTTCGGTGGCTGGCTGATTTGATGAAGGCAACTAGCAATGCATGTGGGGTGCAGCCTAAGCTGTCTATTTGTACCATTGTAGCCAGGGCTGATCCCTGTCCTCTGGTTTGGAGCAGAGTGGAAGGTTTAAACCAGAGGCTCAGACGACTCTGCGACGGTATCGGATGCTGATTTCTCGACCTACGCTATCCGGTGCAGAGTTGTAGGGTTCCCGGTAGTAAGTCAGGAGTACACTACACGCAGGAAGAGGCTACTATGGTAGAGGACTACGTGTGGCGTAAACATGGTTTTTTCTTTAGGTTAGAGAACCCCTTCCTTGGGATAAAAAACAATTTGCCTGTTAAATCAGCAACAGTGACATTAGAGAATCTTGGTCCTCGTAGATCAGAGATAGAAAAGATTACTATGGTTTTAGTAAACTGCAGGAGCATCCAAGGAAAGGTCCCAGAATTAATATCGCTTACTGAAAGTTATAATTCACGGATGGTATTGGGAACAGAAAGCTAGTTGTAACCAGACGTCAATGAAAACGAAATCCTAAGTTCAGATTGAAATGTTTATCTTAAGGATAAGTTAGTCGACAATGGTGGCAGCGCGTTGATATCAGTAAAAATTCGATAAAATCAAGCGAGGTTATCACTAATTCCGAATATGAATTAATCTGTATGAAATTGGGCAGCGAAGAACGGTCATAAAATGTGATCGGATGCTTCTATAGACCAAATTTGTCATAATCTATAGTTGTAATTTTCCTGATCATGCGGATGTAGTAGGTGGTGACTTCAACTTACCACTTATACGAGTAGATTGGGAGTGTTGTGCCATCAAAACTGGTGACAGAGACAGGGATTCGTGTGACATTGTTCTGGATGTCTTGTCCGAAAATTACCTTGAGCAGATAGAAAACCAACTCGTGAGGGTAACGTCTTAGGCCTCCTGGCAATAAGCAGACCTGAACTTATCGAATCAGTTATGGTAAAGGAAGGCATCAGTCTTCATAAGGCTGTGACAGCATCTATGACAACTGATCCTAAAAGGAGTGTTAAGAATGGTAGGAAGATGTATTTGCTCAGCAACGGTGACAGGATACAAATTTCAGAATACCTCAGCAGTCAAATATTCGGAGATGACGGCGAAGACGTGGAGAACAAATGGAAAAAATTCAAAGGCATCGTTCAATATGACCTAGACAAGTATGTTCCGACTAAGGTTTTAAGGGATGGAAAGATCCACCATGGTTTAATAGCCAAGTTAAAAAAGCGCTACGTAAACAGAGAGCCATTAATCTCAGATTCAAGAGAAGTAAAAACCTAGCTGACAAACAAAAGTTGAATGAAGCGAAAATGAGCGTAAGGAGAGCAATGAGAGAAACATTCAATGATTTTGAAAGTAAGGCCTTTTCAACCGACCTGTAAAAACCCTAAGAGATTTTGGTCGTATGTATAATCAGTAAGTCGGTCAAAATCATCTATTCATTCTATCAGCGACCACACCGGTTCCGAAACGGAAGATAACAGAGAGAAGAACGAAATACTGAATTCGGTCTTCCGAAGCTGTTTCACCGCGCAGGATCGTAACACCGTCCCTTTTTCAATCGTCGTGCGAATGCTGAAATAGCAGATAAGATAACAGAGAGAAGAACTAAATACTGAATTCGGTCTTCAGAAGCTGTTTCACCGCGCAGGATCGTAACACCGTCCCTGCTTTCAATCGTCGTGCGATTGTTGAAATAGCAGATACTGAGATAACCGTGCGTGGAATTGAAATTTACCTACAATCGCCTAGTAGTTGAAAGGCGTCAGGTCCAGATGAGACACCTATAAGATTCTATAAAGTTTATGCGAAAGAACTTGCTCCCCTTCTAGCAGTAATTTATCGTAAATCACTTGAGAAACTAAAGGTACCTAACGACTGGAACAAAGCACTGGTCATTCACGTTTTTAAGAAAGGCGGTAAGACAGATCCACACAGTTACATACCTATATCGTTGACGCCAATCTGTTGTAGAATTGTGGAACATACACTCCTGGAAATGGAAAAAAGAACACATTGACACCGGTGTGTCAGACCCACCATACTTGCTCCGGACACTGCGAGAGGGGTACAAGCAATGATCACACGCACGGCACAGCGGACACACCAGGAACCGCGGTGTTGGCCGTCGAATGGCGCTAGCTGCGCAGCATTTGTGCACCGCCGCCGTCAGTGTCAGCCAGTTTGCCGTGGCATACGGAGCTCCATCGCAGTCTTTAACACCGGTAACATGCCGCGACAGCGTGGACGTGAACCGTATGTGCAGTTGACGGACTTTGAGCGAGGGCGTGTAGTGGGCATGCGGGAGGCCGGGTGGACGTACCGCCGAATTGCTCAACACGTGGGGCGTGAGGTCTCCACAGTACATCGATGTTGTCGCCAGTGGTCGGCGGAAGGTGCACGTGCCCGTCGACCTGGGACCGGACCGCAGCGACGCACGGATGCACGCCAAGACCGTAGGATCCTACGCAGTGCCGTAGGGGACCGCACCGCCACTTCCCAGCAAATTAGGGACACTGTTGCTCCTGGGGTATCGGCGAGGACCATTCGCAACCGTCTCCATGAAGCTGGGCTACGGTCCCGCACACCGTTAGGCCGTCTTCCGCTCACGCCCCAACATCGTGCAGCTCGCCTCCAGTGGTGTCGCGACAGGCGTGAATGGAGGGACGAATGGAGACGTGTCGTCTTCAGCGATGAGAGTCGCTTCTGCCTTGGTGCCAATGATGGTCGTATGCGTGTTTGGAGCCGTGCAGCTGAGCGCCACAATTAGGACTGCATACGACCGAGGCACACAGGGCCAACACCCGGCATCATGGTGTGGGGAGTGATCTCCTACACTGGCCGTACACCACTGGTGATCGTCGAGGGGACACTGAATAGTGCACGGTACATCCAAACCGTCATCGAGCCCATCGTTCTACCATTCCTAGACCGGCAAGGGAACTTGCTGTTCCAACAGGACAATGCACGTCCTCATGTATCCCGTGCCACCCAACGTGCTCTAGAAGGTGTAAGTCAACTACCCTGACCAGCAAGATATCCGGATCTGTCCCCCATTGAGCATGTTTGGGACTGGATGAAGCGTCGTCTCACGCGGTCTGCACGTCCAGCACGAACGCTGGTCCAACTGAGGCGCCAGGTGGAAATGGCATGGCAAGCCGTTCCACAGGACTACATCCAGCATCTCTACGATCGTCTCCATGGGAGAATAGCAGCCTGCATTGCTGCGAAAGGTGGATATACACTGTACTAGTGCCGACATTGTGCATGCTCTGTTGCCTGTGTCTATGTGCCTGTGGTTCTGTCAGTGTGATCATGTGATGTATCTGACCCCAGGAATGTGTCAGTAAAGTTTCCCCTTCCTGGGACAATGAATTCACGGTGTTTTTATTTCAATTTCCAGGAGTGTATTTTATGCCCAAAAATTATGACGTTTTTGGAAAATGAACATTTTCTCTATAAAAATCAACATGGATTCTGTGAACAGAGATCCTGAGAAGTTCAGCTCGCTCTGTTCCTCCATGAGCTCCACAGCGAACTCGACTTGGGCCTCAGGTTGATGCCGTGTTCCTTGATTTCAATAAGGCATTTCACACCGTCCCGCACTGCCGTTTAATGAAAAAAAAATACAAGTTTCGGAGTGTCGGAGCAGACTTGGGATTGGATTCAAGACTTTCTTGCAGATAGAACTCAACACGTCGCTCTTAACGGAACAAACTCGACAGCTGTAAAGGTAATATCCGGAGTGCCACAGGGAAGTATGGTAGAATCGTTGTATATGTAAATGATCTAGTAGAACGTGACGGATGCTCTTTAAAGCTATTCACAGATGATGCAGTTGTCTATACCAAAGTATCAAAGCCAGAAGGTTGTAAGAATTTGCAGAACGACCTGCAGAGGACAAATAGCTGGAGACAGCGTCTGCTGTAAAATATCTAGGCGCAACTATCCAGATCGACCTGAAGTGGAATGACCATATAGAACAGATAATGCGAAAGCAGACACCAGACTCA
Organism: Schistocerca americana; assembly: GCF_021461395.2. Taxonomy (NCBI): domain Eukaryota; kingdom Metazoa; phylum Arthropoda; class Insecta; order Orthoptera; family Acrididae; genus Schistocerca; species Schistocerca americana. Next base: position 319,663,687 of record NC_060123.1, read on the forward strand.
GATCCATCGGAAGAATCTTAAGAAAATGTAACTCATCCACGAAATAAGTGTCTTATAAGGCTCTTGTACGCTCGATTCTTGAGTGTTGTTCTCTATCAGGTATACCTATCAGGTGAACTGATAGAGGAGACAGAGTATGTCCAACGAAGGGCGGTGCATTTCGTCACGGGATTGTTTACCTGGCGAGAGATCGTTCCGGAGATGCTAAACAAACTCCACTGGCAGACGTTAGGAGATCGGCGTTGTGCATGTGGCGTTCTGCATGTGGCTTGCGGGGTATGATGTAGATGTAGATGCAGATGCGAAGCAATGTTGGAAGTGGGCGCCGCGAGGTATGTCGGGAATGTGAGATGCTCTATCGACAGCTGATTTTAATTCATCAGTGGACGACGCATCTTTTAGCAAGGAATTTAAACTCAGGGCCTAAACTAACCACAAGCTCGTGATATGTATCCGAGAAAACTGTGGCAAATAGTGTGCCTCGGAACTAAAATCACGATCGCTTTGTCCACGGTGATTAAAGCTTAGGTGTACGAGCAAATTAAAAACAGAAAAACTCAGTTTCAGCGTTAAAAGCAAACGTAACTTTCCGCTATCATTGGTTACCTGAGAGTGTCGTCACACTGGCTACACGAATTGCCGCGTTACCAACCAATGAGCATTCCTTGTTCATGCTTAGTTACGATTATGAAAATGACGTGTCAAAGAAACAGATATAAAACTTTACTTTTAAACCAATTAATTGAATAAAAATACTAGCCAGAGTCTTTTTATGAGATATAGAAACAAAAAAGTTGTTGCATTTAGCGAGATTGAACACAATGTGTTAATATGATACCCATTGCGGTACACAACAGGATAGAGGTAAGATGTTATAGTTATAACTGGTCACCCAGTCGCAACGATCAATTTCAGTCATCAAAAATTCAGCTTCACGCAATTTCGTGAGAAGCTTATTTAACATAAGCCGATCTTGGTAATGATGCTAACTGTATATATGACGTCGAATAACGGCTTGTGCGGAAGTATCGCGTAATGTTAGTGCTGTGGATGTAGTGTTACTTAGTGCTGTGTATGAAACGTATTTCATTAGCATTGTTGTGTGTGTGTCTATGTGTGTGTGTGTGTGTGTGTGTGTGTGTGTGTTGTTATTGGGGTGGTTCTCATTCGTTATTAAATACGAAGTAAAAGTGGTAGACTCATGATCCAGGATTCAAACACATCACGACAGAGTGCCGGACAAGGGATTTGGAAGTGAACTGACCAATTGCTGTGGCAGTTTGGCAGCGGCGAGCGGTTCAGACGTGATGTTCAGAGCTCTGATTGGAGGAAACCGGCTCCAATGCGTGAAGTGTCAGCTATCATGTAATTTTAATCAGACCGTAGAACACAGATTCGTTTACGAAGCGATACAGATAAGGCTACCGAATCTCATTGTCTGTATGGATCAGACTTCTGATTGGCCGTCTTCCCTTCCTGTTGTTCATCACGCCATTACCAGCACATATAACTTGCAGGGAAACCACAGATATCGTAAGCGCACTTTTACCCACTGCAAGGAATGATTACGTACAGCTGCTAGTGAGCATAAAGCTATATTATCCACACGGTCAGATTAAAGTCTAAATATTTCGCTCAGATGCTAAAGTTATAAGTCTATTTTGCAAAGTCATGCAGACAGAAAGTTACAAAACGTAAAACTTTCACCAAGAAAAACTTCCACTTGTCGCTTTTTTTGCTTCATACGATGTCGATGGTAGCTTCTGCTTCAGCAGTCAGATGAAAGCTTGCCTTGCAACTGCATCTACGACGAAATAATATTTGTGTGCCTTGATCTTTTTGCCTAACTATTTCGTGTATTATTCATAACATACGTATTTACACACCACACACATTTATAAGAGAGAAAGCATAATTTTTTTGCGACAGCACTGTGTAAAAGTTTCTACTGTTCGTTGCCAGTTAACTGCATATAAAAATTCTCTTCGTAAAGTGTACTGAGAATTTATTCCTGCTGGGTAATGTATTCTGTGAGGAACATTGGGAAATATTTTGAACAGTTATTCTATGTGAGATGAAAAGTACTGATTTTCTATTGCTAGTTGGGACATATGATGTTGTTTATGGAAAGTAATGCTGTAGTACAGCGATAACAAGATTATTGCGTAATTTTCTGAACTGCCATTTAGTTTGTAAGATAGGCATCGACTGTGGAACAGTTTTCTATATTTGATACGATATTTCTATTATGTGCTTATTTAGAGTAAATTATTTAATTTGTCAATAATTTCGTTTCTATTGGAATTTTTTCACTGTTAGAAGAAGATTTTGTTCCAAATGAACACTTTTCTAGACTTGTGATGTTGCAGAGTTAGACAATGATTTATGGTACATGCTTATACTGACCATTTACTATTGTGTTATTTATTGTAATGCAGATGTTCCTCTTTCTTGGTATTCACACAGCAAAACACGTTAAATTTTTCTGGAAAGTATATATTTTGAGACAGTGGTAGTCTAGCGTTTTCAGTGCTTGTACTGGTTCTCAGAGCTCTTGTAAAGATATTTGTGATGTCCTGTAATTATTTGTGTATAGTAATTATTCATTGGTTTGTAGGGTACTGGTCATTTTCATTTACAGCTGTCTACATTTGAAGTAAATTGTCAAGAATTACTAGAGCCAAAACAGGTGTTTAAGGCCGGAGGGAAGCTGCTGCCAACAAGTTATTAAATGAAGGAAAGTTCAGTTAACAGTAGTGTATCAAGTGAGGCACAAGCAACATTGATAGACATGAGCAGAGTAGGCACCTTCTAGTACATAGAGATGAACGCGAGATTCCTTTCTGGAAAATACACTACTGCCCATTAAGATTGCTACACCACGATGATGACGTGCTACAGACGCGAAATTTAACTGGCAGGAAGAAGATGCTGTGATATGGAAATGATTAGCTTTTCAGAGCATTCACACAATGTTGGCGCCAGTGGCGACACCTACAACGTGCTGACGTGAGGAAAGTTTCCAACCGATTTCTCATACACAAATAGCAGTTGACGGTGTTGCCTGGTGAAACGTTGTTGTGACGCCTCGTGTAAGAAGGAGAAATGCGTACCATCACGTTTCCGACTTTAATAAAGGTCGGATTGCAGCCTATCGCGATTGCGTTTTATCTTATCGCGACATTGGTGCTTGCGTTGGACGAGATCCAATGACTGTTAGCAGAATATGGATACGGTGGGTTCAGGAGGGTAATACGGAACGCTTGCTGGATCCCAACGGCCTCATATCACTAGCAGCCGAGATGACAGGCGTCTTATCCGCATGGTTGTAACGGATCGTGCAGCCACGCCTCGATCCCTCAGTCAACAGATGGGGACGTTTCCAAGACAACAACCATCTCCACGAACAGTTCGACGACGTTTGCAGCAGCAAGGACTATCAGCTCGGAGACCATGGCTGCGGTTACCCTTGACGCTGCATCACAAATAGGAGCGCCTGCGATAGTGTACTCAACGACGAACTTGGATGCATGAATGGCCCAACGTCATTTTCTAGTATGAATCCAGGTTCTGTTTACAGAATCATGATGGTCGCATCCGTGTTTGGCGACATCGCGCTGAACGCAAATTGGAAGCGTGTATTCGTCATCGCCATACTCTCGTATCACCCGGCGTGATGGTATGTGCCATTGGTTACATGTCTCGGTCACCTCTTGTTCGCATTGACGGCACTTTGAACGGTGGACGTTACATTACAGATGTGTTACGACCGGTGGCTCTACTCTTCATTCGATCCCTGCGAAACCCTATATTTCAGGAGGATAATGCACGACCGCATATTGCTGGTCATGTACGGGACTTTCTGGATACAGAAAATTTTCGACTGCTGCCCTGACCAGCACATTCCCCAGATCTCTCACAAATTGAAAACGTCTGGTCAATGGTGGTCGAGCAACTGGCTCGTCACAATACTCCAGTCACTACTTTTGATGAACTGTGGTATCGTGTTCATCGTGTAGAAGCTGCATGGAAATTGGCTAGCAGCAGCAAATTCTCGAACCTCTATGAAACGATCACAAGTCAGCGAATCAATTATCTTAAGTTGTTCATGCGTTGTTCCACCTTATTTTATATGTTCTTCCCGGATCTTCGAATCTTTCATGCTTTTGAGGCTTGAAGCTCCCCTTCCACGAAGAGTCGCCAAACTCTAACCTTCGTACTCTGTTGCAAGAGAGCCGAACCTCATTTTGTAATACTACGGAACGTAACCGCTGTCCATTTTCGACTGCTTCCCTTCGGCCTCGTAATCGTCTGATGAAGATGAACCGACTTCTTCAGTCTCCTCAGACGCACCCAATTCGCGATGTTTTGTGGGCAATAATTGATCTTATGCCATATGTTGTTTCTCTGCTAGTATTTAGAAAATTGTGTAGAACATTTCTTCTCCAATTTCCATGTAGTGTTATTACTGCAGAAGGTTTCGAAACGATGAGATTGTTTTGGAGAAGGAGCTGCTTACTGCACAGAAGTGCTGTTTTTAATCATACTCCTAAAACTTCACTGTAATTCGATTCCAAAATGAGGTTCACGTTTTCTTACTGTCCAAGTTCATTTATTCATAAATTCAGGCATCTTGGATCGTTCACATGTAATTACCTCTTCTCCTTCCACCAACATTCTTTGTGCACATGCAACTGTTTCTGGTGGGTCAAAACTAACTGCAGGATTACGAGAAAAATGGGTTCATACTGTAAGTTGTACTGGGAAAAATAGCTGATTCAGAGCTGAAGCGTATCTGCAGTATTACTGCTACGATGGTAAACTACTGCCAAGATGTCAGAGAAAACAGGAACGTTAAAGGTTAATATTACGTTAACAATAAATGATTCCTTAGACACAACCATAACAAACCTGTTATTAGATGGAAAAAAAAGGAATAGAAAAACCGTGGCGAAATTCGATCCAGAGGGCTCCATCTCCCGAAGCCAAGTGCTTATTCAGTCGGCTAAAGACTTTTTGGCCGCTGGCGACGACACATTAGGTACAAGCATGCCTGAAACGTTTGAACATTTGAACTCGATTTTCTCGAAAACGGTCGATAGTTGTGCCTTCTTTTTTACATGTACTGAAGTCCTAGCCATGATCTGCACGCCTTATCAATATGAATCAGATCGGTAACGGCAAGTATGTATGGGCCCCTTGTTAGCAGAACTACCGAGCAGTTAAATTAATTATATAAAACGAAAGTGTAACATACAGAGTGAATCAGTTGGCAGTACCCAGGGGTTTCTTGCAACGTGTAATGCCTTAAAACACCATGCATAAGATTTTCATATTCTCTCACTCACTGTACATAAGCTACTAGTCCTACAGAAAAAATGAACAGGACGTTTTTGTAGAGAATATAGTGTAGTTAAACTTTGTGTTAGGATACGTTTTCGCTAGAGGCCATATTTTCGAATTATTCCAGAAAAACCCACAATAATGACCTTCAAATGCGTTTTTCTTGAATGACTCGAAAACTGTGGCCTCGTGCAAAAACTCATCACAGTACAAAATCTAACTACATTTAACGTCCTACAGAAAGGTCCTGTTCATGTTTTTTATGTTTTTTGAAGGCGTTGCAGGTTGCATGAACCCCATCGGTAGGGGCACTGAACCACCCTGTATACTAAATATTTGCTGACTAAGTGGCATACACAAGGCGGCTTGATAGTATTAGAAGTAGCAGAAGACGCACATTAAATATGTCAATTTAACGAAGTTAAATTACACTTCAATTAACTATAAACAAATATGAAAACACAGAAGACAGGCGAGAAACCATAGTACTTATAATAACGTGATATATAATCGTTAACAACAAATAGTTAGGCCATGTTTCGTAATTTTCACATCAATACTCAAAGAATAGGATTGGCTAAAATGGCTCTGAGCACTATGCGACTTAACTTCTGAGGTCATCAGTCACCTAGAACTTAGAACTAATTAAACCTAACTGACCTAAGGACATCACACACATCCATGTCCGAGGCAGGATTCGAACCTGCGACCGTAGCGGGCGCTCGGTTCCAGACTGTAGCACCTAGAACCGCACGGCCACTCAGGCCGGCAAAGAATAGGAGTTCAAGTATTTTCTCAGTGTAAGTGAATGACTGAGGGGTAACGGAGAATTGGTCATAAAATTTACTTTGGTCCAAGGTCTCATATTGCATGTGCTCATTTTAGTTACAAGACGTAAAGTGATAAAATCATACACATTTTTGCATTGGTCATTAAGAAAGTTGGAAAGTTGTGGTAAAATCTTATGGGACCAAACTGCTGAGGTCATCGGTCCCTAAGCTCAAACACTATTTAATCTAACTTAAAATAACCTATGCTAAGGACAACACACACACCCATGCCCGAGGGAGGACTCGAACCTCCGACGGGGGGAGCCGCGCGGACCGTGACCAGGCGCATTAGAGACTCGAAATGGGACAGTTTTCGTCAAGGTACCCGTATAAAGGATTTTTATTTACTGCAGATGTGTTTCAATGAGAGCGATTGTACTAAACTGTATAATGAACATTTTCGAATGCGAAGTGGAACTATACTGTGATCTTCGAAGTCACAACATATATTCAATTTCTATGTCTAGGAGCTCTTCACAGGAACGTATGGTGCGGATTTGGCGCTGTACTTTATTCAAGACGAACATTTACAGAACAGTGCAGAAACAGCGCCGTAATCTTACATCTGCCACTATCTCGTAACGCCCCTATCGAGCTGCAAGAAGAGACCGATCCAACACTTTGGAGGGCGGATTCCCAATGCAAGTAAAATACGGCTGTAGTATTACTGCCTGCCATTCGTCACAATAACTTAAGGGAAAAAATAAGAATGAAAACAGATGCTTTCTGCTACCTCGAGAATTTCAAAGAGTTGTTGTTGTTGTGGTCTTCAGTCGTGAGACTGGTTTGATTCAGCTCCCCATGCTACTCTATCCTGTGCAACCTTCTTCATCTCCCTGTACCTACTGCAACATACATCCTCCTGAATCTGCTTAGTGTATTCATCTCTTGGACTTCCTAAACGATTTTTACCCTCCACGCTGCATTCCAATACTAAATTGGTGATCCCTTGATGCCTCAGATCATGTCCTACCAACCGATCTCTTCTTCTAGTCAAGTTGTGCCACAAACTTCTCTTCTCCCCAATTCTATTCAATACCTCCTCATTAGTTATGTGATCTACCCATCTAATCTTCAGCATTCTTCTGTAGCACCACGTTTCGAACGCATTTATTCTCTTCTTGTCCAAACTATTTATCGTCCATGTTTCACTTCCATATATGGCTACACTCCATACAAATACTTTCAGAAACGACTTCCTTACATTTAAATCTATACTCGATTTTAATAAATTTTTCTTCTTCAGAAACGCTTTCCTTGCCGCTGCCTGTCTACGTTTTATATCCTCTCTACTTCAACCATCATCAGTTATTTTGCTCCCCAAACAGCAAAACTCCTTTGCTATTTTAAGTGTCTCATTTCCTAATCTTATTCCCTCAGCATCACCCGACTTAATTCGACTGCATTTCATTGTCCTCCTTTTGCTTTTGTTGATGATCATCTTATACGCTCCTTTAAAGAGACTGTCCACTCCGTTCAAGTGCTCTTCCATGTCCTATGCTGTCTCGGACAGAATTACAATGTCATCGGTAAACCTCAAAGTCTTTATTTCTTCTCCATGGATTTTAATACCTACTCCGAACTTTCCTTTTGTTTCCCTTACTGCATGCTCAATATACAGATTGAATAACATCTGGGATAGGCTACAACCTTGTCTCACTCCCTTTCCAATCACTGCTTCCCTTTCATGTCCCTCGACTCTTATAACCGCCATCTGGTTTCTGTACAAATTGTAAATAGCCTTTCGCTCCCTGTATTTACCCCTGCCACCTTTATAATTTCAAAGTGAGTATTCCAGTCAACATTGTCAAAAGCTTTCTCTGGCTACAAATGCTAGAAACGTAGGTTTGCCTTTCCTTAATCTTTCTTCTAAGGTACGTTGTAGAGTCAGTGTTGGCTCACGTGTTCCAATATTTCTACGGAATCCAAACTGACCTTCCCCGAGATCGGCTTCTACCAGTTTTTCGATTCGTCTGTAAATAATTCACGTTAGTATTTTGCAGCTGTGACTTATTAAACTAATAGTTTGGTAATTTTCATATCTGTCAACACCTTCTTTATTTGGGATTGGTATTATTGTTATATTCTTCCTGAATCTGAGGGTATTTCGTCTGTCTCATACATCATGCTCACCAGGTGGTGGAGTTTTGTCAGGACTGGCTCTCCCAAGGCTGTCAGTAGTTCAAATGACATGTTGTCTACTCCCGGGACCCTGTTTCGACTCAGGTCTTCCAGTGTTCTGTCAAACTCTTCACGCAGTATCATATCTTCCATTTCATCTTCATCTATATCCTCTTCCATTTCGATAATATATTAATAACACTATAATAATATATTCAAAGAGATTCCACTCAGTATTATCAAAAGCTTTCTCTATTTCTACAAAAGTATTCATCGAAAATGTACAGCTGAAATGCACTTGGCAGGGCTTCACTCCATCCCACATCTTTTCCCCTTGCAAGGGAACTGGGAACGATTTTTGCAGCTATACTAGCTAATACGAATGACGGTAATTGACTGACACCTCGAGCCTGCGTCGACGACATGGCAGAAAGAGAGAGTAGCGTCTAACGTCCCCGTGATGACGATGTCAAACGGAAGGAAGCAACGGCTTGGAGTGCATGACTGTGGGGAATGAAGTGAACTGCGGCTTTTTCTTAAGAATTTATTTTGTCATTCACCTGAAACGATGTAATAAAACCACTGAAAACCTAAATCTGGCAAGGCAATATCTCATATAACTTATGGGAGACTTTTCGTTAACAGTACAGAGTATGATAGCTTTTCCAATCCATACAGTATGGAGTTTCCCAAAAAGCGCTATACTTAAGTTACCAAGATTTTTCATTATTTTTCCACAAGATCTGACGGTGACACGACGTAGTTTGTCGAGATGGATCACCAATACGCTAAAGTTTGTGACAAACGTGAAAGCAAGTCAACGACTCAACGTAAAGAATTGATACACACTATAATTCCAAAGTGACGTTGTTAACTTCTTGAAACGTATTATATGTAAGTTCTGGTAGGCAGTGGCTCAGTTTCAACAACTTACCAATGCCATTTGGGAATTGCGCTGTGCATAATGGTGTGAATGGCTCTGAGCACTATGCGACTTAACTTCTGAGGTCATCAGTCGCCTAGAACTTAGAACTAATTAAACCTAACTAACCTAAGGACATCACACACATCCATGCCCGAGGCAGGATTCGAACCTGCGACCGTAGCGGTCGCTCGGTTCCGGACTGCAGCGCCTAGAACCGCGTGGCCACTCCGGCCGGCTAATGGTGTGAATGTGTGTGTGTGTGTGTGTGTGTGTGTGTGTGTGTGTTGCGTTGTTGACAGTTTATTTTAATGAAGACGCTTCTTCAAATTCAGGAATGAAGTTCATCTGCTTTTAGAATAGGGTACTTATCATCAGGTGCCTCTCTCGTAACATAGTTATGACTCGGATGGGCTGAAATGTCTGCTTTAAGTTACTTTTATACAAACAGAATTTCCGTATGATTATTAGAAATTGGTTAAGATATTGCATACATTGTCAAGCCTTACTGCAAACAGTCGCATAACGTAATTAATAACTGACACAGTGGAAAAGTTATCGTCTGCTTTTGACGAAGGATTTTTTGCCAAAAATATCGTAGCAACACTGCAGATAATAAATTAAACTCAACAAATTGCTGTTAATGCATGGGAAGTTAAAAACAGTTCAGAGTTTCAATTCTGTGTTAAAATATTCTGTCAGATAAACAGAAACGACGACATACAACAGGACGCCGTTCGTATTGGAAAGCCATCGAAACCAATGAAAAGGGACCAACGGCAGCACTTGGCGAAATTCCCATTAGCTTGTCTATCGAAAATAAACGGCTTTATAGCTCCATTCACAACTGACATTTATCGTAGCCTTTGTAATAGAGCAAGGTTCCAATAAGATGGATGTGAATGGTAATCTCTACCTTCGGTGTGAACAAATTTAGACTCGAACCATAAGAATAAATTCCTCGTTCATTACGGACTATTTTGTGTAGAATTTCTTTCTCTAAAATCGTTGTGATGATGATGATGATAGCATCGCAGGGCAGGAAAGTGGGAATAACGTAACTGAAATGTTTCAAAACGAAGTTTCACAAACCCACACGCACACAAGTACACCGGCGCGTTAGTATACAGGGTGGTCTATTGATCGTGACCGGGCCAAATATCTCACGAAATAAGCGTCAAACGAAAAAACTACAAAGAACGAAGCTTGTCTAGCTTGAAGGGTTGGCCCGCTAGGCGGCGCTGCCATAGGTCAAACGGTAATAAACTGCGTTTTTTTTTTTTTTTTAAATAGGAACCCCCATTTCTTATTACATATTCATGTAGTACGTAAAGACATATGAATGTTTTAGTTGGACCACTTTTTTCACTTTGTGGTAGATGGCGCCGTAATAGTCACAAACATATGGTTCTCAATTTTAGACGACCAGGTAGGTTACAGGTAGGTTTTTAAATTAAAGTACAGAACGTAGGTACGTTTGAGCACTTTATTTCGGTTGTTCCAAATAATACATGTACCTTTGTGAACTTATCATTTCTGAGAACGCAAGCTGTTACACCGTGATTACCTGCAAATACCACATTAATGCAATAAATGCTCAAAATGATGTCCGTCAACCTCAGTGGATTTGGCAATACGTGTAACGACATTCCTCTCAACAGCGAGTATTTCTCCTTCCGTAATGTTCGAACATGTATTGACAATGCGCTGACGCATGTTGTCAGGCGTTGCCGGTGGATCACGATAGCAAATCTCCTTCAACTCTCCCCACAGAAATAATTCCGGGGACGTCAGATACGGTAAACGTGCGTGCCCTGGAATGGTGCTTCGACGTCCAATCCACCTGTCATGAAATATGCTATTCAATACCGCTTGAACCGCACGCGAGCTATGTGCCGGACATCTATCATGTTGGCAGTACATAGCCATTCTGTCAGTCAGTGAAACATCTTGCAGTAACATCGGTAGAACATTACGTAGGAAATCAGCATACATTGCACCATTTAGATTGCCATCGATAAAATGGGGGCCAATTATCCTTCCTCCCATAATGCAACACCAAACATTAACCCGTCAAGGTCGCTGATGTTCCACTTGTCGCAGCCATCGTGGATTTTCCGTTGCCCAATAGTGTATATTATGCCGGTTTACGTTACCACTAATGATGAATGACGGTTCGTCGCTAAATAGAACGCGTGCAAATAATGTGTCATCGTCCCGTAATTTCTCTTGTGCCCAGTGGCAGAACTGCACACGACGCTCAAAGTGGAGCTCTCAATCACTAATAAACTCCTCCCTCCGTGTGCCGTGTAGACACTTATTCCTCCAAGACGACTGGTTACAGCAGTCTTATGTTGATATCATCTGCTCTAAGGGGAAAACAAAGATAATAAGGGGGGCGGAGGGGAGGGGGGGATGGAGGGAGACTACAGTTCGTATGACGGATTTATAAAATGTAGAATATTCGTCGTACCTTCTGGGACTTGCTATAAAATTGCCACGTTACATTACACTAAACTAAAGCAAGAAAGGCACTCCCCGCTTAAACATGTGTTGATGAAGATCCAGTTGACGAAATACACAGTTCGTAGAATTCACACAAAAGATAAAAAGCACTTACTGAAAGTTCCTTGTTAGAATCATGTAGGCCACCAACTTGCATCGACGATATGAAGATATTAACTATGAGCTTTTTATTTGCATGCGTCTTACCGTCTGGATTTTTATCAGGACACATATACGTGCGGAGTGCCTTTTATAGTCTGACGTCATGTAATGGCATTATAAGACTGTTGAAACCGGTAATCTTGAAGAAATAAAAGCATCTACACTGCGACGGCTGCGAATGAAGTGTTCAATTATTTGTAACATATTTCAACATAAAGACAAATTAGCAAGAGTATAGAAGGTTACCTGCACAAAATCGTGAGGTCTCTCGGTGTTGGCAAGTTGCACAGCACTCAGAAAACTAATTTTAATTATTAGATTAAACGACAGATAAGTTGTATGCATAGTGATTATGTTTGAAAGATGACTGAAGCTGTCACTACAAATCATGTTTTTGTGGTCTTAAGTCTGAAGACTGGTTTAATGCAGTTCTCCGCGCTAGGCTGTCCTGAGCAGGCTTCTCCCTCTCCGCCTAACTATTGCAACTAGAGTTGTAAATCTACTGTGGTCTTTCTTTACGCAAGCGATTAGTGTCTCAGCAAATTCCCATAGAAAAACGAGAAGCAGTTAGCTATCAAGAAACGGAGTTGGAGTACATAAAGGGACGACTAAGTTAACGAACATTTTTGAGCTACATAGCTGTCCTCCTATATCTTGCTTTTTATTTTAAAATAAACAAAATTTATAGCAAAATTGCAATGTCTGATTGAACTTATCTTTGAAAATTGTTCATTTCTAACGTGAAAAAGGGGGATGTTTTAGTAAAAATAAAAGAATGATACAGATTTATCATATAGCACCAGAAGACGCAATTTCCGCAAAAAAGACAAAAAACTAAAAAAAAGTGTATTGGACATCGATTCAATACTTCGTCGAACTTAGATAAAACAATATTTCCGTTATTCATAACAACTTCCACATTTATCAATAATAACAGAACACTCTTGCCTTTGATCACAATGAACGTTCTATTCATTACAAAATATTAATAATTAAAAATATTAATAATTATTTTAAAAAATTGTTGGTGTGTGTAAACTGCACTTGCATCAGAAGTAATGGCTTCGCTTATATAGAAGTGCAGACATTAATTGATCAACTAACTTTTATAATTTATAAAATTCAATTTACATTCTGTAACGATATAAAATACTCAATGGACTAACACTGAGTGATGTGCAGTTCTAATTATGTGCAAAACAAACATTAAAACGGAAAAACAAAGGGAAGTCGTCGGTTGCCAGTCTCTCTCTTACACATTCATTTGCGGAGAGTAGTTGCGAGGGCAGCCACAGCCTGGATGTACCCTTTTGAAGATAAAACATCTTCAGCTATGAGTACTTTATTTATAAGCACGACCGGTTTCGAAGCATTTTAGCTACACCATTAGGTGCAGTTTGCACAAAGAAATAGAAAGAAATCATGTAAGGGAAGAAAACGTAACTGAAATTAAATTATGTACAAGGCGCACATAAAAGGTCAAATCATGTTCTAACGTAGAAGAGAGAATGGGATTACCCATCTTTCGCAATCCGCAATTTGAAGCTAAGTAGCGGACATCAATTATAGAATAGCATAAAACAACATAGCACACTTTCGTGATACCTAGAAAGAACTAAAGTAGTCTTGGTCAGAACATGACTTGATTTTATGAGTATATTCATTCCGTATATCTTTTCGGTTTAGTTAACTTTTCTTGATTTACATTTTTTTTTGTCCATTACTTTGTACAGATTTTTAAATGAACGCAAAAAACACCGCTCTGGCTGTAGAAAATTTATTAAAATTACAAGAGGTTTCACGCAAGTTTAGGCGCAGCCTCATGTGATCTAAACAGGGTTTCGAAGGGAAGCGTTTTACAATTCTCCTTCATACACAGGCTTAGCGAATGATGTTGTATGGAGTAGAATAGACCCGCACACAAGGTACTTGCATATTGTCTCTACATCATTATTTAACGCTTTTCTTGAAACCTCTCCTCGTCTTCACGCCATTATTTAAGGCTTTCTCGAGATCTCGACCCTTCAAAGCGTGTGCCATTACGTATAAACACCAACAGAAATATATAATATCAGCTGGAGGCGATGCAGGCACTTCCGTAAGGAACACTGAATTAGCTAGAGCTCTGTGCAAGCAGCCACAAAGAAAACTGCATTGGCCGTGGTATCCGAAAACCCATCCAGATGACGCTAGGGAAAGTGGTACTAGTGCATCGAACGGCGAAGCGTTTCGCCCACTCGTGCCAAGTATCTAATTACTCTATAGCGTAAAAACTTATTTAATAATACATACTTTGATATGAGGTCCGTAGTGATTCCTGGCAGCTCATTTACATCTATTTCAAGTACACCTGTACGATTATGTTTATTACTTAGGTTCAAAAAATGGCTCTGAGCGCTATGGGACTTAACTTCTAAGGTCATCAATCCCTTAGAACTTAGAACTACTTCAACCTAACTAACCTAAGGACATAACACACATCCATGCCCGGGGCAGGATTCGAACCTGCGACCATAGCGGTCGCACGGTTCCAGACTGTAGTGCCTAGAACCGCTGGGCCACAACGGCTGGCTACTTAGGTTCATTTTCGGTCTCTTCATGCACTCATGTACTGTTCTGTATGATGTAAATGCATATCGCACAATTTTCTTCCAACACACATATCACGATTACGCATTACTCTGTAAATTACCTGTACTATAGCTTATTGCACACGTTCTTGCTTACAAGGTTTAGGGTAGACTGAAGGATGACGGGCACTGTAGACAGTGAGGGTAGAGTGAAGTGGTCCGGTGGGGCTGGGATGAAGGTGACTGGTCTGACACTGTGTGTTTGTGTGTGTGCGCGCGTGTTTAAATCTTTTTATTGATATTAAACTGGGAATTAGTTTGAATACTGTACTTCAGTTATTGTGCTTTTGCTATTTGGGTACTTTTTCGTTTTTATGTCTGACCTTCTGTGCGAAATATTCTCCCCGGAGAGTGAGTAACAAGAAGTAAACATGATCATCAACATTGCACCAAACAATGGATACATCAACAAGACAGTGCACAAACTACATTTCTCCATTAAAAAAAGATACCAGCAGAAGACACAAAATTAAAATCAGATTAGATATACCAATACGTAACAGTAACACACGATGCACACTTACACCAGAAAACATGTCGCCCAACACTAACACAACCTGGCACACCGTAAAGTATCACAACTAATCGCTGCAGAAGATTAGTAAAAGCTGTTGGTAACACCTTCAAAACATTTGAATTAATATATTTGTCATGACAAATAACACAATATTGAAGAAATTAAGAACTGTGACAGAGGGAAAGATAAATATAATAGATCAGGAACGTGTATATTAATAGGCAATAGCTGCAACTCTAAACAAACTGGTACAACTAAGAGATATATTAGTATGAGACATAGAGAACACGTAACAGTACTGAACAGCGAGTTTATCTCCTCCATATATGCATAACATTTCACAAAGGAAATCACCACCACAATGGGATAAAAGCAGCCACAGCAGTCTTATACCACTACAATAAAGAAAGGGGTGCTCACCCTACAGCAAGAACATTTCACACTAAAAACCATAATTCAAAACGTAAATATGAAAAATAACCAAAACAGCGAGCACAGAAGAGCAATATCCAAATTAATTCACAATTTACCAACAATATGAACCATGGACCTTGCCGTTGGTGATAAGGCTTGTGTGCCTCAGTGATACAGATAACCGTACCGTAGGTGCAACCACAACGGAGGGGTATCTGTTGAGAGGCCAGACAAACGTGTGGTTCCTGAAGAGGAGCAGTAGCCTTTTCAGTAGTTGCAGGGCAATAGTCTGGATGATTGACTGACCAGACCTTGTAACACTAACCAAAACGGCCTTGCTGTGCTGGCACTGCGAACTGCTGAAAGCAAGGGGAAACTACAGCCGTAATTTTTAACGAGGGCATGCAACTCTACTGTATAGTTAAATGATGATGGCGTCTTCTTGGGTAAAATATTCCGGAGGTAAAACAGTCCTCCATTCGTATCTCCGGGCGGGGACTACTCAGGAGGATGTCGTTATCAGGAGAAAGAAAACGGATCGGAGCGTGGAATGTCAGATCCCTTAATCGGGCAGGTAGGTTAGAAAATTTAAAAAGGGAAATGGATTGGTTAATGCTTGATATAGTGGGAATTAGTGCAATTCGGTGGCAGGAGGAACAAGACTTCTGGTCAGGTGAATACAGGGTTATAAATCCAAAATCAAATAGGGGTACTGCAGGAGTAGGTTTAATAATGAATAAAAAAAATAGGAGCACCAATTAGCTACTACGAACAGCAAAGTGAACGCATTATTGTAGCCAAGACAGACACGAAGCCCACACCTACCACAGTAGTACAGGTTTATGTGCCAACTAGCTCCGCAGCTGTTGAAGAGATTGAAGAAACGTATGATCAGATAAAAGAAATTATTCAGATGGTGAAGGGAGACGAAAATTTAATAGTTCTGGGAGACTGGAATTCGATAGTAAGAAAAGGAAGAGAAGGAAAAGTAGTAGGTAAATATGGAATGGGGATAAGGAATGAAAGAGGAAGCCGCCTGGTAGAATTTTGCACAGAGCGTAAATTGATCATAGCTAACACTTGATTAAAGAAACATGAAAGAAGGTTGTATACATGGAAGAGGCCTGGAGACACTGGAAGGTTTCTGATAGATTATTTAGTGGTAAGACAGAGATTTAGGAACCAGGTTTTAAATTGTAAGGCATTTCCAGGGGCTGATATGGACTCTGACCACAAACTATGGGTTAGCAACTGTAGAGTAAAACAAAAGACACTGCACAGAGGTGGGAATCTAAGAAGATGGGACTTGGGTAAACTGAAAGAACCAGAGATTGTAGAGAGTTTAACAGAGAGCATTAGGGAACGATTGACGGGAACAGGGGAAAGGAATACGGTAGAAGAAGAATGGGTACCTTTGAGAGATGAAATAGTGAAGGCAGCAGAGGATCAAGTAGGTAAAAACCCGAGGGCTAGTAGAAATCCTTGGGAAAAGGAAGAAATAATGAATTTAACTGATGAAAGGAGAAGATATAAAAAATGCAGAAAATGAAGCAGGCAAAAAGGAATACAAAAGTCTCAAAAATGAGATCGAAAGAAAGTGTAAAATGGCTAAGCAGGGATGGCTAGAGGACAAATGTAAGGATGTAGTGGCAATTTATCACTGGGGGTGAGATAGATACTGCCTACAGGAAAATTAAAGAGACCTTTGGAGAGAAGAGAACCACTTGTATGAATATCAAGAGCTCAGATGGAAAACCAGTTGTAAGCAAAAAATGGAAAACAGAGAGATGGAAGGAGTATATAGAGGGTCTACATAATGGCGATGTACTTGAGGGCACTGTTCGGGAAATAAAAGAGGACGTAAGTGAAGATGAAATGGGAGATATGATACTGTGTGAAGAATCTGACAGAGCACTGAAAGACCTAAGTCGAAACAAGGCCCCCAGGAATAGACAACATTCCATGAGAACTACTACATTGGGAGAGCCAGCCATGACAAAGCTCTACCATCTGGTGAGCGGCGGTTGGGAAGGAAGTGAGCAGGTTTGTAGCCTGTCCCCGATGTATTCAGTGTGTATTTTGAGCAAGCAGTAAAGGAAACCAAAGAAAAATTTGGAGTAGGAATTACAATCTATGGATAAGAAATAAAAATTTTGAGGTTTGCCGATGACATTGTAATTCTGTCTGAGACAGCATAGGACCTGGAAGAGCGGAATGGACAGTGTCTTGAAAGGAGGATATGAGATGAACATCAACAAAAGCAAAACAAGAATAATGGAAAGTCGTCTAATTAAATCAGGTGATGCTACTTGGGGAGCAAAATAACTCGTGATGGTCGAAGTAGAGAGTATATAAAATGTAGACTAGCAATGACAAAAAAAAAGTTTCTCAAGATGAGAAATTTATGGCACAACTTGACTAGAAGAGGGGATCGGTTAGTAGGACACATTCTGCGGCATCAGGTGATCATCAATTTAGTGAGGGAGGGAAACGCGGAGGGTAAAAATCGTAGAGGGAGACGGAGAGATGAATACACGAAGCAGATTCAGAAGGATGTAGGTTTCAGTGGTTACTCGGAGATGAAGAAGCTTTCACAGGGTACAGTAGCATGGAGAGCTGCATCAAACCAGTCTCTGGACTGAAGACAACAACAAGAACAAAGGAAAGTAAAGAAAATGACACACAGACACATACACACTCACACCCCTACCACCTTCTTCCTACCCACAATCCCCACCACTCTATTGTCTCTACAGCTCCCACACTCCCTCAGTCAGCCCTAAAGTACGTTACCAGGAACCTGTGCAGTTTGCTGTTGCGTAGCCTATGTGCAGAAAATTTTTTATATGTGACACGTAAAGTGGAAGAAACCCTTGCTGTGTACATCTAATTCATGCAGGAGACATAATGAATGCCGGGGAAAGACACAAACATATAATTGTAACCAAAACAGATTTATAAGAGCTCCCAAGAATTGCTACAGATCTCACATCACGATAAGTAATATTAAATAACTATTTTTATGCTACAGAACAATCAAGATGCCTAGCATGATAAGTTGAAACGTGATTGGTACACACAAATAAAACATTCAGTGTCAAAAGACTGAATTTTTGTTATCTGCATGATAAGGAATACTGAATATCCCTGAACTGATAAAAAAAGTTAATAACGAAGAGGTTTTTCGGGAAACTGTAGTTTGTATTTTGATGGTTCAGAAAGCATGTCTTCATCCGGTTGTTAATGAAAAGTTAACATCATGCTGCATTGGAGCCAACCAATAGTAGCTCTGTTCATTGAAGAAAGTATACAGAGGACAGGATGTTAATGTTCAGGTACGCTGTAAAGTGCCTAATACATGTACGGGACACTGTGTCGATTCTATAAATAACGATTACATAAAGCGTCGACGAGGTGGGAGCAACACTTACTTGCAGGCTCTTGTTACAGCGTTGTGAGCGGGATACTCTATGCCTTAACATTCTCATGCTATAAGAAAAAAAAAACGTATCTTACTTTTCTTTGAATAATTTTAGCAACAAGAACACAGGGGATCTGTAGCGGACTGGGCAGTCCCTAGAGCCTACATGAGCTCCACAATGTATGTAGATTAGGAATGCAAATCCCCTGTTTTATTTATTTGCTGTGCCGTATTTTGCAGCAGTAGGAAATTAATTTGTGCTGGGAGAAACATTGCAGTAAATTGTAACTTTAGTACAAACTGTAAATAATCCCGGAAGTTAAATTACCACTTTTCTTTACTTTCTTAAAAATAGCTGTACGCTAAAGTTGAAAATTCTTGAATTGGAGCATTATTTCTACGTAACTTAACCCAACAAACTGTTGAGTAATCTTACTTTAGATTCGTGGTTAATATTGCTGGAAGAAGGAATGCGCAGAGTAGAGATATTGGTCGTTTCGTTTTGAGTTTTCATCTGCTAATAACCGTGCTAGAAGGTACTGCGTACAGTGTTCTTAATTTAACACAGCATGTGATACATTAGCATTATATTTCTCTTATTTCGCATGCAAAAGAAATGTTATTTTAAGTATACTGTGTTTTTCGTTGTGTTTATCATGTCCAGTACAACAAAAATTGTTATGTTCGACGTTGCGCATTACAAAAGAGTCTGCAGCACTACGTTCTTATACTTTGCTTCTCTTCTTTGTACTCAAACTATATTATTACTGGTTCAGTCAACGAGTCTCTTCACCTCCTCACTCGATCTGGAGTATTCGGTGTTTCAGTGCTTGTTTAGCCACTCTTATAAATTTAAGCCTTTGGTATTTAAAACCATATGATATCCTCCTTGGAACTGTAGTGTATTGTGTACATTTGGTGTAACACTGCAAAGCTTAACTGATACAATAGAAATTTTACAGAGGATCCATTTAATTGGGTGTTGGTTTCCCTTCAGCATCGTTAATGATTTCAGTTCATGAATGTAATCTAACCGACAATAGTACGCTGGGACATTTGTACCTTATGCGGTGTAGTTTAGATTTTACTTCCATCAGAAGTGTGTAGTAGGTCGTTCAAGCAACGAAGGTCATTCTCGTTCTGTAGAATGGTCGTCAAATTATACGCCTATATCGCCGACTTCAGTCTATTGCCGAATCATGTAATATACTTTATGGTAGTGTTTTATGCAGTTTTTTAAAAGAAAATCTCATCTATGAAAACTGACAGGGATTCCGGAAACAATGACCTTGTGAAATTAAGATTACTCACATACAATGCTGGGTTTCACGGCCGTCGTCTTCTTCAGTTACAGCTTGCAGGCCGAGGCCGTGTTCGACGTATAACACCCCTTCCTGACAGTAGTTTCACCTCGGAAGATGTCTCCTGCAGATGGAAACGAAACGTTATTAAGCAGTTTTGTACATCAACCACGCACTCTCCGCCCAGACGTCTCAAATGAAATCAGATCACTCTATCCCTCCGTGAGATCCACAGTGCCGTAGACATCAGGTTGGTATGATCCTTGACTTCAGAAAGACATCTGACACCGTTGCACGGCAGTTCAGAGTGTGAAATATCAGCTTCAAAAGCATCGGAGCGATTGGATTGAAGAATTCCTTGAGGACAGAATCAACACAAAAGAACAAAAATGGCGAATTTAAAATTAATATCAGGAGTACCCCAAGGGTGTGTGATAGGTTCGTTACTGTTTAGAATATGTGTACATGTTATCTAGTAGAAAATGTCGGAAACGCCATACTACTGTTCGCAGATTAGACAGTGGCAACGCAGTAACGCTAGAAGAGTAGCTATTTCCAAAAGGACTTTCAGAGGATTGGCTAATAGGGTATTAACGGGCAGGTGACCATGAACGTAATGCAAAACTTTGAGCGCACGTGGTAAAGGAAATCCACTACCATACATCTTACTATTGACGGCCAATTTAAGGATACAGTATCTAGAGTGAAATGTCTAGTAGTAACCATTCGGAGCTACCTTAAGTGGAACGACCACATAAAGCAAATAACGGGATAAACAGATGCTACACTGAGACTGACAGAAAGAAAAGGAAATGAAACTGACACACAACTGAAGTGGCTTGCAAAACGTTTGATCGACCCATTCTTGATCGCTGCTTATCACTATGGGACCCTTGCAGAGTAGGAGCAATAGAATAGATAATGTACAACGAAGAGTGGCGCGCTTTGTCACAGGACGGTTAGTGGGCAGGAGGGCATTAAAGAGATGCCCAACAAGTTCCAGTGGCAGTGGAACATGAGAGGCGTTCTGCATCACGCAGTGCTTTGCCACTGAAATTCCGAGAGAGTGCATTCCGGGAAGAGTCGAACACATAAGTGTCGCGAAAAGACCACAACTAGAAAATTCGAGATATTAAAACTAATGCAGATAATTACCGACAATCACTGCCATTTGAATGTATCAGGGAAGTGGAGGAGGGAATCAGTGGTATGAGAAGTACCCTCGACCACATACCGTCAGGGGCTTGTGTAGCACTGATGTAGATGTATGATAGTGATGGGACCGAAATGACACGCAGGTTGCCTACTACCAAGGCTTCCTCAAATCGCACTTACCCTTCTAGTTCTACGCAGGCAGCAGCCCTGTGCTTTTCATTTAGTACTTCCGGTCAATCAGTTATTAGTGCTTCAGGTTGTCGGGTATGTACCTCCTTGTGCTCCTTCCGCTACTGGACTCAAGGTTTGCCTTGTATTAAACGAGGGGCGACTAGAAGAAGTAGCTAATTAGTAGGCGCTGCTAACCAGAGAGAGAATCGGAGCTTCCAAATAGCAAACAAGCATCATGGAAGACGGTCAGAACAAAAAGAGTGGTGCTGGCCGTTTCGTCAGAACGGAGATGACTATTGGATTCAGAGTAACCGATTACCGAGGTCCGAACGAGTATTTCCGCCACTGTTTACAGTAGGCTATTAGAAAATCCGAGAAGGCTTTCATATGGCGAAGAAGAGCGAACCGACTGCTACAGTGTGCGTTGCGATATACTTTACATGCAACTAGAGACGGATTTCTTCTGATAATGCAGCTGATGGGAGGAATACTCCAAAGTCAATAACTGCAACAACACTTGACAATATACAACAAAAAGTTCATCTTATAGCAACAGAAGACCTCAGTGCATTGGTTTTGAAACCAGTGTTGAAGACGGGATATAAAGTAGTCACAAAAATGGGAATTGCGTGAGATTAAGAGAATTTGCAAACTTTAGTCAATTTAAGATAACGAACAAATTTGTATAATTTTTTAAGAAAACAAGTTCATATTCAAATTGATACGATCATCAAACGGATAAAACTAAGAGTTTGATTATATAACAATTAATAGACGAACGAATTCAAAAGTGAAATATACCCACATATTTAGAGGGCTTGTCAATAGTAGCGACCATTATGTCGTGGTTTCGGAGAACAACCTGAAGACGATGCTTAACACTGTAAAATCAGTACATGAGTTGTACGCGGTTCACTGCTACAAAATATTGCGTGGTACGTTTCAGTAACTACTAAGTATACACAGATTATTCCAAGAAGTGCAGATATACGCCTCCAGTGCTATAACATACATAATATTTGACTTTGTGTGTGTGTGTGTGTGTGTGTGTGTGTGTGTGTGTGTGTGTGTGAGTTAGAGGCTGTGAAAATGATGTGACTGTCAGCGCCCCTATGAACGTTACAAGAATGTCAATAAAACGTAGAAAGTGCGATAAAGGAAATCAAAAGCAATCTGAGATAAAATCACGCTCACTCTAACGCAAAGTCACCTATGGTCACCCTCTCAATCACACAAACTCACATAATGTACAAGTGTGTTATAAATATCGGATACTCTAAAACTTCCAATTAATACCGAAATAAGAAAAAAGGAAAATAGAAAATGCGAGGGGCGTTCAATAAATAATGCAAGAAATTTTTCTCGGCCAATTTTGGTTGAAAAAATTCTAAATTTTCTGTCGGATATGGTAGCGTATTCCCGCTTCAGCACCAATAATTTCATGAAGTTCTGATAGATGGCGGCCCTACATGTATCCTTCAAAATGGCGTCTATAGCGGAGGTGCGTTCCAAACAGAGAGCTGTCATTGAGTTTCCTTTTATCGGAAAATCAGAGCATCGCAGATATTCATAGGCGCTAGCAGAATGTCAACATAGACCTGGAAGTGACCAAATCATGATGAGTCTTTGGCGAGGCTTCTGTCATCATCAAAACAAGGTCGCGAAAACCTGTCCAATCTCCCAGTGCCGGATGACCACACACAGCTGTGACTCCTACAATGTTGGAACGTGTAGACACTCTTTTTCGAGGTGAACGACGGTCACAATCAAAAATGGTTCAAATGGCTCTGAGCACTATGGGACTTAACATCTATGGTCATCAGTCCCCTAGAACTTAGAACTACTTAAACCTAACTAACCTAAGGACATCACACAACACCCAGTCATCACGAGGCAGAGAAAATCCCCGACCCCGCCGGGAACAGAACCCAGGAACCCGGGCGCGGGAAGCGAGAACGCTGCCGCACGACCACGAGCTGCGGACGGTCACAATCAGTCACCTAACTGCACAACTGAATATCTCTGTTGGTTCAAATGGCTCTGAGCACTATGGGACTTAACATCTATGGTCATCAGTCCCCTAGAACTTAGAACTACTTAAACCTAACTAACCTAAGGACATCACACAACACCCAGCCATCACGAGGCAGAGAAAATCCCTGACCCCGCCGGGAATCGAACCCGGGAACCCGGGCGCGGGAAGCGAGAACTCTACCGCACGACCACGAACTGCGGCCAATACCTCTGTTGATTGTGCTGCCAAACTCGTCCATTAGTTGGGGTACTGACAGGTATGTGCCTGCAGGGAGTTTATTGATGCAGCAAGACTTTGGCTTCGATGTCGAGTAAGAGAGTGGTACCATGGGGGCGTACAGGCCCTCCTATGGAACTGACCTATGACTGTCGCAGTGAACGGAGACTATGTTGAAAAGTAGTGTTTTGAGAAGAAAGGGGAAATAATACAGTGTATTGGCATCTTGAATACAACCAACTCGCTGTCAGAGATTAAAAAAAGGTGTGTTGCATTACTTATTGAATGGCCTCGTACATTCACAGGAATTCTTGGCTGTCTGATCAGATACAAAAACCTCCCAACGACGCTTATAACACATTGAAATTTTTGGCCTTAGGGAATTAGACATCGCACAAAATGTAGAACTGAAAACGACGTACCTCATTCGTGACATTGCCACTTAAAAAGAGAGAAAATGGGTGGACTAATGAGTTGCGGCCCTCCTGCTGAATAGCAAATACAAAGCGTGCTACATATTCCGGATCAATTTATCCTCTGGATGAATGAATGTTGTATGACTAGGGCCTCCCGTCGGGTAGACCGTTCGCAGGGTGCAAGTCTTCCGATTTCACGCCACTTCGGCGACTTGCGCGTCGATGGGGATGAAATGATTATGATTAGGGCAACACAACAGCTAGTCTCTGAGCGGGGGAGATATTCGACCCACTCGGGAATCGAACCCAATACCCTGGAATTGACATTCTGTCGTGCTGACCACTCTTTCTTTTTCCGTGGTTGATCGTTGTATTTCCTTGTTGCGAACGTCACATGACATCCGCTGAGGTTCGTTGTTGAACGTTTCACTCAGTTTATTAATTACAGAGTACAACCAGATCTGTGACCGAACACGCTGAGCTACCGTGCCGGCATGGTACCAAGGGGGCGTACAGGCCTTCCTATGAAACTAGTCTATGACCGTCGCAGTGAGCCACTCAGCTACCGGGGGCCGACATCCGCTAGATACAAACATAGGAGAGAGTGAAATGGAGTAGGTAAGGAATTTAGCTATCATAATACTTCTAATGTGTTCTAGTGTTCGTAAGATCACCTATAATTCCGTGACGACGACAGTAATGTGTATAGGTAATCGGATCGGTTTTTATTGGGGCGAGTATGAGCTGTGCGGCTCGTTTAGATTTTTTGGTTGTCGGTTGTGCCTCTGCGGGGGGCAGGCGGGTATCTTCATATTGAAGGTAGGCTCCAAGCAGTAAGGAAGGACTGCAGCGTGAAGTGGCCACGGAACACTGTGTTGTTAGTTAGAGAAGCCGTAAGGGCTGTTGGGGCAGGTGGGTCGTTTGGACAACCATTGGAGTAGTATGCAAGACACGCGACCATGACTTAGCCACGTGCTATGGTTGTGCTTGGCGGGCTATGTCTCGGGAAGTAAGCTTATGCGGGAAACCTGAAACATGAATTTGCGGCCATCTGCTGCTAGATACGAGTGACAGGTTCCTGTTGGGTAATGAAAAACGAATTTTACAAAAGCTGGTGAGAAATTTGAGACTCCGTTCTACGTTGTGGACTGTTGGTGCCTTGTTCTGAAGGTGAATTAAGACTTCGACCATTTATATTAATCTTGCAGTCGTCAAATTGTGAACAATTATTGTATGTTGTGTCGCAAAGCGTTCTACCAGAGTAGGTCAAAGACTGTGCTCACTCTAAAATGTACTTTTTCCGAGTTAATCACAATTCTGCTAGTTAATTGGTACTGCGTTGCAGGCCGTAACGACCGTCTCACTGTGGGTTATTTTTAGGAGTACTGAAATTTAGAAATCTTTCCTCTTTAACTGCATAAGCAGCTTTAAGTAATCCGCTTGTTAAGTCGCAGTACTGTGGTTGTCGGTAAACTACGACCTGAGCCTAAGCATGATGTCAAGTTGAACATCTATGGGGTCCACTGCTTACCCTATCTAATGCTCATTAGTTGCGGGCCGTATTATTCTAATTGCATATTTGTAGGTACAGTTCCCTGAAAATTCTCCCTAGCTCAAATTAGAATTTTGTAGCCTGTTGGCGAAATATTTATGGCACTTATTCAATCCCATCATTTTCTGGCGTGTTATGCCGTGATCCCTTGAAGACAATTTTACTGTGGCTACTGACAGTTCTTAAAAGGATCTCTGTCGGGCGACTCCTTGTCAATTGAGCCTGGCCATTGTAGTATCATGCCCTCTCTCTAGGTCTCTTACTAACGATAGTTTTCTTAGTATGTCCACCAGCCTGAAATTGTGTAATCTAATTTCAGTTGTGGGCCAGGTGGTACCGACACTATTTGGTGTTTCTTTCAAGGTTTCAATGCTCTGATGATTGAGAGCTACAGCAGGCATGTTGTGCTGTGGCAGTCAGTGTAGGTTTAGAAGCAGGATGACGCACTGGGTACTGCACGGCGAGTGGTTCTTCAATTAATGTACCTGGTGGCCATAAGTTTATTGAGTGCAAATATCTCAGTTATCTTACAGAAGAACATTACTGAAGATAGAATATATCCCCACGTAAAAAATGAAGTAGCCAGCATGCATTTCATTCGTATACATATGCGCACTGAACACTCCAGCAGTACATCGAGGGACACGCATTGCCATGCGGGTATTGAATTCAGGTGTAGCGGAGAACGAGACCGTTGGAAGCATCATGGAAGGTATCAAGCCTAAAGATCGGTCACGTCTTCTATTCCCCCGCAAACCTACTTCCTTTGCTGAATTGGGTAAATTGATCCTTACGTTTGAGAGTATGCGTTTTGCGGATAGAACGATCACTTGATGGTCAGCAGAAGAAAACCGACGGGATTTCAGGTCTGCTTAAGGCCATGGCATGTTTTCGTTGTGGTAGTCCGGAGCATTTCGTCCGTCACTGGCCCACCCAACGTAATCCATGTCCGACCACCTGACGCCTGAAGCAGGGTAAACACCACAAGCACTCACCGCCCATTGGGCGATGTAATCGTACTAGTGCAGTCTGAGCGGCTTTCAAACAAGAGCCTGTATATGTCATGACAGAATCGGGCAGTAGTATTTCTCTACTAGATAATGAGTGGTATGTAAGCAACAGTGGCATGCGTAGGTTTCCTGCGATGCAGTCCAGTTTACAGGGACGTCGGACTGTCAAGGGATAGATGTTGTCTCTGATTGGCTGCTGTCGAAGGAGCTTTTCTACACAAGGCTCTTCATGCCCAATTGTCTCAATGGTGGATAAGCGGCTATTTATTAGGGTATTACTGCGTTGCAAAATCAACCAACGTACAGAACTGGTTTTTAACTATGGCGATAAAACTTTCTCCTTTAAGTTTTACGCATGTAGACGTTTAAGACTGTGTCATAAGACTTTCCACCTTTCTTACGATTCGCCGACGTTAGTCGTCCCTAGTGGTCAGGGGTCTGCTCATTTCCCGGTGGTGGACAATAGAATTCTGAGGCAGAATTCTGAATTAGAATCGAGTCCACTACAGTACTTGCATCACTGCTTTACTTGGGTCGCTGGTGCACGTTCCCATCTCGATAAAACGTATTACAAAATTCCTTAGAATGAGGGTCCTAAACACTTGACCGCTCTATGCGCCGATTGGAACATATTAGAGTTCGATTGTTTTCCATTCGGGTTGTGTACCGGACCAGTTGTCCTGTCCAGAGTGTTATGTAATGTTTAGGGGGCTTGTAGTTCGAAAACTCGAAATGTGTGTTTGCTCTCCTCTAGCGAGAATTTTCCCATGAATAATGTATTTATTCATTATGTAGACCATTGCCGCGATCCCGTAATGGCATTCGCTACATCTTGGTAATAGTGTAAGCATCCTAAAGATTCTTATGGCGGGTGCCTACTAGGGCTGCCGGCACGGTCGCTCAGCGTGTTTGGTCAGAGGGTTAGCAGCCCTCTGTAATAAAAAAACTGAGCTAATCGATCGACAACGAACTTAAACGAATGTCTTACGACGTCCGCCCCGAGCAGATGCAACGAACAAAAGCGAACAAAATGAGATAAAAAAAAGGGGGGGTAAGTAGAGGCTTGACTATCAGTCACCTATCTAATGTATTAAATCTGTTCTAACAATTCCAGAACTTTGTTCACAAAATTTTTCTTCGCTTACCTTTAGTTATTCTGCATGGCCTTCTTCGAAATAGGCCTACTCTCCTCTACAATTGATACGCCACTCCCAACGCTGTTTCCACTTCCGGAAAGAGTCTTGGTATCCCTCTTGCCGGATCGCGCAAGGCACCATCTGCGAATTTTTTTCTATCTCGTCTATCGTTGCAAATCTCTGTGCTTTCATCGGGGTTATCAACTTTGGAAAAAAAAAAAAAGTCCGCAGGGGCCTGGTTTGGAGAGTACGGACGATGAGGCACCACAGTGCTTTCGTTTTATGTACAATAGTCAAGCACCAACGGGATAAGCGTGCGGGTGCGTTATCGTGATGCAAGAGCCATGAATTGTCTCACCACATTTCAGGCCGCTTCCTTCTCACACTTTCTCCAGGCGCCGCACCACGTCCCGATACTGCCATCGATTAACAGTTTGTCCCTCTGGCACGAATTCATGATGAACTAATCAACAGGATGCCTTTTATATTTGACTTGACCAGGCGAGATTATTTTGATCCTCAAGAACCTTTCACGACCCAATGAGAAGATTGAATCTTGGTCTCAAAATCATAACCGTGGATCCAGGTCTCATCACCAGTTATGGTTATCTGAAGAAACATGTAGTTGTCTTTTGCGCGATCCAAAAGCGCTTCACTGATTGCGAGGCCGTGGGACGAAGTTGGCGACAACACGGTGCATTCCAAGATGGTGTGTCAGAATTTCATGGCATGATCCAACTGAGATGTCACATGCTTCTGCAGTCTCTCGAACGGCCAGTCTTCAATTGGCACCTACAATTTCGTTGACGTTCCTGACATGAGCGTCATCGGTAGATGTGGAAGGGCATCCTGTAGAGGGCCATCTTTAACTTCCGTCCGAACAGTTTTAAACTGTGTCAATCATTCGCTAACACCGAGTACGGCTTAATCACTCATCTCCGTAGTCTTCCTGTATCATTTGGTGCGTCTCTCTAAAGGTTTTCTTGAGTTTCAAGCAAAGTTTAATGCAGATGCGTTGCTTCTCTAACTCTGCCATCCCTATATTCGCGAACTGTGTGACACAACGTTCTACGCAGTACAGCACTGAACAATAACAGACGTACAGCAATGAAACTTCCGGCAGTTACACATTAAACACAAACGTGTGCAGGGATACCAACCGCATCTCGTTCCAACACACCATAGGCGCAACATTACGACCGTTCCGGAATTTTTTGAACAGGCCTCGTATTTTCCATCTGAGGCTCTCCGCGGACCATTGTCAGTGATAATAGCCTCGCATTTGCATCGCGAGAATGTAAGAAATTCTGCTTCTTGAATGCGATATACGACTACACAATCATACTCTACTACCGCAACCTTCTTCCGCAGAAAGGGTAAACCAAACTCTTAAATCCACCTTAATTATTCTCCAAGCCCATTTACAGCATTAGTGGTACACGTCGGTTCGCTAGTTCGCCAGTAGCTGCCTGGTAACGTCTTGCCTCCCATACAGCGGGTCCGCGTTCGTTCCCCGCCGGGTTGGAGATTCTCTACGGCTGTGGAATGGCTGTTGTGATGTCCTTATCATCATCTCTTCTTCACTGACGCGCAAGTCGCCCAGTGTGGCGTCACCTGCGATAAGACTTGCAAAAAATCGTTGAAATGGCTCTGAGCGCTATGGGACTTAAAATCTGTGGCCATCAGTCCCCTAGAACTTAGAACTACTTAAACCTGGCTAACCTAAGGACATCACACACATCCATGCCCGAGGCAGGATTCGAACCTGCGACCGTAGCGGCCACACGGTTCCAGAATGAAGCGCCTAGAACCGCACGTCCACACCGACCGGCGATAAGACTTGCACCTGTCGGCCGAACGTCCCCGGACGGGGCCTTCCGGCCAACAATGCCATATGCTCATTTCATTTTTATCGGTTCTCTGGTTGAACTTAGCTTTTAATTTTGCCAATCATGAAGCTATTAGGACTACCTCTATATCCTTGACGTTGGGCTACCCCCTTAACTCGCCTTTAGCTAACTTGTGATCAGTGAATGACCTTTTTCCCGGAAAGTAACACCGAAGGTTGTCGAAGAGAATTGAAGATGGGTCTACAGACACATAGAACTAAAAAAATGGTTCAAATGGCTCTGAGCACTATGGGACTCAACTGCTGTGGTCATAAGTCCCCTAGAACTTAGAACTGCTTAAACCTAACTAACCTAAGGACAGCACACAACACCCAGCCATCACGAGGCAGAGAAAATCCCTGACCCCGCCGGGAATCGAACCCGGGAACCCGGGCGTGGGAAGCGAGAACGCTACCGCACGACCACGAGATGCGGGTACACATAGAACTCACACACCAGAGACAGGTGCGGCTGTGTAAAGAGAGGCGGCCTGCTTTTAGGGTACAGCTGTGCGACAAGGTTTCCGCCCGCAATTTTGCTGTCGGTGGCCAGCGTAAAGGTGGCATTTAGAGCAAGTTGGCGCCTCGATTTGTGGGTGCTTTCTGGGTAATCTGAATGTTCCATACGCTCACACTGTTAGTCCGGAACACACGAACGGACAAGTTATCGATGTTCACGTCTCAAAATTTAAGGATCGAACGTAGTCTAGGTGCCTTGGCTGCCTATCTTTTAGTCAAGAATGGAACTTCTTAGGTTTTTAGAGAGGGGTGATGAACCATACGGTTCGTTTCGATCTCTCGATTATCGGTTGTGCCGCTGTGTGGTCATCCGTCACCAAGTGCGCCTCTGCTGGGCGACAGCTAGCTCAAAGCAGTAAGGGGTCGAAGGGAAGACCACGGCACGGAGGAAGTACTGTTAGTCGGATAGGCCGTGAGACTGTTGAACAAGGCGGGGTGAAGCTCTATGGAAATAAGACAGTGACTGCAGGGAGAACAACAGAGCAATCAGTGGAGCGCCACTTTTTAGACTGATCTTTACACACAGAATCATAGTTGTGGTGCTCAGTTTAAATGCCATAAATCACTGTATTACAAGACACGCAGTAGTGCAGCCTCTCCAGTACTACAATAAAACCTAAAATTCCTCTTGGCCTTTGAAGACATCAGAGTGGCAGTCCTTGAAAGCCCTGGATATGGGGTGGCACTTGCTCCATGCAGATCCCAAAAGTAATTTTTTCTCGTGAGCTAGTGGAGAAAAGATGTTCCGTGAATGGACCAGCAAGAGCATGGTATGCTGCTGAGTTGTGAATGGCGAGGAACTTACAGGACTGATCCAACATGAGGAGTTGCTGCTGGGTGTTGAGTAGAAGTTTCTCACCCCAGCACAGGACGGGGTCTGTCCTGTAAGAACCAGTGGTCAGTCTCATCCCCTCATGTTGGATAGCGTCTACGATCTTGAAAAAAAGAAAGTCTCGCTGATCCACACACTGTGCACCCATTGTCTAGCCGCGATCGGACGAAATCCCTAAAAATCTCAACCACTTGTCTGCTCTTGCGATCTACAGAATTCTACAGGTGATGTTTTTCCGAATGTCTGATGGTGTAATGCCAGTCTCATATTGCTACACACCATGTGAACAATCGTTTTGTTGACGATTCCCGAAATTATTTTAGAATTTCCAATGGACTGTCATCAATCCCTTCCGCCTTATTTGGTCTCAAGTCTTAAAAAGCTAATATCAATATTGATTATAATGTTGTATTCGCTATCACTTCTCTATCAACTTATGTATCTTCTTCTATCACGCCATAAGACTATGGATCCCCCATCACTTTTTCCTATCGGATCCCGTTTCTTCTTCCATCACGCCATAAAAGAAATGGTTCCCTCATAAAGGTCTTTAATTACATCGAAGGTTGTTTTGACTTTTCTATGCGCAAGTCAGTCCTTTCGCTATCATTTATTTTTCGATTTGTTCACATTTTTCATGCAGTCGTTTTAACTTTCCGGACTTCCTATTTTTTATTCATAAAGTGACTTGTATTTCTGAATTCCTGAATTTCCCTGAGAATTTATGTATCTCCTTCTTTCGCCGATCAACTGAAGTGCTTCTGTTACCCATGGGTTCTTGGTTTCCTCACAGTTACATTCCTTATACAGAATGTTATCGTAAGTAGCCGGACACCTGGCTCAAAATGGCTTAAAAGTTCGTGGCGCCCTTCATCGGTAATGCTAGAATTCAATATGGTGCTGGCCAACCCTTAGCCTAGGCGACAGCTTCCACTCTCATAGGTATATGTTCAATCAGGTGCTGCAAGGTTTCTTGGAGAATGACAGCCCATTCTCCGTGAAGTGCTGCACAGAGGAGAGGTTTCGATGTCGGTCAGTGAGACTTGGCACGAAGTCGGCGTTCCAAAACATCCCAAAGCTGATCTGCAGGAGTCAGGTCATGACTCTGTGCAGGAAAGTCCATTACAGGGATATTATTGTTGTATAACCACTCCGCCCCAGGCCGTGCATTATGAACAAGGGCTCGATCGTATTGAAAGATGCAATCGCCAACCCCGAAATCTCTTCAAAAGTGGGAAGCAAGAAGGTGCTTAAAACACCAATTTAGGCCAGTGCTGTGAAGTCCCACGCAAACCAACAAGGGTTGCAATCCCCCTCCATGAAAAACACGACCACACCATAGCACCATCGCTTCAGAATTTTACTGTCAGTACTACACACGCTGGCAGATGACGTCCACCGTGCATTCCCCATACCCACAAAAAAATCGTTCGAATGGCTCTGAGCGCTATGGGACTTAACATCTGAGGTCATCAGTCCCCTAGAACTTAGAACTATTTAAACCTAACTAATCTAAGGACAGCATGCCCGAGGCAGGATTCGAACCTGCAACCGTAGGGGTCTCGCGGTTCCAGACTGAAGCGCCTAGAACCCCTCGGCGACACCGGCAGGCGCCATACCCACACCCTGCCATCGGATTTCCACATTGTGTACCGTGATTCGTCAATCCATACAACGCCTTTACCACTGTTCAATCGTCCCATGTTTACCCTCTTTACTTCAAGCGAGGCGTCGTTTGGCATTTATCGGCGTGATGTGTGCCTTACGAGCAGCCGCTCGACCATGAAATCCAAGTTTTCTCACTTCCCGCCTAACTACCATTGTACTTGCAGTGGATCCTGGTGCAGTTTAGAATTTCTGCTTGATTATCTGGATAGATTCCTGCCTGTTACACACCACGACCCTCTTCAGCAAAAAAAGAATGGTTCAAATGGCTCTGAGCACTGTGGGACTTCAGGGGTCATCAGTCCCCTAGAACTTAGAACTACTTAAACCTGAAGATCCATGGCCGAGGCAGGATTCGAACATGCGATCGTAGCGGTCGCGCGGTTCCAGACTGAAGCGCCTACAACCGCTCGGCCACTCTGGCCGGCCCTCTTCAACAGTTGGCGGTGTCTGTCAGTCCACAGACGAGGTCGTCCTATGCCCTTTTGTGCTGTACGAGTCCCTTCACGTTTCCACTTCATTACCACATTGGGAACAGCAGACTTAGGGGTGTTTAGGAGTGTGGATATCTCGCGTACAGACGTCTGATACAAGTGAAACCCAATCTCCTGACCACGTTCGAAGTCCGCGAGTTCTGCGTAGTTCCCAGTTCTGCTCTCTCACGATGTATAATGACTTCTGAGGTATCTGATATGGTGTACTTCCTGGCGGTATGTGGCGGCACAATACACCTAATATGCAAAACGTATGTTTTGCGCGAGGGGGGAAGGGGGGTGCTCGGATACTTTTGAACACAGGGTTTACGTAAGGTTTTATATCCATCATCAGTGCTCGCCTCTTTTATAGATGTCCATTTTTGTTCATCTGAGCTATCTACTAAGCTACTAATTAACTCCATACCTATACCCTGAGAAATTCATGCGTATCTTTGTCCCACTATTTTGAGTATTGATCTTTGCTGACTAGTCTCGTAAGCTTCAGCCTCATCTTCATTATTCATAATTTCTGATCTGAGCCAAGGTAAGGTCCTGGATACGCTCTAAAATCCAATATCTGATTTCGAAATCCTTGCTTGAGCATGATGTTCTCTAACTGGAATGTCCACGTTTCTCTCGGACTTTTCCAAGTATACCTCCTCCTCCTGTGATTTTTGAATGTATTATTTGCCAGTACCATCTGAATTTTATTCCTGAACTTAATTAGTCGTCCTCCTCTCACATTCCTGGTACCGAGCCCATATTTTCCGGTAACCATTTCCTCTACTGCTTCACGAAGGAACGCATTCCAAACGCTAATGAGTATTAGTTTTCCATCTCCCTCTACGTACTGAATAGCCCGTTCAATCCCCTCTTACATTTTCTATGTCTCTTTATTTTCTGCTTGCGACGTTGGCATGTATGCCTGAACTATCATTGTCGATGTTGGTTTGTTGTCGCTCTTGATGAAATCAACGCTATCACTTTAATGTTCACAGTAACATATTCCCTGTACTAACTTTCTATTTGTAACAAATACTATTCCCATTGTATCATTTTCTGCTTATTTTGACGTTGCCGTATTCAAGTCTGACCAGAAATTCTTATCTTCTTTCGTTTCATTTCAAAAACTCCCCTGTATGTAAAATGAGCCTTAACATTTTCGTTTTTTAATTTTCTAGCTTCCCTGCCCTGTTCAGTTTTCTGGCATTCCACGCCGTGACTTGTAGAACGTTACCATTGAGAGATCATCAAGACACTTTTTCGACAGCAGGTGACGTGCTGCGGATACAAATTAAGTGCCTCACGTGTGCTTCTTTATAACAGGGTACCGTCTTCGAACTGTTCCACCACTGCACGCAATACTCGATACTGTAAAAGTGTCACATTCTCCAGCATTTAGCGTTTCCAAAAGTGGTGTAAGATGCGCTCCTCCTCACCAAGAGGAAACACCCATACCGTCACACCACCCCCGCCTTTCCTCACTGTTGGCGCTGCGCTTGATACCAGGCAATATTCTCCAGGCATTTACCAAACACAAACCCTTCCTTGGTACTCTCAGATGGTATGGCGCGATTCATCACTCATTTCCAGTCATCCATCTAAAGAGATGCTTAGCACTGAAATCAGAAATGGAAGCCTTATGAGGAGCATTGTAAGCAAAATTTTAAGTCTCTACTGAATGTCATTGTGCTAGATGGCCATCTGACGGCAGATGTAAGCCCCCAGAGATTTCTTCCGCTGATTTTATGCGATTTCTTATAACCACCAACCGCTGTGCTCCATGGTACCTGTCCCCAGTACATGAGGTCTTGGTTTTGGTGCGGTTGTTTCTTCGGTTTTCCGCTTCACAGCCACATCCCCAAAAGTTGTCAGGGGCGTCTTTAGAGAGGCTGAAATGTCCCTGATGGATGTACAACTCGTGCGATGGCCAGTGACTAGTCTACGTTCGAAGTCACTGCCATTTCCTGACGACCCATTCTGATACTGTTGCTTCTCTACAGACAACACAATATCCCCTCCTCCTCTTACTCTAGCAGGACCGCCTCTCGTGACATGCAGTGGTCAATTCCGCTTTACAATGAGATGTGCGGATACTTTAGATCAGATAGTGTACGTTAAGCCGCCCAATGAAAGCTTACCGGAAACATCAATCGCGACTTAATTTCTGAATGCTTGCCAGCACTAAGGTTATGTAAGGCATGCCACAATTGTCAGTTTGCGAGCAGAATTAACCCACTAATAAAGTCTCGAAACTGAAAAACTAAAAGATTAATACCAAAATCAAAGGGATATACACGATCGCTGTTAAGGATGCTAAGCATAATACGCTGGTCGTCATTCACGAAGACGAAAACGAAAATCAAAGTACACGAATTTCGTTTGTAATGAACGGCATTACTAAACGTGATATATCCCTAATAATAAATGTTCTGCATTAATCAAGAAGATGCTTGAAAGACGATGTTCCGGTCTCAGGGAGAAGGAGGTTACGGACTTCGTAGTATTTGATACCTATACGCGAAATAGTATGGTCCAGCTCAAGCTTCATAAGGGAGACACACCGATTCATCCAATTATTAGCCCTGCGTATATTTTAATCAGAAAGTACAGTTTTTTAATTAACAAACCGTATATATTTGAAACTAAATTCACTGTAAAAATTCCCAAGAATTAGTGAACTAGATTAAAAATATTAAAATTCCAATAAATGGCAGATCTGATTCATGTGAGATTATGAACCTTAATATTAGCATTCCTGGAATAGAAACGATAAATATTACCAAGAGCAAGTAATTAAAATACGGCAACGCAGACATCATCGAAACATAATCGCTGATTGAAATACTGCTATCGTGCAATTTCAGTTCTTTTAAATGGGAAATTACTAAAGAAAAGACGATCAACAAAAGGGAATTAGTCGTGCGCGCACACATGCGATCATCTTAGTTTTACCATGTAGAAACCGAGGTTTTTTTAAACAAATATAAGCGGACAGCATCGTGCACTAAAGCCTATATTAACAGGACGCATTGTTGCATTTCACTGGTAAAATAGAAGATACGAATTATATGCAGTAGCAGTTAAACAGGATGCACAGGAAGTTAAAATTTATCATGGAATTAGAATCCGTAAAGGTATCAACGTTCACAATTTAAAAATAGTGAATAGCTAACAGCAGCTCTTGTCATTTTAATGCGCATAAACGAGCGTTCTTCCAACACACGTCGAATAATCTGTGAAACAAGTGTTAGTTTCAGTACAGATAACGTGTTTAGAGCATCATACCATATAAAACACAGAAAGAGCATCCGTTCAATCAGTCTGGCTTTTCTAAAACAACTTTTAAAGACTGAGGTGTTTTACACGGTCAAAAACGACGATACTGTAATACCTGTTTCATGGAACAAATCATACGGAATGAGAAGAATCTGTCAACACTCAACACATATCTGAGAAAAAACAGTCTCTCTGCATGAGATGTAAATAATACATAAAAGTTTACACACAATTAATTACGGGAAAAGCATGAACAATTTGAAGCAGACAGGTACGAATACATGTGGGCATCTGAAAGACCAGCCATCACAGTTATTGATCGTACTGTTAGATTTTCAAAACAGAATGTTTTTCGGTAACTTCAGTAACATTGTACGTAGCATATTGTAAAGGGTCTGGTCAGTGCTGCTATTTTCGTCACATATTGAAGAATCAAAGGCAATCCAACTAGATTGGACTTACAACTCTGCGTTTGCTATAATTTTGGTGTTATAAGCAAAACAACAATATTATTACTAATGCAATCTAGATTAACTTATAAAAAGCACACTTATTTATAATATTTCGATGTAATTCAGTTATGCTCCTGTCTGAAGTCATGAATATGTAAAATTAGTGTTATAGTCATGGATACTGTCTTTCAAAATTAAGCAAAAAGGTAAAATTAATGGAGCAATGCTCTTGTCTATAAAATTTTTATCAACTGATTTTTATCAACTGATTTTTATCAACTGATTTTCTTTGCTTAAAAACAGCTGTATATCCATGTCGTTGTACTAATGGTTGTATCTCTTTTATAAGTACTAGTTAGAAACAGTAATTTGGTGACTAGTGGTTAAGTAGCTGTTATGAAGTAGCTATATTCAATTTAATCTATTGTATCAAAAATGGAGACTGCTTTGTGATATATGGAAATATAAAATGACTAAAACAAATCCGATCATATTCGTAGACGTGCAATGACTATTCCAGCAAAAGCATTTTCAATGAGCCATAATTTCGAAGAAGGGCCATGAAAACCATACGAGAACATTTTAGTTTTTTAATTATCATTCCGAACTTCCTTCTCGCTTAAAATGATTTCACACTCTTGGTGATATTATTGCTAAAACGGTTCATGAGAGTAGTTGATGATTTTTACTAGCGGCAGAGGGCAGCTCGTAATAATAATAAGCATTATATGTGGGGGAGAACTTTTACCACCATGACAGCTGTCTAATTTGAAAAACCCAATTATAATTTATGAATTAATAACTAATGTATTATGTTACATTAGTTACAATGTTATGAATCTCAAAGTACCGCATTTTTAGAAAGAACTCGAGAGCCCAGTTTTATCACTGACACTGAAGATTTTTAACAAAATGGTAGCATATTTTGTGCAGCTATATTCTTTTTGTGGTCTTCTGTCCAGAGGATGGTTTGATGCAGCTCTTTGTGCTACTCTGTTCTGTGCAAGCCTATTCATCTCCGAATAACTACAGCAACCTACATCCTTCTGAATCTACTTACTCCATTCATTTATTGTTCACCTTCTACGATTTTTACCCCCAACACTCCCCTCTAAACTTGTATCCCTTGGTGTCTCAGAATATGTCATATCAAACGATACCTTCTCTAGTCAGTCTGCGCAGCAATTTTTTTTTCTCCCCAATTCTATTCATTACATTCTCATTAGTTACGTGATCTACAAATCTAATCCCCAATGTTCTTCGGTTGCCCCATGTTTAAAAACCTTCTAATTCCTTCTTGTCTAAATTGTTTAGCAGCCATGTTTCACTTCCATACATGTCTATACTCCGACAAATATAGACAGAAAAGAAGAAGTCACACTTTGTCATTATCAGTCAACATTTTATATTCTCTCTACTTCGGCCATCATCTTTTACTTTGTCGCTCAAATAGCAAAACTCATATAACACCCCAAATATAGAGGTCCCAGTGAGATCCCTTTTGACAGCAAAAGATATAAAAATAAGTTATCGTGACCTTTACGGTAGCTACTGGCGACAAAATATTAGTACTATTGACAGTTTGACCAACAGAAATACTAGGGAACTAACATTATCTATTCCATGGAAAGAACTGAATGAAAGACTATTAGATGATCACTTAATCTGCTAACAATGAAACTCTAAATAAAGAATTCAAAACATAAGCTGTACGAAGAATAAAACCTAGACGAGATAAAGTGATCAGAGACAACATTTAACCAAGAAAAAAGTTGTAGCCGCATCGAGCTGTACTTTCGCTGCGACTACAATGAAAAACTTCACTGGAGATGTTAATTCGTGTAGACGTCACGATAGAAGCAAGCTTATTGACCGATACTAGTTTCAGACCGATCGGGAATTTTAAAGTTTTTCAAGTATCGTCTTGGCGTATTAGTCAAAGTTCTGAAGAAAAGTAATAGAACATTTACCGTTTAGCCAGACAACGGTACATATATTATATGTGTGGGAAATGTAACTCATCTGATACTTAATCAATTCTGGGACTTAGTCGTCGTCATTTGTGATCGTCACGAATATTGAAGGGCACAGCATGCTATATACCAAACGCAGACTTAAACTCTACAAATAGTCTTGAGTAGGAAACATATACAAGCAATCATGAAGAATTCACAGGTACGCCGGTTTGTCGGAAGCTGTAGTCAGTGTCAGAATTGCTGATGTAAATCGTAGCTTCAATTACCTGAATGACAGGTCGGTGTGCTTTCCAGTGCAGTGGTTAAATGATTCAGAAGTACAAGAAACTCAGTTATAACTTTAATACTTCGTGTCATCTACATCATGTAATTGAACTTTATTGTGTAACTGAGAAATAATTATTTTCTTGATAGAAGGCCGAAGCTAAAGGTGATTGAGTGACCTTATTAACAGTGAACAGTAATTGAACACGTTCCATTAAGTTTCGGGTGTGCAGCCGCAAGAAATCTCCAAGAAATATTAGAAGAAGAAGGAGATTTCTTGCGGCTGCACACCCGAAACTTAATGGAACAGTCTTTGCGCCGCCAAAACCTGAAGATTCACAACACTAATTGAACACTTTGTTACGACGCTTTCTGTACGTTATTTAGAGAATACATTATCTCTGGATTTACGACGTAGGAGCTGTTGAATTAGCACCGTAGCGACGCATTAACGACGTCATAATACTTCACAAATAAACATCCTCCAAGACTATAATGTGGCATCGGCTTGAATGGTGAAACTTATAATTCGAGATAACGTATTATCTACGTTTGAACATTCATTTGCGAACTGGGCGTAAAAACTACAGTTATCAAGTCTCGCGTAAGCTCACAAGTCTGTCGCGAACACGAGAGGGATATTTGGTTTATCGTTTCAGACAAAGGTAGTTGTTGCGGTACCGAGTAGTGCAGTCGCTGTGTGTAACAGTAAAGAAGACAGACATACTTTGAACACCATTGCTTCAATTATAAGCGAGGGCCGCTTGTACATTTCGACGTGCTGCTCCATCGATACGCGGATGTTAAAAGGGGATAGTATCTTAAACTAACCAAACAAAGTGATGAATTTGTTTTAACAGTTACAGATCGGAACTGTCGCGATCGACGGACGCCGACCTGTGTCAACCAGACTTGAACAACTATCTACGTCAAGCCGACACACACACACACACACACACACACACACACAAACACACACACACACGCCACATCACCAGCTGCTTTCAACGTCTCGTTTCCAAACCTAATTCCCCCAGCATCATGTGATTTAATTCGGCTACAACACATTATCAATGTTTTACTTTCTTATGTTCATCTTATATCCTCCTTTCAAGACACAGTCAATTCCGTTCAACAGCTCTTCCAAGTATTTTGCTCCTTCTGTCAGTATTACAATGTCATCGGCAAACCTCAAAGGTTTTTAATTCCTCTCTCTGGGCATTAATTCCTTAGTTTTTCTTCGGTTTCCTTTAAGGCTTGCTAAGGATAACATCGGGGATGGGGTACAACTCATTCGCACTCCATTCTCAATAAATGGTTTGTGTTGAAGTTGTAAATAGCCTTTCGATCCCTGCCTGTACCTCCTGAATTTCAAAGAGAGATTCGATTATTTCAATCAACAGCGTCAAAATTTTCGTTAAGGTTTTTTTTTTTTTTTTGGGGGGGGGGGGGGGGGCGTCATGCGTCATAAGCCTTCTGAACGGTTTAATGTTGTCAGTCAATAGTTCCACTCCTGTGCCAACAATGCCATTTGAGAGGAACAATTGAACCTTCGTCCTCCATTACTTGCTGGATGTATTCTGCGCAGAACCTCCTCATTCCGTGCAATATTAGCTCACCTAATTTTCAACATTCGTCTGTAGCACCACATCTAAAATGCTTTGATTCTCTCCTGTCTCGGTTTCCCATGGTACACGTTCTAATACCATACAATTCTGTGCTCCAAACGTATGTTCTCCGAAGTTTCTTTCTCAAAGTAAGGCTTATATTTGATACTAGTAGGCTTCTCTTCGCCACGAATATCATTTTTGCTAATGCTAACCTGATTTTGATACCCTACTTGCTCCGTCTCATTTGTTATTTTGCAGCCTAGGTAGCAGGATTCTTTAACTTCATATACTTCGTTACTATCAATCATTATGTTAACTTTGTCGCTGTTCTCATTTCTGCTACTTCTCATTGCGTTCATGTTTCTTTGATTTACTGTAAATCCATATTCTGTACACATTAGAATCATCATTGTTCATTCCATTCAGCAGATCACGTAATTCTTCCTCATCATTTATATTCACTCACCTTGAATTTCAATTAAACTTCTGCACTTTCTGTTATTCTTCGGAATTGTGTGGATGGTATTTTTCAGAAAGAGTGTTGGTAAGTCACCAAACTCTTTCATTCTAACACCAACGTGAATAGTCGTTTTGCTGCCAATTCCCCCAAATATTTTAGAAATTCTGATGGAATGTTATTTATCCCTTTTGCCCTACTTGATCTTAAGTTCTCCAAAACTCTTTTAATTTTAATTCTAATACCGGATCTCCTATCTCTTCTAAATCGACTCTGTTTCTTCTTCTATCACATCTGATGAATCTTCCCTCTCACACAGGCCTTCAATGTACCCTTCCCACCTATCCACTTTCTCCTTGCATTAGAAAGTGGAATTCCAGTTGCACTCTTAAAGTTTTCACACTCAGAGACTTGTATTTGCATGTCCCTGAATTTCCCTTAACATTTATATACTTCCTTCTTTCATCGATCAACTGAAGTATTTCTTCTGTTACCCATAGTTCCTTCGCAGTTACCTTCTTTGTACCTATGTTTTTCTCTCCAATTTCTGTGATTGCTCTTTATAGACATGTTCATTCCTCTTCAACTTTACTGTCTATTGAGCTATTCCTTGTTGCTGTCAGTATAGCCTTAGAGAACTTCAAGTATATCTCCTCATTTCTTAGTATCTCCATATCCAACTTCTACGCGTATTGATCCTTCGTGACTAATCTCTTAAAATTCATCCTATTCTTCATCACTTGTACATTATGATACGATTCTGTATCTGCTCCTAGTTACACCTTGCTATCCAGAATCTAACTTAGAAATCTCTCTCTGACCATTATGTCATCTTCCCGTGTCACTTAGCCGTTTCCTAATATACCTCCTCTTCATGTTATTCTTAAAGAGAGTACTCGGTATTACTATATGAAATTTATTACAGATTTCTACTAATCTTGCTCTTCTCTCACTTCTAGCACGAAGCCCATATCCTCGCGTAACTTTTTCTTCTACTCCTCTCTCTACAACCGCATTCGAGCTCCCATCCATTGCTGTAAGTGTTGATTTTCTGTCGATTGTGATGGGAACAACCCTATCACTGAAGTGTTTACGTTAATACACTATCTGCCCTACCTTGCTATTCATCACGTATCCTACTTCCTTTATACCATTCCCTGCTGCTGTTGATATTTCTCTATGATCATATGACCACAAATCCTTATCTTCTTTCCGTTTCACTTCACTGACGCATATTACATGTAGACTGAGTCTTTGCAATTCCCTTTTCAGGTTTTTTAGCTTCCCTGTCATGTTC
This sequence comes from Schistocerca americana, assembly GCF_021461395.2. NCBI lineage: Eukaryota > Metazoa > Arthropoda > Insecta > Orthoptera > Acrididae > Schistocerca > Schistocerca americana. Next base: position 319,706,259 of record NC_060123.1, read on the forward strand.
AAATTTCTGACATCGCATGCCCCGAGTCGCAGAAAGTTATCCTTTCTTTGGTTATACAATATTTTTCTCATGCTCACCACTCACTTGGCTGTCCACTCCCGGAGATCCAAATAGAGGACTATTTAGGAGCCTTTTGCTAATGGAGAGATCGTAATAATACTTTTTCAGTTGCAGGCCACATGTCCTGTGAATACACATCATGTGCCTTTGATACAGTGGTTTCCATTGCCTTTTGTACCCTCAAGACGCTGATCTTTGTTGATTCTTCTCCCTTTAGGGAAATGCTCTAAACCCAACGGCAAGATAGTGCCCTAATCCTAACTCTGCTCTTCTACTCTCTTTTACAAGGCCGTTGGCTGAAAGAGGGTGACTTCTATAAGTGACTTTGGCCGCCATTGCTTATTGTTATTAAAAGTTTTATCGGTTGCCGGTGGGGTTCGAATGCGGGACCGTGGACGTTCGATTTTGTTTTGACAAGAGTAGGCGTCGTGTGCAATGGCTGCGCCATTAGAACTTTTTGGCGCTACTTTAGAAAACATAGGATACGCAGGGAGACGAAACACGTCAAACAACACTTCTTGCAAACACGCAGTAGCTACATGGAATCATAAATAAACTGTCGTAAGGCAGCAAGCCGTAATGGAAAGGCCGAACATCGGAACCCGCTGGAATCCACTGGAACATCCTGTTAATGTGTAGGCTAACAAACGTATACGCCTACATTAATTAACACATGTAATGCATGAAGGCAAAGTTAGAAAAAAATGTACCTATCACCTCCCGCTGAACACATCACCTGCAGACGACGGACACTTAGGTACAGGATCCTTTCCACAGGAAGATGCAGATTCCATGCTTTGTTTTCCTCGTCGTGACGTACGTTCAGGTTGAAAACGTTGTTTCATACCACTCTGTGACAACGTAACTTCTTGGCGAGGAAGAGTGGGAGGCTCATTAAAGTGCGCTGCGGGAGCAGGCGTCCCTACTCAACCCAACGGAATCCGAGAAACACAACCGAGAGTGATGAACATCGTCATCAGATACCGAAGAGAGAGGTATTGCAGCGTCGGAAGGTGTCTGCATCATCCGAATACCCCGAAGAGAAACCGCAGTAACCTGTTTCTCCACCGTATCAGATTGAAGAAGGGACTGAATTTCACTGGAAGACTCGAAAGTCTGAACGTCATTAGTATTCATAGCACCACCACTGGAAGAAGCACCTTCCACCACCACCTTGACCGAGTGAGGTGGCGCCGTGGTTAGCACACTGGACTTGCATCAGGAGGACGACGGTTCAACCCCCGTCCGCCTCCAGTGGCAAAAGATTCCGAAATAGTCCCCCATTCGGATCTCCGGAAGGAAACTGCCAAGGGGGACGTTACCATGAGATAAAGATTGAATACTCATCGAAAGGATAGCGTTCTACGAGTCGGGGCGTGGAATGTCAGAAGCTTGAACGTGGTAGGGAAACTAGAAAATCTGAAAAGGGAAATGCAAAGGCTCGATCTAGATATAGTAGGGGTCAGTGAAGTGAAGTGGAAGGAAGACAAGGATTTCTGGTCAGATGAGTATCGGGTAATATCAACAGCAGCAGAAAATGGTATAACAGGTGTAGGATTCGTTATGAATAGGATGATAGGGCAGAGGGTGTGTTACTGTGAACAGCTCAGTGACCGGGTTGATCTAATCAGAATCGACAGCAGACCAACACCGACAACGATAGTGCAGGTATACATACCGACGTCGCAAGCTGAAGATGAACAGATAGAGAAAGTGTATGAGGATATTGAAAGGGATATGCAGTATGTAAAGGGGGACGAAAATCTAATAGTCATGGGCGACTGGAATGCAGTTGTAGGGGAAGGAGTAGAAGAAAAGTTTACAGGAGAATATGGGCTTGGGACAAGGAATGAAAGAGGGGAAAGACTAATTGAGTTCTGTAACAAGTTTCAGCTAGTAATAGCGAATCCCCTGTTCAAGAATCACAAGAGGAGTAAGTATACTTGAAAAAGGCCGAGAGATACGGGAAGATTTCAATTAGATTACATCATGGTAAGACAGAAGTTCCGAAATCAGAGACTGGATTGTAAGGCCTACCCAGGAGCAGATATAGACTCAGATCACAATATAGTAGTGATGAAGAGTAGGCTGAAGTTCAAGACATTAGTCAGGAAGAATCAATACGCAAAGAAGTGGGATACGGAAGTACTAAGGAATGACGAGATACGTTTGAAGTTCTCTAAAGCTATAGATACAGCAATAAGGAATAGCGCAGTAGGCAGTACAGTTGAAGAGGAATGGACATCTCTAAAAAGGGCCACCACAGAAGTTGGGAAGGAAAAGATAGGTACAAAGAAGGTAGCTGCGAAGAAACCGTGGGTAACAGAAGAAATACTTCAGTTGATTGATGAAAGGAGGAAGTACAAACATGTTCCGGGAAAATCAGGAATACAGAAGTACAAGTCGCTGAAGAATGAAATAAATAGGAAGTGCAGGGAAGCTAAGACGAAATGGCTGCAGGAAAAATGTGAAGACATCGAAAAAGATACGATTGTCGGAAGGACAGACTCAGCATACAGAAAAGTCAAGACAACCTTTGGTGACATTAAAAGCAACGGTGGTAACATTAAGAGTGCAACGGGAATTCTACTGTTAAATGCAGAGGGGAGAGAAGATAGGTGGAAAGAATACATTGAAAGCCTCTATGAGGATGAAGATTTGTCTGATGTGATAGAAGAAGAAACAGGAGTCGATTTAGAAGAGATAGGGGATCCAGTAATAGAATCGGAATTGAAAAGAGCTTTGGAGGACTTACGGTCAAATAAGGCAGAAGAGATAGATAACATTCCATCAGAATATCTAAAATCATTGGGGGAAGTGGCAACAAAACGACTATTGACGTTGGTGTGTAGAATATATGAGTCAGGCGATATACCATCTGACTTTCGGAAAAGCATCATCCACACAATTCCGAAGACGGCAAGAGCTGACAAGTGCGAGAATTATCGCACAGTCAGCTTAACAGCTCATGCAGCGAAGCTGATTACAAGAATAATATACAGAAGAATGGAAAAGAAAATTGAGAATACGCTAGGTAACGATCAGTTTGGTTTTAGGAAAAGTAAAGGGACGAGAGAGGCAATTCTGACGTTAAGGCTAATAATGGAAGCAAGGCTAAAGAAAAATCAAGACACTTTCATAGGATTTGTCGACCTGGAAAAAGCGTTCGACAGTATAAAATGGTGCAAGCTGTTCGAGATTCTGAAAAAAGTAGGGGTAAGCTATAGGGAGAGACGGGTCATATACAAGATGTACAACGACCAAGAGGGAATAATAAGAGTGGACGATCAAGAACGAAGTGCTCGTATTAAGAAGGGTGTAAGACAAGGCTGTAGCCTTTCGCCCCTACTCTTCAATCTGTACATCGAGGAAGCAATGATGGAAATAAAAGAAAGGTTCAGGAGTGGAATTAAAATACCAGGTGAAAGGATATCAATGATACGATTCGCTAATGACATTGTTATCCTGAGTGAAAGTGAAGAAGAATTAAATGATCTGCTGAACGGAATGAACAGTCTAATGAGTATACAGTATGGTTTGAGAGTAAATCGGAGAAAGACGACGGTAATGAGAAGTAGTAGAAATGAGAACAGCGAGAAACTTAACATCAGGATTGATGGTCACGAAGTTCAGGAATTCTGCTACCTAGGCAGTAAAATAACCAATGACGGACACAGCAAGGAGGACATCAAAAGCAGACTCGCCAAGGCAAAAAAGGAATTCCTGGCCAAGAGAAGTCTACTAATATCAAATACCGGCCTTAATTTGAGGAAGAAATTTCTGAGGATGTACGTCTGGAGTTCAGCATTGTATGGTAGTAAAACATGGACTGTGGGAAAACCGGAACAGAAGAGAATCGAAGCATTTGAGATGTGGTGCTATAGACGAATGATGAAAATTAGGTGGACTGATAAGGTAAGGAATGAGGAGGTTCTACGCAGAATCGGAGAGAAAGTGAATATGTGGAAAACACTGATAAGGAGAAGGGACAGGATTATAGGACATCTGCTAAGACATGAGGGAATGACTTCCATGGTACTAGAGGGAGCTGTAGAGGGAAAAAACTGTAGAGGAAGACAGAGATTGGAATACGTCAAGCAAATAATTGAGGACGTAGGTTGCAAGTGCTACTCTGAGATGAAGAGGTTAGCACAGGAAAGGAATGTGTGGCGGGCCGCATCAAACCAGTCAGTAGACTGATGACAAAAAAAAAAAACCGGTGACAGCGTGTTAGCGGCAGCGGGGTCCGAATCCGAAAGTTCCGGTAACGGCGGCTAGTCTAGTGGAGCGGGGAGCGGGGAACAACGTCTGCCCAACGTCCTCTACAGCTGGAGTAGTACTGACAGCAGACTGCGAAGACCCTAGTTCAGCTATTGTCAACGGATGATGTTGTTCATAGGGCGACTTTAAAACCGTAACAGGGCGCGGGAAGTTGTATCTGAAATGGCCAATTTCATTACAAAGAAAGCAGGTTCCCTCTTGCCCTGCATATGTATCGCGAATCCGGTAACCACCAACATTCACTTATCAAGGAATAATCTTCTGAACACACATTTCTACGGCTCAGATGGCACCGTAACATTGCAAGCGAATCGTCCACTTCGGGTAGAAGACTGTAAACTCCAACTGGAATACACGCGATCGGCGTATTTGCAACAAGGACTGGACTAACGGAACAATCACTAGGTGTAAATATTACCTGAGAACCAACCGGAGAGAGAAGCCGGTCTACTTGCAAGAGATCTTGAACCTTCACAATAAATTTTTACGAATTAGAATAAAAAGAAGCAGTATCTACCTGAGCAGCTGTAGCAACCAATGAATCGTGATTTCCTAGAAATTCCCGTCACTCATGACGCGTACTCTTGACGCAACTAAAGCGAACAGTGCTTTGTCGAAGAATGTCCTTGGTGGAGTCGACAGACATCATAGCGCGGGCAGAGAACTCCGCCGCTGGAGAACAAACCAAGTACGAACCCTGCTAGGCAAGAACGGTGCGACACCGGTCTATACGCACACAAGACAGATTACAAATGTTCGACACACACGGCACTGTTATACAGGCGGAACTACGAACAACCTACTCGCTAGACGCGCTTGGCGTGACTATTGCCTGGACCACAAGTATACAAATGTTGTAAACGTGGGTTTGCCTTTACATAACCTACTTTCTACGAGAAGTCATAACATCAGTACTGCCTCGCGTGTTCCTGAATTTCTCCAGAATATAAAACTGATCCTCCTCGATGTCGGTTCTACAAGTTTTTCAACTCTTCTGTAAAGAATTCGTGTTAGTATTTTACAACTATGACTTTATTAAACTGATACTTGAGTAATCTTCACACCTGTCATTGCCTGTTTTCTTTGGAAACAGGATTATTATATTCTTCTTGAAGTCCGACGGTATTTCGCCTGTTTCGTACATCTAGCAAGCCAAATGGAAGAGTTTTGTCGTGGATGGCCATCCGAAGGCCATTTGTAGTTCTGATGGAACGTCGTCTATTCCCGGGCCTTTGTTTGGATTTAGGTCTTTCAGTGCTCTGTCAAACTCTTCTCGTAGTATGATACCGCGTTCTCCTCATTTCTATAATATTTCCATGAAGTACATCTCCCTGGTATAGACCTTCTATATACTCTTTCCACCTTCCAGCTTTCCCTCCTTAGCGTAGGACTGGTTTTCCATCTGAGATCTTGATACTCATACGGCTGCTTCTCTTTTCTCCAAAGCCATCTTTAATTTTTCTGTAAGTGGTAGCTATCTCTACTGTAGTGACGTATGCCCTGAATCCTAACGTATGACCTCTAGCCATTCCTGCTTAACCATTTTGTACCTCATGTCGGTCTCATTCCTTAGACGTTTGTGTTCCCTTTCGTCCACTTCATTTACTGCACTTCCACATTTCCTCCTTTCATCAATTAAATTCAATGTCTTCTGTGTTACCCAAAGAGAGCTACTAGATCTTGCCTTTTGATCTATTTGATCCTCAGCTGTGTTTACTGTTTCGTATCTCAAAGATACCTATTCGTCTTCCATTGTAATCCATTTAGAAACTTTCTTGAATCGTTACCCAATACTCCCTCTGAAATTCTCAAAAACTTCTGGTTCTTTCAGCTTAAAAAGGTCCTACCTCTTTCATTTCCCACGTTTTTGGAATTTCGTCAGTTTCATCCTACAATTCATAACCAATAAATTATGTTCAGCGTCTACCACAGAAAATCTGGTTCCTATATCTCTGTCGTACGATTATATAATCAATCGGAACCCTTCCAGAGTCTCCAGGCCTTTTCAACGTGTACAGCCTTCTTTTATGATTCTTATACCAAGTTTAGTGGTGATTTAATTGAGCTATGCGCAGCAGTTACGAATGCAGTTGACTGCGTTAGTGTCGTCATTTTAACCAACTGCTGAGTATAAGACGTTCGAGCAACTGAAGTCATAGTTTTCGTAACATATGAACTAACAAACACTAGGGACTGCTTGTAACATCAATACTTATGGCAAAGTTATGATAACACATTATGTTTTATGTAGTAACAACAATTATGGTTTAATATACTGGTGACATTATGGAGAATATTTTAAGTATCATATAAATTAATAATCACGAGATTCGAATTACCACATGAATAAATTTTAACAAAATCGTGATATAATTTATGTAACAACAACAAGTATGACTGATTGTACTAGTAACTTTAATGTGAGAAATTTTAACTTACATTGTGCATTGTTTTATCATTGCCGTTAATGACATGGCAAGTAATACCAGCAAACCTGTGGTCAGACGACTGTAGCTCTCTACGCTGGTATACATTAACTCTCAATATAATGTCGCCGTATAAAACTAATGTTTGAGCATTCTGGTTGACAGGGCCGTTGGCAGCTTGAGGGTGACTTCTTATGCCGGAAATCTTCGCCCGCCAATGCTGACGGGTTTAGAACCTGGGAGCGAGGACTTCTCGATTACTGATCAGAGGCTCTGACCCTACGCCATGGGTCGCGGATGTGTCACTGTGACGTAATAAACGGAATTAATTGTGATTCTTGTCTCATTTAGTAATCGTTGGATTTCTAATTCATTATTATGGATGGACGTCTAATTAATTCGTATAAGGCAACAGGATCAACAAGAATATATTCACATTAGGTAAATTGATACCCCCTTCAGTTCCGTGAGATAAGGTAATTTTATCTAGTGGCCAGTATTAGGTTGATGGATATGCTTCTTTGTCTTACAGCGGAGAGACGAGGCTACACTGGCTCTACACTTCTTACTTCAGTGCAGAAAGACAAATCTCTGAAACGTACAGTCGGACCTGTGTCAAGTTCAGTGCCAAAATGTGGCATGGTTGTTCGCCTGACCGGCGTTTCACGTGTTTGGCATGCTCGCTGATGGCGTTCACTGAGGTGACAGAAGGCACGGGATAGCGACAAGCACTTGTGCAGATAGGGTAGTATCGCAGACGCAAGGTGTAAAAGGGTAGTGCATTGACGGAGCTGTCATTTGTACTCATGTGATGCATGTGAAATAGTTTCCTACGTGATTATGGACGCATGATGGGAATTAACAGACGCATGGAACTTTCATTTCGGAAATAATTAGGAAATTCAATATTCCGAGATCCACAGTGTCAATGGTGTGTCGAGAATACCAAAATTCAGACATTGCCTATCAGTACGGAGAACTCAGTGGCCGAAGACTTTACTTAAAGGCCGAGAACTGCGGCGAATGCGTTGACTTGTCATTACTGGTAGGCAAGAAACGCTGCTAACGGCAGAAATCAATGTGGGGCGTACGACGAAAAAAAATGGTTCAAATGGCTCTGAGCACTATGGGACTCAACTGCTGTGGTCATAAGTCCCCTAGAACTTAGAACTACTTAAACCTAACTAATCTAGGGACAGCACACACTTCCATGCCCGAGGCAGGATTCGAACCTGCGACCGTAGCAGTCGCACGGTTCCGGACTGCGCGCCTAGAACCGCGAGACCACCGCGGCCGGCGGCGTACGACGAACATACACGTTACCACAGTGCGGCGCAATTAAGGGTTAATTGGTTATGGCAACCGATTACCGATGCGAGTGCCTTTGCTAACAGCACGGCAACACCTGCAGTGCCTCTCCTGGGCTCGTGATGTATCAGTTAAACTCTATACCAGTGGAAAACTGCTCCCTGGTCAGATGAGTTTCGATTTTAGTTGGTAAGAGCAGATGGCAGGAGTCAAGTGTGATGCAGACTTTATAAAGACATGGACACAAGTTATCAACAAGCCACTGTGCAAGCTGGCTGTGGCTCCACAATGGTGTTGGCTGTGTTTGCAAGGAAAGGACTGGTGCAAGCTGGTAGTGGCTCCATAATTCTGTGGGTTCTATTTGCAGGGAACCAACTGGTTATCCTGATCCCACTGAATCTGTCACTCACTGGGAATTGTTATGTTCGTCTACTTGGAGACCACTCCTACCATTTGTAGACTACTGTTCTCAAACAACGATTTAATTGTTATGGATGACAATGCTCCACATCAAAGGGCCACAATTGTTATCTATTGGTTTAAAGAACTTTCTGGATAATTGGAGCGAATGACTTGGCCACTCAGACCATGAATCCCATCGATCATTTACGAGACATAATTGAGGTTAGTTCGTGCACAAAATAATGCACCGGCAACACTTTCGCAATTATGGACGGCTATTGGGTCAGCATGGCTCAATATTTCTGCAGGAGACTTTCAACGACTCGTTGAGTCCATGCTACGTCGAGCTGATGTACTTCGTAGTTCAAAATAAAATTAGACACGGTATTAGGAGGTGTCGCCCGCGCAGGATGCGGTGCCTGGTGCAGAGTAAGCAGTTTTCGTCCAAAGCGCGGGGCTAGTTCATTCGTTTGTTCCGAAGGGGAGGCCGACATTATCTGAAACCTTTCGCCCGGTCGGCGATGACAGAAAACTGTTCGGTAAAAAAATCATTTTTGCTTTACTAATAGCTTTGCATGTCAATTTCATGATGGCGTTCCAATCATTTCGTTAATGGTCACAGTTATTGTGATATTTACGCGAAAATAATACATTGAACGAAATTCGAAAAAAGTTTGTAACGAACAATAGAGGTCGCTATGATTTTGCGTTTGGTGCATGATACATGATATGTTCCAGGGTACGTAATTTAGCAAACATATTGAATTTTTCTCTAGGCTTTGGTGGAGGTCTCTATCTGTCACCAGCCTCGAGGAAATTGATATGACGTAGCACATTCATCTGCGATCGCGCCGCTCCAGCGATAAATCCAGAGTGAAATATCGGCAACAGCCCTCATATTTCATAAACGGTTTGAGATATCGGATTGAGATATTGGCAAATGATAGCACGCAAGGAGGAGAACATAGTGTGATATGAGAATTACAAAAAATTCATTGCCTTTTTCGATGACAGAATGCACTTTTTAAGGGCCATCAAAAGCTGGTGAAATGAGAAATGCTGTCGGTTTTGGAACAACGTAAGTAAATACATTACACGTTTATTTTGCACCATCAATGTACTCCTTCATAAGCTGAGCTTGATTTTCCTCAGTTACTCGCTTAATAAAATTAATAAACCGCTTTTTCAGAATTCTTGTGCAACTTGTAACGTACCCTCTCTGTTATGTTAATGTTGTTTAGTGTTATTGTAGTTGTAGAGATATGAAATTATTGTAGCGATTTGCTTAGTCAGCCGTACTTAGAAATTTTTGACATTAAATGGAGTCTGAAACATAAATACTTCGCGTGAAGTGCGATTTGCGGCATAAACAAAAATTAATTGCGGGGATGCAATCCACTGAAAATTAACAGAAAAGCTTTAGAATAATGCGCACGACTGACTAGACACATTCAGAGGGTACGTACATTCGCGTGCGAGTGGTTGCGATCTGATAAGAAAGATCTATCTTAATTTTTTTCGTAAAATAATTACGTCGCCACGCACTCGGAGATTGCGAACGTACAATCGGGGCAGAGGCACGTACGTTCTATCATTCCCCGTGGCCTGGGTAAAAGAATTGCAATTATTTAAATTTAAGAATATTTCTTTTCTTATCGGACTCCTATTTTTATACGAAAAGGAAGATTGCAGGTTCTGCATGTCTCGGCAAAAACACACCGGAGTTAATCGTAGCGGCCACCAAAGGAAAATAGTGAGCATCTACATCTACAAACATACTCCGCAATCCACCATACGGTGCGTGGCGGAGGGTACCTCGTACCACAACTAGCATCTTCTCTCCGTGTTCCACTCCCAAACAGAACACAATCACGTACCTCTATTGTAGAGCAGCGCCGCCGTGAAGATCGTCGCCTCCATCTAAGATTCGCCTTCTCGAATTAACAGAATAATGTACACTCCAGTGGTATTGGATTTAGGCTTGATCTTGACAGAAATTATAAAACAAATTTTTTATCATTTAACACCTTCCTTTAACACACACATAGACATGAAATTATACACTACGTCTTTACGTTAGCACATCAGAGCAAAAAGTGGTTAATACTAGAAGTAATAAAGGAATTTCTAAATTAGTCCTTTGTCTATCAAGGATAAAAAAGTTTTTCAGAGTATTCCTGTGGTATGACAGTCGAACAAATTTTCTTCTTGTATCTTTGAGATTAAATTATAACATTTTTTTTGTTCTTTTTCAAACTGCATCTGCTCAACATGTTAGTGAGGCCAAGACTGTGTTTTGGAGAAAGAAGAAAATTATAACATAGCAATCAGATAAATGTGTCGGTTTTACTCAAAATTCGCCAATCATGATGCTTCTCTGAAAGTTACAAATGGTTGACAACCCAGGCGGAAGTAAGTCGCTGCGTTTTCGGAGAGATTCTTTTTGGATACTAATCACAGCAGGGGTGATAATAGATGTTTTTGCATGGCCACCATGAAAGTGTGGGTGTGGAGGGCCCCAACTTAATATTTACAAAAAATGTTAGCGTAGGCTTCAGTTTAGTCTCTCGCTCCCTCTACAGCGCCTGCGCATAACCCCCACCACTACCGCTCTACCCACCCGTGCCCTACCGTCTGCGCTTCTAGAGGCAAGGGGATTCTACGCGCCCTACACCCCGTGATTTATGTACGCAGAGTAACTCCCCAGAATGTTGATTCGCTGAAATTGGCCTAGCAATAAGCCTGGTATATTTGTGTAGTTACCGAATACCAAGGGGGTAAACCTTAAGTGACCAGCGTACCCTGGGTCGCGTCAGATGTCAAGCATCACAGTGAACTCTGGGATCATCTCTAGCGCACTGTCACCGTAACTCCAGAGAACGGTTCAAGGATAACAATATGGCCCGGATGTAGGACTTATTGGATCACAGGGAGAATGAACATCGATTAAAACTCCTGGGTCGCGATTATGGTACAATCTGTAAGGATTTTCATGCTAAACAGTCATTAGGATTTATATACTAGGGCTCCCACAACACTCTAGTTGTATAATGCTTGTCCAAGAACTCAGCACTTCATCTGAGTGGGCTTTTAGTTCTGTTGCCACTCGTGGGACCGAGATAGACACTTCACTCACTCTTCAACTTCCAGCGATATGGTAGCGCTGCTCACGGCTGAGAACACCTACTCAGTAAGGGGATTTGTGCATCAGCCGGCCGCGGTGGCCGAGCGGTTCTAGGCTTTTCAGTCCGGAACCGCGCGACTGCAATGGACGCAGATTCGAATCCTGCCTCGGGCATAGATGTGTGTGATGTCCTTAGGTTAGTTAGGTTTAAGTCGTTCTAAGTTACAGGGGACTGATGACCTCAGCTATTAAGTCCCATAGTGCTCAGAGCCCTTTGAAAAATTTTGACCCATTGGTGTATCCAGTGCCACTGAAAATCTGTAGCAAATCGAAGTATGAGCAACAGACCGCGTAAGGCTTGTCACGGTGTATGTTTAATTGTAAAGAGAATAGGAGACTACTATGATACAGCAGCACTAATCTGCGCCCAGAAGGTTGTTGGGGGTATTGCTCTTTCATTACAGTCGGTGAGACACTTTTTGAAATATCCACCACCCAATAAGCGCTGAGATTCAATTCAACCAAATTTCTAGGAGAATAAGACTTTGAAATATTTCTATAGAACGCTCTGGAAGGTATCAAGTTTTTTATGTCTTACAGATATTTTATGCGTCTACCAAAAATGGAAATATAAAGTGGAATGAGCGCAAGAAGGTGTTATTTGTGTGCAAAAGTCTTGAAAGTAGTAGATGGGTGTTGCATCTGGGGGAGTAGACCAAACAGCGGCGTCATCGGTCCCATCGGATTAGGAAAAGGATGGGCAAGGAAGTCGGCCATGCCCTTTCAAAGGAACAAACCGGCAGTTGCCTAAAGCGATTTATTGAAATCATGGAAAATCTAAAACAAGATGGCTGGACGCGGATTTGAACCGTCGTCGTCCCCAACGCGAGTCCATTGTGCTAACCACAGCACCATATCGCTACGTGAAGGTAGTAGAAAACTCCTACGTATGTCCTTATTTATTTCTACACTGACGGCAAGATAATCACAGAACACATAACGTAAGGTTCAAGCGCCTCATTTACTTAATCCGACGCGCTCCTTTAATTACAAGCAGTTTGGACACACAACCCTGGTGTGTAAGGCACAGGGGAACTTCCAGTAATTGCAGTAAGACGTACCGAGATGAGGTGATTTGTTTATTTCAACCAAGGTGCATTAGCTCTCCTGGGGATCCTCTGGCCTGATTTGAAGACTACACCGTTTGTCCTGAAGAAAGGATGACACCAGAGCTGAAAACACCAAATATGTGAAGCAATAAAGATCTATAAGTTTGTGCAACCCCTAAAATCGCTGCAGAGTGAGCTTCAGCCCTTAGGAAGACATTATCATTCACCGATGCCCGCCAGCTGACACTCTTGCTTAGCACCGTTACCGAGTCTCCAGCACCTCAATAATCAGGCCCAACTAATCAGGCAAGCTCTACCACTGTCACGAAAGTGTCTCCGAAGACCTTTCCGTAAGAAAAACAAAATGGGAAATGTCGTGTTACAAAACAGGCCGTAAATCGTTAAAATATGTAGGGGAGGCTGGGGCAAGTTGACTAGCGGGGCAAGATAAAAATGATTTAATGTAAATTCCCATACCTAGGTGTGCATACTACTAGCGCTCCACACGACTAGGAAGTAAAATATAGTGCACTGACGCCGCTCGTGCCGTATCGTTTCTTTCTATACTCTGATCGAGAATTTTATGTAACGTGTTGCAGTTTTATACATCTCTGAAGTAAGACTTCGCAGACTAACAGGTAAGATATTGTTTTATACTTCGCCACACACAGGTAACTTAAACAATGTGCTTTTCATGAAGACTGTGTATTTATACCTCATTCTTTTTTAAACTGCCTCAGTAATGGAAAGTTTGTAACATTGTCGTTCGGGACAAGTTGGCTGAGGCAAGTTGACGACCTCGGCATCTTACTCCATATGATTTTTGCTGTGCCTGTTTCAGTTTTTGACTTCCTTTTTTTGTGTTTTGTCTAACAGTCTCGACTTTCATTACTCACAAAGTATCTCTTAACCTACTGAAAGTGGGCTACTTTACTAATTTATGTCACATTATGATCCAGATGTGGTGACAGCTTATAAAAAAAAGGTCCTCCAGTGGCGAGTTGGACCGAAATGCTATGCCTGCTGCAATAAGAGATGTCAAAGAAGGAAGAAAGACCTGCTTGGTTGCAGCAAATGTTTATAATATCCCTGAAGCAACACTACGTCGTCATTTGATGAAAACAGATGACGTAAGAATTGATTGTTTGTTTCATAAGCAAAAATATTCGTATTACTTCGTGTGCATGTGTGTGTGCGCAAGCGTGCGTGTGTGCACGCGTGTGCGTGTGTGCATCTGTAGGTTTGCGCGTGCGCGCGCTTGTGTGTGTGTGTGATATTTAGCCTATATAGGGCCTAGATCCTATAATAAATAGGCTTACCACAACATAACATAATATTTAGAAACTTTGTAGGACCTGGGGTCAGGTCGCTTATTTATTTTTAAATTTCTTAGGAACGACCTATTCATGGTAGACGATTTCGAGACGATTTTCATGAAGTGCAACTAAAAGATCTAAACGACTATGTGACAACAACGGATAAAGTGTGTTTTGGAATAACGAAGCAGCAATGTAGAGGGCTTGTCTTTGATTACGCAGAGCAGCGTGGGATATCCCATCCATTCAACCCTTTTATCAGGATGACAGTTGATGACTGGTTATCAAATTTCATTAAAAAAATTAAATTCAGTTTACAGAAACTAGAGGCAACATCGATTGTTAGAGGAACGGGTTTTAACAAGCCAAGTGTTGATAAGTTCTCCTCTATATTGAAAGAAGTGGGAGAGAAATATAAAATTACTGCTTCTGCCATTTACATTGCAGATGAATCTGTACTCTCCACTGTGCCTAATAAGTTACCAAACGTCATTTCACCCACAGGAACTATGAGAGTTTCCAAAATTGTGTCAGCGGAGAGGGGAAGGAATGTTAGCATAATTTGTTGCATTAGTGCTACAGGATATTACCTGCCACCATTTTTGATTTTTGCAAGAAAACGGATGCGACCTGAACTTGTGGAATTAGCACCAACAGGAAAAATTGGATACACAATGGCTGGAGCAATGGAGATACATTTTTGATGTTTTTGAAGCATTTTAATTCTCATGTTACGCTGCCTTCTGAGTCACCACTTTTGTTGCTGGTTGACAACCACAAATATCACATAACGCTAGAGGGTATCAAATTTGGCAGGGAACATTATATAATTATGGTTGGATTTCCACCTCACACTACGCATCGCCTACAACCGCTGGACGTTTCATGTATTGGACCTTTAAAGACCTATTATAGCCAAGCTTGTGATAACTTAATGATCACTCATCCAGGACAGGCGATAACTGACAAAAATTTTGGTGGGCTACTGAGCAGTGCCTCTTTCAAAGCAGCCACCGTTAGGGGATTCAGAAAATCTGGAAACTCGCCTTGATGAGGACGATTTTGCTGCAGCAGACGTCACAGACCATGCTCTTACAGACCTACTGAACATGAAAATCCTTTAGTAGACGTCACAGACAGTCCTACTGAACATGCAAATCCTCCAGTTCAGAGTGAATAACCTAGTGTCCAGTCGTCATAAAAGCTGAATGAAGAAGTAGGACCTTCAAGTAGTGCCCATCCGGATGAACCAAAACTATGCAGAAGTATTTTTAACTTCAAACCAGAGGCCCAAAAAAAAATGAGGAAACGTAGAACTCACAAACAATGTGCAAATGTTTTAACAAGCACGCCTATGAAAGGCAGTTTAGAGCAGAAAATGGAACAAGAACTTCTAAAGCAACAAAGACGACAGGCTCGGGATGCCAGGAATAGAAGTTTTACTTAGAAACTAGCGTTTTCCCCTTCTGATGTAAAGAAAAAAAACCCAGAGTTTCGATAAAATCAACCAATGCTTTCCCAGAAAGTTTAGTTCAGTGTCCTGGATGTGATGAGATATATGAAGACCCCCAGAAGACTGGATACAGTGCTGTAAGTGCTTTATATGGTGGCACGAAGACTGTTCAAACTGTGAAGGAGGGAAATTTGTATCTGACTATGTTAATGTGTGTACACAATGAATTAACATTTATTATTATAAATATATATTGCAGTTTTATTAAGTGTCATCTTGCCCCGTGGTCAAAGTCATCTTGCCCTAGTACTGGGGAAAGGTGACAGTTTTGCATTACTTTCTAGAATTAACAAAAAAATTCGGATAACATTACAATAAAATTATATATAATTACGAACATTGCAATAAAGAACAATCTAATAATGTTTGCAATGAAAAAATATTTTCTTCAAAAAATGAATTTATTAAAAATTTGGAACCGTTAACATCGCGAACTTGCCCCTGTCCCCCCAACATCTATTTCTGTCTGACTTTTTTAATGTCTCCGCAATGCCAACCATCCAGCTATTAAGTGAAACAGTTAATAGCTAATAAACTATAGCACTGCTGTGGGATCGTTCTGTCGGTCCACCCACATCTACATATATACTCCGCTAGGCACAGCGCAGTGCGTGTCGGAGGATACCCTGCACTACTACTAGTCATTACCTTTCATGTTCCACTCGCAAATAGAGCGACGGCGAAACCAGGGTCTGTGTGCCTCAGTATGAGCGCTAATCCCTCTAATCTTTTCATTTTGATTCTTACGTGAAATGTATGTTGGCAGCAGTAGAATCGTTCTGCAGTCAGCCTGAAATAATGGTTCTCTAAATTTTCTCAATAGTGTTCCTCGAAAAGTATGTCGCCTTCCCACCAGTGATTCCCATTTGTTAGTACCAAAGCATCTCTATAGTACCTGTGTGTTGTACGAACCTACGGGCAACAATTCTAGCAGCCCGACTGTCAACGGCTTTCTTTAATCCGATCTGGAGCGGATCCAAAGACTCTAACAGTACTCAACAATGGGTTGCACTAGTGTCCTGTAAGCAGTCTACTTTATAGATGAAGCTACTTACCTGAAATTCTTCCAATAAACAGAAGTCCACCATTCGCCTTCCCTACTACATATCCATTCCATTTCATATCGCTCTGCGGCGTTACACCTAGGAATTTAATCGATGTGACTGTATCAAGCAGCACACTATTATTTCTGTATTCGAACAATATGATTTGTTTCCCTACTCATCTGCATTAACTTACATTTTCTACACTTAGAGAAAGCTGCTGTTCATCACATAACCTAGAAATTTTATGTAAGTCATATTGTATCCTCGTACAGTCACCCAACGGCGACACCTTCCCTAACACCACAGCATCACCAGCAAAAAACCGCAGACTGCTGGTCACCCTGTCAGCGAGATCATTTATTAGAAAATAATGGCGGTCTCCCACTCTTCCCTGGGGCACTCCTGGCGATAACCTCACCTCTTACGAACACTCGCCGTCCAGGACAACATACTGGGTTCAGCTACTTAAGATGTCTTCGTGCCACTCACGTGTCTGGCAACCTATTTCGTATGCTTGTACCTTCGTTAACACTTGTCAGTGAGTCACCGTGTCAAGTAATTTCCAGAGACCTTGGGATATGGAATCGGCCCGTTGCGCTTCATCCACGCTTTGGAAGATATCGTATGAGAAAGGGGAGCAATGAGTTTCGCACTAGCCATGCTTTCTAAAACATTGCTGATTTGTGGACGGAAGCTTTTCCCTCTGAAGGACACTTATTATATTCGGCCTGATAATAAGAAGAAGAACTCTGCAGCTAGCCAATGTTAAAACTGTTATTTTTAATATTACGGGTTCGTTCTTTTGACCCGCCAGGGTAGCCGAGCGCGCTAAAGCGCTGCTTCCTGGCCCCGGGTAGACGCGCCGGCCCCGAATCGAATCCGCCCGGCGGATTAACGACGAGGGCCGGTGTGCCTGTCAGCCTGGATGTGGTTTTTAGGCGGTTTTCCACATCCCGCTAGGTGAATACCGGGCTGGTCCCCACGTTCAGCCTCAGTTACACGCATCGCAGACATTTGAAACACATCCGCACTATTTCACGATTTACACTAGACACAGACAGTTGGGGTACACTGATTCCATCCTGGAGGGTATGGGGTGGTGGCAGGAAGGGCATCCGGCCATCCCTAAGAATAACATTGCCAAAATCCGTTGTAACCACGCCGACCCTACGATCGCTGCGGGACTATGGCGTAAGCGAAAGAAAGAAAGAAAAATTACGGGTGTGTTCTTTTATCCTTCGTATACACAGGAGATAGATGCGCTTTTTCCCTTTTGGATGCCTTTGTGCTGGGCGAAAGATCTGCGATAAATGCAAGCTAAGTAAGGGCCCAATGCTGTAAAATACTCATTGTAAAACATAACTGGGATTCCATCACGATCTGGTCACTTATTCGCTTCCAGCTCTTTCCGTTGTTTTTATAGGCTAGGGACGCGAATCACTACGTCCTACATACGGTAGTCTGTGCATTGGGTAAACGACGGTACGTTCGAACGAGTCTCATGTGCGTTAGATTTCGTAAATGCGAAATTTACAACTTGATATTAATTTTTGTTATCTTCTACTGCCACACCAGACTGACAAGTGAGTGACTGAACCCCATAGCGTAGGACCAGATTTTTGTCGGTTTGTCGACAAAGTCTTTTGCTATGGACTGACATTGGTACTTCTTGTAATCTTCGAGCATCGATCTTTATACAAACTCGCGTATCTATATTAAGATATGCCTATCTTCATTTGTGAGTCCTCTTTTGACCTGAGAATACAAAAAGACTTCCATTCCTCAGCATTTTTCGAATTTGATTGTCACCATGGTGGGTCTTTTCCATCCTTGATCCACTTATTCGGCACATGATTTTCCAAGGTATGATTTACAATACATTCAAACTTTGACCATAAATCCTCTACGTCCATGGTCCTGGATCTAAATGACTTCCGTTCATCGTCTAAGTGGGATACTGACAGCTGTCTGTCGGCTCTCTCTTCCACAAATAGTCTCCCATCCCTTTTGCCTGATTTATTAACTTTAGTAACCAGTCTCTATGTTGACATCTTGATTATTAATTCCTGTTTCTTTACTGACGCCGTGGATTAAGTTAGCCCTGTTTGTAACTACAAACTCATTGTGACTGAGCTCGAACTACCTGCTGATGACAGATTTGGGGAAACGTGTTCAAAGGAACTTGTCTGCCTGTACCCTCCTGCACTGAATCTATAGACACCCCGTCTGTACTCGGTAGGTTAAAGTCGCCTCCAACTAACACTGCATCATCTGCGCATTTCCGCGATACTGGCTATGGATTTTTATGGAATGACTCTAAAGCCGTGACAGCAGAATCAGTTGTCCGGTAAAAACATCCAACAATTAACTTGACTCCACCTAGACCTGTTATAAGCCACCAGGTAATCTCCATCACACTTAAATTCGATCTCTATAAAGACAATACTTTTGTCAACTCCAATGAACACGCACCCTCGTATGGTGTGTGATCTGTCTTTTAGATACATTGTGAAGGTGGTTCGGTGAAGGCTCTGCCAGAGACTTAAGTGTACTTTGCCGAGAAGCCATCCATGTAGACGTGCAGAGGATGGACGAAATAATGTAAACACCTATACTTACTTGGGAATGGTTTATTAATAAGGGGTGTACCCAATTTGCTCATAACACAACTGCGGCTCTTCTTGGAATATTGACATATAATGATTGTATAGTCTCCAGCGGAATGTTTTACCACCCTTCGATCAGAACCTCTTCTAACTCCTGTAGTGACGAGGGACACGGAAATCTGCTCCGGAGTCTTCACTTCAATACCTCCCACAAGGGTTCGATAACGTTAAAGACCGCGGACTGTGCCTGCCAGAAAATACGTTGCAATTTCAGTTGCATCCTCCTGATACCACAACTGTAATCCTGACTTTGTGAATGAGTGCAGTATCGTCCCCAAATATGACGTCATTGATGGGGAACAAAATTTGGATCATGGAGTATACCGCCATGATTAACCGTTGGAATCAAGCAATCAATATTGTAGGCTTCTTTTGGCGTTCTCCAGACGTAAACCCAGCCCGATGTTGGAAATAACGAAAACTTTGACTCGTCGGGCCATATGACGTCTTTTCACTGATCAGCCGTGCAGGAGTTATATTCCTGACACCATGTTTTAAGCTTCTTTGCGTTGGTTGCCGGTATAACAACTCGTCCATGAATATTCGCTTTATGGAGTTCTCGGCGGACATTATCGATAGATTCGGGGTCTTGAAGATGGCTATTGACCTCTGCAGTCACTTTAGCCGTCGTAGCTTTGTGTTGTTTTGACGATATTCGTGTTAGCGTACGACAATCTCACTCACTTGGTTTTGATTTCACCCATTATTACGTTTAAACGATGACGTCTTTCCATGTTTTGTGTAGGCTCTCATGATTGTTGAAACAGTTGCTCCTGAAACATTCAGTAACTTGGCTGTCTTGGTTACTGAAGCTCCAGGTAATCGGGCCCCAACAATCTGTCTTCTATGGACCTCTGTTAGGTCTCTCATTGCACGTCGACCTCGGCCTCTGAATGCAAATATGAAGTATGCACTACTCGTAAGCAACCTGCACTAATGTCTAGTCCGCATTGAACACCCACAGTCCAGCGCGACACGTACCTTACGTGCGTTGTTGATCGTCAAACACAACCATCCCATTACTTACACTGTTCACGTTATTTTGCCTATCCCCAGTAGATGTAGATAGCCGAAAGCACATTCAACTGTTCTCGAACTGCGGCCAGCTCCTCCTCCTGTGTCCCCACACAGCAAGCAGAAATCCTACCCATCACAGTGTTAATGGCTCTGAGCACTATGGGACTCAACTGCTGAGGTCATTAGTCCCCTAGAACTTAGAACTAGTTAAACCTAACTAACCTAAGGACATCACAAACATCCATGCCCGAGGCAGGATTCGAACCAGCGACCGTAGCGATCTTGCGGTTCCAGACTGCAGCGCCTTTAACCGCACGGCCACTTCGGCCGGCTCATCACAGTGTTAATAAGAATCAAGTATAAAAGCACAGACAGAAACCTTGATATGCAACTTGCTAACTTCCTGAACTGGATGTGTTCGAAAGCCCCTTTACACAATGCACATTGGGAAGTGGAAAACGAATTGCAATCGGGTGCCCATTTCATGAACCGGTGTCACTTGCCGGAAAGAGCAGTTCTCGAAAAGAAATCGCGACGGCAGGTGCTCAGTCGAACGAAATGCATGCTGTACAGCCAACTCGCAAAGTCTCAATTTCATGACTGTCTAGAAATGGGTGTATCATATCGCAAAGCTGATCTATCACGCTGCAGAAGCATTCATTCGACAGTCTTAAGGCCAACTGTGGAGAGAATTTGTTCCCTGATTGAGTGACTTTACTATCAGTGATATGTTGGCGGCTTTCCGTAAATATTAGTAATAACATTCTGTTAGACCCTTCACGACTTCACCCAGTCAGGAGGTTAGTTTCGTTAATTCAAAACTTGTCTCAAGGCAAAGAGTTAATTTAAATGTGATCTGAGTTTCGTCACATCTAACTAATCGTCTTTTTTGTTATTTTTACTTTCAGTTATTTTCTACTAAGTGCGAAGCTCAGTATTGCCGTTTATACTATTTGGGATTTTCACATTATGGTGAAGTGACATACTAATTATTCAAACGTGGATCCACGGTGAGAGAAAAGAGCGAAGTGCAAGATTCCTCAAAACGTTCGGACTACAATGTTTCTCCAGCAATCACATGTAAATGAAAGAAATATACCGACGTCTTGTTGAGTCTTTGTGTCTTGCCTTTCAGCTACGCCCGCTGATTATTTATTGCAGGTCGTGAGAGGGTCTCAGTTTCGAGTTTCGGCACTGTCATTTCTGATTCTTTCAACAAATATGTTCTTGGTGTGATGAACCTCCTTTCTTTTGCACTAAGGCGACTGTACACAACGCTGATGATATCCTAAGAGTCAGTTGTTTTCTTAAGTTCTACTTACAAAAGTATTTTAACATCTAGAGTACCAACAACGGAGGCATAAATACATACATAGTCTTTGGACGGATAATCCGATCTCTTTACTTTCTTTGTCAGTTACAGCTCATTATCTGCGCCATAAACACTGAATTAAAGATGAATCTTGTAAGTTCAAACACTTTCATCTCTTGGATCACTTTGTTTTATTGGAAAGTGTTTTACAGCGTCCTCTTTATGTCTTAATACAATTTTATCCTTGGTATGTTTGCGCCTTTGCTTGTCATTCATGTGTTATGCTTTAGTGTATGTTGTAATTCTCCTTTCCAATTTCTTGAGGAGCCTCACTTCATTCTGTTTATATGCGATACTGTATTTCGATTTCCGTAGATCCATATAGCTTCGACTGTTTCCAAAGCTTTGATATCTCCTTTTTTCTACCAGCCTTTTTGGTTATGCAGAATTCAGAACTTATGCCGATTAATTCCATATTTGGTTATACTGCTCTAGGTTTCATGCAATCGAACAAGGCGAATGTAGAAATGTTTTCTCATAGGAAAATGAGACCGATTTATTTTGCTGCTCTAAAGAGACACTCCGCATCTGACATCTTTCTTACCCGTATTTTGTTTCTTGACTTCTTCCGTAACTGCAATAGAGCACTTGCACATTTCATATTACAATGTGGTATAATTCTTTCATTCTTTACAGCTATTGTTCTGCGCTATACAATCTGGGAGGCATTGCGTTGTTTTTGCTATGCAACTACTCGGATTCCTAAGTCAGTGATTGGTAAACATTACTTCCTTCGCGCTCTTTTCTTCATTTTGTACTAAAGTGCCGCGGCTGTGGACTGTAAGTAGCAATATCAGTGTTAACCTACGTCATTCGCCGTAATTGGGAAACTTTGGTTCCCCCAGACGGTTTCTGAATATTGTCATCTTTTGTGAACGGAAGTTGCGGTATACTGTGTCAACACTTTACTAAGGTACTGAGTGAATCAACTCAAAACTAATCGTGTGCTTATTTTCTCAGTATTTTATTCCAGTTTTGAAGGTATTACGTATATTAGTTTGAAAATGCTATTGACATAATTATTCCGAAACCGCTAGCAAAAGTTAAGATTATTTGGTGCGACACAATGAAGAAAAAAATCTGTGCTGGTTAGAACTTTATACAGTGATACACTGCTCCCTTCTGCATTTATTTTAGCCGACATTGCCTGGGAAACCGCTTATTTCGCAGTTGTGAGTCATGATTTTCCTAATTTTTATGCGTCTGGTTCCAAAAGGTAGCTACCACTCGGCTTTGTTGTCCACAACTAGACGAGATTGACTACGGCTTTATTTACCCCTTTACCTACATAACTGTAACACGCAATACAATCATATTCATTTGTTAATTTATTGCTTTGCAGCTATGGTTATAGTCTTTACACACTGCTCGTACTACTACTGCAAACTCTTAAGGGCAACACTTAATTTTCCCCTGTACGTTGCGTAATACCTTCCCCAGAGTATGTGTTACCGTCGTCTACGTACCCATAAACGTGTCCACATCTGCTATAAATTTCGTTACGTACTGCTTCTAATTCTCTGTGTAGGCTTGCTTCTTTGGTATCACATGCTCGTGAATCTCTGTCAAAAATGTTATTTCTTCCTTACGTGTGCTTTTTATGTCACTTCGTAATGCCGTTGCAGTCCTCAGAACATTCAGATATTATGAGGCACTTACCAAATTAAACCGTTCGTAAAACCTTTTTTTGCCCGCAGACTTTGATTCTCCTTGGCTTATCTCACTTGTCATCTTGTGCAAAGCATATTAGTCATCCACAGCCATTGCAGTTGGTTTACTTTTCTCAAAGTCTGTCGTAAAAGCTCTGTCTTTACTACAGTGTTAGCAATTTCTTACGTATTTACACACGTTTTGTCACTGGACCTAAGTTATGTAATTTCTAGGGCGCTTTACCAGTATAAAGCCAAACTCCAATAGCTTCATGTTGTAAACTCAAATGAAAAGATATTAGTAACGCCTTACGAGATCAGAAAGGTCACTTGGAAGCTCTGCAGGCGGTGTAAGGCCGGCACGAAGCTGTCATTTGAACTTTCAATTCTGATGAAAGTCGTAGCAGCGGAGTTCAGTGTATGTGCTAGTCGATTGTGTGGAATAAGCTCAGTAACATGTGTCCACAACAAGACGTGACAAATTGAGAAAACAGCTGACAGGAACTGCTGCTGTCACTGGATGTAGGTTCATCTCAACCAGTAGCCTACAAAATATTTTGAAGAGAATTGCATGTAATCTAACATTTGTAACTGGAAGCTCTGTGTGTCCAGCTAGAGGTCCTACCACACAGTTTCGGGATTTTTCCATCTGGTGATCGACTGTGTACAGACGTTCTACGAGGACTTTCCTTTAGGCTCAACAGAACTCGTTGAATAAAAGAGTACACTATCAGTTGTAGGCTGTATTGCTGGACAAAATATTATTTTATTATACGCTTAGGAGCAGCAAAATCTTCTGAACCCTATGAAGAGGCAGACTGGATCAATGGTAGACAGAAGTGAAACTCTCTTCTGCTTCAAAAAGTGTTTATCCTAATTGGAGAAAAAACTATGGAGTCGAGGTGCACGCACCTACAGACATAGCGAGAGCGGTTCAGAGATCAGTATTCGCTGCTATCTGACCGGCCTACGAGACAGCGTACTTGAAACGTTCCGTCTCATTCCGCAGGCGCTTCAGTATGGAACCGCGCTACCGCTACGGCCGCAGGTTCGAATCATGCCTCGGGCATGTATGTGTGTGGTGTCCTTAGGTTAGTTAGGTTTAAGTAGTTCTAAGTCTAGGGGACTGATGACCTCAGATGTTAAGTCCCATAGTGCTCAGAGCCATTTGAATCATTTTCGTTCCGTAAACACCAGCCACTGCTTCACCGTTTCTGGAGATCGGACCTTAACTGTAGGTACTCGTACTCTCTGCATTTCCTCTGTTGAACTACTATTTTGCCGCTCCTTCTCAGAGATCCAGCATTTAAAGGTATGTTTTCATCTTGGCAATACGCTGACCTCCGCCGAACATTGTGGAATCTATGGAAAAGTACATCTCTTCACTTGGTTTCGTATTTTGTTTGGGGGTTGCTTACAAAATGTGTTCATCGCCAAATGCTACATCACTGTAGCGACCTGTGCATCTAGCTACTCGTGTCCGGCGCATTCTACGTATGTGGTTAATTTACACGACGCGTCGCTAAAGGACATTTACTTAAAACTGCTCGTCTTCAATGGCTAAGTAAGACAGGAAGGGAACAGTAGGTGACTGCCAGCTTGTAGGGAGGTCCGACGAAGCACGAATTGCCACTCTCCAGATGGTGCAGGATGTCGGACGTACAGAGAGCCCAAGGCGGCGTTGAAACCACTATGTGTGGAAGATTATGCTCATGACAGGAGCGATTCCATGGTATTTTCGGTTTATCTTGGCAGTTTGACTTATGACCACACATTCAGGTTACCGTGAGCATTAACTAGGTTCTTAATTTCAGCATTGACGATTGATGAGCTTTGCCATTCTTTCACAACTTCGTAATGAGTTTCTTTTCGGAAACCACGTAATTATCTCCCATTGCGATATTTAAGTTCGAAATTTGGTTCGAAGGTGCCTACTAATGCAAAAGCGTGGCGTTCCGAGATAACACCCACGGGTCCGCCGACGCTTCGAATAGGAAAAGAAGGCAGGAGCTCAGAGGTTCATGTGAGATGTGGGGTGGGTTAATGATGTCACGTTGGCACTAAATTTCACCACAATTCTGCCCAAAGGTATCATGGATATATCACACAACGGAAAAGTCGTCACACCTCCGCTTTCCCAGATTTCATACCTTCTTTTAACGCATTCTCGATGGAGGTCTGAACCACGACGCCCAGTGTTGAAATCATCGGGTTTTCTTATGGTTGGTGAGGAAAACATTTTAGAGACACCGGCGCTCAGAAACGGCTCAGAGGCCTTAGTGTGTGGGGTAAACTTCGCCAGTGCAGCCACTAATTTTGGGGCGTTGATTTTTACACATTTAGCTGTCGAAAACAACAGTTCCCAGTGCGATGAGCAACATGAAGTTATTCAAAATAACCCTGACAACTCCCTAATGATTCAATCTTTCTCTACGTGCATCGTGCGCCAGCAACCCCACAGAACTTGTTCACACTCTTTGGAGAGCAGTGCGAACACTGCTTTCCTCTGGCGTATAGGGAGTAGTCACTAGCTATCGTTCGTAACCATTCGCCGAACATTGAGAATGATTCGAACCAGCAAAGGGTGATCATGGCTTAACAGACCTCTTGCTTGGCGACCTCCTGTGACGTGACCACAAAGGGGTACGACGTTGACACATGTCTCTAAAACCCACCAGTGCGACTCACCATTCCGTGCTGGGCACCTTCAAAATGTACTTGTTGAACTAGAAACCCTGACGAGAGTCCTAGGCGACTGGAGGCAGACTACGCCGACGCTCTTAAGCCTGTTATTAGGCCATCTGGAATCGCACGCGCGTCGAAGGGATTGCCTATCTCCAAGGTCCTCGGTTATCGCCACTGGTTTTCTCTGTTCATGTACATTTTTAAAATTCGCAGAAAAGAGAGTGTGTTCCAGCTAGGGCATCTTGGATGGACCCTTCATCATCATCTTCTTCTTCTTTCGTCACGGCCTTCCACCGACCACGGCATGACCAGTACTGCAACGACGACGACTAACAGTGTCACTGCCCTCGCTCGGTAACCAGCGTAACTTCCACCGCGTCTCACTGCTGACAGGACTCTCTTTGAATCGTTCCGCGCAGCGCCTAAATAAGCGATCGTGGCCAATCCTACCGTCACAAAGCAACGGAGCGAGAAAAAATCGACACTCTAATCGTTCCAAAGATAAGTTAAGGCTAAATATACATTGACGTATGATTGAAACATGGAAATAACAAACTGATCTGACCTTGAGATTGTCACCTTACATTTTTTTAATACGGATACAGGCCTCATCTGCCTTCAGAGTATCCGGCCGTTCCTTTTCCTGATCGTCTACATCTACATCTGGCAGAGGGTTCATCGAACCACATTCACAGTAATTCTCTGTAATGCCACTCTCGAACAATTCTTGTAAAAACGAACACCTACATCTCTCCATGTGAACTCTGATTTTCCTTATTTTATTGCGATGATCGTTCCTTACTATGAAGATGAAAATTAACAAAATATATTTGCAAGTAGCTACGGACTTTGTACATGAAGTTTGAAAATTTAAGACTTGTTTTGGTAGTTTTCAATCTAGCATTCTTTGTAGATGTTCTAGCCAGCATTGTCGATTTAACTTGATCTTATTTATAGCTCTGCTTTTTATGTCTTCATTTCTTAATCTGAAACTGTACAGCACTTATCTCCTCTTAGAAATTTTATTTCTGCCTCTTGGGCTCTAGTTTCCTGCATTAACACGTTCACTGCCGCTGACGCTTGTAAGGGTTTACAAGATCAACACACCAGTGCGGCCGACAATTATAAGCGTTTCCGCGATCAACAAGCCAGTGCCGGCAATTTTTATAGGCTAGACGTTCACTAGGTGAGTAGTCAGTTTAGTTTGCTCGCCTGTGCACTCGTGTTAGTGCAAGTAATGAACGAAATATTATGTAACGTTTTCCTGTCTGCAGTTGTGTGTTTTCATCTTTAGTCGTCTGTGTTGTGCATTGTTTGCAATGGCTGCGAATCAACCGACACCGGGTCTTCTAACCCGAAAAAGAGTAGGAAGAATGAAGAATATACTGACCATGAGTTACTGAATGTGTTGGAAGATAGTGATGTTGAGTTCAGAGGTGACGAATCAGACGAGGGTGGCTGTAATTTGGAGACTGCAGAAACATACCGTAGTGATGTCAGTGTGGAAGAAGAACTGTCGAATATGTTTCGCGACAGTTCGGAATTGGACAATACGGATGACGATGAGGAGGAAATCGCCGACCATAAACAACCCGCGCTAGCAGAAGCAAGCAAACTAGGTGCCACTTGGCATAAAGAACTACATGGGCTGCAGTACCAGCCGTTTACAAAGCACTGGCAATACGCCAATGGGTTTCTTTAGGTTACTGGTTGCAGATGACATACTGCAGCTCGTAGTTGATGAAACAAACGGCAGTACACGCAATATATTTGAAAGCGAAAATACGAAACAGGGCTCTAGGATTGGTAATTAGAAACCTGTAATTGTAGGAGAAATACTAGTCTTCCTGTTTATTTCATATTACTGGGAGACTACTGGAAGAAAGACCCTCTGTTCGAAAATAGAGGAGTAGCGATGAGTATGGGCAGAGACAGATATTTGTTCACACTCACTGCATTTTGCCAAAAATCCAGAGTCAGGAGATCCGAAACCAGATGATCGACTATATAAGGTACGCCCTGTATTGAATTATTTTAACAACAGAATGTGTCAGGTGTATTATCCTGGGAGGGATCTACCTTTAGATAAGTCAGTGGTTCTTTGGAGGGGGCGATTGTCATTTAGACAATATATAAAGAGCAAAACGAATAAATATGGCATCAGATTGTACATTCTAAGTAATCCAGACGCTTTCGTAATTAAATGCACTGTGTACGCGAGGATGCGTGGTGATATGGGGGAAAAGGGCAAGGTGGGAAGATGGCATTACATTCGTTGGAAGAGAAGCCGCATGTCGGCCATCAAGTTTACATGGACAAATTTTACAACAGCTTTGCTTTAGCTAAAAGCCTGTTGAATTCAAAAACACATAGCACCGGGTCACTAAGGGTAAATATTAGAAATACCCCTAAAGACGTGGTATGTGCAAAACTGGGGAAAAAATTGCACGATATTCGGGCTGCGTAATGATCTGCAAAGGGAAGGATAGACGAGACGTCTCCTGTATTTCTACAGAATATCCTAATACAATGGGACGAGTGCCGAATGCAGGCCAGCAAATAGTCTAGAAACCACTGCCAATTATCAAATTTAGTAGATGTATGTCTGAGACCGATACGCAGGACCAGATGTTGTCGAATTAGTTATGTAAACGAAATACTATCCATTGGCCAAAGAAACTATTCTTCCATGTAGCTTAAATGCTAACGTTCAATTCACATTAACTACATCATAAATACTCAGGGCATGAAATGACAATGTATGATTATATAATACAAATAACTAAGGGAGTACATCCACCAATGGCCGTTACAAAAGGTGTGCGTAACAAAAATCGTAAAGACACACATGTTGTGCAAAAGCTGGACGCAACGGAAGGGAAGAAGCAGGTTATGAGGCAGCGATGTACAACGTGTGCGGAACGGGGCAAGTGTACGGATACACCATAAGGGTGCATAACGTGTCCAAACAAACCTGGATTATGTTTGACCTGTTGCACAATTAGACATCAGTAATGTAATGGGATGTCGTAACTTCAGAGGAAGATCTGTTCGGATTTGATTTGTAAAGAGTTTGTTTTATTTGATAGCCAATTACAATGTTGTTACATTGATTGCGCAGAACATGAGGTTTCTGTAGAGTTTGTGGACTTATCTGTGGTTTTGCTTTAAAAACATCACCTCTACACCTTGCAAAATTATTTGTTATAGGGGATTGGGTTTCAATAGCACCACACTGCCGATGAGTCCTGTTTCTTTTTCTCCGTTTGATAAACCTTTTGGTGTTTTCAGACTCTAATTATTTCTCAATGTAGTGGATTTATCGCTTGTTTGAATTGCATTTTCTTTCCAGTTTGCAATAATATCAGTAAGTCAGAGGTGTTGTTAGAATTGTTTGCAATAAATGCATATGATGCTTATAAAGCGTCAGGCACCATGTAGCATTTATCACATGATCGGCGTGCTGCTAAAGCCTACTTATATTTCTATATCTAGCACCACCTCTTGCGCAGCCGTTATATTCGCTGTCAATATTACGTACGGGCGCAACATTAACTTACAGGTTTCGCAGGGGTATGATTTCAGCTCTCAGCTCACGTGCCCAGCGTCCGCCCAGAGCGTTAGAGGCCGGCGTTGGTGGCCGCTGCGAACGTGTGAAGTAGCTGTCCATGTTTCGCTTCCCAATGGCAATGTCGGAGTGGGTATCATCTTCTAAAACTTCATTTTATTATCTTTTTTCATTATTTTACGCAATGTTATACTGAGTGCTTCGCATATAATGCGATATTTCTGCAGTTGTAGTTATTGTAGAGTTCCCGCTGGTAGCTTACAATATTTCCTAGGTAACTGAAGTGACTAACTTGTGGAATCGTTTTGTGTCCTGTTACGATCTAAGTTCTTAGCGATCTCGTCCCTTTGAAAGTGATGACTTTTTTGTGGGGGGGGGGTGGATATTTTCACACTATATTCTTTAGAAATTTGGTTCAGTCTACAGATGGATCTTTGTAGCGAAGTCTCGCTATCCTGTACCACTGCAATGTGGTCTGCCAAGCGAATTGTATTAAAAAATATGTTATGTGATAATCTCAAGCCTGTATCAGTTTGTTGTTTCCATGTTTCAATCATATCGTCAGCGTATATATTAAAAAGATACCTTTGTCAAACCCTTTGGCTTATCGGCATGTATTCCGATGTAGCATGCTTAGTTTTTATTCCTATTTTTGAACCTCTATATAAAAGTTCTATCACCTCAACTATTTGTTGAAGATATCCAGTCTTGTGTAATATGATCCATTGCATTTTCCTTCCTTTCAATCTAAACGCGATGTGTATTTCCTTATTGAACTCTCTTTGTTGTTCTATAATTTTTTTAAGTGTGAAAAAGTTATCAGTACAGGATCTTGCTTTTCTGAAACAATTTTGTTCTTCAGATAACATGTTTTCGGCAATTATATTTGAAGACGCTGATTTATT
Organism: Schistocerca americana; assembly: GCF_021461395.2. Lineage (NCBI taxonomy): Eukaryota > Metazoa > Arthropoda > Insecta > Orthoptera > Acrididae > Schistocerca > Schistocerca americana. Next base: position 319,736,706 of record NC_060123.1, read on the forward strand.
ATCTTGACGTAAATGTTATACGCTGTGGCCGCTAATGTTATACCAGAATAAACATTGCATTCATTTCGTTTACCTCTTTTTAAAGATTAAAATACATCTGCAACTGTCCCAGGTTCTTAGATTTGGTGACTTTGCAAACAGATACTGCGTAAACGAAGAAATCTATGTTTCGAAACAATCCTCCAGTATTAAATATCTCGGCTCTTATTCCGTGCGAGTCTGTTACTTTCCGGTCTTTAGTTTTAGTCAGGGCCTCGTTTAGTTCTTGGATCGTTATTGCATCGTTGTCATGTGGTTCATACATTTCAGTGGGGTCCTCCTCTAAAGCTTGATTTTAACTACAGAATAGCTGTTTATAATTTGCAATCCATTTATATTCTGGCGTTATACCCAGGTTTGTTTTCTCTTTTTCAGTTTCATTTAACTGTATTGTACGTCTTGTTAGCTATGGACTGTCTTTCATGGATATCAGGTTCATTTCTGCTCACGAAGTTATTAGACGATTCTGCATTTGTTTTCCAGACAACAGTTTTTACTTTACTTCTTTTCTCTTTATATTCTTGTTTCGCGGCTCTGTTTTCACCGTTGGCTCTGTTTTCACCGTAAAATATACCCAATACATTAGTTTCGTTTCCTCAACTGAGTTTGAGATAACTTCATTCCATAGTCTAAGTAACTTCTTACTTCTTATTTTTTCTTCCTAGTGACTAAGTGGTGGCCTGTTCACTAGAATGCTCTTTATTTCCCCAATCGGTTTTTTAAACTATAACTGGTGTCTGTCTGTTTTACGCTAAGAGACACAGATGTTTTATGCTCTCATCCTGTATTAGTTAGACCTTAAAACCACCTCCTCTCCTTGTCTCAACTGTCTTTGTCCTCTTCCATCTAGCGAGCTTAGCTATTTTTGCTACTACTAGGTAGTGATCCGAGTAAATGTCACTATCTCTGAGAACACGATAAGCAGAAATTGTTAGCATATTTTGTTGTTGGTGATCACATAATTTCTTATTGATTCCTGTTACCTCGCTCTCCAAGTACAATTATGTATGTCTTTCTTCCTAATAAAAAAGACTTAGTAATTTTTCACTCCATTACTTGAGGCAAAATGTATAAGAGAACGTCCACTGTTATTTATGTGTTAAACACCAAACGTTCCGAATATTAGATGCACTGGATTATCTTGGTCTGGCATTTAAATCTACTTTTTGTAGATTTACCCCTTCTCTTTTTATTGAAGCATATGTCGATGACGTAACCCTTTGTGGTAACGACACAGGAGGGCTTTATACAGAATGGCTTATAAATTGTAGGCACTCTCTGCTACTTCGGATGACGATAAAATGTCGTCGATTAGTTTGGAATGGTCCCTATTGGCTTTACCCTGTACACCAGAGCAACAACTGTGGCCGCAGTGCTCTCCAAATGGGTACGATCGCGTTTCTTGGTGTATCTGGTCCAAGATGTTCAAAAATCTTGGAGGTGTCGGCAGTGTTAAGGTTTGTGAAGAACGTTGTCAAATTGCTCATCGCACTCAGAGCTGTTGTTTCCGACCGCGAAATATGTGGAAATCAACGCCGCAATGGAAGGGATAATTTCATTGATCTATTTTATGCTGCACCTTAAGCCCTTTCGTTTGGTTCTGCGGGGTGGTAAGTCTGAAATAAATTACGACCTTTCGAAAGAGTGATCACTTAATTGTCTTGCGCAGCATAGATTACATTAGCTGTTTTCACATAACTGCGCACTTACGTTTCTAGTTCGACGAATACTCAGTCACTTTGATCACCGCGACTGATCATCTAAATCAAATACATAGAAAAAGCCTTAGTCTGTCTGGAACTTCGCGTGAAACATAGCGATCAACATACTCAGAATTTATGTATTTCGGTCTTCTATTAATGGAGTGGGACTGCGACTGATCAAAGACTTGACGAAAGTAAGTTCCGATAGCCGTAATTTTCTTAACTATTTTATTTGACCACCAGTCCCGGTTTTTCATTGCACAATCTTCCGGCCCCCAAACACATATCTAGGTAAGTCATCTAAAGTCTACGCTATTTTGCGGATCACTAATTTCAACTGGCTTCCGTAGATTTCTGAAACTGCGAGGTAAAACATAGGATAAGAAATAAATACACAACGTACGTTGCGTATCATTACTCATCGTATGTTTTACCTCACTTATTTAGCTACGTGTGTGGGAACCTGAAGATGGTACCAGTGAGGCACCGAAACTGGCAGTCCAACACAACAGTTAATAAAATTATGGCTGTCGACACTTACTTTCTTCAAGTACCCGGAGTTTGATAACTCGAGCTAGACATGACATACCAGGAAAAACTTAACTCTCTTCCTCGCCGAACTGAAGAAATTATCTCGGCTACGGTATTAACACAGTCTAACACACACCCACACACACACACACACACACACACACACATACACACACACACACAGTCGCTACAGTAACTGCTCTGAAACTTGTTACAGTCTGTCATTTGGAACGACACTAGCGCTCCTAATGGTGGGATCTCAGCTATAGGATAAACGTTTGTTTTCAATTACTTTTCTGCCTATTTAATAAAACAGTAGTTATATTTCGGCGTTCCAGGTGTCAGTAAAGTTTCAAGACAGATGAATGATAGTGAAATAAACGTAAAAACAGATTAATCTCACTGATTCAGTGACATAAGCAGCAGTTTATTCATGGAGAATAACTTCTGAATATATGTATAATAACAGCTTACTGCGCTGTGTGCATCTCAGAATATGTTACTCTTGTTGCTATGGTTATTTTGAAAGGCACTTTGATGACACCTAATAATTTGGTATGGGGTCCAATGATTCACTCATTTTTACATTTGACAACAGTTGGCCAGACGGAACAGGCCTAATGCCCCACCCATGAGTGGTGTTTAGGGTTTCATAATGCCACAACGCTTCAAGAAGACAATAATGAATCCAAAGAAAGATAGACTAGCTACATGTTTTTAGAGGTTTCAAATTAACTCAGGATTTATTGCTGCAACAGTAAATATGGAGTACATGAAATGATTATATTTACAGACAAATGGCACAAGCGGTTCTGAGATACCAAGTATTGGCCCACGCTTAAACTCTCATATCAGTAAGTGGTGAAGCCTCCATGGGTGGCAACGCAGGTAACGACTCTGGCATGCAGTCGATCGTATTACAGAACATGTTGAGTTTCACGGACAGTGTGTGGGTGAGCGTTATCCTGCTGGAAAAAGTATCACCTTCCCGTTGCAAGAACAGCAAAACAACGCCAACAACATTCTGCATGTACATTTGACTCGACATTTTAATCCGTGATTTTTTTAAAATATAGTGCGTTTTGCTTCAAAAGTGATCGTGCTCTAGATTCTATCCATTTGTGGCTCAGACATTGCAACAATTGTGCAACTGGTTTCTTCTGTGTTGGAAAACAGTTTTACTGCTTGTGATGTTTAATGATCGTGGGTATTTGGTTTTTCTCTTCAGAGACATCTGGCTTATATGACGTGTTGAACAATCTAGGAATTGCATTCCATGCAAGTTTGACACTTTTAATATTCAGTACCCGGGGACTGGGTGTTTGTGTTGTCCTCATCATTTCAGCATCATTATTCGTGACAGTGGTTAGATTGGATTGTGTAGAAATTAGGACTTTGTACGAGCGCCGATGACCGCGCAGTTGAGTGCTCCACAAACCGATCATCATCAACATTCAGTGATTGGGATGGAAGTGTAGAGACTGAAGCATCAAGTTGTTGGGTGAATATACGACGTCTTTCTGCAAAAGGTAAGCTCTTCTGTTGTTTACTAGCGATTTTTTAGTTTTTAGAACAAAACAACCTCATTTGGTAAATTTTGGTGGGTTTCAAAAGAATCACAAAGTGAGGCAATGTACCAGTTTCATACAATTCATTGTCAGGAATCTAAAGAAAGACAAATGTGTAATTTTTAGTTGTTGCATATTTTTATGGCACTACGTACACTCCTTACTGTAGACACTAAGTTACAAATCTGTATAAATTATACTTTTCGCTCTCATCCGATGTCGTATTCAGAAAGCGTAACTTTCTGTCCTCCAGGAGCGCTGATGTCGCAGTGTACTATAAAAATGTGGAGGAGGGTCGTGACCGTGTGTGTTAGTCTGTGGTATTAGCGACGTGTCTCTTGCGTGTCGGTAATGTCTTAATTGACGTGGTTGCTTTCTTCCGCTATACCCAGTACTGATTTGTCTTGTAATACTAGATAAACATTTATGACTAATGATTCGTTCATATCCGACTCCGTGCAGTATGTTTATGTAAGCTACACGGGTGACACAGCTGACACAGTGGACAGTAAAGTCAGACGTGTGCGGAAGAATGTAATCATTGCCGAAGGACGCAAGATTATGAACGAATGTTCTGGCATTTGAGCAATGTCTCTGATAGGACAAGAATGGCTGCTGGATACGGCCATGTCCTTTTCAAAGACACCATGCTCATATTCATGTAACTGAATTGGGGAAACCATAGAATACCGCAACCGCAACAGGCGTACAGAGATCTGAATTCCACTCCACCAGAATCAGAGTCCCATATGCTGACCACACCAGCTCACTCGGTTTTCTGCCGAAACTGGGATGGTTCCTCCATTTTCGAGTTAATCGCGCGAAACACGTTCATTGCCTTTTGATCCCTCATCGCACTGCATGTTCTCCAAGTCCGTATTGTCCTTGTGCACCTCGCTCCCAATACCTCGTTCTCTCTATCTCTCTCTCTCTCTCTCATCGTGTTTCCACGTCTTCATCTCCCCCTCTCCCATTCCATCCTCAAGTCGTTCTGTTCCCCATCTTCTCTCTGTTTTCTGATGCACATGCACACAGCGAAATAAGCAGTGCTGTGAGAAGCACGTGCGGGACAAGCGGAAAACGGAACCAGGTGCGGGATTTAGTACTGATCTCTACACGACGCGCCGTGTGTTAAGCTGCGCCCTCACAATGGCGGCGTTCCCTTGGGAGACCGGCAGTACGGATTGTGGAGTAGAATATCCAGCATAAATAACAAGAACTGCGGCCATTACTGCAGCGAGAGATACAGCTCTTCATAGTTACCAGTTGGTGTTCCGTATAATGCTGCAAGCGATAGTATCATCTGCCACAACTCCAACAGGAAGAGCTTACGTCTGCATTTAGGTGAGAAGGAGAAACAGACGAGGACGTGCTGAAAAGTAATTCCTCCGGATTTTCTGTGTGCAAACTCTTAAAGCTTTTTAAACCTTATTACCATTCTACGTCTTCATTCTTCGTGTCTGCTTATTTGCAACGCTCTGCCGCTAGAAGGCCCGAATTGTAGCGTGTAACATGGCGCTGTGTAACATAACTGCGCTAGTGTGTAGGAAACAGCGGTCTGTAATCGAGTTTCGTGCAATCATCCGACGCCTTGATTCATCAATCGTGCTCCATACGGTTCTGTCTCGGCCCCATTCGATTTTATCTGTTTTCAAAACTTAAAGGGAGCATAATGGGTCTTAGTTTTGATAATGATGAAGCGGTAGAAGCGGAGTTGAGGTTGTGGCGTCATCAGAAATGTCGAACGCTCTGCTCTGACGGTTCTGACGTTGTGGTCTCTCATTGGGACAAATTTGTCCGTCACCAGGGTGGCTATGTTGAGAAATAAATGTGTTGACATAAAGAATAAAAATGTAAACTTTTAATAAAGCCTGTATCATTTAAAAACAGAGTTTTCACATAAAAATTCGAAGGCAAATTTTTCTGTACGGCCTCGAAGTGCTATAACCACGTGGAGGAACCCGCGCATATTATTTCACAGATTGATCTGCATCGTTCATAAGAGACCCAAACACGCTATTGTCTGATCCTTCAGCTTCTCACATCTGTCTTTTCTGCTATATATCTGACATAATCAGCCTTTGTTTTTCTATAACTTCACGTAAATCGTCACCGTTTCCGAAGTGTTAAGTTAGTTACACATTGCACAAGGTATCATAATGACATGAGACGATTCAGTTTTCAAAATATTAACATAACCAGTTTTTAAATATAGCCGCATGCTGACTATTTACAGATGAGTACAGATAACAGAAAGCAATATATAGATTAAAAACAGGAGTATGTAAATCTTTTGCACTATAAAAGCTACAAGTTACTAAATAAACTCTTGTCTATGGAATAGAAATAGCTTCCCAGAAGGATATTTTTCAGCTTTATTTCAGGTTTAGCTTAGCTATCTTTCAGATAAGCGATAAGTCGTGTAATGTTTTGGTAGTAGAAATATTCATCATTTTTGGAGCTGAAATAGATTTTATTGAGGGGTTAAATGTTCTTGTAGTATAGTAACTACATATAGTATTCCCACTGAAACATAACGGATTATTAAAACAAATTTCGTGCGAAGAAACATGTACTTTGATGTCGCAGTTAAAATATCAAAGTACATAGTCTCTTGTCTCCAAATTGATTAAGACTGAACACCAAATATAATTTTAAAAACACGTTTTTGTTCAACGAAGACTTTCTTGTGTAATGTAAGTTCCCCCAGAACACAGATCCATATGACAATACTGAGTGAGTGTGAGCACGTCATCTTACTGGATTTACACAAAGGTAATTGTGGCTGAAGAGAGTTGCGTAAGAATCTCTAAAACTTCTTCTTAATTCATAACCAAACACATATATGCAACGAAAACTTTTAAATATTTTGTTTTTCTTACTAACACGTCCCTAAACTTCAAATTTATTGATTGTGTTTAGCCCTTTCATGTTTAGAATGCAATATGCTACATTTTCTTAAAGTTGTGAGGGCAACTGTTTGCGGAAACATAGTGCTCTGAACTGACCAATTACTCAGCCTGTGTATTTGATTTCTGTATACTTGACGAGTAATGAGATCAGAAATATAAGTCATCAAATAGAAATGTCGTTTTGTTCAAAGTCAGTGTCAAACCTTTCCAAATTTTCTATCAAATTTAAGAACAATGTGGTTTATATATAACAAAGAACGATCGTGACTACTGTTGAAAGCAACTTGTTGAATTGTTAAGAATAATGGTAGTACAAATTGTTGAATATTCTGGGGTTTGCAAGGGACAAAACTTGTCAACAGCTAATTGCTGATTACTCCTGTACTATCTGAGAATATCAGTGCCTTCCCTCATCAGATATACCATCTTTTTAACGATTTTACATCTTTCACGAGGCACAAGTAAAATAGTCCTAACGAGTTTAATCCACCGAAAAATAAGTCATCTGAGCTCTGAATTTAAAAGAAAAATCTTAATTTAACCCTGCAAAAGGGAACTCTAACTCGCTACAGCCTTAAAGAGGCGACTACTAGACCTTTTCATGTAACTGGTATCTTTCTGATTTGTACTACCGATACAGCTACGTGAGACGGGTAATTTCGTGACCGATCGACATGGAATTTGACAGTAAAATAATGGAAAATTATTTCACCTAATTCTTCCATACTCATTGGCAACAGAGTGAAAACTAAGTGGAAAAGGTTAGCGTGGGGCACACTCTGTAGAATGAGTAAATGGCTACCAAACTGGAGCGGTTGTTGATCATGCAAGCAAGTTACAGCTCACCTAAATCTTCGGTGGCTAATAACATGATGGTCCTAATGGAACAAAGTCCATTTGAAATGAGAAACCGCAAACTCACGCAAAACGAAATAATGATTCTAAATAATCTCATTATTTAACTGTTCTGCAAAAGAAGAAAGATGTAACACAAAAAAGGTATCAATTTCTCTTCCGTCCATAATTCATCGCTAACCTCGTTTAAAACTACACGTTTCTCAGTTTGCAGGCTGGAGCACACGGTACGGTAGCAACCACTGCGGTCTTTCATCATTCATATCTTGAATCCGAAGGGGATCTGAACTCCGGATCATCCAAAGCTTATTTAATAACTTCAGCACTGAAATTACTCCCAGGTACTGTCAGCTTTTATCTGATCGTGGCCAGAAATGGAGTTATTCTTCGTGATCTCTGTAATTTCTAGTATAAATCGCACAAAAAAGAAAAAGGTCAAATAGCGATAATGTGATATATTGATAGTAACGTGACACAGATAATATTACAAATAATACTGATAATGCACTTTATACTAGATTCTGCACTCACGGCAATTTCTCAGCAGATTTTGGAGCAGATCGGAGAGAGAGAGAGTTAATTGCGTTGCGTCGGTTCACGATTGTGTTCAGGAGTAATAACGTCTGATTACGCAACGGTGGCTAGACCGTGACATTTAACCCAGATTGCCTTCAAGCAATCAGATTCTTCGATACAAGTACCTAAGGGACCTAAATGAACGTTATATGAAAAAGGAAGTGGATACACGAAACTGGGTTTTGGTAACAGTTATCAAGTATGAGATTGAATACATTAGTAGGCTACCGAAAACAACCGAGATACCGCTACAAAGAGCTGACCTGTAACATAGATAGCATACATCAAAAGAACACTGAGGTTACTTAAAGAAAAGAGTGAAAGAAAAAGAATTAATTATGACTCGTCAATATATTCTAAAAGAATCCATACCACTGAACATGAACAAATATCTAAGGAACATAAAACTTACATTTGATATTTCTTTCACACATCGCGTGCTACAACAATTTCCTGTTTTGTCTGTCCAATATTTTCTTGAAATTAGATGTCCTTGCGTGTGCGTGACTATTTCATTACGTCACACGGTTTTTCGAAGCGTTTGATCGAAGATTTACATTTTCTAGTACAAAAATATGGTATAACATGTAGCGATGCTACATTGCCCTGCTTCACACGTCGGCAACGAAACAGTAAAAGGTAATCAAGTCTCTAGAACTATACATAACAAAAGATAGATTTTTATCATTCATATGTTTCGCATTATATTACGATCGAGTGCTGCAGCAATGATTTAAATATCTGGACACAGCGGGTCATATTGTTGATTTGAAGTAGTTAATGCTAAACGCGCGTCTTTGTGTAGACGCACATTACAAAAAATATAACATTTTACCATCTACATCAATCCTGTCTCCGGCCATCCTGATTTAGGTTCTCCGTGATTTCCCTAAATCGTTTCAGGCAAATGCCGGGATGGTTCCTTTGAAAGGGCACGGCCAATTTCCTTCCCAATCCTTCCCTAACCCGAGCTTGCGCTCCGTCTCTAATGACCTCGTTGTCGACGGGACGTTAAACACTAACCACCACCACCACTACCAACTACACCTCGAGGGCTGTTCTTCTCTTTTACGACAAATATTTTATGTACAGAGCATCCGAAACCCAAGAATATTACTTTGCTTATCGCGTGAGGAGGGATGATTCCGAGCGGATCACCACGACTCATGCGCAGTCGTAATATTATAGCTTTCGTCAAACAAATAGGGATTACTCATTAAAATTCTTTACAACAGATTAAATTTTATGTCTCACATATAGCATTAAACAAAGTAGCTGACATAAGGGATAGTAGGTACATATTCGTAAGCAAGTAGGTGATTATGACTTGTTGTTAGGGTATAAATACATGACAGTTCAGTCGTACACCTTCTAACGTATTTCACTAGGATATCACATATTCATTTCGTAGTAAGAGGCGGTGAAATTAGGATAAAAATATACGTTACACATGTCATAACAAATATACAATATAATGAAGATATAGATTATTTGACTTCACATGAAATCTTGGTGCAATGTGCACTCTTGGCAAAATATATTACAAAGAATTAATATTTTTGTTCTACAGTGACATATTACATGAATACTTTCAATGTGGTTTCAACGAAGATTCCTTGCAGTAAACACGTAGCAGTTTACTGATTTCTTGCTTTCATTACCCCCCCCCCCCCTTCCCGCAAAAAAAAATTTATCACTACACTTGGGTAGGTATTATTTTCACTGGGAGTGGTAGAACTTCTGATGGAAATGGTAGCACTACACGTAAGTTGGGGAATTGATTGCACTTTCACAGTGGAGGATAAGTTGGGCATCACTTTGACTGTGGAGGCTGAAGTGACAGTCTGGACGTCATTGTACTTTAGGATTACGTCGTGGATCAGGAAATGGAAGACTGGTTCTGTGGCGAATTGAGCCGTTTGGTGGCGGTCTTTATTTCACTTGACAAATGTTCGAGCTTCCATTCATTTTCCAGTACATAGAAAATCTGTTTTATTGTAGCCAAGAAGGAAATAGGATAAGGTAAGGACAACAATTTTTCTGTACATAAAGTCTTATTCTCTTATGAATGTTTAGTTATCGTATGGATTTAACTTTCTTGTTTTATTTAGTTTGACAAGTTTCGTCATTACTTGGCCTGGTCCATAAACTGATTCTGTCAGTATCTCTGTAGCAATTTTCAAAGTCGGACTTAAGATTTTTTATTAGTGTCTTAATGATTTTATAAAGTAAATTAGTGCTTAACTCATTGTCTCATCATATTTCACATTGAAAGTATTTCAAACAGATCTGGTCTTCGCGCCCGCCGCACAGAGAAATGCTGATTGTTGAGGGCGCACTGTACGCAGTGTTACAGCCGTGCATCATCGTCACGTGACAATAACATGGCGGTTTCACAGCGCTGGTAGCAAGTATTCCGCCCGAGGCAGACTGTTTGGTGACTACCAAACGTATTATAAATTTTACACACTTTCATCGATTCGGGAATAAGGGAGCAGCCAGACACGGCAACTTCCGCAACTGTATCGAAGAATATTTCCGTAGAAAGGTGTACAGTATCAGTTCAGGTAATTAAAACACTTATTCACTTGCACTGTTCTGCTTCACATCACTGTTACGCGGTGGAAGTACTTATAGGGCTATTCCATGACAAGTGTCCCAGTTTAGAAGATGATTCTAGCTCGACCATCTTCAATTTTGATGAAATTTGTACAGGATGTACCTGAGGGTCCTACATGAACTTATGCAAAGTGTCAGGTTCTCCTGTAACTTGGTTGAGATACTAGAGCCATTTTCGCGAAGACCACTCTTACAGAGAACGAAAAGTCGTAAAGAAATCGTCAAGTTTGGCATTCCACTGCTCCTAATGTTCTTACTTCTGGGTACAGTGGTAAAACTTTGTGTGCTCTGCACGCAAATGTTGCAAGTACAATTCAGAAAGCAAGCATTTGGTATAATCTGAGTTCAAAGTGTGCAACAAATCATGTCGCGAGAAATTTGCCCCATAGTTTAACGAGGCATACAAAGTGGAGAAAGTGCGCTATGGACCTGGTCTTTTGCCAAACTACTGTCTGTCTGGGTGTTTATTGTATCACAAATTTTAGCCTGACTTATGTGTTTAATTACTGTGCCACCATCCTGTAAATTTGTTAAAAAACATGAATGAATCAAAATATACCCGTGCTCAAAGTCATGTACCTGAAAATGGACACCTACCACATAACATTAGTTCACATGCGGTATTCCACGCGTATCCATGTAGTTATCACCCTTTTCAGTTCAAACTTTACTATTAATTTGTGTCCACACGTTTTTTGGTCGTCATGTTTAAAGGTTCACACGTACGATTTTTATACGTGTCTGTTAACTGCTTTTCTATAGTCAGTTTACAAGGCGATTCATACCTGTACATTAAATAGTAACCGTTTCATTATTGTAAAGTACAATTAACCATTGGTATACGTACTATGCCTAGAAATAATTTACAAAAGAAAGTCTCTGTGTCTACAAGGTCTGAAGAAAAACGTCTCCTATTCATAAGTAGTGCTTCCATGGGCACGTTAGGCTTATACCTAGTTCAAAAGCCTTTTATTCTTTTCTTTTTACAATAGTTGCTCTTTAGCTCTTTTATATTCTCTCCATTAATATAGACAAGGTCAGTCTAGTCTATTTGTCGTTGCGAACAGTTTATATTCCAGCTTCCACCAATGGAAATTAGGAAGCAAGTCGTTCCCTAATGTACAATTGCAAAACAAGAAATCATAAGTGAATTCGCGGTTCGCGGAAAGAAAAATAAGCTTAGCCTCTCAACAACCATTGTGTCACTACTATCCATATTCACAGTCTGTACGTATCGTGCACTCAATTAACCCTAAAAATTTGCTTCTCTACTTGGTAAGGTAGGAAGCTATGGATTCAGAATAGAGGAAAACATAATGTAATTGAATAGAGTAAAGAATTACAAGACACAGATATAGTGATGTATGAAATGATGAGCTTAACAAAAGTTGTTCGTTATCACCCTAGCTTTTTCATGACAAGTAGTTAGTATCATAGGATCGATGCAACAGTGTTAATATTATATGATTCCGCTTACTAGGCATCACTCTACACACATTTGAAATTACTTAAAGCTTGTGTTAGCAGTAAGCATAAACAGAGTCTATTGGCTACTCTCTGTTTCGTATATCGTAAAATAGTTTTTTGAAAACAAGCATCTCGTCTCAAAGGCTTGACTTTTTTTTAACAGCACACATGATCTTATTTGTGCTTTACAACAAAATTTAAGTCGATCAATTCTTTCCTGTAACCTGGATTGTTAATGACTTACTTGAATCGTACTTTCTAAGTTGCTGCCGTTATTTGCTGTGTTCCACTGTTGATCCTATAGAAATTGTCCCCAAACACGCCTTATTCACAAAATAACATTAACCTCGTTAAAGTAGGCAGCTATAACCAATGTTCGTATATGAGCAGCCATTCTGGTCCGAATGATCAATTTAATTTATTCCATTTTTAAAGAGCAAGCTTTGCTATTCTTAAAACTAGTTGTAGCAAGTGGCACTTAGCACGTCCCTGAATCGACGAATAGAAGAAACTATATTACTTATTTTGTCAGCTCTTTGGGTGCGGCCGTTCATGGCTCAATTAACTTAAAAGTACCTTACATCTGAGGCGAAACTTGCTTTCCAAGTGATAAATGCATTTCATTTCAGATGCTCACACGATTTAATTCTCTCGTTGAGGCGTGTCGACAGCGTATTAATCTTGTGTATCATCTTGTGTATGCTTTTACTTTACAGATACTATGACAATTTATAATTATGTATATACATTTAGCAACTCAACATAGCAGATATCTTCAATGATTTACTCGGTATTTCTTTAAGTCTGCATGGTGATACAGCCCTTTTATTCGTCCGGATACAGGATCGGCTAACAAATAACAATCAATGTGCGGCTTTCTTATAATGATAAATGGTCTTCATATAAGTGCTGCCACTTGTGATTCTTGTGGTGAATCAAATATGGTTCGAAATGGGTCTTTAATAGCACTCGCTCATTTACATGATACGATAACACTTTAAGAATGGGCTTGTCATGAGCCTTTTTTCTTAAGCTGGTATGGGTGGTTAATCCATCGTAGCTCGCGCGGATGACCCTCTCATCGACATGACTTTTCCGCTCAGTTTTGTGTGATAGGCCAGGATTGAGATCGTTCCATTTTCTGTACCTTTCTGTTATCTCTCCAGCAGTTAGCTCTAATCATTGTTGGCTTTCAGTTACGAAAGATACATTGTTTATGAAACCTTATTATGGTCTGGAGGACACCAGTAATCCACGTGAACTCTGCTGCCACATTCTGAAGCAAAGTAAGTCTGTATTACTTTATTGCTTTCCTAGATTCAATCGATCTTTCATGTGCATAAATTTGGACTTATTGATACTGACTGCAGTTACCCTTCCATGTTACCTAGAATTATGTTTATTTCTAGATTGTGGAAGAAGTGTCAAAAGGAGAAAAACCTGTGACAGAATTTAGTAGAGATCCTAATGTATGGTTGGAATGATTCAATGAGCTGAGTGATGAAGATGTTCACAGTGATAGCGCTGACTCAGAGACTGAAGACTGTGTTCATGAAAGAGGTCATGATTCAGGAACAGAACAAGAAGTGCCAGAGGATGATGAATATGAGTCACAGGAAGAAGTAACTCAAGGAGATACATTTCTTTTAGGGAAAGATGGAATAACTAAACAGAGGAAAAATAGATATCCTACCATTGTTAGAAGCAGTCCTTGTAATATTATTACACATTTGCCTGGACCAAAAAATCAAGCTCGTATAAAAACGACAGAAATAGCAATTCGGAATTTGTTCTTGGATGAAAACATAATAAGCATTATCGCAACATTCACTAATATATACATAAGTGAAGTTCATGGTAACTTCTCTAGGGAAATGGATGCTAAAGAAACAGATGCGATAGAGATCAGAGTTTGTAATATTTGTGTGGATCTTTGAGATGTTCTAGGAAGAATATATCGCAATTGTGGGATAACTCAGAGGGAAACGGACTTGAATCATGTTATTTATGCATAAGTGAAAACCGGTTCAGGTTTCTGTTGGGATGTCTTAGGCCTGATAATATCCGTGATAGAGGTGTTCGCAGAGAGACTGACAAGTTGGCTCCTATCAGAGAGGTACTTGAACCTTTCACGAACAATTGCCAAAGTTATTTTTCACCTAATGAATATCTTACTGTTGGCGAAAAACTTTTGGCACTTAGAGGAAACGGCCCCTTCCATTCAGGCAATATATCCCTAGGAAACCAGAAAAGTATGGGTGAAAAGTGTTTCTTTGGTTGATGTAAAAACAGCTTACACTTTGAATTTAGAACCCTACGTCGGCAAGCAACCAGCGGGACCATGTAATGCCAGTAATTAAGCTGAAGATATTGCTCTTAGAATGGTCGAACTGTTTCATACGTTAGAATATATTGTACTGTGTACGAATACAAAATTTTTATATTTAGATTTAATAAAAAAAATCATAAAATCAGTCATAAAGACTGTTCAAAGTATAAAAATAGACCGCTTGCTTTGTGGATGACACCTGTCATCCGCACGAGTGACAGTGTCACGAATTTTCGCACGAGTAACGGAGGGTTAAAGATATGAGAGTTTGCCTCAACGTGTCGCCTAGTGTTACTTCTGGGTGTTGTATTTTAGGAATAGGGTCTACCCATTCATTTCTCTCTAGTCGTTTAGAAGTGAATTCGGATGGTGTGAAACCAGTGGATGTGTGAGGTAGGTTATTAGCAATTTCTTCAACGGGTGTGACGAAATCAGTTCAGCGGGTCTGCTGATTTGGAATATGGGTTCGGATGAAACGATTGAACTCTTATCGATTCCACTGTGGGATTACTCTGTGATCTGAATCGGGATATCAAAATTTGTCTGATGTTGGTGGCAAGAAAATTTCTCCACTGTCTCCCTCCAAAAGCTGATGCTTTATCAGATAATACGGCTTCAGGTTTTCCGAAGCGAGGAAAATAATCCTTTTCAATTCGCCTTATCGGTGTAAGTGCGTTAGATGACTTCATATCGCAGAGAGTCTTACATGCTTGGTAAAAATATCTAACAAAATGACCAGATACTTCACACCTCCTCTTCCCTGAGAAGGGGACCTGCATAATCTAAACTGACATTTTGGTTTGGTCTTTCAGTACGTATTGGGTTCAAGGGTAAGGCATTTGATAGGTTAAAAGGTTTCGCCTTCTGACAAATGGAACGATTTCTTAACAGTTTGTGAACTTCCTTGTGAAGACTGGGTACGTAACAATAAGCTGAAATTATACGTTTACATTTCTCCGGGCTATAATGAGATGTTCAACATTATATTCAGGAATAGACACACTCTCCCCCCCCCCCCCCTCCCGCCCTCTTAAAACAGAAGTTCGATGAAACAAAACTCCATTGTGTAGTTTATAGAATTTTGACAACGAGTGATCACGATTGTTTTGAAGAAGTTACTTAACTTTTTAACCAATTGCGATCGGTGTCTTGAAGAGTGTTGATTTGACGGCAAAGACGAAGAAAGTAAATCCGATGCAGAGGATCTTTCATGAGGAGCATCTTATGGTTAGAAATCTGTTCTGTTAATTCAGTACGCTCCGGCAATCCTTCCGGCATACCTGACAATGTATCAGCAATAATGTTTTTCTTGCCCTTTAAGAAAATGACTTGAAAATCATACGCTTGTAAAAACAGGCACCATCGAGTAAGTCTAGGATGATGAAGTTTGGAGGAGAGTAGGAAGCTCAGCGCTTGATGATCTGAGTATACCTTGATTTTATGTCCATGAATATAGTAATTAATACAGCGCAAAGCCCACACAACCCCTAATCCTTCTAATTCAGTTACGGAGTATGATCTCTCACACTCGGTCAGAACTTATCTGGTAAAACTGATTATTTTGATTTCATCTTTGAAACCGGTTTTGTCTATTTGAAACAAACAGGAACCTAATCCTTGATGCATCGCAAAAAAAAAAAGAAAAAAACAGAAGTCTAAACACATGTTCGGATGACTTAAGATACTATTCCTTAGAAGAGCTTCTTTAACTTTCTCAAAGCCATTCTGACATTATGAAGTCCACATCCAGTGGACGTTTTTCTTAAGTAAATTCAACAACGCTGGACTGTTCATTGACTGATCTGGAATGAAACGACGAAAGAATGAAGCTTTTTAATTGCCTTTTAGTGCAAAGTACAGGAAAATTTTTTAAAGCTGATAACTTGCTTGGATCAGGAGAGATTCCTTGTCAAGAAATTAAATGTCCTAAAAACTTAACTTCTCTCTTGGCGAATTTATATTTTTCTAAGTTAGCTGTAACTCCAAAATCAGAAAATCTTTGAAAAATCTTTTCTATTAGGGCCAAATGTTTCTCCCAGGAAACTTTCGCCATAAGTAAGTCACCAACGTAGACGGTTATTTGATCAAGTAATTTCGGACCTAGCACATGATCAAGTGCTGCAATAAAAACACCATAACTAATGTTGAGACCAATTGGAACTACTCGAAAATGATAAGAGCGACCAGCAAAAATGAATGCTGTGTACATCCTGGATGATGATGATAGCTTTACCCTTCAATAACTACTTCAGAGGTCAATTGAAGACAGGATTTTCTCACTATGAAATCTTTGTAATTGTTCCTCCAGGGCTTCAGGTCGTGTACATACTGGTATGATGATCTTAGTGATATTTCCTCCGTCTAACACAAGTCTAACGCTCCCATCCAGCTTGAAAACAGACAATAAGGGACTATTATATGGAGAGTCGGAGGTTCTATTATTTTCCGCCTTAGAATCTTACGAATTTCTTGCTTAACTGCTTCCTCACGGGCCTGCGGAACAGAATAGGTCGTTTTACATAAAGTAGCATGGGGTTCCACCTTCGTGTCGAATTCGTAGCTAGCTATGATGCCTCGTTTCCTGGAAAAGATATTGACAAACTTTGCTAACAAGTCATGAAGTTCACGTCCTTGTCGATCGTTTAGTCCGTCTGTTTCCAAGGCTTTCATGTGTAATTCATCTGCAGTGGGTAAGAAGTCAGAGCCATTGACGACGTCATCTGCCTCGTCAGTCCCACTGTTGCCTGTAAGAGAGCTTGCGTACCTTTACTTTGCGTTCAAGACTAGATATTCTGGCTTTTGTCCTCATCAGATGTGCGACTAACTCTCGATCGCTGAGTCTTAATGTGCATTTACCTACATCAAGATCGATAATGGCATGTCTTTTACGTAGAAACTCCATTCCCAACCAACATGGAACGGACAAGTTCTTAACCGCTAAGAAAGTACACGGTATACTGCCTGATTCGAATTGTATCTCTGATTGTATTTGTATGCTGACTTCCTGTACCAGGAAGCCTACAGCTCCGGATACAGTATATCCTTGTACGGGGAGTGAAGGAATTTTACTAAAAGAGCACACTTTCTTACATACACACATAGATGAAAGATTTATGTTGGCAACTGTATCAATAATAGCAATAATAGGTATGTCAGAAATGTGAATAGGAGCTGATGCCTGGGCTTGGTTTTCCCACAGGTCTTCGTTGTTGCATGTGTCATTTTCGTTCAACAGGTCGGCTCGTAAGTTACAGTCGTCTTCGTACCTAATTGCATTGATGTGTCGCTTGATGAAGTTGCCCTCCGTTGTTCCAGAGCTTCCCCGAGGAGGCATGAAGAAGCTGCTACTGGTTTTCCGCGTTAGGTTCAAATGAAATTTCAATTACTTTTACTTGGGCAGTATTCTGTGGCCTGTTCGGTTGAAAATTGGCGTTAGTATTCCACACAAACTGTGATTCATTTAAAGGCGTTTCATTTTGCACAATATATGGGACTTGATTTTCCTGCGTATAAAGGATATTTTAGTTTCCCGGACTATTCTGGTTTGCTGTGTTCTGAAAAGAATTTGGCGGATTGTTTTGCGCATTGTTTCTGAACTGTTGATTTGGTTGCTGAGGAAGTGTCGTATTCGGAGGTTGAGCAAAATTCATTTGTGGTGATGGAGTAAATTTACATTGATGATTATACTGTTGTTGTCCATTATAGTTATTCCATCGCCTCCTCCCATTGCGATTTCCATTACACTTTCTGTTATTGTGGTACTGGTAATTTCAGTTATAATTTAATGGTAAATTGCCATACTGTTGCTGCGTAGTCTGGTTAATGGGATTATATCTGCTTTGGTTTTTATATTTATTGAGATTCTTTCCGTTACGACGCTTAAAGGTGTTGTTATTATTATAAGGCAGCACGTTAGGTTGGTATGACATTCCATTGCTACCGTTTGCAGCGTGCTGTTGCAGAGCGGGCTGTCCATTATTATAGTTGTTCCGCGCTCTCGCACGCACGTCGTCGTTATCAAGCACCGAAAGAAAAACTTCTTGGTCGTCCTCATTTACATTAACCAATTTTTCTCTGATTTCATAATGACTTCTTTCGTGGAGATGAGCCTGTCCCATTATTGAAATTTGCGTAAATGCTTTTCAAAGTAACGCCTGAGACCTCCTCCTTTGGTGTTAAAGGGTTCAGTATTATATATATCTCCTTTCGGAGTCTTTGATGGATACCACAGTTCCAAAACTTATTCCGAAAGTGTCCCTCAAAATCGGCATATGTGTGGCACTTATCTATGATGTCTGTACCCTAGATCGAGCCTTCTCCTTGGACATATCATGACGTGAACTGAATTCGTTGCTTGTCATTCCAAGTTTCTGGAAAAACGCCTGACTACGATTTCAGAAAAACCATGGGGTGAATGTTCCGTTTTTCCGGGATGAACGGCTGGAAAACTCGATATTTTAAAACACTTCCGTCTCTCATTAACTAAACTAACGTCAACTGATCATTGTGACCACGCGACGTTGAAATTTTGTCACGTGTACTATTTGCTGGTGGGGAATGTTGTACCTTATACTCCGGATAATGCCGGGAATCTGCTTCAGGCGGTAAAGAATGCGGATAGTCACTTTGATTATCGGTCTGCAGTTCATTTGCCTGTCTCTTAAGCCTATCAATGTCGTTAGTTAATTGTTGCTTCCACTCAGGAAGATCATGATTAAAGGCCCTTCTAATTTCTCCAAGTTCACTAGACACAGTGTCACCGGATGTTCCAGGAGCAGTTAAATTCTCAACCGTGGCAGATTTAACTGCGTCTTTCAGTTCGGATTGTACTTTATTCTCCAGGTAATATTCTTTTGAGTCGACCCATTCCTCAAATTCTCTATTAATTGTGGGACGTATACCTGCAGTGACGTCATTTATCTTTTTGCTTATATTGACTTCTGACCGTGCGTTGGGCAATATTTTCAATTCGTTCCACTATATTATTTAATTTTTCTGTCAGATGGTTCACATTCTTTGACACTTCACTATAATGTTTCAAAGAGTCGTCCGCGGCAGATTTACATACTTCTACCTGAACTTGCAAGTCCAAAAACTTCCGACCAATGTTGGTATCAGAGGATTCAACCATGGAAAAGACGTTGTCTGTTCCAGCATTTACATTTGCGCCTAGTTCGTTCACGTACTCAGTGGCAATAGTTTTAACATTTTCTTCCATGGTGTCGTTTGCACTTTTAATTTGGCTTTGTATGTCACTGATAACATAATTTATATTACCCATACGCACTTGAGTATCCTCTACTCGCAATTCAAGACTGTTTAATTTACTACCAACTGTCCTATTTTGTTCCTGCAACTAGGCATCGACATCAGCTCTCTGGGATTGTAAATCCCTCACGCTGACTGTAATGTTATTTACGTGAGTGTCTAATCTTTGTTCGATCTCACGGATACCAGTTTCAAGATTTTTCATGTCAGTGGCAACATTATTTTCTTGAGATCCGAGGGTATGCTTTAAGGTACCAATTTTGGTTTCAAGAGTGTCACTATTGCCTGCTAGATTACCTATTTGAGTGTGAGTTTCAAGAGTAGTTTTCATATCGGCGAACATTTGCATTACATTGAATAACGTATATTCTCGCGCCTGTGACGTGGACTGTTGCGCCGGTACATCGCGCATCAGGTCGTCATCATGTAAACCTTCAGCTCGGGATTCGGGTCTATTAACACCTGTTCGCGATCGATGCTGCCCCTGATTTCATCTGCCATCTTAGATTCAGCGATATTACAACACAAACCAAAGAAGATATTTTAGAATTACGATAATCACTTAACAGGCGCGGCAATGGTTTTGCGTCCTGATTTCTCAGATATTAACCACGCGTACTTAACAGTTGAAATTCTAACACACTAAAACGCCAATATGGAAACCGGATGAATAAAATAAATGAAGGTTACTTAAATGGCAATGAAATTGATAGTGATAGGAGCCATTTTCTTTTCCTAAAGATAGCAATAATGGCAAATTCAACAGAACTATTTCTATTTGAGCGAGATGATGAAAAAATACTTTTCTCACTACACAGGAAGCGGTCTTTTTGCAATAAGATTACAACAGGAGTAGAATTGAAGCGTAGAGAACGAACTTTCGTTAGCCGAATGAATACTCGATACGCAAAACTTCACACGTATTTGAAAGTCGTTCTCACATTCGCTGTCTTGCGCGCTGCTATTTACTTCAGACGTGGGTTTGAAGTGCGTTTTCTGTAGATACGTCTTTTTGTTGGTATTTAACAGGGGTGCTTTCAAATCTCCACTAGATTGTTGCATGAAACATAAAAGGAAAACATTAATTTTCCTTCAAGTCGCTAATCGGGCGCAACATCTAGTATCAATCGCGCAAAATAGAAAAAGGTCAAATAAAGATAATAAGATATATTGACAGTAACATAATACAGATAATATTACAAATAATAATGATAATGCACTTTATACTAGCGTATGCACTCACTACAACTTCTTAGTCACTTTTGGTGCAGGTCGGAGAGAGAGAGAGAGAGAGAGAGTTTTGAACTGCGTTCCGTCGGTTGACGATTGTGTTCAGTAGGAATAATGTCTGATTACGCAAAAATGGCTTGACCCCGCCATTTAACCCTGATTGCCTTCCAGTAGTCTGATTCTTCGATACAAATACCTAAGGGACCTAGCTGAACGGTATAAAAAAAGGAAATGGATACCCGAAACTGGGTTTTGGTAACGGTTATCAAATCTGAGATTCAATACATTATTAGCCTCCCGAAAACAACCGAGATACCACTATAAAGAGCTGACCTGTAACATAGTTAGCATATATCAAAAGAACACTGAGGTTACTTAAAGAAAAGAGTGAAAGAAAAAGATTTCATTATGACTCATCAATATATTCTAAAAGAATCCATACCACTGAACATGAACAAATATCTAAGGAACATAAAACTTACATTTTATATTTCTTTCACACATCGCGTGCTACAACAATGTCCTATTTTGTCTGTCCAATATTTTCTTGAAATTAGATGTCCTTGCGTGCGCGTGAGTATTTCACAGCGTCACACGGTTTTTCGAAGCGTTTGATCGAAGATTCACATTTTTAGTACTTAAAATATGGTATAACTTGTAGCGATGCTACATTGCACTTCTTCAAATGTCGGCAACGAAACAGTGAAAGGTAATCAATTCTCTAAAACTATACATAAAAAAGATAGATTTTTATCATCATATGTTTCGCATCATATTACGATCGAGTGCTGCGGCAGTGATTTAAATGTCTGCGCACAGCGGGTCATAGTATTTATTTGAAGCAGTTAATGCTGGACCCGCCTCTTTGTGTAGACGTACATTACCAAAAATGTAACATATTACCAACTACAGCTCGATGGCTGTTCTTCTCTTTTATGACAAATATTTGATATACAGAGCATCCGAAACCAATTAATATTACACACTCCCCAACGCAATCTTACGTCAACAACTCCAACGCTGTCTCGACTATAGTTCTCGGCCCCCCGAAGCTATCTGCATGTATGTCTCGCTTTCTCAAAGCTATCTTGACTAGACTTCTTGCACTTTCAAAGTTACCTGCCTACACTACAGCGACCAAGGGGGTTTCTTGCCTGTGTTTCTACGCAATCGTTACCAACCAATCCCTTGTCGCGCTTACCCGATACAGACCTATCACACTGAGGAGAGCGCTTAGGAATACGACTTAACAGGCGCTCTTTCGCCGAAAAAGGGTACCAGAAGCTTCTAGAAGATTCCAGGGAAATGAGACAAGCCAATGTAATGATTTTCCTAAAAATATCGATTGAGTCCGTCTCCTCATTGGTGCACGACCTACGAGTAACGTAGACCGTGCAGGAATGTGCCGTTCGGCAATCCTACCGTTTTCTCAGCGTGCCCATGCGCTTTTGTGCCACGAAAGCTAACGGAAACTCCATGTTGTCCTTCGCCATGGCAAAGCAGAAACCCGCTCTAACACTCAGATAAACTTATTTACTCATGTACTACAGTGAACTGGCACAGAGTTGCAATTTGCTGATCGGAAAGTGCACTTGAAAATTAAAATGAATCTCGTCTTAAATGAGCACGTCCTCTGGACATCGGTAATACTCCACAGAAATTAAAATAGGCACGTACATGATATGATACCAACTGAAATTAATCGATACTATAGTCGATGAGAGAGGTACAAAGGCTAAATATGTCTTACGCTGTTTTGACAAAATACAATACACTAAACTGAAATTCTTATTATGTTTCATAGAACATTTATATTTCTAGAGAACGTTCGGACAAAGGTGTCAGAAAAAGAGATTCAGATTCATAGAGAAGTCCGCAAAGGCTGCACTTTCCGGTCCCTTTCCTGTCCCCAGTATTTATCCTGGAAAGCACTGGCAGAAAGTCAAACATTTGCAAATGTCAATGATGTCCGTTTGCAAAATGTTTACCATATTTTATCGATTACAAATAACGGGTAACATCTAATAACGTGCTTAACATTGAGGGTGAATTAAGCAAATCTGGATTGTAGAAACAGCATCAAGAACCGAAAATACATGACACCAAGAAAAAGATATGCACTATTTAGTAATGCCATACTGTCATTTGAATATTCACCAGTGGAACAAGTACCTAAATTAAGGTATCTTGTTAAATGGAATTCTGGAGAACTGATGTCAGCTATGGAAATAAAATCTTGGAATGAAGTATGTTGACAACAGCTTTATGAAATTTCAATAAATTCTTAATGAAAAGGACTGCAACGTAAATGTCTATGTCTGTCCGTGCCTACGTCTGGTCGCTTCTGCTGCATTAAAAGGAAGGTTCCGTCACGAAAAAAGTAGCGAACTCTTAAACGCGAACCCATCGTCAACCCCTAAAAATTGCAAGAACAGCACGATTTTTGCAGTTATTAAACGAAATCTGTGTATTTAATTGAAGTGTAAGGCAGAGATTACTTTTTATTTTGGCTAATGATAAAATGGTGCAACTAATCACTCAAGGAAAAATGAGGTCCAACGAGGAAGAAATAACAAGAAGACGTCAAGGTTGCAAACTGTATTTTAGCAGACAGTGCTTCTAACACATGACATTGTACAGTGTGTAACTGAGTGAAGTGGTGATAAACATACTACAATACATACACATCCAAACGGCTTTGGTGCCTCGATAGCCATGAAAGGTGTCAGTGACTTGTCCATCAGCGATTGGCCGTCCAGCTAGAAGAGTGAAATCCGCCGCCTTTTCGTCTGGATCGTCTCTGTGACACGTTAGAAACCTGTCGACTTTCTTTCGGCATTAAAAGTATTTTGTCTGAGGCGACAGCATGTGGTTTGATAGGAAGATGTGGTGGTGGTGACGCTGGATATGTTGAGATGAGCGCACGACAGGAAGATCTTCCGCACCCATGTGAAAACTGTTTGAGAGAAGTGTCAGAGAAATACTCGAAACAGGGGTACAAAACAGCACGGAAACTAAAAGGAACACCATGTGGAAACCCATGAGTGTACCCACGCAGAAGCACGAAACGAAGCTACATGTCAGTATCAAAAACATTAATGGAACGGAAGAAAGGCGAAGAAGCAATTAAAACAGTATATCAGATGGACGTGGCTGCCTGATCGCAAGAATAAAAAAGGTGTAGCTAGCCAGTCTGCAACACACTAAATCCACCAACCTAAGAGCTTAGGCCAGAGTCCAGACAAATCGTTAGACTTTAAAACTTTAGTCACACTTGTCTCATCATCAGCTAGAATAGAGGGCACATCACCACCGAGATTTTCCTCTGCCCTTACAACACGGTATGAAGTGCACTCTGTTAAAATATGGAGTACTGTGATATGCACGCCACAAGCATCACAAAACGGGAGATCCTCTCCCTGTAGTAAGAATCCATGTTTAAGAGGGCAGTGCCCTATGCGAAGACGTGTGAGAGTCACCTTATCTCGCCTGAGCAACCGGTAGAAGGAATGCCACGGCCGGATGTTTGACTTCACCAAAAGCAGCTTATTGTCCGTCACCGCCAGTCATTCCTGCCCCCACACGTGCATGTACTTCCTATGTAATGCAGAAACGACAGGGTGCAAGGGAATAGGACACTGTGCCACGTCCTGTCCTCTGCAGGCCTCCTTGACAGCCCCATCGGCCTGTTCATTTTCTCGTATCCTTACATACCCTGGCACCCAGCCGAATGACAACCTGCTTCCTCTGCCGTTGGAGCAAGCATGCTTGGTCATATAGCAGCCGGACAAACTCCTCAGCTAGGTGCAAATTCTGTACAGATTATAAGACACTAGCGAATCTGAACAGATGATAAACTGTTTGCCTTGAATCCGAAGCATCTGCTCCCGTACCTTCAAGATCGCGTGGAGATCCTCTGAGGAAACTGCGAATCCTGGTGACGTGGTCGGGGAACGAAAGAGCAGCCAAGGGGATTCCCTTGTGTGGAGTCACCAGTGTACACTACTGTGAAACCGTGATGCATATTTAAAATGTTAAAAAACAGAGACTAAAATATAAAATCTGACGTACAGTCTTTCTTGATGGGAAGAGGAGCTGCAAGAAGGAGTTCGTAAAACTCTAGTGGCCAGCTCGCTTCAAATAGCCATCCACTCGTGAGGTACTGTATAATTTCTCAAGCATACTTAAACTTTAAACTGATAGGATAAATGGTACAATTTTATTCTTAAAATGACGAAAGATAATAACGCTTCCTAATCCCACAACAGTCGGGAATGACCCTTCTGTTAAGCTAAAAATAAGATACTGGAATAATTACAGCAATTTTTTCAGAAAATCTTAAGAGTCTAAATTTGTACGACGTCTCTACAAGATAAACATTCAGATTTAAGAAATAATCATGTTTCTTACACATTTGATAGTTCTCTACATAAAATTCTGATGCATGTTATGGTATCATCTTCCTTGAAACAAAGAGACGGAGCGTATCTTAAAAAGCGCCGACAGAAAAATTCCTATGTTTACCAACCAGTGTGCGGTCGAGCGTAGTCGTGGAAAAAGGCGGCAATGACATTCAAAAGACAGCATCGACTGTTTTGAAAGGATCCTCTTCGTTTTCTTAACGTCTCGCGGTCGCCTTCAGGCATAACCTTTCTAGATGCCTGATTCTGGTGTGCCTTTTATTAATTGTTTGTTGAGGCGATATGATAGCTCACGGTTGGTTGTTTAGTCTTCGTAGTAGCATAAGAAACACGTGTCTCGTCAGAAGTAATGACTCTGTTCAACAGAATTTATCCCGCGTAGTAACTAAGATAGGAAGTCCAGAGAAGCTATCACAAACTGAGGTTTTTTGGTTTTCATACACGTGTTCTAGAACACAGCGAGTATGGACATTGTGAAACTCTTAATTGCAGGAAGGCGCGCTGACAAGAATGCCTCCAATTTTTTTATAAAAAAATTCTAAAACCTTTTCAATAAAATAAACGTTATTAATACATCGCATCTTTATTCTTGTATCGCCTAGGTATTCCATTGTCTGTTTTCAGATTTACGTCATATGTTATTACATATGACAATTGCAGACTTATTTCTTCTGTGAATGAATAGTTTTATTTCACTGAGTCGAGTATCATTCTCACTCTTGGGAACATCTGAAAGTCCTAACATTCAGCCCTGCATTAGTAAAACTCCGGTTTGGAAACCTTGTAATCCTCTTTTATGCTATCATAATATTCTCCACATTTCCTTAGAAGCCGCAGTTGAGCACATTTATCTCTCCAAAATTATTACACAAGTCGTATTACTTCTGTATTGTCCCTACAGGCTTGTAGCCAAGAACACGTTTTGGAAGTCTATTTTTAGGCCTTCATCCTGCCGCCCCCCCCCCCCCCCCCCCCCCCGGCCGGCCGGCATCTGTTTCTATTTATGTTTAGATCGGTATCTTCTGATTTCAATCAACTTACAGTTAATTCCTAAAGTCTTCATTGCTGGAGTGATCATCTCTAACACACCCTTTACCGCTATGTAGAGATATCATTTCTACAGCCTGGAATTTGCTCACATCCTTTTACATCGGAAACCGACTTTCACATCCATGTAGTAGATACTGGGGTGACCATGTAAAACTTTGTCTGTGTCTCTTTCGCGGTTTTTTGTAGCACATCTCTAATTGTTGCAAAGGCTTCTTTAACTTCTAAGATCTTTTTATTAAGTTATGGACATGTTCTCATTAAAAATGATCAAAAACTCGATTTTCCTTTTATTACACTTTTTGCAAGGCATATGAGTCAAGGCTGTTGGGACGAAAAATATTTTTTAAATCCGTGCGTTATAAACTTTATACAGTCCATTGTTCGAAGCAGGGTCATGGCCGCCACGGGACGCTCTCATCCGGAGGCGCCTCGCTTATGTAGAAAACTTTACAAGTAGCCTGTTTGTATGTTGACAGCGCTCTCCGCCCTCGGCAAGGGATTCTGTGTTTGGACGAACTAGCAGTTATAGAGTGGATAGAGAAGTGTATGGACATGGTTTTTCTTAGTGAAGACTCTATGTTGGTAGGACATGCATTGTAAAGTGAGACGCAAGGAAATGTATGATGACGTATGTTTGATTGGATATTTTGAGCAGTATGATTATTAACAACTAAATAATTTTTGGAACTGGATGTCAAATGAATAAGGTAAAATTTTCTAAATAGATTGTTTCCTCTTTCTTTTGCTAACCATATGCCTCGTAGTAGTTTGAGCCCATTTGTAGCTAGAATCTTTTTATTTAGCTGGCTGTAGTTACTGCTTGTTGTAACTGCTGTAGTTGGTGTAATGAAGATTTTCTGTGAGGTAAGTGACTTATAAAATAAAAAATGAATGTCCCGCCATCAGGAGTCATCATTGAAATGAGTTTAGGCAATTAACACCGCTGGAGGTAGTTTCATACTTTTTAATTTCATATTTTTCGATTTTTGTTGTTGTTAGGATTTCTTGCAATTCAGGGCTATTCATTTGTGTAGTTATTGGAAGTCATGTTGTCACTGTATAACACTCGCATTGCGTTGGGATTGTATATTGTGGGTAATAAATGAATAGGTGAAGTCTGAGTTGTCTTTGTCAGGGAAAATTTTGTGGGTCAGTGTAACAAAGAAAAATAATTAAAGACATAGTTTCAACTTGTCATGCCGTGATGCACGTTGACAAAACGATTTATATTGCAGTATGCATGCAAACATATTCGCCGAAAAAGCTGACGAACAACGTGTACAGCTACCAAACGCATGATGTCCAGCTCAGCTCGATCGGCTTTTCTCGCCACGAAGAGCTGCTCTCCAGCAACAATGCGAGTTAATGGAAGGGTTGATATACTGTCCTTAAATTGCGGACGAAAGGTAAGAAACGAAAACACTTTTTGTCAAAATCGGTCAAAAAATATCTTCGGGTCCGCCAGATTGGATTAACCACTTTGAATTTTAAAAATATAACTTGAGATTTCTGTTCAGCTACATCAAAAATATAAAATAACATGTAGTTTTCATGCAGTTTGAACTAATAATACAAACAAAAATTTCCCTGTACTTTAAACGGGTCTTTCTCGAGGAACGATTTTTCTAAACTGCGTGCAGCATAATATAAAAACCGCTCAACCTGTTAGCTTCTACTTTTGACTCCCGAAAAGTAAATACTTTTCTTGGAAGGTTATTTCTATAATATGTGAAATTTGTTAATATTAACTATTTTTTTGCCAAGCGATAGGGAGTGGAACAGTCCCTCAAAAATCGAATTAAAAGTTCGAGTTAGCACCATATCGTTAAATTTAACGTGATGTAATTATGGTTGGGAATGAGCTTCCTTAAATTTAATGTATTATCGACTGATATTATCCAGTTTTTATTTCAGGTAATTCCTGTGGGGCTACACTGCACACAGCCTGAGTACTTCAGCCTCGCAGTCCCTTGATCAAACCATAATGCGGGTGCCATTTTGTTTCTTTCTATTTTTGGATTGAAGATCTAAAACAAAGTTCAGAGTATGATCAATCATAATCTCCAAACAGATCCTTCGAATGCCCTTTCATGGCCTGAAAAAATTTGCAAATTTGGCCTATTTTTTTTGTTCATTTGTATAAGAATTTGGCCTTAAAAGTCGAAATTTCGTCTTGTTACAGCCCATATGCTGAAAATGGGTTACCTGTTCCAGTATCGGATTGTTTATTACAATTTTGTATCTTGTCGAAATTTCGTCTTGTTACAGCCCATATGCTGAAAATGGGTTACCTATTCCAGTATCGGATTGTTTATTGCAATTTTGTATCTTGTAAGTGATTTTCCATTGAAAGCCACAATTTTTGTTTTATTAGCGTGTTATACTTTGAAGCTAATACTTTAAGATCATAAGACACCTATTTGAAGGTTACCTTCATTTTCCGCGGTTATTATTTTATCAGCTGAGTACGCGTGTAGTAGGTTCTTCTGAGTACTGAGTCGTCTCTCCGTGTATCGTTACACGTAGGTGATAATAATATAAACTACGGCGTAACGATAAACAGCTCCGATGACCTCGTCTATGTAGACGATGAAAAGAATTAGAAAGGCCACATTCTTGTCTAACTCCGGGTGTTGTTGTTAATTGTTTATATAATTTATCTTCGATTACACTTTGTCTCTCTGCAAAGACATGTAACGAAGTAGAGAAGCTACGCTGGAAATCCTGTTTTCATTACCTACACAGTAGCTGTGCATAGTCTTTGTACAAAGCATTTTCATCGACATCGACAAACACTATGAGCAGCAGCAAGTTAATTCATTCCATGGGTTCTCTACGCGACTTAACGAGCTGAAACAGCAACCCTCTCTACTAGAATCAACTAACAAAGAAACTCAGGTGTAAGCTTTGCAATGGTGGCACCATTACCTCCCTCACCAGCGCAGTACTCATAAAAGGGCCAGTGTGCACATACATTACGGATGAGTAAGTGAAGAGAAAAGAGCACGGATCAAACCGTTGCCGAAAAGACAATCGAAAATGGCACTATTGTATTATGGAATTTGAATGTAGGTATACAGTAAACGTTTCCAAATGATTCGTAACGTAATACTGCAACAGTGATGTTGTTGTTATCAACAGCTGGCTTGTTGATGAAGACTCAAATTTGACGACACCAGCATAAAAGTTTCTTTAACAAAAGTTGGAACACCGAAACTAACGTTATGATGTTTGCTGGAGATCTTTCAACATTGCGGTCGGACGCGTGGAGTAAGTTGTAACACCAATCTAGTCGAAAATGTGCTGCTAGTGGGAATCACAGTTCTTGGGTTTCAGTGGGCATACAGAGCTAGACAAGGCAAAGATATGACCCAGCATCGTTTCGCCAGCGAACATCCTCCTACATATAAGGTATTAGTGAATTTCCATTACAAATTTCTAGTACTTGTAGAGGGGTGTGAGTACATAGCCAAATATTTTCATTAGGAACACATGTACGGGAACGTACCGATTTCATTCTACATCGGTTTCATTTCAAATGTTTAACTTATCCATTTCTGCTTGAAGAGCTGAATTAGGCGTGACGCAATACAGTTACTATATTAGGTAACAATTTCGAAATAAAATTGAACGAAACATCCATTTACTACTTGAGAGCCATTTTTGCTTTAACGCTTCACACATTATATGTTTACCTTATTCCAGAACAACCAAGAGCCCAGCATACAGTTTTACAGAACAGTGCTTATGCATTACAACAGCGTCTTGATGTGGTAACCACCAACGTTGTTACAGTCTTTGTACCTATGGATCATGTTCTGGCAGACACTCTCCACCTCACCTGGTATATTTTCAGTTTCTACAGCTGCTGGCAGAACTCGTGCCAGTCGATCTTCCTCTGTCTCTACAGGAGAGTTGTAGCAAGGCAGTCGTTAACTGACGTCAGGTGATCGTCTGACGCAGTAGACGTAATGCTGTCTACCTGTTGCACGCCAGGACAAGCAACTCCGAGGTTTTTCTCCTTTCCTCAGCAGACGTGGATGCGTTACGCTTGTGAAGAGGAACCATCGTACAACGGAAACATTAAGTTCTGGGCATGGGTTCCTGTTATCCAAGAGCTTTGTAGAGAGAATATCCGAACACCCTATAGAACAACGCAAATAATAATCCAGAAGACGACATGGAATAGCGAAGCTGCTCTTATGAACGGAAGTCGTAATTAATACAACATGGAATGATGGTAAATGCCAGAAACTACTATGAAACCAAATTTCATGTAATAAGAAACAAAATTTTTTACTAATGAATGCTTCACTGAGT
The DNA here is from genome assembly GCF_021461395.2 of Schistocerca americana. Taxonomy (NCBI): domain Eukaryota; kingdom Metazoa; phylum Arthropoda; class Insecta; order Orthoptera; family Acrididae; genus Schistocerca; species Schistocerca americana. The sequence goes on from NC_060123.1 coordinate 319,767,594, forward strand.
TCTTGCTGTGTTAAATTTCTCAGTCACGAACCTCTGACTACTTCCTCCGTCATTATCGTCAGGAGATTAGATTTTAATGGGTCGTTACGTGTTTTAGTTGGCCCGCTGAAACCAGAAGTCCATCAGGTTCTTTAGCTGCTCTACTGAAATCTAGTCTCAGGACAACGGCGACAGAGGAAGTCGTCCAAATATTGAGACTGAGAAATCTAACACAGCAAGAATTTCGTGAAGCATTCATTCAAGGATGTCGTCGCGAAAACTGCGATCTCTTAAAATTCCCATATGGTAGAAAATTGTTCTATTACGCCCTTGCAAGAAGTGAGTAAGCAACCAATCCGTACTATTTATTGCTATATAGTTTATTATTTGTTATAGCCTGGCATAAGTAGCCACTTCTTCGAAGGCGAATTCACAAGGTACATATGCCGATAATTAAAGTTCTGAACATTAGTGTACAACGCATGCCCTATCTGCTATTCCACATTGCTCTATAATTCCATCCTTTCCAAAATACTGTAACAATAATGTAGAGTTTGTTTACATGTGAACACGTCTGTACGACACAGCTAATCTGTTTTACTTAAAATTCAAGTATCATGTCTCTGCTTATTCTGAACGCATTCACATTACATTGACCGTCATTCATCCATCACGAGCTTTTATGAATTTACCACTGCCGATTCCTCACTGTACGATCGCCTTTTCATTATATAACAACTTCCGCGATACTAAATTAATCCCGAGCTTCAAAATTATTGTATTATCCATGATCGGGTTTCTCAAACACATACGTACCTACTAACGTGACGACTTCGTGCACCTCAGTGTCTCCTTGGCGCGAAACCATCTCTAGTTGTCAATTTGTTCATTCTGGAAACATGGGGCATATGCGTCAGCGATGTCGCTGCACTATAGTAAAAAATTGTAAGGGGCCCTTCGCTCTATCAAGTACAGTATGGATATCTGCTTCCTATCATACAGTTTTCAAAATCCGCTTGAAACAAGAATATTTGAGAAAAAAAATGCCCTGAGTTATGAAAAGAAAATTTCCCGATTACTGAAAGTAATCGAAAACGGCAATGGTGCCGTCATACTTGGCAACTTTGACTTTTTTTTTTTTCAAAATCTGTATATCAGACATACCACATCCACCTTGCATATTATTTTTGACATTTCTAAAGAGATAGCCAGTTCCACCATGCATAGAATTATTGAGACAGGAAAGGACCACATTGAAGGTTTTAATTACATTTCGTTTCAGTCATGGAATATGAAAGTCCACGCTGAAATAAAAATAGATTAAAAACATTTCAAATTCTTCTTATCACATTTTGTTCTTTACTTTCATCAAATGATCCATATCAGGTAACTAAGTAAAAATTGTGCTACGTGTGACAGAAAATATAGAATTCAGCAGAATCGAGCCAACTATTCAAGTATATCATAGAAATGTTTTCCATTTTTTTAAGGCTTTCTTACTTTGCCCTAAATTTACCATTGCTTATCGTAATGCTTTTGAAATCTAATAAACATAAATGAACAATTAATAAGACAAACAGAAAATTTCAGTGTGTTGCAAGGATAATGCGTACAAGTACAACAAATAATTTTGTGCATTCATGAGCATCTGTTTACAATGCAAACATAAATGCACAAGAAGACACTACTGGGATATCAAACAGGATCCGTGCACCAGCAGACAATCACTTTGTTGAGGTGCAAACTCACACTCCTAGCACGCCGCCCTGATATACCACGTATTACATATGCAGTGACCTGGAGAGTTCCGATAGCTGGCTGGCACCTGCTAGTGTCAGCTGAAGGCCGGTTCCCACTAGGGCTGCCGCGCGTCAAAACCGCGCGTCAGCGGCGTGGTTGCCATGGAAATGGAGTCAGCGGCAAGGCACGGCGGGCTCTGCGTCGCGGTTTGACCATGTCGAACCGCTTCCGCTGCCGCGTGACGCGCTCCAGGTGCGCGCCGCCAATCACGGAACGCGCTGAGCGTGACGTCAGGTACGGAACCCCGGGCCACACGAACTTTCGCCGAACCGCTGGCGCGGCCGCGGCGGCAGCTATGAAATACTTATCATCCGATTCCAGGGAAATTATTCGGTAGAAAAATTTGATTCTTGGTCATGTTACAGCCTGATATCTTCTCTCGATAAAGGACCGAATTTCTTTTCGTTATTCGTCGTGGTTACTTGCTGTATCCCATTTACGCAAACCTTTACACGAAATTTGAATGAGTGTGCAGAGGTAAAAACGCATTGCGTGGACTTTGCGTACAGTTCATTTTAGGTAATACATTATTGCGTATGAAATTTAGTCAACATATCGAAATTGTTTTTAAAGGTGAGATCAGATCGATAGCTATCACCGTTCTCGAGATATTGAGTGATATGTCGGCGGACGGGCTGTGCCGTGACCGCGTGCGGGTTGCTCGCGGCGCGACGGGTACTTCGTCCTGCTCGTCGTAAACCGTGGGGTTGTATCAACCGCAAATTTCGTAAACGGTTCAAGAAATCGAAACGTGTTTTTTTTGCAAACGATAACTTGTGAAAAGTCATGTATTTCGTCGCATGATAAATATCCTAAGTCTGTTTATCTACCGAGATATGAAAGTAACTACAGTTTTTCAGAAGGGATAGATGAATTGTTTTAAACAGCATTTAATAGCATGTGGAATGAGAAGTTAAACCGAAACTAATTTGGTGCTATGTCATAAAATGTAATTTACTAAATATCTACAGCTATTGATTATTTCCTTTGGTAAGTAACAAACTTTTTTTTCTTTATCCAGTGAACTTTACTGATTCAACGCGCGTTTCGCCTTTTACTTTAAGGCATCTTCGGTGGAATCTAGAATGATTCAGTTTTGTTTTGATATGTGATACTTGCAGATTATATAACAGTTCACATCTTTTTTTACGTGAATGACTGATTACTTACAGTGAATCGAGTTTTTGGCGGACATATACGTTTCGCCTCACCTGGTCACATGCTGGAGGTTGAACTAAAACTTAGATTATGGAACATAAGCACATTTTCATGTTCGCTCTTTTTTCTTCTGTCACTAGCTGTAGACGTTTTACCGAAAACTCTGATTTGAAGTCGTAACTACAGTGTGTTCACCTCATGTCCCTTCCTGTCTGGTTTGTTTATGTACATGTTGCCAATCTGCAGAATTATATGCTGAAAACTAATGTTTGTTTATTTTTGTTCTCTTTATATCTGTATGTATGTGTGGCTAGCCAGTGATAATTATAGAAAGTTGAAAGTAAATCCAGTAGTTGTCAGACAGTGGTTGAAAGATTTGGTGTTCAGCTCATTTCAGTTTTGGTTTAAATGTTTTGTGGAGGAGTGCATGGAAGAGTAAATTCACTGCTTACAGTAATAGATAAAATAGTACAATAGCATTTCAACAGATGATTATTATCAGAATACTATCACCCAATCCCTTTGTCCTCACTCTTTGACGCCCCATAATACGTCCTGTCAACTAAACCCTATTGTTGTCAAGGTTGTGCCGTAATTTCCTCTTCCTCCTCTATTTAATTCCGTACTTCTTCTTTAGTCACACGATCCTCGTATCTAATCATCAGCATTCTTATTGATCACCACGTTTTGAAAGCGTCCATTGTCTTCTTGACAGAACTGTTCATCGTCCACATTTCACTTACATACAAGGCTGCACTCCACCTTTGTAAAATAGTATCCAACCATTAGAATTTATATTCGATGTGAACAAATTTTCTTTTTCAGAACGCTTTTTTTGCTATTGACAGTCTTCAGTCAGGTTTGTGTCTGCACCAGGAAATACCTTACAATTTAAAATCTGGTTTCGAAAACTCTGTTCCAAATTTGTATTATTCTTTCGTGATTCTTAAGCAAGGTGCTGGCGATGATTACATTATGCTCTGTGGAAAATTCTATCAGGTGGCTTCCACTTTCATCCCTTCCACCTAGCCTTTGTGTTCTTACTGTTTTCGTGTACCTGCTACCGTATCAAATTTTAAATTTTTGTCTTGCTTAACTATCTGAATAATCTCTTTTATCGTATATTGTTTCAATATGTTAGGGGATAGTGAACAATCATGAACGGTAGTCATGACTTCTGTTTATGTTGAAATGAGAAAACATGAATAATGAAATATGTGAAAGGGTACATTATACAGAAAATGAAAAATTGGTATATCTTCACCCAACTTCGTCTTTCCTTCATGTAGGTGTAAGATATCGTTATTCAAACACACCGGTCGTTTCGGTGGGTCCCAGCCCGTACCTCAGTGGCTGTCTGTCATTGGCTACCGCTAGCGTCTGCCGCTTCCAGGTGGGAACGCCAATTCCGCGAGCCGCCGCGTCAACGCGGAAAACGCTTGCCGCTGCCGTTGCCGCACGCCGCGCTGCCGCGCTCTAGTGGGAACCGGCCTTGAGGGGGTCGAAGTCTGCGCACGCTGAAGACGTCCGGTTGGCTGCTCAATTCTCAAGTTCCCGTACGCTCCTTCAAGCACTGCCTGACGTCTTGCGAACGGCCAGACTTCTCTCCGCATCTCCTCGCCACGTCTCCTCTCGACGTGGAACAACGACGCCCACGGGAAAAACAGGCCGTTGTGCGAACGTCACAGCACGTGACACTGCAGGCCTTACGAGTGCAAGCTTCCGTCACCGTCGGATAACTATTTCAGAAGAGTGTAATAATTTTTTAATGTGTGTTTAAATGCTTGCAAGTTTTCGACAGCACACGATAAAATTAAGACCTTTAGTGGGTGCCTTTTGAAATAAATGTCGATTTCTCGTGGGCCCTGCACGGAGCAGAGCATTCACGAAGTATGGCAGACAAGCCGACTAGAGTGACGCCACACGTTCGTTGCAGAGCCCGTATTTCTCGGTCGCCCCGTGTAGCAACACATTACGCTTTGTGTGAGCCACAGCTCCTTCTCGTAAATGCTCTACAGCCGCTCACACGTGCAGCACCGACTGACAAGTATCGCCAAGTGCTGAGCCCACTCTTCCGATCTTTTGAATCACTGCACTTTAACACCAGTCTACACAAGTCGCTGCGTACTTGAATAAGTTTAAAGCAACCTTAATTAGCAGAAAACATACTTGTACACTTATAACACTGGTTTAACATTGTTCATTAACGCAGTCACCATAAACACACAGAATTCTCCTTACGGGAAGCGTTGCTAAATTTAACTACAAATAGCTCACAATATTCATTCCAGAGAGTCACATCCACTGTTATTAGGTAATACTCTTTTAACACTGCTAATTTCTTTTTCTATTTTCCTCTCCTCCTCTTCTTCTATCTTGTAAAATATTTCTTTAAATTTTCAATTCTGGCGTCACTGCTTCGTTTGGTTCTTTTGCCACTATAGCTTGGATAAATTCTTCACGGAGTACCGTAGTAGTTCTTGTTTTTTGACATATTTCACATTTCTTAAGTAATTTCTTAATTCAACTAACCCTTTCCCAAAGCCTAGAACCTCGCTGAAGCTTTCCATACATTTCTTCAGACTACATTGCCCGCAGCTAAGGTGGGTATATCACATCGGAGTTTCCATACTTGTTACGGGATACACACACTCCATCTTAGATTCCATTGTTCGTATGCGTTGTACACAAGTTAATACATTTTAATTCTATCTTCATCTTCACTGTTACATTTTCGTTTCTTTAGTACCAGCTTTTCACCTTCATTTTCCTCTGCTACTGTTCCTTATCGCTTTCGTCTCACTCCTTCACGCTTAGTACCTTTTGTAAGAAGAACACAACTTTCCCTCTTTTGATGCTGTGTTAGTTTGTTCTCTAGTCCTAAAAGGTAACATGATAGCGCACCCGGTACTATTTGTTCTGTGCATGACCCACAATGAATATGAAAATCAGATTCTTGCTGAGCAAGAGTCCAACTTTTCAGTGTACTGCGATGAAGTCTACAAGTTAGCATAAACGACGGGGACTTATGATCTGTTAAAAAATCTCATTTTCTCCCTCCCAGCTGAAAGCTAAACTTTGCGAATACGAACACTACTGCTAATCCATCCGTCTCTGTTTGGAGTACTTTTGTTCGTGGGCATTTAGTACCTGACTACCGAAAACAATTATTTTTGCCACTTCCTTCCCGTCTTCTTCTTCTCTTTTGGTAAAAATCGACCACAAGACCATAATCCGGAACATCACAATCTAGGTACAATATCTTCGTCATAACTGAAACAACCAGTATTGCACCATTATGGAACTTTCATTTTATTTCCATTCTCACACCCAAGACCATACACTATTTTTCTTTAAGACTGTATGCACCACCTTCCTACATAAAGTTTGTTCATCGACGAACCGACGATGGAAACAATAGAGACAGAAAAGGCTTTTTAATTGCTCCCTATTTATTGGTTCTAAAAATATCTAATGGCTGCCAGATTTTCTGGCTTGTTATACCCCTTCTGGCCTTGTAACGTGTCCTAGGGGATGTATCATCAGTGTCCGTAATTCAGATTATTGAAAAACAAATCTCGAACCAGCCATTGCACACTTTGCTAATATTTCCTCTAATGCCTTTAATGATTTCTTCCCGAATTCCATTGACTATCAATGTTGTTGTTGTTGTGGTCTTCAGTCCTGAGACTGGTTTGATGCAGCTCTCCACGCTTCTCTATCCTGTGCAAGCTGCTTCATCTCCCAGTACTTACTACAGCCTACATCCTTCTGAATCTGCTTAGTGTATTCTTCTTTAGGTCTCCCTCTACGATTTTTACCCTCCACGCTGCCCTCCAGTACTAAACTGGTGATCCCTTGATGCCTCAGAACATGTCCTACCAACCGATCCCTTCTTCTAGTCAAGTTGTGCCACAGACTCCTCTTCTCCCCAATCCTATTAAGTACCTCCTCATTAGTTATGTGATCTACCCATCTAATATTCAGCATTCTTCTGTAGCACCACATTTCGAAAGCTTCTATTCTCTTCTTGTCCAAACTAATTATCGTTCACGTTTTACTTCCATACATGGTTATGTTCCATACAAATATTTTCTGAAACGACTTCCTGACACTTAAATCTATACTCGATGTTAACAAATTTCTCTTCTTCAGAAACGCTTTCCTTGCCATTGCCAGTCTACGTTTTATGTCCTCTCTTCTTCGACCATCGTCAGTTATTTTGTTCCCCAAATAGCAAAACTCCTTTGCTACTTTAAGTGTCTCATTTCCTAATCTAATTCCCTCAGCATCACCCGACTTAATTCGACTACGTTCCATTAGCCTTTTTTGCTTTTGTTGATATTCATCTTATATCCTCCTTTCAAGACAGTGTCTATTCCGTTCAACTGCTCTTCCAAGTCCTTTGCTGCCTCTGATAGAATGGGAATGTCATCGGCGAACCTCAAAAATTTTTATTTTTTCTCCATGGATTAGAATGTCTACTCCGAACTTTTCTTTCGTTTCCTTAATGCTTGCTCAATATACAGATTGATCAGCATCGGGGAGAGGCTGCAACCCTGTCTCACTCCCTTCGCAACCACTGGTTCCCTTTTGTGTCCCTCGACTCTTATAACTGCCATCTGGTTTCTGTACACATTGTAAATACTCTTTCGCTCCCCGTATTTTACCCCTGCCACCTTCAGAATTTGAAAGAGAGTATTCCAGTCAACATTGTCAAAAGCTTTCTCTAAGTCTACAAATGCTAGAAACGTAGGTTGGCCTTTTCTTAATCTAGCTTCTAAAATAAGTCGTAGGGTCAGTATTGCCTCACGCGTTCCAACATTTCTACGGAATCCAACTGATCTTCCCCAAGGTCGGCTTCTACCAGTTTTTCCATTCGTCTGTAAAGAATTTGCGTTAGTATTTTGCAGCCGTGACTTATTAAACTGATCGTTCGGTAATTATCACATCTGTCAACACATGCTTTCTATGGGATTGGAGTTATTATGTTCTTCTTAAAGTCTGAGGGTATTTCGCCTGTCTCATACATTTTGCTCACCAGATGGTAGAGTTTTACCAGGACTGGCTCTCCCAATGCTGCAAGTAGTTCTAATGGAATGTTACCTACTCCCGGGGCCTTGTTTCGGCTTAGGTCTTTCAGTGCTCTATCAAACTCTTCACGCAGTATCAGATCTCCCATGTCATCTACATCTACATGCTCTTCCATTTCTATAACTTTGCCCTCAAGTACATCGCCCTTGTGTAGACCCTTTATATACTCCTTCCACCTTTCTGCTTTCCCTTCTTTGCTTAGAACTGGGTTTCCATCTGAGGTCCTGATATTCATGCAAGTGGTTCTCCTTTCTCCAAAGGTCTCTTTAATTTTCCTGTAAGCAGTATCTATCTTACCCTTAGTGAGATAAGCCTCTACATCCTTACATTTGTCCTCTAGCCATCCCTGCTTAGCCATTTTGCTCTTCCTGTCGATCTCATTTTTGAGGCGTTTGTATTCCTTTTTGCCTGCTTCATTTAGTGCATTTTTATATTTTCGCCTTTCATCAATTAAATTCAATATTTCTTCTGTTACCCAAGGATTTCTACTAGCCCTCGTCTTTTTACCTACTCTATCCTCTGCTGCCTTCACCACTTCATCCTTCAAAGCTACCCATTCTTCTTCTACTGTATTTCTTTCCCCCATTCCCGTCAATTGCTCACTTATGCTCTCCCTGAAACTCTGTACAATATCTGGCTTAGTCAGGTTATCCCGGTCCCATCTCCTTAAATTCCCACCTTTTTGCAGTTTCTTCAGTTTTAATCTACAGTTCATAACCAATAGATTGTGGTCAGAGTCCACATCTGCCCCTGTCTTACAATTGAAAACCTGGTTCCTGAATCTCTGTTTTCAAATTATATAATCTATCTGAGACCTGTCAGTATCTCCAGGCTTCTTCCATGTATACAGCCTTCTTTCATGATTCTTGAACCAAGTGTTAGCTATGATTAAGTTGTGCTGTGTGCAAAGTTCTTCCAGGCCGCTTACTCTTCCATTTATTAGCCCCAATCCATATTCACCTACTATGTTTCCTTCTCTCCCCTTTCCTACTACCGAATTACAGTCACCCATGACTATTAAATTTTCGTCTCCCTTCACTATCTGAATAATTTCTTTTATTTCATCATACATTTCTTCAATTTCTTCATTATATGCAGAGCTAGTTGGCATATAAACTTGTACTACTGTAGTAGGCGTGGGCTTCGTGTCTACCTTGGCCACAATAACGCGTTCACTATGCTGTTTGTAGTAACTTACCCGCACTCCTACTTTTTTATTCATTATTAAACCTACTCCTGCATTACCCCTATTTGATTTTGTATTTATAATCCTGTATTCACCCGACCCAAAGTCTTGTTCCTTCTGGCACCGAACTTCACTAATTCCCACTATATCTAACTTCCCTTTTTAAATTTTCTACCTGCCCGATCAAGGGATCTGACATTCCACGCTCCCATCCGTGGAACGCCAGTTTTCTTTCTCCTGATAACGACGCCCTCCTGAGTAGTCCCCGCCCGGAGATCCGAATGGGGGACTATTTTACCTCCAGAATATTTTACCCAAGAGGACGCCATCATCATTTATCCATACAGTAAAGCTGCATGCCCTCGGGATAATTACGGCCGTAGTTTCCCCTTGCTTTCAGCTGTTCGCAATACCACCACAGCAAGGCCGTTTTGGTTAGTGTTACAAGGCCAACTCAGTCAATCATCCAGACCGTTGCCCCTGCAACTACTGAAAAGGCAGCTGCCCCTCTTCAGGAACCATATGTTTGTCTGGCCTCTCAACAGATACTCCTCCGTTGTGGTTGCACCTAATATCCACGTAAACGGTACTTTTTTTCAACAGTTCTTCTCCTAGTACTCTGTTTAGTGTCCTTATAAATGCTCATACCAATACATTCAGTCCAAAAGGTAGTACTCTGTCTTGATAACATTTCCGTTCATATAAAATGTTGTATATGGCCTTAATAACAAGTCGGGCCGAACTTGATATCCAGAAGTTAAACGAGACTTCTAAATACTCTTGCTCCCTTAAATTTTTGAAGTCTTCTTTGTGGCGTATGGAATTGAATAAGGCAATTTAAAATATAGTTGATCATGCTTGATTTTCTACGATCTCCCTGAACCTTTGAGTTAAAAGAGATAGCTGTCCAGCAATACATCCTACATTTCTTCTCGTGTATGTCCATTATAATTATCCGGGTTGTTATGCCGTGGTCGGTTGATGAGTTCTGTGTCGATTCCCAACGTTTCGTCTCCGACTGCGGGAGACATCTTCAAGTGGGTCCGTAGCTCAATGGAAGGTCCAACACACCCACTGGCTCGCTACTGACTGCCGCTAAATTCCGAGTCCGCGCGCTCCCACGCCGCGGCGTGATGTCACGTGTTTTGAAAACGTCAGTGCAGTTGGCCGCTGTCCGTCGCCGTCGATCGCCGTTGCCATCACCCAGTAGTGGGCGGGTGGTACACATCTTCTATAACACCGGCATCCATATGCCGTTTAATTTCACATCCTCCTCCTTACGGTTGAAATTATTTGGGTGTTTAGCGATTTCGATTGCCTCCCTGTAGAGCCTTTCGTAATAACCGCTTGTGGCCGCTAGTACTTGCGTCTCCTCGAAACGAATATTGTGGTTTCCTGGCTGGAAAGCGTGCTCCGCAACAACTGATCATTCCGTTTCTCCTCTTCTGCAATTTCCCTTATGCTCTTCCAAACGTTTAGAAACAGTTCTTTTAGTGGTACACACATTAACATCACCACAGCTGCATGGGATCCTATACACTCCAGCTTTTTCCAGTGGTCTGCGAGCGCCCTTGGCAGGCTTAAGGTATTCCTGTATCTTCCTGGTGGGCTTGTAAATCACGGTAATATTCCGCTTCGTCAAGATCCTCCCAATTCTTGCCGTTACATTTTTAACAAACGGCAGGAAAACTTTAGATTTTGCTGTAGCCTCTACGTTAGTATGATTTCTGCGTGGCTGCCTCAACGCACGTTTTATTTCGGCGGACGAATATCCGTTCTTCATTAGTGCATTGTGGAGATGTTCCATCTCAGCGTCGAGCAACTCAGGTTCACAAATATTTCTAGCTCTGTCCGCTAACGTCTTGATAACACCCCGCTTCTGTTGTGGGTGGTGGTTCGAATCCCGGTGCAAATAACGGTCCGTGTGCGTGGGTTTGCGGTATACTGAGTGGCCCAAACTACCATTTTCGTTTCTAAAAACAAGCACATCGAGGAGATGTAACTTGCTATCTACCTCCTCCTCCATTGTAAACTGAATTCTCGAGTGTATACTGTTCAGATGTTCGTGGAACCGGCTTAGTTCCTCCCTACTATGTCTCCACAGCACAAACGTGTCATCCACGTATCGGAACCATACATTTGGTTTTTTGCTGGCAGTACCTAAGGCCTGTTCTTCGAATTTCTCCATAAAGAAGCTTGCAATTACGGGACTTAGGGGGCTTCCCATAGCCACGCCATCCGTTTGCTCATAAAACTATTCATTCCACTTGAAGTATGTGGTCGTCAAACAACACTTAAACAGTTCTGAAATATCGGCAGGAAAAATTCGATCCAGCTGTTCCAATACATCATTGTCCGCAGCTCGTGGTCTAGCGATAGCGTTCTCGCTACCCGCGCACGGGGTCCCGGGTTCGATTCCCGGCGGGTTCAGGGATTTTCTCTGCCTCGTGATGAATGGGTGTTGTGTGTTCCTCATCATTTCATCATCATTGACTCGCAAGTCGCCGAAGTGGCGTCAACTAAAAAGGACTTGCAATACGGCGGCCGAACTTCCCCGCAAGGAGCCTCGCGGCCAACAATGCCATACGATCATTTCATTTCAATACATCATTAAGTGGAACCTTGGTAAACAGCGATACCACATCGAAGCTGACCAATATGTCCTCCGGCTGGACTACTATGCCATTCAATCTGCTGATGAAATGTGTCAAATTCTTTATATAAGAGTCCGAACGGCCCACATGTGGTTTTAGCAGCGTAGTCAAAAACTTGGCTAACGAGTAGGTGGGAGAACCAATGGCACTTAGTATCGGTCTTAACGGCACGTTTTCTTTATGAATTTTGAGCAATCCATAAAGCCTCGGTGGTAGCGCAACCAAATTGCAGAGACCTTTCTGTACACTCTCTCCAATGAAGGACTTTTTTATTAACCGCGACACAGTTCTGAGAACGCTGTTAGTGGGGTCCTCATTCAGCTTCCTATATGCTTGCGGATCGAGTAGATCAGTAATTTTACTCTGATAGGCGGCCACATCCATAACCACCGTTGCGCTTCCTTTGTCAGCTGGGAGAACCAAAATACTATCGTCGTCATTCAGGAGTTTAAAAGCTCTTCTCTCACCCACAGTTATATTACTTTTCGGCGGTTTTGCATTGGATAATATTCTTACTGTTTCTATACGGATTTCTTCAGCTGTTACAGAATCCACACTGCGAATTCCTGCTTCTACACTGGCTATAATTTCTTCCGTGGGCACAAAACGCGGACTAACAGCAAAATTTCCTCCCTTTCGTTGGGAATCGACACAGAATTCATCAACCGACCACCGCAGAACAGCCCGGATAATTATAATATACATGATATTTCCGGCCGTGAAAGTCTACATTTTACTTCTCATGTATGTTCATTTGTTCTTCCTCACTATTCGGAGATTTATCATTTGAAATATACCATATCGACTAAGATGCAGTAAATATCCCTTTTCTACAACATTTTCGCAAGCTGCTATTCGGTATATGCAGCACAAACCTTGTGTTCTCCTGTCGTTTTGTCATTAGATTTTAATTTTTTTTCCTTTACCTGTCATAAGGCCTCATTTCACTTCTACCATAATCTATCTTTGTATTTTACTCCGCTAAACGATCGGAGCCTATAATGGCTTCCTCTTGCAAATTAGGTACGACTAGCGTCCTTTGGGTATGGTTCTCCTATTCCAACCTCCATCGTTACCTGACAATTAATTGTTTTCGGGTATACACCCACAGTCACTTTTATTTTGAACCTACTGATCGACAGATTTGGTATTTCGTCTCGTAATGTCCGTAACTCGTGCTATCGCATACAGCTGGATTCCCGAGTAAATTAATGAATCAGTCAAAAACCCACTCACTTTATCTTAAATTTCATTACAATATCGCCTTCTAGCAGGTATTCTTTTATTTTCACTTAATTTTTCTGCTTTCATTATGTGTTTCTCTCTTCCTTCCGACCTCTTACGAGGTCCCCCGATGTACGTATCAGATCGGGCCAATCCTAAAACTGCTGTATGTTTCCTGCGATCTCATTCTCTCCTCCGGTCCCGAGCAACTTCTCAGCTTCCAGTTTTCGTGTTTATGTCCGAACGCGCCGCGCTCTTCTTCCCCTTGTCGGCCTGTCCCTCCGTCTTCGTGGTATCTTCCAACATAACCGCCATGTCGGCCACTTCTGTTTCTGTATTAATTTCTCCACACTTGTTCATGGCGCACTCCATGCTTTGGTGCTAGTTTACTTACTTTGTCTTACGTTTTAATTGTGCAAATGTGATCCTTGCCAACTCCACTGACTCAATAATTGTTCGTCTTAAATGACCACGTAGTTCACCTGGTAATGTTTGTAACCACTCATCACACTACATTTCTATCGTCGTAGGATGTGTCAAGAATCTGGTTTCTCTCCAATTCCTTTTCGAAGAACCCACCGTAAGTTCTTTCTATTCTCCTATTATATGGGCTATTACGTATAGAAATTAGAATATCGTTTTGTTGATTTGGAGCAATATTTTTAAGATGAATTTTTCAATTTTTGCGTACTTTAAGAATTTCTGTTCTAACCAAGTACACCAGTTACATTCTTAATCGTATATTTTATTTATAACTTTAGAGATTTCTGTTTTGTCACTCCTTGTTTCTGGTAATAACCTGCGTAAATTTTTTATGAATGTAATCGGATGCATCTTGCCTTTAAGATGGAATTCGCAATTGTGTATAAGTTATACTTTGGGGACATTCTTGGCCACTATTGCTATTTGGCCAGTTGTTGACTTTGCTTCGCTGTGTAATTTGCTATTAAAAGCCTGTTCAACCCGCTGTTCAGTAATTTTGTATACTTTCTGTACTCCTACAACTTTTTTCGTGACTTCTACTTTCTGTTTGATCTCCTTTACGTGTTTCCTATTTACCTGTTGGCTTTGCGAAATCATAATCGCCAGCACCAGTATCACATTCATTTTTGGTAATGCTCTAAAGCTGCTGCTTTTAAAGTTCCCTAAATTTCTTTATTGTTGATTCTCCTTTCGTTCGCTGTGAGTTTGCTACTTCGTTCATTTTCTTCTCCTCTTCCCTCCATTTATTTTTTAAAGTTTATCATTCATCCTTTCATCCCATGTTAATTCCTTCAATATTCTTCTGTTGTGTCTACATTTTTTATTAATTTTCTCTCCTTGTTTCTCAACTGTGTATGAGTTTTCTCTGTTATTCAGGCTCTAATTTCCTTTTCTTCTTTCTGACTCTCTTACAATTGTTCCATTACTTTTTCGAGACGGATACCGGTCCCTACTCTCGTTATTGGCGTTTCTACAATTGTGTCATACCCACTATCTTCGCTCGTCGGTGTGTTTCGTGCATTTTTTTTCCTGGGTGTGTTCACGTTTCCAACGTTTATTGTTTGGGGCACACAAGTCCTGAAGGAGAATTCAGTCTGTTAAGTGCTCGGATATTCCCTATTATGTTCTTTTTCCTGTTTAATTTCACTTTCTGACAAGCGTTTCCTCTTCCTCTACATGCGACTGGTAATCGTTCTCATGTGACACATTCCTTTTTAGCTCAGGTATCGGCGATTTGCGCTCCATTTTTGCTTTTCTTACTTTACTGTTATGTTTCTTAAGTGTAATGTTAGATTCGATCTGTACAGCATCGACACCTGTACCATTACAAGTTCTGACTGTTACAAAGGGATTCGACTGCCCTTGTCGCTGCATTTTATGGAACCTGCAGCGCCATCGAAAACTATGTGCGAGATTTTAATATTCTCTCACTTGCTATGCGCAAACTAGCAGTCCTACTGTAAAATGAACGATAACCTTTTGTAGCAATTAAACTGATCTTAAATTTTGTACTGGGATACGTTTCCACTGGAGGCCATTGTTTTCATTTATTAAAGAAAAACGCGTTTGAAGGTAAGTTTTATCTATAAAATTCAGTCTAACACGTGCAAGGCAAGCTATGTAGGCCAAATTGGTAGGTCCTTTAAAGTACGTTTCGAAGAACATAGCGATGCTTTCCGGCTTAATAATTTCGAAAAGTCAGCTGTAGCCACTCATATTTGGGAAACGAGACACCCCATGTTGGGAATAGATCAGGATCTCGTTAATTTACATTGACAGGACAAAGGCAAAGAGCTGGATCTACTAGAACAGCTGGAAATTACAATACATAGCATGGATAATCAGAACACACTGAATGAAGAGCTAACTGGTGATACAAATAACTTTTTCAAACATTTCACTGGTTTCTTTTAGTAACTACATTTTTAGCAATTGGCTGGATACCATTATTTCATGAGGTCATTGGAACATGTATACGTTATCTGTTTGTATAGACATCTCTGTGACTTCCTTGTTTACTTGCGCATGAGCTCACT
Organism: Schistocerca americana; assembly: GCF_021461395.2. Lineage (NCBI taxonomy): Eukaryota > Metazoa > Arthropoda > Insecta > Orthoptera > Acrididae > Schistocerca > Schistocerca americana. Next base: position 319,783,208 of record NC_060123.1, read on the forward strand.
CGCGTTTCAGTGTCGTGTTTGACTACGTGGTGTGCGCTATCAACGAAGACGCATGGGCGGTTTACGACGATAGAGGAGAGAGCCATGCGGTTAGATGTTGAACACCATAGGCGACACCATTTTAGAGTTTTTTATATTTTGACGACTATATGGAGATGCACCTTGGAAGACACGGCTGCAACAAGGGAAGTAGCCACGATGTTTTAATTTTATTATCAATTTCATTGTGTCTGGTGCATGTTCCATTTTAGCGAGTTTTAACAGGTTCATTTACTTTTTATTATTCTGATGATGGAAGCTTGACTTCCGAAACGCGTCAATATTAGTGTTTTACACAATAAACAAGTGGTTGAGCCGATATATTTTTTAACATTGACATTCACAACCACGACCTTTCATCCAGTATGGATAAAATCAAAATAATTTTTATACGTTTTTCTTGAATAACTCGGAGACTAAGGCCTCTAGAGACAACGTATCCTGGTACAAAATTTAACTCCATCAAATTTTCCACAAAATGGTGCTGTTCATTTTTATGTAGGACTAATAGCTCGCAGAGAGAGAGGGAATATGAAAATCGTTTGTGTGACTTTGAATGCTTTGTGGTTTGCAAAACAACCCTGTGTTAGGGACGCCTGAACCACGCTGTATGGAAGTCGCAGTGTCGGGAGGTCGCCTGTGTTACTTCAGCTGACAGACACTTACCATTCAGAGTGTCCTTTAGGACAGATGGATCAGCCTCACTGATATCGCCGGAGAACGTTCTGCCTCGCCACTCCTTAACAGTGGTTCGAAGTTCTACTGATCAATGCTTATTCCTTTGTTTAATAGCTTGCCACCCAGGCTCGTTCTACACATGTCCTCATTCACATTTACATGGCACATCATTTGACTATGCGAAGTTGAGTAACTGAATAGTATTTCTGCACAAAACAAAAGACTAATTAATCCATTAATGAACCAGTTTGCTTCTACATACCTATCACTGGGCAAAAACATAACCATTTAATACGTTCTGAGTATTGTCTGTTGACATGGGTGTCTGGCTGTGTGCTGTTGTACTGTTGCCTTAAGATATTCATTAAGTAATACTAAGGTAGTCCAAGGAACAATCAACGAATTTAAAACACAAATTAGAGTGAAATGTCAAGTAAGATGACTCGTGAATACTCTGTTAGGAATAACAATATATTTGTACTCAGTTGTAATTTTATTTAAATCAAGAAAACAAGTTACCTGAAATGATGGTCTTACAATGATAGTACACTCAACAACTAAACCGATTTTGGATTACTATTGCGAACAAAGAGAGCTGAGTGTAAACAGGCAGTGTTCACTTTTGTATCGAAAGTTTAGTTCAGTGCACTGATTCGTTACTCTAACCCAGTACCCCTCATTTAACCAGATAACTGAAATGTGCTGAATGACCGATTCTCAAAATAGTGGAACGTAACTGGTCACACACATTATGAGTATGCATCTCAAAAATCATATACTGTTTCGCTCAAGTGCCTAAGTAAAGCTAAGTCGCATCACAATATTGCAAATGGATAGTAAACCATGTATAAGCGCAGCCACCAAAAGAGCTCTAAATATGCCAAGGTAGCCCATCCTCAGGTCTGTCACACGTCCATCACTGTAGTCATGTCAACAGTTAACTTCAAGACCGATATTTGAGATTATTAGTAGATTTTGAAACGAATTTCATATCAAACAGCAAATATTTCATAACTCGTTTGCATTCCATTAGTACACAGCTGAAATAATGTTTTCAGATAAATATTTTACATTATGAATTGGAATAATATGAAATTAGCCAATTTCACAAAATAACTACACTATGTCGCCACAGTGTTGCTCTAGTCAACAAAGAGTCTTACAACATTATGTTACCAAAATTTATTATTAAGGCACATAACCAATACAAGATAACAGTGTCAATAATTTATGTGTGGACTAATGAAGAACTTTCTATTTTGACAGTTTTTAATAGTGACAGAAAGTTTTACTTATAACAAATTACTCTTTTGTTTAATAGGGGGTGTCTGGTAAGTAGGGACGAATATTGAAGAGCTATAGAATGTACAAAATGTATTGGAAGTGCAACTTTTTTATAAACACATTAAGTAACTTTTCCCATTTATGTATGGAATATTATATCCTCCATGTGACCACCCAAGGCCACGCAGCAACGAGCAGTGCGTTCGTTGTAATTCTCGATGACACGTTCTCGAACATCTGGTGGGATGCCGTTCATAACCCTTTTAATTTCATACTTGGATTGATCTACCATTTGTGGTTTGTTCACGTACACTTTAGATTTCATAGATCCCCATAAAACAAAAGTCAAGGAGTAAGATCGCATGATCAGCCAGGCCATTTCTGGGTGCTATACAAATAGAGAATTTTTTGAGGAAACTTTTCATTCAATAGTGCAATTGTTTCACCGGATGTGTGACATGTCGCACTATCTTGTTGAAACCAGAAATCGTCATTTTCATTAATAAGACGGCAGCTTCCTCACCATTTTCAAAAATGTACATACTAATGACTCCTCCTCCCAGAACCCACACCCCACAGTCGTGCGTTGTGGATGCACCTAATCTTCCACAGCCACTCGCGGATTTTCTTTATCCCATATTCTGCCGTTCTGCTTATTGACGTACCCACTGAAGCAGAAGTGCACTTCATCTGAGGAAATTATTCTTTTTGTGAGGTTCTAGTTCTCCGCTTGTCGAGCCAAGATCCTTTGAGTAAATCGATGTATCTTTCCATGATCTGCAGGCTTCAACTCTTGTGTATGTTTAATGTTTCAGCATGCATGGTCAGATATTTTGAAAGTATTTCATGCAGTGAACTTTGTGAGAAATTAAATTGTTGAGCTCGTCGGCGAACCGATTCTCTTGGGGCTTACCGTCACATTGTCACGGACGACAGCATTGTATTCTTGTGTTGAAACAGAACGCGGTCTTCCTGTTTTCTTGACGTTTGAAACAGAAACAGCCGCCCATTTTGGCCGAGCGGTTCTAGGTGCTTCAGTCGAACAACGCGACCGCTACTGTTGTAAGTTCGAATCCTGCCTCGGGCATGGATGTGTGTTATGTCCTTAGGTTAGTTAGGTTTAAGTAGTTCTAAGTTCTAGGGGACTTATGACCTCAGCAGTTAAGCCCCATAGTGATCAGAGCCATTTGAACCATTTTTGACACAGAAATCGTGGTCTCAAACTTCGAGCAGTGTTACGTCCGAGTGTCACACGCATTTACGAACGGTTATCTTGGGATTTATTTTTGTAAGGACTTTTTATCCCTCCGATACGTTGCTCAGTTGTCATTTGCTCCATTAGGAAAATAAACATCAAACGACGATGTTCATAGAACAAAAGCTTTCAGGCTACTGATGGGAAGGATCGCAGATATCTTTTGAAGAAACTACGGCTGCCAACCGTTATTTTAAAAAATGACGGAAAACTCAAATTCTCCTTTATTTCCCGGACCCCCTTAGTGACACAGAAAAGCTCGTTATACACGCACATTTAGATAGCATGTCTTTTTATTTTGAAAATTTATTGTAATTGTGAATACTTTTACTAAAAACAGTTTACATTTGAACACAAATAACATTGCTAATATTGGTACTACTGCGTGGCGAATAGTAACCGTTCTATTATCGTGGGATGAAATTAGTGGTGTAATCAGAGTTGAAGCAGTTATATATATACTAAGATGGTGAACTTTGTGAGCAGGATATCACGGGTTCGAGTCCCGGTCGGGGCACACATTTTCATCTGTCCCCGTTGTCGTATGTCAACGCCTGTAAGCAGCTACGGGTGTCATTTCATTGTAATTGAAGCAGTTAGTCTGGAATTAGTTTAGCGTCTCTGGTTAACATTTTAAATATTCCTATAGGGGAGGTGACTCCTCGTAATGCTGGTGTTGCTAGCGAACGTGGCAATTGTCGCTACCCCTGCCCTTTACCCGGATAGCTACCGAGCTCTTCTTTATTTTTTTCAGCAACCTCGCTACACTGTACAGCTGCAGCATTACTTGGATAGACAGACTCGCGTAATTTCATGTGAACATTATGACACAAAAACGACAGAAAGCAAAAAGTGCACTTACCTATTTATTTACTGTAAATAACTTAAAATCTAGATAACTTGTGTAAATCAATTTTCTGAACTGTAATTATTATTTCATAAATAATATTTCAAAGATATAGGAGCGGTCAGCCTGTGGCTGATTGCGATTGTTTGCAATACTTTTTTTTTTGGTTTAGAATGTAGGTGAAGAGCGTTCCTGCTTGTATCGCTCTCACTCGTCTGTTAGCTTTTATACTGATGAGGCGCACTATAGCTGCGTTCCTGGTGTATCTTCCTTCAGAATAGACAAATGAGATGTAGGTGTCTTGTATTAGCTTTAGAACCATTTGGAATTGATGTAAACTAGTTAAGTATCATGAGTTCTTATTTTGACACTTCTAATAGATATATGATACCTAAAATGTTTTAGTGAATTATTGTTACAGCCCACGATCAATGCAAGCTTCACTGGTCGTGGCATGGAGACGTAACGGCCGAATACAATTAATAGTCTGCCACTTATTCGTTTGCAACTTGCTACAGCGTATCTGAGATTAATTGCCGATCATCACGAAGAGTTTTGCAAACATGAATTCAAGCGCGGAACCTTAAGAGATCTGGCCACAGTCTCCAAGCTATGACTCCGTTTCGCCCGTAAGTGATAGATACCGGGCCCACAAAACTGATGGTGGTATATCTAAATATCATAGGATTTTTTTAGAACTGAATTTGCCCACTAACAAAGATGCATCAACCAATAACAATAACCGTCCGCTCTAGTTAATTTGAACACTTTTTTCCAGTGATTAAACTCAATTCCAATTTAAAGTCAATTTGTAATACATTTTAGTAATCTTGCATGTGCAAACGCTTAACTTTGGCGCCCAGCGTGGGGCGCTGTAAAATCTTTACACATTAATTGCGTATATTTATTCTCTATTTCATGCATCCAATCTTTGAAAGGGCGAACTAATGTACAAACCTTGTGTTCTGATGGAATTTTAGTGTTAACAGGTGCATATCCGCCGAGAAACCAGAAAATTTTTTCAGCCCTCACACGCCACGCTAAACATTGGTAATCCGCTTTTGCATTTCGGCAACGTTTTCATAATTCTCGTATTTAATATGTAGCTCATTAAATACAAGATCCGTAAAGGATTATTTTCATTACCCTTCATGTATAATATTTCCTTATGAAGCGCTGTTGCACAAGTTACAAAATGGCTGCTCTTGCATAACTTGTGGGCAAGATGGACATTTAGCAATTCTGCTGTCTCTATAATTGGGCATCCATCTTGTCTTTCTTAGTTGTGCATCATTTTTCTGCATTGTTTATATATTTGTTTGTGGTTTTCACAGGTGTGTAATTATTTGGATTTGTGCAAATAAATTTAACTTCTACAGTTTATTGTATGATTATGACAAAATTAGGAAATACTGAAAGCAGGGATGCAAATGAGGAAAAACAGAACCAGACTCTAGTCAATGTTGACAATGCAGTCGAGCCGACTGACAGGATTCAGATTCTGATACAGAAATGGCAGAATCTGGAGTAGAAAATACAAATGTCTTGATTGAGGGAGTGGATGTACAAACACATATTTGTGAACCGGTCATGCCACCCGTACAGTCAGCTTCCACAATAGCATATTTGATTGCGTGAATTACTGTAAGTTTCAAGCAATTTGTCAAGGAACAATGTTTAGATGTGGCCGAAAAACAATCTCAAAATTTTCGAAAACGTAGTTACTGTCAAAGAACAATCAGACAGGATCGAAAATATTCTCAAAGAACAGTCCGATGAAATTGGTAATAAATTCAGACAACAATCTGAAAATTTAAAACAGCAAAATATCGCAATCGCGAGACATACGTGCAGAAGATTGGTTCAAATGGTTCCAATGGCTCTAAGCACTATGGGACGTAACATTTGAGGTCATCAGTCCCCTAGACTTAGAACTACTTAAACCTAACTAACTTAAGGACATCACACACATCATGCCCGAGGCAGGATTCGAACCTGTGACTGTAGCAGCAGCGCGGAATTGCTCGGCCGCAGCAAAAGATTAAATACATAGTCCGATGCCGTAGTGGAAGTTATAAATACACTGATCACTACTATATTGGACTAAATAAAAAGAGAAGTTTCTAATTTGACTACGACGTATGGCGATATATATAATTGTAGATCAATTATCAGATGATGTCACGAAAGTAAAACACAAGGAATCCGAAATAGACCCAAGTTTCGAACCTAACTAGCAATGTAAATAAGATATATCACGCGCAGGGTCACAAGGTAACTGATCAAGGAGAAAAATACGATAAAGCATTTAGGAATTGGGTTCCTAATAAGAAATCGAAATAACCGGAACAAGAAATGTGTGCTGCGGTGGAAGGCATAAGCGTGGAATCTGCGTCCGAGCCAGGAACTTCAGACGAAACTATTCTCACAGATCTTTAGGAAATGTGGAAAATCTTAGCAGAAGATTTACCCTAATAAATAAAAATATCGTGTGACGAGGGCCTCCCGTCGGGTAGACCGTTGGCCTGGCGCAAGTCTTTCAATTTGACGCCACTTCGGCGACTTGCACGTCGATGGGGATGAAATGATGATGATTAGGACAACACAACACCTAGTCCGCGAGCGGAGAAAATCTCCGACCCAGTCGGGATTCGAACCCAGGCGCTTTGGATTGACATTCTGTCGCGCTGACCACTCAGATACCGGGGGCGGACATTTGCCCCAATGGCGAAACGAAATTAACACTCAAGTAACCGATCTCAAACAGAAGGTACAAAGAGTTGTTAACCCGCCCCGTGACAATACAGACTTACATGTACGTGCCGCAAAGGTACGCGAATGTACTGATATACAACTAGCAAGTACAAAATGAAGTAGAATGTTACGGTACATGTGCAGGATGCAGTTACGATTCTGACGGCGCAGCGCAGACATTTGCGCCCGTGCATTTGGAAGAAAGCCTTCTTAAGCAGACATTTTAAGATGTTAATTCCAGAATAAAGTTTCCACATCCGGTGTTGTATATACGCAATTTAAGGATACATTGCCAAGACGTGACACGAACGACTGAAAATTCAATTAGCTGCCTCGTATATGCTGCGCGACTCCACGTTATGAGCCACGGCAACGGATAAATCCTGTTGGATTTATGAACAGTTCGAACAGGCGTTCTTAAACCAACGTTTGTAACACATATTCAAACACGTCTAAGGCGTGAAGTATTCAACCCAGAGACTTACAGTGTGAAGCAAGGAAGTCTTCGGAAGTACAGTGTAAAGACACGGCAATGGGACAATCTCATATCAGAGAAAGATGTTATAGGAATTTAAAAGGCAAATAGCCAATCAATACTCGGGGATGCGTCCGAAGATACTTTGAAAACATTTGATCGGTGGTGGATTCGCTTGATTTAATTCGAGAAAACGTGAAAAGTACGAACGGCCACCCCTGTGATGGCCCTAAAAACAAGGCCAATCTCAACAACAATGGTAGGAATCACGCTGGAAACGGCAGCGGTGCCACCCCTACTGGCGAGCACAGGAAAAGCAGTGTGCACGTACAAAACCAGAACGGTTCCGTTTTTGTGCGTAGATTTTTAAATAAAACCATAGATATCGCCCTGGGTATCACAATAACAGACACTCGCGAAATCAGGGATACTGGGGCAGAACTAAAACGGGAGTCAATGGCAACCTAATTTTTCGGGGGTCACCGGCAGCAAATTTCTCACAGCCGCCTCCCGACTGACAAGAACAGCAGCATCAAGCCAGGTATAATAACCAACATAAATAATTGAAGTTACCGATCAGCAACCTCAATAAGAAAACCAGGCGTCAGACTAAAATCGGTCCTATCCTGCTCCCGGATATCGGTCACGGAATGGAATGGGGTGAAATGAGTAATGTTTAGACGAACATGTTTCTTTGTAACGAAGGAACTGACATAAGGGATGAGTTATTTAACAGTCCAATGTCGAGTAAAGAATGTTATGAAGAGCAAGTTCTGGCAGCAGTAGACGCTGTAGTAGGTGGAATACCAACCAGTCTCGTTATAGATACTGGGGCGAAATTTAGTGGATAACGATGATGATGTTTGGTCTGTGGGGCGCTCAACTGCGCGGTTATCAGCGCCGGTAGAAAGTCCCATCCTTAGCTCAGTCCAGTCTCGTCACTTTCAGGAATGATAATGAAAGGATGAGGACAACTCAAACACCCAGTCGTCTCGAGGCAGGTGAAAATCCCTAACCCCGTCGGGGTTAGGGATTTTCTACCGCGAGACCACGAGCTGCGGACGAAATGTAGTGGAACCGCTTTAAATTTTTTAATATGATATGAAAGGCTCCGATTTACCATGAGGAGAGTTGTTTTGTCCCGTGAGTCATTGTTGCATGGACACAAAAGATTTAAAGCAGGCACAGATTGAAGTATTACTTGAAAGCGAAGCTATAGAATGCAGCTTTTTCATTTTTATGGGCCCATCTCTGTCCCGTCCGTTAGGCACGGAATTTCTATGAAGAGGGAATGCAAGGGTCGACCTCTGCAGTGGAATCTGCCAAATAAATAATGGAGGTAAAGTTAATTTTGAATTTGTTACGCACTAGGGCATATCAAGGCCAATTCTGCTATAAACTTAAACTGAAGATTATAGGCAGCAAGATGTGCAGACAATCATTTTGTTGACTATGAACATGTCTCATCAAGTTAATGATGATTTACCTGATACTAAAAAGGATGTTCGCTATGACACGAGAATCAGAATACCTTAGCGAACATCAGGTTGCTGAGCTTTGCGATATGTTGTTATCTATTGTAAATGAATTTTCTTGCAAGCCTGGCGTCATAAGAGTATACGTTAATATGTTGGCTGTTGTTCCACATGAAACGTTTTCATGTCAGACTTATTACATTCCGTGGTAGAAATTGGAGACAGTGAAACGATAAATACAAAAGATACTTGCCTGGAATAATATAGAAACATCCATGTCACCTTAAAGCAGTCCATTGTTAGCAGTAAATAAGGCAGTTGAAGGCGTGAGACTTACACTTGACGCCCTAAACATAAACAAAATTATTGTACCCATGAGAACCGGGCCTGAGGTTTATGAAGAACAACTTCAACGATTGAGGGACGAAAATATCTGTCCACGATCCATTCGACATCAGCGTTTTAGTACGTGTCACTGTTTAAGTAATCTCTAAAGTACACGACGTTCATTTTTCCGGACGCTCCTACAGTTTTATAGTATTGTGTTCCTGTTTGAATGTCAATTCAGGTGTTTTTATGACAGTCCTTTACACTGTGCTAGGTGCTGATTTGTTGGATAAGGTAACTGCATATATAGATGATATGTTAGTTGCTATTTTTTATTAAAAAGGGTGTTAAAGAAGTTTCCCGAGTTAGGCGTTGCTGCAAGAGTTGACAAGTCCAAATTTTCCAAGGCTAAAATTAAATTCCAGGGTCACATCGTATCAAATTCCAGGGTCACATCGTATCTTCTCCTGGCATTGTTCCACATCTGGACAAGATGTCTGCAGTTGCAAACTTTCCACCTACTACAAAAAGGCAACTAAAAGGTTTATGTAGTCTCCTCTCATCCTCTAGAAATTTCTTTCCGAACCAGCTACTCAATAGTCAGAATCTTTTGAATTTGTTAAAAATTCTCGCTGGGGTGTCAGGAAGCTTTTGACAATATTATAGTGTTGATGGCTGCCAACAGTCTTCACAATCCAAATGACTAAAGACATTTGAATTGCGTCTGATGCGTCGAATTCAAGACTAGGTGCATGTCTCTTTCAGATGATTGAAAATAGTGGGGAAACAGATTCATATTATTGTTTTTGCAAGCAGGTGTTCGATCTTTCCGTGTGCAAACGAGATTGGAATAATAGAGCATTTTGAAGGTGGTTCGATGAAACCTCTGCCAGGCACTTAAATGTGATTTGCAGAGTATCCATGTAAAAGTAGATGTAGATGAAAGAGAATATTCAACAACAGGAATAGAAGCATTGAGTGTTGTATGTTCATTTTGCAAATTCCATTATTACATCAATTATCATAGTGTAAAGGTATTTTTCGACAACATGGCGTTGTTTTTCCTATTATGCAATTTGGCTCACCAGAGATTACCCAGGTGGTATCTCACATTGCAAGAATATGACTATCAGACTGTTTACGTTAAGGGAAGTGAAAATATCATAGGAGAAGCCTTTTGCCAGTTACCAAGAGGCTTCCTGAATTCACAGAGTTAATAGAACAAATTACAATTGCTCGATCTATTTAATTAAAGATGCTGCAGGCCCCAAGTACTATCTTGAGATGTGTAAAAACAAGCTCACTTCACAGAATGTTCATTTCAGATGGAATAAAGTGAAGTAAATCATTGAAAATATGTACACCCTAGACTGCAAAATTTCACAGATTACTGAATGAAGTTTTATTCCATAGAATTAGTCCAGAGTCTAAAGCACGGCACATTACTTTACCTCAGACGCATGAAGGAAATCTAAGTTCGTACAGACACTTAGTGTGGGACATGTGGGGGTAGAAGAGTGAAAACAGAAGAATGCAGTATTCTGTTGGTACCAGACCTACACATATGTATTGAAAGTGTTGTTAATAAAAATTCTCTATTTAAACTAGACTGAACTGCATGTGACTGCTTTATTCTTTAATAAAACTTGCATCTGACTGCATATTTAACTGAACTGAACTTTATCTGACTGCATGAAAATATTGTTGGAAAATTAATACTCAAAATACACATCTAACTGCATGAAAGTTTAGTGGTAAAAATAAAAGAAAGTCAGCAACCTGCATCTGTGCACTCCTTCCCGCTTAGCTGATAATAAAACATATATTCAACTCAGCCATAGTGCAATGGCATAAAATTGTCGTTCTAGATAACTTTACTCATTTTGGCCCTGTTTGTTACTTAGTAAAAATTTTGTCCTGATCTGAATAATTTGCCATCTGTGCAATGGCGTGTAGATTATTTTACTCCGATGAATGAAATTATTAGCTTTACTCATGGGAACTTTAATGTACCTTTTGATTCAATGCAAGCACAGGATTTGGAGAATGACATAAGGTGTGAGATGAAACTAATTTTATCTAAAAAATAGTTATTGCTCAAACTTATAAGGCACATGTGAAAAACTAAAAAAAAAACTTCTATAGCATGGATTTACGAGAAAGTTTCACAAAACGCTTATTGCAGCAACAATGGGATTTCTATCTAGCTTTTAGACATTATTTAACCAAAGAAAACCTATTTTATTAATTATTCTTTCTAGTTTCCCCAGGTATGTGCCAAGTTTCGCTCAACGTATAGCTTATTGTATGCGTAGCGCCAATTCTTACTTTGATGCCGTCACGACCCGGCTGCCTTTTGCAGGCATCTAGCTCCGACTCGAAACACGTCTGCTGTCTCTGCGCATCTCCTCACCACTACTCCAACTTTTACGGCGTGCACCTAGCTCTGTTAGCTGTCAAAGATCTTACTACTCGAAGATGTACTACTCGTCCGATCCTGCGGTTGGGAACTGTCGACATTTTTCACTGGCTCTATCCTGATCGAATCTCAGCACATACCTTTCACAACCCTCTGGTCCGATGGACCAGAATTTTGTGGGGGGATCTGTGCAGTTAGGGCATATTTCCCCACGAAATTCGTAAAATAAATTACAATGGAAGACACAATATAAAATATTCATAGTGTTCTCATTAAAAGAGTATTACAGAGCAATGAAACTGATCAATAAACCTAGGATGTTAAGTAAAATGTATAATACCATGAGATTTGCTATTCACTGTGAAACAAATAACATCAAAACGTACAAGAACTGAAAAACCTGTTACATAATACCAATTGTTACCAAATACAAGCAGAGAAATATGAGGGAACATACCTCACATAACATGAAACTCTACCTAACAGTTATGTAGAATGTGATAAGAAATACATAAAATAGCGAAATAGAAGTGAATCAATGTCACACAATACTAAGTGTTACAAAATGGAAACATAGAAATATAAGGAAAAATACCTCGAAAAATGTCAAGGTTTACATAATAGTTACATCATATAAACTTGAATGTTGCTACATAGAAGTATAGAAATACGAGGGAAAAATACCTCAAATCATACCCAAATTTACCTGATAGTTATATAGAATATGAAAAAAAAGTACATAAAATACGCAATAAGATACTTTAGTTAATAGTAGGCTTAACTATTATGTCTTTGTCACATTATGTGACAGCATCAACTGACTTTCAATTACCATCATTATCCTGGAGTAAACCTCAGATACATGTCGACTGTCTTTGGTAATAGTGAATAAATGGCCTCGGGAGATCAGACACCCTGAGCCCTAAATTAGGTCAATTGTACAGGACAGGTCACATCAGGTGGGAGACCACACTGACTTATTATTGAGCTGTAGTGCAAGAAAATAGAAACACTGCAGTGGCATCAGGTGATGGGACACACTGAGCAACCAATTGCCTGTTAAATCAGGGGATAACTCAGCCTGTAACAGATGTCTCAGGTGATTAAAAACCCTGAGCCATGGTATACCGAGTGTGAAATATATGTCAAGTCAGATGACAACACCTAATGACATTCAGTTACAATTATCAGTCATAGAAGGCATGTTATGTCAGGTGGCAGTCCACACTGACATACTCTTAACATCGTTAACTTAAATTACTTATAGTAGACATTTGACATGAACAGGTAGCACACACTGGCTTTTGTCATGTTCTCTTAAACTTACATTTAGTAAACTTTCAGGTGACAATTCACTCTCTGTTATAATATTAAAAGCAATACACAATAGGCAGTGGACATTTACTGCAAAATGTGTTATCTACATTTAAGTTAACAGGAAATTAATGTTTAAAGTAATATACAAGAACTGTATGCAGTGGACGTTTGCTGCGTAAAGAATGTGTTATATATCTTTAAGGTAACAAGAAATTAATATTTAAAGTAATTTACAATAACTGTCTGCAGTGCATTTACTGCATATCTATAAGATAACACTAATGTTACCAACTCTCTAGCAAGAATAGTCTTGAGCTGAATAAAATCTATGTACAAAAAAAATCCTTTAAAAGGCAGTAAAACGTGCTTGCATACAATTTTTTGATAAAGTGCAGTAAAGTGATCCTGCACAAATATAGTGGGAATATATTTTACCTAATCTTCTTACATACAATGTCAATTGAAGTGCAAGAAAGTCATGCTGCTCAATGGCAGCAATGATTAACAAATTTCATACAATCTCCTTACATACTAGTTATGTCAAATTTAGAAAAGTCATGCTGCTCAATTGCAGCAGTAATCAATGTCCATGAAGAAATTCCTTAAAAGATTCAACAGTACAAGTTTAGGTAAAGTCCTACTCAGTAATTTGACTTCATAGTCACATCAAATAAATTAAACCTTCCATTTACATCATACAATACAAGCCTCTCATTATGAAACAGTAAGATCAATTCTATCCCAAAAATTTGTATTCAAAAGCTTCCTTTCTTTTTACCATAAACGTACATTATTAAATTGTCTTTACATAGATCTTTCAATAAAATATTCACAGTGCAAACACTCCCAAACATCTCACATTAGGAAACATCAATTCAATCCTACAAAGTAGTATTGAAAAGCATCCTTTCCTCTTTAACATAAACTTAATTCTCGAAGCCTTGCATATTAAATCCTTAGTGCCATGAAATGGGGCATTACAAACAGTCCCCCCCCTTTTCTTTTGTTCATATAGTTGGTCCACTAAATCATGCATTTTAAATTCTAAGTTCAATGAAATGGGGCATTACAAATAGTGATTTTACTTAACAGAGAACTGGTACAGATATCTGACAAAAACAACAGAAAAAAATATTTAGAGCAGAATGAAGAGTGGACTGAGAACTCAGAAAGGAAGAATGAGTTCTACAGATCTCAAGGATATGGGGCACCAATGCCACATGGTGTGTCAGTTAAAGAACAACCGACCCTCTACCCCAGTTTGTCCTGTTGTGTAGGACAAATGGGTAATGTGTTATCACGTGTTAATGTTAAAATCATGTCAATCATGGAAATCATGTGTGAGGAAGAAAGTAAAGTTGGTTATATAAATAACACAGAGACAATAAAGAGCTTACTAATTACTGTAGTTGAAAATAATGGTACTTATGGTGCACCAAAAGACATGAGTTTCATCGAAATAAAAATACAGTAATCTTATATTGATATAGCATGAAAGTAACACACTTAGGGAACAGGCATTAGGAATGGACAACACACTGAGTTCAGTCTAGGAGAGGTACTGTCATGTGTCAGCAAGTAGCAGTGTGACAAAACAGAAGTGGGCATAAATAGAAGCATATATGCATAGTATGTGGCCACATAATTAACATCACAAAGTACAAAGGCAAAAGCATTGATTAAAAGATCCATAAGCAGTATAGCACAAATATGAATAATAAATATGTAGACAAACTATGAAAATAGCTGTAATGAAATGCAAGAAGTTAACATCAGATAATAAAGCAAATTAGCATGCCAACACAGGACAAAATGTCAGCAGAAAGCATATTGCAGATAATAAAGCAAAAATATCAGGCCAACACAGAACAAAATTGCAGCAGAAAGCGTAAGGCAAAATTAGCAGGCCAACACATAACAAGATTTCAGCAGAAAGCATAAGACATAACATTACTCTAATCCTGAAATAGGTAATTTTACAAAAAAATAAAAGTGCAGAAACACAGAAAGTCACACATAACACACATGATAAGCAATGAGATAGAAACAGCTGTTTATATCTTGGCGTGAAAAACACATGATAAGAGAAGAAGCAACATATAAGGTAGTACAGAGACATCGTAAAAGGCAATAAGTGTAATACTTTTGGTGCTGTAGGTATAAAAACAAGGATTAATAAAAAGAAATGCTGTAGCGTGGCATGACTTAACTCATCAGTAGATCCTCAATAACGAGTCCAAAAACAATTACAATTGGCCTCTAGTAATCCCAAGTTATCACATTATTGCATTAATGGCATCTGAAAAACAGTTGAGCATTAATAAGCAGTTTAAAATTGGAGACACAAAATGTTAAGTTTTCAGGAACACGAATGGTCTTACTTGCAAAGACCAGGGTTAAAATAAAAGGTACTGCCGTAAAGAGAAACTGGATAATATCATAAACCATGTGTGAACATATTACTCGCATTGTACTCATCATGAAAATACCTGAACATACCGATTACCCATGGCAACGAGAACATTAATACACCATCTGTACTGGCAATGTAAAATGAAAATATTCTGACAGAGGCAAATTCTGGTAAACTTGGTACATCATAAAATCGTTGATACTTGTTCATAAAAGCTGTGAAAAGAAATTAACTGTTAAATAGTATGAAAGTGAAAGTGAAACCTGAAGCTCGTCATATAACCATTTTTGACATTCCTAGTAAATGCAAAACCACATCGCTCACACTTCATATTTCTGTTGTTGTAACTTCAGCACACAGTATTTGCTAATCATCACATGTAGAGTCCAAGATCCGAAAGTCTCAAAAAAAAAAAATAAATAAATAAATTTGCAACTTCAGTCTAACAATACCTCATTCTCCACACAAACTTCCAATATCATCTTAAAAACTCTTATAAACCCTCATTTTCTTCAAATACATAAAATTCATCGAGAACATTAGTCTCATCTTCACATCCTCATTGTCAATACTCATATTCACTACACGTAACACAACCTTAAGCACTGAGACCCTATGTAAACTTCAGGAAGATTGTTACCACTAGCTCAACATCAACATAGAAAGTAGCCTTCGTTACGACAAAATCTTCATACAAGCAGTGTCATTATGTAATAATTCCATATAATCATCGCAAAGTAACAGTGGTGAGGCACCAACAAAAAAAAAAAGAGCAAAATTATCGCGTAGTAAGTATCAACATCAAACTGATGAATGGTGACCAAAATACTCCACTGTAACGTCAACTTCGCCAGCATGAAATGAGTCCTACAGAAAACAATAACGTAGTTTATTAGTAATGTACAGAAAAAATCTCAGTTTATTACAATACGTAAGAAATCTGTAAATCTCAGCGAAGAAAACAGGTAACATTAAAAACGGTGACTCCAGAAAAAGATGTCTCCGAACTCTTGTCTTTATCATATTGCCAGAACAAAACATAGGTGATGTTATTTGAAGTTTGTATACGGTCAGAATGTTCGCACTCTGTGAAAGAAAAGCGCACGACGCAGGCCGATGGACGTGAGAAATAAAAAAGTTCTACCCTCCTGAGGTAGTTGACTGGGGCTCGAGAAAAAAACTAAGTGGCCGACCACCTGTCGCTACTGTGGTTCCCAGGCAACGGTAGCAGCGACGCGCTACGCGCACGCTAACTGTACTCGGGCCAGGGAGAAATAATGTGAGCAAACTAGCTGGACGTATATAGCTGGGATTACAGAAGTAAATGTAAGAAATAAGATTTAGAAAGTTCCCAAAGAAAGCAGTATTGCCTATTCAATAAAATGTTTGCAGTTTGTGATGTGATGTACACCACGTGATTTCTTTGTACATAGGGTTTGTACTTCAGTTGCATAAGGACGACACGATATGGACCCTTATATAACAGAAAGAATTTCTGACAGATTGTGGTCTTTATTGGATAGCCTGTGGGAGCGGACCAGAACTTTATTTCCTACTTGAAAAGAAACATTTCTCTTTGTTGACCTCAATTAGCGCAGCCGTTGGTCAGCAGCTCGTTTAATATTCTGCAATGCAATTTGAATAATCTCGTGATGTCTTAGGCAGCGAGACTGTGGGTAACGTATGAGTTCTGTAATCTTGTCAGGTGGATGTTGGTTCTTTAAAACCAGATGTGGAGACAATTGTGTGGAAGAATTTGGTAACGAATTTATTACATCCTGAAACATGTGGAGGTATTTATCCCAGTCATTGTGTTTTGCATGACAAAAGATCTTAAATAATTTCACCAACTCCTTCACTAACCTTTCTGCTGGGTTGGAAGATGCGTGGTACCTGGAAATGAAAATGGGGGAAATTTTGTGATTCTGAAGAGTATGTCGCCAAGTGCTCGAACGGAACTGCGGCCCATTGTCGGATATTACGGATGTTACATGGCTCACTTCTTTCAGGAAATGTTTAGTAAAAGCCCGTGAAATAGTGCAGGCCGTAGCTTTACGTAATGGGGTGAAAGTGACGAATTTAGAAGTTAATTCCACACTGACAAAAACATAGGCGTAACCTCTATTTGTAGAAGGAATCGGGCCAAATAAATCAACGGCCGCCAGTTGACGAAGACGTAAAGGTATGATGGGGAATGTCTGAGCAGCAAAGGATACTGTAGGTGGTTTAGCTTTTTGACAAAGTCTGCACTTTGCAAGGACTTGGCGAATACGTTTTCCCATATTGAAAAAGTAAGATGTTTAATTAAGCAGCTGATAACATTTGCGCGGTCCATAAAGTGCATAGCTAAGGTGAACATACCAAATCAGTTCGTTAATTAAGTCTTCAGGGATATAATCTAGTCACGTTGTCGTATCCGGTTTGATACCGCGGAACAGAATATTGTTGTGTATAAGGTAATACTGTCATAGAGAGGTATTATTAACATCGCGCCATTGTTATTTCACGACTTTCCAGATGGAATCTTTATCTTGTTCTGACGCAATATTGTGTAGGACATCGGAAACAAAATTGTCAAATGCGACCTGGCGCATATACAGTAAACTGAAATTGTTATGGCAGAAGGTGTCAGCTGGATCGTTGTTGTCGGTTTCTAAAGTGCGTGACAAAGCGTCAGCAACGACGTTTTGACGTCCTGGTACATACACAATTGAAAAGGAGAATTCTTGTAGCAAGAGAGCCTACCTCGCTAAACGACCATGGGATAGTTTAGCTGACATCAAAAATTCTAGTGCTCTATGGTCTGTGTATATACTGTGGTGTGTGTACCGAAAAGAAAAGGTCTGAACTTGGAAAATGCCCATACAACAGCCAAAGCTTCTAATTCCGTAATGGAATAGTTTCTTTTGGAAGAAGTTAATACTCGACTAGCAAAGGTGATGTTTCTTTGTACTTCATAGTTTCACCTTCCATAAACTCTTGGGGGAGATGAACTGCAAGGGCTGTGTTAGAAGAATCTGTTAAAATGCAAAAGTCAGTCGTAAGATCAGGGTGAGATAATAGGGGTGCATCTACAAGCGACTGTTTTAATGTCTCAAATTCCTTCTGAGCAGAATTATCCGAAAGCCATATAGAATTTTTTCCAGTTAATTTGCACAAGGTAGGCGTATCTAACGCTTTGCTGTTAATGAACCTGCGAAAAAAGTTTATCATTCCAAGAAAGCTACAAAGTTGTTTCTTTGTACGGGGAACCTGTATGTCATGAATTGCTTTCAGCTTATCAGGGTCCGGTTGAATTCCGGATAATGAAATGAGATGGCCTAAAAATTTGATTTAAGCTTGTCCAAAGTGAGATTTTTTCAAATTTACTGTAACACCAAAGCTAGAGAACGAGTGAAGAAGTTGGGATAATATTTCATTATGCTCTTGCCAGGAAGAAATGGTAATAAGAACATCATTCATGTAGGTGGTAATCCTGTCTTTCAAAGGAGCTGGCAACACTGTATTTAATCCACGGATAAAGGCTGCAGATGAGATTGTTAACCCGAAGGGCAGTTTGCAAAATTGGTAGCATGTACCGAAGCATAGAAAAGCTGTGTATTTACGACAATTGGGGTGTAGTTCGATTTGCCAAAAACTATTTCGGAGGTCTAGCGACGAAAAAATAGATACACCATGAAACTGTTGTAAGATTTCATCCAATGTTAACGGCCTATCCGTTTGTGGTATGATGATCGTATTGATTTCCCTTGAATCCAAAACAAGACGAATTGAACCATCCCCTTTAGGCACAACATGTATTGGAGAATTGTAAGGACTGCTAGCAGGTTCAATAATATTGTGAGCTAACATAGATTGGATTTTCTGTTTGACTTTGTCACGGTGAACTAACGGTATCGAATAAGGTGGGAGAGCAAAAGGGCTGTGGGGTTTTACTCTAAATTCATATACAAAATCTTTGATTGTGCCTGGAGCTGTGGCGAAAACATGGAAAAATTCGGTTAAGATGGCATGTAAACCTTCCTTTTCCTGAACTGAGGCTGAATTGACGACCTTGATTTTATCCTCAATAGTGTCGCTAATCTCTGGAGTCTTATCATTATTGTCCATATGTGGGTAAGGAACAAAGAATGACGTCAGTGTTATGTCCGACGGGAGCTGAGACTGAATGAAGTTAAATATCTTGTTCTGCTTTCGACAACTATTTGTGAAAGTCCATAGAGAAGCAAACTGAATCGTCACAGAGACAAATGAAATTATCTTCAAAATCTAAAATGGCTTTATATTTGTTCAAAAAATCGATCCCCAAAATGACGTCTGTAGTGAGGAGCGGAACTATTAAAAATGTTGCACAAAGAAGGTGTGCGTCAACTTGAAATTCCAGATAACGTTGTTGTCTGATGTCTATACTCTTGCCAGGAACAGCACCACTGGTCTTGGTATGCGTAAGCGGAAGTGTTGGAATGGTAGAAATAGCAGCGCATTTTTGAATGGCGGCTTCACTGATAACAGAAACTGGAGAACCCGAATCAAGAACAACAGAGAATTTTTGTGTAGCAATCGAAATATGAATGACCGGATGATGAACAATAGGTCGCAATTCGGTTTTTTCCAACAGAAGATCTTCTCGTATAACATCACAACGGATAACGTGTGACGTTAAATTTTCTGAAGAATCATGGCACCGCCCGCTCTGCGGAGAGCATTCCGTAGGCGGAGCTGTAAATTGCTATTGTTGGTATTCTGTCTCACGCTGCGTATCTGCATTATTACGTGGGTTTGGTGGACGAACCTCTACTAATTGTACTGTTCGACCGGATGAATTGTTGATATCTGGTCTGGGGTGGAACCGGGAATTTGGTTGATGAAATGGTACACGTCCGCCATTGCCGTAATTCTGTCGGCTGTCACTGGTTTGTCTCCGGTCCTGATTTGCATAATTATAATCACGATTTGGGAAATTCTGTTGACTGTGCTGATGAGTGGGATAGTTAAGGGTTGGTAATCATTATTGCTTCCGTGCAGTTGGTGGCGGTTCTGTTGCCACATTTGGTTTCTTTGTACGAAAGCAGAGTTGGAATTATTCCGCTGATTATCCCAGGCTCTCTATTAGCGTACCGCCGATTACCTTGTGGGGTATCATTGCGGAATCACATTGAGGGAGAGGTGTGATAATTTTGATTCCTTGATGAATAGGCATTCACATCATTCTGCCGATACTGGGATTGTGGAAGAAACTGTCTTGCATTTCCATATTGGGGTCTGTTATTCGGAAACTGCCTACCGTTATTGCGGAAACGATTGTCTCCATTCTGTTGCGTTTCCGCGAAAGAGTGTTGACTAGATCGTGAATTATGAGTTTCGTCTAGTTCAAGAAGCTGTAAGACGTCACGGAAAGTGTACAAGTTTTCCGTGCGACTCCATATCAGCAACGGAACTCGCAATGATCTCGGTAATTTGGAGATACAGAGCTGAATGAGACAAGACGGACTGTAAGGTTCTGTGAGATGTTGGTTTTGTTGGATCATGTAATCAAAATATTGCGTCAAGGTGCGGAATTGTGAGTTATGGAAAGGTGGCATATTTAACAACTGATCTTTTGCAGCACGCTGTGAAGTGGGATTCCAGTAAGCATCCAAAAATAGTTGTTGGAATGATTGGAAAGACAAGCATTGTCGTGCAACGTGTCGCATTCTCGTTGCAGGTTCACCCTCCAAGAAACTACAAACAAGTTCTAACTGATGTGCGACTGGCCAATTCGGAGGAAACGCAGAAGTAAATTGCAGAATCCAATCAAGCGGACGTAAATCGTTCGGGTTATTCCGGAACGTTTTGAATTTCTTAATTGAAAGGAAGTGTTTATAATCGACATTGTCCTGGCGGGGAAAGGAAGAAACATCATGGGGTAGGGAAAAACTGCCTGGGAAGGTACTACCTTGTTGAGTTTAATCCTGTGAAAATGGAGCCTGTAAAGATACGAAGGGTGGCTATTGTTGTAGATAAGCACCATTATTTCCCTGGTGTTCTGGGACAAAATTACGAGGCGCACTGTCGTCCTGCAATTGTTGCTGAATATCAGAAAGTGTATTCAGAATGGAGTTGAGTTCTCTTTTTGCTGTTCGTTAGTAGTGACTTGTTTGCTCTTAAATTTGGCCAGGGCTTGGTATTCAGTTGTTTCTGAAAAATGAATTGGGGTAGTATGGTCTGATTCATTGTCTGCGTGCGTTTCCAAAGCAGCTATTCTTTGGGTTATATTTTCTAACTGTGATTGGTTTTTGTTCACCCTGTTCACTGACCTTACATTCAAGTTGAGTGACGTCAGATGTCAGGGATTCTGAACATGATTATAAGACCTGTATTTGCTCTGAATGAGTAGCAGAAGTTATTTGCAACTTGGCAATAACCTCTGTTGGAAGTATTGCAGTGATTCAGTTCGTAAGGTCAGTAATGTCACGGTTATGTGTTTCAATGATATCCTGTAATTTCCTGTCATTTGCTTCCTTGTATGTTTCAATAGTGTGTGTCAATTCCTGAGCACGCTTAGCATTGTCAGCACACACGTCGTCTAATCGCCCTGTTAATGTTTTGTTATGTTCCGCAATATCTGCACGGAATTGCGCAAATTGTTTGTCACGCTTTGCGTTCTGTTCTTCACTCTTAGCGTCACGTTCCTGTAGTAGTCGAAAATAAAGGTCAAATTTATCTTCATTTGTTACTGGGGGCGTCACCTCAGGATTTGAGTGTGGCAACCGATATTGCTGGCTAGGGTTACTAAGGACTGTTTGAAAACTCTCAGATGAAACAATTTCTCTATCTGCAGAAGGGTTTTGCAAGAGAAATTGATTGTTGGAGACAACTACATTGCTTTGTGCAGGTTGATTAAGCAAAAACGAATCATGGGAAACTGTTTCTACATGGATTACTGCGTTCCGAGAATCCGAACACAGAAGAGGAACCGATTCGGAAATTTGTGATTCTGTTGCATCATTACTAGCTGCAGTTTTATTCGCAACTTCATGATCAGTTTGTGACGTAGGAAGATTAAGGGGCTAAACTGGGTCATTGTCCAGTTGTTGTAGCTTACGCGATTTTGAGGAACTGCCTAGTTTTACTTTATCGCCCTGTCTATTCTTTTCAGACATTTTGAAAGAGACAATATGGCTAACAACAATTTTAAAATGGAAGTAAGTCACAAGACGGTATTTCACAGACAAAAAGAAGAAAAATTATTTAGGATGGACACACAAAATCTGTAAAAATGCAGAAAGCAAGCTGAATTATGGTTCACAAGCGTAGCAGCAAACACAATATTACGCAACTAGCAACGCAGCGCACATCTAAAACAATGGTGGCAAAAAAGAATGCTCGAAAACAAAGTACACAGTTACGGAAAAAATATGTCCAGGACCGTCACCACACAGGATATCGCCAAGTGAAAGTGTTGTTAATAAAACATCTCTATTTCACCTAGACTGAACTGCGTGTGACTGCTTTAGTCTTTAATAAAACTTGCATCCGACTGCGTATTTAACTGAACTGAACTTTATCTGATTGCATAAAAATATTGTTGGAAATTAATACTCAAAATAAACATCTTACTTCATGAAAGTTTAGTGGTAAAAATAAATGAAAGTCACCAACCTGCATCTGACTGCGTCTGGGGACTTGGCTCGTGCACTCCTTCCCGTTTAGCCGATAATAAAACATATATTCAACTCAGCCGTAGTGCAAGGGCATAAAATTGTCATTCTAGATAACTTTACTCATTTTGGCCCTGTTTGTTACTTAATAAAAATTCTGTTCTGATCTGAATAATTTGCCAACTGTGCAATGGTATATAGATTATTTTAGTCTGATAAATGAAATTATTAGCTTTACTCATGGGAACTTTACTTTAATGTACCTTTTGGTTCAATGCAAGCACAGGATGCGGAGAATGACATAAGGTGTGATATGAAATTCTATTTTTATCTAAAAATATTTATTGTTCAAACTTTTAAGGCACATGTGAAAAACTAAAAAAAAAAAAAAAAAACTTCTATAGCACGGATTTACGAGAAAGTTTCACAAAACGCTTATTGCATCAACAATGGGATTTCTATCTAGCTTTTAGACATTATTTAACCAGAGAAAACCTATTTTATTAATTATTCTTTCTAGTTTCCCCAGGTATGTGCCGAGTTTCGCTCAACGTATAGCTTATTGTGTGCGTAGCGCCAATTCTTACTTTGATGCTGTCACGACCCGGCTGCCTCTTGCAGGCATCTAGCTCCGACTCGAAACACGTCTGCTGTCTCTGCGCATCTCCTCACCACTACTCCAACTTTTACGGCGTGCACCTAGCTCTGTTAGCTGTCAAAGATCTTACTACTCGAAGATGTACTACTCGTCCGATCCTGCGTTTGGGAACTATCGACATTTTTCACTGGCTCTATCCTGATCGAATCTCAGCACATAACTTTCAGTATGCATGTGTTACCAATGGCAGATGTAGGGCTGAAGCGCGAAAAAATTCGACTTTTTTGTGTAATTTATTAAATTGAATCTAGGGCTAACATCGCAGATTTTTGTAATCGAATTCTGGGTGGAAATACGTTTTTAAAAAGTTAGTTTAGGCATCTGCACCTGCCACGCCCCCTGTTTCCATGCTGTGACCCATACCTTCTCGGCACTAGAAATTTTTTGAGCGTTCATTTGTCGTTCACACAATTTAAACTAACTGCAGGTGAGTGCATAAGGCTGTGAGAAAGATTATCTTTGCTTGTTACTTTGTTTACAACGTATTTTTTTTTTAGTAGTACATGTTACAAACTTACTTCAGTTCTTAGGTTTTCATATATCAAACTGTTTCGTTCGAAATGGGTCAAAACAGTGGATGCATATTAAAATAAGTCAGGGAATTTTCACATGTAAAGGGAACAGGAAATTTAAGTAGTAACAGATTCTGCTCCAAAATGTGAAGAACAGTTTTAGACAAAATCACTGAGTTTATCGAAGAAGAAAACTAGTGAAGAAATTCATGTTGCTCTGTACAGTGCCAAAGACATATTTTCCAGAGGGTTTAAGTTAACTGATTAATGTTTCGTGTGCATGTGTAATTGTTGGTCAAATGGCCTTAGACTTTAAGATGACAGTGGTAGACTTGTAATTGTAAATAATGTACCTATTTTATGTGAAGTTGTAAGGTTTGTAAATACACAATTGCGTAATGATTCTTTATTTCATATAATTAATCCAGAGTCTGAAGCATGGCATGTCTGTATACCTCACAGACATGAAGAAAATTTAATTTGGTACAAGCACTTAGCCTGGGGACATGGAGTAGAAATGTTCTAAAAGAAGATTTCAGCATACTGCTACATATCAATTTAGCACCAGCATGTGCGGCAGACTGTCATAATGTTAGTAGTGGGATGATGGGGCACCAGGTACAATTTTGGTATCAGATTGATATGTCAATTAATTACATAGATCAATTAATTGCCACCACCCCCAGATGATGTCATGCATTTTCTTCAGCCGGCGCGTGGGTCTCCACTCCCTCCCCTTCCCACCCCCCACCCCTCCCCCACCCCTTCCCCACCTATCCTATTGGCGGGAATTTTATTGTCCGAGGCTGTGACGACCTCAAACCCAACCCCCAAACATGGATTGGCAAGAAATTAAAAGTTGCAGCATCCTTTCTGGGACCCGAAACCTGATCCATCTGCATGGAAAGAACAGGTGCACCCCCATCACATGGAATCTGCCAAGATACAGGAGAGGAAGGTTAGGTTAATGTACTTCATTTATGTTGGTTGGTAAACTGAAGTAAAGCTCCGTCGTAATTACACAACTGCATGTACAGAGCTACAAACTGCATCTAAAATCACAATACAGCTCAAAAATTGACGATGCCGTAAAACTGCTGTTATCCTGCTGGGAAAGAATTTCACAATACCACTCGAAACTAGTGGCAGACGTACTCAAACTCTTCCCTTTACCTACAAGCTGACGGCAAAATGTTGGATTGTACTTACTATCTATATATTTTGGTGGGAAACACGTTGAGCTGATGAGTCACTCGTGTTGGATAGAGAGGAGTTTAATATGTAAACTAGGAAACTACCTGTAAGCATGCAGCTGAAGACTGTATCTGTCGCTGTTTGACGTCACAGGTCGCTACGGGCCCCTCTCCCTGCATTACTCAACAGTCACCCTGCAGACCAGGTGATCTAAGCCTATACACACTACCACAGCTGATAGAAAATGCTTCACTCTTCTAATTACACATGGAAATTATCAAGAAAAAAACAACTCATAATCAATGGGTCACACTGCAACACATATGTGGGGGCTAGGGAAAATCGCCATCCCAAGGGATTGCAATAGGAGGGAGGGATAACAGTTGAACATGCATTGTCCTCAAGGTATGGTAAGGAGGTAGAGAAATTAGAGCTGGTCTTTCCTCCCTTCATCCGTTCCTCAGCCTCCCTCACCATCAATCCCTCCACCTACAGTGAGGATGCAGGCTTTTCAAACAGCCAGCTGCTGCTGCAGCCACCCAGCCCCTCGTTCACCCGCAACCTGCAAGCTGCTACAGTGGTAGAGTTTTTGAGCAGTGGAGCATGTGAATTGGTAGTCAAGGGTGGCATCTCTCTGCCAACACAAAAGACTGTAAGGTCGTCTAAGCAAAGCAAGATAAGCAACTGACACCCCAAGTACAACCCGCTTGTTCCTCTTAACTGTAATCACGCCCTGACCAGAACACAGCTTCCTAGGGCAAACAACACACAAAGAAACACAAACCCAAAAACCCACACCCATAGAGCAGCCAGCCATTCTGCGATGGAGAATAATTGTATTTAGTGTCAACTCATTTCTTTCCTCCATAACTTAGCCCTAGTAACATGTGTGCAAAGATTCTGTCATCCAGCAAGTAATTGTCTATAATAGTGGCAGATTCTTGTGTTCCAGTTTCATAATCAATTTGGTAATCACAGAGCAGCCTGTTTCAACTCACATATCGAGGTTTCACATAGAGCTGTAATTGAAGTTATGTCTACTTTATAATATAAGGTTACAAAGTATGAAATCTCACTGAACTCGCGGTAGCTACTACTTTTAAACACACAAGCATGATGATAATAATAAACACACAGTAGATTTCTGTTAGTTTTATGAGCTGTAGTCTCAGATTAATCCACATGGTCAAATCAAAACTGTCATTCACGAGGGCGTTGCATTCATTTCAGACACGTTAAAAACCGATACAGATCAGCATTTATACAATCATTTGGTACATTGGAGGGCATTTCTGATCGTTATTTTGTAACATCCATTGCAGGTAATGAACTATGAACTATAAGCATCCAAACTTTAATTAGTTATGCCACTCTTTGTAATAGAACCTCCTATAAGATTTTACCACATCTCTCTCTTCCGATATATCGAAAAACAAATACCGCCTGCATAATGACATCGAGCTTATTAGATACTACTCCATTGGAGCAGGTGTTCAGTGGTCGAAGTCGCTTGCACAGATCTGTGTAAAGTTGTGTTGTCTCTACTGGGGGGAAGGCCATATCCAACAGACTATCAATCACAATAGAGAGTTCTTGTGTTCTCTTTCGCAAGTTGTTTAACACATTGCTTTTCAGCTGTAACATATCCAAGCATTGTATGACTATAGCTTTGTACACCGCCATTGGTGTTTCTATCATAACTTTCAGGTCTGTGTCAGGAGCTGAGCATCGCAAGGTGTAAACTATGCAGCTCCTACAACATACAGATTGGTAGAAATAAAACACAGAGGCCATGCTTCTCACTGAGAAAAAGGTCGAAGACATCTTAACATAAGGAAACTGGATGAGTTTTCGGCACTGTAGAGCGTTCCCAAAAAGCCATGTTAATATGATGACCTATGCAGTTCATCCCAGTTTCCACGGTGATGGGATAGCAGATGTCTCAGTGTTCCATTATGAAGAGCATTGTTTCCGCATTTCTGCTCTGATGTTGACCATCGCCGGATGGTGCTTTTCACAAGACACACGCAACAGTAAAAGCAAGAAGAGATACTGTGATCTTGTTGGCGAAAAAAATGTGGTGGGCATCGTAGCAGTATATGGAAATAGCACGAGTCAGCAGCATTTAGGAACGCTTCCAAACAATAGTCAAAGTGATGTCCTCTACAATTAATCTATGCTCAACAGTGACAAGTAGGAGATATCCTGTGTTCTGCCAAGGCTAACTCTGTCAACCATGTGGTGTCAATCAGTTATTATGTGATAAACAACGGCGAACCAATGGATGGGTGGCGTAACGCCGCTACCCTTTGGACGCAAAAATGAAAAATATAAATCTAGTCCTCACACCCGAATACCAGCCCCAAGGCCAGGATCCAAATTTCATAAAAAGAAAAACAAAGTCCCTCTGTACTAACATAGCATGACTAGTAGCAAGTAGACTGAAAAGAGAGTAACTGGTAGCAGAGTAACTTAATTTTTTGAAAAAGAATAAAAAAGAAATAAAATCCATTAGTTTCAAGATAAATTAATGGTAGAACGCAAGGTAGTAGACTCGTATGTCTCGGAGTATAACAAGTGACCTCAGGGAATACTCCTTGTGTATACTCTTTGTGGACACTGTTTACTACAGAAGCTAAAGTTTACATTGTTAATGTGCTTCTGGCCCTTGCCTTATCGTGTCGTAATTGAACTTAGGCGCTCATACGTAATATTGGTAGACGATACGAGATAGTTTGTTACATTTTGAAGATTTGCGATCTGCTAGAAATGATGGAAAATTGAAAAAGGTAAATCAGCAACTTTGATAACATCTTTAAAGGAATTAAATCTAGGAAAGTAACCGAATATATTGTCTTAATTTGATTATCATCAACTAAAGACTGAGCGTAGACCCAGTGAAACAGACAATTAATAGTTCAACTGATAGGAAGTAATGAATAGTGTAAACTGTGAGGAATATACCTAAACTGCCATAAACTAAATAGCATAACCTGAATCTTGCTGTAAACTCTTTGGCTGAATTTATGTAACTGATTCCACCCATCTGAATGAAAGATTACTTCTTTAAGACAATGATTGGATGTGTATAGACTGGAATAAACCAACATAAAGTGAATTTACAGTGTTTGACATTTCTTTCAATCCATTTAACATTACGTGCTCATGAAACATTTATCTGTGCGACAACATAGATTGTCAACAGAGAGCTGCATTCATTGATATTCTTTGGCGCTCTAGAAAGTTATCGTACTCATTCAAACTATTTAGCTCACGGGAAATATAAACTTTTATAGATAAACTCTGGATGTATATAGACTGTAATCATGACAAGGGCAATAATCTCAGTTTGTATGCATTACGTACGCTTCGGGGATCAAATATTCATCTGAGTAAGCCGGTGCACACGCACTCGGCATAAGTACAGTGCAGTAGGACAATTCTTTTTTGTGACGTTTCTCGAAAACATTATACCGCGAGCCAGTCGGAGACTGAGCATCATTAATTTACAATCAATAAATATAATAGGGGAAGTTACAAAAAATGACGCCCATGAAGCGGGGCTCGAAACCATGAAGCACGACCCTGAGGCTAAGAATATAGCACTTGAAGTAGCAAGAAAGGCGTAGGCGCCACATTTGCGCCTCAATATAACACGCAGGACTTCGAGTGGACGTCGGAGGACGCAGTGCCGACCGAGCTATGATGACGAGCCGACTTCGATTACGCGGAGGCCGCCGACTGTTGAGAGCAACAACTTCCGGCACCATGAGGATTGGGGGGGGGGGGGGGGGGGGGGCACTGTTGCTGCCGAAGGTGACTACACATCCGCCGCCTCCATATAACAAAACACTTATCAGTAAAGAACTGAACAACTCAGGTTATTGAGCACTAGTCAAAAGTTTATTCATTGTGGTGCAGCACCGAAATCCTTGTACCATTATTTGTGTATCTGTGTAACATTGTATGCAATCATAAAGACAACTGAGAACGTATTGTGCAGAAAGGTTTAGTAAACTGTTAGCTAGAGAATAATAACTTTCAAAATGTCAAAGAGAACCAGAAAGGGTAAATTAGATCACGACAAAGATGAACCTGAAATCAGAGAAGAATCGGAAGAGGAAACGAGTGAAAATGTAGGAAACATTCCTTCTCTTGACACAGAAAATGAGCCAAGAGAAAGAATGGACGAACTGAAACTGCTCATGACTTCCGAAGATGAGATAGAAAAAATTCCGGATGTCGTGGAGGCTCAAGTAACAGTAATTAATCATCAAATAGAAACTTCTGAGTTGGCGAATGCTTCTTCCACGCAACACTTTGATATGAACGTGTTGTTCAGTTTCATATCTAAGATGGAAGAACGCAATGCTGAGCGAAAAGAGCGTGAGTTACGAATGGAAGAACGTATAACCAAATTCGATGAACCGGATTCCCGGCTGGCAGAACGTGACTCACGTCAGTGGTATGGTAAAGACACCATCAATATGCGCCGATGTGACACCATCAATATGGAACTATGTACTTTAATGTAAACCGCAGCTCAGAGTGCAACCAATTTTTGCAAATTTACCAGTTGTTGCGTGATTTCATCGCCAGGCAATGGCACAGCTGAATACTTCGCAATTTCTGTATTATCGCTAAATCACCCCTCCACTACTTTGCATGTACCATACACTAAATTGCGAATTCAGGTAGATGGTTGTGCAGTACATCCACATGGTCATATAGCTGGAAGTATACCAGACAGCTTTCTATACAGATGCTCCCATGTTACCTACAAATGCCCAGCACATCTAAAGTAGTGCAGAATATATGATGCTTCGCCATCTATCCGTGTGTGGATGGGAGTCTCGCATTCTCGCATTCGTATGATAAGGTCGGAGATTGAGTGTCTGGGCACCTCTCAACTCACCTCAGTTCCCCACATTTCGTGGTTCTCTTTCTCTACTTTTATTTATTTTCAATCAACTTAATTTCCCAAGTTTCTCGAGATTTACTTACTTCTTCCTGTTTCCCTCTATTTTAGGTATTTTCAAACATTTTATCGTACCTATGTCAGGCTTTCCTCGATTTTTACTAATTGTAAGTCCGTTTGCCATATTTTTTTCGATACGTGTATATTGCTGGCTTCATGTCCGTTATAACTATCCGGGCTGTTATGCCGTGGTCGGTTGATGAATTCTGTGTCGATTCCCAACGTTTCGTCTCCGACTGCGGGAGACATCTTCAAGGGGGTCCGTAGCTCGATGGGAGGTCCAACACACCCACTGGCTCGCTACTGACTACAGTCAGTCATCAACCGACCACGGCATAACAGCCCGGAAAATTATAATGGACATGATATTTCCGGCCGTGAAAGTCTGCATTTTAGTATTGCTGGCTTACCCATGCGTTATTTCATTTTATACGAGGATATTTCCGTGTCCTACAGCCAGCCTACTAAAAAATCCTTAGAATCCCACACCTAATGATGATCTACATACATTCATTTTGGGTAAGAAGATCATGAGATGTACAGTAACGCTCGCCTCGTAGCTAAATGAGGATTAACGAGTGGTTCTGATTGAAACTCGATGTCTAGAAATTAATTCGTGCGCTGATACAACACATCATAGAGTTTGTAAGCAGATTCATGTAGCGATGGACATGATGGAAAATCATAGTCTGGTGCAGCTCTACATGTTCATTTGACTTCCGCTCTACCATCTAGGGATCTGCAACAGGGAGTTGACATGTGAACAGAGTTTTTTCTGTTACTGCTCTGATATTTTTGCCATACATATATATGCTTTTATTGCCCACCAGATGAGCTTCGCTAATTTTGATTACACACTTTAACTCTGATATGTTTGCACAACCCTGTTGGGACATCTAAAATCTGTAGTATTCTAGTATTAATTTATCCATTAGTTGACCGTGTGTCAACTTCACTTACCATCCTGGAACGCGAGAGTTTCCGTTTTCCATACCTACTGAGTGCGCATCCCTAGCAGCATGATTTATAAACCCACAGTTAGCAAGTTATGCATTCGAACAGCAACAGTCCACTGCTGACAGTTCAACATACATACATGTTGAGACTATTCATGCATATTAACAGTCTCGAAGTCTCGATTTTGACCACTTGTAAGTTGTCACTGACAGTGCTACAGTCCTGAAAATAGTGGAAAACTCTTCGTAAAATGATTCTGTAGGGGATTTAAGCATATTTAAATTCATCCTCCTAAAGAGCACAACGTCTACGATGCAAGTTAAGTTATTGATATTTCGCAACAGTATTGTCTAGATTCTCCAGTAGTAACATCAGACCATCGCATCCTGCTGTGCCTGTCACCCCTCCTTTTGTACTCTTAAAGATCTATGGGGACGGAACATAATCATGCCAATTGCGTTATTTGTGTGCCAAGCGTCCGTTGGACGTAGGTGGACAGTCCTTTGTCAGTATTATTCTTATGCTCGGTACAGAAGAGCACATTAGTGTGATGGCACAGTATAGCACTGTACTCAATGGCATCGAGTCACTCACTACTAAATATTCTACAGATACATTTCATTTGCTCTATTTTCTGTATGATGTCTATGCATGTATCGTGGATGGCCTGACAGTCCTCTCGCTGCTTCATCCATCTTCAAACAATACCCCAGACGCACTGCACTGTGGATCATCCTCTAGACACCGATCCGGATATAATGCATGGTAGATCAAAATCTTCGAACCCTCTCTCAGACGTAGGGCTTTGTCGATCCACAATTAGACACCGTTCCAGCTATAGCATATGGTAGATCCACATTCTAAAACTACCTTAGGCCTATCCTGGGACATGGGATCCATCCGAAACACATGCATAGACATGGACATACAGAAAACACAGAAAATAAATAATATTTGTAGAACATTTGGCTGTGATTGAGCTTGTGTCTTCGAGAACAGTGCTATACTACAACGTTCGACTAAAGTGTTGTTGTGTCTTTTACATAAGAGTAATACTCATGAAGGACTGTATCCTTCCAACCGACTGACATCTAATACACAAGATAATGGAATTGGAATGATCATGTGCCCTCACAGTGCGTTTTTAAGAGCATAGAAGGACGTGTGAGAGGCGCTGCTGGATTCATTGGTTTGTTGTTATTAGAATCTGGACAATACTGTTTCTAAATATCGGTAATATATTTTGCTGTTGGTCTACGAACTACGTTTCCAGAAATGCGCTCTCTGTAGATATGGAGAAGGGAACTTACGTTCCAAGATGGTAAGTGCAATTTACACAGTGTCAACTAACGTAGAAATTATTATTAGGATAAAAAAATAGCCGAAATCTGCAGGTTGTTTATGTGCCGACAGGGTTGTGGGACTGTGTCAGAATTGGAAGGTACTCGTATAAACGAAAGTAGTGGAGCTCATCTGGTAAGCAGTAATACCATATACTTCTACATCTACATCATACTCCGCAAGCCACCTAATGGTGTGTGTCGGAGGGTACTTTCTGTACCACTATCAGATCCCTCCTACTCTGTTCCACTCGCGAATAGTGAGTGGGAAGAATGATCGTCGGTAAGCCTAAGTACTGGCTCTAATTTCTCGAATTTGCTCCTCGTGGTCAATACGCGAGACGTATGTGGGGGGAAATAATATGTTGTCTGACTCCTCCTGAAAAGTGCTGTGCCGAAATTTCAATAGTACATCTTTCCACGATGCACAACGCCTCTCTTGTAACGTCTGCCGGTGGAGTTTGTTTAGCATCTCTGTAACGCTCTCTCGCCAGCTAAACGATCCCGTGACGAAACGCTCCGCTCTTCGTTGGATCTTCTCTATCTTCTCTATCAGTCCTACCTGATACGGATCCCAGATAAATGAACAATACTCAAGAATCGGGCGAAAAAGCGCCTTATAGGCCACTTCTTTCGTGGATGACTTACATTTCCTCAAGATTCTTCCGATGAATCTGAGTCTTGTGTCTGCTATTCTCACTGTCTGTTTTATATGGTCATTCCACTTAAGGTCGCTCTGGATAGTTACGCCTAGATATTTTGCGACAGACACTGTCTCTAGCTGTTGGTCATCAATGGCGTACATGAACAGAAGTGGATTTCTTTTCCTATGTATGCGCAATATGTTACATTTATTTATGTTCAGGTTCTATTGCCAGAGTCTGCACCATACATCAATTCTCTGCAGGTCTTTCTGCAAATTCTTACTATCTTCTGGCGTTTAAACATTAATATAAACAACAGCATCATCTGCGAATAGCCTTAAAGTGCTTCCGGCGCTTTCAACTACATCATTTATACATACTGTAAACAGCAACGGTCCTATCACACTGTCACCTCCCCACAAAGATTTTAAATAAATAATAATATGAGTACGATTCTAATTTAGTGTAACGTCCCAATAGAAAAAAAAAATTCAGTAACCTAGTAATAAAACAATGTAACTAACCTCTCAATTAAATTGTCGCTCACTTATGACTTTTCAATAATTCACTGTGAATTTAACCTGGTAAATTTTGGACGACAGCAGTGCAGCGTCATGGCCCTGAAAAATCTTTCTGAATAAAAAAAAGGAAAAATTTGTACCTCAATAAAGTCGCCGGATATATCTGCTCTTACAATAAATTTTTCCGGCACAGCTCTGTGCAATGCTGGCCGATATATCTCTCATTTACGAAAGGAAGCAACTGGTTTTTCTCTTGCAATAATCGGGATGATCATGGATGGGAGAAATGAGTAAATCCTGTACATTGAAATGAATGGTCGTTAAAAGTTACTTTTTATAAGGAAAATTATTATTACGAGAGTTTTAAAACATTTACATGCGACTTGAGGTAACATTACTAAATATGTGCGAGGCTACTTTTTTACCGTATACAATAATACTCTGGTTCAGACATCGCTGCACTGCGACCGGACCAGCCAACATGATACACCATACCAGACCAGAGCAGACTCCAGACTAGCAACAACATACTGCTACAGCTACACAGTTCCTACTGCAGACAACACTGCTCCCTGGTCAGAGATTCTCTTATACCTTGCCTATTACAGGCAGCGCATGAGCAATACATCGAAATTACATCAGCTCGGACCTCTTACATAACCCTCCACTGGGGCGGGGGGGGGGGGGGGGGGGGGCAAAAATTTGGCAGCGATGGTGAGTCAATTGGAATTGCCATGAGCAACAAATTTTTCTAAAATCTACTTAATTAACTAAGTTTACAGTCACAGAGTATAT
Organism: Schistocerca americana; assembly: GCF_021461395.2. NCBI lineage: Eukaryota > Metazoa > Arthropoda > Insecta > Orthoptera > Acrididae > Schistocerca > Schistocerca americana. Next base: position 319,817,730 of record NC_060123.1, read on the forward strand.
ACATATATATATATACAAGTGCAGAACATGAAATGACATAGAGTGTACATGCACTGAGTACAGAACATATCAAGCAATGACAAATATCAGGCAATGACAAAATGTATATGCAATTAGTACAAAACACATTAACAAATGACATAAAGTGCACACGCACTGTATATATATTTTTTTACCATTTTACAAGAACTAGGAAAGGAAAGGGAAGGATTGCATCATGGTTGTAGCACAGTAGGTTGCACGTAGCAGCACTGAAAGTCCATATCTTTCTACAGAAGCACAACACCAAGTGAGACAATCTGAAGTTCTCTTCCCTGAAGTATGAATCAGTGTAGCCAAGACACTGAACTGTCGTATTAATATTCAATGTTATCATTTTGGTAGTACATTAGGTACACCACACAGTGGGACCATAATAACATCTCCATCGTTCAAGGTGGTGGACAGCATGATGTGTGAACACCACACTCTTGTAAGGTGCACCAACGTAGAATTAGTGCAAAAACCAAATATAGTGCTCCATGATCATGAGGATAGACAGGACAAACGGATATTGCAATAATTTTTGGTAGTTGGGTCAGAAGGTGAAGGACATTAAGTCTTATGCTAGTCATCATAGAGAATTATACTAGTCTATCAACCGATTTGAGTAATTGTTGGCACTCATTGCCTAGGTACTAAACATTTCTGTACTATGTATGGAGTATTACAGAACATTATTCGTAAGTCATTGATTACACTAAATATTGGCATTCATTGGCCAGCTAGAAACCATTTTTATACATTATTCAGAAGTAATCATTGAAAGCAAGAGTTAATTAATGGCATAACATTTACATAATTCATCTAGTTATAGTAAACATAGGCACTCATTGGCCAGTTACAAACCATTTTTATGCATTATTCAGAAGTGATCATTCAAAGCAAGAGTTCATTAATGGTGTAGTATTAACATAATTCATCTAGTTATAGTAATCATTGGCACTCATTGGCCTGTTACTAAACATTTTTATGCATTTTTCAGAAGTCATCATTCAAAACAAGAGTTAATGAGTGTAGCATCAAGCTACTGGTATTCATATATAACAGCATGTATGTGACATAAGACAAATTTAAAATATAAGAAACAGTGGCATTCACTGGCGAGTTACAAAGTATTCGCATAGTTTTATAAATCATTATTCAGTATCATTCAGAAGTCATCATTCAAAAATGAGAGTTAATTATTGGCATAACATTTATAGAGTAAAACAAAAATATTATTTATAGAAATTATTGGCATAGCATTTGTGCATTATTACACAACATCATTCACTATTACTCAGAACTCATCATTCAAGTGACATAAGACATACACTCCTGGAAATGGAAAAAAGAACACATTGACACCGGTGTGTCAGACCCACCATACTTGCTCCGGACACTGCGAGAGGGCTGTACAAGCAATGAGCACACGCACGGCACAGCGGACACACCAGGAACCGCGGTGTTGGCCGTCGAATGGCGCTAGCTGCGCAGCATTTGTGCACCGCCGCCGTCAGTGTCAGCCAGTTTGCCGTGGCATACGGAGCTCCATCGCAGTCTTTAACACTGGTAGCATGCCGCGACAGCGTGGACGTGAACCGTATGTGCAGTTGACGGACTTTGAGCGAGGGCGTATAGTGGGCATGCGGGAGGCCGGGCGGACGTACCGCCGAATTGCTCAACACGTGGGGCGTGAGGTCTCCACAGTACATCGATGTTGTCGCCAGTGGTCGGCGGAAGGTGCACGTGCCCGTCGACCTGGGACCGGACCGCAGCGACGCACGGATGCACGCCAAGACCGTAGGATTCAACGCAGTGCCGTAGGGGACCGCACCGCCACTTCCCAGCAAATTAGGGACACTGTTGCTCCTGGGGTATCGGCGAGGACCATTCGCAACCGTCTCCATGCAGCTGGGCTACGGTCCCGCACACCGTTAGGCCGTCTTCCGCTCACGCCCCAACATCGTGCAGCCCGCCTCCAGTGGTGTCGCGACAGGCGTGAATGGAGGGACGAATGGAGGCGTGTCGTCTTCAGCGATGAGAGTCGCTTCTGCCTTGGCGCCAATGATGGTCGTATGCGTGTTTGGCGCCGTGCAGGTGAGCGCCACAATCAGGACTGCATACGACCGAGGCACACAGGGCCAACACCCGGCATCATGGTGTGGGGAGCGATCTCCTACACTGGCCGTAGACCACTGGTGATCGTCGAGGGGACACTGAATAGTGCACCGTACATCCAAACCGTCATCGAACCCATCGTTCTACCATTCCTAGACCGGCAAGGGAACTTGCTGTTCCAACAGGACAATGCACGTCCGCATGTATCCCGTGCCACCCAACGTGTTCTAGAAGGTGTAAGTCAACTACCCTGGCCAGCAAGATCTCCGGATCTGTCCCCCATTGAGCATGTTTGGGACTGGATGAAGCGTCGTCTCACGCGGTCTGCACGTCCAGCACGAACGCTGGTCCAACTGAGGCGCCAGGTGGAAATGGCATGGCTAGCCGTTCCACAGGACTACATCCAGCATCTCTACGATCGTCTCCATGGGAGAATAGCAGCCTGCATTGCTGCGAAGGGTGGATATACACTGTACTAGTGCCGACATTGTGCATGCTCTGTTGCCTGTGTCTATGTGCCTGTGGTTCTGTCAGTGTGATCATGTGATGTATCTGACCCCAGGAATGTGTCAACAAAGTTTCCCCTTCCTGGGACAATGAATTCACGGTGTTCTTATTTCAATTTCCAGGAGTGTATTTAAAATGTAACACTCTATAACTATTACTCAAGGTCTGTGGTTAGAAAACATCATTCAGTATTGCTCAGAACTCATCATTCAAGTGACATCGGACACATTTAAAATGTAACACACTGCAACTATTACTCAAGGTCTGTGTTCCAATAATACATAGATATAATGGATTCAATACATCTGACAAATATGCATTATATTTAGTACTATAAATATCTCTTAAACTAGTAGCATTATTTGGGACTGGTAATACATTTTTTTTTGTGTGCCAGCAATGCATTGCGTTGGGATCGATAATTAATTGCTGGGGCATGAAAATATTTGCTTTTGACCTATTGCTGCAAATAAGGATTAGTAACGTCATTCGTAATGAGTCAGCTGTAGCAAGGTTATGAAACAAGCAGAGTGTATGTGATCACATTCATGAATGACACACACAAATGAGTAAAAAAAATGCAAGTACTAGAACAGGTTTAATAACTTACTGCTTATAGCACATTAATTTCACGAATAGTTTCTCCTGAAAGAAAATACAAAATGGATTATGCTGAAAAGTAGTGAACTTCGAATTAACAGGTAATGAAACGTGTACTCAATATGTATGTATTCTAGCTATCCTTTCCAAAACATTCAGTCATTATACCATGCGATATAAGACATACTGTCAAAACGAACTGCAACAAATGCTTAAATAACTACATTGCATCTCTTAACTAACAGTAAATATATAAACTTCATCATTATTCTCATCTGCAAAGAAATACTTCATAATTCATATTACCATAACTTCATTACTATCATCACCTGCAAAGAAAACTTCATTATACACATTAGCATATTCTTCATATAACTATTCATCATCATTCATTATCATCTGCAAAAAAGACACTTCATTATTCATTATTCATATTACTATTTACTCATACAACTATTCATAGTATAGAGTTTCTTATTTCTCGCATATTTCATCACTAAAACTAAGATGTGTAGTTCTGTCTGACAGCCTGCATCAATCGCCTCGTATTCTGAAAGAAAATAATTAGTTAAGACTGCTATCGTACGATGTGTATAGTATATTCTTGTTAATGCTTGTTAATTCTGATCCATATACTCTTCATGACGAGGTATTGCATTTTCTTTCGTTCATTCCAAATGTGAAATTTCCACTTCATAGTAATCCACTGTGGCTTGTTTAATTTATTTCTTTTACACGTTACTGCTTTCTGAAAATGATGAATAAGGATTAATATCTTGCATTTAAATCATATACCCATTAAATAAAAACTTGTTTCTAGTGATATAATTAAGCATACAGCATAGCATGACAGAAAACGTATTATGTCAAAAACATAGACAGTGTGCAGGTGCAAAAATGTACACAGAGTATCATAATGAAGTAGCAAAAAAATGTAAAATAGTCACGATGTTGAGATATCGTAAGGCAAAGTGTCAAAGTCAACTGGTGTTTGTTATATCTTAAAGATTAGATAGTGCACACAAACAAAACAGGAAAACAGTCATACATACACGAAAAATGGAAAATGTGCACGGTCTGATATATAACGACAAGAAAAGCGACCTGCTAACCTTACCTCGCCGGGCACTTGCCAAGAAAAAAAAATGATAATCATCAGTAAGTAGTCACATAAATGTAATTGCATTATTGATCATATAGAAATCAGAAAATGGCATTACAGTGTGATAAATCATAAAGTATGTTCATTCAATAAAGGGGTTAATATTGGAGACATAGTGATTGCCATTACTTTTCCTGGTTCTCAGAGTTTCGACGTGTACTACATTGGGGTGAGGAATGCTGCGAATTCTGTATGGACCTGCATATAGAAGCTCCAATTTACTGCATCTACTGTTTCCACTGTTGGATAAATAATGTGTGCGTACTAATATCTTCTGTCCAACGTGAAAGTGACGGCGTGTACAAACCTGTTTTTGCTGTCTTCTCCGGCGCTTTGCGGCGCGTTTGATGTTGTTGAGTGCAATGTCAATTATTTCATGGTGGCGTAGTTGAAGGAATGTAGGAAAGGATACTAATTCTTTAATTTTGTTAGGTGGTGCAACATTTTTTAGTATAACAGTTGGAGATAGCATAGTAGATTCATTTGGTATCGAATTAATTACATCCTGGAATGAGAGTATGTGTGTGTCCCAATCAATATGTCTTTTATGGAAGTAGATTCTACATAGTTTACCAATTTCTTTCATCAGTCGTTCAGAAGGGTTCGAAGAAGCGTGATACCTGGATATATAGATCGGAGAAATGTTTCTTGCTCGTAACATACGTGTCCATATAGCAGATCGAAACTGTGGTCCATTGTCGGAAATTACTTTCAATACATGCCCTACATGAAATAGAAAATGTTTTATAAATGCTTTCGAAACAGATTTACCAGTAGCTTTGCGTAACGGAGTGAAGGTAACAAATTTCGAAGTGAGTTCAACAGCGACAAAGATGTAAAAAAACCTCTATTAGATCTGGGAATCGGACCAAAAATGTCTACAGCGGCCATGTGTCTCAATTTAACAGGTACAAAGGGATGTAACGGAGGAATATGTGAAGTCGTGTCTGACTTAGCTTTCTGGCAGATTTTACAAGACGCTAAAACTCTGTCTCAGTATAAGAAAACATTTTCTGGGTCCGTAATGTGCGTAACTTAAATGAGTATACCAAATTAATTTGTTAACAAGCTCGTCAGGAATAGATAGTAATCAGTTGTTGCTGTCAGGGTGAGAGCGGCGAAAGAGAATACTATTGCGTACAGTGAAATAGTTTCTGATGGTAGCATTATTCCTATCTTGCCAAAGGTGTTTAATTTCTTTCCATACGTTGTCTTTACTCTGCTCTTGTGCTATGTCTCGTAATGACGCCGAAATAAAATTTTCGAATGCAACTTGTTGAATATACATGACGCTGAAATTTACTTGGCAGAAGTTGGTTCCGATGTCTTGCTGATTGTTGCTGAGAGAACGGGATAGTACGTCTGCTACAAATTTTGTGTACCGGGAATGTGAACAATTGTAAAATTAAATTCCTGTAAATAAAGTTTCCATCTGCTTAATCTGTCATGTGTAAATTTTGCGGAAAGTAAAAACTGTATAGCTCTATGATCTGTGTAAACGGTCGTATGTCTTCCATAAAGAAAATGCCGAAATCTCGTAAATTCCCATACAACACACAATGTTTCAAGTTCTGTGACAGAATAATTGCGTTCAGCAGGTGACAGAATGCGACACGCAAAGACGAAGTTTTTAATTATTGTAGAACCATCTTCTTCAATTTCCTGAAAAATGTGTACGCCTAAAGCGGTGTTAGAACTGTCGGTGGCAATGGAAAAATATCTAGTAAGATCTGGATGTGATAAAAGTGGTGCATTCAACAAAGCTTATTTCAGATTGACAAACTCAGACTGCGTTTGGCTATCCCAGGACCAAATAGTGTTTTTACCCGTCAATTGACATAATCTAGGGGTGTCTAAAGCAGAGTAATGAATCAATTTACGAAAAAAGTTAATTAAACCCAAAAAGCTGCGTTGTTGTTTCTTCGTCGTAGGGACAGTAATGTCACGTAAAGCTTGAAGTTTTTCCGGGTCAGGCGCAATCCCTTCTGCTGAAATTACATGTCCAAGAAATTTTATAGAAGTTTTGCCAAAGTGCGATTTGCTAAGATTAACTGTGAGTCCTTGTGCACGAAAAGTTCGTAACAGTTGTTTAAGAATCACATTGTGTTCAGGCCAGTTAGCTTCTGCAATAAGAATGTCGTCTACGTACGTTGTGATTCTGTCTTTTAGTTCTGTCGGAAGTATAGTACACAAACTGTGAATAAATGCTGCTGAAGAAATAGTTAAACCGAACAGTAATTTACAAAACTGATAACAGTCACCAAAACAGAGAAAAGCTGTGCACTTTTTGCAGTTCGGATGGAGCTGAATTTGCCAAAATCCCGATTTCAAATCTAATGTGGAATAAATAACTGTGCCATGAAATTTCTGTAGAATTTCTTCTCGTATTTGAGGGCGATCTGTTTCATTAAAAATAATGTCATTGATGTGACGCGAATCAAATACGAGGCGAAGTGAACCATCCTTTTTCTTAACAATATGGAGCGGGTTTATGTATGGACTAACTGCCCGTTCAGTGGTTCAAATGGCTCTGAGCAATATGGGACTCAACTGCTGAGGCCATTAGTCCCCTAGAACTTAGAACTAGTTAAACCTAACTAACCTAAGGACATAACCCACATCCATGCCCGAGGCAGGATTCGAACCTGCGACCGTAGCGGTCTCGCGTTTCCAGATTGCAGCGCGCCCGTTCAATAATACCTTGGTCAAGCATAGCTTGCAATTCCTTCTTAACTTGTTCTCTGTGAATATACGGAATGGGATAACGTTTGGCTTTAATCGTGTCGTGCTGTTTAACTTGAAATTCATACATAAGACCGGACATAGTACCAGGGACGTTGACAAAACTGGAGCTTGCTGTAAAAGAATTTTGTGTAGTTGAGTACGTTCGTCGTCTGTATTTGCACTGCTCTGTTTAAATTTATCAGAAATCATCTTATAACGTAATAGTCGGCTTCGTCTGGAGTATTATAGTTGTGTACGTACGTATCTTCTGAACAATGTCAAATGACACTCTATGTTACGTGATGCAGAAATGACGTCTGTACGATTAATTTTTTGTTCTTCTGCAGATAAAGAGTGCTGAAATTCTAATGCCAGTTGTACATTTTCATCCTTTAACATTAAATAGGAATTTTGAAAGTCAATAATTGCGTCGTGTTGTACCAGAAAATTCGTACATAAAATAACGTCTGTTGTCAATAAGGGAACAATCCAAAAATTTGAATGAAACGTATGACCTGCAATACAAAACGATAAGTGTGTCTGTAATTTTACATCTACTCCTTTACCAGATACTGCTCCTTTTACTTTAGTTTTATGTAGGATTGGTATTCTTTTTGTTACATTCTTCGAAAGTTTCCTCATTTATAACTGACATAGGTGATCCAGAATCGATTACTGCTGTAAATTTGGATGATCCAATTTTACATCTACTACTTTACCAGATACTGCTCCTTTTACTTTAGCTTTATGTAGGATTGGTATTCTTTTTGTTACATTCGTCGAAAGTTTCCTCATTTATAACTGACATAGGTGATCCAGAATCGATTACTGCTGTAAATTTGGATGATCCAATCTTTACTTCAATGACAGGGTGTGAAATGGTTATTTTGACTAACTGGTTTTTCCTGCAAAAGGGTGTCTCGGATGTCGTCAAAAGTAATAATATTTTCGTGAACAAGGTTCTGTGTGTCAAAAGTATTGCTTGCGTTGCAGGAAGATGCAACCTGCACTGCATTTAGTCAAATTCTTTCCGACGTGCTATTATTTGCGGGAAGATGCTGTGGTATTTCAACTATTTGTACTGTTCTGTTATTTCTTCCTGACGTATTACGTTAGGGATGATATCTACTGTCTGGTTCATTCATGATAATCTGTTTTTGCGGATGATTTTGTTGCTGGTAAGACCGACTGTTATGAAACGTACGCTGAAAATTGTGCTCATTACTTTCACGTCCGTCATGATAGTCATTTCTATACGGTGCATTTCGATATGAGTTGAAATGGTGTGTTTTCTGTACGTACTGATTTCCTTGTTGCTGTGCGTTACTATTTGGTGTGGCCGACGCTATACGTGTAGGCGGCGAAACATTAAAGCTTGATTGACCTTGCAGACTGCATTGTTGGTTAGCTACGCTAACCAGTTGGTTTTGTTGCTGTTGTTGGAAAAAACCTCTATTGTTACCAAAATGTGTTTGCTGTTGCAGATAATTATGACGATACTGATGATTAAAATTTTTGTTTGTTATTAAAATTACGCTGATAGTAATTGTCATTTCGGGAGTGTCGAAAGAAAACTGTCACTTTCGGTAAAACTTCTGGTATCAGGTTTTCTTTACTCATCCTTAATCCTAGATAGGTCGATAGTTGTAGAGCTGTTTTGATAGATATAAAGGATGGTAGAAGAGAAGGCAGCAGTGCAGAAAACTAAAGATGAAATTGCACTACTACGGCTCGGGGCCCTGTGCACGCTACGGCACATATTCATCGAAGTGTAATGAATCCCCTAAGGTCACTTACGTGCTGCAAATAAATTTGAGTTTCTGCATTACAGGCAATGTCGGTGAAAATTCAAAAGTAAATTGTTGTATCCAATCCAATTCTAGTTTCTGCGTTACAGGCCAAGCTGATGAAAATACAAAAGCAAATTGTCATATCCAGTCCAAAGCGTGAATCTGTGTTCTGTCATAATTAAGCACTTTAAATTTCCTAACAGATAGAAAGTGTTTGTAATAAAAATTATCGTCTCTGTATGTCTGAGCAGGTTCAGGATTGCATGATAATCTATTTGTCTGTGACTGTTCGGAATCAAAGTCACGTACTCTCTGTAAATTACCTAAATTATACAGGCTGTGTGAGTGTGAGAGATGTTCGGAATGTGGCGAATGCTGCGTCGTGTTAGAGGCTGAAACATTTTTCATCTCTGTCACTTCTTGCTGTAAAGTTGACAATTTTCTACGTAATGTATTATTGGACGAACCTATCTCACTGATTGTCCGCTGTAAATTTTGGAACTCGGGTGTTTGATTAAGCGAAACTGGTGACGTATCGTCTGATTTGTTGTCATTATTACTTTCGATAACGTCATACGACTGGCCAATTTTTAGTGTCACAAGCATTAATTTGTTTTTGCATTTTACGTGTGGTTTTGTTCAATTTCTTAACATCTGCTTTGATGGCATCGGGATCCTGTATTAGTTCCAACTTTTCAAGTCTGTTGGTCATTGTCTGAAAGTCTAATGTGTGTGTGTCTGTTTTTGTTTTAAGATCGGAGATTTCATCATGCAATTCGGTGTTCAACTGCTTGATTTCGTCCGATACTGTAGCAATATTGTTGTCTACGTATGTTTTTGCTTTCGTAAACAATTTACGCTTATCTTCCTGTCTCTGTGCAGTAATTGTTCCCATGACTTGTTGCTTTACTTTATTCTGTTCCTGTATACATTTACGGTAACGCGTTTCACTGTTTTGTAGGTGGTGATTAAAACGTTCGTCAATTTGGCTGTTCTGTTGGTCAAATTTCGCTTCTACTTTCGCATCCAATGTGCGTCAAAGTTCAGCTGACATTAATTTAAACTCGTCGCGTAACTGTGTTGCGTTCTCAGAACATTGTTTAGCGACTGCACTAATTTCGTCTCTAAGTGATTTAGTTGTGGCTGCATGTGTATTACTTAATTCTTGGGCCACAGATCTAATTTCTTCACTACTACTCCTAGCACAAGCCTTAATTTCCTCACATAATTGTTCTTTAGTATCATGACATTGCGCGGCAACGGCTGTAATCTGTTCACTAAGTTGTTTGTTCTGTTTATTAAGTTGTTTGAAATTGTTATCTTGCTTATCATTCGACTGTTTGAGACTTTCATTAAGTTCTTTGTGCTGATTGTCTAGTTTTTCATTGTGTTCATTAATTTGTTGTTTGAGATTTTCATTAAGTCGTAGCATTAATGTTATAACTCGATCCCAGCCAAAATTAGCGGCTCTATTTTCTATGTTGTGTGTTGGTGTATCTGTATGTGTCACGTTTTGTATATCCATTTGGTCATTCTGTGATTCTTGAAAATGTTTGCCAATTGGATGTGCACTGTTGGTCACTACACCGGAATCAAATAAATCTGACATATTTTGTGTGTATTGGTCACCTTCGTTAGAAACAATTGTCTGTTCGCTACGTAAATTTTGCAAATCAGGTGTGTCAAGCTGGGCAGCGTTCATTGTAACGGAACGTGCCGCGTCATCAATTGTTACATTTACTGTGGACGTAATTGAATTTGTTTGCTCATCATTAGGATTTAACTCAATACTAGTGATTGGGACGCACTGATTATCTGTAATTAGACGATTATCACTATTATACTGAGTGTCGCAAGTATCATCGGTCAAATTATTCGAGTCGGCTATTTCACTCATTGCACATCGCGATGTACTGTTAAGTTTTTCGCGGTATTTTTCACAAATCAAAATTAAGCACAAAAATGAAACAACGTCAAAGCAAAAATGGAACAAATACAGTTACAACAAAGAGCAATAAATTGCCGATGATCTGTGAAAGAAAGCATGACAAATTAGTAAATGCGTTGCGCCAGATGCCAACTACATTTAAGTAAATAAGAGCAGATTTATGACTACTTCTCAGAGATTCACAAAGAAATACGATCCTGGCCGGTTGTAGCCAAGTGTAACCTCCCCACAAAAATTTTATATAAATAATAATATGAGTATGATTCTAATTTAGTGTAACGTCCCAATAAAAAAATAAATTCAGTAACCTGGTAATAAAACAATGTAACTAACCTCTCAATTAAATTGTCGCTCACTTATGACTTTTCAATAATTCACTGTGAATTTAACCTGGTAAATTTTGGACGACAGCAGTGCTGCGTCATGGCCCTGAAAGATCATTCTGAATAAACAAAGAGGAAAAATTCTTACCTCAATAATGTCGCTGGATATATCTGCTCTTACAATAAATTTTTCCGGCACAGCTCTGTGCAATGCTGGTCGATATATCTCTCATTTATGAAAGGAAGCAACTGATTTTTCTATTGCAATAATCGGGATGATCATGGATGGGAGAAATTAGTAAATCCTTTAGATTGAAATAAATGGTCCTTAAAAGTTACTTTTTATAAGGAAAATTATTATTACGAGAGTTTTAAAACATTTATATGCGACTTGAGATAACATTACTACATATGCGCGAGGCTGCTTTTTTACGTTATACAATAATACTCAGGCTCCGACACCGCTGCACCGCGACGGGGCCAGCCAACACGATACACCATACCTGACCAGAGCAGACTCCAGACTAGCAACAACATACTGCTACAGCTACACAGTTCCTACTGCAGGCAACACTACTCTCTGGTCAGAGATTCTCTTATACCTTGCCTATTGCAGGCAGCGCATGAGCAATATATCGAAATTACATCTGCTCGGACCTCTTACAACACTTCCCTGTGGTACTCCGGATATTACCCTTACCTCTGTCGATTTAGTTCCGTTAAGAGCGACGTGTTGAGTTCTATCAGCAGGAAAGTCTTGATCCAATCGCAGGTCTGCTCCGATACTCCGTAAACTCTTTTTTTTTTTTCATTAAATGGCAATGCGGGACGATGTCAAATGCTTTACTGAAATCAAGGAACATGGCATCAGCCTGAGCGAAGTTATCCATTGCGCTGTGGATCCCATGGAGGAACATAGCGAGCTGAGTTTGCGGAATCCATGTTGATTTCTATAGAGGTGCTGTTCATTTTTCAAAGACGTCGTAATTCTTGGGCATAAAACATGTTCCAAATTCTACAAGAGATTGACGTCAACGTTGTAGGTCTATAGTTGTGTGGATCTATCTTACAGCCTTTCTTAAAAACGAGAATGTCCAGCGCTTTTTTCCCGGCGTTAGGTACTAGTCGTTGCTCAAGCGATCTACGGCCAATTACTGCTTGAAAGGGAGCATGTTCTTTCGCATAATCCTTATGCAATCTTATAGGTATCTCATCCGGTCGTGATGCCTTTCCAGTAATAAGCGATTGTTCAAATCCGCGATTGGTTCTCTCAATATCTGTCATTTCGACTTTCACACGACGATTGAAAGGAGGGACAGTGTTACGATCTACCGCGGTGAAACAACTTCGGAAGATCGAATTCAGTATTTCACCCTTCTTTCTGTTATATTCAGTTTCGGTGCCGGGTTGGTTGCTGAGAGAATGATTGGATGATTTTGACAGACTTACTGATTTTGCATATGATCAAAATCTCTTATGGTTTTTACTCAGGTCGGTTTACTACGTCTTACTTTCGAAATCATTGAACGCTTCTCCCATTGCTCTCCTTACACTCATTTTCCCTTCGTTCATCTTTTGTTGGTCAGCAAGGTTGTACTTCTCTTGAATCTGAGATGGAGTGCTCTTTGTTTAGCAGAGCTTTTCTAACGCGGCAATTAACTATGACGGATCTCTGCCATTCCTTAAAACCTTACTCGAAACAGACTTGTGTAGGGCATATTGAACGATGCCTTAGAATTTTTTCCGTTTGTTCTCCACATCTTCGTCCTCATCACCGAATATTTGATGCTGACTGCAGAGATATTCTGAAATTTGTGTTCTGTTAGCGTTGCTGAATAAAAATAGCTTCCTACCTTTCTTAACATTCCTTGTAGGACACATCGTTATAGATTCTGTCACAGCCTTATGATCATTGATATCTTACTCTACGTTAACTGATTCAATAAGTTCAGGTCTGTTCGTTGCCAGGAAGTCTAGGCCTTACCCTCACGAATTGGTTCTCTATCTGCGCAAGGTAATTTTTGGACAAGATATCCAGAACAATGCTACACGATTGCCTGTCTCTGGCACCTGTTTTGATGACATAACACTCCCAATCTATACCTGACAAGTTGAAGTCACCCCTTATTACAACCGCTTGATCAGGAAAATTACTAGTAATATTCTGCAACCTCTGTCTGAAGCACTCTACAACTACAAATCCTGATCTAGGTGGTCTATAAAAGCATCCGATCACCATTTTGACCATTCTTTTATAATCAGTTTCACCCTGATTAATTCACATTCGGAATCCCTGATAACCTCGCTAGATTTTATCGAATTGTTTACTGCAATAAATACGCCGCCGCCATTGGTGACTAACCTATCCTTACGATAAACATTCCAGTCTGAACCTAGGATTTCGTTGTCATTTACGTCTGGCTTCAACCTGCTTCTTTCCCAATACTATCTGTGCGTTATAACCTTCAATAAGCGATACTAATCGTAGGACATTTCCTTGGATGCTCCTGCAGTTTACTAAATTCATATTAACTTTTTGTATCTCTGCTCTGCGAGGACCATGGTTCTCTGAGATCGCTGTGGCTGATTTAATAGGCAAAACGTGTTTGCTCCCAAGGGAGGGGGTCCTCTAACCTAAAACAGCCACATGTGCGTGCCACATGTACTCCGTTACCCTAGAAGCCGTTTCCTGTGTGTGGTGCACGCCTGACCTATTAGGAGGAACCCTACAATTCAGCAATCGATAGCGGAGGTCGAGGAATTCGCATCCAATACCGTCGCAGAGCCTTCTGAGCCTCTGGTTTAGAAATTACACTCTGCTCCAAACCAGAGGACCGCGATCAACACTGCTTACGATGCTAGACGTAGACAGCTTAGCTTTCACCAGGTGTGCTTTGCTAGTTACCTTCACCAAATCAGCCAGCCGCCGAAAGGAGCCGAGGATGGCTTCAGATCCTAAGCAGCAGGCGTCATTCGAGCCAACATGTGGCACTATATGCAGCCGGTTGCACCCAATGCGTTCGATAGCCGCCGGCAGGTCCTTCTCCACATCACGGATGAGACCTCCCGCCAAACATACCGAATGCACACTGGAATTCTTTCTCGCCTTGCCTGCCGTCTCCCTGAGAGGCTCCGTCACCCGCCTAGCATTGGAGCTCCCAATGACTAGGATACCCACCCTCTGTACTTGACCGGACTGGGCAGGAAAATCGACCGCTGGCCCAACAGGACAGGCATCCCGTGCTGGCTCAGAGTTATCATCAACACTGGGAAGCACCTCGTACCTGTTGCTAAGACGTAGTGAGCCAACCGCACGGCGTGCTCCCTCTTTCGCCTTCCGCCCAGTATCACGCGAACCCACCACTGTCTGCCACCCACTCTGGAGTGAGAACGGACCGGTCAGATGTTGCGTATCAGAGGCCACAGTGACGTCCGGGCCAGCAGGAGATTACAGAGACACCACAGGTGTCGCAGGTCTCGTCACTGGCGCCCCGACGTCACCGCAACTTCGAGCATTAGCTAGAAGCTTACCGACGGTAGCCCACGCAGCTTCCAGGTGTTCACGGACAGCAGCCAACTCTCCTTGTGTCCGCTCACAACAATCACAGTCCCTAGCCATATCCTACTGTGTATAAAATAGATATAAGGTCTCAAATTGCGCTACTGAGTTTGAAAATATACAAAAGGAACTGAAAGTAGCACTAAAAGTTGTTGTGCAAATTTCTCACTGAACTCTGACACTACAAGATGTTAATCAGAAATTAGTTTCTCTGCATGGAAAATTGACACTAAGAAGACACCCTACACAAGTATATTCTCCAGACTTACGCAAAAACAAAAAATACGATTGATTTTCTAACCAGTAGTCTGCGCAGTAAAATACATGCGTACAGTTCGATTCTTAGCAGAAGCTCGTGAATAAAATACGAAGACTAAATTAATTTACAGTTTATCACACAAGTGTTTCTGCTGCGCCTCCTCTCGGCATGGCGGCTGCCGCTGCACTGGGAAAAATATCAGAGCAACAGAAGAAATCAGCCCTGAGCAAGTGTCACCTTCCTTTTGCGGGTCCCTACATAGTAGAGCAGAAGTCAAATGAACATGTAGAACTGTGCCAGACTTCGAGTTTCCATCAAGTTCATAGCTATTCATCGCTACATAGGTCTGCATACGGGCTCTGTAGTGTGTCGTAGCAATACATGGATTTCTTTCCAGACTTCGACTTTTCAATCTGCACGAATCGTTGACTCTTATCTAGGCATGACGCGAGTGTTACTATACTTTTCAAGAGCTTCCTGTCCAAAACGCATGCATGTTCATCATCGGGAACAGGAGAATTTTAGAGTTTTTTAATAGGCTGCTGTATAGAACACACAAATACCCTGGTATAAAATCAAACAACGCATGGGTATGCCAGCACTAAGTCCATAGACATACGGAAAACTATCGAAATGAATATGAAAAAATTGTCATGAAATCGGTAAAAACCTTGGAAAACCAGATATAATTACGACAGATTGATGGGATGTACGTAAAATTGAATGAATTACGACGTAATATGTAAAAATAGCGAAACCTTGCTAAATTATGTAAGTTGACTGAGAATCCATAAATTTAGAGAAAAGGTAACTAGAAATGCGAGGAAATGAGGTGGTCTGGAGGCTCCCAGACTCTCAACACTGGGGAAAGCTTAAATTATGCACTGGCCGTTTTCAGTTTTAACCCTCTCTCTCCCACTGTAAACTACACCGATTTTCGTAACACAAACTTCAATAATGGCGATATACACTCCTGGAAATGGAAAAAAGAACACATTGACACCGGTGCGTCAGACCCACCATACTTGCTCCGGACACTGCGAGAGGGCTGTACAAGCAATGATCACACGCACGGCACAGCGGACACACCAGGAACCGCGGTGTTGGCCGTCGAATGGCGCTAGCTGCGCAGCATTTGTGCACCGCCGCCGTCAGTGTCAGCCAGTTTGCCGTGGCATACGGAGCTCCATCGCAGTCTTTAACACTGGTAGCATGCCGCGACAGCGTGGACGTGAACCGTATGTGCAGTTGACGGACTATGAGCGAGGGCGTATAGTGGGCATGCGGGAGGCCGGGTGGACGTACCGCCGAATTGCTCAACACGTGGGGCGTGAGGTCTCCACAGTACATCGATGTTGTCGCCAGTGGTCGGCGGAAGGTGCACGTGCCCGTCGACCTGGGACCGGACCGCAGCGACGCACGGATGCACACCAAGACCGTAGGATCCTACGCAGTGCCGTAGGGGACCGTACCGCCACTTCCCAGCAAATTAGGGACACTGTTGCTCCTGGGGTATCGGCGAGGACCATTCGCAACCGTCTCCTTGAAGCTGGGCTACGGTCCCGCACACCGTTAGCCCGTCTTCCGCTCACGCCCCAACATCGTGCAGCCCGCCTCCAGTGGTGTCGCGACAGGCGTGCATGGAGGGACGAATGGAGACGTGTCGTCTTCAGCGATGAGAGTCGCTTCTGCCTTGGTGCCAATGATGGTCGTATGCGTGTTTGGCGCCGTGCAGGTGAGCGCCACAATCAGGACTACATACGACCGAGGCACACAGGGCCAACACCCGGCATCATGGTGTGGGGAGCGATCTCCTACACTGGCTGTACACCACTGGTGATCGTCGAGGGGACACTGAATAGTGCACGGTACATCCAAACCGTCATCGAACCCATCGTTCTACCATTCCTAGACCGGCAAGGGAACTTGCTGTTCCAACAGGACAATGCACGTCCGCATGTATCCCGTGCCACCCAACGTGCTCTAGAAGGTGTAAGTCAACTACCCTGGCCAGCAAGATCTCCGGATCTGTCCCCCATTGAGCATGTTTGGGACTGGATGAAGCGTCGTCTCACGCGGTCTGCACGTCCAGCACGAACGCTGGTCCAGCTGAGGCGCCAGGTGGAAATGGCATGGCAAGCCGTTCCACAGGACTACATCCAGCATCTCTACGATCGTCTCCATGGGAGAATAGCAGCCTGCATTGCTGCGAAAGGTGGATATACACTGTACTAGTGCCGACATTGTGCATGCTCTGTTGCCTGTGTCTATGTGCCTGTGGTTCTGTCAGTGTGATCATGTGATGCATCTGACCCCAGGAATGTGTCAATAAAGTTTCCCCTTCCTGGGACAATGAATTCACGGTGTTCTTATTTCAATTTCCAGGAGTGTAAGTATTACACAGAAGTATATTAATACAGGCGAAACATGCGTATCCGTAAGCATCCACAGCAGTCCGCTGATGTAATTAGGATGGAAACAGCTAGGATTTTACATACACGTAAGCCACCTAACAGTAACTTGTCGCAGGCACAATGGAAGGAGCTGAGGAATATCAACAAAGATAAAAACGTTATTTTTCTTACTGCAGATAAGGGTAATGCCACCATCATTTGAAGAGTGAGGACTATCATGTAAAAATCAATGATATTTTGGTTCCCTCCAATTGCAAAAATCTACAGAAGGATCCAACTATGAAAATTTTAAAAATAGCCAATCGACTGGTGAAAGGGTCATCATTCTTCTCCGACGATAAGAAGCTGTTCGTAAAATACACTCCTGGAAATGGAAAAAAGAACACATTGACACCGGTGTGTCAGACCCACCATACTTGCTCCGGACACTGCGAGAGAGCTGTACAAGCAATGATCACACGCACGGCACAGCGGTCACACCAGGAACCGCGGTGTTGGCCGTCGAATAGCGCTAGCTGCGCAGCATTTGTGCACCGCCGCCGTCAGTGTCAGCCAGTTTGCCGTGGCGTACGGAGCTCCATCGCAGTCTTTAACACTGGTAGCATGCCGCGACAGCGTGGACGTGAACCGTATGTGCAGTTGACGGACTTTGAGCGAGGGCGTATAGTGGGCATGCGGGAGGCCGGGTGGACGCACCGCCGAATTGCTCAACATGTGGGGCGTGAGGTCTCCACAGTACATCGATGTTGTCGCCAGTGGTCAGCGGAAGGTGCACGTGCCCGTCGACCTGGGACCGGACCGCAGCGACGCACGGATGCACACCAAGACCGTTGGATCCTACACAGTGCCGTAGGGGACCGCACCGCCATTTCCCAGCAGATTAGGGACACTGTTGCTCCTGGGGTATCGGCGAGGACCATTCGCAACCGTCTCCATTAAGCTGGGCTACGGTTCCGCACACCGTTAGGCCGTCGTCCGCTCACGCCCCAACATCGTGCAGCCCGCCTCCAGTGGTGTCGCGACAGGCGTGAATGGAGGGACGAATGGAGACGTGTCGTCTTCAGCGATGAGAGTCGCTTCTGCCTTGGTGCCAATGATGGTCGTATGCGTGTTTGGCGCCGTGCAGGTGAGCGCCACAGTCAGGACTGCATACGACCGAGGCACACAGGGCCAACACCCGGCATCATGGTGTGGGGAGCGATCTCCTACACTGACCGTAGACCACTGGTGATCGTCGAGGGGACACTGAATAGTGCACGGTACATCCAAACCGTCATCGAACCCATCGTTCTACCATTCCTAGACCGGCAAGGGAACTTGCTGTTCCAACAGGACAATGCACGTCCGCATGTATCCCGTGCCACCCAACGTGCTCTAGAAGGTGTAAGTCAACTACCCTGGCCAGCAAGATCTCCGGATCTGTCCCCCATTGAGCATGTTTGGGACTGGATGAAGCGTCGTCTCACGCGGTCTGCACGTCCAGCACGAACGCTGGTCCAACTGAGGCGCCAGGTGGAAATGGCATGGCAAGCCGTTCCACAGGACTACATCCAGCATCTCTACGATCGTCTTCATGGGAGAATAGCAGCCTGCATTGCTGCGAAAGGTGGATATACACTGTACTAGTCCCGACATTGTGCATGCTCTGTTGCCTGTGTCTATGTGCCTGTGGTTCTGTCAGTGTGATCATGTGATGTGTCTGACCCCAGGAATGTGTCAACAAAGTTTCCCCTTCCTGGGACAATGAATTCACGGTGTTCTTATTTCAATTTCCAGGAGTGTAGAAGCGTACCCACGTACACTCTATGGACTACCCGAAGTGCATAAACCTGACGTTCCTTTGAGGCCATTTGGCAGCGCTGTAGGCTGTTAGCTAGACACCTTGCCTCATTGCTGCAACCTTATGTGGGTAGGACTGACAGTCATATTAAAAATTCAGCTCATTTCGTTGGTAAGTTTAAGATAATGAACGTGGGCGTGGATGATATCCTCGTTAGTTTTGATACTGTGTCGTTATTTACCATGATTCTGGTAAACGAAAGTATCTCATGCATAGCGGATATTTTTCCTACCGATATTGTGGCATTATTCCGACACAGCTGTACCGCAACCTACTTTCAATACAATAGTGACTTTTATGAACAGATTGACGGGGTGACTGTGGGCAGTCCTCTTAGTCCTGCTGTGCTAGCTTGTTTATGGAGACTTTAGAACAACGGATGGTGCAGACTTCCAGTAAGAGAGCAAGATGCTATCGCTATGTCGACGACACTTTCGTAGTATAGACGCACGGAGGAGAGAAGCTGGATGCCTTCCTGACACATATAAACAGCACTAATACGAAAATCCAATTTACTATGGAGACGGAGAGCAATGGCCAGCTGAAATTTCTGGATGTGTCTGTGATTAAACGATGGGATGGAACGTTGGGCCCTAAGGTTTTTAGAAAAGCCACACAAACTGATCGTCATCTGCAAATAGATTCAAACCACCACCCTAGACAAAAACGAGGTGTAACAAAAACCTTGGTAGACAGAGTGCACGAATTTTGTGAATCTGTTTATTTAAAAGATGAGATTGAACATCTACCTTAGACTTTCATGAAGAATGGCTATTCTAGCGAGGAGCTAGATCGAACACTTCCATCTAGGCTGAGAATCAGGAGCAACGACGAACGGCACCCACCCAACGGCATCCTTTGGCTACATTGGGGGATATAAAATTCCTTGTAGTTGTGGACAGGTTTATATCAGTACCACAAAGAGATGTGTTAACATCCATCTCGTTGAAAATAAGAGGAATTGCCGTCTAGGTCACATGGGTAAATCGGTCGCAGCAGAAATGTTTACCAGGCAGCGAATCATGAAGTAAAATTCAGCGAGACATGCGTCATATTTAAAACCTCGCATTATTATGTGCGCACGTATAGGGCGACTGTCGAGATTGACAAACACCGTAATAATTTTAATAGGATAGAGGAAGGTGTTAAATTGGATAATACTTGATTTTCAGCGTTGCACCAGAAGTGTAACCGTCTATTACTTTCAATTGAGAATGTTGGCGTTACCAGAGACATTCTCATAGCCGACGCCACGGACAGTGGCACCCTCTACACTGCCTATATAATCAGCTCTTCCTTGAGTTCTCTTTGCACTCCGCCTCGCCTTCCGCATCCGCCCTCCGTCCCCCACGCGCATCCTCTACGACCTCATCCACTTTCCCCACCTTCTCCTTTTCCTTGAACACATCCACACACTATATATTGACCGGCGCCTTGATTCCCCTCACCCCCTGGTGTCTCCCTTCCTCTCCACCCCCAACTAGTTGCCGTGCCTTTACTGTTGTGTCCCTCCCTCTCTCAATCTCCACACCCTCCATCTCCTTTCCCAACACAACTTCCACCATCTCCCCCTCCTGGATGATGAGCTTCGCCCTGACATCTACCCTTCCTACCAACTCTAACCCCCTCTTCCTGCCTCCTCCTCAGGGGTACCCCTCCATCCTTCTGAGTGGCTTTCCCCTCCTACTCCCCCTCCATCTCTTGTGCTTCCTTTCAGTGTCTCTGCACTCCCTTCTGCCCTGTCTTCCCTTTTCCTCTCCCACCCCACGTGTCTCCTGCCTCTTCGTGAACCCACTGATGCCCCTCCTCTCTTCATCCCGCTGCTTCCCCAGCTGCCCCATGCTCTCCCCTCCTTTTCCATCCTCTCTGACCTTTCCCCCGGCAGGTCCCACCCGGTAGTTTTACTCTTCGTCATGTGTGCTTCAAGTGGGTTTTAAGTGTGTGGTTTTGGAGTGTTTTTAATGCTGTGGCCAACTTTTAACCTGTGCATGCGCATTCAGTGTCTTCTCTGTGTTTCAAGAATCACCAACTGTGTATTTTAACTTTTGGGTGACTTTTTTAACTGTCCCCCATGAACGTCTACATGTCAATGTATTTTTACCTCCATTTTCTCCCCTTACTCTGTTTTATGTTCCCCTTTGTTATCTCCTTATGTATGTATCATTTTATTCTTGTTTTAGTTGTCGTGTCACTCGGCTGAAGAGCGGCGGATCGTGCCGCTGGCTGCCCATATGGGGCAGGGGAATGACATCACAATAAAGAAAAAAAAGAAAAAAGAGTTCTCTTTGCATTTCGCAGATTTTTCTCGGAGGATGTCTCCCGAAAATCAGAGACAAATCGTCATGGGACAGTTTTATACATCGACCACGGCCTGTCAGCCCAGAAGTTTTAAGTGAAGACAATATCTTCCGTGAAGGTCTACATTGTATGAGCAATAAGACTGCTACATCTCCTATGGCTACTGGTCATTGTGCTTACTCCCTCATAAGAAGTTGCTGCTGCTTAGTGTGCATTTCCTTGCAGCATGCCTTGGGTCGTAACTCATTGTATCAGATATCGAAAATATTCTTGTCGTTTTTATTCCTCGCTTTATTTCCTAATGTGGCATTGCCTCATACTTCAAAACCGCTACTACTAATAATAGTAAGCATGACTGGTTGGTGGTGGTGGTGGTTGTTGGGGTGTTTAAGGGGGACTAAACAGCTAAGGTCATCAGTCCCCCATTCCAAAAAAAAGGCGAGACAGAAATGCACAAAACAGGTAAGCATGACTGATGCGGGAAGTGTGATTGAGGGGAACGTACGTTTCCGACTTAGGAAGATGGATAAAATCCCTCAATTTCCTAAGAGAGAGAAAAGCAGTCATCTGATTCCGGTCACGTTGCTTTATCAGCAGACTGAGCGGCGGGTATACACTGGCGACCGCTTTGTAGTCCACGAGAATAGTGTAGAAGGACATAGTTTTATCATTTTAAAGTTTGCTACCTTAGTGATTAGGTTAGGAAACTTCCAGTGTGGTTGTATGTCTGATGTCAGACAAATAAAGCCTGCATTAGAGTAAGAAGATAGTTGCTTTCCACACAATTAGTATACATTTAACAATATAGAGTTTTTAGGTACAAAACCATGTAACCATAGGGGTGTGAGTACGATCTACCGTCATTTTTCTCATGCCGGTACCGTCTTGGTACCGACTCCACACACTGGAATAATGCTCCAGAACTGATAGCACAGTCATTTACGTGAAATGTTTCAAACTCCATCTGTCTATAGCTTCATCATGTGTAACCCACACATTTCTTCTTAACTGTCTGTTATATCACCACAGCACTCTCACGTCTACTATATATATACCAATAAAGTATGCTACCCTCCTCGACTTCCACATATCTGGAGAGATTTTGGAGCTTGGACGGGTGCGATAGGTAAGACTGGTGGGAAACTGTCTTCGCTGAAAAGCAGTTATGGACACAGCTCCCTCTGTTACTTCACGAGACGCCTAATGTAGTGGGTATAGTACCGTCATACTTACGGTCAGTTGCAGATTAAATTGGCACCTATGTTGCAGGAAGGATTAGTCAAGGACAATCCTGGGGAACTGTCATGTCTGAATTTATCCTACGAATGAGACAGTACTCTGTGACTCCCAACCTCACACCGAAAGATGGCGGAACAATAACATAGTTTCCTGTTTTATGCAAGGCTTGCCCAGAAAGTAGTGCACCGCCTTTATTTTTCTCAGTCAAAAACAATACTACGAACGCTACACGTTACGTATGTATTATTTGCAGTCTCCCGAGTGAGCGCGCCAAGTTTCCATTACTTCTGACAGTGTACCTGCAGGACAGTTTCAAAATGGTCGGCAGGAGATGAACCTTACAAGGAACGTGCCGTCATTGAATTTCTCACTGCAGAGAAAGACATTGTGGAGAATATTCACAAACTCTTGTGCAAAGTCTATGGAGCAGCTGCTGCCGACAGAAGTACGGTTAGTCGCTGGGCACCGAGGCCGAGATTATCAGAAGGCGGTTCGGTGCAGCTCCACGACTTGTAGCGGTCCGGGAGATCATCCACGGCTGTCACACCTGGTATGTTGCAGCGAGCTGTTATTGTAATTCGCGAGACAGACGCATTACGACTCGACATTGACGCTGCATCTGTCAATCCCCAAAGGAAGTACACTCAGTGAAGCACAGGCCCCGCTGCAAGGACAAGGACCGTGACCTACACGGCATACAGGTTCTAGTTTCGCGCTGGAGAAATGCCAGATGAGATGGAGACTACGTGGAAAAATAGGATGTGTAGATAAAATAACATTATTTCGTGTAATTCTAATTAAGTGGAATAAAGAATTCTTTGAAGATATAATAACAGGTGCATTACTTTCTGGGTAACCCTTGTAGATGTGCTGGAAATATGTAAATAACGTAACTGCATCGGTATAGAAGGTTATTTCGTATACTTTAGTGTATATGACCAAATGGACGTACTGCACAGTCATCTATCAGCATTTGAAATCTAGTGTATGGTACTTGGAAAGTAGTGGAGGGGTGATTTAGCGATGATAGAGAAATGGGGAAGTATTCTCCTGTCTCAATGGCTGTGTAGAAAATACAGAACAACAGGTAAAATTGCCAAAATCGATCATGCTGTCAACTGCAATGCAGATTACAGTACATTGCTCCATATCGACGTTGTCTTTTCCATCCTATCCGTCCAGTGGTATGCGGTCGATTATCACTTAATGATTGACTGACATCTCTTGGTTGATTTGGAGAGAGCCTTGGTAAAACACTGGATATCTGCTACTTGTCACTGTGGCGCATCGGATTACTTGAGTACTTGGTATCCTTACCCACATTGAAGGAAGACATCCAAGCAGTTCAAAGGCAGGTTTCTAGATTTGTTACCTGTAGGTTCAAACAGGCAAGTGTTACTGAGATGATTCAGGATCTCTAATGGGAATCCCTGGAGGGGAGGTGACGGCCTTTTGAGAACCATTGTTGAGAAAATTTAGAGATCAGCTTTTGAAGCATTGTGCGTGAGAACCAGAAAGATAAATGAAAAATTAGGGCTAATACAGAGGCATATATTTAGAGAGGCGTTTTTTCCCTCTCTCTGTTTGCGAGTGGAACAGGAAAGGATATGACAAGTAGCGGTACAGTGTACCCTCCGCCATGCAGCGTATGGTGGATTGCGCAGTATCTATGTAGACGCGGATGTAAATGTAGAGGTCATTATCTTCAGAGAGTGGTCTTGAAGCGTTCCTCAATGCTGCAAACTCGTCCTATTTCCATATGCTGCTCTGATGCCCACCACATGTTTTTTTGACCAGTATGATGTCAGTACCTCTTTTTATTTCAACTACCTGACATGTGTTTTGAATGGCACCTTCCAGCGATGGTCAACACCAAAACAATGGTCATGTACATGGCTGCAAAATGTGGAAACAATGCTCTTCAAACTGGAACACCGAGACATCTGCTACCCTGTCACTATGAAAGTTGAGATTAACTGTATAGTTCACTTTTTTGGATAGCAGTTTGGAAACGCTCTACAGATCCACAAACTCATCCAGTTTCCATATGTTACGATGTTTTCCATATTTTTGTCAATGAAGAACATCGGCCACTGTCTTTTATTTCTAACATCCTGCATGTTGTGGGATCTGCATAGTTTACTTTATGCAATGTTCAGCTTTCTGTGAGAGCCAAGAGATCGAAACGTGTTACTGACAATTTAGCACCTGACACAGGCAACCAATTCAGGGTAGAGAAAGGAAGTGTATGGCATTGTACGTAGCTGTAGTCATACAATGCATGGATTTGTTACAGCTGAAAAACACTCAGCAATTTGATCTGCCGGTTGAAGACTGTCACCGTGGCAGCTGGCAGAGTGCAGGTTAAACACCAGCAGCAGTAGCTCGCCTTTTGAGAAAGCCTGTATCCCCAACGTAGGTGCAGAAAGGGTAGGAATAAGGGGAGGTAAGAGCAGCTCTAATTTCTCTAGTTCCTGACCATACAAATATTGCGTTATAACCCAATGATTATGAGTGGTGGCCTTTTTCATGACAATTCCGATGTATGATCAGAGGAGTGAAGCATTTCCCAATAGTTTTGATAGCACATATTGGCTTCGATTATCTGGGCTGCAATGTGATTGTTGAGTAATGTAGGGAAAAGCGTCTGTAGCGAACTGTAGCGTCGAACAGCGACATATACAGTCCTCAGCAGGTAATTAACTTATTAAACTCCTCTCTGTCCAACACCAGCATCTGATCAATTGAAAATATTTCAAACCAAAAAATGAAGATGGTTAGTTCCATTCCAACCTTTTGGCCACCAGACTGTTGGTGAAGTGTAGGGTTTGATTATGTCTGCCACTAGTTTCGAATGGTATTATGAAATTTTTTTCCGAGGAGCATAACACCAACTGTATGGCATCGTCATGCGCTGTATTGTGATTACAGGCGCTCCTTGTGTAGCGCTGCGCCGACATTTGTGTAATTAGAATCAACCTTTATGATTAATTATGTAAGTGGAACCGATCCTTACTTCAGTTTTCAAACCAAAAAATATGAAGTACGCTAACCAAACTTTCCTCTCCTGCATCTGGACCGATAACATGTGTTTGGTGGTGCACTTGATAATCAATTTGATATCAAAATTGCCCCTAGAGCCCCATCATCCCACTACTAATGTTTAGTGCAAGTCTTCTGTTCTCCATGAGAAGATGTATGAGGAAAATATATGATTGTGGGACGCCATGAGATGTTGATGTGTAAGCAGAGAAGACATCTGATTCGTGGCTTGATAGACATGCAAGTATCGGTGACTATATTCAGTGATTTCAACAGAACACTCCTCAGTCCTCTTGAAGTTTGTACAAGGAAGACATGAAAGCAGCTGTTGAGGGAGGTGTAGATATAAACGATGAAGGGTAAAAAGCATACTGTGTAGTAAAGACAAATCTGTGTGTCTCTTGTGATAAAACCAGGATGAAGAGGCATCGGACATCACTTACTGGTGTGTGGCTATATGGATCTTATCTTTCCAAGTTATAAACAAATATAGCTCACAGTGTGATACAAGAAAGAACGATGGTGGTAGTGAAGGAAGCTGGCAACAAAATAACTAAAAAAAGTCCAAAATCGAATAGGTGGTAGACTTCTCTGATTCAGGAAAGAAATGAAAGACAAGAAATAAGAAAATGGAAAGCCACTGGCAGGTGTTAACAGACTGACAGACAAGGAAATTCACGCTTTAGAAATGTATTACAGAAAAGCTATCAGGGAAAAATTAGTGTGAACACAATGCAGCAAGCCGTGTGGGCTCTATCCTTTCACATACTCGCCACAGATGATAGACCTCGACATTCCCTTTGCGACATATCATGGTGCAAATATCTTCAGGCAGAAGCCAGTAGAAAGCAAGCAGAAAGCTATACACCCACAAACATTGTTTGTCACTTGCTGTTTTAGATGTTGTAAAACCAACTTTCAGGTACCTAGCCAGTCGTGACCTGCTGAAAATATGTGTACATGGGGAAACATGGAATACAAATTAGGGCTACAACCGCAATATATTGATGTTTTCTCCAAAAACGGTATTTGTGTCCTCAATTGTTGTGTAGATAGCTGCTTGTGATGCCTGTATTGTGTTCAGTAGTGGAAACTTAGGTAGGACTAAGTGCCTGCAGACACTGGGCTTCCATCCAGTTGTGTTCAACTTAAGATACTCAGAAGCATCAATGTAGCTCGATTCCACAAAGCTCAGGCAACAGAAGAGAAAATGCAAAAGTTATCTAGGCCAAGGAGGCAGAGGAGGAGATTACTCCAGGATGACGAGGAAGAGAATAAAGATGATGGATATGGACAGCATCAGTCACTAGAGGTATAGCAACGTTGTCAAAATTTCAAATAAAAACGTCAAATGCGGATTGCCCTAAACTGACTTTTTTGAGTTAAATGTACCCTTTCTCAGGAACTATAGAAGCTAACATCCTAAATTTAACATAGTTCTTAAGAATTACGTACTGAATAATCCTGTGCAGCGCTTTTTCGTTATCTTTTTTCTGAGAAAAGTTCTCCTTAAAAGTTGGAGAAAAATAGAGTTGTCCCAGGTAACAAACTGAAAAACTAATTTCAAAGCAACTGTGACAAACAAAAATTTGTTCCACCCGTTGTATTAGCTTCTTATCTAGATGTAAACTGCGAAATATCAGTTTTATAACTTCATTACTTTACGAGAAAAGGTACATTAGAGAAACAATGGTAATTAAAAATTCAAATCCTTATTAAATGTATGCTGATGCGCGTTTTCAAATGAAAATTGCACAGAAAATCAAGCTTTATGTTGTACATTATGGTCTCAAGTTTTATTATTTTTGAAGATATATGTGTTTACGTACAAGAATGCATTTTGCCCTATGTCTGTCCTTAAGAACTTGCTACGTCTGTCAGAATGCGAAGTCTATAAACCCTTCCACAAAGAAACCACTACACCCCATTCTAACAACTGAGCGTAGGGAAATCTTAGCAAATGATATTAAAGGGCCATATCCTCAGGTCAGAGATGGTATCAAGTATCTTGTAGGAGCACATGATTTATTAGGGGAACACGCTCGGCTGTACACTGTTAAGTCAAAAAAAGCAACTCCGACTGTGGAGAGATTGAAGGATGACTATTTTACACATTTCGTTAAACCAAACACAAAAGCTGAAAATTTCACAGGTAGGATGCAGAGTTCTTTCTTGAAGGAAATGGGACTGAATCAGATTTTAATGTATCGTTTCTATCCCGACACAAATTGTACGGAAAGGTCATTTACTAAGTTTAACCGGTTTATACGCCCATATACACCAGGTAGATTGTCCCAGTCGGTGGAATTTGGATCACTTTTTGAACAGGTAATGAACGGTTTGCCTAACTTTTCAACAGGATTCACTCCAGACGATTTTATGTTAGGCAAAGAACAACCAAATGATTGAATGAATACGCTTCCTCGCATTCCCAACAATGGTGTTTCATTACAAGAGAATATACGACAAGCAACTATTTTTCGTTAAGCGCATGTACTCAGGGCAGAAACAATTCTATGTGTCGCATTGAAAAATACTTAGTAGGAGATTTAATTTTGCTAAGAAGCCACCCGAAACCATCCTTGATTATAGACAAAAACGACAGTTAGCAAACACTCTATAACGGCCCATTGAAGACTGTCAAAATACATTATGAAGTATCGTATTTGCTGGCATGTCCAAACACAAACAATATCAAAGAATTGTAACACCACCGCAAACCGAAATTATTTATTCAGCAAAGACATATGTGTACAGAACTTGAAAAAGATGTCAATAACCTGTTCTGTATGATTATTTTGTCACGTGCGTATTTGTGTATTTTATTGTTTTTTAAGTCTTACACTATTTCATTTTGTCACAAATTTTCAAGATACTATTATCTGTAATGTGCAAAAGGTTGCATGGCTATTCCATGTTGACGGGAAGAGTATCTCGGCAGCAGAAAGCTGAAAATCTTTAGTATGAATTGTTATAAAGAAGAAATTTACTCATATCATGAACATTAACCTAGATGTAAGTCTTTTATTCGCATCAGATGAAAGAATTTTAAAGAAACCCAGGAATAAAGAGACAAACCTAGTACATGTCAAACATTCACAATTCCTTCAATGTACAAAAAAGAGGTGCTATGCAAGAAACAAAACCAAAGGCTACTCTGAAATTCAGATTCCAAGTATGAGTAGGTTTACAGGTCAGTGCAAAGTATGCACTGAGTTTGGAAGTTGGCTTAGAATCTAGCAAGCAAATGTTATGTTTAGGAAAGAAAGTATATTACTAGTTCCCACTTTTCCTGATTCGTATTACAAATAAGATGTCATTGTACGTTTCCTTCTGTATTTATTACATTTTATTCATATATGTACGTATGTCATAGTATCTAAGTGGTGATGAGCCATGCCTTATTTACGTTAAGGATGATATCGCAATCAGGATTTGATTCTTTGCCCTGACCGTTTGTGTCATTCACGTTTCGTTGACGCTTTTTCACTTAAATTTCCGTCTTGTCAAGTTAGGAGCCTTGGGCCACGCAACAGGCGGTGATATACACGTCTGGGTGCGAAACTTTTACTGTAAAACTAGTTATATGTGTAAGATAGTGGGGCAAGAAAAGGTATGTGACAGTAGGACCAAACACAGCAGTAAATGAATATGTCAAAATCAGAGCGAACAAATTGTAAATTATAAATATCAAAGTTTCACGATAGGGAGTAACGCAAGGACGAAACAAAATTATCTGAAAACAGTTGTGTAAATGAAATTGGGCAGACTAAATAGCCGGGAAAAACGCACCTTCCGATTGCAGAACAGACTGTCACTAAAATGCCGCAATCTGCTACCTAAGTGAAAGACGCAAGGGTAGTGTAAACAGTGCATTGCTCACCTTCTTCAAGCTGTAATGCGAAGAGAAGTGATGAAACATAAACACAGTCTCCTGGTATCGACGAGATGCTAGAAAACAGACACAATGCATAAAAAATTCGTACGTATGCGAAATTAGTGCTTCAATAAACGTACGACGGTCACTTCTGCCGCCGACAACACAGGTGACGGGGGCTGCTACGGTCACAGGTTCGAATCCTGCCTCGGATATAGATATGTGTGATGTCCTTAGGTTAGCAAGGTTAAAGTAGTTCTAAGTCCAGGGGGCTGATGACCTCAGATGTTAAGTTCCATAGTGCTTAGAGTCATTTGAACCATTTTTTGAACACCGTGGAGTGCTACAGAGTAATTTTTAGCGTGCGTTGTTGAGTGCACGTTTCAAATTTAATACTTACCTGTGCGCGAATTACTAAATGAACACATAACAAGACACCCATGTGTGCACTGTAAATATTATCACAATCTATGAACTGTAATAAATGAACACTAACGGTAATGAACCAACAAATTTCGGTTCCGGCTATGTGATCTAACTAGCCACGAACATATGCCTTAACTACTTAAAAAAAGAACATCACAAGTTTGTGTAAACTTTAGATAGTGATCCATAAACTAACTATGAGTGCACTTTACACAGATTCACAGTAAGCAAGTACAGTGTGTGCAGTTTAGCGTTTTTTAGAAACTATAAAGAAACTAGTAGTTCTGTTTTATCTTCTCCAAAAACAACCTCAGACGCTGGTGAACGAATTGGTGACACTGCAGCTGCTTGTTTCTCACCAAGGCTGCAGCAAGAGTCAGGTGTCACGGCAAGCTGACAACTGTGCTCACATATGGGGTGGCGAAGCAGCAAAAGACAACAAACTATATAATCCAATCTACCGTTAGAACAACGAATCTACATAGCTGGAACTTACAATTATGGGTAAAGGGCTATAAGGCGAAATACCATAATGTACCAACCTATTACTATCATATTAAAATAAGAACCTGTGAAACACATAGGCAATTGTAGTTAATTACAACAGGCAGGCCTTGATTAACAAGAGATTCAGCTAACCCAAGTTATGAAACAGCTCTTAATTAAATGGGAGCAGGCACGCCTTCAATAATAACAGCTTCAGATAAGGAAAAACTACCAAACTGAAAAAAAGGCAGGCCTTCAATGATAACAGTTTCAGTTAAGAGAAATTACCAAATACCAACAGGCAGGCCTTCTTTAACAGCTGCTTCCGTTACGTTAAGACCACCAACCCAAAACAGGTAGGCTTTTATGAATAACTGCTTCAGTTAAGTAACCAGGAATTTAAGGTGCCTCCTCAAAAGGGATGTAACAGAAGGTTTAATCGTAAGGAGCGCGGGACTGCACAAAATAGGAAGGCCAAGAAAGGTTACAACGAGAGGTCTGGCCTTCTAAAGGCCTTCTCGCTGGGTGCAGACCAGCAAAAGGAATAACACGGCAAGGTTAATTACTTGAAAGCAACAATAACTATCCAAACCGGATAGCCGTATCAGTGGAAGACACGGCCGCTACTACGGCGAAAGACCGGAAAGAAAGATAGGCTGCCAAACCCAATCACATAGCCTCAGAAATTGCGAATTTTGAGACGCAGGAACTTCCTAACCCAATATAATTAACAGAGCGATAACGTCTGCAACGCCCGAAGGTATCTCGAAACCAGCACCCCATCGTATCACAAGAGAAAGGTACTTTTGTGTTGTCCGAAGACGTCTGGAAGAGAGATAGTCTAAAACCCAAAAAAATAGATATCGTGTGACGACGGAGAGCGGGCGGGGGGGGGGGGGGGGGCGGGGGGCGGAGAGAGGGTACTGTGTGACGACGAGTAGGAGTGAGGGGAGAAGGGGGCGGGTCCAGTCACAACATAGAAGAAACACGTTATCACTCTGGCTCAGGAAATACCATCGGCTCATACAGATTAAGATATCCGGTTAACAAACACCAAGGCCAGAATCGACTCAGGAAAAGCGAACAACAGTCGCAATTCAAGGAACCAACTGGTGTGAAATAGATCAGCTAAGAAACCACAATGATTTCAAGAATCCTACAGGTATCAAGAATAAAATAATAGTTAAGACCTCATAATGCAAAATTTAAATTAAGTTCGTGAATCGGAGCTAAAGCTTGCTGGTGCCAAAGGAGGCCCAGAATTTAGCACAGTGAAAAAAAAAAAAAAAATTCAAATGTGTGTGAAATCTTATGGGACTTAACTGCTACGGTCATCAATGCCTAAGCTTACACACTACTTAACCCACAGTAGCCTAAGGACAAACACACACACATCCATGCCCGAGGGAGGACTCCAAACTCCGCCGGGACCAGCCGAACAGTCCATGACTGCCGCACAATGAAACTGGCTTCAGCTCTCTCATCAGTGTGCCACGTCCCAGAGCTGACGGGACAGGCTATGCTCGAAGATGGCACTCGAAATCAGCCACAGATTCCAATCGGCCCACAAAAATGCCCAGAAACCCCTCGCCGAGCTCTTTGCCGAAGACGCTTGCGGAAGTGGTCGCCTTACTCCCCGGGCGGACCTCTCACACAATACTCCTCGCTCCATTACCACTCCCCAACTCGCCACCCCACAATACGCCCCGTCCCCACCAACCACCTCGTGTAAAGATCTTAGTGACATCAAACCAGAGGGATACTACACGACAGATCGAGCTAGTGGCGCCAGGAATTCGAAAGGCGACGCTAGCTACAATGCCCGGGCTTGAAAGTGTTACATAGAGTAAATTCTACTGCTCCACACTTACAACCACCGATCACCAAGACAACAACAAACCTCTGTAATTCCATCTACAAGCAGAACAATCAGTCTACGTAACACTGTATAAATTTAGTCTTCTATATTCTCCGGGCCCACAACTACAACGACAGATTTTAATACATCAACGAAACTTTGTAATTTGCCAGAACTCTGAAGGCACTGAACATCCTCAAGTGCCTCAGCCACAGGTCTTGGGGAGCGACAGAGTGCGTCTCCTCCAGTTTTATCGGGCTTTTGTGCGTTCACGGCTGGACTACGGGTGCACAGTGTATGAGTCAGCGACGCAGTCTTATTTGCGAATCCTTGTGCTGAGGCCGGGGAACCGCCACTTACCAGCCGGTGGCAGCTCTTACTGGTGCACCAGGCCTTTAAATTTCTTGCAGCTCTAACCTCGCCTGCTCATCATATTGTTGCTCATCCGCCTCTGGACCGCCTTTCTTCCCACCGTCCCCAGGCTACGTTGCCGTTTGGGATCCGTGTGCAACATGTGCTAGAGTCCCTTGGTGTTGAGTCCGTACGACCCCAAATCCAGGGTTTTAACCGTCTGCCATCCTGGCTACTGAACAGGCTCAGAGTGATTTTAGATTTGGTGCGGTACAGGAGAGATAGCACTCCTGCGCTTTTAATCTCGTCTTTTCTGCCGTTTTAACTCAGCACCAAGACCATATAGCTGTTGGTTGCTCTGTCGTCTTTCCGGATCCTTAACGTCAGACTGCCTCCCGAATCTTTGACACAGAATTATATGCCATCTAGCGGGCATTGGATCAGATGACACTTTCTCCCAGTGTTAGATCTCTCGTCCGTTCAGATTCTTTGGGCGCCCTTCACTCTCTCCAGCGTTTGTACCCAGCAGATAAAGGAACCCAGACTATCCACGACGCCCTCCTCCAACTACAGCGACTGGGGAAGCAGGTGTCCTTCTGCTGGGTACCAGGGCACGCGGGAATTCTGGGGAATGAAAGGGCTGATCGAGCAGCTGAGCAGGAGTGTCGTGACCCTTCAGGTCTTTCAGTGTGCTGTCCGACTGCATGCCCTCACCTCGCTGTTGAGGTATAAAGTCCTGTGTCGTAGGGAACACGAGTGGCTAGAAGTGACCGACAACAAGCTCCGTGTGGTCAAGCCCTCAACTCGGCTGTGGCGTACTTCCTTCCAGCCACGTCGAAGGGACGAGGTCATCCTTACTCGTCTTCGCATCGGCCACAGCCCTATGACGCAAGGATTTTTAATCCGGTGAGACGACCCTCCAATGTGTGGTGATTGTGGCGTGCAGATCACGGTACACCATATTTTATTGGACTGCATTGTATCTGCTGATAGCGGACTGCAGCAGATTTGACAGTGGATCTGCAGTCTATTTAATGCAATGCTCAAACGAATGTGGTTCCAGTTTTAAAGTTTTGTGAATCGTCCCACATTTTTAACAAGATTTTGGGGAGATATTTTTAATGTGTCAACTGTGTGGCTGGCTCACTCAAATTTTTTCGTAAGTGGCCAGCCAGTCTCATTTCCCTGTGCTGTTCTTTTAGCTCTTTTGTGTTTTGTTTTCCCTCTGTTTTAATTTCTTGATTAGCTATCTTGCCTCCACATTGGTTTTAATGCATGGGAGAGTCGTGTGCCATAGTCATTGTGTGGTAGTTTGGTGTGCATGCGTGTCCGACAGTTTTCGTTCTTATCCACATTCGTTTGTTTTCATTGATGTCAGGGCGCTGATAACCTCGTCGTTGGGCTCCCATACGTTCCCAAACCAAACACACACACACACACATACACACACACACACACACACACACACACACATTTTCCCACGTGGACAACAAATGTACATAACTATGTATAAAATCAAAACCATCGATAATTTACCGAAATCAGCACGAAAGAGGCTATAATCAAACAAACAAAAACTATGAAACTTTAATCAACCTATCATATATTCAGGCTACTCTCGTATACTGGTTCCGTTTCGTACTGCCAATCTACTGCTTTATTTAGTTGTATATGTGACTACGTAAATACCTTTTTTTAATTGACATTTATACGAATGTTCTGAATGAACGGTTTGTGTGTAAAAACAATTTTAAATGCTCAAACATGTTGTACGAACAACTGTACGGACAAATATGTGTAATTTTTAATTGTATCAAACTGCATATAAACATTTCTCCAGTTGTGTGACGAAGAGTTGAAGACAATTTATAATTGAAATAGCTTCATGCCTTCGTGGGCCGGAAGCCAGCCTATGGCTGATTGCGATCGATTATAGTTCATTTCTATGTTTTTGTTAGTAAGTGATGACCGTTTAATTTCTCTTTCTTTTCAGATAAATAAGATGTAGATGTATTCATTGGCTTTGAAGTCATTTGCAACTAAATTAATTAACTTTCAAGAATTTTTAACATTTCTCCTAACACAGATATGATACATGAAATGTTTTATTGCTAGAGCCAACGACCAAGATGAGCTTATGGTGAGCTTATGGGATCGTGGCGTGGAGACGCAGTGCCGAATACAAGTAATATTCTACTATTTATTCGTCTGCAACGTGCTACAACCTGAGATTAAGTGCCGATGAGCACGAAGCGTTTTTCAAACTTGAATGCAGTCGTGGAATCTTATGTGATCCGATCACAGCCTCCAAGCTATGATTCCTTTTCGCCCCTAAGTAGCAGATACCGGCTCCAAAAAACTGATGATAGTATACTTAATTTTATAGCATTTTTCTATAAGTCAATTTAGGCACTAACAAAGATGCATCCACCATCAACAATGGCCGTCTGCTAAAGTTCATTTTAAAAGTTTTCTTTTTAGTGATTAAATATAAATCGATGTTAAAGTCAGATTATCGTAAATTTTAATAACCTTGTATATTCAACTTTTTATCGCACAGCATGATTACAGAATCTAACCAATGACTTCTTTTCGTCAGCCAGCCGTTACCTACTTACCACATAAAGAAAAATATTGAGATGTGCTATGTACTACAGCTGTAAGCTGTTTGGTAGAACGAATGAGAGGTTTCTAGAGAAAGTGCAGCAATAATCAGCAACATCACTTGAATGATTGCTGAACGATTTATCCACGTCCGTCGGTTAAGAACAGAGTACAGACTTCGTGGAATGGTAAGAAGCTGTTGTGACGTCAGAATGTGCTATAGTGTGCCCCAGCTGATCTCCGATGTCTGTTGATCAGAGCCTTGGCCGTAAGACATTTTTGAGTGTCAACCGAAACTCATCTGGTCTCAGTAACCTAGAAACAATGTCTATTCTAATAACTGTAAGAAGTATTTGACAAAGGGGCCCTTCTCTAAGGACTACAACATGTAAAATACACATGCTGTGTTAGCGAATAGATTATCTTATAGGAACTGCAACCGCTTTCAGTTTAGAATGACATACTAGGAAATTTGTTGAGCACATTGTGATAAAGTTTCACATTTCTACATCTGACATTAGCCTCGATGAGGGACCTGTCAGGTTCAGATATATTTTTATATGAGATACATTATGCTACTGTCAGACAATTGTGACGTCACTTGACCTGCATTCCCTGTCTGGTCACCTATCCTCAGCGCCTCACGATGTCCAAATTAGGCGTAATGGCTAGTGTATTTGGCAGCATCAGTATATTGAATAGTTACTCTTGCGTCTCTTTTACGCTTTCTTATTTAATCATGCTTGGTCACCATAATGATTGCACATCTTTCCCTATAAAGTGGTTTTTAAGTATTGGGGCTCGGACTCCTTAGTTTACAAGATATGTATAACGAGCAGTCAAATGGAAACAAGACAGATGCAAAAAAGGAATTGAACTTTTTATTATTTCATAACCAATTGCCATAACTCTTAAATTTATCCCATTGTGAGACAAGATAGTCAATGTCTTAATGGAAAAATGTTTTCTGTTGCCTACAGAACAAGGATTGTGCCCAACTGTGCACCTCTTCGTCCGAAGTAAATCGAATGTCATGAATATCTTTCTACATGAAACTTTCTGGCAGATTAAAACTCAGTGCCCGACCGAGACTCGAACTCGGGACCTCTGCCTTTCGCGGGCAAGTGCTCTACCAACTGAGCTACCGAAGCACGACTCACGCCCGGTACTCACAGCTTTACTTCTGCCAGTACCTCGTCTCCTACCTTCCAAACTTTACAGAAGCTCTCCTGCGAACCTAGCAGAACTAGCACTCGTGAAAGAAAGGATATTGCGGAGACATGGCTTAGCCACAGCCTGGGGGATGTTTCCAGAATGAGATTCTCACTCTGGAGCGGAGTGTGCGCCGATATGAAACTTCCTGGCAGATTAAAACTGTGTGCCCGACCAAGACTCGAACTCGGAACCTTTGCCTTTCGCGGGCAAGTGCTCTACCAACTGAGCTACCGAGATTTTCACTCTGCAACGGAGTGTGCGCTGATATGAAGGTTCGCAGGAGAGCTTCTGTAAAGTTTGGAAGGTAGGAGACGAGGTACTCGCAGAAGTACAGCTGTGAGTACCGGGGGTGAGTCGTGCTTCGGTAGCTCAGTTGGTAGAGCACTTGCCCGCGAAAAGCAAAGGTCCCGAGTTCGAGTCTCGGTCGGGCACACAGTTTTAATCTGCCAGGAAGTTTCGTATCAGCGCACACTCCGCTGCAGAGTGAAAATCTCATTCTGGATCTTTCTAGATAAACGTAAGGAAATCTCATTTTCAGACCCATTGTAGTCAAGGTTGTCTCGAGTATTCTGCACAAGTCTCGTTGCGAAGCCCTTACACGCTTACAACGATAGACCTGTAGGTGTGACTGAGTTACAATTAGAGGAAGTGTGGGAGTTTGGGGTGATTTGCAAGTATAAAAATCGCGTGAAGTGTTTCCGCGTGCCAAATTTTTGGAAAAGTTTAAGAAGGCGCTGAGGAAGGTAGAATGAGCGAGCTGGTACCCTGCATTTCAGAGTCTTTCAAGCAAAATGAATATTGTTCGCATTTTTTGGATTACGATAAGAGCTTTTCTTCGCTGGTCTTCTTTCAGTTCGTCTTCTCCTTCCCACTCTCTCTCTGTGCAGCTCCTCCTTTCCACCTCTATCTTAATGAACCCATCTCCCTGTCAACCCCCTCCACCCCAGATTTTCTATGGATGTCATCTTATCGTCTCTCTGCTCAATTCCATTCCTCCCTACATCTGTCCATTCCTTGCGCCCCCCCCCCCCTTCCCCCGCCTCTGGCCATCTCCACCCACATTCTCTATGTCCACTTCCTCCAATTCGCATTTTGTATCCATCTTCTCCTCTCGTTTTTCTCTATCCATCTCCTCCTCTCCGCTTTCCCGTCCACTTCTTCACGTTACCATTCGCTTTCCATCTCCTCCTCGCCCTCTTTCAATCTTCCTGCACCGTTTCACTGTCGATCTCCTCCTCCTGCCTATCTGTGCCCATCTACTCCTTCCCAGTCTGCGTCTGTTCAGTTCCTCCTCCATCTTTCTCTTTCCATGTTATCACCCAACCCTAGTAGCAGTGAGTCTTAATCCTATAGTATTTCTTTCCAGGGCCTAACTATAAGAGGCCATCAAAAAGTTTCTGCTCGAAGGCCGTATAATCCGCAACCTGTACGCCAATCAAGTAAAATTGCCGTGAGCACATTATGCCGACGCACCAGGTTGAAGACACCAGCCAGCTAGGGTGGCCGAGCGGTTCTAGGCGCTACAGTTCGGAACCGCGCGACCGCTATGGTCGCAGGTTCGAATCCTGCCTCGGGCATGGATGTGTGTGATGTCCTTAGGTTAGTTAGGTTTAAGTAGTTCTAAGTTATTGGAGACTGATGTCCTCAAAAGTTACGTACCATAGTGCTCAGAGCAATTGAACCATTTGAAGACACCAGTTAGGTGTAAACACCATGCCTGGTTGCGTGAAGAAATCTTTGTGTCTGCTGCACATCATCATCCGACAAAAACCGTCGACCCTTCAAGGGCTTTTTTAAGGAATCGAATGCATGCTAATCGAATGTGGAGAGATCAGTACTATAGGGCTGGTGCTCAAATGTTTCCCACCTGAGATGGCCTAGCTTGTGCGCTATGAAATTGGCGGGATGAGGTCATGCATTATCGTGAGAGCAATCAGAACTTGATGCACCGTTCCAACAGACATACTGCCCCATACACATTCTTCATTCACTGACATCTACCGACGTCTGTCATTCGGCAGACGAAGGAAAAGCAGCACACTGGTCCTGTCTGGACGCATTTGGTAATAACTTCGTCACAGTTCCTTTTTCCACATATACTGCACGCACGTAAGAAAGATACGAAGGCCACGATACCCCTTTGGCAATGCGCCAGTTCTCATGTATCCACATCAGAGTCTACCTACTTTGCATACACGCAGCAGCAACGTCCTCAAGACGAATCTTTTTGATCGGCACTTATAATATGTCGACCAAATTTGATTGAAATCATTCCATGGGTTTAGGGTCATGATTTTACCTGTGGTTTTGACCGTTTATGCGCATTTAAGATGTACGAAAAACATTTCACGCGTACGACGGGATTTCAGTAGGTAACGCAACATTATTCTTATGAAAGTAGGTTGATTTTATTCAGTATTCCTATTCCACAAATTATTCCCCACTCTCCTGGCTACATAATTCCATTTCTCAATATAATCTCCGTTCAGTGCGACGATCAGACGCCACCTTACTGGGATGGCATGTATGTCCACATGGTACAACTCTACTCCTCGACGTCGGAACCATTGTCTCGCTGCATCAATAACTTCCCCAAATCCACGTACTGTTTCCCGCGGATTGCATCCTTCATCAGGCCGTATAGATGAAAATCGTAAGGTGCATCATCTGGGGTTTAGCGTGGACGAGGAAGAACAGTCCAGTGCCCCAGAGAAGTATGGTAGGTCCGCTGTTGTTTTCTGTTTACATAAATGATCTTTCGGATAGGGTGGATAGCAATGCGCGGCTCTTTGCTGATGATGCCATGGTGTACGGGGAGGTGTCGTCGCTGAGTGACTGTAGAAGGATACAAGATGACTTGGACAGGATTTGTGATTGGTGTAAGGAATGGCAGCTAACTCTAAATGTAGATAAATGTAAATTAATGCTGATGAATAGGAAAAGGAATCCTATAATGTTTGAATACCCCATTAGTAATGTAGCGGTTGACACAGTCACGTCGATTAAATATTTAGGCGTAACATTGCATCAGGTCGTATTGAGGGAGGACATAGAAGCAATTCAGAGGCGGGCTGCTAGATTTGTTACTGGTAGGTTTGATCATCACGCGAGTGTTACGGAAATGCTTCAGGAACTCGGTTGGGAGTCTCTAGAGGAAAGGAGGCGTTCTTTTCGTGAATCGCTACTGAGGAAATTTAAAGCACCAGCATTTGATGCTGACTGCGGTACAATTTTACTGCCGCCAACTTACATTTCGCGGAAAGACCACAAAGATGAGATAAGAGAGATATGGGCTCACACAGAGGCATATAGGCAGTCATTTTTCCCTCGTTCTGTTTGGGAGTGGAACAGGGAGAGAAGATGCTAGTTGTTGTACGAGGTACCCTCCGCCACGCACCGTATGGTGGATCGCGGAGTATGTATGTAGATGTAGAATAAAGTCTTGTGATCCCCTCTCTACTGTGAACCGAAGGAGAAGATCATTTGCATTGTTGTGACGACCAACACGCTGAAATCATTCTTCAGTTTCGTGAGAGTCGTACGATGCACTTCGTAGTTGATCGTAGCACCGTGAGGTCGGACATCAAAAAGAATAATCCCTTCAAAATCCCATGCCTTTACGTATTGAGGGCTCGGCTTTGCAATTCTTACTAGGAAGAAAGCCGGTGTGGCGCCATTCCATTACGGTTTGAAGTGATGAACACATGTTTCCTCACTTCTGACGACGTTGTCACGGTCAGCCTCATAGCTTGCAAGCAACTCCGCACAATGTTCCTTCGTTGCTCGTTATGTTGTTCTAATAGGCGGTGAGGAACCCAGAGGGCGTAGATCTTTGAGTACGCCAACTGCTTGGCAAGGGTGATAACACTATTAACAGAGACGTTCAGTTGTGCAGCGAGGTGTTTGTGATCCGTCGAACACACTAAATGAGAGTGTCCGCACGTTCCAGTGTATCAGGTGTCACAGCTGTGTGTGACAGGTCAGTAAGCTGAATATCGGACAGGTTCGGGCGACCTTGTTGCGATGACAACAGATGCTTCATCCAATGACCCACAATGCGTTGGTACAACGACAGGTCTCCATAGACATTCTGCAAGCGCCTATAATATTGCGATGTCCTGTTTTCCGCCAAAAGAAACTGAACGACAGCTCCCTGCTTGGAAAGCACCTACGTTACAGACCTCATTCTGAAATATATGTTTGACGCCGTCAGCTATCGGAACTTCACGAAACTCGAGGGGCTGAAGAGGGATTATTCCTCCATGTCCCAAAACAAATTGCGAAATTTTTAAACGGGAATTGACCTAGAAAATAAAGTTTTGCGTTAGACATTGAACGCTCCTCTTATTTGTACACTTATTTCATATGTATCTGTAGCGAGCTTTGCTCTGCTGTTTCATATCACGCAGCTCAATGTTTATGATGCATCTCCTGAACTATGTCTCGTAGAATGATATATTTTTCCTAGGTACATTCAGCGACATATGTGCATACGGTCTGCGAAATGTGTCGCGAATAATGATGGTAATAAATTTAAACACTATACATGATGAGGCAGTTTTGGCATCTCAGTGTTTATGACGTCATATCTCTGGATCTACGTGTCGTACAGTGATACAATTTTTCTAGTATATTCAGTGGTCTATGCGAACATTGTCTGTCAAAACTGTGTGCAATATAGCTAGCAGGAAAGAAATAATAAATTAAAACGTCTTGCGTCCCTTTGTCATTTCGTCCAAGTTGTCAGCGAGAGATAGTTTCGTAAAGATTTATATCTCCAGCGCATTGCTAATTTTCTTTGTATTGTTGTTAGACAACATTCCTGTTTCGCTCATATTTCCGTTAAAATATGCCATCGAGCGTTAGTTGTAATTATGTTGTCAGAGTCTTCATATTGTTGTGGATTATAACGGAAATGTTCACGAAAACTCATTTATGTTTCGAAGTTTAGAAATTTGATACAGTTTATTGAAACATAACGTCATGCTTCCTTGTCGTCAAAATTTCATTTTACTATATGTTAATCTACAGCATTTTTCATCACACTTTCAGCAGATGTGAGAAACACATGTGAATTTGTTAGTGAGTTTAGCAGTTTTTTACGCTATATTGTATTGTGATCTAACCCATGGTGACCGTATTTTTTTTCAGTTTTATTCGAAATTACCGAAAACATGGTTACATAATAAGAGCATGAGCTCATGTCCACTGAAAACGTGCGCGAATGTGGTTCGAAGTGGTCTCGCTCGGCTATTATGCGTTTATTGTTGCATTAAAACTAACACGCGAAAATGCACTGAGAGCAGGCTCCGCATTAGCGTAAAGTGAAGCGCCACGCCCGGCTGGTAAATTTTGCGCCGTGTGGCTTTATACCACGAGCAGCCGGCGGGCAAATGGGGGGACTGTATGTCCGGTGCTGTGCTGTGCGCATAACGTTTCAGCACTATTGCCAACAACAGAGCGACTGTCGCGTCGTAAGCAGTCGCTACCAACAACGGCTTACGATCTCGCGCTCTCCATTCCACAGAAAACATGTACTCTACGCTGTTAGTAATTTAATTCTTATCATCAGGCTGTGAGATATGAACAAGTGAAATAACTTGCGATGTATTCCAGATCTGTTCAGACTATAATCTCTCTTTTAGCCTAGAGGCGTTTAATTATAATTTTTATGAAGTATTTTCAGTACCTGATAGATAATTGCGATCCACTCATTTTATGAAGATACATGCTAAATATTATCATCATTATTATTATTGCTCGCTATTGGATTTGATGTGTACAGTATGCATCTCGTGAGATATTCCATTTTATGCCATGTTTGTATCAGATATTAATAGGGTGTTTGTTTGCATTTCGGAAATTAATGTAAAATGAAAAAAGAGCGGGAAGGAAGGGGGCGGGAGAGGTGCATTGTATGTATGTCGAAATTAATCTGATGATAAGGGCAAGATTTGTCCGTACATTATCGCGACATGTTGCTTGTGTTCTTTCGGGTGAGTCCCAGCTGAGGTTCCACTACATTTCTGTTACACCTGAAAGCTTTAATACTCTTAGATTGTAGGGTACGACTGCTTAAAATTGCTGTATACTAAATCCTATTACCATTGAATACAGAAATATACGTGACTGATAACACAAAAGCAACTCTGAATATGACTTTTTTTAAACACAGGTGACTTGGCAATATACGGTAAAGATAGATTGCTAGTCACTGTAAAGATGACGCGTTGAATTGCGGATGGACACAAAGAGAAGACACTTGCACAGTAGCTTCCGACAAAAGTCTTTTTCAGAAAAGCAAACCGCATACTTTTTCTCACAAGCAGGCGCACCTCTCGCACACATGACTGCCATCTTCGGCACCTCGGACCGGAATTCCGTCATTCGGGTTCGACAAGCCGGAGATGGCAGTCATGTAGGCGTGACCTTGTGCTTACTTGTGTGAATAAGTGTGTGTGTGTATGAATTTC
This sequence comes from Schistocerca americana, assembly GCF_021461395.2. NCBI lineage: Eukaryota > Metazoa > Arthropoda > Insecta > Orthoptera > Acrididae > Schistocerca > Schistocerca americana. The sequence goes on from NC_060123.1 coordinate 319,860,867, forward strand.
CTTTTCTGAAGAAGTCTTTGTCCGGAAGCTAATCTGTGTTTTTTCGTTGTGTCTGCATGCAACTCCGTATGTCATGTTTACAGTTAGTAGCAATCTAACTTTTCCTTGTATTGCTAATATTACAATCTGGAACTTTCATTGTAACTAATGTTGTGTATGCAAATACTACGGACTGAAGAATATACAAACGCAACGGAATGTTAATGAATATACAAATATAACAGAGTAATAACGAATAAACATCCTACTACAATGAATGTGTAAACTAAAGGGAATTAATTTTCTGCTAGATAAACAAAAATATATACAAGGAAAACAATTCTCTAATGGCTCTGAGCACTATGCGACTTAACTTCTGAGGTCATCAGTCGCCTAGAACTTAGAACTAATTAAACCTAACTAACCTAAGGACACCACACACATCCATGCCCAAGGCAGGATTCGAACCTGCGACCGGACCGGTCGCTCGGCTCCGGACTGTAGCGCCTAGAACCGCACGGCCACTCCGGCCTGCAACAATTCTCACCACAGATAGTCCAACACACTATCTACTCTGTTATTCTGTGTCTAACCAAACTTTCAACTTCACAGAAGCCCCTTGTGATAAACGAACCATTGATTCATACCTGTGATCTTGATAGAAGTGGAGTTCGTACCGGAACATAAAGCTAACTGATGAAGTATGCTTCTAACCAATAGTTGCGCTATGTACGTGATCCTGACCAAAGGGTTACCTAAACTTTCACATCTTCTAGTGCAGCTCACTTTATAGTAACTCTCTCGACATAATAGCTCCGTAATCAGACAGCAGATCTATACTAATGAAAAATGATTTGAATGAGCGTACATAGGTGCCAAGTGATGAGTAACTGTAAAACAAATATTCAAACTAGATTAGTAAAACACAATTCGGAGAAAAGTATGAATGGGTACTCGCAAGCAGCAACTTTGTGCTCAGTGTACTCTAAACTAAAGGCACACGTGTTCATCACATCTCGCATACTGTTCGCCCCGAAACAAAGCATGGAAAATCTGTAACCAAAGCTCACAAAGCTTGTTTTCACTTAGATTGTGTATTCAAAAAATCGGATCAACAGAAATTACACAATACACAGTAAAAGATAATATTATGGTATAGGGCGACATTTCTGACTCCGTCATACGCTCCACATGCACTTCAAGGAGGCTTCAGTTTTACACAATTAACAAAATAAGTCCATTTAGAAGCTGACCCAAATAACCATGAGTTCCGACATAATATCAGAGAGCGTCAGTTCTATTTCACGAATTCTGACCTCATTAATCACCATCTGATCCGATATGGGAATCGTGGCTCACTAGCATTCACGTGGTAGGCAATCTCAAGTTTGCCAGAAATTTACTTTTCAGGAAGTTACTAGCATACCAAAATTTCAGAGGGACCGAACAATCACGAAATACGCAGCAGAGAAGCGGCCGCAATATCAGTATGTGGACTCACACACTGGAGCACAGTAAGAAACCCCAACGTCTTTCCCCTTTAAGAAACGTCGTATGTATCTAAACACATAATGCAATGCAAGGCAAAATATTAATGCAATAAACGAGAACAGTAGTAATAAAATGGACTAGTAGCTCAAGAAATTGTGAGTTTTGAGGAAATATTACTAAAAAGATTTGGGTAGTTTCATGAATTCGTTATGAAACTGACTTCAGAGAAGTAATTATCAAAATAAGAAACTTAATTCTCGCACTTTTGAGCAAGCAACATACAGGGTTTGGACAAAAATATGAAAACACTACGACAAATGCGTGCTTGGATACAGATTTGAACATTAATGCATTGTTATATTTGGATCACGATCGGCACTTCACCTGCTTAGTGTCCTCCATACGTTGCAGGTGACAGTCGTTTTCAGAACACTGTTCTGCGTAGTTGTGTGTGCATTATGGCGGAGATGAATCAATAGGAACTTGGGGTAATTGTTGGTACACGTATTGTAGCCGTGTTGTTGTTGTGGTCTTCAATCCTGAGACTGGTTTGATGCAGCTCTCCATGCTACTCTATCCTATGCAAGCTTCTTCACCTCCCAGTACCTACTGCAGCCTACATCCTTCTGAATCTGCTTAGTGTATTCATCTCTTGGTCTCCCTCTACGATTTTTACCCTCCACGCTGCCCTCCAATACTAAATTCGTGATCCCTCGATGTCTCAGAACAGGTCCTACCAACCAATCCCTTCTTCCTGTCAAGTTGTGCCACAAATTCCTCCCCAATTCTATTCAATACCTCCTCATTATTTATGTGATCTACCCATCTATTCTTCAGCATTCTTCTGTAGCACCACATTTCGAAAGCTTCTATTCTCATCTTGTCCAAACTATTTATCGTCCACATTCACTTCCATACATGGCTACACTCCATACAAATACTTTCAGATACGACTTCCTGACATTTAAATCTATACTCGATGTTAACAAATTTCTCTTCTCCAGAAACGCTTTCCTTGCCATTGCCAGTCTACATTTTATATCCTCTCTACTTCGACCATAATGAGTTATTTTGCTCCCCAAATAGCAAAACTCCTTTACTACTTTAAGTGTCTCATTTCCTAATCTAATTCCCTCAGCATCACCCGACTTAATTCGACTACATTCCATTATCCTCGTTTTGCTTTTGTTGATGTTCATCTAATATCCTCCTTTCAAGACACTGTCCATTCCGTTCAACTGCTCTTCCAAGTCCTTTGCTGACTGACAGAATTACTATGTCATCCGCGAATCTCAAAGTTTTTATTTCTTCTCCATGGATTTTAATACCTACTCTGAACTTCTCTTTTGTTTCCTTCATTGCTTGCTCTATATACAGATTGAATAACATCAGGGATAGACTACAACCCTATCTCACTCCCTTCCCAAGCACTGCTTCCCTTTCGTGTGCCTCGACTCTTATAACTGCCATCTGCTTTCTGTACAAAATGTAAATAGCCTTTCGCTCCCTGTATTTTACCCCTGCCACCTGCAGAATTTGAAAGAGAGTATTCCAATCAACATTGTCCAAAGCTTTCTCTAAGTCTACAAATGCTAGAAACGTAGGTTTGCCTTTCCTTAATCTTTCTTCTAAGATAAGTTGTAGGGTCAGTATTGCCTCATATGTTCCAACATCTCTACAGAAACCAAACTGATCTTCCCTGAGGTCGGCTTCTATCAGTTTTTCAATTCGTCTGTAAAGAATTCACGTTAGTATTTTACAGCTGTGACTTAATAAACTGATAGTTCAGTAATTTTCACATCTTTCAACACCTGCTTTCTTTTGGATTGCGATTATTATATTCTTCTTGAAGTCTGAAGGTACATCGCCTGTCTCATACATCTTGCTCACTAGATGGTAGAGTTTTGTCAGGACTGGCTCTCCCAAGGCTTTCAGTAGTTCTAATGGAATGTTGACTACCCTGGGGGCCTTGTTTCGACTCAGGTCTTTCAGTGCTCTGTCAAACACTTCAGGCAATATCATATCTCCCATTTCATCTTCATCTACATCCTCTTCCATTTCCATAATATTGTCATCAAGTACATCACCCTTGTATAGACCCTCTACGTACTCCTTCCACCTTTCTGCTTTCCCTTCTTTGCTTAGAACTGGGTTTCCATCTGAGGTCCTGATATTCATACAAGTGGTTCTCCTTTCTCCAAAGGTCTCTTTAATTTTCCTGTAAGCAGTATCTATCTTACCCTTAGTGAGATAAGCCTCTACATCCTTACATTTGTCCTCTAGCCATCCCTGCTTAGCCATTTTGCTCTTCCTGTCGATCTCATTTTTGAGACGTTTGTATTCTTTTTTGCCTGATTCATTTACTGCAATTTTATATTTTCTCCTTTCATCAATAAAATTCAATATTTCTTCTGTTACCCAAGGGTTTCTACTAGCCCTCATCTTTTTACCTATTTGATCCTCTGCTGCCTTTACTATTTCATCCCTCAAAGCTACCCATTCTTCTTCTACTGTATTTCTTTCCCCCATTCCTGTCAGTTGTTCCCTTATGCTCTCCCTCAAACTCTGTACAACCTCTGGTTCTTTCAGTTTATCCAGGTCCCATCTCCTTAAATTCCCACCTTTTTGCAGTTTCTTCAATTTTGATCTACAGTTCATAACCAATAGATTATGGTCAGAGTCCACATCTGCTCCTGGAAATGTCTTACAATTTAAAACCTGATTCCCAAATCTCTGTCTTACCATTATATAATCTATCTGATACCTACTAGTACCTCCAGGGTTCCTCCATGTACACAACCTTCTTTCATGATTCTTAAACCAAGTGTTAGCTATGATTAAGTTATGTTCTGTGCAAAATTCTACCAGGCGGCTTCCTCTTTCATATCTTATCCCCAATCCATATTCACCTACTATGTTTCCTTCTCTCCCTTTCCCTACGCTTGAATTCCAGTCACCCATGACTATTAAATTTTCGTCTCCCTTCACTACGTGAATAATTTCTTTTTTCTCATCATACATTTCATCAATTTCTTCGTCATCTGCAGAGCTAGTTGGCATATAAACTTGTACTACCGTGGTAGGCATGGGCTTCGTGTCTATCTTGGCCACAATAATGCGTTCACTATGCTGTTTGTAGTAACTTACCCGCACTCCTATTTTTTTATTCATTATTAAACCTACTACTGCATTACCCCTATTTGATTTTATATTTACAACCGTGTATTCACCTGACCAAAAGTCTTGTTCCTCCTGCCACCGAACTTCACTAATTCCCACTATATCTAACTTTAACCTATCCATTTCCCGTTTTAAATTTTCTAACTTACCTGCCCGATTAAGGGATCTGACATTCTACGCTCCGATCCGTAGAAAGCCAGTTTTCTTTCTCCTCTTGAGTAGTCCCCGCCCGGAGATCCGAATGGAGGACTATTTTATCTCCGGAATATTTTACCCAAGAGGACTCCATCATCATTTAATCATACAGCAAAGCTGGATGCCCTCGGGAAAAATTACGGCTGTAGTTTCCCCTTGCTTTCAGCCATTTGCAGTACCAGAACAGCAAGGCCATTTTGGTTAGTGTTACAGGGCCAGATCAGTCAGTCATCCCGACTGTTGCCCCTGCAACTACTGAATAGGCTGCTGCCCCTCTTCAGGAACCACACGTTTTTCTGGCCTCTCAACAGATACCCCTCCGTTGTGGCTGCACCTACGGTACGGCTATCTGTGTCATTGAGGCAAGCAAGCCTCCCCACCAACGGCAAGGTCCATGGTTCATGGGGGGGGGGGGAGGGGGGGGGGGTATTGTAGCCAGTGGAGCCGAAATATTTGGTGTTTCGAAAGTATTCATATCGCGTATAGGAAAAGTGGAAAAGCTTCATTCGCTAAGCCATAACGCGGACGAAATTATGTGTTAAGTAGTCATGATGGACAATCATTGAGGAGGGTTGTGACGAAAAATAATAGGACGACAGATGCAAAAGTCACTGCAGAACTGAATGTCACATTCGCGAACCTCATCGGTACCGAAATCGTAGGAACGGAGCTCTGTAAAGAGGGATTTCAAGGTGAGCTGGAATACCAAAAGATTCATTCGTGATGCAGTTCCCCATTACAGGGACAACTAGTGCTGAAGTTACAAAAACACGGAGTATAGAGGAATGGAAGAAAGTCATCCGGTCGGATGAGCAGTATTTCACAGTGTTTCCAATTTCTGGACGAGTTTGCGTCCCACGAATGAAACGTGGTAGGTGTTCAATGATAATCACGGTTATTCTGCGAGGTCGTATTATGTGACCATTTTGGTTGACCGTGATATTCGCATGTTACAGTTATAGTATTTGTTCCCTACAGGTGACGGGGGTACCCGTGGTCTAGCGGTAGCGTGTTTCATTCATAATTAAAGCGTCTTCGGTCACGGGTTCGATCCCCACCATTGCCTAAATTTTGATAAATAATCAGCATTGGCGGCCGAAGACTTCCGGCATAAGAAGTCAGCCGCATTCTGCCAACGGCCTTGTCAAAGAGGGCGGACGAGCGGATAGAGGTTCAGGGCACTCTCTCGTCCTAGGGGTGAGAAATTGCCTCAAAAGGCGGAAGAATCAGCAATGATCAACGACATGAGGATGCAGAAGGCAATGGAAACCACTGCATTAAAGACACGAAACGTGTATCCACAGGACATGTGGCCTGAATTTGAAGAAGTGTCATGATGATCTCTCCAGTGGCAAAAGATTCCGGAAAAGTCCCCCATTCGGATCTCCGGGAGGGGACTGCCAAGGGGGAGGTTACCACGAGAAAAAGATTGAATAATCAACAAAAGGATAACGTTCTACGAGTCGGGGCGTGGAATGTCAGAAGCATGAACGTGGTATGGAATGTAGAAAATCTGAAAAGGAAATGCAAAGGCTCAATCTAGATATAGTGGGGGTCAGTGAAGTGAAGTGGAAGGAAGACAAGGATATCTGGTCAGATGAGTATCGGGTAATAGCAACAGCAGCAGAAAATGGTATAACAGGTGTTCAGTGACCAGGTTGTTCTAATCAGAATCGACAGCAGACCATCACCGACAACAATAGTTCAGGTATACATGCCGACGTCGCAAGCTGAAGATGAGCAGATAGAGAAAGTGTATGAGGATATTGAAAGGATAATGCAGTATGTAAAGGGGGACGAAAATCTAATGCAGTTGTAGGGGAAGGAGTAGAAGAAAAGGTTACAGGAGAATATGGGCTTGGGACAAGGAATGATAGAGGAGAAAGACTAACTCAGTTCTGTAACAAGTTTCAGCTAGTAATAGCGCATACCCTGTTCAAGAATCACAAGAGGAGGAGGTATACTTGGAAAAGGCCGGGAGATAAGGAAAGATTTCTATTAGATTACATCACGGTCAGACAGAGATTCCGAAATCAGATACTGGGTTGTAAGGCGTACCCAGGAGCAGCTATAGACTCAGATCACAATATAGTAGTGATGAAGAGTGGGCTGAAGTTCAAGACATTAGTCAGGAAGAATCAACACGCAAAGAAGCGGGATACGTTTGAAGTTCTCTATACGCTATAGATACAGTAATAAGGAGTAGCGCAGTAGGCAGTACAGTTGAAGAGGAATGGACATCTCTAAAATGGCCCATCACAGAAGTTGGGAAGGAAAACATAGGTACAAAGAAGTTAGCTGCGAACAAATCATGGGTAACAGAAGAAATACTTCAGTTGATTGATGAAAAGAGGAAATACAAACATGTTCCGGGAAAATCAGGAATACAGAAATACAAGTCGCTGAGGAATGAAATAAATAGGAAGTGCAGGGAAGCTAAGACGAAATGGCTGCATGAAAAATGTGAAGACATTGAAAAAGATATGATTGTCGGAAGGAAACACTCAGTATACAGGAATGTCAAAACAACGTTTGGTGACATTAAAAGCAAAGGTGGTAACATTAAGAGTGCAACGGGAATTCCACTGTTAAATGCAGAGGAGAGAGCAGATAGATGGAAAGAATACATTGAAAGCCTCTATGTGGGTGAAGGTTTGTCTGATGTGATAGAAGAAGAAATAGGAGTCGATGTAGGAGAGATAGGGCATCCAGTATTAGAATCGGAATTTAAAAGAGCTTTGGAGGACTTACGGTCAAATAAGACAGAAGGGATCGATAACATTCCATCAGAACTTCTAAAATCATTGGGTGAAGTGGCAACAAAACGACTATTCACGTTGGTGTGTAGAATATATGAGTCTGGCGATATACCATCCGACTTTCGGAAAAGCATCATCCACACAATTCCGAAGACGACAAGAGCTGACAAGTGCAAGAATTATCGTACAATCATCTTAAAAGCTCATGCATCGAACCTGCTTACAAAAATAATATACAGAAGAATGGAAAAGAAAATTGAGAATGCGCTAGGTGAGGATCAGTTTGGATTTAGGAAAAGTAAAGGGACGAGAGAGGCAATTCTGACGTAACGGCTAATAATGGAAGCAAGGCTAAAGAAAAATCAAGACATTTTCATAGGATTTGTCGACCTGGAAAAAGCGTTCGACGATATAAAATGGTGAAAGCTGTTCGAGATTCTGAAAAATGTAGGGGTAAGCTATAGGGAGAGACGGGTCATATACAATATGTACAACAACCAAAAGGAAATAATAAGAGTGGACGATCAAGAACGAAGTGCTCGTATTAAGAAGGGTGTAAGACAAGGCTGTAGCCTTTCTCCCCTACTCTTCAATCTGTACATCGAGGAAGAAATGATGGAAATAAAAGAAAGTTTCAGGAGTGGAATTAAAATATAAGGTGAAAGGACATCAATGATACGACTCGCTATCCTGAGTGAAAGTGAAGAAGAATTAAATGATCTGCTGAACGGAATGAACAATCTAATGAGCACACAGTATGGTTTGAGAGTAAATAGGAGAAACACAAAGGTGATGAGAAGTAGTAGAATGAGAACAGCGAGAAACTTAACATCAGGATTGATGGTCACGAAGTCAATGAAGTTAAGGAATTCTGCTACCTAGGCAGTAAAATAACCAATGACGGACGGAGCAAGGAGGACATCAAAAGCAGACTCGCTATGGCAAAAAAGGCATTTCTGGCCAAGAGAAGTCTACTAATATTAAATACCGGCCTTAATTTGAGGAAGAAATTTCTGAGGATGTAGGTCTGGGGTACAGCATTGCATGGTAGTGAAACATGGACTGTGGGAAAACCAATACAGAAGAGAATCGAAGCATTTGAGATGTGGTGCTATAGACGAATGTTGAAAATTAGGTGGACTGATAAGGTAAGGGATGAGGAGGTTCTACGCAGAATCGGAGGGGAAAGGAATATGTGGAAAACACTGATAAGGAGAAGGGACAGGTTTATAGGACATCTGCTAAGACATGAGGGAATGACTTCCCTGGTACTAGAGGGAGCTGTAGAGGGCAAAAACTGTAGAGGAAGTCAGAGATTGGAATACGGCAAGCAAATAATTGAGGACGTAGGTTGCAACTGCTACTCTGAGATGAAGAGGTTAGCACAGGAAAGGAATTTGTGGCGGGCCGCATCAAACCAGTCAGTAGACTGATGACCAAAAAAAAAGGTGACGTGAATACAGGACCCCAGTTGACACACCTCCCATCATTCAGGACTGGGTCTGGGAGGGCGATGATGAACTGTCCCATCTCCTCTGGACAGCACAGGCACCACACCGCAATATCATTCAGCTGCAGTAGTTCACTTTGGACAGAATTATGCGGGATCTTTATTCACCTTCATCATCATTACCTAAACTTGCTGCTATTTTGCGGGAAAGATATGTAATATTTCCTTTAAAAACCACAAAGAACTTGCTTTTATCCATTCCGAGACGGCTGGAAGCTGTATTGAGTACCAAAGGGTTACCTACATCGTATCAGTCATGATAATCTGTTGTATTTTGGTGTTTCCATACTTTATCCAGTACCTGTGTCATTCCAGGTACTCCAGCAGCGCCGAGGCGTCGAGATCTATTACAGTCAGCGTCCACGACCCAAATGTCTCCACAAGACAGTCTAAAATATTTGGTCGCGTCACCCACTGCTGTGAAAGTTGTCGTCTGACAGCTGGAACGACACTAGCGCGCCCCTGTCGGCGGCAGTGCCAGCCTCAAGATTTTTCTGCTAAATTTAATGTATATTTATTCTATTTTCGATTCCAAGCGTTGGAAAATTATCAACAGACGTAAATGATCGTGAAATAAGTGCATCTACAGCTGAATTGCACTGGTTTAGTGACAAACTACAACATATTCGTGAAGAAACACCCTAGAATATCAGCACAATTATGCGTACTTTGTCGAAAGCAAGACAATATAAGAGTAAACATGTATTTCATGCACGAAAATCAAATACGGGGCTTTTACAAATGATTGAAGCGATTTCATAAATTCACTGTAGCTCCATTCATTGACATATGGTCACGACACACTACAGATACGTAGAAAAACTCAAAGTTTTGTTCGGCTGAAGCCGCACTTCAGGTTTCTGCCGCCAGAGCGCTCGAGAGCGCAGTGAGACAAAATGGCGACAGGAGCCGAGAAAGCGTATGTCGTGCTTGAAATGCACTCACATCAGTCAGTCATAACAGTGCAACGACACTTCAGGACGAAGTTCAACAAAGATCCACCAACTGCTAACTCCATTCGGCGATGGTATGCGCAGTTTAAGGCTTCTGGATGCCCCACGGTTTAAAGTTTATGGCCCCTTTTCTTCTACGAAAAAAACCTTACAGGACACGTGTATCTGGACATGCTGGAAAATTGGCGCATGCCACAACTGGAGACCGACAGCGCCGACTTCATCTTTCAACAGGATGGTGCTCCACCGCACTTCCATCATGATGTTCGGCATTTCTTAAACAGGAGATTGGAAAACCGATGGATCGGTCGTGGTGGAGATCATGATCACCAATTCATGTCATGGCCTCCACGCTCTCCCGACTTAACCCCATGCGATTTCTTTTTGTGGGGTTATGTGAAAGATTCAGGGTTTAAACCTCCTCTACCAAGAAAGGTGCCAGAACTGCGAGCTCGCATCAACGATGCTTTCGAACTCATTGATGGGGACATGCTGCGCCGAGTGTGGGAGGAACTTGATTACCGGCTTGATGTCTGCCGAATCACTAAAGGGGCACATATCGAACATTTGTGAATGCCTAAAAAAACTTTTTGAGTTTTTGTATGTGTGTGCAAAGCATTGTGAAAATATCTCAAACAATAAAGTTATTGTAGAGCAGTGAAGTCGCTTCAATCATTTGTAATAACCCTGTATTTCTGTTGTTGCCTGTTCCTTTTACGATATGCTCTTTCCTTGAGACTTCACCATGTTATAGGGAGTCTAATGCTTCGCACATTTTTGCACTTCACTCGATTTTCTAATACCGAATACTTTTGTAAACGCAATTACTTTCAATTCAAAAGCGAATTCGTTGAAGTTTATTGCTAGTTTTGGCTAAGATGTAGCAACAACTGTGAAACTGGTTTCTTCTGTGTTGGAAAACAATGTTATTGCTTTTGACGTTTTATTAACTCGTCTGTGTGGGCTTCACTTCAGCTGCAGTTGAGGTGTCGTAATTGGCATGCAAAATAATGCAGGCATTCTATTCCACATTTATTGATTAGGCTGGAGTGTAGTGCACAATACTTCACGTTACTGAGAAGATGTACCACGTCTTTGGCATTTCGCCAGGTCTGCTGCTATTTACTAGCCATTTTTCTTTGTTGTTAAATGAAAACGACACTCTTAATGAATTGTAAATAATGTCCTTTAATGTGCCGTTTCATGTGTCCCAGGGTCCTTAAGAAACTGAACTGTAGATATACGAATATGTTGTCATTTATTAGTTATTGTCAATTTCTATGGCACTAAGCATGCTTCCTACTGTAAGTAATACTTTACTAATCAATATAAATGATACTATTGGCACTTACCCGATATCGTATTCCAAAGTGTACCTTACTGTCGACATTTAGTTCTGCTGCCGCAGTGTGTAACAAAAATGGGCAACAATGTTGTGGCTCTAGCTGTTACGGTGGCTGCCATTTGTTCATCCTTTTCCGCTAAGTCCTTTGTCCGAGATAAGTCAACCCGCTTGACCAGTGGTCACAGATGGTGCTCAGCTCAACATTCATTTGTCTTACAGAACACAGCTGACGTGTGTCTTTCACCGATACGAAAGCCAGAGTTACGTGTGAAAAATGAATTTTCACGATACGTGGAAATCCCCCCCCCCCTCTCTCTCATTCTCTCTCTCTCTCTAATCACGCATGCCAAATAGACACATGTCTTAAATTAGAACAGAGATGAATACGAAAATATCATTCAAAAATATTCTTCGACATTGTTACTGACTCAGTCTCACTCAGTGGGGACATTTCACACCATCTCGACACGTAAAGTGGTATTTTACCATTTGGTTTGACATGCTTTGTACATGCTCCATGTCCCCTTAGTGCTGCTGAAAGCGTGAAATTTTAACTGGTCCGATCTCCAATAGACTGGACAATGAACACTACAAAAATGATTCCCAGCTTGATGTTAATTAAAACGTTGCATGAGGATAAAATGAAATATTCTCGAGGATAAGAACAGTAAGAGTTCAACTGCAAATAACCAGCGACCCCAAGATAATTATTGGAAGTAAATAAATTCTATATGCATTACATCGTTGTATTCTATCGTTTATGAGCCTATCGTCATCGTTGTCATCGTTGCCATCCTGTAAATGAAATATTTCCCATGTGTTATTAAGTAAATCAGTCTTTTGACCTTTCCACACAGAGTTTTCGGCATTGCACATCCGAATATTTTCAAACAAGATCCAAACACAAGGATACTCATTTCCTGGACTCCAGCAAAGAGAGTGTTTTATCATCCTCGGTCGATTTTACTGGCTACGTGTCCCGTCCCGTCCCGTCCACCTCAGCTTTGACTTCATTCTGGTTATATTAACCTCTGTTTCCTATACTATTCTATAGTTTTTTGTATCTCCTCGCACTTAACACGTACGCCTCCAGCAAATCTTTCAGCAGTCCTAGCTTTACAATTATTTTCCCTTTTAAAGTTTGCGTACACATGTCGTTAAGGACAAGTGATATCGATATGCATGGCACAGCATATCTACCCCCCTTTCCCATACACAGATTCCAAGTTACTCTACACGTTCACACAGAATACACACTTAAAAGTTTGATTGACGGTTGACGGTTATACCCGTGATAAACTCGTGATTTAATTAAACGTATGGGCATACCCGGGAATAAATGAATGATTCATTTGCGTCAGTTCATGAACAATTCCTGAGAAAATCGCAACAAAAGCGTTTTTCACCAGTATTTCCTCGTCAGAAGCAGACCAAATCTCCATCCACGGATTCCAGGACGGCTATGCACAGAAAATGGGAAGAGCCCTAAAACACCATTTTCACCGTTTTCTCGTCGTTAGCAGCGGACTAAACCCAGATGCTGATTCAAAGACGGCTATGCAGAGTAAACGGCTGTAATTTTTGCAGTGTATTCCTAAGATTCCGCTTTTTAACGTTTCTAGATAAATTCATCTGAGTCCAAGACACAGAGATTCAAGGATAATCTAAGCATGCAAGTAAAATACGAACGTAAAATGCGGTGTCAAACGGAAACATAATTTATAAATCTACATAGCACGGAGGAATATGATGTACAGTGTCTCCACTATCATGAGAATGCGTCCGGGAAGTCCATGTTGTATCACTGAAGCACATTGCAAATATTTGTGCATGTAAAATCCAGTCTGCGATGTAAAATTAGTTTTGCGTACGTACAACTTCACATAAGTAAAGTGGCAACATTTTACTGATCCATCAAGTTCTTTTCATATTAGTGACACGTGCTGGTGTGGTAAAGTAAAGCAGGGAACGGGCATAAAAATGCTACCATCGGAATGCAAAAAACCGAATATGCTCCGTTTATTAAAAGACTGACAGAAAAGTGGTTACCAGCTACTCTACCTTCCTCAGCACCTTCAGACATTTTCGCAGAACTATTGGCAAGCTAACATATCCACATTTTTTTCATGCTGAGAGAGAAGGATACAATGCCAGTGGGAAAGAGACGGAGAAGTAATACATACTGGAACGCGATAGACAATGGTTGTGATACAGAGCGAAGGAAATAATGGAAGTGTGAAGGAAAGAGAGGGACACAGTGTCACTGGAACATAGTAGAAAGTGAGAGAGTAGTACTAGGAAAAGCGTCTCAGTCGGAAAAGTATAAAGAGAAGGAGAAAGTATAAGTGGGTAAGATTCAGTGATAATGACAGGCAAAGTCGGTGACAATGACTACGAGGGAGAGAGAGATAGTGACAGTGGCAGGGGCAGCAGCAGAATGAGATAGCAGCAGTAAGAGAGAAGAAGAGAAAGACAATGATAGTGAGGGGAGACAGTAGTGGTAGTGGTAGTGGCAGTACTACTACTACTACTACTACTACGACATAACGAAGACGACTATGCTATGACTGTGAGACAGGAGACAGTGACATTTAAGGAGCCTCAAAGAGATAATGACAATGTGCTGGGCCGACGAGTGGGTGGGCATGAGACACCTACAGCGATGGACTAATGGATGTGAGACAGTAACAGTAGGGCCGCTTGTGGAAGTGAGAGGTGAGCTGCGTGTTAAAACATCACGAATACGTTCGTAAGCCAATAATTTAGCGAAAATCTTATAAGTGCTGAGGAAAGTAAAAAGTAGAAGCGCACTCTTCAGTCGGAGTCTTTTAAAAATGGTTCAGATGGCTCTGAGCACTATGGGACTCCACTTCTGAGGTCATCAGTCCCCTAGAACTTAGAACTACTTATACCTAACTAATGTAAGGACATCACACACATCCATGGCCGAGGCAGGATTCGAACCTGCGACGGTAGCGATCGCGAGGTTCCAGACTGTAGCGCCTAGAACCGCTTGTCCACTCCGGCCGGCGGAGTCTTTTAAACAAGATGAACATATTTGCCTTCTTTGAGCTCCGATAGGAGCATTTTTCGTCTGCTTACACAATGATGGATATTGGAAGATTCGTTCGAAGAGTTTATTAATTTTACTTAAAGTACTCCAGCCAATTTTTGCACTCGTGATAATGTTTCCATAAGCAATAAGACATCTCTATCTCCGATTTGAAGTATCGATAAGCGAATAGACGAGTTCTAAAACCATTTTCATTTTCAGGACTATTTGCGAGCGCTACCTTTGAATACAAAGAATAATATCTTGCACACCTTCATGGTAACTAACTACAAATAAATTGCGATGTAACAGGAACTGTGTTATTCAGATGAGACGCAGCTGATGATATGGATCTCGAAATATGAATTGGTGAGGTGCTACATTCGTGTCTATCACGGAGTCTTAAAGAAAGCAAATCCACTTCGCATTCGGTAAAAAAGAAGAAGGCACAGTTAAGGCTTTTTTCCTTACATTCATATACATGCCAACTATTTTTGATTGGAATAAGGTCAGAAACTGCTTCTTACCGTCTAAAATGAAAGTTAAATCAGGGACGCAATGATCATCGTTGGTTGACGGCACGCTTAGTGACGAATAACCGTGCGCGTACTTAATATGCATACGAAGGTGTGTCATGTTAATCGGACTTCGTGTGCAGGCTCGTCTATCAAAACATAGAGCTTATGGCGATCCATCAGGACTTCCGCAAGCAAGTAGCTTCCAACAAATTACGTCGCCGAAAATCGATTGCTTCACACAATTAAAACAGCTGAACGAAAGGCTGATTATTTTACAAAATCACACATTTTTGAAATAAACGGTTGTATTTTTACTATTATTATTATTATTATTATTATTATTATTATTATTATTACTAATGTTAAATGTAATGCGCTTACATGTTATATCGTGCAGCTGCCCGGACAGGAAGAAAGAGATCAGATAATGTCGTTTCTAACACAAATGACATGGCTGTACATTCGTAGAACACAGATTAACACACCAGTAGTTTATCGGACCTCTTATAGTTAGTTTTTAACAGTTCATTTAATGTAACTATTATAAATCCGCAAAAATTTTTGATTGAAGTGATATTAGTAATTGTAATACATACGTTCAGGAGCAGATACATTCATTTGCAGTTTCATGAAAAAATACGTTATAGTGGCAAGTATCCATTATAATCGAAAATTATCTTAACTCTAACGAGTCAACCCACCATAACCAAGTTGCGTAAGTGGACTTTAGACAAAGGCTCCAACGTAAACAAAAGTGAGTAAAGGAATTAAATCAGGGATATTTTTCGATATGCGTTGTCAGACACCAAACCGACTATAACAGTTATGAGTAATAAGCAGTGCCACCCGTGTCATTAATCCATTATGCCTTGGTTAAACGAAAAAGCTACAAAAACGTTTCAGACGAGTTTGTTTGGAAGTTAAGGAAATGTTTTTTATCTACCTCATTTCATAAATTAATTGAAGTTCAGTTCGGTGCCAAAATTTCTTGAGGGAAGTGGCTAATATCTGATATTGTAAACAATGGCAATCGTTTCAGGTAAGTCACGAAACACCTGGACTCTACGCACTACGTGCCTTTATCATATTAACCTTCATTATACAGTTACTCATAAGGAACAACTCTTACATTAACAACATGAGAATGCTAAGAAAGTGGTTCTGCATCTGAGCCCTGTCTTCGTGATGGCAGATGCATAAAACTAGTCATCCAAGTAAACGTCACCAGTTTTACTAAAAGGTTTGGAAACTGCCGCAGGCACAGTCCACATCAGCCGAAATCTCCACCTGTTTCCGAACGTGACCAAAAACGAAGAATTTATCAGAGATAAAACTTCGCTAATGTTACTGGATGCATGTTCGACTACACAGCTTATTGGTCGGAAGGATCTTTCTTCGTTTTAATGGAGCTATTTACGGTTAACTTACTTCTGCACAATTCATAAATCTGCTCCATGTCACTTTTATAGCTGAATCTGTGAATATGAATTTTGATATAAATATTTTTATTATAATATCAGCACACTTATCTGCAATGAAAATAAGACTAAAGGCACACATATAAAGCACTGAAAGAAACTCAAGAAAAGAACTAATAAACTGCAATGATTTTACCTTCTCCCATCTCCCTTAAACCAATAATTTCACCTCTTACAACAAACCATAATATGTAGACAGTTATCACATGCAAAGAAACATAGTATAGTAATCAATTGCTTATTAAATATCATTACAGAGAAATGCAACTGTCTACTTCTTTGAAATATTTATCTGTTGAATGATCCGGCTTTCGAACCTTTTCAAGCTCTTCTACAGATGTTGTGTAGGAGGTTACATACCTATTTCAAAGCTTAATGCTGAGTGCTGGCTCTGTGGCAAGAAGATGAAACATGCTTTCATGCACCTCCTTTAGTACTGTTTAGATGCCGATGTGGATCCAAAATTTGATTTTGTACTTATTGCGACAGTATGGGCGGCTTTTATTCTTAATATCCATGTGTCTACTTGCATTGTGATGGAGAGTTGGCGCCACATTACTCACTCGTACAGAACATATGTGCATAAACACTATAGTAACGGAACTTTGCCAGGATCCAGCATATACTTTACTACTATTGCTTGTCACAAAGATAATCACACCAAAATGTAGCGCAGACCTACTTTGCTAAGAGATATTGCATGTTTTTGTTTCCATGTATTAAAATAGATGTATGGGCAAATACTTTAATCAAAACTGGCATTAACATGAATGCCCAGACGTCAAATAATATAAAGTTTTAGTATTTCCAATGAACTGCAGCTGTTTGTAAGAGCACGGACTTTATATTTAAAATACAACAGGAACAAAGCTTCAAATGAACTTCTTTAGTGCTTACATTAACTTGATCTGGAATATTAATAAGGGCTGATTCTATTCCCTTCAGCTAAAGATAATAGTACTAAAAGTACTGATTTATATTAACAGTGGAGTTCTTGGAGATTTAGACACATAGTACAGCATTTATTCTGTGGTAAGTATTTTCTATGAGGATAACGTAGTTATGATGTAAAGAGGAGGAGGCCTGGGCATTGTTGGGCTGGGGTGTCGGGCAGTGTTGGTTGACTGATTAACTGTTTTTAATTAGTAAGTATTTGAAATTCTGAACGGAAAATTTGTTTCTCAGGTCATTACAATCACTGAGTAGGTAGGTAGTTGCTGATATCTGTTGAGAAAGATTTACATTTCTTCAAGAAGGGGAAGCATTATCTCTTTGTTGGCAAGATGAGAGTCCTGTACTCTGTTGCTTGCAGAATGATTGTGTTGGACAAGATGTGTGGAGAAGCTGGATCTGTTCAGGTTGTAAAGACAGAATACATCCATATGCTCTTTATATCCTGCTGTGAAGTTTCTGTTAGTTTGTTCAATGTGGACGTAAGTTGTAAATTAATTTTTAGACACACCTCGCTTTGATACTGTTATTTAACGATTTCGGTACTGTGTATGATATTATTTTGTATTTTATTGTGGGTGCAGAAGCTTATTTTTGTGTTGTATGTCTTTAAGAGGTTGGCAATTTCGTGAGAAACCTTCCCTGGGAAAGGCAGGAATATAAAGGTGGTCTTCTTGTTTTTGGTTGGTTGTCCTACATTTGTCTATTACTACAGGATTGTACCTACTGCTGAAGGCAACTGATTTAAAAATTTCTGTATCTTTTACTCTTTCACCTCTGCCCATTGGCGTTTTAAGCATAGATTTAACCACTGTAATGAAGAATGCTTTCTTATATTGGTCTGGATGGCAAGAAGAGTTACGTGAGGGAAGTTTGGGGTTTGTTGTTTTTCTGAAAATATGAAGAGTATGCTTTAGATTTGTATTTGAGATTCCCAAATGAAGTTAGTTAATACCTTCTCGTGTTTCACTTTTTACAGTGAATTCAATTTTTTGTGTAATTTATTAAGTTCTTTGACTAGATTTTCTATTTCTTTTAATGTTCCATTGAAAGGAGGAGAGGTTTATCAGCATAGTGTTAGTTGTTGTGTCTGGGATGCAGTTGTGTTTGGGATCTACAAAAGTTCTTTTCCTGATCGTTGATGTATGATTCTGCTAGCAATTCAACACAAAACCAGCACCTGACTACCTACTCAATGATCAGACTGAACTGGGAATAAACTTTTCATTCAGAATTTCGAAGACTTAGTGGTTCAAAACAGGTAATCAGTCAACCAATCGTGCCCTTATCACAAACCCCCCTCTCCCACGGTACACTCCTCTCTATCCCTCTCTTTACGTCCTAAGTACATTATTGCCAATGTAAATCTCCTACAGAAGGATAAATCCTGCATTATATATCCAAATGTCCCATATTATCTTTACCTGAAACAACAGGAAGTGCCTTTACTAATTCGTCTGACCATATCAATGTGAGAACAGAAATGTATCAGTAGTTCATTTGAAGTTTTCTTCTTTTTGTTTTTTTAAATAGAAAAATCATACTCGCCTGAACAGACCATTAGTAGCATACTCGGCGCTAATGACAAGCGATTAAATGCTTCTCATGGAGAATGACCTCTATCATTTGGATACTCTCTGATCACAAATTGTATCCGAATAAATATTGCAGATGCTAGGCATTAATCTACGTTAGAAGTAGTTTATACATACAGTATTCAGTTACAGTTGTTAGTAGTCTGTGTGTAGAACGTGTATTAGATGCCACAGCAGTGGTGCTACACACACAGAAAGTATTTACTGTACCACTCTATCATACATCAGCAAATATTGAAAACGTTTTGCAAATAAGCTTAGTGTCAGTAAGCTAATACTATTACTTTCCAGATTGAGATTTTTCATAGATGTTGACATTAACAGAGACAAAAGATGAAAAAAGAAAATATCTCATGTAATAACCTTTTCTAATAAATAATTGCAAGTAAGCAGCAAATGGTTTAATTAGTAACCCTGGTTCTTTTCTACAAGTTTGTTTCGGCTAAGGCGCCATTCTTTAGTAAACCTGTGGATGTTACATTTGGTGAGTCTACTTACGTTTATGAAAGCTGTACAGAAAGGTCATAGGTCGTTTTGCTTAATACTTACATCTAGTTGGAACAGATACCCATGTTGCATCAGTGAATAAACAGACAACTATCTGTCGGTAGACCGCTAAAATCAGGTAAGTTTTGCTTATATAACATATGTTCATGAAATATTTTTGACAGCTGGATTGACAGTTTATTCTCATTGACGTTTTAGTACGAATGTAAACTGACCTTGCTGTACTATTTTCATAAACGTAAGTAGACTCACCAAAAGTAACATCTACAAGTTTACTTTAGATCGGTGATATGTCCGAAACAAGCATTTAATAAAGAAAACGTATTAATAATAAAACAATCTGCATCTGACCTTGAATTATTCATTATAAAATGTCAAATTATGATGTAGTCCGCACTACAGGTTCAGCTGAAAAGAAGGTAATAAATAAAACAAAGTCACTTAATCTCTGCTGCATCAATAAACAATCCACAGATTTAGGTGCATGTTTAGACAGCGGAATCACCAATTGGCAGAAGGCTCTGTAGAGAGTAGTGTGTGTACATTATGAGTACGCAATCTTTCAGAACTATCCCTAATATAAGACAGTAAGTCTTTGAATGTACCAAAAGTTTTGAAAAGTGCAAACACTCAACAAAAATAACATCTAAAATAAAATAAAGAAACTGAAATCAGTGCTTTGGTCCTGTATATGCAGCTCTGAAAGAACTGCTGATGAATGCACTACTTTGTTTCCAGATATGATTCAGCATATGCTAAATAGCAACTGTCCAACAATCTATAAGAAATTAATGTTACTTAAAGCAAATCACAAAATATTAAAATACAGTAAATTCCGTGTCCAAATAAAGTCAGAATATGGCTTCTTATAACTGAAGCCAGACCTTTTGGAAGTGGTAAATCAGAAAAATATATATCAAGCTAAAACAGGTCTACAGAACTATAATGAGAAAGGTCTAATACAAAGCAAATGATAACTACATTTTGAAATCTAAAAACAGTAAAGCACCATACAACACTATTAAAAGGACTCTACTGTATTAAATGAATACTTTGTAACGGAAAAGCCAGCCAGCATTCAAGCTGTAACAACAGTCTGTTGCTGAGACACATATACCCATAACTAGAAAAGTAACTACTTGCTAATGGCCTAAAATTACTTCCCACGATGTTAGCAAAACAGTAACAAGCTTCAAAATTGAAAAACATGACTATTATGGAATAATTAGTTTTGGAAAAAGAGCATAAGAAATGAAATTAAAATTTTGATGCTCTATGTAGCTAATAAATTCTAACAGATGGTATTTTCCCCTGAGCTCTTGAAATTAGTGTTACACTGCTGGTGTTTAAGAAAGGAGGGAAAGATCTCCCTAATAACAACAGTCCAAAATCAGTTGCTTCATTTGTATCATAAATAATACAAATATATTCAAACAAATCTACAGTTACATCATACTCCGCAAGCAACCTAAAGGGTTTTGAGGAAAGGTATTTATGCTTTCACTAACTGATCCATCTTCCATTTTGCACTCGCGAATGGCTCGTGAGGAGAATTGTTGCAACTAAGTGGTACTAGCTCTAATTTCTTAAATTTTGTCGATGTTTTCATTTCGAGAGATGTATATCGAGGACGGCAATATGTTTCCCAACTCCTCCCGAGCTCTCTCGAACTCTCTACAGTAAATCTCTCCATGATGCACTACACCCTTCTTGTCAATGGAGTTTGTTGAGCATTCCTGTTACGCTTCCGCGACGACTAAACGATCATACGACGAAACGCCCTCTTCTATCAGTTCTATCCGTAAGGATCCCAGACTGGTGCCTTGTAAGGCACTTACTGCATGGATGAGTTACACTTCCTGAAGATTATTCCTCTGAATCTCTGTTTACCCTGTGTTTTCCCTAGTTTTATGTAGTCATTCCACTTAAGATCTTTCTGAAAAATGGTTGCTGGGTATGTTAAGGTGGAAACAGTTTCCAACAATTCGCCATAAAAAGTGTAGTTATGGAGTGGTGGATTTCTTTTCCTATTTATGCGCAATATGCTACGTTTATTTATGTTCAGGGTCAACTGAAAGAACCTGCGCCATTCATGAATCCTCTGCAGGATATTCTCCAATTTGATACTGGCTTCTGGTTTTGTTACTTTCTTATAGACTACTGCACCATCTTCGAACCGTCTTCAACAGCTTCCTACCCTTTCTACTAGAACGCTATTTTATATACATTAAACAGTAATGGTCGTACCATACTCCCTTGGTGTATCCCAGAAATTATATCTACATTTGCCGATTTAGTTCCGTTAAGAACGGGTAGAGTTCAGTATGTAAGTAACCAGTCGTAAATCTCTCCCCATGCCCGGTAAAATAGTATTTTTTCACTAACCGGCAGTGCGGCACGTTGTCAAATACTTTTCTCAAGTCAGAGAGGACGGCATAAACCTGAGCGTCGTTACCTACAGCTCTATGGATCTCATGGAAGAACACAGCGAGCCGCACTTCGCAAGATCTCTGTTCGAGGAATCGATGTCGATTTATATAGAGGACAGTTTGATTCTTCAAACACATCACAATTATTGAGCATTAAAAATGTTCTATTATTCTATAACAAATTGACTATGACTATGACTGTTTAAAAACTAAGAGATTATTGAATGCAAAGCAGTCTACATTAATAAAATTAGCTAACTTTTCCTTTAGAGATAAGTCATTAAGTATGTTTAGAGCTTGTCTCACTGACAGGCTACGGTATGTGCAAATAACCAGGCAACACAGCTGACGAATGTTAATGGAGGAATACCGAGGCGTCTGTTCTCGGACCGTTTCATTGCTTATATAAATCCTGTTTCATATTAAGATGTGAGAATGCACTGTACACTGCCTACATGAAATTGACAACAACAGGTGAAAACTTAGAATGTGTTCAGAATTAGAACAGAGAAGTAATCAAAATGACACATCGTTGATGTCTTGTCAACAAGCTGTCCATTAACCAAACAAAAACGTAAGTAAATTTCAGTCTCTGAGCAATGAAGTCTGAGAATAATAATTTGAAAAAACAAGGACTTGTGACTGATAAGAACTGTCGTGGAATGGACACACAAATTACTTAAACACCAAACAAAAATAGTACTATTTTTGTTACATAATTAAGACAAAGTCTCTGTAAAACTCTACCACTATGCTCATATTATATGTTCTTCCACTCAGACCTGCTATATGAGGTGGTGTTGTAGAGAAATACACCAGTCGATTTACATTTCTCAGTCACAAAAGGAAGACATTTGATGTAATCTAGGTATGCTTCCCAGAGAGACTTTTTAATATCCTCATACTTTACGATTTACAGTTCTCTAATCTATGCCCAAAAAATTTGAACAGACGTACAGTAATAAGCAAGGTTTATTTGCACAATAGAAGATATAGGCACATGATAGATTTACGGTACTTAAGACTTTTTCTCACACACAACAGACACAAACACATGAGCCTCAAAAATTCTTAAACAAATCCCAAAAACCGCTCACTTAACTCGCTTACTCTATCTCAAAGAATATCTGAAACTTTGCTAAAAGTGCTAGAATTTTGAATTGCTGATGAGTTCACGAAGAGTGATTTTCAAGATTTGGGTATTGAGAAGCCGTACTTTTCAACAGAGTTGTATGCAATAATCGTACTATTAAAATCATGAATTAATATACCTGTAAATAAGAAATACTAGTATCATTGCTTCAAGTTGCCATAAGTAATTGTAAACTGCACGTATAAGTAATTGTCATGTAAATGTATGTAACTAATATTCGATTGATTATACGTATGTGTGAGTGTGTATGTATTCTTGTAACTACTCTCAGATGACAATAAGTGCAAAAGTAACTGGCAATGTACTCTATTATTCAAACTTTTATTTTATTTACCCATGATTCTGTTGTATTAATATTAGTTACTGTAGGTTACCTGTTCTCCAACCCAATTAAATAAGTATGTACGGCATGGCTGAAAATAAACATTTTAAGCCACCTAGAGGCCTGTGTGTTCTGTTCAAACGTTACATACTGATGACCGAAAATATTTTGGAACTGCACTGTGAGGCACGCTGCGGCTATGTTGACTTCAAGAATTTCAGAGTTGAAACTACATAGGATTTGTTGTGCTTTCTACTCGTAGATAGACTTGTTGTAAAACGAATAAAATTTATTCCATTATGTAAAATAACTTAATAGAACCGATCAAACATTTTGAGCACGTAAAACTGTTTTCATAAGTTACAGTAAATACGTATCCCTAGGCCTGAAGACAAACTGTAATTCTATGTTCCCTCTTTCTCTCTCGTCTCGACAGTTTATTTTTTCTTGTAGTAAGAAATTGTCATATGCAACAAGAAACACACGTTTGCCGTTAGAAACGAAACAACAGTACTACAACATAATATAAGAACTTATTTTCCTGTTTATTTTATCAAATTTTTCAGTCCGCTTATCTGGGCTGTACGTGAAACACATATCATTCGACAGAATAGGGCACCTACTGAGATAATGTCCAATAAATGTAAGACAAAGGTCTGTTTCTCCAATTTTTCAGGCCTTTGGGAAACTGAAAAACGAATACTGTGCCTGCCTTTCATATCTTTCACTGGAAAACCTGACAAATCCTTTCAGAGGTTGCTGTGAATTTCTTCATAAGGCACTTATCTCGTAGTGCATCTTTCTCTATTGCTTAACTGGTAACACACTGACATCGTTAAAACAAATTTTGATGGTAATTTAAGCTCAAAATTAAGGCCATTCTTCTGTAAATCACCAAAGTGATTCTGTAGATGTTTTTACAAATGTCCAAAATGATCCTGTAGCTCTTTGAAATGAAATGAGTGGATTCTCGAATCTGGTTGGAATGGCAAGGAATACTAAACATTTTAAGGCCACAGAGTGAATGAAAATTTGTTCTTTAGCACAGAAACCTTGTAAGAAATATACAAACCGGCAAATTGCTACAAGAAATCAGACAGATGGACAACATACACAGCAGACCCGTGCAAGATATTGAGATGTTAGTCTTACAGTAGAAATAAAGCTATTTCTCTACGTCAGAATATAATTAAAACTGAGACGAAACATTAATTTCTTGTGCACTAGAGTATCAGAATATTTGGAGTGAGACATGCAACTTCTAGTCCACGCTATTTCTGTTATTAACCACGTTTCGACTACAGTGCAGACAGGTGATATACTCTGAAATGAGTAAGGTTACATAAATGCTCAGAATGGCATAGTAGATAGTAACAGCAACTCTGTACCACTGAAAATGCCAAGACTTTTTTTCAAAGCAACTTCTTTTCTTTCGTTAGCATCTGTTATTAGTACACATGATATGGCTCATTCTGGCAGCTAATGTATAGTTTGATTTGTTCAGCAGAATGAGATTTGTGGAACTTGTGTATCACTGAATGAAGACAGACAACAACAATTACTTAAAAAATGCAATACAAGAAAATCATTCAGGAAAATCAAACCTTCCACCGCCAACCTGTTTTTATCTTCACAAGATTCATAGTAATTGCAGTTGCTGCACAGAACTATGACTACAGAGCACTAGTTATGGAACTTTATATAAACAGAGTTAATAATCAACCAAGCAATTGCTGGCAATCTAATAATGTACTCTGAAAAAGGGTCATAAATAAGAAAACGCTATGTGCTTTTTAAACATCACTATATGCAGTAGAGTGGCAGCCTGGATTGCAGAAAATTACGGGAACTGATACATTTCAAGAGCTAGTAAGCCCGCCGAAATCAGATTTCATTTTATATATCTACAAAAAAGCAAAAAAATTCTGCAATAACGTCACACTCTCAAAAGAACCTAATGAAAGCAAAATAAGGTATACTAGTGAACCGAAAAATTAAAATGCATTGTGTGGCTATTACACGATCACTTCAAAGCAGCTACTGATCTCAACTCAAACGAAACCTTTTACAGAAGATAGTTACAGGAAAAAATTATTTCTAGAATCGTTGTAAAATAATCGAAGAGGGAAACCAATGATAGGTTTATTGAAGAATCTCAAAATCTATAAATGGCAACCTGTTCCATTGCAGCATTTCTGCAAGAGACAGATGAAAAAGGATTGTCACTGTCTTTTTAACAAAGTCTCCACCTATCCGGCATTTGACTGTATACGTCAGGCAGCAGTCGCCGACCGAGCAGCACCAGCAACAGGGAAGTAGCCGATTTTGTGACATATTATGTATGAGGGATTTACTTAGCCTCAACTGTGTGCTTTGGTTTTAGTTTGTGAATTTGTGTGTGTTTATCTGGTTTACTAGACACAGTTCCTGAGTTTGACAGGGCATGTCGATTGTCGCTTGTTTGGCTGTGTAACGTAGTTTTCCACCATTCGTAGTATGTATATGGACAGTGATTGATGCATGTTGATTCTAGCTAAGTTAGTGGGACTTCGCTCTCAGCTCCGGGCTGTTTTTGCCTCGTTTATAGGACTTGCAGATTCAGTGGATAGGCATCGTGTTTGCGGATCCAGCATGAGCCACATGTGTGACGATTGGTCCGCACTGGTGGCAAGTGCTGTTACTGCTCGCACTGAGGTTCAGCCCTCATCTGTGGTTGAGGAGGACGCTGCATCGGAGCGTAGCAGGCTGCAAAAGACTTCCTGAGGGGGAGGGATGGTGGGAGGGTGAATTTAAAGTATTCTCATTTAGTGTGAAAAACCGGTTTCAAATGCTACATGTAGCCAGACGTAGTCGCTTGTCCCATTTCAGAGGAAACCTTGACAGATTGCAAGGCACTCTCACTTCTCATACGGTGTTACGTTTTTAATGTTCTTAGGAAAGATGATTTTCATTACTTGGTTGCTATACCTGGATGCGATCTGACTTCAATCATATGATGAAATGGTTGGCAGTAGTTACACTCTTGCTTGTGTTTTCTAGTGAAGGAATAGTGGTAAGCTTTACCTGTGTTCAAAGGAAGATGGTGCCGATTTAAACGACTGCAATAAAAGCGTACGGCGGCTGAGGAGAGCGTTTTTTCTGCGGAACCTGGATGAAAACTTTTGCAGACTGCCGAGTTCATCGGTCTCATAGTGTAGACATGTTGTACAGCTCCGGTCTGTCGGCAGTCGCTTTCATTTAGGCTGTCTAGAGCAGAGGAGTCGCTGCTTGTATGGGAAGAGCTTTGACGACTGGCAATAGAGAACAGGATAGGCCCTTGTTAGGTAGGAAGCTGATGAGATGACTGAGTTTCTGCGAATTACCGTGGGACACGTCAGTGGTGCCTGGCACATATTTGTGAAGGCACGAGGCATTTAGCGAGTTTATGGCCATTTCGAAAGTTCGCAATGGACACATAAGGGGAGAAAACTACCTTTCTATAGAGGGCTGTGGGTTCCATCCGGGTCATGCTTTTAACAACGAAATGGCGTAAACGCGTGGGAAAGACACCTTGAAGTTTAATCTTTCTTTCTTTTCTCCCAATTAATTTTTAAAGTCGCTGGTTGGTCAAATATGTGTATGCAGAGCAGGGAGCGGTTTTCCAACTTCAAATGGCGGGCTCCAGCCAGTGGGAGTAGTCTAAGATGTAAATGTTCTGTGCTACGGAGCTGGCGAGGAAAGCTGAGAGAATGAGAACAACTCACTCTTGTATTGAAACTTCACTAGTAAAGAACTGCAGGTCTTTACTTAAATGATGAGACTTGTCTCCTTTGTTAGTGTGCCACTTAGAGCCTGTGCCAGCCACCATCTTAACCATCAGAGGTACTGCTTCTAGCATTACTCACACAACGCGTGATGCATGGGGGTACTTATTTGTTTTGAGTCAGCTATCTAAGCATTTGACATTTTCTATCACCCACAGTCGTGGCACAAAGTCAAATTGGATTGGCAGACCAGCAAACTGGTCCACCTGTACTCTGGAATCCACTAGGGTTTCAGAGATTCATAGGGAATCAGCTGAATGCGAGACCGCATACTTCATTGCATCCAGGCATGTGCCATTAAAATCAGATTGCTGCTGTCCGTGACTGCAGTCGCCGAGTGCATTGTAATGTGCTGCCCTGACCTGCAGAAGGGTTAAGTAGTCTCTGTTTTGGCGTAGGACTGCAATATACGCTACTCAGCACCCTGTTCTTTGGAACCATATTTTTAATTATGGAATAGTAGAATACAGACGCTTGATAATAGTGTAGTTTTTGGGGAATATCACGGGTTCACATGTATGAAGTCAGGTAAAGCGATTAGTTCCGGTTAGTGTCGTGTGTTGATTCCCAGCTGATCACTTTGTTCACCACAGACTACACATTGTCAAATAAAAATGTGTGACATTTCTTTAGCCATTTTTTGTTGTGGTGTCATGATGATGAGAATGAATAATTCTATTGTTATTTAGTCCACAACTCCTCCCAATATTCTGATAAACATTACATTTGCCATTTCTATTAAAGTCTTGATTGCAATCGAAAGATCAGAATCCTGCAACCCCTCAGCCGGCAATATCTGGGCAGGCACTGAGGGTGAGATCTTTGATAGTTTGGCTACCAAGGAGGGGCGAAAAGTCGCTGTGCACTCAGTATGCATATCGGAATGGGTCTTACCAGATGAGGTACACATCTTTTCTGACACCATGAAGAGCACAGCGTGCAGGCAACTGCAGGCGGTGGCTCACGTTGGTACGAATGATGTGTCACTTGTATGATGCAGCAGAGCTGACCTTTTGGAGCATAGTCGACAGGAGTGATGCGGACCTCTGGTTTAGAGCAGAGTGGATGGTCTCAGTCACAAGCTCAGACGGTTTTGCGACCGTATAGGCTGCAAATTACTCGATTTTGGTCGTATGGTTGTGGGGTTCCGGGTTCTGCTAAATAGGTCAGGAGTTAAACTTTCTGGGGATGAAAACTGTGTGCCAGACCGAGTCTAGAAATCGGGACCTTGGGCTTTTGCGGGAAGTGCTCTACCATCTGAGCTGCCCAATCAAGACTCACGACCCGTCCTCACAGTTTTAATTCCGCCAGTACCTCATCTCCTACCTTGCAAACTTCACAGAAGCTCTTCTGCGAAATTTGCAGAACTAGCACTGATTGTAACAAGAAATTTACTAAAAATATTAATATCAAACTAGAAGAAAACAATGCCCTTGTAACGAAGTCTGTCAAAGGGAAAGCTGTAATCATTGGTACTCAGAACGAGTATGTGTCAAAAACATTACAGTTTTTTGAGGGGAGTAATGTGTCGGAGCTAGATGAGGATCCGACCCCCATGATACAAAAATAAATTAAGCTTTCCGTTAACAGCGCTACGTATTTGCTCAAACAGTTTCATAAAAAAAACAGCCCCTAAATTTCGTTCCCCGTTGGAAGTACGTGAAAGTCACCACTCCATACATCCGATTGTGAACAGTATGAGCAGTGCATATCATGAGTTAGCAAGGTTTCTTAACGAAAGAATGAGAAATCCTTTTTTCTTCGACATATTCTGTCGTTAATAGTCAAAATCTAGCAAGTAAAATCAAAGACACGCAGTGTGACCAAAATACTAAAATGTTTTCATTAGCTATTACGAACCTACATACTATGGTGCCTATTGAAATAGTCATTGACGAAAAAAATGTGCGTACCTTTAAAAAAGATATTTCTGATGAGCAAATCACTGAGCTAATTAGCTTGGTAAGAATAGTAATAAAATATAACCGTTTTGTTTCCAGCGGCATACTATTCCATCAGGCTGACAGTCTAGCAATGGGTAATCCACTGGCACTCATCTTGGCCTATTTTTCATTAATCTGCTGGAAGAGAAATTCTTCAATAATTTTTCAGCTGCTGATCTTGGTATTTTGTTTCATGCTGGGTACTTAGACGACATTTGGATCATATTCAGTGGTCCTGGGAATGAATTGAGCATTTGTTTGACGTTTCTGATGGTGTTCGTAAAGAAATATGCTTCACTTGCGAATTAGAAAATAACGACCGTCAGCTTAATTACTTGGATCTCACTATTACTGTTCACAACTGCAGACTTCCTTTCGGTATTTTTAAAAAAGGCACCTATACAGATCAAATGGTGCCCTCTAGTTCAGTGCATCATCACACACATAAAGAAGCATTTTTATGTTCATCGTGCAGTTTCTGTACCTTCGTCACCTGACAAGATTAATGAAGAGAGGAATATAATGGAATCTATTGCAATTAATAACAGCTATCGTCCAACGTTAGTTGACAAGGTCTTCAAAGTTAAAACTGGCGCTAAAATGACCACTTTAGTCAGCTGTGCTAATTCTGAGAGTAACAATTTCATTTTTAGGCCCTGTTTCATATAAAGTTCGTCGTCTTCTGATTAAAAAACTACGGATTAAAAGTTTTCTTTCCCACCAACAACTTCCAAAAACATCTGATTCACAATATCAAGTCCTCAGATACATAATTCAGGAGTATATAAAATCTCTTCTCATACGGGTCCGTGTTTATTTTATAGGACAAACTGAAAGGACTTTTAGTGTCATGTAGAAGGAATGTTGTGAAAAAGAGGCACTAATGTACACAATTCCACTTTTGATCAAATACTAATATCCGGACACAAACTGAAATGCTTTGTAGAAATTCCTATCTTACATAGAGAAAATAATGGCCATAGGCTTCATGTATTCTAAGAGCTACAGATTTTCAGACTTTTTTCTAAGAACGATGACTTCATCCTCAATGAATAGTTACAACTACGTAACAAAAGTTTTTGCGATATTTTAAATCCATTACACGCGGAATTTTGATTCCTTTATTATTATACATTTTCCTGCATTTGTTTCCCAAACGTCAGTCTCTTCGAATCTCCTACAGATGTGCTACTAAAGATACCTTCATACAAGTACTTTGTGGATTTTACAACTACTTGTAAATTTTTTGTATTTCATTCTGCCCTTTACGTAATAGTAATTTCTATAAAGCCTAGCCGGCCGGTGTGGCCGTGCGATTCTAGGCGCGTCAGTCTGGAACCGCGTGACCGCTACGGTCGCAGGTTCGAATCCTGCCTCGGGCATGGATGTGTGTGATGTCCTTAGGTTAGTTAGGTTTAAGTAGTTCTAAGTTCTAGGGGACTGATGACCTCAGAAGTTAAGTCCCATAGTGCTCAGAGGCATTTGAACCATTTTGTTTGTAAAGCCTAACAGATGGCTGATAATTAAACTTAATCTGTCTGAGTACTGTTTATTTTCGAAAAAGGCATTAAGCTCTCTCCCTTTATATTTGGTTTTTAAAATTAACCGTCGTTTTTTCAATTGTTTCTGCAATAATGTTTGAAATGGTCACAAGCCACTGTTCGCGCCTGATAGGCGACGCAACTGATACTGTTTTCGTGGCAGAAATTTAAGCCAATAGACTGACCAGTTTGATGTTGCTCCTAGATAGGTACACGTGGCAATGGCTGGAGAATATTATTTCACTTTTGCGTTGAGCATTGCTGCTCCAAAATTCTGATTATAGCTTTTTAGCAATGTGATTTTACGTAAGTAAGCTTGTAGGAAATGAATTTGGCCTTCTTGGTGAATGTGTATTTTTCCATACTGTATTTTCTATGCATTATGTTATAGCATTTACCAAAATTTCATTCCGACGGAGACACCTTCAGTAAGTGTCGAAATCGAGCTGACTGTACCTAATAGTTGTTAGCAACCGATTGGCTCTATAATCCGATGTTGGAACCATTGTACGGTTGCTGAATAACAGCCATGTTCAAAACTGCACAATGTTTTTGTACGGCCATCGTTTCGTATCCTGAAACTACCGCACTTACTCGCCAAGGAAAATTTTCTTGGGATTTATTCCTTAGTTACAGATAGTAGCCGTTTCTCTAATAATCCTGTCGTGTGATGATACTGGGAGAACAGCCTGTGGGGGCTCTCAGAGACTTCAGCCAATAGTGTCCAACCGCGAACGCCTCAAGGCGGCACATTTCTCGTCTAACTGAGCGCTCTCTAGCGGCCACCCAATGAATCTGTATAGCAGGCGGTTCAAAAAAAATGGCTCTGAGCATTATGGGACTTAACATCTGAGGTCGTCCGTCCCCTAGAACTTAGAACTACTTAAACCTAACTAACCTTAGGACATCACACACATTCATGCCCGATTCAGAATTCCAACCTGCGACCGCAGCGGTCGCGCGGTTCCAGACTGAAGCGCCTAGAACCGTTCGGTCACACCGCCCGGCTATGACAGGATTAAAAGAAAGATTAATATTGAATGGCCAGTCAACAACAAAGTCACTGGAGACTCAACACAAGCTCTGATTTGGGAAAGGAAAGAGGAGGTATTGTGGCCTTTTAATGAAGGTATTCTCTTGACGTTAGAGAAAACATCACTGCACCACTTTGTTTCACTGCTTGTCTTGTACACAAGACAGTAGCTAGGAGAGAAAGGGCAGTATGATTAGACATTAAGATTCCACTGACATGAAAAGACTGAAGAAGCTGTAAATGTCCCACCCACTAAATCGGCAGCAATAAAAGAAATGACTTACAGAAAAGTAAATTTGTGATATCGAAGCTCACTCGTA
Organism: Schistocerca americana; assembly: GCF_021461395.2. Taxonomy (NCBI): domain Eukaryota; kingdom Metazoa; phylum Arthropoda; class Insecta; order Orthoptera; family Acrididae; genus Schistocerca; species Schistocerca americana. The sequence goes on from NC_060123.1 coordinate 319,892,924, forward strand.
AATTATGAGGCCCACGTTGAAGTCAGTATCTAGAATGCTTCGAAAATTATCTGCTGTTTCCCCACATATCTAGTTTGTAGCAACGAGGCGGTGTTTGGCCGGGATTTACATAGACATTGTAGTGTGTGTCGTAGCAAGCATAGATTACCTCTGGACGAGGTGGACTGGATGCTGTAACACAAGCAAAATATTACGCCATTTTATTAATATTTGAACAATCTAAAATACGTCACTTGGAAATAATTTATATCAAGAAGAATATCATTATGTTCTTATAAATGTCGCTGAGAATTATGGCTGTTATCACTTGATACAATAGAGAATGATAGACACATCTCAATGTGCGATTCTCTGTGAACTTCGATACATAGTTCTGTTAGGTGGCAGCCGGATCTGAGGAGTTAAGAGATGCTGTTTCCGTAGGCGGTAATTACAGAGTAGGGTGACGGGTGCTGTGTCCTGAGTAACCTTCCTGCAGCGGCGGCGTATGGAAACACTTGGGTGTGTGTCTACGTTGTCGTCTCTCAATCGTTTGCACGTTTGGCAGCCACTGTCTTTAGCTTGCGGTGCCCTTGTGAGGTAGCAACTATAACCTTGGACCTCACTCTTCAGTCAACGTCAGAGATATCAATTAACTACTAATGTTCCATTTCGTGTCGTTTTATAAACATACATAGTAGTTGTTAGTTCAGGAATCTTGACATCTTACGCCATAAATCCTACGTTGACGCAAATTCGACGCGTAATTTGCTTTATTCATGACCAGTAAAGTTTTGCAGCCCCTTTGAGATGTATTTTCTAGAATTTTTACCACAGTGTTACTCATTTTAGTTGCTGTTGACGGCCCTACTGAAGTGACGAAGTACGCCTATTTTCTTTCAACATTGCTTTGCACCACTTTTCATAGCAGAAAAACACTTAATATGAACTAATGTCCGCCTGTAACGCCATCATCAGTTGTTTACAAGCATCCAAACTTATTTCGCTACATCATTAGTGGGTAATTTTATTCCCTTTTGTAAAAAATAAGTATGTTCAAACGAGGAGAACACGGCAAGTTCCACAACCCGATATCGCAGAAACTTCGCACGGCGGGAAGAGGTATCAAAATAAGCGAACACATGTTTCGATTTATCTGGGGGTGTCCGACCGTTTAAGAGAAAACGACGGACACAGTTTTCGAAATAATTTATGTTCCTTCTAGCGGGATGATACACTATAAAATGTTTACAGATAAAGGGATTTGTTAGCTCGGAACTGAAGGGACTAGAGTCAATGGCGGTTTCTACTCCACAGAGCAGGAATTTCTTTTGCAGTTGCCGTGATGGTTGCTAGTGATCCCATATCCTCATAGTGGTATCTTGACTGCATTCCAGAACAAACCTTCGTGTGTCCTGAGGTATCTACGGCTATCGGTTAAGCAGTGGATCAGCTACTCGACAAAGTAAACTCTTACTCTACGTGCATGACATACACGCTGCACTTTATCATGCCTCTGGTGGCACTGAAGTCTAGCTGAAATTTGTGCACCTTCTTCCTTTTGTGGCTGCATAAATAAAACCACTAAATAAATTACAAATTTATGAATTTAACACACCAAAGCAGTACGGATGGTCAGCAAAGCAGAGGAGAAGATCGGCGATGAACTCTCAGAGTTTGACATGTACACTTCTTTCCTCAAGTGAGATTACAAAATTTTGCAACCTTATGTTCAAACAAAGCTACCGAGTGTTGCCATTTCCAGCGTTTCATCTCGGGAACAATATTGTGAATGGAAACAAAGAAGAGAGCCTGTGACACTGCTAAATTTTGCGACGTTTCGGCCAAACAGAAGTAATAAGCGCTGTTATTTCCGCTGTTTCCCGTTGAAAACAATATTGTGAAGGGTAACACTGGAGAGAGACACTGACAATTGTTTTTGTTAATGTTCCATACTTAAGATGTTTCAAAGGACGTACGAAATTTACGTCACTATGACGTCAGGGCCATTGACGAAACATTTCTTCGGAAATGGGCTATAGTAGATTTCACTTTCGTCATTTCTAGCACTGTTTGCGCCGTGAATCATAACACGTAATAATTTTACTGCATTTCTTTGTTTCTCTAGATTAATTTTTTATTACCCTACTTGCACGACATCGCCGTTTCTGCTGACCTAGATACAGGTTTTCATTTACATCACATTGTTCCACGTGGTATATATGTAATATTACAGCTGTGACATACTTTCTTATCACACATAAATCTATGAGCCTCCTTGTATAAGTGTTACGGAAAACAACCGTTGGAAGCAGCTTGATCAAAATATGGTACATTGAACGTCTTCCATAATCTTAAACAGGTTTTCTTGAGGCAACTGTTTCCGCAAACGCATCCGCTAATGACTTTTGAAGGGACACTACAGCACATTTTTCAATGAGAATACTTAGATATATGAATTCTTCTAGCCTTCTAGACTTAGCTTCATCGCCTTCAAACAATGCATTTTCCAAATATAAAATAGATGTTTTCTGCGTCGAATTAAAATCATGCCTCTTCTACAAGTCTGTAGTATTGCACTCGTTGCATCAAACTGGGGGCGAGGCGTATCAAGGTAAGTGACAGAACGTAATATATATCTGTGTTCGTAGCAAAAGTAAAAACACTGAAGTGCTTGGTAAGGAAGCCATGAATAAAATTGAATAGTGGAAATTAGAGATATAGTGTCTATATTTTATATTACGAAAGATCTTGAAACGCCGTTCCCGCAAATCCTTCAAGAAGTATGAAGTGTTCTCCACCTATAAATAAATAACGCACTGCATGTCTCTACCTGTGGTGCTATAGACGAATGTTGAAAATTAGGTGGACTGATAAGGTAAGGAATGAGGAGGTTCTACGCAGAATCGGAGAGGAAAGTAATATGTGGAAAACACCGATAAGGAGAAGGGACAGGATGATAGGTCATCTGCTAGGACATGAGGGAATGACTTCCATGGTACTAGAGGGAGCTGTAGAGGGCAAAAACTGTAGAGGAAGACAGAGATTGGAATACGTCAAGCAAATAATTGAGGACGTAGGTTGCAACTGCTACTCTGAGATGAAGCGGTTAGCACAGGAAAGGGATTCGTGGCGGGCCGCATCAAACCAGTCAGTAGACTGATGACCAAAAAAAAAAAAAAATTCTCTACCTAGGCCAGCCTGGCACGCTTGCTATTCGACCCAAATTCCCACCCAGCCGTGCAGAAGTAGCGTCCCTGTTCATTCTTCTCCTGTTCTACCTCTTTCTACAGGAGTTCATACGTAATGAGCACCAGTAATGAAGTCATTACAACAGCTGTTGCCCTCGTATACAGGGTGTTACAAAAAGGTACGGCCAAACTTTCAGGAAACATTCCTCACACACAAATAAAGAAAAGATGTTATGTGGACATGTGTCCGGAAACGCTTAATATCCATGTTAGAGCTCATTTTAGTTTCGTCAGTATGTACTCTACTTCCTCGATTCACCGCCAGTTGGCCCAATTGAAGGAAGGTAATGTTGACTTCGGTGCTTGTGTTGACATGCGACTCATTGCTCTATAGTACTAGCATCAAGCACATCAGTGCGTAGCATCAACAGGTCAGTGTTAATCACGAACGTGATTGTGCAGTCAGTGCAATGTTTACAAATGCGGAGTTGGCACATGCCCATTTGATGTATGGATTAGCACGGGGCAGTAGCCGTGGCGCGGTACGTTTGTATCGAGACAGATTTCCAGACAGAAGGTGTTCCGACAGGAAGACGTTCGACGCAATTGATCGGCGTCTTAGGGGGCACGGAACATTCCAGCCTATGACTCACGACTCGGGAAGACCTAGAACGACGAGGACACCTGCAATGGGCGAGGCAATTCTTCGTGCAGTTGACGATAACCCTAATGTCAGCGTCAGAGAAGTTGCTGCTGTACAAGGTAACGTTGACCACGTCACTGTATGGAGAGTGCTACGGGAGAACCAGTTGTTTCCGTACCATGTACAGCGTGTGCAGGCACTATCAGCTTCTGATTGGCCTCCACGGCTACACTTCCGCGAATGGTTCATCCAACAATGGGTCAGTCCTCATTTCAGTGCAAATGTTCTCTTTACGGATGAGGCTTCATTCTAACGTGATCAAATTGTAAATTTTCACAATCAACATGTGTGGGCTGACGAGAATACGCATGAAATTGTGCAATCACGTCATCAACACAGATTTTCTGTGAACGTTTGGGCAGGCATTGTTGATGATGTCTTGATTGGTCCCCATGTTCTTCCACCTACGCTCAATGGAGCACGTTATCATGATTTCATACGGGATACTCTACCTGTGCTGCTAGAACATGTGCCTTTACAAGTACGACACAACATGTGGTTCATGCACGATGGAGCTCCTGCACATTTTAGTCGAAGTGTTCGTACGCTTCTCAACAACAGATTCGGTGACCAATGGATTGGTAGAGGCGGACCAATTCCATGGCCTCCACGCTCTCCTGACCTCAACTCTCTTGACTTTCATTTATGAGGGCATTGGAAAGCTCTTGTCTACGCAACCCCGGTACCAAATGTAGAGACTCTTCGTGCTCGTATTGTGGACGGCTGTGATACAATACGCCATTCTCCAGGGCTGCATCAGCGCATCAGGGATTCAATGCGACGGAGGGTGGATGCATGTATCCTCGCTAACGGAGGACATTTTGAACATTTCCTGTAACAAAGTGTTTGGTGTCACGCTGTTACGTTCTGTTGCTGTGTGTTTCCATTCCATGATTACTGTGATTTGAAGAGAAGTAATAAAATGAGCTCTAACATGGAAAGTAAGCGTTTCCGGACACATGTCCACATAACATACTTTCTTTTTTTGTGTGTGAGGAACGTTTCCTGAAAGTCTGGCCGTACCTTTTTGTAACACCCTGTATATAGGCCTGGCAGAACAGACGCTACGTATGTATCTTCAGCACTTACGTAGGTCACAAAGTTTCGTCTACCCTGGTGATAAACTGTCCTACTTCTGTAACCAATATGAGGTGAAAAGAGTTATTTATTTTCAGGATTTTGTGAGAGTGAAAGCGGAAATTGTGATTTGGCGTAAGGATTTACGAGTCTGATTTCAATTTGAAATTGACGAACGGATTATTTGTAACGGCTGAATAACGGCAGTCTGCCTTTTCGTAATAATGTAATTAAGATTAAATGTACATCGTCTTGAGGTTGTAATCTGGCTAGCAAGCTTTCTCTGTCACCTGAATGTATGTGACTCGTACTTAAGCTGTCCGATTTACGATCATGCCATGGATAGTTCACAACAGAGGAGTATAGACTGTTCGTAACGACCGAGTGTGTCCTTCTCCAGCAAAGCTATCTGCAAAACACATTCTGCTAAATGAAAAGTAGCTCTATGCCCCAGAACGGTCTAAAGAAGAGTGATAAGAAACAACGCCATAAATGTCAGAACATTACAAACAAGGGTCGGTTATACGAGTAGCGGTGGTAGCAGTCGAATGGACTGGGCGGTTATTTATGTTAGGGGGTCGCGACAAAATAAAAATTGGGGTTCAGTCTGAAAAATGAAATATGTGAACGGCGTATTTATCCGTGAGTCCCTTCTGCGGAATTCTGCAGCATGCTACAAATCTGTTGCATTGACGACACCTCGGCGACTTGCACATCGATGATGAAATAATGAGACCAACACACGCATCCAGTTCAAAGGGAGAAAGTCCCTGAACCCGCTGAGAATTGAAACCGGCTTTCGATGGTCGAGAGTAAGTAACGGTAGCCAAGAGAATAGGTGCTGTTGATTCTCAAAAGGTGCAGGACTATCGGAGGACAACGCGGTGGGACGGAGAGTTTTTTTTCGGGCACACGACGGCCAGGTCTTCAGCGTCCGCGCAAAAACAGGTTGAGACAGGTGTCAGAAAAATACCCAGAACTGGAAGGTAAAACAGAACGTAAAACAGGGAACAAAGGTTGGGAAACTATGTGCATACCCACAGTGAAGCATGGGACGAAGCATTGCGTGAGTAGTAAAACATGAATGGCACAGGAAGCAAGTGGTAAAAGGAGCTAAAACAGCCACTTTGCTACACACTACAACCTCCAGCCTAAAAATTTAGGCCACAGTTCAGACACATCGTAAAACTTTAATACCCTAGTTACACTCGTCTCATCATCAGCGAAAATAGAGGGCAGATCCCCATCAATTTTTTCTTCTGCTCTTGCACCACGGTATAAAATGCACTCTGTTAGAATATGGCGAACAGAGAAGTGGACAAAACAAGCATCACAAAACGGGTGATCTTTCCGCAGTAATAGAAAGCAGGATTGCCTCTATGAGATGGACATGGCTGGTCTCAATGTTTTACGTCGAGTTTGGAGCAGATTTCCACCTTGGCTCTTCCAGAGACCCAGAGTTATTTTAAATTTGATTAATTTTATGAAAGATAGTACGACAGATTTTACATTCCAATCTCAGTTTTATAACACTTTAGATGTGTATCAAGGTTTAACAATCGTTTACACTGATGGCTTCAAACAAGGAAATTCCCTTGCCTGTTCTGTAGTCTACGCAGATCATGTCACCGGGATTCGCCTGCCTGAAGAATGTACCGTTTCCGCAGCGGAGCTCCACGCGATCCTGAAGGCACTGAAGCAGATTCATCGTATTCGGGGCAGTCTGTTTCTCATATGCCCCGATTTCTTTAGTACCTTACAATCGTTGCAGAATCTGTACCCAGCTGAGGAGTTGATCCAGCTGATATATGGACAACTGTACCTGCCACAACGGCGGGGTAAGCAGGTGTCATTCTTCTGGGTGCCATGTCATGTCGGAATATGGGGCAATGAAAAGGCCGATCTGGATGCCAAGGAGATTTACAGAGACGAGGATGTGGCACAGTGTCCTATTCCCTTGCAGGCTGTCGTTTCTGCACTCGACAGGAAGTGGATGAAGTGCATGTAGTTGTGGGAGGAGGAATGGCTGGCGGTGACGGCCAATAGGCTGCGGTTGGTGAAGTCCACAATACGGCCGTTGCGTTCCTCCTACCAGTTGCTCAGACAGGATGAAGTGACCCTGACACGGCTTCGGATTTGGCACAGTCCTCTCGCAGGGCAAAGGTAGTCCTAGGAAACAATGGTTTTATAGCTGTAAATTGCCACAGCTGTTTTGGGAAAGAACCAGAGCTTCAAGCGCTCATAGAAAGAATGAATCAGAAAACGTTACAGGTACTGAACCCTGCCTAAATCAGGGGAATAGTTCAGTCGCAATTTATACAAAGGACATATGGTGTTCAGAAATGATAGGTTAACTTCAGTTGGTGGTAGCCTTTTTATGGCTGTTAGAGGCAGCTCATTTCGTAGAATTAACTAATTATTTTTTCTTTTTCCGAACCCAAGACTCGGACGCCAAGGTTGCTGTGAAGGTTGTAAGAAAACCCGAAGACTGGAAAGTAGCACAGGTCACACCAATATTCAAGAAAGGTAGTAGGAGTATCCTCTAAATTACAGGCCCATATCATTAACGTTGATATGCAGCAGGATTTTGGGAGATATATTGTGTTCGAACATTATAGATTACCTCGAAGAAAATGGTCTATTGACACACAGTCAACATTGATTTAGAAAACACGTTCTCGTGAAACACAACGTTCTCTTTATTTGCACGAAGTGTTGAGTGTTATCGACAAGGGATTTCAGATTCATTCCGTGTTTCTATATTTCCGAAAGGCTCCTGACAATGTACCACACAAGCCGCTTTTAGTGAAATTGCGTGCCTATGGAATATCGTCTCAGGTAAGTGACTGGATTCTGGATTTCCTATCAGAGAGGCCGTACTTAATAGTAAATGACTGAAAGTCATCGGTTGATACAGGAATGATTACTGGTGTTCGCCAAGGTAATGTTATAGGCCTTTGCTCTTCCTTATCTATATAAACGATTGGGGAGACAATCTGAGCAGCCGTCTTAGATTGTTTGCATATAATGCTTTCGTTTATCGACTAGTAAACTCATCAGAAAATCAAAACAAATTGCAAATCGATTTAGAAAATTGAAAATTGCTCCTATATAAAAAACGTTTGCGGTAATCGGCATGAATGTTAAAAGGATTCCGTTAAACTTCAGTTACGCGATACGTCAGTCTGATCTAAACGCCGTAAATTCAGTTAATTTCCTATGAACTACAATTACGAACGATTTAAATTGGAAAGAACACACAGAAAATGTTGCGTGGAAGGCTAAGCAAAGACTGCGTTTTATTGGTAGAGAATGTAACTGATCTACTAAAGAGACTGCCAACACTATGCCTGTCCACCCTCTTTTCGAGTACTGCTGCGCTGTCTGGGATCCTTAGCAGAAAGAATTAACAGAGTACATCGAGAAAGTTCAAAAAGGGCGGCACGTTCTGTATTATCGCAAAACATGGGAGAGTGTGTCACGGACACGATACAGAATATGGGATGGACACTATTAAAACAAAGGCGTTCTTCGTTATTGCGTAGTTTTCTCACGAAATTTCCTTCACAAACTGTCCACTCCGAGTGCGAAAATATTTTATTAATGACGACCTACATAGAGAGAAACGCATCATCATGATAAAATAAGGGAAATCAGAACTCGCACGGAATGATACAGATGATCGTTTTTTCGGCGCTCTGTGCGAGATTGGAATAATAGAAAATTATTGAGGAGGTGGTTCGATGAGCCCTCTGCCAGGCACTTAAATGTGATTTGCAAAGTATCCACGTAGATGTAAATGAGAGCGTTTTCCAAATGTTTGTGCATCGTGTACTTGAGGCGAAGCGTTGGAACCAGTCTGGTATTTACCTGTTTGGGTATGACGAATCGTGTAAAGAGTAGACCCAAGCTATCAGACACATCGACAATCGTCGTTAGCCCGCGGGACGGAATCGATCAGTGTGTGGTGTCTCCCTAATCCCGGAAGCGGGGCGTTAGCGCGCTCGGTTATCGAGACGGTTCAGTCAAGGCACAAGCCTATTTGGTTCTTCTTTTCTCAGTGGCATTATTTGTTTGATCATAAGACGAGAGTTTAACGTCAACAATAATCAGTAATGCACATACTACGGCACAGAAACAGTTAACATCATACCCCATCTATGCCTGGGCTCCATCCGGATTTCAATCCACTCTTTTTCTTTGTATAGAGTCTCTGAACACTAGTAACAAGTGGTCGTAAGACTTCATTGTTGATGGGGTCAGATACTGAACGGAAGAAGTGACATAAATACGTAAGCCAGATATTATTGATCGCTGAGAAGAATATCGTGCCTAGTAAAGCGACATTGGTAAGTACATAACTGATGTATCTACGAGAGTAATACATATTACCAAGAAAATAGCCTCAGCATTTATTTTTCATATTTGCTTCTGTTCTATGATACATCAGAAATTTTTAAACAATGATGAAAACAGTACAGTTATCCTACGCTTGAGCTTCTAAAATTTCTGTCTTACTCAACAAACGTAGCGTATGTGTAGCAGATTCGCAGGATATTGCGAAACATAACGTGTACTCCCACGAAACTTCGTCAATGGAATCATATCGGCCTAGCCATTTGCGCCAGCGCTTTAGGTGCGCTGAAGTTTCTTTCGAAATAATCCCAGAAATTAACAACAGTACCAGGCAACGGACAGATAGACATCTGTACATTGTTCTCAGGCGGCATGAGCCCCGTTTTCGAATGATTGGCGGCTCGCCCGTCGACGAAATAGGGGTCCGACCTGTATTCGGGCGCGGTCTTTTTAACACAAAGTTATGGCCCCAGCTACGAACAGTTACTGTCGTAGGATTCAGCACAGTAAGACGGGTCTGACTGGGGACGTGACATAATGGCATAAGGTTCACGTTAGATAATCGAGCGAGGTGGCGCAGTGGTAAGCACACTGCACTCGCATTCGAGAGGACGACGGTTCAAATCTGCATCGGGCCATCCTGATTTAGATTTTCTGTGATTTCCCTAAATCGCTTCAGGCAAATTCCGGGATGGTTCCTTTGAAAAGGCACGACCTAAATCCTTCTCCATCCCTCCCTAAAGGTGTTTCATTCAACACGGTCCTCGTAAAATGATCCTAACCGGTGGGGCCTGGAGACGAATGTCACGCCATGTTCATGACAAACAATTATAAATCCGATCTGAATCACTGGCATCAGTTAATGCGGTACCATATCGAAACGACATTGTGAAAAGATCTGTCTGCAACGGCATCTTAAGTCGGTACCTCGCTAAAGGGCATTGCTCAGCGTTGCACGTAAGGCTGCGTATCTTCAGTGAGACAGACATCATGGAAATTGGACAGTAGTTTACTGATTTTGTGTAATATAATCCAAGGAGTGATGATACTGCCAATGGCCGCCTGTATGGTCCAACGCAATGAGGAAGGTATACTTCAGACCCTACGTGGTTCAGTGATGTTTTTCAGGCTATTTTTCATACTACGACTTGGCCCAGTCATTTATGTTTCCGAGCACACCAACAAAAATGTTCATTTAATCATTCTCGTAGTTCAAATGTAGCCCTTTGTTCGAGGTCTTCAAGAGGGATAAGCCGTGGACACTTCCACCTTCCAGTATGAAATCAGCTACTTTCGCAGGGCTGCATGCATACGTTCCTGGTTGACGAACACTGTCGCACCCTGTCGCTGGACAGTCACCTGTTCTTAATAGCACAGAAATTTCCTGACGCTGTCTCTAACAGCGCCCGACTAAAACCACCGATTTCCGCGAAATTTAGTAGGTCTAATGGAAGTTAGCATATTGAGTGGCATCAGCTGGGTATGGCATAACTGAACAGCTTTTGAACCCCATTCGGATCTCCGGGAGGGGCTGCCAAGGGGAAGGTTACCATGAGAAAAAGATTTAATAATCAACGAAAAGATAACGGTCTACGAGTCGGGGCGTGGAATGTCAGAAGCTTGAACGTGGTAGGGAAACTAGCAAATCTGAAAAGGGAAATGCAAAGGCACAATCTTGATATAGTAGGAGTCAGTGAAGTGAAGTGGAAGGAAGACAAGGATTTCTGGTCAGATGAATATCGGGTAATATCAACAGCAGCAGAAAATGGTATAACAGGTGTAGGATTCGTTATGAATAGGATGGTAGGGCAGAGGGTGTGTTACTGTGAACAGCTCAGTGACCGGGTTGTTCTAATCAGAATCGACAGGAGACCAACACCGACAACGACAGTTCAGGTACACATGCCGACGTCACAAGCTGAAGATGAACAGATAGAGAAAGTGTATGAGGATATTGAAAGGGTAATGCAGTATGTAAAGGGGGACGAAAATCTAATAGTCATGGGCGACTGGAATGCGTTTGTAGGGGAAGGAGTAGAAGAAAAGGTTACAGGAGAATATGGGCTTGGGACAAGGAATGAAAGAGGAAAAGACGAGTTCTGTAACAAGTTTCAGCTAGCAATAGCGAATACCCTGTTCAAGAATCACAAGAAGAGGAGGTATACTTGGAAAAGGCCGGGAGATACGGGAAGATTTCAATTAGATTACATCATGGTCAGACAGAAATTCCGAAATCGGATACTAGATTGTATGGCGTACCCAGGGGCAGATATAGACTCAGATCACAATATAGTAGTGATGAAGAACAGGCTGAAGTTCAAGACATTAGTAAGGAAGAATCAATACGCAAAGAAGTGGGATACGGAAGTACTAAGGAATGACAAGATACGTTTGAAGTTCTCTAACGCTATGGATTCAGCAATAAGGAATAGCGCAGTAGGCAGTACAGTTGAAGAGGAATGGACATCTCTAAAAGGGCCCATCACAGAAGTTGGGAAGGAAAACATAGGTACAAAGAAGTTAGCCGCGAAGAAACCATGGGTAACAGAAGAAATACTTCAGTTGATTGATGAAAGGAGGAAGTACAAACATGTTCCGGCAAAATCAGGAATACAAGTCGCTGAGGAATGAAATAAATAGGAAGTGCAGGGAAGCTAAGACGAAATGGCTGCAGTAAAAATGTGAAGACATCGAAAAAGATATGATTGTTGGAAGGACAGATTCAGCATACAGGAAAGGCAAAACAACCTTTGGTGACATTAAAAGCAACGGCGGTTACATTACGAGTGCAACGGGAATTCCACTGTTAAATGCAGAGGAAAGAGCAGATAGGTGGAAAGAATACATTGAAAGCCTCTATGAGGGTGAAGTTTTGTCTGATGTGATAGAAGAGGAAACAGGAGTCGATTTAGAAGAGGTAGGGGATCCAGTATTAGAATCGGAATTTAAAAGAGCTTTGGAGGACTTACGGTCAAATAAGGCAGAAGGGATAGATAACATTCCATCAGAATTTCTAAAATCATTGGGGGAAGTGGCAACAAAACGACTATTCACGTTGGTGTGTAGAATATATGAGTCTGGCGATATACCATCTGGCTTTCGGAAAAGCATCATCCACACAATTCCGAAGACGGCAAGAGCTGACAAGTGCGAGAATTATCGCACAATCAGCTTAACAGCTCATGCATCGATGCTACTTACAAGAATAATATACAGAAGAACGGAAAAGAAAATTGAGAATGCACTAGGTGACGATCACTTTGGCTTTAGGAAAATTAAAAGGACGAGAGAGGCAATTCTGACGTTACGGCTAATAATGGAAGCAAGGCTAAAGAAAAATGAAGACACTTTCATAGGATTTGTCGACCTGGAAAAAGCGTTCGACAATATAAAACGGTGCAAGCTGTTCGAGATTCTGAAAAAAGTAGGGGTAAGCTATAGGGAGAGACGGGTCATATACAATATGTACAACAACCAAAAGGAAATAATAAGAGTGGACGATCAAGAACGAAATGCTCGTGTTAAGAAGGGTGTAAGACAAGGTTGTAGCCTTTCGCCCCTACTCTTCAATCTGTACATCGAGGAAGCAATGATGGAAGTAAAAGGAAGGTTCAGGAGTGGAATTAAAATACAAGGTGAAAGGATATCAATGATACGATTCGCTGATGACATTTCTATCCTGAGTGAAAGAGAAGAAGAATTAAATGATCTGCTGAACGAAATGAACTGTCTAATTAGTACACAGTATGGTTTGAGAGTAAGACGAAGGTAATGAGAAGTAGTAGAAATGAGAACAGCGAGAAACTTAACATCAGGATTGATGGTCACGAAGTCAATGAAGTTAAGGAATTCTGCTACCTAGGCAGTAAAATAACCAATGACGGTCGGAGCAAGGAGGACATCAAAAGCAGACTCGCTATGGCAAAAAAGGCATTTCTGGCCAAGAGAAGTATACTAACATCAAATACCGGCCTTAATTTGAGGAAGAAATATCTGAGGATGTACGTCTGGAGTACAGCATTGTATGGTAGTGAAACATGGACTGTGAGAAAACCGGTACAGAAGAGAATCGAAGCATTTGAGATGTGGTGCTATAGACGAATGTTGAAAATTAGGTGGACTGATAAGGTAAGAAATGAGGAGGTTCTACGCAGAATCGGAGAGGAAATGAATATGTGTAAAACACTGATAAGGAGAAGGGACAGGATGATAGGACATGTGCTAAGACATGAGGGAATGATGTCCATGGTACTAGAGGGAGCTGTAGAGGGCAAAAATTGTAGAGGAAGACAGAGATTGGAGTACGTCAAGCAAATAATTGAGAACGTAGGTTGCAAGTGCTACTCTGAGATGAAGAACTTAGCACAGGAAAGGAATTCGTGGCGGGCCGCATCAAGCCAGTCAGTAGACTGATGACAAAATAAAAAAAAGCAATACGCATACTGAGCGCTATAGAACTGGTCTTACAGCGCGACGCTTGCATTCATAGCAAGCAAACTTCTAATCTGTTCAGCCATCACACATCCCATTTTACGTGGTTTCTCAGAAGTTCGTACATGAATGGTTCATGAATAGTTTTTTCGGAAAAATCAAGTGTAATTTCTAATCTTATACATCTCCAGTCTTCCTGTCGGAACTTCTGCTCCGTGGTTAAGAAACAGTAGGTCGATTGCGCGTTGTATCCGACAATCCTTTCTTTCTTTACTGTTCATGTAACGGAAGGTTAGCACGGTCATTCCACAGCTCCAATAAGTAGATTCGTTGTGGTCTTGCGATATGAGTGGGCTGATGCGCAACGCCTGCATATAAACATGTCTTGGACCTAAAACTTCGTGGCAGATTAAAACTATGTTTCGCACAGAGCCTCGGACTCGGTACCCTTGCTTTTCGCGGGCAAGTACTGTCAGGACGGGGTGTGACACATGCTTGGGTAGTTCAGTTGTTAGAGCACTTGCCTGCGAAAGGCAAAGGTCCCTACTTCGAGTCTCGGTCTGGCACACAGTTTTAATCTGCCAGGAAGTTTCATATCAGCGCACACTCCGATGCAGAGTGAATATCTCGTTCTGGAAACATCCCCCACGCTGTGACTAAGCCATGTCTCCAAAATATCCTTTCTTTCAGGACTGCTAGTTCTGCAAGGTTCTCAGCAGAGCTTCTGTGAAGTTTGAAAGTTAGGAGACGAGGTACTGGCAGAAGCAAAGCTGTCAGGACGGGCAGTGAGTCGTGCTTGGGTAGCTCAGTTGTTAGAGCACTTGCCAGCGAAAGGCAAAGGTCCCGAGTTCGAGTCTCGGTCTGGCACACAGTTTTAATCTGCCAGGAAGTTTCATATCAGCGCACACTCCGCTGCAGAGAGAAAATACCGTTCTGGAAACATCCCCCAAGCTGTGGCTAAGCCATGTCTCCGCAGTATCATTTCTTTCAGGAGTGTTAGTTCTGCAAGGTTCTCAGCAGAGCTTCTGTAAAGTTTGAAAGGTAGGAGACGAGGTACTGGCAGAAGCAAAGCTTTAAGGACGGGCAGTGAGTCGTGCCTGAGTAGCTCAGTTGATAGAGCACTTGCCCGTGAAAGGCAAAGGTCCCGAGTTCAAGTCTCGGTGTGGCACACAGTTTTAATCTGCCAGGAAGTATCATATCAGTACACACTCCGCTCCAGACTGAAAATCTCATTGTGGATGACTCGGACCTCAGAGGTAATTTAAGATCCTTGATGAAGAGATGTCTGAGTCGTCACCAATCCAGGTGTGGCAGACTCTTTCTGGGATCGTAATTGTGTCCTTTGTTAACATCAGCGATGAAATAGCTCTACTTCGCCACCTCGGTGACGATGATGGATCACAAGCGTTGTGATCATGCGCTGTGATAGCCGTGAGAAAAGATTATGCTTCTGTCCAAACCAGTCTTCTTTGACGGTAACTGCAATAGTCAAATTAATATGTGCAGCACCTTTATCATTGCCTCATTAAAGTTTACAGTAAACGTTAAGCCAACTTGCACACAAAAAGGGTACATTTTCATAATGCACTAGAACTCATAGCCCTACGGATGATGAACATTTGCTGATAATCTGGTGGACTACGGGACAATACAAAAAAAAATCCATTTTGTCTCTCATTTCACCCTGTGTTCTACTGGTAGAAGTGTGGTTGCTCAGCGTGTTCGTTCTGAGGCCTGGCTGCTTTCTGTAACAAAACAACTCTGTAGTGTATTCAGCAATGAACTTTAAGTGGTCACATGTGGCCTCTGCCCAAACTAAATGAGACCAATGACGAAAAAAAGAAGAAAGAAAAATAAAAAAGGAAGGGTAGCATCTGTGATTAGTAATGAGAACATTCCGGGTTCGACCACTGCTACTGCTTATATTTTGAATAAATATCATCGGCAATGGTGGACGAAGACTTACGTCATAAGAAGCCTACCTTGTTCCTCCAACGATCCTTTCAAACAGGTAAGACAAACGGACACAGGTTCAGGACACTCTTTCACCCTTGTGGTGAGAAACTGCCCGTAAAGGGTGGATGATCATCAACGATCAATGGGATGAAGAGGCAGAAGGCAATGAAAACCGTTGCTTGAAGAGACACAATCTGTATACACAGGATATGCGGCAAGTAATTGAAAAAGTGTCATTATGATCTTTCCATTGGCACAAGACTCCGGACTAGTGCCCCTTTCGGATCTCCCGAAGGGGACTATTAGGGGTGAGGTGACCTTAATAAGAAGACTGAAATACCAACGAAAAGACAACGTTCTACAAAACGGGGCGTGGAGTGTCAGAAGTTCGAACGTGATATGGAAGGTATGAAATCTGAGAAAGGTAATGCAGAAGTTCAATGTAGAGATACTAGGCTGTCGTGGGCTGATAGAGAAGTGAAATAGAAAGAAGACAAGGATTTATGGGCAGACGAGTATAGGGTAATATCTACAGCAGCGGAAAATTATATAACGGGAGTAGGATTCCGTATGGAAAGGAAGCTAGGGCAGAGACTTAGTTACTGTGAACAGTTCAGTCATAGTGTTGTTCTCATCAAAAACCACACCCACAACTGTAGTTCAGGTATACATGTCGACATCCAAAGCAGAATATGAAACGGCAGAGAAAGAATATGAGAAAAATGAAAGGGGAAATTCACTACCTAAAGGGAGACCAAAACATGATAGGCATGCGAGTTGCATTGTGATTGCAGGGGAAGGAGTAGAAGAAAGGGTCACGGGAGAGTATAGGCTTGGTAGGAGGAATGATAGAGGACAAAGAAAAATGGAGTTTGGCAATAAAATTCAGATGGTAACAGCGAATACTCTGTTCAAGAATCATTAGAGGTGGAGGTATACTTGGAAAAGATTATGAGATACATGTAGATGACAAATAGATTACATCATAATCAGGTAGAGATTCTGATAGCAGATACAAGTTTGTAAGGTGAACCTAGGTGCAGATAATGACTCAGATCACACTTTTATAATGATGAAGAGTAGGCTGAAACTTAATATACCACTCAACAAAATATCAGTGCCCAAAGACATGGGATACATGGCTACTAGCAACTGGGGAGGTGAACCTTAAGTTCCTGAGGCTATAAATACTGTGATGATGCACAGCTCAGTAAGGAGTTCAGTTGAGGGATATATAGCTCTAAAAAGAGCGCTAATGCAAATTGGAAAGAATGATGATGATGAGGGCTCAGGGGGCGCTCGACATCATGGTCATTAGCGCCCTGACGAAAAGTCAACATGCAAATCTCATTGGTGGGGACGAAGGCTGTCCACACATGCGGTGCAGTTTATATCGTATTAAAGTCTGCCGCCCTTCCCTATCGGTTTAGGGATGAGGCCTGACAGTTCACAAAATTTCACCTCTCTTGTAACACTGGTATCGGTCTCTGCGAGGAAAGTGGGCAGATCTCCAGCAAATCCGAGGGCTGCCCTTATATCAGTATACAGGACAAATGTAGCCACAATATGAACTGAAAGCGGCAAGCAACAAAATGCACAGAATGGTGGACCCTCCCGCCATGGGTGAAAGAGCTATGCCCGATGCGTAGTCTGGTAAGCGAAACCTCCTTCCAGCGGCGAGGCTGACATGAAGTCTGCCAAGCTTTTGTGATCGATTTGAGACCGCAGTTTGTTATCTGTCACCTGCAACCATTCAGTCTCCCACTGACGTATGATACATCTGTCAGAAAATGAGATAATGGCGTGCAGTCGGGTAGGTCACTGATGGACAGCACCACCCCAACATGCTTCCTTGGCAGCTATGTCAGCCATGTTGTTACCCTGTATCCCCATGTGACCAGGTGCCCAGGAAAAGATCACCTCCGTGCCATGGTGTTGGAGCCACTGGATGAGCTGAATCAGTGGGTCTATCGGATACATTTGGTGAAGTGCCTGCAGCGCACGAAGAGCATCGGAACAGACAAGAAAACTCGTACGGTGATGTCTGTGAACCCTCGCCAGTGCCATCAGAATTCCATATAACTCCGCATCATAATTTGTAAATTATTGTGGAAGACACACATTAAAAACCCTATCAGGGGAAACCGCAGAACAGCCGAGAGCATTCCACTGCTGCGATCCATCTGTACAAATAGCGATAAAACTATGGTACATACATAAAACAGACGAAAACAAAATTGTAAAAACCAAATCTGGAGTACAACTTTTCGTGTACTGTGTGGAGCTTAAAGTCACTTTGGGCCTCTCAAGACATCAAGGTGGCAGTGCGTTCCATCCCTGGGTGTGTATTTTCGTGTCCAAGAGATCGAAGTCCTTGAAACAATCTGTAGCACGTATACCAAATGGTTGGGTCACTTGGGGCCGTTTCCGATCAGTCGTTCGACGGTGGGTAGGATCACTGAACTAAATGCCAATGACTGAGGTGACACTGAGATTTTCAGCGCCTGTCGAGGCAAAAGGATACGTCACCGAATCCAGAGTGGTGGTTCACCAGCCTCTGCACACAGACCCTGAACTGTGCTGGTCCGAAAGGCTCCGGTCGATATCCGAATGCCCTCATGGTGGATAGCATCTAACATCCGGAGGTAGGAAGGACATGCTGATCCGTAGACGACGCTGCGATGGTCTAAGCGTGATCGAACTAACGCCCTATAAAACTGCAGGAGGCAGGACTTGCCAGCTCCCCATGTTTTTCCGCCAAGGCATTTCAAAATGTTGAACAACTGGAAGCCCTTTGTTCGTAGGTCTTTCAGCTGTGGGAGCCATGTTAATTTCGAGTCAAATAATAAACCCAGGTAAGAGCAACAAATCGGTTGTCTTGGCCTAGGTTTCCAGCCTCCTAATGGTCATCTGTAGCTGCCTCCTCGTCGTCGTCGTTGTCGTCGTAAGATCAGAGGAAGAGTAGAAGATAGTAAAATCATCCACAAACAAAGAGCATTTGACAGGGCTCTTGGCTGCAGAGGAAATGCCATTGATAGCAATGGCACATAATGTGACACTGAGGACACTGCCCTGGGGCACTCCATTCTCCTGAACATAGCAATCAGACATGGAATTGCCAATGTGATAACGAAAACGCTGTTCCTCGAGAAAGGATTGTATCAGAAGCGGTAGGCGTTTACATAGTTCCCATTCATGAAGTTGGCGAAGGATGTTGTACCTCCAAGAAGTGTCACAGGCTTTTTCGAGGCCACAAAACACACAAACTAAATGGTTTCGGCGTAAAGACTCCTGTATCACCGTCTCCAGTAGAATTAAGTTGTCAAGAGTGGAACGGTAGCGCCTGAAACGGCACTGGGAGCGGCTCAGCCGGCCTCGGGACTCGAGCAGCCAGACGAGGTGGTGGTTGATCTTGCGTTCAAGAGTCTTACCCATAGATATGGTAAGGGCGACCCTCCAATAACTATTAGGGGCGTTACGGTCCTTGCTTGGTTTCCAGAATGGAATTAATATTGCCTCCTTCCAAGTCAGGGGGTACTGTCCATCAAACCAGATCTGAAACAAGAGAGGAGCCTACCTTTCCCTTCAGGGCATATATGACGAAGCATGGTATAATGGATCTCATCAGGTCCTGGAGCAGTGTATCTGGCTGCAGATGAAGCTGATTCCAGTTCCCACATGGAGAATGCAAGGTTGTAGACTTCCTCATTACGTGAGAATAAATTTAGCTTCCTCATCTCTGTAGTCCAACGGAATACCTGAACAGCAGGAGCTTGTCTGGATGACCTAGTAACAGTAAAGCAGTGTTCAGCTAAAACGGGAGCCATGTCTACTGGCGTATTCACAAAGACTCCAGTATTTGACAAGGTCGTAAGAGGATGGTGATTACCCTTGCCTGATATCCGTGTTATTGATTCCCAAACGTGTGTAGCGGAAGTTGACCGATTAATGGAAGTCGTGAATTCCCTCCAGGAAGCCCTCTTCTGTTCTTTCATTAATCACCTTGTATGTGCTCTCGCAGTCCTGAAGGCATGAAGATTGTATGTAGTTGGACACTGTTTGAAGTTCCGCAGAGCTGTCCATCTGGTGCTGATGGCCAATCGACAGTCGTCATTCCACCAAGGTACAGGCCGTCGTCTCAGTGGTTACTAGATCTGGGGGTCGACTCTGCGGCAGGCCCTGGGATCTCATGAGTGATATGGGCCACCGCCTCCTGTGCACAATCGTTTTGTTCAAAAATAGCCTGTCAACTATACTGTAACCAATTTTCCCTTTGTACCACCGACCTGTGTGGTCTCCTGTTGGTCACTGTCCTAGTCGGCAGACGGATACACGCTGGGAAGTGGTCACTATAATGTAAATCAGGAGCCACTTCCTACTGAACTGAGTCTGCAATAGCTAGAGAACAAAAACAAAGGTCAATAGCCGAAAAGACCCTGTAGCTGTGGAAAAGTGAGTCATCTGACCTGCGTTCAGAAGCCAGATATTCTCATAACGAACGAGTTGCTCGATTATCCGACCCCTGGAGCAAGTAGTAGGTAAGCCCTATGGCACATTGTGGGCATTGGAGTACCCCACAAGGGGGAATGGGCTTGGGAGTGCCTGGAAGAGGTCTGCCAGTGCGTCTGCGTCCAAAGCGTCATTGGGGAGGGGGGGGGGTGGCAGGTACAAAGAACACCCTGTGATAGTAACGGGTGCGAGAACTTTCACAGCAATTTGTTGCATGGTCGTGGTAAGAGGGACAGGAGAGGAGTGGCATCTATCATCAAGAATAGCCACTCCGCCCTTAGACCTGTCTCCAGTGGTATCGTCTTTCGTGTATACGTGGTAGCCCCGTAATGCAGGTGTGTCTCTGACTAAGATGCGTTTCTTGTAATCAGATGCAGGAAGGTTTATCCTGGACCAGCAACTGAAATTATTCCAAATGTGAGCAATATCCATTAAAATTTCACTGCAACACAGAAGTCCCTGTGGAAGCCATTGGTTAGCGATGGTGGTTCCTTTCTTTCTTCCTCGGAAGCGATGATTTACCAGGGAGGTCAGGGTAACGTTAGCCGATGACGTGGTCTCTGGTTCCTCTGATTGGAAGACCATATCCTCAAGAGAGAGCTCATCGATCCGAAGGTTTACCTATCGCTTTCTTGGACTTAGAACTACTTTTCTAATGACGTTTTTCTTTACTGACAAGAGGAGGCGGTTACCTGGGTTGCGGGGATGGATTAGTTGGTTTCTGATGCTGGTGAGTGGTGTGTGGCTTAGGTCCTAAGTCTGCTGCGGACGGCTTCCGAACGACATCAGTTGCAAGTTGAGCGATTCCCCCACAGGTTCATGGTTTAATCTGTGTCGTGAGTTTGTGTGGAGGCATCACACTTAGAGATTAGTGCCTTAAGACCTGATGCAAAAGAAGTATCAAAAACCGGTGGGTGAATGGCTTTGAAAGCCTTTTTAGCTTCACCATAGGGTGTGCGTCTCTTTACTTTCAACTCTTGAATTTTCCTTTCCTCGTTGTAAACCCCACACTCCCTGCTCCACACTGGATGATCCGAAGAGCAGTTCACACATTTCGGAGGAAGTGTACAAGAAGTCCATGAGTCGTGAGCGGATCCTCCAGAATTATCGCACGTAGCCTTCCCGTTACATCCCATAGTGGTATGGCCAAATCGTTGACATTTATAGAATCGCATGGGGTTAGGAACAAATGGGCGAACGTTAAGGCGGATATAGCCTACAAGGATACGTTCCGGTAATTCTGGAGTACTAAACGTTAGAATAAACTATGTAGATTTTTCCAGTTTGCCATTGACTCTCCTCATATAATTCTGCACCTCCGTGATGCACACATTCTTCCACTCTTCACGTAACTCCGCGGGGTTCATCTCCATTGTATCGGAGCAGGTAATCACGCCCTCACTAAAGTTAAGGGTGTTATGCAACTCAGCCTCGACTGGGTAGTGACCTAAGGCCTTACATCCCAGAAGCTTAGATATTTGGTTGGAATTAGCAGCTCGAACTAAAAGCGTTCCATTACGAAGTCATTTGATACTTTTGAGAGACCCAGCAATACCATCCAATGCCTTGAGAATATAGAAAGAGGATGTCCTCGTTCCCTTGATTACAATGAAAGTGTTATGGCACACTAATGCCCTATTACTATTACACTGAGGACTCTTTTCGGGAGAACTCACCAACCGAGTTCTCTTTGATGAGTGGGTTTTCGTGCTGCCTGACGGTACACCCATCCCGTCAGGAGTAGTAGTTTCTCGAGACAGTTCCATATGGGTCCCACGAGACGCTAGGGAACACCCGTCGACCCAGGCACAGCCATGCATGCCTGCGCAAGCCTTATACAACTGGGGGGTGGCAGGTGCCCCAGAGGTTGCCCGCTCTAGACTGCTTTAACTCGACAGCCATTCACCTTCTCAGCACGTAGCACACCTTGAGGGTGAACCTTTTTTTTTTTTTAGAGATCTGTACCTTCCTCGTGGTCCAGGCGGTGAAGGCAAGACCCCCGTTCTTCGAAACGCGCAACATTCCACCGCTGCGCCGCACGGTGGTCCCTGAAGTATGACCAGAACTTACGGAGACAAAGGAGCGGTACTGGTAGCGCTTACCAGTCCCAAGCTCAGGAACCCTGGGGTCGCCAAGCCGATATTCAGCAAACGAATGCTGAGCCCCTGAAGGGAATTGGAAAGAAAAACACAGGAACAAGAATGATAACTGCCTAGAAACCATGTAACAGCAGAAATATTTCCGCTGGTCGAAGAAATAATGAAGACCAAAGTGACGAAGGAAATTCAGAAATACTGAAATAAAAGTAAACTTACGAGTGAAATAAATTGGAAGTTCCGGGAAGCCAAGGCCGAATTGCTGAATAAAATGTGACAAATTATTCTCAGGATGACTGAGTCAGCACACTGAAATGATGAAATGATCGGGTGGCTTTGTTGGCCAGGAGGCCCCATCCGGGAAGTTCAGCCGACGAGTGCAAGTCTTATTTCAGCCGATGCCACATTGGGCGACTTGCGTATCGGTGATGACAATAAAATGACGATGAAGACAACACAATACCCAGCACACGAGCGGAGGAAATCTCCAATCCTGCCGGGAATCTAACTCGGGCCCTCTGCATGGTAGGCAAGCACGTAATCACTCACCTGAGCAGGCGGACGTCAGCATACTGAGAAGTGAAAACCTCCTTCGCTGTAATTAAAATCAAGGGGCAATATAAAGACTGCAGCGGATAACCCACTGTTAAATGCAGAGGAGAGATCAGATAGCCAGAAAAAGCGCATTTAATTCAAAAAATGGTTCAAATGGCTCTGAGCACTATGGGACTTAACATCTGTGGTCATCAGTCCCCTAGAACTTAGACCTACTTAAACCTAAGTAACCTAAGGACATCACACACATCCATGCTCGAGGCAGGATTCGAACCTGCGACCGTAGCAGTCGCGCGGTGCCGGACTTAGCGCCTAGAACCGCGAGACCACCGCGGCCGGCACACTTAATTCCTTTATGAAGGGGAGGACTTGTGTGCTGACGTGATGAAAGAATAAACAGAAGTCGACAGGGAAGAGGTAAGGGATCCGGTATTTGAGTCAGAATTTGAAGGAGCTTTGAACCACGTAAGAGGAAATAAGGAATACGGGATATTTAAAATTCTGACAGAGTCTCTAAAGTCGTTGGTGGGAAGTGGTAAAATTTGATGCATTGAATTTATGAGACTACCTATATACCATAAGATTTTCGGAAAACAGCATCCACACAATTTCGAAGTTTGCAAGAGACAAGCGCGAAAATTATCGCACAATCCGATTAACAACTAATGCATCCAAGTTACTGACAAGAATAATATACAGAAAAATGTAGTAGATAACTGTTGTTCTATTATATGACGATCAATTTGGCTTTGGGAAAGGTAAAGGCACCAGGGAGGCTGTTTCAACGTTACGGTAGATTATAGAAGCATGGGTGAAGAAACACCAAGACCCGTTCACAGAACTTGAGTCACGCGGCTCGCTTCGACCTCTCGACTGAGTGATCGTGCGTGCATCTTTGCCGGAGTGCGGCTCGGTAACGGCACGACGGAGCCTTTGGGCGGCACACGGAGGAGAGACTGTAATACATGGTAAACGACAGCATCATCTGGAAACACTCCAAGTGGGATTGCTCACATCATCTTCTAAACCGTTTACGTAGATTAGGAACAGCAGGAAGCCTATAAAGCTTCTTTGGGTAATCCCTAATGCCACTCCTGCTTTATTTTGTAGCAAGAACTCCGCAATTGCTGTCGTCGCCTGTAGCCACATCATCAAGTGCATATAAACAGTAAAACATGGTAAACAACAGGGCCAAGAATATAGAGTGCCGGAACCTTTTTACTTGATTAAAAAGGTGGAGAACAGAGAAGGCCCAGCCATTATGATTTGAACTATGAAGGTTCGGTCCTATGTATTCATCACGTTTTAATGTTTGTATGCAGATTTTTTCCTTCGCCCAACATTTTATACATTGACTATCCGGATATGTGGTTTTATCTATTAAGGTTGGGCCTTCTATATTCTTCAACAGGTTGGTTTTCATATTTTTAATGTTTATAGCGCTTAATGATGTGGCTACAAGCCACGAAAGCAGTGCTGCCTTAATAAAATTGTTTAAAAATACAGCTGTTTGCAGTGTTCTTGCTACAAAATGTACTGCCGCAGCTGCTGATGTCCCGACCACAGAGTAGTTTGCATTTGTCTCATTCGGTGACTACTCGCCAATTAATATGAACTTTGACCTTTCTGACAGGCAATCACAAATCGAGTGGCACATCTGAGAGGATACTCCATAGATACACTATCTGAGAAGTAGTCGCTTCTGAGGAATGGTATCGAAAGCGATCTTGAAATTTAGGACTGTGGAATTAATCTGCAGTCTCCTGATGATAGCACTCGCTATTTCGTGTTAGTAAATAGCTAGTTGCATTTCACAGAAACGATACTTCATTAATCCGAGCTGATTATGTCCCAAGGTAATTACAAATGCTCGAACACAGCATATATTCGAAAACCCTGCTGCAAATCGACATCAGTGTTACTGATCTGCTATTGATCGGATTACTTAATATCCTTTCTTGTTTACTGCTTTGGCCTGGGCAGCTCAGAAGTCCTTAGGGTCCTCTCTGTCAGCAAGCAGGTGTTTTCTATGATTGCTGAATGTGGGTGTACCTCATCAGCATATTCCGAAAGAAACCTAACTGGTATATAGTCTAGACTGGAAGATTTGCCTTACTTGATTGATTTAAGTTGCTTTACTAAACCGAGGTTACCTTATTCCTATGTTACTTGTGATGGCAGGCGTTTTTAATTCAAATTCTGGAATATTTACTCCATCTTCTTTGGTAAAGGGAAACCGTGTTCACTTACTTCGCTACAGTGCCACTGTTGTTGCTAATGTTACCACTACTAACGCACAGTGAAAGTATTGACCGTCTCTTGCCACTTGTATGCTTTATATGACCTGAATATCTCTCTATTTTCTGCCATATATCGAGACAGAGTTCCTTTGTGGAAACAGTTAATTGCATTTCGCCTTGAAGTCTGTTTTGAATTATGACATTTAAAACATCCAAATCTTTGAGATTTCCCTTCATCTAAATTTCACTTGCTTTTTTCGTTGCTTCTGCAACGGCGTTGTAGTCAGTGTTATGTGGCTTCGGGAATCAGTTTCATGTCTTAGCGATTTATTTCGTATGAATCTCTCAATTGCTGTTAGTAGCAGTTCTTTCAGTTCTGTCCATATGTGGTCTACGCTTGCATCGTTAATTTGGAAAGGATGGAGAATGTCTCTTAGAAAAGTGACAAGCGAATTTTTATCTGATTTTCTAATTACATATACTCTGCGTTATTTTATTTTATTTATTTATTTATTTATTTTGATTTGTATGTCACGATATTGTCATGTTACAACGACGTTATGGTGCCTTCAACTGTATCTGTCATGTTACTGAGAGTTCAGGATTTCAAGTTGTTAATATTTTAAGTACGCCTCCGCAAACTTTTACACTTCAATCTGCCTCCTGAACTAATTGTCCAAAATAATTTTCAGACAACGCATGAATGCAATTTCTAACGGTGTTTTGTGATGTTTTCTATACCTGTTAGCGATCGGATAGGATTCCAGAGGCGCTATGTGCGCAAAATTTAAACTCTCTTTCGCCCTTCTGTTCTACTCTCTGGTTAAGAGAAATTTTAAAGGAACAATCTAGCCAGTTTTAATTCGCATTTGCTGTTTCTTCTTACCCGGGGTTGACATACATGAATATACGTGTGTTTCTCCGTTGAATAAAAGCTATTATTAGCTCAGATTCGTGAATCAATGTTTATTACGTGAAACGTAGCCAAAGAAATTAGTAATTATTTACATTAATTTTGCACTGAATGAGAAAGGAATTGTAACTGATAAAGATTATAATGTGTGACTTGTTTAAGTTTCTATCTGAAAGGGCTAATAATGGAAACCATATAATGGCACATTTACTTCAGTGATATTTCGAACCTTCGTTTTCACGTGATATTTCACAGATTGCTTTCCACAGGGAATTACAATAAATTTATTTCGCTCTCTGCTATGAGCTGCCAGACAGATGAAGCAGATGTAATACCATTTAACTTTGCTGCAAATATTTCACTTATTATAAAATCTCGACCATGACTGGACACATTACTAAATGTCATCCACTGACACGATTTGTGTAAGCCGTTAACTGATTATGTAACTAATGTGTATGTATATCTTACTTTCATGAATTCCTTGATAATCGAAACCCATTTTTCGAGTAGAGAATTCACAAGAAAGAGTGAAAAGAATGACACGCAGAGAAGAAAGAATTTCGTTGGTGGAGTAATAACGCAAGTCTTAAATTTACGCATTCCCACACTAGCTTTCTTGCTACGAAGTCCTCGATTAGAACAGCTCAGAATTAAGCCTGGTAGTTTCATGCGGTTCTTACTACTGTTTTACACAATGATCAGCAACATTATGTAGTTTGGTAGTGACAACTGTGCACTGAGAAAAGAATCTTGTTGGTGCTGTCAGACTTTTTAATTTCTGAGTTCGTAAAGACACAAACCCCATTGTTGCAAGTCACTTAATCGAGTAAAAAGTAAGGTTATTTATTATTTTAATAGGTGAGAAGTTTCATTTTCGAAATTTTGCTGAAAACCACGTTATCGTGGAAATAGGTAAACAGATAACTATGGGTGCTGATCGGACTAGCGAAGTCGAACTGGGCCACGCAGTAGAAGTATGTACCACTCAGAAATGCCAATTGGTGGATCCATTAGCCAAGCTCTTCGTGAAAATTACAACTGATGTCTTCAACGACGTTCATAGTGTTAATCAGCGTAAGTGAAATGTTGACAGGACAGGTTATAGTGGTGTCTACTGATTTCACATCGCTTTGAGAAAACATATGCGAGGTGGTGTCTGCAATTACAGAAATCTCGAAAAACAATAAATAATGTCTACAGTATAGACAGATTTCGGAGAAACAGGACACAACGACGAAGGAAATTATATGTAGATATATTAGCCATAAAATCAGTAGAAGTCGGTTTATCTGAGGCAGTGGGGAAGTTAACAGTTACGGCTGTTGAAATAAATTGAGAACAGTCTATGCTCTCCGAAACTGTTCGACAGTTACCAAAAAGGGTGAATAATGTTGTCGACCACGAGAACTCCATGCATGATCAGTTCGAATCACAAACACCTTAAAGAGCACCCAAATTTGTCAATTAATGGACACTATATACCAAGAAGCCATCGACAAAACACCAGTGATGTGAGAGTGGAGCATCTGCGTTCCAATAGTCTAACAGAAACCGAGTTGCGAAATGCAACAGAAAAATTAGGTCCGTATTTTTCACTATGACAGAATGCTGTTACTGAACAATTAGAAAATGTGTATGAGTTAGCGGAGGTAAAGTAGTGCACAATAGACAATCAGTTGCACAAATTTCCTAAGAAAATAACACTTCCAAATCTACGTTAATCAGGTCGGTGCAGATATAGTCAGAGCCATTGGTTTCACTGCCACACGATTCGCAACGTGTTAGGGAGGCTATGCCACTTGAGGAGAATTTAATCCAACACTGGCAATTTAAGCGGTTTTGCCAGATAAAAGGGGCATTCACAGAGTTAGGTCCACAGGTGCATGTCGTGTATCCACGCCGCGATCGACGGTCGGATGCTTAAAAGATAGGCTTGTCCTGTGGCGACACGAACAGCAGTCGGGAGCAGCTACCCGCACGACATTTTGTACCATGGTGGCAGAAGCACGGCAGCTGCGCCGGCAGGACGCGACAACTAAAAACGGGTGCCGCGCCGCCAGACGAACAGTGGGCGACATCAGCGTGTTGATCAACACACCGAGGGACGCACGCAGCTATGATCTGCGCCAGCTGGTCGAACTGTTTCCTATTTCCTCGGAAATCGGCTGGAGCCAGTCACACATGGGATTTCACAATGGCAGACACTTTTTTGTCATCACTCTTTACGATTTCCTATCCCTTGGCTTCAGGATAACACTAACGCTCAATGTCCTCAAATATTTGTTATATATATTAGAATCATTGTCTTTCCCAACAAGTTTTGTCCCCAGTGGCTCCCTCTACTATTATGAAAGTTATGTATTATCGCCCTTTCCCAGTTTAACTAGAAGCATTCCTTTCCTCGTCGATTCTGCGGAGAACATTGTCTTTCTTACCAGTCCTCTTAATTTTAAGGAACCTCCTTCGACACCAGATCTCAATTCATTCGATTCTGTTGTTTGGCAGATGTATTTGGAACTAAGTAATCCAGATGTATTTGGAACTAAGTACTCTAAATTTTTTTCTTTATCTACGAAACGTAAAGGTACAGGTACAGGTAAATGTTGTTGAGAAGTAATACGTCGTGTTTGAAAGGGCGATAGGAAAGGTGGCTGGCGCTCTGTAAACGCGATCCGAGAGGTGGTGTCCCCTCGGTGATCCACACCACCGCATACGGCGACTGCCACCTGCCTCTTACAAGGGGAGGAAACCAAATATCCCTCCACCTTGACACAGGGCCAGGCGGGCGTCAGCTGACGCGGCGCAAGTAGCGTGTCATGGAGTAAAACGTACGATGCACTTTTCAATACCCGAGAGCAACAAAATATACAAGTGGGAGTCGAGGCCAGCGCTACTGTTTCACAAGTCTTTACCAGCGCAGCGACGATACCTGTGAAGACTTCACCAGGACAACGCTCACTGTAACGTGGACGACTATCCTTCTTGCACGTCAACCAGGACTGGGCTCTACAAATGCAACGGTGCCTCACCGAGAACCCTTGGTGTATTACGTTTCACCAGTTCTTCACCCCTCTAACTCAACTGGATTTAGCACTGGTAGTATGTCGACAAACTGAGACAATTTTTCTGGTATTCTTGGTGGCACTTCGTCAGCGAAGTACTGTTCCAGTGTGTTGCAAGAGCTGTGATTCCACCACAATTTTTGTACTTTATCGTCTGCTTAAGACTCTGGACTTTAGCTTTGGTTCCTGCTTCAGAAATTAAGTTTATACAAGTAATTGTCTAACTTCACGTTACACTTCAGACATTAATTTTGCGAAACTTCTGAACTTGAACTTTTTGGAACTGTGAAGTTGTTTTTGTTGTTGAGCCCTCACTTAAAGAAGACCGTCGTTTGTTCTTTGGATGTTATTGTGTTACGAAAGAGCGACTGACATTTTATGTGCGACATGTACTTTGTTAACGGTGAAACCTGTCAATGGCGCGTCTGATGTATTTTCGTGTGATATTTCCGTTGGGACGGGACAAATCAGCTTTGTAAATGGTTACATCCAAGGTGTTACTGCCCAGTGGGCCACAGAGGCGGCTGAATATTGTCACACATAGGAGGAGTATAACGCTTAGCAAGGCATTGATCTGCCAGCGCTCAGGAGCGAATGAGTAAAAAAGACTTCAGTCTGTAGCGATTCCAGGCCCCTCGGCGTCGTTTCTGACATATACAGTAATACTCGGTAAAGGGACAGTCTAATTCATTTATTTATTTACTCGTTTGGCTAGGGCCCTCCGTCAGGCAGGCCGTTCACCGGGTGCCAATCTTTCAATTTGACGCCACTCCGGCGACCTGCAATCGATGAGGATGATAGGATGATGATGAGGACAGCACATCACCCAGTCCCTGGGAGTAGAAAATTCCCCCACCCAGCCGGGAATCGAGCCCGGGCCCAGAGGATTGACATTCCGTCACGCTGACCATTCAGCTACCGAGGGCGGACAGGAGATAACCCAAAGGCGTTCAGTGATGTCTCACGATTATCAAATAGGAAGTTGTCCATACGAATCAGGGAGAAATTAATCACCATATCACAAGTGAATTTGGAGGAATTTGTATCTATTTAGGATTCCACAGATTTAATCCATGAAGATGTGCAAGACATGACAAGTAACAAAGCTTAACAGCAAAAATCACAATAATCACAATTGCTGGACTAGCCATCGTGCTAATCACAATCGATCACGTAATGGGCTGCATGAGCAGTGAATTGATAGCAGCAAGAACCATGTGAACCACAATAACCACTTAAACAGACAAGCAAACGTGTTACGATAACAGGTACAGCCCTGCCTATGCAAACAACAGGTACACTTAGTTAAAACAACGGTAACATGGTAATCAAAATAATTAGAACTGATGTAGTTCAAATCGTGACAGGGATATGGCAGATGATGTAAACTGTAGGTCCACATATTCCCCGGAGAACTAGATAGACTGCATTCAGCCCTACAATGACGGTCGAGGAATCGTGTTGTAGCAGTGATCAGTCAATTCGTCTAATAATATATGAATATGGGCTTGACATTTGGCACAAATTATACTCTGGTGGTACTAAATGTGATAGTGGATACATTACTGTGGCCAGTCGGCAATGCATCTATAAGTAGACAAAATTTTAACAACAATAAAACTACACACAGTTGCTGTAGTCAATGTAGCCTCTACTAACTTTTCTAAGAGAATATGTTGGAGTATGGATGTGCAAACCTTGCCTCTCAGCAACCCCAATATACTGACACTGATAGTCCCCAGGTCTTACAAGGTGGAATTACAAGTCCGCATAGCACTTAGGCTAGGAAACTTAGTGACATCACGCACTTCTTCGTGGGTGATTCATTGCTTGTGGCTTGCATGAGAATGGAATGCCGCAATGGACCTTTCCTTGTGAATATGCCAATAAATCGTTGACGGTGTCAAGGTGGAGGTAGAATTGTTGAAGTCGAATGTGGTTCGTGCAAGTATTTTGTTACAGCTTGAAAATTAAGGCAATAACTTCTGATACTAACAGCGTAGGTACGCAGTAAGCTGAGGAGAGGACTTCTAATTCCGAGATTAAGAAATAGGTAGATATGGGAGACTACATGTTCAAGTAGTGAACAATGCTCGAAGCTAACAAGTATTTTATTACAGCTTTGAAAGATATTTGACCTAAGACGTACTGTAAGCTGGGGATATCAGCGTCACTTAAATTTCAT
Organism: Schistocerca americana; assembly: GCF_021461395.2. Lineage (NCBI taxonomy): Eukaryota > Metazoa > Arthropoda > Insecta > Orthoptera > Acrididae > Schistocerca > Schistocerca americana. Next base: position 319,924,180 of record NC_060123.1, read on the forward strand.
ACTGCAAGATACCTCCTGTTTCATACCCTGCCCCATTCTGTGACTGTATACATACAATCACTGGCGAAATACAAAAAGTGGTTAAAAAAGTGCAAAGAATTAATAGAAGAGAGAGAGAGAGAGAGAGAGAGAGAGAGAGAGAGAGAGAGAGAGTACTTACCTAAAACCGCCCAAAACCATCAGTCTTCAATGAAAGGAACTCGAAATTGACAATTTTATATACTGGTCCATTTCAAATCATCAGTATAGCACACACTAGATCAAATTCCTCAGTATATTCTGGGACAAACCAAACTAAAGTACTACACACATACTAGGACCGAAAGTGGTGCTGGTAGCATTGTTTTGAATGTAGATGTGTACATAATTGTTTAGATATGAATGTGGTTGAAGAAAATGTGTAAACATGGACACCCTCTTTCGTTTCGATTTAAAGGTACCTTCTTTTGCAAAAATTCTAGATTTTATACCTTCTTTAACAACTGTAACAAGTTTAAGAAATGATGAGAGGTGGAACAATGATTAGTGTCCATTGTTTCTATTCGAAAACAAATATTTACAAAATGCTTGTAAAATGGGACTTAATAAAAGGGGGTGCAAATATGGGCATCCACAAAAAGGTGCAAGGAATCTTTTGAAATATTTTAATGAAATGGGTTAAAACAATACAAAATTGTAGACCAGTCTACAAAAGGCAACTGTCGTACATTTGTGCATGAAATCTGAAATTATTTACAGTAATCGCAAACGTAAGTAGCTCCTTCTGCTCCAGCACATTCTAAGTGTGTCCACGTTTGGCACATAACTCATTTCGTCCACACCTCTCCTCTCATGAGAGATGTTTTCATCACAAAAGATGTAACTTACATCACTTGAGTCTCGTGTATCCCCATCGTTCACATCAAAGTCATTATCGCTGCCCACAAGGTGAGGGCTGCAGGAGCCTGAAGAGTCCGATGATGAATCAGATAGTTTTGTGGAACAAATTTTCTTTTTTTGAAGGCCTTTGCACCTCTGTCCGCAGGGCGGCCTCTAGCACCAGAGAAACTCAACGAACTCATCTTGACAGCACTTTTACTAAGCTTCTTTGTCAACTGATCTTTGTGTGGCTTTCCAGTGATGTGGCAGGCAGTTGGTGCTTTTCGTCCCCGCATTGTGGTTCTCTTCTTAATGTCGGGGACAGGAGATCTGCCGAACGGTGAAACCGCATTTGTTGAGGTCCCTGGAAAACTTCCCGGTGTTTCAATGGCTTCATCAACTGGCGTAGATAGGGCTTGATGTGACTGATCATCAGTATAACCCGAAGGAGCAGACGATGTCCATGGTCCAGAGTTAGCAAGTATAGGAGCATGTGATTCAGAAACATTAGATCTATGTTCCACTGTGGAGCAAGTTATTCCTGCAACCAACTCAGCTGCTATGACATCAGCTTCGGTGAAGAAGTAACGGTTCATAGTGTACAACCCAGTTGCTTTGAATCCTTTTATTGCTAACCCAGCTGATTGGGTACGAAGGTAGGCTTGGCCACAAACTTCCATAACGTCGAAGGTGTGAGAGGACGCACATTGTGATGCAACCATACTCTCACTGCCTCCTTGTAGTACGTTTTCAGAGGTCCTATGAACGTCTTATATAGAGGCTGCAGTTTTTGGGTGTGGTGTGGAGCAAATGGGATGATAGTCAAGTGCTATTCTTTCCCTAAGTCAATCACATCTGGGTCTTCGTACGTGGCTATAATGACCATCCAAGATGAGGAGAACAAGTCTTTGTTCAGTCGGGCGAGTTTTCTAAATGAAGTGAACGAACCATTGCATCAGGGGGGCAGCCTTTTATTACTGCTTGGGACATGTTGGTTCTAGGGAAATTATCATTGCCAGGACGTAATGCCCCAAAGCGCTCATGCACGCAGTAACTATGATTGTAGCCCCTCTTTCTGAAGACGTCAGAGCTGCATTTTGTTTCTTCCCTTTCATCCCTATCACTTTTGGAATTTTGCTTTGGACAATGAACAGACCTGTCTCGTCCATGCTATTCACTCGGTCTGCTGGATATAAGTACTTGTTGAAAGTTTGTGGAAATAAATCAAAGAAAACCATCACATTAACGTCATTGCAGCCTAAGGCTCTGGCATATGAAGTTCGCAAGTTTTGTGAATGGACAGCTGATCCTTGTGTCTCCCAGAAAAAGGTCAGTCCAAGCTCGTCCTGTCTTCCCTCCTTTGAAATGGGTTGTCAAACTATTTCTCTGGACAAGTAAAAATGCCATTCTCCTCAGATCCGCCAAAATGCACCCAAAAAAGTTTTGTTCCATCTCAAAGAGATAAGGAACTAGCTGTTCTTCGGGGTCTACATTTAAAATCGGTTTCCTTCCTAGCTTTGTCTCTTGAACCGCTTGCTTAGGGATTTTATCATGTTTAAAAAACCTCTGGAAAGTGGACAAGGCACTCACAATGTTCTTGGAGCACCTTTCACACAAGCCTACATCTACATCTACATTTATACTCCGCAAGCCACCCAACGGTGTGTGGCGGAGGGCACTTTACGTGCCACTGTCATTACCTCCCTTTCCTGTTCCAGTCGCGTATGGTTCGCGGGAAGAACGACTGTCTGAAAGCCTCCGTGCGCGCTCTGATCTCTCTAATTTTACATTCGTGATCTCCTCGGGAGGTACAAGTAGGGGGAAGCAATATATTCGATACCTCATCCAGAAACGCACCCTCTCGAAACCTGGCGAGCAAGCTACACCACGATGCAGAGCGCCTCCTTTGCTTTCACAGCTGCTATGGCACGTACCATCTGAGATTTATGCCACTGGTGACTCTGGTTCTTAGATTCATAGCGCTTCTTCGTTCTCGACATTCTGCGTGTACCAACAAAAGCACTAGGGTCTATTATCGCTATTTGAAAACACTGTTAGTTTGTTTGTTGCTGTGTGAGTTGCATACATGGATTTTAAAGAACATTCAGCTAACCGTATCCCCATAAAAGTATTTCAATGCTTTACATTGTTTAATAGCAGAGATGGTGCAATTGTGGGCCCCCCTTAAAAAGGGGCCCATTCGTACACCAACCAAATGTGCCTGTATATACACCAACCATTCTTAAGCAACATGGTCACTATCTTGCCTAACCTAAAAGCGTGTGTAATGTAAAATGTGCCTCTAAAGTAGCTTAGGAATCCGTTATTCTGGATATCACTGTCAAATTGTTTTAAACTAATAAGAAGCATATAAAAAGAGAACAATTTCACACACCTGCCAAACGTTTCAAGTTCTGAACAAACAACAATTCACACAATAATCGACGCTTTAACTACACTGCTTCAAACAATGCTTCCAACAATTCACTGCTAACATCTGTCAACAACAGGCACCGTTTCAGTCCTGATCGCCAGACTGCAGCACTTCCCATACCCTCTTCGTGAGAGGTGTCCTTAATTACACCTGTCCCAATTTTTACACCTTTCCCTCTACCTATGTTTTACAGACCAAATCTACATAACTGAAATCTTTACTTGAAGTATGAAGCGGTTAGATATTTAATTACTAGACTTTAACTAGCTATGCTGGACATATTGACAGAATCTTCCGTCGATTCTTGGTAGAACAACATTATGATAAATGAAAAGCACCAGTTTGCTTTTGAACTACAATATTACTTTTATTGTTAACCGGTTTTCGGCTTACAAGGCCATCTTCAGACATTTACTGAGTATTATCACCAAAGAAGTTAAATGTTAGCAAACAACATTGGAAGAGAAATAACACATCTAGACTGAAGTAGAAACATACAGTAAGTAACATCTTTGCAATGAAAAAGTAAAATCTGAACAGTACATAAATAACAATGGAGTAGACAGCAAAACCTTTAGCACAAAATAGAAATAGCATGCCTACATAACAGTTTCTATTAATAAAAAAAACTAATGCAATAAAATAAGATTAGTATTAGTCAAGGCTGCATCAGGAGGTACGAAACATGGAGAGTGATACATAACCAATTAAAATAAGAGACAGTTATCAATGTAAATTCAGAATACATAAGCAACTTGTAGTTGTGGTGGTCTTCAGTCCTGAGACTGGTTTGATGCAGCTCTCCGTGCTACTCTATCCTGTGCAAGCTTCTTCATCTCCCAGTACCTACTGCAGCCTACATCCTTCTGAACCTGCTTAGTCTATTCATCTCTTGGTCTCCCTCTACGACTTTTACCCTCCACGCTGCCCTCCAATACTAAATTGGTGATACCTCGATGTCTCAGAACATGTCCCACCAACCGATTCCTTCTGCTAGTCAAGTTGTGCCACAAGCTCCTCTTCTCCCCAATTCTATTCAATACCTCCACATTAGATATGTGATCTGTCCATCTAATCTTCAGCATTCTTCTGTAGCACCACATTCTGAAAGCTTCTATTCACTTCTTGTCCAAACTATTTATCGTCCACGTTTCACTTCCATAGATGGCTACACTCCAAACAAATACTTTCAGAAACGACTTCCTGACACTTAAATCTACACTCGATGTTAACAAATATTTCTTCTTCAGAAACGCTTTCCTTGCCATTACCAGTCTACATTTTATGTCCTCTCTACTTCGACCATCATCAGTTATTTTGCTCCCCAAATAGCAAAACTCCTTTACTACTTTAAGTGTCTCATTTCCTAATATAATTCCCTCAGCATCATCCGACTTAATTAGACTACATTCCATTATCCTAGTTTTGGTTTTGTTGATGTTCATCTTATACCCTCCTTTCAAGACACTGTCCATTCCGTTCAACTGCTCTTCCAAGTCATTTGCTATCTCTGACAGAATTACGATGTTATTGGTGAACCTCAAAGTTTTTATTTCTTCTCCATGGATTTTAAATCCTACTCCGAACTTTTATTTTGTTTCCTTTATTGCTTGCTCAATATGCAGACTGAATAACATCGGGTATAGGCTACAACCCTGTCTCACTCCCTTCCCAACCACTGCTTCCCTTTCATACCCCTCGACTCTTATAACTGCCATCTGCTTTCTGTACAAATTGTAAATAGCCTTTCGCTCCCTGTATTTTACCCCTGACACCTTCAGAATTTGAAAGAGAGTATTCAAATCAACATTGTCAAAAGCTTTCTCTAAGTCTACACATGCTAGAAACGTAGGTTTGCCTTTCCTTAATCTTTCTTCTAAGATAAGTCGTAGGGTCAGTACTGCCTCCCGTGTTCCAACATTTCTACGGAATCCAAACTGATCTTCCCCGAGGTCGGATTCTATCAGTTTTTCCATTCGTCTGTAAAGTATTCGCGTTAGTATTTCGCAGCTGTGACCTATTAAACTGATAGTTCGGTAATCTTCACATCTGTCAACACCTGCTTTCTTTGGGATTGGAATTACTATATTCTTCTTGAAGTCTGAGGGTATTTCGCGTGTCTCATACATCTTGCTCACCAGATGGTAGAGTTTTGTCAGGACTGGCTCTCCCAAGGCTGTCAGTAGTTCTAATGGAATGTTGTCTACTCCGGGGGCCTTGTTTCGACTCAGGTCTTTCAGTGCTCTGTCAAACTCTTCACGCAGTATCGTATCTCCCATTTCATCTTCATCTACATCCTCTTCCATTTCCATAATATTTTCCTCAAGTACATCGCCCTTGTATAGACCCTCTATATACTCCTTCCACCTTTCTGCTTTCCCTTCTTTGCTTTGAACTGGGTTTCCATCTGAGCTCTTGATATTCATACAAGTCGTTCTCTTTTCTCCAAAGGTCTCTTTAATTTGCCTGTAGGCAGTATCGATCTTACCCCTGGTGAGATAAGCCTCTACAGCCTTACATTTGTCCTCTAGCCATCCTTGCTTAGCCATTTTGCACTTCCTGTCGATCTCATTTTTGAGAGGTATGTATTCCTTTTTGCCTGCTTCATTTACGGCATTTTTACATTTTCTCCTTTCTTCAATTAATAACAATATTTCTTCTGTTACCGAAGGGTTTCTACTAGCCCTCGTTTTTTTACCTATTTGATCCTGTGCTGCCTTCACTATTTTCAGAGTTACCCATTCTTCTTCTACTGTATTTCTTTCCCCCATTACTGTCAGTTGTTCCCTTATGCTCTCCCTGAAACTCTGTAAAACCTCTGGTTCTTTCAGTTTATCCAGTTCCCATCTCCTTAAATTCCCACCTTCTTGCAGTTTATTCAGTTTTAATCTACAGTTCTTAACCAATAGATTGTGGTCCGAGTCCACATCTGCCCCTGGAAATGTCTTACAATTTAAAACCTGGTTCCTAAATCTCTGTCTTACCATTATATAATTTATCTGATACCTTTTAGTATCTCCAGGGTTCTTCCGTGTATACAACCTTCTTTCATGATTCTTAAACCAAGTGTTAGCTATGATTAAGTTATGCTCTGCACAAAATTCTACCAGATGGCTTCCTCTTTCATATCTTAGCCGCAATCCATATTCATCTACTATGTTTCCTTCTCTCCCTTTTCCTACGCTTGAATTCCAGTCACCCATGACTATTAAATTTTCGTCTCTCTTCACTATTTGAATAATTTCTTTTATCTCCTCATACATTTCATCAATTTCTTCGTCATCTGCAGAGCTAGTTGGCATATAAACTTGTACTACTGTAGTAGGCGTGGGCTTCGTGTCTATCTTGGCTACAATAATGCGATCACTATGCTATTTGTAGTAGCTTACCCGTACTCCTATTTTTTTATTCATTATTAAACCTAATCCTTCATTAACCCTATTTGATTTTGTATTTATAAACCTGCATTCACCTGCCCAAAAGTCTTCTTCCTCCTGCCACCGAACATCACTAATTCTCACTATATCTAACTTTAACCTATCCATTTCCCTTTTTAAATTTTCTAACCTACCTGCCTGATCAAGGGATCTGACATTCCACACTCCGATCCGTAGAACGCCAGATTTCTTTCTCCTGATAACAACGTCCTCCTGAGTAGTCCCCGCCCGGAGATCCGAATGGGGGACTATTTTACCTCCGGAATATTTTACCCAATAGGACGCCATCATCATTTAATCATACAGTAAAGCTGCATGCCCTCGGAAAAAATTACGGCGGTAGTTTCCCCTTGCTTTCAGCCGTTTGCAGTACCAGAACAGCATTGCTATTTTGGTTAGAGTTACAAGGCCAGATCAGTCAATCATCCAGACTGTTGCCCCTGCAACTACTGAAAAGGCAGTAGCCCCCCTTCAGGAACCACACGTTTGTCTGGCCTCTCAACAGATACCCCTCCATTGTGGTTGCACCTACAGTATGGCTATCTGTATCGATGAGGCACGCACAGAGGTGTACAAATTCCCCTTGCAGCCTGCTTGCCCCTAGCTCCTCTGCAACCATTCATGCAAGTCAGCCTGCCGCGACGTAAACACAAGAGTGCGCGTGTACTGAGGCATAGTGGGCAATGCGGGCGATACGGGCTCCCGCAAGCCCGGGCTACCTGGGTTCCCACAGGCCTGCCAAGCTTCACGGGACCCGCTCAGCTTGCTGCGCCTGACAACAGGTTGCGCTGTCAAGCTACCGTGACTATTGTAGACAGGTAGTTAGGCCGCAGTTCATTTATCGCAACGGTGGAGGCAGCACAATGAATAGGTCGAACTTTAGTGAAATTGAAAAAAAAATTGACAACTGGCGAATACATGCTGGTAACGAAACAGAGCACAAGTGCCGCATGGGAAACGTTTTCGTGTGTTTATGAGGCCGCTTCAAATAAATCGGTAGGTGTGTCTCAATGCAAACTATGTAAAAAGCTCTTAAGTACTTATTCGGGAACCTCGAGTATGTTACGACATGTGTGCAAATTTGACAAGCAGTTCCCTCACTCCGTAAATATCTTGAAAGAGGACAAAGATTTAGTGGCTGAAAAGTGCGTCAAAATGTGTGCTAAGGACCTGAGACCATTTAGCAGTATAGAGGGAGAAGGATTTCTTAATTTAGGGCAGACACTGATCGACATAGGTAAAAAATATATCTCAGTTGATATTAAAAATGTAATGCCTTCCCGAGTGAAAGTAGCTAGGAAAGTTCAAACCTTAGCTGATAAAGTGCGCAGCAAAATGCTCCCAGATATAGTGCATGCGATTCGTTCTGGTATATGTGCCAGTACAATTGATCTATGGACAGACAATTACAAAGGGGTGCATTACATGTCCGTGACAATGCATTACATAAATTCAGACTGGCGTTTGAATAAATATGTACTGATGTGCTCTGCGTTTCCTGACTGCCCAAAAACTGGCTCGAATATTCGAAACGAGTTGGAAGATGGCTTAGAAACAATGGGTGTTTCTCGTGAAGACATTGCCAAAATTACGTTTGTCACAGAGCAGGGCGGTAACATTGTCAAAGCTCTCGAAGTATATCAGCGTCTTCCATGCATGGCTCATAGTATAAACACAGTCTTGAAACATGTTCTGAGCGAACAGTTTTTGGAAGAAAATGTTCCAAATATATTAGCCATTCTTAAAACAGTGCGGGCTACGGTTTCGTACTTCAAGAGAAGAGGTCTCTGTGTGAGACTGAACTCATCTTTAAAGCAGTGGGTTTCAACTCGTTGGAATAGTTATTTTGACATGCTTGTATCAGTCCATTCTCAGATTGATTCAGTGAAGGCTGTTTTACATAATGAAGGTGCCTCTGATAAAACGCTGGGTTATGACCACCATATAACTGGCCAGCTTATAGAATTTCTTAAGCCGTTTAAAGAAGCCACAGTTGATCTAGAGAGTGACAAGGATCCAACCCTGCATTTAGTTCTACCGTGGTTTTATGCCTTAAAAACTCACTGTACCGTACGGGATAACGATGAAGAGGTTTGTAATTTTATTCCATCTGAATATTATAGAACCACTTGTGAAATACACTCCTGGAAATTGAAATAAGAACACCGTGAATTCATTGTCCCAGGAAGCGGAAACTTTATTGACACATTCCTGGGGTCAGATACATCACATGATCACACTGACAGAACCACAGGCACATAGACACAGGCAACAGAGCATGCACAATGTCGGCACTAGTACAGTGTATATCCACCTTTCGCAGCAATGCAGGCTGCTATTCTCCCATGGAGACGATCGTAGAGATGCTGGATGTAGTCCTGTGGAACGGCTTGCCATGCCATTTCCACCTGGCGCCTCAGTTGGACCAGCGTTCGTGCTGGACGTGCAGACCGCGTGAGACGACGCTTCATCCAGTCCCAAACATGCTCAATGGGGGACAGATCCGGAGATCTTGCTGGCCAGGGTAATTGACTTACACCTTCTAGAGCACGTTGGGTGGTACGGGATACATGCGGACGTGCATTGTCCTGTTGGAACAGCAAGTTCCCTTGCCGGTCTAGGAATGGTAGAACGATGGGTTCTATGACGGTTTGGATGTACCGTGCACTATTCAGTGTCCCCTCGACGATCACCAGTGGTGTACGGCCAGTGTAGGAGATCGCTCCCCACACCATGATGCCGGGTGTTGGCCCTGTGTGCCTCGGTCGTATGCAGTCCTGATTGTGGCGCTCATCTGCACGGCGCCAAACACGCATACGACCATCATTGGCACCAAGGCAGAAGCGACTCTCATCGCTGAAGACGACACGTCTCCATTCGTCCCTCCATTCACGCCTGTCGTGACACCACTGGACGCGGGCTGCACGATGTTGGGGCGTGAGCGGAAGACGGCCTAACGGTGTGCGGGACCGTAGCCCAGCTTCATGGAGACGGTTGCGAATGGTCCTCGCCGATACCCCAGGAGCAACAGTGTCCCTAATTTGCTGGGAAGTGGCGGTGCGGTCCCCTACGGCACTGCGTAGGATCCTACGGTCTTGGCGTGCATCCGTGCGTCGCTGCGGTCCGGTCCCAGGTCGACGGGCACGTGCACCTTCCGCCGACCACTGGCGACAACATCGATGTACTGTGGAGACCTCACGGCCCACGTGTTGAGCAATTCGGCGGTACGTCCACCCGGCCTCCCGCATGCCCACTATACGCCCTCGCTCAAAGTCCGTCAACTGCACATACGGTTCACGTCCACGCTGTCGCGGCATGCTACCAGTGTTAAAGACTGCGATGGAGCTCCGTATGCCACGGCAAACTGGCTGACACTGACGGCGGCGGTGCACAAATGCTGCGCAGCTAGCGCCATTCGACGGCCAACACCGCGGTTCCTGGTGTGTCCGCTGTGCCGTGCGTGTGATCATTGCTTGTACAGCCCTGTCGCAGTGTCCGGAGCAAGTATGGTGGGTCTGACACACCGGTGTCAATGTGTTCTTTTTTCCATTTCCAGGAGTGTATGTATGTTGAGAAAATGTATTTTCAGGACATGAAAACTTTGAAACAAGCCGCTGATGCCTTCCTAGAACAGAAAATGTGCGTTAGTATGTTGCATAAAATTGCAACGTTTATGGTGGCTAACTACCGCACATTAAGAAAGTTAACCGAGGATGAAAAAATTGAAGTTTACCAAGCAGCACGACAGATGTGTGCTGATGGTAAGCTCCTAAAATAAGCATATATTCTTCATCTACATGCACATGGTTACTCTGCAAGACACACACAAGTGCTTAGTTGAGGGTTCATCGAACCACTTTCAACTTATTTGTCTTCTTTTCTCGAATTTCGCGCGGGATAGAACACCTACAGCTCTCCGTCTGAGCGCTGCTTTTTTGTATTTTATTCTGATGATCATTTCTTCCAATGTATATGGGACTCAACAATATCTCTTCGAATTCGGAGGTGTAAGTTGGTGATCGAAATTTCATATATAGATCGCGCCACGTCAAAAAACGCCATTGTTGTAATGATTACCACCCCAACTCTTGTGTAATTTCCGCGACACTCTTTCCCCTGTTTTACGATAATACCAAACCAGCTGCCCTTATTTAGACTCTTTCGACCTCTTCCGTCAATAGTAAGGCTCTCCAACTTCGTAGCAATGCTCCAAAAGAGTGTTTTGTCATTAAAACGCCTACAGAATTTCTGTGTGTCCATTCCTATTTAAGTAGGTCGTAATTGTAAGCAGAGGTATTAAGTAGAATCTACAGCCTTTAGATTTGACTGGTTGGTCTTGTAAACGAAGTTTAACGGACTTAGTTTAGTACACACAGGGATAACCTCGCTCTTGTCATTATTTATTGCCAACTGCTAATTTTCACACCAAAAATATATACCTTATTTAAATCGTCCTGCAGTTAGTTTTGATCTTCTGGTGACTTTACAGGACGATAAATGATAGCATCATCTAAAACCTATTATAATTTCAACTATGTGTACTACGATCTTCACATTATTCTGCAAATATTAATTGGAACCTGTACAGTTTCAGTACAAGTGCCCAATCACAGCAACCAAGAAACAAATCCAGGGCCGTACAAAATGGCGAAATTTGAGGACTGGGCAGAAGAGCCTCCTCTCCTACATGATGAAGTCAGCAGATACTTGCAAGAACACTGTGTGAACGAGGGAGATATTCTACAGTGGTGGAAAAATAACTCCCAACGACTCCCTCGACTTGCGTGTGTGGCAAGAAAAATATTAAATATACCAGCCACTAGTGCGTCTAGTGAGAGAATTTTTAGTTGCGCTGGAAACCTAATTAGTGAAAAACGATCACGTCTTAATGCAGACAGACTTAACGATCTCGTCATAATTAATTCAAACACTAATCAGCAGACACATTGAAAATACAGTAGAACATTAAACGGGAAACTGAGTTTGAGCGCAAATTTACTAATTAAGAGTGCAGATTTCTTTCTTGTGCTTTCTGGGCGTCAATTTCTGAGATAGAAATGTTGTAATGCATACAGTTCATTTTTATTTTGGACTAAACTTTTTGATTTAAATCCTCCCAAGTGACATTAATTATTGTTTGTAAACCATTTTCTGTTACTTGGGTTTGCAAAAGTAGCCAAATATTTTTAGGAGTATCTGGTTTGGCCTAAATAATACTTTCAGGGAACTGAAGGAAAATTTGTAAAGATTTTATGTTGAAAAGTGTTCTGCAAAATAAAATATTCATTTGTGGAGTTAGGCAATACACATTATGAGTTTAAATTACAATTTATTTTGTTGAGTTCCACACACATTGCAAAATGTAATTTTATTCTTTTATTTCTATATTAAGGGGAATCCCACATGCAGAGTCAAGATGCTGAAGACCTAGACACTACAAATACTCCTAAAATGATGAGCGTCTTTTTCCATGAATGTATTGTAGTAGGAATATAATGGAAACTCTGAGCCACTCTCCACAGCGTCTATATCTGCGTCATGAGGATTCAGACTCGTCGTTTAGGTCTGTGTTATGAGGGTCTAGAGTCGTCGTTTAGATTTGCATCATGCAAGTAAACACTCGTCGTCTTAGTCTGCATCATGATGGTCCGAAATATGGTCCCTCATGATGCAGACCTATACTACAAGTATGGACTCTCATGACTCAAACGTAGGAGCCGCGAAAAATGGCTCAGGGTCGCCATTGTATTCCCAGTACTATAGTTTTTAGACGAACTGGATACGAAACAAGTCCTTCGATTTTGTTAAAATGCATTTTGGCAATTTAGAATGATTTTGCCAACTTCGAATGAATTCACAGAACCAGTAAAATACATTCTGGAAACGTAGTTAAATATTTATATAATTGGTGTCATACATGGCTGAAACATACTAAAGTTAAAGAATCTAGACTTCCAAAATCTTAATTTGGTTCTCATTGCAGTAGGGGCGTAGATAATTTATTCTTCTGGGGAGGTGACCAATCTTCTTTTTGGGGGGTGGAGGTTCACTTCTTTAGTACAAATATCCATCCGTTTCGGTGTTGAAAAGTGCAGCACAGACTGCATTGCGTTGCCTGGGCATTTATTTATTCCATACTCTCGTAGTCCATCTTCCCTCCCGTATTTCCTCTCTATCCATTTAGTCCTCTCCCACTATCTCTTTGATCACCTCCACCCCCCCTCCCCATCCCTTGGCCGGCCGAAGTCGCCAAGCAGTTCTAGGCGCTACAGTCTGGAACCGCGCGACCGCTACGGTTGCAGGTTCGAATCCTGCCTTGGGCATGGATGTGTGTGATGTCCTTAGGTTAGTTAGGTTTAAGTAGTTCTAAGTTCTAGGGGACTGATGACCTCAGAAGTTAAGTCCCATATTGCTCCGGGCCATTTGAACCATTTTTGAACCCATCCCTTGGCCCATCTCCCCCTCACCCTCTATCCTTCTCCTCGTCCTCTTTCTGTTGGATTCCGCCACTTCAGTTCATCTCCTCTTCACCTATCTATGAAAACTCATATATATCTGTCAACTTTTGTGGTGATCAGTGAATCAGTGTCAAAGTTTATTGCTAGGTAGCATTTATTGTAATACTTTTTGATACGCAGCATTGATAGTTTTGTTTTCTGGTGCGTGAACAAATGAAGTTGAAGGTGTCCCGACAGAGGAGTATGCGACATACAAATAGCCATGTGAAAAATATGATTTTCAAGATTGATGCCACAAACATATAACAACTGCCCTTGCGATTTATCTATCGACATGGCAAATGTAAGCTGCACTGGAAATTATAACCGTTTAAAGTCGAATGGCATGTCGGTCGGAATCTTAGTGATACTGGAATCAAACTGTCTTCACCTTTGTACTTTCCTTTTAAAATTGTGGCTTCGATTACGTTGTTCTTTAACTTCTTCCCCGCAAGCCGGGTGCCATTACAAAGACGTGGCTGGTTTACCTTTCGCAACATGATTGCCGATCCGACTTAATTACAGATTGGGAGGCGGTAATCCGGGGAAATTCAGCGAATTTAAAAATTCCGTAGGATAGTTGAGTACATCATCTTGGTTAGTAACGGAATAAACCGACTTGTATGTCAGCAATTCGCCAGGTGTCATATTTTGAATCTGAAAATTCATTTCGTTAACATCAAGGTTTTTTGCAGCGAATATAACACGTTCACTCAACCAAAAATGGTTTGCAACTGTTAAACGACATTTGCTGTGCGCGAATTGTCCAACATGATGACTGTGAATGTGTCAGACAGCTCTCAAATTTCAAAAAGATCATACACATTTCGTTTAAAAGAAATATATATATATATATATATATATATATATATATATATACACTCATAGACAAATACATACACACACACACACACACACACACACACACACACACATATATATATATATATATATATGTGTGTGTGTGTAAATATTCAAAAACCTTCTCCATGGAAACATGCGTACATAGTGAACTTTCATGGTAACCCGCAAACGATGTCAAAATCTTTTGTAAGGTACTCTCTTCAATGTACTGTCAGAAATTTTATGTAGACAGTGATGTTCCTCTTGATGGTCAAGTGTGCAAAATTTCTTCAAGATCGGAATAAAATTGTAGGTTGGTGTAGAAGTGTGTAAGTAAAGTACCCTCCGCCATGCACCATTCAGAATTTTAAGCAGACAGCGCCTTTCATCCTGCTTTGAATATCAAGTGTGCCAAATTTCATCAAGATCGGAATAAATACGTACAATTTGTCGAATTCCGTTATGTAAAGGAACCTCTGCCATGCACCATATGAAATTTTATGTAGACTGTGACCTTCCTCTTGGTTTCAAGGTATAGTGTGCAAAATTTCATCAAGATTGTATGCAATACAAACACACGGATGTTCATAATACGACAATGACGCGCGCAGACTAAACGGCTGCGTAGCGCAGCTCAGCAGTAAAATGGGCAGGCAAGCAAGTTTCCCGCAGCCTGCCCGGGTTGGGTTCTGCTTGGCTTGGCTGGGAGTGAAGCAGCCTGCCCGTTCTGTTGACAACGAGCGGCGGCCTGCCCGCCTGGCCACCGGGCAAGCATGGGCGGGTTAAAAGCGGGACATGTACACCTCTAGGCACGCAAGCCTCCCCACCAACGCCAAGGTCCGTGTTTCATGGGGGGGGGGGGGGGGGGGGTGATAAGGAACTTAAGCAATATTAATAAGATAAACAGAAATAAATAAATCCAGAAAAATGGAGGTGTTTGAGGGAACCTACAGTTTGAGAGTGTGGTGGTACTGCATTTTAACATTAACATTGTAATTGAGTTTCTGGCTTTTGTTTGCTTAGTGACGTGCATGGGACACTGGCTGGTAATTGTGACCCTTACTCAGTACATGCTCAGCAAATGCAGAGTCAGAATTCTGCAACCTCCAGCTGCGTTCATGTTCAGCCAGCCTAGTTGATATGTCTCTGCCTGACTGATCAATGTAAAATGTGTCACAATCAGGACAGGTGATCTTGTATACCCCACTGTTGGCTAATAACTGGATCTTGTCTTTGCTATTAAAAACACACTGGGCTGTCGTGTTCCTGACTTAGTAGGAAGCCTATACTTGCAAGATATCAGTGCTTTGTCTACAATCTGTGATACCTGACCTAGAAATGGTAGTGTACACCATTTCTTGCAGACAATGGATTGGGAAGCTGGTGGGGCATAGAGGAGGGGTATAATTTTCCGTTTGTGTCCCATGTACTTCGCTTAGCAAACAAAGGCCAGAAACTCAACCTGCTGGAAGCCCTGGAAATTAACAAACGTCTTGCTCACAGTCCAGATCTCATGCTAAATGACAAGACACAGCTCAACACTTCCCCTCTCCTAAACTTCATATAATCATCTCTGTTGTTCATTGCTTCCCTCACTCTTACTTCCTACATATTCCCATTTTCCTGCATTTATTAAGTTGTCTTGTTTTGTTGAAGTTGTCTTTGTATTCCACACAGACTTCAGTTTCAGTAGTTAAGGCTTTCTTTTAACTGGTACTTGTATTACTGTCCATGTTAACACCAATAGTAGTTGTCTCATCAAATACTGTTCATATTTTACTTTGCTCATATATTTAATGAAAACTGTCACACAGCCACTGTTTTGATTATAATGTTAATGTTCAAATTCAGTACCACCACACTCACAAACTGTAGGTTCCCTCAAACACCTCCATTTTCCTGGATTTATTTATTTCTGTTTATCTTATTAATATTGCTTAAGTTCCTTATGTATTCTGTATTTACATTGATAACTGTCTCTTATTTTAATTGGTTGTGTACCACTCTCCATGTTTCATACCTCCTGATGCAGCCTTGTCTAGTACTAACCTTATTTTATTTTATTAGTTTTGTTTATTAATAGAAACTGTTATGTAGGCATGCTATTTCTATTTCGTGCTAAAGGTTTTTCTGTCTACTCCATTGTTATTTATGTACTGCTCAGTTTTTACTTTTTCATTGCAAAGATGTTACTTACTGTATGTTTCTACTTCAGTCTAGATGTGTTACTTCTCTTCCAATGTTGTTTGCTAACATTTAACTTCTTTGGTGATAATACCCAGTGAATGTCTGAAGATGGCCTTGTAAGCCAAAAACCGGTTAACAATAAAAGTAATATGTAGAACAAAAGCAAACTGCTGCTTTTCATTAATTAACTATACTGGCCTATGTGTGCTTTGTAGAAGTTTCTGTGTATGGAGAATAACGTGTCCACGTATGTAGCATTAATCAGTTGTAGCTCCTGTGTGAAAGACTATCCGGGACCCGTAATTTGTTGTAAATACTAAGTGATGATGTACTTTTATGTCGTTTAATGAACTGCATCTTACGTACTCGTAGTTAAGACAACGATAATAACGAATCTCTTATTCAGGAAGATAACTGAAAATCAGACTACAGTGTACATATTTCAAGGTAAATGCATTTTCACTTAATGAACTAATGAAGGCCATTGCCGTTTAACAGTTAATGAGGAGTACTTAAGTATTTTAAGTAATGTAGTGGTTATGCTATCTGCTGTGATATGATCGTCTGGGTCACTTCTGTACATTACTCATTTGAAGAGAATCATATTCTAAAGATTATCGTGTGCTACGAGGTAATTAAGCAAAGTTCCAGCAACATAAATTGCCGCTACGGTCGCTGGTTCGAATCCAGCCTCTTGCATGGATGTGTGTGATATCCTTAGGTTAGTTAGGTTTAAGTAGTTCTAAGCTCTAGGTGACTGATGACCACAGATGTTAAGTCCCATAATGGTCTGAGCCATTTGAACCATTTTGAGCAACAAAAATTGCTATCTATGTAATAAGTAGGTCAAAGTTTGCTGGCTTCTTAGCGAGTCTCAGTTGAGCAGATTATAAGCGAAGTATGGGTTTCATTCAGAGTTGAATCGTTGTCTCGACTGTTCTGCTTTTCTTAGTTTTGCTTTCAGCTGTTGATCTCATTGAGCGCGGTGCAACGAGTCCATCAATGTGTCTTACAGCACTCTATACTGTCTGCTTCTGTACACAAGAGTCATCTGTGCAAGAATGGAACTGCAAAGAGGTATATGTAAGATAGTTGATGAGCAGTCAAGCTAAGAGAACTCTTCCCGTTCATAGGTCATGTGAACTACTTACGCTAGTAGGTTAATTTTATTAAATCATAGGACAACCTGAACTCGTGAGTTGTTTGTGGGTGCAGCCTCAAAATGTAAAGTACATTGTGAGGAGTCCATATGCGCCTGTTAGATTTATATAAGAGAACTGAGAATAGGAACACTCAAACATTCGTTACGTAAGCCAAGTTACTGGTGTAAGGACTGACGTTACAGTGCGAGGAAGGAATTATACACTAAAGATGTGTATTCAAGAAATAAAATGTGATTAACACTCGCCATAAAGCAGCATCTCAGCTATTGAGAATGTGAACTTCTGTTGTGTGTGTGACGGAAGTACTGCCATTCATGAATACTAATCCCAGTTTGTCGTTAAGAAACGCTGTGCGTTATATATATCGACACGAATGCATAGATTCTACTACTGACCTGCCATCGCTTAGACTACAATAGACTTTCTCACTGGTACTGTTAGCAAGAGACTGCCTGCATGAGGAACGTTATCATTACACGATACGATCTACGTAGATTGCAATTAACTGACTACAGAGACGCTGTGTAAATGAGATTGCAGCAGCTACGGACAGTGATGTACCACTTCGGTTGTACACTGTTCTGTGAGTCGCGAGGTGGCGTGCAGGAAACTGGTTTAGCCAGAAGGGAGATTATGCTTACTTCTGTTAAGTAAAATATATCATTGATTGCCTCTCCGTAATCCACGCGATTACAGTTTGTGTTAGGTTAAAATCTTTTGGCGAGAGAGCATACCTCTCACTACTGTTGAATAATGAATTTTTCGTTTTTGGTCTCTCAAGGCAGCTGTTGTTATGATAGGGTTTTGATACTTTTGTTCTATTGGTTCATGTGTTCATACCATCCGATGTATATGACATTTCTCCAAGCGGCACCTTGTTCCATTCCTTTGTCCTAAAATTTACCAACTCACTACAACCTTGGCTGGCGCAACGAGTCTTTCCTCCATCTACGAACATAGATGTCATCAGTGAGAACTATTGCAAAACCCAATACCTGATTTAGTTAAGAAAAGTTTCCATGAATCGCTTTGTAACCATCAAATCGACTTAAACAAGCTATCAAAACAATTTTAACATTGTAATTGAAAAAACCGGAAACGAATTCATATTCCTCCACTCCAAAAATAGCTGGAAAACCATACTAAAATGTAAATTATCGAATCAAAGCAGTTCCTTGTATCCACTATCGCACTGGAAAACGAGCTTTCATCCGTGTGAATGACATTTTTTTCCCAACGTAAACCTTAATTATTAAATATTCAACTTTACATGTGAAAACACATCGCAAAGAAAGCTATTTCATGTAGCTGGGTAAATGTCTCATGAGGTTGAAAGTCATACCCGTGGTTTTTCCAGGTTTTCCGTGGAACTTGATAGAATGGTTAGACCAAATAAGAAAAAGTCCAGGGGGATATGTTAATCCATCCTCCTCACATTTAACAGTAACATCGACAATGTTCGATATTGTATACTGTAGGAAACCAAACTGACGTGCTGATACACGTTGTTGATGCGTACCTAAAGGAAACCAAATCTATTTAAAACGACGTCTCTATACTCACATTTCTTTGTCAATCAAAGGTATTCATAATTCCCAATGAAAGAAAATATGAACCATAGATTGACCATTTCAAAGAAAACAAATGATAAAGACTTATGGGAGACTTTATATTTTATGAAGTAACAGATTTTTCATGAGATGAGAAAACATTTTATTTTCCAAGAACAGATCAAAAACTAACAAGAATAAACAACTCGTAACCAAGCCGACTACGGCAAAGATAAATATCTATCAGCTGCAGCTTTCACCCACTGTTTTTGGCGCAGTGGATAAATGACGTCGCCACAGACTAAACAATAACGAAGCGAGTAAAATCGGAATGGAGACAGCCTTGTTCATACGGTACGTAAGGTCTGTCGCCATTAAGGCATCGTAAGTTATCGTATCGCGTTTACGTGATTCGCAATGCTTTTGTATCGCTGTAAGGAATCACTTGGGATTACAAAGGCATAATGCGTGCGGTTTTTAAATTTTGTCGTCCTTCGGTTCTGCTCGCTGGTTACAAGAAATTATAACAGGACACACCAGTCATTTTTTCATTCCCATTCTTTGTGGTTCTCCAACGACTGATCGCCTTAAAGCCTCAGTGAATATATGTTGTTAACAAGTGAGACTCGTAAATCAGTGTTTATTAACTGAAAGGTTACGTCAGACAAGGAAACTAGTATTTACTACTTAACATAGCTTTTCCCTTGATGAGAAAGGAATTATTATTGATAAATATTATAGTGTGTGACGTATTTAAGTTTCTATTTGTAAGGTCTAATGACTGAGAACGTGTACATCCGGTTTTTTATGTTGATAATCCGAATCTGCACATTAGCGCGACGTTTCACACGTTACCTTCCGCAGTAGCTTATAATAACATTGTTTTACTTTCTGCCGTGAGCTGCCAGATACAATAAGTAAATCTCTACCGAAGGTCGACAATCGCTTCTGTGAATGACGATACAGATGATCAGCTCTGTCTTTATCTCATAAGGAAATATTTCCCACACTATAGTGTCATCGACAGTAAACATGTATTGTCATCAACGTATAGAGGATAAATTGAAGACACCTCCAACTATAATATCGTTTGAGTGGGGTATCTATTTGAAATGAAAACAGGTTTTCTCTGAGCCTTTCAGCAACTGTGTCGTCTGAGTTGGGAGGCCACTAAAAGGAACAAATTATTAATTTATTGTCGTGTTAAGTACAACGTGTACCCAACTCAGATGAACTACGTTTTCATTTCACTGTAAGACAAACTAATTCTAGCGGTAACAAACACGCCGCCATCAACTGAATTTAATCTGCTCTTTCTGTATACCTTTAGATACTTTATAAGAATTTCGTCTAAACTTATCTCGAGTTTTAACTGGTATTCGGTGCCTATAACGTTTTGAGCTGCAGTTCTCCATGTTAATGCTCGTAGCTCGGATCCTTTTTGAACATAGCTACGAAAATGTACTACCGTGAAGCTGATGACTCATAGTTCTAGCTTCGTCCAGTGTCCGGCCGGTACACCTTGACAATGAAAGACATTTTTACTTCCCCGATACTCTTTACCAGAACAACTGGAATACAAGGAATCGGTAGCCCACAGAGTCGGAGAACAGTCCGTGCCCACGATTCGGACCTTCTACTTGGCACTTTACCGAAGGTCTCCAATCGCTCCTGTCGATGACACTACACACTGTTATTTCTGCCTTCGTCTCACAACCAAGAGTTTGTCTGTATCACTTTAGAAAGGGGCGAGAAACTAGTGAGACTATCTTCTGATTCAAAATGACGCAATCATTAGTACTGACAAGAACCACCACCTGCAGTTGGTAGCAATCTTTGCTCTTCGCGGCATCTGGTAGGCCATGTTCCATGTATGAGGTGATTCACCCTGATGCGCACACCGATTGTTCACTAGACTTTTTCCCCTCCTCAGCAGACACATCCCTAGGGGCCCGGCCGGCCGAAGTGGCCGTGCGGTTAAAGGCGCTGCAGTCTGGAACCGCAAGACCGCTACGGTCGCAGGTTCGAATCCTGCCTCGGGCATGGATGTTTGTGATGTCCTTAGGTTAGTTAGGTTTAACTAGTTCTAAGTTCTAGGGGACTAATGACCTCAGCAGTTGAGTCCCATAGTGCTCAGAGCCATTTGAACCATTTTGAACCTAGGGGCCCTACACTGGAGCTCCCACAAGCCGCATCATCTAGCAGTCCTTTTACATAACTAACATTGGAGCTTCCAACTACCACTAATCGACCCTCAGTAAACACCTTGACTTTGCAGATCAGAGGTTTTCTCTGAAACAGGGGAAACGACTGCATCTAACTCAGTGTCCTTATCAGCCACAGTGTCTGAAACCTCTTTCTCAGGCCTTTCAGTCAGCCTGACACACCTTGGAACGACCTCCCACTCGACAATGGGTGAGGGGTGGCTTTAATCTGGGCAGTAACTGCACTTGCCACTGCACTTGACCGACCTTGGGACACCTGGATGTGCAGGAATTTCTTTGGATCATCTTCGCGCTACCCTCCCTCTCCGCAGTGATTCCCATTAGCATAGGCCTGAATCTGTGTAAACAAAACCGGCACTGCCTGGAGCTGTGACTGAAGGGTTACCAACTTAGTTCACATCTGAACACAGCAGTCACAGTCCCTATCCACAGTAAAGACGGTAGTCCGCTACATTACACAATGAACCAAATCTTGTAATGTGCCTGTTAAATACACAAATACTCAATAAATTGAAAAATGAAGGTACAACACACAAACGTAAAGCATAATAAGTCGTTGTTAGTTCGAAGCTCGTAAAATAATGCACAAAGAAACGCTGTATTCTCTATTGCAGCTGCTGGAACAGACGCTGCATCTTAGCTAAGTTGCCTTACAACCACAACTGGGTTTTCAAGCACGACAAGAATTGTGGCGATACAGTTGGGAGAACTGTATGCTACACAACAAGTAAAAGACAGGTCCCTGCCTGACGAAATACATAGACAAGCAAAAAATTAAGAACTGCAAAGCAAACAGGTTAAAACTAAATAAATCGTTTCTAGTTATAGGCTGGCGCATAATGCACGAACGATTACTGTACTCTCCTGTGCACTGCTGGAGGCATGTGCTGAACTCGAAATACAATAAATTCAATGGACAATGATAAACCGTTTAATGCAGGAACAATCCCTGTCACTCTAACTGGATGAGATGCCACGCTATTCACTGCTCTGAGATTTGATACGTTTATTAGTTTTCCAGTGAGCGTAAGGTATTAGCTAACACATTGTAATGTTGGATTTTGGTGGAGTGAGGTCCATGATAGGAGCGGTCCAGGAGTGGACTCAATGCTCATTCTGACAAATGGTTTAGTAAACGTAAAATATTCTTCCCAATACTGACAGTAACATAATCCGTAACCAAACACAGTTCTTAAAGGCAAAACCTGAAACACGAGGATAACAACATAAAATTACTTCACAGTAATATAGCAAAATTTAAATAAATTTTTGTCCCTATGAGGAAAATTGAGCCAACAAAAACAATAGCTCACAATATATGAGGCTGGTCACAGACTCCAAAGTGGCTAATTAGAATAGCTTCCAGTAATAATCACTTAGAACAAATAAGAAACCAGAAGAGAGCTTTCTGGATTACGTTAGCACTCAACTGTATCTCTATCTTTGATCACTCCCATCATCTACTCTTAACCAAAATAACACTATTGTCAACTCACTAGAATACTACATATTCTGGATCTGCAATTACTGTTTTGTGTAGGAAGCCACATAACTACTAAGAGAGTAATAATGATTTTAAGGAATTAACCCTGCAGCACATATAAAGTAGATCATACTTAAAGCGTAGAATCAGTAACATCATCACGGTTTTATCTTAGAGAAAACAACGTTAATGGGACAAAGATTTGAAACCCAATGATTTATAATCCTTATGAAAACAAATTTCACCTCTCATCCTTGTTTCCCCTCCCCTTACCCCCCCCCCCTCCCCACCTCTCCCAGCAGACCCAATGATGTCACTGTCAGACGTAATTGCCCAAAATATGTCCGTAACTATGAACCTCTCACTATAACTTATTAATTTTATCCCTATAATTTATGGCCCAATATGGATACCACTAGTTTATCTGAGAGCCTTACATGGTTAGTATAATCTATAGTAAAATATGGCGGCCAGATGAAAAGAAATGGGTGACCATGACATTTTCCCCCAACACCCCCACACCACATTAGTCGTTCCTAAATCTGCAGCATTGCTGCCACCTATTCCCACCACTCATCTGATGCATCTTGGGATACTAACCCTAGAAGGACTCGACACTCATGTTCTCTATGCCACACAGTAGGCTAACCTGCTTCAAAACCTGGACAGAACAGATAGAGAAAAACGTGAGTACCTGAATCTAGTTCCACAAAACGTTGTGTAGGTTGCACTGCTGCACACTTGTGCAATGCTGCACTGTCATTCCCTTCACAGGCTGGTATGATATGTGCTGTTAGAGTTGCCAGTAAACTGTCAGACCACAACTCCTTTGTCTGATATTGTTTGTGTGGCTTGTTTGATGTATGAAAGCGATCCAGCGTAGTTGTCACAGTAAAATAAGGTGGGCAACATTCCAGAAAGTATGTTATGACTAACTGACATAATGTCATAATCGCCTTAAAACAAGATTACTACCAATATTAACCGAAACAATTGGCTACAAAAAAAATCCTGTGCGTTGCTTCACTTTTGTAAATGGCTCTCCCACTACATTGATAATATAGTCAAGAAGCTCAAGTGTCTTTGTGTGTGCATATTTCCACATTTTGAGTGGATGATAGTTTCTCTGCCGTGCAGCAGTGCCACATAATACTCAATTATTGTGCAATACTGCTCAATATTCTCCAATATTATACAACATTTATAAATTAATTAGTAACCAATTAGATATTTGCTTAATTACTTAACTGAAAATTAATCAAAGAACAATGTACTGTGATAATTTTCTAATAAAAGTTTTGATTGATTTCTTTTTCACAGTCTACTTTCCATTCAAAAACTCGCAAACAAATATACGATTTTCTGTGAGACGTATGGACAGCAGTTTCTGACAGTCAAGTCGTAGGAACACAGTCAACATATTCTGAGGATGTAGGAAGCCCATTTCAGCTGAGAGCTGTTAATGAAAGGCAGTTTCGATTAATTTGATCGAAATATTCTATGAGGTGGAACCAGGTTCAATGGAAACAAAATCGATTTAAGATTACCAACACACAGTGATTTGATAGTTCATTAGCATTTGTGGTGAGGCCGTTCTATTCCGTAATATCGTTTCTTTCTACAATTTATTATTATTGTGGTAGTATTAATTTTTCATTACAGAATGGTCTAGCCACAGAAGCCCAGACAAAACACTGAAATAAGGTCGTCTGGTCGGAACTGTTCCCCATTAGATGATACTAACGAAGCATCACAGGACGTAGGAACTTCAGATCATGAACCAATACAGCGGAGATGGTGAACACCATGCAGGTGAGTCTTTGTGTGGATGGTGTCCCTGTAGCCACCAATTTACTGAGAGCAGTTACAACAAATTCGCCAGAGGGAGCAGGCAATTGCCAGAAGGCATACAAAGATGTGCAGAAACCAGTACTGAACGACGTGTCTGTGGACTAAGCTCTCAATGTTATTGTCTTGGGTTAACTGAGTAAGGCAAATACATCTTGATACGTGATATCGCAAATAAGAACTACCATATCTCCGTATCTCCATCGCATGATGAAATAGAAAACACTGTTATCTGGCAAAACCGAACGTAACGGTAACGGATGCGTACTGTGGCAGTGGAACAGCACGCATTGCTAAACTATATTTCAGTGAGTCTGACAGACGGGCTAAACACCAAATTAACACGATAGATTCTCACTTCCTTGTACCTTGTTTTGCAAGTGGGGCTGTGACAGCTCAACCGGTCACACACACAGGCAGAAGTTTACTAACGAGAACAGCAGCAATGCAAAGGTGTTCTTCACTCTGGTCATACCTTAGGGTCTCACTGCCGTGTAAAGTAATATTCTCAATAAAGGCTTTGTTTACAGCACATGTCTACTCTTCAGTTTGTTACCGAAACCGGGACCACATCCGCTTCTATCTCAACGAAATGCATCTGGCATTCATAACGCCAAATAATGCAAGACTCGACGAACTGGCCTTAACTTTTAGAGGAAATAAAATAAATTTGTCGGTAGCAGTACTTTTGTTGGAAGAGCTGTAATATTATAAACCAGACTGCGACGCGCTAGTAAGACGGTTTAAAATTTGTAACAGAAATTGTGCATTTGAGGCTGATCTGTTTGGTTTGTTTACATATAGGTTACAAATCACTGGGCTCAGACTCTCTCCACCTCACTAGTGAGATCCCCAGATGAAGCGTGACACCACAAAATAATCTCCACATATCGCACTCTTCACATGGATGTGTGTGGAATATTACTTGTAATTCATCTCACTGAATGCAAAGCCTGTACTCCTCGCGGTACCATATGTTGTATCAGGCATCCTGCTAAAATACCACTATCACTAAAGCACCCTGCTAGTGCTTCTATCGTAATGTGGAAGCTTAATCTGCATCTAACTTCCAACCATCATCCTCTCGCCTGGCAAAATAAACTAACAGCCCAACTGGAGTGTGTTTCTGTACACATTGGCTAAAAATGAAATACCGAACTCGGATCGTGGGTGCACCAGTTTGGGAGAAGACTTCCCATTCTTGCTTGTCCACCAATTGACTCTGTCATTCACTTCTCGCGTCTGTACTTCAGAGGTGCTCGCATCGATGACGTACGTGGGCATCCTGCCCTCTGGCGGTGCACGCCTACCAAAATCCACCAAGCTCAGCTATGGCCACGGATGAAACCAACGTGCTGCTTGACAAGGCACAACATCGTATGTGATTGCCCTAGACACCCACAAACATTAGAGCCATATTATTCACACTAAGAATAGCCAACATCTCATTATTATTTTAGTTTAATTTTATTTGTATACAGGGTGTTTCAAAAATAATATACGTAGATCAAATTCATACAATATGATACTTTACACACATATTTACGAAACTCTCGGGTTCAGATTACAGATATTCAATATGTCCTCCATCGGCGACACCAATAATATCACATCGTTACTCAAATTCCTCCCATACGTGGGAAAACATGTCCCTTGTCACTTTTGTTATGACAGTACGGATCCGGTTCTTCAACTCTTCCGGGTTCTACGGGAGTTGTGGTACATAATCGTTGTCTTTAACTAAACTCCACAGGAACAAGTCAGTGGGTGTCAAATCCGGTGACTGTGGAGCCCAGCTGAGACATGGTAAGTCGCCAGCTTCTTGATGACCAATCCAACGGTTCAGCAGAGTTTCATTCGGATATTCACGTACTTGGCGACTCCAAAGAGGGGGTGCCAGGTCTAGCTAAAAAATGAAATTTTCTTCGTGCAGCCTCGGAAATAACCACATTTGTAACGTAGCGACCTACTGCTGACCGTTAACCATGTTTCCATCAAAGAAGAATTGGCCGTAAACACATGATCGGGATATCGCACGAAACACATCGACTTGGAGCGAATCTCGGACATGTTCAATGGCTACATGTGGGTTCCGTGGGCCCCAAATTCGAACATTATGTAGTTTACCTGACCACTAACACGGAAAGTCGCTTCATCACTGATTCTTGTCAGTTGCATCAAGAATCTCGTTACGAAATGCCACACGTTTGCGTTTGTCATCAGGACGCAGAGCTTGTAAAAGCTCTAACTTCTATGGCTTCATAACTAACCGACGTCTCAAAACACGCCAAATTTTTGTTATAGGCAGTTTTAACTGCCGACTGGCACGACGAGTTGATTTTGGACTACGATGGAAAGCAGTTTGAATTCGCACAACATTTTCTTTAGGAACACGAGGACGGCCAGGACTCTTTCCTTTACGTTCAAATCCTGTATCTAGAAACTTTCGATACCATCTGCGAATGTTCCACCCATTCCGAGAAGCAATTTGGTACCTCAACCTGAAACCTCTTTGCACTTTAATCACGGAAATGCACTTCACAAACTCGAGAACACAAAATGATTTCTCTGAGGAGTAGGCATTTTAAACACATGACGGTTCCCAAGCAAAACAGAAGACAACTGACATCTAGCGGCTATTAATATAAACTAGACTATGTATTCGATTCTGCAGTAGCCGAGACGAGACGGAGCGATCGATAGTTTGAACAAAATAATACTTGTATTCTTTTTGAAACACCCTGTATATAATTTCTTTGTGACTATTTTTGGAGTTACAACCCAAAAAACTGACTTCAATTGATGCTTCTTGTAATTAGCCAAGCTGTAGAGCTGCTGTTCAAACGAACTTAACATTATATGTACAGAAACTTTAAAATATCATCTCAAAAAAAAAAGAAATGAAGCTGCTATCATGATACTTGCTGATGGCGTTAGTTATTCTCCACACATTCGCCCATCAATACGACGTATGTATTCCCACCATGAGTGACCTGGCAGAGACCTTGGTCGTAGGGGTTTCCATTTTGGCTGCACAGGAATCATTTCCTAGATAATCATATCGTCTTCATTTCGAAATGGACGTCAAAAAAAGGTGTCTTCATGCGTGAGAAGTAAATAACCAAGAGAATACGACGGGTATGGGAAAATTTGATAGCCGAAGCATGAGTGACTGAAACGCGCTTAGAACGATCTAGGCCGTTGTCGTGTAACAACAACAGCCGGTGGACTGTTTTCCATTTCATTTAGTCTTAAGCCTCAGGCAGGAGATTTACATAGCTTGTTACTTAGATGATTTGCGTCTTAGAAGCATAGACTATTATCACACCACGGCGGTCCAGAAACAAAATAATAAAGATTATCTTGGCCGTCCATGACTAAGTTCTTACATTTTCTGGCGGCGGCGTTTCAACCTGTTATTTTTTTTTTTTTCTGCGAGCAGAAGAGTAGGCAATAGGCAAAGGGGAAACATAATGTGCACAATAAAACCAGGGATTGACCGTACACCATATCTACTTCCTGACAGATTGCCAGGACAATACGCTCATGTCCCTCTTTGTGTAGGACATCAGCATTTTAGTTAACATAGAGACCGTCTAGGGTAAAGCCCTTATGACTTACACATTTCAAAATATATAATTTTAATGATGTATATTTTATTTTCATAGACGATAGCAGCTGCAATATTAATTGTTTTTTTATCTTATGTTATGGCTGGTTGTACCAACTAGTTTGAAGGGCTATTTAAACTTGGTTGTGTAAATAGCTTGTTCTGTATTTCGAAACTTATTTATAACGTCTTGTTAACTGCATCAGCTAGTCTTGCACTCAGGAAAATCCAGCCCCACACTATCTCACTAACTTATTTCTACGATAAGTAGCACCACTTTCCGTTATTTATTCTGCTTCAGTGTCCTGAACGATGCCACTTTTAACAAATTGAATGTGGGAATAAATACGTGTCCCGCTTCTTAGTTCATATTTTATACAATAGCCATTGTTTTAGTTATTTTAAGGCAACTTTTTGAAATGCTGATGATCGTGCATTAAAGCCTATGCCTGTATGGGTAAAGTGTCGTCATTATTATTATCATTATTATTATTATTATTATCCACATCATTATCACTAGAATCGTCGTCAAACTCATTGTTACCACTCTTATCCATCACCTGATAGAGAATTCAATGATGTAACACAGTGACTGTAACATCATCATCTCCAACTTTGGAATTAGTATTTCAATCATAGTGTAAAGTGCAGTGAAACAAGGAGCAAAGAAGATGAGTGGAACAATTTAATTAAACTTAAATAAAACCGAAACACAAGCAAACTTTACTGTAGCCTGTGTGGGGTGTCTAACAGACCGGAAGGCTTTCGTGCCAGAGATGAATTGATAATATTTTTCTTTGCGTATAACGATCGGGGCTCAGCTCATACATATATATCCAATTTCGCATACCCACAGGCGGACTGACTTTGTGGAACGAAGCATTTTTGTGCTGTTTCGTTTTATTCACTGAAGGTGAGTGATCCGCAAAAAAGGGAGAAACATTAATTTCATCTTATTCCTTTAAAAATAATAGATACACATTGTAACTTCCCCATAAAAAAGTTCCGTAACCTCACAACAGTTAAAAAATATAATTATGTTGTTCACATTCAGTATAACCTACCAACAGAAAAATTGCGTAACCTATCAATAATAAAATGTGACTAATCTCTTAATAATAAAAAATGTGACTCACTTATAAACTTTCAATAATTACTTTAGTTTTGCGTAATGGTAACGTAGGATAGGTGTTCTCTTTGTTACATTCGTTGAAAGTTTCTTCATTTATAACTGACATAGGTAATCCAGAATCGATTACTGCTGAAACTGTGTTTGATCCAATCTTTATATCAATGACAGGGTGGGAAATGGTTTCTTGAATAGCTGGTTTTTCATGCAAAGGTATGTCTCGAATGTCGTCAAAAGTAATAACATTTTGGTGAACAAGATTCTGCGTGTCAAAAGTATTGCTTACGTTGCTGGAAGATACAAGCTGTACTGTATCTAGTTACATTCTTTCTGACGTGCTGTTATTTGCGGGAGGATGCTGTGGCATTTCGACTATTTGTACTGTTCTGTTACTTCTTCCTGACGTATTAGGTTCGGAATGATACCTACTGTCTCGTTCATTCATGATAATCTGTTGTTGTGGTTGATCCTGCTGCTGGTAACACCGACTGTTACGCTGAAAATTGTGCTCATTACTTTACGTCTGTCATGATAGTCATTGCTATACGGCGCGTTACGATAGGGGTTGAAATGGTGTGTCTTCTGTACGTATTGATTTCCTTGTTGCATTACTATTTGGTGGAGCCGACGCTATACGTGAAAGGGGCGAAACATTAAAGCTTGGTTGACCTTGTACATTACATTGTTGGTTAGGTATGCTAACCGGCTGGTCTTTGTTGCTGTTGTGGTGAAAACCCTCTATTGTTGTCAGAACGTGTCTGCGATTGCTTCTAATTTTGTACATACTGATGATTGAAATTTTGCCTGTTATTAAAAATATGCTGTTAGCTCACGTGATTTCGGGAGTGTCTAATGAAAACTGTCACATCCAGGTAAAGCTTGTCATATAAGGTTTTCTTTACTCATATCTAATCCTAGATAGATCGATAGTTGAAGAGCTGTTTTGATAGATATAAAGGATAGTAAAAGAGAAGGCAGCAGTGCAGAAAACTAAAGAGGAAATAGCACTACTACGGCTCGGGGCCCTGTGCATGCTACGGCACATATTCATCGAAGTGTAATGAATCCCCTGAGGTCAGAAGCTGCAAATAAATTTTAGTTTCCGCGATACAGACCAAGCCGGTGGAAATGCAAAAGTAAATTGTTGTATCCAGTGCAAAGGGTGAATCTGTTTTCTGTCATTCTTAAATACCTTAAATTTTCACACGGATAGAAGGTGCTTATAATCAAAATTATCGTCTCTGTATGTCTGAGCAGGTTCAGGATTGCATGAGAATCTATTTGCCTGTGTCTGTTCGGATTATAAGTCTTGTACTCTCTGCAAATCACCCAAGTTACACCGGATGCGTGAGTGTGAGAAATATTCGGAAAGTGGCGCATGCTGTGGCGTGCCAAGGGCTGAAACATTTTTCATCTCTGTCACTTCTTGCTGTAAAGATGACACTTTTCTACGCCATGTATTATTTGACGAACTTATCTCACTGATAGTCTGCTGTAAATTTGGGAATTCGGGTGTTTGATTGAAAGAAATTGGTGACGTATCGTCTGATTTGGTGTCATTGTTATTTTCGATATCGTCAATACGACTGGCCATCAAATTTTTCAGTCAGTGCTTTTACGTGGTCGTCGTTTTTAGTGTCACAAAAGAATGGTTCAAATGGCTCTGAGCACTATGGGACTTAACATCTGTGGTCATCAGTCCCTTAGAACTTAAAACTACTTAAACCTAACTAACCTAAGGACATCACAAACATCCATGCCCGAGGCAGGATTCGAACCTGCGACCGTAGCAGTCGCGCGGCTCCGGACTGCGCGCCTAGAACCGCTAGACCACCGCGGCCGGCTTAGTGTCACAAGCATTAATTTGTTTTTGTATTTTACGTGTGGTTTTGTTCAATTTCTTAACGTCTGCTTTGATGGCATCAGGATCCTGTATTAATTCTAATTGTTCAAGTCTGTTGGTCACTGTCTGATAGGCTACTGTGTGTGTGTCTGATTTTGTTTTAAGATCGGAGATTTCATCATGCAATTCAGTGTTCAGCTGTTTGATTTCGTCTGATACTGTAGCAATATTGTTGTCTACGTATGTTTTTGCCTTCGTAAACATTTTACGCTTATCTTCCTGTCTCTGTGCGGTAATTGTTTCCATCACTTGTTTCTTTACTTTGTTCTGTTCCTGTATGAATTTACGGTAACGCTTTTCACTGTTTTGTAGGTGGTGATTAAAACGTTCGTCAGTTAGGCTGTTTTGTTGTTCAAATTTCTTGTGGACTTTCACGTCCAGCGTATGTGAAAGTTCTACTGACGTTAATTTAAACTCGTCGCGTAACTGTGTTGCGTTTTCAGAACATTGTTTAGCGACTGTACTAAATTCATCTCTGAGTAATTTCGTTGTGGCTGCATGTGTATTGCGTATCTCTTCACTATTATTCCTGGCACAGGCCTTAATTTCCTCACGTAATTGTTTTTTAGTTTCACTACATTGCTCCGCAACGGCTGTAATCTGTTCAGTAAGCTGTTCGATAGAGGTGTCAAGTTTTTCACTAATTTGTTTGAACGACCTGTCGTGTTTTTCATTCGATTGTTTGAAACTTTCATTAAGATGTTTGAAATTGTTGTCTTTTTTTTCATTCGACTGTTTGAGAATTTCATTAAGTTGTTGTTTGAGATTTTCATTATTTTCATTAATTTGTTGTTTGAGATATTCATTAAGTTGTAGCAATAATGCCATTACTCGATCCATGCCAAAATTAGCTGCTGCATTCACTGTGCTGTGTGATGGTGTATCTGCTTGGGTCTCGTTTTGTGTACCGGTAATCATTTGGTCATTGTCTGATTCACAAAAAGGTTTGCCATACGGTCGTGCACTCTTGGTCACTACATCGGAATCAAATAAATGTGACGTGTTATGTGTATATTGTTCACCTTCGTCAGAAATATTTATCTGTTCACTGTGTTGTTGTTGTTGTTTTGTTCTTCAGCCCTGAGACTGGTTTGATGCAGCTCTCCATGCTACTCCATCTGTACAAGTTTCTGCATCTCCCAGTACCTACTGCAACCTACATCCTTCTGAATCTGCTTAGTATATACATCTCTTGGTCTCCCTCTACGATTTTTACCCTCCACGCTGCCCTCCAATACTAAATTGGTGATCCCTTGATGCCTCAGAACATGTCCTACAAACCGATCCCTTTTTCTGGTCAAGTTGTGCCACAAACTTCTCTTCTCCCCAATCCTATTCAATACTTCCTCATTAGTTATGTGATCTACCCATCTAATCTTCAGCATTCTTCTGTAGCACCACATTTCGAAAGCTTCTATTCTCTTCTTGTCCAAACTATTTATCGTCCATGTTTCACTTCCATACATGGCTACACTCCATACAAATACTTTCAGAAATGACTTCCTGACACTTAAATCTATATTCGATATTAACAAATTTCTCTTCTTCAGAATAGCTTTCCTTGCCATTGCCAGCCTACATTTTATATCCTCTCTACTTCGACCATCATCAGTTATTTTGCTCCCCAAATAGCAAAACTCCTTTACTACTTTAAGTGTCTCATTTCCTAATCTAATTACCTCAGCATCACTCTACTTAATTCGACTACATTCCATTATCCTCGTTTTGCTTCTTTTGATGTTCATCTTGTATCCTCCTTTCAAGACACTATCCATTCCGTTCAACTGCTCTTCCAAGTCCTATGCTGTCTGTGACAGAATTACAATGTCATCGGGGAACCTCAATGGTTTTATTTCCTCTCCATGGATTTTAATTGTGTAAATTTTGCAAATCAGGTGTGTTAAACTGGGCAGCGCTCATTGTAACGGAAAGTGCCCGTCATGAATTGTCGTTAAATTTACAATGGACACAATTCAATTTGTTTGCTCATCATTTAGATTAGAATCATTACTATAGATCGGCACGCACTGGTTATCTGTAATTAGAGGATTATCACTATTACTTTGAGTGGCGCTAGTATTATCAGTCAAATTATTGGAATCGGCTTTTTCACTCATTCCACATCACGATGAACTGTTAGCAGTTTTTCGCGGCATTTTCACAAATCAAAGCTAAGCACAAAATCAAACAAAGACAAAGCAAAAATGGAAAAAATACAATAACAACAAAGAGCAATAAATTGCCGATGATCTGTGAAAGAAAGCTTGACCAGTTAGTAAATGCATTGCGCCAGATGCAAACTACATTTAATATTAGGTAAATAAGATCAGATATATAAGTGACTACTTCTCAGAAATTCAGAAAGATATACGATCCTGGTTGGTTGTCGCCAACTGTAACCTCCCTAGAAAAAAATTCCGTAACCTCCCAACAGTAAAAACAATAATTATTATTTATTTCATTCACATTCAGCGTAACCTTCCAACAGTTTATTATTCCGTAAACTAGGAATAATAAAAAAGTGACTAATCTCTCAATAAAATTGCGACTCACTTATAACCTTTCAATAATTGACTGTGAATTTAACCTGGTAAATTTTGGACGTCAGCAGTGCTGCGTCATGGCCCTGAAAATTCATTCTGAATAAATTGAAATATCCTACCTTACTTAGGTCGCCGGATAACGCGTATACATCTGCCCCTATAAGAAATTTTTCTGGCACAGCTAAGTGCAATGCTGGCCGATAGATTTGTCATGTATAAAAAGAAACAACTGGGTTTTGTGTTCAATAATCGGGATGACCATGGATTGGAGAAATTAGTAAATTCTTTAAATTGAGATGAATGGTTGTCAAAAGTTACTTTTTATGAGAAAGATTATTATTAAGAGATTTTTTTTTTAAAACATCTACATGGGACTTGATATAACAATACCACATACGCGCGAGGCTGCTGTTACCTTAAGTACAACGCTCAGGCTCCGCCATCGCTCCACCACGACCGTCCCAGTCAATTTCACACACCAGACTGCTCGCTACTACTACTACTAACACACAATTCCTACTGCAGTCAACACTGCTCTTTGGTCTGAGATTCTCTTATAGCTTACATATCGCAGGCAGCGCGTGAGCAATGCATCGAAATTACACCTGCTCAAGTGCGTTAGCAACAAATTCCTTAATCATAGACCTCTTACATAACCCTCCATTGGGAGGGTGCAAAAATTTGGCAGCGATGTTGAGTCAATTGGACTTGCCATGAGCAACCAATTTTTTTATAATCTATTTAGTTACTAATTCTATGGTCACAGAAGTTTATACATTATTGATAAGTGCAGAACATATTAAGAAAAGACAAAATGTATACGCAACGAGTACAAAATATATTAACAAATATCATAAAGTGCACACACACTGTATAACTCTTTAGCATTTTTACATGAATTAGACATATGAAGGAGTGAAATAAAGTGCACATGCATTGTAAAAGTCTTTAGCATATTTACAGGAACTGAATACATTAACAAATGAAATAAAGTGCAAACATACTTTAAAAATCTTTAGCATATTTAGGACAACTGATCATATTAACAAATGAAATTAAGTTCACGTGCACTGTCTAAGTCTTTAGCAGTTTTTACAAGAACTGAAAGCATTAACAAATGAAATAAAGTGCACACGCACTGTAAAAGTCTTTAGCATTTAACAAGAACTGGATACTTTAAGAAAAGAAATGAAGTGCACACGCACTGTAAACGTCTTTAGCATATTTAGGACAACTGATCATATTAACAAATGAAATGAAGTGCACACACAATGTATAAGTCTTTAGCATTTTTTTGCAAGAATTGAAAACGTTAAAAAATGAAATAAAATGCACACACACTGTAAAAGTCTTCATCATTTTACAAGAACTGAAACATTAACAAATGAAATAAAGTCACATGCACTGTAAAAGTCTTTAGCATATTTACATGAACTGAATACATTAACAAATGAAATAAAGAGCACACGCACTGTAGAAGACTTTATCATTTTACAAGTATTTAAACGCACTGTATAAGTCTTTACGGTTTTACAAGAACTAGGAAAGGAATGGGAAGGACTGCATCATGGTTGTAGCACAGTAAGTTGCATGTAGCTGCACTGAAAGTCCATATCTTTCTACTGAAGCACAACACCAAGTGAGACAATCTGAATTTCTCTTCCCTGAAGTATTTATCAGTGTAGCCAAGACACTGAAATGTTGTATTGATATTCAGTGTTATCATTTTGGTAGTACATTAGGTGCACCAAACAGTAGGACCATAATAACATCTCCATAGTTCCAGGTGGTGGACAGCTTGATATGTCAAACCACATTCTTGTAGAATCCATACTCTTACAGCAACGCAGAATTGGTGTAAAAACCAAATATAGTGCTCCATGATCATGAGGATGGACAGGACAAACAGATATTGCAGTAATTGCTGGTAATTAGGTCAGAAGGTGAAGGACACATTAAGTCTTATGCTAGTCATCATTCAGATTTACACTAATGTATCAACCAATTTGAATAATTATTGGCACTCATTGGCTAGTTAGTAAAGATGTAGTAAGTACTGAGTATTACAAAACACTATTCATAACTCATCTCATTGCAGTAATTATTGGCATAGCATTTATGCATAAGTCATCTCATTACAGTAATTATTGGTACTCATTGGCCAGTTACAAAGCATTTTTATACATTATTCAGAAGTCATCATTCAAAACAAGGGTTATTGGGTGTAGCATCAACCTGCTAATGTTAATATATGATATCATGCAAGTGACAATACACATATTCAAATGTAAGACATTGTAACTATTACTCAAGGTCTGTAGTCCAATAATACATAGATATAATGGATTCAATACATCAGAGAAATTTGCATTATATTTAGAACTAGAAATATATCTTACACTGGTAGCATTATTTAGTTGTATATTGGTAATAGTTGGGACTGGTAATAAAAAATTTTTTTTCTAGCAATGCATGGTGCTGGGGGTCAATAATTAATTGCTGGAGAATGAAAATGGTTGCTTTTGACTTATTGCTGGAAATAAGGATTAATATCGTCATTCGTCATGAGTCAGCTGTATCAAGGTTATGAAAGAAGTAGAGAATATGGGATCACATTCATAAATGATTGACACAACTGGGTAAAAAAATGCAAGTACTATAACAGTTTTAATAACTAACTGCTTATAGCATATTAATATCATGAAAAGCTTCTCTTAGAAAAATTACAAATGGGTTATTGAGCTGAAAGAAAAAATGTATATTATGCTGAAGAGTAGTGATCTTCAAATTAACAGGTAATGAAACGTGAACTCAATATGTATGTACTCTAGCTGTCTTTCCCAAAACATTCACTCATTATACAACACAATATAAAACATACTGTCAAAAGGAACTGCAACACATACTTAAATTCATCATCCTCATCTGCAAAGAAAAACTTCATTCTTCATATTATCATAACGTCATAATTATTATCATCTGCAAAGAAAAACTTCATTATTCATCATCACATTACCATTCTCCTCATACAACTATTCATTATCATTCATGACTTCATATAGTATAGAGTTTTCATACTTCTAGCATATTTCATCAGTAAAATTAACATGTGTAGTTCTGTCTGCCAGCTTGCATCAATCGCCTCGTATTCTGAAAGAAAAATAATTAGCTAAGACTGCTATTATACAGTGTGTATAGTATATTCTGGTTAATGCTTGTTAATTCTAATCCATTTACTCTTCATGACAAGGTATTACATTTTCTTTCTTTCATTCCAGTTGTGAAATTTCCATTTCATAGTAATC
The DNA here is from genome assembly GCF_021461395.2 of Schistocerca americana. Lineage (NCBI taxonomy): Eukaryota > Metazoa > Arthropoda > Insecta > Orthoptera > Acrididae > Schistocerca > Schistocerca americana. The sequence goes on from NC_060123.1 coordinate 319,961,195, forward strand.
CACTGTGGTTGTATAATTGATTTCCTTTACATGGTATTGCATTCTGAAAATGATGAATAGGGATTAAAACTTTGCATTTAATTCATATATCCATTAAATAAAAACTTGTTTCTAGGGATACAACTAAGCATACAGCATAGCATGACAGAAAACGTATTATGTCGAAAACATAGACAGTTTTCAAGTGCTAAAAATGTACACACAGTATCATAATGTAGTAGTAAAAACTATAGAATAGTCAAGATATTGAGATACCGTAAGGAAAAATGTCAAAGTCAACTGGTGTTTGTTACATCTTAAAGATTTCATAGTGCATGCAGAGAAATTCTACTTTCGATAGGAAAATCATCACATATACATAAAAAACGGAAAATGTGCACAGTCTGATATATAACGACAAGAAAAGCTACCTGCTAACCTTACCTTGCCTGGCACTTGCCAAGAAAAAATATAATCATCATCACTAAGTGGTCATATAAATATCTGGAAATGGCATTACAGTGTGGTAAATCATAAAGTATGTTCATTCAATAAACGGTTTAATATTGGAAATATGGTGATTGCCCTTGCTTTTTCTGGTTGTCAAGGTTTCGATGTGTAATACATTGGGGTGAGGAATGCTGGGAATTCTATGTGGACCTGCGTATAGAAGCTCAAATTTACTGCATCTACTCTTTCCTCTGTTGGATAAATAATGTGTGTGTACTAATATTTTCTGTCCAATGTGAAAGTCATGCCGTGTACAAACCTGTTGTTGCTGTCTTCTCCCCTGTTCTGCGGCACGTTTGATGTTGTTGAGCGCAATATCAATTATTTCATGGTGGCGTAGTCGACGAGATGTAGGAAAAGATACTATTTCTTTAATGTTGTTAGGTGGTTTAACATTTTTCAATATAACAGTCGGAGATAGCATAGTAGATTCATTTGGTATGGAGTTAATTACATCCTGGAATGAGAGTATGTGTGTGTCCCAATCAATATGTCTTTTATGGAAGTAGATTCTACATAGTTTACCAATTTCTTTCATCAGTCGTTCAGAAGGGTTCGAAGAAGCGTGATACCTGGATATATAGATCGGAGAAATGTTTCTTGCTCGTAACATACGCCTCCATTTTACAGATCGCAATTGTGGTCCATTGTCGGAAATTGCTTTCAATACATGCCCTACATGAAACAGAAAGTGTTTCATAAATGCATTTGAAACAGATTTAGCAGTAGCTTTGCGTAACGGAGTGATGGTAAATTTCGAAGTGAGTTCAACAGCGACAAAGATGTAACAAAAACTTCTATTAGATCTGGGAATCGGACCAAAAATGTCTACAGCGCCAGTGTGTCCCAATTTTACGGGTACAATGGGATGTAACGGAGGAATATGTGAAGTCGTGTCTGATTTAGCTTTCTGGCAGATTTTACATGACGCTTAAACTCGTCTAATACGTTTCTCCATGTTGGCAAAATAACAGTTCTGCCTCAGTATAAGAAAACATTTTCTGGCTCCATAATGTGCGAAACTTAAATAAGTATACCAAATTAATTTGTTAACAAGCTCGTCAGGAATACATAATAACAAGTTGCTGCTGTCAGGGTGAGAGCGGCTAAACAGAATATTATTGCGTAAAGTATAAATTATTCTTATCTTGCCAAAGGCGTTTAATTTCTTTCCACACGTAGTCTTTGCTCTGCTCTTGTGCTATGTCTCGTAATGACGATGAAATGAAATTTTCAAATGCGACTTGTTGAATATACATGACGCGAAAATTTGCTTGGCAGAAGTTGGTTGTGATGTCTTGCTGATTGTTGCTGAGAGAACGGGATAGTGCGTCTGCTACAATATTTTGTTGTAAAATTAAATTCTTGTAAATAAAGTTTCCATCTGCTTAACCTGTCATGTGTAAATTTAGCGGAAAGTATAAATTGTATAGTTCTATGATCTGTGTAAACGGTAGTATGTCTTCCATAAAGAAAATGCCTAGATCTGGTAAATGCCCATACAACACATAATGTTTCAAGTTCTGTAACAGAATAATTGCGTTCAGCAGGTGACACAATTCTACTTGCGAAAGCGATGTTTTTGATTACTGTAGTACCGTCTTCTTCAATTTTCTAAAAAATGTGCGCGCCTAAAGCTGTGTTAGAACTGTCGGTGGCAATGGAAAAATTTGTGGTAGGATCCGGGTGTGATATAAGTGGTTCGTTCAATAAGGCATGTTTCAGATTAACAAACTCAGACTGTTCTTGGCTATCCCACGACCAAATAGCGTTTTTACCCGTCAATTGGCATAAACTAGGGGTGTCTAAAGCGGAGTAATGAATAAATTTACGGAAAAAGTTAGTTAATCCCAGAAAGCTGCGTAACTGTTTCTTTGTCATTGGAACAGTAATGTCACGTAAAGCTTGAAGTTTATCCGGGTCAGGCGCAATGCCTTCTGCTGAAATTACACGTACAAGAAATTTTATAGAAGTTTTGCCAAAGTGCGATTTGTTAAGATTAACTGTGACTCCTTGTGCACGAAAAGTTTGCAACAGTTGTTCCAGAATCAGATTATGTTCATACCAGTTAGCTTCTGCAATAAGAATGTCGTCTACATACGTTGTGATTCGGTCTTAAGTTCTGTCGGAAGTATAGTATTTAAAACGCGAGTAAATGATGCTGAAGAAATTATTAAAACGAACGGTAATTTGCAAAATTGATAACAATCACCAAAACAGAATTGCTGTGTACTTTCTGCAGTTCGGATGGAGCTGAATTTGCCAAAATCCCGATTCCAAATCTAATGTGGAATAAACAGCAGTACCATCAAATTTCTGTAGAAGTTCTTCTAGTGTCTGTGGGCGATCTGTTTCATTAATAATAATGTCGTTGACATGACGCGAATCAAGTACGAGGCGAAGTAAGCCATCTTTTCTCTTAACAATATGGAGCGAGTTTATGTACGGACTAACTGCCTGTTCAATAATTCCTTGGTCTAGCATAGCTTCTAATTCTTTCTTAACTTTTTCTCTGTAGATACACGGAATAGGATAATGTTTGGCTTTAAATGTATCGTGCTGTTTAAATTGAAAATCATACACAAAACCAGACATAGTACCAGGGATGTTGTCAAAAAATGGAACTGGCTGTAAAAGAATTTTGCTTAGCTCTGTACGTTCGTCGTCTGTATTTGCGGTGCTTTGTTTTACTTTATCAGAAATCATTTGCATAACGTCATAGTCAGATTCGTCTGGTGTATTACAGTTGTGTACGTACGTATCTGTGAACAATGTGAAATGACAGTACGTGTCGCGCGATGTAGAAAAGACCTCTGTTCGATTAATTGCCTGTTCATCTGCAGATAAAGCGTGCTGAAATTCTAAGGCCAATTGTACTTTTTCATCCTTTAAGATTAAATATGAATTTTGAAAGTCAATAATTGCATCATGTTGTACCAGAAAATTCGTAACTAAAATAACGTCTGTTGTCAAGAAGGGAACAATCCAAAAATTTGAGTGGAACATATGACCTGCAATACATAATGATAAGTGTGTCTGTAATTTTACATCAACTCATTTACCAGATACTGCTCCTTTTACTTTAGTTTTGCGTAATGATAACGTAGGATAGGTGTTCTCTTTGTTACATTCGTTGAAAGTTACTTCATTTATAACTGACATAGGTAATCCAGAATCGATTACTGCTGAAAATGTGTTTGATCCAATCTTTATATCAATGACAGGGTGGGAAATGGTTTCTTGAATAGCTGGTTTTTCATGCAAATGTGTGTCTCGAATGTCGTGAAAAGTAATAACATTTTGGTGAACAAGATTCTGCATGTCAAAAGTATTGCTTACGTTGCTGGAAGATACAACCTCTACTGTATCTAGTTACATTCTTTCTGACGTGCTGTTATTTGCGGGAGGATACTGTGGCATTTCGACTATTTCTACTGTCCTGTTACTTCGTCCTGACGTATTAGGTTCGGGATGATACCTACTATCTGGTTCATTCATGATAATCTGTTGTTGTGGTTGATCCTGCTGCTGGTAAGACCGGCTGTTACGCTGAAAATTGTGCTCATTACTTTACGTCTGTCATGATAGTCATTGCTATACGGAGCGTTACGATAGGAGTTGAAATGATGTGTCTTCTGTACGTATTGATTTCCTTGTTGCGTTACTATTTGGTGGGGCCGACGCTATACGTGAAAGGGGCGAAAAATTAAAGCTTGGTTGGCCTTGTACATTACATTGTTGGTTAGGTATGCTAACCACCTGGTTTTTGTTGGTGTTGTGGTGAAAACTCTCTATTGTTGCCAGAACGTGTCTGCATTGCTGCTAATTTTGTACATACTGATGACTGAAATTTTGCCTGTTATTAAAATTATGCTGTTAGCTCACGTGATTTCGGGAGTGTCTAATGAAAACTGTCACTTCCAGGTAAAGCTTGTCATATCAGGTTTTCCTTACTCATTTCTAATCCTAGATAGATCGATAGTTGAAGAGCTGTTTTGGTAGATATAAAGGATAGTAAAAGAGAAGGCAGCAGTGCAGAAAACTAAAGAGGAAATAGCACTACTATGGCTCGGGGCCCTGTGCACGCTATGGCACATATTCATCGAAGTGTAATGAATCCCCTGAGGTCAAAAGCTGCAAATAAATTTTAGTTTCCGCTATACAGACAAAGCCGGTGGAAATGCAAATGTTGTATCCAGTCCAAAGGGCGAATCTGTGTTCTGTCATTCTTAAATACCTTAAATTTTCTCACAGATAGAAGGTGCTTATAATCAAAATTATCGTCTCTGTATGTCTGAGCAGGTTCAGGATTGCATGAGAATCTATTTACCTGTGTCTGTTCGGATTCTAAGTCTCGTACTCTCTGCAAATCACCCAAGTTACACCAGCTGCGTGAGTGTGATAAATATTCGGGAAGTGGCGCATGCTGTGGCGTGCCAAGGGCTGAAACATTTTTCATCTCTGTCACATCTTTCTGTAAAGATGACACTTTTCTACGCCATGTATTATTGGACGAACTTATCTCACTGAAAGTCTGCTGTAAATTTTGGAGTTCGGGTGTTTGAATGAAAGAAATTGGTGACGTATCATCTGATTTGGTGTCATTGTTATTTTCGATAACGTCAATACGACCGGCCAATTCATCAAACTTTTCAGTCAGTGCTTTTACGTGGTCGTCGTTTTTAGTGTCAAAAGCATTAATTTGTTTTTGTATTTTACTTGTGGTTTTGTTCAATTTCTTAACGTCTGCTTTGATGGCATCAGGATCCTGTATTAATTCTAATAGTTCAAGTCTGTTGGTCACTGTCTGAAAGGCTACTGTGTGTGTGACTGTTTTTGTTTTAAGATCGGAGATTTCATCAAGCAATTCAGTGTTCAGCTGTTAGATTTCGTCTGATACTGTAGCAATATTGTTGTCTACGTATGTTTTTGCCTTCGTAAACATTTTACGCTTATCTTCCTGTCTCTGTGCAGTAATTGTTTCCATGACTTGTTTCTTTACTTTGTTCTGTTCCTGTATGAATTTACGGTAACGAGTTTCACAGTTTTGTAGGTGGTGATTAAAACGTTCGTCAATTAGGCTGTTTTGTTGTTCAAATTTCTTGTGGACTTTCGCGTCCAGCGTATGTGAAAGTTCTGCTGACATTAATTTAAACTCGTCGCGTAACTGTGTTGCGTTTTCAGAACATTGTTTAGCGACTGCACTAATTTCATCTCTAAGTAATTTCGTTGTGGCTGCATGTGTATTGCGTATCTCTTCACTATTATTCCTGGCACAGGCCTTAATTTCCTCACGTAATTGTTTTTTAGTTTCACTACATTGCTCCGCAACGGCTGTAATCTGTTCAGTAAGCTGTTCAATAGAGGTATCAAGTTTTTCACTAATTTGTTTGAACGACCTGTCGTGTTTTTCATTCGACTCTTTGAAACTTTCATTAAGTTGTTTGAAATTGTTGTCTTGTTTTTCATTCGACTGTTTGAGATTTTCATTAAGTTGTTGTTTGAGATTTTCATTATTTTCATTAATTTGTTGTTTGAGATATTCATTAAGTTGTAGCAATAATGCCATTACTCGATCCATACCAAAATTAGCTGCTGCATTCACTGTGCTGTGTAATGGAGTATCAGCATGGGTCTCGTTTTGTGTACCGGTAACCATTTGGTCACTGTCTGATTCACAAAAAGGTTTGCCAAACGGACATGCACTCTTGGTCACTACATCAGAATCAAATAAATGTTACGTGTTTTGTGTATATTGTTCACCTTCGTTAGAAATATTTATCTGTTCACTGTGTTGTTGTTGTTGTTGTGTTATTCAGCCCTGAGACTGGTTTGCTGCAGTTCTCCATGCTCTATCTGTGCAAGTGTCTGCATCTCCCAGTACCTACTGCAATCTACATCCTTCTGAATCTGCTTAGTATATTCACCTCTTGGTCTGCCTCTACGATTTTTACCAACCACGCTGCCCTCCAATACCAAATTGGTGATCATTTGATGCCTCAGAACATGTCCTACAAACCGATCCCTTTTTCTGGTCAAGTTGTGTCACAAACTTCTCTTCTCCCCAATCCTATTCAATACTTCCTCATTAGTTATGTGATCTACCCATCTAATCTTCAGCATTCTTCTGTAGCACCACATTTCGAAAGCTTCTATTCTCTTCTTGTCCAAACTATTTATCGTCCATGTTTCACTTCCATACATGGCTACACTCCATACAAATACTTTCAGAAATGACTTCCTGACACTTAAATCTATATTCGATATTAACAAATTTCTCTTCTCCAGAAACGCTTTCCTTGGCATTGCCAGCCTACATTTTATATCCACTCTACTTCGACCATCATCAGTTATTTTGCTCCCCAAATAGCAAAACTCCTTTACTACTTTCAGTGTCTCATTTCCTAATCTAATTACCTCTGCATCACTCTACTTAATTCGACTACATTCCATTATCCTCGTTTTGCTTCTGTTGATGTTCATCTTGTATCCTCCTTTCAAGACACTATCCATTCCGTTCAACTGCTCTTCCAAGTCCTTTGCTGTCTCTGACAGAATTACAATGTCATCGGCGAACCTCAATGTTTTTATTTCTTCTCCATGGAATTTAACTGTGTAAATTTTGCAAATCAGGTGTGTTAAACTGGGCAGCGTTCATTGTAACAGAAAGGTCCACGTCATCAATTGTTGTTAAATTTACAGTGGGCACAATTCAATTTGTTTGCTCATCATTTAGATTAGAATCATTACTATAGATCGGCACGCACTGGGTATCTGTAATTAGAGGATTATCACTATTACACTGAGTGGCGCTAGTATTATCGGTCAAATTATTGGAATCGGCTTTTTCACTCATTGCACATCACGATGTGCTGTTAGCAGTTTTTCGCGGCATTTTCACAAATCAAAGCTGAGCACACAATCAAACAAAGACAAAGCAAAAATGGAAAAAATACAATAACAACAAAGAGCAATAAATTGCCGATGATCTGTGAAAGAAAGCTTGACCAGTTAGTAAATGCATTGCGCCAGATGCAAACTACATTTAATATTAGGTAAATAAGATCAGATATATAAGTGACTACTTCTCAGAAATTCAGAAAGAAATACGATCCTGGCTGGTTGTCGCCAAGTGTAACCTCCCCAGAAAAAAATTCCGTAACCTCCCAACAGTAAAAACAATAATAATTATTTATTTCATTCACACTCAGCGTAACCTCCCAACAGTTTATTATTCCGTAAACTTGGAATAATAAAAAAGTGACTAATCTCTCAATAAAATTGCGACTCACTTATAACCTTTCAATAATTGACTGTGAATTTAACCTGGTAAATTTTGGATGTCAGAAGTGCTGCGTCATTGCCCTGAAAATTCATTCTGAATAAATTGAAATATCTTACCTTAATTAGGTCGCCGGATAACGCGTATACATCTGCCCCTATAAGAAATATTTCTGGTACAGCTAAGTGCAATGCTAGCCGATAGATTTATCATGTATAAAAAGAAACAAGTAAGTTTTGTGTTCAGTAATCGGGATGACCATGGATTGGAGAAATTAGTAAATTCTTTAAATTGAAATGAATAATTGTCAAAAGTAACTTTTTATGGGAAAGATTATTATTAGGAGATTTTTTTTTACAAACATTTACATGGGACTTGATGTAACAATACTGCACATGCGCGAGGCTGCTTTTACCTTATACTACAATGCTCAGCCTCCGCCATCGCTCTCCACATGACCGGCCCAGCCAACACCATTCACACGACTTCTATCTACTACTACTACTACTAACGCACAGTTCCTACTGCAGTCAACACTGCTCTTTGGTCAGAGATTCTCTAATAGCTTACATATCGCAGGCGGCGCGTGAGCAATCCATCGAAATTACACCTGCTCGAGTGCGCTAGCAACAAATTCCTTAATCATTGACCTCTTACAACATGTATGGATATATAATTAAAAACAACAACACTTTTAGTACTAGCTCTTAATATTCATCTGGTAGTATCCACATAAACACGCCAGAGAAAAAATTTGTCAAATACAGGAGACATAACGGTATAAACGAGTAACAGTGCGTGTAACCCCGATAAAGTACTCGATTAGGCGAGGGGCGAGAGCCCTGCAAAAAACTTGTTGGTTATTAAATTCTGTAGAGCTAACATTCTGAGGGGACGGTAACTGCTACGTTTCATAAACTGTTCCCAGCTGTCCCTGACACTTTCTATTGGATACAGATCCAGTGATTTAGCTTCACAATCGAGGTGCATCATGCTGCACTAGTAGTCCCCAAACTCGGACAGTACGCGTGCAGCCTGCCAATACAGCTATTGACATTTAGGACGATGGTAGTGTTCAAGGCACTGTTATAACGAAAACGTAAAAAGAAAGGCTACGCTTCGTCACCAACAGTGGTAAACATGATGCCTCAAATTCAGATTAACCTGAAGGAGAGCGTCCGTATCATACACGAAAAACACCCACCAGAGATCATGGAAAGACCTCTGGCCGAAGCTGCACTCTCCACATAAGGCGAGCTAAGCGTATCGTTGAGCCGTTGGTACACTCTACGCCTAGCATCATTTGCAAACAGGAAAAACTGCAGCTCTTTCGAGCCACACTACAAGCTTCCAGCGAGTTACAGTGAAGCGTCTGAGCTGTTTCCGACAGCGAAAACATGATTGCTTTACGAGTATGTATGGCTGGGTACAGTAACTTTCTGAGAGGTTTTCAGCCATTAACCTTCTGATTGGTCGAATAAGGCCCGCCACGAATCCTTCGCCTGTGCCAACTTTTTCACCGCAGAGTAGCACTAGCAACCTACGTTCTCAGGTGTCTACTGAGTATATTCCAACCTCCGAATTCCCCTACAGTCTTTAACCTCTACCGGTCTCTAGTAGCATAGAAGTTACTCCCTCATCTCTTCACAGATTTCCTTATATCTTGTCCCTCTTGTCAGTTTTTCCATACATTCCTTTCTCCACCGATTCTACAAAGAACTTCCTCATTTCTTACCTCATCCGTAAATCTAATTTTCAACATTCGTCTGTAGCACAACTTCCCAAACGCTTCCATTCTCTTCTGTTCCGGTTTTCCCACCGTCCGTGTCTCATTGTCATAGTCAACTTTTCATGTCTACCTTGCTTCGTCAGTCATTAGATATTTTGTTGTCTACGTAGAAGAATTACTTAACTTCCCATTCGTGACCATCAATGCTGATGTCAAGTTTCTCGCTGTACTCATTTCTGCTACCCCTCATTGCGTTGGTCTTTCTTCTATTGACTCTTATTGCCTGTTCGGTACTCATTAGACTCTTCATTCTACTCAGCACATCATGCAATTCCTCACTTCTACTGACGTTAGCTATATAATCAGCGAATCGTGTCATTGATGTCTTTTCACCCTGAATTTTAATCTCACTCTTAAATATTTCTTTTATATCCATCACTACGTTTTCGATGTATAGATTGAACAGCAGGAGGAATAGACTACATCCCTGTCTTCCAGCCTTTATAATCAGGGCACATCGTTATTGGACTTCGTCTTCTCTTCCCCCTGGGTTCTTGTAAATTTTGTATAATTTTCGCCGTTCTCTATAGCTTACATCTATTTTTCTCAGTGTTTCGAACGTCTTGCAGAATCTCACGTTGTCAACGGTTTTTCCAGGTATCCTACGAATCTGTCTCGATTTATCTTCAGTCTTCCTTCATTTCTTAGCGCAACGACAAACTGTCTTTTGTTGCCTTTACCTTTCGTAAAGGAAAACTGATCTTCCTCAATTTTATTTCCCATTATTCTGTTTGTTAGCAGAAATTTGGATGCATCAGCAGTTAAGCTGAGAGTTTGATTATTCTCTGACATGTCGACCCTTCCTATCTTCGGAACTCTGTGGACATTGATCTTCCGAAATTCTGCCGGTACATCCCCAGTCTCAAAATTTATACATATCAACGTGTATAGTCGATTTGTTGCCACTTCCCCAATGAATTTGGATATGCCTATGGAATGTTACCTATATCTTCTGCCTTATTTGATCCTAAGTCCTTGAAAACTAATTTAAATTCGAATACTGGATGAGCTATCCCTTACCTATCGACTCCTGTTTCATCCTTTATCACGTCATCAAACAAGTCCACTCACTCATACAGGCAATCGCTGTATTCTTTCCACCATTCCACTCTCTCCTCGGCATTTGACAGTGGATTTCCATCACGCTCTTAATGTTACCACCCTTGTTTTTAATTTCACCGAAGATTGCTTTTACTTTCCTATACAGAGATTCAGTCCTTCCGAAAATCACTTCTTTTCTCATTGCTTCACATTTTTTTGTGGAAGCTATTTCTCCTCAACTTCTCTGCATTTCCTGTTCACTTAATTCCGCAGCGACTTGTTTCTGTACTCCTGATCCACAACGCAAGAGCCGTATTGTAAGCAAAGTACAAATAGCGTTGGATGTACTGTTTTCGTGAAAAGAGGGATCATGACCTTTACCCCTACCGAAGTGGACATAATCCAGGTCTAGATTCATCTCTAAGACATGGGAAGTAATAACCTCGTTAGCAGAAGTAGTAGGAAGAGGGGCCAATTACTTTAATGCGATTATAGCAAATACAATTCACTGGCAGTGCAGTTGGCCCCAGATGGAAATTTGCATAGACTGTAAAACAGAGTGCTAGTGAAACTGTGAAATAAAGACACCAATATTCCTACTATTCACCCACTGATTTCAAACTGGTGTTAACCTACATCATAATGTGAACATCTATTAAATGAAACCCAACTTTTCGACCGACTTCTAATATTCATCGTCTGAAAACTAAGAGCGTTATAAACGTGTCGAAATGATATCTGTGGTTTCATAATTATTTTGTAGAGCATAACTCAAAATGATTTATTAAATTTGAAGCCTTGTATTGCTAAATCTGTATCAGCGCGAAATAAATTGTAATAATCTCAACAAGTTCCAAGTGTAATGCATGATTTAGAATAATGGATCCCCTCCAACATACAATACAGCTGGGCTAGACGTAAAGTATTTTATTCAGGTACCTTCACTTCATGAATGATTGGCCATTTCCTTTCGTAAGATGTGAAAAAGACAGTAGATATGCCTTACGTAGGAACGGCGTTTACATCTCCGACCCTGAATTTTGATGAACGCTAGTCGAGCGTTTTTACCGACCGCCCACTTTTGTGCGTCTGTTAGTCGTGAAATTTTCTAACCACTCACCGGTGTCAAGGTAATGGTGATTTATAACGTAGAGAACCAACTTACATCATAAAATTTATAAGGGGGGTTACAGCAAGTTAAAGCATATAATAATAGCCTACTATGAAATCTGCAACGCTCGCTAGTGAGTGGTAAGGACCAAGTTGTCCATCACTGATCTAGATTCTTGTTTTCCCTGAATCTCCCTTAAGGAGAACATCTAAGTCACTCCTTTGAAAAGTTCACAACCTGGCTGAATTCGTGCTTGACCTCCATCATAAAGACGTCTTCATAAAGGGTTTTTATAAAATCTCTGTCTTCAGTCATTATTCTTAGGAAAAGAATTTTATAATTGTTTGTGATTTATGAGTACTCGGGAAACGAACATTGCACGCTGACATACTTCTTTGGCCAGTCCAAAAAAAATGTTCAAGTGTATGTGAAATCTTATGGGACTTAACTGCTCAGGTCATCAGCCCCTAAGCTTACACACTACTTAACCTAAATTATCCTAAGGCAAACACACACACTCATGCCTGAGGGAGGACTCGAACCTCCGCCGGGACCACCCGTTGGCCAGTCCTTTACGACATTATGATTATAGACTTCATTCAAGAATCGTTAAATTAAGTGTGTATTGCAATTTTTAATCTCTTTCGCCAATGTCATTTTTGGCGACTTAATAGTAGAGAATACCTTTCATAAAAACCAAAAAGCCTAACTACCATGATTATCCACAGCAATATTCACACACTTGTTTATTGATTCCAGGTTTAAAGATCAAATATATCGTAAGTTTTTAAAAATGGTAATAGTAACTCGTCTGTGACAGGCTTGTTTTTTGTATTCCATACTATTTCTGAGAATAGAGGCCCCTTCTGACTTAAATAGTGAATCCTGAAAAATACTTCAAGTCATAGCTCAAATAATTTTGCGTGAAAGGGGTATTGCATTTTTTTAAAGTCATCATACTTTAAAACTAGAATTTAATGAAAGATACAGAAGAAAAGCAGGAACTGGCGCATCATGCCAGGCCAGAATATTCCGCGAGTGGGATGATTGTATAGGAATTAGAGGTACTTTGCTTTGTTGACGTTTGCGTTCAGAACCATAAAGTGAAGAGTGGTCATAATGAAACCATATTGAACTGTTAATAGAGAAATCCGTAATCTACGACATCATTGTCAACCCGGCTATATAATGTACTAGAGAAAATTTCGGATTAAAATTTTTCGACCTTAACTTCACCCACAAAGACCTGCTAAGTAGAGAAGAAGTCTGATATTAAGCGAGAAGTCCGTAATAACTTCAGAATTATTAATGCAAAAACTTGCAACAGGAAACAAGCAGTTCCTTAAAACGGCCAATTGAGGGAGTCGCATAGTGGCTAAGGAACTCACCGCTTATTCGGAGATAACGTGGTCGAAATCCTCGTCAATTCAATGACTTATTCACTGTCCCATATATGTCCTATTAGATTTATGTTACACCTCTTACTGTTCTGTTGATGACAGGAAAAGATAATCCTTCTAACAATGTCAGATTACAAAATGTGAATGTAGTTATTTGTGTAAGAGTTTCACGAAGAATTTTGTATACAACCTTCCATGCCTTATTCGCAACTGGAACAGACAAATTTCGACCGATGTCACCGGCATGATAGTTTATTTCATTGCACTCTTCTTTTCAGTCTCTGTCGGTCTCATTTGCATCTTTATTTTTTACAGCTATGAAGGACAGGAATTCTGCAGATTCGATGTACGTACTGTGTAAGTAGGCTGTTTAGGTTTTTATATTGGTAACGCCATGTAGCGCTCTGTATGAAAATCACTGGCTGTGCTGTGTGTGGTCTGTGGCTAGTTTGCATTTTTGTCTACCATTGTAGTGTTGGGCAGCTGGATGTGAACAGCCGTAGCGTGGCGCAGTTGGAGGTGAGCCGCCAGCAGTGGTGGATGTGGGGAGAGAAATGGCGGAGTTTTCAAATTTGTAAGACTGGATGTCACGAACTGCTATGTATATTACGATTTTTCAACACTATTAAGGTAAATACTTGTTTGTTCTCTATTAAAATCTTTCATTTGCTAACTATGCCTATCAGTAGTTAGTGCCTTCCGTAGTTTGAATCTTTTATTTAGCTGGCAGTAGTGGCGCTCGCTGTATTGCAGTAGTTCGAGTAACGAAGATTTTAGTGAGGTAAGTGATTTGTGAAAGGTATAGGTTAATGTCAGTCAGGGCCACTCTTTTGTAGGGATTATTGAAAGTCAGATTGCGTTGCGCTAAAAATATTGTGTGTCAGTTTAAGGACAGTCATGTATAATTGTTCAAAGGGGACGTTTCAACTGTTATTCCACATTTCGTTCGTGGTGACTTGACTCACGATACTCTAGAAAAGAGGATGGTCATACTTACTGGGTGTTTCCGTAGAAGCTTGCAAAAGTTTAACTGGACGTAGAAGATGCTCCATTGAAAAATCTCCGGTTGGAAAGCCAGAACCACATTGCAAGCAGCTACTATTCTAGCAACTAATTCCATCTCCGTATCCATTGACGTCTCATACTCAAGTGACTTGAGATATCCCCATAGGAAACAATCGAGGGGATTCAGGTCAGATGACCACGTAGGCCATGGAATAGGACCTTCCCTTCCATTCCAGCGACCAGGAAATACACTATGTGATCAGACGTATCCGGGCACCTGGCTGAAAATGACTTACAAGTTCCTGGAGCCCTCCATCGGTAATGCTGGAATTCAATACGGTGATGGCCCACCCTTAGCCTTGATGACACCTTCCACTGTCGCAGGTATACGGTCAGTCAGGTACTGGAAGTTTCATTGGGAATGACAGCCCATTCTTCACAGAGTGCTGCACTGAGGAGATGTATCGATGTCGGTCGATGTGGCCTGGCTCGATGTCGGTGTTCCAAAACATCCGAAAGATGTTCTGTAGGATTCAGGTCAGGACTCTGTGCGGGCCAGTCCATTAGAGGGATGTTATTGTCGTGCGTGTAAGCACTCCGCCACAGGCCGTGCATTATGAACGGGTGCTCGATCGTGTTGAAAGATGAAATCGTCTTCCCCGAATTGCTCTTCAACAGTGGGAAGCAAGAAGGTGCTTAAAACATCGGTGTAGGCCTGTGCTGTGGTAGTGCTATGCGAAACAACAAGGGGTGAAAGCCTCGTCCATGATAAACGCGACCACACCATAACACCACCGCCTCTGAATTTTACTGTTGGCACTACACACGCTGGCAGATGACGTACACCGGGCATTCGCCATACCCACACACTGCCATCGGATCGCCACATTGTATACTGTGATTTGTCATTCCGCACAACGCTTCTCCACTGCCAGTCGTCGAATATTTACGCTACTTACACCAAGCGGGGCGTCGTTAGCCATTTACCGGCGTGACGTGTGGCTTATTAGCAGCCGCTCGAACATGAAATCCAAGTTTTCTCACCTCCCATCTGACTGTCATAGTACTTGCAGTGTATCCTGATGCAGTTTGGAATTTCTGTGTGATAGTCTGGATAGATGTCTCCTACTACACATTCTAAACCTCTTCAACTGTCGGCGGTCTCTGTCAGTCAACATATGAGGTCAGCCTGTACGCTTTTGTGCAGTATGTGTCCCTTCACGTTTCCACTTCACTATCACATCGGAAGCAGTAGACCTAGGGATCTTTAGGAGACGTACGAAACAAGTGACACCCAATCATCTGCCCACGTTCTAAATCCATGAGTTCTGCGGACCGCCCCATTCTGCTCTCCCATGACGTCTAGTAACTGCTGAGGTCGCTGCTATAGAGTACCTTGCAGTGGATGGCAGCACAATGCACCTAATATGGAAAACTTACGTTTTTGGAGGTGACCGGATACTTTTGATCACATAGTGTACTTCCTGGTAATCAGGCTCGTTCTCCTCGTTTCCTTGCAGGAAATAAACAGCACAGTACATGTAAATATACACCCATGTTCGTTGTAAATAAGCTGGAAAACAACAGTGCTAGACAAAGCGATAGACAAGTTTACCTCCATATCTTCCTAAGCTGGCTTCTCCAACCCCAGGTTCTATGTTCAGTGGAGCATTCTCTATGTTCTGTTACATTTTTGCACGCTCTTCCGGAAGCACCTTGTATATTGTTGCCACTAGTCCTACGACAAATGAACATCGGAATCACTTCAAGGACTAGGTCAAAATTTTCTAGGGATTCAAATTCAGTTGTACGGCAATCTGCGTCTAAAGGCAGTAATTGAGGGGAGGGGCTTCTTCTGAGAAACTGGAGAAACCGACTTAGTATCCATGTATGTGGCACCAAGAGAAGGAAGCTTTTGCTGAGTCGAACAATTGTCTGGGCGTGTAGCGCAAGCCCGATATGATATAGGCATCTCATAATATCTGGTCTTGTGCGAACTGCGACCGTTCTAGTAAAACTTTCGCTCTCAAATACTCGTAACGTAGATGCAGTGGAAGCGTATTTGCTTCGACTACAAAGGCACTAACCGGTGCAGAATGCATTTCCCGTATGCATACTCCAAATGCTTTGTAGTGATATTTGTCTAGTCGCCTTTGACGTAAGTCCGGAGCTGACTGAAAACAAAGACAAGTTCAATCCTTCTACTGACCTACTAAAGCATGATACATCCTTATTCCAATTGCCTGAATCGGCTCCCCAACTCACACTCATGAGAGGAGGCAGTATATTAGTGGACTTTTAATTAACGACAGCTTCCATAGCATCTGTCTTCTGTTAATTTTTAATCACAGACTAAACTATGTAATAGAATTATTTTATGTATACGCAGTATTCAAAACCCAAATCTTTAATTTCTCAGTGTCGCAATACGCATGTAAATAAAATCACGAGCCTGAGAGGTATATGTATGCTACACGATCTTGTTTTAACATGGTTATACTTCATATTCATTTGTCACTTACGTACTTACTTACCTTTATTTGTCACTACCATACTTACTTACCTTCCTCTGTGTTGTCGTTGCGGAACCAACAAGTATGTTATGTCACATCCTGCTTACGTAATGAAATGTTAACATGAATTGTCTTACTGTGTCTAATTTCGTAGTATTAATTTAAACACCTTACTGGAATAATATTCTTGTATTATATGTGTTATTTATGATTCTCAAAGGCCATCTGCGATAGGTTTGAGCCAGATGTTTAAGTGATCGAAAGTTTCGATCCCCATTTTCTGCACTTTCGCTAATCATTCTCTTCGAAGAGGAAGAACCTATCTTCGTCAATATGAGGTCCGACTGCATTAATGTTTACATTTCTTCATTGTAAGAGTTTGTGAAACTATCACGGTCGAGAGTCACTCATGGCCGACTTTCGCTGGAACGGAGCTAATTCGAGTGAATGCCATTTCTAGATTGCTTTTACAAAAACGCACAGAATAGCTTGTAAATTAATTTGCTTTGAATTGAAATATCAGTGCACATTCTTGGTAAATGAATTCAAGGAGTGCGGAAATTTCTGAACTATCCGCGTCTGATGTGGTTAAATTTGGGTAACCTACAAAAACGGATTCAGAAAATAATAGTTACGAAGAATTTCATATTGAAGATTTCAGTATAGCTAATCTGACAATAGAAAACAAAATTCCCGAGTCCACAGAAGCCGAAATGGAACCCTAGTCACAATCCATAGCTAGTACTTCATAAATGGTCGAGCTCTGAAATCCATCTACCTAATTATTAAAAAAACTTACGGCTACGAGCGATACAATTTTCAAAGTATTGGCCAAAGAGGAATTTGCCCAAGCTGAAGCACATTTCAAACGGTTGCCACATGAGCAAGTTGTTCAAATAAACGATCATTATAATAATTTTTGGGCCGAGATTTCTAAAATGAGAGAAGGATATAAAAATATATCAGAAGCAATTAAGTAACTATCGATGTCCGTTCCCTTGAGATTGCTCCGACTGAAACAGATCGTTCAGCAGGTAACTGAGAAATTTAACAATATGACTGTTAAGGAAGTTTCATTGCTCAGGTAAAGATATTTCCCAACAGTTTTTAATGTGCGTTATTGATCAAGGCGTGCAGACTACTGAACTTAAAGTATATGTACAAATGGCTAGCGTGAAAATAGTATTTGAACGATATGATAGCAAGCAAGATATTTCGTGAAAGTATTTTGAATGGTACGTACACAAAAGGCGATATCAAGATAAACCTATTTCGCATAGGGATGTCGTATGAATACTGAAAGTAAAATAACCGCTCAGTATTCGTGAGTCCATGCC
Source organism: Schistocerca americana (assembly GCF_021461395.2). Taxonomy (NCBI): domain Eukaryota; kingdom Metazoa; phylum Arthropoda; class Insecta; order Orthoptera; family Acrididae; genus Schistocerca; species Schistocerca americana. Next base: position 319,979,162 of record NC_060123.1, read on the forward strand.
CCAGAAACCAGAGTGAAATTTAAGGATGACTTGAATGAAATGAGAAGTCCTAACAAGAGACTTTCCTGAGTGATGGGGTAAGTAAGCGCACAAATGAATTGTACACAGGTAATTTTTAACAATCAACAATAATATGTTTAGTAGACTTTTTTTAATAGCTAGAACAGGTGACATGTGTAACAACAAAAGTCAGCATGACATTGTATGTAGAAACAACATACACTAATTTAGGCAGTCTCCCTTATACAACTTGTGCTATGAGGGCGGCACATAGTTTGTCATTAATGTTAATGGAGGAAAGCCTGATAAAGCATAGACGATGTAACGTTTCCTCTCCAGGTAACAAAACGATGCTCCCTGACGTATTTATTAAAACTTTTAAAGGAGTTCTGAAAGAAACGTGGACAGATCAACAAGAAAATCGTTTTGCGTTCAGTGTAAAGCCGCTCTCTGGGCAATGGGAACTGCGAAAATTGCATATCGTACGACGAATTTGAAAAAGCGATATTGGAAAAATGTTGGTCAGGTCACGTCAAAGATAAACACCCCAAGGAGATCTTTAACCCTGAACAATGTAATAGCAAGCAAGATAGTTTGAGAAAATATTTTGAATGATATAAACAAAAAGCGAAGTAAAGATAAACCGGTTCCACGTAGAGATGTCGTACGAATACTGAAAGTAAAATAACCACTCAATATTCGTGAGATGCTAGTACATGTTCCAGAAACCAAATTAGAACACTTCCTGTCAGTGTTAGATTCTACAGACCTAATACAGGAAGATTCGAACAACAACGGCTCCAACGGTGACGTACAATCTGCACGTTCCAGCGGTCACTGTCAAAACGCTGACTGTCATGAAAGAATCACAGTGCCACATGGTGGATCGGTAAATCAAAACACATCAAACATGCACACAATTTATCGCATTTCAATAGCTAGCAGAGACGTAACAGCAAGTTTAGGCCAGGATATAACGTGAACCATAACCTTCATTAACAAAGTCAATAGGAAATCAACTCAAGAATTAATTACACCAAAATTGTATGAATTATCTGTCACCTAACATGAATAAGTCAAGCATAGGTAGTGGACAAATCCTGAATCACAGACCGCCTCCACACTGGCAACCACAACAACAGAACTATGTTGTACCTACTGTGGAGGTGATGGAAGAATACCCCTCCATCACAACTGCTACATCACCCTAAACGCGACCACATCATGCTGCCCAGTGTCGGTCAAGGGATGGAATGTATTCTCTAACTTAAACCAAAGAGTTTATTCAATATGTTACATTACAATGGTTATATTGAAATGAGGGATGACTTTGCTTTGGCTATGAATTGTGGAGAGAACAGGGTGAAGACATTATTCAGGCACCTGTTAATGCAATAGATAACATATATACACTGCCACAATAGCCTCTACTTGTGCAATAGTTAATTTTATGGCAAGTAACTTTTTGGCAGTATAAGACAACTAAAGCACCCACCACGCTGGTGCAGAACTGTGCAATTCCTGGCCCAATTTGTGCCAGATGTTACAGCCTAACGACGTAGGCACAGACTGTGGTACAATTTGGAAGTGGAGCCATATGTTACATGTTCCTTATGCTTGAAGGATTATCTGTGAACTGTATAATCGGCATGATTTCTTGTAAGAGGAGAACAAAAGAATACACCTCACTATCGCTAAGTTTTATTTGACAGTTGATAGTGAGAATATTGTCTCATATTTATTGAAAACTATGGTCCTGAATGACAGTCGTTAGCAGATGGTGAAACTTAAAATGATAAGACCCAAGGGGCTGCACATCAACAGTACTGAATCTCATTCTTCGCAAGTATGTTAGTCTTGTCACTCTGCTGATGTGAATAATGACTCGGCTACTATTTATAGGAAAATTGTGCAATCCAAGTGTCTGAACTGTGAACAGCAGACCAAATTAGAGGATTTTTATAAACATCTATAAGTTTCTTCTGATTAACCAAGAATAATAAAATGTTAGCAGCATTATGTGTAAGTAGTGCCTTACCAGATATAACGCCATGCAGTATTCCCCATCCCATGGGCAAAGAGGAAGATGGTTCAACAAGTGATGAAAATGTTGCAAAGAGGAAATACTGAAACACATTTGTCACCATAACGCAGACTGCTCTTAATGAGACCTAACCTAGGAGGAAATGTCTGAATTGCCCTTGATGACAGAGATATACATAAAACTACTATTCCAGTAAGAACTAGGACTGAGGTATCGGAAAACAATTGAAAAATTTCCATGGGATACAATACTTAATAACTATTGATCTTCAATACTTCAGTTGACAAGTGTTACTAGCAGATAGTTGATGGAAGTAAACAACTTTCATTTCCTCAGGCAGAAGTTCTCTGTTTAAATTTTTTCCTTTAGGATGGAATGTGAGTTCTGGACTCCTTAAAACATCTCTGGATACAGTGCTTGGTCGTGAGCAGTTAGACCACTTACACCTACGTCTATATCACATCACATTGTATGTAAATAATTTGTTAAAAGCCACTCCCACTAAGCACTCACAATTGTTACAAAAGTTTACGAAAATTTTCGAGCTCAGAGGGAAATGTTTTTCTCCATAAACCTAAATTCAGTCAGAACAAAATCAAAATCTTAGACTATACCATTTCACCAACTGGTGTTGTACCATATTTGGACAACGTTAAGTCAATCAAATATTTTCCATCTCCTACGACAAAGAAGCAGTTAGAGGCATTCGTAGGGCTAGTTTCATTCTTTAGGTGCTTTGCGCCTACTGAATAGGGATTCACTGCTAAACTTATTACGTGAGAGTATCACCTGGTTCTAGTCTATAAAATTTCAAGAAGCCCTTGACTAAATCAGAAAGGCTTGCATTTCGTCAATAATCCTACAACAACTTAACATGGTCAAGACTTTCGTATTCGTACTAATGCATCGTGCTCTGGGCTTGGTGAACTTTTATTTTAATGTTTGGAAAATGATTTTGAGGCTGAAGTTAATGTTATGAGTTTTGCTAGTCATGTTCTCACAGGGTGTTAGCGATCTTATTCAACTATGGAGCTAGGAGCCCTACTAATAGCATAGACATTTAAAAAATTAAATTATTACATCTGCAAGAAACGTGTCAAGGAATACTGTGACCATCAGACATTAAACTTTTTACTAAGTCATAAATTACTTCATTCATGACATGTACAGCAATATGGAGGCACTGCAAGATGCAGAGCAGAAATAGAAGAAAGGTAAGCAACTTCTGTCCTGGAAACCATGTTATTAATTATTTCAGTAGTACAAGATGCATACTAGTGTCTTGATAGATAGGCTTACTCCAGATTCTACCTTGTGGTGTGTGCATTCCTTCTACATGTTATATGCATGGGGACTCTTCAGTGTCGAAAAATGTTAAAGGAGATTAGTGCTGGATTGCTGTTTTGCCAACATGCATCGGTGGGTGGAAAAATTATCACATACCTGTTCCATCTGCAAAAGGCCAAACGTTTGAATCAGCCTGATAAAATAAAGCTACACACCTTTGACCCACAAAACCACATAACGTTATATCAGGTCGAACACCAGGACTGATTCCTCAGGCTGGAGCAGGAGTCAAGTGTCTCGATGCTCCTTAAGATTTTTTCTCAAAGTCTCTTGTATTATATGCTACCAAAACTGTATCAGCAGCTCCAGATATAAAAATGACAATGAATGATTAAATGTTCAGATTTGGTAAGCTAGAGGCGGTAATGTTTGACAATGCATGAAGTTTCACAGGTAAAGCATGTAGATCCTTTCTGTGGTAACAAGAAAATGAAAAACCTTAATATTTAACTTTCAGTGCAAGTGAAATCCTGCCCCAAGACTTCAGGGAATTTAAGCAGCTTGCCAGGACATATGCAGCAAATAAACCGACTAAATGGGTAAAATTTTTGTCTCCATATGAACAGCTAGTAAACAATTTTCCTAACACATCAATACACCATAAACCTGCCAATGCCAAGCCTGGAGACAGAGAACGAAATGTATGGTAGATCGCCTGCCACAAGTGTCAAGTAATGAAGAAATGAATGAAGAAAACATGTAGAGAGATTTCATGAGTGTGGTAAAATATTTCTTAGGAACCATAAAAAACCATCCCTGCTGCAATGGAAAAATAACACGTGGCAACTCCATTTCTGTGGGCCATAAAAAATAATTAGTATTCCTCACAACTGAAGTTACCTCATAATGTACCCAGAATCAGTCAAAATAAAAAGCTGGTACCACTTCAAAGATGCAAAGAAATTACATTCAATAACAGTAAGATATTGTATCTATTTTTTATTTTCACTATGATTTCACTTTTCTATGTGTTTAAATATTTATGATGCATGTTTATGTAATGAGCTAATACTCTTACATAAGAATATATCAATCTTGTCTTAAGGTGAAGTATCTTTGTAGTCAAAACAAGAAAACAGAACCACAATTCACAAAATCCTATGTGCTATATATTTATGTTTATATATATATATATATAAACTCTTAAAACACAAACTGGTTTCATTAGAACTAATGTTTCTGCTACAGTTACCCAAGAATGAGAACACATTTTACAGTAACAACACTAACAGATCTATACTGTATGCTATTATATGAACAATAACAGAGGAATGTGCAGGTCGTTCCTAACAGCAAAGAGATTACAGTATATAAGATGTATTTAACAGCAGCAAATATGAACAAGTGCTCTTAGCTTAGGATATGTGTTTTAGACCCCTTGTTTTTGAACTTTTTTTTTCTTGTTTTGGTCTGTACTGTCACCTCTCAATATACCCAATACTTTATTTAACACCCTGTATGTGTGTAATTTAGTATTAGCTTGACCCATCTTCTGTAGGCCAACAGAAAAAGTGTCATTCGAATAACAAATGCAGAAGTTGTCATCATACTGAAAAACTGTCATATTTTGTGGCAAATTATCATGTGGGTCTAACATAAATATATCGAGGTTAATGATTAAAGAAAACCGCCTTAGTTATTTTAATATACAGTCGTTGTGTTATGACCGGTTTCGTTCTTAGGATTGCTTCGGGTTGCCTGCAGTTAAACAAATAACAATTACACGAAACGTGCATTTACACTAAAAAACACAGACCTTATCAAAAACGGCGCACCATGACACACCAGAACCAGCTCACACACAAGATTGGTAACATCTTCCAAAAACTAAAATTAATGTATACATCAAGACAAATAACACAATATAAGAGAAGCTAAAGCCTTTGACAGAAGAGGAAGGTATGTATAACAGTTCCAGTCCATATGAATTAAGGTGCAATAGCGGCAAATCTATATATAATACTGACTGCTAACAACTTCAACATTAGCTACGAAAACCATACAAGGGCATAAAAGTCAATATACCTGTCCCACATATGCAGAGCATCTAATAAAATAAATCACCGTTAAGTTGGGTTACATCAGAAATGGCAGTCTTCTGCCACAGCAAAGAAAGAAAGGGAATGCTCAGTCTACACGAAGAAAATTTCTTAGAGAAGGCCATACATAAAAACGAAAATATTCTCAGTGACGGAAAGAGTTTCTTTAATTCACAGTCTACCATGAAAATATATTTATAAATAAATAAACAAAATAATAAAAAATAAATTACAATATACATACACACACATACATACATACACCCTCCATATCCACCCCTAAACACAACTTCACTCTCCCTCATCCCTTAATCAGTTCCCATGATTCCTCAGACAGTTCTATAGCACTACAGATTATGTGCAAAGAAGTATTTTCTAAAGACACCTAAGCCATGTTCATTTAGCACATACACAACAAAAAATTTGTCGATGAACAGCGCACAAAAATAAATGTAACTAAAGAACATAGACAAATAAATGTAAATATAAATATCTAGATTCAAACAAACTGCCAAAGAATCATGTCAAATTTCATCACAAAATGTGTATAATGAAACAATTTCATATGTGTTATAGGCCACTGAAGACACCTAACATGAATAGGCGAAATATGTTTGTACTCAAGAATAAATTTCAGTTGCAAAACACGAAAGTTTTCTTATCTTTATGATAAAACATAACTGAAGAAATTGCATTTAATTTCCGTAAAAACATAAAAATTGTCGGCACGTCTAAAATGTAAATCCCTTTGGGAAGCAGTATTAATGGAGAATTCCAGTGGCTAGTAGAATATTATATCATCCTCTGACATCTGATTTCTTTCCTGTTGAAACAGTCTTTTTGCGCTTCTCATGTTCTGTGAGGAGGACAGCAAATTACTATACACTTTGATACGGGAATCAGTTTTATTTGATGGCAAAGTATATCAGTGTGTATCACCTTATACCCTGGCCGTGAAATATATTATTATACGAAGAATACACGTATGTTATTGACTGCTCCTCTACAGCATTCAAATAATGTAACCATAATTTCTCGTTAAATAAACAGTTTCTCTATTTTTCCCATTCGACACCTTTTCTACGTCACGCGCAGTCTTCTTTGGACTTGTGCTAAACTGCGGTAAACTCTTCCACTTTAAGACGAGTCATTGCAGTAGAATCGCCTCCTCTAGTGTTTGTCACACTAATTAAACAAGAGATTTATTGTACTCTGTAAGGCCTGTGTTAGGTACACGCCTTCCGGCAAGCCTTGTTTCTTATCAGTGATATCTCTGAGGCTAATGTCTGCAGACTTTACTGTTAAAAACCTCTACTCGCCAGGACATAATGTTGTTTTAGCCACGTGACCTTGCCTTAGGCCATGTAGTGCCCGTTACTCATTCACGTCGGTGGCATGACTGTTTGCCTGTATCATGTTTACTTCACAATTTCTTCAGTGTACTTTACTGTACTGCGTTCTCTGAACAACTCAAGGGACTACGAACAGTGCTGCATTCATACTTTGCAGATTGCACCTGGCACTTCTGTTTCCGTACACCTTTCCTACCGACCTTTCACAGGGTCCTCTTGGCGTAATCAATTACTGCACCTTGGTTTGTAAAGCAGCCTCTCCCAGTTAAACTGGCGTAAAGATTATCCAATTCCCTTTCTACCAGATGAAACTTACGTTTCTCACTTAATTCCTGATCTATTCAACAATCTAAAACTGTGTCCTATATGTAAAAATTTTAGGAACTGCCTTACCGATAATCTTAGTACTTTCTTCAGGTCTCTATACGACCTACTGTCGCAAATACTTCATATTAAACAAGCTAGTTTATGGTTCATTATCTAGAAGGCGTTTCGACCCTCAGGTGGGCTCGTCTCAGGATTTCACACGCACTGTGGCATTTACACCGCAACTTCATCTACATCTACATGATTACTCTGCAATTCACAATTAGGTGACTGGTAAATAGTTCATCAAACTACCTTCACAGTATTTCTCTACCGAACAGCGCGCGGTAAAGCGAGCACTTAAATCTTTCGGTCCTAGCTCTGATTCCTCTTATTTTATTATAAAGACCAATTCTCCCTATGCAAGTGGGCTCCAACAAAACATTTTCGCAATTGGAGAAGGAAGTTAGTGATTGACATTTCGCAAGAATATCTCTACACAGCGAAAAATGCCTTTGTTTAATGACTGGCACCCTAATTCATGTATCAAGTCCATGACACACTCTCACTTATTTTGCGATAATATATCACGAGCTGCCCTTCGTTTTCGCTGTCCTCCACTCAGTTCCATCTGATGCGGATTCCACGCCGCACAGCCATTGCTCCTGGAGAGAATGGACGAGCATGGTGCTAGCAGCTATTTTAGTAGGCCTGTTACACATTCTATGTATTCTGCCAATAGATAGAAGCCTTTGGCCCGCTTTCCCACAACGTTATCCATGTTACCGTTCCAGGTTCTGTTACTCGTAATTGTAATATATAAGTATTTAGTGCAATTTACAATTTTTAAATTTTTGTTATTTGCCGCTAACTGAAATTTAGCTGATTTCTTTTAAGTACTCATGAGCATGACATAACACATTTCATTATTTAGAGTCAGTTACCGCTTTTCGCACCTTACAGATCTCTTACCTATATCATTATGTAATTTGTTCTCGATCATCTGATGACTTCACTAGATGCTTAATGACAGCATCATTTACAAACAATAAAAGGGGGCTCCTCAGACTGTCTCCTACGTCGTTTATGTAGACCAGGAACAGCAAAGGGCCTATAACACTTCCTTGCGGAGAGCCAAATATTACTTCTGTTTCACTCGATGGGCCGGCCGGTGTGGCCGTGCGGTTAAAGTCGCTTCAGTCTGGAACCGCGTGACCGCTACGGTCGCAGGTTCGAATCCTGCCTCGGGCATGGATGTGTGTGAAGTCCTTAGGTTAGTTAGGTTTAAGTAGTTCTAAGTTCTAGGGGACTGATGACCACAGAAGTTAAGTCCCATAGTGCTCAGAGCCATTTGAACCATTTCACTCGACGACGTTGCTTCAGTTACTTCGAAATGTGACCTTCTGAATGGAACTCACGAATCCAAACGCAAAACTGAAGTCACTTTGAGGAAGTGTGTTAAAATCCTTCTTGAAATCTAAAAGCATGGAATGAATTTGATATGCCCAGCAGAAAGCACTCATTACTTCGTGAGAATAAAGAGCTCTTAGCATAATTATCGGTTCTCGGCAAACCGTGAAATAAAACTGAAGTGAAATGGCTTGTCCATGCATTAATTATTTATTTGAGGTAAAAATAAGTAAAAAAGTAGTCACATTATGAAAACTGTTTGCATCAATAAACATCTTCAATCAGAAAAAAAGTTTCTTCCGCTCATCATTGACATCATTGGAGAAACACGTAACTTTCTGACAATGCTTCCACAACTGTGGTACGATGTCTTCATCCTAATATATTTGTGTCCCGCACGTATGTGATACATTGACGGTTTCAATGACAAACACATAGTATGCATTTTAATGCCAGGTTTGACCCAGATAATATTCTCATAACATTTTTGTCACGTGCTTTTCCTTCAGTTAAGGGCAGACTAGTCCAGGTAGATTCATTGTCATTTACATTGTAGAGTGTATGGCTACCTGCTGTCACATAATGTCATTTCCTATGATTGTACAGATTCATTAAAATGGTCATCAGCTCCAATAATTTCCTCTTCCATATCAAAATTGTCATCAGATTCATTACAGGTCAAATCATCTTCAGAAATTTCCGCTAGCATCTACTGGATCTCTTCAAAACTTCTTATTTACCAGGAAATAAATACAGCCATAACACAACCAACCAAACTTGTAATTATGAACAAATATTAAAAGTATATGCCACAAATCGTAGTTATACATTGTTGAACATATACTTACTTGACTAGGTGCACGGCAGCAATCACATCTAAGAGGTTGAACTGAAGTTAACAAAGGCGTTGCAACTGATCTATGACGAGGTCTGGTTCCAAATGAGATCACACGCACTCCATCTCTGATCAATACTGAATACTAGATAGCATGGAACTACACTTCTAGCATCAACCAGTGGACGCTCAGAAAAAAAAAAATTCTAATGTATGCCACCATGTACCTACTGGAGAGTTAAGGGACTTACTGTACTCTGATGGCAACTACATTCTATAAACTGACCTTTTATTTCATGGTCGACTTTAACTATTTTTCTCAGTTCAGCATAAGGCGACAGTAATCGTATAATTACTTGTCGCTTACCTACTACTTATTATTCATAGACTATCCCCCTATTCTCAGCATATTCTATTGTCCTTGGGCCATGAACTATGACACTTGAAACACGCAACTGGCTTCGCTTCATCGCAAGGACCTCTCTGGGCCAATAAATTGCAACAGTCGTACCTGACTAGCTTTGGTGCCTTTGATTCCTTACACATTTGAGCTGATTTTACTTTACGAATTCTTATCTCAGTCTTTAGGCCTGTGCCATACACATCAACATATGAAACACTTAACATCGTCTTTCCCCATTTTGCCTGGACCATTTCTATCACAAAATCCTTTTCCACAGGTATTTGTAACAAACCTGCCTCAGCAGCATCAGTTAGAGTGATTTTTTCACCCCTTCCGTTCATAATGGGCTGTACACAATCATCATAGATTCCCTGAATGAATATTTCTCTGCTTAATTTTCTTACTAATGGCAAAGATCCCATCAGTTCTTGAGTCGCACTGAAATATGGACAGTCTTACAAAACTGTTATTGTAGTGAATTTCCTTTGTGGGCCTAATCTGCTGTCGATTTTTCCTTTGACTGGCTGCTAAAAAACATTTTACAGGCATACGAGTCTCAGGTATACTTACATGTACAATTTTCTAAGAAAACATATCTTACTTCTTCCCATGTGGAAGACAGTTCAAGCATGAGCAGTTTACTCCAAGCAGGAATCTGAATAGAGATTTTTATAAATTTCAGTAGACCTGGACGATCCACTGCACGTACTAGTTCCTAAGCTACGTGCACATCATTTATAAATTCAATTTAATGTGGATTTAATAACACCAAAAGCATGAGGAACCAGTATAAGGCCTTCACTAGTGGTACTGTTAGCTCCTGCTGCTCTGCTATCGGCAGCTTGGTTTATAGGAGAGACTGTGACTTACTTTGGTGACTTGCAAGCTGTGCAAAGACGAGTGGATGTAGCGTCAGTGATGAATACACTGCCTGTCTGCTACACTGTATCTTGTTGGGCTGTGGTGAGTGGGATTTGACTGCACAATACCCATGACATCATATTGCCTTCAGTCCTGTTGTACTGGGCAGTTCCCTGAATTCTGCTGTGTGCCACTGGAACTGGCAAGTAGAACTTCCGCAATTTACCTCAGGACCACACAGTCACTGTTGGTCATATGGCAGTCTACTCACTACCGTAACTGTCGCTCCATCTTGCTGTCACTCAGCCATTCTCAAAGCTCTGGACATTGCCACAAGACATGAGGAAACGCTGCCCTGGCTGTGTCTTGCACCATCTTGTGTCTATCTCCAGATATCTGCTTCTTCCTTCTGCAGTTCTCACGCTGTTAGCACTGGAGTGCAAGTGCTGCTCCTCATAAGAGTCTCATGCTGTCAGGCTGAGTATGTACAAAGTATGTACCTACCTCAAAAATCATTAAGGAACCGCACTTTTAAAATGAGTGTGGCGGTGACCCGTTCCTCTTTATCCGTGTTTGGCCTACCAATCCACTGGCATATTTCCAGCATCAGACAATCTCACGGGCAGCTCTGTACCTCCCTGGTGCATGTGCCTAATTATGTTCAGGTCTTTTCCATCCTCCATCCCTATTGGCAGGGGATTTCCTGGACTCTGCATCAACGAACTGAAAGCTTTGTAGTACCAGTGTCAGTTGAAATGTTACTACCCTTCCTATGACTTCTAGCAACAACAGCGTTTCACATGACTTGGCCCCACCCTGGTAGCTTTCGTAAATGGGGGTCTCTGACCTATCAGTTTAACACAGTTCAATTCTCAATCTAATCTGTATTAATCCACTGACGTTGCTATTCTAATGAAAAGGTAGTATCCTTGCTGCATATGCCGAAAGGTGCCTGTTTGTGATACAGTCTACACTAATACATTACAACAGTGTGTAGGTGGTGTATCAAATTACTAGTTAATTCTCGGAAGTGAAGCGTTTACAAGTTACAGTTGCGCTGGGTGCCAGCAAGTTCACAGGCTTCTACCATTACTGTTTACTTCTGACAACCTAAACTCTAGTACTTTTGCCTGCTACCTGTATTGCGTCTGTGATTTCCTATTTTAGAGTGCCCTCACTGGCTTCCAACAGCCTTAACCTTAACAATGTGCATGTCCTCAATACATGTAAACCTGCATGGTGGAGAAACACAAGCTTGCTATCAGAAGAGGAACGAACAGACCCTATACACACACTACTTTGCACAACACAAAAGAACACAACGTACCGACAATGAAGTCACGTAGGACACAACAGAGCAATCACACACACACATACACACACACACACACACACACACACACACACACACACACACACAAACTGATGGCACATACGCACCTACAGATTTTTTTTTTTTCACAGAATAGGAAATATATTAAAGAAGAGCGGACTTCAAATAGGGTACGCAGAAATAAAATTTTTCACAGAATAGGAAACATATTAAAGAAGAGAGGACTTCAAATAGGGTACAGGACAGAAAAAGCAACACACTAAAACCTCAGAACACAGGAAACTCCCACACATAAGTTCAATAGATCTTGCATATAGGGACTCATACGCACTACTTGTCAGTCGGTGTACACAGGACAAACATGCAGAAAATATAAAACAAGAAGTTCAGAACTCCTCAGATCGCTAACAAGTGGCAGCTCCCACAATAAAATTCAGCCACAACCTATTACACAAACTGACAACATAAGAAAACTTCAGCATACAGAACGCAATAGCAAAAGGAAAAAGGTTATAAATGAATACGTCACGATATGTAAATAACTTTTCAGAAAAAACGACAGAAACTGCTGGAAAGTCACCCACCTCCAAACACACACACAACACACACACACACACACACACACACACACAAAACAGAGAAAGACAGAGATAGAAAATGAACCATATTTAATGTCAGCACCAACTACCTGAAAACAAGTGAACGCCGACAGTTATGGGCTCACAATAACTACGTTTACACTGTGTTTTGACAAAGGGAAAAGCGTTTATTACAAACAAAATTCTATAAAATATGTTTAGTATTTGCGTGTGGGTTGGTCAAAGCAAAACGTAAGTAATAGCAAATATTTTTGCGAAGTATCTTGACAAAACCAAATTACATTTCAACATAAAGTGATGCGTTATCACGCTATTAATATTATTTGGCTGCAGGTGATAAACTACCAGTACATGATAATGTACAAATGGTCCTCCATGAGTGCGTAATGCAAAATTAAGGAAATGCCAAAAACAAAAACCGGCTTTGGGACTAAGCTGCTCACTGATAATGGCGAGGAGGTGCTGAGATATGTTTCAATCATATAAAAAATTATAGTGTTTTGTGTAGTAAGCGGAACTTATATCCAATAATTTTAACTGCATACACGGAAAATGGAAGAGCAGCAAATCCCAATGATGAAAGATTATAATGATGTGTCGGCCACAAAGAAGAGTAGTCGCCATTACATAATTACTCTTGGATTGTGCTATCAGGTATTTCGTTTATCTGCTGAGAAGTGAATAATCTAGAAATTTCTGGTTCATCGCAGGACCTACCTACAATTCGGAGAAGGCATCGACAAAAATTATTGAAGCATATACGATATGTATATCTCAATTTTACAGTCATCAATGGATGGTACAAAGTATAAGGGGCAGTCAAATGAAAACAAGCTGTGGAAAATACTAAGTACACAGTATTATTTCAAAAGTCACTGCCATAACAGTTGATATATCTACCCTAACGTTAAAAACATCATTCATTCCCAGCACGGTTGGAGGAAGGCAATGGCAAACCACCTCCACTAGGACCTTGCCTAGTACGGCTGTGCGGGTCTTCCTCATCGTTCCCCCACGCTCCGTCACGGAGTGTGGGACTTCATCATCATCAATGTTAAACAAGAAGGTCAGTGACTTCATGGAAAAATGTTAGCCGCTGCCTATGAAGCCATGTTGCCTTCCCACATGTTGTTTCGACTACGTTGCAGAATATACACTCCTGGAAATTGAAATAAGAACACCGTGAATTCATTGTCCCAGGAAGGGGAAACTTTATTGACACATTCTGGGGTCAGATACATCACATGATCACACTGACAGAACCACAGGCACATAGACACAGGCAACAGAGCATGCACAATGTCGGCACTAGTACAGCGTATATCCACCTTTCGCAGCAATGCAGGCTGCTATTCTCCCATGGAGACGATCGTAGAGATGCTGGATGTAGTCCTGTGGAACGGCTTGCCACGCCATTTCCACCTGGCGCCTCAGTTGGACCAGCGTTCGTGCTGGACGTGCAGACCGCGTGAGATGACGCTTCATCCAGTCCCAAACATGCTAAATGGGGGACAGATCCGGAGATCTTGCTGGCCAGGGTAGTTGACTTACACCTTCTAGAGCACGTTGGGTGGCACGGGATACGTGCGGACGTGCATTGTCCTGTTGGAACAGCAAGTTCCCTTGCCGGTCTAGGAATGGTAGAACGATGGGTTCGATGACGGTTTGGATGTACCGTGCACTATTCAGTGTCCCCTCGACGATCACCAGTGGTGTACGGCCAGTGTAGGAGATCGCTCCCCACACCATGATGCCGGGTGTTGGCCCTGTGTGCCTCGGTCGTATGCAGTCCTGATTGTGGCGCTCACCTGCACGGCGCCAAACACGCATACGACCATCATTGGCACCAAGGCAGAAGCGACTCTCATCGCTGAAGACGACACGTCTCCATTCGTCCCTCCATTCACGCCTGTCGCGACACCACTGGAGGCGGGCTGCACGATGTTGGGGCGTGAGCGGAAGACGGCCTAACGGTGTGCGGGACCGTAGCCCAGCTTCATGGAGACGGTTGCGAATGGTCCTCGCCGATACCCCAGGAGCAACAGTGTCCCTAATTTGCTGGGAAGTGGCGGTGCGGTCCCCTACGGCACTGCGTAGGATCCTACGGTCTTGGCGTGCATCCGTGCGTCGCTGCGGTCCGGTCCCAGGTCGACGGGCACGTGCACCTTCCTCCGACCACTGGCGACAACATCGATGTACTGTGGAGACCTCACGCCCCACGTGTTGAGCAATTCGGCGGTACGTCCACCCGGCCTCCCGCATGCCCACTATACGCCCTCGCTCAAAGTCCGTCAACTGCACATACGGTTCACGTCCACGCTGTCGCGGCATGCTACCAGTGTTAAAGACTGCGATGGAGCTCCGTATGCCACGGCAAACTGGCTTACACTGACGGCGGCGGTGCACAAATGCTGCGCAGCTAGCGCCATTCGACGGCCAACACCGCGGTTCCTGGTGTGTCCGCTGTGCCGTGCGTGTGATCATTGCTTGTACAGCCCTCTCGCAGTGTCCGGAGCAAGTATGGTGGGTCTGACACACCGGTGTCAATGTGTTCTTTTTTCAATTTCCAGGAGTGTATTTTTCAATGTAGGCATTGCCCTCCTGTCTCACAGTGGGATAAACGTATTAACAATTATGGCAATTATTTTGAAATACTGAACAGCTAACTTAATTTCTTCTAATCTGTCTCGTTTTCATCTGACTGACACTTATACCCGTGGTTATAATTAAAGAGCAGTATTCACAAAGGTCCAGTGTAGGCTATTATTGTCCTATGGCAGCGAAAATTGATAGATATTCTAATGCGTCAATGCTGAACCGACTTACGCTGGAGGAGAAGTTAGTTTCAGTTTCAGTCTCCACGTGCAAGTCTGCGGCTGTGAAATAGGGAGACGTATAGAAAGTTTCTACATGCATTGAATTAGGAACGGGACGTCGGCGCAAAAGGTTAAACAAGTGAGAAACGTATAACGTTGATGTTATTATTTACCACGGCTTACACAACTTGTTCAACATGAGCACTGCAGACGTCGACGAGATACTGCATCCATAAAACAACGTTATCTACTGTTGCTTAGTTCCGGTGGGATCTAAGCAAAGTGTTCCTGTATACTGGCCTTCAAATCAGGTAGAGAACTACTTTCATTGTATTAGATATTCCCAGAGGCAAAAGTCACATGGGTTCAGCCATGCAGCTCAATAGCATCTGGAGAAAACATATTCGCGGCACGTTGCATTAAGCAAACTTTTCACTTGGTGGGCGATATGAGGTGTTGCCGATTTTGCATGATAACAGTGACTTCCACGCAGATGCGCTCTTCCAAATCAGGAATCAGACGCTGTACAAGGACGTCACGGTACTCCTCACGGGCTCTGATGAATTTTTTTCAAAGAGGGACGGACTGAAAATAAAGGTGCTTATGACCCCACACCACACAGGCGTATATGGTGAGTGGAACGGTTGTTCATGCACAGCTCGCTGTTTGACAGTACCCAAAATTCAGCAGATCTTTGTAGCACCAAGAAGTGTAAAATATGCCTCGTCATTCCATAGAAGATTGCCCCGCGAAATGTCTTGAAATTCGATCCGTGCTGGGAACTGAGGAGCAGACTCAGAAAGTTACATTACCGTCTAGATCTGGTACGGGTACCTGTGTAAAACAGACAACAAAACTTTTTATACCGTTGACCATGGGATAGATAGTTCTCGTGACGCTCCACAATCACTAGAACTAGCCGGACACGTGCTACATTGTCAGTTACAGCAACAGCAACCTTGTCAATAACTTCTACCGGGAAAGAATGTCTTCCTCTCCCAGGTGCCACGCCGAGCTCACCCTCGATTTCTAATTTCATTATCATCTTCTTTAAACCATTTAATGGCATCCGGCTACTCCTCAGACCTTTTAATTGGCGGTAGTCTCTCAATGCAGCACTGCAAATGCTGCCGCTCAGATTAAACAGTTCCACTAGCAGCACATGGTGTATCTTTTCGAGAGCCAATTGTTCGCTCACGTTTTGGTTATTTTTATGTAGTGTGCAGTCCTCTCATGCTGGAACCCTGGCTACGTCAGGTGGACCCATGTCTACCCTGGAGGAATCCTCGCGGCTTTCCGCCTCTTACACCGCCACCCCTCTGGGCCAATCGCGTTGGAAACACCTCTCATCTCAGTTTGCAGTCGCGCCTGATGTGCCGCCCACCTCGCCGCGGGAGAAGGATCGCTTGAATCGTGGCAATCACCACACATAGCCAGTGGATACCACTGGCACTGAAAGCAATCACCGTGACGACCGTTCACCGTTCTTTGTCATGGTCCGTTCTTCTGTATCGTCGTCATCCGACGACTCACCTGACCACTAAGTATTTGATCTTTCTTGTAGAGAGGCGGCGATCTTCTCGGCTGTGTCTTACCACCACGTGGCTGTACCTCTAAGTGCACCTCTTCCTACGTTGTATCTGGATCTCAGCTGTCTGCCCCTACCCCCACAGCCCACTACTACACCGGCCCATACCTGCTGCAGGGGCAAGAAGCCCACCTGGGACACTCCCCCTGTGGTGGACACTAATGCGTCCTTTTGGGAGGACAAGCACAGAATCCTCCAGATCATCTCCTTCATCATGAAACCCCACATTAAGGCTGTTATTCGTGACAGTGCACACAAAGTCCGTCGGCGGAAGACGGGCTCTCCAAGGTCATCGCCCTAGAGGAAAGGTTTAGTCAGATATTATTGTAATGGTGCATCGGCCACCACATCATCACCTGTCCCCTCGGGATCTTCTCACCTACATTTTTCATGCCAATGGCATAAAACGGATGATGATGGAGTTGAATGCTTTTCTCCATGACCATCGTATGGATGTTTTACTGGTAACAGAAACACACCTCAAACCGGCGGATGATTTCCGCCTTCACAACATGGTGAGTTACCACTCTGATCGCCTTGATCGCTGTGGTGGAGGCATGACAGTGTTCCTCAAAAAAGCTCTTGTCCATACCCTAGAGACTCTCCAGCCTTTGGAACACATAGAGGCCACAGCAGTTACTGTCTCCACATACCTTGGTGCCATTACCTTTGCAGCAGCGTGTTTTAGCCCAAACAAGCCACTGCTGGAAGAGGACCTCCATGCATTGACGTCCTTTGGCCTCATCATTTGGGCAGATCCCAATGCAAAGCACCCAGCTCTTCATTCTCAGGACTCTAGCCCCAAAATCTGGCTCCTCCTTGACCTGAAGGATACTTCAGCGCTACCATTCTTTGGCCCCCACGAACCTACCCATATCTCAGTTCGTTCTAACTGCCAGCCAGACATTCTGGATGTGGTCATCTTGAAAAACATCGCCGCTAGGTTTTCACTGGAAGTTCTCCACAAACTGGCCTCTGAACATGACCCAGTACTCCTGCACCTCACAGATGCTGCCCTTTGATTTGATGTTCGTTCCATTGTGACCCTCACTGACTGGGACAAGTTTGCCAGGGTACTTAAACACCTCTCGACAAAACCTAGATTTGACAACACTGGCCAATATAATCCATGCTGTGGATTACCTTACTGCCAAAATACAGAAAGCAATGAAATTCTCCATCTCCACTGTACCTCAGGCTTTAACCTCACTGGATGATTTGCCTCTCCTTTTACAGCAGGTGAAGGTGAAAAAGAACTGCTACCACCAGCAGTGGAGCAGTTTCACGGTACTTGGTACAAACCACAAATGAGAATTCCAGCACGAATTCTGCCACTGGTTAGCCAAGAGGAGGTCCAAACAATGGGAGGACAAGATGTCAACTTTCCTGCTCTACCATAAGTGTGACTGGACTGTCATTCGCACCCTGCAGCGTTCTATGCCGGAAGCTGCCCACCCTAGTCACACAGCAGTTGGCTTGTCGTACGGTACCCTCCAAATTGTGGAAATGCTGGCGGATGTGTTTGAGGCTCGAAACCGCCCCCTTGCCCAGGACCTTTCTCTGGACGAACTACAGGACAAACACGAAGTCATGACAGCTGCTGCCGCTTTCCGCAACCACTTACCCCAGTCTGCCCCCCTCATTACGTCCATTGCAGAAATTAAGCATATCCTATGATGGAAACGTGGTCGGTCGGCCTCTGGATTGGACAGCATTTTAAATGAACCTCTTCGTCACCTTCCCCGCACTCCTCTCATTTTGTTCACCAAGATTTTAGCTGTTGGTTCAAGTTTGGCCTTATCCCCCTCAGTGGAAACAGGCCAAGCTGATTGCGATCCCCATGCAGTTCAAGGACCCCACGGTCCCAACCAACAACAGGCGCATCAGCCTCCTGAATACTATGGCGAAATGCGTTTGTGATCCTCCAACGACTTTCCCAACCTCAGGTGGCGGCAACGACGATCCAACCCGAACAGTTTGGATTCACTTTGCATCTCTCTGCCAAACTTCAGGTCCTATGGATCACTGAACACATCAGCAAAGGCTTCAACACCGCCAAGTCGACAGTGGGCCGTTATTCTGGACTTGCAGATTGCCTACGACAAGATTTGGCAAGACAGACTATTTCGGATATTTATGTCAATATTATGGATGGTTTCCTCTGAAGTAGAACTTTCATAGTGACTCAACGGGCAATGCATTCCAGCATTTGCCAATTGTTGGCGGGCACTCCACAAGGATGAGTGTTGTCTCCGATCCTTTTTAATATTTATAAGAATGATATGCCAGTCATCTCTGAGTGCCACCTGGC
Source organism: Schistocerca americana (assembly GCF_021461395.2). Lineage (NCBI taxonomy): Eukaryota > Metazoa > Arthropoda > Insecta > Orthoptera > Acrididae > Schistocerca > Schistocerca americana. The sequence goes on from NC_060123.1 coordinate 319,998,406, forward strand.
ACAATATGCGGACTACACAGCACTATATACCACTGGCCATATTACTTACGCGGTCGTCGCCCGCCTCTAGCCACAAGTGGATGCCATCATCACCTGGTGCCAGACAAACAAAATAGCTCTCAGTGCAGCCAAAACTATTTCACCAAACAGCGCCCAGTCCTCCATGGCAGTATTTCGATTCCAGGCATGCAGGTGGCCTGGTCCCAGACAGATGGACCACAAGTTGCTCTTCCACTGTGATGTAGAGTATGTCGCCAACAAAGGGCTGAAAGCTGACCAGGACTTTGTACCTCCTCTTCTGCAGTACAGAACTTAAACTGCATACAAAGCTCCGCATCTACTGAACAGTTAACCTGCCTGCCCTCATGTATGTCTCTGCTGCATGGGCCACAATTAGCGTCACCAGGATGTGGACATTGCAACACCTACAGAACAAGGTTCTCAGGTGGAGCCTGCATGCTCCAGCACTCAGAGGAATTGTGACTCTCCACTAGGAAGCAGATATCGTCCCCCTAAAGACGACCATATGCAACAATGCGTGGCAGCTCTATGAGAAAGTGGATGCCCTTTGGGACACGGTCCATGGGTTTATGCCACGTTGGGATGACACTTCCACGAAGCTGGCATTGACATCCAGTTCCTCTAACCATCCTACAAGAATTTGAGTCTGACCACCGCTAACGATACGCCTGGCACGCCCACCATGGATGCATCCTTTGGCGAGACTAGCCCCCCATTCTATGTTCACTACTTTCCTACTCAACCTGCCCATGCCGGGCTGTTTCTCTGCCTGATTGATGTAATATGTCACCGCTGGAGGGTGGTACTGGACTCCATGTCCCACCACCACAGCCGACCGCTGTGGCCGAGTGGTTCTAGGCACTTCAGTCCGAAACAGCGCTGTTGCTATGGTCGCAGGTTCCAATCCAGCCTTGGGCATGGATGTGTGTGATATCCCTAGGTTAGTTTGGTTTAAGTAGTTCTAAGTCTAGGGGACTGATGACCTCTGATGTTCAGTCCCGTAGCGCTTAGAGACATTTGAACCATTTGAACCCACTGCCACACCTCCAAAGTGATTGCAGTGACGCTGTGTCACTGCCTTGTGGATAAATATACTTCCTTACCAACACAGTTAAACTGCAAATGACCGGTGATGCTGTATGGCACCATAACACATAAAAAAGCATTTTTAATGTAGAAAATTCCTGTTGGGCAAACTAAATGCAAGGAGTACCACAACTGAGTCACAGACATAAATAATTTTTCAGTTGGAAGCAGCCAGAATAACACTAACTCCAACTTTTCAAAACATATAAACACCAATACATAAAACGAACCACCACAATGACGCCCAAAACGTTGTGCATGAAACACCGATTTATATAAATATACCAGTTGTGGAGGTACATAAAGCACCACCACAGCTGGAGCCCAAAGTGTGCAGCTCGAACCACTTACACAAACATATCCGTGCAAATACGCCAACAGATATAACAGCTGTATTTAGTGTTGGTTAAACTCGGAATATCAAACTAAAACTTAGCTGTAAATCTATATTTTGTGTATATAGAAATTGTAGGTGGTACATATCTTAACATTGTAAAAGCAAACTGTTTCGTGTAGCACTTCTATCAAAATCCTACAAGCAACCTATCTGAATGTGAGAAGTGGCTGCAGTAACTGATTCTTGGGCTGCAGCTTTGTACAAATAACGAGAACAATAAACCAAAAACTATAAGAGGTAAGAGTGCAGATACAAGAGCTGCTGGTTGGTGGATGACATAAATGAACAAAGGGCCAGGCACTCTGCGCAGCGAAAAGTTTTAAATTGTGTACATATTTTAGTGAATTTACCCCGCCGTGAAAAACTTTAAATTATCTACATACTTTAGTGAATTTTCATTTCCATATTTTTGCAGTAAAGTGAGAACGATTCATTTACGAAAATCAGTGGATCATAGCGTTCAATTTGAGTGTCTGACATAGATAGTATCACGCAGCGCATATTTCATACGAATTTGTTTGCCAGATTAGTGTAAGGTAACGTAAGGTAAAGGATGCATAGATCACAAGATAATTTTCCAGTGTTTATAATAATTAACAATTCAGTATAGGTAAAATGTGCACTGCAGTAGCAGAAACTTCTGCATAAGTGCACTAGCTCAGTTCATGTAAAGAGTGATGTTTTAAGTCATATTGAAAGAACTTTAGTTACAGATAGGCTTGCATATCTAAAGGAAAGTGAATTTAAGTGGAAATTTCTAATTTTTGTGTGTCTTTTTTTTAGTACATTCTGACACAAATCTACTTAAGGTGTGTGTTTTTGTGTATGTCTTGTGTATATTGTCCTTGAATAAACATGGATAGACCACGTAGAGAGAAATGTTCCGAGAGTGAGGCTCTGTCTGATACAAAAGTGGACGATAATGTCCACGAGCTCCTAATAACTGACCCATCGGAGAATACCTGTTCGCAAAGTCCTTAAAAGGAACCAGAACAGGGACCAACATCTCACGATTTTACAGAAATTACAGAATAAGCTCAAGTGAGGACACATGTTCATGAGATTAGGCCAGAATCAAAGACTGATGTCACACCATCAGCTAATGGTGCATCAATAGCAGAAGGTTCCAGTCCTGATTTTCTTGTGATGTTGTTACCACAATTAGATATCTGAGACAGACAACTCGAACAATTACACACATTAAAAAATGTTTTCGATCACCATGGTTCCCAGAACTCCTGAAAATAGACGTTGACTATGGATATCACAGACACAGTCCCTTTGACTGTTCAGAGATGTCACAAAACCCACCCAAAACTTTAAACAACCATGCATGAGCAGCGCCTATTAGACTGAGGGGGTCCCACAGCCGATCAGTTCCTGTAATTCCACCAGGAAGGTTGTACACGGCTTCCGTTGTCTATAGTTCAACCATGCCTAGACTGTGAATACCGCGGTATGATCGCGTCTGCACTGTTACTTTGTACCAGGAAGGGCTCTCAACAATTGAAGTGTCCAGGTGTGTCGGAGTGAACCAAAGCGATATTGTTCGGACATGGAGGAGATACAGAGAGACAGGACATGCCTCGCTCAGGCCGCCCAAGGGTTACTACTGCAGTGGATGACCACCACCTACGGATTAGGGCTCGGAGGAAACCTACAGCAACCCCACCTTGTTGAATAATGCTTTTCCTGCAGCGACAGGACGTCATGTTACGACTCAAACTATGCGCGATAGGCTACCTGATGCACAACTTCAATCCCGATGTCCATCGTGAGGTCCATCTTTGCAACCACGACACCATGCAGCGTGGTACAGATGGGCCCAACAACATGCCGAATGGACCATTCATGATTGGCATCATGTTCTCTTCACTGATGAGTGTCGCATATGCCTTCAAACAGATAATTGTCAGGGACGTGTTTGAAGGGAAGCCGGTCAGCCTGAACGCCTTAGACACACTGTCAGCAAGTTGGAGGTTCCTTGCTGTTTTTGGGTGGCATTAAGTGGGGCCGACGTACGCCGCTGGTGGTCATGGAAGGCGGCGCTGTACGATACGTGAATGCCACCCTCCGACCGATAGTGCAACCATGTCGGCAGCATACTGGCATGGCATTTGTCTTCATGGACGACAATTCACGCCCCCATCGTGGACATCTTGTGAATGACTTCTTTCATGATAATGACATCGCTCGACTTGATTGGTCAGCGTGTTCTCCATACGTGAACAATATCGAACATGCCTGGGATAGATGGAAATGGGCTGTTTATGGTCGATGTGACACACCAAGCACTCTGAGGGATCTACGCCGAATGGCAATCTGGACCAACAGTGCGTTGATGAACTTTTGGATAGTATGCCGTGACCAACACTTACATGCATCAATGCAAGAGGACGTGCTACTGGTTATTAGAGTTACCAGTGTGTGCAGTAGTCTTGACCACCACATCTGAAGGTCTTCATGTATGGTGTTAAAACATGCAATGTGTGGTTTTCATGAGCAACAAAAAGGGCGGAAATGATGTTTATGTTGATCTCTATTCCAATTTTCTGTACAGGTTCCGGAACTATCAGGACCGAGGTGATGCAAAACTTTTTTGATGAATGTTCTTTTAGGTCAGGTAAAGGACGCGTTACAATCAGAACGTAACGAAAGTGAGAAAAGAAAACAAACAGCGTGATGCCCTTCTTATTGAGAAATTAAACGACCTTTTGGAAGAACGAGATAAGGGTATCTTCTCATACCTATCGCGGTTGATGGGTGTGATAAACAGCAAATTTGGGAATCTGTAGAACAAAAGAGAGATGTTCCGGAAACAATCAATGAGCTTGACAATAGAGTAAATATGCTTGACAATACCCACGTCGTTCTCCAAGCTTAACTATAGGTTATCAGCCAGACGGTTGATAACATAGACCAATGGATTGGCAAGCGAATCTCTGAAACGGTGGGTCGGTTGGATGTCGACCCACCAATCACATCACATGTTGCCGCATAGCAACACGTGAAAGGAGGTGACGTGAATGGAGATGCACCGCAGAGTAAACAACAATAAGGCAACTTTCCAATTGATACACGCCGTGAGGAGAAATTTGTCTGCCATAGTCAGCCAAGTCAGACTCCACCTACTTTTAGGGGCATTGCTGGTGCCGCGAATTCAGGCGTATTACCAACCCTTGCCCAAGTAAAACTTGAGGAATCGTTGATACACTATAGACAGTTTCAGTTATACAATGATGAGAAAAAGGCTGTGCATCCTTCCGCCTTTATAAAAAGTTTTAAAAAAAGGTTTACGTCTCTCATGGACAGAGAAGCAAAATATTCAGTTTGTCACATCCTTTATAGCAGGAGATGCAGCGCTATGGGCTTTAGAAACGGCCGAACAATACGCGTCGTTTTTTGATTTTGAAAACAAATTTCTTGCAAGGTTCTGGTTCCGATCAGTACAACAACGTTTAAGAAAACATGTCTACAACCCCGAATTGTTCAACCCCCGCCGGGGGCAGTTAAGAAAATATTTTGAGAAATATCTTAATAAGACGAGCTATTGGGATGAACTGATGTTGGCAAGAGATGTATTAAGCATTCTTAAAGGAAAACTACCCTTTGCCGTTCGAGAAAACTCGTGCCTGTCCCTGACACGGACATAGAACAATTTATGTCAATACTAGATTCTTTGGATTTAATCCTAGAAGATGCACGTCAAAACGAATATAGGAATGTGGGGAGTAATCAATACAGCAATAAATCACGACAGCCGAATAGCAGCAGCCCCAGAAAGAACGGCTTGGCGAACAATAATGACTTTGCAAATGGTGAAGCGTATAATAAAAGGCAGGCGGGGCATAACCAGCAACCGAGTAACAGTAATTGTCATCCCAACCATGCGGAAGGATATCAATATTCACGATCTAAAAACGGCAATTAATAATACAACTGTAAAGGGAAAAAACGAAGTAGGGGGTAACACCAACTTCTCACAAAGAAGCATGCGCTCGGCCAACGACCCAGGCCCGGCAAATTCGCAGGCACAAAGACAAATGTCAAACAATAATGTACCGATCCATCACATGAACGCTAACCGCTAACCGAGTCACGGATGTAAATAATTTTTCAGTTGCGATGCAGCCATAATAACACTAACTACAACTTATCATAACTTATAAATAGCAATAAGCATAAAAAGAACCCCCACAACGTGATGGCTTGTCAAATGACAGCTAATATGTCTTACCGTCTTACGAACAGTGTACAGCGCAAGATTAACACCATTTTGCCATAAAGGAACTAATTTTGTTCATCATAAATCTGTTCCGAATTAACGCATTAGCATATCTACCAAGTTTCATTGCCATACGATAATTACAGCCCAAACTGTAACTCCACGTGTAGCTGCACTTAAATTGCAACCACCTGGTGCAAAGTATACTTGTAGATTGTGGACTATGTGAGGAAGATGCTGTTCATACATTCCTTTCACAATCTGTAATATCCACCACATAGTGTCACCTGCGAAAGCCGATTTGACAAAACATTTAATTACTGCTAACTTACGTAATTAGTATTACAGCTTCATGAAAGAGGTACTTACCACGAGACTGGGAGCCACTCCATTAGACGCACTTTTTACATTTCTTGAAAATCTCATTTTTATAGATCTCATTTTTTTGTAAATTTTACAATTTTTAATTCAACATGAAAGCGATGGCACAATGATATTAAGTTTTCTCGTCACGTTTTTTTGTTAAATCATTTACCCACTGACCTATCTACGTAATGATAAGATAGCTTTGTGCAACCACTGGTCATTTCCTGTTCAATGAACAGTTTTCAGTTGCGCCGCTGCTGTCTCCACCTAAGCCTGTTTGCCTCTTTAATTGACCATTTTTAGAGAAGGCTCTACGTCTGACACTATAATTTACAGCCCATCGAATCACTCGTTGAACTATAAGGTGGTTCCGTTGCATGGAACTCCGTGGATATCCTCTTACGATACTTTACTTTCTCATGTAATGTGACGGTCGCTAGTTTTCGTTCACAGCTGCCTTCTACCGTCGAAGTTTCCCTTAGCGAACAGAAATATAAACTTGAGGTTATACAGTACATTGTGAGTTATAATGGCTACCAAATTCAAGCTGTGGACACCCTAACTCAGCAAACGCAACATAAACGACTTGATAGCAATCACCATAGTATTACCTTCACACGCATCGATGCGTAATTATCCAGTAACATACCCTATTTAGGCACTTTTTAAGGTAATGATGTCACAGCGGCTTTTGCACACTAAACAGAATTAGTCTCCAATACAGACACCATGAAGCTAGGACCCACAACCACCACTTGGGCTCAGACGTTAATCACAGTAAGTATAGTGTCTGTCAACGCCTTTACTTCGCTCAGACAGGACGTAATTTCAACATCCCATTCCAAGAACATCAGGACGTTAGGAACCTAAGTCCACTTTATCCATTTATTTGAAAACCAATTGGTTCTAGTCTGGTGATATAAATACCTATTTGAGTATCCTTAATCGACATCGTAACGGATGTGTCCTTAATTTAACAGAAGAAACAAATTGTGCACAGTTCAAACAAGAATCGTTCTTCTAGCCTTAACGAGCAAACTATACTGAAACACATGTATCTTCTAAGAAACTATTCCTTTTTCAAATAGCACTTAGACCTCACCTATATTCCCGTCTGACTTTCTTCACAAAGAAATTGTCTTTTTCCTTTTAGTCCTTTACTTTTAATCGCTTAATTGACACTATTTTTTTCTTTATGATTCTTCAGCGTCGTTATATTAATTTTATTTTTATCCAGCTTGCTACCATTGGCTCGTTGCGGGCCTTTTATTTTACAAAAATTATCTTTTCTATCATTTTTAGCAGGTAGTTGGAACAGTCTCACTGTTTATGCCCAACTACGTAATTTTCACCTTAGTTTATATTGTGACGATCTACAATTAGCCATTTTCTGTTCACGTATACATTATATATTTACCACTTGTTAACATGTGTTTTAGTCAATCACCTCTTACAGTACTCGCCATTAGATGGCTTCACTTTCCCTCGTAGTGTGACGTTCGCTAACGTCCGTGCGCGTCTGCCTTCTACCTTAGCGTCATTCCATAGGTATGTCGGCTTCATGTGCGGATGTCACCTGCCTTCAGCTTAGTTTTCACAGTGTGCGTCCATCATGTCTCTCACGGTGTAAGTTACCTTAAGTTGTTCGTTGATGTTCACTTAGTATTTCTTCTCGTTGTTTCTTCCACTGACACCTCTTTTTTCTTAGGTTACTTTGTAACTATACTATGCGACACAAGTGTGTCATTCTGTCTACTCTGAGCTTAACGTCCTTATATTTATAGTTGGGCTAATACTGCAACGGCAAATTTTAAGTCTTATACAATATCTTATTATAACTTCATTTCCCATTTGTAGGTTCGTACATCTGAAGTTGGGCTTATGATTGCCCTAAAGAAGTCGAGATTTTGAACCAATAAAACTGTTTACATTTGAAACAGTTGATTGTGTTTTTCTAATGAAATCTTTTTTTTTCTAAGTCATGTGTCTTCTGACTAGTTTGATGCGGTCCGCCATGAAGTCCTCTTTGCTAACCTCTTCATCTCAGAGTAGCACTTGCAACCCACGTCTACAGTTATTTACTGTGTGTACCAATCTCTGTCTTCCTCTACAGCTTTTACCATCTACAGTTCCCTCTGGTACAATGGAAGTTAGTGTCTGATTTCTTAAGAGATGTCCTGCAATACTGTCTCATCTCCTTGTCAGTGTTTTCCACAGATTCCTTTCATCTCCGATTCTGCGCAGAACCTCCTCATTCCTTACCTTATCAGTCCACCTAATTATCAACATTCGTCTGTAGCACCACATCTCAGACGCTTCGAATGTCTTCTGTTCCGGTTTCTCCACAGTCCATGTTTCACTACCATACAAGGCCGAGCTCCAAACATACATTCTCAGAAATTTCTTCCTTAAATTAAGGCCTACATTTGATACTAGTTGAGGCGTGACTGGGCTGCTGGCGTCGCATTTCGAATTCCTGGCGCCACTAGATCGATCTGTCTCGTGATTTCCCTCTGGTTTCAGCCCACTAAAATCTTTGTCGGGGTTGTTGATGGGGACAGAGCGTGTTGCGGTGAGAAGGGGTTGGGGAGTGGTGGTATTGTATTATATTGTATTGTATTGTATGTTAACTGGGGACCTAGAAACGACGGAGAGGCTCTGTCCCCGCCGCAGCCACAGTGGTCCACAACCCCACGACGACTACCGCAGTCCACATCACCCTTCCGCCGCCCCACACCGAACCCAGGGTATTGTGCTGTGGACCCTCCTCCCCCCCCCCTCCCAGGGGACATCTAACAGCAGACGAGTGTAACCCCTTTGTTTGCGTGGTTGCGTAATAGTGGTGTACGCGTACGTGGAGAACTTGTTTGCGCAGCAATCGCCGACATAGTGTAGCTGAGGCGAAATAAGGGAAACCAGCCCGCATTCACCGAGGCATATGGAAAACCGCCTAAAAGCTACCCACGGACTGGCCGACTCACCGGACCTCGACACAAGTGATTCATGCCGGGGACCAGGCGCTCCTTCCCACTCCGGAAAGCCATGCGTTAGACCGATCGGCTAACTGGGTGGGCCCTGAGGAGTGGTAACAGAGAGAGGAGGACGGGTGTGAGCGGTCCGCCCGGCAAGTAAGGTGAGCACTTGGGCAAGAGTCTTGCGCACGAGGTTCGGCGAATGGTTGCTGGGCATATTTGTGTGCCGATTTGAATCCGTAGCTGTCTTCGTGCGTAGCCTGGGCAGCCAGCTCTGGAACGTGACACACCGATGAGAGTTGAAGACAGTTTCGGCATACAGAATTCAGGGCCCCTTTGGAAACGTTAAGGTTCAGCTAAGTTAAGATTTGCATTTTGGGGTCGTAACTGTTGTTATTGAAGGCCTACCTACTTTTCATTTGGTAATTTTGCTCAGCTGAATCTGCTATCATTGAAGGCCTGCCTTCTTATTTTTGATTAAAATATGAGCTATTTCATTATTTGTTAGATGAAACTCTTATCAATCAAGGCCTACCTCTTGTCACTACCCTCTTTTTGTGATGTGATGTCTTATTCAATCTGTGTTACAATTAACTGAAATTGCGATTGGCAAAGACCTACCTGTTTCAGAGTTATTTATGTCAATAAGGTAGTAACAGGAAATGACACATGAAGATAGATTAGCCTTATCTTTCGCCTTACATCCCTTTACCCGTAATTGTATGTTTCATAGTAGACTTTTCTTGAACTGGAATACCCATTTTTCTAATGCTAGTCTGCCTTTGATGTCCTCCTTATACTCTTTAATTGTTAAAAATGTGCTGGAGATCACTGACATATAGAGCGATATTTGTAAGACACGTGGTGTCTACTCAAGCGGATGACCTGTGAAAGAACTGTTCGTTTCATTATGCGGTTCTTGTTGTCCGGCTGTAAAAGACAAGGCAGGGAGCATGTGTCTGGGAAGGCGGAAAGTTTCAAGTGACTACTTCTGCGTCCTTCACTTAATTTATTTATGAGGCTGCTTGCAGGTATATTATGCCTTTCAAAGCAGTCGTTGTTTGTTTTTCCTCTGTTGCACGTACTTCCAGCACTCTCTGGAATTAGACGGATGGTCTCCTGAAAAGTGGACGCAAAAGTTTCGTTGACAATCGCTAACGTCGTGAGTTCCAGAGCAGTACAGGGAGCTTTTCAAGCATAGACATTGTTTACTGAAGTAATCGAAGTATTGCAGATGAGGTCTCACGTACGTTTTAGCAGAACATCTAACGCCAGGTATACGGAGCATTTATTTTAACTAGAAAACTATCACAAAAAATGCATGGTACGAAGTCCTGGGTGAAAAGATAATATTAGTAAAAGGCACATCTGTCTGTGCTGCGACTAACTACCTCTTTACCATCCCACCTGTGTGGGCCGGGTCAACTTTGTATTTTCAAGCGGAAACACCCCGAACCTAATTTTTATTCCATGTTCGCATTCTACGCCAAAAAAATATTCACGGCTAACACAAACAAATTTTTCCACTCATGGTAGACGGCGCTGTAACAGACAAGTATGAAGGATGCCTCTAAGAGCAAACACATTCTTTCCCACCTATCACGTACAATGTAAATGTAAACATTTGTGTTCCACTGGGCCGGCCGGAGTGGCCGTACGGTTCTAGGCGCTACAGTCTGGAGCCGAGCGCCCGCTACGGTCGCAGGTTCGAATCCTGTCTCGGGCATGGATATGTGTGATGTCCTTAGGTTAGTTAGGTTTAATTAGTTCTAAGTTCTAGGCAACTGATTACCTCAGACGTTAAGTCGCATAGTGCTCAGAGCCATTTGAACCATTTGTTCCACTGGTTGCTGTTTATAGTCAAACGCTTCTGGAATGTTGCAGAGGTGGCTACACATGGCATTCATTGTAAAGAAGCTATCTGTGTGGTAACGTAGTTTTCTGTTCCCTACGTGGGAAACCAACGGAATGCTCCATAACGGTGACGGTCCTCGAACCCCGCCTCAGGGCGACTGATTTCGTTGTGTGTTTCCATCCAATCGCCGCAACCCTCGCGCTGGCTGCTACACTATATGATCAAAAGTATCCGGACACAGAGCAGAAGACGACAAGTTCGTTGCTCCCTCCATTGGTAATGGTGGATTTCAATATGGTGTTGGTCCACTCATAGCCTTGATGACAGCTTCCGCTTTCGCATGCATACATTCAGTCAGGCGCTGGAGAGTTTCTTGGAGAATGGCAGCCCATTCTTCACGGAGTGCTGCACTGAGGAGACGTATCGATGTCGGTCGGTGAGACCTGCCATGAGGTCGGCGTTTAAAAACATACCAAAAACTGTTCTGTAGGATTCAGGTCAGGACTCTGTGCAGGCCAGTCCATTACAGGGACGTTGTTGTTGTGTAACCACTCCGCAACAGTCAGTGCATTATGAACAGGTGTTCGATCGTGTTGAAAGATGCAATCGCCATCCCCGAATTGCTATTCAACAGTGGGAAGCCAGAAGGTGCTTAAAACATCAGTGTAGGCCTGTGCTGTGATAGTGCCAAGCAAAACAACAAGGAATGCAACCCCCCTCCATAAACAACACAACCACACCATGACACCATCCCCTCATACACTGGGTACTGTGATTCGTCACTCCACACAAAATTTTTTCACTATTCAATCGTCGAATGTTTACGCCCATTACAGCAAGGGAGGCGTCGTTTGGCATTTACCGGCGTGATGTGTGGCTTATGACCAGCCGCTTGTTCATGAAATCCAACACTACACACGCTGGCAGATGACGTTCACCGAGCATTCGCCATATCCACGCCCTATCATCGGATCAACACACTGGGTACTGTGATTCGTCACTCCGCACAAGGTTTTTTCACTATTCAATCGTCGAATGTTTACGCCCCTTACAGCAAGCGAGGCGTCGTTTGGCATTTACCGGCGTGATGTGTGGCTTATGAGCAGCCGCTTGTTCATGAAATCCAAGTTCTCTCACATCCGGCCTTGCTGTCATAGTACTTGCAATGGATCCTGATGCGTTTTGGAATTCCTGTGTGATGGTCTGGATAGATTCCTGCCTATTACACATTACGAGCCTCTTCAACTGACGTCGGTCTCTGTCAGTCGACAGACGAGGTCGGCCTGTACGTTTTTGTGCTGTATGTGTCCCGTCACGTTACCACTTCACTATAACATCGAAAACAGTGGACTTAGGGATGTTTAGGAGTGTGGAAATCTGGCGTACACACGTATGGCACAGGTGACACACAATCACTTGAACACGTCCGAAGTCCTTGAGTTCCGCGGAGCGCCCCAGTCTGCTCTCTCAGGATGTCTAATGAGTACTGAGGTCGCTGTGTAAGTGGGCTGTTTAGGTTTTTATGTTGGTAACGCCACGTAGCGCTCTGTATGAATATCACTGACGGTGCTGTGTGCAGTCTGTGTCTGGTTGGCATTTTTGGAATATTAGCTTGTGTAGTGCTGGGCAGTTGGATGTGAACAGCGCGTAGCGTTGTGCAGTTGGACGTGAACCACCAGCAGTGGTAGATGTGGAGAGAGAGATGAAAGAGTTTTGAGCGGACGATCTGGACGTGTGTTCGTCATAAAAAGGAAATTTGTTTAAATGGATGTCACAAGATTTTATATATATATATATATATATATATATATATATATATATATATATATATATATGTGAACACTATTGAACGCTATTAAGGTAAATACATTGTTTGTTCTCTATCAAAATCTTTCATTGGCTAACTATGCCTATCAGTAGTTAGTGTCTTCAGTAGTTAAAATCTTTTATTTAGCTGGCATTATTGGAACTCGCTGTATTGCAGTAGTTCGAGTAACGAAGATTTATGCCAGGTAAGTGATTCATGAAAGGAATAGGTTGTTGTCAGTCAGGGCCATTCATTTGTATGGAATTTTGAAAGTCAGTTTGTGTTGCGCTAAAAATATTGTGTGTCAGTTTAGTGATGATCAGAATAAGTAAATAGAGAACAGTCTGAGTACGTTCAGTTTTGCTCAGCTGTTTGAAAAACAAATAACGTAAGAGGTTTACCAGCACAGTCATACATAAATTTTGCTAAGGGGACGTTTCAGAGTTCCGCGGAGCCTCCATTCTGCTCTCTCAGGATGTCTAATGAGTACAGAGGTCGCTGATATGGAGTAGGTGGCAGCACAATGCACCTGATATGAAAAACATATGTTTTTGGGGATGTCCGGATACTTTTGATTACGTAGTGTATGCGGTTACCGGCAGAATATAAACCACATCTGTTGTAACTATGTAAAGGTCCATGAGTGACAGTGCCATGGATACACATCGAAATCAAGAAGCCAAGGGTGAGAGCAAGGGCATTCACAGAAATCAACCACCTGAATGGTGAGAGGCAAGGGAAGCTCACCCAATGAAGCACCCTAATGATGAGAGGCAAGTAGACTCACCGAAATTAAGGACCCAAAGGTGAGAGCCAATGGGCGCTCACTCAAATGGAGCACCCCTGTCCTGAGACGCAAGGGAACTTAAACTGATTTCAAGCATCCCGATGGGAACAGAAAACTATCACATCTATGTCGTTGTTCCTGGATCACGACAAGCGTTGTTTCTAACCGAACTCTGAAACAGCTAACGATGCTGTGTTGTACAATCATATCTGCAACACAAAAGTAAATTTCGAGTGTACACATGAACAAAGGTTTAAATTTATATCGTAAATGACCTGCAAAATCAAATGTACTTTACTTTTTAATTGCAAAAACAGGCGCTCTTGATATTTGTTGGTTACACAACCATGTATCACGAATATGAAACAATGGTTTGAGAAAACTGTAAGTATTTTTTGGATTAGAATTTGAATATGCATGATTGGTTCAGATTTTAAAATTTTAAAATGTTCAAATGTGTGTGAAATCTTATGGGACTTAGCTGCTAAGGTCATCAGTCCCTAAAGATACACACTACTTAACCAAAATTATCTGCTAAGGTCATCAGTCCCTAAAGATACACACTACTTAACCTAAATTATCCTAAGGACAAACACACACACCCATGCCCGCGGGAGGACTTGAACCTCCGCCGGGACCTGCCGCACAGTCTATGAATGCAGCGCCCAAGACCGCTCGGCTAATCCCGGGCGGCTTAAAATTCTAGATTGACCCCAACTATCTAGGAGGAATGAGCAGTAGGTACCCAGTTGGAGCATAAGCAGACGTTCCCTTTAACTAATACTGATCATTCATCCGGAACATTTTTTCGTACTATGCGCCATTCTCACGACGTTTCAAATGTCTTCAAATGTGTGCGAATTCCTAAGGGACCAAAATGCTCTAATCGGTCCCAAGACTTACACACTACTTAAACTAATTTATGCTAAGAACAACATATACATACATACATACTCAAACCTCCTACGGGAGCGGCCGCGAAGTCCGTGACATGGCACCTCTAACCGCGCGGCCGCGATGTTTAGTTATCTCAAGTTAAAACAAACAACCTGTATACACTACTAGCCATTAAAATCGCTACACCAAGAAGAAATGCAGATGATAAACGGGAATTCATTGGACAAATATATTATACTAGAACTGACGTGTGATTACATTTTCACGCAATTTGGGTGCATAGATCCTGAGAAATCAGTATCCAGAACAACCACCTTTGGCCGTAATAACGGCCTTGATACACCTGGGCATTGAGTCACACAGAGCTTGGATGGCGTGTACAGGTACAGCTGCCCATGCAGCTTCAACACGATAAGACAGTTCATCAGTAGTAGTGACTGGCGTATTGTGACGAGCCAGTTGCTCGGACACCATTGACCAGACTTATTCAATTGGTGAGAGATCTGGAGAATGTGCTGGCCAGGGCAGTAGTCGAACATTTTCTGTATCCAGAAAGGCCCGTACATCTACATCTACATCTATGCTCCGCGAGCCACCTTACGGTGTGTGGCGGAGGGTACTTATTGTACCACTATCTGATCCCCCCTTCCCTGTTCCATTCACGAATTGTGCGTGGGAAGAACGACTGCTTGTAAGTCTCCGTATTTGCTCTAATTTCTCGGATCTTTTCGTTGTGATCATTACGCGAGATATATGTGGGCGGTAGTAATATGTTGCCCATCTCTTCCCGGAATGTGCTCTCTCGTAATTTCGATAATAAACCTCTCCGTATTGCGTAACGCCTTTCTTGAAGTGTCCGCCACTGGAGCTTGTTCAGCATCTCCGTAACGCTCTCGCGCTGACTAAATGTCCCCATGACGAATCGCGCTGCTTTTCGCTGGATCATGTCTATCTCTTCTATTAATCCAACCTGGTAAGGGTCCCATACTGATGAGCAATACTCAAGAATCGGACGAACAAGCGTTTTGTAAGCTACTTCTTTCGTCGATGAGTCACATTTTCTTAGAATTCTTCCTATGAATCTCAACCTGGCGCCTGCTTTTCCCACTATTTGTTTTATGTGATCATTCCACTTCAGATCGCTCCGGATAGTAACTCCTAAGTATTTTACGGTCGTTACCGCTTCCAATGATTTACCACCTATGGCATAATCGTACTGGAATGGATTTCTGCAACATCCGGTCGTGCATTATCCTGCTGAAATGTAGGATTTCGCAGGGATCGAATGAAGAGTAGAGCCACGGGTCGTAACACATCTGTTCAAAGTGCTGTCAACGCGAACAAGAGGTGACCGAGATGTGTAAGCAGTGGCACCCCATTCCATCACGCCGGGTGATACGCCAGTATGGCGATGACGAATACACGCTTCCAATGTGCGTTCACCGCGATGTCGCCAAACATGGATGCGACCATCATGATGCTGTCAACAGAACCTGGATTCCTCCGAAAAAATGACGTTTTGCCATTCGTGCACCTAGGTTCGTCGTTGAGTACAACATCGTAGGCGCTGCTGTATGTGATGCAGTGTCTAGAGTAACCGCAGCCATGGTCTCCGACCTGATATTCCATGCTGCTGCAAACGTCGTCGAACTGTTCGTGGAGATTGTTGTTGTCTTGAAAACGTCCCCATCTGTTGACTCAGGGATCGAGACGTGGCTGCACGATCCGTTACAGTCATGCGGATAAGATGCCTGTCATCTCGACTGCTAGTGATACGAGGCCGTTGGGATCCACCACGGCAGTCCGTAGTACCCTCCTGAACCCACTGTTTCCATATTCTGCTAACAGTCATTGGATCTCGACGAACGCGAGCAACAATGTCGCGATACGATAAACCGCAATCGCTATAGGCTACAATTGGACCTTTATCAAAGTCGGAAACTTGATGGTACGCATTTCTCCCCCTTACACGAGGCATCACAACAACGTTTCACCAGGCAACGTCCGTCAACTGCTGTTTGTGTATGAGAAATCTGTCGGAAACTTTCCTCATGTCAGCACGTAGTAGGTGTCGCCACCGGCGCCAACCTTGTGTGAATGCTCTGAAAAGCTAATGAATTGCATCCCACAGCATCTTCTTCCTGTCGGTTGAATTTCGGTTCTGTAGCAAGTCATCTTCTTGGTGTAGCAATTTTAATGGCCAGTAGTGTATTTGTAAGGCTATTTATGAGCATTAGTGTTAAAGAGGCAATGGCCACGGCGTTGTCCTAAACTGTCCATTTTCAAGGATTTCCTTCCACATCGTTTGACGTGGAGTACTGAAAATTAATTATTCTTTTTCTGACAATTCAGTCAATACAGTTTCTGTTAATCCCTGTTTTCTGATGTGGATAGTTGCTTCATGTACTTAAAGACAATCACGTGCGAAGACACCACAGATTTAGATGCCGTCTTAAATTCGATTTTGACGTATTTACACCAGATGACGTTAGTTACGTAACAGTGTTAGTGATTTGCCGACTCACCTTATAATCGCCACAACCCTATAGCTACCGTATGTTATCTCTGTGTTGACTTGCACACTGTCAATGAATACAATCCGGCCGTTGAGGCCGAGCTGTTCTAGGCTCTTCAGTCTGGAGCCGCCCGACCGCTACGGTCACAGTTTCGAATCCTGCCTCGGGCATGGATGTGTGTGATGCCCGTGGGTTAGTTAGGTTTAAGTAGTTCTAGGTACTACAGGACTGATAACCTCAGATGTTAAGTCCCATAGCTCTCAGAGCCATTTGAACCATTTTGAATGAATACAATACAAAGGCTAAATAATATTGTTCACAGAAATATTCAGTAGCGCTTCTTACCTTCTGCTGTTGACGGCGAAGATTATCATTGAAGGATATAACCGTCGTTGTGGTCGCTGCTTGTTGTAAACCTGCCTCAGGACCATCTTCCTTTTTCGTGATATTGTGAACGCTGCTTCTATGATCTTCACGAACTTTCGCATACTTTTCAGCTACCGCTTTTAACATGTGTCGGTGATTGCCGTGTACCGATTGGAGATTTGATACTAATCTGTCATTTCGTCGTTATTTTTTACGTGATGTACAGCTGCTAGCGCAACAGCCAATTCATCACTTGATGACATTAAAAGCACAGCCCCACGAACTCAGACACGACGCAGGCGCAACAGTTTGCTACGAGATCCGGAAGTGAACTGTTTTAAAATTCTTCAAAATCGTAACGACTTTATTAAAATTCACTTTTGTTCCTTCTCGGTCGCATGCTAGCGACGATTCAACTAATTATCAGAGTCGAACCGATGATCCCTTAGATATAATGCTCTCCATCTTTTCGTGAACCATCTGAACTAATATTTTCATCACTTTTTTTATCATTTTGAAAGTATAATTTAGATTCTTAGGCTCTGAAAATGTATCACTGTAGATTTTTTCTCGTGTTTCTGTGGTGCGAATTAGTGTTTTTGAGATCTGTGTTAGGCATTTTATCAGTGATTGTATTTAGTGTGCTTCACTCATGGCATTATGACTACTGAAAATGCTTTGCGTTCACTCAGTTTAGATACAGAGTTTCCTACAGATTTAGGATTGATTGCGTGTGATATCTATTTCGCTAATTCGAAAATAACCTCTCAGAGTCCTCCGTAGTCGGCATGAAATAGCATTTTGTTTAGCCGAACTTGCAACTCCCCTTTCTCACTTTAATTCAACCAATTTTTACTAAGATTGGTAGTATTTGGCTATGCAGTTCTTTGTGTCGCCTACAAACTTCAATTTCCTACTGTGAAACAGTTTTAGATAGGCATTTTTACCATTTCTCCTTGAGTGACAGTTGGTGATAGTGTGGCCCCAGCTTCATGTACTGTGTCAAGCTGTGTCACCGTGCAACCGTACTTGTTATTCCGTATATTTCTACCTTGGCGTCCGGTTTAGAACGCAATGACTGGCTGCGTGAACTAATTACACTAATACTGATTTAATTACGGTATTGGAATAGTTATTATACAAAGAGAAAGACCAAATTTCGTTAGAAAGGGCAGTTGCCTATACTGTGGATGTGCATTATTACCACAAAATACTGAAACTAAAGACATTGGAACGTCGTTGTGCATAGGCTATTTTATTAATTACAGAAGCGTTTAGATAACGTTGTTCAGAAAGTATTACTTAAGACTAAAACATACCTTTCTCCCCGATGCTGCCCTGACAGCTTACACACCGAAGGAAGTTATAGTCCCAAGGATCGAGAGATACCGGTGTGTAAACTACGTATGACTAGTCCAATTATGTTTACGCTTATGCGCATTACTAGGGCACGAGTACGAGATTTGTAAATTTAATGCCACATTCAATGTAGTACGATGTACGTTAATTATCGTACTTTATCTCATAAAGTGCGCCGGCCGAAGTGGCCGTGCGGTTAAAGGCGCTGCAGTCTTGAACCGCAAGACCGCTACGGTCGCAGGTTCGAATCCTGCCTCGGGCATGGATGTTTGTGATGTCCTTAGGTTAGTTAGGTTTAACTAGTTCTAAGTTCTAGGGGACTAATGACCTCAGCAGTTGAGTCCCATAGTGCTCAGAGCCATTTCTCTCATAAAGTGTGTTTTTATTGCTTGAAAAATTGACTTAGCTACATTATTTTTGATATACATGGAGCCATCTCGGCGCCGTGCCTGCTTCAGAGATGCTTGGCTTATGCGTAAAACTAGATACAAGGAATGGAAAAGTCTATAATAGTATAATATTATCTACTTCTCGCCTAGTCTCCCTTACTAACGCGAGTTCATTTTGTGCCTTGTATTTCAGATTTACCTTTTGGGATGTTCAACGCATGTAATACTTACATCCAGGCACACCAGAATATTATACGTTCCAGTTCACGTAAATATTGATCTAACTGCAGACTCTTATTTATTCATCCAAGTGTTTCCCTACGACACCAGTTGTTGAAAGCACCATCTCTATGTTTATGTTATATTTTTATCGAGCCAGCCGGAGTGACCGAGCGGTTATAGGCGTTTCAGTCTGGAACCGCGCGACCGCTACTGTCGCAGGTTCGAATCCTGCCTCGGACATGGATGTGTGTGATGTCCTTAGGTTAGTTAGGTTTAAGTAGTTCTAAGTTCTAGGGGACTGATGACATCAGATGTTAAGTCCCATAGTGCTCAGAGTCATTTGAACCATTTTCATCAAGACTAAGTCCTTGGACGAGTACCTAGAGGGGATTTGCAGTAGGAAACCCGTTGAAATCTGCCCCCTCCTTCCTTCTTCCATCTAGTGACCACATGTCCACATTAAACAATGGCCAGTCCTAGTAAATAATATACAGTCTTTATGAAGATTTGAGAGAAACGAAGATTACAATAAACTTTCAAGTTTACTTAGCTTGATATGTTGAGATGGCTCCAATACTCCTTGTCTAGGGGTCTGATTCTTGAAGCTGAAGATCTAACATCAGGCCCTCACGGTTTATTTGAACTAAATAAATTAGAAAATTGTTGTTGCAGAATTTTTTTCACGTAAATATGTATTCCACTGATTTGTTCACATTTTAGTATATCATACAGTATATTAATTTTTCACGTTAACGAAACCGAAATTATATTGTTGCACCTATAATACAGAAACACGTCCGATCACATAAGAAGTAGTGTTAAGACTCCCACACCCGGCGGAAATAATATTCCAAAGGGTATACAATTTTCCTTAACAAATGAATTCCTACTAAGTTTCGTTACATTATTAATTTCGATTATTATTTCATGATTTAATCCAGAATTAAACATAGTAAACAGTATAGAATTGAGTAAATAATAATAGAAATTTTAAGAGTTCAAATGATTCGTAATTTGTAATGTTTCTAAAAAAAAGTAATATTAACTGTACATTAATAACTAGTACTTATCTATTATAAGATCGAAACTAAAATATTTAATAAAGTAATACCTTTTCATAAATTTAACTTGAAATATAACACAGTGTGTGTAAAATAATATGAAAGATTTCAGAATGTAAGCATATTGTCATATCGCTGGCTTACTTGTGGAGTATCTTTGCGGGCAGCCACGTCTGCAAAGCCGAGCGCGGGCCACGGAACTGTTATGTTGTGTAGTGTGTAGCTCTGCATGTGAGAGGCATTGTTAGTATGGAAGTTGAAGTGTTGCTACAAGTGCTATTACAGTAAAGTGATGAAATATGGAAATGATTCAGAGGAAAGTGCGTCAATAAGTAATTTAAAAATGAGCAGTGCTGCTGCTAACGTATTTGTTTATCCACTCGTTGCGTGTCATACCGTGCAGTATCAATCATCCGCGCCGTGTTCGGTCTCCAAGAATAAACTAATGTGTACCAGTAATACTATTTACTACAAAGAGAGCATTTAAGTGCCAGTGTCTTGTAGCGAGCGTGAGAACGTGCGTTCGATCATCGCGTTCCGAATCATTAACAATCAGCCGCGCCGCGACGGTTACGCGCACGCTCGTACAACTGAGAACTGTGAGCTGTAAATTTAACCTTGTGAACAGTGTTAAAATTCATTACTAATGTTAAAGAGGACTGTAAGTGTGACGAACGTAAGAACTTTCGTTCGATCATTCCGCTTCCGCAGCATCAACAATCACCCGCGTCGTGTCGGTTATGCGTACGCTCGTCTGAGTGATATTGTGGACAGATAATCATCAAGACTGTCAATTAGGATAAACATTTACGACTTAAGAGTGTAAACTGGGAAACCTGTGATTTCCTTATCGTCTCAGAATGTAAATGTTCATACCAGACGTAGAACAGTGTTGTGCTTAATATTGAATGGCTCCCCTTACTCGCTTGCATATTTCGATAGATAATTTCAGGCAAGCCAGCAGCAGTGTGGAGCAGGACAATGAGACCGCCGCGGGATTATCAGGTACGTGGTGTGGACAGGGCGCACGGTCACGAAACGACAACCAGTTACATGTATACCCTCCCCCCCCCCCCCCCCCAAATTAGTAGTCCGGGCGTGTTACAAGAAGAGCAACTGAGATAATATTGTGTCCAAAATTCGAAAAATAATGGGCAACTACTGTTGAGGAAAAGTATTGGTAAAGGAGGATATCCCGTTGTACGGCCGCTTTTTGTCAGTTACGTGATAAAGAAAAAACTGACCCTTTTTCTGTGCTTAAATCTTTCTTAAACATGTGAAAGAGATCAGAATAGTTCCTTCTTGTTTTACATTTTATTTAGGAGTAATTCGTTTTTACCTTAATGAGACACTCGGAATATGTAGCTGCTTAGCAGACTTACTGTGTCACGTTATGATGATGTTAGAAGATTTATTTGGAGTAATTGGTCCACTAATCCAAGAATGGTATATTATTTATTCAACTGAGATTTTAGGTGAGATGGAACTGGTATTTATTCAACAGAGATTTTTGACTATTAACATATTCTCATGTTATCCCCGCAACGAAAGACGTGAAAATTATAGTAATTATTTAAACTTCTCTTTTTCAGCTGAGCAGCTGTAGGTGGACCTAGTGCATGTCTCATACCATCTGCATTTACTCACCTAAAGCAGTCACACGACTATACTGTCCCGTTCAGCAGCTCCGTCACGCCCCAAACCACAGCCAATGCTAATGGGGAGCCAGATTACATAAATGTTACTAATGTGTTTTATTGGAAATCTCAAATTTTATGTTGTACACATATCTAAGAAATGAAATTTTTTCCCTGTTTATCCGTTCTTCATGTATTTATTGTAAGTCCCAGTTATAACAAAATCATCAGGTCAAGTTGAACATTCTGGAAGGATAGGAATAATCAAAACAAATGAAGTCTTAAATTCTTGCACTCCATGCGACCAAGAGGTGCCGGGAAGCTCTGGACTAAGTAGAGTACCGCCAGTGCTGGCGTTGCTTTGTCAGTGCTGATGTTGTGATGCTACACAGTCCACCGATCCGCTTCCTCCAGTCACATCATGTGAAGTTCACCTACAGAGAACCTAGTAATCCGCCCGCACTCTTTGTTTCTGGTCACGACCTCTGACGGGCCGATCCTTTCCTGACGACACCCAACCGTCTGACATCGTCCATTATGCCTCACCCTATGCAGAGCTCATGTACCCTCATGAGAATGTAACACTTGTGTTGTAAGTACGCATACCTATTACACCATCGTCCTGCTCCTATCCTGGCGCATACTGGCTAGATTGGTCACTTAGTATATATCTCTCAAATGCGACAAGTAATGACACAAATATAAGCGATCGTATTTTCACGATACCAGAGTAATTTTTGGTAACTAAAGGCAGTATTAAGGCAATAATTCACAAAGATCTGATAAGGTTCAAATGGCTCTGAGCATTATGGGACTTAACTTCTGAGGTCATCAGTGCCCTAGAACTTAGAACTACTTAAACCTAACTAACCTAAGAACAACACTCGCATCCATGCCCGGGGCGGGATTCGAACCTGCGACTGTAGCGGTCGCGCGGTTCCAGACTGTAGCGCCCAGAACCTCTCGGCCACTTCGGCCGGCGATCTGGTAAGAAGTAATGATCCCTCAAGGAGAGCAATGCTTACTAAAGAACGAAACACTTGCAGAAATACACTCTAAGCAGCAAAAAGAAAGCTGCTTACCACATTGGTAAATGTGATGTACGAATACATATAAACACAAACAAATGATTACAATTTCAGAAAAACTGGATGATTTATTCAAGAACAAGAGCTTCGAAAATAAAGCAAGTTAATAACGTGTTGATCCACCTCTGGCCATTATGCAAGCATATAATCAGGTTGGTACTGGCTGATAGTCAAATTCTGCCCAACTGGTGTGTCAAATCGTCTAATTCGCGATCTCTTTGGAGGACCGTGTCCATTATCCTAATGTTCTTAATTTGGTGGAGATCAGGCGTCGTTGCTGGCAGTTGAAACTCTCGCCTTGAGATAAGGGTGAAAGGGGTTCCGGGGGAGGGGGGGGGGGGTAGTGGAATTATCTTTCTGAAATACAAGCCCTGGATGATTTCTATGAAGGGCAACAAAACGGATTGTAGCAGGTCGCAGGTCGCCGACGTGCCACTGTGCTGTTAGTGCGCCGCGGATAAACATTGAAGCGGTCGGCTATGAGAAGAAGTGGCAGCCAGAGAGCATCACTCCTGGCTGTATGGCGGGCGACAATCAGTTTGGTATCCTGCCGCTGTCCGGTATGTCTACAGACACGTCTTCGCTTGTCTTCGTGCCTCAGTTCGCAGTAGGACGAATCACTGAACACAATTCTCAAAAATGTTCAAATGTGTGTGAAATCTTATGGGACTTAACTGCTTAGGTCATCAGTCCCTAAGCTTACACACTACTTAACCTAAATTATCCTAAGGACAAACACACACATCCATGCCCGGGGGAGGACTCGAACCTCCCTCGGGACCAGCCGCACAGTCCATGACTGCAGCGCCTTAGACCGCTCAGTTAATCCCGAGCGGCGAACACAGTTCTACTCAGTCAATAAAACTGTAGGAGAAAGATGTATCTTTAGACAGATAGCGGTCACAGGTTGAAACCCGTCACAGAGTTGTTGAAGTGCGGCATGGGAAACTTTTGTTAATGCCGTGACTCTGTCTTTTAAGTCTAATCCGAAGAAATCAAACGCAACCAAAAATATTTGGCCTCATGCGTGAGAGGAATACAGCTAAAGGGACTATCTTAGTCGTGTTTCTGTATTTTGCATCTAAGCGATGCTTTCCAAGATTTGAAATACTGCCGCCGTTACGGGCATTGATGACTGCAAAGGAGGTCGGTCAATTTTTCCGTATGTATCTAAGTGAAACAACGTCACAGGAGCTCCAGTATCTAGTTGAAAAGATACTGAGTGGTTACAAAGTTGTAATGTAATCCATAGTTTGCGGTGTGTTCCCTGAGTTTACTTGTCCATTCCGTCTGGTGAAAAACTGTTCTGTTTCCAGCTGTGCACTAGAGTGCTTTCGTGAATTTCGAGATAAGGAGCTCCTATTTGCAGTGTGTGGTATTCGCGTTAAATTATATGTTTGCGTATTCTGCGACTTCGCCTGTCTGATTTTTGAGCATGAAAAGGCGCAGAATCTGAACATGAATTGAAATTGATTTCGGTCCATTACTGTTTGCGTTGTTCTTCGTGAAACAGAGGAGGGCCTTTGTAGTTTTTTGCAGGCAGGCCGTTTCTGTATGAACTGGGCTAAGATAGAAATAGCATTCGGCTTGTCTGAAGAAGCAATTCTTCCTATCATCGTTGACTTAGCATTGTATACATGACTTCGCTTCGCGCGGATCTGGGGCAGTGTACTTAGCGTTGCACAAGCGTGGCAAATGCATGGATAGCGGTGTGCTGACCACATGCCGCTACTTATCCGCACCCGGTGAGACAGCGCGTTTGTCATTCAGAAATAGCGTTTAGTTATTGTTGACGAACCAAGCAGCTGTGTCCGACACGCACTGAGGTGAAACCAATAATCGCATTTTGGCTAAGATATTCATTTGCAGTTCCCTTTAATTCTGCTCTAAATCTCTTCTTTTTATTGTGCCTCTGCCCCATGTCGACGTAAAATCGGCAGTGTTCAAATGGTTCAAATGGCTCTGAGCACTATGGGACTTAACAACTGAGGTCATCAATCCCCTAGAACGTAGAACTACTTAAACCTAACTAACCAAGGGACATCACACGCATCCACGCCCGAGGCAGGATTCGAACCTGCGCCTGTAGCGCAACGTCAATGACTAGTTGAATATGCAGAAGGGCACAAAACGTATCTGAAACTGAACTCGGACCTAGCCTTATCAATGTTATAGGATACGACGATTTTGAAGAAACATTGCTGGAATAATCTTTCGTGCATTTTGTGCAAGCGAGAAGCGTGTTGACTTTCTTGTGTGTTTTGCAGTGGTTTGTGACCATTGCCGCAGTGCAGTGTGTCTTCACTGTGCCCTGATTATTGTCACCATGTCTTTGTGATTTGGTTTTCGTCTATGGATGTCGCCTTTGCTGCGATGTTTCTCACGAATGGGGTATTTCATTCTAGTGTGGTTGCACAGAGTAGCCATCGCGTCTTATCCGATTGTCGTTCACTGTGGTTATTCGCTTGTGGTTTTCACATGTGGTTTTCCGTACTATGGTGCATTGATATTCGTGTGGGCTTTCCCGAGTGATTTGTGTGCACCTGAATGGTAGATCTTGGGCGACAGTTTGTACTATGTGGCGTGAGCACAGAATGTGCAAGTCACTTTGGTATGTTTTTGCAGAGTGAGCGAGGCACGCCATAAATTTGTGAGAAAGAGAAGAACAGAAGAAACTTTGTTTTGCAGTCAAATGTCGATAATACCTTGCGCTTTTTTTGTTTCAGGAGCTGGAGTGGAAAATATATACACCAACCTGAGAAATTTTTATGTCAGTTACAGCAAAAAAGAGAATTTCGGAGCAGATGTTTTGCCCACATAGCACAGAGTACAGACACGTAAAGTCAGCACTCATCGAGATTCACGCTATACATCAGTGTTAGTGCGATCATAACGACTAAGTAATGGGGAAGTAGCCTGTAGTACCATCAGAAGTTCTTACCTTTTATAGTAGTTGTGTTGCATGAACAGGTAGTAGATTTAGATCGTATGAGAGTGACTGAAGTGAATGCGTAGTCTAAGCTGTGTTAGTACTCTGAGCTGCATGAAAGGTTTTGGGAAAGTAACACTACAAAATTCAAATGGCTCTGAGCGCTATGGGACTTAACATCTGAGGTCATCTGTCCCCTAGAACTTAGAACTACATAAACCTAACTAACCTAAGGACATCACACACATCCATGCCCGAGGCAGGATTCGAACCTGTGGCCGTAGCAGTTGCGCGGTTCCGGGCTGAAGAGCCTAGAACCGCTCGGCCAACGCGGCCGGCTAACACTACACTATCGTACCTTAGAACACCTCACCACTAGTTAAGATTACAAATATTTAGATACAGAAAATTAATCATTTAGAATTATGGCTGCAACACAATCAAAGAATAATTCTGGAATAGAATAAGATTTAATTTTTGTCAAAAGAGCTCTGTAAACCATATGATATTTATATTTTTGTTGGAGTAATTAAGTAAAGCAATCCTTTACAATAGTTCTCTCAGTATTTATGCTATAAACACATTTGTAGAAACACGGCACTAAGTCCACATGTAAGCATTGCGCAGACCATGGGAGCTGAGTGTATGGCGACGTATCAGGCCATTGGAGAGGTCGCTGACACCGGGGTGGCCATAGCAACTAAGCAGACAGGGTGCCAAAGACTGGAGTGGCAGTTAGGGTCGTCTGCCATACTTGTGAGATGCAGGGGGCACAGCTCGATGCAGGCGGCGGTGATCCACATAGTGACAGCAGGGCATCTGGTCGACATGAGATTATCGGGCTACGTGAATGGAGGCAGGAGTGGGCGAGCCACTGCATGCCACGAGCTGTCAACAAAAGGCTGGTGCCCTGGTGACATGCGTGCACTTTCGCCGCCACTTCCAGCTTCCAAGGTCTCATGGCACCTCCCGCTGAATGAAAGGTAGTATCCTGCATCACCGGTGAGCTGCGGAGCGCTGAATGGAGGTACTTATGACTCGTGCTGTGCCACCCTCACCTGCAGAAGTGCAAAGTACCCGCTGCTACGGCGTAGGGCTCCAATATATGCTTCTCAGCACCCTGTTCTTTGGAACCATATTTTTATTTATGGAATAGTAGAGTATAGATGATTGATAGTAGTGTAGTTTTTGGTACAAACCACGGATCCACATTTGTGAAGTCAGATAAAGCGATTAGATCTCGTTAGTGTGGTATGTTGATCCCCTGCTGATCACTTTGTTAACCATAGACCTCATATGATTGAAAGAGTTTGTGAAATATAACTGTTTGTGTGGCGTTTCTTTATCCACCTTTTGTCATGTGATGTTAATAATGTATAAATCTATTGTTATTTAGTTCACAACTCCTCCTTGTGTTGTGATCAACAGTGCCTTTGCCATGTTATTAAAGTCTTGATTGCAACTGAAAGAGGAGAAGCTTGCAGACCCACCTTATAGACCACACAGAGAGAGGCGCCTTTATTCAGGATGTGTGTTACAGGTTAACCACCTGAAGAAAAATACAAAGAAGGGGAACAGTATTTTCAAGGAACAATTTTACAGCTCAGCACACAGAAGAACTGTAGCCGAGCCAATCCGAACAGAGTAAGATGTTTAAAATGCAGAAAGATGAGTTTTCCTTTAGTAAGCATTTGGTACTAAAAGAATTTACAGGGGAGATTCGGACCTCAGATGCAACTGGGTACAGAAACAAATCCAATGTCGACAAGTGAAAGCTTGTCAGGGTGGGATTCGAACCTAGATTTTCCGTTATGTGCGAGCATTCTCCTTAACTGCTTCGGCTACCTCAACGCACTTTCTTACTATCCCAAATTGTCAACTTGTTGCACACTGCACACGTGGTATCCACATACACGAAATTAACACCTCACTGGGAGTGTTGATCGAGGAGAGCCTTCACAGCTTGATTTCCAGGATCCTCCGACACCACTATCCCGCGACACAATCAGTGCTGGTGAGCTGAGGGACTTAAAAGGTTTCGTGCTGATTTGACTTAGCCATTGGCTAGGGTTGTTGATGTGAATGACTGATTCTGCAGCCGTTTTAGCCTCTATCTACAGTTTACTATGCTACGACTGACCCATCACAGCAAGATGACGGTTACGGACAGTAAACTTTGCATTGAGTTTCAGTAACTTCAAGCTTCATTGTTAAGGCTTGCATTCAAATTCAAATGACCAGTTTGCTCTCTACTCCGGCCCCTGATCCGCTGCATTCCTTTCTTCAGTACTATCTGTCTCTTATACTAGCATGACAACAACAGTACAACTATGTGACTGCAGTAATTTCTTGTACGCAATTATCAGAATGTTACCCCAGATCCTTTTATCAGATGTTCCAAGGCTTTTATATTATTACAGCTTTTCAAAGGTTTTACGAATCAGTTTAATGGAATAAACAGAATTAATTGCAATTCTAGCTTCATTTAGTAGCCTTTGTTGAGCTCCTAACATTATTTTGGATAGTCTCCATTTAATTTCTCAGTTCACACGGCCAATTTACATGCCTTCACTTTGTAAGACGATTTGCTCAGTTATATCACGCAGTCTAAGTCTCACTTCCTAGACAGGTTAGATCCTCTGATGCTGCCAGATGTGCCAGCTCTGTGTATTATATTGCACACTTTAATCACTTAAGTATTTAATCATGGGTTATTCCTACCATACTACATATATAGTTCATAATAAAATTTCGTTGTTTGATAGTCTTCCTGGTGTTGCAGTTTTAGTGACTAGAGCAAGATAAAGACATAAACACAATTCATCTTGTTCAGAACAATAAGTCATTAAATGTACTGCAACCCAACCAGTAAACAACCACCTCTTATTTCCATAAAGGGCTATGTCACACAGGACGAATTAGTGATCAGAAAAAAAGCGAGGATAAGTTATCGTCAGCCGACCGCGGTGGCTGAGCGGTTCTAGGCGCATCAGTCCGGAACTGTGCGACTGCTACGGTCGCAGGTTCGAATCCTGCCTAGGGCATGGATGTGTGTGATGTCCTTAGGTTAGTTAGGTTAAAGTAGTTCTAAGTTCTAGGGGACTGATGACCTTAGATGTTAAGTCCCATAGTGCTCAGAGCCATTTGAACCATTTTTTTAAAGTTATCGTCAATATTGTCAGCAGCACAAGCAGCAGCTACCAATTTTAAAATATCTTTGAGATACGGTTTTGATGTAGCCTCTGACGCATAAGACAATTTTCCAGCAACTATGTGTACAACATTCTGATGTTCATTGCGTTTTCCATGTTAACGCGACATGCTCTCTGCTTGCTGATAAGAGAGCACCCACGATTTGGTTGGAGACCTGGCGTCATTTGGAATGGCGAGAGGAAATTTATGAATGAATACCATTTGTGTTTAAACTTTAGTCTCAGAAAGTAATTGCCTAGGAACAGATTTCATTCAGAAGCTCAGCACCCGATGAAGAACTGTTTCCCATAACAGAGCCGTTTTATATTTTCGTTCAGTTTCTACGGGTACTTCAGTTTTTCAGAATTAAGTATATCTTTTACTTTTGCTCAACTTGTTTTCTTTGAGTTAACACAATTGGCGCAATTTTAAGTTGTGCACACTCTCTCCAATCCGAACAAATATCAATATGCTGTTTTCAAAGGCCGCAGTTTGTTCCCATCACATGACTAGAGAGGAAGTCTGATCACACAAATCATATACGGGAAAAAATGGGCTCAAATAGAATTTCCCATACTGTCCTTGTTGAGCAGATACCGTAGAAGAACATAAGGACCAAAACATTTATGTTATATTTCTACTTAGAACCATCAAGTTGAGAAGAACCTATGCCGTAATCCAGATGTGTCCCGAAAATGATTCGTGGTAAGAGTGTTTTTAGTGATTTTCGATATCAGAGACATGATACTTCAAAAGATGGAGTGAAAACATACCTGTGACTGCCTAATAAAAATGAAGCATTGAAAATCTATACAAAGCCGAGAGAAAATCATTTACCGGGGGGACTTCCTCAGGAAGGCAGCAAGGGCATAAAGTTTCGAAATGATAAAAGTTTCTTAACGCGTAGGCTATTAAGACCCGGCTTGGCAGATTCCAGTCGCTGGCTTTGCTGACATGCCTTTCGCCGAATTCTTCTTGACGACACAACTACTCTTGTGGCCCGTGGCACAAGATACAAGGCAGGGATGATCGGCACAGTCACAGGAAACCGCAAGTGATAACCCGACTTCGAACTACCTCTCAATGTTGATATAACTATCCAAAAAGTAAATAACGTATTCAACCTAGTTTGAGGAATTTGATGTTACTTGATGCACTAGTTTGGAAATGGGAAGATCTGCTTAAGCACGATTCTGTTCCATAGTAAGCTGAACGATAACGGCGAATGCAAAATACAAAACACTAATTCATGATCATATCGGATATCTAACCATAAGTGTAACAGAGAGTTTGCTGTCAGGGAAGACGCAGAATATTATGGCGAATAAAGAGTAATAGATTCAACTAGGTGTAATATCCAGTGCTCCCCAGGGAAGTTTACTGGGACCCTTGCTGTTAATGTTGTGTATTTAATGACTTAATACCGCTTATAAAAAACTGCACAGATATCTATTAAAATCTTGATAACATTTGAAATTTTTTCAAATCATGACAGTTTTGGTTTAAATGCAAAAATGTGCTCTTCACTATATGCAGAGTAGTAATATCCCATTACTCCAGTATCCATTCGTCACAATTGGAATCAATAAGCAAATACAAATTGTATGATGCTAAAGTACATTTATGTTACTTTCTTGCATTACTAACGCAGTACTCTAAATAAGCTTTTCGATATATCTTCTGATCCAAGCGGGATCACGTTTACTTCCTTTCGAAGAACGTTTAGAAAAAGTGTAGAAATCTTTTAAAGTACAAGTTGCCGCCTTGTTGGGCGAAGAAAGGTTACAAATTGTCGGTTGTCCAAATTGATTAACTGAGAACGTGACGTCATTATAGTGCATCGGCTGCATCAGAGGTTAGGTATTACAAGACTACAGATAGAACGTTGTGGACCCGGATGTATCTATACACAAGTGCCGCAACGTTCACACCATTTTAACAAGCGTAAGGTTTATTTATTTGACAGACACGTCGTTTTGATGTAGATGTTCGCATTATATACCACAGATAATAGGTTCTAACCCGGAGCACTGTATTGGCAAATAAAAACTTACGAAGTGCATAATAAATACAGCAGTATACTACAAGCGTCTTATGATTGACATACGCAATAATGCGATATATTTATAATCATAATAAGATTATATACTATTATTATATAATAAAATTATAATCCTTTGAAGAAGGGCATGTCTGAAACCGGTGAAAAAATTATATGTCGTTTATACAACTGGTTATTGATTATTTCTATATATAACAGGATGTCTTTCCTACAAAATGCGGTGCATCCAAGGTACACGATTTTCGCAAACAGATTTAGTCGCTCAGTCCAGAAAATCTCTTCCGCACCTAACCCTAAATGGTATGTAAGGAAATTCCCTTACTAAGAACCAGGAGATAATTCTGGACCATCACTTAATTGTAAATTGAACACGCAAATTCAATGTGTAAGATGATGTCAGCCTCACTTCAGATAACAGATAAATATAAAACAGTATTTCTTCATTCACTAGAAAAGAAGTTAGTAAAATCTGTAATAATCTCAATTTTTGATTATACTGTTGCGAGTTTTTGAGAAATGCCATATGAAAGCTCACTCCTCTTGGGAGTGTTGAACGTTTGTGTGAGATGCGTCAGTAGCGTTAGTTTTTGCGAGCGTGTCTCTGCTGCCAGCGAAGGATGCAGTTAGGTGTACTTAATGTGTTACTCTCTGCTTGTGCTACCATCAGATCAATCGTTTGTAAGGGTACGTTTCGTAAAGTTATTAAAAACAAATATTTGAGCCAAACAGAAACTTAACAAGCTTGTTTTAGGAGCACCAACAGGATAAGGTAATGTTATTTCGTGCTTAATAATTTGTTCCCGGATATAAACTTTGGCGAAAATTCTCGATATTGAAATTCATTACTCTGGGAGTACGCGGCGCGGCATATGTCGATCCAAAAACTTATGCAGAAGTAGAAAATACACACAAAAATATCCAATTTATCAAAGAGAAATGAATTCGAAGACATGTACAATTCCTGTATATAACAATAAGAAGAATGTAAAACGTAAACTTTCACTGCCGGACGTGACTGGCATAGAAAAGATCTGGAGAAAGCGGAACATCACGGTAATTTACACACCCACACGGAAGATACAAGATCATCTAAACTCGGCCAAGGATGCTCGCCTATCGCCGGAAAACGCTGGAATTTGTAGGCTTCCATGTAGTTGTGGGGAGGTGTACGTGCATACTACAAAAAGAAATATCAAAACACGACTCGAAGAGCACAAAGGCAATTACAGAAGGGGGCGGGGCGTGGGGGAGTGGGGGAGTGATTGATAGATCAGCTGCTGCGGAACGTGCTTTACATCCAGGAGGCCTCACATTCATTCTCACCGGAGTCAAGTACTACCGTTTGGTTGAGTTGAAAGATTTAATAATTGTGTATTAATGGGAACACATTAAAAGTATTGACATGCCAGAAGTTGGGCTTCATTCCCTTTGACAGAATAGAAATTATTAGTTGACAGTAGTGGCAAAATAACCGCTGAGAAGTTTATTTCAATTGTTTATTTTTTGTTAGTTGCTCTATACACACCTTTAAGGTACAGGTCTTTATGTATGACGTGACTTCCAGTGATAAATAAATATTGAATTATTACTGGAAGAGAAATATAAGTGTTTTATATGTACATAAGTGCAATAAATGTATTCGTTCGCTGGCACCAAGTATAAAATATGAGTACTTAAAAATCTTGTTACACCTTGTGTCGGATTCTTTGCTTGCATTACGTATGTGAGAAGTTACCATCGACTGTAAGGCGAAATCATCCCAGATGAGTCACAATGTTAGAGATTTTGCTATCCCAGATGAGTAATAATATTGCAGATTTCTTTTATTCTCTTATTTTAAGTAGGAAACATTTGCTGGGATTGCTAGTTTCGTATGGTTAAGTTACTAATTGGTTCAGCTTACGCTTCTGTAACCCTGTTATTCCACAAGTGTTCCCATACAATGGCGTGTGTGCACCAGGATGCCCAATTTTCGGCATTGACAAACGCTTGCTAGTTGAACGATTCACTTTTTACTGTGTTTTGGTTGTGTGTGTTTACTGCTTACACTGTTGCTAACTGTCGGTGTGTGTTTTACGTTCCTTTTTCTGTTTGTGTTGTCACATCTACATGTAGTTTGACATTCTTTTGTTTGTTATTTATTAATTGTTGTGGTGTATTATTGTGTGTGGTGTATCTACTCTTTAGAAGGAATTAAAAATGTGTTACTTCAATGTCTGTTGTGGAAAATTAAGTTATTATTTAATCTAGTTATGTTCTACATCTGTTCATTCTTGTTTTATTCGCTAACGTTGTGAATGAGTTGCAAATTATATTAATTTGGTTATTTATTACTTTCTAGTTGATCGCAGAGCTCTTTGTAAGAGCTCTTTGTAACAGTCTCCTATTGTAATTTTTATGCTTTGTTACGTATTAGGTAGCACCTACCCATACTATATTAAGTTTTCACCAAATTTACAATGGCTATTTTCATAGTTTCACTTTCTCATTCGTTCTCTGTATCTAGTTTTGTAATATCTATTTCTCATCCCCTGATATAATGATTAGCATTCCTGTCATTCTAACCAGTGTATAACAGCTCCTTGTTGTTTTCCTGATTTATCCATTGCTGTTAGCAATTGTGACTGGAGAGTGTTTATTATTCTGTATCCTATGTGTAAACACACTTGCTATTCTGTGTGTTGATGTGTGTTTGTATGTTGAAATGTACCCTTTTTTGATCATTATGTTATATTTGATCCTTTTTTGTGAATTAGTGGGTACTTTACCATCTGTGTTGCTTGTGGAGTACTACGGTGCTCGCTTCCCTTGCTTATTATCATTTTTCTTTAGTTGTCTTTTGATTTTATGATTAAACCTTTATATTATATGAGTGTTACATCTATGGTTTCTGATATGAGCTATGTTGTTTCTATTTCTTTTTTGCATTCGCCTTTGCTAAGTAGGATTTTATTCAGTTTTTGTTACATGGGTTGGGGAGCTGCTAGTTAGTCGTTTTGTGGGTGGTTTGTTGTGGCATGTGTAACTGCGCCTGTTGGATTACTGCACACAGCAAATCTGTGCTTTTGCTATCTCTCTCTATTCTTTCATCCAAGAAGTGTAATTGTTGTTGTGTTCCTTCACCAATTAATTTCTATTTTTAATTTTTTGCTGTTGGTTCACCTATCATACATATTAGATGATCTACAAATCTGTACCAATAAACGATTTTGCATCCTTTTATTGTTATTGTTAGATGACGGATTGCATTTTCTATGTGGTTGATGATAACATTTTCCAGTGTTCAAGATATTGAGGATTCCAATGGAATGTCACCTTTTTGATATTATACTTCAAACTAGAAGTAAATTAAAGACGTTATTACTCAAAGGGTTTTGGTTATTTACCTAATATTTGCAGATAGCTTTTTCGACATCAGTATGCTGCTTTTAGTTAGTTTTACTGTGGCTAAAGTTGGTTCTGAGAAGTAAATGTTCTGTGAAAAGAAAAAGCGAAGCTATTTGTGGAATGAGTACACTGTTCTTATTTTTGTTGTATATTTGTGTTTCGCACTGTCCTCTTGTTCTTCATTTCATAGTGCTGTATTATGATTTGGTTTATGTGTTTTGCCACACACTATGATGGTTCATTCGTAAAATGAATGACAACTCACGTCAGAGTGTTTGGTTTGTGCATTCTATGTTGGCTTCTACATTTTGATACATTTGGGTGCTTTTGTGTAGTGTGTTACTTCTGTCTGTCTGTGGGAATAAAATACACACACATCACCTCGCATTCCACCTAAAATTAATAAACTTCATATACACTGCATGAACTGAGGCAGAAACTAAGTTATTAGAAAAATAAATGAAATACAACCCTAGACCAGGATAGGTAACCGACACATAGAATATCTGCTGAAACTGAAAGCGTTCTGACTGGGGAAGGGATACAAGAGAATAGCAATATAAATGTAGGTCTAACACAAGAACTAGTGGAGACTGAAATAAACGAAATGCTACCTGTAGGTTGCAAATTATGTCATATGTACTCTTAAGCTGTGGCAACCCTTTTTATATAAATGTGTAATGGCTGTAAACATTTCCTGACTTCTGACTGTCCCACTCTTCTGTTCGTGAGCGCATAAATAATAATATAGTTTTGGCTCAGGTGAAACATCAGTCAACAAGGGCTTGATACACAAAATGTCCAAAAAATGCACCATGGGTAATTGAATGAACTCTCTATTTGTGACCATAAATGTGCGTCTGACTACATATTCAACAAAGCTCACCTTTACGTAATTGCCAAATGCACAAAGAATATATCAGTTCAACAGGGTAAAAACGTACTGAGGGCATTAAAAATCATTGCACTGCACACAATAAATCGATAATCCACACAGATACTTATACTTGAAATACCAAGAAAAATGATGTACAGTTTCAGTAACGAAACTTCAACAGGTATTCTGTAAATAACTGTTACAGGCACAGCACCTCATAATTCTCTAGTTACCTTTCAAATATTTCAGTCAGTATTAAGATCTAGTTTGTTCAAATAGATGGGCCTTTGTTACTTAATAACAGTACACCTGTCCTGTAAGTATGCTATGAAGAGACTGACTAAACATTGCCAGAATACTGTAGTACACGTGACAAGACGGCGTCTATTTTAATCCAATAACGACATACGTCAGCTGCGGGATAGTGGATACGCCGATAATGGTTTCAACATCGTCCGCCCACAGATGCCGTAGTGCCACATCGTAGTGCCATCTGCGCCAAGCCTTTAAATGGAAATCCTCACAGCCAGAATGCTCAGTGTGGTTCAAGTGTGTGAAGCAAGCAGGCAACATAGCCGTGCAGACACACTAGGGCTTCCTACAGCTAACTGAGTAGGGTTGAATGGGATCAAACTGTGGTCTTCTGAGTGGCGGGACGGTCCTTTCGGAGCATTGCCACACAAGTTGGACGTGCTGAGTCAGTTGTGCAACGGCGCTGCTATCAGTGGTCGCGTGAACATTCTCACACATGTAGATGTTGATCTGGATGTCCAGACAGCTCAGACACCCGTAAGGATCTTCGTATTGTAATGACAGTGGTGGCTCATCGTACATCTACCACACAACAGATATGACGCTTGTGAGCCCAGCTATGTCAACAAAAACTGTTGCGAACCCTTACTGGCAGTGGGATGATGGACAGACACAATCGTACCCTGCCTTCCACTCAAGCCACAGCATCGATGTGCTCGGCTTGACTGCTGCAGTGAGGAAATCACTCAGAAGATGAAATGAGATGGCATGGTCTTCAGTGATGAAGTAGTGGTGGACATTTGCACATATGACATAGACCTGGCGAGCACTGGCTCATAGAGCGTATTTGTCAAAGACACACTGGCTACATCCTAGACGCCGGCCGCTGTGGCCGACCGGTTCTAGGTGCTTCAGTTCGGAACCGTGCTGCTGCTACGGTCGCAGGTTCGAATCCTGCCTCGGGCACGGATGTGTGTGATGCCGTTAGGTTAGTTAGGTTTAAGTAGCTTATAAGTCTAGGGGACTGATGACCTCAGATCTTAAGTCCAGTAGTGCTTAGAGCCATTTGAACCATTTCCATCCTACGTGGTCTGGAGTGCGAGAACCTGCAACTCTCCTTCACCATTGACGTTTCTGGAGAGGAAGCTAACTAGTGGTCGTTAAATGCAGAATGCCGTTCTTGCAACAGGAAGGTGATGTGTTGTTCCATCAGGATGGTGCTCAAACGCACACTGCTCATGAAACTGAACTTGTTCTCAGGAGATGCAGCAATTCCCCTCGTCAGCACGATCCCTCGAATTGTCTCCAAACGAGCACATGTGTGGTGTGACGGGATGAGAAGGGACTCTTGGGACTCATCAGCCAACAAACCTTACAGCACTATGTGAACAGTTTGAGCAGGCGTGTCATAACCCATACCAGAACAGTATTCACCACATGTTTGATCAACTGGATGTCCGCCCACGGTAGCTGAGTGGTCAGTGCGACAGAATGTCAATCCTAAAGGCCCGGGTTCGATTCCAGAATGGGTCGGATATTTTTTCCGCTCAGGTACTGCGTGTTGTGTTGTCCTAATCGTCATCATTTCATCCCCATCGACGCGGAAGTCGCCGAAGTGGCGTCAGATCGAAAGACTAGGACTCGGCGAACGGTGTATCCGGCGGGAGACCCTAGCCACACGACATTTACATTTATGGACTGGAAGCCAGTGAGCGTCGGCATTGCAACCCTCCTTGTAGTAATATGGGTGTTTCTGCTTGGGTTGATATGTGGTATGTCAGAACTTCTTGTGCTATTGATCAGTACTCATTATGCATTGTTACATCTTGCGTGAACTGGAAACATCTAAAAAAAGTACTCTTTTTTCAGAAGATATAGCTTAAATCAAATGTTCAATAAACGGCGTTGACATCTGTATACTCTATTCCAGTAGATGCTCTGTCACGTTACCATCACTGCATGTTGCTATGGCCAGGTAGCACGTTCCCTACATGTCGAACTAATGCGTGGCAGCACGCAGCTTTACTGAAACAGTTTTCGCACAAATTAACTTATAGATTATCCCACATTTCTAGCTTAATTCCGTAGTTCACTGGCAAGATGTCACGGTTTCTTCTAGGTAGTAAGAGGGAATGAAAAAACGCATGGATGGCTGACCAGCACAGTGCATGAACTTCACCTTCCGAACTGTAGTTCCCCTACGAAGCGGAACCACCGCCATTACTGTTGTCCTCTTCCCTACTACGCAGTCTTCACAGCCACTGGCCAAGTTATTTTGTTTGGTACTCGACAAGAAGTATCCTCCCATACACTCAGCACTGTGTAGATGATAAACGTATATTGATCAGGTCCAGTCCACTCTGATGACAACAATCAGTAAATGAATTGGGCAAAGACAGTTCGCAAGGAAAACGCAGTTTGGCCGGCGGCTGCGACTCGCACCCCTGACAGCGGGAGGCAGCCGGATTTTGAGCGGCCGCATTGCGCGGCAGATGGGCTGCGAGGTGGCACCGGGCCGCTACGATAGCGACTCGGCGTCAGGCGGCAGCCCCTCCCATCCCCCGCGCGCCGACTGCGACGCCGACGCCGACGCCGCCAAATCCGGCCGCAATCCGCGGCGCGCGGCCCCGCGCACGCGCAGTCTAATCCCGCGGGATCATCCCGCCGCACAGCAGCAGAGCCTCCTTCTCCTCGCCGCTTCCCGACCGCCGACCGCCGGCTCTGCCAGCCAGCCGCGCAGCGCCTTGCCGAGCCGAGCGCCGATAACGGGCCCCCGCGTCCTGGCCCCGGCCCGCTCTCCACAAAGGCGGCGTCTTAGCGCCGCCTCCTTCAAGTCGGCGGTCCCGGCGACAGGTAGAGGCTGGAGGTGCGTTACTACCTACTCCACCAGCTTCCCAGTGAGTTTCACCGAAGCATACAAATTACGCCAATTGTCAGTAAGTATGAATAGAGACGGCCAAGTTACTTACAAGGGAACCTCCCCATCGCACCCCCCTCAGATTTAGTTATAAGTTAGAACAGTGGATAGGCCTTGAAAGACTGAACACAGATCAATCGAGAAAACCGGAAGAAGTTGGGTGGAACTATGAAAAAAATAAGCAAAATATACAAGCTGAGTAGTCCATGTGCAAGACAAGCAACATCAAGGACACTGTAAGTTCAGGAGCGCCGTGGTCCCGTGGTCAGCGTGAGCAGCTACGGAACGATAGGTCCTGGGTTCAAGTGTTCCCTCGAGTGAAAAGTTTAATTTTTTATTTTCAGACATTTATTATCTGTCTGTCCTTCCGTCCGATGCGAGGTAACTGAGCTGTAGTATGGGGACGCTACACCTAAAAAAATATCGAAACACACGACGTCAGTCAACTACAGCACACAAGAGAGAGTATTCCTGCTAACGAGGCTTGCGGTCAAATGTCTTCGGTTCCCATTGGAGAGGCACGTCCTTTCGTCTACTAATCGCACGGTTTTGCGGTGAGGTCGCAAAACACAATCTTATTACAGTGAACAGAGACGTCAATGAACGGACGAACAGACCATAACTTTGCGAAAATAGAGAATGTAAACATTTCACTCGAGGGAATACTTGAACCAAGGACCTCTTGTTCCGCAGCTACTCAAGCTAATCACGGGACCACGACGCTCCTGAGTTCACACTATCCTTGACGTTGCATATCTTGCGCATGGACTACTCAGTTTGTATATTTTGCTTATTTTTTTCATAGTTCCACACAACTTCTTCCTGTTTTCTCGATTGATCATTGTTCAGTTTTACAAGGCCTATCCACTGTGCCAACTTAAAACTAAATCTGAGGGGGGTGCGATGGGGAGGTTCCCTTGTTAATGATGTTGAAATAGCAGGGGGCGTGGATCTGGGAGTAGTGAGGTGATGAATCTGTTTATTTTGCCTCTGGGGCATCAAATAGTAAGAGAGCCGTTCAATAGATAATGCATCTGTTTCTCTGCCGATTTCGACTGCGACAATGAAGAATTCGCTGTGGGACATTTTGGAATATTGTCGCTTCATTCCGTATAGTTTCATGAATTTCCGATGGGTGGCGTTGCTATACGTAGCCTTCAAAATGGCTTCCATGAAGGACATACGTTCCAAGGAGAGACCTGTCTTCGTGTTTCCTTTGCCGGAAAACCAGAGCATCGCAAATAATTATAGGCGCCTGCAGAATTTCCACAGCAACCATGCACTGAACAAAAGCACGGTGAATCATGGGGCATGGTGTCTGACATCACTGTAACAGGGTCGCACAATGTTGTCCGGATTCCCGCGAGGGGTGGCGTTGCCATACGTAGCCTTCAAAATGGCTTCCATGACGGAGACACGTTCCAAGGAGAGAGCTGTCATCGTGTTTCCTTTGCCGGAAAACCAGAGCATCACTGATACATATAGGCGCCTGTAGGATGTCCACAGCGACCATGCACTGGACAAAAGCACGGTGAATCATGGGGCGTGGTGTCTGACATAACTATTACAGAATCGCAGAATGTTGTGCGAATTCCTACAAGCTTGCTGGCCCCACACAGCTGTGGCTCCTGCAATGTTAGAACTTGCGGACACTCTAATTCGAGATCATCGACAGATCACAGTCAAACACCTTGCTGCACAACTGGATGTCTCTGTTGGTAGTGTTGGCACAGTCGTCCACATTTTGGAGGTGCTCATGCAGAGTAACGCAGGACCACCTGTGCGGAATTGATTACACATGGATGATGAAGAGCCGCGCGGGATTAGCTGAGCGGCCTCAGCCGCTGCAGTCATGGACTGTGCGGCTGGTCCTGGGGGAGGTTCGAGTCCTCCCTTAGGCATGGTTGTGTGTGTTTGTCCTAATGTCAACTTAGGTCATGTAGTGTGTAATCTTAGGGACTGATGACCTTAGCAGTTAAGTCCCATAAGATTTCACACACATTTGAACATTTTTTTTGATGATGTAGAGGTTATTGATGCAGCAAGCAGCTGGCTTCGACATCGACCAATAGAGTGGTACCATACGGGCTTACAGACCGTCTGAGCAAGGTGGGTTAAGGCAGTCGCATTGGGCGGAGGTTATGTTCAGAGGTAGAATTTTTAGCAAAAATTATGGGAAATAATATGGGGTATTGGAATCCTGAATAAAGCTAATCTGCTTCCAGAAAAGAAAAAGTGTGTTTCATTACTACTTCAGTGATACTCGTGGAAACAATAATGCACTATTAAGTTGCGGGTAGTCGCAGTAATGGAACTGACCAGAGCTACTCAATCGCAATTTGATATTGGCACTCTTAAATCTCATGAACGTTTGAACTATAGCCGCAGAGGTACTCATAAATAGTAACAGATATTTTGCCTTCTTGCAAAACAGGTGTTAAAATAACCAAAATTTGAATGACACTTTAAATATCAAGCAAAAATTTTGAGATTCCTAATATATTTAACTCACGCAACTGTTTAAATTTAGTGAGAATGTAATGATGGTGATATACAGAAGTCTTAAAAGAATAAATCACCAAATAGCAATAAATCATATATATTTAATTGATAGATTTAGAGCAGAACTATCAATCCAGATGCTGTTCGTGTTTAGGTGCCATTTCCGGAACTGGTAGTTGTGCTGCTCCTAGATGGAATCCGGGCAGCAGGTTCACGACGAGGATCGATGTGCCGGCCAGCCTCCATGTAATTCTTACCTGGTTTCCTACATCCCAGCAGGTGAATAACGGGCTAATACCCAAGTCTCGCTTCCGTTATACAATTCGCGAACGTTCCGGAAACTTTCACCTACTTCTACATCGAGGACACTATTCGCAGACAGCTGTGGTACACACATTCTATCTCGTCGGAGGCGGGGGGAGGGGGTGAGGGGGGGGGACGGGGTTAACAGGGTGGCGGCGGGACGGGCATCCGGCAACACGCCAGATCCGTTAATTACACTGCCGATTGCCGGACGTTGTGGCCGAGCGGCTCTAGGCGCTTCAGTCCGGAACCGCGCGACCGCTCGAATCCTGCCTCGGGCATGGATGTGTGTGATGTCCTTAGGTTAGTAAGGTTTAAGTAGTTCTGTGTTCTAGGGGACTGATGGCCTCAGGTGTGAACTCCCATAGTGCTCAGAGCCATTTGAACCATTGAACACTGCCGATTTTACGTCGAATGGGGCAAAGGCACAATAAAAAGAAGAGATTTAGAGCAGAA
This sequence comes from Schistocerca americana, assembly GCF_021461395.2. Lineage (NCBI taxonomy): Eukaryota > Metazoa > Arthropoda > Insecta > Orthoptera > Acrididae > Schistocerca > Schistocerca americana. The sequence continues at coordinate 320,040,334 of NC_060123.1, forward strand.
TTAAAGGGAACTGCAAATGAATATCTTAGCCAAAATGCGATTATAGGTTTCACCTCAGTGCGTGTCGGACACAGCTGCTTGGTTCGTCTCATACTCAAAAAGATACGTATTATAATTTTATATTAGAAATGTTTTACAGGTTACACACGGGTCTTCGGCCTTCACATAATAATCCTAAAGGAAGACTAACTGTGCCCATTTAACCTGCAAGAGCTTTAAAATATACACAGAATGAGAGACACGAATGTTTTACATCAGTTTGAACACCTGAATACTAAGGATAACACGCATATACAGTTTTAAAAAATACACGACGAATGCTTTCAAGTTAACAGGCAACTGGACACACAACTGTTTTTATTGGTCTTTGAATATTGAAAATACAGCAAATGTAATTTTAAAACATCAATATCTACCCTTGATAATGTGAATTCGAACCTTTTTACACTGGTCTTAAGAATACTTCACTCATATTCCAGCTACCAGTGATGCTGACCTGCTTTAATGACGTAGACCAAAACAAAGGTCACTAGCGAAACCTACACAAATCTGTACACAAGAACCCAAAACAAACTTCAGAGGCAAGGACTGAGCAATAGAACAGGGCTTTTCGCGAATCACATTCGACACTTAATCACAATCAAAACATAGCGCCCACCCCTTATTTCGACGACAGACCTTTTTGAATCAGGTATACCACCATGACCATGTCCCCCAGTCAAACAGTAGAATTCGGAAATCTGCGACCCAGAAGACGCTACCCACGGCCATGAAGCTGGAGGGAAGCAGTGATTCTTCACATGGTGACAGCACGTTGTTTGTGTCAAGGATCGTCAACCACAGGCGAGTGACTGCAGTTTAGTGTCAGCAACAGCCAGTAAGACAGGAAGAAGCAGAGATCGGTACGTGAGATTAAATGCCTTCAAAGAGCCACAAGGCTGCCCCCTCGTGAGGGGAAGCCGTCCCTAAGAAACGAAGACCAGGGAGGCTCAACAAAGGGCAGAATTAATATGAGTGCCCACACGGCGTAGTTGTTGTGCATTTCAGAGCAACAACTTGTTTATTGCAGCTCTCTAGGCTGTCGCTGTTCTAGGGTTCACTGCAAGGCACGTTAGTCAGCTATTCCAAAACATCTGTGACAGGTTAAAAGTAAAACGTCTCGGCCCATCTAAGGGCTCGGTGCATTCTCTTTATAGGCGATGGGCCTTATCCTGTATACTTGCATAGGACAGCAGCGATGTGACTGTGATGCTGATAGGTTTTCCACAGAGCGCATCAGGTTCGAATGTCACATTCTTGATATGGCAGTGGTAACATATGGAGGACAACTCCAAACAAACAACTTTACACAACTTGTAAACAACTTGGATTTGTTGCAAATACTAAGGAAACTTGCTCATTTAATTTCAAATATGTGACAACAACAATATCTTAACGGACATAACAATGTCAGCCAACTAGCCAATGTCGATTATCATTTTGACACTGAGACGGAGTCGGTTTGTATGAGAGCTGGTGGCTGCGCCCCCTGTTGGCAAACAGGGATATGGAGGATCAGGATCGTACTACAGTATGGTTACAGTAGGGTCTGGAATGACCAACCTCTGGTTGGACAACCATGCACAGACTGGATACCCTGTCAACCCCATTGGTTCCTACCCTCTAGCTATACAGCAAAGATGATTGTAGTTCTTTTCTAGGTCATCACTCTTCAGTAGTAGTATTAGCGGATTAGTAGTGATAGTGATCGTAAAAAATTAATCAATTCTCTATCAATTTTAAGGTTGTGGTTTCCTACAGTAGAGACCCCGGTCCTGGTCCAAACGATGGAAACGTGTTAGGATTAGCCTAGCATGGCTAAGGGGTCGAAATAGTGCACACTGTAAATAGACAGAAGTAGTTTTTCCATGGTCAATCTTGTAGCACTGTTTAGTAAATTAGTAGCAGGGTCTCTTATAGTAATCATTAGAGAATTGGTTTTTGTGTAACACAATATTTTAAAACAAAGAGTTCCGAAACTCGAGGGTACAGTTCGTGAGACGGTGCGCCCTACGCAGATGCAGTGGGTAATGGTCCTCAGGCGTTAATGGTGCTGTATCCCAAAGCAGAACTCAGGAACGAATCAACCCGGAGCATCCTGAACGATATTGAAGCCGCGGGGTCCAGGAACGCAGAGGCAGACTTCACAAGGCATTCAACTACACATAAGAATACTTCCATCCCAGCTAGAAAAACTGTTGCGCGTATGCAGAGAAGGAAAGAGCGGACAGTTACCACTAAATTAAAAGTTTACAAAACATTTCATAGCAACTCGTGGTGGCAGAACAGCTGCTGATGTGGTGCCCTAAGCCCATAGAGCCCAGCAGACAATGGCTGTTGGTCGGGGCAGTATGAAGGTGCATCAGGTAGAGGAAATAACAATCACGATATTCGGATACGTCCTAATAAATGAACACAAACAAGAGCGAATATGTGGTACCAACTGTGGTATTAGCATTTGGGCAATTCCTTATGAGGTTTCTGGTAGTTTTGTAGCGGTATAAAGTTGACGTAGGACTGAGATTTTGCCCAGTTAAATTTTTGCATTTTCATTTTTTAATAATTCTTATAAGTACCAGGAACAGATAATTAATATATATTTCTTATATGAATCACAGAAATGGGAGGTTTGGAGCCTATGCTAGCTTTCTAGATAATTGCCTAAAACAGTGAAATACAAACAAATATAATTTTCGGAAACTTGCTAGTTGCACTTCTCTGTGTTAGTTTATGCTGTGCAATTGACCTGTTGCAACCTACATGAATTTAAACCAACTTACTTTAGTCACTGTTCGACTTCGCTTCCAAAACTGGTGCGAGAGTCTGCTATTATGCTCCTATCCTTAGAGAGACGTAGCGCACGCGTACATATAAGCAGGATATTGTCAATTAGATGACGGAATTTTATCAAGTAGTATAACTAAATGAAAATGGCTAACCTTGGATTTCCAAATTTTAATCACTCAGTGACACATAATAATTGTAATTGTAAATTACTAGAACATATAGAGCCTTTGCTAAAACATCTATCACCTTTACTTTCGTCTCATTAAATGCGACACCGCAGGTAAATTTTTTAACAGTTACAGCTGCCGATGAGTCTTCCGATCTGTGAGGCAGTAGTCGAAGGAGCTTTTCTATTCCTGATGTTTCGTCCAGAGTTGCGACGGACGTCTTCCGAGGTGCCCCTGGTGACGTTGGGTCTTGCCGACTTAAGAGTCGGACGTCGGAAGGCAACATGAATACTGTGTACAGGTGGCGTGGTTTAGTTTGCACGTGATCTTGGATATGTCAAGCAGTCCGATGTGTAAAAGGACAGGCGCCCTCCTCTACCGGCAAGTGGAGTGTATTTGATTCCGTGTACATGTGGAAAGATCTACAACGAAATTACCATGAGAAGCGTGAATACAAGACTGAAAGAACTTAAAAGCATTTGTCGACCAAGGAAAACAGATAAATTAGCTTTAGTAGGAATTCATGAAGTCTCCCGAAACCAAAATTTTATCTACTATGTCAAACTGTTATCCATGACTATATAGACAAGCCTTCTGAATGTACACTGACGAGGCAAAACATTATTGCCATTGCCCACCGCGATGTTGGATGCCACCTGGTGGCGTTGCAGGCACCTAATGTGGTAACAAAAGTATGTAAGCGGAGCAGACATGGACAGGGATCACCCTAGCAAAGATATGAGCTGCAGATGGCGAGGTCCATTAAGATCGCAATTTTGACAAAGGGCGGATAATTATTACGCAGCGCCTGTGAAAGAGTATCTCAAAAACGGCGAAGCTGGTCGAATGTTCACGTGCTACTGTCGTATCTACGAATTAGGTAGAAGGAAAGTGAAACTACCACTAGATGCTAATTGCATGGACGTCCACGACTCTTCACAGAACGTGAGATTCAGAGGTTTGTCTGCTCTGTAACGTAGGACAGATGGTGATTTGTGACATGTCGTATGAAACAGCACAGTGCTGGTGCATACACAAGTGTTTCGGAGCACACCGTTCATGGTATATTGTTGAAAATGTTCCGCAGCAGACCACCCCTACGTGTTCACATGTTGACCCAACGACATCGTAAATTACTATTGTAGTGGGAACGGGACCATTGGGATTTCACCCTCGATCAATGCAAACGCGTAGACTCATCGGGTGAATCACATTTTTGCTACACTAGGTCGATCGTCGTCTCTACAAACGTCGTCCTCGAGATGAATGGCGGCTCGAAACGTACAGCGTGCCGCGGACCCAGGCTGGTGTGAGCAGTATTATGCTATGGGAGACATCTGCTGCGCTTGCGTAGTAACCCAACATAAGCTGGCAGTTACCAACCATCTGCATCCCTTCATTCTTGATGTCTTACCCGACGGTGATGTCACCTTTCATCAGTGTAATTGTGAGTGTCTCGGTGCCACAATCGTGAAATAGTTGTTTGAGGAGCATCATAGTGAACTAATCCACCTGATGCCAATTCTAAGGAAACCATCTGGGTCGCTATCAGGCGCCATCACCCAGTACGCAAATTAGCAGCACATTATTTTCGCGAATTACATGACCTGTGCGTAGAGATCTAATGCCACATTCATCCGCAAACCTACCAATAAACTGTCACACCCCTGATATGCAGCATCAGTGATGTATTTAATTCCAAATACAGACAAAAAGCCATTAAGCACGTGGTCATAATGTTTTGGCTTCTTAGTGTAAGCGTAGTGATTCATCTGTTCTGCGCAATCGTAGGTCATTTTCTTAGTTGACAGGTGAAATTCGATAGTTACATTTTGTCTCTGACAAAGTTTGTCACTGGTGATCATGTGTAAACTGGACCACGCCCCATTTATACATAGTATTAATGTCGCTCTCTGTCATCCGACTCTTCAATCGGAAAGACAGCTTCACCTGGAGTACTTCCAAACGTTGGGCCATAGGGTGTATAGAAGGGCCACACATAGTGATCGTTATCTGCATTAAGATTCAAACCACTACCCTAGACAAGAAAGAGGTGTAATAAAAAACTTGGTAGGCAGGCGTACAAAATTTGTGAACCTCTTTATTCAAAAGATGAGATTGAACATCTGCGGTCAACTTTCGTTAAGAATGGCTATTCTAGCAAGTATATAGATCGAGCACTTCGCTCTAGGCAGACAATCAGGAGCAACGACGAACAGCAGTCGCCCAACGGCAAGATTTTTCTTCCATTCATTAGTAAGGTCACAGATCGCTTTGGGAGAGTGTTAAGCAACTATGGAAATTACTTTCAGATCCACCAGGAAAATAAAAGAATATACAAGATCGGCAAAAGATGCACGACACCCTTAGGCTACACCGGGGATATACAAAATTCCTTGTAGTTGTGGACAGGTTTATATCGGTACCACAAAGAAAAGTGCAAACACCCGTCTTGTGGAACATGAGGAATTGCCACAGATAAACCAGCCGTAGCAGAACATGTTTACCAGGAAGATAATCGTAAAATAAAATTCAGCGAGACGAGCGTCATATGTAAGATCTCCCAATATTACACCCGCAAGTACAGAGAGGCTGTCGATATTGATAAACACAGTAACAATTTTAACAGGGAAGACGAAGTTGTTAAACTGGATAAAATTTGGATGTCAGCGTTGCAGCGGAAGCGTGACGATCGATTACTTTCAATCGAGAACGTTGGTATTACCAGAGATAGTCTCATAGCCGACGCCACGCGATGGACAGTGGCGCCCTCTGTACTGCCTATATAGTCAGCGCTTCCTCGCGTTCTCTTTGCAGTTCGCCGCTTTACCTCGGAAGATGTCTCCCGCAGACGGAGACGAAACGTCAGTCGAGAGTTTTATACATCGACCACAGCCTATCAGCTCGGAAGTTTTAAATGAAGACAATGCCGGTCGTGAAAACCTACACTGTATGATAAAACTCCCAAATATGTCCAGCGCAGCTGTGGACGAACGTCACGAACCGAAAAGTTCCTTCGACCACTGCCATACAGCCTGGAAGACTCATCGTCAACTATGATGTCTTTTTGTGAAGCCTTCATTGCTTGATCAATAGTTACGTTGCAGAATTGTGCAGGAAAGTTGCAACAAAAATCTGAGTACGGAAAGATAATAGTTACGAACCGGGATAGAAGGTTTCCTAGCAAACCGGCGCCGTAGGTGGAGCACACAAGACGTAGACCTTGGTTTGGGCGCTATGGCATCGCGTCTTGCCACCTGTGGTTTATGTTTGCCCCTGCCTTGTGCAAGGCAGAAGTCGGAGGTGCTTCCTTTAGGTTACCGGTGCTAGAGCTGACACCTTAAGCTAGGTGGTTTGAAACCCGCTCTACAGACAACTGTCTCGTTGTTCAGATGGCAGTCATTCAGCCGTTTTGTGAAGTTTCGCGCCAAGATTCGAGCAACAAATGAGGTGAACGTGCCTCGTAATTCCTTTCCCTTTCTGCGCACTGCATCTTCTCATCGCTGGCTAGACGATTCACGTATTGCTCCCCGGTGACTAGCTGTGGAATAGCAATATCTTCTGTCAACGTTTTCTGTGGAGAGAGAGAGAGAGAGAGAGAGAGAGAGAGAGACAGAGAGAGTGAGTGAGTGAGTGTGTATGAGAGTGTGTGTGTGTGGGAGAGCGTGTGTGAGAGTGTGTGCGTATATGTGTTCGCTGTGTATGGATGTTTTTCCATTTAAATTTTGGCACCGTTTGCCCGCACTAATTGCCATTTATAACATCATAAACATGACTCAGGTATACGATATAGTAGTGCTTTATAAATAAGAAGTACGTTGCAATGTTCCTGTCCGAAGAAACATTGCATCGTAATTCTTAAGAAAAAAGGCAATGCAGTACCGAATTTACCTGCCAATACTTTAAATTAAAGTGTCCATCCTCCCATTGGGAATTACATGATCTGTCCGAGTGGGGATTGTGACGCAATAACGACGACATATGGAAGTATCGGTGTGGCCGGGGGTCGTGCACAGATGGCTAAAGGGGTTAAGGTGACCGCTTGCATCAAGCGGGAATTATGGGTTCGAGTCCTGGTCCGTCTCAAATTTTCACTGTCGCCATTCCGTTCTACAGGTAATGGTTGATAATATTCGGAACTGCAAATACATTTCATATATACATCTGGCATGTCAATTGCAACAATTTCTCTCCTCCAACTGTATCTTTGTTACTCTTTCATAAATATGTAGTTTCCTCGGAAGGAAGGAGATAATCTATCCCTTGCAAGTCATGGTAAATCTTAAAATCATTGTCATCCAAAACGCAGTACACGAATTCCGCCCGCACGTAGGCAAATAAATTCGGACTGCTTATGCAATGGATAAATGATATTTATTGTTATTGCAAGTGGAATAACTTGCAGAACAAAGTAACACTATCCAGAAATCCCCCGCCCCCAGTTTCGACCAATTCCATTTCTCCGCCCCCCCCACTCCCCCCCCCCACTACCACCCCCCCCCCCCCCCCCCGCCCTTACCCAAAAGCCTTTTCCATCCCACATTTCTCTTCGTTACCAGATCTACGATTCATTTATGCTTCACAATGTGTCCTGTCAATCGATCCATTCTTTTCGCCAAGTTGTGGAGGTTCTTCTCTACCCACTTCGATGTACCTCCTTATTAATGATTCGTTCTAACCTCCACCTTTCGTCTACAGCATCACATGGGTAAATCTTCTGTTCTCTTCTTCTGCGGACGATATACCCATATAGTTGAAATTCCTAGAAAAACCTCAAACATACATTTCCTAATATCTAAATTTATTTTCATTGCATTTTTTAGAAATACTTCCATTGCTGTTCTTTTTTTCTATTTCGAAAAGATCTGTCCCATTTTCAAAAGTGGTGTCCACGATTCCCTGATGTGAGCCATATGACATGAGCGTAGGCACGATATACGATCAGTCTGATACAGACTGGAGTGTAGTTCGCATAACACGATGTTCCGAGTTAACAGACATCGAGTATAGTAGGATCATTGGTGCAACATGCATAAATCATAACATATCGGAGACTATACAAGAATTGGGCTTCCCCATTTCAGCGGTGTCTAGGATTGACCTACGATCATCACGTAGCCTCTGCAGAGCCATATAGGGTGACGTGTCCTGAGAGTCCGGTCACCTGCCAGTACGCGCGTTGTAGTGCAGCCTTAGCTCAGACGGTGGCGTGTCAGTAGACAGAGTCAGGTAAGGCCCTACATTAGTGCCACGCTCTTTCCTGTAAGCAATAACGGTGCAGCCGCTGTGTCGGTGTTCTAAAGATCTCCAACCTGTACAGTGCAGTCTCCAGGGGCTAAAAGCTCTGTGACCAACTATATGAAACACAAGGAAATTAAGCTTTGAATGGTCGCCAGCAGCACACTTGTCGAAACATTCACGCATCGAACAGATAAAGGACAGTAATGCATGCTGTCAATATACGAACCCCTGTAGACATCCTCCAGTGCAATAACGATCGGATGTCGAAAAGGGGCCGCGATTTCCGGCAGCAACATCCCTCTCTGACACCTCAACAAGACATATTTGCACGTAAATGATTCATACACATACACGTAGAGCGTCGGACCTCCCCTGTACCGCATCAGCAGAGACTGCCTCTGTGATGCCCTTCCGCCACGGATGTCAGTGGCTGTCAGAGCATGCTTGTTTTTCGGGAGGGTCATTCACTACCAGGAACATCACAGCGAAAACATCCTTATAACCAATATTTTTAGGCCATACCTAGAGTGAGCTAGTGGACTCGCGGTAGAGCTCGCCGTAATTTCAGTCTGTCTTAAAAATGGTTCAAATGGCTCTGAGCAGTATAGGACTTAACATCTGAGGTCATCAGTTCCCTTAGAACTTACAACTACCTAAACCTAACTAACCTAAGGACATCACACACATCCATGCCCGAGGCAGGGTACGAGCCTAGGACCGTAGCGGTCGCGCGGTTCCACACTGATGTGCCTAGAAAGCTCAGCCACGGAAGTCTGTCTTGCTTACATCCGTAACCTAAATTAATACCAGATGCAGTTAAGGTTATTTAATACACTGTACAAAAGAATTAAAGAGCCATTTTATAGCCCCATAATTTTCCCTTTTTCGAAGAAGAACTATCGAATTTAGCTCAGAGGTAGCTACAGCTTTCCTGTCTAACGGTGCTAAGGCGTGACGCCCTGCGACTTCGACCTCGGATTGGCGACGCTTCTACGATCAAGATGTCACCATATACGAAAAAGTGACCACATCTCAGAAGTACATTTCATTTGTAATGTAAGTTAACGACATCTTATTCGTATCACACTTCACCACAATTATGTTCGAGGCCTCCGTGGACATATGACAATTTTAATACTTGTCTAGACGCCTCTTGGATGGCGATTGGATTCAGGCACCAAGTGTAAAAATCACGCAGTTTTCTTCTGGGTGGCCGATGATATATTTCATGCACACTGTCGTTCAGCATTAACACGAGAAGGCTATGGGGGGGTGGAGTAAAAGGCGTAAGTGGAAACAGCCCTTCACTTGCGGTGTTGGTTCCCACATAGTTCTCGATCGAAAACAACAGGCTGCAATACGATTAGCAGTAGGACGACGTTCTGGGTTAACTTTGATACAAAGTAGTAAAGGGCGCTTATGGTCTTCTCTGCGCTGGTATACAGGATTGTGGTGAAGTGTGGTACGAATATGGCTGGCGAAACTGACACGTACATGAATAAAACCGGCAACGATCTCCAGTTCGGCAACACCCTCAGTGCTACTCATGCACCTCTGATGAGCACTTTAAAGTGTGCAGGGACAACTCTTGACGAGTGCCTAGCAGCCTGTCAGCAGGCAACCCGTTCCATACCCTCGAGCAGCTGAGTGGTGCGACGTTGGTACTCCAGCGCCTGCTTGCAGGCATCTGGAATATCATGGTATGGTATTGAAGGCTCTCTAGTGGTTCCATTCTGTATACCAGAGCAAAAATTGGGATCACACTACACTCCAAAGGAATCAGAGGACATACAGTAGTGTTGAAGCCGCACCATGTCCTTATAGAAGGCTGAAGCGTCCAATAGGTGTCAGTAATGTCAAAAGGTGGCAGGCACGTCAGTCTGTCGTACTTCACACTGATAATTGTCATTTTCGACCGCGAAATGTGTGTGAATGAACGCGGTAAGACAAAAGGGGTGGTTTCATTAATGTCCTTTATGCCACCTCCTGAAGACTTAGTGTCGCCTCAGAACGGCGGTGTGTTTGAAAGGTTATCCTACGCCACACGTAAGAAAACCGCATGATTTCATCGCAGGGCACCACGGTTCTGTCCGTCGCAAAGGCGTCAAGACAAGTGATGAGACGTGGGTAAGAGGCGGTGTGATGGCCTTTCCCTCGAGTGACACGTCAACGATGGCGCTGGACTTATTTGTGGTGGTATCAATCTTACGTCATTAACCCACCTTACACCTCTTGTGAACATATGAGCTCTGGCTGTGCTTTTCGTATGTGTCGACACCGTGCTGTTAGAACCGTCACCGAGCGCGAGGGTGACGTTTCAAAGCACCACGGTTTTGTACCATTGCATAGGGAGATTGTAGGAAACGATGAGCCCCATTTGAAACTTCTGCGTCGCAGTCAAGAACCTGAAGCGCTTACAAGAGAGTGACCCCTTCATTCTCTTGGGCATGCTAGTTTAATGGCATACCGCGTAAGCTGAATAATAAGAGCCTCGTTTACTACTGTAAAAATAAAGTTTTCAGTTCCTGCTATTTCTGATACTTGCGACGAACGAAGATCTCTTTCCTCGAAGAAGTAGGTACGTCAGTTGCGAAATGGTACCCACACTCGTGTAAGAGAATAATTCATATCCACCAAGGGAACTTACTTAACGCACACTTACAGGCTGTAGCAATATGTCTTCGGTATTTGGCATCATTACGTGGTTCACTGAATGCGACTTGAAAAAAATTATTTTTCTGCAGAAGAACTAAAGTGCCTCTACATACGCTAACGTGACAAATGTCTTGGGATAGCGATATGTACTTATACAGATGGTATTAGTATCGCCTATACAAGGCATAACAGGGATGTTCATTGCCGGGGTTGTCACTTGTGTTCAGGTGATTCAGGTGAAAAGATTTCCGACGCGATTATGACTGCACGGCGGGAATTAAGAGACTTGAAACGCAGAATGGTAGTTAGAGGAAGACGTGTGGGACATTCCATATCGGAAATCACTAGCGATTCTGTATTCCGATATCTACAATGTCAACGGTTGAGAGCAGCGGCGTTTGCGTACAATTGTCAGTCCTAACAGACAAACAACACTGCGTGAAATAACACCTGAAATCAGTGTTGGACGTACAACGAACTTATCGTTTAGGACAGTGCGGGGAAATGTGGCGTTAATGGGCTATGGCACCAAACGACCAACGCCAAGTGCTTTTGCTAACAGCACCATACCCCCTGTAGCGCCTCTCCTGCATTCGTGACCGTATCGGTTGGAACTCAACTGGAAACCGTGGCCTTGTCAGATGAGTCCGGATTTCCGTTGGTAAGAGCTGGTGGTAGGGTTCGAGTCTGGCACAGGCACCAGGAAGCAATGGACCCGGGTTTACAACAAGGCGCTCCAAAATGGTGTCGGCTGTGTTTGCTTGGAATGGACTGGGTACTCTGGTCTAAGTGAACCGATCATTGTCTGAAAATGGTTACGTTAGGCCACTTCGTGAACATTTTCCGACATTCGTAGGATTTGTTTTTATTGATGACAATGCGCCGTGTCATTGGGTCACAATTGCTCCCGATTGGTTTCAACAACATTCAGAACATTTCAAGCAATTGGGTTGGTCACCCAGATCGCCCGTCATGAATCCCAACGAAGATTTATGGGACGTAATCGAGGGGTCATTTCATGCACAAAATCATGCACCGACAACATTTTCGCACTTATGCACGGCTGTAGAGGCACCATAGCTTGATATTTGTGTAGGCGACTTCCAAGCGTTTGAGTCCACGCCAATTCGAGTTGCAGCACTACGACGGCAAAAAGGTCAGACACGATATTAAGAGATATCCCACGAATGCTATATACTTCCATTTTCATCTCTTGATTTCAAGGTCCTGCATTTCCTTCATACACTTAACACATTACACACACTTGGGGACTTATTATTACAGTATACAAACTGCAGAGCACCGCGTACGGATTGACATATTTCTGTATGCAGAGAGATTCCCCACTGGCATCTAGCAACTAGCTGCCATGAGGCGATTTGAAATATCGTTACAAGCTGTTCTACCACCAGTTTTAAACTCAACAATAAGTTGTTATGTTGTTAGCTCTAGAACTTTACTAGCAAAGCATTCGGTATCGAAATAAAGGGTACAATAGAATCCTATAGCTGGGAACAGGATGGACCGTGTATTTTGACCCTGCAGAATACACCATCATTATTTACGACGTGCACCGCTCTGCCCTTAGCCGAATGCTTCCATGTGGTGTTCATTAACGAATTACTTACAGAATAGGCCTTGTGTGGTGTTTAATAACCTTTCTGCTGTTTGTCAAGTGGTGTACGGGTAAACCATTACTACCTTCTACCTGCATACAGCTTTGATAGACTACAGATGAAGACGGGCCGTGGCAGCAGGTCGGCCCAAGGCGCAAACAGCAGCCAAATACGCAAACAAGTGAGCCCACAAACTCACGAGGCAACGGCCGAGCGCTGCTGCCAACACCATCCACGCCGCGAACAAACAATAACAACACAGGGACCAACACAAACAACCCTGCGACTGCAGCAACCACAAACATACACGCAGCTACGCAGAACACAAACAACACCGCGACTGGCTTCCCACCGGTCATCATTCACAACTATGGAGACCTAAGTCTCCTAAACAAAGAATTTAACAATAAGCACAGCTCCACAACATACTACTCTAAGCTCACCGGGGAACACGCCGCACTGTACGTGGCGAACAAGGCAGACTACACGAATCTACTGGACTTTCTCAAAGAAAGGAAGGTAGAACACTTCACGTACAGGACAGTCTTGGAAAAAACACAACAGTACGTGATTAAGGGGATAGACTCACGAACCCCGACCGACACGGTACACAACGAACTCTCTGCTCTCGGGTGGGAGTGCATTCGGGTAAACCGGATGTCAGAGTTCGGCACAGCGAGACCGTCACATAACTACATGGCGGAGCTGGCCGACACGGCCAAATCCCGCGACCTGCTGAAGTTAAAATTATTTCTTCACATGGTCGTTAATGTAGAGGTGTACAACACGCCGCGCACCCCCCAACAATGCCACAACTGCCAGCGCTATGCGCACGCGGGTATCAGATGCGGTCTCGCACCCCGCTGCCGCATTTGCGCTGGCGGTCACACAACCCAACGCTGCAAACTCCCCAATACAGCACCTCGCAAGTGCGCCAACTGTGGTGCTGCCCATCCGGCAAACTACAGAGGGTGCATTGCATACAAAGCAGCTCTGAGACGCAAAATCGCGAAACATGCGAAACCAACCGCCATCACAGTTCCAAAACCGCCCCCGCGCCCAGTAAGAAGTGGAATATCCTTCGCTGGAGCGGTCGCTGGCAGCCCCAGCAGCGCGGGACGGTCAGAGGAGCCCCAGAGCTCAGAACACGCTCAGCAAACACCCCCAGCAACAGACACACAACAGACAAGCACAACAAATGACACCACACCCGCACCGGGCACACCACACGAAACAAGCAACAACACCACCCTACCCCCTGAGATCGCGAACTGCAGCCCACCACAAGCTACAGAAAACGCACCCACACAGGGACAACCACAGCGCCAGAGGAGGAGGAGAAGGAGAAACAGCCGCAGCACGAGGAACACGACCGCACCACAACAAGTACACAGTCAACAGAACACCAACACCCACGAACACATCCCGGACACCAACTCAACAACCCACATAACACACCCACTCACCTCAGAAAATACACAGGCGCCCAAAACTGCCACACGAACAACCGACTCGCAGGCCAGCCCTCACCAAACGCTAACAATGGAACAAGCGGCCGCTAACACGACCAACAACTCTCAGGCCGACATGACCAACATCACAACAACATTCCAGAGAATAATGGAAACATTATTCCCCGGACGCACGACCACCGAAATAGTCACGAAGATTATGGGGTGTGTCTCACAACTCTTCATGCAGTTCATGTCGGGTACGCTCAACTGGACTAGCTTCCAAGCCACTATCACACCGCTCTTTACACTACTACATGGATAATACACCACACCAGCCCCGAAACGCAGACTTAAACACAATCACACAGATCCTGTTTTGGAATGCCAACGGGATCGCAAACAAAAAAGCCGAGATGGCCGCGTTCATGGAGCGAAAAGGTATCCGAATCGCTCTTGTGAACGAAACACTGCTTACGCCTCGCAAACAACTAAACCTCCCAGGTTATTGCATCTATCGTACCGACCGAGCGGATGGCAGGAGGGGAGGCGGCACGGCAATCATTATACACAGAGACATAGACCACACGAACATCGAGCTCCCAGCACTTGAAAGACTAGAGGCTACGGCCGTTAGGGTCAAGTTCAACGGAGCCAACACCACACTGGTATCGCTATACAATCCTCCTAAAAACATAGTAACACGCGATATCAGCACAGTATTCTACATGGCACCGCGGGTAATAGCCGCTGGAGACCTCAACGCAAAACACCCCGATTGGAACTCACGAATACGAACCTCCAACGGCAAGAAACTGTACGAACACGCACTAGGCCGAAACTACATTATACTTGGGCCGGACGTTCCCACGTTCGTGCCTACACAGGCCCGACATAGGCCAGACGTGTTAGACATAGCCTTCATAAAGGGCATCACATGCACACTCAACCTAACGGTTGAAAACGATCTGGACTCAGATCACATGCCTGTAATACTGCACATGGAAGAGACACTGCAGGACATCGAACCACGCAGGATGCTTAACTACAAGCGTGCGAACTGGACACTGTTCAAGGAAACGCTTGATAGTCGCATTCCTGACACCCACGAAATTAACAACACACAGCAAATCGATGAGGCTGTGGAGGCTCTCACAACTGCCGTCCAAGACGCAATGACTGACGCCATTCCATTTACAACACCAAGACAACACTCGACGGCCCTGCCCCAGGAAATCCTGGGCCTTATCTCAATGAGGAACCGCCTCAGGAGATACTGGCAGCGTACCAGGCGCCCGTTCTATAAACTGCACGTCAACAGACTCCAGGGCATAATACGGAATAAAATCCAAACATTCAGAAACGAACAATGGGGACAGAAACTCGCTCGGCTGGATACCACACGTCCTGGCGTGTGGCAGCTGGCCAGACACTTCACCAGGGAGAAACATTACATTCCCACGTTACAAGGACCAGACGGCCCAGCCTACTCCGCGACGGAGAAGGCAGAGCTTATGGCCACAACACTTGCAGCGTCCTTCATGCCGAATCTGGTTCCATCAGACCCAGCATTCACACTTGAAACGGACCAGGAGGTTACACGACTTCTAGCCCAGCCCTCGCGCGACGAAATCAGACGTGCTAGCACAAATGAAGTCACATGGGCTATCAAGCACACCAACGCTAGAAAAGCCCCTGGGCCTGATGGCATTCAAAACCGTGTCCTCCAGGAGTTCACGGATAAAGCCATAGAATACCTCACACACCTAACGAATGCCATCCTGACACACCAACACTTCCCTGACTTTGGAAGGCGGCCAAGGTCCTGATGTTCAGGAAGCCAGGGAAAGACCACTCCCTCCCACAAAATTACCGACCCATCAGTCTGCTGTGCTCGCTCAGCAAGATTGTTGAGAAGGTAATACTAAAACGTATCACTAGGCATTGCATCGCCAACGACACCCTAAGACCGGAGCAATTCGGCTTTAGGAATCACCACTCGACAACACAACAACTCCTCCGCCTAGTCGAACATATAGCACACGGCTACAACATGAACAAAGCCACAGGGGCCGTGTTCCTAGACATCGAAAAGGCTTTCGATCGTCTCTGGCACAACGGACTCATACGCAAACTAAGCGAAGCTGGTTTCCCAGACGGACTCGTACGTCTCATACACTCATATCTCACGAACAGATGTTTCAACACTAACGTGCAGGATAAACAATCAACACAACACGGTATCCAAGCTGGAGTACCCCAAGGAAGCATTCTGGGGCCCATCTTGTTTAACCTGTACATTAATGACTACCCAGCGACACGAAACACGACGTTAGCCGTCTACGCGGATGACACAGCCATCCTCGCGCAAGACTGGAAACCGTCGAACATCAACTCACGAATACAGACAGCACTCAGAACAGCTGAGCCTTGGCTGGAGCGATGGCGTATTAAAGTAAACGTCGACAAGTGCGAAGCAGTTCTGTTCACACGCAGACCGAAACTACTGCGCAAACACCAACACTGTAGACCGATAACACTACATACACGCCCAATACGTTTCCGAGAGAAAGTCAGATACCTTGATGTCTGGCTGGACCGGAAACTTACATGGGGGGACCACATCGAATACGTTGCCAACCGAGCGCACGCGAGGCTCAAACAGCTCTACCCAATGCTCAACAGGGAAAGCACACTGAATAGGAGGGTGTCGAGGTCCTTATACACGCCACTGATTAGACCTCTGATGACGTACGCAGCTCCCGTCTGGGGATATGCAGCTCCCACACGACTGCGCCGCCTGCAGATCATACAGAACAAAGTGCTACGAATCATTAGCAATGCTCCACGCTACACACGCACCGTGGATCTTCACCATGAATACCGCCTTGATACCCTCAAGGAAGTATTCAAGAAACACGCCACACGACTATACAGGAACTCGAGACACTCGAACAATCCTTTCATCCTCACTCTGGGAAACTACGATCACAACCACAGGTGGAAACACAAGCGACCAAAGACACTGCTAGCTAGGGCATAACCACCTATGGTAAACTAACATACGCAAACAGCGACAAACGTCGGTAAGCCCCTGCATATCAGCAATACTGACTGGCAACTACCAGCTGCTATTAGAGCCGACCGACAGGCCACAGCAGGGACACCGACGAGCTCGCCCACAGACGCACGAACAATCTCCCAACACTCCCTCACACTGTGCCTCCGGTATATGACCTATCGGACACAAGACCGATAACAAACATAACTGTTGCAGGTTGCAGGACGCTGAACGAGGACTCTGTACCAGCACCCAGCGCCAGCCGCCGAGCAGCACAAACGCACAACGTCAAGGTATCGACATGCATGATACCCACTACTAACAAAGCCTATCCTTGCACAACCTATCGCAGGCAGCAAGACAACCGCTACTGCTCTTGCCGCCCGACCTAACTTTCGCAGAGGTTTTTTTCCCTTGGCTCTTGCCTTGGCACTTTTTTTCCTCTGCCCTTCAAACCGCTACCCTTCGTCAGATTTCGACCAATCTATCTCCAGATGAGCGCGTATTAATGGTTAATCCTAACGAGACGTACGTAAACATCGCAGTACCCACATCCTGCGACACCTCACTTTAGTGAATACTAACCCTTATGCAGAGATGGCAGTAGACCTTTTGTGTTGGCCATCATGCCGGTGTGGGCGTGGAGGGGCTCCACCTCTTGTTTAAAAAAAAAAAAAAAACTCTGTGACAAAGAGGGTTGGGCTGTTTGGGGGAAGAGACTAAACTGCGAGGTCATCGGTCGCATCGGATTAGAGAAGGACGGGGAAGGAAGTCGGCCGTGCTCTTCCGAAGGAACCATCCCGGCATTTGCCTGGAGCGATTTAGGGATATCACGGAAAACCTAAATCAGGATGGCCGGACGCGGGATTGAACCGTCGTCCTCCCGAATGCGAGTCCAGTGTGCTAACCACTGCGCCACCTCGCTCGGTGACAAAGAGGATACAGAAGTGCTATATTGAAACAGGGGAAACATTTTTCTCCGCCAGCGGTATATTCTGTCCGTAGCGATTGGGTGGTTTGTCACACACAAATCGAGAAAGAAACCATTACAATATTCCGTTACTTCATTATTCGCCGCCATTTTGCGGAATATGCTATGATGTTAATAATTTATAGATACCACACGTGGTATTCACGTACTATTCTGCCCCACGAAAATGCACTATAAATCTACATTAACCGATTAGAGACTCTCTGCGCTTCTTCGCCGCCATGCAGCGGTCATTGGAATCAGCCTGCTTCGGTAATTCTATAAAGTTTTGTAGATGGAGCGTAATGTGCGGTAGGATGTGGCATCTTGCATATAAAACGACATAGTTAAATTTGACTATTTAATGTGAATGTCCTCCAATTGTAGAGTAAAACTCATGCGGCAGCGGCTTCCCTGGGTGGAAAACATGGTAATACCACGCTGGAAACCACTACAGAATGAATCGTGTGTTTGATTCCTGTGTAACACTGTTTAGATATGTACACGATAACTTACAACTTTCTTTTCAACTATTCTGTTTGGAATGTAATTCCGTTACTTCTACAATTAAAGGGTGTCGTACAGCACTGTAGTTGCTGCAATCACATTTTTTCGTCTCTGTTTTGTGTGTATTACGATGTCGTTATCTTCATTTCTGCCAGTCGACACTGTCAAGCTATGTGGAGGTACTGTACCTCGTAAAATTTACAGCCACGCTACCGGTAGCTGAGTGGTCAGCGCAACAGAATGTCAATCCGGGTTCGATTCCCAGCTGTGTCGGAGATTTTCTCCGCTCAGGGACTGGTTGTTGTGTTGTACTAATCATCATCATTTAATCCCCATCGACGCGATGGTAGCCGAAGTGGCGTCAAATCGAAAGACTGCCACCCGAAACGGTCTACCCGACGGAAGGCCACAGTCACTCGACGTTTACATTTTTTACAGCCATTTTGTTGAAGCATTGATTATTGGAGTTGTAAACATGAACGATGTGGTAGAAAACTTGGTATTAAGTGTATATTTAAGGTGTAGCAACTCGAAGAGGTGGTAGAATCTCTGTCGTTCCAGGTTGTACCCCCAAAATTTTAGAACACAATTACTTCCGTATCTACATCTAAATAACTGCACATTATCGGGAATAACATCACTTTAATACGTGTTACGGCATTTGTTTAGCATGTATAGCAGTAGTGTGGTTACAGAGAATATGCTGCGTTAGACGTCAGATGTTATGCATTAGGCGTATTTGATGCCTCATGGTGCTTGTAAGGTGAGCAAAATCTTCCATACGATGCAACTTCACTTTTCAAGAATTTTTGTAGAGGTCTTGCATATAACGATAAGCATGCAGCTTGTGTGTGTATTACAATGAGTTATACACACGATTTAGATATCATAGTATTTAAGTTGAAGCTCCATTGTCCTTGCAACGTGTGAGATATACTACTTACCATGTAGTTTCCTTTGGCTCTAATTTTCATAGAGGTTTTACGTACATTACCATGAGCATGCATTTCAATAAGTAATACACATAATTTAGATGCTGAAACGTTTAATTTTTGGAGCTACATTGGGCTTCCAAGGTGTGAAACATCTCACAATAAATAGTACTTTTCTTTATTCCAAGGATATAGTTTCTTACATTGTCTTTGGTAATATTCCATATCTCACTTAGGTCTTTCGTCGTCGGTCTAACGAGTGTGGCTTTATAAACGGCCCATCTCGTTCTGCAGCTAATGTAATTCATCGAAATAAAGCTCCTTATAACCTCCTCAAATTTAACACGTTATTCATCCTTCCCCAATAGAGCAGCTGTGTTGTGTGTGTGTCTGTGTGGTGGTACTTTAATTAGCTGTTGGTGTAGTTGATTACAGAATTTACTTTCGCGAGACATATTTCCCCGGAATGATGCAGACATTTCTTTGTAACACATGTCATTGATTCTATTGTATCTAGTGGTGCATTATATTCCTGTAAACCTCCCCCCCCCACACTGCTCCGCCCCCCCCCCACCCCACCACTCCTCCTAATCTGATGGTGATTGAAGGAAACGTTAGGTGATAACAGTACAAACATTTGCTATCGATTATATGTTTCTAGCGATACATTATCATTGCTCCTCCCTTTACTCTGACGCACACCACAGAGTTCAGAATCACCATAACGTATGTGTGGCTGAAAGGACTATCCTTGTACTTAACCTCAGCTAGGTCCTAGATAATCGATACGTGCATCCCACTACTCACGTTGCCGATTTAATTTGCAGACATTTTAGAATATTGTGATAGCATACATGTGTACTTTTACCAAGTACAGAATCCTGGCGGTGACAATGAGAACAAATCGTGGTACAGAGGCAGAACTTTTATTCTATATTAACAGTGTAGTTATCTTGTAACACCGAAAATGCAAAATACGAGGCACCTGCTACCGACACATAATTTTTGTTTGCTGAATTGTATGCAAATATTTGTAATTTAAATGCTTTCTTTTAATAAGTGCCTCGTGATGACTGGGTGTTGTGTGATGTCCTTAGCTTAGTTAGGTTTATGTAGTTCTAAGATCTGTTGACCATAGATGTCAAGTCCCATAGTGCTCAGAGCCATTTGAACCATTTAATAAGTAAGGACATTGCTTCACTGTATGCGTAAATTTAGGTAGAAGTCTGTTGACATTTCATTGTATTTATCTGTGTATTACAGTGAAAGTTAGAAGCTCTGGGGAAAAGCCACAAGAATTGTTATTTGCAGCGACTAGCAACGACGATACCAGTGCTTGCGCAATGTAAAATCTTTGGGTAGGGAGTTGCAGCATTTAGCACATGGAGAGAGAGAGAGAGAGAGAGAGAGACGGGTTTAAGCGCTTATAGCGTACAGAGCGGGAAGTGTGGTGTTAACGCTCTCGCAGTAGAGAGTACCATTTCGGCGGCATCATGTACGCGCGCCGGCCAGATGTCTAGTAGCAGGAGTAAGGACAGTGGACAGGCGGGAGAGGCCGAATTAATTGCGATTACCCGTTCCTGTAATTAGCCGTGCTCCACAAGACAACAACAGCAGCAGTTCCAGTAGCACAGATTCGTCGTCGGCTCCGAGTTTCGTCGTTTGCACTGCACTGAGGTAAGACTGTTCATTGGTGGAAAGTATTAATGGCTAACCCAGCAGCACAACTCAATGTGATGTGATTGATAAAATTTATGTAAATAATAATCAGTTAAACTCAGAGCATCTGTGTCCTCATTGCCCTCAGACTATGTTGCCAAGCAGGGTCCGTGTTCCTTTTTTTCCTTATACGCTAACTGAGTGTTACAAAAAACAAACTGAGTAGTTACAGCTACTTTATTAATGAATAATTTCACTTTAAAGACTTTTAGCCTCAGTCTACTTTTAATTAACTATTGTACAACACAGGCTCCAGTATATGTGTAAAGTAAAGCAATTTCATTTTTCAAGTTTGAGAGTCAATCACTGGAAGAAAGTAAGATTGCTGAAGTTTTATTTATTTTACATATAGCTTAGAACACATGGCTGTTTGGTGTGATACATATTCTATTATTTAATTTTGTTCAAGTCAGTAAAAGAGGCTCAATTGTTCTGACAATAATTTGAAATCCAGGTTGCAAGATAAGTAACTGCAAAGTAAAAGTGCTTGTTTTTTTTCTAAATTTCTTTGATGAAGCTACGTTGAAGTCGCTGAAAGTTATTGTCCATGTAACAAAGTTCAGTACTAACATACCGTTCAATTCCTTATTTCCAAATCATTACTCATTTTTTTTAAATTTAATGACAAGCGTAATGTAACAGTGATTTCTAAGTTTTCTTTCTCATTACATATTCACTTAAAATTAGCGTAAAAAAAGTGTCAACCTTCAGTTGTCACGTCAATATTTCACAATACATGTTTTTCTTTCCCATCATCTTGTACAGTATTTTGGATGTAAATTGCCCTACAGAGCTGGAGACCATTAATTATGACCGTTTCGATCATTAGTGTAACTTTTGGATTCATGATCAGTGGTACACCTTTTCCGTCCAGTGTTGTTCGTGAGTGAATGCACAGAAGAACTTTCATTTTTCCAAATTGTAACCTTGTGTGGTTTTACTACCTTTTAATTTTAGTAGACTTTTCCATCAGAAGGGTCTGTGGTACACTTTCCTCCTACTTATCGGTGTTATTTCTTCGGGAAAGATAGCCTTACCCAGTTAGTAAAAAATCCATTAGGCATACACGCGATCCATGGTCATATTCTATATCGCAAGCAGAATAGGCCGTTTAGTAAGGGGGAGGTTACACGTGGCGACGCAGGTGACAGGACAATGTCAGTTTGGTATTGTTCTGGGCACGAATTTGCATTGTACAGTTTTGTAGCGAATAATAACTTGTTGCTACAAACAAAGTCGCTCACGACCAATAACAGTAAGTAGCAGAAATAAGCCGCACATATAAATTTCACAGTAATCAGCAAACTGGGCACCATGAATAAAATAGGCGAAACGAGTAAGTTAATTTGTACCAAATGCGGAACAATCGGTCGAACAAAGGACGACCAAGGAGGCGTGACCCATTGTTCAGAAATGCAATTCCAAGTATTTGCAAATGCTACGGAATACGGGATAAAAATTGAAACAGAACCTATTGATGACGGATACGAGGAATCTATTAACGCAAAACCATTGTTGCAACCTGTGATTTCCGGAAACATAAAAGATTTGTTCAGTTAGTTGATTAGTAAAACTGATGCCCAGTCGGCAGCAATGAATTCTAAAATGGGTCGCCAATCAGCAAAAATAGATGACCAGAATGAAGCAGTTATAACTGTTAACAGAAATATTGGAATTGTGTACACAAAGGTAGATAAAATTGGAGCAGAAATAGTAGCATTGAGTACCGAAATCGGTAATCTGAAGCGTGACGTGGAGGAAGCCCAGACAAAGATAGGAGACGTAAAAAGCCGTTTCGAAAGTGAAGTAGGGAGTATCGAACAGAAACTGGTAGAGACTGTTTGTCCCACAATAGAGAGCAAGGTAGCTGAAAAAGTGAAAGTAGCTCAAGAAGAGGATGTAGGGATAATAACGAGTTTGCAGACTTTAGTATCCGAAGTAGGTGCTAAAGTAAATGGACAATCGGTTATGTTTAATGAAAAGAAGCAGGAGGTGGAAACGTTATCAGTTACCACTTGATAAGTAATCACAAGGATTAATGAGTTAGAGAAACGATTAGGCGAAAATCAGCACTTTGTATCATACCATGCACATAGCGCTGAAGTATTAACGAAGGAGGAGCGTTTCGATCCCCTAAAAAGCAGGGTGGACTGCACGCTACCTACTTCATTAAAAATTGTGAAAGGATATTGCTGGAATCATGGGCAGACAAGAGAAAAATAAATGCAGTAATCGACGTTGATAGCTGGTGAGGCTAAGCGATGGGCTTAAACCTTGATATAAAAAACGTGACATTTCAAGAGTTCAAAAATGCATTCTTGAAAGAGTATTGGTCAGAGCAGAAACAAGAGTCTGTATGGTGAGATTTTGTAGTGTCGAAGCCCTATGATGTAAACACATGGGGATCCATGAAAGAATTTTGTGAAAACCGTATCCGCAAAGTGGAATACTTGCGCGATCGGAAAACTGAATCGGGGATTGTCAGGGAGTTGTAGAAGAAGCTTCCAGATGACTCCAAGAGATACATCGGCAGTAGTTCGAGAACGATTGCTACGTTTTTAGAGAAAGCAGCAGACGAAGACAATTGGCGGAATAACCGCAAAAATGTTAAAAGCTGTGGTAATGGAAACAATTACCACCATAGTCACAACCATAAAAATAACAACAACCATGGCAATCAAGGTAGCAACCACCATGGTAATAACAATCCACAGCACTATAACAATAATTGTTATAGTAACAATAACAACTGTAGAAGTGATAGAGGCCTATATCAAGCAAATGATAGTAGACAGGAGCGGAGTAATACATCACGGCAGTCTTGTGGCAACAGGTCTTTCGAAATTAGTTAGGGAAATAACTAGACACGCCGGTTAGGGGTCCACCGGGCGTGGGGAGACTTTGGCGGCCCAAACGAAAACCTAGACAATATCGCTATAATAAATCCGAAATTATAACTCAGCGATGGGAGAATATGCGAGAGAGTAAAGAGAGCGACGCGCCTAGAGTAATGATAATTGAGCTGGAAACGGAAGTCGATGCAGCTGTCACTGCTCGTAAAAGTAGTAATGAATGAAACGGAAAGCTCTTTACATGAACGGCAGGCTTATCCAAATGAAGTTTTTGAAGCAGCTAACCCCAGCGACGCTAGTCCTATTGAAAACCGAGGCTGATGCTATGAAGAGGGGCAAGATGAATTTGGTGATAATGACCAGGTACAACTAATTGAAAATCACATAGATTACAATATCTACGAGGTCAAAACTGACGTTATAGAGTCAGACGAGAGTGATGAGGGTTGCGTGAGCTCGGAAGATAAGATAGAAAAGAAAACACAGCACATTTCTCCAAAAATCTCGGAAGAAGACAGCTATCTTTCCGAAGAATACCGAACTTACGTGACATTTAGCGATCTATTGGTTAAACAAAGTTCATTAATCTATGAAGTTGATAGTAAGATTGCGGTGTTAAGACCAAAACAAGTTCAACTACCGCAGGACAACCAAATAGAGATAAAAAACGTTCAAACATAAAGCATAAAGAATTTGAAAACCGCCGGATAAACCGCTGTCGGCATCGGAGCCGGATGGATTTTTCTGAGACCACCTGGATACAGATGAGGATTTGTTGTGGGAGGATCAAACCATTGATAATGATAGATGTAGACAGATTGCAATGCCCATTAATATGCACGGCCTACAAATGAAAATTTTAATTGATAGAAGGGCAAAGCTAAGTGCTATGTCGGGAAAAATATTGAATTACTGAAAGATAAACCAGAAGTAGTAGTAATGCCAGTAATGGAAGTCAAATAATCGGTGCTACCAGAAGGAATAGAAAACCGACAACAAGCCAAATATTTCTATGTTTTGAGATTCAAGGAGGTCCATTCGAACAGGAATTTGTCGTTGTGCCAGATCTGTACACCGATATTACTGTGGGTTTAGATTGGTTGTAAAAATATTGCGCAATTATTAACTGCAATAATACGATAATGAAGTGCATATCCAAAGACAAGACCGAAGTAAATGTGAGTTTTGATGAAACGAGTGACGGCATGAGTAGTGCATAGAAACCTATTCATCTTGTTGCTTGTCCTAATGAGATTGGTTTAGGCAGAAAAGTGGAATACTACGGTATCCGCAATATGAATATCGACAGTTGTTTGGAAGACGAATTAGAGAGCATTGTAGACAGATTGACAAACGCCCTGCCTGAACAAAAACGAGACCTATATGACCTAATAATGACAAACAAGAATGTGTTTTCAAATAAACTGGGGCTTGTTGCTGGGTATCAGTGCAAGTTAAACGTAATACCACATGATTCTTTGTAAGACCATATGCAGTTCAACTATCCAAGAAGGAAGCTGTTCAACAAGAGATAGACCGAGTGTTAGAATGGAATGTTACAGAGAGGAGTACCAGCCCCTATAACAAATCCTTAATAATAGTAGGAAAGAGAGATGGTAGTGTAAGAATTGTGACAGACGCACGCACGTTGAACAAGGCCGTTCAACATGAGACGGACAGACCAGAAAATATGGAAGAGATACCGCAAAAACTTCACAATGTACAGTTTATGACTAGCCTGGACCTCACAATGGCGAACTGGTAAATACCCTTGGAAGAAGAGTGTAGGAAATATACGGCGTTTTTATAGGCAGGCAGATGTTACCAGTACAAAGTAGTGCCATTCGGCCCGAATATATCTGTTTCTGTCTTTATCAGGGCCGTAGATAGGTGTTAGGCGCTGCCCTGAGCCCAAATCTGACAGTGTACGTGGAAAATTTCCTGCAGGGAAATTCGTCGTGGCGAGAACATTGCAAATCGTAAGATGAAGCTTTCAGTGCGCTACGCAAAGGTGGAATGACGCTGAAACTGTTGAAGTGCGAGTTTGTGAAGAAAGAACTGAATTTTCTTGGACACATTGTGACAACAGAGGGTATCACTAAAGATCCACAGAAAGTGGAGGCAATAAAGAACTGTCCTCCGCTGAAGACTAGGAAGCAGTTAAAGAGTTTCCTAGGGCTCACAAGATTCAAGAAAATGGCTCTGAGCACTATGCGACTTAACTTCTGAGGTCATCAGTCGCCTAGAACTTAGAACTAATTAAACCTAACGATATCACACACATCCATGCCCGAGGCAGTATTCGAACCTGCGACCGTAGCGGTCACGCGGTTCCAGACTGAAGCGCCTTTAACCGCACGGCCACAGCGGCCGGCTCTCAAGATTCTATCGCAAGTTAGTGCAGGGGAGTGCGTTCAAAGATCCAAACCTGAACAACTTGTTGCAAAAAAATACGCCATTTGTATGGACTGACGAGTAGAGAGCACCTGTGAAAACATGCGTTGTCATCAAAACGGGGACAACTGTCTAATAATCGTTATGAACGAGTATGACGAAATGAGAAGGGGAGAAATTGAGAAAGTATTACAAAATATATAACCGTATCTTGTATATATGTAAAGGTGACGATAGCAATAACTGGCGAGTGTGTTGGCCAGCTAAGTACGTCATAGAGATAATTGACTACTGTCATTTTGCTTATGGTCATTGCGGACCAAAGAAGTGCGCTGAGAAGCTAGCGGAAGTTGTAAATTTTTGTAACATGAAAAAAAGAGTTGCTGAAAGAATGAAGATTTGTGATAAGTGCCAGAGGGTGAAGATAACAAATTGCACGAACCGTGACCCTATGCAGAGCATAAGACCTAATGATGTGCTGGATTTGGTTTGTACGGACCTTTATGGTCCTCTGTCCAAGACTTCAGGGAATTTCGCGTACATGTTAGTGGTGCTAGAAATATTTTCTAAGTTCATCACGTTATATCTGATAAGAAAGGCAACAGCTAGAGCGGTTTATAACAGATTTGTTAATTATTACTTTGTGCACGTCGGCACTTTGTCCGATGACGAAGCGCAATTTACTTCCAAATTATGGAATGAAGGAATGAAAAGTAATGGAATTGAAGTAATACACATTTAGGCCTATTGCCCGAGCGGAAATCCCGCGGAACGGCACATGCTTAAATTGGATCTGCCTTGCCGAACATATTGTCATCACAGTCATAGATCGTGGGGCAATTACGCCGGAGAATTCGAAAAAATAATGAACGCCTTGATGCAAGAATCCGCGGGCTACACTCCGGAGGAAGTACTATTAGACCATAAGTCTAGAAATTTAGTGGAAGAAATGATTGATTTCCCTCCGAGAATTGATATTAACCTTGAAGTAAAGGAAGAACACCTACGAGAAATGATGGAAAAGGAAGCTGAAGCGCGAATACGACTCTACGAAGCTAAAGCGTGGTGTGCCAAATATGTTATTGGTGATCTTGTACTTGTTAAAGCACACGAAAAGTCAAGCGAGATCGACCATGAAATTCCAAAATTTAAATTCATTTACAATAGACAGTTTGAGATTATCAGTGTACCTCGTACTAACGCTTACAGTTTAGATTTTTCTAAATCAGGCAAGCACTTAGATGAACTGTAAGTTTGGGTCTGTGTACACGTGTGTAATAACGGGCAGTGTTGAGTTATCCACTGTGATGGAATTAAAAATATGACTCTTTGAGATTACTCGGGAGTGAGTAACAACAATTTGAAGCAGTTGGACGTCCTGGAATGCCATTGCACACACAAACACGGAGATCTTGTGTGCCGCTATGGCGCAAGCAGCAATGCTCCGCTCGAACTGAGGCGTTGCCGGCTCTTGTAGCGCTGCGACGGTCTTTGTGAATGTGCGTGTGCGACGCGAATAGTTTTTCATTCAGCACCAGCTGTTAAATGTTTATGTCTGGTATCGAAGTTATTTAAAACACACTCACGAGGACACATGAAAAAGATTTATGTTCATTACACAAACTTCCATAATGCATTTTTGTAATTACTATTTCTTATCTTGTTTCTGAGATTTATTTACTATTCTTTATGATACTTGAATTTATGCCAATTTTGAGTATGCTTTTCACAATATTTGTAGTAATTTCAAACTTATTTATTTCTTGAAGGAAGTGTTTGTTTCTAAGATGTGTTGTCATACTTTAATGTTTTGGGTAATAATGACACATGGTCGTCATGTAAATAACGTGGCACCTACCTAACTGCAATTATTATTTGAATTGATAACCTAGCGATTAATGGATTCTATGCAGACAAAATTGTTTAACTGTGTGCATCTGCATTTCTGTTTGTTTCAGTTTTAGAAAATTCCCTGATTTGTTTCACTCCGGAAAAAAAGTCACGAAATGTGGGGTACGTGTAACAATGAAAATGCAGAAAGCATGACACCTGCTACCGATGGACGATTTTTGTTGCTGAATTGTATCTAAATATTTGTAATTTAAATGCTTACTTTTAATAAGTAAGGACATGCTTCACTGTATGTCTAAATTTAGGTAGAAGTCTGTCGACATTTCACTGTGTTTGTCTGTGTCTTAATGGTTCAAATGGCTCCAAACACTATGGGACTTAACACCTAAGGTCATCAGTCCCCTAGACGTAAACCTAACTAATCTAAGGACAGCACACACATCCATGCCCGAGGCAGGGTTCGAACCTGCTACCGTAGCGGCAGCGCGGTTCCAGTCTGAAGCGCCTAGAACCGCTCGGCTACAACAGCCGGCTGTGTCTTACTGTGAAACTTATAAGCTCTGGGGAAAAGCAAAGATAATTCTTATTTGCATCGACTAGCAAAGATGATAGCACTGCTTGCACATTGTAAAAACTTTGGGTAGGGAGTTGTTGCGTGGAGAGAGAGAGAGAGAGAGAGAGAGAGAGAGATGGTTTCCAGCGCTTACAGTGTGCGGAAGTGTGGTGTTAACGCTTTTGCAGTATGTACGCGCGCCGGCCAGATGTCTAGTAGCAGGAGGGACAGTGGACGGGTGGAAGAGGCTGTATTAATTATGATTGCCCGTTCCTGTAATTAGCCGTGCTCCACAAGATGCTACTGTCTTCAAAAACAGCAGCCGTTCCAGCCACACAGATTCGTCGTCGGCTCCAAGTTTCGTCGTATGCACAGCACTGAAGTAAGACTGTTCATTGGTAGAAAGTACACTCCTGGAAATGGAAAAAAGAACACATTGACACCGGTGTGTCAGACCCACCATACTTACTCCGGACACTGCGAGAGGGCTGTACAAGCAATGATCACACGCACGGCACAGCGGACACACCAGGAACCGCGGTGTTGGCCGTCGAATGGCGCCAGCTGCGCAGCATTTGTGCACCGCCGCCGTCAGTGTCAGCCAGTTTGCCGTGGCATACGGAGCTCCATCGCAGTCTTTAACACTGGTAGCATGCCGCGACAGCGTGGACGTGAACCGTATGTGCAGTTGACGGACTTTGAGCGAGGGCGGGAGGCCGGGTGGACGTACCGCCGAATTGCTCAACACGTGGGGCGTGAGGTCTCCACAGTACATCGATGTTGTCGCCAGTGGTCGGCGGAAGGTGCACGTGCCCGTCGACCTGGGACCGGACCGCAGCGACGCACGGATGCACTCCAAGACCGTAGGATCCTACGCAGTGCCGTAGGGGACCGCACCGCCACTTCCCAGCTAATTAGGGACACTGTTGCTCCTGGGGTATCGGCGAGGACCATTCGCAACCGTCTCCATGAAGCTGGGCTACGGTCCCGCACACCGTTAGGCCGTCTTCCGCTCACGCCCCAACATCGTGCAGCCCGGCTCCAGTGGTGTCGCGACAGGCGTGAATGGAGGGACGAATGGAGACGTGTCGTCTTCAGCGATGAGAGTCGCTTCTGCCTTGGTGCCAATGATGGTCGTATGCGTGATTGGCGCCGTGCAGGTGAGCGCCACAATCAGGACTGTATACGACCGAGGCACACAGGGCCAACACCCGGCATCACGGTGTGGGGAGCGATCTCCTACACTGGCCGTACACCACTGGTGATCGTCGAGGGGACACTGAATAGTGCACGGTACATCCAAACCATCATCGAACCCATCGTTCTACCATTCCTAGACCGGCAAGGGAACTTGCTGTTCCAACAGGACAATGCACGTCCGCATGTATCCCGTGCCACCCAACGTGCTCTAGAAGGTGTAAGTCAACTACCCTGGCCAGCAAGATCTCCGGATCTGTCCCCCATTGAGCATGTTTGGGACTGGATGAAGCGTCGTCTCACGCGGTCTGCACGTCCAGCACGAACGCTGGTCCAAGTGAGGCGCCAGGTGGAAATGGCATGGCAAGCCGTTCCATAGGACTACATCCAGCACCTCTACGATCGTCTCCATGGGAGAATAGCAGCCTGCATTGCTGCGAAAGGTGGATATACACTCTACTAGTGCTGACATTGTGCATGCTCTGTTGCCTGTGTCTATGTGCCTGTGGTTCTGTCAGTGTGATCATGTGATGTATCTGACCCCAGGAATGTGTCAATAAAGTTTCCCCTTCCTGGGACAGTGAATTCACGGTGTTCTTATTTCAATTTCCAGGAGTGTATTAACTGCTAACCCAGCAGCACAACTGGGGTCTAGTGAAGCAGGGGATACAACCCGTCGGCTTTGACCAATGACGTCATACATTAGTCATAGATAGTAATGTCTTCACTTCGAGGCATAGATAATAAAACAGTTCCGTGTTCCGGATAAGCGCTATCATTGTACATTAAAATTATTCGCAATGATATTGAGGTAATTTGGAGTATTAGTTTGTTATTGTAGAGCAATTTATACTGTCCTATTTTCGTTTACAGGAATGGATTTGTCTGTTTGTGGGTATGTAATTTTCGTTACTGTCTGTCTAGGGGAGCTTCGGTTATTCCTCGATATTTCCGTGTGGTAAGTTCGCGTTTCCATTTGCTTCTTTCACTGTATTTAACTATTTTGGCATTACGTAATAGAAATTTCTCAGCTGTCGATATTCTTTCGTTTCCCAGCACCAGTATCAGTACGACATTTTCGAATGTGTGCTTACTATATCACAGGCGAAACCCCTGTCACAACTGAAATTTGTATCCCGCCCCTCACTTCGCCTTTACACTCATGACGCAACTAAAATTTGTATCCCGTCCTTCACTTCGCCTTTACACTGACGACACAACTAAAATTTGTATCCCGTCCTTCACTTCGCCTTTACACCGACACTATATATGTCAATTGGCGAACAATATACAAATTTTGCTTATAGCTACATAGCTCAAGTAACGAATGAGATACTATTAGCGTCCGATGCAACAAGAAAACTGTAGCCCATAGAGAAGTACGGGTTACATATTCTACATGTGTCGTCTTCTTGTCTCCGTGTAGTTCAGTTGTGGTACGGGTTGCAAATGTAACTTACGTCTATCTCCACCTTTTCGTTACCAGTGTACATATATAGAGGTCAACGGAAGACTGGAATACATATATTACATACGTAGGTCCTTCTGTCGTCAGTAGTACTGATACGTACGTAAGAAAGGACTGTTAGTAATAGCGGAGACGAAATAAACAACACATCTACAATTTGTATCCCGTGTTACACTTACAGTTTACTGAAGCGGAGCATACATCGTTCAAGTGAAGAACAGGACAGTAATGCTAGTGAAAATCGAGTTACGACAAACTCGTATTCCGTAGTGTACTTAAGCAACACACTTCGAGTGAGCTTTTAATTTGTATCCGGTGTTTCATTTACGGTTTAGTGCAGCAGGGGATACATAGTTCAAGTGAACAACAGGACAGCAATGCTAGTTGAAACTAAGAAATCGACGTCCGCTGAACTTTATTGCTTAAGTGCAGTACGGGATACAAATAATAATAATAATAATAATAATAATAATAATAATTATTATTATTATTATTATTATTATTATTATTACTTGTATCCCTTACACAAGTAATAATAATAATAATAATAAGTATTATTATTACAATTATCATTACTTGTATCCCGTACTGCACTTGAGCAATACACTTCTAAAGAGTTTCGAGATACGACTGACATACATGTAACGTGATGTATTCTTTGCTAGTAATATATTTCATTCATTTCTTTCCATTGTATTTTGCGGAGAAATACTAAGATACAAACACGCGATATCGTTAACGTGAAAATGCTTCTGGCCCTTATATATGTAAAGTACAGGTTTTCTCTCTTGCATTCCTTTGTTTCTGAACATTCTTCTCAGTTCTTTCATCTTTGTAATACATGCTCTCTGGCCAATTCTGACGTCATTGGTCAAAGCTGACGGGTTGTATCCCCTGCTAAACTAGACCCCACAACTGAATGTGATTTGATTGATAAAATTTATTAAATAACAATCAGTTAAACTCAGAGCGATTGTGTCCTCCTTGTCCTCAGACTTTGTTCCCAAGCAGGGTGCTTATTCCTTTTTTTTCTTATATGCTAACTGAGTGTCGTAAGAAACAGATTGAATAGATACAGCCAGTTAATTAATGAATAATTTCACTTTTAAGACTTTTAGCCTCAGTCTACTTTCAATTAACTGCCGTACAACAGACGCTTCATTATATGTGTAAAGTAAAGGAATTTCATTTTTCAAGTTTGAGAATCACACTGGAAAAAATCCGTATCTAAAGAAATGCTTTAATTTAAGAGTGCGTAAGGGGAAGGTTAGAATCAGTTGGTGGCAATTAGAGAAACTCGTGGTATAGAGACAAAACTTTCGTCGCTGTTTAACAGTGGAGCCATCTGTGAGTGGCAGTATACAACTAGGATGGGAAGCAGAACTTGATTTTGTATCTCGTTTTCAGGGTTTGTAGAACAGTGTTGTTGTTGTTGTTGTTGTGGTCTTCAATCCAAAGCCTGGTTTGATGCAGCTCTCTATGCAAGTTTACCCTGTGGAAGCCTCTTCACCTCCGAGTAACTACTGCAGCGTACATCCCTCTGAAACTGCTTACTATATTCATCGCTTGGTCTCACTCTCGATTTTTACTCCCCCCCCCCCCCTCCCCGCGCTTCTCAACAGTACTAAGTTGGGCGATCCCTCGACGCCTCAGACACCTCGGAATGCGTCCTACCAACCGATCTCTTCTTTTAGTCAGGTTGTAACACAAATTTCTCTTCTCCTCTGTTCTGTTCAGTTCCTCATCATTAGTTACGTGACCTACCCATCTAATCTTCAGAAGTCTTCTGCAGAACTGCTTTACAAAAGCTTATATTCTCTTCTTGTCCTTCAGCCTCACTTGATTTAATTTGACTACATTCCATTATCCTCGTTTTGCTTTTGTTGATATTCGTCTTATATCCTCCATTCAACGTTCTGTTAAACTGCTCTTTCAAGTCCTTTACTGTCTCTGACAGAATTACAATCTTATCGGCAAAACTCAAAGTTTTTATTTCCTCTCTCTGTACTTTGATTTCTGCTCCAAATATTTCTTTTGTTTCCTTTATTGCTTGCTTAGTATACAGAGTGAATAACATCAGGGATATGCTACAGCCCTGTCTAACTCTCTTCACAACCACTGCTTCCCTTTCGTGCCCCTCGACTCTTGTAACTGCCATCTGGTTTCTGTACAAATTATAAATAACTTTTCGCTTCCTGTATTTTCCCCTGCCCCCTTCAGAATTTGAAAGAAAGTATCCCAGTCAACATTGTGAAAAGCTTTCTCGAAGTCTACAAACGCTAGAAACGTAGGTTTGCCTTTCCTTAACGTATCTTCTATGAGAAGTCGTAGGGTCAGTATTGCCTCGCGTGTTCCTACATTTCTCCAGAATGCAAACTGATCTTCCCCGAGGTCGGCTTCTACCAGTTTTTCCATTCTTTTGTAAAGGATTCCTGTTAGTATTTTGCAGCCGTAACTTGTTAAACTGATAGTTAGGTAATTTTCATACCTGTCTGCACATGCTATCTTTGGAATTGGGATTATTATATTCTTCTTGAAGTCTATGGGTATTTCGCCTGTCTCATACATCTTGCTCATCAGATGGAAGAGTTTTGTAGTGGCTGGCTCTTTCACGACTATCGGTACCTCTAACGGAATGTGATCTACTCCCGGGGCCCCGTTTCGACTTAAGTCTTTCAGTGTTTTGTCAGATTCTTGACGCAGTATTATATCTACCGTCTCAGCTTCCAATACGACCTTTTCCTTTTCCATAATATAGCCCTCAAGCATGTTTTCCCTGCACAGACCCTCTATTTACTCCTTCCATCATGCCACGCGGGATTAGCCTAGCGGTCTAGGCGCTGCAGTCATGGACTGTGCGGCTCGTCCCGGCGGAGGTTCGAGTCCTCCCTCGGGCATGGCTGTGTGTCTTTGTCCTTAGGATAATTTAGGTTAAGTAATGTGTAAGCTTTGGGACTGATGACCTTAGCAGTTAAGTCCCATCAGCTTTCACACACATTTTAACATTTTTTTCCTTCCATCTTTCTGGTTTCCCTTCTTTGCTTAGCCCTGCTTTTCCATCTGAGCTCTTGATAATCATATAGGTGGTTCTCTTTTCTCCACAGCTCTCTTTAATTTTCCTGCAGGTAGTATCTACCATACCCCTAGTGATATATGCTTCTGCATCCTTACATTTGCCCTCTAGCCATTCCTGGATATCCATTTTGCACTTCCTGTCAATGTCATTGTTTAGACGTTTGTATTCGCCTCCTTCATATACCGCATTTTTATATTTTCTTCTTTCCTCGATTAAATTCAATATCACTTTTTACCCTAGGATTTCTACTAGCGCTCGTCTTTCTACGTACTTCATCCTCCGTTGCCTTTACTGTTTCATCTCTCAAAGCTACCCATTCTTCTACTACTGTATTCCCTTTTCCCTGTTCTTGTCAATCGTTCCCTAACGCTCCTTCTGATACTAACTATATCCTCTGCCACTTACAGTTTATACAGATCCCAACTCGTTAAATTCCAGCCTTTTTGCAGTTTCTTCAGTTTTATTCTGCAGTTCATAACCAATAAATTGTGGTCAGAGTCCACATCTGCCCCTGTAAATGTCTTACAATTTAAAATCCGGTTCCTAAATTTCTGTCTTACCATTATATAGTCAATCCGAAAGATTTTGGTGTCTGCAGGTCTGTTCAACGTATACAACCTTCTCTCATGGTTCTTAAACCAAGTGCTATCTATGATTAAATTGTGCTCTGTGCAGTATTCTACCAGGTAACTTTCTCTTTGATTCCTTTCCCCGAGTCAATGCTCACCTACTTCTATTCCTTAACGATCTGAATAATTTCTCTTATCTCATCACACATTTCCTCAATCTCCTCCTCATCTGCAGAGCCAGTAGGCACATAAACGCGTATTACTGTGGTGGGTGTGGGGCTTCGTATCAACTTAGCTACAATAATGTGTCGTCTATGCTGTTCA
The DNA here is from genome assembly GCF_021461395.2 of Schistocerca americana. Lineage (NCBI taxonomy): Eukaryota > Metazoa > Arthropoda > Insecta > Orthoptera > Acrididae > Schistocerca > Schistocerca americana. The sequence goes on from NC_060123.1 coordinate 320,075,763, forward strand.
TGGCAGTTTATCCACATTCCTATTTTTTACTCATTATTGAACCTACTCCTGAATTACCGTTATTTGATTTTGTATTTGTTATCCTGTATTCAAATGACCAGAAGTTCTGTTCTTCCTGCCACCAAACTTCACTAATTCTCAATATATCTAACTTTCCTATCCATTTCCGTTCTTAAATTTTCTAACCTATCTGCCCTATTAAGGGATCTGATATTCCACACTCAAATCCATAGAACGCCAATTTTCTTTCTCCTGATAACGACGCTATCCTGAGTATCCCCCGGGACTATTTTACCTGCGGAATGTTTTACCCAAGAGGTTGTCATCATCGTTTAACCATACAGAAGAGCTTCAGGCCCTCGGGAAATATTACAGCTATAGTTTATCCTTGATTTGAGCCGTATGCAGATGTTACAATGACAGATCAGTATGTCATCCATACTTTTGCTCCTGCAACTACTGAAAAGGCTGGTGCCCCTCTTCAGGAACCACACTTTAGTCTTGCCTCTCAACATGTACTCCTGCATTGTGGTTGCACCTACAGTATGGCCATCTGTATTGCTGAGGCACACAAGCCTCCCCACCAATGGCAAGGTCCATGGTTCATGGTTCATGGGTGGTAGGGGGTGCAGAATAGTATTTAAGGTAAAACAACAATAATTTGTTATTTTTATTTTGCAAGCAAATGTTGATTTTTAATTATTTATAGAGAAATATGCCATCTACTCGCTTCAACATTACATAGCAAATGGCATATAGCTTTACTGACGTGACTGGTGAGCCACCTCAAAAAAAAAAAAAAAAAACCTCCAAAACCCAAGCAATAATTATTGAACGAATCACCAGAAACTTCGGCCTTAATGACTTTGACCTTAACACATGTGACTTTTCCATCCAGTTAACTGACACAATAAAATATCTTGGACTAACCCTCGACTGGCAAATAATGTATAAACGTCACCTTCTAACCATCCAACAGAAAGTCCTCGACAGACTAAAACTGGTAAAACTAGTAACAGGCTAAACTTGTGGATTACACGACTCTAGTATTCTTCACACCAACAAAATCCTGATCTGATCCATCCTCTGCTATGACAATGTTGTATGGGTGTCTGTTCTACCGAAGTTCTATTAGTCCTTCCTGATTCTCGAACGCCATATTTTCTGTCCCACTTTCTGCATCTGTTTACCTTCCCCTGCGTGGATCCTCTACCATCACCAACCCTGGTATGCCACTGCAACTTCACAAATGCATCACTCCATCCCTATACCTACATACACTCCACATCATAACCCTAAGCAACAATAAACAGCACCTTTCCCATACAATGAGATCCACCCAGAACCCAGATATTTACCCTACTATTAACTTTAACTCTTCCCCACTTATCCCACTCCACATCAAGGCTCCTCTCTCCCATTCCCCCTACAACCATGCCTACCCCTTACTTCTTGTACCACTACCTTGCCCACATGGTATTACTCCTCTTCACCCTCTGTGCTTCCCACCATCTATATTCCTACTATTTGCTACACCTCCTACCTGTATCCTGCATAGTTTGCCCACCTGACAGATCTCTATATCTCTCCACAATCCCCCATCCCCCAATCTTTACAGAAGACATCCTCTCCTCCTACAGTACTACTCATCCAGTTCAGGTCCTTATGATGTTAAGTGAAAGTGCATTGCTCCACAGCCACCTCATCAAATGGTTTTTTTTTAGTTGCATATTTTTTCATCCTTGTGACTGTCCCTCACTAATTTTTTTTAATTTTAATTGCAAACAGTCTTCGTATTTTTATTATTATATTATCTCTGTTATCTCTTAATGAATGCTCTGTACTGAAGAGCGAAGTATTGTACGACTGGCAGCCTACTCCCTCTTGCCCCATATGGGGTTTGGGGGATGAAATAATAATAAAGAGGAAAAAACAGGCGAGCCATACGTTAAACAAGTTTTTGAATGTCAATAATGCAAACATATTTGACAAAAGAGCAAAATATAACAAGCACAAATGCTTTAGGATCAGTAGCCGCACTGCACACACATTAAAACTGCTCGAATTGTGGGGGGGATAACATGAATTCGGCTGACTCCATTATGATGGGTGGGTGTGCTGGGGCATGGGGGCGCTGGGGCTCCGCCCCCTCCTCTCCATAAACTTGTCATGTGTTTGTCATGTGTTGCAGGAATTTATAATGTCACAAAAATAACAAGCACAGTTAACTTATAACTGCAGATGCTGAGTCTTGCTTCCTATCCTTGACATGAACTTTGTTTATGAAATGTGTAGCTGTGTCAGCTGCAATATGAAACGCAGATAAGAAAGCGCGGATGTTAATGTCAGCATATTTTCCACCCGTACTTGCACTGACTCGATGCTGACGTCATCGACAGTGATGGGTCACCCAGCGTTTATTCCCACTCATTCTCCCCATAACCCACAACTCACTGCGGCCCTCTCAGGTAATGGATGTTTAAATACATAACTACCTAGAATTCTGTTAACAGTTCTAATTATTCTAGGAAATTACTGTATATAGGATTACTTAAGGGTTGATGTTGATGTGAGTAGAAAGTAGATGTGTAACCTTCATTTAGTTTAAATCACATAGATTACAGGTAATGAAATTTTTAGCGACATAGCAAAAGAAGCTACTGCGAAGGATAGCATAAGTTAGTCTAAAATTTCTTGTACAGGTTGTAGACATGTTCTATTGATAGCAGAGCCAGACATGGTGTACCAGACTTCACGGGTGCAGGGTGTGCTTGCCACATGCATGCCAAGACTGTGCATGCATCAACTTTGCTCCTTCCTTTCCGGAAGTACTCGGTACATCGCGACATTTCTTTTAGTACCACTGTCACAAAGTTTTGGTTGGCACAACTTCAGTTCATCAGAATTAAAGTGTCAGCGCGGTTTACGACTGCTATTTTTCGTGTTAGAACGTTCACACCTCTGGCTATTTGATACAAAAATAGGCCAGTGCTCTATCGCCTCATGCCCGTAAAATGGAAGTGTGGGAAAGGAAATCTCAGTATCTATTATGCAACCACATAAGTGATGGTAATTGCAGATTTGCTATGAAACTATATCACAGTACCATGCAGAAAGAATTTAAAGATTTAGTTGACAATGAAAGAGCAAAAAAGAAAAAAAAAGATAAATAAAACACTCAACAGACAGAATTCATTATACAGTACTTCAAGAAGCACTTTCGGTAAATTATCACGCATGTAGCACGTGAATAAACTGGATGTAAGAAATAGCAAAACTTCTAAAGTCACACGCATTATTGCACTGTAAGTTGCAATAGTTTTCGATGGAAAATATCGATGAATATGGAGGCTTTATAGAAAGCTGCTGTAACGTTACACTTACCCCAGGCGAGCTCAGGTGCAGAGAGAATGAGCGAAGCGCCGGAAAAAGGTAAATCCCAGAGCTTGGAATCTGGACAGCTGATAATCGCATTGCCTAAGTAAAGAATATTCTGCAGGAAATCGCGGATGTCAGACACTCTTGGAGATGAACAAGTTGCAGTTATTTGAGATTCGAAAACTCTCGTCAGATATAAATTCAGATCCGAATACATTTACCATCTCAGAAAGATGAGGCGCACCCACTCACACTCTAGTATATCAATATCTTCAAAACTGCATAAAGTTAATATCTCACAGCGACTAGGCATTTTCGTAATGGCCCTCTGAATATACAACTTTAAATCGCTCCATGCGATTTCTACAAACGTTGTCGTAGATGATAGAATTGCGCTATAGCCATAATCTCTTATATATACGTATCTATATCTATTTTATTTATTGACTTACGAAGTATTTAAGTCCATTTCATCATGCAAATATTTGTCAGAACATCGTATTCTCCACATTTACACGACCAATGAACAGGACACCAATAAGCCACATTTTGTCATATTGGCATTTTTACTTAATGAAAAGTTAACTGTTGTGTCAATATCTCTATTTCAATGTCGATTGCAAGTGCTTTACAAACCACGGTAATTTAAAAGTGGTCAATCACTTGTGTTAATAGACACCACTGTTGCAAATAGTGCCAAAAGACGCTTCTGCCAAGCAAGCACAAATAACTATTATTAACAATGCTCAAAGACAATCTGTTGTCATTTATCGTGACCACACTTGCTCAATGCTGCTGGTTTATTTATTCATGAACCACTGATAGTTATATATACTGTAAATGATGTGAGTGTGCCGAATGCTTATGACGTTTCTTTATTTAAATACTGTTGTAGTATATTAGTTTAGTCCGGGGAGTGGTCAACTTGAAGCATATCATATATGTACAATCCGATAACGATATATTTCTGGTGGTAACGGCCTTCAGCCACTGAGAGTTGGACAGTGGTGGTTGAGTCAAGTGGGCAGTGGGACTTCACGAGTGAAGAGCTCAAAGGGGCGATTCTGGACATTTACTGTGGAACTCTGGAAGAAGGTAGACCTCCCTGAGATCATCTACGTCATTCAGTCGTGACTTATTCTGGGCGGTGGAAGGCATGATGATTCACAAATTAACACAATCGATACGAAGAATAGTGGCTCATACTCTGTCTATTATCAGTTTCGTAAATCAAGGGGCTAAAGCTTGGGTCCTATTCTGGAACACATTCGGACCTCTCGAAATGTAAAGTCCCTTCAGAAGCTAAGGTGTGGTAGCGGCCGTTCACCGCCCAGAAATGGTCACTTATGCGACTTAATCACGCAGGTGATATCAGGTAGGTCTACCGTCTTCAAGAGCTCGATATTAAGTGTCCACAGTGGCTCCCTTGAACTCTTCACTGATGAAGTCCCAGTCTCCACTTGATTCCAACAACGCTCTGCCGCTCTTCAACTCTCACTGGATGATGGCAGTCCCCACCAAAAATATATTGTTCTCAGTTTCCCCATAGATGATGAATTCAAGTTGTCCACTTCCGAGACTAAACTAATATACAACAGTATTTAAATAAAGAAACGTCATAAGCATTCAGTTACACTCAGATCATTTACAACAAATATAACTATTAGTTGGTTCATAAAAAAAATAAACCAGCATTCTTGAACAAGTATGCTCACGATAAATGACAGCAGACTGTCCGTAAGTATTGTTTAAAACAGTTATATGTGCTTGCTTCAGAGAAGCGTCTTTTGGGACTTTTTACAATAGTGGTGTGATCTACCACAAGCGATTAACCACTTTTAAATTACCGCTTTTTTAAATAGCACTTGCAGTCAATACCTAAATGAAATTACTGGCGCAATAGTAAACTACTCATTAAATAAAAACACAAGTATGAAAAAAATATGAGGCATTGGTGCTCTGTTCATTTGTTGTGTGAATGTGGAGAATATAATCTTCTGACAAACATATGCATAATGAAACGCATTTAAATACGTCGTAAATCAATAAAAAAAACAGATACAGTGCAATGCTATGATCTGTGATAACGTTTGAAGAAATATCAAGAAGCGGTTACACGTTAGTAATTCAGAGGGTCATTGTGAAAATGTTTGCTCGCAGTCCGATATTAACTTATGTAGTTTTGAATTTATTGAGATGCTATTGCGTCGCTATGTGCGCCTCATTTTGCTGAGATCGCTGATGTATTCAGCTTTGCATTAATATTTGATGTGAGTTATTTTCGAATCTCAAAGAGCTGCAACTTGTCCATCTTTAAGACTGACACTCCGACATTTCCTGGAGCATACTCTGCACAAAGGCGATGCGAACATCAGCCGTGCAAATTCCCAACTCTGGGAATTGCCCTTTTCCGGCGACGCGCTCATTGTCTCTGCACCTGAGCTCGCTTGGGGCGGAATCGGTCAAAGAACCAGACTGCGCGCGGCGAGCCCTGTACCCTTGGTCCGTGTAACGTTACAGCAGCAATCTATAACGTTCCCATATTCTTCCTTGTTTTCCATTTAAAATTGTTGCAGCTCACAGTAGAATTATGCGTGTGGTGTTCGAAATTGTACTGTTCATACAACCAGTTTATTCAAGTGCCACATGCTTGGAAATTTAGCCAAAGTTCTCCTAGATGTGCTGAACAATGAATCATGTCTGTTGATCGTTTATTTAATTTTTGCTCTTTCATTGTCAACTAAATCTTTAAATTTTTTCCTGCATGGTACTGCAATATCGTTTCATAGGTGATTTGCAGTTCCCATCACTTACGTCACTGCATAATAGATGTTGACAATTCTCATCCCTCTCTTCCATGGTTCCCATTCATTTTGGGGTTGTGACGGTAGAGCGAGCACTAGGCTGTCTCTATCTCTTTTATTTTTACACAGTATTTGTAAACTTACTTCACAACACGCAAAAACGGCAAGGGTAAACAGCGCTGACGGTATGATTCTGTCGAATTGAAGGGCGTTGTGCCAGCCGAAAAATGCCGTACAGTGATACTAAATGGAATGTTCGCTGTATCTAGTTCTTCCGGGAAGGAAGGAGCAAACCTGATGGAAGCCAAGTCTTGGCTCGCATGTAGAAGGCACACCCTGCATGCTTGAAGTTTGACACGCCATGTCAGGTACTGCTCTGAATAGCACATGGTAGAATAGACGACAGCTACCAAAACTACTAACAGGCCGAACATAGGAACTACACTCCTCTACTCATCTTTATCCTTCACACAAACATATCCATAATCCGCCCCATTCTTTGTTATGTAAATGTTTCATGGATATCTGCATCTCCTACGTTTTGTAAGTCCCTCCAGATACTCGAACGCCATGCAATCCGTCTTGCTTTCCACATTCGTTTACCTTCCCCCACAAGGATCCTTTACCAACTCATTACATTGTCGCCTCTCCCCACCCACGTTGTACAACCCCATACAATCTACAGCATCCGCAAACTCAACTTCAATAATCCTGTCGTTTCCACTTTACTTTCCTATCCTCATATGCTGCCGCACCTTCACCAACACATTCCACTAACTCTACACCTATACACCCTCCACATGCTCTCCCAAAGAAAACTCAACCGTCTCCCCGTCTCAGATCATGAACTCTGCCCCAATACTTACGCCTCCTAACAGCTACTGGTCCACCCCACCCAATCCACCTAACAAGGGCTTCCTTTCCATCCCCTACACCATACACTTACCGCCTATTTTTTCTTTCTGCCTTTCTTTCTCCATACCCTGTTCTCAACAACTATTACTGTCACCAGACCCCCGCTCTACATCATTCCCTCTTCTGTTCACACAATCACTTATACCCCACCGCTGCAATGCACCATTCCACCATCGTTATACCAGCACATCCCTCCCCTCTTCGCCAGACAACCTCTCCCCTTCAAAAATTGTCTCCTTATCCATTGTCAGGTAGTTCTAATTTGTAGTGAGACGATTGTGCTTCTTTTACATATCAGTGTTTCGAAAACATTATTGAAATATTTTAAATGTGGCCTTATTCTATTCATTTTACCTTTTAGTATTACAGTTTTTAACTACCAGTGCACAAGGTTATCCACAGTGTATCTCCAAATTTCCATTCTGTTTTCCACCTTTAAAAAGTTTGAAATTCAGTGTATACAGTATTTCTCCGCTATCTGTTTCTTGTTTTTATATCTACTTTCGTACCTTACTGTCCATTGGCTGAAGAGTGGGTTGCCTGCAACACTGAACTCCCCCCCACCCCCCCCCCCCCCACCCCTAGCGCATAAGGGGCACTGGGGAAAGTAACAATAAAAGAAGAAAGTCTACCATATGTAAAAAGAAATTCTGTTTAATAAGTCATCAGATGACGGGATAATACCGAAATGCATGGTCGCAAGAGACAATAAAGAAATTTACAAAAAATGGATGATTTTGAGCAACCTTATTGCATTTTTAAAGTTTATTTCATAAAAATGTTTCTAAATACTTACGGATCATGAACAAGAAGGAGAAGGTATTTATTGACTGAGTTAATGAAACCGCGACGGCTATCGGTGGAATAACCTACGACCGTGCGTGAAGATACACCTAGATAATCAAGCGTAAAGAGAGCAGCGACGCACCCCTCTGCATCTTACTACGTCCCACACTTTCCATTTTCCCTATAGATGTTGCCGCGGCGTATTATAATCTCATGACTCCATCCCGTTTGAAACGTAATATGATTAAAAGAGAAGATTATTTTCATGAACTTTTAGTGAATTTCGAATGTTATTGGTTTGGTTGCTAATTTTTACTACCACAAATAATATTACATTTATAATTAATAACAACTAAACGACAAAAACGTATGCGTCAAAGAGGCGACTTACGCAACCGTTCTATAGAAGTGGAGAATCCGAGTTCCAGTTTACCCTTCGACACAAAAGTTTCACTCTCGCCGTTGCATTGCCGCAGTGCCCTGTTCGACTGGAAGTCATGATTCCCTCCTTATCTCTTTCCCATCCAGTTTTCTTTCCATTACTTTCACCAGAATTACTAAAGTATTTTAAGAACAATTTTGTTTTTAAAATGTATTTTAAGAAAAGGATGTGCTGTCAACGTTGAACTACTCTTTAAAGAATAGATGTCGTCTCCTACCTCTTGAAAACGGTCTAATAGGCCGTTACCGTTATCGTGGTGAATAAATAAATTTAGTAATAGTCCAAGTGGACATTTTTTTCTAAAATATTGTAGGACAGTGGCTACTGCTAACAGGAAATGACTTAAGGTGATGATTTACTACGTTTCTCTAGATTTAGTATTTCGATTACAGTATGAATTTCAGGTTAACTCCCCCGTAGTCGTTTCGTAAGTTAACGGCCGGAACTACTCTTCAGCGACAAAAAGTACCATTTACTGCTCGACTGTATTTTCTTTTATTACCTGCTTTAACAATCGTTGGCCTAGTCAGTCCGAATTGCACTGTACGGTTGAATGCAGTCATCTTCGTCTTCCACAGTGGGACCTCCTTCTGCTATTTCTCTCATAAATTTCAAGCAATTTGGAAGGGATGTGGCTACGAGAGTATCTCGAAGTCATTCTTGGTTGTCCGCAGGACTTTTCTTTGATCCGTAGGGCTCTGATGAATATCTAAGTACCTATTTCCTTTTTATGTAATTTTCGTTCTTTTTGTAGTTTTCTACATAAATCGTGGCATTTTGAGTCTGAAAATGTTACTTCCATTTTCCATATTTTTCCGTATGTCAAAGTGTAGTCCATATTTTGCCGTATTTCAAAGATAAGTCCGCATTTTTATGTCAAAATTGCATAAAAAAGTTTACAACACATCTTCATGTGAAGGTGTTCTTTTTAAAGCGTAACAGCAGTAAATAAACATTAAATAACACTTGAAAGGGCGATTCCTGACCTCGGAATGGAGGAGTCGAAAACACAAATCGCACAATCTGAAGCAACCTAGTGTTTCAGATGGCCTCCAGGCTCTTTAGTGTTTCTTCCCATGGATTTTTGAAGAGACAAGGAAGCAAAATCTCTTCCGTGGAGTGAAGCATCGAGATGCCACTGCTGTCAACCTACCCTTTCCTACCAGTCACCTCTTGTAGTGAAAATGTCTCACCAAAGTTACAAGCTTTTGTGAAAGCACATTTATAAGCACGTTATTATCAGATGTTGTATTTATTTGTAATAATGAACATGACGTCAAATTAAGGCAGCTAAAACGAAATTTCTCTCCATGGGAAAGGTTATCGGTAGCCTCGACGTCCTTGAAATGTACCGTTCGAAACTAGGGTACAAGGGCTCACTAAGAAGCTTACAGACGGTACCTTATACACCGTCTTCGTTGTTAATCTGCTACATGATTTCTGTTCGTCCACGGTTTCTGTTTCGTCATTCGATTGTCTTTCCCGTCAATCTCAAAATAGGCCTTATAATCAAGCGGAGTAGTTCATCCCAGCTATGCGAACAAGAAGGCTGCGGCATTAAACGTTTCCTCACTGTTATACTCGAGTGTTTCTTTCAACCGTCTGAGGGTCTGACACGCACCTCCCCAAGCAGTACGCTAACCGTATGTATAACTTCATGTCCGTCTCACTTAGTGTTAATTAACACTAGTCTTGCCGCTACTCGTCGTCGTTTTATTTACGCATCTACTTTCTTTCACGTACTGTGCCTTTGGTTTTTTATAAATACGTAAAAATGTCTAAGGATAAGCAAACGTTGTGTTTCAAACTGCAAAAATGAACAGATCTTCCAAACTTTACAGATGGTAAAGTACTGTTTTGTAATTCTTGTGAAATCCGTGTCGACAGAGCAATGGTTTCTACTATCTACAATACATATCTACCACAAAAAATTAGGTAAATATTACAAGGAAGGATAAATTGAAACAAAAACTTTTTTTCTTATGTAACAGCAAATAGCTCCCAAAGTTCTTCCTTCTGGAAAGATTTGTGTCGTTCCATGGTTTATGCAGATATATCTTAATGGAAATTAAATAATCCAATGTTTAAAAGCTTCCTAGAGAAGTATTCAGGCAAACATATTCCTGAGGAACCTACACTTACAAAGGGAGCTACGTCATCAGCATTTACGAGGATAGTTGCCGTTGATTGAAAACGTGATTAAAGGTAGTTCTACATGGGGCCAGAATCGACGAGACTACGGACACTCAAGGAAGGAGGGGGGGGGGGGGGGGGGGGGTACATTGGCAATGTCGAAACTGACCGACTACTTGAACATAAATCCAGCAAATCCTTTTTTCTTTCGTGTGTGAAGAACTTTATAAATGTAACCACCAGACATCAGCAAACCTCTTTAAAGATGTTATGAGTGTCTTATGGCCTAATGGCGTAAAATACGAACAAGTTTTCTTTTAGTTGCCGATTCTGCTCCTCATACGGTTAAAGCTGCTGATGTCCTTAATGTTTAGCTGATTGCATAAGGATACATTACAAAAATGTGAGTAGTTTGACATTAAACGTGAAAAAAATATTTTTGAAAGGTCCCAGCAGGATCTTAAAATTTAAAGAGGCGTATCCTGATATTATTTTGCCACCAGAACCGCTAACGCCATGTCGGGGTAAACAGGGTAAGAGCAGTTAAATGCTGCGTTGAGCATTTCAGTGACATTAAAGCAATTATTTTTCAATTTGAAGATGATTCTGCTTGTATTTCGAATGAAAAAGAACTTTCTGAAAATGATACTCTACAGAGTGATTTATTGTACATAAAAAGCAATTATCGTTTCTTATCGTGTCAGATTAAGCCACTGGAGAAACCTTTAACGTAATTGAAAGAAAAATTAGCGAAGCGAAGGTACCCGTTGCTGAATTGTTCAAGCAAAAATTGAAGTATGTACTCCAGAAAACATTATTTTAATCTGCTGACAAAAATTAACGGTATGCTGTGCGAAAGAATAGGTAACATATTTGACGTCTCATACTCACTTCCACGATTGTGCAAATTTAAGTTTGCTCCTATCACAACCTGCGACGCTGAAAGATCTTTCAGTCAGTACACAGAAATAGTTTTACCTTTGAGAAATTAAAAAAAAAAAACTCTGACTTTGTACCGTAACAATACAAATAACGCTAATGAGACTGAAGGAGCATCAAATTGTTTGCTTTTAGTATAATAAAATGGGCTGATAAGGTAAGGAATGATGAGGCTCTGCGCAGAATCGGAGAGGAAAGGAACACGTGGAAAACACTGATAAGGCAAAGGGACAAGATGATTGGACATCTGTTAAGACATGAGGGAATGACTTGCATGGTACTACAGAGAGCTGTAGAGGGCAAAAAATGTAGAGGAGGACAGAGATTGGAATACATCCAGCAAATAATTGAGGACGTCGGCTGCAAGTTCTACTCTGAAATGAAGAGGTTAGCACAAGAGACGAACTCGTGGCGGGCCGCATCAAACCAGTCAGAAGAATGATGAGCAAAAAATAGATAATAAAATGTGGTTTATTTGCAAATAGTTATTTGATTTTTAAGCCCATATTGTATCTTCATATTTCGTCATTTCTAATACATATTTATACGAACTCTATTGATGATTGTTGAAGATGCTAAATGGTTGCGGTATTTTAATTCATAATCTTCTGGTTACATTTAAGTAAGATGAAGTTGTAGGTCACTTCCCGATATTTAATCACTTAGCACATTGAAAACGATACTAGAGATGCGTATCCCTTAATACTGCGCAATTATTTCACCCCAACACGTTTGGTAGGTCTGCTTATGGGCTCTTATTTATTGGGTACGTACCTCGTTGTATCTTCTGAGATATCGGTCTGTTGTCAGTATTGCTGAGTTTGCTGTATCTTTCTTAAATATTAATGTTGTACGCCTCTTTCTCTCACTGCTAGGTCTACTGTCATCATACGTTGCTCAGTATGTGAATTTCTGTGTGCACCAATGACACATATGACTATGACCCAATTCGCTCGTAGATGAGCTCCTACAGTATGCGCTTTCCTGTTCTGTGGATCCACATACTTATCCCCAATTCCACTTAGGTTTAGGGAATCATACATTCATAAGACAAATGCAGATGATGTTTTGTGAATAATTTAATGGTATTAAGTATTAGTAATGTTCTTTTGTGGAAGAATACTATTTTTACAAAGGAAGCAGTCCCTCGTTAATGTCTATGCCCAGCTTCTCCTTTAGTTCATTATTGCTCAAAGACACGCGATATTCTCTAATTGCTGCCTCCTTCTGCAGAGTGGGCAAATAAAAGTGGCCAGGAGAACAGAGTGCCAGAGTATAAAGGAACCCAATAGAGGAAAGAAAATACAGTACTAACATGACTGTAGCAGATATTGAAAGTGTCCGTCAGTCATCTCTTGGCACTTTTGGATCCCGGTCAGCAAGTTGCTGAAGGCGTATCGATGCTTGACTGATGGAATTGCTGTAGTCTCATACGAAATGTTCTGCTGCAGTTCTTGAAGATATGGGGGTTGTTGCAGTACATCTTAAACTTGAGGGGTCTCCAAATAAAGCAATCGCAAACCGACAGATCAGGTGACCGGGGTGGCCAGCTAGGGCTGCAAGCAGACTGGCTTCTGCTAACAATTCTGTAAGGCGTGAGTACTGCAAACGTGCTCTAATATTCGGTCGACTGTATGGGCAGTTGCTACATGCTATTCGAAGCAGCTGTAGGTTTCTTCCTCCTTCGTCAATTCTGTTGCAAATGGTTTCTAAATGTTGGCAGCGTAACGTGCCGAAGTCAGCGTCTGATAAAGGAAGATGAGGCCAATAATTTGGCGTGCAGACACTGTACACCAAACCCTAACCTTCTGAACATGCGAAGGTGTTTCGTGGAAGTTATGCGAAGCCTCTGCTGTCCAAAACTTGTGGTTCTGTGAGTTGACGCAACCATTCAGGTGAAACCAGGCTTCATCAGACATAAAGAACAGATCCATGCCGACGCCATTAACTAGTATCTCAGTGAAAAGACACTCACAAAATTCTAGGAGGCCAATACCATCTGTTGGTTTTTATGCATAAACAACAGACATTTGGCAGGGTATTCGTCCGCATGATCGACGTGATATACCGATCTCTTGCGACAGGCATTGGGCTGATTTGATAAGACTCTGAAACATTTTCTGGTAAACTGCAGTCACATTTTATGGTGTGCGGGCACGTTTCGGAATGTTTTATGACACCATTTTCATACTAATCGTGGCATGGCACTGTTTGCTGGTACTTTGACACCATTACACTTCTCAGTAAACTACTGACCGCATCTACGTCTTGGTAGTCGGGTGTTCTGCCGAATATCGTGTCGTACTTGCAGGAAAAATGGTTCAAATGGCTCTGAGCACTATGGGACTTAACGGCTGAGGTCATCAGTCCTCTAGAACTTAGAACTACTTAAACCTAACTAACCTAAGGACATCACACACATCCATGCCCGAGGCAGGATTCGAACCTGCGACCGTAGCAGTCACGCGGTTCCAGACTGAAGCTCCTAGAACCGCACGGCCACACCGGCCGGCGTACTGGCACGACATTTCGGTAACATAGATGGTAACTTCCATCACGTCAACGGGCTACGTTACCGAAATATTGTGCAAGTACGACACTGATACCCGGCAGAACACCCGACAACCCAAGATGTCATTAGATCGCCGGGAAAGCCTGAAGAGTTACAACTGACGATACCGGTTCCGAGAGCTTGTCACGCTCCTCCACTGTGAGTGCCATCGTCCCCTTTGCACCGCAACACTCACATTGGCATTCCACACACTACTCTCTGAACCGCTGTGGATCACGCGCAGGTGTACACGTGATGTGCGCAACATGGGGTGATGTTATATACATACATTAACGTCTAGTCTTATCCAATCGCCTGGGCCATGTATACTGATAATATGCCGTTTAAAAGTGTATTTATATTGTTATATTTGATTGTACCTTGCTGTGCACTACAATCTCTCAGTATTGATAGAAGTTCAGTGCGGTTCTGTGATTTTCATACTAAAAGGCCTCAGAATAACAATGGTGAATACAACATGGAGAAGATGAAATATTCCCTTTTTCTTTAAGGATATAATTGTTAAATGCTTTTGTTACAGCTCGCGGTAAACTAAATACATTTTTTTACTGTTAACTATTATATATTTTGCTCTGACGGAAAAGGTATTAATGCCAAAAGAAGAACTGTGGACGACGATGTGGTGGAGCTTATTATTGTGGTAGTAGATGAGCCATTATTGGTCCACAACTATTTACTTTGAAATTATTAACATGATGTATCAAGTTGATTTTATATAACTGGTTGCTGAAAATGTATGTCTTCGTTTTGTTGGTCTTTCAAAACTCAGAAAAGTAGAAAACGCCTTTATATCCGTTAGTGAAGCTGTACGAAGTGTTTCAACTTGATGCAACGGTGGCGGAGAGCTAATGGGAGTTTATAACAAGCAGAGGAGATCGGTGGAGTGCTGTTATAAGTGACCATTAGTTCAATGGTGGGCACACCTGTTAGGATCTAACTGTATTCATACGACTGTTATTCATTTTTCTTTTTATCCTTTTTATGTAAACCGCATATTAATAGAAATATGTCCATATTTCATTAATTCCGGTTACAAAAAATTAACTTATCTTGCTCTCTCTGCAGTGCTATGTGGTATTAAATAATGTAAAGGGCATTTCAGGGATTTCAACGGCTGGACAACCTCAATCTCGCCGTTCATTTTCAAAACTACGTTCGTCGTTGCAACAAAAAATCCAGCATACCTCAAAGTGACCCTGAACAGGTCGTTCACCGAAAACCGCGCCCGCATCTCGTGATCGTGCGGTAGCGTTCTCGCTTCCCACGCCCGGGTTCCCGGGTTCGATTCCCGGCGTGGTCAGGGATTTTCTCTGCCTCGTGATGGCTGGGTGTTGTGTGCTGTCCTTAGGTTAGTTAGGTTTAAGTAGTTCTAAGTTCTAGGGGACCGATGACCATAGATGTTAAGTCCCTTAGTGCTCAGAGCCATTTTTAAAACCACAGTGAAACTTTCAAATATGAACACCCTCCACACATAATCAGTGCTAATTTGGGATCCTTAGCCTCTACTCTCAGAATTTCAGCTCGGAGTATTGTGTACTCTGTTGCCGAGTACAGTAGATAACCAATTCGGTTGACGTATTCCTCAGAAAAATCTTCACTCCTCCCAAACTAATAACGTAAGTGTACATCAGATGTGGCATCAGCAGCAATTGATGGAATTGACACCTTCCTGAGACACTTTCCAGTCTTTCCACATTAACAATGTAAGTGTAAACGAGACGCAGCATCAATTAAGAAAGCATGCCAGATTTAAATGAACGCTAAGTCCCCAAGACTGATTATCTTTTACAGATGCTTGAACTATAACGTGGACTTCACCGCGAGATGCCTATAATAGTTTCCGCAACAATACTTTGCCTCGAAACATGGCAAAAATTATCTAAAGATATTCTGGTCGTATGTAAAGTATGATAGCGGCAAAACAAAATCAATTTCTTCTCTACGCAATAGCCATGGAAATCCTAACAATGCCAGTGCTTCTACAGCAGAGTTATTAAAGAAAGCCTTCCGAAATTCCTTCAACAAAGAACACGAAGTAAATATTCCAGAATTCGAAACAAGAACAGCAGCCAACGTAACTTAGAAGTAGATACCCTCGGAGTAGTGAGGTGGGTTAAATCATTTAATAAAACAAGTCTTCCGGTTCAGACTGCATACAAATTAGGTTCCTTTCAGAATAGGCTGATACAATAGCTCCGATTCATATACAACCGCTCGCTCGGCGAAAAATCTGTACCCAAACTGGAAAGCTGGAAGTCACTAATATTCAAGGAAGACAATAGGAGTAATCCATTCAATAATACGCCCATATCATTAACGTGACAGGGGTAAAATATAGGGAGTGAACTTGTATAGAAACCAAATGGCAGTTACAAGAGTTGAGGGGCAGCAGTGGTTGGGAAGGGAGTGAGACAGGGTTGTAGCCTCTCCCCGATGTTATTCAATCTGTATATTGAGCAAACAGTGAAGGAAAGAAAAGAAAAATTCGGAGTAGGTATTAAAATCCATGGAGAAGTAATAAAAACTTTGAGGTTCGCCGATGACATTGTAATTCTGTCAGAGACAGCAAAGGACTTGGAAGAGCAGTTGAACGGAATGGATAGTGTCTTGAAAGGAGGATATAAGATGAACATCAACAAAAGAAAACCAAGGATAATGGAATGTTGTCGAATTAAGTCGGGTGATTCTGAGGGTATTAGATTAAGAAATGAGACACTTAAAGTAGTAAAGGAGTTTTGCTATTTGGGGAGCAAAATAACTGATGATGGTCGAAGTAGAGAGGATATAAAATGTAGACTGGCAATGGGGAGGAAAGCGTTTCTGAAGAAGAGAAATTTGTTAACATCGAGTATAGATTTAAGTGTCAGGAAGTCGTTTCTGAAAGTATTTGTATGCAGTGTAGCCATGTATGGAAGTGAAACATGGACGATAAATGGTTTGGACAAGAAGAGAATAGAAGCTTTCGAAATGTGGTGCTACGGAAGAATGCTGAAGATTAGATGGGTAGATCACATAATTAATGAGGAGGTGTTGAATAGAATTGGAGAGAAGAGAAGTTTGTGGCACAACTTGACGAGAAGAAGGCATCAGATGGTAGGACATGTTCTGAGGCATCAAGGGGTCACCAATTTAGTATTGGAGGGCAGCGTGGAGGGTAAAAATCGTAGAGGGAGACCAAGAGATGAATACACTAAGCAGATTCAGAAGGATGTAGGTTGCAGTGGGTACTGGGAGATGAAGAAGCTTGCACAGGATACAGTAGCATGGAGAGCTGCATCAAACCAGTCTCAGTACTGAAGACCACAAAAACAGCAACACCATTAACGTGAATACTGAGCAGGATTTTGGAACACATGTGGCGTTCGAACATCATGAATTACCTTGAAGTGAACGATCTACTGACAAATAGTCAACATCGTTCCTGTGAAACACAACCTGCTCTTTACTCACACGAAATGTTGAATACTATCGACCAGGGCTTTCAGATTGATTCCGTATTTCCAGATTTCCAGTAGGCCTTTGACACCGTACTTCACCAGCGGCTTGTAACCAGCATGCGACTGGATTCATGATTTCCTGTCAGAGAGGTCACAGTTCGTAATAGTTGACGAAAGGGTCATCGGGTAAAGATAAGTTATTTCTGGTACTGCCCAAGGTAGTGCTATAGGCCCTCTGCTGTTTCTTATCCATACAAACGATTTAGGAAGCAATTTGAGCAGCCATTTTAGGTTATTTCTGAAAATGCCCTAGTTCGATCAGAAGACCAGGACCAATTGCTAAACGAGTTAGGTAAGATATCTGTATGGTGCGAAAAATGGTAATTGGCCCTAAATAACGTATAGTGTAAGGTCATCCACAAGAGTACTACAAAGAATCTGATGAACCTCGATTACATGATAAATCAATGAATACCTAGGCATTACAATTGCGAACAATTTAAATTGAAAAGAACACATAGAAAATGTTGTGGGGAAGGCAAACTAAAGACTGCGTTTAATTGGCAGAACATTTAGAAGATGCTACAGATCTAAAGAGACTGCCGACACTAGGCTTGTCCGACCTCTTTTGGAGTGCTCCTGTTCTGTGTGCGATCCTTACCCGATGCGAATAACGGAGAACATGGAGAAATTTCAGAGAAGGTAGCCTGTTTTGTACTATAGAGAAACTGGAGAGAGAAGTTTTCCGACATGATCTGTGCTGGATATAATTAAAACAAAGGGGTTCTCGTTGCGCGGTATATTCTCGTAAAATTTTAATCACCAACTTTTCCTCCGAATGCGAAAATATTTTTCTGCAGCCAACCCACACAGGGGCAAACGACCATCATAATAAAATAAGGGAAATCAGAGCTCGCACGGGAAGATATAGGTGTTGGTTTTTCTGCACGATATTTGAGAGTGGGGTTAACAGAGAATGACCTTCTTCTGTGCAGATGCACACATATTCCCCAACCCCTTACGGGACTGGTAAGAATGTCTTCCACGAGTAATGAGTGTGTTGGGGTGGGACACTACGAATGTAGTGTGTGGACATACAAGGTGAGAATGTGGGTCTCGCGGGAGGCGTGCGCGAGATGCTCCCTGCAGTCGCGCTATCCTCTGTGCCCTTGGTGGCTCAGATGGATAGAGCGTCTGCCATGTAAGCAGGACCTCCCGCGTTCGAGTACCGGTCGGGGCACACATTTTCACCTATGCCCGTTGATATATATCAACGCCCGTTAGCAGCTGAGGGGATTAATATAATTCTAATTTCGTAACAGAGAATTAGTTTGAAGGTGGTTCGATGAACGCTCTGTCAGGCACAAATGTATGTTTATCAGAGTAGTCACGTAGATGTAGATGCAGATAGTGCACAAGTTTGGCTCAATAGGACTCAAAGACGATGAACCATAAATGAAATATGTCGACGACAATTCCTAAGTCCATTTGAACTGCTAGCTGCAGAAACACAACAAGTCTACTTTCACAGATTTTACTGCAGAGACGAAAAACTATTTAATACAAAACACCTGAGCGAAGTTATTCTTTGTTCTTGTAAAATATATGTGTTTAGATGATGCCATTTTATTCAACTTTCTTTCACCGGTAGCTTAGATATTTTGGTTTGAAGCTGGGCATGTTTCCTTTGTGCAGTAAACAATGTGAAACGTAAATTAAAACTCTTAGAATTGGAGAATACAGATTTCGTATTTTTCCTCAAACTAAACATATTTAGAACATTATTACATCAACATAAGTTCATGGACGTAAACAATCTTGACCGTTTCATCCCTCTTTGAGGTCAGATATCTCTGAATTTTTTATAAAATTACACATTTCTTCCAGAACGTAAATTAAACTTTATTTAATGTCATCTGTTTTTAAGATGACTTTGTGTAGTTTTGCTTTGTAGGCCGATTCTTTGGAAAGTACTAGTCATCTGAGCATTTCTCAAATAAAAGCTATTAGCTCTCAGCATATTGATGTTTATCTTATATTGAGCTACCTATGGTGTGTCTCTGCGGAAATAAAATTAATTATTGATACGGAAAAAAATATTTGGTCCTTTGGAACTCGTATTCTATAACAATCATTACTAATGCAAGTTTTTTGTAGACTCTTGGGCACCAAGTATCGCACGCTGTAAAGTCATATGTTTTCATGAGAACTACACTATTTTTTTCTGAAAAGAGCCCAATATGAGATCTACCACCTCGCTAACAGTGTAATATCGTTCCTCGTTTCCCATTTTTCTCTAGATAATTCCAACATCCTTATATTGTTTAGAGCAGAAAGGGAACACGCCAAAGACATGTTCCCTTTCTGCAGTAATTGGTGAATTACACCTGTTGATGGAGGCTCTTTATCGACTGTGGACAAATTCCTTATCTGGAGCAGACTATGCACCTACCCACTTAAACTTCTATGATACAATAAAGCCAATTTTGAAAATTTTTGATGTGTTTCTTTTCAGCAGTTAGCGATTCAGTTTTATTTGTTCATTATGTTAAGTCACATTTAGTCACCCTATAGAAGGCCAGGCCATATTATCTTCACAGGATACAAGAAAATCTGACGTAATCTTCTTCTCTCAATTCACCAACTCTGTGAAGGAGTGGAAATCGACAGACTGCGCTCCAGAGCTGCGCTGCTTGAAAGCTAGGAATTTACTTGCTGGCGATTTTAATACTACCGAAGACAGACAAAATCAATGGGAAGAGGCATCACCAGTGTGTGCCCAAGAACTCCCTGGTTCACAGGAAAAGCACTGAACTTCAACTTGGACCTAGTAATGTGGAGCAGCCTCAACAAGATGCGAACAAAACACCGATGAAGGGTGGACGTCCTGTAACGATGGGAACAGGCATCATTTACAGACCGTCAGTGTAATGCCAATGGACTTACATTTCAGCGAATGCTCCTTATAGTCATGCTATGGAATTAAGATGAAGCTGCTGAGAAGAAACACAACGCATTCGTACTTTACACCTGAAAATGAATTAACTGTAATACTAAAATGAAAATAGCAATTAATTTTGTACACCATTAAAGCTCCTAAAGCTATGGTACGACGATTTTTTTTGTTAAGAAACAAAGTAAAATTCAGTGCAAAACACTTGTCCAAAATTTGTATACCTATGACCTGCTACTATGGGAAAGTAGTGGAAATAGTGGCATTTTAACACTAGCAATGATAACGCATGTCATTGTATGTATGTATGTATGAGGCGTGAGAAGCAACACTAGCAGTACAGCTAAATAATAATTGTTTCTATGTCAGTAAAACTGACAAATACCTAATCTAATAAAAGGTGTTGCATGAGAGGAAAGAAGATTAGACTGTGAACGAGACTGGATAGAGGAAACATTAGAAAAGGAGAAAAATTACACGTCCCTCAGTGTAACAGTGTCTGTGTCAACGTTGAGCAATTAATGACACTAGTAGGTTGACAGTAAATCTAAGATCCTCGATAAATATATCAGCTACGAACTGTTAATTGAATTTGCAGAAACTACAATATCGAGGTAAACAAAAAATAACAGTGAATATACAAAACGTCCATTTAGGAGGGCAACGAATTACATAATGTATATTTAGCAGTTAGGTGGTAGAAAATTTCTTACTAAAGGTGGCGATAGTGATTAATGTCGAAATCCAAGACTGTCGGAGAGAATGAGTGGTCATGCATTTGGTCTAATCAGCACGATCATAGTATATGTGTATTGACTCAGTCTTTCTTGCACCAGTGGCTGATATGTCAGTTTAGTGTGGATATATAAGTTTTGTTTTGTGGTCATTGATTCATATGGCTCAACCAAAGTATAATGCTAATGTGACTCTGTGCAACACAAGACGTAAATTGGGAGATTGTACATGATAATTTTCGGCAGTATATGAACTTATGAATACTACACTAACAGAGGTTAGGAAGATATAGGTAACTTTTAACTTCTTCGTCAACATTATATGTGTAAATGGTTAATCTGGCACACAGGAACAAACCAAATAAATGATGGAATTTCGTACGGCAACGGGTGGTATAAATCTAATCTTAAAAATATTATTTATAATGGAAATCAATCGTTAATTTTACTCATATAAATAAAATAACGCGAAAACGGTTTTTCTGATATCTCCAGTTGAAGAGAATATGAAAGTAAGGGACATCAGTAACTGACTATATCTAGTTTTGGTAATATAATGGAAAATGTTATAATTACTTTGGTGTTTAAATAACACGTTGTATGTGTAGGTGTGTTATTCTTTTGATTTCTCATTTTATTGCATGGGATATTTTCCATGTGGACACAAAACTGGCTACAAACTGTATAAATTTCTCCTGTTTACTGTCTGTATTCGTGTGTATTTTTGTTGTGTTTCTTTGTAAAGTGTGATGTAAAAACTGTACTTTGTATTAAAACATAATACAATGATCGAGTTAGGCGCATTAATAATATCTGTGAAATATTTATTAAAGTCGAAAGATTAATCTGTTAATGAAAAAGACGGTAATTAGCCAGAGTGGAGTGTGGATACAAAATTGAAGCAGAGAATGTGAATTTCGGCTGCGGAGTAATTTAGCGCCAAGGCTTAATTTTAACTGTGCATTACATTCAGAGCGATGGAGGAGAGGGGTTTGATAATTTCTCCGTGATGTGTGTCAACTCGGAGTTTTGAAATATAATTGAATGTACCGACCTGTTCCGTTATTGAGAGAGACGCGCGTTAGAAAACCGCAACTGCGGCCAAGGAAAGTGTGGGAGGAGGTGGATTAAATAGTTGAAGGGCCAAATGAAAATGTCAGCGATGTTGTAACCTTACGGAAAGGTGTTCGGCTGTAAACTGTTAGTAGAACAGGGAGACCGCTTGATAAATGACTGCATGCGGTAGATAAACGTTAGAGATTAACTGTAAAGACCATTTTCGAGTTTTACAAGTTACCAGCAGGAAGCTAGAATAAATGCCCTCGTTCCGGAATAATAAACTTGAACTGGTTGAGTGCATTACGCTCAGATCCCCAGTGATTTACCTGACTTCCAAACCTACAAAATAACGTTCTGACATATACCATGACTACGATAACCTTAAACATCTTGGGAGCACAGTCATTATCAGCATTACAGCACTGACTTAGTATGAATCAGTATTTAAAAGTAACAAAATTTAATATAGCAAGAGGCGGTCTGCCACTTCGGCATACATTAACTCCAAAACTATTATATTTAATGAAATGGTAGGTGAAGTTGTTTCGCTGTAGGCATTTAAGCTATAAACAAAATAACCCGTTACTTAACTGGTTACTGTACTAGTCACAATTTTACTAAAGACTGTAACTTACCCAACCATCACAATACAATTGTCTCCGGTTTAGTCCTCTTGCAGTACTGCTTTTGGAACTCCTTCAAGTGTAGTGCACGAAGCTGTGCATCAGATTGACTGCTTGCAACTGCTTGGGACTTCGTGGGATGCTTTGGCACGTACAAGACATTTTCAATAGCATGTAACCCCATGTTAAAATTCCATCAACTGTAAATTCGTTACAACATAATGGTTAAATGTCAATCCGAAGTGAGCTGACTGTTCGTCCTGAGAGCCACAAGCAAGCGACGTACGACAACTCATACCGAAACACTGATTCAGCCAATAGTGGAAAACCGGGGTGGCCTCGTAGTACCACTCGGCTAGTTTGATAGCTACATCCACTAATACGCTGTGCTACAGGTCAGACGATGATTTTCGAATAATGCAATCGGTCGTGAATGTTAAAGTACATCTAACTACAGGTAACGTTGTGTGTTGTATGTATCTTAAACAGCGCAGGTTGCGGTATCATTGCATTTACCGCAAATAATACGTGGTAACTTAACAAAGTGAACTATAATTAAATCTCTTAGTGAGCAGCAGATAATAATTGTACAATCAGGAGGGTAAACTCTGGCTGAATAATTAGCGTGTGCAAGAAAACAGAAATTTGTTGAACTCATACTTGCTTATGGAGTAGTCGAAATGAGGAGCGAGTGTTGAGAACCTCTATTTCCAATGGTCGTATCTGAATAAAATACAATTTACAGTAGGAAGAGGAACACAAAGGCAGATATGAGTTTAACTAAAAATGGTAGATCCATATTTTTTAATGAAACTAAGAAGAAAAAGAGTCACATCGGGATTTGAAGACGAAGTGTTGTAAATCTCTGTAGGTGTTGTCGTACTCCGTTTTCGTATGTTGAATTAGTGGTATATGAAATATTAAGTTGGGCATGCTTTTTACAGTATTATTACTCAAAAAACTGAAAACAAAGTGAGCTAGAATATTCCCGGCGACCGTTTGACGAATGTTCAGAGAGGTTTGCTAGCTACAGCGTGTTTATAAATGAATATCGGGGTTTTAACGCTTTATAGTATTTATTACATTAAACTTAAAGTTATAAATGATATGTCAAGTGAAAGGGAACTTAGACAGTTTTACCAAGAGCCTTATAAATGTTCAATGTGAGAACAATTTGTCACACGGCACACTTGAAGTACATAGCCGAGTTCTTCCCCAACTTTGATAAGTGTGTCTTCAGTGATTGCAGCAACAGCTGCTTCAATCCGGTTTCTTAATTCAGGGAGGTCTGCTGGTAGCGGAGGCACATACACACGATCCTTGAGAAGGCCCCAAAGGAAAAAATCGCATGGCGTTAGGTCGGGTGAACTAGGAGGCCATGCAAAGCAAGCCCTGTCATTGGTCGCCTTGCGGCCTATCCAGCGCTTGGGTACAGTGAAGTTCAACCAATCGCGTACTGCACTATGCCAGTGATGTGGCGCACCATCTTGCTGGAAAATGAAGTTCTCTGGCTCATCTTCTTCCAACTGAGGGAAGAGCCATTGCTTTAGTGTATCAAGGTAAGATGTGCCAGATACAGTAGGTTCACCAGTTAAGAAGCTACTACCGCTGTCTAACTGATTGCGGTGGAAACATATCACGCTGCGCATGCGCACTGGTGCCAAACAAAACTGTTTGAGTTACTCTTTCATTTGACATATCATTTATAACTGTACGTTTAATGTAATAAATATTATAAAGCGTTAAAACCCCGATATTCGTTTATAAACATCCTGTGTTTTGGTAACCCGAGATCTCCTGTCACTAACTGTTTAAATTCTCCAACACGTCTTTCCAGACCACACAGCAGCTCTCTTCCTTACCTTGCTTGACCTACACTCCTGCAAGCAAGGTTGTAGTGGTGAAATAATAAAGCAACAGATCACCAGTATCATGAGCACATGAGTTGATTTTAAATTTCTGTCCGTCCTCCTGTGATAGATTCGAAGGCCCTGTCAGTTTAGTTTCCTTTAATACCTCGCGGCTGGTACTTCAGGGAGCAGCTAACCCCCTGACTGAATACACTGAGCTACCGTGTCAGCACCATTTGACTATCCGTGCACAACTCACGCCCGGACGCTCAGACCCAAACTTCCGTATGTCGTCAACCATGCATCTATGACGTGAAATTGTATATAAATTATCTATATTCCCGTACAGGTTAGACGTTGTGCCTAAAAGTCGTTTGCCCGATTTCGGCAGATAAATACGATATTGCAGTGGCTGTGTTATTCTGTTTACGATGCAAAGTTCCTTTGGACATGCACTGCAATATGGTACTTTTGTGATCAGGCTCTCCCTCCACTCTCTGTCTGTTGCACATCCAATTCTGTTGTAGATCATCAGGGGCACTTCCCCATTATTCTATTGTGTCCACTGAAACTGCACCGATATGAGAGCCACAGTTGAGTTAGCGTAAGTTGGTCCTTGACAACTCTAGTATGTTGGTTGTGACAGCTTCGCGCCTCAGCCTGATCCAAAAACATGACGCTACTTAGTAAACGTCTCTATGGCTACGCCTCACTGTTGTCACATGTCTTTAGGCGGCTACTGTTTTCGCCTGCAGCCGTTTCGCAGTTCAAAGCTTGCAGCATTGCTGCTAGCTGTCATGGACCTTCTTACAACGTCTCGACTATAAAAGTCGGTCAAAGAGGGCTGCTAAGTGTTTGTATTGCGACTCACTCACCCACGTCAAGTGGTGTATACATCGTTGCTTTAGTTTACGTACAGAAATTAGCAAATACTGACATAGGCGAAACCAGAGAGTGTTATCCCACAGGCGGCGTGCTGAATGTTCCGTGCGTATTTCAGCCCATTGTAAGTAAAGAAGCTAATGGTTTATAAATGTAGGTCCATTTCATTTAGAAACATTCTGTCTGTACAACATGTAAAATTATAAGGAAGAAAGTAACTACATTACCAAATTACAAAAATCTCACTTGCTTTCTCTAAGGAGAATCTTTGGAGACCCCCAATTACACACACGCACAATCGCACAAACCCATAAGAAGGAGTCTGAGCTACAGATAATGTAAGTAGACAATTCGTGGTTGACATCTTCAAAATGTGGGATAGGTGTACTGGAATAAAGGCACAGTAGCCAATATATTGAGGATAGAACTGTTTAGGTATTCGAAATGGAGAATGGTACATCAAATCACGTTCAAAGATATCTGATATTACATACTGCGCTTAAAGTAAGTGGGGCACAACACCAAGATGCGTAACGTTTGTCTGGATTGTTACTGTGTACTCTACAGTTTTGCCCCTTAATGACATGTTAGATGGACAGTGAGATTTCACGCAAAACACCATTACATTTAGAGAGCATCTCCAGAGCAGGTGTATTCGATTTTTGCCGGATAAGGAACGTTTTGAGTCAGGGTGAGGAGCACAACAAAGAATACATTGACAATTTAAAAGGGAATTTATTATATTTAGTGTATTCTGCAGGCCACACAGTAGCATGGTGAACAGGACATGCTTCATAAACAGGAATTGGCTACAGAAGACAGCAACAGGGCTGCCCAGTCTCAACCAGAGAAGTACAGGTTTATTATTACACCACACTTACAAAAGCTCTCGAGAAGACCATGATTCTTTTTACAGCCATATTACTACTTCGCAGTAAATCCTTAAAATTTTTTCGAATGACACTTTTAACACACTTGTAATTAATATTTTTGTACATGAACAAACATTTAGCTCCAGTCAGCTAACACAGTCCAAAATATCTGTCTATTATTATGTTTTATACAAATTTAAGCGTCGTTCGTTAGAGATATATACAGATTTACAAACATAAAGACTCACACACTGTGCCTCCGAAGTGCAGGGCGGTCAGGGGCGACTGGCGACCGCGAAGGGGCTCATCTCGGGGCGCAGCTGCCGCTGACCGCGCGTCTGACGTCACCACACACTGAGGACGCCGCTCCAGGACCGAAACTTGGGACGAACTTACACGGCGGAATCGCTTCACAGTAAAATGCTGAAATAACTCTTCCTGTACCCTGTCTACATCACTCTTGTCGTAATAAAAACTGTATTAGCGGGGGACTGCTCGTGTATTCCTTGCATCTGTAGATGTTGGATGCTGCTGGTAGCAGCGGACGGCTGTAATCGTATATTAGCGGTAGTCATTATTTACTTCTTGCCTGATCGGGTACTGTTAATACAGTTTTGGGTTACAGCTCCTCTTAAAATTCCTGGCAGATTAAAACAGCGTCCCTGAGGGAGAGTTGAAAAACGAACCTCGCCTTATTCGGGCAATGCTCCTCCTGGGATATCCATGCGTGATTCATGACCTGCCCTTAGGGTCTGACTTCCGACAGAACCTCTCCCGTACCCTTCAAACTTCACAGAAGTCTGGTGCACGACTAGCGGAACTAGCACTCCTGGATGAAAGGACGTTGCGGAGAAGTTTAATCGTCGCCTCAAAGGCTATTGCACCACTGCCCAATTTTATGTAAACATTTTTTCGTAAATTGTCCCGTAACTCATATAAAACCAGAATTAAAAAGGTAAGTCAGATCTGAATAATTAATCCCAATCAATGACTGAGGTGTGTATTAGTAGCAGTGTTTACCAATGCTTAACTAACATAGATTAAATTTTTTTACTGGACTTCATGTTCTCCCACATAAGATGCCACTATGACAGTATATTGCACTGGGCTGTAAGCAAGTGGACCTGCAGAAGGCCATGTTGATTGGGCGGGTGGACCACCCTAGGAGAATGAATGGAGGGGACTCGTAGAGAACTGCAGGGTCAGTATCATACAGTCAGACCCACTAAGACTTTGAGGAAGCTGCCATTGGGTGCCAAATAACACGAGAAAAAATGCAGATACTATCTGCTGTCGTACTTGCAAACTAGCAGAGTATTTTTAACAACCTGCATATAGAAGGGGGTGATTTGCACTTCTTGGCAAGACCAGGAAGAACACTTTCGTGAACAGAACCATAAAAAGCTGGCTTCTTCAAAATGCATCGACGGCTATTCCACATTCGAAAGTGGACTGAGGACCAAGGTAGTTAGGAGACCTTTGAGGACATGGGACACAACACTCAGCTTAGACGCTGCTTGACAGAAATGTTTAACTCAGTGCAAAAGCTGTAACGAATGTGCAACATAAATAAGTTGGAAGTTAAAGAGAGCAGCGCAGCTGTGCTACAGAGGTTCATCCTCATGGGCCATAGACAGAGACAGAAAGAGAGGAGGACACGGTTTTTCAGCATCAAGTGTTATGGAGCATGTTACTGGTTAACCACCTGAAATCACAGCCAGGAAAAGAAACCAGCATCTCTTAAGACATCTTTCCGCTGGCTGGCACTCGAAATATCCATACTTCAGTCAGGCAAAATGATGTAATGAACGAAAAATGCAGAGTCATGGATTTCAGTTTTAGGAATCACATGGAATGGATTACTATGTCCTCAGGAGTCATCATTGCGGAGCATCTCTGTAGGCTGACAGCTCTTCCATCTTGTGTGACTTAGAAATTTTTCTGGTTGGTTGGAATTTAGCCGCAGAGATAAACTGTTAGTAGAAGCTAATGACTTCAGCCTCCACCTGCAGGTCAACATGGTGAGTGCTATCCACACCAGCGAGGCGAACTGTGCGGACAAGTGTGGCATTTTTACTGAGTTTCAGTAATTCAAGCTTCATTCTGAAGCATGACATGCGGATTGACGGTCGATGCTGTTCCACGTCCAGCCATAGTTCGAAACGCATACGCTGCTATTGCACTATTCGCCATTTAATACTAATCTTTCGGCAAGAATTTTATCGTTTCTTGCCGATACATGTTGATTAGTATCAGACTCTAAACCCCTTGCCAATGAATTAGCTTAACACTATTAATATTTGTCAGAAAATGTATGTTATATTATACTGTAAAAAACCAAACTAATTGTGTCTCCTGTTGAAATTTGTAGCTAAAAAATCCTTGATAATAATTTGGGGTGCCACGTCTTAATTATGTCAGATCAGTAGGGCCACTATGCATGTCTATTTGACATCCTCCCTCCATTCCCCTTACATTCATTGAGTGCCGGCACTGCCAAGTGCCCTTCAGTTCGCTCATTGTATGGTGATGAGTTTCAGTTTTAGGAAAGATGGCCCTGTTACACACTTACATGTGCAAACCACTTGGCCAACCCGGTCTGCATGCTGCCCCGTACACTACACCTAGGGAGCCTTACTGATTACACAACAACTGTTACCCATTTTCTGTGAATATAGACGCTTTGCCGCCCACCAGTGGGCAAGCAAGATGGAACAGTGTATGTGACTACTTCCCGAATAACACTTTAACTCTTTATTGGAGAGTACTCTGCTACTTTGAATGTGCCAAATCATAGCACGCTCTGCTACACAATGAAAGATTCATTGTGTAAAATATCCCATAATCTGTGCTTAACCAATGTCTGCAAAGTATCTTTCATTCCAGGAGTGTCAGTACTGCCAACTATGCAGAACAATATCTTTGGTATTTAGAAGGTAGGAAAGAGGTACTGTTCCAGGTAAAACGGTGAGCGCAGGTCGTGGGCCATGCCTAGATATCTCGGTTGGTAACAGCATCGACAATCAAGGGCAGGTTTTTAGGTTTGTGTCCCTGACAGGAATACAGCTTTTATCTGTCGTTAAGTTTCAAAACATTTCACACTCTGACTCAGAGTGTTATTTTAATCATACTGCGTGTTTGCTTCCTTATTCTGCTTGTAAAGTTAGTTTCCATTTAATCGATTAGGTAATATCAGTAATAACCATGCCTAACATTTAGATCTTACTTAGCGATAAAACTGTTATTAAAGAATGACATGTAGCATATTCCAAACTAGGTCAAATAGAAACGTCCCTCCTTCAGTATATGTGATTATCCTTCTCTCCTGCAGTGGGTATAAGCTGAATGAAAATCAGATTTTTAAGGTTATTCAGCTCATCGACGCCAGTGCTTCTCTCTAAAATGACCCAATCCTCCACAATACAAAATGGTGATCACTACCATGACGAAAAATGTAATTTTGTTTTCATGTACCTCAAGAAAATAGTACCACCCTAATGGTGTAGCAAATTATTAACATCATTTTGACTAGTCCTCTTCAGCTTCGAATATATCACACCAGTAGCAGTTTGGGAAAAATACGATTGCAAACAAGAGGCACGTATGTGGGGTTGCCATAAACTCAGTATAAAGCTATAAACACAAATTTTACAGCAAATGCCTGAGATGTTCAGTCGAGAGGCTTTAGCTCTAGATTGAATAAGCAGCTCAAAGTGAGGGTCGAAACTGGTCTTTTGTTCACTGGCTGGACAAGCATCATGGAAAAGCTCACATTCACGCATCGCAAAGAGTACAAGATCAGTTTCGAGTATTTGCTTCTTAGTGGGCCACAGTTATTTGTACAGTAGTTCAGTACTTAAGTGATCTAGTGCAGGTTAGTGATTCCTTGACTCCCCACATCAGACATATAACCAGCTTCGCTTCAGTCCTTTCTGAATTAATTCCTCAGGCAGATGGTGAATGAAGGAACCATATCGCTTACCCAGTAACACTCAATACAGATATCTCTGTTTACATTGATCAATTAATGTTCGGCATTTTCTGTATCCTTATGATAAATTTTTTAGCTTCATATTTAAACACATAGATATTTACAGTCACATTGCAAAATTTACCCAACCACATTATTATGTACAGAGCACACACATGACAGACACATAGCACCAGTTTAAACATTTAACTGAAGGAATTTACTGACATCATACAATGCAATGTTAAATTAAAAATATGATTTACCAATATTTACAAGTATTATGGATTATACAGTCGACATGTAGTTACGTAACTGAGAGTAAAAACTTTTCGAAGACACTAATTAACTCTTTGTTCAGTCTCTAACACGCAAACACAAGTTGAAGTCTTCTTTCTTATTACAAAATGTGTATCATGTTGACATGCTTTCAATGAGATTATTCTTAAGGTAACTCATATTAGTCACTGCACTCAGTTTGAAGTGGGAAATTTTGTTCTCTTGTTGGTCAGTAGATACTGCGTGACTCTGTTATCTGCAGTTCACGTTGTAACACATGAGTGACTTTCCCCCACGATCGCTAATGACAAATTTGTTTCTTACAACAACAAAATCCCGTTGCGCAAACGTCCAAATAATTGTGCAGCTGACACGTTTATGGACAAAGAGGAAAACACCATTATATCTTATGAGCGAACATGTGAATGACATTCAAAGCTGAATCATATATTGAAACTACTGGAAAATGGTGTTGAGATTCCAGATCAGCGGAAAACGCGATTTGTAAGTTATTTTAACAGATGAGTAGAAAATGAGGCTTTGTGGATTGCGTCAATCCTGTTCTACAAGTAACGCTATGCACGTACCTGTGACACTTTTTTCTGTACGAAATTAATTTCTCATCTGCTGGACATACAATGTACTATGGCGCATGTTACGCTATAAAGAGGAATTACACGTTTCACTCTTTTTAAATTTAGACGCCTGTCCGATTTCCTGCTTTTGTGAAGGTCGGTATTTTAACAGTTGAATCAGGCTGCATGATCGTCTCTGAACTGGCTGTAAGCTACAAGCAGTTTCCCACTACGTAAAGCATGAGTCAGGTTCTGTCAAAATAAGACCACAAGGACAGGTAAATGACATGAGAATGATGGTGGTGATCCTATAGACCTTGAACCCTGGTAAAGAGTTCTTGGAGGGAAATAGTGTAAACCAATCCCTCTCTAAATGTGATACGAACGTGACTGAAAAATAATGGAGTCCATGCCGGAATATAGAACCAAAAACGGTTCTTTACATGAAATTCATGTGGTCGAAGGTCTCTTAAGAAATGAAACGTTCGCTCTTCTCTATGACCTTTTCCTTGCGTTTAAAGGGTTTAAAAGAAAAGGATTGGGAACATTATTGCAGAATTAAACCTGTGTTGCAACACCTGAAAGATAAATATCAAACTATAGTTGTCTACCTGACTGCTTAACAGAAACTGGTCCAGAACCATCCAAAGCATCATCTGATAAACTAAAAGTGAAAAACCGCTAACGGCATTTAATTCAAAATCAAGGATGTGTGTTTGTAGACACCACCAAATGGATTTTGGTCGATAGGATTATTTATCCGCACAATACAGAAAATTATGAATTTCTTGTTGAACAAAATTTGGGGCATGTTACTAACTTTTATGGCTGTGTACGTATAATGTCAAGAGTACCTTGTGTTAAAGTCGATAACTGCGTTCGTTTTATGGATTTTTTTTTTTTACTTGCAGCCACACTCATCTTCTTCTCCTGGTGAGGAAAGATGAACATTTGAATCTTGGTCTGAAGTACACGGTCGCTTGATGTGACTCAGACACGTTTGGTTGGCAACGTTGTGTTTCAGTGTAATTAGGACATGAAAATTGGGGAGAGCTCTTGTTAATAATATTGACTAAGGTAAAAAATGTAAGTTACACTGTTGGACTGTTGCGATTGAAGTTGTCAGTACAGTAAGGGCGGTGCCTACGTTCTGAACCGTCTTCTGCTGATATTGTGAATTACGATGTATGCGGAAGTCAACGGTGCAGTCACAGAAGAAACTGCTGTGCGTTAGAATGACACTCGCTCGTCAACGTCTAACCGAGGAGATCCATCTTAGTACGTTACAGTACAACAGGCCCCTCTCTTTGACGAAACTAGCGTCTGAGAGCAACAAATAAAACTCCAACAGATGAGAAATATCATCAGAGTACCATGGATACCCCAATCCGACCTGATGTTGGATAGAGGGGAAACGAAGACGAAGAGTTAATGTGATGTTGCGGGGGCTATGCTGAAACGCGTTCCAATGACGCCACAGAAGAAGGTACGAGGAAGAGCCGACGCGCCGCATGGGGCGTTCACTTGAAGTATGGTTCAACTGCCTCGTCGTTACAACACCGTCTCGTTGGTACACGTACGCGGTCCGTTGACGAGCGAGTATTTGGAACTTCCGCCGTTCCGGTGGGCCACCACAGCCCCACGCACGAACAGCTCCTTGAAGGTCTCTCGGAATTGCCGCGACATGCCGCAGTAGATGGCGAAGTTGATGGGGTAGCTGACGATGATGAAGAAGTTGGTGAAGAGCACCAGCACATTGGCGACGTAGTAGTCGAGAATCTCGGTGACGCTGCTCGAGATGATGTGGAGGATGGTGACGATTGCCAGCGGGATCTCGACGAGCAGGAAGACCGTCACCACGACGATCAGCATCAGCGTCGTGCAGTTAGAGTCCCGAAGTTTCCTGCACTCGCTCTTGCGGTTCTCCTGCAACAGTCAGCAGCGGTTCGTCAGATATTAAGGTAAGGTTTCATCTGAAAATAACTACCAACCAACGAATGGATACAGCCAAGGTTCATAAAAACGTAGTATAAGACCTTTTGTTGCGGCTCTATGTTTATAAATGAGATGAGAGCTTCATTGTTACCGCTAAAAGCATCGGTTTAGGACGAATTCGTCCTAAACGGATGCCGTTAGCGGAAACAGTAGTATCGAAAGTAAGACTGTACACGCCTGCGACATCTATTTGCTAGATACGGAAATGCCTCAAAGATAATACAAAAACTTTGCAGTTGATGTGCCAGCTACAGTGTATATCTAGAAATAAATAGATAATGTACACTATAAGGTAACTGGATTAATTAGTAATAAATGAATTTCTTTAACGTCATTTTATTTTGTGGGTATCATTTGTTATAAATCTTGATTCAAATAACCATTCGAATTAACGATAATAAATGCAGAGTGAGCCAAAAGTCTACCGACAAACTGGCTGCGGTGAAAGTATCGACCAAATCACGAAAAGCTGTCTATTGAAGATGGGCTCTAAAATGTACACTTGAGGAGTACTTATCCATCTTCGTTACTGTCAAACGCCTCTCTTCTATTGAGAAAGTGCTCATAGCCCGTAAAGCATGCATTTTTGCCCCCTTCTTTACTGGACTTTCTTTTGTTTTGATTCAGACTACCACCACCTAAAATATAAAAATTAAACATCCTATAGTAGAAGAAATATGTTTCAAAGTATCGAAGGTGAACAACTACTCATAGCTCTTTAGGTATACGTTTGAGAGACCACGTCTATCTGATGTTTTTTCTTGGTTTGTTCCATACTACTACGCCTGAATGTATGTCGATGGAGTTCAGGTTCTCGCAGAAGATAATGTTTAAATATTTAATAACATTATCCTTTTCGGGCAGCCATCTGTCTTCGGGCTGTAGTTGGTAATGTGAATGTTAATCTACGGAGAATTGGCAAAACTTAGGTAAATACACGTGAAAATTCCCGAGTGACGTTGAACTGTGTTAATGACGAGAAAGTTATTTACATCTGGATTCCTGCCTCGCAAAAATGATTGGATAGTACGAACACGTACAATGAGGTTCGTGGTACTGTGTTATATGATGTTATATGCGAACAAAATGGCTCTGATCACTATGGGAATTAACATCTGAAGTCATCAGTCCCCTAGAACTTAGAACTACTTACACCTAACTAACTTAAGGACATCGCACACATCCATACCCGAGGCAGGATTCGAACCTGCGACCGCAGTGGTCGCGCGGTTCCAGACTGAAGCTCCTAGAAGCGCTCAGCCACACCGGCCGGCCATTATGCGGACAACTCGTTGTAAACGAGTTCTTAATTACTATGGATTATAAACGGCATTGAGAAGAGTGTAAAGCAGTAATAAGTGTATATGATGCCGAGCCCAAAAGTTCTCTCATTGTGTTAATAAAGGTGAATGTTACTTGATTCATAGAGAAAAATGTTTATCGCATTCCAAACTGTTGACTTTTGAGCTCCCATAGCAAGGCCAAAGCCGTTGCTCCAGGATACACATTTTTAGACCTCTATAGCCACTTGCAGCAGATAACATGTAAAAGTACTCCTATGTGAATATTATCAACTGCACAGTATATCTATACACTTTGGTCACACGTATTTAAGTGATGTAACACGTCTATTCAAAAGCGACTATCCCGGGACATGGAACCCAGTTCTCGTTGCAGGTTGTCTTCCACAAAGCTTCCAGAGGAAGCACAAATTTGATTTTCAGTACTTCTCGTAGTTATTTACCGAATTTAAAAATTAAAATAGTTATCATAAATTACTCATTACTTACTTTAAGATCTTAAACTTTTCCACTCTGACACCATTTCCCCCCCCCCCCCCCCCCCCTGCCCCCTCCCTCCATACACACACACACACATTAAACGGAAAGTTATCGCGTACTACATTTTAGCTGTTCATGGAGTTAAACTTTAGCATAAACGTTTTAATTTATTACTCATTTACTAACAACGCTACTCTCAGCACAGTTTCCACACACTACCCACGAATACAACCGAATACAACTACAAAATTAACTAATTTCGCGACACACACTTCACGGGATATGTCATAGAAATTTAGCTGCATGAAAACCCAACTTCCGCTTAAAATGATATGCAGTCAAACTCTATTATCAAGATTGATGTTTTAATTTACCACTGCTTTACATGTAACTCTACCCTCAATTCATTCTTTAGGCAGCACGTACATATCTATCTCAAAGTACCTGTAAAATTATATCAATGTACAACGCATAGACCAAGAGATATGACGTCGTAAACGTTGAGATGCCCAAAAAACTAGCCTTTGGTTTAAATGGAGCGCAAATTATATTCATCCAGTGTTTCATATTTATAGCACTTAGCGACTTCCAACAAACTTTCGCCACAAATTCAAACCTCTTCTAAACTTTCTCTCGCTTACATTTTTAACGTCAAACATCTAAAGCTTAACTCACTTGTAAAGTAGTCAAACGTTTGCAGCTGTTTTATACATTTGAGTTTGATTCTTTAAAGAAACGAAGGGGTACTGGTTCAATATTAGTTCGCTCTTTGGGTTGACAGCAACACTGCAGCTGATATTAGAGGGGGAGCCTCTGCATTAACAAGTGCTCGGATAAGAGTCTTTGCTTCCGTCTTGTATCCGGTAAACGAAAATAGAACATTGTTTAAGTTTCCTTCTTTGTCACATAAATCGTATAATTGAGATTCCTTCAATCTTGATCAGAATGGGTGGGTTGCTAACTTACCATGGTTTAAACGCTTGTGTGCGACTGTTATAATGAATCGTCTGCGTCTGTCGCAATCGGTAGACCATCGACATAATACCATTTCAGCATGCAGCCGGCCATAATGCTCTTCTTTTGAAATCTTGGTTGAATCCCATTGGGTCTGCCAGTCGTTTCTCATTTTTCGATTGATTAAGCTCAGCATTTCTTCACAAGAAAGTCTATAATTTAGGATTTTGCCTAATCTGTAATATAGGATTTTGCCGAAGTTAATTGCTAGCTTCGCTAAGCTGCCTAGTTTTTCATTATGAAAGAAGCCACTGTGTCCTGGAATCCACAAAAACAGATGCTATTTCTGTTTGCTTCTTTGTGGCGAATTCCTTAGTAATGTCAATAATTATTGACAACAGCTCTTTTGTTCAGTTTTGGTTTTTGACGCTCTTCACTGCGACTACACTTTGGGAATCTGTTAATATTACCACACAGCTTCGGGTGCAAGATCTGGTATACTTCCCTGCTTGCTAATTGCGATGGGTTCTACATACTAGATTACTGCCTTCTTAGGTAGGAAACATTTGATCTGATAAAATTCTGCAGGATTTTATTTAACGCCTCTTCGTTTGTTGGCATCACCCGTCTTCGATCCATCCGTTTTAATCTTCACCAAACTGATGAAGATAGTATTGGGCAGCACGCTATTCTAGTTTGGAAAATCTTTCTGTTACGTGGTATTACGGAGGATTAGTAGGCCTACGTTTTCACCTCTGTAGGTGACTGGGGCTTCGAAATTTGGTAACATTTCGTATTTCTATGTTTTATTTTCGCACAAGCTCCATCGTTCACGAGATGTCATAATCAGTGGCTGTCCTCTGTTTGCAGTGACACATGAGAGAAGATCAAAGCGTTTCCAGTTAAGGCCGTTGCTCCATCGTGTATGCAACAAATCGCGTCTCGGATGCGGGTACATAAGCACCGACATGCAGCCAAGTGATTAGTGTATCATTCGTGTCTTTCTGATGTGCGTGCGGTAAACGTGGAAACATGAACTAGGGCGACATTATCAGCAATTGCGTCCAGACAGGACTTTTCTAGGCTGCCGTAGGACAAACACCTGTAGGTGTCATCGGAGAATGAAGAATGTGTATGGGACAGCATGTTTGCCGAAATCCACCGTTGTGGAATGGTGCGCCTCGTTCCGTGCCGATTGCAGTTCGATACAACTCGTCGTTCGATTTGGGAGGCCAGATCCATCCATTACGGTGAAATGGGAGACACTGGAGCACCTACCTCACGATCCTAATGTCTCTCCTTAAAAAGCGCCTAAAAGTGTCGACGATTATTGTCAGGCGAGGATGTGCAGCAAGCAGATACGGATTTCTTCGACTGGGAGCGTCATTGGGATAAATTTACTCAGTGCTCATGACGATATTGCCTGTTGGACCTACCGATTCTGAACTGTCGGGCATTCGAAGGGAATAGTTTTGGTCGTCCCTTATCGCTACATGTTTCGATGTCTGGCGAATAATTACAAGGGTGAGTCAAACGAAAACCTTAAATTTGAAATAACAACTTGAAATTTCGTGCCGTTACGCTGTAAGTTGGTAAGCGTGCTACAAACAGCATGCAGAATGGCCTGTAGGTGGCCGAATAGTGCAGATGCACACATACCGTCGCAGTATCAGTAGAAAGATGGTCGCCCCAGTTGCGACTTGCACCAGGGAAGAACAGCGTTCTGTTATTCGGTTTTTGCGTAGTGAAGGAATGAAACCTATTGAAATTCATCTACGAATGAAGGTTCAGTACGGTGATGCATGTTTCTCACAGCAACAAGTCTGCGAATGGAGTAGGAAGTTCGCAAATGGTGTGACTTCAGTGAAAGATGCTCTTCGTTCAGGTCAGGCACAATGAGTTGTGACTCCACAGAACATTGGAGCAGTTGCAGCCATAGTGAAGGAAAACCGACGAGAGACACTGACATTAAAGCATATTTACAGATTAATCATAGGTCAGCACACCACATTGTGTATGATGTGCTCCAGTTTCACAAAGTGTCTGCAACATGGGTGCCACGGCAGCTGACTCCTGAAATGAGAGAACGAGGGTTGATAATTGTGAAGAACTTCTTCGGCGCTTTGAACGAGAAGGTGATGGCTTCATTGCAAGAATCGTTACTGAGGACGAAACCTGGGTTCACTTCCACCAACCGGAAACGAAGAGAGCGAGCAAGGAATGGCGCCATTCCTCATCACCAAAACCAAAGAAGTTTCG
Organism: Schistocerca americana; assembly: GCF_021461395.2. NCBI lineage: Eukaryota > Metazoa > Arthropoda > Insecta > Orthoptera > Acrididae > Schistocerca > Schistocerca americana. The sequence goes on from NC_060123.1 coordinate 320,113,955, forward strand.
AACAGAACCATCAGCAGGGAAGGTTATGCCGACTCTCTTCAGGGACGAAAAAGGCGTCATTTTGAACCGTTACATGCCTAGAGGGACCACTGTCACCAGTGGATCATACACAAAACTCCTAAAAAATCATCTGCGGCCTGCAATCAAATCAAAGCGTCGTGTATTGCTGTCAGCAGGTGTCGTTTTGCAACATGACAATTCAAGCCCCACACTGCCCGTGCAACAATTGTAACAATCACAGACCTGCATTTTGAGTGTCTTCCTCATCCACCGTACTCCCCAGACTTCGCCCCAAGTGATTTCCGTATGTTTGAACCACTCAAAGACACTATGGGAGGAAAGAAGTTCCGTTCTGACGAAGAGGTACGCCACGCGATGCATGAGTGGTTGCGCGGACTACCAAAAGAATTTTTTTCTCAAGGAATTTAAGCCCTTTGTAAGCGCTGGAGGACTTGCATTGAGCGTGGGGGAGATTATGTTGAAAAGTGATTCAGCTTTGTTCCACTTCTGCACAATAAATAATATTTAAAAAACTATTTAAGGTTTTCATTTGACTCACTAAACGGCTACTATGGGGCACGGTCCTACTTGCAGATTTTCTGAATTTACGGCTTCCAGGAGCTGCCAGACTTTGATTTGCAATATTTCATGCAGTAACTGGACGGACTTAAAAACATACATGCTGTAATAATCCACTCATTAAGACTTATAATCTTATGTTAACGGTTTAACAAGTACCTGGACTACTACTGTAGGAAAGATGGGTAGCAGCTTCTTCTGTAGTTGCAGAGGCAATAGTCTGGATCATTGACTAAGCTGATCTTGTAACAATTGTAAGTAGGCTGTTTATGTTTTCTTTTTGGCAACGTTACGTAGCGCTCTGTATGAAAATCACTGGCTGTGCTGTGTGCAGTCTGTGGCTAGTTTGCATTGTTGTCTGCCATTGTAGTGTTGGGCAGCGGGAGCTGGATGTGAACAGTGCGTAGCGTTGCGCAGTTGGAGGTGAGCCGCTAGCAGTGGTAGATGTGGGGAGAGAGATGGCGGAGTTTTGAAATTTGTAGTACTGGATATCATGAACTGCTATATATATTATGACTATTAAGGTAAATACATTGTTTGTTCTCTATTAAAATCTTTCATTTGCTATCTATGCCTATCAGTAGTTAGTGCCTTCCGTAGTTTGAATCTTTTATTTAGCTGGCAGTAGTGGCGCTCGCTATATTGCAGTAGTTCGAGTAACGAAGATTATTGTGAGGTAAGTGATTTGTGAAAGGTGTAGGTTAATGATAGTCAGGGTCATTTTTTGTAGGGATTTTTGAAAGTCAGATTGCGTTGCGCTAGAAACATTGTGTGTCGGTTTAAGCACAGTCACGTATATAATTTTTCATAAGGGGACGTTTCATATGTCGACCCTTAGCCGAGGATACCTGACTGGAATCTTCTGATTTTTTCTTGTAGTTTGTGTAATTAGTGTAGCTATTGTTTATTGCTAGCGCGTAATTATAGAGAGAGTTTCCTTTGTAGTTGCAGTCTTTCATTGTTGTACAGTAAAACAGGTGTGGCACGCATGTAAATTTACACCAAGTATTTCGCAGCTGCGCTTGCAATTAATTAAATATTATTTTCAGTGCTATGTTAATGTGTTCTCTTATTTTTGCTCTTCAAATTGTGTTTTTCTGTGTTGTCGTGTGAAATATTGTGACAATAATGGCGTGTGAAAAACTTAATACTAGGCTCCAAAGTAAAGTGAGAAATGACAGTGAAGACGAAAGCAGTGTGTTAGCGCCACTGTGTAAAGAATTAACTAATGTTCAACATAGTAATTTGGTAATTGTGCATAGGGAAATGGAGCGGGAGGCAAACAATGGCGTAGGCAGTGAAACAATTAGTGAACAGGGAAGCATTATGGATCGATCGATCGGCAATAGCTCGCATCAGGAATCCGAAATGACAGTTCACAATTTTGCAAATACTGTAGATTCAGGTTTTGCGTCCTCACTGTTTTCTCAAATAAGTCAAGACACATTTTCTGCTTGTCAAAATGTGAATGTTGCCGGTGCAAATGCACTGCCGAAAAGCGTAGAGAAACAGATTCCAGACACTAATACATTGTTATTACAGCTAATGCAACAAATGGAACAACACCAGAGACAAACACATCAAAAGCTTCAAAAGTTAGACACACTGGAACAACACCAGAGACAAACACAGCAACAGTTAGACGCAATGGAACAAAATCTTCACACCACGCTTGAACAAAAACGTGAAGATTTCACTACTGAGTTACATAAAATCGAATCGAAATGTCAAAAAGTCTGTAACGACGTAAAAACACAAAGTTGTGAGCATTTTCAGCCTATTTTTTCGCGGCATGAAAATGCATTACAGAATCACGAAGCAGCCATAAAAGAACTGCAAATTATTGTTCATGAAAATCATGAGACCCTGCAAGCTAAAATTGACTCAGTTGCATCTACCGATTCGGTTACGCAACTTGCAGAAACTCAAGAAAACTCAAAGGACACAGTAGAAAGAGACATGGAGGAAATTAGTTCATTATCAGAGAAAGTAGTTGAACTTTCGGATCAGCTAAATAATTTATCTACGAAGGTAGATGATAATCTGAATGACACAAAACTGGTAGTCTTTAATGACACAGAAGGGTGCGAACAAATTAGGAAATTCAAACAAAATTAGAATCAAATTAATACGCAACACCAAAGAGAAATCCGGGAAGTACAAGATCAGCTGACACAAGTAATACAAAAATTACATATTTCAGAGGACACTCGCGCTCCAACACGGGAAGAGGGACTTAGAAATACAGAACAACTACAAAATAATAACACAGGACACTTCGGAAATTATGAAAGAAATTGGCAAGGCACACCGAATTTTGAGATGGAACCGCCGAAACGATGTAACAATGACCGACATGTGACTCGCCAACATGATGATTTTGACTATAAGCTGTTCATTACTACACGTAAATTCAAAACATTTAAGAATTCTGGCAACGACATTCATCCACAAGCATGGCTCCATCAATTCTCTCGTTGTTTTCCTCCCAACTGGTCATTAGAGCACAGATTAGAATTTATGTGTGGCTACTTTGAGAATGAACCAGCTGTAAGAATGCGATCGGTCATTCACGATTGTCACAGTGAAGGAGAATTTTACAATGCCTTCCTCTCAGCATATTGGTCTCAAGCTACACAAGACCAAGTAAAACATAGCATCATAATGATGAAACATTTCGAACAATCTGAATTTTCCAGTCTTGTGAAATATTTTGAAGACATTTTGCACAAGAATCAGTACCTGTCAAACCCATACAGCCCCTCAGAACTCATCCGCATTTGCTTAATCAAATTACCTGAGCATTTACGACATATTATTTTGGCAGGACGTTGCAAAGACAACATTGAAGCTTTTCAGGGACTCTTACAAGAATTAGAAATTGACACTGATAATCGCGGAACGCGAAAACAGGAATACAACAATTACAGGTCACATCCGTCGCAATTCCGCGATGAAAGAAGTAATAACTGGACACGACAAGGCTATTCTCACAACACAAATCGTGACCAAAACAGACACCACCCGTATGACAACCGTTGGCAGAGTAGTAATAACTACAGGGAAAGATCACCTCTCTGCAGTAATGACTATCACAGAGACAATCAGAGAAAATTGCTCTACCATCCTTTTTTAATCTCATTTTGATGGTTATTGGTCGTTGCATGTGTTCGAGGCGGACGTCGCATGACACCTCTTCAATTTCATCGTTGGTTGGTCCGGTTACTCACTTTCTTTTTATTACAGAGGGCAGTTAGCCGAGCCACCGTGCCGGCAGCATCCGAGCTACCCAAGAACGACTCTCTCCCCATCTTAACAGCTTTATTTCTGCCTCGTCTCCTACCTTCCGAACTTGACAGCTCTCCTGTGAACCTAGCAGAACTAGCACTCCTGGAAGAAAGGATATTGCGGAGACATGGCTTATGTTAAGTTTGGAAGGTAGAAGACGAGATACTGTCAGAAATAAAGCTGTCAGGACGGTGCGTGAGTCGTGCCTGGGTAGCTCAGATGGTTGCCGGCACGGTAGCTCAGCGTGTTCGTTCAGAGTTCTGAGTGGTCTCTGTAATTAAAAAAAAAAAAAAATTAAGTGCACGGATCAACAACGAACTTTAACGGATGTCATATGACGTCTGCTACGACCAAACACAACGAACAATACCGAACGAAACGAGGAAAAAATGGTAGAGAACTTGCCCGCAAAGGCCAAAGGTCCCGAGTTAGATTCTCGGTCTGACACACAGTTTTAATCTGCCAGGAAGTTTTCTATTCCAATTGATGTGCAAGATTTATGAGACAAGCGACATACCTTTAGCTTTCAAGAGGAAATATAGTCTTCCAGTCCAAAGAAAGCGGTAAAAGTGTGAACATCACCGAACTATCAAGTTAATAAGTCACGGCTGTCGAATAGTGACACGAAACATTTACAGAAAAATGGAAAAACTGGTGGAAACCGATCACGGTAAACATCTGCCTGGATACCGGAGAAATGTAGGAACACGAGAGAAAATACTGACCTTAAGACTTAAGTTAGAAGATAGGTCAAGAAAAGGCAAATGTACGTTTATGGGTTTTGTAGATTTAGAGAAAGCTCTTGACAAGGTCAACTGGAATACAATCTTTGACATGCTGAATGTGGTAGGGGCAACACAGAGGGAGCGAAACTTTATATACAACTTGTTCAGAAACAAAACTACAGATAGAAGCGTGCAGAAACGTGGAAGGAATGTAGTGGTTGAGAAGAGAGCGACACAGGATTATCACCTTTCCCTAAAGTTATTAAATCTGTACACTGAACAAGAACAATAATTTCGAGAAGGAGTTACACTTCACTGAGAAGTCGTAAGAGCTTTGAGGTCGGTAAATGACGCCGTCATTCTGTTAGAAACTGCCAAAGGGCTAGGAAGGCCAGCTGAATGGTATGGACAGCATCTTGAAAGGATGATATAAAATGAGCATCAACAAAAGCAAAACAAGGGTAATGTAAATGCAGTTGAATTACATCAGGTAATACTGACAGAATAAGAGGAAAAAACAAGAATTAAAAGTAGTTTATGAGCTTTCCTATTTGGCCAGTAAAATAACTGATGAAGGCTGAAATAGAGAGAAAATAAAATACTGACTGCCTAGAGCATGAAGATCTTTCCTGGAGAAAAGCAGCTTGTTAACATCGAATATTGTTTTAAGTGATAGGAATTCTTTTCTGAGTGTGTTGGTCTTGTACGGAAGTGAAAAGTGGACGAAAAATAGTTGAGACAAAAAGAGAATTTATGCTTGGGATAAGTGGTGCAATATATATATTTTTTGTTATTAGTTTCTGTAATATTGTAACGTGAACAATATTTTCTACACTTTGAGGCTCTGTTAGTGTCTGCTCACAGTAGGAAAGATTGCAGGCTAGTTCTTTTTTATTTCTTTTACTTATATGTTTCTTTTATTGGCCTTATGGCGGACATGCAGAAGAGTTCCGTCATGGATGCCTTTTCCCGACCTTTTATTTGAAGAGTTTAGCTTTAAATTTATTCCATCAACCAGAGAGCATCTTTTTCCGGCTCTTCTATGTAGATTGCCAACCTGGCTTTCCTTCCGTTTGCTGACACTTTACTTCCGTTAGATTGCATGTTCAAACAGAACTAGAGAATCACATACCGTGTTAGACTAGCGGTTGTGGTAAAAATTTGGTTTCCTGTTTCCTAGTCCCGGGCACGTCAATGATTGGTTTTCAGCGACCTCTCTTCGCAGCGTAGGTGGAAGACAACGCCTTGTGGAGACCGAGAAATAGGTAGTTTAGACAATTTGCTATGCGGTTTGAGTTGATGGTAACATCATCATTAACTGCCCCTTTTTACGATAAATCGTGTCGTGTTAATTTTGCGTGCAAAATTTTGATGAGAATTCCAGGAAGCAGTTCATAAATCGAGCCCTTGTTCGTTGGACCATACTATACACCCCGTGTTAATGGCGGGTATCAATATTAATCTCAACGCTCAGATGTAGCTTCTTCCTTGCTTTCAATTTATCGGTCACGTGTAATTCACATGTATTTAAAAAAATTTCTAATGAATAACTGTACTCATTTATGACAATTGTGTAAACCGATTAACAAGCGTCCGCGGTTTGCGTGTTCATCATAAGCTTAATCTCTTTCCTTCTTGCTGCTTGTTCGTAATTCATTCCGTTTACCGTAACGACAAAGCGTCTGGTGATATTTCTTAACGTGTGTGCTTTACTTAAGTCAGGAGGAGCTGCTATCTCTTTTCTCCTTGTCTCCCGACTTCTTCATAATTGTTGCCGTTAAAATGGTGTGTGATATATTCTCGGAAATCCCCATTTCCTCCGAGTTTATTCTCAGCGTTACGATAGCCATCTTACCGAACTAGGTACAGCGTGTGGCTGCGTATTCCGTGCAATCGTGTGTACAAAAAAAAAAAAAAAAAAAAAAAAAAAAAAAAAAAAAAAAAAAAAGACTGTTTTGCGAGCGTTAATTTGCTAGCCCCACTTCGTACATTTTTTTCGCGTTCCAGTAAACGAATTATAAATTTTGTGGTGATGCTCATTTCTCTCTTTTTCAATTCAGAAAATTTAGCTCTTAATTCTTGAGTTGATCAATGCTGCAGATAATAATCTCAAACCCTTGTGGTTCCCTAGATGATTATCCCTTACATGAATAAACTCTCCGCCGGGACAAAAGAAGAAATGTTTCTTTTATGCAGGTGTTGTGGATGAAAGTTAGTCTCAATCAATGCCTCATCCCCTTTGTTCATTCCATGTGCGAGAGACTAAATAAGATTTCCTTCAACTCCCCATATGCGGAGTGCGGACGTCTCTATCACACATCACGCGTACATAATTCCGTTTAATACGGTGTACGTTAGGTGCACTTCCACATGATTCCACTATAGCTCCGTCGCGGATCGATTAGGTATAGGATAGCAGCTACGACATATCATGTGCCCCCAATCTATTTCACAGAGTCAAGTGCACCTCTCATAACCTGACTAGAAGCAAGGAGCAATTAATAGAACACATTCAAAGACAGCAAGGTATCACCAATTTAGCATTGGAGGTAAGCGTGAGGAGTTAAAATCATGAAGGGGACCAAGAGATGAATACAGTAAGGAGATTCAGAAGGACGTAAATTGTATTAGTTACTCTGCGATGAAGAGGTTTTCGGACTGAAGACCACGACAACATGTCTTGTGGCGACAAATTACCCAGATTATACTCATCCGGTATTTGAAAACGACAGTACCTAGCCACCTCCAAGAAACTTCGCAAATAACTAACAACCTTCATCAAACATTTTCGGACAGCACCCAAAGACTGGTAAAAGGAGGGAGTTTATCGGTTACTATATTTTCGATGTTCATCTAGTAAAACTGAAGCACAAGGCACGACGTTTTAATTTGTTGCTTCTTTACTGCTAACACTATTCCCAGCTCAACTTGCAGAGACTATCCGCATGTACCAGTATATGTAACGGCAAAATTTCTTTCCTACACCTACGGCTACCCCGTGCAGCGTGATTATAAGTATCTGATAGCTTACAATAGTGTTCGCTTTTTGCTACTTAAATGAGGGAAAGGCTATTCCTATCGGAACTCCCTGACCCTGGTGGTGGTACGCAAGCTGCTACTGTATGCAAATGATCTTCCGTAATATATTGCGGTTCTTCATAGTCACTGTAATTTGGAAGTCACAGGAACCAAAATTTTCGAGGTTATGAAGGAGCTTACCAGTTACAGAGGTAACGAGGGTTGAGTACATGGACAATTGACAGATTGTGATGTAACATTTACTGTCAGAGAAGTGCTGACTACGTAATTCAATTGGATTGGAAAATCAGGACGACGGAAGCTGAGGACATGTATGCTGTAACCAAAATTAATATCCACAAGTAGGTGTGTAGATACTTTTCAACAGACAGTGTTACAGACACGTCCATTGATTTCGTCCATGTGTTTTAATTCCATCTACGAGGTTCAATCCATTTGCAACTTTGACATGAAACTCGATGTTTTGTTCGCAAAATGAATCTTCCACTGAATGGCGTGCAGGCCTACACCAAAATGACCGTCGTCTCCGACCACATCGCAAGCCTGGTATACTCTCATCCACTTCACGATGGTAAAAAAATGAGCTGCCCTTCTTTGTGCCTTTTCAATGATATCATCCTTCAATACCACTTGCTAACGATCTCACACTGCACAACAGTATTCGAAAACTGGTTGAAGAAACATGGTGTAGGTAATCTCTTTTACTATAGATCTCCTGCATCTTTGAAGTGTTGTGGCAAAAAAATGCAGTATTTTCTCACCCTTCCACACTGTTGTGGATGACACTTTATTTCGCCCATTTCTGTGTAAGTAGAGCTACAATTATAGCAAGAACCACACTATGAAATTACAGAATGGAATAGTACTGTTGCAAAGTGCTGAGAATCCGAGTCAATCACTGAGAACTTTACGCTACAACAGCGCGAAACCAAGCCCTTAAAATGTATCACAAATCCTGTTGCCATGTCTCAGCTTTCCCAAGCGTGATTTTCTTTTCAAGCATGGCATGCCTTTCGATAAGTAGATGTTCAAAATGGTTCAAATGGCTCTGAGCACTATGGGACTCAACTGCTGTGGTCATAAGTCCCCTAGAACTTAGAACTACTTAAACCTAACTAACCTAAGGACATCACACCCAGCCATGCCCGAGGCAGGATTCGAACCTGCGACCGTAGCGGTCGTGCGGTTCCAGACTGTAGCGCCTTTAACCGCTGGCCACTCTGGCCGGCTAAGTAGATGTAACTCGAATCAATGTGCACAAATATCTGTCCAGGTTATGTTTATCAGAAAATTTAGGCGGAATGTAGGCTGTAGATAGTTAAGATGATTGCAATTTCGCGCACGTGCAGTTCTCGTTTTGTAATTAGACTAGCGATTACTGCATCCCTACAGTTGCCTCTTGTGGTGGGCACGCAGATAGACGCGTATCTGTTCCTGTTGATGAAGGGCAGGGTGACCTGTTTATCCAGGTGTCTCTTTGTAAAGCAATGAACCGATTTTTCGGTGTCGTTTATCGCAGGGTGAATAGCGCCTGGTCTAAAATGCTGTAAGAGAGTTCCTTATTGGTAAATCTAAGGAAATAGTAGAATAAAAGAATTTGGGATGCCAATTCCGGGAAATGCGTTTGTGGAACCAAGTGCATTTGCTGAAGTGCAAACCATAGCCGAGGAGAGCGAGAGTAGCTCACAGTTGTTTAAGAACCGCGCTCAAGGATGTGTAACGATTTGTTAATCTTGTAAAACTTTTGCCATTATGGGAGATATTGGTCTCGCTGATAAAACTGTCCTTGGCCAACATTTTGTATTTTGCCTTTTACACTGTGCAGACATGTGGAAAGGAGGAAGCACTCATTGTTGATCGCGAATGCTTTTCGGTTTGGTGGAGAGCACTTCTGGGGTTCGTGGGGAGAGCGCTTCAGCCCAGAGCATTAGAGAGAACGCGTGTCTGCAGATCTAATAGAGAGCTAATGTGTTTCAGTCTGCATCAGAACAGGGCACTCGCTACTGTCCGCACAAATGAGTGCTGACTACGGGAGAGATCGCGGTTTGGATGTGCAATGTATGAACATTACCGTGTGACTGTAGGCACGTTGCTGGGATTTCGTAAATTTCACGAATCTAATACTTTTCTCTAGTGACTGAAGACTCAGTCATGGTTTAATCAGCAAAGTAAGTTGCATGTGTAATTTTTCATTCTTCTGGCGGATTCAATAACTGCATAACCACTGATGATTTACCGTTCCATATTTCACATGTAGGTTATGTTTTTACTCCACTCACCTAAGTTATCCAGTCTTCACCGGAATATTCAAGTGTTAGAGTAGTACTGTCCCATGTCAACAACTGTTAATTTTGCTATACCCAGCATTTTTTGTGATGGAACAGCTGCTGTAACTTTCATCAAATTTGGCTGTGAATAATATGGGCTCCTGTTTCATTCCATAGTTAGTTGATCACTCTGTTTGCCATGTTTTGTGAGTTGAACTTCAACGTCTCACATTTCGTGGGACCAATACTGTCCTCCTAGTTATTGGTTGCATGGCACCTTTTATTAAAAGACTATGAGCCCATGAATAGCGATCTGGCTATTGGCCAGTCCACTTGAAGCGGGTCAGTCTAACATCCACAGTTGTATGTAGAAATCTCTGCTGTAACCTCACAGGATCTCAGTCTCACTGAGTTTCTTATTGACAGAAAATCAACCCCGATAACCACAGTTCAGATATACAGGCCGTCGTCGCAAGCAGAAAATGGAGAGACACAGAAAGTGTACGAGGAAACTGAACAGGTACATCTGAACGTAAAGCGAAATGAAAATCTAATTGTCATGGTGAAGCGGATTGCGGTTGTTGGAGAAAGTGTAGAAGAAAGGGTTACGGCAGAATATGTGCTTGGTAGTAGGAATGAGGGAGGAGGAAGATTAATTTAACTCTGCAACAAAAATTTCAGATGTTAACGGTGAATATTCTGTTCAAGAATCACAAGAGGAGGAGGTATACTTCGAAATGGCCATGATATACGGGGTTACGTCATGGTCAGGCAGAGATTTCGAACTCAGATACTAAATTGTACGGCGTACCCAGGGGCAGATATAGAATGAGACCACAATTGGTAATGGTGAAGATCAGGCCGAAGTTGAAGAGGCTTCTTAGGAAGAATCGATGCGCAAATAGATGGGATACAGAAGTACTAAGGAATGAAGAGGTACGCTTCATTGAGGCGACAGATACTGCGATTATGAGTAGCTCAGTAGGCAGTCCAACTGAAGAGGAATGGGCATCTCTAAAACGGACAATCACAAAAGTTGGAGAGAAAAACGTAAGTACGCGGATGGTAACAGCGAAGATACCGTGGGTAACAAAAGAAATATTTCAGTTGATCGACGAAAGAAGGAAGTACAAAAATGTTCAGGGAAATTCAAAAATACATAAATAGAAGTCACATAAGAATGAAATAAATAGGAAGTGCAGGGATTCTATGGCGAAATGGCTTCATGAAAAATTTTAAGAAATCGAAAAAAAAAATGATTTTCGGAAGGACAGACTTACCATGAACAAAAGTCAGCTGGCTGGTGTGGCCGAGTGGTTCTAGGAGCTTCATTCTGAAACAGCGCGACCGCTACTGTCGCATGCCTCGGGCATGGATGTTTGTGATGCCCTTAGGTTAGTTACGTTTACGTAGTTCTAAGTTCTATGGGACTGACGACCTCAGCTGCTAAGCCCCATAGTGCTCAGACCCATTTGAACCATTAGGAGAAAAGTCGACACATCCTTCGGTGAAATTAAAGGGAAGGCAGTAACATTAAGATTGCAATGGGAATGCCATTGTTGAATGCAGAGGAGAGAGCGGATAGGTGGTAAAAGTAGATTGAGGGCCTCTGTGAAGGGGAGGATTTCTCTGACGACGTGGTAGAAGAAGAAACAGGAGTCTATGTAGAAGAGGCAGGGAATCCAGTATTAGAAACGGAATTTTGAAGTGTTTTGGAAGACTTAAAGTCAAATAACGGGGAAGGGATAGATAAGACCGAGGGAAGTGGCAACAAAATGATTACACACGTAAGTGAGTAGAATGTATAAGACTGGCAATACACCACCAGATATTCGGAAAAACATTCACATAATTCCCATGATTGCAAGAGTTGACAAGAGAAAAAATTACCGCAAAGTCATCTTAATATGTCATGCATCCATGTTGGCGACAAGAGAAATATGCAGAAGAATGGGAAAGAAAATCTGAGTATCTGTTGGATGACTATCAGTTTGGCTTATTAAAGGTAAAGACACCAGAAAGACAGTTCTGACGTTGCGGTTTATAATGGAAGCAAAACTGAAGAAAAATCAAGACACGTCCATAGGGTTTGTCGGGCTGGATAGAGCATTAGACAGTTTAAAATGGCGCAACATGTTAAAAATCCTGAGAAAATTAGGGATAAGCCGAAGGGACGAATGGGTAATATATGATAAGTACAAGGACCAAGACGGAACGGAGAGGGTGGAAGACCAAACTGAAGTGAACGCATTAAAAAGGGTGTAAGACATACGTGTAGTCAATCGCCCCTGGTGTTCAATCTATAAATCTAAGAAGCAATTATAGAAATAAAAGAAAGGTTCAAGAATGGGAATAAAATTCAAGGCGAAACGGTACCAATATCAACATTTGCTGATGACATTGCTATCCTGAGTGAAATTAAAGGGGAATTACAGCACCTGTTGAATGGAGTGAACAATTCCATGAGTACAGAATAGTAAGAGGAGGTGAAGCAAAGAAAGACGAAAATAAAATGGAGCAGCAGCTGTGAGAATAGTGGGATGGGTAGCATCAATATTGTTGATCACGTCGTAAATGAATTTAAAGACCTCTGCTACCTGGGCAACAAAGTACCACACGATGGACGGAGCAGGGAGGACACAAAAAGCAGACTAAAACCTACCAAAAGGGGATTCCTGGTCAACAGGAGTCTACCAATATCAAACATAGGTCTCGACTTGACAAAGAAGTTTCTGAGAATGTGCGTTTGGAGCACAGCATTGTACGGCAGTGAGACATGGTCTGTGCGAAAATCGGAACAGAAGAGAATAGTAGTATTTGAGATGTGGTGCTACAGAAGAATGTTTGAGGGAAGGTATGAGTAGGTTCTCCAGAGACTGTAAATTCATCGGCTGCAGTCATAATCAACTGTTAAGATGCAGCTGTCAGTACCAGTAAAATGAGCAACACGAATATGAGCCTATGGCTCTAGTCAGCTTTCGTCAGACAGTCTGTCTGTATGTAACAATCTTCTAAAACAACACTGGAAGTTTCTGTGCCATTCAGTAGCGTACAGTGCACAGTCGGTAGCAAACATGTAATTTATAAGATTTGGATTGATCTTTTTCAACTTTATTTCTGTAGTTTGTATTCATATGTTGTGTCTTTAGATTAAGCGTAATTTGAATTACTTAGTGCGTTAAAACAAAATGAAATTCTGAAGAAAACCGAAAAGCAGAAAGTTGAGTACCGTACATTTTGTCATTTCACCCCACTTGAGACGTCATCCATTTTGGCGTAAAATGGTGAAATGCAAATATTAATAGTTGTACTATCTTACACAAATTAATCATCAAAGAGTCATACTGTCGCAGCATCGAGATATAGGCACATCGTTGCATGTTTAAGAACAAATTCCATCAATTTATGTATACAACACGATAATAGGTAAAAAGCGCAATATTATGCATGTTGTACAGGAAATATTTATTTAGTTATCCGGATTTCTGCTTACAGGGCAACAATCAGACTGACTATTACCGTCAGACAAGTTACAGTACAGGTGAGCCGAGCGGTCTTAGGCGCTGCAGTCATGGACTGTGCGGACTGTGCTGTTTATAGCGATAAGAAGTGCAATAGTATCGAAGGAAATTGACGGAGATCCGAAATGTGAAATAATTTGGGTGAAGGTCACGATTGAAGCAGGCTCAGACATGGTAATTGGATGTCTCTATAGGCCCCCTGGCTCAGCAGCTGTTGTGGCTGAGCACCTGAAGGACAATTTGGAAAATATTTCGAGTAGATTTCCCCACCATGTTATAGTTCTGGGTGGAGATTTTAATTTTCCGGATACAGACTGGGAGACTCAAACGTTCATAACGGGTGGCAGGGACAAGGAATCCAGTGAAATTTTTTAAGTGGTTTATCTGAAAACTACCTTGAGCAGTTAAACAGAGAACCGACTCGTGGTGATAACATATTAGACCTTCTGGTGACAAACAGACCCGAACTATTTGAAACAGTTAACGCAGAACAGGGAATCAGCGATCATAAAGCGGTTACTGCATAGATGATTTCAGCCGTAAATAGAAATATTAAAAAAGGTGGGAAGATTTTTCTGTTTAGCAAAAGTGACAAAGAGAAGATTACAGAGTACCTGACGGCTCAACACAAAAGTTTTGTCTCAAGTACAGACAGAGTTGAGGATCAGTAGACAAAGTTCAGAACTATCGTACAATATGCATTAGATGAGTATGTGCCAAGCAAGATCGTAAGAGATGGAAAAGAGCCACCGTGGTACAACAACCGAGTTAGAAAACTGCTGCGGAAGCAAATGGAACTTCACAGAAAACATAAACATAGCCAAAGCCTTGCAGACAAACAAAAATTACGGGAATCTAAATGTAGTGTGAGGAGGGATATGCGAGAGGCGTTCAATGAATTCGAAAGTAAAGTTCTATGTACTGACTTGGCAGAAAATCCTAAGAAATTTTGGTCTTATGTCAAAGCGGTAGGTGGATCAAAACATAATGTCCAGACACTCTGTGACCAAAATTGTACTGAAACAGAGGATGACAGACTAAAGGCCGAAATACTAAATGTCTTTTTCCGAAGTTGTTTCACAGAGGAAGACTGCACTGTAGTTCCTTCTATAGTTTGTCGCACAGATGACAAAATGATAGATGTCGAAATAGACGACAGAGGGACAGAGAAACAATTAAAATCTCTCAAAATAGGAAAGGCCGCTGGACCTGATGGGAAACCAGATCCATTCTACACAGAGTACGCGAAGGAATTTGCCCCCCTTCTTGCAGCGGTGTACCGTAGGTCTCTAGAAGAGCGTAGCGTTCCAGAGCATTGGAAAAGGGCACAGGTCATCCCCGTTTTCAAGAAGGGACGTCGAACAGATGTGCACAACTATAGACCTACATCTCTAACGTCGATCAGTTGTAGAATTTTGGAACACGTATTATGTTCGAGTATAATGACTTTTCTGGAGACTAGAAATCTGCTCTGTAGGAATCAGCATGGGTTTCGAAAAAGACGGTCTGTGAAACCCAGCTCGCGCTATTCGTCCACGAGACTCAGGGGGCAATAGACACCGGTTCACGGGTAGATGCCGTGTTTCTTGACTTCCGCAAGGCGTTCGATACAGTTCCCCACAGTCGTTTAATGAACAAAGTAAGAGCATATGGACTATCAGACCAATTGTGTAATTGGATTGAAGAGATCCTAGACAACAGAACGCAGCATGTCATTCTCAATGGTGAGAAGTCTTCCGAAGTAAGAGTGATTTCAGGTGTGCCGCAGGGGAGTGTCGTAGGACCGTTGCTGTTCACAATATACATAAATGACCTTGTGGATGACATCGGAAGTTCATTGAGGCTTTTTGCGTATGATGCTGTGGTATATCGAGAGGTTGTAACAATGGAAAATTGTACTGAAATGCAGGAGGATCTGCAGCGAATTGACGCATGGTGCAGGGAATGGCAATTGAATCTCAATGTAGACAAGTATAATGTGCTGCGAATACAAAGAGAGAAAGATCCCTTATCATTTAGCTACAATATAGCAGGTCAGCAACTGGAAACAGTTAATGCCATAAATTATCTGGGAGTACGCATTAAGAGTGATTTAAAATGGAATGATCATATAAAGTTGATCGTCGGTAAAGCAGATGCCAGACTGAGATTCATTGGAAGAATCCTAAAGAAATACAATCCAAAAACAAAGGAAGTATCTTACAGTACGCTTGTTCGCCCGCTGCTTGAATACTGCTCAGCAGTGTGGGATCCGTACCATTTAGGGTTGATAGAAGAGATAGAGAAGATCCTACGGAGAGCAGCGCGCTTCGTTACAGGATTATTTAGTAATCGCGAAACCGTTACGGAGATGATAGATAAACTCCAGTGGAACACTCTGCAGGAGAGACGCTCAGTAGCTCGGTACGGGCTTTTGTTGAAGTTTCGAGAACACAGCTTCACCGAAGAGTCAAGCAGTATATTGCTCCCTCCTACGTATATCTCGCGAAGAGACCATGAGGATAAAATCAGAGAGATTAGAACCCACACAGAGGCATACCGACAATCCTTCTTTCCACGAACAATACCAGAATGGAATAGAAGGGAGAACCGATAGAGGTACTCAAGGTACCATCCGCCACACACCGTTAGGTGGCTTGCGGAGTATGGAT
Source organism: Schistocerca americana (assembly GCF_021461395.2). NCBI lineage: Eukaryota > Metazoa > Arthropoda > Insecta > Orthoptera > Acrididae > Schistocerca > Schistocerca americana. The sequence goes on from NC_060123.1 coordinate 320,130,025, forward strand.
GTAGATGTAGATGTAGATGGTACCGACGGAGGTTCGAGTCCTCCCTCGGGCATGGGTGTGTGTGTCTGTCGTTAGGATAATTTAGCTTTAGTAGTTTGTAAGCTTAGAGACAGATGACCTGAGCAGTTAAGTCCCATAAGATTTCACACACATTTTAACATTTAGTACAGGTAAACAATATGGCACAAGATGTTTCTTAACTAGACTCACAGTATATGTCAACACTTACGAAAATACCTTGCATCAGCAAGGTATCATTTCCGCGAATCAGATAAAGGCAACACTTTTGTGCTTTTGAACAAGCGTGGATATTTGAAAACAGTCAATGATATTCTGATCCCTAAATGCTTCGACGTCCTTCCTAAAGAGCCTACAAAATTATTCACGTATGTGTATATTCAATATTTCTTCTCAAAGATTTCTTATTAAAAAAAAAGGTTGTTCAAAGTAGTCCATGAATATCTCTACCACAAGTGGACTAAGAGGGAACCCCATAACTAATCCATGCTGTTCATACAGAGTCGCTTGGAATGGAAGGTAGTTTTGTGCTAAGCATGTCTGAGTGGCCATTCACTTCCACACAATTGACGTTGTATCTGTGAATTGTGTCTGTCGGAATATCAACGCACTATAGACTGGTATGTTGGAAAATACATCAGTCATCAAAGGATACTAACGTTGCAGTTGCAGTTGTGTCCACTGAGTTTGAAATACCATGCTTTGATCTCAATTTAGTATTACTTTAATTAAGGTGTCACATGCAGGGTGGTCCACCTGAAGTTTCGGATGAGATTATCTCGAAACTATACATCGGGTAAAAATAGTGTGTAAGACAAGTTCGTAAGGTCAAGGGGGCATCAAATGATACTGCACGTGACGTCCAGCCCCCGCCCCACTGGGTGGAGTGGGGGGAAACCTTTATATCTTAAATGGAAACACCCATTTTTTATTGCAGATTCGGATTCTCCATAAAAAAATAATCGTGTTTTGCCTGAAACATTTTTAAACCATTTGCAGATGGCGCTGAAATCGAGAAAAAAGTAAAATTGCGGAAGGACTCTGATTTATTTAGAATTATCCGAGAAAGACGCATCAAATCGATAAAAAATGTGCACCAGTTCTTTCATTATGTCAGATTAAGCTATTTTTGCACAAAATGTACTGTATCCCACTTTTAGCGTCACCCAGGAACGACGACATGGACGTAGTAGAATGATGTTCCCATTTGGTGCTTCATTAGTGTGAGTCCCCTTGCCTCTCACAATTAGGGGTGTATAATTAATGAAATTAGCGACGAAGGAATTGTTCAAAATTATCCCCATTTGCTTCAATTCATAGAGGCAATAGTCTGCGAAAGTTGTCCACAGTTTTTAGCAGCACATCCTCTGGCATGGCTGCGCACGATCTTCGAATGCGTTGCTCCATATCGTTTCGGATTGTGGGCTATCTTTCATAAACAATATTTTTTAAACAACCGCCCAAAAGAAACAATCAGGAGAAGTTAGGTCTGGTGAACGTGGAGGCCACTGAATTGGTCCACCGCGTCCTCTCCACCGACCAGTGTACCATAAATTTAAAACGTTCCGCACATTTTTAGCATAATAGGGAGCTGTTACGTCCTGTTGGAACCACATACGTTGTCAAGTTTCTAAATCAACATCTTCCATTAGCTCCAACAAATCATAGCGGAGAAGTTGTAAATAGGATTCCCCAGCAACATTTCGGTCAAAAACATACGGTCCTATCAAGTAACCGTTTAAAATTCCAGACCATACAATTAACGACCATTTGTGTTGATTGTCAATGGATCTGTGCCAGTGTGGATTGACAGGAGACCAATAATGAGAATCATGACGATTTAATTTTCCATTGTATTTGAATGTGGCTTCATCGGTGAACATTACGTATCTAAAAATCATTGTCACCTCTTATCATTTCCAAGGCCCATTGGCAGAAATGCACACGTATTTGCATATCCTTCGGGGTTAATGCCTGTGTCAGTGTGGTATGATGTGCATGATATTTATGTGCCTTCAAAATCGTCGAAACAGTTGATTTCGGTATTCCAGTTTGTCCCTGAATCTCCCGACCACTCATTTCGGGATCCAGTTGAACACAGGCGAGAACGGTAAGGGTACGAGCGTTACTTTCATTGTATTCGTAATGACGAGGTGGACTGCGCTTGTATCCATTTTGAGCTCGTTGAGTGCAATTTCGAATAATGTTTGGGAAAGGATTCGCGTACAATTGCGCAGCTGCAGCGTAATTGTTATGGCATTCCACTAAAATTTACATCATATCAACAGTCTCTGTAGGAGAATAGTCAGCCATGTTTCGCTAAAGAATAATTCACTTCCGTCAGTTGATGCTTACGGTTCACAATCTGAAAGTGAAGTGACGTCTGATCGCACTGCACCGACCTTTATACTGAGGCCTAGTTCGCAGGTTGGTCACGGTAGCGCTACAGTCGGGTGAGTAACGTAATTGTGAAGAGTTCCCTAACGAGATTTTAATACCATTCTGCCTCCCTCCATCAAAACCTGTGGCGGGTAGGATACATTTTGTCAAAAAATAGCTTAATTTGGCGTCATAAAAGAATTGGTGCACATTTTTTATCGATTTGATGCGTCTTTCTCGGATAATTCTAAATAAATCAGAGTTCTTACCCAATTTTACTTTTTTCTCGATTTCAGCGGCATCTGCCAATCGTTTAACAAATATTTCAGACCAAACTTGATTGCTTTTTTATGGAGAATCCGAATCTGCAATAAAAATGGGCATGTCCATTTAAGATTTAAAAGTTGCCTCCCGCCCCGCCCAAGGGGGCGGGGGCTGGAGGTTACGTGTAGTATCATATGATCTCCCCCTTTGAGCTTACGAACTTGTCTTACTCACTATTTTTACCCCATGTACAATTTTCGAGAGAATCGCATCCGAAATTTCAGATGGAGCGAACTATATGTTAGCCATTATGTGTAATGGGACACAGAATGATGACACAACAGAACGGAAGAGGACATCTTGCTCATGTAATTTAGGAAGCCCATACTATTTAGGAGGCACTGGGATCATGTTATTTAATAGCTTTGCTTCAAAATGAAATGGCTACACATTCAATTTCATCTTTAAATAATTTAGTAGGGTGTTTAGGAAGGACTTGGAAACATGTGAGAGTCAGGAATTCCCTATTTCCAAATAATCACACTAGTTCAAAAGTAAAAAAAAAAAAAAAGAATGTTGCCTTTATCTGATTGTGTGGCAATGATATACACTATATGTCTAGATGGGTAACATCGTTTCCCATATTGTTTATCAACTTGTGCTTTGAAGATGATAGTACGTCTGATAGTGGCCTTGTAAGCCGAAAACCGGTCAACTCAATAAATTAATCCTCTAGAACATGCACAATATTTTGCTTTTCGTTTATTATAATGACGTTCTACCAGAAAGCAACGGAAGCAACAGTTAACTTTGTGGTTAATAATAGAACTCCCTTAAGCCGTCGTCACATGGAACGAGTTAGCTAGAGTCAATGTGGCGCTCTGCGAGTTTTATTACGTCACTTTCAGCTATTTCACATTTAGGAGCTGTTTCGTCAAGTGAAACACAGAATAAGATCTAAGATAGTTCGGCAGCCTGCCACCTACAGCGGAAGCAACAGCAAGCAAGCACGGTCCCTAAGTAACAAGCTGAAAGCGAGATGCCATATTGTGTTTGCCACATTCAGTATAAGCCCAATTACAGGTGTCGTATGTTATACATAGAATGGTCAGAAACAGTCTGAAAAATTGTATGAGTGTTGACGCATATGTTGTGGCGAGAAATAACTGTGAAGTAAAAAATTTGTTGCTTTGCGCCCTTTTCGATTTAGTTATTAAAGTAAGGCATTCAGGTCATCGCATGCGCAAACTCAAGCAGCCGGCCAGAGACAGAGTCGCCTAAAGTGTTCTTCGTTTGGTTTCCTCAGACGGAACAAACGTAGTTTTTGCTCACCTAGCTTAAATTTATCACTTCCGAGAAAGGCACATATTAACTGATAAAGAGCACTTAAACAAGTGGTTACTCACAGACCCACAGGTGTCTGTGTGTACCGAATTTGGCGAGTCCAGATGTTTTAATTGGCATGCACAGCGTCCTGATTGGCTAATTTCAACGTTGAATAATTTGGAAATGGGCCAACGTATCGATTTTTTTTTTAACAGTTATTTGTCATCATAGCCTCTCCTGCAGCACTCTTACAAGCTTTTCGGACCACCAAGCAAGCTGTTTCTACGCATCACATCGTTGAATGTCCCGAGAAGAAATCGTTACTGGTACGATTTGTTGTAATATAATGACGCGGTACGTTGTATTGGTAGTTAAACGATTTTCGTATTCAGTTCTCTTCACACTATAACTCACGTATTATGAAAGTAAACCTTTTTGAAGCAACAGCACATTGAAGATCCATGAAAAACATGTCGTTCTTGTTAGGGTTTGTTATGGCTGAATGTGAACTAATAACATTTCAGCAATTAAAGTCTTCAGAAAGTGACATAAAATACATGGTCACTCATTGCAGACTGTCAGTACTGCGTAGTTAGTAGAGGCATCACGTTACGGAACTGAGTGTAGGATTCGTTTGCTACAATTTTTTTTTCACCTTCCCATTTTCCAGATGTTTATGGGACTTTCTTGTGGAATTAATATAAATCATTTCTCCACTATTTGATGTTATGTAAATATAAGTGCACTCTCTGTGTGGAGTGAGTTTCTGCGACTTGGTGAACCTTTATAAGCTGATGTTGTTACTGACTGGACATGTATCTTTCTTCTTCGTCTGTGATGTATTCATGGGTACTGAAGTTTTTATGTATGTTTACCATAGCATAGGGAAAAGGGAGGCTTTAGGTGTGCCAGACTCCCTTAAGGGGGTAGACCAGGATAAAAATCTTTTTAGCCACTTTTTTTTTAAGTGGCTTGAAGTTTTCCTAAGAGAGTCTATTTTTAAGATTCATTGATACAAAGTGTGTCATAAATTTCAAAATATGTTAAAACTGCGATTTACTGGATGGGGTCTGACGCATCCGAGCACTCTAATGCATCCGATGTAATACTATAATAATTAGAGACGGAATAAGGGTCGTGTTGGTTTGCGATAATATCACGGAGTGGATCAGTATCAACTAAAATACTATTCTCAAAAATATTTCTCTTCGTAACATTATTTGTTTATTGTAGACAATTTGAAAGCACATGTTTGTCTCGCTCCCACTCATCATTTCACCTGTTTTAGTTTTTTTGTATATGTACATAGTAATACGTGAGTTCTTTAAATGACAAAAAAAGGTATTTACATGGATGAAAAGGTTAGAAAAGCAATCCAAATCGTGAAAAAGACGCTTTGACTGGTAAGCGGAAGCCAGTTAACAATTTCGCCAAAATGAGACTATTTCGACTTGGCGAAAAGAAAAGAGCAACTCTGTGGTGTCGGCATTGCACTTAAAGGTTTGTTTCACTCCTATGTTAAAAAACCCAAATTGAAATTGAAAACGCTTGCTTTTTCAAAAAAACATTTTTCTCAAGTTGGCGCGAGTTGTAACATATGAAATATATACGCAATTACGATATTCATTTTTGTAACCTGTGAGTCGGTTTTCTTTCTTCTGTAGTGTGTAGGAATTTTTTGACAGATTTTGGTTTTTATTTTTGGTGCGTGTTTTAGTAACGACTTTTTTGTCAAAAACATTGACTTTTGTTTGAGAGTGCTGTCGTCTTGTTAAAAGCCTTTTTTAAAATATCCCTTCGTACATTGTTACGAAATATTAAGTTTCAAAGCAGTTTTCGACATTTTGGTCTAGGCTACAAATTGTGGCATTCAGATCTCCTACGAACCACCACTGCATTCAGGAAAGGTGTTTCGTCGCTGTCGTGCAGTGTCCTATGGGTACAAGTTTTTACTTTAAAAAAATACCAATGGTTATAATTAAACTTTCCCTGTTTATCACGTTATAACGTGGAAACTAATTGCCGTACGAGTACGATACTTGCTAGTATTACTGTCCAGAGTGTGGGGTGCATGACTTCCATGCGTCACAGCGCCACCGTTTAGTTTCAACGATGCCTACGAGGTGCCGTGATCAGTCACCTTGACTCATAGTATCACACACCTGAGCAGTCGTAGTGCACTAGTTGACGTATCAGCATGAACTTGGGTAAAAAAAGCAGGCCATTATTGATGAAGCTCTGTTATCAAAACAACAGTAACGCTGCAGCTGCACTTCGGGATTACTGCCTGGTGAAAGGGTTACGGAAGGGTCCTCTTTCTTCATCTGCTGTGCGGAGCTTGATGAAGTTCGAATCAAGTGGGATATTGGGCGTCGCTCCAGGAAGAGGCCGATGACCAGTTGCACCACAAATGGTTGATGATATCGCTGTTGCTATGGCAGAGAACGCTGTGCGGACTTCCCGATTGTCAGGAAGTACGTCTGCTGTGCCACGACAGTTGAACATCCCGTGGTCCACTGTACGGAAGGCGCTTCGAACCATTCTGAAATGGTCCATCCATATAGTATAGAAGCTTGCATCACACGGCGCACAACGACTGGTTGACTTCGCTCTCCAGTTTCACGTGACGACTGAAGTCGACGAGAGCTGGCCCTGGACCATCTTATTCACAGAGGAAGCTAATTATTCTCTGATGGGTAAAGGCGAACACTCAGAATTGCCGGATGTGGGGATTTTCACCCCCCACCCTCTGTCAATCAGCATGAAGTTCCTGTGTATGGCGAACCTGTCACAGTACAGGTTAGTGCTCAAGAACCAAAGACGTACGGTGTGACTGACCAGCGTTACTGTGATATACTTCCCCATCATGTCATACTAGCTCTACAGGAGAGATACGAATTGAACTCAACAGTTTTGATGCCAGATGGGACCCCGCCACATATAGCTGATGAAGTTCACGTGCTTCTCCGAAAAACATTTGGAAACGATCGAATTATCAACCGATTGTTTACAAATGCTTGGCCGGCACGATCACCAGATCTCGCTCCCTGTGACTGCTGACTATGGGGCTACCTGAATGGCAGGGTTTACCAACGGAGCATTCACACATGTGGTGATCTAAAGCGCATCATATCAAGAGAGGTACACATCCAGCACCTTCAAACTCTTCTGCACACTGATGGGTGCCACACTGAGCCCCTTTTGTAGCAGCAATGGTGCCGGTATGTAATGGTATGACGTACATTAGCATTACTTTAGAAGTGTTCCAGTTGATTTTATTCTGCATTATTTTTCTATTCCATGTCTTTGACATTTATGCTCGTACGACAATTAGTTTCCGTGTTATAACGTGTTAAATAGGGAAAGTTTAATTATAATCATCTTAAGGACGTAAAAGCTAAGTCTAAAGTCAGCTTGAGCCGTGCGTGGCTCGTGTTCGTGCCATACATCATTTGACATCCTGTTTTTACTGTACTACCCCCTCGTTATGTTAATTTCTATTGCTGATGTCACTGAGTTGCGGCCTTGCCTGCCGTCAGCGGCAGCAGCGGCGCTTATCGATATAAGCCCTGGCGTATTATCTTTGCTGACTGCTATTACTTCCCGATGGTGGTCTCTGCGCAATGTCAGAGCGTGTGGGGCTCTTCCAATCGCTACGAGATCCGTGGCTCACCGACACTGGACACGAAAGTTGAGTTTGGGTTTAATTTACCAGCAAGTCAAGACCGTTCCATTGTGCCTTTTGGTTCTCGTTGTTGGCTGTTGGGACATTCGCGCGAGCAACAACGTGTGTGTTCGAGTTGGCGAAGGTTTAGTCACCGTCTGGTGGAATCTAACTGTATTTGGTCATTTGCAATTGAAGTGTTAAAAAATCAAATGGCTCTGAGCACTATGAGACTTAACATCTGAGGTCATCAGTCCCCTAGAACTTACAACTACTTAAATCTGACTAGCCTAAGGACATCACACACATGCATGCCTGAAGCAGGATTCGAACCTGCGGCCGTTGTGGTAGCGCGGTTCCAGACTGTAGCGCCTAGAACCGCTCGGCCACCCCGGGCGGCAATTGAAGTGTACCAGCTGAATTTTCTGCCTTGTGGCTGTTAACGTTCCGGTTATCTGCCCTGGCTGTTGACGTAAATTGAGGCAGTGTCCTTCCCTCACCATGTTGTCACTGTCCAGCACTGTACGTAGTTCGACAGCTTAATGTATGCTTGGTTGTGGGCGTCCATGCCTTTTACGTTTGCACTGAACTCCCGGTTGTGTGCTGGTAGAGTGGAGCGCAAGTTACCTTATCGGTGGGTCCGTTGACTGTTGGTTGGGTTGTCGTCGGATCGAGAATGGTTTGGCCGACTGCTTGTCTCTCCTAAGGGAACGTTAATATTTCGAGTGCTGGCCGAACCCTGAAACATCTGAGCACCGTTAGCTGCCCTGCCTTTCCTTATTTTCTGTTGTGTGTATTTGTATGGCTCATAGCGGATGGTTTTGAATTAAAGTTGAATTGTTTTGGAGGTGTTTTAAGTCATGGGCCTTCAGCCGTTTTAAAATTAGAGTTCGTTGCTTTTCAAGTGTAGGATTAATGGGGCCTTCAGCGTGATTGTAATATTGTTTAAAGATAAAGCCTTGGGCCTTCTGCATACAAAAAATTATTTTAGTTGTGATTCAAGTCACGGGCCTTCAGCTGTTTTAAAATTAAAATTCCTTGCTTGTCTAGTGTTAGGTTGTTTGGGGCCTTCAGCCTAATTTAAGACAAGGCTTTATTGTTTAAATTTTATTTTACATTGAGCCTTCAGCCGTCTTTAAATTAAGGTTGTTCATAATCAAGTGTTAGATTTTCGTGCCTACAGCCAAATTATAGAACTTGCATGACGCGTGGCATTCGGCCTTCTAAACATTTTCTTTGGCGTCTGAATTTTGAGATAATGGCCTTTAGCAGTTTTTTTTTTTAAATTAAAGTGGTTGTGCCCTTAATGCATAAGATAGTGTGGCGTATTCAGCCGGTAACTACACTACTGGGCATTAAAATTGCTACACCAAGAAGAAATGCAGATGATAAACGGGTATTCATTGGACAAGTATATTATACTAGAACTGACATGTGATTACATTTTCACGCAATATGTGTGCATAGATCCTGAGAAATCGGTACCCAGAACAACCACCCCTGGCCGTAATAACGGCCTTGATACACCTAGGCATCGAGTCAAACAGAGCTTGGATGGCGTGTACAGGTACAGCTTCCCATGCAGCTTCAACACGATACCACTTTCATCAAGTGTAGTGACTGGCGTACTGTGACGAGCCAGTTACTCGGCCACCATTGACCAGAAGTTTTTAATTGGTAAGAGATCTGGAGAATGTGCTGGCCAGGGCAGCAGTCGAACATTTTCTGTATCCAGAAAGGCCCGTACAGGACCTGCAACATGTGGTCGTACATTATCCTGCTGAAATGTAGGCTTTCACATGGATCGAATGAAGGGTAGAGCCACGGGTCGTAACACATCTGAAATGTAACGTCCACTGTTCAAAATGCCGTCAGTGGGAAAAGAGGTGACCGAGACGTGTAACCTATGGCACCCCATACGATCACGCCGGGTGATACGCCAGTATGGCGATGACGAATACACGCTTCCAATGTGCCTTCACCGCGATGTCGCCAAACACGGATGCGACCATCATGATGCTGTAAACAGAACCTGAATTCATCCGAAAACATGACGTTTTGCCATTCGTGCACCCAGGTTCGTCGTTGAGTACACCATCGCAGGGGCTCCTGTCTGTGATGCAGCGTCGAGGGTAACCACATCCATGGTCTCCGAGCTGATAGTCCACGCTGCTACAAACGTCGTCGAACTGTTCGTGCAGATGGTTGTTGTCTTGCAAACGTCCCCATCTGTTGACTCAGGGATCGAGACGTGGCTGCACGATTCGTTACAGCCATGCTGATAATATGCCTGTCATCTCGACTGCTAGTGATACCAGGCCGTTGGGATGCAGCACGGCGTTGCATATTACCCTCCTGAACCCACCGATTCCATATTCTGCTAACAGTCACCGCATCTCGACCAACGCGAGCAGCAATGTCGCGATACGATAAACCGCAATCGCGATAGGCTACAATCCGACCTTTATCAAAGTCGGATTCGTGATTGTACGCATTTCTCCTCCTTACACGAGGCATCACAATAACGTTTCAGCAGGCGACGCCGGTCAACTGCTGTTTGTGTATGAGAAATCGGTTGGAAACTTTCCTCATGTCAGCACGCTGTAGGTGTCACCACCGGCGCCAACCTTGTGTGAATGCTCTGAAAAGCTAATTATATGTATATCTCAGCATTTTCTTCCTGACGGTTAAATTTCACGTCTCTAACACGTCATCTTTGTGGTGTAGCAATTTTAATGGCCAGTAGTGTAAGTTCAAGAATTTGTAATGTAACGTTTTGTCAAATAAATAAAGTTATGTGTTCGAGTGTAACTGGCACCCGCTCATTTTGTCCCCTTTCCACAATTCCAACTACCTGTCCTGTCCTGTGGGTTTAGTAGGGCGTATCACAGTTTAAGTAATATTTTTACTTGATTGAAGAAACCTCATAAATATCGGCTCCAAAATTGAGCGTCACCTTGGTCTACCCCCTTGTTTTCTCGTAATCGTTTCGAACAGCAGTTGGTTGTCGGGTATAGGAGGAAGAATGTAACGGGTTTTTGAAACGTTGCAGACGCGGCCAGCCGCGGCCTACCTGGAAGAGCATCCTGCGCCGGACCTGGGCGGCGCGCATGGCCCGGAAGAGCAGCACGTTGAGGACGACGAGCGAGATGCAGGGCAGCATGTGCACGAAGACGACGCGGAACATGTAGTAGGAGACGAAGTAGACGTCGGGCGTGATGGCCTCGACGAGCGGCGACAGCGTGGGCACGCACACGGGCACGGCGGGCTGGCCGCGCCACGGCACCTCGCACGGCTCGTACACCGTGTCGACGAAGCGCGTGGACTGGTGCAGCGCGGCGCAGCCGGCGATCCAGCCCACGCCCTTGAGCACGCGCGGCATGGTGCACCATGTGCGCGCCACCGGCGCGTGGCACACGTACACGTACCGCTGCACCGCCAGCGCCAGCGTCAGCCAGATGCTCGCCGTGTGGAACAGCGCCGGGATCACCTGCCGCCACCAGTCGGAACACCGTATTCCACTGTTCTCTGCAAATCACCTTAAGTGCTTACGTACGTCATTTTATAGAAATTCTTCCAGTCCATATGTAGCATAACAGCTAACCAGTGCTTAACAGTATTGGTTAAAAACAGCCTTGGTTGCAAATTCAGTTTTTTTATTTTTCAACGACGCGATTCGCCTTATTTAGGCATCTTCAGGTTATCCTAATTTGGTATTTCTTATGAATCCTTTAGTCAGTGTAGCCAAAGGGCATCGTCGAATATATCAGGCCAACATCGCCTTCGTTAAACTCGAAGGCGATATACTATTTGCTACCGTGTCTCCCCCCCCCCCCCCTACAACTCAAACAGGGAATACAAAAAAGAGGATATTTCGGGTTTTGTTCCGGCGCTCCTCAAAAAATGGTTCAGATGGCTCTGAGCACTATGGGACTTAACATCTATGGTCATCAGTCCCCTAGAACTTAGAACTACTTAAACCTAACTAACCTAAGGACATCACACAACACCCAGTCATCACGAGGCAGAGAAAATCCCTGACCCCGTCGGGAATCGAACCCGGGAACCCGGGCGTGGGAAGCGAGAACGCTACCACACGACCACGAGCTGCGGACGGGGCGCTTCTCAAATGTGGTTGAAACTCGCTCGTAGAGACCAAAATGAGGTAATGGTCACTACTTGCGTTTATTTCTGTGAAAATCATTTTGATGTAAGTAAGTAATCCATACGAAAATTTAATTCTATTAGGTTACTATTAAGTATTATACTTTGGAACTCCAGAGGCGCGGTGCATTATTACGTACAGGTTAGTGGTGCTTCTGTTTAGGTTTGCCAATTAGCACTTCACTATACCACACACAAATGTTTAAAAAAATGTTCAGATATGTGTGAAATCTTATGGGACTTAACTGCTAAGGTCATCAGTCCCTAAGCTTACACACTAGTTAACCGAAATTATCCTAAGGACAAACACACACACCCATGCCCGAGGGAGGACTCGAACCTCCGCCGGGACCAGCCGCACAGTCCATGACTGCAGCGCCTACACCGTTCGGCTAATCCCACGCGGCACACACCAATGATTTATGTCTGATTGAAGATATACCCAGGAAATTTCGCCGTATTTCATAGCTTTCGTTTTCTTACAACTTTGTACTAATTTCCAAGTACATAAGAATGGTAATATTCTCTTAATGACGTGCCTTTACGCATAATTTGCGGGAGATGTTTGTCACAGAACGAATGGGTAACCTACACTATGAAAACCGAACAGTCTAGTTTCAAATCTCTCAACGGATACAATAATTGCAGAAAACTGGAGTGCCACTAACACGATTTAACCTGACAAGTTTCTTTGTAAACAAACAACACGAAAGGTGTAGTGCATAATGATTTGTGAAAAGTAACAACTACACGGGATGAATTTATGTATTCGCAGGAATTAATCTGGATCCGAACTCTGACTGAATAGGCAGAAACGTACTATCTAATTTTTACTGTGAAAAAGCACACAAACAGCTATTCTGAAGACCGTTTTAAAACGTTCTATACAGTTTTATTCGAGTACTGCAGCCTCGGAACGGAACACTTTATACACGAGAGTAGAAACACTGAAAGAGACTCTCATAGACACAGAGAAATCGACAAAAACGTAACGAGGGAGATCAGAAGAGATCGGAGAATGCTAAACATGAGACTGACCAAGGAGACAATCTTCGGCCATTGAGAGAAGACAGCTCGTGTGCAGTGCTTGCAGTCTACAAATTTCTGAACAAATTTGAACAGAATGCCTTTTGTATTAACATATGAGTGCTTCAGTTAGCGTACCAGCTGTTCTGTTCTGTCCACCATTTTAGGATCTCATAATTTTGGCCTTTGTTGTAAGATTCTATCTAATGTCTACATGGGATACAATGAAGAACTTTTGGTTTGTTTTCACGGTGGCGGATTTATCCAACATTTTTCCAGCGCTCATCCAGTCACAATTCCCCGTTACATTATCTTAGCTACCTGATACCGTCGTACCAATGTTGTAGCTGAGTTGCGGTGGTGCTTTGACTTGAAGCTTCCTCGAACTGTCGCGAGAAGACACCTCTTCCGCCTGTGCCGCTCGTGAAGACATTGCGCAAGCGTGGTACGACGGAAGGGGTGAAACGGTACCGTGGGCTCAGGTAGCAGGAGATATTGGGGCATTAATTCTATTATCAGAAGTGTCTAAAAGGTTTCACTGACATAATGCATCAACTCTTTCATCACTGGATGCAAAAGTGGTTCAAATGGCTCTGAGCACTATGGGACTTAACATCTTAGGTCATCAGTCCCCTAGAACTTAGAACTACTTAAACGTAACTAACCTAAGGACATCACACACATCCATGCCCGGGGCAGGATTCGAACCTGCGGCCGTAGCAGTCCCGTGGTTCCGGACTGCACGGCCACCGCGGCCGGCCTCACTGGATGCAAGATTGCATTATTTGTAATAATTCGTTGATGACGAGATATAGTTCGGAAGTCTGCTCCCAGCCGCGAGCACGCAAAAATTTCCAGGGGCACCGGCAAGCGCTAACTTGAGAAGGTGGTCGGTTCTTGTGTTTGGAGGCACATATAATGTTGTCGGTTGCTTGTTGACATTTCCATTGTTGGTTTGTAGCGTGTCCATGCTGATATTAGTATCATCGTAAAACGGAAGTAGATTGTGCGCTCCCGCCTGTTGTGCTATTTAACTGGCCAAATGAACAAATGCACGGCAATCTTGATAGTGTTCGAGGGAACTCGGCGACCTCATCATTTGTGTGTTCTTTTATTTGAAATCTGAAGAGAGTGTCAGCAGTAAGGTATACGTGTTTTGGAGATTTAAATTTATCTGAAACTGTTGCAATGCCTGGGGGTATCTTGCCGTAAATGGCTTTTGTGTTGAGCTGTTTGAGCGGACACTCAGTTTGTGTGTGTCTTGGCAACAGGATCTTGTATTTAACTAGGTACCCCAACACTGATTTTCGTACATACATTTATGTTGTCAAAATATGATAGAGATGAAAACTAACTCCTCCTCTAAAATTTTATGTAATTTGTGTCAGATGATATGCTACGGTAGTAATATTGCTTTTTTCTGCTCTAGAGCTCTAAAATTTGATTAGCCTGCAGTGGCTTTGAACCCACTGCGACTGCCTGATGATATCTTCTGCACAAAGTTTTCAAAATGAGGCCTCAATGTTCGTCGTCCATTTTTGGCCGGCGATTTTGGTATAAATTACGAGTTGTAATTCGGTCTGTGTTACTGAGATTCTGTCTGTACATCATGTTTGTTCTGTCTGTTGGCACTTGCAAACTATTTTGTTAAAAGCGGATTCTGACACGATTATTAGTGATTTTAAACAATTTTGATGTTAAATCATACGCTTAATGATTTGGGATTTAGATTTTTAGGGTTTAACTGATTCTTTAATTAGTAGTACTTTAGCTTCAGTAACTATCTTTATTCAAATTGTCATCGACCAGATGCACAAATGCAATTTTTTTCCTTAAAAGATTTCAGGCACTTAGTGCCCTCCTTCAGAAGACTGTAACTACTGCTTTAATTGTGAATGTCAACAATACTATTTATGCAGTTGTAATTGCTGTTTGGTTTGTTTATACCATTTTTTAAAAGGCGCTATGAACCGCATGATCACAGCCATATGCTGCATGCATCTCATTGTTGACGCTCGCCAGTAATGTGATAGTTTTCTGAAGAAGGACACTAAGTGCCTGAAGCCGGTAAGTAAAATAAAATTTCTTTTCTGCAACTGGTTGCTGATTATTTCGATATATTTATTGGGTCCTACACTATCGGCTCTCTTCATTGTCAACTTAATCAGTTTCATATTTACAGTATTTGTTGTATTGTAGAGAGTTTAATAATCATTTTGAAGTCTTAACCCAATGATGAAGTGTGCTCTGGTTACCAGGGTATATCTTATGAAAATTTTATGTGTTAAACGAATTTGTGAAATATCTCTGCTGAGAGTGGGCTCACTCGCTTACCACTCACCGATCCCTGCGTTCTTAAGAATTTCAGTGGTAGCAAAATGGTTCAAATGGCTCTGAGCACTATGGGACTTAACATCTGTGGTCATCAGTCCCCTAGAACACTAGAACTACTTAAACCTAACTAACCTAAGGACATCACTCACATCCATGCCCGAGGCAGGATTCGAACCTGCGAACGTAGCGAACACGCGGCTCCAGACCGAAACGCCTAGAACCGCACGGCCACACCGACCGGCTCAGTGGTAACAGGTTGCGTCATTGTTCGGCGGGCGGACCAGGTAGTGAGCAAGTGGTGGGTGGTTTGGGTAAGTACTGTCTTGTTTAGCCTGCAGAGAATATGGCCATGTGAGCAAGAAAGACGTTGGGACTGACTCATTAAAACAAAAAAAAAGTTTGCAATACGAAATGAATATTGTAATGAATCTGAGGACGGCCGCGTCAATAAGTTATAACAGCACTAGCAGGAAGCATCAACTCCTCCAGTAATCATCACCGTAAGGACACTTTGAGCAGTAACTGGTGCCTGTTCCTGTTGTAGGAAGTTGCTTCCCGATGTGCAGGAAAATGTTAACCTCAAGACTCACACCTACACCTAAACTCCACATGTCGTCAACCATCTGTCTACAACGTGTACTCGTATATCCATTAGGTATATTCAGTACAGGGGAGACATTTTCTTGAAAGTAGCTTGCCCGGTGTCGGCGAATAAATATGATATTGCGGTGCCTGTGTTATTCCGAATCACGATGTAATGTTCGTTCGGACATGCATGTATATAGTAATTCGGAATAACACAGGCACCGCAATATCGTATTCAGACTTAACCTATTGAAAATACTAAGGAAATATTGGTAGTTATTGCGGTTAATTGTTAGATTGCAAAACGGGCTAAAGTGTTTGCAGATTCCCTATAGCATTTATTCCTCAGCGGTCGGTCGAGTAAGTAGGCTAATTGGAGAAGATATAAAGGGTTACTGGGTCACTACGTGGGCTTCGGAAGAAAATCTAGGAACTCGTATACGAAAGAGACTCACTGAGGAGCGTGTTTACGGATACTGACCATGAAAGAGTCATCAGAGCATTGTACTGATAACGTACGTTTAGCAGTGTTGGCGTATTCGGGGGCAGATGTATGAGGGAACGTCAGATATTGTGGCTGTGTCCGCTGATCCAGACGGAAGCGTTGCTTGCTTCGGAGTACATAGTTTCCCTGTGGCAAGGTGGGTCACAAGGGATTTGAGGAGCCATAGGAACGGCGTCCGAGAAATAGACGCTACCGAGCGTTGTCGGGATCATTAATCGCATTTCGCCACCGAACGGCTGTCGTAGGATGCGCACCGTTATTAAACTGCATCTTCGTTTTGTCTGCAGCGCCCTCGGTTCGGAACCGGTTTGTGTTTTGGTCGATTACTGCAGTAATGTTTCTTTAATATTGATTACCGCTGGTATTGTAGATATCGCCAGGTAGGTAAATTTCAAATTTTGCAATGCCTTTCGGAAGAACTGGCTTTCTGTTTCAGGTAATTTATTAAATGCTGCAGGGCAGGCTCCTTTTTATAAAAGAACTGGGGAACTTTGCGTAGTCTAGAAAGTTTATTACTGCCGAAGGGGTTACTGGCAAGGAATTCTTCGGCTGTAATTTTTCTCATGTTACTCAGTGTGCTCTGGATTATACGGGTACAGGTGTGTTCTTGAAGTTACACGCCGAAAGAAATACAGATTCTGAAAACAAGTGAAGATTGCTGGTGTAATTGATGTTCTGGCTGGTGATACTGAATACACCGTGTGTCACACAACCGAAACGTAGGCGGCGAAGTTACTGTGGCTGCTAGATGAATTTCGTGAAGTCTTAATGGACAGATTACGTGCTAACAATGAGAACCAATACCAGATTCAACTTACTGATCTCAACACTTGCTTTTACTCAGCTCCAATGTTTTTGGTGCGAAAACGAAATATTGTAGGGTGTAAGCCGTGCGCTGATTACCATGCCTTATATCAGAAGACGATTTTGGAATCTATTCCACCTCCTGATCCACATAACTACTTCACGTGGTTTTCAGGGTCTCGCGTTTTTAAAGTGCTGAATCTTAACCAAGCCTGTTACAATATACACCTCACCGAAGATTCAAAGCCTTTGACAGTGTTCTCCTGCGACTGCCACATTTTTCAGTTTCAATGTACTCCTTTTGGTGTCTCCACACGGACAGCAGTTTTCTCTGGCCTGTTACATTCTGTGATGGGAGACCTAAAGTTTTAGTGCATTTACAATCACTTAGACGGCGTGGTCATTTATAGTACAATTTTTGTTGATCACATTTAGAGCATTTTGGGCAAGGGTTCGGGCATGTGAGGGAGGCACGCTCGAGCGCTGAGTCATCGAAAGGAAATCTGGCCTGCAGGACATATCGTTTTCCGGACATACCTTGTCAGCCAGGGGAATTAGTGTAGTTCAGGCCCTTATCCTAGGTATTTACAAGTTCCCGTCACCAAAGAGTTGCCCATTTTATAAGCTAGTTGATTTTTTTTAGAGAAGTTATCCACATTTTTGCATAACTTTTGGCTCCGCTTAATCAGCTCATTAGTTTAGGAGAGATTCTCAATAGGCAGCCTTCCATGCCTTGAAACATGCTTTCAGCAGTGCTCCAGCATTGGATACTCCAGATTTCAATATGCTGTTTACTGTGCAGGCATACATGCCAAATTCCGGCGTTAACGCCGTTCTGTTGCAAGAAAATGATGGAAAGCGGTAGCATTTATCTTATGTATCAAGAGCCTTGTCAGCTGCAGGAATAAATTCTTCTGTTTACAATCTGGAAGCTTTGGCTGACATTTCTGCCCAAGGCCAGTTAAAGCTCTGCCTTGAGCATAATGCGTTTACCTTAGAAAATGACAAGAAAACACTAAGTTGGATCCTTGACAAGTCCCGTAAGACTGCAAAAATTACCCGCACGGGGTAGCCGAGCGGTATCAGGCGCCTTGTCACGGTTCACACGGCTCCCCTCCGTCGCATGTTCGAGTCCTCCCTCGGGCATGGGGGTGTGTGTTTTTTAAGTTAGATGAAGTAGTGTGTAAGCCTAGGGAGCGATGACCTCAGCAGTTTGGTCCCATAGGAACGTACCATAAATTTTCAAAATTTCCTCTGGAAGAATTACGCAATGGGCGGTTTCAATAACGGCCTTCTGGTTGGAAGCAGTATTTATCTGGGGGAGAAAACCAAGTCGTGGATGCCTTAGTCACACATTTCACGCGAACATACCGGAATCTGCCGAAAAGCAAAGGCGCAGGTTTCAGTAGCAGTTCTTTCTGAGATTCCTTCACTGTTTGTTCATCTTACGGAGAGACGGCAGCATGATAGTAAGTTGTGCGAAATTCAGGAGAGGCTACAGGTGGATGAAACAATGGAAGACGAAGTTTGTTCCTTGGAGTGGGGGTTCCTTGGAGACGGGGATGCTATGTTACTATACTCGTTACGATAGGAAGCTCAATATCTGTAATCCTAAAAGCTTAGTTATTTTCACCGCTCGTTATGTGGGGCGGGGGAGGGGAGGGGGGAGCGGCACCTGGGGCTTTTCGTAACAGGGATGAAAACTAAAGAACATCAGTCTTGTAAAAGCATCGACTGAGTTATTAAGAGATTAATAGACAATATCAAGAACGCAAGTCCGCCGCTATGCCTAACACTAAGAGCAGAAGGTTTTTCTTTTATTTTTATTTTTTATTGTTATTTTATTTTATTCATTTATTTATTTATTTATTTTTTTTTTTTTTTGACCACCAGGGAACATCTGCTTACTGAACAGATTGATTATCTGGGGCACTCCCAAGCATCAAAAATGGTAATATTTTAGTGGTGTTAGATATATTTACAAGGTTTCAGTGGATGGTGCTGAGTAGAGGAATGATGACTACCGTTAATAGCCAGCGCTTAAGAGTTTTATTTGTAATTTTGGACCCCTTAGAGTGTTAGAACGTGACAATACTCCCACGTTTACGACACGTGAATTCAGACTCTTATGTTTCTGGTAGTGTCATTTGTCACGTGTCAAATGAGTTGTATAACCTTAGCTCTCTTTTGTGTAATGTGTTAACAGGAATTTGAAATCTGCCTAAGAAAATTATCGTTCTTGGTCTTAGAAACTTTAGGGTCGTTCCCAAAATTGGCTTAACCGTGCCTTTAATACCGCCAGCCATAAAGCACACAAGACAATGACTGCCAAAATAATGTTCGTGTTCTCTCTTAATACGCTGCTGAGTAATTTGAGGTCGTTGAATTATCTATTGCTAGCGCATGCTGAGGATGAGGATGTCAGGTGTAAATGGGAGGCGGCAAAAGACAACATTTCTCTTGCGCATCACAGATAGGTTAATAGGTACAATGGAGAGAGAGGCGCTGCTTCAGGGTGGGAGCCAATATCTACGGGAAGAGTATCTGGGGACAGTATAGACGGGCGCAGGGTATCAAGGGCATAGCGTTGTCGCAGTTTCTCGGCCCATGTAAGACCATCAGTGGTTTGTTCCTAGTCATCTTCGCCATCCTAAACCTTAAAACGCGTAAAAAACCTAACCTTTCTTGAGTTAGCTGAAACCAGACAGTGTCGAAGCAGAAGGTGATACACACAAAATGAACGAAACTGGGCTGTCCACCTAAACTCATAGCTTAAGGGAGGGGGGGGGGGGGGGGGGAGGAGAAGATGACTGATGCGCTCTTCTCGATATTGTGGGTAAGCTAGCGGCTGTGCTTTGACCTGGAGCTTATATGGCACGCCGCGAGTTGACGCCATAGACGCCTCTATCACATGTTCGACTTTTGACGTCGGTGTGCAAGCGCGGCGCGAGGGAAGACGGCGCAAGCAGTACGTTGGACTGGGAGAGCGGAAGTCTGCTAGCAGGCACGAGCACGTGAGCGTTGCCCACGGCAGCGGCCAGTGCTAACTTGGAAATGTGATGTGTTTTGGTAGACATCGTCAACTTCAACTCTTGCTGCTGTTCTGAAAGTGGCCTAAGATTAGGCCGAAACTGGTCATTTTAAGAGAATAACCGTAGCGACCTAGACTGCTTTTTCACTGATTTTATATACTTCAAATTTTTTCCTCAGGTGCATACTTTGAACGTATTTATATTCGCTTTGTGGGCGAAGCGCTGGGTTCTGTGCGGATACACTCACTCGTCGGAAACCTTGCGGGATTCAGCTGAATAGTTGCGAGAAAATGGGAAGTTAATGAAGGGAGAACACATCGCCTGCAGTGTGTGGCATGTGGGAGTTACGGCTGGACGAGAGCCGGGTTCAGATGGTAGAGGCGGTTAGGGCAGGCGTTGTAGGGAATCAGAGCATCCGGTTTCGAGTCCTGGTCCGTCACTAACTTCCACATGTCACCGTTGCACGTAATAGTGCTCATATGCAGTGGAGACTGGAAAATTTCTCTTTCGCTTCTGATCATTTGAGCCATAGTTGTCTCCGCTTAATTTAGTAATGGCGCAGATGACTGCCACCACCACCACCACCACCACCACCACCAGGCGAAGTAAAGCAGTGACACTGGCCTCCTTATTCACCCATCGAGAGGTTTACCTAAATAGTGTAAGGCTGATTTCTTAGAAGGGGTAGTAGCTCTTTAGAAAGAGACATGGCTGATTTCCTTACCCATCCGTCTCCAATCTAAGCGCATGCACTGCCTAATAAAACCTAATCGACGACGAGACATTAAGCCCTAATTTTCCTGCATTTCTTGTTTCCACTTAGATCGCTACACACTCTTCCTTGGATAGTGGTGTTTTTGTAACCGTTATATTGATTCTTGCACTTTATTTACTTTCGAAACAAATGCCCACACGCACGCGCGCTCTTGTTTATACACTTCCATGTTACAGCAGACTAACGCTATCAATCCCAGATACTGGACAGAAAGATAATCTTTAAATTTTACGGTACTATTGGAGATTACCTGTTTTCGTAAGGGGCTCCACATTGTCGTAAGTGCTTCTATGTGGCAATTTGTAAACAATAATTTGCATCTGGCTCAGCTTTTTCTTAGCTAATTCTAGAAATGTTGTTGTTGTTGTTGTTGTGGTCTTCAGTCCAGAGACTGATTTGGTGCAGCTCTCCCTGCTACTCTATCCTTTGCAAGCTTCTTCATCTCCCCGTACCTACTGAAATCTTTATCCTTCTGAACCTGTTTAGTGTATTCATCTGTAGGTCTCCGGCTAAGATTTTTACCCTCTGTGCTGCCCTCCAATACTAAATTGATGATCCCTTGATGCCTTAGAATATGTCCTACCAACCGATCCCTTCTTCTAGTCAAGTTATGCCACAAATTTCTCTTCTCCCCAGTTCTATTCAATACCTCCATATTAGTTATGTGAGCTACCCATCTAACCTTCAGCATTCTTCCGTAGCACCACATTTCGAAAGCTTCTATTCTCTTTTTGTCCAAACTATTTATCATCCACGTTTCACTTTCATACATGGCTCCACTCCATACAAATACTTTCAGAAAAGATTTCGCGACGCTTAAACCTATACTCGATGTTATCAAATTTCTCTTCTTCAGAAACGCTTTCCTTGCCATTGCCAGTCTACATTTTATATCCCCTCTACTTCGACCATCATCAGTTATTTTGCCCCCAGATTAGCAAAAATCATTTACTACTTTAAGAGTCTCATTGCCTAATCTAATACCCTCAACATCAAGCGATTTAATGCGACTACATTCCGTTATCCTCGTTTTGCTTTTGTTGATGTTCATCTTATATCCTCCTTTCAAGACACTGTCCATTCCGTTCAGCTGCTCCTCCAGAAGAAAATAATGTATCGTAGTACATGTTTCCAGTGCATTCGAACAGTGCTGCCCAACGTTTCCGAGACCTTCACAATGAGTTCATGAAACGGAAGTTTGGGACAGCCCAAAGAGCAACGGAACTGTTCTTCACATGCGATCTGCATATTAAAAACAAATCTGAAACTGGTAGTGTTAGTGAACCGTCTGTGGGCAGGCTACTCGTGAAGACGCTAAGACAAGAGGGGAACATACTTATTGCTTCAGTGGAATTGAAAAAAAAACACAAAAGGAATTCCTAGAGGGCTATATGGAAGTTCTCGTATCACCTGGCACAGAGCAGCCCACAGAATACCTGGAGACAGCTACTGAAAGCATATTTCAACCTGCGATTTTGAAATGGGCTTGTCTTTTTGTAATGGTCGTAGATAATGATAATGATGACATTTTATTGATGTACGCCACTCATGACTGGTAGTGACTTAGACTCCAACACAGAGGACAGTGATCCAGAAGGTTTCCATTGGAGGAGAGCATAAGTTAGGAAACCTTACACATCGGTATTAAATCAAGAATGTATTATGACCTTTTCCATCCGTACCGACAGTGTTTTTGTACTAGTAACAGTTTAATACAACTTTTATTCAAGTTCGATCGTTAAGCAGACACTTCAACATGGTTCGGGCGGAGATGTAAGCAACAACGCCTTCTGGTATTTAACCATCTTAGAGTAAATCTCTACTTGAAAACTATCCTCTTTGTCACGTACTCTTCAGCGAGAGGTGCAGTTTTCTGACATCGGGACATCCGGTTGAGGACGCCATCTCCTGTTTTCAGAGTACTAACTACTTTGAAAGAGTCGGTGGTCGTTAGCTTTCACTCAATTCTTTTGTCCGCCTCGTGGAGTAAAGAGCTGCCTCTTAAACTGTTTGATCAGGCTGCAAAGGACTGGGCTCCCACAGGTGCCATGTTAGGTGGTTGTTAGATATTACATTTATTATCAAAAATTCCAACACTTTAGACTTAGCAGTATTTATCGACAGTCTGCCCTTCTTAGCGCGCTTTCGACATCTATTAACTCAGTCTGTCAGAAACGTTAAACATGACATTCTTGTACATAAGCCTTCACATTCATAGAGGGATATTTTTGGCTATTCTACTAAATCAGAATTGACATAAAATGACAGTTTGCCTGGCGATCATATTATGTACATAATTTTTTGTTTTCTTGTATCCCATACATTGCTTTTGGAACAGGATCTCTCATTCTGATGCACTGAAAAAAGTTACAACCATTTAAAAATAACACTTGAAAAAAAACACGTCAGAATGAGAGAGTCCGAAGGTGGTTATTGCAGAAATGAAACCGGTAATTCTGCTCAAAAGCCTAGGAGTACAAGACGAAGAAGTGAAAACTGAAAAAAACCTCCAGAAATTAAAATCTGCCATTCATTGTATCTATAACGTATCCGATACAGCTTAATCTGTCTCACTGAGATTGCTTTAAAAGTTCAGAAGTGTAAAATTAATGGGGCGATGAAAGGTAGTATCTCATGACTACCATGTCAATGAGAAACGGAGTGAATCAGTCACCTATTACTAATGCCAGTTTCTAGCAATTTGTAGCACTATGAAATGAAGTGACCACATTCGCTAAGTCGAAGGTTAAGACAAGTCTTTTTGTCACTGCCAGGATGCTGGGAAAATCAGATCAGTATACAAATGATTTGTGGATCACAACGTAGAACACTGCTGAAGTGTGTGGGCGTCATATGAAATAAAACTGAGAGGGGTTACTGAACGAATTCATACACGACAGCACTTTTGTCATAGCTTTATTTGACTGAAGGAATACAGTCACGCTGAAAAAAAACCGGACCGGCAGACACTTGAAGAATGATGCCAATTATCCTGCGAAAGTCTGCTTACATCTCAAGAACCAATACTAAGTCAAGAATTCAGCCTTCTATGTATCGCCCCTGAAGAAATTGTGAGGACATGATTAAATTAATTACACCGAGCACAGAGGCACTTGCACCTGCACTCTAAACGTTATTGGACCGGGAAGAAATCATAACTATTGGTACAATAGAAGATACCGTTACCCACGCGTTTTGTTGTGGTTTGTAGAGTATGTGCGTCGATACACTTACATCATATACCAACGCACTTCTTCAGAGTAACATGGTTGAAAGAACTAAGACTTATCAGTCATTAAGCATTTGAAGACAGGTTTCCGGTGGTGGCTTCCCAGGCTTCTAGCTCCCTGCCTTTTGAGTCCATACAATGTGGACGAACCAACACATAATTATACTAAGCCTTCCGCATATGCAGATGACTTACAGTCAGAGCTGAGGGGACAACATTCGAGGAGCTACAGCTGAAGCTGGAGTCACCACTCAGAGCCTTGCCAGAATACTGTCAAAATAACTCCAGTAACTCAAATTCTTCGAAGACTCAAGTAAGAGCTCCCAACTTCGATATGGACAAGCAAGCCCCAAGCTCAGTGTTTCCTTGGACAATACCGCCCAGGAACACACAGATAAATCAATACATCTATCCGTGACGTTAGATATATCTCTGATATACAGACATCAACATACAGACACCACCGTGAAATGATCCGCCAGAAAGTGGTCTCCAGAAGTAGTATTTCAGCGATCTCGTTAACTGCAAATGGGGAGCAAAATCTGCTATCCTGAGAACCACTGGCCAAGTACTGTGGTTGTCAACGACTTAAAATGCCTACCCAGTATGTACTAGAATTAAGCCAAGAAGGTCGACGTAAGGCTTAATGAAACATATCGAATCACAACAGTGTGTATTTAACCCACGCCCCTACCGAATCTTTATAGAGCTGCTGGCCTTGTGAGACTCAGCTCCCCAAGACCTTCTCACTAAATCACAGAGAGTCACAGACAAACGAGAGATGATAGACATCCTCTCCTTGGCACTGAGTGTGGGCCTGGACGACTGAGATCTCGTAAAAGGCTCTTAGATGCCGTCATTGGAGAACCACCACCTGACTATCCACCAGCACAAGAAGTGTGTGTTTTGGGACCCCATAACAAACTGGAAAACATGAAGAACCACGAACCACATAAGAACACGGCTGGCGACAGTGAAAACAAATATGATCAGGTGGGTCACGATGACGTGGATGCTGACATGTGCGAAGGTGGTGCTGTGGAAGTTATTTAACACTTCCTGGCCAGTCCAAACTGTCACTAGAGAGGCAACCTTGACGATTTGTGGCTGGACAACAAAAAATCCCTCGTCACGTTTGGTTTCCAGACACAGAAATCTAAAATAATCAGTAAGCACCTAAACATGCATATCTCGAGTAGTCTTTATCTATATCTGGTGCTATCTTTTACGTCTGCCAATGGAGATCAGAGAAAATATTCCATATGTATATGATTTCTTTGGGAAATATGAAAACAAACATCTACTTGAAGAAATAGAGAAGAAAGGACACTACAGAATAGATGGCATGGTATCTCACAGAACATTTTCTCTTTTACGCAAGAAATGAAGTGGCTGCAAGTAGTTCTAGATGTAAGCAAGCGACTGACCTCGTTCATGATGTGGTAGGCGTAGCAGGCGCTGGTGGGCGCCAGCGGTTTGTAGTGGTTGCCGAAGGTGTACATGTAGAAGAGCCACGGCGCCGGGAACAGCAGTGTCAGCATGTCGGACAGCGCCATGGCCATCAGCACGACGTTGGTGGGCGTGCGCATGTGCCGCTTGGACAGCACGACCACGATCAGCGTGTTGGCGATGATGGTGATCACCAGCAGGAAGGGCATCGCGTAGCCCAGCATGGGCTGCGCGTACTCGATGGGAACTTCGGTAGAGACGTTGAGGAACGGCATCGGTCTGCTCACGTTACCGCACGTAACCAGCACCATGGCCTTCACCGGTGGGCACTCGACGTCAGCATCCGGGTCCAAGTCGAGGGACACCTCGGCTACGTTGCCACACGTACTGTTGTCCATTATGGCGCTTCTGCCACTACCGTCGATACCTGCAACACAGTACGCCGAGGATTACTGAAGGCCTCTGATATATGGTGGTTAATTGTGGGAACAAATCGTGTGATGAATGAAGCGGTTCCATCGTAATTAATAGCGAGAATTGACAAGGGTAAAAGCATACGAAAACAGACGCAAAAACATTCCAGTGGACATGAGTACTCAAAGAGCCTTTTGCAAGATAATTGTGGATGTGTGCCTGGATTCAGTAACCACTATTCCGCAGACAGTATAAATGCATTTGATATGTAAACTCTTCCATTAAGTCCCCATCTAATTAGCTCCAAGTTTCTTCCGTGGCCCACGTTACAAGAATACTGATTCAGGACACTACATGTTAGAATTTACTGTAAGGGGAAGCTTTGTACCTAGGTATACTTTTCAGACCCTAACCGGCCACATAATATTAATTTGACATACACACATCAAGAATAGTTTTGCATCACCCTGGTTCCCAGAACTTCTGAACATAGGCGTTGACTGTGGATATTCTATCACAGACACAGTCCCTTTGACTATTCAGACATGTCACTAAACCCGCCCAAACATATAAACAACTGTTCATGAGCAGCGCTCATTAGACGGACGGGGTCTGACAGCCTATCAGTTCCAGTCATTCCACCAGGATGGAGGTACACAGCTCGTGTTGTTCGTAGTTCAACCATGCCTAGACAGTCAATACCACGGATCGATCGCGTCCGCAATGTTACTTTGTGAAAGGAAGGGCTCTCAACAAAGGAAGTGTCCAGGCGTCTCGGAGTGAACCCAAGCGATGTTGTTCGGACATGGAGGAGATACAGAGAGACATGAATGGTCGATGACATGCCTCGCTCAAGCCGCCCAAGGGCTACTGCTGCAGTGGATGACCGCTACCTACGGATTATGGCTCGGAGGTACCCTTACAACAAAGGCAACATGATGAATAATGCTTTGCGTGCACTCACAGGACGTCGTGATACGGCTCAAACTGAGCTCAAAAGGCTGCGTAATGCGCAACTTCACTCCTGACGTCCATAGCGAGGTCCATCTTTGCAACCACGACACCATGCAGCGCGGTACAGATGGGCCCAACAATATCCCGAATTGATCGCTCAGGTTTGGCACCACGTTCTCTTAACCGATGAGTGTCGTATATGCCTTCAACCATACAATCGTCGGAGACGTGTTTGGAGGCAACCCGGTCAGTCTGAACGCCTTAGACACACTGTCCAGCGAGTGCAGCAAGATGGAGATTCCCTGCTGTTTTGGGGTGGCATTATGTGGGGTCGCGTACGCCGTTGGTGGTTATGGAAGGCGTCGTAACGGCTGTACGATAGGTGAATGCCATCCTCCGACCGATAGTGCAACCTTATCGGCACCATACTGGCGAGGCATTGACCTTCATGGACGACAATTCGTGACCCCGTCGTGCGTATCTTATGAATGACTTCCTTCAGAATAACGACATCGCTCGACTAGAGTGGCCAGCATGTTCTCCAGACATGAACCTTATCGAACACGCCTGGGAGGGATTGGAAAGGGCTGTTTAAGGACAACGTGACCCACCAACTATTCTGAGGGATCTATGCCGAATCGCTGTTGAAGACTCGGACAACCTGGACCAACAGTCCCTTGATGAACTTGTGAATAGTACGCCACGACGAATACAGGCAAGCATCAATGCAAGAGGACGTGCTACAGGGTATTAGATGTACCGGTGTGCACAGCAATCTGGACAACCCCATATGAAGGCATCGCTGTATGGTAGTAAATCCTCCAATCTGTGGTTTTCATGAGCAATGAAAAGGGGGGAAGTGATGTTTATGTTGATCTCTATTCCAATTTTTTGTACAAGTTCCGGAACTGTCGGAACCGAGATGATGCAAAACTTTTTTTGATGTGTGTATTTTCATTTTCCTCTTTTAAATTATGACATTCACTTATTATATGCTGACGACTTTTTCTGAAATTACAAACGTTACTCCGAAAAACTAAGGTTTTTAAAAGTGTGAAAACATGTTTCATTGTGAGACATGGTCATGTACCTATGAATGAATATTTAATTGAAATTTTGAGGCGTTGCAGTCGAGAAAATTTTGTCAATACTGTATTTAATAGTCTGTACGTTACGTTATTGCTCTACTACACACAAATATTAGTAAGTGAAATCAATTTAAGCAGAATTATATTCAAAAATTAAATAAAAGTTAAGTGAATTTTGAAATGAAAGTTGTCGGAAAGTAACAGAATTTCCATTTATAGGGCAGATAAAATTTTAAGACATTTAGGAAACTCAATTAATGTGCAAATATCCCATGTTACTTGGTAAAAGACCTTCCGTTTCAATGCAGAAGATTGTGCAAGGCCGACGAAATATGATTCAACTGTGCATATGTTATGTAAAATGTATAGAACATTTAACTCATCATAGAAAGCAGTACCTGAAGAATTAAAGACATATTGCAAATAGCATAAACATATTATACAGTACTCACTTCTGCAGAACGCGAAATATTTATATATTCCATCCAAAATGGAGCCTAATGAATAACATCAAAAACTATCGGAAAAAGCGGAAACTGTTTACGGCGATCGCTAGTGCACATTACGTCATGTGACTCTAAGATCAAATACTACAACGGAGTACCGACCAAAACAGCATCCTGTGTTCTTAGGTGCACTATCCGCTAGGTCAGGGTTTCCAAACTACTGGATTTCCACGAGAAATGAATAAACGATCCGCGAAAGTCTATTAAAAACATGGCGTTTCTTCTTGTCATTTTTCCTTGTTATTTTAAGATTGTATTATCATTTTTGTGGTCTGAGCTATGACTTAAGGTTTCCCGAAGTACTAACTGCAAAAAAATGAATTTCCAATTTTGTAAAATTTTATTAATTTGCAAAATAAACAAGCTCTTCTAACACAGTACCAGGATTCTCGTGTGCCGGCCGGTGTGGCCGTGCGGTTCTAGGCGCTACAGACTGGAGCCGAGCCACCGCTACGGTCGCAGGTTCGAGTCCTGCCTCAGGCATGGACGTTAGGGGGTTAGTTAGATTTAATTAGATCTAAGTTATAGGCGACTGATGACCTCTGAAGTTAAGTCCCATAGTGCTCAGAGCCATTTGAACCATTTGATTCTCGTGTGCTCCTTTGGAGGAAATGTTTGGGAACTCCTGCTCTAGTTAAAACACTACCATCCAAAACTGGTACCTGTTAGAGGGGATGTTCGACGTGTTATTGTCGTATTTGGACGCTACGCTGTACTTTTAACTGCTTTGAATTACGGATTATTTTAAACACCCCAGTAGCTTATCATAAATCTTGACAAACCTTTACAATTGGCTGTTCCACTACTTTCACCATTTCAATGCGAGAGCTGTTCACTTTACTACTGAGACGGCACCAGGCAGAAAATTCAGATGATTAAGATCAGCCAAGCTAGAAGCCTTGCTCTATTTGCTCACCTGAGACTAGTGGCGCGTCGGATGTCGTCTTACGCCGGCAGGTAAATATTTCAGTTTCTCTTCAGGGCGGTACGACATTCCCCAACCATGCCATATGGCTGCAATTCAAGCCTAAATAAATGGACGCCTCAACTAAACATTATCTTACTAAATAGATTTGTACTAGCTAGGAGAATGGTGTATATCAGTGGCTGCTTGTAACCACACATTCGCAATTATCTGACAAACAACTCGTTTGCCGAATGATATATACTTGGAAAAATTTATTTCCGCTATCTTATTCTTCTGAAACGGCAAGGAGACTGCTGTGGAGAGTCGTAGTAGAGACGTGAAGGGTGCTGGTGCTTTTACTGGACAAATATCAATATCGCTACATCATTTATTGAAATTAAGACTTCATTGTGCGTTTTTGCCATGCTTGATCACAACAGTTTCATCACGAAATATGAGGATGTGCTACTATTCATAAGATACTCCACTGAAGTGACACGTAACTTCCACAGTGTGATAGCAGAAGTTCACAAGTGTTTCAAATACAAGAGGAACTTAATACCCGAGCATTAAGTACTATAATATTTGGCTGACACTGATATCGGTTTTAGTGACGAATTATGGACGTATTTAGACGTGGTAATATACACTGAAGCGCCAAAGGAAACTGGTACAGGCATGCGTATTCAAATACAGATATATGTAAACAGACGAAATACGGCGCTGCTGTTGGCAACGACTATATAAGACAACAAGAGTCTGGCGCAGTTGTTAGATGAGTTACTGCTGCCACAATGGCAGATGAATGAGACTCAAGGTGGTGTTATAGTCGGCGCACGAGCGATGGGATACAGGATCTCCGAGGTAGAGACGAAGTGGGGATTTTCCCGTACGACCATTTCACGAGTGTACCGTGAATATCAGGAATCCCGTAAAACATCAAATCTCCGACATCACCGCGGCCGAAAAAAGATCCTGCAACAACGAGACCAACGACGACTGAAGAGAGTCGTTCAACGTGACAGAAGTGCAACCTTTCCGCAAATTGCTGCAAATTTCAGTGCTTGGCCAACAACAAGTGTTTGCGTGTGAAACATTCAACGAACCATCATTGATATGGACTTTCGGAGCCGAATGCCCACTCGAGTACCCTTAATGACTGCACGACACAAAGCTTTACGCCTCGTCTGGGTCCTTCAACACACGCATTGGACTGTTGATGATTTTAAACTTGTTGTCTGTTTGCATCGAGCGGATGGACGTGTACGGGTATGCAGACAATCTCATGAATCAATGGAACCTGCATTTCATCAGGGGATTGTTCAAGCTGGTGGAGGATCTGTAAAGGTAAGGGACGTGTGCAGCTGGAATGATATGAGACTTCTATACGTTTAGATACTACTCTGAAAAGTGACACGTATGTAAGCATCCAGTCTGCATCCTCTCATGCCCGTTGTGCATTCCAACGGACTGGGACAATTCCAGCGGGACAACGCTACACCCACACGTCCAGAGTTGCTACAGAGTGGCTCCAGGAACACTTTTTTGAGATTAAATACTTCCACTAGCCACAGAAACATTATTGAGCATATCTGGGATGTCTTGCAACGTGCTATTCAGAAGAGATCAGCACCCGTCGTACGCTTTCAGATTTATGGACAGCCTTGCAAGATTCATGGTGTCAGTTCCTTCCACCACTGCTTCAGCCATTTGTCGAGTCCATGCCACGTCGTGTTCCGGCATGTCTGCGTTCTCGCTAGGCCCTACACGATTTGAGGTAGGTGTACCCGTATTTTTTACTCTTCAGTGCAGTTTACTTCGGTTACTCCTGTCGGCAAGTGCATTTTAAACTGCAGTGTCACATTTTGTTTTTTCAGTGTTATAGAATCAGTTTTAAGGAAGTTGATCAATTTAATGTATGGTAGGGGCAGGGAATAATTGAGCCTTTCGAAAGCTTATTTCGATACCTCTGCTTTTGGAAACTAGACTTCGTTGCCCAACCAACTCATGAACGGGATTTTAGCATGCTCACGGCTTGGGCTTGCTAGTCATGCACGTCCGCTTGCTGCATTTGGATGGCGCATGTTTACTGCTGGAAATGGGCCATTGCCTACTGGGAGTCATCGAGTCCCTATGTGTATGTGGCAGTGAGTTATACTTTGGAGTTCGACTAGACCTTCTTCCTTCTACCTTGCTTGTTGGATGTCCCCACATGCACCGTCTTTAAAGGGGAACGACAAAGTGACAGCCGAAAAGACTGCTCAAACTCTGTTTTTTTTTTCTCCGTTGTAGACAAACAGAGTTTGCTGCAATCAATACGTTGAAGATTTTATTAGTATTTTTTATTGAAAAACATGAATATCATCACTGTATAATTTAGACTTTTCCGAGGCAGCTCTGAAAGGAGGTAGATGGACGGTTTCCCCTGTAACTCCGGTCTTGATCATCTGGAACATGGAATTAACACATCACCCTGATCCTTACAGATGTAGTTTTAGTTCAATTTACAAATTTGCAAAATTTTTGCTGTCGAAATTATAAGCATTTGAAAAAGTGGCTCATTTTTGATCCCTCTTTCGGCCGAAAAAAAACTAAATTTCAACATAAAAAGTCGTCTACGATAAACTGAACAGAATTTAATTCGCTTCAAGGAACGCCAAAAATCATTAAAATAGGATGAAAACTGTAGCGTGGGCGACTACAAACACGCCGAAAATCATGGGTCTGGGAAAAACGCGTTTAAAGTTTGACAAGTAATTACCATATATAAAAAAATGAAGAAAGCTTGCAACTTACGAGATATCATTGTGCCTGGTCCATAATAACTGTCTTCCCGGCTAGTGGATGGCCGCATTCTACATTTGACGTGATAGGCTTCCATTTCCGTTCGCAAAGCCCATTTGGTCGCTGAATGCATCGCCGATGGCGTATCTATTTTCACAGAATTTTCCTATTTCACCACCGATCTTGATCTGAAGTGCATTTGACCCATGCATTAATGTAGTATGGCCACATTAAATAGACATACGGTTACATTTGAAGGTTTGTTGACGATTACGCTTCGACTGGATGTTATTTTTGGAGCATTTCTCCAAATGAGACTGTTGAAACTGTCTTTCACATTTTGAATAAAACCGCACAGACAACTCTCCAGCAAATCAGGCTTACTCAACCATCTCACAGGCGCAACGAAGGGAGTGTGAGCGTGGAACCGGTTCTCCAATGCCGAGGCGTGCCGTGCGCGATGAGTTTCAAACGCTCACAGAATCGTTACTTCTTGGAGTTCGTTCAAAATATTTGGGGGAATATTTCTTCAATGTATATACATTTAAATTCCGTAATAAAAAAAATTCGAATGTTTTTGACCGTCACCCTGCCGTTCCTCTTAATTCTCCTAGGCCTGACGCAGGAATAACAGTGAGCATCATCCGTTAAATATTCGGCACGGTTCATGAAAACATCTGTGCTTTATCTAATGAGTTTCGTGTGATGTTCTTGTTGTAATATACGCTGTCCTGGTTAATTTCGCATTGATTTTGTTATAAGAGATATTCGTGAGAGATTTTTTTGTTATTTGCACTGTTGCTGCGTGTATGTTTCTAAGTTTGTGTTCTTAGAATGCCTTGTTGTCAGTTTTTTCTTAATCGGCCAAGGTCTGCCTTTACCTGGGCTCCTAGTGCGTGTATTATTTGTTGTATTTTTACTCTCTTTCATCACTGTCCATAAGCCTTCGATGCAAAAGAACTTGATATCACCCGTAATATTTGTGAACGTACCTTCTTGGTTTCGATAGCCTTAGAATGTTTCCTTGTCAGTCTACTTTTACCTAGCTGTACCTCCACTACCAGTGCGTACTTCATTTTTTAAGTTCAGGTCTCTTTAACTTTTTATTGTCAGCTATGTTTGCAGGGCCCAGGTGTGTTTTGTGACTTTTTATATTTGTAAATTATACTTTTCTAATGTACTGGTGGGTCGAAAGGACTCTGTTGTCTGCCTTCATTGGGTGAGCCACGTTTGCCTCCCTGCGCTATTAGCCACTTGTAAGTTAGGTGTATGTTTTAGAATGTGTAATAAACTGAGCAACCGTTCTAGGCGAGGGTCTGGACTTCATTACCGTACATTGATAGCCGGCCTTAGTGACCGAGCGGTTCTAAGCGTTTTAGTCTGGAACCGCGCGACCGCTACGGTCGCAGGTTCGAATCCTGCCTCAGGCATGGATGTGTGTGATGTCCTTAGGTTAGTTAGGTTTAAGTAGTTCTACGTTCTAGGGGACTGATGACCTAAGATGTAAAGTCCCATAGTGTTCAGAGCCATTTGAACCGTACATTGGAACATGCATGCATTTAGGTCCCATTACTTTGCATTTGTCCTTACTTGCTCTTGTAACATTTATTCTTGTTGCTTAATTAGTGCTGACTTCCTTATTTCAAAGTCTCTGTAGGAGTGTCAGTTATTTTGCATAATCTGTTGTCTTGAAATGGTTTATTCGCGCTGTGGTCTTTGTAACTCAGATTATTAAAATTCTCTGTATTTTTACAGATACTGTAATTTAGGAACTGTGCTTTGCTAGATAAATATGTGTATAATTTTCTTTGTCCTCAGCACTTTACCACTCCCAGATCCTAGCTCCCTACCGTTTGTTTTAACTCTACAAACTGGCCTCATATCCGTAATGGAAAATAGTGGGATGACACAATCTGTGAAACGTAAACATTTACACTTTTGGTTGTAGAGAAGAGAAAGTGTAGTGCCTTGACCTCCTACATAAGCTGAATATTATTTAAAGATCACTCACAAACCCGAAATATAATCTGTTCATAGTTAAAGGCTGTCAGTGAACTGACCTGAAATTTCAGGTAGCAAAGCATAAGCAGGAAGGCTCAACTGGATTCTTCCCAAATCTTCCTTTAGAAAGATACACGCCTACTTCCCTAACTTATTTGTCGCAACTACTCCAAAGGTGAGTGGTATAGATACTAGTGTTAGCGGTGTCGACAAACAGTTAAAAAGGTAAAATTAGAGCAGATTACAGTGACCGATGGAGTAGCTGTCAGGTTCTACGAACAATTTGCTGCTGAGGTAGTTCCCATTTTAACCATAATATGCTGCAGTTTCTTTCTTTCCTCATTAGTCATCTGACTGGGTGCAAATGCTATTCTGAGATGAAGGGATTGTGAAAGGACTGCAGAGGAGAGGAAGTCATAGCGGATCGAATAAAACCAACGTCTTCAGTGGATTATTTCTTCGATATATTCGAGTCTCACTCTTCCCTTTCAGTTATTACTCGCTACATTTGCCTCAACGACTATATCAGTTACTCCTTGATGCCTTAGTATCTGTCCTATCATCTTATCCCTTCTTCTTTTCAACGGCTACCTCATGCTCCTCTCTTGCCGATTATGAGGAGAACGTTTACCACCACTACACCAGATATTCAATATCTTTCTATGACACTACATTTAAACGGCTCCGATTATCTTTTTTTTTTTTTTGGTTTTCCCACAGTCCATGATTTATTTTCGTACAATGCTGAGCCCCAAACGTAAATTCTCTGATATTTCTTCCTAAATTAAAGTATATGTCTCGTACTGCTAGGTTTATTTTGACCATGAATTCAGTTCTTGCCTGTCCTAGTTTTCGCTATATGTCTTTCATTTTCTTGCGTATGTAATTTTGCTTCCATGATAGCAGAATTCCTTCGCTTCTTCTATTTCGTGAGCCCCAGTTGTTGCGTTGATTGTTTCCCTCATTCTTCCCTGTCTTCATCACCTTTGCCTCTGGTTGACACTCAATCATTGACGCTTTTTACAGATGTCTATTCCTACGTCCTACTGTGGTTTTCATTACTGAAGTATCTCTAACCGTAGAGAACAGCTGGAAGATCTCATTATCGATAATTACTCCAGTATACCATTTGTTTCCACACTGATGCTTCCTACCGATTTTCTGAGTTCAACCTACTCTTCGTCAATAATAAATTGTGATCTGGGTCTTTATATATTCCTGGGGACGTTCTTACAGTCCAATAACTGAGTCTGGGCAACATGTGATTCCGCGGGAATCTATAGGCATTTTCCAAGTATACTCGTACTCCAACTTCTTATGGTTTCATGATCACGTTTTCGCTGTTACCAGCGGAAAGTTATTGTCAAACTCCGTTAGTCTTTTCCTCTCTCATTCCTATTACCGCACTACGTCTAGATTTAGTCTTTTCATTTCCCTTTCACGATACTCTAACTTTATTCCTACATTCAGACTTCTGACATTCCACTATCCGACTCGTACGATGTTACTCTTTAGTTGGTTATTAAATCCTTTCTTTATGATCAGTTCCCAATTTGCAGTTCCCTCCAAGGGATCAGAAGGGGCCACAAAACCGGATCTCTTGCTACTGGGCATTGCAACTGCATTGAACGCCGCCAACATGCCCTACAGGAGGTATCGTCGAACCCGCACAACAGTCTACAAAACCATAGAAAACATTGAACTTACAACAACATCAGGAGAAAAGAATAATCGCATTCCAGTGAAGAGTGTTGCAGCCCACGCCCTCGTCGATGGGCCTTGTGTATTTCTTGCATGTTCTCTTAATTTTAGTTTGGATATAAACGACACTTTTTCACATGTTAATGGATGGTTCACCATTGCCATAGTACGAGGTGGTAGCGGAGTTCCTAGTGTACCTGGTCTTGAAAGTTTTAATAACTGAGATGTAATTGCCTGTCGTACCTATCATATGTTTGAAATTGGTAGTAAAGATTTTGGTAAATCAGCTTATAACTCAACTTCTCCGGCACGGTTCGCGAAAACATCTGTGCTTTATCTAATGTGTTTCGTTTGATGTTCTTGTCGTAATATACGCTGTCCTCGTTAATTCCGCATTGACTTTGTTATAAGAGATATTCGTGAGAGATTTTCTTATATGCACTGTTGGTGCGTGTATGCTTCTAAGTTTGTGTTCTTAAAATTTCTTGTTGTCAGTTTTTTCTTCATCGGCCGACATCTGCCTTTACCTGGGCTCCTAGTGAGTGTATTATTTGTTGTATTTTTATACTCTTTCATCGCTGTCCATAAGCTTTTGATGCAAAAGAACTTGATATCACCCGTAATATTTGTGTACGCACCTTCTTGATTCCGATAGCCTTAGAATGTTTCCTTCTAAGTCTACTTTTACCTAGCTGTACCTCCACTACCAGTGCGTTCTTCTTTTTTTAAGTTCAGATCTCTTTAACTTTTTATTGTCAGCTATGTTTGAAGGGCCCAGGTGTGTTTTGTGACTTTTTATATTTGTAAATTATACTTTTTTAATGTACTGGTGAGTCGCAAGGGCTCTGTTGTCTGCCTTAACTGGGTGTCACGTTTGACTCCATGCCCTATTAGCCATTTATAAGTTAGGTGTATGTTTTAGATTGTGTACTATACTGAGCTATCATTCCAGGCGAGGGTCTGGACTTCATTACCGTACATTGATAGCCGGCCGTAGTGGCCAAGCGGTTCTAGGCACTTTAGTCTGCAACCGCGCAACCGCTACGGTTGCAGGTTCGAATCCTGCCTCGGGCATGGATGTGTGTGATGTCCTTAGGTTATTTAGGCTTAAGTAGTTCTACGTTCTAGGGGACTGATGACCTAAGATGCAAAGTCCCATAGTGCTCAGAGCCATTTGAACCGTACATTGGTACATGCATGCATTTAGGTCCCATTACTTTGCATTTGTCCTTACTTGCTCTTGTAACATTTATTCTTGTTGCTTTATTAGTGCTCACTTCCTTATTTTAAAGTCTCTGTAGGAGCGTCAGTTATTTTGCATATTCTGTTGTCTTTATTCGCACTGTGGTCTTTGTAACACAAATTACTAAAATTCTCTATATTATTACAGATACTGTAATTTAGGAACTGTCCTTGGCTAGAGAAATATATGTATAATTTTCTTTGTCCTCAGCACCTTACCACTCCCGGATCCTAGCACCCTACCGTTTTTTTTAACTCTACCAACTGGCCTCATATCCGTAATGGAAAATAGTGAAACGTTGTCATTTACACTTTTGGTTGTAGAGAAGAGAAAGTGTTGTGCCTTGACTGACTACATAAGCTGAATATTATTTAAAGATCACTTACAAACCCTAAATATAGTCTGTTCATGGTTAAAGGCTGTCCGTGAACTGAACTGGAATTTCAGATAGCAACGCATAAGCAGGAAGACTTAACTGGATTCTTCTCAGATCTTCCTTTAGTAAGATAACACCTACTTCCCTAACTTATTTGTCTCAACGACTTCAAAGGTGGGTGGTATAGACACTAGTGTTATTGGTGTCGATAAGCAGTTAAAAATGGTAAAATTAGAGTAGATAACAGTGACCGATGGAATCCCTGTCAGGTTCTACGAATAATTTGCAGCTGAGGTAGTTCCCATTTTAACCATAATATGGTGCAGTTTCTTTCTTTCCTCATCGGCCATCTGACTGGGTGCAAATGCTATTCTGAGATGAAGGGATTGTGAAAGGATTGCAGAGGAGAGGAAGTCATAGCGGATCGAATAAAACCAACGTCGTCAGTGGATTATTTCTTCGATATATTCGAGTCTCACTCATCCTTTTCAGTTTTTACTTGCTACATTTGCCTCAACGCCCATGGAAGTTACTCCTTGATGCCTTAATTCCTGTCCTTTCATCCTATCCCTTCTTTTCTACGGCTACCTCACGCTCCATTCTTGTCGATTTTGAGGAGAACATTTACCACCACTAAACCAGATAATCAATATCTTCCTATGACACCACATTTAAACGACTTAGATTATCTTCTTTTTCGGTTTTCCCAAAATCCATGATTTATTTTCATACAATGCTGAGCCCCAAACATAAATTCTCTGATATTTCTTCCTAAAATTAAAGTATTTGTTTCATACTGCTAGGCTTATTTTGACCATGAATTCAGTTCTTGTCTGTGCTAGTTTTCACTATATGTCCTTAATTTTTTGCGTATGTTTTTATGCTTCCATGATAGCAGAATTCCTTCGCTACTTCTATTTAGTGAACCCCAGTTGGTTCGTTGATTGTTACCCTCACTCTTCCCTATCTTCATCACCTTTGTCTCTGGTTGACACTCAATTGACAAACTGTTTACATTAGACGTTACACTCCATTCAGTACGTCCGGCAAATATTACTAACTTTCAATGAGAATAGCAATAATATGAACGAATCTTAATATTGTTATCCTTTCAAACTCAACTTTAATCCCACTCTTGTACATTCATTTTATTTCTGTCGTTGGTTCTTCGATGTATGGTGTGAACGCTAGGGACGAAAAAGGGCAAAATACTACATTCCCGTATTGCACGGTTTGTAATTTCGGCACTTCGTTGTTCGTTTACCGTCTTATTTTTTACTCTTGGTTCTGGCACCCGTCTTTCTCTAAGATTTCATCTATGTTTCTAAGAACTTTACAATGTTGAATCAAAATCTGTCAAGGTGTCCTGATTTAAATAAATCTGTCAAGATGATCCGACTTTTCTTAACTCTTGAGTTTATTATGAATCCCAACGTCAGAACTGCGTCTCTGGCGCATTTAAGTACCCTAAAGCGAAACTGATCCTTATTTGACAGTTTCTGTTTTTTCTTCTTCGTTCTTCTGTATATTATTTCCTTTAGCGACATGGATGTCTGAGCCGCTAAGCTGACTGAGAGTTCCCCAGCTCATCTGTTCATGTTAATTTCAGCATTTTCCTTTGTCATCAGCCTTCTGACTGGTTTGATGCGGCCCACCACGTGTTCCGTTCCTGCGCTAACCTCTTCATCTCAGAGTAGCAGCCGGCAGCGGTGGTCTAGCGGTTCTAGGCGCTCAGTCCGGAACCGCGCGACCGCTACGGTCGCAGGTTCGAATCCTGCCTCGGGCATTGATGTGTGTGATGTCCTTAGGTTAGTTAGGTTTAAGTAGTTCTAAGTTCTAGGGGACTGATGACCACAGATGTTAAGTCCCATAGTGCTCAGAGCCATTTGAACCATTTCAGAGTAGCACTTGCAACCTACGTCCTCAATTATTAGTAGGATGTATTCCAGTCTCTGTCTTCCTCTACAGTTTTTGCCCTCTAGGACCATGGAAGTCATTCCCTCATGTCTTAACAGGTGTCCTATCATCCTGCCCTTCTTCTTTAAGGTGTTTCTCACAGGTTCCTTTCCTCTCCGATTCTGCGGAGAACCTCCTCATTCCTTACCTTATCAGTCCACCTAGTTTTCAACATTCGTCTGTAGCACAGTCCCTTCCCGGAGATCCGAACTGGGGTATTCCGGAATCTTTTGCCAATAGGTAGATCATCATGACACTTCTTCCATTAGAGGGCACATGTCCCGTGGATGGTACCGCTACCGTATCATATATTTCACTAACGGCGTATACTCCATAAACGAGCTTCAATAGTCTTATTCTCACCACTTCTCTCTGATTATAGAAAATCTAAAGCTGTTTTGTCTGAACTACCGCTTTATTTGTTAGCAGATCTTCCATAGCTCTAATACAGGACTCCCTACGTCTTCCATACCCACTCCTATTTCTTCTTCTATTACTTAATCGGAAAAGTAGTCCTCTTTGTAGAGGCCTACAATGAACTATTTTCACCAATCTGCTGTCCCACAGCGTTCAACGGTTTAATTCCTCTGGGACTCTTAACTTTGAAGCATTCGCTTCTAATTTTACCGAGGGCTTTTCACAATATTCTGTACGGTTAATCAGTCTGATTTACAGGTTTCTTCGCTTTATTTTGCAGCCATTCCGTCTTGTCTTCCTCAAACTTGCAATTTAAATCATTCCAGTGCGACTTATATTACTGTGTTCCTGTCTTTCCCTGAACTTTATTGTTCTTCCTTTTTCCGTTGACCAAGTGATGTATTTTGTCTGTTATCCAAGTATTCTCTGCAGTAACCTTTCTTGTACCTAAATTTGTCTGTCCAGCTTCTGTCACTGACGCTTTTTGCAGATGTCTATTCCTACATTCTACTGTGGTTTTCATTACTGAAGTATCCGTAACAGTAGAGAACAACTGGAAGATCTCATTATCGGTAATTACTCCAGTATACCATTTCTTTCCACATTGATGCATCCTGATGATTTTCTGAGTTCAGTCTATTCTTCGTAATTAATAAATTCTGATCTGGGTCTATATATATTCCTGGGGACGTTCTTACAGTCCAATAACTGAGTCTGGGCAACATGTGATTCCGCGGGAATCTATAGGCATTTTCCAAGTATACTCGTACTCCAACTTCTTATGGTTTTTGACCACGTTTTCACTGTTACCAGCGGAAAGTTATTGCCAAACTCAGTTAGTCTTTTCCTCTTTCCTTCCTATTACCGCACTACCTCTATATTTAGTCTTTTCAATTCATTTTCTCGATGCTCTAACTTTCCTGCTACATTCAGACCTCTGACATTCCACTATCCGACTTGTAGGATGTTATTCTTTTGTTAGTTATTAAATCCGTTCCTTATGATCAGCTCCCAATTTGCAGTTTCCTCCAAGAGATCAGAAGGCGCCACAAAACCGGATCTTTGGCTACTGGAGAGATCTTCGTAACTCTTAAGTTACAGGTTGCATACGTTGTGAATTCACATTACGCGTCTCTGATGTAGTAATTTGATCATTTCGTTGACATTGCTGATTCTTTCGACTTTTAAGGGCAGTTTTCCACTCCAAGTGTGGCAGGACGAGGTAGTTTTCTAATACCGAAAGTTGTCGTGCCTCGTTACTGATGATTCTTACTCAAAAATTCAGCAATGATTGTGATCGAACTCGGAACCCAGGATTACTTCAGTACTTCTCAGTGGCGCTACGTATACAAAGAAGGGCGGCATGGCCACAGGTCTGTTTCAGTCGTGGGACTGCATCAGCGCAATGTTGTGAAACCGTAGATGGTAGACACTTGCAAAAGTCAGCTGTCCCGTGAAAGCCAGCTTGCAAAGTTTCCAGAAACCATAAGAACAGGAAACACGAAATAAGGCTATCAACATTTTAGGGTCACGTCAGCGCAATAAAACCTGTACAGCTTTCCTGCCGCATAGTATCGCTAGCTGTCACCAGGACGGCGATAATACTGTCTTATCACGACGGTACCCAGAGTGAAGAAAATATGTGACGACAGCGACCTGTCAGTGGAGCTGGATCACTTGAATAAGACTTACTGCCAATGACTACAGAGCGGAAAAAATTAAGATGATGCTGTGGGAAGAGAGACGCAACGACGATAGCATAGAGGGAGAAAGAATGAAGTAGTACAGAAGATACCGTACATGGATGCAGCTTCCACAAGAATCGGATGATCATTGTTAAGAAAGGTATGAAATTAATATTTCGAGCACCTGCAGAAATAAGGAACCTTTTGAGAAGCGTTAAAGATCTGACTTCA
This sequence comes from Schistocerca americana, assembly GCF_021461395.2. NCBI lineage: Eukaryota > Metazoa > Arthropoda > Insecta > Orthoptera > Acrididae > Schistocerca > Schistocerca americana. The sequence continues at coordinate 320,171,842 of NC_060123.1, forward strand.
TACACTTAACGTCTATCAGAACTCGCGTGAATGTGAACAATATTACAGAAGAAAAACGCTACAGTGGCCCTCTACTTATATATGGGACGGAAGACTCTGGCGAGAAAATAAATCCGCACTAGCCAAAATAGCGTGACGGAAAAGAGTATGCTTAATCTGGAAAATAAGTATGTCATCTTGCTAATCCAGGTGATGGTTTAGTCTTCGGCGCAGCTGGGCAACTAGCCTTCGAAGCACTAATACGGTAGGGGCAGCTGTTTGCATAGCATACGGAAGCGCCGGACAACGGACAAGAGCAGTCTCTCCGAAAGCGGTTCGCGCTGCGAACGTAGGCTGCAAGAAACTCGACAAGATTTTGTTGCACGATTAGATTAATTACAGCCCACACATGGTCACACAAGGAGTCATTATTTGATATCTACTATGTATGGAGATTCTAAGATTAATTTATTATACCTTTTGTAAGAATTAATTTGTAACGCACTTTGCAGTTTCTTAACCTACTTTTCTGCAAGCTATTTGAGGTCATATGTTCAACTTGCTTTTGACAACAATTGGTGGCATGTTGGAAGGTGCAAAGCGTTTAATGTTCAAAATATAAAACACAGGAAATAAAACTAAAAAAAATACACATCATTTCTTGATGTAGTTTACGTGAATAGGCTCGAAAAACAACAACGAAAAGAAATAAAACAGTAGCGTCTATACAGAGTATAACAAAAGGTGTGGCCAAACTTTCAGGATACATTCCTCACACATAGAGGAATAAAACGTTATAGGGTCATGGGTCCGGGAACGCTCATTTCCGTGTCAGAGATCGTTTTCTACTTGTCTTCATAATCACGTTAATCACGGAATCACGTAGAAACAGAATGTACCGGTGTTACATGACACATTTTATTACATGAAATGTTCGATATACCCTCATCGGACGTTTGGTTGGAATGCACAGCAAATGGTAATTCTTTGGTTCACTGCGAGTGTTTATTCCTCCAACTGAAAGAAGGCAATGTTGACACGTGATTCACTGTTTTACTTGTGTTGACATGCGATGAACTTCATTGCTGATTCTGGAGTGCAATGAAAGTGTACTCAGTGTGGAGTTGACAAATACACATTTGATGTAGGGATTGGCAGATAGTAATGGCAATGGCGCTCAACGTTTGTATTGGGATCAGTTCCAGAACGACGATGGAGCAACAGGAGAACCTTTGAGGCAATTGATCGTCGTCTTAGACAGCATGCGAAGTTAAAAGCTTCCTACTCGTGACACGGTATGGGAGGGGGCGGAGGGGAATGGCTGCGGAAATCGTAGGAGAATGTGGACACCTCAACAAGAGGAGGAACTTCTTCGTACAGTTGACGGTAGCTCTAGTGCCAGCGTAAACAATTCGATTACCTGCAACAAGCAATGTTGGCCACATGACTGTCTGGAGACTGCTACATTACAGCCTGCTGTAACGGTACCATGTACAGTGTGTGCAGACGCTATCAGCAGCTGATTTTCCTGATTGTACACTTTCTTCAACAACGTGTCAATGCTCACTTTAGTGCAAATTTGCTGTTCATTGATAAGGCTTCGTTTCCACGTCATCAGCCTGCCAATATTACAGTCAGAACGTATAGGCTGTCGAGAATTATCACGAAATTGACAATCACGTCATCAACAACCTTTTTCTGGCTGGCCCGGCATTGTTGGTAACTGTTCATGTCTCATATTCTTCCACCCAGCCTCAATGGAGAACCTTAAAATGCTTTCTTAGAGAATACTTTACCTGTTATGCTAGAACGTGGGGCTTTGCGAGTATTACAAAACATGAACTTCATATACGATGGATGCCCCCCTCATCTCAGTGTTAATTTTCGTAGGCTTCCAAATAACACATTTCATGACGGATGGACAAATACAGGGATTGGCCTCCACGATCTCCGGATCTAGACCCTCAAACTCTTACTTGTGGTGGCATTTGAAAACTCTTGTGCACATAGTCTTCGTGCCCGTTTTGTCGAAGGCTGTGAAACAATAATCAATTCTACTGCGAAACAATACGCTATTCTACTGGATTCAGTAACGTATCAGGGATTCAATGAAAAGGACGTTGCTGCACGTATCGGTGCTATCCGAAGGTATGTCGAACAGTTAATTTAGGAGAGAGTTTCATATTGTGCTGATGCTCCCTTTCCCTATGTGTTTTTGATGATTAAATTGTTCAAGAGTTGTTTGTATAAACTGAGCTATAACATTGGAATGACAGCGTTTCCGAAACCGTCTCCATATAACACATTTTCTTAATCTAATGATGAGGAATGTTTCGTGAATGTTTGGCCGCAGCTTTTTGTAACCTCCTGTAATACAAATCAGTATCAAGCAATCCTGGACTTCCGCCTCCTCTCCTAACCCCGTGTCTTGTTTCTATTAACCCCATATTACCTATAAAGAACTTTCGCCAAGATCTTTGCGTAATAATTCTTTAGTATCCCAACACGGTGTCCGTAATCCCGTGTAATGTTTTAGTGTCCTCTGAACAGAGCTAGAGGACGCATAATAGTCCCCAAGGTACTGTTTCTCTTGATGTTACTATAGCCACGCTCCAGGTTGCGTTCCAGCAAAAATTCCTGGAATGCAGCCCACGCGATGTCGACACACGTGGATACGTATAATTAGTTCACAATGACGCGTTCCAGCTTGTGTCTATGAAGTTGTTGTACTGAAAAATTGCCATACTGAATAACTGTGACCACAGCACATAAATAGCTACCAACTGTTTGTAGCCGCTAACGTCCTGGAATTCTGTACTGGCTCACAGCATCCGTGTAGAAGATTAAAGCGTTACTGGAACACTTTTGATAAGAAACGTTCTATAGCCAAGACCGCATGAATTCTTTTTTATTTTCGACCGACGGTTCTTGTGGACTTTGCTGTCATCTTCTGATCTTTCGAAAAGTCTGTCAGAATCTGTTGTCAAAAATAAAGAAGAATTTATCCAATCTTGGCTATAGACAGTTTCTTACCAAGTAAAACAGATAGTTCCTTAGTGTTTATCAGCGTGAGAAAATTCAGTGGAATACGTTTTATATTAATGTAGCTCAGTTTTTTCAAAAAAACTTGAATTAGATACGCACGTGACTATTAAACAATGGATGCATGTAGAAAGTTAGCGAAATTTTCGTTGATGTTAACGCATGGGGCATAGCCAGGGTTCTGTCATTTAACTTGCAGTTCGATATGGATAAGGGGGTTGTGAACTCCAGATACGAAAACATATGAGCCGGTGCAGTAGAATAGGCTGCAGCAACAAATTCTGGAGTTCAAAACTGGAAGTGAATTTGGAGGAGAATCTGTATAAAGGAATAAATATGAAAACAATAATTCTTACTTGTAAGGCTAATACTGACAAGTTTAGGCTCCATCATGTACATATTCTAGCATTTGTTGTTTATTTTCAATCTACGGTGCCATAGATGCTAAGTGACAGAGGGTAAATGAAATGACAAATAAATATATACACCCGCTTCATAAATAAATTATTAACACTTGAAACCCTGCTACGGTATTCCGAGTCTGTAAGCGTACAATATGAATTATCTGACATGTGAGTTTTTGAATATCGTCTAGAAGATCGATTAAAGAAGCAGCCAGACTGAACACTCCTTTTAATTACAAATGTTACGTCATGTGTTTGTTATGAATAACATTCATTTTTTAATGCGGCAGCTTAGTTCACCAGAACAGTGCTAGAAGTAGGAACAATCTAGGTAAAGATGCAATGGAGCTTTGGTCCAAGAAAAATTTTGCTACTTCCAACAAAAATAAATTTTACTGCGAAGTTTTCCGCATAGATTTTTCTCTGTTCATTTGCCGCGTCAAATTTGGCTAAAATTCTAAGCCTTGCGTTTGAAGAAATATATTTCACTGTGAGAAACAAACTGAGTCCAGTAATTAATAACTGACTTAGTATCATTTTCATTCTATCCAGTATTATCATCTTGTAGACAGACTTAGTTAATTATGGCAGTAGCATGGATCTCATCGCGTGGTAAAAAAATCTTGACGCTTAGCAGAAGGAGGATTAATGACCGGTAGCGTCTCAGACGTACTCCATAGATTGGAGGTGAAAAAAATTTCGCATGCTCTGCAGCTACTTTCACGTCCAATGACTGCAACACCGGCTGCTACCAGAACAGTTTTAAGCAACTGGGCGGTGGCAGAGAGACAACTACTGCCGAGTAATTCCGTAACGTACGCTTATCAGTTGACAGTAGTGATGGAAAGGAAGAAGTTGGATCATCTTATGAAGTGCACCATCATCAAATTATTTTAGTAGGACAACTGGTATCAGTATGAAGACACTCAATGTTTTAAACGCACGGAAGTCAATGCAGTCAAGTAAGTCATCTCTTACATTTGAAAATTTATAGGAACTTATGATTCTCGAATTAATATGAGTTAAGGACAAGTGTAGTAGCTGATGGAAGTAGCTGACATGTTCAGGCATACTTCAGCATAGCCAAAGTCACCAGAAAAGAGACAGGTAAATGGTCAACCTGGTACAAAAAATGAAAACGGTACAGCAGTCATCGGTGAGGTGCCAGGAACGAGCGACGGATTGAAGTATGGCGTGTGTGTGTGTGTGTGTGTGTGTGTGTGTGTGTCACACGCGCGCACGCGAATCGCGAGATATGTAGGAAAATGTGACATTTGTAGAGCTAAACGCAAGGGTGGGGAATAAAGCTACACCGAAGACTGCAGGAGCGAAGTGGGAAAATATCAGAAAATACAACGGAAGATTGCTTAGAGATTACATTTGCTTTAATAAACTAAAGGTGACCAATATTTACTTCCGCAAAAAAGTACGCATAAATAGAATCATACAATGTCTGGTCGAGGATTGAAGACTCTTATTGACTTCATTATCATTAATGAAAAATTACAAGGCAAAGTAAGAGACGATAGTGTACAGGGGATATGACATAGGTTCGTACTGTTTCTTTGTGATGTCTCAAACAGATGTGTACACCAAATAGAGAAAGGACAAAAAGTTGACAGAGGAAAAGAGGAATAAAGAATCTACTATTTGCTGTACATCTACTGAATGAACACAGTCTACGAGGTCTGTACCAGAGACCCCTCCCGCTGGAGGTTCGAGTCCTCCCTCGGTCATTGGTATTTGTGTTGTTTTTAGCATAAGTTAGTTTAAGTTAGTTTCAGTAGTGTGTAAGTCTAGGAATCGATGACTTCAGCAGTCTGGTCCCTTAGGAATTCACACACATTTGGACATCTGTACCAGAGGAGATTTAAACAGGAACTATTATAAGTAAAAGCGGAAGAACGAAACTACACCGTCAAGAATCTTGGGACCGGTTTATAAGGGTAACAGAACATTAAATTATGGAAGGCAAACGGTAGCTTAAAAAACAAAGAAAATGGTCAAACAACAGAAAAACAAGTTGCACAAATAAATAACATCCAACAAGTTAATAGATAGAATATTACAAGGATTTGTAGTGTAAGAAAATATGTTCCACAGAGAAAACACGATGAAATTGACATAGGATGTATAGCTGATTTATGTATCGAAGAACTAAGAGAAGACCTCTGCTTCACAAAGAATAGAAAAGATACTAGTATGGTTAGCATAAAAAATGAACTGCTAAAATGCGGACGCATCCAACTACAGAACGGACTAGTTTATTATTTAAATTTCACAGATTCATAAAAAGAGCTACAAATAAATTTTAACATTTCACCTTACTACATATATTTACATATGCTGAAAAGATGGAGCTATTCCAGAAGAATGGTCACAACTAAAGTTAATGTCACTGTAAAAAAATGACACCGCAGTAATTGAGAGAACTATAGAGGTATCAGTTTACTGGATACCCCACACAATGTTTATAGAACAATACTAACAAGTAGGTTAAAGGCTACCCCTGAGAGTTTATAAAGCGAAGAACAAATCGGATGCAGTGTTTATAATTAAACAAATAACCGAGAATCAGAGATATTTTAATAAGGGAACCCATTTAGAGCTCACTGATTTCATTAAGGGTTTCGATAATGATGGCAGAAAGAAACTGTAGAGAACTGTAGGGAAAGATGAAATTTACAATACCTAATAAACTTTTTAAAGGGTCTGTGCAAACACACGATTGTAATTTCAAATACAATTGGTGCTCTAACACAGCCACAAACACAGATAGACAAGGGTGCCGCTTTTTACCACAATTTTTGACATTAATTTAGATGATGAAATTTGGAAACAGCAGGAGATCTTTTCGAAGGAATGAAAATTAACATAACGTTCCGCCTCAATTGCCTTAAATATGCACGGGACGCCCATTTCTGTCGGAGAATGGAGATGTCCAAAAAAGCAGAATGCATTTATTACCGTTTCTGAAAAGAAGATAAAATCAGTGGTTTTTAAAAGAAATCAACAATAGAATAACAGAACAGGTCAAGCATTTTATCTATCTATACTGAGACGTCACGTAGGAGCGTGACGAAGATATCGAGAAGAAATTAGCAAAGTTTGGGAATGGATGCGGAAGAATAAACAGATGCCTAAAAAATTTAACGACAAAAGAAACAAGATTGAAATTTTATTACACAAGGGTACTTTCAATACTTGTTTTCGAAAGAGAAGCGTAAGTAAACGTCAAGAAATTCGTATACATGAAAAAGAGATGGGACTTCTTTCTAAGAGCAGAACTGGGATGCAGACGAGAAGACAGATTTCGAAATTCGAAAATTTGATAATAGGTGAACATATTTATTATCCTCAATACAACGCAATAAAATAGGACATACTGGAATGGAAATCTCGAGAGGATAAATGGAGGAACATTACCTCTCCAGATAGAAAGATTTAGGTCAGCATCGAAGATAAAGTCAAGGAAGACTGAAGAAGCAAAACAAAAAACGGCATAATGCTTGAAGTGAAAATAATGACTACGACGACGACTACGACGACGATGATGATGATGATGACTACGATGACGATAATGATATTCCAGCTCCACACCGCTAAACAATGAGGCCAATACTTTACAACCACGCTGACACTGATCGTTTCACTTTATTAATAGACCATTTTATAAATTTATTCTTGTTTGTCAAACTGCCCACGATACTTAAATAGTATGAAAATATCGACAGAGATTTCCACCTGCCAGGGTAGCCGAGAGCGCTAATGCGCTTCTTCCTGGACTCGGGTATGCGCGCCAGCCCCGAACCGAATCCGCCTGGCGGATTAACGACGAGGGCCGGTATGCCGGCCACCCTGGATGTGGTTTTTAGGCGGTTTTCCACATCCCGCAAGGTGAATACCCGTTCCGCCTGTTACACGACTCACAGACATTTGAAAACGTTCGCACTATTTCATGACATACACTAGTCACAGACAGCTGGGGTACGCTACTTCCGTCCCGGGGGGGAGGGGGGGGGGGGGTTCGGGGTCGCAGCAAGAAGGGCGTACGGCCACCCTCTGTCATTAACACTGCCATATCCTTCATTACAAAGCCGACCCCGCATTGGAGCGGGACAGAAGCCCGAGAAAGAAAGAAGGATCGACAGAGATTTCCAGCCACTGTTAATAAGCTTTGAAAGTAAAGTTCTATATGGCTTATGTGTCTACATCTACATCTACATGCACGTGGATACTCTGCAAATCACGTTTAAGTGCAGGGCAGAGGGTTCATCGAACCATTTTCAAAATTCTCTATTATTCCAATCTCGTATAGCGCGCGGAAAGAATGAGCGCCTATATCTTTCCGTAAGAGCTCTGATTTCCTTTATTTTATCGTGGTGATCGTTCCTCCCTATATAGGTCGGTGTCAAAAAAATACTTTCGCATTCAGAGGAGAAAGTTGGTGATTGGAATTTCGTGGGAAGATGCCTTCGCAACGAAAAACGCCTTTCTTTTAATAGTTTCCAGCCCAAATCCTGTATCATTTCTGAGACACTCTCTTCCATATTTCGCGATAATACAAAACGTGGTGCCTTTATTTGAACTTTTTCGATGTACTCCGTCAGACATATCTGGTAAGGATCCGACATCGTGCTTCAGTATTCTAAAAGAGGACGAACAAGCGTATTGTAGGCAGTCTCCTTAGTAGGTCTGTTACATTTTATAAGTATCCTGCCAGTAAAACGCAGCCTTTAGTTAGCCTCCCCACAACATTTTCTATGTGTTCTTTCTGTAGTGGTGATACATGTACCCATGATTGACTGTCGAAGTAACATGCAAAACATTTTTTACCGAAGTTCTTGTACTAACATATTTCTGATCTGTAGCACACTTCAGCATTGATTAAGACATCAGTCTCCCCGTTTACTTTGAGGAAATTCATTTTATATAGACTGATTTTGAATTACCTTTGAGCCGGATGACATTTGATACAATTTTCTCATCACAGAGATAGTAACTGACAGTGCCATGACTTTTTTAAATTCAGGAGGAAAGGCCTTAAATAGGTTTGGTCTTACAGTTGCATCTACTCTCTTCGCATCTTTAATACAAGCGAAAATTCTGTCTGAGATTAAAAATAATATCCAATAATTGGGAACACGTACTCTAAGTATTTCACGTTCACTGCTGCTCTGCCCACTGGCCATTTACAACAGAACATTGGGTGCCTCATCCATCTAATGCAAGTCAAATCACTGTAGTATTACTAGAAATACTATTACCCTCTTTCTTGTTTGTGGGTTCGTTAAGTCTGTGATATACAGGACAGTAAATGATATTCGAATCTTTGAATGGCCGTTTCCGTCAAGATGACATACGAATCCGCACGTCTAAGCCCAGTAATGCAGTACATAACAGCTACTGAGGTACACACTGAACATGTGGCTCCTAATGGCTCTGATTAGGACCGCTGTGTCTCTCATGCACATAGACAGATCTGCGGCCTGGCTTGGTCCCAGCTTCCAATTACCTGGAGCGTATTAGTCGTCAGAGCTGCAGCATCCTGTTGCTCCCCTGGGACGGTAATTTTCAGCCAGCAAGACCCTCTCCACTGCCAGTCATCCGCGGAGACGTCGGAAGCTGCGAAGGGCCGTTTTATTGTGCCCGAAGAAATACCGTGCAACAACAAGAAAAGTGTGAAAGAACCACCTTCGTGCGTGATGCATCTTACAGATCGAACTGATCGCCGGATATTACTACATTTGAAAGGAAGGTGTGTCAATCTGTAAAGGCAAATGCGTTTAATAGAGTCGCAGGTATTTCGCATTGACGACAGCATGAAACGGCAATGTTGCCCAGCGACCTCGCTTCCACAAGACTTCCAGTCACACGTTCAGCTACATCGACGGCCACCGTTGACGGACAATGTTTGGGGATCTCCATTTACGAGCCAGAAATTTTTACGCTAGCTACAGTAACACAGCGAAATGGACGAAAGAGAAATAAGTACGATTTTGCTACTTTTGGATTCTACAAGCAAACATTTTATCAAGAAATAAAGAAACCGGGCATAGTGGATGCGTTCTTTGATAAATAAGAAGATATTTTAAAAATTTTACTCGTTAACTGGTGATAGGTTGTGCCAAGTGTTGGTGCTATTGTGTGGTAGCGCCGCTATAGTATAGAGGTCGAACGGTCATGCGACGGCTGCAGGCGTCTCTCTCTCTCTCTCTCTCTCTCTCTCTCTCTCTCTCTCTCTCCCCTGTCTACAGAAGAGAGAGGAGCCAGTTTTTTGGGCAGTCGAACGGTATGGTTGTGTCTCTCTATTGCGGCTGCCGAGAAATGGCTTATGAGATGCCCATGTTCAGAATTGCTGGAAAGAGAACAGAGTGATGACCCCTCGTGTTGAAAACCAGTTACGGCTATGCAACTGGACGGTACGGAGGTCTCGCTCGACTGTGGCGGCCAGGTAGTCGTTTGCCTATGTTTCGGAAGTAACGGAGTGCAATTACTTCCGCGTGAAAGCAGCGTGACAGCTACACGTAACGAAGGAACTGCTAAGCACGTTTTCCGTTGGGCGGAGCCTTGAGAGCCTCCGTCGGACACAAAAAGTGTGATCAGTGTAATATAACGTATGGCTTCTCTCTCCAGCCAGACGCACGTTGTAAGTGGACTCAACGCCACTTCGTATTTCCACGTTACGTTCTCTATCTTAAGTATTGGTGGCATTTAATTTGTGTATGTAGGACAGATTCAGTTTTTTTTTTCTTTTTTTTTCCTACACAGATGCCGCCTTGTTAGGCTGGAATTATAATGCCTTACTGTGGTTGTTTCATGCCATTTCTTGTTTTGTTCTCACAGTGGCGAGCGGTTAGTGGGTTATGATATTGGCTGAAGGCACTTAATGTGAAAGCCGTCTAGCGGCTGTGTATAAACCGATTATTCTAATCTTTGCGTAAAAGTACTTGTGTTTCAGAGAAACTCTATGCAGAAGTAACTAATTAGTCTTGTTGGTGTGTATAGGAGGCATGTCTATTGACCAAATTTCCTGTTGGTGAACAAATACCAACCTGTTCATCTGCCGAAGCTAAGATCGGATTAATTTTCAGTAAGAGGCAGCTACGACGGACTGGCTGCTGATGTGGTTTAATGCTTTATGGATTGTGTTCTAAATATCGTGAATTTTAAATTTCCTGTGAAAGGTTGTTTTTAATAAAGATCTTTAATTTAATTATCATTTCCCACTGGGTCTCAGTTCGAAGCGGGACACCTCACTGAAGACAATTCTACTCCAGTTAATGAGATTCCAGCCGAATAAATGTCTAGAGGCGCCCCGGAGAATAAAAGGGTACCAACCTTATTGTCTCCCTCCAAACAGGCTCAGGAGCCAGTAGTGATGGTCTCGGGTGCCGTTTCTTTTGGTAACACGACTCCTTTGGTTGTCATCTACGGCACTCTTACACCACAGCGGTACGTCTACTATATCCACGCCCCGTTTTGTTTTGATTCGTGGCAAGTCATCCTGGGCTTACATTTCGTCAAGAAAATGCCCGCCTACACACAGCGAGAGTTTCTACTGATTGTCTCCTGGGCTAGCAAGGTTGCCGGACCTCTTCCCAATGGAGAACTTTGGGCCATTATGGGCACGGCCCTCCAGACAGCACAGCATTCTGACAGTCTAACGCGTCAGTTGCACAGAATTTTGCACGATATCCCTCAGCAAGACATCCAACAACTCTATCAATGAATGTGAAGCCGAATAACTGCTTGCATAAGGGCCAGAGGTGGACCAACGGATTATTGACTCGCGCAGTTTCTGAAGCCCTTTCGCTTGAATAGTTCACCCAACTTTTCTGAAATTTTAGTCATTTGTTTGCCTGTACTTGTACATCACATCTACTGATTTCCGTCAAATTCGGATAATTCCTTTGTGGTGCGTCGTCTTTTTTCGTTGGCTTAGAACGTGTAACAGCACCTCAACGCGCATTCATTGTGGAGCATATCTTGTCAAAGCTTAAACCTACGATCTCAAGATACTGTAAGTTATCAAATTCAGACAGATATGATCGAGCTACTGCTACAGATTCCAGTGACACGTGACACGAAAATGGTGGATCAGAACATAAGACAATGTTTAAAAATTAGCCTTTAAACCGGAAGTATGTTGTGAGTGGAGAAGGAGGCAAAGGAGACTTACGTGTTGCGATGATCGACAGGATTTATAATCAGGGACGAAGTCAGTAAAGAATCCGTAAACAGTACTTTATTATGACAGCTTTAACACCCGTTCAGAAACGTGGGCAGCATGCAGACTACGTTGGTACTACCACACGTTCTGCAGACTAAATTACCACGTAGTGAAGAGAGGCTCTCTTATCATTACGAGATACATAGATAGGTTTCTGGTCATGTGGCAGACAACTGTCCAAAAAGAAATAAAGCAGTTACATTTTGCTTAACAAGACGTACACTGGTAAGGAGTGGTCACCTAAAGATTTTGAAAGTTGGTGAAGGATGGCATACAAGAGATACATCTATTTGCAGTTTATTTACTGTTCACTAGCTATTTAGCAGTATCCCAACAGTGCTGAAATGGTTTAGTGGGCAGCATGTCGAATAGCACTCAGCTTTATGACCCACAGATTCATCTTATATTAATATGGATGAGATATCAAGAAGTACCGTCACACAACTCACAAACCACTTCCTATAGCTCTACAGGAACGTCATAACCAGCGCTTCGCAGCTGGAGACATCTACCTCCATGTTATCACAAATCACTGGCAGAATCAAGGGCACATAGTATTACAAACTTTTCGGAGGTGATCAAAACGTCATTTGGATGAGCTTCAAAGTATAGCCTCCATGCTCATCAAGCAACAGGTAAATGGAATCCAATACATCCAGCACTCCAAAAGATAGCGAGGAAGTGTGAAGAATGACCTAAGAGCTTACTGACGGGACTTCAGGTAACCGCGGATTTCACTCGACAAAATCACTTCCTTTAGGAAATACACTAGCATAACGAGGTGCAGGTAAAGTCCTCGAAATTGTCTTTCGGGGGAAATTTGTCGTATTTACTAGCAGCTAAGTCATCTATACGTGATTTCTAAAGGGGTATTTAACTTATTTTAACAGCTCGAGAAACTGGGAAGTATTTAACGACTTCCACATATCAATTAATATTTAAAAGAGCGTCACTACGATAACCACGGTCGATTTCGAACAGTTTGAGAAGATTCATATAGTTTCAATTTCTTACTGGAAACATCCATTCAACAGAACTGGAATATAATTCCTACACCGGTATTTAGCTCTCTCAGCCTTTGTCACTCGCTGTTAGAGACGATCCGTCTAATGCTTCATTTATGTTGAGTTTGAATTCTTCAGTAATGTACGACGATTCCCACATTATTAGAGTATTTACACTGCAGTACCTCCTAATATTATGTCGGGCTTTCCTTTTCCCGGCGTAGTTCAGCAGCTCGAAGTGGCGTGGCCTCAATAAGCCGTTGGTAGTCCCCTAAAGAAATACAGAGCCATGTTGCCTCTGCCACCATCCATAATTGCAAAAGTGTAGGCGATGCAGAATTTTGTGTAACAACTGAATTCCTCGCTATGTCCCGAAAACCTTCGATGGGATTCATATCGGGGTGATGTGGGTGGCCAAATAATTTGCTCGGATTGTCTGTAATGTTCTTCAAACTAATCACGAACAACTGTGGTTCAGTGACATGGCTCATTGTCATCCGTAATAGCTCCATTGTTGTTTGGGAACATCAAGTCCAACCGAAATACCCATTTCCAGTCACTGATCGATTCATTTGGACCAGAGGACCCAGTCCATTTGGGCTAAACATAGCCCACACAATTATGGACCCATCACCAGCTTGTACAGTGGCTTGTCGACGACTTAGGCGCAAGGCTTCGTGGAATCTGCGTGACACCCGAATCCTACCGTCAGCTCTTACCAACTCAGATCGGGACTCATCTGACCTGGCCAAGGTTTTTCAGTCATCTAGGATCCAACCGATATGGTCACGAGCTCAAGAGAGGCACTGCAGATGATGTTCTGCTGTTAGCAAAGGCACTCGCATCGGTCTTCTTCTACCATAGTCCGTTAACGCTAGATTCCACCGCATTGTCCTAATGCATACGTTACTCATGGGTCCCTTATTGATTTATGCTAATATTTCACTCAGTGTTGCCTGTTGTTATCACTGACAAGTATGCGCAAACGCCGCTGCTCTCGGTCGTTAAGTGAGGGCCGTCGGTCACTGCGTTCCCCGTGGTAAGCAGTAATGCCTGAAATTTCTTACTCTCGCCACACTCTTGACACTGTGGATCTCAAAATATTGAATTCACTAACTATTTCCAGAATGGAATGTCCCATGCGACTGTCTCCAACCACCATTCCGTGTTCAAAGTCTGTTAGTTACCGTCGTGTGGCCGTAACCAAGTCGTAAACCTTTTCACATGAGTCGCCTAACTACAAGTGACAGCTCCACGAATACACTGTCCTTTTATACCTTACGTACGTGAAACTGACAGCACCTGTAGATGTGCATATCGACAACCCATGACTTTCATTACGCTATTCCTCTCTGTTTTCAAAAGATATTTAATTATTTCAGTTTAGCTCAAGTTTGATGAGTAGCTTTCCCTTACTGATGGAATGATGAGTTGGCCACACTTATGATCTCCATTATCCGGCAAGAAGTAGTATGACGCTCATTTCTTTCTACTGCAAGATCTCACATACGGTATTATTACTCTCATATTCACAAAAAAAAGAAAAAAAATACATAACACTTCGAACGACTATCTGTAGGACGTTCATATGCACAGTGAAGATACATTAGTAAGTTCTGCAAAAATGATTAGCATATTAACCATGTCGGCCCGCGGCTTTGATGTCAACCTCGCCATCGCGGCGCAACACCACCTATCGGTTTGCCGCTACAAATCAAGATAATGGATCAGTGTGACTTGAACAAACGTGCAGGATGCCTTGCAGACGATTGGTGAACCGTATCGTCAAATCACTGAGTTTGAAAGAGGGAGCATCATTGGCATAAAACAATGTGATGTATCATTCCTGGAAACTCCTGCTCGTGTAGGGCAAAGTTTTTCTGCAGCGCAACGGGTGTGTGCAGAATGGTTCACGGAAGGCTTTGGAACACGACGAGATGGGTCAAGTCGTACGGCAAAGTCCACGCCCATCCTCGAGAGGATCGACATCTCATCCGAATGGCACTGCAGGACAGAGCTGTATAGCACGTCGTACACCATCACGGGTGACAGTTTGTCCCAGTTTATTACGGCAGGGGCTACGTGCGACTCGTCCACTTCTCCGCCTACCTTTGACGAATGTGCAGAAAATGCTAGACGGCAATGGTGTATGGAACGTCACAAGGGGCAGGAATATCATCAGATAATGTTTTCGGACGAATCCAGGTTCCGTTTGCTTAAAAATGATGGCTGCATTTTGGTTCGCCGTAGACAGGGGGAGCGGCGTCAGAGTGACTCCATTCGCACAAGACGTACAATGCCATCTGAAAGCCTTATGTTGTGGGGTGCTATTGGGTAAAGCCACAAATCACAGCAGGTGCGTGTCCGGGACACTGTGACCAGTGTGAACTACGTAAATGATATCCAGCGACCCGTAGCAATACGCTTTCTGCTCAACCCCCAGATGCCATTTTTCAGGAACACAATGCACGAGCACATGTTGCTGCACGAACTCGTGCCTTCTTGCTGTCACAGGACTTCATCCTTGGCCCTGGCCCGTCAAATCACCTGACCCATCGGTAGTCGAAAGTACGTGTGATATGGTGAAACGTCGTGTGCAGCTCTGTGACAAAATGACAACCACCACCGATGAACTTTGGAACCAGGTGAATACAGCATGGATGGCTGTACCACAGGAGGCCATTCGCACCTTATACGCGTCGATGCCATCACGCGTGGAATAAGTTGTGAGGACCCTAGACGGACCCTAGGACACATGCTGAACGAGGTGACTGAAATGCTAATCATTTGTGCAGAACGTTCAAATGTACTAGTCGTTCAAGGCGTCTGTCGGTCTGAACATGAGTGCACGTCTCACAAAGAGCTGTTTCTTCACTATAGCTGTGATAGTCATGCTACTTAATACGCCAAAATTTTAATTTAATGATGTTCTTTTACAGTACAGCAAACTCTTAAATGATAGTCATAAAGAATCTGCGATTACACAGCTATTTCATATTTTATGTTACATATTGTTCCATGTTTTCTATCTTAATCCTCATATAATAAACAGTTATGTTTTCATTTAGCTGTATTACGTACATTTATTTCGTAATTTCGTGATAATGACTGTCTAAAACGTTCATCGTCCTAAAATTATTATTTATCGCAACAGAGTAAGTTGAAGAGGTTCTTCTTCTAGTTTCATAGAAGCGAAGCCATTAACACACTTTCAGTTTCTTATCCACAACAATACCACAAATCGACTTTGAGCTACCACATTTCCCTGGAAGGTACCATCTTTTTCTTCCAGTGCAGAGAGTTTGGCAGCTATCATGCTATGCTTGGAATAGTGAAAAGAAACGTACGTTTCACAGTTTAATGACATTCCTTGTGACAACGGCATACTGACAAGTCATTTCAGGGTCATCATCATGCGACTCTACATACTACAATCAATTTCTCATATCGCCAATAAATTCAAAATATAGTCACTAATTTCTACTTCCTACAGCTTACATTCAAGTTTTGGGTGATCATCCAGATCACAAATACTGTAAATTTCACTAAATGTCGTTTTCGGTGTCAAGTATGTCTGTAGGTTTCTCCAAATATGATGGTTTTGAGGTTTGTTTAGTAAATGTGCAAGAAATACTTCCTGTTTCACGTTTGAATACCCAACTAGGAAGTCTGGTACCTCGATACACCACTTCCGATGACGAAAAATCTAGCAAAAAAGTTCTATACCTCTAATGCTATCTGTTAACAAGTTTACGAGCATCTATTACTGGCATTTTGATTTATAATATATACTTATTTCCAAGTACAGTACAGCTCATTTTCACTTGTCCACTTATCCTTTTAGAACCAATCCAGCAGTTTTCCTAGTTGTAAGTAAACAGTATAGAACAGTATAGAACAGCCCATTTGTGTGCTACTGCTTCCTTATTTTTTTGCCCCTGTCACGCATCTACGCAGGATCGTTATTGTTGCTATGCATTTGCACAGTCAATTTAAGGGGCTGACCGGTGCCCTTCCTGTCGCCAATCAGCTACCCCAACGGGAGGTAATGTATAAAAATATTCTGTGTGAAGTGTAATGCATGCGAAAGTTCGCGAACTGTTCTAAATGTTTGCGAATAGTGTATTTGAGGCGGGGCTTAGGTACCGGCCGGGTATTTGCCCAGTGGGATGTAGGAAACAACTTAAAAACGACATGCAGGCTGGTTGGCTCACCAATCCTTCGTGCGTATTAGATCTGGAGATGGAGCACTTTCCGTCACGAAAGCGGCCGTTCAACCATTACGACCATACGGACGTGTGTGTCCTATGAGTATACTAACTATACATTATTTATTTAATGTTATGCCTTACATTTGTACTTGCTCTACTGAGTTTATCTAGTCTTCTACGGCATACGGGAAAACAAGAATCTCATGCGCATTGCGAAGGCCATGAAGATATTCATTGATGCTTACCTTATTATAAAAGTGAGAAAGCCTTTCCTGACAAGGTCATTAAATCAGGAACATGCGTGCTGACTGTAAAAGTATGGTACGTAAAACATAATTCGTCCGTTACAAAAGAGAGAACGATAAGCATTACACTTCGTCCGACACTATAACAGAGCAAAGTGCAAAGCGCTTGAGTCTGAATTTGCTTCACACGGTTTCCCTACTTCAACAGAAGGGCACAATGGTCACAGTCAGTTTCCTGCTCCCTTCTCCATTTCTATTGAACTCGTCGATGATGGAGTATTGAACCGTAATTTTTCTTTGAATTATTTCTTCAAACTGCCTGTTCCAGTTTTGAATTTACCACTCTCTTGATGTCATTAGGTAATATTTGTGAAAGCTTTGCTACAGCTGACGTTGAGTAAGTACATAACTGCTTGGAAAATTCCTTGCTAGAACTTAGCTCTAGTCCTTGTTACCCTCTTCAGTGTGGAACTGTTACCTCACAACCAACCATTGTCTCATCTCCCATCTACGGCATCACACGACTACAGCTAGAAGGGCATGTGTTGCAGGCGCATTCTCTTATCTGGTTGTATTGTGTCTGCTACTGAAATTCTAGGCATTTCAAGTGGTTTCTGATTCCTCCTCAAATTCAAGACAAGTATCTTGGTGAAGATAAGAATCGACCCAGATCATCCACACTGGTGTCACGCTGCTATGTTCGTTTAGGTATGGTGATAAACACACAGCCGGCCGGAGTGGCCGAGCGGTTCTAGGCGCTACAGTCTGGAGCCGGGCGACCGCTACGGTCGCAGGTTCGAATCCTGCCTCGGGCATGGATGTGTGTGTTATCCTTTGGTTAGTTAGGTTTAAGTAGTTCTAAGTTCTAGGGGACTGATGACCTCAGCAGTTAAGTCCCATAGTGCTCAGAGCCATTTGAAACATTTGAACACAGCACACAAACAAAGACTATGGAATATAAATGTCTGTGACCTTGTTTACTCTGCAGTTCTGAATTATAGAGCAAAAAGTAAATTAGAGGTCTTTTCTGAAGAAGATATCGGAAGTGTTATAAAATAATGTGGCTACGGTCTTGCCGCAGTGGATACACCAGTTGCCATGAGAACACCGGAGTTAACCGCTGCCGGGCGTGGCCGGCACTTAGATGGGTGACCATCCTGGCCGCCATGCGCTGTTGCTATTTTTCGGGGTGAACTCAGCCTCGTGATGGCAATTTGGGACCTACTCGACCGAATAGTAGCGGCTCCGGTCAAAGAAATCCATCATAACGACCTGGAGAGCGGTGTGCTGACAACACGCCCCTGCTAACCGCATCCTCAGCTGAGGATGACACGGATGGTTCCGATGGGCCACTTGTGGCCTGCCGACGGAGTGCTTTATAAAATACTGTTCACATTAAACGCATGGTGTTCGGGATAAAAAAAGTCTTTTAGGGAATATTGCTCCAAACTTTTAAGCTTTACCTGCCATACTAGTTGGCTATGAACTATTAATTGCTTTAGATACTCTGTTTTCGGTGATGAAAGAGTGATACACAAGTAACTCTATGAATTGCTTGACGTTATAGAGTCATATAACGTCACAATCTTAATTCGTACAAACCGTCTTCATCTTAGGATCCTCACTAGGGCGATGGAAGCTAATATTCGAAACCAAGACAGTTGGTCTAATTAAATGATCAATTTTTCTAGGCTGAAGGGCAGCACTGAGCCAAGAAGGAGTTGAGGATTACAAACATGATATTCTACACATGTCAAAATCTTACAATATTACGCAAAAGCATCTACGATTTATACAATAACAAAATTCCACAGATAATGGCAGCAGCGAATTCCGCATATGTTAGTACGTTATGAATTGTAAGAGAAAAAAATTAACCAGGATGCGCTCCTCTCATATTACATTTATGGGCTTAGTTCTGTGCGTCACAATAATAGAATGAGACGGGATGACATACGGCAGCAGATCATCGTCTGGATCTTAGAGGAAAAGATTTTAGGTTACTGTATTGTGTTGGACACATTAATAGTCGACGGCCAAGGGAAGAATTCCTGAATCAAAGTTCCAATATCGTCCAGAAAGAAGACGAAATGTTGGCATACCAAACAGGATGTGCTCTTTGCCGATACAGGCCTCTAGCTGCAATGGACCTTAAGATCTACGGCACGATGAAAGAAACGTCGTCGTACGTCGGTAAATGCTACATTCACTGCACAAACTTTGCGTGCAGTTTGCCACACCATGTTTAACACACGTTAACATAAGAGAGTACACGTCTACTTAAAAGAAAATGTGATCGACTAACATCGAACAACAGTCTACTTTGCCAAAATTGTGCAGATGTTCAACGAACGTTTCCAAATCATGTAATTCGATGATGTATTTTTTCACTACAAGGCTCACCAATTTTCCTCAGTGGCTACCAGAAATCGACGAGTGTTTCCACATCAAGTAATTTGATGAAGCATTTCTTCGCCACCAAGTTTTGTCTTTGTGATTTTTATACTATGTGGCTACCAGAAACCTGTTGAATTCATTCTCGTTATTCCTGGAGTTATTACAGCTGAGACAGAGTAAATAATAACAAGTTTTAGAATAGAACTATGAGGAGAAGTCAGGATATTGCTTTCGCAGTATAGCATTCCTTATTTGAAATACGATAGCACTACCGATTTAATACAGATTATTTGGATGTGATCATGTTTAATACTGAAAGCAAGAAAGAGATAGCAGCTTCTCAAATAAGAGCATTTAAATGCTGGTCTAATTTTAATCAAATTGCACATCAGGAATGTAGTGTAGCGTGTAATTAAAATTAAACTGATGGCGTTCCGAGTGCTGCATTACAGGCTGCATACTCCGCAGGACGCCGAAACATTGTAAATATTTTCACTTATTGGTGTTCCCGCGAAGTACACTGAATAAATGATAGTTCCACTTTCTGTCACCAGCTGAAAATATGGCGCTGTAGGCAGTCAGAATGTGAAATGTTTCCTGTTTTGACGTCAGTTTGCTGTGTGTCACTTGGCGACGAAAGCTGATTTCTTTTGTGAAGTGACCGTTGATGTAAGAGTTAAGAAGACTAAAATTTTCTGCGCGTAACGCAATGGCTATTGAGAAGAAAGACCGTAAACTGCTGTTAAAGTTGTTTCATCAGTACGGCAGCAACAGCAGCGCTTCATTACGGGAATATAGTCGTCAGAAGCAGCTGCGAAGAGGCAGCATTTCCAAGTGGGTTAGAGAATACGAATATGGATTTGAAGAATCAGATGAGTCAGTTGGTGAAGTAGTGCGAGGGAGGCGGTCCATTGCCATATTTGTGGTTGATGAAGTTGGTGTAGCTATAGCTGACCGTGCAGCACATGCTTCATACTTTGCGGCCAGAGTTCGAGGTGTGTCATGAGAATTGTCTTGCCTTTAGTCAACAGGTCTAAAGATTTCTCGGCGCAGTTTACACTGGTCTCCCTATAAGATTCAGAATGCGCACCAAATGAAGCTCAAAGATAGGTTGTAACGCCGTGACTTCGCCCTTCGGTTTTTCGCACTCATGGAAATAGATGACATGTGGCCGGGAAACATTCTTTCTACGAGCGAAACACATTTTACTCTTCACGGTGCCGTGAACTCAAGAACTGTCGCCTGTGGTGTTGTGCACCGTCACGTGTTCTGTAGCGAGATCCACTGCACTCAGCTTACGCCTAACCAGGCTTCACGAGCTCCTTCATTCACCGTTCGTCTTCCTTCGAGGAGATGAGACCTCCTTGTGCAACATGTGACTCCAGTGTGGGACGAACGCAACTGTGTCTACAACCATTACTTTCGTGCAATATGAGACGGCATCACATGCCGTTTATCAGGCGAAATATTTACTTCGAGACCTTCGATAACGACCGCGAAATCTCTAGGCAGTTTCAAGATGTGTGGCCTTCCAGATCCCCCAGAACTAAACCCAAGTGACTTCTGACGGTGGGATATCTGAAAGATCGCGTCTATCATGGATGTATCCGGACTCTTTCTGATCTGATGGATAATAAATGATGACATATCTCTCCGGTTACACCGCAAATGCTAGGCTTAACTGTTTACCATGCCGTGTTACTGATGAAACATGCTGCTGAGTCATGAGACAATGCGGAACACATGTTGTACGTTGTGAACATATCCTAATACACGTGCCAGAACCGCAGTTATCACGTGTTTGAGCGCCTCTCCCCTTTTTTTCTGAAAACCATATTGCTTCTAAGCAGCAGCGCAACAGCGTCCGGTGAAGCTGTGAGAAATGCAAAATTCATGTATGAGACACTTAAAGTAGTAAAGGAGTTTTGCTATTTAGGGAGCAAAATAACCGACGATGGTTGAAGTAGAGAGGATATAAAATGTAGACTGGCAATGGCAAGGAAAGCGTTTCTGAAGAAATGAAATTTGTTAACATCGAGTATAGATTTAGGTGTCAGGATGTCGTTTCTGAAAGTATTTGTATGGAGTGTAGCCATGTATGGAAGTGAAACATGGACGATAAATAGTTTGGACAAGAAGAGAATAGAAGCTTTCGAAATGTGGTGCAACAGAAGAATGCTGAAGATTAGATGGGTATATCACATAACTAATGAGGAGGTATTGAATAGAATTGGAGGGAAGAGGAGTTTGTGACACAACTTGACAAGAAGAAGGGACCGGTTGGTAGGACATGTTCTGAGGCATCAAGGGATCACAAATTTAGCATTGGAGGGCAGCGTGGAGGGTAAAAATTGTAGAGGGAGACCAAGAGATGAATACACTAAGCAGATTCAGAAGGATGTAGGCTG
Organism: Schistocerca americana; assembly: GCF_021461395.2. Lineage (NCBI taxonomy): Eukaryota > Metazoa > Arthropoda > Insecta > Orthoptera > Acrididae > Schistocerca > Schistocerca americana. The sequence continues at coordinate 320,193,765 of NC_060123.1, forward strand.
CAGTAGGTACTGGGAGATGAAGAAGCTTGCACAGAATAGAGTAGCACGAAGAGCTGCATGAAACTAGCCTCAGGACTGAAGACAACATCAACAACAACAACATGTATGCATGTACATTAACCGACAACAGAAAGAGACTAGGTGTCCTATAAAACACCTGCATGATCTTTGTAAAGTTAAAGTAAAAGCTGCAGCTGACGACAATGTTCCAACCTATGAACTAAACCTGTACTTCATATTACCTACAACCACGACGAAACGAAAACTCATTGATTACTGCAAGGAGGTAAACAACTGTAGCCATGAAAAATTCTATCCAGAGCGAATCAGATTCTTGACACGATGGCATCACATTGCAAATGATGAAGCTTGTTACTGATTCATTACTGCCCACTATATCTTCCATCACTTCTTAATCACATGTGTTTCTTCTGAAGCATAGAAACAGCGACTAGTTAAACCACTAACTATAAAGGACGTTTCCACAGTACCCTCTGACCATCGACCTATTTGTATCCTTTCTGTATTATCCAAGGCCTTAGATCATATAGTCCACGACCAGCTAACAAACTATCTAATCACAAACAACCTACTAGAAGAACACCAATCACGTTTCCATAAACATGACCGCACAACCTCTGCCTTAATAAAGATAAACGATGACCTGGATCTTGTCATGGATACAGAAAGGGTTTACAAGGGTATATGCAAAAAAACTGGCGATTTCTCAAAGAGGGGAACGATCGAGAATGGGGTACCGCAGGGTTCGGTCTTGCGTCCTCTGCTGTTCTTAATATATATTAATGACTCGCCATTCTATATTCACGAAGATGCAAAGCTGATACTTTTTGCCGATGATACAAGTATAGCTATCACACCCAGCAGACAAGAATTAACTGATGAAATTGTAAACGATGTTTTTCAGACAATCATTAAGAAGTTCTCTGCAAATGGGCTCTCATTAAACTTTGAGAATACACAATATATGCAGTTCCACACTGTAAAGGGAATGATACCATTAATGAATATAGACTCCGATCAGAAATCGGCAGCTAAGCTAGAATACTTAAAATTTCTAGGTGTATGTATTGATGAGGGGTTGAACTGGCAAAGACACACTGAAGATCTGCTAAAACGTTTGAGTTCAGCTACTTATGCTATTAGGGTCATTGCAAATTTAGTAGTAGTAACAAGCAGAAAGTAGTAGTAGCAGTGGGAGCAGTACAAGTACTGCCAGTATTAACTTTAAGAGTTCCAACTCAGTATTATTTATTCACACTGTCACTATATACGCTCAAGTCATTTTAATGGTATTTGTCATATTAGATTGTTATTTCGTGGGTAACTACGACGTAAAAATGAGTTGTATATGTGCAACCTTGGTTCGAGGTAAGAGAGGACCTGATGGAGGTAATCAGATAATGATAAACAAATAAAAGACTAAAATAATTCAACATTCTAATTGCGTGAAGAGCTATATTTTCATCCGGTGTCACAAAGTGGAACTAATATTTTTTCAGTATTGTCCACGAGGACACCGATTAATGAACACACATACGGTGTTTCAGCACCTTGTTACGTATACAGCACGCCCTGTAGAGCTCGGAACAAGGTCACTTTATTTATATCCGCCCAGTACATTGTGAACAGAATTTACATCTACACTTGCCGAATGTTGAAATTAGAATTACCAGAAGCTGTGTTCTACCAATGAAAAATACCTTTATCACTGATAATGATACTAAATGCTCTCATAGCATTCTGAACAGTTAAGTTATAAGATTGATCATAATATATACGGTAATCTGACAATGGTGCAAGATGCTACTTCAGCTAACTTTTCACCCTAGCCTTATTCGGTAAATTAGCTTAAACAAGTCTCTGGAAACACAAACGTGCTATAGTGCGTTATTTGCTACGGGAATTAAGGTTCTCCCAATTCTAGGTGTTGACTGAGTCCTGGCAGTTGTAATTTTAATGGTTATAATCACAGAGCAAAGAAAGTTTCAATCTCTCGGTAGTATCGTATAATTTCTTGCTGCAGTCTTCGCATCTTTAACGTAAATATCAATAGTAATGGTTCAAATGACTCTGAGAGTTATGGGACTTAACTTCTGAGGTCATCAGTCCCCTAGAACTTAGAACTACTTAAACCTAACTAACCTAAGGACATCACACACATCCATGCCCGAGGCAGGACTCGAACCTGCGACCGGAGCGGTCACGCAGTTCCAGTCTGTAGCGCCTAGATCCGCTCGGCCACCCCGGCCGGCATCAATAGTAATCTGAGCTGAAATATGACGGAAGTCTATAGAACACACTGCTGACAGTTCGTCCTCAGTTAAATAAAGCTGTCACTTTGAGATTCATATACTGATCAGATATGTTAGATGAAGTGTAGAAATGGCTCTTCTGGAGAGTGTCCTCCCTTATATAACCAAATAATATATATATATATATATATATATATATATATATATATATATATATATATATATATATATATATTGTTTGCACTGGCTGATTTTGATGACTTTCATATAGCTATAAGCATGAAATCCTATACGAAACTGGAATTTGATCGTGCTATATCTTTGGTTCATAAAACATCAAGAAAATTTTGTTTCGAATGAAATGATAATGAAATAAAACTCCAAACTAAGCTCTCTTTGATTTCGCCTTGTAGAATTTGAACAAGAATACCGAAAATAGTTGACCGATCATTAAAATCATCGAACTTCTTTAACGTGATGTAGAAAATTGCAGATGGCTCTGCAGATAAACGGTGCAATTAAATGTCAGTAAGTCGACTCAAAACACTCTCACAAAAACATCTCTAACATATGGATGTCGTCTCACAATGTTTTTGAAATTAATTTTTGACTGGGATTACATAAATAATACACACGATTCTGAATACTGCTTCGCTTCTAAATTATGTTTTCAACATACACATAACGTTAATTCAGGAATGAACAGCAGTCAGAAACAGAATCAAATCAACAAAGCAATGCGATGCGTATGACAATGTGAATGCTATTGCTAGAGTCTACATTATTTCGTGACTAATATATCAATGGCGAAAAAACATTCTCGTCACGTTGCCGTAGTTTATACTAAGATGCTACGATTCAGTTTTTCCTCACTTTAACATAATCTTAACGACTGTGCTTTAGCATTAACTATCATTACTCATACTTAACTAAGAAATCATAGAAACTAAGTAAATAATCTAGACTTAAGACCCGCCACACTTATTTTGTATTCCTTCTAGACTTTTTCATAAAAAATATTGTAATGGAATGTGAATTTGAGGTATCCTTTTATCTATGAACGAATATGATACATTGATTTAATTTTGCATTAAAATTTTTTGGTTTATCAGAAACTACACTATAGTTTTGTCGAACTGACCATCACTTACCAGAGATATGGGGCCATCATTATCGTTTTCCCTGCTAGTGAGGTATCTGAAAATGAGAATAGAACATGCGTTAGCTGGAGTCTTCTTCAAAGCTCGTGGAGTTCGTTAAGAAACAGGTACCGAGGCCACTCCAAAAAGGGAGAAGATTTACATTTCGTAATACATATCCAAATTTTGACATCGAGACCGACAACGGAACGACTAAAGTACTTAAGAGAGAGAAAAAAAGAAAAATTATGCTTGTTCTTCGGTGAAGATGTAATCGTCGCAGCACCAATCTGAAAAACGAGAGGAAGTGGAAAGAATTTCGTTCGCTGTGTCACGGATTCTAGTAAGAGCGCCCCCCCCCCCCCATGCCCCCCCCCCCCCCCTCTACACCAATGCCTCTGTTTTTATCCTATGGATACACTGGTTCTGCGTTATGTGAGGCGAATACCATGTTCATTGCGCAAAAAGTCCGTTCAGTGTTCGAAATTCCCCCATCGCACTTTGCCCGTCCAAATACTCCCGTCTGAGAGGTTTATTTGCCATTCAAAACTCTAGAAACGGACATGAAAACTAAGCACTTACGAGCGCAAAAGCGCAACTCTCTTCTTAATGTATTTTTTTTTGGTTTAAAGCATGTGTAAGATCTACGCAACGTGTTAAAGTCACATCACACAAAAGAACACGTAAATTTCCAAACATACTCTACGTAAGTTATTGATCGTATTCCTTTGTCTTGCTAAGATGGTTAGTGATTTCTAATATAATTCCTGAAATGAACATTGAGAAGGAAAAGACACTGACATTATGGAGATTACATGTCCATGTATGTTGGCCCCTGTTTTATGAATTAAATTCATGCCACTGTAGGGCGAGAGAGAGAGAGAGAGAGAGATAGAGAGAGAGAGAGAGAGAGATAGAGAGAGAGAGAGAGAGAGAGAGAGAGGAAGAGACTGAGTGGGAGGGGGAGAGAGATAGTGAAAACCTCTCTTGCAATACATGTGGCTTAACATCCCACTAAAACGCGAATAAAATAGTAAAAGAGGCTCGTTACACTAGGATGTGTTATTTAACTTCCATTTTGTGGCGTGCTCGGTTCATAAGATTTTTTTAAGTACTTCTTGACTGAAACTAAGTGTTGATTTTGGTTCGGCTCCCTCGCGGCACGACGACATAAAATTAATTCTCAGCCTAATGGAAGTGTCGTCTTGTGCCGCACTCAAAATGAGATGCAAGCTTTCATACCGCATCAGGCTTCAATTGTAATGACTGAAACATGATTGGAAAGAAACTTTGACCAGCATTCCATACGATCTTCAGTTACGGATTAAGGCCTAATTTTGCAGTCTTGGGATATAGAAGCAATGAAATACGAGTTCTGTGTGCTTTAATAAACATACGCAGTCATCACTCCGTAATCTGTCTTTTTATTCCCAACTCGCAGATGGTGCAACGTCTTCCATGAGTTAAAACACAGTAACGGAGTTATGTGTACGATTTTCCGCATGTATGTGTGAGATGTTCACGATGATATAGAACTTCTTTTCCATTAGTAGAGTAGGTGACATGGTACTCCTTGCCAATTACATCTTTTATAGCTGTTCCAAACCCGTGATACAAAGTTGTAGAGTTAACGAGCAGGGCTAGTAGGTGTGCTTCACTAAATGGTCTCGATAACGTGGAAGTTCTTTCCTATTTCACGGTATACAGAGTGCTTAACAATACATGCCAGACATTTCGAGAGTTGTAGAGAGGACTTAGTAGACAAAGTTTTTCATCGAAACCTACATCCGCAACGTCATCCTACAATGCTACTGATCGTCAAAGTCATATGCGCCGGTGCCTGTAAATTTATGCATATACATGTTGATTCAGTGTTGATGTTACAAAGTTCCTAGAACGGTGGAGATGGATAAATGTATCTATTTGATGTATCAGTCCTTGTACCGGAAACAAAAGAGTTGAAAGCTACAACAGAAAATCATTCTGATACCTCAGACTGGAATACATGTACCGGTACTGTTGTCGCTAAGAATGCAGCTTATTCAACTTTCAGAGGTGAGTATGGACCAAAACAAGAAGAAATGTCAAGTAAACATGATTTCCAAAACGCATACCTGAGGAGAAATGAGCAATTGCTCACCAACGCTAATGTGATTCATATCTCCTCTCTTGAACATGTTGGTTGGTTGGTTGGTTGGTTGACGTGTGTTAGTGGTGGGGAAAGGCACCGAGCAACGAGACCATGTATCTATTTGAGGTATCGGTCCTTGTACCGGAAACAAATGAGTTGAAAGCTACAACAGAAAATCATTCTGATACCTCAGACTGGAATACATGTACCGGTACTGTTGTCGCTAAGAATGCAGCTTATTCAACTTTCAGAGGTGAGTATGGACCAAAACAAGAAGAAATGTCAAGTAAACATGATTTCCAAAACGCATACCTGAGGAGAAATGAGCAATTGCTCACCAACGCTAATGTGATTCATATCTCCTCTCTTGAACATGTTGGTTGGTTGGTTGACGTGGGTTAGTGGTGGGGAAAGGGACCAAGCAACGAGACCATCAGTCCTGTCGGATTAGAGAAGGATGGGGAAGGAAGTCGGCCGTGCCCTTTCAAGGGAACCATTCCGGCATTTGCCTGAAGCGATTTAAGGAAAACACGGAAAAACTAAATAAGAATAGCCGGGCCCGCGTTTCAACCATCGTCCTCCCGAATGCGAGTCCAGTGTGCTAACCACTGCGTCTTCTCGCTCAGTATTGAACAAGTGGTTGTAGCCTTTAAGGTATGCATTTTAGAACCCATGTTTACTAGACATTTATTCTTGTTTCTGTCTATACTGCCACCTCAGAAAATTGTCTATCCTACAATCTTACAACAGTACCGGCACATGTATTTCAGCGTCAGTGGTATCAGAACTATCTTCGCTTATAACTTTCGACTTGGCGTTTCCGGTACAGGGACCCTTCCTCAAACGTATACATTTATCTTTCTCCATAATCCCAGAAAGCTTGTAACATCATCACGGAACCACCGTATATACACAAACATTTACAGTCGCCGGAGTCTATATTTTTTACGCTCTTTAGCGTCGCTGGAAGACATTTCCGGACGTGGGTATCGATGTAAGGCTTTATCTACTAAGTTTGTGGAAGTGCTTCTTCGCTCGCAGATTAGCCCTTAATGTTTATGGTCATTATCGTCAATTTTGGGCTTTAGAGAGAGTACCTGCGCTTTTTCTGTCGCACATAGCGACTCTTCTGTGGTGGAAAGATCAGCCGGTTGTGGGTAATTCTAACTGTTGCGCAGGAGACGCACGAGTGTATGTAAAGCGCAAAACGCACACTCTCCTTGGAGGCTCTCTCCGTGCCCGTGAGAAAGCTCACAAGTAGCGGATGGAATGTCCAACCGACAGTACTCAGAACATTAACAGTTGCATTATGTTACTCTGCCACATAAAACGTCTGCCCTGTTTGGTAAAGCTCTGCTCATGCCAGGAATACGGAAGTTGCTCTCAACGAGACATGTAGAATAACGTCAGGATAACTGAGAGCAGCTCCTACCTAAGAGAAAAAGAGCCTGGTGGGGATAGCCCTGTTTGGTACAGTTCTGCTCATGCCAGGAATGCTCTCAACGAGACATGTAGAATAACGTCAGCATAACTGAGAGCAGCTCCTACCTGCAAGAAAAAGAGCCTGGTGGGGATAGCCCCACCATATGTAATAAGGGAAGTTGACGCGAACTCACAGAGAAGCAAAGTGGAACTAAACACTGCCCACCCGCTCCATAGTCACCAACCTCCCCCAGGCAGGCTGAAATCTTGGAAGAGCTTCCCAAAAATTTCCTTCAAAGACAATACATCAACGTCAATGGTACGAGAAAACCTGTGGACAACCAGAAACGCAGATATCGCATCATGGATTCCACTTTCGTATGTCTTCCCCCCAGGCGGAAACCTGCAATGGAAAACTTGGAAATCCCTGAACAGACTAAGAAGTGGTGTGGGTAGAACAAAAAATAATGTGGCCAAATGGAACTGTCTTGGGGACCCATCAACTTTATGTGAATGTGCTGCTGTGCAAATCACCAAGCACCTGTACATCAGAATACATTATGGGAGTGAACAGCGATAAACGTTGTTACAAAAATTTACTATCAAAAACAGTCTTGATCACAAATTATTTATTCCGATGACCGATTTTGACCACAACTGTGGTTATCTTCAAACCAATGAGTAAGTGGTAAATTTGTTGTAGTCGAAACCGGTAACCGGAATAAATAATTTATAATTAAGACTTTTTTTGATAGTAAATAGCTGTATATCCGTCCTCAGTGCCCAGTTTCCTGCACGCTGGAGGACCTGCTGTGGGCCAGGGACAACGCTGTCGAGGTTGCTAATTTTTGGTTTGATTATGTTTAGTGTTTGTAATCTGTTCATATATAAATACTATTATTTGTGTCTATTGGCCTCATATTGTATCTATATTTCCTGTATATGCATAAATTTTTTATATTTAGCTTGCTCTTCTCTTTTTGTCTATCTTGTATGCAATGATTTTGACATGAATAAATAAGCAAATCTACTAAGTCCCCTCTACAACCGCTAGAAGTGTGTACTCCAAATGTGAAAGACCCTGTATAGTGTGATCACCACATAACGTATCATATGTTGGATGTTAACACTGAAATGGGTAGACGTGAGAACTGAGTGCTTTGCCTTGACCAGCCATTAAACATTATTGTCCCCCGTAATTGTAGTTGAACTTCGACTATACAGTTCATCACTATTTTCCGTTTATGGTATTTGGTAAATTTTACACGCACACCTCTTCGTCGTACTCTTGCTTTCTATTAGCAAAGCCACTCCATCTGCTGCGCCTGATGGCACGTTCCTTGCATTCCAACGCTTATTTAATGCGCAATTTCATTGGCACGTTCCTTGCGTTCCAACGATTATTTAGTGCTCAGTTTCATTCACATTGAAGAGAAAATACTGCGCTATTCAAATTAAAATATATACAGGACGAAGTCAAGCATAGTATACGACTGTGAAGAATTGTGTAGGCATGACTCCTTATGCGTACAGGCAGAAGGCAATCGCAATGTGAAGATGGTATTAGCAGTTCTAAAAATGATATAAAAGCTATCAGAGAACTGCTTTTCATGACTTAACAGTAACGTTAATATGTCGCTAAGATCAATTAGTTCCACACGATATTCCTTTATTGCTTTCATACTTCTTGGCTCAAATGGTTCAAATGGCAATGAGCACTACGGGACTTAACTTCTGAGGTCATCAGTCCCCACACTTCTTGTTAAGTATACGTAAGGGATTGGGGAGAGAAAAATTATATGAAGTTCTGATGTTTCGTCTTACTCAGTACGACGTGATATGTAGGTTATACTCAATTTATTACCGTTAGAAGTTTTTCTCTTGGAAAGTACAGTAAGTCCACGTATACATGTTGTTGGGTTCTACCTCATATTGTAGACACAAAGTAGGAGCAATTCATTTTGTCCCTTTAGTACTATAGCTATTAATTGGTATACGAGTTTTTGAGAGTGTGGAGTTACAGGTTTTGCTGCCATCCATTTTGTTTAGTAAAGAGATGCTTTTTAATAGGAGTGGCACCTATGTACATTCGTTTACCTCATGAGTGTGGCACGTTATTCCAACTCGCCTTGTGTGTACCCACTAAATTAAAAACTTACATGACACTAATGGAATGGGGCCGGCGATTATGGCCGAGCAGTTGTAGGCGCTTCAGTCTGGAACCGCGCGACCGCTACGGCCGTAGGTTCGAATTCTGCCTCGGGCATGGATGTGTGTTATGTCCTTAGGTTAGTTAGGTTTAAGAAGCTGTATGTTCTAGGGGACTGATGACCTCAGATGTTAAGTCCCATAGAGCTCAGAGCCATTTGAACCATAGTGGAATGGGCAAAAGTTTTCGTTGTGTTTTACTGTTTACACACAAACTGCTGTTACACCGCGTCCATCAGGCACTCAGGGCCACAGCACAGAGTGTAAATGTCCTGGCGTTCATTGCAAATTTCTTTATCCAGGCAGTCGTCCGTAGGATTGTCAGGTGTCGCTTTGCCTTTGACTAATGTTTTACCACACGTAGCCCAACAACTGTTTTCTAAAATGTTATTTGGAATTTCTTATTCCATTTTTCGTATGCATTACGACTTTCAAAAGTTAGTAGAGCTTCGGGCTCTTGTTTATTTTCACTATTACACATGATGATGGGCGTGTAATAGCCCGAAACAGATCGTGCTTTTAGTACTGAAAAATAAAAAGAACCTTGGAACCGAAACTGTACCTTGAACCTCAGCTTAACAGTGAAAAATGTAATGCCTTCAATAAAACACTATCGCTGGGAGCGATCCTTAATAAATATTTTTTACCCTGTGCACAACAGACGGGATGTAGTAGGATATGGGTCAATGGCCTGTACATCTCATACAACGTTGTCAATAGGATTTCGATCAGTTAATGTTGCGAGGAGGTGTAGGAGAAAGGAGGCAGATTAACATCTGTGGAACGTTAGCTTTTTTTTTTTTTTTTTTTTTTTTTTACGAGGGATTGGGAGGTCATCAGCCTTCTGACTGGTTTCATTCGGCGCTCCACGAATTCCGCTCCTGTGGCCAACCTCTTCATTTCAGAGTAGCACTTGCAACCTACGTCTTCAATTATTTGCTGGATGTATTCCAACCTCTGTCTTCCTCTAAAGTTTTTGCCCTCTACAACTCCCTGTAGTACCATGGAAGTCATCCCCTGATGTCTTAACAGATGTCCTATCATCCTTTCCCTTCTCCTTGTCAGTGTTTTCCACATACTCCTCTCCTCTCCGATTCTGCGCAGAACCTCCTCATTCCTTGCAAAATCTGTCCACCTATTTTTAAAAATTCGTCTGTACCACTAAATCTCAAATTCTTCGATTCTCTTCTGTTCCGGTTTTCCCACAGTTCATGTTTCACTACCATACAATGCTGTATTGCAGACGTACATTGTCAGAAATTTTTTCCTCAAATTAAAGCCTATGTTTGATACTAGGAGACTTCATTTGGCCTCCTTGCTCTGTCCGTCATTTTTTTCCGGCCTAGGTTGCATAATTCCTCAACTTCATGTATTTCGTGACCATCAAATCCTCATGTTAAGTTTCTCGCTGTTCTCATTTCTACTAAGTCTCATCACTGTCGTCTTTCTTCGATTTATTCTCAACCCATATTCTGTATCCATTAGATTGTTCATTCCATTCAGCAGATCATGTAATTAATCTTCACTTACACTCACGATAGCTATGTCATCAGTGAATCGTGTCATAGATATCCTTTCACCTTAACATTTAATTCCAGTCCTGAACCTTTCTTTTATTTCTATCATTTCTTCTTCGATCGGGACTGATGACCTCAGATGTTAAGTCCCATAGTTCTCAGAGCCATTTGAGCTTCTTCGATGTATAAATTGAACAGCAGGGGCGAAAGACTACATCCCTATTTAATCCGAGCACTTCGTTCTTGGTCGTCCGCTCTTATTATTCTCCCTGGGCTCTTGTTTATGTTGTATATTACTCGTTTCTTCCTACAGCTTATTCCTATTTTTCTCAGAATTTCGAACATCTTGTATCATTTTACATTGTCTAATGCTTTTTCCCGGTCAGCAAATTCTATGACCATATCTCGATTTTTCTTTAGTTTTCCTTCCATTATTAAAAAAAAAAAAAAAAGTGGCTCTGAGCACTATGGGACTTAACATCTGGGGTCAGCAGTTCCCTAGAACTTAGAACTACTTAAACCTAGCTAACCTAAGGACATCACACACATCCGTGCCCGAGGCAGGCTTCGAACCTGCGACCGTAGCAGTCGCGTGGTTCCGGACAGAAGTGCCTAGAACCGCTCGGCCACCGCGGGCGGCTTCCATTATCAACCGCAACTTCAGAATTGCCTGTATCGTGCCTTTACTTTTTGTAAAGCCAAACTGATCGTCATCTACCAAATCCTCAACTTTCTTTTACATTCTTCTGTATATTAGTCTAATCAGTAACTTGGATGCACGAGCTGTTAAGCTGATTGTGCAATACTTCTCGCACTTGTCAGATATTGTAGTCTTCGGAATTGTGTGGATGATATTTTTACGAAATCTAGAAGGTATGTAGCCAGAGTCATACATTCTACACACCAACCTGAATAGTCGTTTTGTTGTCAATTCCACCAATGATTTTAGAAATTCTAATGTCCCTTCAGCCTTATTTGATCTTAAGTCTTCCAAAGCTTTTTCAAATTCTGGTTCTAATAATGGATCCCTTATCTCTTCTGGATCGACTTCTGTTTCCTCCCTTATCACATTAGACATATCTTCAACGTCATAGAGGCTTTCAGTGAATTCCTTACACCTATCCACTCTCCCCCCGGCATTTATCACTGGAATTCCCTTAGCATTCTTAATGTTACCACCTACTCTACATTGCATCTACATTGATACTCCGCAAGCCACCCAACGGTGTGTGGCGGAGGGCACTTTACGTGCCACTGTCATTACCTCCCTTTCCTGTTCCAGTCGCGTATGGTTCGCGGGAAGAACGACTGTCTGAAAGCCTCCGTGCGCGCTCTAATCTCTCTAATTTTACATTCGTGATCTCCTCGGGAAGTATAAGTAGGGGGAAGCAATATATTCGATACCTCATCCAGAAACGCACCCTCTCGAAACCTGGCGAGCAAGCTACACCGCGATGCAGAGCGCCTCTCTTGCAGAGTCTGCCACTTGAGTTTATTAAACATCTCCGTAACGCTATCACGGTTACCAAATAACCCAGTGACGAAACGCGCCGCTCTTCTTTGGATCTTCTCTATCTCCTCCGTCAACCCGACCTGGTACGGATCCCACACTGATGAGCAATACTCAAGTATAGGTCGAACGAGTGTTTTGTAAGCCACCTCCTTTGTTGATGGACTACATTTTCTAAGCACTCTCCCAATGAATCTCAACCTGGTACCCGCCTTACCAACAATTAGTTTTATATGATCATTCCACTTCAAATCGTTCCGTATGCATACTCCCAGATATTTTACAGAAGTAACTGCTACCAGTGTTTGTTCCGCTATCATATAATCATACAATAAAGGATCCTTCTTTCTATGTATTCGCAATACATTACATTTGTCTATGTTAAGGGTCAGTTGCCACTCCCTGCACCAAGTGCCTATCCGCTGCAGATCTTCCTGCATTTCGCTACAATTTTCTAATGCTGCAACTTCTCTGTATACTACAGCATCATCCGCGAAAAGCCGCATGGAACTTCCGACACTATCTACTAAGTCATTTATATATATTGTGAAAAGCAATGGTCCCATAACACTCCCCTGTGGCACGCCAGAGGTTACTTTAACGTCTGTAGACGTCTCTCCATTGATAACAACATGCTGTGTTCTGTTTGCTAAAAACTCTTCAATCCAGCCACACAGCTGGTCTGATATTCCGTAGGCTCTTACTTTGTTTATCAGGCGACAGTGCGGAACTGTATCGAACGCCTTCCGGAAGTCAAGAAAAATAGCATCTACCTGGGAGCCCGTATCTAATATTTTCTGGGTCTCATGAACAAATAAGGCGAGTTGGGTCTCACACGATCGCTGTTTCCGGAATCCATGTTGATTCCTACATAGTAGATTCTGGGTTTCCAAAAACGACATGATACTCGAGTAAAAAACATGTTCTAAAATTCTACAACAGATCGACGTCAGAGATATAGGTCTATAGTTTTGCGCATCTGCTCGACGACCCTTCTTGAAGACTGGGACTATCTGTGCTCTTTTCCAATCATTTGGAACCCTCCGTTCCTCTAGAGACTTGCGGTACACGGCTGTTAGAAGGGGGGCAAGTTCTTTCGCGTACTCTGTGTAGAATCGAATTGGTATCCCGTCAGGTCCAGTGGACTTTCCTCTATTGAGTGATTCCAGTTGCTTTTCTATTCCTTGGACACTTATTTCGATGTCAGCCATTTTTTCGTTTGTGCGAGGATTTAGAGAAGGAACTGCAGTGCGGTCTTCCTCTGTGAAACAGCTTTGGAAAAAGGTGTTTAGTATTTCAGCTTTACGCGTGTCATCCTCTGTTTCAATGCCATCATCATCCCGTAGTGTCTGGATATGCTGTTTCGAGCCACTTACTGATTTAACGTAAGACCAGAACTTCCTAGGATTTTCTGTCAAGTCGGTACATAGAATTTTACTTTCGAATTCAGTGAACGCTTCACGCATAGCCCTCCTTACGCTAACTTTGACATCGTTTAGCTTCTGTTTGTCTGAGAGGTTTTGGCTGCGTTTAAACTTGGAGTGGAGCTCTCTTTGCTTTCGCAGTAGTTTCCTAACTTTGTTGTTGTACCACGGTGGGTTTTTCCCGTCCCTCACAGTTTTACTCGGCACGTACCTGTCTAAAACGCATTTTACGATTGCCTTGAACTTTTTCCATAAACACTCAACATTGTCAGTGTCGGAACAGAAATTTTCGTTTTGATCCGTTAGGTAGTCTGAAATCTGCCTTCTATTAATCTTGCTAAACAGATAAACCTTCCTCCCTTTTTTTTATATTCCTATTAACTTCCATATTCAGGGATGCTGCTACGGCCTTATGATCACTGATTCCCTGTTCTGTACATACAGATTCGAAAAGTTCGGGTCTGTTTGTTATCAGTAGGTCCAATATGTTATCTCCACGAGTCGGTTCTCTGTTTAATTGCTCGAGGTAATTTTCGGATAGTGCACTCAGTATAATGTCACTCGATGCTCTGTCCCTACCACCCGTCCTAAACATCTGAGTGTCCCAGTCTATATCTGGTAAATTGAAATCTCCACCTAAGACTATAACATGCTGAGAAAATTTATGTGAAATGTATTCCAAATTTTCTCTCAGTTGTTCTGCCACTAATGCTGCTGAGTCGGGAGGTCGGTAAAAGGAGCCAATTACTAACTTAGTTCGGTTGTTTAGTGTAACCTCCACCCATAATAATTCACAGGAACTATCCACTTCTACTTCACTACAGGATAAACTACTACTAACAGCGATGAACACTCCACCACCGGTTGCATGCAATCTATCCTTTCTAAACACCGTCTGTACCTTTGTAAAAATTTCGGCAGAATTTATCTCTGGCTTAAGCCAGCTTTCTGTACCTATAACGATTTCAGCTTCGGTGCTTTCTATCAGCGCTTGAAGTTCCGGTACTTTACCAACGCAGCTTCGACAGTTGACAGTTACAATACCGATTGCTGCTTGGTCCCCGCATGTCCTGACTTTGCCCCGCACCCGTTGAGGCTGTTGCCCTTTCTGTACTTGCCCAAGGCCATCTAACCTAAAAAACCGCCCAGCCCACGCCACACAACCCCTGCTACCCGTGTAGCCGCTTGTTGCGTGTAGTGGACTCCTGACCTATCCAGCGGAACCCGAAACCCCACCACCCTATGGCGCAAGTCGAGGAATCTGCAGCCCACACGGTCGCAGAACCGTCTCAGCCTCTGATTCAGACCCTCCACTCGGCTCTGTACCAAAGGTCCGCAGTCAGTCCTGTCGACGATGCTGCAGATGGTGAGCTCTGCTTTCATCCCGCTAGCGAGACTGGCAGTCTTCACCAAATCAGATAGCCGCCGGAAGCCAGAGAGGATTTCCTCCGATCCATAGCGACACACATCATTGGTGCCGACATGAGCGACCACCTGCAGATGGGTGCACCCTGTACCCTTCATGGCATCCGGAAGGACCCTTTCCACATCTGGAATGACTCCCCCCGGTATGCACACGGAGTGCACATTGGTTTTCTTCCCCTCTCTTGCTGCCATTTCCCTAAGGGGCCCCATTACGCGCCTGACGTTGGAGCTCCCAACTACCAGTAAGCCCACCCTCTGCGACTGCCCGGATCTTGCAGACTGAGGGGCAACCTCTGGAACAGGACAAGCAGCCATGTCAGGCCGAAGATCAGTATCAGCCTGAGACAGAGCCTGAAACCGGTTCGTCAGACAAACTGGAGAGGCTTTCCGTTCAGCCCTCCGGAATGTCTTTCGCCCCCTGCCACACCTTGAAACGACCTCCCACTCTACCACAGGTGAGGGATCAGCCTCAATGCGGGCAGTATCCCGGGCAACCACAGTCGTAGTCCGATCAGGGGATGCGTGGGACGAGCTGGCCGTCCCCGACAAACCCCCATCCCGACCCCCACAGTGATGCCCATTGGCAACAGCCTCAAGCTGTGTGACCGAAGCCAACACTGCCTGAAGCTGGGAGCGAAGGGATGCCAACTCAGCCTGCATCCGAACACAGCAGTTGCAGTCCCTATCCATGCTAAAAACTGTTTTGCTAAGAACGTCTGAACTAATCTACAGAGAGCGCAAACAAATCGACAAAATTTAAACGGTTATTAAAACACAAGATTGCCTAGTAAATCCAGTAATGCTGCTACTTGCGCACTGCTGACACTGCTCGGCGGCGGAAGGAGACTAAGCGAAATTACACTATTCAGGTACTAAAACGCGATGCTACAACTCTCAAATACTATAATACGCCCGAAATTTATGAATTAAACAATGCAAGAACCAAAAACACGCAAAGAAATTAAGAATTAAACTATGTAACAAATGAGTGAGCTAGGAGTATACGACTTGCTGCTGCAGCTGCTTATCCAACGGCGGCAGGGGGCACACTGACTGCGACCAACCGACACTGGCCGTTCAAAACAAAACAGTAGACAAACGACTACGCGAATTTACACTATTCAGGTACTAAAACGCGATGCTACAACTCTCAAATACTATAATACGCCCGAAATTTATGAATTAAACAATGCAAGAACCAAAAACACGCAAAGAAATTAAGAATTAAACTTGTAACAAATGAGTGAGCTAGGAGTATACGACTTGCTGCTGCAGCTGCTTATCCAACGGCGGCAGGGGGCACACTGACTGCGACCAACCGACACTGGCCGTTCAAAACAAAACAGTAGACAAACGACTACGCGAATTTACACTATTCAGGTACTAAAACGCGATGCTACAACTCTCATACTATAATACGCCCGAAATTTATGAATTAAACAATGCAAGAACCAAAAACACGCAAAGAAATTAAGAATTAAACTATGTAACAAATGAGTGAGCTAGGAGTATACGACTTGCTGCTGCAGCTGCTTATCCAACGGCGGTTGGGGGCACACTGACTGCGACCAACCGACACTGGCCGTTCAAAACAAAACAGTAGACAAACGACTACGCGAATTTACACTATTCAGGTACTAAAACGCGATGCTACAACTCTCAAATACTATAATACGCCCGAAATTTATGAATTAAACAATGCAAGAACCAAAAACACGCAAAGAAATTAAGAATTAAACTATGTAACAAATGAGTGAGCTAGGAGTATACGACTTGCTGCTGCAGCTGCTTATCCAACGGCGGCAGGGGGCACACTTGCGTTTAAAGTCACCGAAGGTTGTTTTAACTTTCGTGTATGCTGAGTCTGTGCTTCTGACAATCATTTCTTCTTCGATTTTTTTCGGCAGCCATTTCGTCTTAGCTTCCCAGCACTTGTAGTGGGACGCGAAATTGAAGCGTCACCCATCCACCAGTGTCAGCCCAGTTTGCAGGTGAATATAAGTTTAATTTAGTTTTTGTTTATGTATTTTTGTAATATTTGTAATTTTGTACAACAATGACGCCATAGAAAGTTTAATCACATTGTAAATGTTCAGTTCTGTCTTGTCAAGGCTCAGGTTCACGTCTGTATGTAGGAAGATAATAAACTAGTGGATGCTACTAAAGTTTAAATACGTGTTCCGAGAATTTATTTATGAAGAATTATGTTACGTAATTTATTTGACAAGATTATTAATTTTTGACAACGTCCATCACGAGTTTGAATCTCTAAAGTTTATTCAGTGTGGTTCTAATATTTATTAAAGCAGATCACGTGCATTAATATAATTTCTGAGGGGAAACAAACGACATACATCTAAATTGAAAAATGTTTGCGCATACCAATTGGCCTGAGTGACGTAATTCTGCGCATACGACTCAAATGATGATGTTTTACAGTTTCGTTCAGGAACCATTCAGAGACAATTTAAAAAGAATTTAATTAATTTTGAAGTGTGTTGTAACTGACGTAGGTGACGAAGTCTGCACATGGTCATATGTTAAAAGAAAATCATTTATACAAAACTTGCGTCGTTACACTACACCGTGGCGACCTTATAAACAGGACTTGTGTGCAACTAAGACACACAGGTACGAAACAAAACATGAAGAGTCCTTCGGAAGTCAACGCGAGTTTCGTGGAGCCTTCACCAGCCAGCGGCGACTTCGCGGGTGTGGGCATCTGACGGAGCGCAGCCAAGCAGTACGGTCACGCAGTTATTCCACGAGAAGGCGCATCTGTTGGGCAGCAGCTGAATGCTGCAAACCCCGACAACCTTTTTCTCCCTAAACTAACGGGCCCAGTACGTCAGCTGGGGGGCGTTCTTCCGGCTGGTATTAGAGGTGTTACTGTGAGAAACTTATTAGTAATGCATATTTTGGAAAGAATAACTCTAGTAAATGAATAAAACTGAAACTAAGCTATCACAATTTGAACGCTCTGTCCTAATGTAACAACGTTAAAGAACGTACTAAATTATTATTTACTAGCAACTATTAAATGAAAAGGAGTAATCTCCATATATTCGGTTATGAATTACCATAATAGTCACAACAATATCGTCATAAAAGGATTGAATCTATCTGAGAGCTAGAACTTTAGACTACGGAAAATGTGAGAAACATGTATAATATTAACAGTTAAATATTGTATAAAGAAGAAGTTTTATTTTCGGTTAAAACCTGACAAGCTGAGCATGTGTGTGGGGTATGTAGTGGGACGCGAAATTGAAGCGTCACCCATCCACCAGTGTCAGCCCAGTTTGCAGGTGAATATAAGTTTAATTTACATTTTGTTTATGTATTTTTGTAATATTTGTAATGGTTGTGAATTGTCTAAAGTTTTGTATTTATTTTTTATGTTTCATGTACGTAGAGGGCGGCGCAACGAACGGAGACAGCATCTTCGCTGCCGGGACCAGAGAGAAAATTGCTGGCCACTATACGTCGCGGGTCGACAGCCAAAGAGCAACAGAAGATCCTGAAACCGAGTTGTTAAGTCGTGCTTCTAAAAACTGAAAAAATAAGATTTTGTAATTTTGTACAACAATGACGCCATAGAAAATTTAATCACATTGTAAATGTTCAGTTCTGTCTTGTCAAGGCTCAGGTTCGCATCTTTATGTAGGAAGATAATAAACTAGTGGATGCTACTAAAGTTTAAATACGTGTTCCGAGAATTTATTTATGAAGAACTATGTTACGTAATTTATTTGACAAGATTATTAATTTTTGACAACGTCCATCACGAGTTTGAATTTCTAAAGTTTATTCAGTGTGGTTCTAATATTTATTAAAGCAGATCACTTCCCATTTACCTAATTCCTCAGCGGCTTGTGTTTCTGTATTCCTGAGCTTTCCCAAACATTTCTTTACGTTCTCCTTTCATCGATCAACTAAACCATTTCTTCTGTTACATATGATTTCTTTGCAGTTACCTTCTTTGTACCTATGTTTTTCTTTCCATCTTGTGTGATGGCCGTTTTTAGAGATGTCCTCTTCTCTTCAATTGAACTGCCTACTGAGCTATTCCTTAATGCTGTATCTGTAGCCTCAGACAACTTAAAGCGTATCTAATCATTCGTTTGTATTTTTGCTTCACACTTCCACAATCCAGTATCTGATTTCGTAATCTCTGTCTGACCATGATATAATCTAACTGAAATCTTCCAGTAGCACCCGGATTTTTCAAAGTATACCTACTCCCTTGTAGTTCTTGAACGAAGTATTGCCTATTACCTGCCGAAATTTATTATAGAACTCAATTAGTCTTTCTCCTCTCTCATTCCTTGTCACAAGCCCCTACTCTCCTGTGACCTTTTCTTCTACTCCTTCCTCTACAACTGCACTCTAGTGTCCCATGACTGTTAGATTTTCATCTCCCTTTACGTACTGTATTACCCTTTCAATAGCCTCATATACTTCCTCTGTCGCTTCAGCTTGCGACGTCAGCATATATACACGGACTTTCTTTGTCGGTTTTGGTTTTCTGTCGATTCTGATAAGAACAACCCTATCACTGAACTGTTCACAGGAGGGTTGTTCTTATTCAGAATCGACGGCAAACCAGTACCGATAACGATAGTCCAGGCATACATGCCGACGTCGCAAGCTGAAGATGAAGAGATAGAGAAAGTTTATGAGGGTGTTGAAAGGGTAATACACTTAATTAGCGAGCCGTAAAGTTGTGCATTGACTTGCTGAAGGTGAAAGTAAACCAGGGGCAAAGCAAACATATCCACAAGATGAGCCGTAAGATTACTGTACCATTCACAGTTGGGAACAGATGGCTAACGTACCATGGGTGCCATTTGATAGCATACAAACAGTTGACACACAAAAACAATCACTTACGATAATGACGACCTGTTCCCATTCAGTATACATGGCATTACTTGGATCCTGACTTGTTCATGGCCGTGTAGTATTGCTTGTGGCATTCAGGAGCAACTGATGGGCGCACTGTCTTGCTGAAAGTGCAGGTTGTCCTCATAGAAAATGATCCACATGATCAACCAAAAGAATCTTAGCAGACAGTGCCATTTCATCCCAAGTAAACGTCCTCCAGACGAAAAGACTCCACCATTGACAGAACAGTGTCCTGCTCGCGAGCGATACAAATGGTGTCATGTACTTTGTGACGAGTGTTAACCTAATATGCATCAGTGGCGCATAGGCTCTCGTACCTCGTGGTAGTATTGGAAGCTATTTTCACTCATCACTTGTGCCATTATACACCCATTGTCGAGTGGTATTTTGCACTATAGGCAGCCTATCGCGATAGTCAATGTGGACCTCTGTTATCAACAAGTGCGTGTCTTTGTCAGGTTTTCGTATACTATGTACTCGTGGTATTGGCTTATCATGGGGGCATATTAAGGTACCAGCGATAGCAGGATCGGCATTGTACGTTCTTCACCCTAGATCTAGTCGCAATCAAATTTTCTGACTTTTCTACTGGAAGTATTTCCCTTTACGGAATGTTTAATTTTCAAATTGTTATGGAAGGCGTTAGGACCGAGACCTACTCGTTACTGTACTTTATCTGCGTTGGCGTGATTTTCATATGCTACTACATGTATGTGTGTTCATTACTACCCCTTTCTCTTCTCGTTTCCCATTACGTCTCATATATTTGTAGATTATTTTGTTTTATTCACAATAGAGAATCAATTGTTGCATAATAGTCCATTATTGTTTTATACGAGCCGGCCGAAGCGGCCGTGCGGTTAAAGGCGCTGCAGTCTGGAACCGCAAGACCGCTACGGTCGCAGGTTCGAATCCTGCCTCGGGCATGGATATTTGTGATGTCCTTAGGTTAGTTAGGTTTAACTAGTTCTAAGTTCTAGTGGACTAATGACCTCAGCAGTTGAGTCCCATAGTGCTCAGAGCCATTTTTTTGTTTTATACGCTAGCCATATTACGTCCGGTAGTGCCTGCTCCAATGCACCGCGCAGAGTTCACGAAGTCTTCGGTTTTAGAAAGCTCACACCTTTCTTATTTCATTAATAACCACTACTTACCTGGATTTTATGCGCTGTCATGTTTTACAACACAGATGTGCGCTTAACGGTTTACCCAGTTGTTGCCATTCCTGTTACTAAGTTTGTTTAGCTGTGACTCTGTAGCTAATATTAAATGTATTTTATTTCGGTAATAAAGCATGTCATTATCCCCACTCGTTAACCTAAAAACAGATATGTACATTTGATGCATGCTATCTGTGAGGAATACATTATGAGTAAAAACATGTAGTTATAATGTTTCCTATACGTTAGGATTGCTGTTTTGCTCTTCAGTCAATTTTTAGTCTTACCACGAATATAAATATGATGTTGGTGCATTAAAATATGGGGTTTATTAGTGGTTTGTTTTCCACAATGAGTTATATCGTACTGTTCACAACGAGTTATATCGTATTCTGATCTCCCAAATGCAATGTAAGCATTCTTCCCATTTGATAGAGAACAAGTTATTGGTTGTACTTGGGTCCATAGGTTCGCTGGTGGTTTCATTTGCATGGTAGATGTGTGACATGTTGCAAAGAGGTTATGTGAATACAGATACTAAACTGTATTCTATGTTTAAGTCGAAATGTACCAATAACAAATTAATATAAAAATTGTACAATGTTTTTATTTGAGAAATGAATCGTGGCTGTGGACGCATGTCATGTATCTAGCGCACCTCGTCTTTCACCTTCGCGCTAACGGCCAGTAGGAGATCTTTCAATACACTAGTCAGGCGAGTGATATCGTAATTGTTCCAGATTTATAGTGGAAGTTAGAGACTGAACTACGAGGACGACCTGAAAAGTAGCGCCTCCGAATTTTTATATGGAAACAGTTAAAGATTCTTTTCTGAAAAGAATAGACGTTATTGAAATTCGGAATCCTACTGCTTCATGTCTACATATTTATTTCTCAACATTGTAACCCTGCCGATAAATACATTTCTTCCAACAATAGACCTGTTTGTTGATACCGTCATTGTAGAATGTTTGACTCATTTCTGTTTGCATCACGTCATCACTGTCAGAGTGAAGTCCTCGAAGGTGTTCTTTATGTTCAGGAAACAGAAGAAAATCTGATGGGACTAAGTCCGGAATATACGTAGAATGGTCGATGACAATTAACCCACGGCGTCGGATTGTTACAAATGTCGCAGCGCTCGTGTATTGTCTAGCATTGTCATGCTGAAGCAGAGGGTGCCCCGCGTGTGAACTAATTCTCTGAATTCGAAACTCGATTACATCAAGCTCTTTCTTACGCACCGACATAATTACGTTACACACCGCCATGTTACACGCTACAACACGGAGCTCTCTAGCGTCATACGGTTGTAAGGATGTGGACATGAAAATTAGAGTTGTCGAATGTTAATAACGTTTGTTTTATTTAAAGCTTTTAAATTTTCACGTACAAGATACGGAGGCATTACTATCAGTAGGCCCTCTTACGTTTCATGGGTTCTGAATGTTGAGGGCTGTAATGGGTTTGATTAATTAAGGCTATTACAGTAGGAACAGACTCAGTCACTGGTGTTTCATGTCCTCTATAATACTGATAATATAATAGATTTAATTATTATACAGTAAGGGAGAAAAGTTACAAACACTGTTACCACACAGCCTGAAATCTAAATCATCTTGACATAGTAATGTGGCTCTTTTGTCAACTCTCTGTGCCCTAATTATAAACAGAAAACGGTCACGTCTCTTCTCATCTTCATAACTTACGTTTTCCGTATCCTACACCTTTTAAGGGGAACGCAGAGGACGTATATTTCCTGATCTTATGCTCCAACCAGTTAAGCAATACATCTCCAACGACATCGACAGAAACAGTAATCTTTACTATGGTCTTACGGTATTCATTGTTATGGAATTATCTCCTTGTTATCGAGTGAACTGCAACTATCTTTACCTCACCCTCGTTTTGTCAGTTTACTACAGCTTCTCACTATACGAAACCATAAATTGTATTTCTTTATTCCGTATATCACTATTCTACGTTTCATCAGCAGAAAACTCACTCTCAATCTGAGTACAAAAATTACTTTTCTGTCACCTTCCCGGTTCACAAGTTTTGGATTTTTTCGGTTTCGTCAAGGGATCTGCAGTAAACAAAGCTGTAAAAGTTTAACTTTCATCCTTTTACTTGACTAAGTCATTTCATATCAGGTTTACTGTTCGCAGAATGAACGCCTGATCTGTATGAGCGACAGCACACTGGTAGAACCGTATTCGAAATATTGAAACATCGAATGGGTTCATTGCTACGGGTTGAGGTGTATATTGGTTTTCATTATCTGTCAGTAATGAATAACAGTGAAGGATATCGGAATATTGGCTGTCGACTGATGAAGATAAATGGGAATCGGTAATATGGCTGTACGAAATGCACGTGGCGCGAGCGGCTGTTATTCGGAGAACACAAATGAAACATTAATATAAATGTTGCAGTGTTCATTCATGTAACAGTTGCTCATCGCTTTGTACGACAACGTGAGTGGTCTCGGTTCATCGTTTGTTTTTGTCGTCTGCCGTGGGAACATTTTTTCTTACTCTGGGCAGAAATGAAAGTAATGTTCATAAACGTAAGTAGATACGTTGAGATAATGTGAACGCCACGTCGTGAACGGAATTTGAGTGGTGAAAAATGTGTGAAACACTAATACGAACAGCTCGAAATCACTCGCAAGGGGCGCAAAATCTGGTGTCTTATAAAATCATTACTACTGAGAAGAAACGATGTGTATCGTTCTTTCAGTATACTGTTTCAGTAGTACAGTGTGTTTAAGCGAGTAAAGTATTTAAAAATCAGACTGTGTTAAGACGGATAATGGAAAAGGCTTGCATTGTACTACTACTAATTGCAAGTCTCTGCTTTCTGGTTACTGAAATGAGCAATTTCAACCCACAGAAGTAAGGTAAAGATGATCCACTAACATTCTAAGACACACTATCACTTTAATGTCTATCAGAAACATATAGCAGTATAAGTGTAAAATGTACTAGAATGGATATAAATCTGACATTCCTCCATCAAAACATACATACAAAAACATTCGTATTCTGTGGGATACAGGGGGCTTCTGTGACAGCAGTACCCTCTTTCAGAGACGATGGGGAACGGTAAACCCCGGCCCAGAAAATACTGAGTCGAAAGAGGTATTTCTGGAAATAAGACGTGTTACTTTCCCTACAGCTTCCATCAGATTAACTGTACTCGTTTATCTTAACTGCTGAATCCGTAACCAGTTACGACGCCAATCCACGAGATCACATCGAATATTCCCCATCTTAAGGACCGGAGGTAGGCGACGCCGTGCATTATGTTCCTAACATTACTGGTTGTGTGCTAAAATGTTCCTGAAGATCTGTTCTTCTACATTGGTGTGCAAACTTATGGACGAAAGTAGCCTTCACATGTCATAGCCAAAGAACACAGCTCGACGGAACTTGTACCATTGGAAAATTAGAAATTTTTGGGACCAAACTTCTGAGGTAATCGGTCCCTAGGCTTACGGAGTACTTAATCTAGCTTAAACTAACCTAGGCTAAGGACAACACACACACCCATGCCCGAGTGAGATCATGAATTCTGACGGGGGGAAGCCGCGCGAGCAGTGATAAGACGCCTAAGACCGCACGGCTATTCCACGCGGCATGAAAAGACTTAAATTACAATGAAATGAATACCCCTAGATGCATACAGGCGTTGATATAAGTCAACGAGGACAGTTGAAAATGTCTGCCCCGCCAAGGACTCGAACCAGGGATCTCCAGCTTACATGGCTGACGCTCTATAAATTTTTTTTTGTTTTTAATTCGATTTTGTTCGCTTTCGTTCGTTGCATCTGATCTGCTCGCGGCGGACATCATAAGGCACCCGTTTAAGTTCGTCGTTGATCGGTTAACTTGTTTTTTTTTTTTTGTTACAGAGTGTAGCTAACCCTCTGACCGAACACGCTGAGCTACCGTGCCGGCATCCATCTGACCCATCGAGGACACAGATGATAGTGCTATTGCAGGGACTTATCTCTGGCACGCCTCCCACGAGACCCACATTCCCAACTTATTGTCCCGCACTATATTCATAGTGCCCCTGCCCATTATACTCATTACTCGCGGCGTTTTGCCGATTCCCCTAAGAGTTCGTGCACTGTTTGTGCATCCGCACAGAAGAAGATGGTCCAATGGTCGTGAGCCTTAACTAGGTATTTATAAAAAAGAATTGCCACATTATAGTACAGAAGCTAACTGAAAGAAATACGCAAAGAGACGGACAGAAATTACATTTCGCTCTTACGGTCCTTGCAAGGGTTGAAGCTGACATGTGGACTTGGAACATTTTCTGGAGTGATGGAGTACAATTATGCCCACCGGATCACTGAACGCTAACGTTTCTGAAACGTCACCGCCAACGAAAGTTCTTGAAGTTCCCTTGCATAGTGTCATTGTGGGGTTTGGCCTCAGGACACTGTTCGTGATTGGTCCAATATCCTTGGAGGAACTCGAACTCCCAAGGAGGCGGAGCGTGAACGGCAGTCGTTACTGTGGTCTGCTTCGACAGCACGTCATCCATATTCTATGAGACAGAGGTGCTTCGGATGCAACTGTTTTGATGAGGGATGGAGCTCCACCTCACATTTCTCCTGAGGCCGTAACACATTTCGAGAAAACCGCCGCGTGATTTCGTGTTGTGGGGTTACCTGAAAGACAAGGTTCACGGAGGTAGCCAACATACCACCTGAAAAGTTTCGTGCAGTAGTTACGGCTATATCTAGTGCGGTTCCAGATTGTGGCGGAGGCTGACGATCGTCATGGTTAAAAACATTTGTAATCTGGAACGTAAACATGATACGTTGTTAACAATCTCTACTGGCTCACCTGGAAATTACATTTTTTTCTCTTCCGCGTGACCTTATGAATGTTTTCATAATGTCTTATTGTCCAACGATCATTCATTTTATATGAGGGCTGTATGAAGCACCGAAAGTTCAATTGTTATTACCCTGTGTTTGAGTAAGCGATATTTTCCTGGATTTTTTTACTAACTCGTCTACTCAGAGGCCGACGAACAACCACTGTGGAAGGATTTTCGTTGTTTGATATGGACTACAACTGTTTCAGAAAGTTGTAAATACTCGAGCTACGCTGCACTTGCTGACGAGGGAACTGCGCTGTCTGACATGTAGAAATCTGTTGTAAAATTTTTGATACAGGAAGAAAATGCCGAAAGAAATACATTATCAGAATTTTAGTTGCTGAGACACAAGACAAGTGCTCAAAAGAATGTGGGAAATTGCCGAATTCCTTGTTCGTCCGGCGACTGGATAACTGTACACTCCTTCCGTCCTTGGGGACAACAAAGGCGGACACACAGCCTTGGCTGACGACACAATGGGCCACATATAACACGAGGCAGCGCGATCATAATTTGTAAAGCAAATTTCAGTTTCCATTGATAGTTTCAATGACGCAATTGTTCGCAGTCACTATTCGTTCGAATTAGCAACTCGTTCAATGTGCATAATAGTTAGTAATTGCCTGTGTGGTGTTGCGAAGTGTTAGCAATGGAGATAAAAGTGAATTAATTTTCTATGTGATTTCTCCGTATATGTGCGCCAATTGAGTCTGTCTTTCTGCTGGTTCCAGAGTTCCACTCTAATGTGGAACCCAATTAATATTTTCAGACTTGCAAATATGAAATATGAAGAATGTGGTACGCTGTCGAAATCATTTACTTTTCTTGAAGCCCTACATAAGCTTCAATTAGTAGTAAATTTCTTGCGCATTCATTCCCATGATGTTGACATTTCGTTGGAAATCGTGGAAACACAGCCAATAACTTGATTATTATGGCCTGAGCGATGATTTTTCTGATAATTAAAGTCCAGAAGAAGAATAGAGGGTCTTCCAAACCCAAGACCAAAGAAACCGTCTGCAGTAAGAGCTGTCAGTGAGAAAGAAAGGCCGTAAATATTTTAGTTAAACGAAGGAGGTAGGAAAGGCTTTAAATTAAGCCATATCCAAAGCCGATTTCGTCTCGTAAAATCTGAACATAAATCGTATAAAAGGAACAAAGACTTACACGAAGTATGAAATTTGCACAAAAGTGTGAAAAAGAAAACCATTAGAAAGATTTAGCACTGCTCGTGGGAACCATTGTATTGTTAGCGATGGAAGCCTACGAACCTCGGCTCTGTGAATTGGAAGTGCGATTAACATTACTGATTTCCAAGCTTCTTCGACTTTATTAAACAGATTAGAAAATTATACGGAAAAGGAAGTCGCAAAATTATCGATTTTACCTTAAGTAAACGTATAGAGGTGATATCACTAATAATACTACTCTAGCGAAATATGTATTTGACGTGAAGACGAAGCTTCTTGTTATCCCTTAAGACCTGTGCATTTTAATTTCGAAGGAAAACGAAGACAGAGTTGATCGTGCAGTCGATGAATGCTATGACACAATCGTATACAACAATGACAGTAACTGAAAATTCCTGGCAGATTAAAACTGTGTGCCTGGCCGAGACTCGAACTCGGGACCTTTGCCTTTCGTGCACCAGTGCTCTACCAACTCAGATACCCAAGCACGACTCAAGACCCGTCCTCAAAATTTTACTTCCGCCAGGTCCCGAGTTCGAGTATTGGCCCAGTACACAGTTTTAATCTGTCAGGAAGTTTCAAATCAGCCCACACTCCATTGCAGAGTGATAATTTCATTCTGGAGTGCCAGTGAATGATTTTGCAGCTTCATCTCTGTCTTTAAGAGCAAGGCAAATTAGGACTTCTTACTTGCAGAAGCCCTGTAATCGACGTAGCAAAATCTGGAAAAATGAGAGAGAATGGTCTTCATTATTACATCCGGAACGTCGCCTTACCATTTGCAGAGAATAATTCACTGCTTTCATTGGATTCTTGGGCTGGACATAACGACAGCACTGTCTTTAGGAGAACGATGAAAATACTTTAATATAATTTTGATTACACCCGGAATTAATAGAACGATTTAGCCTCTAGATAAAAAAAATCAGAAATTTTTCGGAAAATAGTTGGGCAATATGATTTCTAAGAGTCTGACAGCTGTTTGTCTTTTCAGTTTTATCGGCGGATTAATACTATTTAAAAATTATCATAAGATCTCTTCTATAGGAATTATTATAAAATACTTAATGTCAATAAATTAAAGTTTCTATTGACGGAAGGCGTCTGTAGTGTAACATCACACACTGTCTTGACTACCTTTCCAATTCTAGTCTCAATACATTAATGATTTGAGATATTTTTGGTATGGTTTAAGGACTTACAGTTCACCTGTGTGCACTTTGATCATCGCGCTATTTGGCACTACGTCTTCTTTATCATGGCTGCGTCTGCTTATTCATCGACTCGCTCGCTAGGCGGGAAGGGCTATACAAACCGCTGTTAGAAGAGGACATTCATGCGGCAAAAATAAGTAACTTTAATAGTTTTTTTTAAATAAATACTAGCAGTGCGCTTTTCTTTATTTTTGTGGGTCGTCAGTTTTCTGACTGTTTTGATGCAGCCCGCCACAAATTCCTCTCCTGTGCCAACATCTTCATCTCAGAGTAGCACTTGCAACCTACGCCCTGAGTTACGTTCTGGCTGCATTCCAATCTCTGTTTTCCTCTGCTGCTTTTACTCTCTACAGCCCCCTGTAATATTATGGAACTTATTGCCTAATTTCTTAACAGGTGTCCTACCATTGTGTACCTTCTTATTGTCAGTGTTTACCACATATCGCTTTCTTCGCCGATACCGGAGAACCTACCCATTCCATTCATTATCAATCCACTTAATTCTCAATATTCTTCTGTAACACCAAATCTCAAATGCTTCGATTCTCTTCTTTCCTGGTTTTTCCCACAGTCCATACAGTGCTGTGCTCCAAACATACATTCTCAGAAAATTTCTTCCTCAAATTAAGATCTATATTTGATACTGGTAGACTTCTCTTGGCCAGGAATACCCCCTTACCAAGAGCTAGTCTGCGTTTTAGTCCTCCTTGCAGCAACCATCATGGTTTATTTCGCTGCCTAGGTATCAGAATTCCTTAACTTCATCTACCTCTTGATAAACAATCCTGATGTTAATTTTCTCGCTGTTTTCATTTGTTCTATTCCTCAATTCTTTTTCCTTTCTTCGACTTACTCGTAGTCCCAATTCTGTACTCATCAGACTACTCAATCTTGTAATTCTCCTCACCTTCACTGAAGACAGCAATGTCATGAGCCAATCTTATCACTGATATTTTTCATATTAGAATTTTAATTCCAGTTCTAAAACTTGCTTTTATTTTTGTGTTTCTTTGGTATATAGATTTAACAATTGGGGTGAAAGACTACATCCCCGTCTTACACCATTTTTAATACGAGCACTTATTTCTGTCAACAATTCGATCATCTTGCACCATTTTACACAGTCGAACGCTTTTTCCAGGTCGACAAATCTTATGATCGAGTCTTGAATTGCCTTCACCCTTGCTTCCATTATCAACCACGATGTCACAACCGTGTATATGGCGACTTTTTCTTTCCTAAATCCAAACTAATCGTCGTCTAACAGATCTTCACTTTTCCACTCTTCTGTACATTATTCTTGCCAGCAATTGGATGCATGATCTGTTAATCAGATTGTGAGATACCTCTCGCTCTTATCGGCTCATTCAATCTTCGGAATGGCGTGGATGTTTCTCCGGGTGTTAGATGATAGTTAGACTCTTACGTTCTACAGACCATCCTCAATAGTCGTTATGTTGTCACTTACCCCAATTATTTTTAGGAATTCTGTTTGAATGTGGTCTATCCCTTCTGCTTTATTCGACCGTAAGTCTTCGAAACCTCTTTTAAATGCTGAATCTAGTACTGGATCCCCTATCACTGCCAAAGCAACCGCTGTTTCTTCTCGTATAAAGTCATCAGGCAAGGTTTTCCCCCTCACTGAAATTTTTCCAACTGCCAGCATCTCCTCTGCATTTAACAGTGGAATTCCCATTCCGCTCTTAATGCTACAACCCTTTGTTTTAATGTCACCGACCGTTGTTTTGACGTTTCTATAAGCTGAGTCGGTCCTTCTGACAATCACATCTTGCAGAAATTTTGGCTTAGCTTCTCTGGATTTCTTATTTTTTTCATTCTTAGGTGACTTGTATTTCTGTAATGCTGCATATCGTTGTGTATTTTTATACTTCTTTCCTTCATCGATCAAATGAGGTCCGGCCGAAGTGGCCGTGCGGTTAAAGGCGCTGCAGTCTGGAACCGCAAGACCGCTACGTTCGCAGGTTCGAATCCTGCCTCGGGCATGGATGTTTGTGATGTCCTTAGGTTAGTTAGGTTTAACTAGTTCTAAGTTCTAGGGGACTGATGACCACAGCAGTTAAGTCCCATAGTGCTCAGAGCCATTTGACCCATTTTTTTTTTTTTTGATGAAATGAGGTATTCCTCCTGTTACCCATGGTTTCTTAAAAAAATGGCTCTGAGCACTATGCGACTTAAATTCTGAGGTCATCAGTTGCCTAGAACTTAGAACTAATTAAACCTAACTAACCTAAGGACATCACACACACCCATTCCCGAGGCAGGATTCGAACCTGCGACCGCAGTGGTCGCTCGGTTCCAGACTGTAGCGCCTAGAACCGCACGGCCGCTTCGGCCGGCTATGGTTTCTTCCCGGTCGTTTTCTTTGTAAATAAGTTTTTCTTTCCAACTTCTCTGACTGCCCTGATTAGAGATGTCCTTTCCTCGTGAATTGAACTTCTACTTAGTTATTCGTTATCGCTGTATCTACAACCTCAGAGAACTTCAAGCGTACCTCTTCATTCCTTAGAACTTTCGAATTCCACTTCCCTGTGTATTAATTTTTTCTAACTACTCTCTTGAGCTTCAGCCTACTCTTGAGTACTACTAAATCGTGATCTGAGTCTACATCTGCACCTTGTGCGCCTTAAAGTCCAGTATCTGACAGCGGAATCTCTGCCTGACCATGATAGAATCCAACTGAAATCCTCCCATATCGCCTGTCCTTTCCTTTGTACATCTCCTCCTCCTGTGATTTTTGAACAGAGCATTCGCTATTACTAGCTAAAGTTTATTGCACAGCTCAATTAGTCTTTATACTCTCTCACTGGTAGCACTATGTCCATATTCTCCCGCAATCGTTTTTTCTATTCTCTCCCTTCAACGGCAATCCAGTCTTCCCACGACGATTAGCCTTTCATATCCCTATAGGTAGTGAATTACCCGTTCAAAACCCTCAGCAGCTATAATTTCGACAGTGCATTTCGTTCGGTGTGTTCTCCCTGCGTTCATAATTTCAGGGTAGGGTTGAGCGTGCCGAACTGGACCACGACGGGTGGTGTGAGCAACCGGACGTTAACAGCGAGTTCTGCGGTATCGACGCGGCTCTGGGACGGCCTGCGATCACTGGAAAATGATACTTGAACAGAACATTGTATTCACAGCGTCTTGTCTTGTATGAAGTCTTGAGTTTTTATGAATGATCAAGCCAGGCCACAGTTGTTTAATGCTAATTTAAAGGACTTCTGCATTAACTAAAGACAGCTAGGGAAATATTGCCGCAACATTTGTATGAGAATGACAAGTATGTAAGTCCATGGATTGACAGGACTTTCCGACTTGTGTTTAGTACTTGGACTTCACTGATGTATGGTTTATCGCTGTGTGGGTTCATCAGAAGTCAATGTTTGTCAGCTACATTTGTTTTTTGGGAGAGACTTGTGAGAGTAGCCACTTATTTATTCTTCGAACGGGCTATGAGTTCTTTGGATGTTGCAGTTACTTAGTCGTGATTACTCGCTAACTTGATTCACGAAATCAAATATTTCAAGGCTTTTTAACTAACGCACTTAACGAATACAGGGAGATTTAGCTCAGGCCCATGTTCTGTGGTACTTTCTCACATTGATCAAATTACATTCACTATTGGTGGGCTATAATCCTAATCACCCAGAATAGGCTAGAACCATTCCATACAAGATTCGTCACAATGTTTATTCTAGAACGAGAATGACACCGAAGTCATCACGGTCTATGATGGCACCCAGGACTATACAGACTGGTTGTGGTTCTAAATAGGGAGGTACATGTTCTACGACGTGCGCTCATGCTGATCACAAGGTTGGCAAGAAGTTCTTATGGTAAGGTGTTATATTCCTCCACCAGCGCAACTAGTGGAATATCGTTGGTATATATAAACGTGTCGAGTATGCCTCCCCAACAAATTCCAAACGTCTTCCATTGGGTTTAAGTTGGGGAGCCGGCAGGCCAGCCATTTCTCGAATATCCTCTCGTTCCAAGATCACCCCACCTGCGCTGTTCTAAGCGGTCGCGTCTTGTCGTCCTTCAAAGTCAGAACAGGAGACATCCCCGCAAGAATGCACATGGGAACGGAGTACAGTGTCACGATACCGTTGACCGATGATAGTACCGTGTTCAAAGATTTGGTTGCCCACACAATATTACATCTCCCACGCCTTAAGAACTGGACTATCAAAACGATCATGTTCGACATGTCCATAGTTACATGACTCGTTCCCACCTTTCGCCGTTTTAAGGTACGTCCACAATCAGTACAGGTTTCTGAATCTGCTTTCATACGAGAAGAGCACGCGACCCCACTCCTCGCTGGTCCATTCTCTCTCTGCCCTTGGCATCATCGAAAATGGTGCCGCCCATATGCAGGTGCCAGTGGAACACAACGAACTGGTCGTTAGAGAAAGAGTCGCCTTGCAACTATGAAGCGAAAAGTTATGTACTTTCAGTCCTGTTACATGTGGTTGCAATGGCAGCCATTATTTCACGTGTGACCCTTCTTGCCTGTTGCACAGGGCAGTCATTACCTGCTGCTGTAGCTGACGGTGGTCGGCCACCACCTTACCTTTGGGCAGCAGCTTCCGTGGTTCGAAGCCCTTTCTACGCACTTGGGAGAGTCCTGTGAACTTTTCAATCTCCTGCGCTACACTCGTAACGCATCCTCCATCCAGATTACCGCTGGTGCTTCCCCATGTGAAGTCACCCAGTTGTCGTTTCCTGATCGCATTCTAATGAGGAACACTACCAAAGCGCAGCGTAGCTGCTCACTGACTGACAGACACTGTATTTTCTCGTTCCTTCAACTGACTCGGATCGTGAGGCCACATCCATTAGGCGCTACAATCCACGAAGTAGACTGGTGTCCGAAATTAAAGCAACAAATTGAAATTTTTCAAGGTTGCGTATATTTTGCCACGAAAATGTGTAAACAGGCGATATTAAAGTAGAAACGATGTAGGGAATACTTGATATAAACAACTGGTGTAGGCATTACTGTAGACAAAAATGTTCTTCGTTTCTTCCTACTTAATGAATTTGCACACATAGTCCGACAACTATGGTATTTGACCAGCTCTCGTAGCAATACAGGCCCGACAATGAGAGGGCATACTGTGAATGATGTCATCAATGTCATGTTGAGGCAATAACGCTCATTCTTCCTGCAGAGCTGCTCACAAGTCTGGAAGAGTGGTTGGCGGATGCTGAAGTGATCCAACATGTCTGCCTAGTGCATTCCAGACATGCTCTACGTGATTCAAACCAGGAGAGCGAGCAGGCCATGCTACTCGTGCAGTATCTTCGGTTTCCAAGAAAACATCACCCAGCTGTGCTCTACGAGATCGAGCATTATCGCCCATCAGCACGGAGTCTGTTCCCACAGTACCTCGCAATAACCGTACATGGGTTCCCAACATGTCGTCACTATACCTGACAGCTGTTAGACCTTATCGATTTACCTGTACAATTTCATGAAGAGATATTCGAGTGGTCAACATGATCCGTGCTAATAGCATTAGCGATCCTCCTCGATATCGTTCTCTTTCCACAATGTTTGGGAGCCGATATCGCTACTTCCAGAGGCGAATGCTTGGAGAATGACTCTCCAGACCAAATCGGGACTCATCTGTGAAAAGAACATTGACCCGCCGCTCGATGTCCAGGTGGTATGTTGACGACTCAATTCAGAAGTACACATACAGCAGGTCTCCGACAGTAAAAGCCACTCTGCCGAAGCTTGTGTACACTGTCTCGATACAACACGTCCAGTCCTGCGAGGTCAAATGTCAGTTGCCGAGCATTACTAAGGCGGTACAGTCGTCCCCTTACAGCCAAATAATGCTCCTCTATATCTGATCATCGGCCCAGCCCTTGTCTTCGGGACACTACTTCGGTTTCTATAAATTGTTGCCACATACGAGAAACAACAGAACTATTCAAATTAAGACGTCGGGCCACATCGGTTGGCGATTGTCCTGCTCCCATTATTCTTCCTTCCAATCCGTCCGCTGTGTAACAGTATACACAGCGATTTTGGATGTGGCACTGTCCGCCATACACTACCCCGTTTGATAGGTGCCGTGACATCATCGTTGGCATGGTTATTCGTTGACCGGCATGCCACCTTCCGTGTAGAACACGACTGTACGGACATCTGTTGACAGTTTGAATGATTATACAATGAATTAGACAAAAGACGGGGAAATAGCGCTTTGTTGCTTTAGTTTTGGACACCAGTGTAGTTAACACATTATGTTACTTTACCTATCTCGTCTTTAGGTTTTGCAGAGCAGTGTACTTGTTTAGGACGCCCTGAAACATGGCTCCCTATTTCTCGGCCAACGTCGGTCTGGTCTGGCTCGCAGATAACAATGGAAATCTAACACCACTGCACGGTGATAACACATCTACTCATTGATGCTATGGTGCACGATACACCAAGTGTTTCTTCATTTAGGAATTAGATGAGAAACCCGGCCTCTCCAAGATATTTGTTTATTCCAGTGATCTCTTAGTCCAGCCTCTCCACCCACCTCTCTCTGTTTATCTGCTCCTTCCCATCTCTTTGTCCATATCCCGTCCCGCTCCTCTCCTTCTACATCCTCCTCCCACATTTCTCTATCCATCCTCCCTGTCCCTCCTCTTCCCCATTTCCATTTTCTCCTGGCCCTCTTTTTGTTCATATCCTCCTACACCCACTCCCGTCAATCTCCTAATGTCCATCTGTCCTATTAAAGGCTTAAATGGCTCTGAGCACTATGGGACTTAACATCTATGGTCATCAGTCGCCTAGAACTTAGATCTACTTAAACCTAACTAACCTACGGACATCACACAACTCCCAGTCATCACGAGGCAGAGAAAATCCCTGACCCCGCCGGGAATCGAACCCGGGAACCCGGGCGCGGGAAGCGAGAACGCTACCGCACGACCACGAGCTGCGGACCCTATTAAAGGACATTCCTGCCATTCTCTCTGTCCATTCCCGCCACTTCCCCCCTACTCACCCCCACTTTCTGTTCAACTTCCCCCTCCTCTCGCTGTTAATCAACTTATTATCAATCTGTTCATCACCTTATTATCAATCCCCTCACCACAGTAGGAGAATAGTGGGTTGTTTTTTACCCCACAGTATTTCTTTCCTAATAGTAACAAATATACGTACGAAGTTTGGTAGGAATTGATCGAGGGGCTTATGAGAAGATGTTACAAATGCGTATTTAACCTACGCGGAACACGCGTATGTCACATTCTCTGCTGCTTTGCACGATATGACTCCAGATGTAAAACTAAATGAAACATATTAATGTAACTGTTGGCTCCTGCATTCTCGCTGCCTGGTTGACGCACTGAACACCACAGTTAAATGACAAATTGCACATCATATTTTAAAAAGTATTAAATACATAAAACAAGTACAGAAGGTGTTTTCAAACACTTTTTACGTCACCCATTCTCGAGAGATATCGTAATAGTAGGATATCGTAATCCTACAGTATTACCATACGAATAATATGTAATTTGCTTAACAAATTTGGCTATTTGCCGTCCCACTTTCACACTCACTCCTATGGGATGTAGGTGGCTTTTAAGTCCCATACTGATTCTTTGCATACAGTAACCAAAAAATCTCCGAATCAGTCACTCTTCTATCAGACGGCGTCTGACTTAATTACCTTACAAATGAATTGACGTGTTAAATACACTCCTGGAAATGGAAAAAACAACACATTGACACCGGTGTGTCAGACCCACCATACTTGCTCCGGACACTGCGAGAGGGCTGTACAAGCAATGATCACACGCACGGCACAGCGGACACACCAGGAACCGCGGTGTTGGCCGTCGAATGGCGCTAGCTGCGCAGCATTTGTGCACCGCCGCCGTCAGTGTCAGCCAGTTTGCCGTGGCATACGGAGCTCCATCGCAGTCTTTAACACTGGTAGCATGCCGCGACAGCGTGGACGTGAGCCGTATGTGCAGTTGACGGACTTTGAGCGAGGGCGTATAGTGGGCATGCGGAGGCCGGGTGGACGTACCGCCGAATTACTCAACACGTGGGGCGTGAGGTCTCCACAGTACATCGATGTTGTCGCCAGTGGTCGGCGGAAGGTGCACGTGCCCGTCGACCTGGGACCGGACCGCAGAGACGCACGGATGCACGCCAAGACCGTAGGATCCTACGCAGTGCCGTAGGGGACCGCACCGCCACTTCCCAGCAAATCAGGGACACTGTTCCTCCTGGGGTATCGGCGAGGACCATTCGCAACCGTCTCCATGAAGCTGGGCTACGGTCCCGCACACCGTTGGGCCGTCTTCCGCTCACGCCCCAACATCGTGCAGCCCGCCTCCAGTGGTGTCGCGACAGGCGTGAATGGAGGGACGAATGGAGACGTGTCGTCTTCAGCGATGAGAGTCGCTTCTGCCTTGGTGCCGATGATGGTCGTATGCGTGTGCAGGTGAGCGCCACAATCAGGACTGTATACGACCGAGGCACACAGGGCCAACACCTGGCATCATGGTGTGGGGAGCGATCTCCTACAGTGGCCGTACACCACTGGTGATCGTCGAGGGGACACTGAATAGTGCACGGTACATCCAAACCGTCATCGAACCCATCGTTCTACCATTCCTAGGCCGGCAAGGGAACTTGCTGTTCCAACAGGACAATGCACGTCCGCATGTATCCCGTGCCACCCAACGTGCTCTAGAAGGTGTAAGTCAACTACCCTGGCCAGCAAGATCTCCGGATCTGTCCCCCATTGAGCATGTTTGAGACTGGATGAAGCGTCGTCTCACGCGGTCTGCACGTCCAGCACGAACGCTGGTCCAACTGAGGCGCCAGGTGGAAATGGCATGGCAAGCAGTTCCACAGGACTACATCCAGCATCTCTACGATCGTCTCCATGGGAGAATAGCAGCCTGCATTGCTGCGAAAGGTGGATATACACTGTACTAGTGCCGACATTGTGCATGCTCTGTTGCCTGTGTCTATGTGCCTGTGGTTCTGTCAGTGTGATCATGTGATGTATCTGACCCCAGGAATGTGTCAATAACGTTTCCCCTTCCTGGGACAATGAATTCACGGTGTTCTTATTTCAATTTCCAGGAGTGTATTTTATGTTCGCCAAATAAGCGAAAAGATGTTTGGAAAAGGTTTCACATTATGATTAAAGTTTTTTGTAAGACACTAAGTACCCTCAGTATTATAGACTGGATAAGTATAGTTTGGGTAATTAGTTTTCCGTTTTAAGAAAAACTAGTTATTCATGCAGCTCAATGTTTATGACATCATATCAAGTGAACTATGTTTCTTACAGAGACATAAGTTTGCAGGTACAATAAGCGATATATGTGGGTACTGTCTGCAAAATGTGTTGCGAACACAGTTAGTAATAAACGAGTAGTAGGTTACAATGTATGATGTGTCAGATTTTCGCGCATCTGAATATTTATGGTATCATGTGTCCTGAAATGTGCGTCGTAAAATAATGTAATTATGTTGGCACATTTGGACATCTAGTTGTATATGTGAATATCGTGTGCAGAATGTGTTGCATGTATACTTAGTAGTAAATAAGTAATAAATTAAAACGTCATGTTTCAAGTGGCAAATTCACTGCATGAATTGCGCGAGTATGTAGCAAGCGATGAACTTTTTCCTTCGCATCATTTTGTGCGGCCTGTCAGTAAGAAGAAGTTTCTTACATGCAATTTTGTCATATGATGACATGGTTGGAGATCGTGGCTGTTATTTGAAGACAAATGTTAATGGTGTCGGGACAGCAACCAGTCACAAATTTACTTTCAGTTCCTTTCTTCAAAGGGTACCGTCTGAAGATGAATCATAACGATTCGAAACCCGTAACGGTACCCTTTAAATAAAGGAACTGAAAGTAAATTTGTGACTGGTTGCTGGCACAACACCATCAACAAGTTTCTTACATGTTTAAAGCTATGTGGAAAGTTAGTTGCAGATCGGCAAGTGCTCTCAGTGTCAGGTACTGGATGAGTATAGCCTTGGTATTTGCACGTGGTGCATGGTGTTTCTTTTTAACCCCCACTCCCACTCTTTTGAGAGGTAGGTGTTTCATACCGCCCCCTCCCCCCCCCCCCTCTCGGCCCCTTCCAGTACTTCTTTCCTGAGAGCATGTTATATATTTACAAAGTTAGTTTGAAATCGATCAAGTAGTTTAGGAGGAGATGTTGAACATCCATTCATACATACATACATAGATACACATGTTTTCACTAGCTACAGAGTTAAACGGAATCTCAATTTTTCGTTGGTAATTTTTTTTTAATAATCTTTCTTTGCCGATATCATTCAGGGTGCCCCAGCAGGGACGGTGAATATCCGAGGTATAAGAACTATCATTGGAAGCAAAAAAGTCTAGAAAACGTGGACTCTAAAATACATACTTTAAAGAGCTATGAGCCCTTCATCTTCAATAATATGAAAAAAATGTTACTGGTACCGCTTTGCGTTCCATATTTTAAGACGTGCCAGTATGTATAGAATACGAAAACAATGTCCAGCAAGCAAGGGTTCCTTAGTGCATACCTCTCTTGCAGTGAAGAAGTGCTCGTGGGTCTTAAGGCATGCATATTTAGCCCATATTTCTAGTTCTTTTCAGTACTACCTCCTTCCAAAATACGGGAAGCAAGGAAATTGCAGCAGATGAGATTTGTTTCACAGTTTCGAAGATAAAGAAGTGCTCACAGCTCTGAACGTACGCATTATATTTCCCATAGTTACTGGACTTCTCTCTTTGGATATTCGTTCCAGTCATATCCCTGAATGTTGTCCGTTCCCTCTTGGACACCCTGCACAACGCTTTATCCTGGAGCAAAAGATCATTCTGTATCTTTCAATCCGACTTTCCTGATTTGAATGATAACTAGTGTTAATTTATTCGTCTTCATTACTAATCGCATTTTTGTTTACCAATAATTCGTGTTGCCCATAGTTTATTATCTGTTCAGTTATAAGAGTGAAACTTATTTTCAAGCAAAACAATTAAGCTCTCTGTGATGTTTGTCACTGGTATGTCATCCGTCCTGCAACTTTATTCCTACTGTGGCTGTTTCTTTGGCGTCATCTTCTGCCTGTTAGGCATTCTAGTAAGACACATAAAATAACTCGTATTTTGTTTCTCGTTTCTAGCGTATCAGCAATAACACTATTATGGTTTAAAGGTATCTCTCAAAATCAAGGCTGTAGATTCACATACGGAAGAAATGGGACTTAAATACCCATTCTATCACCGCAGTTTGGAATCTTAGTGGTCTCTGTTATTTCACTTATGTGAAAACCTGGATAGTGCCTTTAAAATTAGTTGATCTCTTTTCCCAGCCTCCAATCAAATGGTCTTACGTTGCATCTTTTATAACCTCGTCATCGACGGTACGTGAAACCAATTTATTTTGTAGTTTCGAGAGGATTCTGGACATTCTATACCGCTTCATAATAGTAATTCCTGCCAGTCCTCTAATTTTCTGAAACTTTTCACTTGTTGCTATGTTACTATTTCTGTCACTAAAGACAAAGTAAGAACTACTAAGTTACCTTAACTCCCGTAAAGACAATCTGAGACTCCTTGAAACCTCCTTCTCTACTTATCCTCCAAAAGCAATTTTGACTGTAACTGAGGCAAGTGAAGTAAACTGAGCATGTGAAGACAACAATATAAATTCATCTGTACGTTCTTGGATTGGTTGATAGTAGTTCCGAAAGCTATCGTAAACTGCGCTATTTACAGAGATGATTCGCTAGTTTGGTCTGTACTGAACGTGACAGAAAGTTCAATGAACGTTAAATGAGAAATAACTTATACGTAAGACTGAATGAAACTAGGTTTTTCCTAATCTGTCAAACAGTGCTTGGGAATTCAAGATTTTTATGATTTTATCCGATTTTTAACCTCCTGTATCATCCGGTTCTTTTATTTATTATGAGCGGCATCGGGTTTCTTAGAAAATCGTCGTCAGATCTCGTGATACCTGTGTTACACGTAGTTAAACTAAATTCTCAGTTCAACTGTAGATGATGCAAGGGACACAATTTCTGAATGTGATTTTCAAATATAACAGCACTGTTTATAGCAAATACAATTACCTTCGTTATTCAAACGGTGAAAAAAACTGTTGCGAAACAAGTTTACAGTAGAGACTTACTGTTCCTTGTTGAATTATTACTGTCAAGAGTACGGAAGAGTTATAGGATTCTAATGTAAAGCTTACTAAGACTCTTGGAGGGACTAAAGGTTTGGGAAATCGCGTTTTTGCTGTAGACTAGTTATATGTTGCAGCTTGTTTTACGTGTGACAAAAAGTGAAAAACAGCATGTGATTTGCCGATTACATTGTAGTAAAAGAAATGTACTGAATCCGTGATTGACAAATGGAACCGTGGTCTTTACTTCTAATTTCAAACATATTGATATGACAGTTCATTAACATGTCATTCACACAGCCAGCGTAAATGACACTGATGGGGACAGGTATTATCGCATACAATACCCCTGTATTTCGAATCGCGCCACTGTGAAGAAACTCCTCTCTCACAATGCGCACCCAAGCGTATTTGGATAGTTTTGCTCCCCCAGTGTAACCATTCATCCCGCGGAAAAACAAATTGCGCAGCCAAATTATAATTTGCATTCGAGTTTCGCGTGGGACACGTAATTTCTCGGCGGAACTCTCTGAGTCCAGCGCAATCGCAAAATAACGGAGCCCTGCTGCAAATTAAAAAGGCGTTGCGTGGCCTCTCCGGCTTTAAATTTTCACTAGGGAAACAGCGATTCAACTTAGTTACTAAGCTCCCGAAAAGCGATTGAAAAAAAGAGTGGCCTGGTACGGGGATAGGTGAAGAGATTGGACTGTGTAGTGGATTGTAGCAAACCATGAATATTTACGTCGGTATTTTCTCATTCGCAGGATACAGGTAGGGAAGCTCTGAATACAGCGTATCAAAGTAAACTCAGCTCGTATAGACACACAGGAGTGACTGTATTTGCCGCAGTGCACAAAATGCTGAAAATGAAGTCTGCAATGATGTGCAGTTCGCGAACTAAATACATATTGGAGTTATCTTGGCGAGACTGATCGGCAGATAAAGCGATGCTCTACTGCAGTAAACTGATTATTTTATTAATTCGCTCACTGAAAGAAAGATACTAATTAAATCAGCAGAATTCGCCCCACTATATGAACTAGTTTATTACTTCTTTCTATATACACGGTGATCCATTGATAGTAACCGGGCCAAATATCTCACGAAATAAGCATCAAACGGGAAAACAACACAGAACGAAACTCGTTTAGCTTGCAAGAGGAAACCAGGTGGCGCTATGGTTGGCCCGCTAGATGGCGCTGCCGTCGGTCAAACGGATATCAACTGCGTTTTTTTAAATAGGAACCCCCATTTTTTATTACATATTCCTTAGTACGTAAAGAAATATGAATGCTTTACTTGGACCGCGTTTTCCCTTTGTGATAGATGGCGCAGTAATAGTCACAAACATATAAGTATGTGGTATCACTTAACATCCCGCCAGTGCGGACGGTATTTGCTTCGTGATGGACCGTTTACCAATTGCGGAAAAGGGCCATATTGTGTTGACGTATGTCTATTATGATCAAAATGCCCAGTGTTGACGTATGGCTATTGTGATCAAAATGCCCAGCGGGCATGTGCTATGTATGCTGCTCGGTATCCTGGACGACATCATCCAAGTGTCTGGACCGTTCGCCGGATAGTTACGTTGTTTAAGGAAACGGGAAGTGTGAAACGTCAATCACGACCTGCAACAAATGATGATGCCCAAGTAGGTGTTTTAGCTGCTGTCGCGGCTGATTTGCACATCAGTAACACACAAATTGCGCGAGAATCGGGAATATCAAAGACATCGTTGTTGAGAATGCTACATCAACATCGATTGCACCCGTACCATATTTCTGTGCACCAGGAATTGCATGGCGATGACTTTGAACGTCGTGTACAGTTCTACCACTGGGCACAAGAGAGATTACGGGACAATGACAGATTTTTTGCACACGTTCAATTTAGTGACGAAGCGTCATTCACCAACAGTGGTAACGTAAACCGGCATAATATGCGCTATTGTGCAACGGAAAATCCACGATGGCTGCGACAAGTGGAACATCAACGACCTTAGCGGGTTCATGTATGGTGCGGCATTATGGGAGGAAGGATAATTGGCCCCCATTTTATCGATGGCAATCTAAATGGTGGAATATATGCTGATTTCCTACGTAATGTTCTACCGAAGTTACTACAAGATGTTTCACTGCATGACAGAAGGGCGATGTACGTCCAACATGATGGATGTCCGGCACATAGCTCGCGTGCGGTTGAAGCGGTATTGAATAGCATATTTCCTGATAGGTGGATTGTTCGTCGAAGCACCATACCTTGGCCCACACGTTCACCGGATCTGACGTCCCCGGATTTCTTTCTGTGGGGAAGTTGAAGTATATTGGCTATCGTGATCCACCGACGATGCCTGACAACATGCGTCAGCGCATTGTCAATGCATGTGCGAACATTACGGAAGGCGAACTACTCGCTCTTGAGAGGAATGTCGTTACAGGTATTGCCAAGTGCATTGAGGCTGGTGGACGTGATTTTGAGCATTTATTGCATTAATGTGGTATTTACAGGTAATAAAGCTGTAATAGCATGCGTTCACCGAAATGATAAGTTCACAAAGGTACATTGTCACATTGAAACAACCGAAGTAAAATGTTCAAACGTACCTACGTTCTGTATTTTAATTTAAAAGACCTACCTGTTACCAACTGTTCGTCTAAAATTGTCAGCCATATGTTTGTGACTATTTACAGCGCCATATACCACAAAGAGAAAATAGTAGTCCAACTAAAACATTCATATTTCTTTGCATACTACACGAATATGTAATAAAAATGGGTGTTCCTGTTTAAAATAACGCAGTTGATATCCTTTTGACCTATGGCAGCGCCATCCAGCGGGCCAGCTATAGCGCCATCTGGTTTCCCCCTTCCAGCTAGACAAGTTTCGTTCTTTGTAGTTTTTTTCGTTTGACGCTTATTTCGTGAAATATTTGGCCCGTTTACGATCAATGGACCACCCTGTATAATGGATGATCAAAACGTTTCCGTTTGACGGCATTTCTGCAGCATATAAGCAACCCAACGCCACCACGATGTGAGTATAAGAGCCGGCATGCCGCCAAAGGGTTAGTGTGGCATTAGAACGGAAAATTTGCTATCGCCCCTTAAAATCGGATGGTTATTAATACAGTGCAGCTACTCAAGGAGGTCCAGTGTGCGTTGTAATTTTCATACGGCAGCGAAACTTGGTGTATAGTCCAGTCCATTAATGGGATCCGAATTACGCAGGAAAAAAGTTATAGTCCCAATTTTGGCCGCCATGTGCAAATCTGGCGCTCTCAATGCAATATAGACGCATATAAATGCGTCCATATGTAATGGATTAGACATGCGCAGTAAAAGGTCAAAGAAATAATGAAGACGTAATGTAGATTTTATTACTAAACTCCACTGATGCTGCCCACATTGAGGCTGATCCCTCACCTGTGGTAGAGTGGGAGGTCGTTACAAGGTGTGGCAGGGGGCGAAAGACATTCCGGAGGGCTGAACGGAAGGCCTCTCCAGTTTGTCTGACGAACCGGTTTCAGGCTCTGTCTCAGGCTGATACTGACCTTCGGCCGGACATGGAAGCTTGTCCTGTTCCAGAGGTTGCCCCTCGGTCTGCAAGATTCGGGCGGTCGCAGAGGGTGGGCTTACTGGTAGTTGGGAGCTCCAACGTCAGGCGCGTACTGGGGCCCCTTAGGGATATGGCAGCAAGACAGGGGAAGAAAACCAATGTGCACTCCGTGTGCATACCGGGGGGAGTCATTCCAGATGTGGAAAGGGTCCTTGCGGATGCCATGAAGGGTACAGGGTGCACCCATCTGCAGATGGTCGCTCATGTGGGCACCAATGTTGTGTGTCGCTATGGATCGGAGGAAATCCTCTCTGGCTTCCGGCGGCTATCTGATTTGGCGAAAACTGCCGGTCTCGCTAGCGGCATGAAAGCAGAGCTCACCATCTGCAGCATCGTCGACATGACTGACTGCGGACCTTTGGTACAGAGCCTAGTGGAGGGTCTGAATCAGAGGCTG
Source organism: Schistocerca americana (assembly GCF_021461395.2). Classification (NCBI taxonomy): domain Eukaryota; kingdom Metazoa; phylum Arthropoda; class Insecta; order Orthoptera; family Acrididae; genus Schistocerca; species Schistocerca americana. The sequence continues at coordinate 320,238,407 of NC_060123.1, forward strand.
AGATGGTTCTGCGACTTTGTAAGCTGCAGATCCCTCGACTTGCGCCATAGGGTAGTGGGGTTTCGAGTTCCGCTGGATAGGTCAGGAGTCCACTAAACGCAGCAAGCGGCTACACGGGTAGCAGGAGTTGTGTGACGTGGACTGGGCGGTTTTTTAGGTTAGATGGCCTCGGACAAGTACAGTAAGGGCAACAGCTTCAAAGGGTGCGGGGCAAAGTCAGGACATGCGGGGACCAAGCAGCAATCGGTATTGTAATTGTCAACTGTCGAAGCTGCATTGGTAAAGTACCGGAACTTCAAGCACTGATAGAAAGCACCAAAGCTGAAATCGTTATAGGTACAGAAAGCTGGCTGAAGCCAGAGATAAATTCTGCCGAAATTTTTACAAAGGCACAGACGGTGTTTAGAAAGGATAGATTGCATGCAACCGGTGGTGGCGTGTTTGTCGCTGTTAGTAGTAGCTTATCCTGTAGTGAAGTACTCTTAGAAGTGGATAGTTCCTGTGCATTATTATGGGTGGTGGTTACACTCAACAACCGAGCTAGGTTAATAATTGGCTCCTTTTACCTACCTCCCGACTCAGCAGCATTAGTGGCAGAACAACTGAGAGAATATTTGAAATACATTTCACATAAATTTTCCCAGCATGTTATAGTCTTAGGTGGAGATTTCAATTTATCAGATATAGACTGGGACTCTCAGATGTTTAGGACGGGTGGTAGGGACAGAGCATTGAGTGACATTATACTGAGTGCACTATCGGAAAATTACCTCGAGCAATTAAACAGAGAACCGACTCGTGGTGACAACATCTTGGACCTACTGATAAGAAACAGACCCGAACTTTTCGACTCTCTAAGTAAAGAACAGGGAATCAGTGATCATAAGGCCGTTGCAGCATCCCTGAATATGGAAGTTAATAGGAATATAAAAAAAAGGTAGGAAGTTTTATCTGTTTAGCAGGAGTAATAGAAGGCAGATTTCAGACTACCTAACAGATCAAAACGAAAATTTCTGTTCCGACACTGACAATGTTGAGTGTTTATGGAAAAAGTTCAAAGCTATCGTAAAATGCGTTTTAGACAGGTACGTGCCGAGTAAAACTGTGAGGGACGAGTAAACCCAGCGTGGTTCAACAACAAAGTTAGGAAACTACTGCGAAAGCAAAGAGAGCTTCACTCCAAGTTTAAACGCAGCCAAAACCTCTCAGACAAACAGAAACTAAACGATGTCAAAGTTAGCGTAACGAGGGCTATGCATGAAGCGTTCAGTGAATTCGAAAGTAAAATTCTATGTACCGACTTGACAGAAAATCCTAGGATGTTCTGGTCTTACGTTAAATCAGTAAGTGGCTCGAAACAGTATATCCAGACACTGCGAGATGATGATGGCATTGAAACACAAGATGACACACCTAAAGCTGAAATACTAAACACCTTTTTCCAAAGCTGTTTCACAGAGGAAGACCGCACTGCAGTATCTTCTCTAAATCCTCGCACAAACGAAAAAATGGCTGACATCGAAGTAAGTGTCCAAGGAATAGAAAGGCAACTGGAATCACTCAAGTCCACTGGACCTGACGGGATATCAATTTGATTCTACACAGAGTACGCGAAAGAACTGCCCCCCCCCCCTTCACCCTTCTAACAGCCGTGTACCGCAAGTCTCTTGAGGAACGGAAGGTTCCAAATGATTGGAAAAGAGCACAGGTAGTCCCAGTCTTCAAGAATGGTCGTCGAGCAGATGCGCAAAACTATAGACCTATATCTCTGACGTCGATTTGTTGTAGAATTTTAGAACATGTTTTTGCTCGCGTATCATGTCATTTCTGGATGCCCAGAATCTACTCTGTAGGAATCAACATGGATTCCGGAAACAGCGATCGTGTGAGACCCAACTCGCTTTATTTGTTCATGAGCCCCTGAAAATATTAGATACAGGCTCCCAGGTATATGCTATTTTCCTTGACTTCCGGAAGGCGTTCGAAACAGTTCCGCACTGTCGCCTGATGTAAACAAAGTAAGAGGCTACGGAATATCAGACCAGCTGTGTGGCTGGATTGAAGAGATTTTAGCAAACAGAACACAGCATGTTGTTATCAATGGAGAGACGTCTACGGACGTTAAAGTAACCTCTGGCGTGGATAGGGGAATGTTATGGGACCATTCCTTTTCTCAATATATATAAATGTCCTAGTAGATAGTGTCGGATGTTTCATGCGGCTTTTCACGGATGATGCTATAGTATACAGAGAAGTTGCAGCATTAGAAAATTGTAGCGAAATGCAGGAAGATCTGCAGCGGATAGGCACTTGGTGCAGGGAGTGGCAACTGACCCTTAACATAGACAAATGTAATGTATTGCGAATACATAGAAAGAAGGATCCTTTATTGTATGATTATATGATAGCGGAACAAACACTGGTAGCAGTTATTTCTGTAAAATATCTGGGAGTATGCGTGCGGAACGATTTGAAGTGGAATGATCATATAAAATTAATTGTTGGTAAGGTGGGTACCAGGTTGTGATTCATTGGGAGAGTCCTTAGAAAATGTAGTCCATCAGCATTGGAGGTGGCTTACAAAACATTTGTTCGACCTATACTTGAGTATTGCTCATCAGTGTGGGATCCGTACCAGATCGGGTTGACAGAGGAGATAGAGAAGATCCAAAGAAGAGCGGCGCGTTTCGTCACAGGGTTATCTGGTAACCGTGATAGCGTTACGGAGATGTGTAGCAAACTCAAGTGGCAGACCCTGCAAGAGAGGCGCTCTGCATCGCGGTGTAGCTTCCTCGCCAGGTTTCGAGAGTGTGCGTTTCTGGATGAGGTATCGAATATATTGCTTCCCCCTACTTATACCTCCCGAGGAAATCACGAATGTAAAATTAGAGAGATTCGAGCACGCACGGAGGCGTTCAGACAGTCGTTCTTCCCGCGAACCATACGCGACTGGAACAGAAAAGGGAGGTAATGACAGTGGCATGTGAAGTGCCCTCCGCCACACACCATTGGGTGGCTTGCGGAGTATAAATGTAGATGTAGATGTAGATGCAATCTATCCATTATGACCACGGGACTCTTTGACTCGATGCTGCGTCCGTAAAACGACGTGATCGACAGTTGTACGCAGCAGTTCCGGTGGAATCTCAGCAAAGTTTTCCTGTATGCTGGCTTTCGAAACATGTAGATACCGAACGTGTACGCGGTAATCCTGTACTTTTAGATACTCACCTCACCCTCCCCCCCCCCCCCCCTCCTGCCACGAGCCAAAAGCCACATGAATTCAGATCAGGCGGTCTTTTAGCCCCGCTTCTGGAAACCCTCTATAGATAGCACATTCGTGGAAGATTGCATTAATCAGATCTGTCATTGGGCTACATGAGGTGCAGGCCTATCTTGCATGAAAGCATTGGTACCCACACAGCTGCGCACTTCCAAAGTACGCATCACATGCTGTATGAGGAGATATCGATTACGTGCGGACGTCACACTACACCTGACAGGCCCTCTGTATGTATTCTATACAACGAAGAATGGATCAAGTATGAAGGTGCTTGCGTATGAACAGCACACAGTCACACACGGCGAACGTAGTTGCTCTTCGTGAACGACGCGCTGTTTAATAGCATCCAGAATTTGGCAGTTCTGTGTGTTTACTGCACCCTGTAGTGTAAAATGTACGAGCTTCGTCATTCCATAGAGTGTTTCCCGGCCACATATTATCAACTTCTATCTGTGCCCAAAACGGAAGAGCAAATGAACAACGTTGTTGCGAATCATGAGTTTTGAGCTGCTGCATCATCTGGCTCTTGTACGGGTATCACTGTAAAACACACCGCAAAAGTTCCTCTACCGTTGACGAAGGAATGGACAATTCTCGTGGCACTGCACAAGTACTGACGCAAGGCCGGGCACCCATGGTCATTTACAGCAGCAGAAATCTTCTCAGAACTTCATCCGGGAGAGGCAGTCGTCATCTTGCAGGTGCCATACCAGGCTCACTCATGTTGTCGAATTTCGTTATTATCTTCTTTGAACCATGTAATCTACTTTACGTCTATATGATTACTCTGCAATTCACAGTTAACTAGCTGGCCAAGAGTTAATCGAATCATATTTAAGCTACTTCTCTAGCGTTCCACTCTTGGACTGGGCGCGGGAAAAGCGAATGCTTAAATATTTCTGTGCGAGGTCTTCATTCTCTTATTTTATTGTGATGACCACTTTCTGTGATCAGGTATGCACCAACAAAATATGTTGACCCTCTGAGGAGTTAGGTGGTATCGAAATTTCATAAGAAGGTCCTGCCGCAGAGAAAAGTGCCTTTGTTTTAACGACTGGCACCGCAATTCGTGTATAATATCCGAGGCACTATCTCTCTTATTTCGCGATAATACAAAACGGGTTGCCATTCATAGAATTTTGTTACTCCCTCCGTCAATCTTATCTGATGCAAATCCCACACTGCACAGCAGTAGTCCAAAGGAATGCGGACTGACGTAGTGTATGCAACCTCTTTAGTAGACCTGTTACATTTTCTAAATGTTCAACCAATAAACCACAGTATTTGGTTAGCTTTCCCCACAATATTATTAACGTGATGGTTGGTATTTAAGTTATTCACAACTGTAATCCCTATGTATTTAGTTGAGTTTACAGCCTTTAAATTTGTGTGATTTATCGTGTAACTGAAATCGAGTGGTTTTTTTTAGTGCTCTTTTGGATGACTTGACACTCTTCATGATTTAGAGTCAGTTACCATTTCTTGCACTACACCGATATCTTCTCTACATCATTCTGCAATTTGTTTTAAGCATCTGATGTCTTTACACCATAGTAAATGACAGCATATTTCACAAACAATGTACGAGGTCTGCTCAGATTGTCCCCTGACTCGTTTATGTAGATTAGGAACAACAGAGGGGCTATGACACTTCCAAGGGGAACGCCAGATATTACCTCTGTTTTACTCGGTGACTTTCCGTTAGATTTTACGAACTGTGACCTTTCTGAAAGAAAATCAGGTATCTAGTGACACATAGGCAAGCAATTTAAATAGAAGTTACTTGTGGGGAACGGTGTCAAAAGCCCTCTGGGAATCTATGACATTGCCAGCCGAAGTGGCCGTGCGGTTAAAGGCGCTGCAGTCTGGAACCGCAAGACCGCTACGGTCGCAGGTTCGAATCCTGCCTCAGGCATGGATGTTTGTGATGTCCTTAGGTTAGTTAGGTTTAACTAGCTCTAAGTTCTAGGGGACTAATGACCTCAGCAGTTGAGTCCCATAGTGCTCAGAGCCATTTGAACCATTTTGAATCTATGACATCGGGCCTGTCCTTAGACCTTTCAGTCAGTTGTACTCTCTCAGTACGTTACTGTAATTGCTGCAGTTCGCATAAAACAGTTTCACTAACAGAACACGGTCCCTGATCTGGGTAGCCATTCTGTTCGCTGATGTTACGACTTGTTAAGGGACATCGTGGATGCCATACCGTCGTTCAAATAGTGCGCAGCGCCACATTCGCACATGGTGGCCAAGATTGTAACTAGTTTTTTCCCGTGTAAATCGGTTACTCATCAACTCTTTAGCATACCTACCAGTTTTCGCTGCTATATCATAATTACAGCCCACAGTGACCTCGGTAAGTACCTGCACTTGTATTTTAACTTCCCTGTATTTGATTCAAATACACTCTTTCACACTAAGGCATTCCCTAATGGTGCGTGGGTTTACAGTCGTTGATAGCCGTCGATCAAGCAGTTGCTTGAGAAGTATAAGCACCGCCGTTCTGACCACAGACAGGTCAGTCGTTCACGACTGACCGTCGTGTCATCCATCAGCCCATGGCGTCATGTGGATGCGGCATTAAGGAGTGCGAGTCAACACACCAAACTTCCGACCGTTGCCATCTAATGGAAAATATATTTGTATGTTATTCACAAAGAAGGATGAGTGTTATGGTTAACGTCACGTCTCAGGTGGCTAAGCACAAAACCGCTGAATCTAACTTTAGGAGATTTCAACAAAGTTCAAGCGAACTACTTCCAACAACGTCTTTAGTAGTTGCCCTCATTCGGCCACTAATAGAACATGAGTAGCTTCTGTAAACAGTATAGAAGGGGATAGGGGACGAACTGCTGCTTGTACATTACGATACATCAGCTATTTGTAAAGCTTACTGATTTTTCTAGAATGTACATGCTTCTCTGAGAATGTGTGGGCATCTTTAATAAAACTGAAACTAAAGAAATTATGACTCTTCAACCACTGTCTTGTAAGGATTTTACTGAATCAAAATTTTATTAAGTCATGGTTTCTAAATAACTGCAGGGGTTTACAGAATAAGACTGGGCACATCATTTTAGGTTCCACGAAAACGCGAAGCGATACAGAGTGTACGACTTATCTAAGAAAAGAGAATGAAGAAGGGCATACATACGTTGACAGTATTAATAGACTTAGAGAAATATTTTGGTGATGTTGACAGTCTTTCAATTTTAGAAGGCAGTAGAAATAAGATACAAAGAGCAAAGGTTATCTATTACTTCAACAGGGGCTGCAGTGCAATCATAAGAGACGAAAGACTTGAAAACGAAGTAAAAAGTCGACGAGGAGATGACACAAGGCCGTAGCCTTATCACTGATATTACTCGATCTGTACACTGAGCAATTAGTAAGGGAAACCAGATATCGAGTACAAGATAGTAATATACCTGAAAACTTTAATTCTCCTAGAGCTTGATACTACAACAGTACATTAAAACAAAAAAATACAAAAATCTGTGCTACCAACGTCGGGACAAATTCCGTTAATAAAATAACGTTGAAGCGTCACTACCGCTGTAGAGACGGACTGTGAGAAAATTTACATTTGTAACACGCTGTGCCAATGTCAGTGAAGGCTGAAATTGGTAGCTTACGTATCTCTTTAGCTTACATTCAGCGTGCAGCATAAAACTGATGTATCTGCGCACAATTCACGCATGGCCTCGTGGGATAATGAGAAAGGACTCAACTGTGTTCACTGTGATCACACGAAGTCAGACCTTGTACTGGTAGACGCCAGAAAATTTTTGCCGCTATTCAGACCGTACAGGAGGTATTGAATGATATGATTCCTATTGGTCATTCTTTGTAATGAAAAATACCTCTACGCTCTTTTAAAACTTCCAATAAATATCGAATCATCGCCACTGTTTACATCGTTAGAACATTTAATACCATTGTGCTCCTACATCCAGACAAACTAATATAAAACAAACCATGGCTTCATTAACAGCACATTTTTCACTTGTGAACACTGATGAGAGCCAATAACAGTCACCTGCTGCAGAGGATACCGAATGAAGATGCAAGACATTCTCGTAGTAGCCTATACCATTTTTATCGCCATTGTGCTTCGCACTCCTGTAAATAGCGAATAGCATCGTCAGATGCTCCGAGAATTGTATGTGAAAGTATCTAATAAGAGAAACTACTTAATATGAAACACAATTACTTTAAAATAGTTCAGCAGTCAGTTCTATGAAGCCATCGTTGTCAAGTTAATGAAATCAACTTTGTGAGGCTTTCTGGGCAGGGGTGTAACGTATCAATTGAAACTTTTGGATTGGTATTGGTACACTGGCATTGCACGTATATTACATACCTCGCAGGGTGTTGCAGAGGAAACAAAACTGACATTTTTAGCTATGCTTGATAGAAAGCTCAGTTACAGAAAACATATATTAAAAGCAGCTCCCAAAATCAAAAGTCCAAATAACGTTCTCCTGAAAGTCCATGGTACATCAGGGAGATTCTCTATATCGACATTCCGTACTACATGTATAGGACTGGTTTGCACTGTTGCAGAATATTTCTCCCCAGCTTATATGAACAGTACTCGCGCAAGACTTGCTGACACACAGATGAACCGAACCATGCGATTATCTGTGATACAATGAAACGTACACCTACTTTCTGGCTACTTATACTTACACACATACCACCTACATCCGTACGGTGGAACAGTGCACTTCCACGAGAAAAAATACTACAGAAAAATCCCCACCCTCCAAATATCAGCCAACGAAGTTTTAGTTCTCGTACCCACCCCTGGGAACAGTAAGGCTATTGGTTGGCCACGGCCTTAATTCTAATGACTGCTTGGAGAGACACATGGTTGATTATTGCTACGACGGAACAACTTCAGATGCCGGGCACATCGAGCAAGCTATACAGCTTCGAACGGTGGCGCTAGATCTGGTCTGTTACAATTAAATCAATACAATAAAATGAATACCCTTAGCTGCATATAGGCGTTTATATATGTCAACGGAGACGTTGAAAATGTGTGCCCCGACCGGGACTCGAACCTGGGATCTCCTGCCTTCATGGCAGACGCTCTATCCACCTGAGCCACCGAGGACACACAGTGCGACTGCAGGGACTTAACTCTGGTACTCCTCCCGTGAGACCCACATTCCCAACTTATTGTCCCGCACTATATTCGTAGTGCCCCTGACCATTACACTCATTACTCCCAGCTTTACACACACATATCTTGTCGGTTGTTAACCGACTAAGAAACATCTCCGGAAGGTCTGCCGACGATCTCCACCAGTTGAAGAAAGTAACTTTCCAGAACTGTGTGTGTCGCACTGAAAAGCAACGACCACATAGTTCACGACCGTCGCACTTTGGCGATCCAAAAGAGTTGCTGGTGATGAAGAGGGATCAACAGACTAGATTCGTGTCCGGGATATTAGTGTGTAATTTGAGATAGTTGTAAATATTATCCTTTTTGATGCAGCGATATGATGAACAACCAAATAAACGGGCATAAAACCTATCTTCGGACAATATGCCAAGCTCTGATCATAAGCACAAAGTTTCAAATGGTGATCAAGGGAAAGAAAGCATAGAATCTTCTCCTAAGCTCTTTATCTGCGCATTTGGATTATGATTGCTTAGTTTATTCTCCATGCAATCACCTTCATTATTTATAGATTTTAGGAAATTTTTAACCTCTTCACTTTTCCCCTGAGACGTTCCTTCTCTTTCTGGTAGGAAAACAGTGTAATATAGTGCGAGATACGAAAATAGGCGTCGGATGCTCTGAAATACTCATCTGAAGCGGTCCCGTGTTGTAGGGGCGAATATTTTGTTATTATTATTGTTGTAGTTCTCCGCCTGAAGACAATGTTTGATGCAGCTATCCACTCCAATCTATACTGCGCACGTCTCTTCATCTCCACCTAGTTACTGCAGCATACATCCATTTGATCCAGGTTATTGTAATATTGTTACTAATTACACACATCGTCCTCGCCTGATAACTTCAATTATGTTTTATTGTGAAGATAAGAAAACCTCCGTCTTCTGGACTGCCTGACATTTTTCGTCTTTTCATGTTAGGCATCTTCAATGCCTATAACACTTACAAAATTATTTAATCCTGATACAATATTTTTAGTGATTCTTTGGCAGTTTGTTTGTATCTAACTATATTTCTGTTTGAAGGTGTATGGTGACGTTTTTTACTTACATTCATTTTTGAGTCCTGTTAATGCAGCCATTTGCTGTTCTATATGCGATAAATGCACATAGTGTAGGTTCTCCCAGTACATATTTATTTGGACATAACCTATACTGTAGTAAACTGCACATCCTCGCACTGAACTAGGTCGTATGCCCTATAGTTGACTAAGAGACTATGGAACTGTGTAAGGGAACATGGGAGAGTGGAGTGAGGTGGTGGGACGGAGACAGAGGAATGGTGGGTGGTGGGGCACGGTCTTTGTGTGTATGTGTGTAGGTACTTTTTATTTTTTACTTTTTTTAGTGCATTCCGTTTTCCAAGTGAAGAACAGCTGACAAAGTTATCTTGAGAGATTCAGCAAATGTATTGATATATAAGATAATTCTCATTTACTGTTCCTTCTCAGCTGCATATTTTTAATTAGATTACTTGTTTCGATCACTGAGGCTCATATACAGGTCGAAGCAGTTAGGTCAACAATCCGCCTTGTCTGCTCAGAAGCACACATCAGAGCGCTAATGCAAATCCATTCCCACAGAATCGAATTATCCACCCTACTGAACCTCTTTAGCCATTGTGACTGCAAACGTACCGAGTGGAGCGTCGCCTCCTTAGAAGAGTAGGCACTAGATGTTGACCGGGTCAAGAAATAAGTTCCCTGATGAACAAGTGCATGATACAGTACATTTGTTGGTGTTTACAATGTGGTACTTCAAACGGTCTTTGCTCAGTTTGGTGTACTATGACATTTCTTGAACGCTTCGACAACTGGTATCGGAACTCCGAACGGTAATAATAGGTTTCACATTCTCGTTTTAGAGACACGAATACATGGAAAACGTTTTGCTCTTTCTTTCTAAATATAGCTAGGCTCCAGTTTTAATTAAAAGTGGGCAGTCGCAATATCTTAGCGGGTACGCATACCTTTTTCTCCCTCTCTCCTCCCCCTTCCCCCTCTTAACTGTTTGCTATACTGAGATCCCCTTAATATCAGATGTTTGGTCTATCGTCATTTCGATTATTTTCTTTATCAAATAACGGACTGTTTTAGTCGATTCCTATGAGGAGACTTAAATTGGCTAACTGTACTACGATTAATCTCCCATTCGTTTCCGAGTATGCATCGAATCATTAATGCGGAGATATCCTTCAATGTCGGTATTCAGTCAATAAGAGCTTCTCTCATATCACACAACTTTTGCTCATTTTGCGAATAAAGAGCCGTAGTTTCATCCATGGTCCTAGATCTAAACAAAATTAGTGCGAATAGCTCCTAGACACTGAAAGTGAAAACGATTTTTGTTTCGACCAAGAACAGTTAGAATGGACACCCAGGTACGACACAACAATTTCATTTATAGTTTTTCATGCACAGATGGTGTACTCTTACCGCTAAAATGTCGAATACTTCTCCTAGATGTTTACCAGAACGAAAAATACTCCTTCATAGCCCAATAAAGGTGAATATTTTCTGGGCATACTTAGGGATGGAACAGAAGGGAAATAGCTTTTCGACTTATTTGGCAGCTTCAAAGACATTTAAATCAAAACTTCTTGACTTTTTCGCGTCCTGACATATTCGTGTTTACTACAATCCATCGCGCCAAGCGATGTAACATGATATATGATATCATGTCTTATAAAGTGACACATGCCACAATCCAACATAGGATTTGTCAAGCCCAGTAATATGACACAATGTGTCATAACTGTTTAGGATGTGTGCATCCTCACTCTGGGTACTTCCTATTACAGAGGCACCCTACTCACGGGTACATCCTATTGTAGATACCACCCACTCTCTATAACCACATAAAATTGTGGCTATTTCTTCTTACACGCCTTACCAGACATGTAACAAACAGGTCGCGGGTTTGGGAGAGAAATGGCCCTTTCGGAAAAAACCATCCATCCCCACCCACATACCAAAGGTATGTTTTAGCGTCTCCCCAGGAACAAATCCAATCTAAGAAATTTTATCCCCCAGAAAAATTGTTTTAGGTGACAGGCATGTTCTTCATCAGTGTTGCCTTATGCACTGGTTATTATGGCTGGTGATTATTCTGGATTTTGGGCACGGGGTTAGCCTATAGCTTGTAAAATGCATGTGTGCCAACCCCTTGTAGCTAAGAGATCTCTTTTCTGTTGGAAGCAGGCTTTACTTGTAAAGGAGTGAATATATTTACATGTTTCGATTTACATGTCATTGAATCTACCAGATAAACGTAAAAGCTAGTTCCCTTCTTCCGCATTCATAACTCTTCCCAGGACATATTCGCCTTTTTTTGTTCTGTGATAGGAGCAATGTTCATTCTGGTTCCCAACTTTCGCTGAAACGCGAAATGTTCCAACAACCAATCCGAATTACGTATGGGTACGATTGGGTGTAATAAGCTGTAGAATTGCAAAATAACTAATTCACGACAAAAAAAAAAAAACACAAACTTTTAAGTCTTGCATGAAAATTGACGTCTTTAACATATTTTTTTTCAAGAAATAAATTTTCAACAAGATATCATAATAGTTTTAGAATAATTTACCTGCATTTTACATACAAATTTAGTCTGTTATACTGTCTCAGCGGATAAGGCTTTCACTAAACAACAGGACGACAGTTAAATTCAATGTATTAGTTTACGTTATCACAAAATTGAAATCTATCCGCACAAATCTAAAAGCAGAAATGGATCTGCTAAAATAAATAAATAAACCTCACAAAAACGTTGTTTTTGCCCGTAAAATCTAAGCGAAAGTACTTTTTTTTAAAAAAAATTCATTGTAAAAGTTCACTTTTACTTATTTCATTCACCTTAAACAGTTTCCGAGCATTCAAATTAAGTAAGAACGAATTTTACGTGCTACATTTAGGTCGACTTTGAACCATCGAATCTCGACAACGGTTAGTGATTATTGGATAAAAATTTCCTTTTGACTTTATCCGCTTGTCTAACTTCGTGCAAAATTCGAACCGATTCTTCCAAGATTAAAGTGTAGAAATTATGTGGTTCAAAAACCTCCCAGAAAAGAGTGTTTTTCTTTCCCTTTTTTATGTGCTACAGTTATATCAATTTTAAACAATTGTATCTCGACAATGGATGAAAATTATTGGATAAAATATAAATTTTTGGCTTTTTCCGTTTGTCTACCTTCGTGTGAGGTTTGAACTGATTCGTGAAAACTTAAACTATAGATTTTCTTCAAGAAGCTTTCAAAAAACGTGTTTTTTCATGTTTTTGCACGTAAGATCCTAACAGCGCAAATACAAATGGTCTCATTAGTTGAGCATTAATTTCAGCCCAATTAAAATCTTTTACAAAAGAAATTAATGATTGCTTAATATACTGTGTAGCGGCACCACCGTTTATGATAGGGAAAGTTAGTTCTGTACGATATTCAGAGCATTAGTTACAGCCAGGTGTGGCCCGGATTGCAGTAAGTTACGCATACCAGCAGTTGCGAGGGCAAATAGAGGCCACAGGGGAGTAGAACTGCCAGAGAGAGCGCACGCAGCAGTTTCCATGGCGCAAGTCACAGGCAGAAGGGGGCTACTGGCCAACCTAAGTGTTAACACGTACATGACGCAAACCGGCGCGCTTGGCAAAACAGAGGCACACAGCCAAATATAAATAAGTGCCATTTTCGAACGAGATTCATTCAAGTGTGTCAGCTTTCCTGGTCAGTGACGCGTGTCACACCGCCGGGCTACACGCAGCAACAGATGTGGCGACAGCATCCCAGTCCATAGTGGGTCGTTGTTTCGACCCTCTGAGCAATTGTGATCGCTTCTCAGTTTTGGTTATTGAAAACTTGATACCAGTGTCTGAGTGTAATTTATACAGCCTGAGGAGCTCCATCGTGCATGAACGACATGTTGTAAAGGCACATGTTCTAGCAGCACAGGTAGAGTATCCCGTATGACATCATGATAACGTGCTCCATTGAGCTTAGGTAGAAGAACATGGGGCCCAATCAAGACATCACCAAAAATGCCTGCCCAAACGTTCACTGAAAATCTGTGTTGATGACGTGATTGCACAATTGCGTGCGGATTCCCGTCAGCCCACACATGTTGATTGTGAAAATTTACAATTTGATCACGTTGGAATGAAGCCACATCCGTAAAGAGAACATTTGCACTGAAATGAGGATTCACACATTGTTGGATGAACCATTCGCAGAAGTGTACCCGTGGAGGCCAATCAGCTGCTGATAGTGCCTGCACACGCTGTATGTGGTACGGAAACAACTGGTTCTCCCGTAGCACTCTCCAGACAGTGACGCGGTCAACGTTACCTTGTACAGCAGCAACTTCTCTGACGCTGACATTAAAATTATCGTCAACTGCACGAAGAATTGCCTCGTCTATTGCAGGTGTCCTCGTCGTTCTAGGTCTTCCCCAGTCGCGAGTCATAGGCTGGAATGTGCCGTGCTCCCTGAGACGCCGATCAATTGCTTCGAACGTCTTCCTGTCGGGACACCTTCGTTCTGGAAATCTGTATCGATACAAACGTACCACGCCACGGCTATTGCCCCGAGCTAATCCATACATCAAATGGTCATCTGCCAACTCCGCATTTGTAAACATTGCACTGACTGCAAAACCACGTTCGCGATGAACACTAACCTGTTGATGCTACGTACTGATGTGCTTGACGCTAGTACTGTAGAGCAATGAGTCGTACGTCAACACAAGCACCGAAGTCAACATTACCGTCCTTCAATTGGGCCAACTGGTGGTGACTCGAGGAAGTATAGCACATACTGACGAAAATAAAATGAGCTCTAACATGGAAATTAAGCGTTTCCGGACACATATCCTCATAACATCCTCTCTTTATTTGTGTGTGAGGAATGTTTCCTGAAAGTTTAGCCGTACCTTTTTGTAACACCCTGTATATGGTAGTTGTGCACACAGCGCTCCATGGAGTCGCCAATCAATAAACTAATTAATGCCCTAAATGTGTAATTATCTCCTCATATAACACAGAGTGCCATATTCCACATTCCTCATGATAAGGAAAATATAGTTCTGCCTGTGGATGGCACTGCACTTGCATTCGGGAGGATGGTGGTTGAAACCCACCTCCGGTTATCCTAAATCGCTCTAGGAAAATTCCGAGATGATTCCTTTGAAAGTTCACGGCTTATTTCCTCCCCATTCTTGACACAATCCGTCTCTAGTGAACTCGATGTCGACAAGACGTTAAAACCGATCTTCCTTCCTTCCTTCTACCTTGTGGGTAAGAGCATATAGTTTCATTGCAACACACAACAGATTTAAACGAGTAATTTATGATTTATCTGTAACAAAATACTGATGAAGCAAATTGGTACCGAAATATTGTAATAAGATATTCCTTGCAGTCATTAGACACCCGTTGCCTCGTGAATACTGCCAGAAAAATTTATACTAGCAGATAAGTTCGTTAACATGATATGACAGGCGTCCACTAAGTGCCCCGCAACAACTGATTACATCCATCTTCATTAAGAATTCAGAGGAGGTAAGGCAATAAATTTGAAAAGAAGAAGATTCTAATAAGTAACCTGTTCGTGATTAATTCGTATCGCAACAAGGTAGTTCGCAAAATCAATCAACCTATGGGATAATACCGCTCCTTTGTAATGATTAATATAATAAGTATGCTTAATTTCTCAGTACAGCCAATTATTGTAGTTGATGACTTCCATTAAGCTCAGTTACCTGTTTGTATTGGACTCGAGTATTTGCAATATCTACAGTGTGAGACTAATTAATTTTAAATTTCTTTGTATTCTTTATCCAATCGATTCCCATAGTTTATTGGTAAACAATCTCTATTTACAAATTGTACGACCTATCCTGAAATTTTCGTTTGAAAGTAAAGTTTCTAAGAGTACTTCTAGCTTGTTATGTATCTCATGTTTATATTCATTAGTATAATGTAAACATGAGATTCGTAAAAAGTTCGTAAGTACGTCGTTGGCAGATTCATGTATTCAAAAGGGCGATACACCTTGCCGGTGAGATGGCTGTGACCGATTTGCATAAATTTTCTCTTGAGACAGGAGTTAATGTAATTCCCAGATATATGAGTGGTTAACAATGTGTAGCTCAAACATTGCCATTAACTGGAAAGTAATGTAGAGAAGACCGCAACCCTATTAACTGTCTCAAACGAGGTGTAAGCGTGTATCGAGTAGCGCTGATATCGATTATGATGACAGCGCTATGGTCGCTTCTTTGTTTTTTCGCTCCAGAGTGTGCTCCCTGCCGCCGTTGGATAAGCAGCTGCAGCAGCAAGTCGTATACTCCTAGCTCACTCATTTGTTAAATACTTTAATTCTTAATTTCTTTGCGTGTTTTTGGTAATTGAATTGTTTAATTCATAAATTTCTGGCGTATTACAGTATTTGAGAGTTGTAGCATCGCGTTTTATTACCTGAATAGTGTAAATTCGCGTAGTCGTTTGTCTTCTGTTTTTGTTTTGAACGGCCAGTGTCGGTTGGTCACAGTCAGTGTGCTCCCTGTCACCGTTGGATAAGCAGCTGCAGCAGCAAGTCGTATACTCCTAGCTCACCCATTTGTTAAATACTTTAATTCTTAATTTCTTTGCGTGTTTTTGGTACTTGCATTGTTTAATTCATAAATTTCGGCCGTATTATAGTATTTGAGAGTTGTAGCATCGCGTTTTAGTACCTGAATAGTGTAAAATCGCGTAGTCTCCTTCCGCCGCCGAGCAGCGTGTCAGCAGTGCGCAAGTAGCAGCATTACTGCATTTACTAGGCAATCTTGTACTTTAGTAACAGTTTAGATTTTGTCGATTTGTTTGCGCTCTCTGTAGATCAGTTCAGACGTTCTTTGCACAACAGTTTTTAGCATGGATAGGGACTGAAAATGCTGTGTTCGGATGCAGGCTGAGTTGGCATCCCTTCGCTCCCAGCTTCAGGCAGTGTTTGCTCCGGTCACACAGCTTGAGGCTGTTGCCATTGGGCATCACTGTGGGTGTCCGGATGGGGGTTTGTCGGGGACGGCCAGCTCGTCCCACACATTCCCCCGATCGGACTACGACTGTGGTTGCCCGGGATACTGCCCGCATTGAGACTGATACCTCACCTGTGGTAGAGTGGGAGCTCGTCTGAAGGTGTGGCAGGGGGCGAAAGACATTCTGCAGGGCTGATCGGAAGGCCTCTCCAGTTTGTCTGACGAACCGGTTTCAGGCTCTGTCTCAGGCTGTTACTGACCTTCGGCCGGACATGGCTGCTTGTCCTGTTCCAGAGGTTGCCCCTCAGTCTGCAAGATCCGGGTGGTCGCAGAGGGTGGGCTTACTGGTAGTTGGGAGCTCCAGCGTCAGGCGCGTAATGGGGCCCCTTAGGGAAATGGCAGCAAGACAGGGGAAGAAAACCAATGTGCACTCCGTGTGCATACCAGGGGGAGTCATTCCAGATGTGGAAAGGGTCCTTCTGGATGCCATGAAGGGTACAGGGTGCACTCATCTGCAGGTGGTCGCTCATGTCGGCACCAATGATGTGTGTCGCTATGGATCGGAGGAAATCCTCTCTGGCTTCCGGCGGCTATCTGATTTGGTGAAACCTGCCAGCCTCGCTAACGGGATGAAAGCAGAGCTCACCATCTGCAGCATCGTCGACAGGACTGACTGCGGACCTTTGGTACAGAGCCTAGTGGAGAGTCTGAATCAGAGGCTGAGACGGTTCTGCGACCGTGTGGGCTGCAGATTCCTCGACTTGCGCCATAGGGTGGTGGGGTTTCGGGTTCCGCTGGATAGGTCAGGAGTCCACTACACGCAACAAGCGGCTACACGGGTAGCAGGGGTTGTGTGGCGTGGACTGGGCGGTTTTTTAGGTTAGATGGCCTCGGACAAGTACAGTAAGGGCAACAGCTTCAAAGGGTGCGGGGCAAAGTCAGGACATGCGGGGACCAAGCAGCAATCGGTATTGTAATTGTCAACTGTCGAAGCTGCATTGGTAAAGTACCGGACCTTCAAGCACTGATAGAAAGCACCAAAGCTGAAATCGTTATAGGTACAGAAAGCTGGCTGAAGCCAGAGATAAATTCTGCCGAAATTTTTACAAAGGTACAGACGGTGTTTAGAAAGGATAGATTGCAGCAACCGGTGGTGGCGTGTTTGTCGCTGTTAGCAGTAGTTTATCCTGTAGTGAAGTAGAAGTGGATAGTTCCTGTGAATTATTGTGGGTGGAGGTTACACTCAACAACCGAGCTAGGTTAATAATTGGCTCCTTTTACCGACCTCCCGACTCAGCAGCATTAGTGGCAGAACAACTGAGAGAAATTTTGGAATACATTTCACATAAATTTTCTCAGCATGTTATAGTCTTAGGTGGAGATTTCAATTTACCAGATATAGACTGGGGCACTCAGATGTTTAGGACGGGTGGTAGGGACAGAGCATCGAGTGACATTATACTGAGTGCACTATCCGAAAATTACCTCGAGCAATTAAATAGAGAACCGACTCGTGGAGATAACATCTTGGACCTACTGATAACAAACAGACCCTAACTTTTCGACTCTTTATGTGCAGAACTGGGAATCAGTGATCATAAGGCCGTTGCAGCATCCCTGGATAGGAAGTTAATAGGAATATAAATAAAGGGAGGAAGGTTTATCTGTTTAGCAAGAGTAATACAAGACAGATTTCAGACTACCTAACAGATCATAACGAAAATTTCTGTTCCGACACTGACAATGTTGGAAAAAGTTCAAGGCAACCGTAAAATGCGTTTTAGACGGGTACGTGCCGAGTAAAACTGTAAGGGACGGGAAAAACCCACCGTGGTACAACAACAAACTTAGGAAACTACTGCGAAAGCAAAGAGAGCTTCACTCCAAGTTTAAACGCAGCCAAAACCTCTCAGACAAACAGAAGCTAAAAGATGTCAAAGTTAGCCTAAGAAGGGCTATGCGTGAAGCGTTCAGTGAATTCGAAAGTAAAATTCTATGTACCGACTTGACTGAAATTTCTAGGAAGTTCTGGTCTTACGTTAAATCAGTAAGTGGCTTGAAACAGCATATCCAGACACTCCGGGATGATGATGGCATTGAAACAGAGGATGACAAGCGTAAGGCTGAAATACTAAACACCTTTTTTCAAAGCTGTTTCACAGAGGAAAACCGCACTGCAGTTCCTTCTTTAAATCCTCGCACAAACAAAAAAATGGCTGACATCGAAATAAGTGTCCAAGGAATAGAAAAGCAACTGGAATCCCTCAACAGAGGAAAGTCCACTGGACCTGACGGGATACCATTTCGATTCTACACAGAGTACGCGAAAGAATTGGCCCCCCTTCTAACAGCCGTGTACCGCAAGTCTCTAGAGGAACGGAGGGTTCGAAATGATTGGAAAAGATCACAGGTAGTCCCAGTCTTCAAGAAGGGTCGTCGAGCAGATGCCCAAAACTATAGACCTATATCTCTGACTTCGATCTGTCGTAGAATTTTAGACATGGTTTTTGCTCGAGTATCATGTCGTTTTTGGAAACCCAGAATCTACTATGTAGGAATCAACATAGATTCCGGAAACAGCGATCGTGTGAGACCCAACTCGCTTTATTAGTTCATGAGCCGCTGAAAATATTAGATACAGGCTCCCAGGTAGATGCTATTTTCCTTGACTTCCGGAAGGCGTTCGATACAGTTCCGCACTGTCGCCTGATAAACAAAGTAAGAGCCGACGGAATATCAGACCAGCTGTGTGGCTTGATTGAAGAGTTTTTAGCAAACAGAACACAGCATGTTGTTATCAATGGAGAGACGTCTACAGACGTTAAAGTAACCTCTGGCGTGCCAGAGGAGAGTGTTATGGGATCATTGCTTTTCACAATATATATAAATGACCTAGTAGATAGTGTCGGAAATTCCATGCGGCTTTTCGCGGATGATGTTGTAGTATACAGAGAAGTTGCAGCATTAGAAAATTGTAGCGAAATGTAGGAAGATCTGCAGCGGATAGGCACTTGGTGCAGGGAGTGGCAACTGTCCCTTAACATAGACAAATGTAATGTATTGCGAATACATAGAAAGAAGGATCCTTTATTGTATGATTATATGATAGCAGAACAAACACTGGTAGCAGTTACTTCTGTAAAATATCTGGGAGTATGCATGCGGAACGATTTGAAGTGGAATGATCATATAAAATTAATTGTTGGTAAGGCGGGTACCATGAGATTCATTGGGAGAGTGCTTAGAAAATGTAGTCCATCAACAAGGGAGGTGGCTTACAAAACACTCGTTCGACCTATACTTGAGTATTGCTCATCAGTGTGGGATCCGTACCAGATCGGGTTGACGGGGGAGATAGAGAAGACCCAAAGAAGAGCGGCGCGTTTCGTCATAGGGTTATTTGGTAACCGTGATAGCGTTACGGAGATGTTTAATAAACTCAAGTGGCAGACTCTGCAAGAGAGGCGCTCTGCATCGCAGTGCAGCTTGCTCGCCAGGTTTCGAGAGGGTGCGTTTCTGGATGAGGTATCGAATATATTGCTTCCCCCTACTTATACCTCCCGAGGAGATCACGAATGTAAAATTAGAGAGATTAGAGCGCGCACGGAGGCTTTCAGACAGTCGTTCTTCCCGCGAACCATACGCGACTGGAACAGAAACGGGAGGTAATGACAGTGGCACGTAAAGTGCCCTCCGCCACACACTGTTGGGTGGCTTGCGGAGTATAAATGTAGATGTAGATGTAGATAGATGTAGAACGAGTGAGGGAGTCACGTGTAGGTGTTTAACCGTGTGCTTGGTGTGAAGATGTTAAGGAATCAGGCTAAGAGAACAAGTAAATTTTGGGACTATAAAGGGGTTTGATGCTGTGTAAGTATTCGCGTACCTCACGAGACGTAATCCGCGGTTCGCTAAAAGCCATGATAAAAATCGCGAGAGCATGATTAGATGCCGCGAGCATCTCATCCACGCCGGTAAATGAAACTTGGATTACCTATATTACCACGAACGCCGCATCTGGAGTGCAGTGTAGGACAATGTATAGTGGTATAGTGTTACTGTATGTATAACTGTATCAACATATTGGTTACTTTGTGAAGCGTGTAATAGTGCAGCCCTGTGTAGTGAAAGTGTTAAAAAATACATCTATTGATTATACTAGGCTGAAATGTAAATTTTGGTAATTGGCACTCCTTTATTCCCCTTGTTAGTTACCATTTATTACAGCAATACTCAAGCTGCTGTTCCTGGACTTCAAAGGAAGAAGCGAATGACGATTGGATTTACGAGGTGAGTGGGTAGGAATAGTAATACAGACAAAACTATAACCCCACCCTGCCCCATTCGCTTACTGAGTTTTAGGACTTTCAATCTTCGGATAGGAGTGCCGATCGCAGTAACTGAAAATTAATTACTATTGAATTGATAGTGATGTCAAATGTGCTTTTGTGTATGACGAACATAATCGGGAATGCGCAGTGATACTTCATAAGATAGTATTACGGCAGTGCGGTGAAAAGAACGTGAGGTCAGAGAAGTGGCAATGAACTACATCAACTTCCCACGACAGTAGTCGAATACGTGACGATCGTGGCAGTTGGTAATACTGCATACAGTTGTACCACATTGAGCTGACGTGTGAACAACTGAGCATCGTGAATCTTACTACATCCCTACCACCGACTGAACATGGATGTTGACAAGTGAAGTTGCAGCCGTTCAGTTAGCGGTCGTACTACGGCACCACTGAAGAGCTGACGTAAAGACAGCAGAGCAACGTGGCCGTGTTGTAACCCCACTACTGATGCAAATAACGGGAGGTGTGTAATTCAATAATCGTTCGCCGTGCAGCGCGACGGAGGAGCTGACGCAGAGATAACGGAATATCGCAAGTTGCAGCGGCGCCTGGTCTCCATTAACGGCGGAACTAAGCATCGGGGATCATAGCAGTTCGGCGTAGCCTCGCACTGAGGCGTGGAGATGGAGACAACGGAGCATCGCGCGCCGCATTGCTTCGCGTCATCTTGGCCGCGCGGAATAGCAGCAGCGCTGACAGAACTGCAGCAACACGCAACAGACACACAATATAGGAGGCATAAGTGTCGCGATGCGTGCGTAACGAAACTAACAACAGTAGCGTACCCAGTAATAAGGATATGATTGAATTCAACTGAATTGTTGCATGTAAATCGTTTGTTTCCCATAAGGAAAATTATGTATAGCTGCGGTTACGCCCAAATATATCTCAATTTTATTGCTTGTAATATAATTGCTTAACATATTAACGTTTCAATGACTGCTTACACTGCTACTGTACGTTTACTATTTGGTAAGGAATATGGTGATAAGTTTTGGCATTGCGAACATAGGTGCTGTAGTGTTGGCAGAAGAGCCAACACTGTGTTTCTAGAGGAGGCCGAAATGCACGCGTTTAATTACGCACTGACTGGCGTGAGGTCTGGAACAGGACAATATCTTGAGAATTGCAAACAAAGTACGTAGATGATGTAATACTTAACTTTAATCCATAATTGGAGTACGTCGCTCTTGATGATACAAAAGTACAATAAGCTCAAAATAACTGGTAATGGCGCCTTGCTAGGTCGTAGCAAATGACGTAGCTGAAGGCTATGATAACTATCGTCTCGGCAAATGAGAGCGTATTTGTCAGTGAACCTTTCCTAGCAACGTCGGCTGTACAACTGGGGCGAGTGCTAGTAAAGTCTCTCTAGACCTGCCGTGTGGTGGCGCTCGGTCTGCAATTAGTGACAGTGGCGACACGAGGGTCCGGCGTATACTAATGGACCGCGGCCGATTTAAAGGCTACCACCTAGCAAGTGTGGTGTCTGGCGGTGACACCACAGGTGCTACTGAGTTGTGTTATACAGGGTGTTACAAAAAGGTACGGCCAAACTTTCAGGAAACATTCCTCACACACAAAGAAAGAAAATATGTTATGTGGACATGTGTCCGGAAACGATTACTTTCCATGTTAGAGCTCATCTTACTACTTCCCTTCAAATCACATTAATCATGTAATGGAAAAACACAGCAACACATCGTACCAGCGTGACTTCAAACAATTTGTTACAGGACATGTTCAAAACGTCCTCCGTTAGCGAGGATACATGCATCCTCCTCCGTCGCATGGAATCCCTGAGGCGCTGATGCAGCCTTGGAGAACGGCGTATTGTATCACAGAAGTCCACAATACGAGCACGAAGAGTCTCTACATTTGGCACCGGGGTTGCGTAGACAAGAGTTTTCAAATGGCCCCATAAATGAAAGTCGAGACGGTTGAGGTCAGGAGAGCGTGGAGGCCATGGAATTGGTCCGCCTCTACCAATCCATCGGCCACCGAATCTATGGCTGAGAAGCGTACGAACACTTTGACTGAAATGTGCAAGAGCTCCATCGTGCGTGATCCACATGTTGTGTCGTACTTGGAAAGGCACATGTTCTGGCAGCACAGGTAGAGAATCCCGTAAGAAATCATGATAACGTGCTCCATTGAGAGTAGGTGGAAGAACATGGGGCCCAATCAAGACATCACCAACAATGCCTGGCCAAACGTTCACAGAAAATCTGTGTTAATGACGTGATTGCACAATCGCGTGCGGATTCTCGATGGCCCACACATGTTGCCTGTGAAAATTTACAATTTGATCACGTTGGAATGAAGCCTCATCCGTAAAGAGAACATTTGCACTGAAATGAGGATTCACACATTGTTGGATGAAACATTTGCAAAAGTGTACCCGTGGAGGCCAAACAGCTGCTGACAGTGCCTGCACACGCTGTACATGGTACGGAAACAATTGGTTCTCCCGTAGCACTCTCCATACAGTGACGTGGTCAACGTTACCTTGTACAGCAGCAACTTCTCTGACGCTGACATTAGGGTTATCGTCAACTGCACGAAGAATTGCCCGTCCATTGCAGTTGTCCTCGTCGTTCTAGGTCTTCCCCAGTCGCGAGTCATAGGCTGGAATGTGCCGTGCTCCCTAAGACGCCGATCAATTGCTTCGAACATCTTCCTGTCGGGACACCTTCGTTCTGGAAATCTGTATCGATACAAACGTACCGCGCCACGGCTATTGCCCCGTGCTAATCCATACATCAAATGGGCATCTGCCAACTCCGCATTTGTAAACATTGCGCTGACTGCAAGACCACGTTCGTGATGAACACTAATCTGTTGATGCTACGTATTGATGTGCTTGATGCTAGTACTGTAGAGCAATGAGTCGCAAGTCAACACAAGCACCGAAGTCAACATTGCCTTCCTTCAATTGGGCCAACTGCCAGTGAATCGATGAAGTACAGTACATACTGACGAAACTAAAATGAGCTCTAACATGGAAATTAAGCGTTTCCGGACACATGTCCACATAACATATTTTCTTTATTTGTGTGTGAGGAATGTTTCCTGAAAGTTTGGCCTTACCTTTTTGTAACACCCTGTATGTTTGAAATGACTCTGTCAGATAAATTAGAGTTACGAAAGGTACCAATTTGTTTTATAGAAGTAGCAAGGGAAATAGATGTTAGTATGGATGATTAATGAGGGACATCTGAAGGATAATGTAAAGGGGATTAAGCTGAAAGTAAATGACAATGACATGTTCTCTGATTCTGACACTGCGAAGTCATTTAAATCTGAACCTGAGGAAGTAAATGTAGAGAAGGTAAATTGGAAGTGGTAAGTGGTCGGGTGTTAAATGACTGGTTTACCAGCATCAGAGTATCTACATCTACATCTACATCTACATCCATACCCCGCATGCCAGCTGACTGTGTGTGGCGGAGGGTACCTTGAATACCTCTATCGGTTCTCCCTTCTATTCCAGTCTCGTATTGTTCGTGGAAAGAAGGATTGTCAGTATGCCTCTGTGTGGGCTCTAATCTCTCTGATTTTATCCTCATGGTCTCTTCGCGAGATATACGTAGGAGGGAGAAATATACAGCTTGACTCCTCGGTGAAGGTATGTTCTCGAAACTTCAACAAAAGCCCGTACCGAGCTACTGAGCGTCTCTCCTGCAGTCTTCCACTGGATTTTATCTATCATCTCCGTAACGCTTTCGCGATTACTAAATGATCCTGTAATGAAGCGCGCTGCTCTCCGTTGGATCTTCTCTATCTCTTCTATCAAACCTATCTGGTACGAATCCCACAGTGCTGAGAAGTATTCAAGCAGTGGACGAACAAGTGTACTGTAACCTACTTCCTTTGTTTTCGGATTGCATTTCCTCAGGATTCTTCCAGTGAATCTCAGTCTTGTATCTGCTTTACCGACGATCAAATTTATATGATAATTCAATTTTAAATCTCTTCTAATGCGTACTCCCAGATAATTTATGGAATTAACTGCTTCCAGTTGCTGACCTGCTATATTGTAACTAAATGATAAGGGATATCGAAGAATGAGGAATGAGTTGATTGAAGTATTGCTTATGCTACCATCATAGATGATGTATGGAAATTTAGTGCAGATCTGCTTTCAGATTCGGATGCAGCCAAACGAGTACAACAAGTTTAAAATTTAAACTTGTATGTCCTATTACGAGAGCTGTTTGTGTATAGTAAGAAAAGTGAGGCATTTTATAAACAAGATGATGAGCAGATTAAGCAACTTAAGGCATCCAATGAGCAGATTAAGAAAGAGATGGATCAGAGTAATAGAATTAAAAGGTTCCTGGTAGAGGAGATCAAAAGGGTCTCAGAAAATTTCAATGCAGAATTGAAAGCGTTTGATGACAAATTCCAGAAGCAAGATGAAAAGCTCGGTTAAGTGACACATAAACTCAGAGATGAAATATGTAATACAGAGGAGGAATGCAAAAGGTGGATAGATGCCAAATCAGTAAGTGTCAATATACAAACGGAAGAAACGGAGCAATGGCATAAGAAGATTACCAATCAGATGACTGATGTTAAGAGAGGAGGCAACCTAGCAGATGAACTATGTGAAAAAGCTGGATGAAAACGTTTCACAGTTGGAATGTCCACCCTCCGTAACTGAGTGGTCAGCGCGACAGAACGTCAATCCTATGGGCCTGGGTTCGGTTCCCTGCTGGGTCGGAGATTTTCTATGCTCGGGGACTGGATGTTGTGTAGTCCTAATCATAATTTCATCCCCAGCGAAGCGCAAGTTGCCGAAGTGTCGTCAAATCGAAAGACTTGCACCCGACGAACGGTCTACCCGATGGGAGGCCCGAGTCACATGACATTTAC
Source organism: Schistocerca americana (assembly GCF_021461395.2). NCBI lineage: Eukaryota > Metazoa > Arthropoda > Insecta > Orthoptera > Acrididae > Schistocerca > Schistocerca americana. The sequence continues at coordinate 320,264,124 of NC_060123.1, forward strand.
ATTTACTGTGGGAGTTGGAACAAAAGTAATGTGTCAAGCGAGAGGTAGGGAAACAGGTGGAAGTCAAGGTTAGGGCACTATTACGTGGTAGTGTCGTCACTAAGAGCAATTTTGTACAAATGCAAAATGTGATGGAGACTTTCAAAAAGTTCAGTCCTAATGGGAATTGGCATCCAAGTGATTTCTTGGATCAGTTTGAGGATGTATTACCAGTACTGTGCTATGATCGCAGAAGAATTAGATTTGTGGTGCCATATATGGAAGCAGAAGCAGGCACATGGGGATTAAGAGTATGACGAGAATGTATGGCATAAGAAAGTTTTAGGAAGGCATTCCTAAGTCAATATTGGATGGCAAGGAAACAGAATAAGTTTCGGAGTGATCTCTATCAGCATAGAAGGTATAGTTATGAAAGTGACAGAGGTCTAAAGAAGTTTTTTCAAAAACTATATGATAAAAACATGTATCTTTATGAACCAATAGGCAAAGAGGCATTAGTGTCGTTGACCATTAATAAGATGCTAATAACAACACAGGAGAAGGTATTGGCTATATTAAGGGATGATGTAGATGCAATTAAGCTAGCACTGGAACAACTAGATAACTTGGAAGAAGGAAATCATGAGGTGGAATCTGAATGAAGACAGCCAAGAATTCATGATGGAGCCAACAGGGACAGACCAATAAATGACAGAAGACATTATGCTCAACAATGGTACAATAATTATCGAAGATCATATGGGCACGGATTCAGAGGAAGACATAGTGACCGCAGAGGTAGAGGTAGTTGTGTTGCATTCTACAACGATAGATATCAGAGAACAGGTTTCAGTGAATGGACTGAGCTAGAACAAAATCATGAACCATGAAGAGAGGAAAACTAGGTGTCATTTCTGATGAGGTCTGATTAGGAATCCCCGAAACAGGACCAAAGCCTCGGACAACAGTTCAGAGTGGAGAGTGATAGAGTAAGGAGAACTGGAGCCAGCCGCTGTGGCCGAGCGGTTATAGGCGCTTCAGTCGTGAACTGCGTTGCTGCTATGGTCGCAGGCTCGATTCCTGCCTCGGGAATGAATGTATGTGATGTCCTCAGGTTAGTTAGGTTTAGGTAGTTCTAAGTCTAGCGGACTGATGACCTCAGACGTTAAGTTCTATAATGCTCATTTGAACCATTTTTGAGAACTGGAATTAAGCATGGAGAGGATGTAATGGAGCACGTAGTTAAGCATCAAAGAAGAATGGCAGATAATGCAACAGGTAGTGAAGCAAAATGCAGGATCGCTCATGCAAAATATGTGCAGGTCACTAATATACAAAATGGAGAGGCAGAGGAGACTAAAGGCCGAAGAAAAGATCTGCAACAGTTAAAGGGCAGAGAATCATGGGTGGCAGAGTTTGTTAGACTGTATGATGATCAGGTACATAGGGAGCAAGAGTATGACGCTAGAAAGACGAGAAGAGATAGGGGAATATGTGCACAAGAGAGTATGCATGAGGATTTTGATGCAATTGTTAGTTATGAGAAAGATAGCACTACAAAAATGTTCTGTGATGCCAATGAAACTTGTTCTGGTACCATGAAAGACTGTCAACCCAGTCACATTAGCAGATATGTGTGCGAGGAAGGAAGGTATCGTTGGTGTAAAGGTGGTGACTGTGTATGTCTCTTAGAAGTTTATAAGGATTATAGTGTGTATGAGGTCACAGGTGATGTTGAGAACACTGACTCTACTAATAGGAGTGAAGGTGTGAAAATGCATTCTCATATTGTGTCTCCGATGACAATGTTGCCGTTAAGCCAACAAGATGATGAGAGTTATCAGAGTGAAACGAGACTTACGAAAAGGTTTGCAAATTTGCAGCTTCGTGATAAGCGTGTAAGAAGTGTTAGGAGTACAATGTAAATGAAGCCACCTGATGGAGCTTTGCAAGCTTGAAGAGGATTTTGTGGCTGATAGAAGTAGGGAGTCGATAGTGCTGACCATACAGCAACTGGAACAAAGGAATGAAGTCTTAAATGACTTGCTAAAGGAAGATGCTGATGTTCTGGAGGAAGCTGTGCAACCAATTGTAGAGGGAGAAATTTTCAATGTAAAATATGACATTCTTCTAGATTCGCCGGCCGCGGTGGTCTAGCGGTTCTAGGCGCTCAGTCCGGAACCGCGCGACTGCTACGGTCGCAGGTTCGAATCCTGCCTCGGGCATGAATGTGTGTGATGTCCTTAGGTTAGTTAGGTTTAAGTAGTTCTAAGTTCTAGGGGACTGATGACCACAGATGTTAAGTCCCATAGTGCTCAGAGCCATTTGAACCATTTCTTCTAGATTCAGGAAGTCTAGTTAATGGGTGTCACAAAGTTTGTATACAGCATTGTTGGAAAAAGGTAGTGAGATACCGAATTTTCCAGTAAATGGTGTGTCCATTGTGGGTGCTGTCGGTACAAAAGGAAAAAATTTTACGGAACAAATCCTGATTACAGTAAAGTGTAATGGGGAGACTTACGATGTTTCAGTACTGGTTGTGCCTGGACTGGCATTGCCTCTGTTATTTGGTGTAGAGTGGTTGTCAAAGCAGCAAGTGGCAAGCGTACTGAGATTTTAGAAATGGGAATATGAGGATTGTTAATAACGGAGAAGAGGAGGTTATCGCATTCAAAGGTGCCATGAAGGCATGTGAAGAAATAGGGTTGGCTAAGATTCAAATTGGTATGGTGTCAGAAGCTGTACCACAACATATATACAAAGGTGACACTGCAGGCTTGAACAAAAGGCAGAGGAGATGGAAACATCAAATTAGAATCCAAGACTCTGAGAGAGCGCCTAAGAAGAAGTTAGTCTTGTTACAGCAGGATGGGTGTAAGGAACCCTTGCAGCTGTTATGAGGAGGCATGATCTGGTTTTTGCAGATGAACATGGAGTAATCAAGGGTGCAGAATACAAGCTAGAGGTGAAGGACCATGAACCCTTCTCTGAAGGCCATATGATATTCTACAAACCAAACGTGAAGCTGTAGATGAGGAGATTAGTAAGATGTAGAAAATGGGAATTATTGAACGTTCATCAAGCCAGTATTATAATCCCTTATTTGTTGTGGAGAAGAAAAATGGGAATGTCGAATTGCGCTAGATGCTAGACCAATGAATAAAATCACACTGGCACAGAGAGACAGGCCTCAGTGTATGGAAGAGTTGCTTCAAAATTTTCAAGGGGCAAAATTATTCAGCAACATCGATCTGAAACTTGGGTATTGGCAGATTCCACTGCATAAGGACTCAAGACAATATACGGCGTTCCTATATGAAGCAAAAAGCTACCAATACTGTTTGAGCTCAACATTTCTACATCAGCCTTCATTTGATTATTAGTCATGGTGTTCAGCTTCTGAACATGTTATGTAGATGACGTTCTCATCGCTACGACGACGTGGGAAGAACATATGCTGACTTTGGATGGTGCCTTGATTGCATTTGAGAGTGCTGGTGTAACTGTGAACATAGATAAATCAGAATTGGGAAGGAAGTGAATCATTTCTTGGGACACATAATTAGTGAACATGGGATTGAAACAGAAGAGGCAAAGCTGCAGGGTATGCAGGATTTTTCTGAGCCTCCCTGCAAGAAACAATTACGGGGATACCTTGGATTAGCTGGATTCTATAGAAAATTTGTGAGTGATCAGTCATTAAATAGTCCTCACTTGCTGAATCTTCTGAAAGCTAAAACACTATGGCAATGGGCCGAAGACTGTCAGAGGGATTTTGAGGATTTCAAGAGGCATATGTGTAATCCACAAATTTTGTCACACCCGGACTTAGAAAAGAACTTTTACATGGCTTGTGATGTATCAGTCTATGGACTTGGCACGCATCTATATCAAATTGATGACAAGATTGAAGGAGGAATAAGGCAATAGCTTTCGTAAGTCGTGCACTGATGAAGTGGGAGTGCCAGCATACAATTACAGAATGTGAAGCATTAGCAATTCCTTGGGGATTTAGTGAATTTCGGTGTTACCTGGCTGGTAGAGAGACAGAGGTGATAACAGACCATAAGGCACTTTCCTTCCTGACTGAAAGTAAATTGTATCATAGGAGATTAACTAGATGGGTTATTGCACTTCAGGAGTATCAATTTGATATTATCTACAGAGCAGGGGACCAAAACATTGTACCAGATGCCTTGTCCAGAATGCCACCTCGTATGGAAGACATTAATGTACATGCACCGCACGAAAATATATTGCATGTTACTCTTATGAAAGGTGTTCCACATGAGACTTAGGTGACGAATTTTATTAAGAATATATCACGTGAGCCGAACATGGATCCAGCACTGAACCTAGTTAAGACTAGGTATGGTTGTGTGGGTCAACAGAAACTTCAGAAATACTTCCTGATTCATAATAATGTCTTATATAGACGTACTGATGAAACAAAACAAGAATGGAGAGTCTGTATTCCAGAACACACTATAGAGCGGTTGATTTGGTACATCCACTACAGCAATGCACACTGTGGTGCCGACAAATGCACCGAGAAATTAAGAATAGAGTGTCTATTCTTTGCAAGAGCAAAAAGGTATGGAGGTTATCACGAATTTGTGATGCCTGCCAAGAGGCAAAGACTACAACATTTAGACATCAAGGCCCTATGCATCCTGTGATTCCAAATGGAATTGGGCATATAGTTGCAATTTCTCACCTCAGCCCTCTGCCAGAGTCGCAAGGAAATTTTACTCAGATTTGGTTGTATTGGATGTAGGATCAAAATACTTAAATTTTACCCACTGAAAAGAGCTGTTAGCAACATGATGGTGAAGAAGTTGGTTGATGACTATTTTATAAATGTTTGTAAACCAAAGAGGGTACTTACAGACAATGGTCCACGATTTATCTCCAAAGAGTGGAAGGAGGTGCTATGTCAAAATAACATTGAAGAAGTCTTAACTGCAAAATATAGACCATCCTCAAATCCAACAAGTTAGGTTATGGAGGTGATTCCTCGTATGTGCAAAGCCTACGTCCGTGTATTTTTTATACATACCGTCTACGAAGCCACAGGGTGTTTTTGTCGAAGAAAGGTAACGATATTTTCCACAAAGTGTTGTCGGTGTCAGTAAAAATGGTTAATAAAAATGCGCGGTTTACCGGTAGCCAGCACATAGACGGTGAATGAGGTGCTACTTCATGAAGTTACATGTTCCAGTAGCAAAGCCAATCACTACATAGCCACTGGAGGGACTATTTGAGAAACTTTGAGGATGTACTTAACAGCATGCCACATATGTTCACAGGTTTTGCACCTTGTGAGCTGTTGTTAAACCAGGAACCAGAGTCAGTATTTACTGAACTCATTAAGGATGTCACCAAGACCACCATGACCTTGGATGATAAAATACAATCAGCAATGCAGACTCTAGAAGTTAAGGCAAATCAAAGAAAACGGCGTAATGATACAATTGTTCATTAAATATCAGACGAAGTGGGTGATTTAATATTGATTAAGATGCATACAAATTCGAGTAAGATAACAGATGAAATAAAAAAATTCAACTTAGAATATAAGGGACCATATAAAATAATTGTCACTGAAGGACCAAAAACAGTGGAACTGTAAGTATTAAGTTCTGGCAACTATGAATGAAAACATCATGTGGAAAATGTCAAGCCCTACTATAGGAGTGACTAACGTTAACCGAATTTTATGTCACTGCATTCACTTAAGACTATGATGGAATCAGAAAATGTAGTTTAAGCTGTTAGAGTTACATTTGCACTAATGAACTACCTTAGACCGTAATGTGATGTTCTTTATTATTCTAATTGTTCTCTTACTCATTATTTGTCACATATTGACACACAAAGTGGATTTAAGGATAAATTTTTGCTGCTTGGATCTCATAAAATTATGTCAAAAGTTTGTATGTCACATTCATGTAAGTGTAGTCATAGCTATCTCCCTTTTAACTTTAGCTTAAGATATAAGTAGGTCGAATCGTTATGGGGCGCTCACTGTTAAATATCGACTACTACTCATTGCTATTGCTAGACACTCTACAGAACTTGTTCTTTACTAACAGGTAGAAAGCTCAAGATAATAACTTTTGCTGGATACTTTTCGGAAACTTTGTTATCCTCAGTCAAATGTGTACAGACTTCTTGTGGTTGTTACTGCATCAGAATCAAAGTGTCACTCTATAGTGACTGTTCCCGATGACTCGTCTGTAGTATTCCTCTTAGGTGTTTCATGGTAATCCCTGTCTTGGCACCCTGCACTGATTGTTTATATGCTGGTTTTAAAGGGACATTTATGCAACTTTCTTCCGTTGAGATGTTTTCCCTGACTGTTCCAAAGGCCTTCCTAAAGATTCTTCCAGAACCTCCAAGAAGGTTTACGAAATTCTAGCTGTACGCCAGCGTCTGGTAGCCGTCTTGGTGCCTGAGGGTGTTATTGTCAACTAACTATTATAGTCCCACAGCTTACTCAGCAGGTCGTAACAAGTCTAGCGTCACATGGAGTGTTGGCCCACTCTCCGGTGTTCACCTGACACCACCCTTTGCATGTTGTCCTAAATATTACTCTTAGTAAAGCTTCTCTCCTTTCCTTGCAACCATGGCACTTCTTACATCAATAAAATAAGATAACCATGAGAGACTTTCGGAGAAAATGTTATTCTGAATGTTTTCTACGGTCTTTAATTACTCTGTGGTGAAATGTAGCTATGTCCTTGCAACAGAAACACAAAGCACTTCCAGCTACGTGATAAAATGGTCGTTCATCTCATTGTTTTCCAGCCAGGAAATAGGTCTCAAAGTTTGTCCGTGTATTTTTTATACATACCGTCTACGAAGCCACAGGGTGTTTTTGTCGAAGAAAGGTAACGATATTTTCCACAAAGTGTTGTCGGTGTCAGTAAAAATGGTTAATAAAAATGCGAGGTTGACCGGTAGCCAGCACATAGACGGTGAATGAGGTGCTACTTCATGAAGTTACATGTTCCAGTAGCAAAGCCAATTACTACAATGTTGACGTGAATAAATCAGTTCGCGATGCAAGTGCTAATCTTTAACGCACGTTCTCAGCCTTGCGTAATTACGCTGCGAACTACACGGCAAGAGCTGTATGCGTTATGAAACATAAATGAAAGACTAAGGCAGCTGAGATGAGATATAAATCTCTTAGTGAGGGCGGCACAACACATACAGCATACATCTGCGGTTCATTAGCTTTCGCTTGTGTAGATAACCTCCCCTAGTAGCACACAGAAATTTGATCTCGACGTTTGTCCCAGGAAACTCTGCTGATGCGACAAGATAACTCCCACGTCGCAAAAAGTTACCTCGAAGTACAATACCTGGAACTAAAAATGAAAATTTCGGCTACCATAATTAAATCTAGAACAGGTATCTGAGGGAGCTCCACATGGTGAAAACCATAGGGGAAGATAGAGGACAGAAGAAATGACAATCTTGGATTTTTATTAGACTTTTTTCTTGACACTGGCAAAAATATTGTGGAAAATAACGTTACGTCTCTCTGCAAAATACACCTTGTCCCCTTGGCACAGTACGTATACAAGGCTGCTTAGTGGCTTGAGCTGTTATGTTACTTCCGTTCCAGCAGACCCATAATCTTTGAGTTATCAGTCTTCTGACTGGTTTGATGTAGCCTGCCAGGAATTTTCTTCTTGTACCAACCTCTTCATATCAGAGTTGAACTTGCACCCTACATCCTCGTATATTTGTTGTATGTATTCCAATTCCTGCCTTCCCCTACGCTTTATACCCTGTACGACTTTCCCTAAAATATTCTCTAGTCTTATGAGATGTTCAGTCATATTGCCTCCTATTCTCGTTGGTGTTCTCCATACGTCCTCCTCTTCACCGATTCTTAACAATCCCACCAATTTTCAACATCGTTCTACAGCAACACATGTGAAACGCTTGGATTCTCTTCTTTTTCGAATTACTCACGGTCTGTGATACACTACCATACAATGCTGTGCTCCAAATGTACATTATTAGAAGTTTCTTTCTCAGATTAAGGCCTGTGTTTGATAGTAGTAGACTTTTCTTGGTTGGGAATGCCCTTTCTGCTAGCGCTAGTCAACTTTTGATGTCTTTCTTGCTCCGTGGGTGCCGGCCGCTGTGGCCGAGCGGTTCTATGCCCTTCAGTCCGGAACCAAACTCCTGCTACGGTCGCAGGTTCCAATCCTGCCTCGGGCATTGATGTGTGTGATGTCCTTAGGTTAGTTAGGTTTAAGTAGTTCTAGGGGACTGATGACCTCAGATGTTAAGTCCCATAGTGCTTAGAGCCATTTGAACGGTTTGCAGCTCCGTCGATCATGAGTTATTTTGCTGCTTAGGTAACATAATTTCTAAATTCTAGGGTCCTCAACTGAGGGCTGAGAACTTCGCCTAGCCACGCCAACAGCTACTCCGTGACATTCTGTAACTACTCCCCACACCACATGACATAGCGTTTACGTACACAGGAAGATGTAACTTAAAAGTTTCGAAACCGCTTCTGTGTACTACAGCTAACTATTGGGGCTTTCCGTTCAATGTTTAATAATCTTAACACCTGTATTAAAAAAGCTGTTTACTGTATGAATTGTCAATCAATCACGTTTTCCCAATCGTTTAGGATCTAACCGGTCTAACTGAAATGGGCACGAGCCAAAGAGAGGCCCTAGTGGCGATGTCGTGCTGTTAGCAGAGGCAGTCTTATCAGTCGTCTGTACGTCCCATACTGACTTCTGTGATTATTTCACATGGTATTGCTTGTTTGTTACTACTGGCAACTCTACGCAAACGCCGCTGCTCTCGGGGCGTTACATGAAAGCCGTCGCCCACTGCGTTGTCCATGGTGAGAGCTATTGCCTGGAATTTGGTACTCTCTGCCCACTCTTGACACTGTGGATCTTTATATACTGAATTTCCTAACGATTTACGAAACGGAATGTTCCATACGTCTAGCTGCAACTGCCATTCGGCGTTGAGATTCTGTTAATTCCCATCGTACGGCCGTAATCACATGCCTGATCGCATGCCTCTCGATATTCGCATCTAGTGACACCAAAGGGCTGAGGATGACACAGCGGTCGGTCGGTCGCGTTCGACTTAAAAGGCCGGATCGGAAGGAATTTTCAGTCTGCTAGTTCTCAACGTACCTTCACATTTTCTATAATTCCATAAGTGAGCCTTAATGTAGAGGCGTGGCAGTTAATATAGAAAATAGAAAATGCTATTATCAAGTTTTAACGGTTTTGTTACCACTCATTGAGCAGATACTGTTAGTAGTCCTTGTTCCATCTGAGTGGTCAGCTGTTCGGCAGCTGGAGTCTATTCGTCCGTACATGTCTCCACAGTCGTTGTTCACCTTGTCTTCTATGGCCCGTGACGTATCGCACCTCAATGCATGTTTTGGATAGCACCGTTTTGTCACGCCCGGTGTGCTTTAACCACGAAGGTACGCGAACAATTGACAAACGTAGTCGTTTCTGAAATGTTTCCACCCTTGACCCGTAAGCCAGACGTCAGATAAATCGCTCCTACTCCGCAATATGACGACTGCACTGTTTTTCGCTATCCCCGCTCCCCCCCCTCCCCCCCTCCCCACCCACCACACCTATCCGACACGCTTTATATACCCACCACTGGTAGTGCTGTCACCTGCAGTTGTTTATTACACGTTGACGTGGAACAAAGGCGTGTGACTGGACAGTGTGTGTCAGACCAGTGGTTCCTGTGGGGTGGCAAAAATGTAATTTCTTAAGGGATGGAAGCAACACGGTTGGGCTTTTTCTCAGGAAATTACATTAATATTAAAAGATCATTACCACTATCGCTATTTCGTGATAATATAACACTGATTACATACATTCCCTACTGTTACTTTTTTTTTTCAGGGACTTGCAATCACAGTCGTTGCACAACGTGGCGCAGGTTACAGCTTGAGAAGCAACTGTACGAACGTCTTCCTCATTGCACACATATCCCAAAGAAGAGAAGTTAATCACTTTGTACCAGGCATCTATGGCAGTAAACCTGACACTTAAATATCTCATGAAAAATACTTCCCATAAACTGTCAGAAATTGCCTCATTGTTCACTGCGCAAGGAAACGAACAAGTAGAGAGTAATTTTGTAATGGCTATCGTACTGCTTTAGTTCTTACAATAGGTTTTTATTGTTATTAGTGGTAGTGGTCAGAGGCGAAACTTTGCCAACCTAAAGTCTTCCAATTTCGGCGATTCTGGATGTACCGAGCCCAGTACTAGAGTGATTTACAAACAGTTTTGCAGTGTAGAATTTTAATTCGGGTGGATTTTAAATGTGGTGCAGGCAAGCAAGCGTCGCTAGGTAGTCGAGAATTACAGAGGAAACAGGTTTTGTAATAAATGTCTATTCTCAGTGTGGATAGTTACCTTTCTTTTCTCAGAAGCAGTTGTAGGGAGCACTCGTGTTTCACTGAAACCACTCGCGAATCATTGAGACTGCTTCATCATTCCATAAAGTAAAGTAGTAATAAGCAGTAACAGATGTCTCATTGACTAAATAGTTCGCGGTTGTCAAAAACTCCCACAGAGACTAAAATCATTTATCTATCTTTATTTCAAAAATATAAGGATTCAAAGACAATTCTAAAGTTTAGCTAGACACTAATAGCGACCATGGATGGGGGACGAGTGTACTGACTGCACTAAAGGGTAATGAACTCAGAAAGGTTGGGAACCACTTTTTTACACGAAATCAGCATCTCGTTTTGTCTGACATTTCGTCCCTGACAGTAATTTAGGCGCCTGGATGCGCCCTATCTGCTGTAAACCGCCACCCCTGACGTTCTGTCTCTCATTGCCCATATTTTTCACGGGCCGGTGGCGAACAGCCTTTCACGCGATCAGGAATCCGCTGTTCCATATGAGCGCTTCGCGCGCTGACAGGTTCACTGTTCACTGAAACTCAATCCCGGCAAGAAACCCTGTGGCTCAGTGTCTTCCGTCGCGTGAGGAATTGTTCATGAAAGTACCTACGTTTTCGCTTTTCCTCAATAATTCTCTCTTTTTGACCTATATACAACTGATTGATTGTCAGTACCGAATTCCACTCTGCTAGCATATAATTCCTTTCGGATAGAATGAAAACTATGCATCATACTTGTCTACTGCCATGTCTTCGAATTCAGAGGAATCCGTAAAATATGTCCAACGACTAGCAAGTGGTTAAGACAAAAAATGTTCCAAACTGTATAATCGGCAAAGTTCTATTATATAGACATAAAAAAGGCTTCACAGAGGATAGTCTTATTGAAAACATTCCATACTACCACTACTATTGAAAACCTCGTGGCAAATTAAAAATGTACGCCGAATGGTGACTCGAGCCCATGACTTTTGACATTACTTCGTGAAGTGCTCTACCAACTCACCTACCCAAGCACAAGTCACGATTTGTCGTCACAGCTTTACTTCTACCAGTACCTTCGTCCCCTGTCTTTCGTGGGAGAACTGAAGTTTGGAAAGTAGATGAAGTACTGGCGGAGATGAAGCTGAGGAAGGGTTGTGAATCGAGCTCGAGGAGTTCAAATAGCAGAGCATTTCCCGCCGAAAGGCAAGGATCCTGGGTTTGAATCCCCATTTGATACACAATTTTAAGCTACCTGGAAGTTTCATGTCAGCGCACACTCCACTGCAGGGTAAAAACTTATTCTGCATTAGTGTTACTGTGTCAAGCCTTCAATAGCAATTCCAAACTTGGCAAATCGAAGAATACACCTAAGCTACTGTAATGGATAAATATGTGTGATCTTCCAGAAGATGTACCCTGGGCACAAACGATCTACGACAGGAAAAGTAGTGCTAAGTTACGAGTAGATAAGTATTTCAAAGAGATAAGCCATCCATGTAGGTACTGCATTCGTGGTCCATGCGATCAATAACACAAATTACAAGGAGAAACAGTTCTCAATATTTTCGCAACTGCCGTAGTAAGAGTACAAGCGAGCGTAAACAACTAGTTTGTCGCTAACTCTCAGAGAGAGCCTTCGCCAAAGCCAGTAACCCTGAGAATACTTACAATAGAATACAGACAAGTACAGACCTGCTCTACTGAGCACCTAATCGTAATGATAATAGTGAAAGAGGCGCTTACGGAAAGAGGTGTTCTTTATAAAAGGTAATTTAGATAGTGCTGAAGATATTCACATCTTTAGTCGGCTTAATAACTGAAGTGAAACTACAATAAAACAACGGCAACAGGTAGAGATTCAAATGGTATAGACGTACCTAACGAAGACTCAGAAAAACTGTTGAATAGAATTATTTATTTAAAATAGTTTGGATCGAGAATTACCACTGCCAAAGGGAAGATAAGGAAGAGTAACAACTTTCTAAGCGTCGTAATAACAGAGAGCAGGGAAATGCGTGGGACAATAATTATAGAAATTAATATTAAATTTACGCTAAGAGAGCGTGCTGTAAAACAAAGCCTCTGAATTTATTAAGTGAAAACTCTTAGAGCTTAGTAAATAAAACAAACGTTATGACATTGTATATGTTTATTCTTCGTGTTTACATATTTGCAGCCCGCTTCCTATAGCGGGCTCCGAATTGTAGAGTATAGCATAGTGGTGTGCTAAAACTATGTATATGCGTGAGAAGCAACGTGTTGTAATCTCTCTTCGTATTCGAAGTGTTTGACCTAACCTGAAGCACCCACTCCTTCAGCATGCCAATATCAGACTGTACTCAGTCGCAGCGACGTCCGAGGCCTTGAGTTCACTGTCATCAATCTTGCTGTAGACATTCCAGACTTGGCCCTATCCGAATTTCATCTGTTTGCGAAACTTGAAGAATACTTTCAACGACTTCAGTTTCATAGTGATCAAGCAGTGCAAGCAGAGGCGAGGTTGTGGTTCCGTCTACAGTGTCAAACATTCTACAGCGACGGTATCAAAACCTGATCTCTCGTTGGGAGAAATGTGTTTGTCGCCAATGTGCATCTGTTGAGAAATAAATATCTAGGCAGCGGCGGACGCTGCTTTAAGAGCACAAGAGCACGTGAACACTAACTTTCGACACCTTGGAGATTTGTTGTTGTTGTAGTCTTCAGTCCTGAGACTGGTTTGATGCAGCTCTCCATGCTACTCTATCCTGTGCAAGCTTCTTCATCTCCCAATACGTACTGCAGCCCACATCCTTCTGAATCTGATAGTGTCCACGTCTCATTTCCATACATGGGCACACTCCACACAAATACTTTCAGAAACGACTTCCTGACACTTAAATCTATACGCGATGTTAACAAACTTCTCTTCTTCAGAAACGCTTTCCTTTCCATTGCCAGTCTACATTTTATATCCTCTCTATTTCGACCATCTTCAGTTATTTTGCTCCCCATATAGGAAAACTCCTTTACTACTTTATGTAAGATTTATTCGTTATTTTTTTAATCGTCTGAAACGTAACATATATGCTATAATCTGAAAGATACGGCACTTAAATCTACCGCTCTATGCTGCATTGCTACTCCTTTACGTTGTGTGAAACTTGGCATCAAGGTAGCGAGCATACTTCAAGTTGTACACATTTTAAGAAGCTTTCACGCATGCTGGCGTGACGTAATTCCCATGTGGGCCAAATACACTTACTATGTACCTACGTGTAAAATTTGGTGTTAATACCTACATCAAAATATTTTGTGATCTGAAGATGGCAGTAGTAATAGTGAAGTGTAAAAGTTTGTGTGATCAAGTCAGACATGTAAAATAAAATGCCAGACTTTATGACTTCAATTGATACATACGGATTTGGTAAACAGCGCGCACGGCTCCGGCATGCACATGCACAGCTAGCCCTCACCACTCAGCTACACCCTTACGTCAACGCAATCAGGTGTCCGCCCGCGGTAGCTAAGTGGTCACGGTAGCTCAGCGTGTTCGGTCAGAGGGTTAGCTGCCCTCTGTAATAAAAAACGGAGTGAATGGATCAATAAAGAACTTCAACGAGCGTCAGAGGGCGTCCGCCACGAACAATTGCAACGAACTACACTCCTGGAAATTGAAATAAGAACACCGTGAATTCATTGTCCCAGGAAGGGGAAACTTTATTGACACATTCCTGGGGTCAGATACATCACATGATCACACTGACAGAACCACAGGCACATAGACACAGGCAACAGAGCATGCACAATGTCGGCACTAATACAGTGTATATCCACCTTTCGCAGCAATGCAGGCTGCTATTCTCCCATGGAGACGATCGTAGAGATGCTGGATGTAGTCCTGTGGAACGGCTTGCCATGCCATTTCCACCTGGCGCCTCAGCTGGACCAGCGTTCGTGCTGGACGTGCAGACCGCGTGAGACGACGCTTCATCCAGTCCCAAACATGCTCAATGGGGGACAGATCCGGAGATCTTGCTGGCCAGGGCAGTTGACTTACACCTTCTAGAGCACGTTGGGTGGCACGGGATACATGCGGACGTGCATTGTCCTGTTGGAACAGCAAATTCCCTTGCCGGTCTAGGAATGGTAGAACGATGGGTTCGATGACGGTTTGGATGTACCGTGCACTATTCAGTGTCCCCTCGACGATCACCAGTGGTGTACGGCCAGTATAGGAGATCGCTCCCCACACCATGATGCCGGGTGTTGGCCCTGTGTGCCTCGGTCGTATGCAGTCCTGATTGTGGCGCTCACCTGCACGGCGCCAAACACGCATACGACCATCATTGGCACCAAGGCAGAAGCGACTCTCATCGCTGAAGACGACACGTCTCCATTCGTCCCTCCATTCACGCCTGTCGCGACACCACTGGAGGCGGGCTGCACGGTGTTGGGGCGTGAGCGGAAGACGGCCTAACGGTGTGCGGGACCGTAGCCCAGCTTCATGGAGACGGTTGCGAATGGTCCTCGCCGATACCCCAGGAGCAACAGTGTCCCTAATTTGCTGGGAAGTGGCGGTGCGGTCCCCTACGGCACTGCGTAGGATCCTACGGTCTTGGCGTGCATCCGTGCGTCGCTGAGGTCCGGTCCCAGGTCGACGGGCACGTGCACCTTCCGCCGACCACTGGCGACAACATCGATGTACTGTGGAGACCTCACGCCCCACGTGTTGAGCAATTCGGCGGTACGTCCACCCGGCCTCCCGCATGCCCACTATACGCCCTCGCTCAAAGTCCGTCAACTGCACAGACGGTTCACGTCCACGCTGTCGCGGCATGCTACCAGTGTTAAAGACTGCGATGGAGCTCCGTATGCCACGGCAAACTGGCTGACACTGACGGCGGCGGTGCACAAATGCTGCGCAGCTAGCGCCATTCGACGGCCAACACCGCGGTTCCTGGTGTGTCCGCTGTGCCGTGCGTGTGATCATTGCTTGTACAGCCCTCTCGCAGTGTCCGGAGCAAGTATGGTGGGTCTGACACACCGGTGTCAATGTGTTCTTTTTTCCATTTCCAGGAGTGTATAACGAACAAAATGAGATTTTTAAAAAAGTGGTCATCGTGACAGAATGTCAATCCTAAGGACCCGGGTTCGATTTCCGGCTGGGACGGAGATTTTCTCCACTCGGGGACTGGGTGTTGTGTTGTCCTAATCATCATCATTTCATCCCCATCGGCGCGCAAGTCGCCGACGTGGCGTCAAATCGAAAGACTTGCACCAGGAGAACGGTCTCCCCGACGGGAGGCCCAACTCATACGATTTTTATTTATTTAACGCCATCAGGTGGTCGCACACTGCAGCAGACTTTTATCCCCGTTCGGTTGGCATAAACCCCACTAGACAGTAGCATACTCCACTGATATGCCAATTCGCTCACTACATACAGTAATAAAATTAGATCTGACATCAATATATGTTAACTTATACTGATAGAAACAGCTATTTTGTGGGATTCTGAATGAGATGTAGTGCATAAGTTTTGGATTTTATCGTACAGTAATCCATCTGAGGCGCTGAGAATCATGGGCGCCTAAAGCACATCACAGTCGAATATGGGATATAACATTTATTCATGCTTCTGAAATCTGTTCATCCCATGGTGAGTCAGGTTTATCTGTGCTGTGGGCCCCCATTGTATGTATGAAAATTCACGAAAGCTGTATCACTGGTTTTTGTGATATTCGCTTTAATGTGGAATCGACGACGCTGTGCTTTAGACCCTTATGGATCTCGGCGCCTCAATTGTGTTCTAGTGGAGTGATCCCGTTGGTAGACATTAGTACTTGAGTTTAATCATTTCCACAAAATGACAGTCTGTGTTTGGAGTTGGTTGTTTACTGTGCGGGAATCGGCTTACGTACGCAGTGTAAACATGAACTTTGTTGAATCTATTTCAGATGCTAACAGAAAACCAAAGCTGTGAGTGGGGGTCGTGCGTGAGTCTAGCTCAGTCATTAGGACACTTGTCTACGAAACGCAGTGGTCCCGAGTTGGAGTCTCAGTCCGGCATTTAATTTTAATCTGACAGGAAGTTTCATATCAGCGCACACTCCGCTGCAGTGTGAAAAATCTCTTTCTGTGAACAAAAAATTAAATTACCAGGG
Source organism: Schistocerca americana (assembly GCF_021461395.2). Classification (NCBI taxonomy): domain Eukaryota; kingdom Metazoa; phylum Arthropoda; class Insecta; order Orthoptera; family Acrididae; genus Schistocerca; species Schistocerca americana. The sequence continues at coordinate 320,280,671 of NC_060123.1, forward strand.
AAAGATTGCCGTAAAGGAGCTAGGGACTCCGAGACCAGGTCCGTTGATTAAGAGAGTGACGAAATCAAATAAGCGTGACTACAAGCGACTACTTAGCAAGGAAGTGTCCAGTTAGCATAATTTATTGTGCGAGTGCATCGTAAGAACCCGGAAGCAAATTCGTGGGCTAATACGCCTGTTTGGAATCTTACGCATTTGTCCGAAAAAAAAACGGAAAACCAAAAAAACTACCACTTAGACAAAAATACGAAACAGAGAGTTGCGAAAGGTTACACATTGTTTCGTCGTTGCCCTAAACTATACTTAATTATTTACAAAACAACAAAATTCAACAACAAACATTCTTACTTTTGTCAAACAAAATGGTTCGAATGGCTCTGAGCACTATGGGACTTAACATCTATGGTCATCAGTCCCCTAGAACTTAGAACTTCTTATACCTAACTAACGTAAGGACAGCACACAACACCCAGTCATCACGAGGCAGAGAAAATTCCTGACCCCGCCGGTAATCGAATCCGGGAACCCGGGCGTGGGAAGCGAGAACGCTACCGCACGACCACGAGCTGCGGACTTTGTCAAACAAGTCATGCATCTAATTCTTATACTTTTTTGTTATGACTGCTGCTATTATTATTATTATAATTATTATTATTGTTATTATAATTATTATTATTGGCAGTGTCTGTAGTTGTATAAACTTGGTGATAAACATAACCGTTATTTAGCAAATGCTATTAATTTCACACTGACAAATTTATTTGAATCTAAAAACTTGTGGTAACCCAGAATGTATACTCACAAGCTCCAACGATATGTCGACATTAAGAACTATGATGTAGATTTCTTTACAACGTCTTTATGTTTAAAAAAAAAGTTAGTAGTTTTTACGTACGAAATTCGGAGGCAGTACTTTTCAGCACACCCTCGTAATCGCAACAAGGAAGACGACAGCAGAAGTTTGGCAATTTCGAAACAAGTTTTTTCATGAATGGGGCTCTAACAATATCTAAAAATAATTACGAATTGAGGAAAGAGTTGATCATAATGTACGTCTGTAGTGTAGAATCTTGCGGAAATAAAATGTGGACTATGGTCATATACAGCAAGTAATTTGAAACAACTGTAATGCGACTGTGGCATAAGAATGTGAAAAGTTAAGTAGACATTAAATAACTGGAGAAGAAGATATACCGTACTATTTACAAAAAACGAGGTTAAAAGGTTATTCAGATCTCTAGAAGAAGTATCAAATTCGAGGGAGATGTAATAAGATATACAGGCATAAATCACTGAAATGGTAATTCATAAGAACGTGTAACGGTTAAAATAAGTAGAACATGTTATTGAGGACGTTGTGTGTGTTAGAATGCAGAGCTGGTGGGTTATGCGATAGAGGATGATATGGTAGGTAGGCAGCCTCGAACTATACGGAAAACTTACAACCAAACAAAGCAGAAATTATGCTCTTTATTTACTTCATTAGTATCTATTAGTCCATTATGTCTATCGATAGCGGTGAATATATAGGACCAACTAAAGTTATTTTCGTTATTACGATGACTCTGATGTCATGGCGTTTATTCAAGGCTACTGCTGGATATCAGGAGCCTTTAATGTATTATAAGGAGGTCATTCATCTTTTGCAAACGAGTTGGGTTTATCTACAGGTACATACATTTTTCACTGGCATACAGAACGAGGGAAAAACAGCTATCTATACTCTTCCGTACCAACACAAGCTTCTATCATCTTCTCTTCGTGTTCCTTAAGTGAAACGGACATTGGCGAGAGCTGAATCGTTCTGCAGTCAGTCTCAGATGCCGATTCTGAACATTTTCTCATTTGTGTAGCGCAAGTTACGGACTGGTGGATTGTGGTCGCTATCAAACTCGGTTGCGTCACTGTTGTGTAATACAGGAGTAGGATTAGGCAAATTCAGTGGCCAAGACATCAACATGAGTACCCTATGATGCTCCTTAAAGCGTCGTAGAATGATCCCGGGTTTGTTACATGGACAGTGACCCTACTGGCAGATGTCATAGCTGCCGGCGAAGACATGAAGCGTGAATGGATGCAGGTGGTCCGCAATAATATTCACATACTCCAGTGAAACCATGAAGACTTAAACTGCTATCACAGGTCTGGAAGCTATGGAGAATGTCGCTCGGGGCATAATACCGCATCAATGGCCGGGTTCCGTGGCGCAGTGCATGTTTCGAGCAAACGTTCTACTGGAAGACGGCCTATCCCGACACAATCATCTAGCTGGCGTAAAAAGAAACGTGGTTAATTAGAGTAGGGGACACGTTTACATTAACCCAAGGTCCAATCACGATGATTCTGTGCATAATTGAGGATGTTAGTTGAGCATGTCCTTGGGTCAACATGGGAACTCGTAGTGGTCGCCTTCTGTGGAGCCCCGTGATCAAGAAGGGGTGTGGAACAGTGTGCCCCAATACATATGTTCTTGCACCAGCTTTATATTCTGACGTCACACTTGCCAACTAATCGCTATGTCACAGTGCTGTGAAGCTCTCGGGCAAGATCTCGAGCTCCATGTTCTGCGATGATGCGTCGGCGTCAAGCACCTTGCCGTTTAATGATGATTTCAGCGTCTCTCAACCACTCCCACAGCTGCACGTGACAGAAGAACGTGAATAGCCGACCATGTTTGCCGTTTCTGAGATGCTCGTTCCGAGGTACTGGGACATATCACTCTGTTATTTATCATTGTAGCTTACGTCAGTATACTTCCTCTTTTGCGACCAGCATCATCACTAGAACGATTACGTCTTAGTCTCCGCTCAGTCTGTATATTTTTCGTACTGATTCACGAGCCCCCAAAGCCTCCAGTAGGTATTTAATGTCGCGATGTGTGTGTGTGTGTGTGTGTGTGTTTGTGTGTGTTCAGTGGTCTACCGCCTGTCCCTCTACACTGTACCATATAATTAACGACACTACTGCTAATTTCGTAACATAAGCTCTTATTTTTGTAATTTAATGTCGGAAATACTCTGAACAGCAAATCTGAACTGAAAGTGTGTAAATTGCATGATTTTGAGTCAGTTACGTTTATTTCAGTATAAAATGATATAAAATCACCTCCGGCCGGTGTGGCCGAGCGGTTCTAGGCGCTTCAGTCTGGAACCGTGCGACCGCTACGGTCGCAGGTTCAAATCCTGACTCGGGCATGGGTGTGTGTGATGTCCTTAGGTTAGTTAGGTTTAAGTAGTTCTAAGTTCTAGGGGACTGATGACCTCAGATGTTATGTCCCATTGTGCTCAGAGCCATTTGAACCATATAAAATCACCATCTTCGTAAATATTTAGCTCTAGTTTTTTTAAGTAATTACATTTTTGTATAAATAACTCACTAATTAATACGCATTTATGTTCCAAGATTCAGCATAAAAATTTTTAAGTGAATAATTACTTGAATTATGTGTTATGCATTGATGAATTTCAGTGCCTTTCTGGAAGTGCAAAAGTAAATTAGGAAAAAATGAAGATAATATTACATGAATGAAAATACTTTGTAAGTCTACTTTGTACCAGAACTACGTAAAGCACAAAAGAAATTGTATAAATTAACTGGTCACAAATGTATATAAACGATTAAAAATGTTAACTGTTCATATGTACAGTATATACAATTACATATTTTGTCGAGGTTGCAATCGATGCGGTCACGAATCGAGCAGAGGCGCTGCAGGCGATGTTGGCAAAGGCACCCGCTTCGGTCTCCTACTGCCACAGCCCATTTACGCTGCCTTAACAGATATGTTCACCGTACGTCCCACACAGATTTATGAGGTTATTTCACGCAGTGCTGTTTGTCTGTTAGCACTGGCAAGTCTACTCAAACGCCGCTGCTCTCGGTCGTTAAGTGGAGACCGCTAGCTGCTGCGTTGTCCGTGGTGAGAGGTAGTGCCAGAAATCTGGTATTCTGGCCACCCTCTTGACGCTCTGTATCTCGGAACATTAATTCCCCAACGACTTCCGAAATGGAATTTCCCGTGCGTCTAGCTCCGACTACTATTCCGTGTTCAAAGTCTGTTAATTCCGGTCGTGCGACTATAATCACGCCGGAAACCTGAAAGTTCCTGGCAGATTAAAACTGTGTGCCGGACCGAGACTCGAACTCGGGACCTTTGCCTTTCGCGTGCAAGTTCTCTAGAGTGCTCTAGAGCACTTTCCCGCGAAAGGCAAAGGTCCCAAGTTCAAGTCTCGGTCCAGCACACAGTATTAATCTGCCAGGAAGTTTCAAATCAGCACACACTCCGCTGCAGACTGAAAATCTCGTTCTGGAAACATCCTCCAGGCTGTGGCTAAGCCATGTCTCCGCAATATCCTTTCTTTCAGGAGTGCTAGTTCTGCAAGGTTCGCAGGAGAGCTTCTGTAAAGTTTGGAAGGTAGGAGACGAGGTACTGGCAGAAGTAAAGCTGTGTGGACGGGGCGTGAGTCGTGGTTGGGTAGCTCAGTTGGTAGAGCACTTGCCCGCGAGAGGCAAAGGTACCGAGGTCGAGTCTCGGTCTGGTACACAGTTTTAATCTGCCAAGAAGTTTCATATCAGCGCACACTCCGCTGCAGAGTGAAAATCTCATTCTGGACGTCAGAAACCTTTTCACATGAATCACCTGAGTACAAATGACAGCTCCGCCAATGTGCTGCGCTTCGATACCTTGTGTACGCGGTACTGTCGTAGCTATATATGACTACATCGCAATCGCATAACTTCTGTCACCTCAGTTTACACCATTTCACTTTCACAAATTATGCGAGTGGTGGAGGATCACGTAGCAACATGCCTCTATTTCTGCACTCGAAGGGAACCAGTGTGGTATTTGAGAAGGGTGACTAACGTCTGGTCTGATGTGGTTATTTCATGGGAGTTATATAAATTAACCTCTTTGTCGTTATTTCGCACCTCTAACTGTGAGCACATACAAGTACCCAGCATATTCGATTAACCTGGTCAGCGAGCTCCTGGGAAGAACTTTAAGCGAGACAGAGTCGGAGGGACTTCCCTTCCGGCCTGAGCTAAAAGCCGGAATGGGCTGCGACGTTCGCAGGCGCCGCCCACGCAGACACGCAGCCCAGTCGGCGTGCCGCGACGGCTCAATTTGTCGCGCCACAACTACGGCCCCCTCGCCAGCCGCCTCCGCCTCCGCCGCCCCCACTGCGTCGCCGCAGGGAGCCGCCGCCTGACGGAGAACAGGCTTCTCGCGCGCAAAAGTCTCGCCGGCAATGAATTTTTCATGGCCACGAGCCCTAGTCGGACAAGCATGATTTATTACTTAGAGATACGGAAAAGAAGAGCATTAAAATGCGGTGTGGCGCACAAGTGGCGAGAATACGTGCTCCACGCTGCCTCAACAGCACCGGCTGCGAAATTTGTTTTTGGGTGCGCTCGCAAAGCTATTTGCAGATGCTAAATACTGTAGCCTACAAAAAAGTTCAAGTATGCTCTGTCCTACACAAAAATAGCCAATTCAAACCAAACAGAGGTCGAAGAACAGGAATATGTCAGAAAATTTCTGCTGACTCTTGGTTCAAAGATATTTGTTTACAGGTTGAGTCAAAATGTACTTCACAAGTTTGGAATGACATGTAAGTTTATTGATGTAACTTACAGAATCTGGAGATTCGTCGTTTTCAAGCAAACAACCCCAAATTTTAAATAAAAGTGATGCGGAAAACATCCTACTGGTAATCAGTTTCTTCTTACAATCATCATATATTCGATTTGTCATATCGGATAAATTGTTTGGCAGCAGAGGAACATCCACACGTTCGTTAATGAAAGCCCACAAAAAGAAATCCAGTGGTTGCAAGTCTGTGGAGAAGGTGAGTATGCGATTGGCCCTTCACGGCGAATCCACTGACTCGGAAGTGACTATCGAGGAAACCTCGGAATTCTGTGTGGAAATTAAGTGGCGCACTGTGTTGCTAGTAGTAAACCATACCATCTCAGTCGTCTTCATAGATCAGTGGAATTAAAAAGTTTTCTAGCTTATCTACATTCACAATACCAGTGAAAATAGCTATTTTAACTGTTCACTGCCCTGTAGGAGTGCTGGAGTACTACATGCATCGAACTTGGGGTTATTTGCTATAAAGTGTCACATCTACCGATTCTGTAAATTACCTCAATAAATTTCTATATCATTCCAAAGTTTTAAAGTCCATTCTGAGTCATCCTGTATGCACTGGGTGAAACGGGTGTAAATGCTTATATTTTTATATCTGTTAACTTAATACGTAAACGCAAAGGTGTGCTGGCTGTTTTTTCTCAGCATTGAACAGTTTCTCACAAACAGGTAACAAAATTTACAACCCGGTGTTTTCTGCCGGCCGCGGGGGCCGAACGGTTCTAGGCGCTTCAGTCCGGAACCGCACGACTGCTACGGTCGCAGGTTCGAATCCTGCCTCGGGCATGGAAGTGTGTGATGTCCTGAAGTTAGTTAGTTTGAGTAGTTCTAAGCTCTAGGAGACTGATGACCTCAGATGTTAAGTTCCACAGTGCTCAGAGCCATTTGAACCACTTTGATGTTTTCTGCATCACTGTAACTGCTCCAATTAGTGGATTACGCCTGTCAGTACAGGCTACCCTTTTTGCATTCATTGTAGACACATCAACACCTGGCCTGTTACCCAGGGCTAAATAAGCATTAGTGGCTTGCTCTTGCAATATGTATTTGGAGGTACTAATCAACGTACGAGATCCTACTACGAACAGCTAAAATTATTAGTCTACAAATGAAGTAAATGCTGATTTAATGTTGTTCAGTACCTTGTCCTCAGTCACCTATTGCACTTATAAACATGTATGTTTGGAACTTCCTTCTTTAGCCTCCTAGAGATTTCATTATTCACTTCAGCGTTTTCTTCCGTTTCTAATCCACTTTTAGGGCATCTGTCATGATTTTTCAACAATTATCAGGACTTATAGTTTCCTGAGATTGTCAGTGTTGGGAACGGCTACCTTTAAATACAGTTCCACTGCATTATTGTGGTAAGCCTTTTATTTTCTAAGATCGCAAGGAAGGATACAACGATTACCAATTTCGACCAGTTAAAAGACTATCTTCAGATCACGTAACAGAAATCAGTGTCTACATCCGTTATTAAAATGAGACGCTTTGTCACAATCTTGTTTACAATTCAAGAGTAAAAAAAAATGTTTGCTATATATATATATATATATATATATATATATATATATATATATATATATATATACACACATCATTCCATTGCCTCGTGTAACAAATACATCATAATAGGAGGCGCCATAAGGCACCATCGTGTCTATTGACGATATCGGAAGAAGCTATCCAGCTGTCAGTAAAAGACTGAGCTTGGAATTGTAAACATGACTGAGACAAAATCTTCGGTTTAATATCCGATGTAGAGATTGTTTTCTTTTATGTGATCTGAAGATGGACATTTAACCGTTCGAAACTAGCATTCGTTCTAACCTTCCTTACATTCTTGGCAAATAAAAAAGTTTTCTAAAATAAGACTGTAATAGTCTGTGAACGTTCCACTTGCCCTGATAGCTTCTTTATATTGCTGAAACGTTTTAATGGAAACACTCTCCATTCCTGTCAGTCACAGCGCCACATTTGCTTGTAAAGCTGTCTAGTTGTGAGTCTAAAATGTGAATCGTGAGTTACATGCCACAGCCTTGCTCTTTGGTATGTCCTCAGAAATTCGATAATAGCTAGATTGTAGTTCTCAGCTCTTCGATTTCCCAAAAAATGTTGAACAATATTTTTGAATGCTTATTAAGATACTTCCTCGTTCCCTTCAATGATCATTTTAATGTTCATTTTTAAAGAGTTCTCACATCTGTGGTTCAACGAAGATTCACCTTTTATCTTACATTCACTGAGATAGGGGAATTTTTATACTTGAGAGCTTATACTTTTTGATTCATCGCTTTTTTAACTTTATGGGTAAAAGTGGCAATAAGAATTTATCACAGGTAACTAAGGGAATATACTGTATTTTGTTTCTCCAGGCTCTATCATTTTCCTTTCACGACAGATATTTCGTATGTAATGAGATTTCATGTCGTGAGTCACCTCTCGCAAAGGAAGCAGCAATACTTGACTTATCCTAACTGCATTCCGAGTACAATAGCAAGAATCTTCAGATCACCGCATATCTGCCATTGACGGATTCAATAACTCAGTTTTTCTGCAAACAATTTTACATTTATGTTGCACTTGTTCATATCGTCAGCGTGACCTCCAGGCACAAACAGCAATGCTTTTCCATTGTTAAACAAAACAGTCTTAAAGCATTAATTAGAAGAGTCAATGATAAGTTTCTAGTCTTCAGTATTATGGTCTTTTCTTAAATAAGCCGCCAGACAACGCTGTTTCCCATTTCCCATTTCTCTTGTTAGATTATGTACGGGCACTTTCACATCGTCTTTTGTTTTGTTTTTCAGAATATTCCACTGCTGATTTGTGGATCTAAGACGTTCAGCCTTGCTTTTTGGTAGCTCCAATCACGAATTAAATCACTAAGTTCTTCTTGATAATATTAAGTGGCCTGCTGAGCCAGATTGATTCTGGAGTACGGTGTTGATCTTGCTGTGAGGACTCAGTCTATTCTCTACATCCACCCCCCATGTCTTCATCAGGTTCCAGGACATCATGGTGCAAATGGCTCTGAGCACTATGGGACTTGACACCTGAGGTCATCAGTCCCCTAGAACTTAGAACTACTTAAACCTAACTAACCTACGGACATCACACACATCCATGCCCGAGGCAGGATTCGAACCTACGACCGTAGCGGTCGCGCGGTTCTAGACTGAAGCGCCTTTTCTCTTTCTCGACATTCTATGTTTTTAGAGAAGGCGGCATACGAAACTAAAAATCCGTGAGATGTTTGAAGGTTATCACCATGTCACGGAAACTGGGAATGGTACTGACTATACTGTTTTGTTTAACAAATGACGGAGAGTTACTGAACATGAATCGCAGCAAATATTTGGTGCCTAAGTTTCATCCTCATCTATTTTACAGTCGGAGCAATGTTAACATGCTGTCCTTACTAATGAAGTGAATTAATATTTCTGAGAGCAAACGTCAGTTCCCCGCACATTAGCATAAGACATTCACAGTGTTAAAATATTTACGTGGCATCTTAAAGTTGAATTAATCTGAAAATTAATAAAATTAAATTTGCTAAAGGAAATATGAAACTACGAACATGTCTTTTTAATGCTCGAAGATCAATAAAGATTTACGCTTGAGTTCTTCTGTACCTGAGAAAATTTAGCTAAGGCGCAGAAAATTACTGAGAAAGAAGAACGGATACGTTCTGTACGCACAACAAAGGACATAATGTGGTGTCACCGCCAGACACCACACTTGCTAGGTGGTAGCCTTTAAATCGTCCGCGGTCCGTTAGTATACGTCGGATCCGCGTGTCGCCACTGTCAGTGATTGCAGACCGAGCGCCGCCACACGGCAGGTCTAGAGAGACTTCCTAGCACTCGCCCCAGTTGTACAGCCGACTTTGCTAGGAAAGGTTCACTGACAAATACGCTCTCATTTGCCGAGACGATAGTTATCATAGCCTTCAGCTACGTCATTTGCTACGATATAGCAAGGCGCCACTACCACTTTATATTGAGATTGTAATTATGTACCGTCAAGAGCGTTGTACACCAATTATGGATTAAAGTTAAGTATTCCAGAAGCTATGCACTATTTTAGGCTACTATAATTACTTTACCTTGTTCCAGACCTCACACCAGTCTGCGTGAGCTTAAACGCGTGCATTTCGGCCTCCTCTAGCAACATGGTGTATGCTCTTCTGCCCACACATCACATATGTGGAAACACAATAACTTTTCAAGGAACTAAATATGGTGCACTCAGTGTTGATATCTTTTACTTCTCGAAATAAAAAAAAAAACAGACAGTGTAAAATTTACCAATTGGCGCAATCTTTAAAGTAATTTCGTGGTTTTTTGTTTTGTTTTTTTTTGTTTTGTTTTTTTAGAGGGAATGAAAGCTATGTAAACATCTGAAACATCGTATTCGATTATTTCACATCGAAACGAATAGGAATTAACTATTTCAAAACTCAGATAGATGTGTAGGCCAGTGTTATGACAAATGTAAAATACAGCAGTCAAAAAAGACGTGATCGCTTTGATCAATTTAGCGAAATAATGATATATGTGTAATCCGCAATGATGCAGTCCAAATAAATACTTTTCCATTTGGTGGAAATAATTTTGGAACCAGCGAGCATTCAGCCCTGCTTCCCTTCCGAAAATCTTGGTCGGATTGCAGGTTGGAGATATTTCATTTTATGACTCAGAGAATTTTGTGAACTGTCTCAGACGAAAATTAAAAATTGGGTATGTGTTTTGTATGTACTGGATACACAGCGAAGAACTCCTTGATTTCACAATTACATGTCTCGAAGTCTAATCATGATAGACGAGTGCCGAAAATCGAATGTTTATTGTGAATGCTGTAAGAATTGTATACAGGAGTTGTACAAAAATTTAGAACCAGTTCGAGAAGCTGCTAACGGAAGGCGGTTTGCTCGCTATAGTTGTTCCTATAAATAGTGCGCCTGAGCTCAGTGGGATCATTTCCACCGATGAAACGTGAAAGGTGGTTAGCGTATCGAAGGAACCGGCTGAAATCACGTGTTCCGTTGAAGAAAGTGTTTTTATAGTACTAGAATACCACGATTTAGAGCCCAAGCCTATGTCAACAAGGCACATTTTTGTAACATGATTTAATGTGCCGAAAGACCAGATGCGAAAACCATTACCAAGCTCTTCGCCATACTCCGTCGGACAGGCAGCGTCGCTAATGTTCTAGAGGGATTGTTGGCCTCAGGCAAACTGTAGTGACTCCTGAAAATGTCGCCACCGTTTGAGGAAATACTCAGCAAAATCCAAGGAAATCTGTCCGGAGAATTGCAGGAAAGACTGATTTCAAGCGTTCCAGCACACAGAAAATACTGAGACACATGTTTCCATTCAAAATGATGATGAATATTTGGGTTGAGGGGGCACCCGACATCATGGTCTTCAGCGCCCTGACGAAAAGTCAGCACGAAATCCCATGGGTGGGGACGAAGGCTGTCGCCACATGCGAAGCAGTTTATAACGTAATAAAGTCTGCCGCCCTTCCTCACCAGTTTCGGTTCAAAATGGTTCAAATGGCTCTGAGCACTAAGGGACTCAACTTCTGAGGTCATCTGTCCCCTAGAACTTAGAACTAGTTAAACCTAACTAACCTAAGGACATCACACACACCCATACCCGAGGCAGGATTCGAACCTGCGACCATAGGGGTCACGCGGTTCCAGACTGCAGCGCCTAGAACCGCACGGCCACTTCGGCCGGCTCACCAATTTACGGATGAAGCCTGACAGTTCACAAAATTTCAACACTCTTATAACAATGGTATTTGGGAGGATGGTGGGCAGATCTCCAGCGAGATCGAGGGCTGCCCTAATATCAATATACAAGACACACGTATCCGCAATATGCTGAACTGAAAGCGGCACGCCTAAAACTTCACAGAATGTTCCACTCAAAATCTTAAGCCACAACGCCATAGCCGTACGAGCTGGACAACAAAAAGCTGACTGCGAAACAGATTCTCACAATCAGTGAAAACGGAGGATTTGATGTTATCTGCATGTGGTTAGCAGTTGAAGCACATTTACACCTGAATGGAGCCGTGAATAAACAAAATTGATGATTTTGGGGTTCCCAAATCCCCAGTTGTGAATAGGGAAACCGATGCGCTTTTCCTAAGGTTACTTTCTTGGAAGTGACAGGCCCCAGAGGCATTATTGGCGGTTTTCTCATGCGGGAAACGATCACTAGTCAAGGTTACGTTGCAGTTGGATCATTTTGTCGCCACACGGCTAGCATTGGAGGGTCGACTAGGCACCTAGGGGCTCATACAAAATTGAGCCAGATCACATCACACTGTACAGGTGTTTTCTTTGCTTAATGTTTACTTCTGGAATAGAGGCACTGCGCTGGATTACGTCAAATTTACTGGTGCAGGGAAGTACTGGGCTCCATATATGCCCCATATCAGACTCCTTGTGACTACATTTCGCCCACATTGAAAGACTCTCTACCGGAATCATCACTTCATCCTGGATGAGCGATCTACGTGGCATCTGAATCCGTTTCATTTGAGTCACTACAGGATGTAATGGAAAATTTCATTGCGCACAGCGAGTGGTGAACATTTCGAGAAGATTGTGATGCTATTGCAAAGACTGCTTGTGAAGTTCATTTTTGCATACAGGTACAGTACGAGGTCCACTACGTTCACGATGTCTGTCAGCAGCTTGTAGAACTATTACGAAAATTCTACAGAAAATCTGTGTAAAATTATTACAGCTATCGATCGTAAGTTTCGAGATATTTTATTTTGAACCAAGGACTCTTTCGCTGGACACCCAATACGTATGTGTGTGTATTGGGTAGTTAAATCTGAGGCGCTATCGAGCACCGGCTCCGCACCCGCACACGACCGGCCTGTAGTTTATATAAATTACGTGTGCAGTGCGTAGATATCTTGTGCCACATATCTCCGGAAATCTAACAAGTACATGTAGCATTGGGTGCTGGAGAGAATCGGCAATGTATGCAGCAGTTGTTCGCCCGCCGCCTGCTGCAAATCGTGCATTCAGAACGAGAGCACTAACAGCGTAAACCACTGAATATTTATTATAGTATGACACCACTTTATTTTACTGTATTTTAAATTTCACGCATTCTGCATAGCTTTCCTTTTAGCTCTTAAACTAATTAGAGAACTTTAGCTGACGGCTAAAATCGCTAATTTCGTTTTGAAATTGGTATGATTAAATTGCGAAGTCAACAATTTTCAGAGCAATAAATGACCTGTTCGCCCCTTTTCCCACCCATTTCGACTGAAATGACATTCTTTCCCAAAAGTTTATCACTTGTTTAAGTATACCATAATCACCCACTGCTGTGAAGTAATTATGAGATGCATTCTCACTAATGCGTTTCATGCGCTAATGTCTCATTCTCAGCATCATACAAGGAACTAGATGAGCTGTGTTTGTGGTTGAAATTAACTTATTTTTGTAATACTAAGCAAGGTGGACTTTTGATCTTGTTTTGTATTTTCACAGACATTTAATGTTTTTATCTGCTTTTTTAGCATTAGCTCGGCAGTTGTTCTCTGTAATTACGCTAATGGAAGGCTCCCGTGATGTAAAGAGCAAACAGCACTTTGCTTTCCTCAGAAATTAGAGGTGTTTCATTTCATAAACATTTCACTCTTTCAGCGGGACGTGACAACCAGCTCCGCGGCCGAGGTCGTCAGAACACGCTCGGCTAGGAGGTTGCCATATAATATCACGATGCTGAAAGATACTTTCATTACCAGTAATTGGCTGAAAGTTCGTGACTACTGCACCTCGCCGCAATGTCTCGTAGAGTGAGTGTGTACAAAACCGTTGATGGCGATTTATAAGCAGGATAGGGTGATAAAAGACTGGTGCTTCTCTGGTTGTTCCCCAATAGGATTAAATATGTGCTCAAACCGGTGCATTCTCTTCTGCATCATAATAATCGCGAATATCTACCGAACGTAAGGTTCTGGTCGGCGTTCCCGAATGTGAAAAAAGGTAAAAGGACATAGCCGCAAAGCTGCAGACCAATACAACAAACATCGGCTTCCTGGAGATTCTTTGAGTGTGTTCTTAGTCCAAACTAAAAAATTTTCTGGGGAGAGAAAATTTTCTATACACAAGTCAACACGAATTTGGAAAGCTGAGAGATTCGGCTTACTTTTTTCCCGAACGATATCCGGCGATACACGGATGAACAGGCAGTTTCTATAACCTGGATATCCGGAAGGTGCCTGACACTATGCCACACTGCAGCCTGTTGTAGGTCGACGAAGCATATGGAATAGAGATATGAATATGCATGGCTCAACGACTTCATCATGTAACAGAACCGAGTACGCTGTCCTGCAAGGCGAGTGTTCATCAGAAGGAAATAGTCAGGAATGTCCCTAGGAATGTGATAGAACCGTGTTACTTTTCTAAATAGATGAGCGACCAGACCGATCGTAAAAGCAGCTGTTTGCTGACGATGCTCAAGTGTACGGGATATTGTCATCGTTGAATGACTGTAAGATGATACAGGATGAGCTGGATAGAACTAATTGGTGTAGCGAATGGCAGTTAGGTCAAAACGTGGAAAAATGAAATTACTCAAGATGAGTAGGAAAAACAAACGTGTAATATTGGAGTGCAGTATTAGTGACGTGTTATTGGCAAAGTCACTTGGGTTAAATATCTATGCATAGCATTACAAAGCGATCATGTAAGCTTGGATAAAGGGAAGGGAATCGTTGACACAGTGTTTTGAGAGAATGACCGGAAAGCGTGTCTCATTTATAATGGAGACCGCGTGCAGTACAACTGTTCGACCTATTCTAGAAGACTTCTCCAGAGGTTGGTATCACAACCAGACCAGATTGAAAGGTAACATCTGCTGCTGTATCTGTTACCGGTGGGTTTGGCCAACACGCGAGTATTATGAAAATGTTCTCTGAACAAGACGATGCTCTTGTTGCGAAACACTGTTGACAAAGCTTAGACATTCGACATTTATGACAGACGAGCGTAAGAACATCGAAAATGAGGGAAATTAGGGAAGCGTCATGATAGTCATTTTGTCCTCGCTCCATTTGCTCTTGGAATCGCTAGCAGTGGTACAATACGTTGTATGTTCTTCATCCGGTTGTTGGTAACTGCTTTCCTCGATGTGCCGTTCCTACCTTACAAATAACTATCATGCCTCACAAATGCTACACAAGATCCGGTACGTCTATCATTCTATCATCGAGGGTATGTCTTAAAATAAGATTGTTCCGTATCCTTGCTGGAGCTTCTCGTCCTTTCGTCACTCATCTAATTTCTGGTTGGTTTGTAGACTTTGGGGAGGGGACCAAACAGTGAGGTCGGCCGAGTCCTTTCAAAGGAACCATATCGATCAGCCGGACGCGGGTTTGTTGTCATCCCGAATGCGAGTCGAGTGTGCTAACCACTGCGCCACCTTACTCCGTTAGTGCGGAAGACTTCAAGAAAACGTTTACACATGTGTCCGCACTGGTTACAGTTTAAAGACTATGGTGTTCTTTATAGTTTTGCAAGTGAAGTGTTGCAGACGTATTGTTTGATCGTGTAGTGTTCGTTGATGAGGCGACTTTTCATCTAAGTGGAAAGGTAAATAATGTCCTATTTGGGGTTCAGAACATCCTCATGAACGTGTACAGAATCACAGAGTTTCCCCAAAATTAAACGGTTTCTTCTCTGTTTCCTGACATCAAGCGTACTGTTCAATTTTTCGGTGAAGCTACCGTAAGAGGGATGGTTTTTATGCATTTGTTGCAAGAATGACTCCTTTCCCTCATAGAAGGTGAGCCTGAAAACTTTATTTGGAAACAAAATGTAGCCACTTTCCATTGGTTCCTCTGAGCTTGAGAGTGGTTGAACATCAAAGTTCCAGACCGCTGGATTGGTCGTAATGGTCAATTTGGCAATACTCTTTATCGCTGGCCTCCAGGTTGACCTGACCTCAGGCCATGCGACTTTTCCTTCGGAGTTTTATAAAAGACTGTGTCGGCGTTCCACCGCTATCAGATGATGTAAAAGAGTTGAGAAAAGTAATTTAAGAGGCTGTTATTTTCGGTATCTGCTCTTGTTTGGGAACAATTGGATTCAAGGCTGAATGTGTGCTTTAAAATTGATGGTATGTATGTATTGAACTTTGGTTAGAAATATTGGTTTTTTTTACTTTCAATACGATGGATGATTTGCTGTAAATGGTCTATATTAACTTTTATAATCTATCTATAACTCCAACATTCTTTATATTTACTGTTGAACTGCAAATGCCTAAAACAGCAAGTGCGTTGGTCAGTAAGAGCAAGTGACGGTCATATAATAAAATATATACTACGTGAACATTAATCACTAAAGACAACCATCAGGTTTCGGTGCCTAAAAATAAGGATATTGCTAGGTTCTTCAGGATTACAAACGTTTTCCGTAAATTCGTACAGATTTTCGCACAACTGGCGGGCCACCTTAACCAACTGAGATGGAAGCGAGGAAATTCGCGTGACACTCTTAAGGCGGCATTAGCTAATGTCTTGGTGTTGGTCATACCGAATTTTGAGAGAGACTTCATTCTCCAAACGAACGCTTCAACTTCTGGAACAGCCATGGTTCTCCTCCAGAAAAACTGAGGCGAAAGACTGCCAATTGGCTATGGTTCAAATGGTTCAAATGGCTCTGAGCACTATGCGACTTAAGTTCTGAGGTCATCAGTCGCCTAGAACTTAGAACTAATTAAACCTAACTAACCTAAGGACATCACACACATCCATGCCCGAGGCAGGATTCGAACCTGCGACCGTAGCGGACGCTCGGCTCCAGACTGTAGCGCCCAGTACCGCACGGCCACTCCGGCCGGCAATTGGCTATGCTTCGAGAATCTTGTCCCTCGTCTATAAGAAGTGTTCGGTATACGCATTAGAGGCTCTGGCGGTGTTATTCGGAGCTACATGTTTTATCGTTTATTGCACAACGTTTCAACCTATATCTTGAACAGAAACTGTTCTGTTTGGAGTCTGACAATCAAGCATTGTCATGGCTTTTGGCTCGACTTCGCAAGACGGCGCATGTACGAAGGTGGGCGTTTCGTTCCCGGTGGAATCATATTATTGTCCCGGCGGGGGTTCGAGTCCTCCCTCGGGCATGGTGTGTGTGTTTGTCCTTAGGATAATTTAGGTTAAGTAGTGTGTAAGCTTAGCAGTTAAGTCCCATAAGATTTCACACACATTTGAACATTTTTTTAAATCATATTAAGGGGATGGATAAACAAGTAGCCTCTAGATTAGATTACATTAGATTAGACACCCAAAATCTGATGTTCTCCGAAGAATACGGGTACGGAGAATCTAATGAATATACCGAGGGACATGTTTGCGTAATAGCAATGTTAGGGGAGATTCGGGGTAATTCGGGGACATGGGCCAGAAAGAGGATGGGGATCCTGAGCTAGCTCCGCTAAATCAGCATTTGCGTCAAGATGGAGAGATTCCTTGCTTTCATACTCGTAATGATCACAAAGACAAGTTGCGCCTTCTCAAGGAACTGGTTCCTGCCGTATTCAAGTTTTTCTCAAGTCCTTGTGTAGGAGTTATTCGGGGGTATAGAGACAATCATCACGGTAAAGCAATACCTAATCGTGTCTATCCTAAATGGAGATGTTCGGAAACTAGCAGGGCTGTGTCAGGAATGTTGCAAAGCTAAACTCAATCAACTCGGGAGGAGAAATCCTTAGATAAGTTTTTGTCGATTAGCTGGGCCCCTTACCACGCACCAGGCGTGGGAATACGTATTTTTTCATGGTGGCTGACGCATTTTCTAGGTTGGACTGGCCAATGTTGAGTAAGTTATGAATCTCGGAAACTACGATGGAGTTTCTGACTAGGATATTTGCTGTGTTTGACCAGTGATAATGCACCGACGTTAGTCTCTAAATAATTCAAGAAATTATGTTTTAGTAGTGGGATATCTCAGGTCATCACAACGCCCTGTTACCCTCACCATCCTTTGTCAAGCGGATGAACCGAAATCTGAAGTCAGCACTTACAGCCTTTCAGTCGCACTCACAAAGCAAGTGGGATCGGTGGCAAGACTGCACTGGTCTTGCGGTTTGATTTTGAAGATTAGAACCACTGTAATTTTACACCCTGATAGCAATCGCTTTATCCTTGGAAGCTTTGCACTTGTCTACCTGGCCACGAGATTGCTAAATTGATTCTGCCAGCTGATAGTGGTTGTTTTTGATAGCCTGCATTGGAGGTCATCACTTTTATCGGAGTAGTAAATCGAAATTGAATGTTGAAATAATTTAATGAGATGGTGATCATGTGATTATTGTAGTCAGTTATTGATGGGTGATTTATATATCAATATGAGATTAACCATTTATAAAAGAAAATGGCAGGAATTTATTGATCATAAAATAGGACAAACATCACAAGTTAAGCGAGATGGCAAACAAACCATATGCTGTTGGCAACACAAATAGAAGCAACAAATAATTAGCACTGCATTGGGTGGCGTTTGGTTGACAAAGACAAATGTATATCTGTTTAATCCAACTACCTTAGCTGAAAACATGGATAATGCAATCTGAAATTATCTAGCGCCGAATAGACTTTGATGGATTTATTTTGTACAGAAGTTATACCACGTTGGTGTAGCTGAGACCAAGTGGAAAACTGTGATTCTCTTTGCCCTAAAAAGCCGAAGCAGTAATACCGTACCCCTTTCTTGATGCGTAGCGTTGTCTCAGTTGACGGTCGCGGTACAAGCGTCTACAGAGTGGCGGTGTACGGCGCCTGTAATTCTCTATCTTGGGCACAAAATGTGAAAAGTCGTGGAGATCGATCTGATAGATCGCAACTACTCTCTGGTGGAGCCCTGAAATCTCGGCAGTTTCGCGTCATATCATGGACCAATTTAACTCACTTATACATCAGTGGGCACAAGGAGATCAAACGTTAAGGCGACAGACCTGATACGAATAAGATTGTCCTTGCCAAGCAAGTTGTCCGAGATGACTGAGGTCTAAACTGTCTGTACAGCTAAGACTTCACCACAGATTCCAGAGTTAAGACCACTACCGGTACGAATGTCCCTAATGAATCATGTAACGCCGGAAATGCATATCCTCCTATGTCCATCTATTGTACTATAATTTATTTCCTTGTTACCTCAAGATATGACATTTCTGTGTGTTTATATATTGTAATTGTTTGACTATTTGTATATATATATATATATATATATATATATATATATATATATATATGCATTTATGTCGATGTAGAATTGGTTTGTTTTGTAAACATTATTTGTATTTTTACGCTGGGTCTTGCCTAGAGAAAACTATGCTATCGAACGAATACATCGATAGGTCGTGTGGAGAACCAAAGTGTTTAGGATCTTTGGTAGTGCCAACTCGGCCGCGTGGAGCGCGGGCAGAGAGGAGTCTGGCTGGAGTGTGCGGTGGAGCAGGTGTGTTGTGTGACGCTCCCGCGAGTTGCCGCGCTTTCGGGTTTTGGCAGCATGTTATTGCGCTTGACTTGCTGTGATAGTTTCTGACACTGTGTCCGGACGGGAAGCATTAGCTGGCGCACATCAAGAGACCGTTTCGCCTGGTGACCGTGTCGAGGAGAAGGTGCGCCAACATCCAGCTTCTGCAACAGCGACGGCCGACAATGAGTGACTGTCGCTACCTCCTCGATCGACGGCTTCAAACCTTCAATCAACCAACAAGGAAGACTGATAGCACGTAAAGTTTTAGAACTGTATTGCAGACCTCAGCTTTTCAAACTATTCCATCACTAAAATACAGCAACTTAGCGTGAACCTTTGTTGCTCATTGTCCCAATTGCATTACCAAGTAGGGTCCCTTCCTTTTCCGAAATGAACTCGAGTGTCACTGGAATTCAAATGCCAGCATTAACGTAATATCATTCGATTTCCCTGCTTTAATTTCAAAGTTCAGTTAACGTATTCATAGCTGGCTACAATATTTACATTACACAAGCAGAAATTATGAGTGCGAGTTTTGTTACCATATTTTAGCTTACCTGTGACTGCAGCTCGCTTGGTATGTATAAATTTTACTATTGTTAATTGTTCAGTATCATTTAATTCAAGTTCAAAGTTAAATCTCTTATTTCTAAATTGCGTAGATTCAAGTACCTTTTGAAATGATTGTTGAGGTAGCCCAAGACTAAAATTATTTTATTGAATTTCGTAATGCGTCAGAAACGAAGTCCACTATTAATTTCAGTCACTAAATTAACTTTCAGTTTTACGGTTTTATTAATTCTTTTGCTAAATCCAGTTAGAGTGTAGCGAAATTTATTACTTCTGACAAACATTCAGTTTTCACACAACACGTGTCAACCTTCAGTTGCCAAGCTATTAGTGCTAATTATATGTGCATTAATCTTTCATTTTCAGTAAAAATAGTAGTTTTCCATAGGGCTGGCGACCGTAATTTTCCCCAAATCTCAAATATCTAATTAAAGCCACTTAATTGTTAACGTAACGACCGCACATATACTTTCTTTGTTAACTTTACCCTTTTCTCAAAATTAATTTCCACCTATTTCATTTGCATTTTTCCTTTCATTTAGATGTAACCAGTTCCTCCCTCTTTACCGACAGATTAACTTCGGTGGCGAATGCTTTTCGCAAATTGCCATTAGGTACACGCGGTTTAATTTTTCACTGTCATTGAGGTCGATATGTGAGGGGGAGGCTACACGTGGCGACCTGGTGACAGGACGATCTTCAGATTTGAGGTTGTTCTGGACACGAATTTTGTATTGTGCAAATCTCGTAACAAAGTACTGGTTACGAACAAGCCGTTACGTCAGCGAGATTAAGTAGGGGGAGTAATCATAATTATATTTGAGATTTGGCATTTATATTGAAAATTATTAAAATGAGTGAAGGCAACAATTACCAAAATTTGGTAGACTTGGATACGGAACAATCGGTCAAACAGTGGGAAACGCGCACCGCGATCCCCATGTTCAGGGGCAGGTGGCTAGCACGAAAGACGCGACCGCCGAAACGCAACAAAGAGCAGAAATGGAATTCCAAACTTAAGAAAATGTATCGGAATCGGAAGTGATAATCAAATCTGAACCCCTTGATGACGAATACGAAGGGACAATTAAAGAGGCACCCGCTACGGAAGTAAATACGCTGGTTTCCGGGAATTTAGCTGATTTATTGAATGTTTTGATTAACGAAATCAAGGCTCAGTCTAGCAAGATAGAAACTCATTCGTCAGAAATTAGAGCTCAGTCCGCCAAGCAAGAAGCTCAGTCTGAAAAAAATTGACAGGAAGCTAGACAATCAGAGCAATGCTCTTAATTTTGTTAACAACAATGTTGTAATTGTTAACAAAAAAGTTGATAAAATCAAAGAAGATATTGTTGTAATTAATACCGAAATCGGTAATCTTAAACAAGAAATGATAGGCGTTCAGGCGGAAATTGCGAGCATAAATACTCTTTCTTATTCCGAAATTAGCAGAATCGAGAAAAGTGTAGGAGAAGCAGTTGCTCGAGAAAAGTGTAGGAGAAGCAGTTGCTCCGACCATCGAGAATAAGGTGACGGAACAAATTCAATTAGTGAAAAAAGAGGATCAAAAGAAGGTGGAAACTTTAAAGGCTTTAGTATCCGAAGTAGATACCAAAGTGAGGAAGCAGGCTAATACCTGCGAAGAGAAAAAAAGGGAAGTAGAAACGCTTGCGACAATTACTTGCCAAGTAATTACGAGAGTGTCGGAATTAGAAAAGAAACTTGACGAAAAACAGAGCTATGTGCCAATCTGTGCACATAGTTCGAGATTGTTGACGAAAGAGGAGCGGTTCGACCCCTTGAGAAAAGGCGGTATACACGCGACGGATTTCATTAAAAATTGAGAAAGAGTTTTACCCAGATCATGGACTAATGAGAGAAAAATTAATGCGGTTATTGACGTTTTGCTAGTGATGCCAAACGTTGGGGCTTAAACCTCAACATCACGAACCTGACTTTTGACGAGTTTAAAAATTTGTTTCTGGCTGAATACTGGTCAGAGCAAAAACAACAAAGTGTCTGGCGCGAATTTGTCGTATCGAGGCCTTTCGATGCGAATTCGCGCGGGTCGATGAAGGAGTTTTGTGAGGGCTGGATCCGCAAGTTGGAATATTTACGTGATCGCCGCAAAGAATCCGAAATAGTCTGGGAACTCTACAAGAAACTTCCAGATGATACAAAACGCTACGTAGGAAGCAATCACAGGACAATCAATGATTTCCTGGAAAGAGATGAGGACGAGGACAATTGGTGTAATAATCGCGACAGTGGTAGAGGCCGTGGGAACAACAGCGGGTACCACAGCAACCACAACAATGATAACTATGGGACTAATGCATACCGCAATCTTGGCAGCAATAACAATAGTGGTTCGGGCCGTAATGACAACCGGTACAATGCAAATAACAGGAATGACGGAAACCAATATCATACTAGCGTGATACGGGCTTCGCGGAATAGTAATAACGCCAGAGGGTGTGATCACCCGCCTCAGCAGTATCCGGGGAGCAGATCTGCTGGGACGAGACAGGGAAACCATTAGCCGCGCCGGTGAGGGACCGACCGGGCGTGGAGAAATTATGGAGGCCCAATAACAGGAGAAAACCCAGGTGTCGTCGTTATGAAAAATCCGTATGGAATATTCAACGGCGTGAGAGTGTGCCAGTGTTAAGAGAAAGGAGTGCACCCACAAATAGTTGATCAGCTGTAGACACGGCAGTAGACAATACATTTACTGTCAGAGAGAACAATTTAAGTAGTGTTCCGGATATCGATCATAAAGTGGCAGCTGTAACACCCACAGCGGAAATGGAGATTGAGTTTAAGAATGATTCGCAATTGTTGAGAGAAGATCAGATGTCGGATAACACGTCCGTCATCGAGCGAGGGGTTGCAGAGAGGGATGAGGTCTGGTTAAGGCAGTTCGGTCGCTTATACGACGAACTAAGAGATTATAGGGGCCTATACGGGAGAAGTGTTTATAGGGAGCACGGGCAGGAATTGCCCCGTCTCGTCCCACAGGAAGATAGTATTTGTGAAGTGATAGAAAGTTCTGGCCCTAACCGGCAGACTTTACCAGAAATAGTTGATGTTAATGGGGAGTACGAGCAAGATTCGTCGTGTTTCGTCCCGCAGGAGATGCATGTTGAAGTGGTAACGGAAAGTTCTGGCCCTAACCGGCAGACCTTACAGAAAGTTATAGTGGTAGAAGTAGCCGACGCAAACCTCCAGTTTAAACATTGCGAGAGTATTAAGGAGAAAGATTACCAAAATTTTAGTGATAGCCGGACACGATTGGTAGAAAAGCACGTAGATTACAGCGTGTATGAGGTTAGAGCTGACGTTACACGGTCAGACGGTAGCAGTGTGGGTTGCACAGATCCAGAGGAAGTAATTGCAGATACTACTGGGCACATTCCTCAAGGTAGATTGGCAGATGAGATCAATCTGACCAAAGAGGAATCAACGAAGGTGATAATTAGTGAATTGATAGCAAAGCAACACTCACTAGTTGACGAGTTACAGGAAAAGGTTTTGGAATCAGAGGCGAAGCTACAGGCTAAGCCTCAGGACAAACGTGTTGAAAATGTAACTGTATGCGAACAGAGGCTGAAAAAGCCGCCAGATAAGCCGGATTTAGGATCAAAGCCAGATGGTTTTTTCTGGAATGACCTGGATGTAGACGAGGATTTACTGTGGGAAAATAAAGAAACAGTCGAGGACAAGTGTAGACAGATAGTAGTGTCTGTTAATATGCACGACCTACAACTAAACGTGTTGATTGACACCGGTGCAGAATTGAGTGCGGTATCTGGGAAAATTTTTGAGTTACTGAAACACAGACCTGGCATCGTAGTTATGCCAGTAACAGGAGTGAAAATTACCGGTGCTACTGGGAAGGCCAGTAAACCGGTCACAAAACAGATTTTTCTCAACTTCGAGATATGTGGGGCACGATTTGAGCAAGAGTTTGTCGTCGTGCCAGACTTAACTACGGAAGTAACTATCGGATTAGATTGGCTATTAAAGTACCGTGCAGTAATTAATAGCGAAACCAAAACTTTGACATGTACGTCACGAGATAAAACAATAGTAATAATTATTTTTGACGAGGCAGGAGACGGAGTGGATAGGCAATACCAGCCTATACACATTGCTAACTGCCCGGATGCTATTGACGTAGGTATGAATTTGAACTATTGTAACGTGAGGAATCTCGGCATTGACAATAGTGTAGAAAGTGAATTGGAAAGTATTGTAGACGGTGTGTCTAACGTAACACACGAACAAAGACGAGGCCTGTATGAATAATGAGGAATAAGAGTGTGTTTTCAGACAAACCGAGACTTGTGGAAGAGATAATCAAATTTCCTCCACGGATTGACATTAGTATTGGTGTGAAAAATGATCGTTTGCGAGAAATAATGAAGTTAAAAGCCGATGCTCGCATACGTCGTCATGACGCTAAAGCGCGTTTTGCTAAGTTTGCAATCGGTAACTTAGTACTTGTAAAAGCTCATGAGAAATCGAGCGAGATAGACAATGAAATCTCTAAATTTAAGTTTGTTTATAATGGACCATATAAAGTCATTGGTATACCTCACACAAATGATTATTGCTTAGAGTATCCAAGCTCTGGAAAACTTTCAGGTATACGGAACATTGTAGACTTGAAATTGTACCAACCTAGGATCGATTAATACCACACAACGGGTAATTTGTACAGTATGTAAATATAGTGTGTAAGATTTAAGGTTTGCTAGATTGCCATGCTTTTGCCTGACCAAGAGGACTTTAAAGAAATTGTGAGTAATAATTAATTAATTTTGATTAAATGATTTAAGAGTAACTGATTATTAATCAATTGAAAAATCCAAGCTGCTAGTTTAAGTTTTCAGCTGAGTCACAGTAGATTAAGGAATGTAAATATGATTTTGTAACTAGCTGTCAGGTTTCATGAATGTGTGTTTCACAAGTCATTGCCGATGTACTTAGACGCTGTTGTAAGTTTCAGGCTAGTACGTGTGTGTAATGATGGACAGTGTTGAGTTATCCATTGTGATAGTATTAATGGACTCCTTGAGATTACTCGGGAGTGAGTTTTTCTGAAAGAATTCAGTGACACGGACGTTCTGGGAATGCCGTTACACAGGCGAGTGAGATCAAGCGTGCTGCACAGGTGGGCGCAACGATACTGGCGAGGCGGAGCCGCTGTCGGCTCTTGTGCCACTGTCGGCTCTTGTGCCGCTGTCGGCATTCTTTGAACTTGCGGGTACGGAAGGCGGAGTTGTTTTTCTTCCCGGACAGCTGATGTGAAAGAATTCTGTTGTCAATATGTATGTTTTTTTTCGATCTGCTGTATATTATTTTCTTGTTTAGCGTTGAGTGGACTCTCATGGCGAGAATATTAATTATGAAAGGTTATATAAAATGTGTATTCTATGTAATTAATTATTAATTTGCGTATTTTGATCTGCCTGTTTTTATGACCATGCACTCTGATTAATTTTGTAAATAGCATTCCATTTCTTGATACTGTTAGGAATTTTGATGATTTTAGAGTAGCTAAACCATATTCTATGTTTTCTATGAATTTTAATATGCCGTCAACTTGTTTTCTTTTGTGTAAGATGACAGAGTGGAATAAGGTTAGGAGTGTCTCCACTCAATTACTATGGTCTAAAAATTGGTTTATGGTTAATTAGCCTAATGCTAAATTTTCTTGATATTTTGAGCATATGCATTTCCGTTGCTTTTTTACCTTTTTGGGACATTTTCTGAGTCTGTTTAGGTTACACGAACATCCTCAGACAATGTAGGGCACGTGTAACGCCGGAAATGCATATCAAACTACTTCCATCTATTGTACTCATATTTTTTCCCTTGTTTTGTTACCTCAAGATATGACATTTCTGTGTATTTATATATTGTAATTGTTTTACTATTTGTATATATATATTTATGCACTTATGTCGATGTATAATTGGTTTATTTCGTAAATATTATTTGTATTTTTACGCTGGGTCTTGCCTAGGGAAAACAATGCTATCAAACGAATACATCGATAGGTCGTGTGGAGAACCAAAGTGTTTAGGATCTTTGGTAGTGTCAACTCGGTCGCGTGGAGCGCGGGCAGAGCGGAGTCTGGCTGGAGTCGGGCGGTGGAGCAGGTGTGTTGTGTGACGCTCCCGCGAGTTGCCGCGCTTTAGGGTTTTGGCAGCATGTTATTGCGCTTGACTTGCTATGATAGTTTCTGACACTGTGTCGCGGACGGGAAGCATTAGCTGGCGCACATCAAGAGCCCGTTTCGCCTGGTGACCGTGTCAAGGAGAAGGTGCACCAACATCCAGCTTCTGCAACAGCGACGGCCGACAATGAGTGACTGTCGCCACCTTCTCGATCGACGACTTCAAACCTTTAATCAACCAACAAGGAAGACTGAAAGCACGTAAAGTTTTAGAACTGTATGGCAAACCTCAGCTTTTGAAACTATTCCATCACTAAAATACAGCAACTTAGCATGAACCTTTGTTGCTCATTGTCCCAATTGCATTACCAAGCAGGGTCCCTTCCTTTTCCGAAATGAACTCGAGTGTCACTGGAATTCAAACGCCAGCACTGAAGTAATATCATTCGATTTCACTGCTTTAATTTCAAAGTTCAGTTAAGGTATTCATAGCTGGCTACAATATTTACATTACACAAGCAGAAATTAAGAGTGCGAGTTTTGTTACCATATTTTAGCTTACCTGTGACTGCAGCTCAGCTTGGTACGTATAAATTTTACAATTGTTAATTGTTTAGCATCATTCAATTCATGTTCAAAGTTAAATCTCTTATTTCTAAATTGCGTAGATTCAAGTAGCTTTTGAAATGATTGTTGAGGTAGCCCAAGACTAGCCTTATTCTATTGAATTACGTAATGCTTCAGAAACAAAGTCCACTATTAATTTCAGTCACTAAATTAACTTTCAGTTATCCGGTTTTATTACTTCTGACAAACATTCAGTTTTCACACAACACGTGTAAACCTTCAGTTGCCACGCTTTTAGTGCTAATTATATGTGCGTTAATATTTCATTTTCAGCAAAAGTTGTAGTTTTCCATAGTACTGGCGACCGTAATTTTCCCCGAATCTTAAATATCTAATTAACGCCAGTTAATTTTTAACGTAACGACCGCACATATACTTTCTTTGTTAACTTTACCCTTTTCTCAAAATTAATTTCCACAAAGATCATTTGCATTTTTCCTTTCATTTAGATGTAACCCTTGCCTCCCTCTTTACCGACAGATTAACTTCGGTGACGATTGCTTTTCCCAAATTTTCCATTTATCCATTCGTCCCATTCCATGAAACCTCAGTAAACTCGAAAAGTGCACCCATGCAACCACTCCCACAAGAGTTTCATAACAGCTCTTAATAATCCACGTGCGCCGTATCTATCCTCTAGCTCGTCTGCTCCACCTCCCGGTCAATCCTAATCAAAGTTAGTAATGTTCTTCTCCCTGCTGGAGAAGCAGCAGCCCCCTGACTCATAAATTTTCGGACATGGCGTGGAGGACGTTACACTGATAAATTGTTTTTCCAACGGCCACTTTTGGCAGCGTGTTTTGAGGTTCTGTTTAGGCCTACAGTGAACAAAACATGTATCATAGAGATCATTATCTTATCGGGCCGAACGTTAAGGCATGTCTGACCAGGGGCCTCGGCTAAACTAAGAGATGTGCATTTGTATCCCAACACAAACAATTTCAGAGGTGCCATTAATCTTGTCTTCCACCCTAAAATTATTTTGAAATACTAAGGTATCGCAAATACCTCGGCAGTCAGAGGGACGACACCATCTGATGACTCCATCGATAGCGTCTAGTTCAAGGTGAGTATGGAAACTCGCGGATTTTTATTGGGGCCAGCTCTTTACACAGCGGGCGTTTATGACACTGACGATACGCCAGGCGAGTCACTTCTCTCCTGCATCCTGATCCCTGCCAT
The DNA here is from genome assembly GCF_021461395.2 of Schistocerca americana. Taxonomy (NCBI): domain Eukaryota; kingdom Metazoa; phylum Arthropoda; class Insecta; order Orthoptera; family Acrididae; genus Schistocerca; species Schistocerca americana. The sequence continues at coordinate 320,308,421 of NC_060123.1, forward strand.
GGCCAGATACGCATGGTTTCAGATCAGCCGTGTCCAAAGGCTTGAACATGAGGGTGACTGGTGGATATGCTCAACCGATTGATGCCATTTATGTTATGGTTCTCGCTTAGTTCCTGGGAAATATGGTGAGCATTAACTATGGAGCTAATTGTTATCGATTACTTTCGGTCCTGTTTACGCTTAATCGTCTGTAAAGCAGTGATCTCATTCAACTCAGTTATACGAGTGGATGGCTATTGCCTGGGTTTGGCCAAGTTAACTGACGTTCTCTACATTAAGCAGCACAGAACTTGATTTCAGCACATGGCTTGCTTTTTACAAATTTTTTTCCAGTGTCTTTCGGTGTTGTAATGTTTTCTACAATTGTTAATGGCTCTGAGCACTATGGGACTCAACAGCTGTGGTCATAAGCCCCCTAGAACTTAGAACTACTTAAACCTAACTAACCTAAGGACAGCACACAACACCCAGCCATCACGAGGCACAGAAAATCCCTGACCCCGCCGGGAATCGAACCCGGGAACCCGGGCGTGGGAAGCGAGAACGCTACCGCACGACCACGAGATGCGGGCTACAATTGTTAATTAGTACTTTAATGTTGCCCAGTAGTTTTTGTGAACATCTGGTTTATATTGAGAGTTCCGCTAAAAGCATAAGTCAGCAATCATTAGGTCTACGGCAGTAATCGACTGAGCATATCCACTTGTCGCCCTTATGTTCAATCCTATGTGCCTGGCTGACCGGAAACCGTACTATAGTGACAGCCTAAAAACTCTACTGGCCAACCAATTTGACTGTTGCTCATAAGCAATAGAAATAAACTATTTCGGCCCCACGCGGGCACCTTGTCAGCATAACCTACTGATCGTACTTTATGTAACTTTCTCATCAGTCTGTTTACTTGGATTAACTTGTTTTTCCTGCCTACGTACGATTTGTTTTACTTGGTAGTGGATGTTGGATGTTCAGTGCCTGTTAATAATTTCTGTAGGTTCCTATAGCTTAAATCTGGAATGTATTTTAGAATTCCACATTTTGATATTGTTAACCATCTATGTAAAGGATTAGATTTAATGTCAAGATTTCAGGTAATTTGTCTCAAGAATTTTTGAATATTTTTCTTTAATGTGACTGAAGGGGTTTTCTACCACCAGTTGTTTCGTTTCTACAGGACAAAGTAACTGATAAATTCTGGTGGTAGTTACTGAGAATTTTTTGGTGTATATGATGTGCCAATAAAGCGCTTTATATTTCAATGAATTTGATAATAAAATTATGGGCAGCATTCTGCTACTCAACACCAGCGCCCTGCCATAATTTAATTTCGTATACGACTGAGCGGTGTACTGTCAGTGTGTTGTCTCGGTGTGTTCTGCTGCAGAATTGTAAGTGGTCTTATTTTCCTAATTCTCTTCATGTACGCGATGGTGCTTTTGCGAGAAAAAGTGGCCATGCTTGGGCATGAGCCCTGCTGTTACATTCCCTACTGATATAACATAAAGCATTCCATTTTAGCTTTGAGACATTGATCCTTAGAAACAACATATGACGGCCAAATGAAAAGTGTAAAAACTCACAGAGATTTTTAAATAAAATGAACGTTACTAACCTTCTACATATTCATTCCTTCATGTCTGCATATTTATTTCTCAACATAGTCACCCTGACCCATTTATTACAAACGAGAGACCAGTTTGTCGATACCGTCGCTGTAAGATATTCGATTTCAGTATCGGAGCCATAGCCTCACCTCTGCTCGCACCGATCCGTCACTATTAAACTGAAGTCATCTAAGTTTTGGAAACAGGCAAGAGGTGTCGGCACGTGACCTTGGCCTGCTCGATAACTAGATCTGCCTCCAGTCGAGCACAAATGGGACATCATTGGACGACAACTCTGGCTTCATGCACAAACAGACCAAGTGCCACAGGCACGGAGCTCTATCCCACAAATTGACATCCGGAACCTGTACAACACAATACATGCAAGTTTTGAAGCTTGAATTCAACATTCTGGTGGATAGATTGATTATTAATGTACCGGCATTTCTAATTTCAATAGCTTATCTCGCGCTGTGCTCTTGCAATGTTAGTGACTTAAAAATGTTAGCTGGACAAATTCACTCCCAAAAGTTCAATACTCTCCATTGATTATTATTTCGTGCTTCGATTTTTTTCCGTTAGCGTGTTAGCTTTCTTTGAATGTACATGGTTTGGCACAATTATTAGCAGCAACTCACGGGTGACAGTATAGGGCAGTGGAAGCAGTAACGTTCCTGTCAACGTGGGTGATATAACTTGAAGGAGTGATCATGCACAGAAATTGACTTCATACTAATGTCAATAACTGTACAGAGGTGTTTGACGTGTCATTCCCGAATCTGAATGCAATACGTCTATCGCCACTGCAGCTAGTGACGAATTATTTTGATCTACCCCGGGTTTTCGCATCAATTTGACGATACTTTACAATTAACTGATGCAGTTTTTCGATTTTATCAATGGTAGTACTGTACATCTCAGGTTTGTAACGACACCACATGGAAAAAAAGTAGAGGTTTCAGATTAGGTGGTATAGGAGACCATGCTAGACTTTCTGCACGACTTTTCTTCAACAATGGTGGCACGTTAGACGTTCAAATATAACCTGACATATCAAGTGAGACAATAGCCACTTTCAGTATTTTTGAAAAAATAAAGAATTAAAAATCGTTTAAATTTATTGAGCTCACAAACATATTACATTACATTTGACTCACGATGTAGACATTCTGTGTACGTAGACTGTGGCTAGAGCACTCCAGTCTTCCTCTTGCCCAACGTTTTAGTAGTACCTCGGTCTCCTTATCAGCACTCCCCTCCTTCTCGCCTCCCATCCCTACCAAAGCTTTCCTTACCAAGGAATGCGAAAATATTGTCAATAGCGCACATCATGGAGAGCGATGTTATCCACTTCTTGATACATACACACTAATGAGCCAAAACTAAATACATTGCTGGTTATATCAGTGAAATTACGAAGAGCAGTAAAAAACCACGCTTAATAAGAGGTGTGCTTGAGTACAAAGTCCACACATTCTCGTTAGGAAATGAAACTCGTCAATACCCAAAACGTGAAAATCTTTGTCAAGCTTGCTTACCACCAGCTAAAGCTATCATAAGACTCCAATAGCTTCAGATAATGATAAACAATGTTTACCAGTAACATACTGATTTGCTGATGGTAATATTATGAGGTGCTGGAGACGAAGATTACTTGATACATTGCAAATTGATTGGTGGCCTTGAAAAGGCTGATGTGGCACTTGCCTATCTAAACAAGATGTGGAATAGTTATGGGCTTGGCCACTGGCAATGCCTGGTGCTAATAATGCCCGTGACAGGAAAAATATCTTCACGGAGCGCCCTGGGTATTGGGCTGCGGGCTGCGGACATAATCCAGCCTTTGTCCCCTGGGTGGGGCGGCCGCCCGCATAACAGCGTGGTCCGCCCAGGCGTGGCGGACAATGGCCCGCGCGCAATACCCTCCGCCACCGGCCGTTCCTACAGGACAGGCGTGGCACAGCCACGAGGACTCCTCACGTGAACACTCCAGTTCGACGATAGACACACGAATCAGAGCTAATTTCGAGATACAGAGGAGGACAAATTCTGGGAAGTATGGGTTACAGAGAATTCAGTGCCCTTTCGTGTTACCGTTCGATTGCACTTCTGTTGCAAGAACGTTCTTCCACACTATAAAGTACCTTATGCACAGTTTTTCGCACCACCGTGTTAAAGAGTGTGGCCAACATTAACGAAATTATCGACGACAACTTCATTGTGGCAGTACCTCTCTATCTATGGTGACGTAATTAATAAGCAAGAAAAACTCATCACAAAATAGATGGAAACTATGGAAAACGTAGATCAGAATAACCGTGTGGAGAGTTGATCGCACTTTTCAACAGATTTTCCATTGTCATTTTCATCAGCGTAATATGTTGCGAGTCACTGAATAATAGCTACAGGCACACACAGACATGAGAATAGCTTCAAAAAGAAAGGAGCAAGCCTCAAGATGAAAGGAACTTGGATTCTTGTGCTGCACTGAACGACCGTTTCTGATAGAAAGGGAAGAATCACAACGGAAATTACCACGGAAAAGCCCATGGACGTTGGCGCGCCAGATACATACACAATCGACGGTCGTGGGCTCGAATTCTGTCCACCACCAGCAATGAAGTGCTAGGGAAACGTCAGAAAAATCATCAAACAAACGTCGGCCGAAGAAACCGAGACAGAAGGTAAGAAGCAGTATGTCAGCAGTATCTTCGTTGGCAGTCATCTGTCACAGAACATTGCGTTTCTGACATTTATAGCATGAATTACGAGGGTACCAGTCCGAAAGCACCTGTAGAAATCCGATTTCATAATGAACTAAGGGAGGAAAATTAGAATTTAACGCTTAATCGACAACGAGGTCATTAGAGGCAAACTACAAGCTAGGATTGTAAGGATGGGGGAAGACTTTGGTCTACATCCATACTCCGTAAGCCACCTGACAGAGTGTGGCGGAGGGTACCTTGAGTACCTCTATCGGTTCTCCCATCTATTCCAGTCTCGTATTGTTCAAGGAAAGAAGGATTGTCGGTATGCCTCTGTGTGGGCTCTAATCTCTCTGATTTTATCCTCATGGTCTCTTCGCGAGATATACGTAGGAGGGAGCAATATACTGCTTGACTCCTCGGTGAAGGTATGTTCTTGAAACTTCAACAAAAGCCCGTAGCGAGCTACTGAACATCTCTCCTGCAGAGTCTTCCACTGGAGTTTATCTATCATCTCCGTAACGCTTTCGCGATTACTAAATGATCCTGTAACGAAGTGTGCTGCTCTCCGTTGGATCTTCTCTATCTCTTCTATCAACCCTATCTGGTACGGATCCCACACTGCTGAGCAGTATTCAAGCAGTGGGCGAACAAGCGTACTGTAACCTAATTCCTTTTTCTTCCGATTGCTTTTCCTTAGGATTCTTCCAATGAATCTCAGTCTGGCATCTGCTTTACCGACGATCAACTTTATATGATACAAGGGATACGCACTGGATTCCTGGGTTATGTCAGGTCAAAAATGCCTGAAATCAGCTGTTCCTTATTCGTGGCAGTCCATTGTCTGATACATCAGGAGGCAGTTTGTGCGAAGGTTGTCAACATAAAAAATATTATGGACACAGTTGTTTGAATGGTTGATTATCTTCACTTGCATGGACTCACCATTGCCAATTTAAAGAATTTCTGGCAGATTTCAAAGCAGAATACCTGGTCATCCCCTACCACACCTAAGTAAGATGACTGAGCAGAGGGAAGGTGCTTCATCGGTTTTTCGCCTTGAGGGATGAAATCAATACTTTTTTGAAAATGAAATGACATCCAGAAGAATTACTTCATAATCCTAAGTGGGTGGTGAATTTGGCTTTTTTGAGTGATCAAACTGGTCATTTAAATACTTTAAATATTTCACTCCTAGGTGAAAATCACTCTGCTGTTGATTTAGTACAGATGACTCGAGCATTTAAAAAAAAAAACTATTTTGTGGGAAAAACAGTTGTGTGGGGAGAATTGTGGACACTTCCCTGCATTAGACTGTGTTAAAGAAGATGTGGATTTTTCAGATTATGTTCAGATCATTTGTGGATTATAAGAAGAGTTTGAAAAGAGATTTTTGGAAATAAGTGAGCTTCAGCCAGACTTAGATATATTTGTTTGCCTGTTTTCCCTTCGGGCAGAGGATGTCTCATAAGTGTTTCAACTAGATCTGATTGACCAGCAGTGCGGCATCCGCCTGAAAGACCTCTTTCTTATGTGTAAAACTTCGGATGACTTTTACAGCTGTTTTCCACAAGAAAAGTATCCTCTTTTACCCAAGCACGTGGCCAAAGTTCTTTCAATGTTTGGTTCCACATATGCTTGTGAGTGCTGTTTCCCCCTTTTAAAGATTGCTGAAACTAAGAGCTGTACACTACTTAGCGATAAAAATTTGGCTATTTCTTTGAGGTTGGCAGTCTCATGTCCATGTCCATTCGCAGGAAGTACTCCGGAATTTGCATGGGGGCGATTTAGGGAAATCACGGAAAACCTAAATCTGGATGCATGGTTGGTTGTAGATATTCTTTCCACGAAAGCGACTTATCACTTGCCCCCCCCCCCCCTCCGCCCCTCCCCCACCACTCCTCGCCTCAACTCCTTTTTTTTTGTACATTTTCACGCCTGTCAGTTGGGCGAGCCTAGCGCCCCTCTCACCTTGGCACCTCTAAGTAGCCGCTACTAATAGTGGTACGTCCTGTAAACAAAATCTTGGCCACCCAAATGGCGGCTTGTGTCGCTTGAGCCTTAAACTAGCCCTGTCTGGATGGCTGGGAGCGGATCTGAACCATTGTTCTCCTAAAAGCGTGTCCAGTATGCTAACTGTTGCACCACATCAGTCGGTATCAACTGCTACAGACTGCAGTTTACAACGAAGTAAGACCTGGGACGCTGTCTTCAGGTAGTCAAAGAACATCCGTGGGAAGACTCATTCACACCACGCCAGCTGATGAGCCGGAAACATAACACATAGAAACTTCCCACTACAAGACTAAGGACTCTCATTGATGTGCTGGAGTTCCTAACAGAATGTATCGTGCTGCACATGTTAAAAAAAGCAGTAAACTACTGTAATAAGTCACGTAGTTTGTGCAAGTTAATATCAAAATTAATTCTTAGTTTGCTCAGTATGGAAAAAATGACAAGAGCTGCTCCGAGAATGAAAATGGCTGGTGACAGATTTTTTTTTTTTAAAGGATCCTGATATTTGTTTCGATCCGACTGCCTCCGCAGCTTGTTCTGGGCTTTCTTTTGTTACTTTTTGTGTTTGAAGATTTATATGCAGACGCGGAGTCCACTATTAGATGGAATAATTCGGTTAATGTACGAAAGCGTAAAATTACAGTACAATACGGGGTAATGTTCCACAGTCTACACCTATGATTCTTCGAAGCTCGTTTTCGAAAGCAAAGGAGACGGCAGGTCCTACAGTGATCAAAGGCATGATTAATGTAAAAGTACTTGGCTGTTGCGTAATCTCCACATCACACAAATAATGATGATAATGGTATAGGTAGATAAAAATAACCACAGACTTAATTTCTCGTAAAATTAGTATAGTTATTAGTATGTGGCTTAAGAAGAAAAATAGCTACATCTTACATCGATGGGTGCCAGCTACTAGGGCCGGTCAGATGATACTCGCTTTCAAACGTGCTCGAGATTCGTCGAAACGTTGCAGCGTTGGACACAGTATCGAACTTGTTTGAACAACCAAGTGAGATTTGAATGCGCTGCGCGATTGCAAAGGACACGCAAGAAGTTATGAACTAGACAGAACAATAAGCTAGGGCTCTGCTTAAAATGCGACGATTTCGTGAAACACTGAAGGACATTCCATTAAATCCTACCACTGCAAAAACTTCTATTATATTTGAACAAATTTACAGTACGAGTTCTCATGCAGTAAGGACGTGAATGGGTGAATAAAGGTTTATGCTGATTTTTAAGCTTACTAGGAAAGGCAAGAGACATAGGCGAAAGTGTTGTCCTCCAATAAATATTACTCGACTGAACTCAATGTAGTATTTTATTTGTTTGTGAGAGACAGTAATGATTTACCAGGTAGGTTGCAAATTAGCAATTCAAACCTGTTCAGATATTACAATAACAGGTAAAGACGTTATGCGCTAGATTGATGATCGTCAATTTGAAACCGTTCGGGAACAACAGATGAAACAACAAAGAAAATTAATGAAGAATTTAATACCGATGACACAAACTATGTTATAATAGGGTGAGTGTAATTTTTATCCCGAGAATTAATTACAGCAGTACGACCCTTCTAGGAGGTCGTACCATACTTACCAGATACCATTCTTACGCCTGGCACCCTAGAAGGCATTTCAGCTCGACTTTCAAAGTAATTTTTATTATTAAAATCCATAGCCGTATTAAAAATGCTAACAAAGGACTTATGATAGTACCAAGAAAAGTCACTAGATCGCAGGCCGACCAAAAGATTTAACAGATCCAAACATTTCACGAACTGTGACGCAACCCTTCCAGATATAGAAAACGTTAAGATGAAGAAGGTTTATTACACTCATTTGTTTCAGAAAATGTCTAACGTTATTACACCAAGGATTACACTCTCACAAGAAAAAGTAAAAGAAATTCTGTACCACACATTTTCGCCATAACTGTCATATAGCAAAGTCAGACCTCATTTCTTATAAAGTTTAAACATATTGCATTGCAGTATCACATAACATCAGTTGCGGAGTTTGAAGCTCACGGGGAAAGACGAAATGCAAGTCAGTGACTTCTTGTAATTGGAGCCTTTATGATGAGGAAGTAAAGGCCGACAGAAAACCACGCGTGACTGGAGACAGTGATTGAGCAACAATAATGCCCAGCAATAAGGTCGGCGATTTCTTACAGTGAAATACATATTCAGCAGACTAATAGAAATGGTGGTACCGAGATAAAAGAAATTATCCATTTACTCAATACATTGACTTATTGTTTCCAGTACTCTTTTGCGGGTATTGCACGATACTGTAGAGAAACAGCGATGCTCCATACCCGTAAGTCTTTAATGTTTTGATGTTCATAGCTTGGAGTGGTGATTCCCTTTTTAACTAACGCTTGCTTACCATATTCTTGTAGGAAAATACGTACGTGAAGAAGAATGCAACCTCACAGGAGACGTGTTAATGAAACCACTGTGGTCTAACGGCACATGGGACAAAATATTTTACTGCAGAGATGTTGGCGCGACCATAAAATACAAAGCTAATGTAAACAGAACACGGGAAGATGCGATGGAACGATATGGAAATAGCAGGCAAAGGTTTACAGTGTCCGGTGTGTTTGACGTGGTTGGTGATAAGGCATCAGATGCTGCTGGGGACGCGGACACACGCCATTAATCTAGGTGACAGTGCAGACAGCGGCTCACGTAACTGGGCTCGTCGTAGGTTACGAGACTAGCCTCGCAATCGTGAACATGGGTCCTGCGGACGATCACGACCACCTTGGCAGTTTCATGATAAATTTATTCATGTTCAGATAGTTTTGTTTCATATCTATTAAATTTTACTAATTCCGGTTGACATACAATACAATACAATACAAATGTTGAAATATTTCCCATTAAATCATGTACTTATTTCACAACTGTAGCTGGCGCGACGCATTTCGGCACCTTGCACCTACCTTCAGATCCCCATCCGTTATCAATAAATTAATTAAACCGTAAATTTAGTTAAATTTTTTCTATTACAACTTCTCCTCGTAGGTGGCATTTAACCACGCAGCTTACTCACTAAAAGGTCTGTATAGGATGTACACAAAACGAGATAAAATTACCTAATGCTAACATGTGGCTACGTAATGGAACACCTCGAGCAAATTAAAATGTGAAATAAATATAAAGTAATTGGCAGAAACAGAAATATGTCAATTTTTCTTAAAATTCATATAACAATTCCTTATGAAGCGTAAAGTGATTACCTATGTCACAACAATTTCTCTTAAAGTAAAGAACAATAATATTGCTGTTATCGCTATTAAAATACACAAAAAAGGAAACAGAAACTGAGCAAGTAGCGAGGTAAATTGGAAACAGAGTACTTGTATCTTCTTACAAGTCGTGTATAACTTTACCTATCTGTTAGGTGACAATCAGTTTGGCTTTAGATAACGTAAAAGCACGACAGAGGCAGTTCTCACGGTGCAGTTGGTCATGGAAGCAAGACTGAAAAATATCAAGACATATGCATTGGATTTGTCGACCTGGAAAAAGCGTTCGACAGTGCAAAATGGAGCAAGATGTTCGAAATTCTGTGAAAAATACTGTTAATCTATAGGGAAAGGTAGGCAATATACAGCGTGTACAAGAATCAAGAGGGAAATAAGGCTGGAGGACCGAGAACGAATTGTTTGGATCAAAAAGTGTGTAAGGCAAGGATGTAGTCTTTAGCCCCTATTGTTCTGTCTAACATCGAAGAAGCTATGAAGGAAATGAAAGATGATTCAAGAGGGTAAAAGGTCATTATTGATGATGACATTACTCCCCTCAGTGAAAGTGAAGAAGAATTGCAGGATCTGCTGAATAGAATGACCAGTGCAACGGGTACAGAATATGGATTTATTGTAAATCGAAGAGGGATGAAACTAATGAGAAGTAGCACAAATGAGAAAAGCTAGAAACAACATCAGAATTGGAGATCAAGAAGCAGGAAAAGTTAACGACTTCTGCTACCCTGGCAGCAAAATAACTGATGACGGATAGTGAAATTAGTACGCAAAAAGCAGACAAGCGCTGGCAAAAAGGCATTCCTGACCAAGAAGAGTCTGCTTTCAACTTGAGAAAGAAACATTTTAGAAGGTATATTCGGAGCACAGCACTGTGTGGTAGTGAGATATAGACTATGGGAAAACCGGAACGATAGAGAGAATCGAAGCCACTGTGATGTGGTAGAGAAGAATGTTGAAAGTCATGTGGAGTGTTAACGGATGCTAAGAGGAGGTTCTCCACAGAATGGGCGAGGAAATGAGCATATGGGGAACACCTTGAAGACGAAGGGACAGGGCTATGAGACATCTGTTAAAATATCTACGAACTGTAGAGGAAGAAAGAGATTGGAATACATCAAACAAACAATTGAGGATTTAGGTTTTAAGAGTGCTACTCTGAAATGAAGATGTTGGCACAGCAGAGAAATTCGTTTCGTGCCGCATCAAACCAGCCAGAAGTTTGATAACTTAAAAAAATAAAGTATCTAGAAGTTGAGACACACGCGGTCATCAAGTTAGCATTTCTGGAAATATTTATTCAAGGGTACTTCTCCTAACAGTTATAGTGCTACGTTCAGTAAAAAAATGAAATTTATTATGTTGACGACAGTTTCCAGCAACGCAATGAAATGAGGTGCCGGCCCAGTGGCCGAGCGGTTCTAGGCGCTTCAGTCAGGAACCGCGTGACCGCTACTGTCGCAGGTTCGAATCCTGCCTCGGGCATGGATGTGTGTGATGTCCTTAGGTTAGTTAGGTTTAAGTAGTTCTTAAAGTTCTAGGGGACTGATGGAAGAGAGCGTTTGGCGTCATTGGCCGGTTGGCCCGGCCGCCTTGTTTCAGGTCTTATTACATTCGGCGCCACGTTGGGCGACCTGCGAGCCGGATGGGGATGAAATGATGATGAAGACAACCCAACACTCATTCCCTGAGCGGAGAAAATCTCCCACTCAGCCGGGAATCGAACCCGGGCCCGTAGGACGGCTATCCGTCAACCTGACCACTCAGTTATCGGGGCGGACTAGCTGACTGATCACCTCAGAATTTAGGTCCCATAGTGCTCAGAGCCACCATTTTGACAGTTGACATATAACCCTCATTTATTAGGAAACACAGTGTTACCTTTAACACTGCGTTCAAATTCATCTTTAGGAAATATCGTTACAGGGTGGTTACAATTAAACTTTCGCTACTTGAGAGGGCTTCGTGAAAAACAAGTAATTGCAGGATAACGAAACATTATTGAAGCATTTGCAAGAACATTCGTGAAAAAAACTAATAAACCATTGAAAGAAACTCATTTTAGTTTCCATATGAGGGAATAACTTTTGCTAATTGTGTTATATGTTTAAGTTCCAGATTACAAAAGTTCCTCAATGTTATTACCATCTGCAGCCCCGACAGCCGTGTATTGACACCTGGATAGAATTTCATTATTTTTCGCCATACTTTTCGAGTGGTGGACAATGAAATGTTCAGCTGTCGTGACATAGCTCTTGCACTGCTTGAAGATGGCACATTGCGACCAGGATTCTCAGCCATGGCAACCGTTACATCAACCATTTTCTGGTGTAAATAGGCGTCTACCTCTTCCAGAAGCAACTCCCAATTCGCGAGTTAATTCAAGCTTTGTAATCGTGTTCTTCAATCCCGCTGCAGGAAAAGGACATCTCAGCAAATGAGTCGATACTGGCGAAGAGCGAGAGCAGTGTTGCTGTTAGAAATCACTTGGTGAGTGTTGCAGTCATTTGAATAAATAAATAGCTTCCGTGAGAGGATTTATTGACATCCTACCACGGCAGCTGTTGCGGTTATTTGTGTATTCAAACTGTTGCTGTTGTTTTGACAGAGCAGCTTTACGAGTAAGTCCCCGTTCACCTTGTCCGAACCCATGTTGACTGTGTGCTGCTGGTATGTCGCTGTACCAATACAGGTGCCTACAGGCAAGTTATGTGACTAACGCCACTAACAGCGCAAATCCTGCAGCGCACAGCCTGAACATCATTGCTATGGAGCTGGATACCCATGCGGAATATAGTTTTCCGTCTACACTGGCTCAAGTAACTAAAGTTTAATTGTAACTACGAAGTACTTTAAAACAGAATGGATAAGTTGAAGTGAGAAACCTTCTCTCGATCTATTTATCCGGAACTCGTAATGTAGAGGACTAGGAAAAACGGCGTAATACGGCTTAGTGGTGCAGGGAAGAGAAAGGTCTTAGTTCAATGTTTTGTTGAGTTCAAAGTCATGATGTTTGAGCTCGAGCTCGACCGGAACGTAGAAGAAAATCAGCCACAGTATTGTTTGAGCATGCGACTCATATGCCACTGTCAACCGGTGTTCCTGCTTACTGACTTACTCTGTTTGAGTCGTGTATATAAAATTTCATAGAGGAGTCTTTATGTATATATCTACAATTGTTATCAATGGCCTGCTATTTCCTTTCACGTACATTGTGTCATCAAAAGTATCCGGACACCCCCGAAAACATATGTTTTTCATATTATATGCATTATGCTACCAACTACCGCCAGGTATTCTACATCATGGACCTCAGAAGACGTTGTGAGAGAGCAGTGTGTGGCGCTCCGCGGAACTTACGGACTTCGAACGTGGTCAGGTGATTAGGTGTCACTTGTGTCATACGTCTGTACGCAAGATTTCTACACTCCTAAACATCCCTAGGTCCGCTGTTCCCGATGTGATAGAGAAGGGGAACCGTTAAGGGACACGTACAGCACAAAAACGTACAGGTCGATCTGTCTGTTGACTGACAAAGACCACCGACAGCTGAAGAGGGTCGTAATATGTAATTGGCAGACATCTGTCCAGACCATCACACAGGAATTCCAAACTGTATCAGGATCTGGCCGGCCGGTGTGGCCGTGCGGTTAAAGGCGCTTCGGTCTGGAACCGCGTGACCGCAGGTTCGAATCCTGCCTCGGACATGGATGTGTGTGATGTCCTTAGGTTAGTTAGGCGACTGATGACCTCAGAAGTTAAGTCACATAGTGCTCAGAACCATTTGAACCATTTTTTGCATCAGGATCTACTGCAAGTACTATGACAGTTAAGCGGGAGGTAAGAAAACTTGAATATCATGGTCGAGCTCATAAACCACACATCACGCTGGCGAATGCCAAATGACGCCTCGCTTGGTGTAAGGAGCGTAAACCTTGGACGATTGAACAGTGGAAAAACGTTGTGTGGAGTGACGAACGACGGTATACAATGTGACGATCCGATGGCAGGGTGTGAGTATGGCGAATACCTGGTGAATATTTGTCAGTGTGTGTAGTGCCAACAGTAAAATTGGGAGGCGGTGGCGTTATGGTGTAGGTCTGTTTTTCATGGAGGGGGCTTACACCCCTTGTTGTTTTGAGTGGCACTGTTACAGCACAGGCCTACATTGATGTTTTAAGAACCTTCATGCTTCCCACTGATGAAGAGCAATTCGGGGATGCTGATTGATTCTTTCCCACGATCGAGCACCTGTTCATAATACACGGCCGGTGGCGGTGTGTTTACACGACAATAACATCCCTGTAATGAACTGTCCTGCACAGAGTCCTGACCTGAGTCCTATAGAAAATCTTCAGGATGTTTTGGAACGCCAGGCCTCACCGACCGACATCGATACCTCTCCTCAGTGCAGCACTCCGTGAACAAAGGGTTGCCATCCTCAAGACACCTTGCAGCACTTGGCTGAACATTGCCAGCGAGAGTGGAAGCTGTCATCCACGTTAAGGTTGTGGCTACACCATGTTGTATTCCAGCATTACCGATGGAGGGCGCCACGAACTTTTAAGTCTTTTTCACCATGTGTTCGGATACTTTTGATCACGTAGTGTATGATGTTCACGGATATCCATTCAGGACGGTAATTCCAAACTCATCATTAACGTCTTATAACACTGGATTCGAGAAGCGATGTATCAGTAGCTTCAAAGGCTACCTTATTGCAGTGTATGTCGGTGTGATTCACTGATTCTTCATTTGAACCCTAGTTACTCTTTACTGTACACATACAGCTTCACATATCTAGATAATAAGAGATACGACTGACACACGACATTAGAAACATTCAGCGTGGAAACATGCAGGATGCCCCAGGAGGAATGGCGAGTATTCAGGGTGAAAGGATTCTACTGAGGCACACTTGTCAGTGGCACTCGAATATGATAGTAATATTAATGTAAGCTAAAATTAAACTATTATATTATAAATCATGTATGTCTCTTTGTGATGTGGATCGCCGACTGTGCACGACCGCAGAAACAAAGATACCGCTTCTGGCCTGAAATTGTAGTACTGCAGTAAGGGAACACTTGGTGCACAGTAGTTGGTAGCTGTCTGTGAGCGAAAGACGATGGAGTAGGCTGTTTTTGTGGTGTCCTCTGTGAACCCACCAAGAGTTAAATTAATACAGGAATTATAAGAACATGGAAGCAGAAGTCTTTACGCAAGCAAGGTAAGGATGTTGAATAATTATGACTTTCGTTTTGCCAGCGCGTTAGTGCAGAAGTTGGCTGATAATTTGTAATTGTTGAGTAACCTGAGAATGTACGTAAACTGATTTGATGAAAAAGAGAGTTATGTATTTCCCTTTTGTAACGTTTCTAAGATATGCTAACCCAGTTATATGTAATTTGATGATTCGTATTTAATCACCTTTTGTGAGGTTAGATAACACTTGCTGTATAAATCTCATTGGTATAATAAATGTAATTTTGGTATAATAAATGTAGTTTTCTGAGCAATGTAATTTCAGTTTCCAGGTGTACTGAAAAACCAAACTTAGCTTGGAACATAATTTCACTAAGAAAATCAGGGTCAGTAATTCACCACAATCAGTACCGCCTCGCTGTCCAGGTCATATGCTCTTCAGCGACACTGGATTTTTCTTAAACGTTTTCATTTATCAACGAAAAGAATTTCATGTACGTTCCAGCGTATTACGGTCAGCACTGCACACTGCTGAGTCTGTAGCTAACATATTTACATTTTCTTATGAGAGATCATAATATATCGTGTTCCACCGTTGCTGCTTTCGAGGTAAGACAATTTAATTTATTTGTTATGTGCACAGGGACCAAAGTTATGAGTTTTGAACAGGGCCAGAGGATTCAGAGCCTAAGCGGCCGAATGTATTTTGCAGTGACTGTATTTCTTTATTGGTATTGGGAGTTGCATTGCCCTATCAAGTGGTATAAAGTTATTGCTAACAATAACACAGACTAAGTACACCACTTACATTTACTACACCCTACACGACAACCCGAGTTTTGTATCCAGTCCACAGTCAGGTATTCATTTGATAAATTATTTAAAGAAAGTTACAGATTTGTTATGTGCATATGCGCTCACTTAAGCAACCAAAGGAAAAAATAATTAGAAGAACGTTACAAGGGATCTGACAGGATCGATCGTTTTATCGCAGCACAAATGGCACCCGTACAAAATTCAGCTGGTCCAACACCTGAACGAGGATGACCCAGACCGCCGGGTACAGTTCGCAGAATGGGTGACACAGCAGCTGCAGATAAACCCACGTTTCCCCTATCAGGTGCTGTTCAGTGATGAAGCCTATGTCTTTATCAATCGTGAAATGAACAAGCAGAATCACAGATACTGGTCCGACACAAATCCGAACTGGATTGATGCTTCCAAAACAGTCGACTCACAAAAAGTGATGGTCTGGTGTGGTGTGTGAGGTACCAAAGTCGTTGGACCTTTTTTTATTGATGGTACGTTAACAGCCAACGGTTATCTGAGGTTATTGGATGAAGAAGTGTTTCCCTCGTTGTTAACGAAGGACGGGGCATTTCTGGAATTCTTCCAGCATGATGGAGCCCACCACATTCTGGGCACAATGTGCGAGCATACCTGGATGTGCAGTTCCCTCAAAAGAGTATTGGTCGTAGGGCTGCTGTGGAGTGCCCACCACGTTTACCAGATTTGACTCCTTTGGATTTTTATCTTTGGGGTCATGTCAAAGCACTGGTTTATTCTGTGAAAATACGGGATTTGCATCATCTAAAGCAGCGCATTGTTGATGCGTGTGGTCAAATTCAGCCAGATGTGTTGGTCAAAGATCATCAGGACTGGGTTCGGAGGGTGGCATCAACAATCCAACATAATGGAAAACATATCGAGCCATTCCTATGACTATTGGTGGTCTCTCGGGACTGTGTAACATTGGCGTAATGTCTCTTCGGCACATAACGCACATGCTGCCGAGCGTCCCACTGCTGCCACATGTAATTGGCTATAACCCGAGAATGAATAAAGCTATGTTTAAAATAACAACGGCATTGTTTTTCTGGTGAAATTCTCTATCTGTTTGATATGTCACATGACCACATTCCCATTTGAAATTTAGGAGTTGAATCCAAGATGGCGGCTTTCAAGATTGCCGCAATGTTGGTGGCATAGCCTATAAAGTTTCCCCCTTCCCGTTCCTCATGTGTTTCCTTGTTTGCTACTCCATTTGGATTTTATCAGGGTGTTTCCGGACTTTTGGACCACCCTGTAGTTTGTTTGTTCGCGCGTGAGTGGTGGATATATTCGGACGATACCTTTGAAGTGGGAACAGCTCGGTCACTTCCTAGGATTCAGCTTTTATACGTGTAGGGTACTTGGTACCCACGTCAGGTAACATTTTCTTGTGTAACTTGATTGTTTTCGTTCTCATCGATCTCCTATTCTGTCTGTAATCCATGTGCGAATTAACTGTTTACGTAATAAAGTATCTTGCCGCTGTGAGTGTGATCTTGAGACCACTTGGCGAGTAGGTGACTCTTTTCGACAGCCGAATCAGTCATAATATATTCGTCCTTGCTATATTAATGGTTTGCATTTAAATAATTGAAGTATGTATATGTAGTACGAAAGGTCTCTGCAAGCTTTTGCGTCATTTTCATTTCATAACGGTCAGGTTCCCTCATATCACACGTGGATGTAGATGTAGCTATTCTTTCCTTTCCGGAGTAATCATTTTAAAGCTTTACTTGAGTCCTTATCGAAAGACACTACTGCTGAGACGTGGGTTAACCTAGTTGTACAGGAAAAATTGTAAGAACAGATTTGAATTGCATAAAAGGGCTTATTCATATCCTTTGTGTTTGAAGATGAGGTCCTTTGTAATAAATTTGCTGTTAGTTCACGATTCCTTCTTTCAATGATAATACACCCTCCTCCCCCACCCCCGCCCCGTTCAAAAAAGTAGTAGTTGAACGTAGGTGAATTTGAGAAGCACCTGTAAAGAATTTCACAGGGAGGAATAATGACAATGAAACTGGAATTCGGTCTGCGTATGGTCTGTTGGATCTTGTGTTTCCAATGTGTTGTTCCTCTGCTGGACTAGATTCAGGTGCTAGGACTCAACTTTTCTCTGATTCGTCTTGATCCTGGCATATACGATAGACAACACAAAGATGAACGGCGTGTCATTGCTCCATTCAAAGAAAATAACGTATCTCATTACTTGACCCTAAATGGAAATTCGCTCCATGTGGTAAAATAAGCTGCTTTATTAGGGAGGTTATAGTGAAGCACATGTTAAAAAAAATCGTTTTAGGCAGTTTCCGTAAATACCACACCCTTTTGATCGAGCGACACTGCCAAGTAAAGGCAACCTGCTCTATGCAAATGTTAATCCTATTTTTCAGAACGAGGCACATTTTTTAAGGTGCAGAGATTGGCCTGCCCAAGCATAACATGCGTAATTAACAGGATATCCAGTCCTGGCATGGAGACGAAGCTGAAGAAGCCCCAATACACCTCTAGGCTGCAATTGAGACAGTTGCAGGGGTGGACAGGTAAAAAGCAGGAAATAACTGAAATACTTCAGGATATCCAGAATCCCTCACCAACACTGTGAACGTGGTAAATATAGCAATGGTCAGGTAAATGCTGGAAGACTATATAATAACATCGAGCTGCTTCAATAAACCTGGAAAAGTAACAACGGTAAATACGGAGCAGTGGAAGAATGGATCACGATACCATTTGGAAGACGTAGCTTGGCTTATTGAAGAGTCGAGTGCAGACGTAAAAGCTGGGGCCTATGTGAACGAAGCACAGTGTAGACTATGAAGCACAGTTTCTCTAGAGAAGCTGGTCATGGTATCTCAGGAGATATTTGGTATCATAGTGTCCGCATAGGATGCCTTACGTCGATGCTACAAGGACCGTGACATCTACATTCATTACGACATCCAAGCAGCTCTGAAATCTCTATGAGCCTCGGAAAGAGATCACACACCTTGCAGAACATCATGAAGCCCTTGTGAGGCTGGGAAACAACAGGGACGATGGCCGCTCAGGTATTAGTGGCAATGAACAAAGCTGACCAAGACAAAAGTGATGGTTCCATTTGTTGGACCGGAACCCGCCTTAATCATTCGTAGAGCGGTTGTGAAATCAAAACTACTTAGCTGGATTAGGAGGCAACACGCGAAATGTTGGACTAAGACCCAAAAATAAAAAAAATGGCAAGCTTATGGTACAATAGGTGCAGAGTATATCTTGAGGGAGATCAAACCGTACTGGAGGCCAACACACGATAATTGGGTCGTTAACTACTGAAGGACTTTTGTTTAGTAAAGGACTAATAAAGGGTCTTGTACTACTCTTTAAGGGTAAGGCTGGCTTTGATAGAATAACAGGGAAAGAAACCCACTATAGACTTAGTTTCGGTGCGTTCAAAAGCTGGCTAACATCACTATTGCTTCACTGAAACAGCACTGCACATATGCTGAATAGGTAACTTCGTGAAACATCAGTTGGTAAATGAATGGCATTGATATTGAAAGTTTCTTGTCGCATCTCCAATTCACTGTTGTTTCATATCTCTGAGTAAATAATTTCAAACATGAATTTCTTCTCGTTACGTATATGGCTTCAGAAGACATTTACTTTCCTGTATTGGTGCGGTTAAGTGCAGCCATTTCGAAAAAAAATCTGGGTCCCGATGCCAAATGTAGCTGCTAATAGTTGTCAGGCAGCTTGCATTCCGTTCTTCATAGGTCTTAATTTTTACTGGAGTTGTAGAGAAGGGATGAGTCTGGCCTAGATGATAACAGATACAAATTCCTGAGGGGCGTCGTTAATTGAGGCCTCCGCTGACGTCGTGCTGTGCTCGAAGTTGACTGCCCGGCCTTGTTCAGGACGCGGAAGTTCATCAATAATGCTAATGGCACCTCGTGTAATACACGTTTCGGCGGTATGTGCACATCATCAGACATCAGTTTATAAGCGACTGCCGTATGTGGCATAGAAGAGGGAAAAGGGAATCAGCGCCAACGTCGGCTGCCTTGGGTTTTGTCTAACCCACAGCCCCGAGCAATACACGCGTCATCAAATAACAGAAACGCTGCTCGTTGTTGTAAACTATGGAAAACTATTTCCCTGCTTCAACTTATGAACAGCAAGATGCCACGTGAATTTTCCACACTCGTGTCTGCAGTCCTCGTCCGCTTTCAAATCTCTTCAACGAAGTACTAGGACACGTCGCAAGAGAGCCCAAGGCAAAGAAAGAATTAATTGACGTTTAGAATGAATAGTCTAATGAGCTTAGAATATGAAGCGATAATAAAGCTAAAAAAGGGGAAAGTAGTGAGGATTAGCAGACGACAGATAGGGATGGATTTAACATCGAAATTGGGAACCACGTAGTAGAGGAAGTGATGGAACACTGCTATCCTCAAAGTGATATAACTCATCAAGGAAAAACGAAGGAGGTTATATGAAGGAGACTTCCACAAACACGAAGGACACTCATCGCTAAACGAAGCCTTGTGGTTACAAACACAGACATTAGTTTGAGAAAGAAATTTCTGAGAATGTACGGCTGGAGCCCAGGATTGAATGGAAGTGAATCACAGAGTGCAGGGAAAACGAAGACAAAGGAAAAAGGGAATCGAAGTGATGGAGATTTGGTGATACAGAAGCATGCTGAAAATCAAATGTACCGCTAAGAACGAGCAGTTTCCCCGCAGTGTTGGCGAGAAAATAACTATGTAGAAAACAACGGCTGGAGGAAGGGAGAGTATGATGGGACTTGTGTTCAGACACCAAGATGTAACCTTCATGGAACTGAAGGGGCCGGCCGGAGTGGCCGAGCGGTTCTAGGCGCTACAGTCTGGAACCGCGCGACCGCTACGGTCGCAGGTTCGAATCCCGCCTCGGGCATGGATGTGTATGATGTTCTTAGGTTAATTAGGTTTAAGTAGTTCTAAGTTCTAGGGGACTAATGACCTTAGAAGTTAAGTCCCATAGTGCTCAGGGCCATTTTTTGAACTGGAGGGCACGAACTGTAATGGCAAGCAGGGAATGCAACAAATCCAGCAAACAATCTAGGAAGCTTGATGTAAGCTCAACCCAGGAGGCCGTATCAAATAAATAAGAATAGTGATGACGAGCCTCCCCCCCCCCCCCTCCTACCGGGTCGCTGAATTAAAAAGAGTAGAAGGGGGAAATGTGTGGGCATCGATCTTACTAGTCACAATATGGTCACTTTATATAAAATGTTGGCTGTAAAAGTCGTTATGATATACATTTTTTACAAAAGAACGCGAATCTCGACGAAATGTTTCATAGGGCCATGTTTGGGCCACGTTCATCATCTTTTACCCCCCTGGAGATGGAAATACAGTAGATGACAATGGTACTCAGTTGTATGTTATACTATTTACAGTGCCGTAGAAAGAGAGTTATAGCCCCTAAACGTGAACTCCTCTGACTAGTATAGTAAATGCACAGTTAAAAGGATTTTCTTCCACTGAGATTATCATGCACGCTTTTCTGCAATGTGAGCATGGAACTAACTGACGTTACAAAAGGTTGCAGAGGCTACAGCTGTTTTATGTTTGGACGACGATAGTCTGGATTGTACGTCTCTTCCTGTTTTCTCTATAAGTAAACACGTTCTGTGATAGGAAACAGTGTAAAAATAGACTCGCTGCAGACCGCGTCATATACATCCGTTACCGATTTTCGATGTCTGGTTCTCGTAGCATTATGGAAGAGTTATACGAGAGACTTGGCACAGCAGCTCTGCCAATATCATCTCCTGTCTAGTGTACTTGTTGCACTAGTATCATTCATAAAGTGCTTAAGAGAGAAATATTAATCTCTAGAGTTACCGTCATTGTAGCTAACTATAATATTTAAAGCCTCCGTGATTCTACTTGTTAGTTTTCCTTGTACTATTGTTTGTTTTACTCTAAGGACTGTATGATATCTTGACGCTAAGAACTGTAAATCCAAAATTCCTGTCTGCATATCTAGACTGAAATGTTATCTTACATCAGATGTATCCGATGATCGGCATTAACAATTTTCGCACCATTCACACATAGTTGATTGTGATTACGCGTGTGTGATGACGCGAAATTTGCGATGCTGATTTCGATTACGTCATCGCGGACGGGTAAACATCGATAGCCTCATTAATAGACTCCTAAACTTCGATGATTTTAATTTACAGAATGGCGTAGAAAGAAACATTCAAGCACATCTAATATCGTATACGTTTATGAGTAACTATGCAAATAATTAAGGTTACATATTGAAAGATACCTGTTAATCAGCATTTTCATTTCTGCACAGTATACTTTTTCTTGTGTATCACAATTTTAATACTCGTATTTTCTTTAATCTGTGAGGCACCTTGTCACAGTCCGCGCGGCTCTCCCCGTCGGAGGTTCGAGTCCTCCCTCGGGCATGGGTGTGTGTGTTGTCCATAGCGTAAGTTAGATTTTTTTTTTTGGTCATCAGTCTACTGACTGGTTTGATGCGGCCCGCCAAGAATTCCTTTCCTGTGCTAACCTCTTCATCTCAGAGTAGCACTTGCAACCTACGTCCTCAATTATTTGCTTGACGTATTCCAATCTCTGTCTTCCTCTACAGCTTTTGCCCTCTACAGCTCCCTCTAGTACCATGGAAGTCATTCCCTCATGTCTTAGCAGATGTCCTATCATACTGTCCCTTCTCCTTATCAGTGTTTTCCACGTATTCCTTTCCTCCCCGATTCTGCGTAGAACCTCCTCATTCCTTACCTTATCAGTCCACCTAATTTTCAACAGTCGTCTGTAGCAACACATCTCAAATGTTTCGATTCTCTTCTGTTCCGGTTTTCTCACAGTCCATGTTTCACTACCATACAGTGCTGTACTCCAGACGTACATCCTCAGAAATTTCTTCCTCATATTATGGCCGGTATTTGATATTAGTAGACTTCTCTTGGCCAGAAATGCCTTTTTTGCCATAGCGAGTCTGCTTTTGATGTCCTCCTTGCTCCGTCCGTCATTGGTTATATTACTGCCTAGGTAGCATAATTCCTTAACTTCATTGACTTCGTGACCATCAATCCTGACGTTAAGTTTCTCGCTGTTCTCATTTCTACTACTTCTCATTACCTTCGTCTTTTTCCGATTTACTCTCAAACCATACTGTGTACTCATTAGACTGTTCATTCAGTTCAGCAGATCATTTAATTCTTCTTCACTTTCACTCAGGATAGCAATGTCATCAGCGCATCGTATCATTGATATCCTTTCACCTTGTATTTTAATTCCACTCCTGAACCTTTCTTTTATTTCCATCATTGCTTCCTCGATGTACAGATTGAAGAGTACGGGCGAAAGGCTACAGCCATGTCTTACACCCTTCTTAATACGAGCATTTCGTTCTTGATCGTCCACTCTTATTATTCCCTCTTGGTTGTTGTACATATTGTATATGACCCGTCTCTCCCTATAGCTTACCCCTACTTTTTTCAGAATCTCGAACAGCTTGCACCATTTTATATTGTCAAACGCTTTTGCAGGTCGACAAATCCTATGAAAGTGTCTTGATTTTTCTTTAGCCTTGCTTCCATTATTAGCCGTAACGTCAGAATTGCCTCTCTCGTCCCTTTACTTTTCCTAAAGCCAAACTGATCGTCACTTAGCGCATTCTCAATTTTGTTTTCCATTCTTCTGTATATTATTCTTGTAAGCAGTTTCGATGCGTGAGCTGTTAAGCTGATTGTGCGATGATTCTCGCACTTGTCAGCTCTTGCCGTCTTCGGAATTGTGTGGATGATGCTTTTCCGAAAGTCAGATGGTATGTCGCCAGACTCATATATTCTACACACCAACGTGAATAGTCGTTTTGTTGCCACTTTCCCCAATGATTTTAGAAATTCTGATGGAATGTTATCTATCCCTTCTGCCTTATTTGACCGTAATTCCTCCAAAGCTCTTTTAAATTCCGATTCTAATACTGGATCCCCTATCTCTTCTAAATCGACTCCGGTTTCTTCTTCTATCACATCAGACAAATCTTTACCCTCGTAGAGGCTTTCAATGTATTCTTTCCACCTATCTGCTCTCTCCTCTGCATTGAACAGTGGAATTCCCGTTGGACTCATAATGTTACCACCGTTGCTTTTAATGTCACCAAAGGTTGTTTTGACTTTCCTGTATGCTGAGTCTGTCCTTCCGACAATCATATCTTTTTCGATGTCTTCACATTTTTCCTGCAGCCATTTCGTCTTAGCTTCCCTGCACTTCCTATTTATATCATTCCTCAGGGACTTGTATTTCTGTATTCCTGATTTTCCCGGAACATGTTTGTACTTCCGCCTTTCATCAATCAACTGAAGTATTTCTTCTGTTACCCATGGTTTCTTCGCAGTTACCTTCTTTGTACCTATGTTTTCCTTCCCAACTTCTCTGATGGCCCTTTTTGGAGATGTCCATTCCTCTTCAACTGTATTACCTACTGCGCTATTCCTTATTGTTGTATCTATAGCGTTAGAGAACTTCAAACGTATCTCGTCATTCCTTAGTACTTCTGTATCCCACTTCTTTGCGTATTGATTCTTCCTGACTATTGTCTTGAGCTTCAGCCTACTCTTCATCACTACTATATTGTGATCTGAGTCTATATCTGCTCCTGGGTACTCCTTACAATCCAGTATCTGATTTCGGAATCTCTGTCTGACCATGATGTAATCTAACTGAAATCTTCCCGTATCTCCCGGCCTTTTCCCAGTATACCTCCTCCACTTGTGATTCTTGAACAGGGTATTTGCTATTACTAGCTGAAACTTGTTACAGAACTTAATTAGTCTTTCTCCTCTTTCATTCCTTGTCCCAAGTCCATATTCTCCTGTAACCTTTACTTCTACTCCTTCCCCTACAACTGCATTCCAGTCGCCCATGACTATTAGATTTTCGGCCCCCTTTATATACTGCATTACCCTTTCAAAATCCTCATACACTTTCTCTATCTGTTCATCTTCAGCTTGCGACGTCGGCATGTATACCTGAACTATCGTTGTCGGTGTTGGTCTGCTGTCGATTCTGATTAGAACAATCTGGTCACTGAACTGTTCACAGTAACACACCCTCTGCCCTACCTTCCTATTCATAACGAATCCTACACCTGTTATACCATTTTCTGCTGCTGTTGAAATTACCCGATACTCATCTGACCAGAAATCCTTGTCTTCCTTCCACTTCACTTCACTGACCCCTACTATA
The DNA here is from genome assembly GCF_021461395.2 of Schistocerca americana. NCBI lineage: Eukaryota > Metazoa > Arthropoda > Insecta > Orthoptera > Acrididae > Schistocerca > Schistocerca americana. The sequence continues at coordinate 320,333,315 of NC_060123.1, forward strand.
TCTAGATTGAGCCTTTGCATTTCCCTTTTCAGATTTTCTAGTTTCCCTACCACGTTCAAGCTTCTGACATTCCACGCCCCGACTCGTAGAACGTTATCCTTTCGTTGATTATTCAATCTTTTTCTCATGGTAACCTCCCCCTTGGCAGTCCCCTCCCGGAGATCCGATTGGGGGACTATTCCGGAATCTTTTACCAATGGAGAGATCATCATGACACTTCTTCAATTACAGGCCACAAGTCCTGTGGATACACGTTACGTGTCTTTAATGCTGTGGTTTCCATTGACTTCTGCATCCTTACGTCGTTGATCATTGCTGATTCTTCCGCCATTAGGGGCAATTTCCCACCCCTAGGACAAGAGAGTGCCCTGAACCTCTATCCGCTCGTCCGCCCTCTTTGACAAGGCCGTTGGCAGAATGAGGATGACTTCTTACGCCGGAATGCTTCGGCCGCCAATGCTGATTATTTATCTAAATTTAGGCAGTGGCGGGGATCGAACCCGGGACCGAAGACGTTTTGATTAAGCAGAGAGTAAGCTTAGGGATCGATGACCTCAGCTGTTTGGTCCCATAAGACCTTACCACAAATTTCCAAATTAGACAGTTTCGGAGGCTGTCCTGTGATATTTTTGAGTATTTTTGTAAAAGTACCTAGCGGCCTCCGGTACCTCGTTTCACAATTATATTATAATTAAACTTTATTTGGCCTTGTTAACAGAATTATCTTCATTTCTTTGAAAATGCTTGCCATCTATAAAATATATGTTGTCGTGTTAGCAGTCAGATCTGGAAGCTGCAGATATCTCTAGAGATTGAATATGAGCCCCTAACCGTTCTTTCCACCAACCTCATCTTCTAAAGCTGTGTCCCCAGCGCAAAAGACAGTGCGTTGGTCGTGGGATCTTCATCTGCGGAGGCTGCTATGCTGTCATCTTCAACTTGAACCTGTGTTTGTGCATTGATTGTGGGATGCCACTTGCCCAGGTTAGTATTTGTATATACAGAGGGCAAGATCTGTAGTACTGACAATGATGGTAGGCGACACCTCTCATTAATGATCCTGTTTATTTACATTTTAAAATATCACTTTTTACACGGTCTTCTACAACACTCGACATAGCTTGCTTTTATGATAGCTCCAGATATTGAGTACGACATGTCCGCCAGGAACAGAAATACACAACTGGCTCTGATGAACACCCGAAACACAGCAGCGTGACCGGATCTTCAGAACCCCCGAAACAGTCTGGCTAGTGCAGCCGAAGTACTTCGCCTCCCAGTAGGGCCAAAGCGACCCAAAGGCGTCCGAAACATTTCGGTTGCCATATCGTTACTCTTATGTTTCCCAAAACTGGTGAAAATGGTTCAAATGGCTCTGAGCACTATGCGACTTAACTTCTGAGGTCATCAGTCGCCTACAACTTTGAGCTAATTAAACCTAACTAACCTAAGGACATCAAACACACCCATGCCCGAGGCAGGATTCGAACCTGCGACCGTAGCGGTCGCTCGGTTCCAGACTGTAGCGCCTAGAACCGCACGGCCACTCCGGCCGGCAGCTGGTGAAATTTAAGAAACAAAAACGGTGGACTCGTTGGGTAACCCTGAGAGTTATAATACTGAAAATTGTGTTAAATACAACGAAAAGTATATAATTAATTAATAAGAGAAGTTAGGCTTTTCGGCGCCTAGGACCCGAATGTGCCGACCAATCAGAAGCAAGTTCAGTGCAATTGACGGACTCTCTCACGGAAATGGTACATCTGTTCCTAGTATCGCATTCCATTTTTGTACCATATGCTACTTCACGTGCATCAAGCTGCATCAAGGCGAGCTTCTAGCAAGATAAAATAGTAGCGACCACAGCCAGGACTATCATACATCGTATAGGGAACAGATGCATATCAGTCGATTCTTCATCAATAAACCTACCTACACTTCGTGTAGCACCGTTAACGGACAACTGACATTGCTGGGAAAGCAAACCATAGAGAGGAGAAGGCAATATTAAATGCAAGTATGAAGATCAAGAGTAAAGTACGCCTTACTGTTACCAAAAGCATGTGCCGTGAGTGACCTGAACAAATTTGTTCCCAAATAAAGCACACAACGCATACTGTCGACATTTGCTCAGCCGTCCAGATATTTTCGATGCAATATCGGCTTAAAGGAAAATAAATAAAGCGAAATGCAGTTACTTTGCAACGTGCCACCGGAGACAACAGCTCCCTCACGTCGAAACACTTGAATAAAATCCTTGAAAATTCTTAGACATTTTTGTAGTTGGATTAAATATCATACAAAAAAGCAAAGGGCAGAAGTAAAATAAAAACTAAGCAGGAAACTGTATCAGGATGGGTGAAGTAGCTTCGTAGAGCGGATTGTAACTAATTTCCAACGGAGACAAACACTTGGGTATAAAATTGTAAGACTTCTGAACAACATGAAAAAGGATACGGCAGGTATTAGGGTAATAAATAACAAAGACTGGCATCATTATTATGAATAATTGTGGACGTATTATTTAGTACTCAACAAGAACAGTAGAATCAAATCCAGTCCACATTGAATACCAAGAACTAGATCACGCTCTCAGATACACAAAGAACAGAAAGGCAGTAGAAAGTGAAGGTTTAAATGGCGATCTCATAACTCTTGAGAGGATTTAAAACAAAGTTCCGTACAAGCCCTCCGACCAAAGAAAAATTTTTGGCAGTACCAGGAAGCAAATCCGGGTCTACCACATGGCAGCCATCTACGCTGTCCACTCTCCAGCTAAGAAGGCGCACTTAATGCGGGTAATGCTAACAGAAAAGTCCAAATAATTTGGTACAATGAGAAAAGATAAAAGAATTTTAAAATGTGGGAAAATTTTGCAGTCTTTGGCTACTGCTCTTAGATACATACACAGAAGAACTTATATGGTCATGGAAATGGAAAATGAAGCAATAGAGTTATACATTCGACTTTGTCTTAGTAGAATGACTATGCTATTTGCACATGATCAACTTTAAACCTCGACCAGTGAAGATGAACTACAGAGAGCTTCATATGAATTACAAAAAAAAGTTAGATATTTAACACGTGATGTACAATATGGAACGAAAGACATAGCTTCCTGTGCAAAAAGTCTAGTAAGTACAAATATAGTAATAGAAAGCATGATCATAGAGCACACAGACACATTAAAATTTTTAGGGGCCATGATAATGTACAAAGAAAGCCAAGAGAAAGAAAGACAAGATCGAGAAATTATTCGAAGATCTTTCCAAAATAAAGTTCGAACTCAAGCTTTTCTTAAATTTTATAAAGTTGCGTCGCTAGTAACACTCTTGCATGAAAGTGAATCTATCCTAATGAGAAAAATGACAAAATTAGTTTACAGGTCAACCAAACGAAATTTCTTACAAACATAGCAGACACATAAGTCATAAAGGAAATATAGATTTTAGAAGGAACTGGAAATATTTGGTATAAACGTAAAGGTTGAGGAAAATAGGCAAAAGCAGATATCCCAAATGCTACGAATGGAGGACTCATGATTACCAATACATATATTATATTTTTTTCATCAAGGTGAAAGATGCATTCGAAGAGGAAAGAAAACGATGGAAGGAACAAATGTCGCTGCAAGCCTGAACAGGTCCTACCACACAGCAGAGGTGGAAGAAGAAGAAGAGGAAGAGGAAGAAAAATATCTATGAGATCTACAACTAACCATCTCTGATACACGGAGAACAGCTTTTCAGCATCGTTTTCCCTTGGTCATAGTGACACACGTATTTGGCGGGTCGTGTTCGCTCTTAACCATTATTATTTGTAATGGGTTTGAATGTAGTTCGCCATTACTCTTGGTCACTTTTTTGTCTGTACTTGGTATGACATAGTCTAAGAACCACTTTATGCTGTGTTTCAAATGTTGAGCAGTATGCTGGCCGAGGTCTTTGCTGTTGAACAGGCGCTGCAGTATTTGAGGGTTAGGTGGACTAATTCATTATATGTGCTGTGATAAACATCAGTTTTCTACATGGCGACATTAGCTTGAGAATACTTACTTGCCGATAGAGCGTTTTTGTGTGTTGCAATATGCTCTGAAAGTTTCCTATCACAAATTGCTTGGAAGCTGGTTATTTCGTCAGTCGTTGCTTCACTTCATTCCGCGATCAGCGATAACTCTTCCTGAAGGGCACACACAACTTTTCAAGGAATCATAATTACGTTTTTGAGACGATAGTATTTTGGTTTGTAAAGTTGAATGTGAGTTGGAATGTTACACAGGGCTGAATAGCATTTCTCTCGCATTTAAAGTTATATTCTTTGACAAATTCGCACTATAAATTAAATCGCCAGAACTATATTATTCTTCGTACTTCATCTGTCTGAATGTGCTACAAATTACTGAAGTTAAGTACGTGAATCATAGTAACTCTATCGAATCATCACTCAGCTACGAAGCTGGTACTGAGACTTTTCCCCGCAGCTTCTCTCGCATATGCGTTCGACACACATATTGAACAGATGTCCTCCTCCCCATCCGTGCATTCACCGCTTCCTCCCTCTGTCCACCTTATCGTCCCCTTCTATCTATCTCCTCATCTCTCTCTGTCTCATCACCTCTTACCACACACATAGTTCATTTACTCCACCCTGTCTCTTTGATCACATCTACTTTCTCCCTTTCTCTGACTATGTCGTCCTTCACCTCTCTTTTTCCATCTCCACCTTCCCTTCTTCGCCTCATGTATCTGCCCTCTGTCTTTCTCGTCTCCCTCACTCAGTCCATCCCCTCCTCCATCAATCTCAACCTGTCCCCAACCATGCTCATCAGCATGTATAGAACCAACATTAGAGTTCAACAAAGAAAATCCAGTCATGCAATTACGCCTACTCGCCAGAGCCCCAAAAACTGTATTTCTCTCTCGAGACGTTGGCTGCCCTGCTAAGGAAGTTCATTTGGAAGGCCCATACCGTTCCCACACAACATGCCTGTCATGTAGGTCAGCCTATATGCCAGAGGCTGGAAGGAACACGTTTTTGCCCATCTGTCTGCTCCTGTTGTTGCTGGGAGGCTATAAACTCCACAGTGTTGATACTCGTTAGACCTGCACTGCCTGTGCCAAATTTACTTGAAATCAATAAAGGTGTTTAGCGGACACTAGTTATACACTCTCTTCTTTATATCCATAATGTATAACAGATAATAAGTTGAATCTCTCTGGAATTATATTAGATTTCACACTGTAAAGTTTTAAACATGGCTGCATAGTCAGCAACCATCTACAAGTTAAAGCAATTACAGCCCTTGGATGCAAAAATTAAGTTTTTGACCTGGTTTCAACACTTCTATGAGTGCCATCATCAGGAATTACATTCAAATCGGCATGTCAAGTTGTTGTTGTGGTCTTCAATCCTGAGACTGGTTTGATGCAGCTCTCAAAGCTATCCCGTGCAAGCTTCTTCATCTCCCAGTACCTAATGAAACCTACATCCTTCTGAATCTGCTTGGTGTATTCATCTCTTGGTCTCCCTCTACGATTTTTACCCTTCACACTGCCCTCCAATACTAAATTGGTGATCCCTTGATGCCTCAGAACATGTCCTACCAACCGATCCCTTCTTCTAGTCAAGTTGTGCCACAAACTTCTCTTCTCCCCAATCCTATTCAATACCTCCCCATTAGTTATGTGATCTACCCATCTAATCTTCAGCATTCTTCTGTAGCACCACATTTCGAAAGCTTCTGTTCTCGCATGCCAAAATGATCTGTACAAGTCAGATGCTGATTAATGTACCACTTTATTTCTACAAAGAAGATAACTGTTACTTAACTTTCAGTGACTCATACATGGAAGTACTTTTCGCCATTACTAATTTCAGAACGCAGGCTACGTAATGTCTTCCTCCCACTCAGTATTGATGCTCTCGAAGTCTGCGACCCGAACTAGCGCCGACGAGCGAAGGGCGGGTGGTTAAATCAACGTTGAGAGGGGGCGCTGAACTCTTGTCTTGTTGAAAATGTGCCGCTGCCCGATCTTTCCACTGCAGCGCGGGTCAGCGACTTTATGATGCCCTTTCGCTGCGCTGATCTGGTCGGTGTGCATTCCATGCTTTAGGACTGCACAAACATATGCGTGAACAAAATGTTTATTCATGCTTGATGTATGATTCTGGAGCACGTTAATTGAACTGTTTCTATCTCTGAATCCAAACTGTGCTTTGCCGAATTTATTTTGACGTGAAAATCTATGTCAGGTCACAATTCGAAATTTTAAATTAATATTCATTAAACATGAAATACTAAATCCTTATCGCTGATTTTTTGATGTTCATAAATAATTACGTTCATCTGAGCTTGTCAAATTTCACGTATTTAAAAAAGTTCATAATAACAACTTGCGCGACTTGTTAAATAAAATTAACTGATCCTTTCTGGGCGACATGTTGAGTTTTGTCGTGGCCTGGCACTTTACCAGTCCTATGTGCCCCCTTGCTAGCGATATCAGCAATCTTTCTTCAAACTTTGCGAGTAGGCTCTTGAGTGATATTTAACGTCCGCCTTCGACCGTCAATTCAGCACCTCAGTGACGTTTCTCTGTGTGTCGAACGTGATTATCTTTGTATTGCCCTTATTTGCCATGTTAGTCGTACGTTTTTCTGTGTCTCACACAGTAGAGGAATATTTTAGAGTGCGTGCACGATTGTGTTCACAGTATTCTATTAATGAACAGAAGTCTAGCATGTGCTTTACCTACGACTGCATCTATGTGATCATTCAATTTCGTGTCCCTACAAATTGTTACATCCGGGTGTTTTTTAGGGTCGTCTGCCTCCAATTTAAATTTATTTATGTCTGCTACTAGGGAACTGTTTGACTTTTTTCTTCTTGTGTAGAGCCCTACATTGAAACCTTAAAATTTGGCCGAATATTTGTGCAATATTTTTCAGACGTTATTTCATTGCAGATAACTGTGTCATGCACAAAAATTCTAAGACTGCCACTAATATTGTCGGCCTCCACAGCGTCATTCAACGTAAATAGCAAGGTTCTCTACTCACTCTCCTGAGTCAGGTTTTTAACTTAGTGCTACATCTGATGATGACTTCCCATCCAAGGGAATACGCTGTGCTCTACCATCAAAGAAATCCTCAGTGCAGGAGCTCATCTTGTCGTATTTTCGCTGAGAAGCACTGGTGTGGTCGGCTTCAAATGCTTCCAAGTTACCAAGAATTACTGTACCAAACTGCCTGCCTTCACCGTGTCATGTAAAAAAATAGTGAGCTGCGTCCAACATGACCGATGTTCGTTGAAAGAAAACACGGGAATTTCTGATTACCCTTTTGTACTTTCAGTTAGCAAAGGCAACTGAGTACGACTTGCAGTTTTTCGAGAAAGTTGTTATAACGTTAATAATCCTTGTAATTATCGAAAATAACGAATACGAACTCGTAGCGCCAAACGTCATGCGTTCAGCGTGTGTTGGCCGTGGATAGGCGAAAGCCCGGGGTGTTTGCTCGGTCCTTCTCGGAAGTACCCGAAACAGCGCGATATTTCATTTAGCATTGCGGTGCGGCGTCTTGCGGTCGGCACAACTCTCTGAGTTTGGCAGAATCGTGGCGTCAGAACTGTTTACCCTTTGCTGTTTGTTTGTGGTATGATGGACGTTCACAGGCACAACGGGTGTTTGTACACAGAGAGACAGTCCAGCGATCTATCATGACAGCCCTTAAAATGAATGTAAATGACAGAAGAGAGGGATGAGAATTCTTAATTCGCGTAAGCGACATGTACTGCTTATTTGCTACGAGACAACATTATAGTACCTTGTAGAAAGAATTTAAACTTTCAGATGACAATGAAAGAGCAAAAAAATTACAACCATCAACAGACGGGACTCACTGTTCTATGCGTCGAAGCACTTTGTGCTGGAGTTTCAGGCATGGAGCACTTACAGAAATTGGTGGCACGAATGGTAAAATTTCTTAAGTCACACCCATTTTCAGTTTCAACAGCTTTCAATGAAAAAGGACGAAGAATATGGTTCAAATGGCTCTGAGCACTATGGGACTTAACTGCTACGGTCATCAGTCCCCTAGAACTTAGAACTACTTAAACCTAACTAACCTAAGGACAGCACACAACACCCAGCCATCACGAGGCAGAGAAAATCCCTGACCCCGCCGGGAATCGAACCCGGGAACCCGGGCGTGGGAAGCGAGAACGCTACCGCACGACCACGAGATGCGGGCAGGACGAAGAATATAGTGAATTCATATATAACTGCAAAGTACGTAGTTTAAGTCAAGGTTATGGCTTGAACGAGTGATTCCTTACTCTAATTTAATGCGAATTTTTTGAACCACCCTTCGCAATACTTTAAAAACGACTAAAAACAGTCATGACTGCAGTAAAATATTCATTGATAACGTTTTTCTCCACGAGACACGTTTCTCTTCACGGGACATCCTCAACTGTTATTCATTGTCAATGAAAAAATTCGCTACAATTGTAAAAATATTTATTTCTAAAATACGAATCACTATCCGGTTTCTGAACTTACATCCACATCTGGTATCCACCGTCAGTGATAAAAACCGCTACGGTTGTAAAAATTACTTATTTTTAAAAGGTGAAGCACTATTCGATTTCGAGACATATGTCTCACCTTCAGGTGCATTTTAAAATATGAACCTAAGGTTAAAATAGGTTAAAAATAATGCACCCCTCATGGACAACGATTACCGGTTTCTGTCAGAATGTGACCATTTTCAGGCACTTTCACGGTGATTAAAATTGTATTAATACCTTCAGCTGATGACGGGCGTATATATATATCAACGGGGACAGGGGAAAATGTGTGCCCCGACCGGGACTCGGACCCGGGATCTTCTACTTACATGGCAGGCGCTCTATCCATCTGAGCAACCGAGGGCAGAGAGGATAGTGCGGCTGTCATGTAAGCAGGAGATCCCGGGTTCGAGTCCCGGTCGGGGCACACGTTTTCACCTGTCCCCGTCGATATATATATACGCCCGTCAGCAGCTGAAGGTAGTAACATACTTCTAATTTCGTTCTAGACACAACATCCATATAATTATACGGTGATGGTCGTTTGTGGCGGTGAGCGGAGCAGGTCTAATGACTCCACAACAACTGAGCTGATGTTCGTGGAGTCATAACACCTGCTCACTTCACCGCCACCGTCGACCGTCATGGTGTAAGTGATCTGAAGATGGTCACATTCTGGTAGAAGCCTTTAACTATTGGAATAAATGTTTCATAGGGCAGAAGATTAAAATACCGCTTCAGTTGTAAAGTACTTTATTTTCACACGACCGGTTTCGGAGTGTTATAAGCGCATCCTCAGGTGTTGTAGCTGTGCTGTGGTCCCCGAGCGCCGCGTGTACCAGGCACAGTGTGCTGCGTATGAGCGATATTTTCCACCTCTGCTATAATTCTCGGTTGTGGATGTTCTGCCAACAGTATTGTTTATTTTCTAGGGGTCAAACCTGTCTCCAAGCCATCTGAAAGCAATTTTAGCCAGACTGCTATTTATGTACGAGAAATTTTCTCAGGAATTACTCTCCATAAAGCTTGATTGAGCCTGTCCCTCAGTACATGAGTTCTTGGTTTAGCTGTTGTTGTTACTTTGCTTATCTTCTTCAAAATCACATCACCTACAGTCAGCTTTTGGGGCTTTAGAAGGGTTGAAATGTCGCTTGTGGATCTGCCATTCAGGTGACACCCACCGACTTGTCGACGAGCAAGTCACTGAGCACTCCTGAACGACTCATTCAATTGTTACTTCTCCACTAATGACAAGACAGTACTCTACGACTCCTTTTACACTGACGGCCCCGACTCTCGTGATAGCCAGTAGCCAGCTGACCCTTACTTCGGGTGTCCAGATACTTTTAATTAGACGGTGTAGCAACACAACCTCAGCTACGGCAGTAAATTTGGAATTTTGTGGTAAGGTCTTAGGGGACCAAACTGCAGATGTCATCGGTCCCTAAGAACACACACTACTTAATCTAATTTAAACTAACTTACACGGTGGACAACGCACACACTTATGCCCGAGGGAGGACTTGAACCTCCGACGGGCTACGGCAGTCGGCTCCACATGCTAACGACGAAGGAAGTTGTAGATGACAAATTTTGGGATACGATTAGAACGCAATGTGGCAAGAAAATATGAATAATTTTGAGCACAAATAGTGCCACAAGAAATTTCGTTTTAACACTACATTTGATGAGGCCTTCATTGTATTTGTGACCTAATGCAGACGACATGAGACCACCATGCGTCGCACAGTAGCTCAGCTACCGCCACGCGACCTCACGGTGTCAGCTGCAACTGCCCGCTTTGCTCCATCATTCAGCGGTCGTGTCAGGGAGTGGTGTCGCGTGACGAGGGCTTCATCTATAATTCCGCGGACACCTCCAACCCTTCCGACGTGCGGGCCTTCCCAATGCGCGACACTGGTGGAGCTCTTGTATTCAAGCTCTGGAATACGCCGATGGAAATCCGTTCATTACGTGGCACTTCAATGGCTCGCAGTTCCATTTGGGAAAAGTTCTGTAGCCCCATTTAAGAAAGAACATTTCTATTCGTAAGTAAGGTACGACAAGGAAGATCAGTTAATGTACGAAACCCTTAGTAGGCAAGGAGGTCAACAAATAAGTACGTCATTATTTTCCAACTTCAAAGTTGCACCCAGGTCAGACATCAAAGGAATAAAAGAAATCAGAAAGAAATCACGTACCCGTTTTCAACGAAAGATTATAACAGCTCAAACGATAAAGCTTTTTGTCACGTACATGTTAGCAATCGGGGTGCACATTAAAATAACCGCACCAGAATAAAGTAACACCCAGTTAGAAAATTCGCAACAAAATTTGAAGCCCTTCTCCAATTTACCATTGAGCTCCGCTGCAATGTTTTAGCATCCCTTAGCGATATGCTATGGTAATGTGAATTTCAGTGTGTAAGAGGACTGCAGAAATGTGTTAAAATGGACTACGGTGCTGATATGGACGCATGATAACTTTATTTTATGTCACTGTATCTAAGGCAAATGGTTTAGTAACGTATTCGATTATAATCATGATCAAAAAATCTGAGAAAGCTGCGAAATTACAAGAGCAGCACAGCGAAGACGACTACGAGACAAACAAATTAATATATCTACCGAGTGCTTGAAAGCCACATAGCAATGCTGGCAGGAGAAACAATCCTGCTGGAAGAAGGTCGGCGACTGTGCATTATCAGAGGGGTTTAAAATACCGTGTCTATTGTAATGTTCTTTTTATTTTCCCAATATTTAAACCACGACTGATTTCAGGACCCGAGCGCCGCGGTGGACAAGTATAGGACGCAGTGTACCAACAGGGTTCCGTGCCTCGATCAGTAAAAAAAAACCTTCATAGAATCACTTTTTTGCCAGTGTGTTCTGTCTTTCTGTATGCCTGACTGTTAAGAACACTTTCTCCCAGGAACGTGGACGTGTAGATGTATGAAGTTGAAATTTATGTTGCATACTCAGATACACTCCTGGAAATGGAAAAAAGAACACATTGACACCGGTGTGTCAGACCCACCATACTTGCTCCGGACACTGCGAGAGGGCTGTACAAGCAATGATCACACGCACGGCACAGCAGACACACCAGGAACCGCGGTATTGGCCGTCGAATGGCGCTAGCTGCGCAGCATTTGTGCACCGCCGCCGTCAGTGTCAGCCAGTTTGCCGTGGCATACGGAGCTCCATCGCAGTCTTTAACACTGGTAGCATGCCGCGACAGCGTGGACGTGAACCGTATGTGCAGTTGACGGACTTTGAGCGAGGGCGTATAGTGGGCATGCGGGAGGCCGGGTGGACGTACCGCAAAATTGCTCAACACGTGGGGCGTGAGGTCTCCACAGTACATCGATGTTGTCGCCAGTGGTCGGCGGAAGGTGCACGTGCCCGTCGACCTGGGACCGGACCGCAGCGACGCACGGATGCACGCCAAGACCGTAGGATCCTACGCAGCGCCGTAGGGGACCGCACCGCCACTTCCCAGCAAATTAGGGACACTGTTGCTCCTGGGGTATCGGCGAGGACCATTCGCAACCGTCTCCATGAAGCTGGGCTACGGTCCCGCACACCGTTAGGCCATCTTCTGCTCACGCCCCAACATCGTGCAGCCCGCCTCCAGTGGTGTCGCGACAGGCGTGAATGGAGGGACGAATGGAGACGTGTCGTCTTCAGCGATGAGAGTCGCTTCTGCCTTGGTGCCAATGATGGTCGTATGCGTGTTTGGCGCCGTGCAGGTGAGCGCCACAATCAGGACTGCATACGACCGAGGCACACAGGGCCAACACCCGGCATCATGGTGTGGGGAGCGATCTCCTACACTGGCCGTACACCACTGGTGATCGTCGAGGGGACACTGAATAGTGCACGGTACATCCAAACCGTTATCGAACCCATCGTTCTACCATTCCTAGACTGGCAAGGGAACTTGCTGTTCCAACAGGACAATGCACGTCCGCATGTATCCCGTGCCACCCAACGTGCTCTAGAAGGTGTAAGTCAACTACCCTGGCCAGCAAGATCTCCGGATCTGTCCCCCATTGAGCATGTTTGGGACTGGATGAAGCGTCGTCTCACGCGGTCTGCACGTCCCGCACGAACGCTGGTCCAACTGAGGCGCCAGGTGGAAATGGCATGGCAAGCCGTTCCACAGGACTACATCCAGCATCTCTACGATCGTCTCCATGGGAGAATAGCAGCCTGCATTGCTGCGAAAGGTGGATATACACTGTACTAGAGCCGACATTGTGCATGCTCTGTTGCCTGTGTCTATGTGCCTGTGGTTCTGTCAGTGTGATCATGTGATGTATCTGACCCCAGGAATGTGTCAATAAAGTTTCCCCTTCCTGGGACAATGAATTCACAGTGTTCTTATTTCAATTTCCAGGAGTGTATATCGTTGCCTGGCGGTATAAGAACTTTAGGCTTCCAAGTCAATGCTATCAAACGATAAGGCAGTTTATTTCATATACGTACTTTGTTGTTGTTGTTGTTGTGGTCTTCAGTCGTGATACTCGTTTGATGCAGCTCTCCAAGCTACTCTATACTGTGGAAGCTTCTTCATCTCCCAGTACGTACTGCAGCCTACATCCCTCTGCATCTGCTTAGTGTATTCATCTCTTGGTCTCCCTCTACGATTTTTACCCTCCGCTCCGCCCTCCAATACTAAATTGGTGATCCCTTGATGCCTCAGAACATGTCCTAGCAACCGATCCCTTCTTCTAGTCAAGTTGTGCCACAAACTCCTCTTCTCCCAAATCCAGTACCTCCTCATTAGTTATGTGATCTACCCATCTAATCTTCAGCATTCTTCTGTAGCACGACATTTCGAAAGCTTCTATTCTCTTCTTGTCCAAACTAGTTATCGTCCATGTTTCAAAAATGGTTCAAATGGCTCTGAGCACTATGGGACTTAACTACTGTGGTTATCTGTCCCCCAGAACTTAGAACTACTTAAACCTAACTAACCTAAGGACATCACACTCATCCATGCCCGAGGCAGGATTCGAACCTGCGACCGTAGTAGTCGCGCGGTTCCGGACTGCGCGCCTAGAACCGCTAGACCACCGCGGCCGGCCGTCCATGTTTCACTTCCATACATGGCTACACTCCATACAAATACTTTCAGAAACGACTTCCTGACACTTGAATCTATACTCGATGTTTACAAATTTCTCTTCTTCAGAAACGCTTTCCTTGCCATTGCCAGTCTACATTTTATATCCTCTCTACTTCGACCATGTTCAGTTATTTTGCTCCCCAAATAGCAAAACGCCTTTAAGTGTCTCATTTTCTAATCTAATTCCCTCAGCATCATCAGACTTAATTCGACTACATTCCATTATCCTCGTTTCGCTTTTGTTGATGTTCATCTCATATCCTCCTTTCAAGACACTGTCCATTCCGTTCAACTGCTCTTCCAAATCCTTTGCTGTCTCTGACAGAATTACAATGTCATCGGCAAACCTCAAAGTTTTTATTTCTTCTCCATGGATTTTAATATCTACTCCGAATTTTTCTTTTGTTTCCTTTACTGCTTTCTCGATATACACTGCTTCCCTTTCATGTCCCTCGACTCTTATAACTGCCATCTGGTTTCTGTACAAATTGTAAATAGCCTTTCGCTCCCTGTATTTTACCCCTGCCACCTTCAGAATTTGAAAGAGAATATTCCAGTCAACATTGTCAAGAGCTTTCTCTACGTCTACAAAGGCTAGAACCGTAGGTTTGCCTTTTCTTAATCTTTCTTCTAAGATAAGTCGTAAGGTCAGTATTGCCTCACGTGTACCCATATTTCTACGGAATCGAAACTGGTCTTCCCCAAGGTCGGCTTCTACCAGTTTTTCCATTCGTCTGTAAATAATTCGCGTTAGTATTTTGCAGCCGTGACTTATTAAACTGATAGTTCGGTAATTTTCACATCTGTCAACGCCTGCTTTCTTTGGGATTGGAATTATTATATTCTTCTTGAAGTCTGAGGGTATTTCGTCTCTCTCATACAATTTGCGTTCTTTCACACTTGTAAAAGCAAACATTTAAGCCTATAGGATACTTCCCTTGACCTGGTACTCGACTTGACCTAGAGTCATGATATCTGGCAAGGAGTAAGGTTTCACAATACAGCTAAATGAAAAAAAATCCAAAATTGTTACTTTCTAGTTTAATTACACGAATTTCTTTGTCATTTGTTATCCGATTGTCTGTCTGTCTGTCTGTTCGTCTGTTGGGTGAAACCCCTTTTTCTTAGGAATGGGTAGATGTATCAAGTTAATATTTACGTCCTATACTATGATCTACAGTCAACTGTCGATGTAGTAAATGTAAGGTTCTAAGCCAAAGCAATCAAAAATATGGCTATGTACGTCACATACATTGACACTCGCAAACTCACTCATCAAAACCTATAGGCCACTTCCCGTCGGCCTACAATCATGAAATTTAGCAAGAAGCAAAGTTTCACAGTAGAACCAAAGAAATAAATCTGACAACTGTAAATCTGTAATTATATCACAAGGAAAAAAAATGTTTCACTTGTCATCAGACTGACTGACTGTTCGTCCGTCACTTAATGCCCCTTTTCTCACTAACGGATACAGATATCGAGTTAAAATTCCTGCCGCACAATAACGTCTACCGTCCCTTGGTGGTATAAGGAACTGAAGTTTCTAAGTCAGTTCATTTAGGAGATACAGCTATTTATGTCACATATGTCGATACTCGCAATCTCACTCATTAAAACCTATATGGTACTTCCGCTCCCTAGTATCATGAAATTTGGCAGGGAAATAGGTTTCGCAGTACAATCAAAGGAAAAGATTCGAGATGTGTTAATTTGTAAGTACACAAAACTAAAAACAAATTCTTTTATCATTTGTTATGTGACGTAAAAGAATTAACACGTCCCCGAAAGTCTTGGAACTACCGTTACCGATATCTTGCCACTGTTAATGTCGAAAATGGCAAAAATCGTTCAGATACTAGATTCCTGCCACTGGTGTAACATGTTTACTATATGTAAATTAAACGGAATCATCAGAGTGTCAATTCTGCTCGCACTTTTTTCGAGTTTCGATTTTCTTTGGAATTTTGTTTGGGATCACAACAAATAAAATTGAAATACCTTCGTCTATTCTTCTGTGCACCCGATGTCGACTTGTATTGCGTACAGTTTTTGGAAAGTTTCGATGGACTGTGTAACCTCCCTTCCACGAGAACAGTTCAGTTTTCTCCCAGGACTTTCTCCACTTCTTCAAAGTCGAACAGCAGGATTCCTTTGTCAAGAACAGACATATCGCCAGTTTTAAAAAAAAAAAAACTATTACCTTCACTAAGTTTCAAAATATCTTCTTTTACGTTGATCTCCGAGCTAGGGTCAGGTTTCTGGGTCGTCCCAATAGCTCCACTTGTTGCTCTATATTATCCAATCTTGATGTTCTCATTATTTGGCATATTTGTGCTGAATTTAAACCATTATCTTTATACGTTCGAAACTCCTCTTAAAAAGTTTGGGAGAAAGACATTACTCTCATTCGCGAGCTTTTCTTCTGCAGTTATGCGATCGTTTTTTAATCTGCATATCTGTATCGCCAAATAGGAAAGAATTTCCTATCCCGCCATGATGTTGCCATGATGACCTCGGTACTTACTCCGTTCGAATTTTACGAAAAAAAATGCCTCTGAGCACTATGGGACTCCACATCTGAGGTCATCAGTCCCCTAGAACTTAGAACTACTTAAACTTAACTAACCTAAGGACATCACAAACATCCATGCCCGAGGCAGGATTCGAAGCTGCGACCGTAGCGGTCACGCGGTTCCAGACTGAAGCGCCTAGAACCGTTTGGCCACACCGGCCGGCCGCATTTTACGTACAACCAGTTTTTACACTCATAATATTTTCTGTGCACCCTTTAGCGATGATCATCCTTGAGACGACACCGACTTCCATTTCGTCGTAATTATTTCCATTACTCACATTATATAAAAGTCAAGTAGCTTAGGCCTACGAAACTATACGGAAACAAAGTCTGTCCGTGAGGGCACTGCCCGACTGACGGTAACAACACACCCACTGCTTGTGAATTATGGGCGTAAATCAATAGTGAGGGAGGGTCTGGTCGCAGACGCTACGGTGCTAAACCGGTTGGTTGGAAGCGCTACAGTACCTGCTTGTTACGTACCAAAGGGTTGGAAACGCCACGTTCGGTAAGTCTGCGTAGTGCCACTTCATTTTGCGCGAAATCTATCGTGATTAATTAGTCGAAGCGACCTTTCTGCGTAATTCGAGGGTTCACAAGCTACCGTTCTTCTACTCATGTCTGTCGAACAGTGAGAAGAGATTTACGTGGGTGAATAACGGCGTGTGTATACCATGATGACGTGATATTTCTGGATGAAATTGCTACTCAGTGACTCCTATTGTGCGGTATTGATTTCGCTGCATTGAAACGTGTCGAGATTCGAGATGCTCACCGTACCCTCCGGGCTTAGTTACTTGTGTAAAGTTCAGCGCCAGCTACCTCTGACTCTGTTAAAAGCGTGTGTTGGTATTATAGCAATGATTAATAATTTTATTTACTTTATATAATAGTTTCCATAATGGAAAAAGATACATAAATACGTTTGCTCAGCGGTTCGTAGTGTATGTCCAGCAGTTAGTAACAAATTTGTATTTTATGTTTGTTATTATTGTATAAATTGACACTCACTTTACCATTGACGTGTCTGCATCCGAGTGACATAAGCTGCAAATACTGGAACGTATCCCGATTAGTGAAGAAAGATTTCAGAATTTAAATTGAAATGCTAATGTTCCATTCTTTCGAAGTCTAATTGTTCAGAAGTTAGGACACATCATAGCGAGTACCGCAGTAACAGAAAGTGGAAAGCCTACGAAGATAATTCCAGTTTCTAATAGGCTATCCTCTATATGGGTTATATTTATTTCGTTACCTGCTTTAGAAGTTGGCCTTTTCAGAATCTGTGTTGGCGAACATATAAGTTTGGTGACGGCGAATCGTGATTAAAGATGGTTCAAATGGCTCTGAGCACTATGGGACTTAACATTTGAGGTCATTAGTCCCCTAGAACGTAGAACTACTTAAATATAACCAACCTAAAGCCATCACACACATCCATGCCCGAGGCAGGATTCGAACCTGCGACTGTAGCAGTCGCACGTTCCAGACTGAAGCGCCTAGAACCGCTCGGCCACAGCAGCCGGCGAACCGTGATTACATAAAGTATAATATAAGAAAATGACTTGCGTTACACTCAAAATCAGGAATCGGGAAGTTTCGACATTTTTTACATCGTACGAATCTGCCCAGAATGGCGCACGGACAGCGCGAAAATCGATGTCAAAGAAACCGATCACTTTCCAACGTAATTAGCAATGAAACAGAAAAAAAAGATTCACACTGCGTTAGTACAGGGTAGTAATACCATTCCTGGTAAATAAAATATAGAATAAGTTATTTGAAATATGATACGAGAGAATAACATGAGATGCTTAGAGTATGCAAGACGAACAAGGAAGAGAGAGTGACAAGAGACAGGAGGCGAATAGAGTCTAAACTAACCAAACTTCTTCGATATCACAGTATTACACTGCTCATCAAATTTTTTGGTTTTAAATACAATAAATTGTTTATTAGAATACCAGCCCTTTGGTTCTCATCGTACCTACAACATATGGGTTGTTGTAGACTTCATCTACGTCACAATGATGCCAGACCCTCCGTTCCCCATTGATCTCGTAACTGACCATACATCATCCTCCACACTTTTCGCCCAAAAACGAGAAGATTATGTAAGTCCTCCGGCCTGGATCTTCGTTTTGAACTTTGCTTCACCCCGATGCTTTTATAAAGCTCAGCATCTGATATTTAAAATTATGAGCATTTTTATAGGATCGTGGTCTAACAGCAGCCGGAAGAAGTCCCCTGAATAAGCATAATACTTGCTCGTAAGAAATATTCTTTCTTCGATTTGTTCAGCAGGAGATGAATTTCCTCCCTGCAGCCTCCAAGCTAATCTGCATAAATGTTCTCTTATATCTGGTCAACAGGGGTCCTTCAACCTCTATTCCGTTCATATTCTTGTGGAAAGCTTCCCTCGTTATCTTTTCGAGAGGCAGTTTAAACAATATCCCTGGTTCATCACCCCCTTGCCTCACAGACTCGTGAATACGTTAAAGCTCCCGGTGACTTTATTCCCCAGTTTCACTTTGTCTTTTGGCTCAGTGAGACGAGCTCTGTGTTCAGACAATTCTCCATTTGTTTTTCTCCTGTTTACCTGAAAAACTACCGTAGTCAACCCAGCTTTTCATATTTTTTAGGTCCACTGCTTTCGATCTCCCCTTCTTCCACCAAACATCTTCCTGGTAAAGTAGAGTAGGCAGTTCAGTAGCCTCGAGTCGTATAGCTTCTTAAGATCTATAAAGAGCACACAGAGGTTTTCCTTATGCTCCCAAACGGTCTCGATGAGATGTCCTAGCACAAACATGTCCCCCATAGTCTAAGTACACATCCAACAGTTCGCTATAAATTGATTACAGTTGACAATATACTAATAACTATCTACCAAATATGAAACTGTTCTCGCAATCAGTATTAAAGCGTTAACAATATATTTTTAAATTGCGCATCTCCAAAGTGTACCATTTGCCACTATATGCTTCAACCAGTTGTGTGAATCAACAACTTTCTTTCCGTGATAAAAGTATCTAGCTGTTAAAGACAATTCTCCCTTTAATCGGAGTCATCTGATGAGCCTGTGGCATATGAATAAATATTATTCCTAATGACCTTGATCGTCAATATAACGAAAGAAACGTTAAATAATATCCACGTTGGATGGCTTACTTCAGCTG
Organism: Schistocerca americana; assembly: GCF_021461395.2. Taxonomy (NCBI): domain Eukaryota; kingdom Metazoa; phylum Arthropoda; class Insecta; order Orthoptera; family Acrididae; genus Schistocerca; species Schistocerca americana. Next base: position 320,352,768 of record NC_060123.1, read on the forward strand.
AATGAAAAAAATAATGAAAACATTTTTAAAAGATTATGATATGTAAGGTGGCAGCTTGAATGAATGTCTATTTCGCACCTCACATGTTGGTTCATCACCTTGCGTTTACTATGAACTCGAGCAACCTTGAGTAATCTTTTGCTCATCTTGTCACGAAAACTAACCATCCTCCAAAGACTTGATTATGATCCTAAATAGTACCGAACTTTGAAATGGAATCGGATGATTTGTCGTATTATTAGCCAACTTGACGGTGTATAAGTAAGAAAAATCTTGTAGAGAACCGTCTACTTAAATTTGATTTTGTTGTGTTCAGCGTTATTTCCGCTAAACAGGACGTAATGAGCTATCTTGACAACTGTCCAGAAACTGCCATGTCACAATCTATCTAAATTCGTGTATTTCTTTGACCATAATTCCGAAATAAAATAAGTTGTGTATAGCTAAACACCTATGTGCTCTGTCATACAACAACGGTCCACTGATAACCTCACTCATTTATTCTAGTGACGCTAACGCACTCACAGGGGGTTTCTGCTGATGTCTGACAAATGTGAAAAGGATTGGAGTGTCCGAGATCTATCGCATACGTATAGAACTTGCACAAAATAACATATAGTCTAGCAAGCACATCGTTAAAAGAGCCTATTTTATAGCAACATTAACGCGCAAAGCATGTCTCTTCTTTACTCTTTTACGGTAATTAAATGAAATAATACAATCCATCACTTTGATAGTTGTGTTATGATTCGGATTTACTGTCATGTCGGACTTCCCATCGAGAGAAATATTTCTGTGCCCGTTTACTGGATGTGTTTGTGAAAACGGTGGCACGTGTTGTATGGCTCTATAAAACAATTGAACGTATCTGGAAGCAACACTGAGAGTTCGTGACAGGTTTTACAACTTGAAAAGAATAATGGAAGAAATAGTAAAGAGATCGGCAGGTTTTGTTTTCTGTGTTGAGTGTTACATGCGTCGTGAGAGCTAGCACTAACGAGAATACAGACCACTCATGATAGAAAGGTCGTTTTAAGTCAGGTAAATGAATCTGTCATGCTAAGAATACAAGAAATGAGTCAATAGAAAGTCGCCTCAGAGGCTGACCTAGCATAATTAGTTATACAGTTGTGATCATTCTACAATTTAACTTAGGTAAAAGTATCGTTTAAATCATATGGGTAAAATTAATTGACATCTTGACTTTTCTAGTTTAAAATTTAATAGTAATAATATTAAGTAGATGAGTACTCGAATATAGTCCACATGGTCGTATGGTGAGAGTAAATATGAAGTATGATTTCTCATAATATTAAATAATAGAGATCAGGAAGGAAGTAAGAATGAACTGGGATGGCCCCGGAAAATGTGAGACACTTGGTTGACGAACATACTTTATCACTTAGCTGAAATGATATGCCAGTCATAATTTCTGTTTGGAGAACGGCCTCAAATAAATATACATCAGACTGAAAACGTACCGACATAAAGCTGAGTTTGGGGCTTGCAGCCGAAACCTGACACGGCGTATATTTTCAGTGTTCGAATACCCACTCCTTAAAAAACTTTTATTGAAAAGGATGCTGCCATGAACAACCTATTTTTTTCACTTGTAAATCTTTAAGTGAAGTTTTCTCTATTTTGCAGTGAACACATAGTGCATAGTGGGTCGATCACTCTGTTATAGAAATAATTCAAAAGCCAAGATCGCTTAAATACTGTTTACTGGATAACCGGTTTCAACACACTAAAGGTGCCATCATCGGGTCTGAATGCAGATTAACATTTATTACCTTGTTGTCGAAAAACAGGTAAAAAGCTAAATGCTAATTAATACATAACTTTCCGGACTGTAGTCATTAAATTCAAAACGTAGTAAAGTATGTACCTTGTGCCGTGATGGGGTCGATGCCATTGGTTTCAGCTTGCATTTTGGCAACCAGTGTGGAATTCTCGGCGGGAGTTCCAGTGAACAGCAGGCAGCAGACCGGCTTGTCAGACAGGGCATGACGGTGTCAGTACGATGAGCGTTGGTTATGCATAGTGGACTTCCATGTGTCGGTGAAGCGGCCACAGAATGTTGTTGGGATCCTTTCGTGCCAGTTAAATGTAATGCCGGTGAGGTGTCGTTTGAAGTAATGATTGCTGATCTTGGGCATAACATTTTTTGTTGCCATGGCAGTCCTCAGGGCAATGTTGTTATGCTATATTTTGTACTTTAAATCTTGGAAAGAGGTTTTAAATTTCTAAAACGGTATTACTGTCATAGGTCATGAAGTGTAATTTCACTGTCTCTGGATTACGTATTTTTGATTAAATGTTAAATTCTCAGTTTTGAGGAAGTAAGTCTGGCTAGCACTGTTAAAATATTAAATTTAGTAGAGATATATTAATATAAAAATCATTTTATTCGTGCACGTACGCACCAAATCGTCTCCTAACCACTAGGTAGACCCCTGCCATACTTCGTACACAAAACACTTACTGTCTGGTAAGAGGCACAGTGAAGTTAAGAAATACGTGCTTCTGACCTACCACCGCTGTCATTCCTAGAGGTCAGGATAAGGAGTTAATTAGGGGTGAAAATCTGTGCCATGTGAAGATATTCGCTAAAGACTGACACGTATTTCTGTTATACCTGAAGTAGGTTCTACTAATCTTGGCGCAGGTTGAGCATGCTGCTGCAAAAACTTACTGTGGCAGAAGGATATCTCTGGTATTTCGTGGCTGAATGTGGGACTGAAAATCGATAACATAAAGGAATAATTAAAAAAAACTGAAGGAATTTCAATCAGATTTGGTGTAGGCCTACACATGACTCACTATGTGTTTAAACATATAACGGGAGTAAGATACACGTACTACTGGAAATTGTGGTGGGTTGACCAGTGTGAGGTGTAAAATGCTCGGAAACATTTAGTTCACTAGGGTTACTTACCAAGTATGCGGTGCAAACTTACATGCGTTGTTCAAAGTATCCACGAGATCGCAAAGTGCCACACACATATAAAAGATAAAATAGGAAATAGCGCTTGTAAAGGGTCAGCAAGTAGCCGTAGTTACAAATTAATATGTTATGTGAGTGTAAATTACGCTTTATATTGCAAATGGACCAGGAAACACGAAACTAAATAAGTAACTCCGAAAAGGTCAAATAGTTTCACCATCGTATTTCGGAGCCAAAGGTGATGCCACACGGTTGAATATCGCAGATGTACTTAACGTCTTCTCTGGAAACGCATGGTGTAAGCGGCCAGCGAATTTTCCCGGGATTGCGATGAAACTCTTTTTCTTCATTTTTCTTTTTCCTATCGTTTATCTCCTGTACTCTGGAGCGCCAAAGAAAGAGCTATAGGCACCCGTATTTAAATATAGAGATACATAAACAGGCAGAATAAGGTGCTGCAGTCGGCAATGCCTATATAAGATAACAAGTGTCTGGAGCAGTTGTTAGATCAGTTATTGCATCGGCAATGGCAGGTACCAAGATTTAAGTGAGCTTGAACATAGTGTTCCAATCGGCGCACGAGCGATAGGATACAGCATCTCCGAGGCAGCGATGAAGTGGGAAGTTTACCGTACGACCAATTCACGTGTGTATCGTGCATATCAAAAGTCCGGTGATGCAACCCTTCCGCAAATTGCTGCAGATTTGGATGCTGGGCCATCAACAAGTGTCAGCGTGCGAAACATTTGACGAACATCATCGATATAGGCTTTCGGAGCCAAAGGCACACTCGTGTACCCTTGATGACTGCACGACACAAAGATTTTCGCCTCGCCTCCATACGTCAACGCTGATATTGGACTGTTGATGGCTAAAAATATTCTGCCTCGTCAGCCGAGTCTAGTTTTAGATTGTATCGAGCGGATGGACGTGTACGGATATGGAGACAACCTCATGAATCCTCGTGTCCGCAGGGTAATGTTGAAGCTGGCGGAGGATCTGTAATGGTGTGGGGCGTATGGAGTTGGAGTGATATGGGACCCCTGATACATCTAGATACGACTCTGACAGGTGACGAATTCGTTATCATCCTGTCTCATGACCTGCATCCTTTCATGTCCATTGTATTGTGCATTCTGACGGACTTTCGCAATTCCAGCAGGACAATGCGACACCTCACACGTCCACCGTTCGAATTGCTATGGAGTGGCTCCAGCAACACTCTTCTGAGTTTAAACACATCCGCAGGCCACCAAACTCCTCAAACATGAGCGTTGTTGAGCATTTCTGGGATGCCTTGCAACATGTTGTTTAGAAGAGATCTCTAACTCGTCGTTCTCTTACATATTTATGGACAGTCCTGCAGGATTCATGGTGTCAGTTCCCACCAGCACTACTTCAGACATTAGTCTTGCGGCATTTCTGAGTGCTCGCGGGGGCCCTACACGATATTAGGCAGGTGTACCAGTTTCTTTGGCTCTTCAGCGTAAAACAATTGATATTTGTCCTCGCTTGCAAGTCGTTAATGTTATCTATCTTAGTGGTTCTCGCAATTTCCTAGTTGTTGTTAGAAACACATTACAGTCAAGAAGTCTGAGAGGTACTACGCAAGAGGTAGTGTGTTCCCCCAGTTTGCACTGAAGTAGCAACAAGCAGTTTTCCTGACTGAGGCGACTTTTAAGGCACCCATGTCTCTGTCTTCATTGTCTCATGGACGTCAACGTTTGAAGCCTAAAGAATTGTCTAAAACTGTATCCTCATCTTAGCAGTCGTGACGTGCCTCTGGCGTCAGGATAATGTCACTTTTTTCCACGAGGTGACGCTGCCGCCAGGCCTGCGCGCAGCTGTCCGCGCCGCGTGCTGTGACGTGACGTGGCGCTGCGCATCGCCCCGACCAGCCTGTTGCGCGCTGCGTGGCTCGTAAACAAAGGAGTCAGCGGCCCGGAACGCACTCGGATCGCCTGGGGGGAGATTTACGGCGGAGCTGCGCGCGGGGGTATAAACAGCCGGCGGCGGCGGTGGCGGCGGCGCGCGCCGTCGCCAAGGCGGGCGACGCGTCCGCTGCCTTGTGGCCGCCCAGCGTCGTCGCCGACGACTGAGGCGTCCGGCACCACAGAAATAACCACCTGTTTGTGTCGCATATTCCACGTACACACGCATGACTCACACGCATGACCCCTACTACCCTTTCACATAAGTTCACAGTGAGAGACGAATATTCTAACCGTTTTCGTAGTCATTGGACACAGACACCTTGCTTGGATTAAGCGACAGTAGGAAAGGAAACCCACTGTAGCCTTCTTTTGCATAACCAATCCGGCATTCTGCTGAAGGAATTCAGGTGAAATGACACGGAAAGTCCGTAGCTGGTGGTCAGGTGGCTAGCGTTGCTATCTCTGAACCACGGGGTACCAGGTTCTTTTTACGTCCGGGTTGGGGATTTTCTCTGCCCAGGGACTCGATGTTTGTGACGGTAAATAAATGTCCTGTGACTAGGGCCTCCCGTCCGGTCGACCGTTCGCCGGGTGCAAATCTTAGGATTTGACGCCACTTCGGCGACTTACGCGTCGATGGGGATGAAATGATGATGATTAGGACAACACAACACCTAGTCCCTGAGCGGAGAAAATCTCCGATCCAGCCAGGATTCAAACCCGGGCCCTTAGGATTAACATTCTGTCGCGCTGACCACTATTTTTTTTTTTATAATCTCATTTTGTTCGTTTTCGTTCTTTTCATCTCTTCGGGGCGGACGTCGCAAGACACACGTTTCAGTTCGTCGTTGATCCATTAACTCAGTTCTTTATTACAGAGGGCAGCTAACCCTGTGACCGAACACGCTGAGCAACCGTGCCGGCTTAAACGCTCTATCCATTATTTTTTTTCGATATAGTTCGTTGCGTTTGGTCTGGGCGGACGTCACAAGACACAGCCGTTCAAGTTGGTCGTCGATTCCTTGACTCAGTTTATTATTATTATTATTATTACAGAGAGCAGGCAGCCCTCTGACCTGACAGAACACGCTGAGCTACGGTGCCGGCACCACTCAGCTACCGGGGCGGACATTCATGACGGTGACTGGATTTCAGTGTAAAAATATTGGGACTTTGTACGGGCGCTGATGGCGGCGTAGTTGAGTGCCCCAAAACCAAACATCATTGCCACGCGGGCTAGCCGCGTGGTCTTGGGCGCCTTACACGGTTCACGCGGCTCCCCCAGTCGGAGGTTCGAGTCCTTCCTCGGGCATCGGTGTGTGTGTGTGTGTGTGTGTGTGTGTTGTCCTTAGCGAAAATTAGTTTAAGTTACATTAAGTAGTGTGTAAGCCTAGGTATCGATGACCTCAGCAGTTTGGTCTCATAGGAACTTACCACAAATTCCCAAATTTGACACGAAAACTTTATTAACGTGTGTACTTCTGAGTGCTGTATATGTTATATTTACCTGCCTTGTCCTTTGTTTGCCGGCCGGAGTGGCCGAGCGGTTCTAGGCGCTGCAGTCTGGAACCACGCGACCTCTTCGGTCGCAGGCTCGAATCCTGCCTCGGGCATGGACGTGTGTGATGTCCTTAGGTTAGGTTTAAGTAGTTCTATGTTCTAGGGGGCTGATAACCACAGCAGTTAAGTCCCATAGTGCTCAGAGCCATTTTCGTCCTTCGTTTGGAATGCAAATGCTTTTGCAGATATATTGACCAATTTGTGTGCATGCAGATGCCAAGTTTTTATTAATGCAGTTTATGTAGAGCTGTTTTTCGTCAAATAAACCGCAACGTCAGAATTGTCTTTCTGGTGCCTTTACCTCTACTACAGCCAAACTAATCGTCATCTAACGCAGAGTCAATGTTCTATTCCATTCTTGTCTATATTATCCTTGTTAGCAACTTGGATGCATAAGCTGTTAAGCTGATTGTGCGACAGTTCTCACACATGTCGGCTCTTGCAGTCTTCAGAATTGTGTGGATGATATTTTTCCAAACGTCAGATGGTATGACGCTAGGTTCATACATTCCACACACCAACGTGAGGAGTCGTTTCGTTGCCATTTTCCCCAACGAATTTAGAAATTCTGATGGAATGTTATCTACCCCTTCTGCCTTATTTGGTCTTAATACCTCCAAAGGTATCTGAAATTCTGATTCTATTTGTGGATCCTCTACCTCTTCTAAATCGACTCCTGTTTCTTCTTCTATCATATCAAGCAAGTCTTCCCCTACATAGTGGCCTTCACTGTGCTCTTTCCACCTACCCACTCTCTCCACAGCATTTAACAGTGATATTGCCGTTGAACTCTTTATGCTACCACCTTACCTTTAATGTCACCGAACGATGTTTTGACTTTCCTATAAGCTGTGTCAGTCCTTCTGACAACTATTTCTTTTACGATTCCTTCAATTTTTCATGTAGTCATTTCGTCTTAGCTTCCCTGCACTTCCTTTTTATTTAATTCCTCAGCGACTTGTATTTCTGAATTTCCCTGAAGATTTTTGTACTTTCTCCTGTCATCGTTTAACTAAAGTATTTCTTCCGTTAGGCACGGATTTTTCACTGTTGCCTTCTTCGTACCTATGTTTTTCTTTCCAAATTCTGTGGTTAGCCTTTCTGGAGATGTCCATTCCTCCTCAACTATACTGATTACTGAGCTATTCCTTATTGCTGTATCTTCAGCCATAGAGAGCTTCAAGTGTGTCTCGTCATCCCTTAGTACCTCAATATCCCACTTCTTGGCGTATTGATTCTTATTTACTAATCTGTTGAACATCAGCCTACTCTTCATCTCTACTATGTTGTGATCTGAGTCTATATCTGCCCCTCGCTATACCTTGCAATCGAGTACCTGATTTCGGAATCTCTGTTTGACCATGATATAATCTCGCTGAAATCTTCCCGTATTACCAGGCCTTTTCCAAGCATACCACCACCTCCTTTTGTGATTCTTGAAGAGGGTATTCGCTATTACTAGCTGAAATTTATTACAGAACTCAACTAGTATTTCTCCTCTCTCATTCCTTGTCCCAAGCCCATATTCTCCTCTAACCTTTTCTTCTACTCCTTCCCCTACAACTACATTCCAGTCCCCCATAAGTATTAGATTTTCATCACCCTTTATCTGTGTTACCCTTTCAACATCCTGATATACTTTCTCTGTCTCTTACTTTCAGCTTGCATTGTCGGCAGGTATACCTGAACTCTCGTTCTCAGTGTTGGTTTGCTATCAAATCTAATAAGAATCTGTTCACTTTAACACACTCTATTCATAACGAATACTATTCCCGTTATACACTTTTCTGCTGCTGTTGATATTATTGTATACTCATCTGACCAGAAATCCTAATCTGCTTTCCATTTCGCTTCACTAACCCCTACTAGGCTGAGCCTCTGCATTTCCGTTTTTAGATTTTCTATCTTCTCTACCACATTCAAGCTTCTGACATTCCACGCCTCGACTCGTAGAACGTTATCCCTTCGTTGGTTATCCAATCTTTTTCTCATGGGCACCTGACCCCTTGGCATTCCCCTAACGGAGATCCAATTGGGGGATTATTTCGGAATCTCTTGCCAGTGTAGAGTTCATCGTGACACTTTTCCAATTACTGGCCACATGTCCGATGGATACAAGTTATATGTCTTTGATTCAGTGGTTTGCATCGCCTTCTGCATCCTCATGCAGTTGATCATTGCTGATTCTTCCACCATTAGGGGCAGTGTCACACACCAAGGACAACAGAGTTCTCTGAACCTCTATCCGCCCCTCCGCGCTCTTTGACTAGGCCCTTGGCGGAATGAAGTTGACTTCTTATGCCGGAATTCCTCGGCCACCAATATTGATTATTAATCAAAATTTAAGCAATGGCGTGTTTTGGACTCAGGACAGAGGACGTTTTGAGCACTTACCATAGACGCTATACCTAGACCATGGGTTCGTAGAAATAAAACAACGAATTTTCTCGTTAGTACAAAGTAATACATGTAAATCTCCAGTTCTTTGGCTCATTAGCCATGCACATGTATTTGCCCCATATGTAAATTGTGTAAGAAGCAAATATAGGCTTTATAATAATGTACACAAGGAATTACATGAAGTATGATAGAACTTAACTAGAGAAACAGTAACACACTACAGATCAGAGATGCCGTTTTGGGAGATGACCCTTGAAGTCACCCATCTGAGGCTGCTCTTCTGCTAATGGCGTGGGAAAATGGATGAAGGAATTGCTGTAACGTGTGATACTATCATACCTCATACACTAACTACGTAGAGCTAATTTCATGATTTATTCGAGAGGACAAGAGAGTATGTTAAAATAGGTGAGACAGTGTCGTTCTGTTTACTGATCTCTATCACTTGAAACAGCCAGGTAAAGGGACCTGTTTTTCAATATAAATCTCTTATATCGTGTATTATTTTTTCTTAATAACGTAGTAGCTACTTTTTTCTTTTCTAAAATGTATTTAATGTATTATATGCTTTTCTAATTGACAGTGAAATCGTAAATAAGGAGAGGATAAACAACAACACTGAGAGAAGCTGCATAAAAAGACGAGAAGGCCATGTATGCAGGTTTGTTACTAGTGTTTAAGCCAAACGACCCACGATGCTTACTAAGGCGGTGGGACACTGTAACGTTAATAAATGAGTAAATAACAATTACTACCTTTCCTGTTCCGGCTCTTCAGGTAGAATGGGCTGTCATTCTTCCACTGGCATTCTGAGATCTTTCTCAAATTGTCCCTAGCTGAGTTCAAGCAGTAACAAAGGTGAAAGGTGGATACATCACATGAGATCATAAGATCTATGCATGCTATCTAGAGCTGTATCAAGCCGGCCGGAGTGGCCGAGCGGTTCTAGGCGCTTCAGCATCTAGCCGCGCGACCGCTACGGTCGCAGATTCGAATCCTGCCTCGGGCATACATGTGTGTGATGTCCTTCGGTTAGTTACGTTTAAGTAGTTTTAAGTTCTAGGGGACTGAAGAAGTCCCTTAGTGCTCGGAGCCATTTAGAACTATATCAGTGCCAGAGATAGGAGAAATTAAATTACAGCTACAGATCTCGAAGAAAAATGGAATAGTAGGAATATTCCTTTGTAGCCACTTAACCACGAGCATCGAGCTCCGTGCGGATGCTTGGGAGGCATTTAGTCCTACGGCAGAATGAAGTCATACATGAGTTATTATGTAAAATAACATTGTCATTATCTACAAGTACATTGCTTTTACATTGTCCAACACTTTTTCCGTGTCGACAAATCCTATGAGTGCGTGTTGTTTTTCTTCTGCTTTGCTTCCAGTATGAAACGCAATGTCAGAACTACCTCTCTGGTGCCTCTACCTTATCTAAAATCAAAACGATCGTCATCTAACAGATCCTCAATTTATTTTCATTTTTCTGTATATTATTATTGTCAGCAGTTTGAATGCATGAGCTATTGACCTAATTATCGGATAGTTATCGCACTTCTGCTATTTTCGGGATTGTGTAGATGACGTTTTCCCGAAAGTATAACGGGACGTCGCCGGTCTCAAAAATTCTACAAAATGATTCAAATAGCTGTAAGCATTACTTAGAGGACTTAACATCTGATGTCGTCAGTCCCCTAGACTTAGAACTACTTAAACCTAACGAACCTAAGGACATCACACACATCCATGCCCGAGGCAGGATTCGAATCTGCGACCGTAGCAGTCAAGTGGTTCCGGGCTGAAGCAACTAGAACGTTTGTTGTCTCACAGTTTGACGCAAGCAATATTTACCTTCAGAAGGACAGTACATCATCCCAACGCCCTTAGTCATCTGGTTTAATTCCTCTTTGCGGCTGGCCGGGGTGGCCGAGCGGTTCTAGACGCTACAGTCTGGAACCGCGCGACCGCTACGGTCGCAGGTTCAAATCTTTCCTCGGTCATGGATGTGTGTGATGTCCTTAGGTTAGTTAGGTTTAAGTAGTTCTAAGTGCTAGTGGACTGATGACCTAAGAAGTTAAGTCCCATAGTGCTCAGAGCCATTTGAACCATTCTGAACCTCTTTGCGAGAATGGGATACCATAGAGGCACCGCCCGTACAAAGACCCAGTTTTTACACAGACTAATTTACACACAGTACAATCTTGCAACTGTCAAGAATGATGATGATGATCATGATGAATTGATGAGGACAACACAATCACACATGCCCGGGGCAGAGAAAATACCAAACCCGGCCGGGGAGGCAGACAGTAATACACATTACAGCCATGTCTAAATATTTTCCGCGAAATTGAACGACCACCTATTATGATCGCTCCTTAGTGATTTTCTTGTTCCGAGTCGCCATGAGATGAGTGCTACGCGCTACGGAACATTTTGTAAGTAGGCTGTTTAGGTTTTCTTTATTGGTAACGCCACGTAGCGCTTTATATGAAAATCCTGACTGTGCTGTGTGCAGTCTGAGGCTGGTCGGCATTGTTGCAATATTCGCCATTGTAGTGTTGGGCAGTTGGCTCTTAAAAGCGCGTAGCGTTGCGCAGTTGGAGGTGAGCCGCCAGCAGTGGTGGATGTGGGGAAGTGAGACGGCGGATTTTTGAGAGCGGATGATCTGGACATGTGTCCATCAGAAACAGTACATTTGTAAGAATGGACGTCATGAACTGCTATATATATTATGACTTTTGAACACTATTAAGGTAAATACATTGTTTGTTCTCTATCAAAATCTTCCATTTGCTAACTATGCCTATCAGTAGTTAGTGCCTTCAGTAGTTTGAATCTTTTATTTATCTGGCAGTACTGGCGCTCCCTGTATTGCGGTAGTTCGAGTAAGTGAGGTAAGTGATTTGAGAAAGGTATAGGTTAATGTTATTCAGGGCCATTCTTCTGTAGGGATTTTTGAAAGTCAGACTGCGTTGCGCTAAAAATATTGTGTGTCTCAGTTTAGTGTTGATCAGAATAGGGAAAGACCGAAATGTCTGAGTACGTTCAGTTCTACTCAGCTGTTTGAAAATCAAATAATGTAAGAGGTTTATCAGCACAGTAATTCAATAGTTTTTCTAAGGGGACGTTTCAATTTTAAATGCCGCACCTGGTGCACATACATTGATGAAAAAGAGTGCAGTATGACCTAACTTCGATATGAAGTATTATAAAAAAGTAATCGAAATTGTGTACAAGATAGTTAAAATGTAGGAATAGATTTTAGAGCTTTACTTATCACACGTTGCATCGGGTACTGGACATCGAAATGTTCAGTTTTCAATGTATAAACGGTTGTCCATCCCCACACCTCTTGTTATACTTGAAGCTTAGTAACTGGATTAGTGTTGGATATTAGTTATTTAGCCATGAAATACGCACTGTATTCACGACGACCATGAATTAGTTAGCTCAATTCTTAGTCTCTAGTTATCGAATTCACAGGTTCTACAATTGACGTTGCAGATCGTGAAGAGTAGCAGGCACAAATGGGACAGAAACACAGTCATCATTTACCTATAAAGAAGCAACAGTACCACTGTGGCTTTGAGCTGAGCTTCTACGCAGACTGTTTGAAAAGTTTCACAATTTCATTGTCTAGGAGCGATGGTGGTGCATTTCTGTCTTTTCTTGATATCTGCTCTTTCGTTTTGAATAATGCAGTTCAGATGACAAGAAATTATGTTCTACTACACATACGAAAGATATAAGTATGACTGACACAATGACGATGTCCTCTTAGTGGAAACTATTATCCAGTGACGCACTCCTAGTTAACTATTGCTTGAGGATGGAACAACAGCCAACACTGCGATTGGGAAATAAATAACTATGTATAACAACACCTCTTGTGGAGAACTTTGTTAATTATAAGAGACATCAGGACAATGGTCAATTGTAAACAGAACGTAGTCAGCTGTTCATTTCCGTTCATTTCACCAAGTTACACGCAACTGCAAGTCGGAAAAACAGTTCAACTTTCCTGTTTCTGACTAAAAGTGGTTACGCTGACCCCCCCCCCCCCCCCTACTCGCATCCCCATACCTCTTGCTACACTTGAAGCTTAGGAACTGGATTGGTGTTGGATACTGGTTAATTAGCCATGACACACGCACTGTGTTCACAAGAACCACAAGTGTGATAGAAGTGGTTTTCCATTCGTTATTGTCTAAGAATGATAAATTTTGAAATCTGTCCATATGCAATTTAGTGATGACGAAGTCTGAAATCAAACTGTTCCATATAATAAATAATATATATGGCTTCTTATGTAGAAATGTGGAAAAATCTGTTTCTTTATAATAGAGTAGCTTCTTGCATACACTTCAGCCACGTACATACGTGCTGCGCCGATAGTATCGGTATGCATTGTAGGGCCCACATGTGTGGATGGACATGGCTCAGCAGATGAAGGGGAGTTGAAAATGGCAAGGATGAGGTGGACGGACAAAGGGGGAAAGAGCATGTGGACCAGGAGAATGCGAACGAGGAGATGCGCAGAAAAGAGTGAGGATGAAATGGTCTTAGAGAGGAGAAAGGTGAGATTGACAGAGAGAGGAGAAGTGGACACACAGAGGTGTGCAAGAGGATATAGAGAGATAGGATTCAAGACCATATACAGCCATTAAATAGGAATGTGCAACCTTGAAGTGACTTTTAGTGCAATATCAACAGATCGTGGAGGTGGAGATGGACAGATACATGGCACACGTACGAAGTTGACTACCGATACATGTACTGTGACAACAGACTATGACATTCAAATACCAATTACTACGACAGAGGTCCCTTCATCTTCCCGAGACGTGTGTGTTACTCCTGAAGTATATTTGTTCCAGCCGTTCCTGAGTCACTCTTTCTTGTCACCCGCTTGCACCCACAAGCCCATTCACACTGATAAAAAGAGTATCATAAGGGCACACTGTTTAAGTGTGCCACGATATGCAGATAAGCTATAGACTTTCATTCATTATCAAGTACTTTTGCATGTAACGGATGCTAGCAGAACACAACTCCTAGACTCTCTAATCACCACAATCGCACTTTTATACCCCTGAATTGCGAATATGAAAAATTTGGCTGATATTGCTCCAGATATTACGTTTCTATGCTTTGCACCAGAGCTTCCAGACAAAGTTTTCGAAATTCCCCATAGCCGACTGAAAGATTCCCCAAAATTGTACCATATCGGCAACTTTTCCCCAAATATCTTAAACCTACTTATTCCTTTAAACTATTGTCCCTTTACACTATTTGCAGATTCAAGAGGTGCAGTCATGTACTTAGGGCTACAGAATTGTTGTATATAACAAAAAATTGTAGTTCATGAACTAAAATTTTTAATTTATAAATAAAAACAACAGCCTGACCAGAAAAATAAGGAACCTGCTCGAGGGGCACACATTTGTTCCTTAGGCTTTTTCAAATTGCTCTTTTAATTTAACATTAGCACGCCACCTATTCTTATTTCGCAGCTCGAAACCTTTATCTAGTTAACTAATGTGAACGCATAGAATTTTTGCCTGTGTTTTTTTTTTTTTTATTTACTTCTCCTGAAGGTTCTTAACCACCGACCTGTCTTTGCCTTACATCTAATGGTTACGATTCATACCAATCCCGATGCGTTTTCGAGAGATCCGCAATATCTGAAACAGCATATATTCATAGTACATAGTTCATAGCACAAAACGCAATGAATAAAAGCTTCATCTGAAACAACGAAAAGCAATATGAAGTTTCCTCAGAACTCGATACGTCCATGAAAGTCGATAGACATCACAAACGGTCTAAACTGGTCATGTACACTTCATAGTGAAGTCATGGGAGATATGACTTCGATGAGCCTAATGTCACCCACAAACATGAAAGTGATTTGAAGAGAGAATGACCTCTTGGCTTATCTAAAACACTAACTACTTGTTGTTTGAGGAAAAGTGTCAGAGATGGCATTATTAGTAAGGTTCGGCAGATAAAATAATTCCCCACTTTACCCGGAACCGAAATTTTCTTTACGAAAGTTTCCACCGAGATTTTCGTTTCCGTAAAACACCCCCTAACACATTTATCCCAAAAATTGAAAAAGAAATAAAAAGTAATGCTGAGTCACTACTTTGCGTACTCACATCAACAGTGCTTTTTTACCGAGAGTAAGTTGTAAGTGTACCAGATTTGGTGGAAATCGTAAATATATAAATCAATGATAAGTCATAATTGGAAGTTACAAGAGCTTCGGAATTTAAGATACCATGTTATTTGCTTAGCAGCGTGATTCAGTAGTAAACCCACTGAGATGTTTAAAGGAAACTTATGTGCCTAAATCCATCAAAATAGAAGAAAAGCGCTTCTTTACTTCCGGTTCGCATGCTCATATATTTCCACATAACATAGCCTCCTAGCTACACTGGACAAATACCTAAGGCTCCATGTGACGTAATATATTATGTATCACTTCTTGAGGAAGACCGTAGCGGAAGTGCTCTTCAATATTTAGAAGGCTTTTACTTTGAAACGGTCCCCAGGCAGGGAAGCTTTCAGACGATGTTCCAAAGAGCAAAGGATTACTGAGATACAGCTAAATCAGAGAAATGTGGGATGCTCGTGGTTTGATAATATCAGTATATGTACTGAAATTTATGAAAAAAACATCAGAAAATTAGAAAAGCTGTTTACAGCAGAAATATCCTGAACTGATAAAAAATGAAAGTAACTTCAAAACAATTACGGAACTTACTTCAGTTTCTTAAAGCCTATGATATCTCTTTACGTGTTTCCTGTTTCTAGTTTCTTCTTCTTTTTTGTGATTTTTCTCGTTCCTGAAGCAGCAGAGAGGACTGCAAATAATCGATGAATGCAACATAATTTAATATTTTCGCTTTTTTCCTATAGAGCACAGAATATGCCACGGCTAATAACTTGACATGGATTTGAAAGAATCAGAGAAGCTTCCTTGTACTTGAAAATGCCTCCACTAAATGTAGCACGTATAAGTTGCTTTGTTCGTGACATCAGAAACGCTGAATGTGCCGAGCAAGGCTAACAGCCTACGAGAAAGAGGCAATATTAACCTTACGACTTACCCTAGAAGATAGGCATTAATAGCATTTACAGATTTAGCGAAAGCTTTTCATGAAGTTGACTGGACTACACTCTGAAATTTTAAAGGTAGCTGCTGTAAAATACAGGGAGCGAAAGATTATTTCTACATGTACAGGAACCACACATGTAGCAGGACATGAAAGGTAAGTTGCGGTAGTGAAGGATGTGAGACAGAGTTGCAGCCTATCCCTGATGTTATTCAGACGGTACACTGAGCAAGCAGTGAGAGAACCTAAGGACAAATTCGGAAAAGGAATCAGAGTATGAGTTTTGATAGTTGGACAGTAAAATAACTTATGATTGCCGAAGAAGGCAGGATATAAAGTGTAGGCTGCTAATAACCAGAAAAACATTTCGGATAGGAGGACTAAGTAATTCAGACAATAATGGAACAGGAGAATTTGAAATGTGGGGCTATAAAAGAATACTGAAGATTATGTCGGCAGATCGTGTAACTAATGACGAGGTAATGATTCTAATTGAGGAGGCAAGAAGTCATGACATGACTAAAAGAGGGGCTCGGTGGAGAGGACACGTTCTGAGACATCAAGGAATTTTCAGTTTGGTATTCCATGTAATTGCGAGAGGGATAAAAATTGTAGGACACCAAGGCTTGAGTACACCAAATGTATGTACATTGTGGCTGTTGTGCTGAGATATAGAGGCTTCTACAGGATAGAGCTGTATGAAAGCAGTGTTCGGATTGAAGACAGTAACAACCACAAATGGAAGAACTAGAAACTATGGTTCCTACTCTTGGAGGCAAAAAAAACTTTCAGGTATTGAAAATGGATGAATGTAATTTCTTACATCTAGCTTTCTTGGCTAATAGATATTTAAATACCAGAAAATTCAGTTAACAATAGCTTCAGCAATGAGATGAAAGGCTAACATCTGACTGAAACTTCATTCGAAGATGAAGACTGGACTCGTTTGTGGTGTGTTGAAAAAGGGGTTGAAACTGCATGATATTCTCACCCTAAAAAATATCCCGCGGCTTGTACTGACCCTCAAATTATGTGCTGAGAAAGAGAAGTACTTTTAGCCCTGATCTCTTTAAGTGAAGTGAAATATAGGGGATTTTATTTGTCGTTTTGTCAGTAATGTCAACAACATATTCCTTATTCCAGCTCAGAAATAAGTGAGATGATCTATGCACAGTCAGTGATTCCTTTGAAGTGAAGCATGGCACTTCCATCTTCACCGAAGTGTGCGCTTTTCATTTTTTTTTTTTTTTTTCTAATGCTAAGCATATTGCACTTGAGCAACACTTCTTTCTGCCATTCGTTACGAATGAAGTGATGCTACAATGATTGGCGCTTCTTCAATTATAATGATTTGTCATGTTAATTGGTAATGGTCTGTTCCTGTTTCCTTAAATTCTGACATTTCGTTGTTCCAACTTTGCTCATTTACAGGCCACAATATCTTCCCTTATGCCTAGTTACAGCACAACAGTTAGATTCTCTTTCTCAGCAAGGTCACTTCTCAGACGAGTCCGTTATCGACAAACGTTGTCGTTGTTGTTGTTGTCTTCAGTCCAAAGACAGGTCTGATACAACCCCGTGCTACTATGTCTTGTGCAATTCTCTTAATCTCCGTGTAAATATTGGAACCTGCATCCTTCTGAAACTGCTTATTGTATTCAGCTCTTGGTCTCAATCTACGACGCCTCAGAATGTGTCCTACCAACCGATCCCTTCTTCTAGTCAAGTTGTGCCACAAATTCCTTTTCTCCTCTATTATTTTAAGTACCCCCCTCATTAGTTGCATGATCAATCCATCAAAGTTTCAGCGTTCTTCTGTAGCATCACATCTGAATTTCTTCTATGTTCTTCTTGTCTTAAGTGTTTATCGTCCATGTTTCCCTTCCAGACATGGCCATACTATATAGAATAACTTTCAGAAAAGGCTTCCTGACACTCTATGTCAACAAATTTCTCTTCTTCAGAAACGCTTCTCTAGCCATCGCCATTCTACATGTTACATCTTCTCTAATTCGAGCATCGTCAGTTATTTTGCTCCCCAAATAGCAAAACTCGTCTACTACTTCAAGTGTCTCATTTCCTAATCTAATTCCCTCAGAATCACCTGATTTAATTCGACTACATTCCATTATCTTCGTGTTGCTTTTCCTAATGTTTATCTTATAACCATCTTTCAAGATCTGTCCATTTCGTTCAACTGTTCTCTCAAATCCTCTTCTGTCTCTGACAGAATTACAATCTCATCAGCAAATCTCCAAGTTTTTATTTCTTTTGCCTGGACTTCAATGCCTACTCCAAATTATTCTTTTGTTTCCATTACTGCTTGCTCAATATACAAACTGAATAACATCTCAACGATTTCTTCCCTTTCCTGCTCCCCGACTTTTATAACTACCATCTCGTTTCTGTACAAATTGTAAATACCTTTTCGGTCCCTGTATTTTACCCATGCCACCTTTAGGATTTCAAGGACATTATTCCAATCAACATAGTCAAAAGCTTTCTCTAAGTCTACAAATGTTACAAACGTAGATATGAGAAGTCGTAGGGTTAGTGTTGCCTACCGTGTTCCTACATTTCTCCGGAATCCAAACAAACTGTTCCCGAGGTCGGTTTCTACCAGTTTTCCAATCCTCATTGCAGAATTCGCGTTAGTATTTTGAAACCGTGACTTATTAAACTCTTAGTTCGGTAATTTTCCCACCTGTCAGCATGTACTTTCTTTGAAATTGGTATTATAATATTCTTCTTGAAATCTGATGATATTTCAACTGTCTTAAACACCTTGGTCACCAGATGGAAGGGTTCTGTCATGGCTGCCTCTCTCAAGGCTATCAGTATTTCTAACGGAATGTTGTCTATTCCCAGGGCCTTCGTTCGACTTAGGTCTTTCAGTGCACTGTCAAATTCTTCGTGCAGTATCATATCTTCCATCTCATCTTCATGTACGTCTACTTCCATTTTCATAATGTTGTCCCCACGTACATCTCCCTTGTGTAGACCCTTTATATACTCCTTCCTCCTATCTGCCTTCCCTCTTTTGCTTAGGACTCCTTTTGAATCTGAGCTCTTGATATTCATACAGGTGGTTCTCTTTTCTCCAAAGTTGCCTTTAATATCTCTGCCTTTATCTTAACCCCAGTGATATATGGCTCTACACCCTTACATTTATCCTATAACCATTCCTGCTTAACCATTTTGCGCTTCCTATGGATCCAATTTTTGCGACGTTTGAATTTGGTTTCGCCTGCTTCCTTTACTGCAATTTTATATTTACGCCTTTCATCTATTAAATTCTGTATCTCTTCTGTTACCCAAGGATTTCTACTAGCCCTCGTCTTTTTACCTACTTGATCCTGTGCACCTTCAATATTTCATCTCTCAATGCAACCCAACTATCTTCTGCTGTGTTCCTTTTCCCCGTTCTTGCCAATCGTTCTCTAATGCTCCCTAAGGAACTCTCTGGTTCTTTTTGTTTACCCAAGCACCATCTCCTTGAATTCCTACCTTCTGCAATACCTTCCGTTTTAATCTACAGTTTATAACCTATAAATTGTCATCAGAGTCCACATCTGCCCCTGTAAATGTCTTACAACTTAAAATCTGGTTCCTAAATCTCTGTCTGGCCATTATTTACTCAACCTGAAACTTCAGGTGTCTCCAGGTCTCTTCCATGTGTACAACCTTTTTTCATTATTCTTAAGCCAGGTGTTAGCTATGATTAAATTGTGCTCAGTGCAAAATTCTACCAGGCGGCTTCCTCTTTCACTCCTTTTCCCCCACTCCATATTTCACCTATGACTTTTTCTTCTCTTCCTTTTTCCTACTATCGAATTCCAGTCACCCCATGACTATTACATTTTTCGTATCCTTTAACTATCTGAATAATTTCTTTTAGCTCATCGTATATTTCTTCGAGCTCTTCATCAGCTACACAGCTCGTTGGCATACAAAATTGTATTGCTGTGATGGGCGTAGGCTTCGTGTCTATCTTGGCTACATAATGCTTTTACAATGCTGTTCGTAGTAGCTTGTCCACTGTCCTACTTTTTTATTCATTATTGAGCATACTCCTGCATTACCCCTATTTGATTGTGCATTTATAACCCTATTCTCCTGGCCAGAAGCCCTATTCCTGTTCCCCCTGAACTTCACTAGATCACAGTATATCTAACTTCAACCTATTAATTCCCGTTTTTAAATTTTCTAACCTACCTGCCCGATTAACGGATCTGACATTCCACGTTCCAATCCGTAGACGCCCAGTTTTGTTTCTCCTGATAATGACGCAACCCTGAGTAGTACCTGCCCGGAAATCCGAATGGGGTACTATTTTATCTATGGAATATTTTACCCAAGAGGATGCCATCGTCATTTGACTAGTCAGATGCGCTGCATGACCTGGGGAAGAATTACGGCTGTAATTTCCCCTTGGTTTCAGCCGTTCGCAATACCAGCATAGCAAAGCCGTTTCGGTTGATGTTACAAGGCCAATTTAGTCAGTCATCCAGCCTGTTACCCCTGCAACTACCCAGAAGGCTGTTGTCCCTCTTCAGGATCCCCATGTCTGTGTGGCCTCTCAACAGATAACCAACCGTTATGGTTGCACTTGCGGTACGGCTGTCTGTATCGCTGAGGCAAGCAAGCCTCTCCACCGACGGCAAGGTCAATGGTGAGAGTTGGCAATACTCTCTTAGGATGTAAAGGTTGGCTACAGCGCGCATACACAAGCCCTAGAATCTAAGATATTGTTGTCGCGCCTCGCAGTGTACGGATTAACTAGTGGAAGTTTTGAAGCCAGTGTAGGAGCCCGCCTGCTGTCGTGCGCATGTGTGTTGGGCGAGGGGTCGTCGCCGAGTTGCCATACTGCTGTGTCCGCCAGCAGCGACACAGGATTTGGCATTTAGATGATATTTTTTTATAATTTGCAGCCCTCTTATTAATTAAAGAAAAGGGTTTGTGTATGTGCGTAGCAGCAGACGGTAATTTTGATAATGATACGAGCTGAATTTTTAAGGGGAAACGATTGTTAGATTAAGTATTGACTTTTGTCATTGATTTCTTTTGTAATTGTCAGAGAATTGTTTCACTATGTATTCAATTGAGAAGTATTTCAGTCTGTCTCAAGAGTTTGATTAATTTGTAATATTGCTTTAATGCCACTGGAGGCAGATTTACAAACGAAGCGATTGTTCAAAGAGCTTCTAGCGTTTTGTTTATTGTATGAGAAAGAATCGCTTTCAGAATATAGTTTTTTTGTTTGTTTTATCATTTATCGAGTTTAGATTTGACCAAACCCTTTCTCTTGAATTACATGTAGACGTAGTAAGCAGCAGCAGCCGCAGCAACAGCAGGAGCCGCTATACAGAACATGCACTGCACTCAGCATGAATAATAGGTGTTTTATGTTTTTGTTAAGTACTGGAATGCAGCAGATCAAGCAGTGACAGCAGAAAGACTAAGTAAGTTATTTGTTGCGCACAGGACCAATAAAAAAAATAAAGATTTGGCGATCTCTGTAATAGTAAAGTTAACAAACGTACAAGCACGAGATTTTCAGTGGAAAACACGAGATAAGGAGATAGAGCTCGCAACTTTCAATGGTTCATCGGAGACTACCGACAAAAGTAGGAAACGAAAATGTTGACTTTTGAATGCACTTGAAAATAGAAAGAAATGCGTCTGGACTAAATAAGATTCTTACTACAGTCGCAAAAGACGGAGTATACCCATATCATTTGCAGAACTGCTATTGGCCGAGACAGAACTAAAAACCAAAAGCACAATGGTAACACTCATAAGAAAAGCGTCGGTACTTTTCGCTAGCGGTTGCTCTGAGGGATTAGGGGGCGACGAGTAGTCTAAGGAGGAAAGCGAGCCCCCAGGATGAATTAGCTCCCGTGATGCCGTATCTGAAATGGACGCCAGGGTGAGCCGTCAAGTGTCAGTCAGCGGCGGTGGCGAGAGGCGTGCGCAGCTCTGCGCGGCGCGCTTCTTATAATCTGCTCTTCGGCGCCGCTGCGCCGATATGAATTCCTGGAGGGCGCGCCCCGAGTTAGGCACTCAGCTCTGCGACCCGGGCCCGCAACGAACCGCGGCCGCTCCATTTGTGTAAATGCAGCCAGTAATCACGGCCCTTTCTTTATTGAGACCCTGAGAATTTCGTCTGCATTACCAGAGGCCTGAGAAAAATTGGAGGACCGGGAGCGGCGGGTGGAGGAATACAAAATGAAGCGGACGCCACGCTGCTGTCGCGCACTCCGCGAGAAAAGGGGTTCATCAGCCCCCCGACGAGTTTGTTATGGCGCTCTCTTCACCGAATATTACCCGCTATTTCCCTAAAGACGAAGTATTATTCCCGATACAGGCATCTCACTGATTTTTATCTGCTTAGTGGGACCGTACACGAGACAGTTCCGAAGTGATGCGACACTAAATTACTAAAAAAGTGAAGAGAAATCGTATATTACACAGTAAAAACGATGTGAATTAGTTTAAGCAGATGGCATTTAAATGCAATTGAATATTTTAAAAGCATCATTACTAGGCATAAAGGTTGCATGATATTTTATTAAATATGACAGTGGTTACTAAACGAACCAGCGACGAAATGCGCAGCTCTTTTTCGTATTTTCTTTATTTCTTCCAGCAATACTATCTCTTAATGGCTCCAGATGGACGATTGATCCGTTTACGCACTACCTAAGGCATAATTCGGGTACTTTTCTGCTTAATGGCTCCAGATAGACGAGTGTTCCGTTTATGTACTACCTAAGGCATAATTTTGGTACTTTTCTATAGTTCGTAATTATGATACAATTAAACAAAAAATGGTTCAAATGGCTCTGAGCACTATGGGACTTAACTTCTGAGGTCATCAGTCCCATAGAACTTAGAACTACTTAAACCTAACTAACCTAAGGACATCACACACATCCATGCCCGAGGCAGGATTCGAACCTGCAACCGTAGCGGTCGCGTGGTTCCAGACTGTAGCGCCTAGAACCGCTCGGCCACCCCGGACGGCCAATTTAACACAGGTACTGACGGAAGCCCGTTGTTGAAAGAAATAATCGTATGGCAGCGAATCTCCGTAGAAACACTAATGCATTGGCGGCCGTTGTGGCCGAGCGGCTCTAGGAGCTTCAGTCTGGAACCGCGCGACCGTTACGGTCGCAGGTTCGAATCCTGCCTCGGGCATCGCTGTGTTTAATGTCCTTAGGTTAGTTAGTTTTAAGTAGTTCTAAGTTCTAGGGGACTGATGACCTCAGATGTTAAGTCCCATAGTGGTCAGAGCCATTTGAAATAATGGATTATCTCGAAAACGATGTACACTGGAAAAAACATTGGCTCCAGTTGTGGCTACAAGGTGCAAATCCAGCGCTGTACACTGTTAGCATGACAACACTACATCCAAACAAACATTTGACAATCAATAATACGGGTCAACAGAATGGGTGTTGCTGCACTGAGAGAGTGCTCCCAATTGAAATGTCTGAGGAAGATGATAACTAAAGTCGGAAGCAAGAGTGAGTTTGGTGTGGCACCTGGAAGAGGAAGCTGTCCTACACCCTGTGGAAGTTATTGAGAAGTTTACTGTTGCTGTAGCTGACCATGCAAAACATGCCCTGAGAAGCTTTAGTACTCGTTTGTTGCCAAGAGAATTTTCCATCCAGTAGACAACAATACGAAAAGTTTAGTAATCTATTCTACAAATCGCAAAAGATTCACACCGGCACATCAATCGAAACTTCATGATCCGTAACAACACTCTGAATTTGCTCTTCAGTTTGAGGCAAAGACATGTGGCCCGGGAATGTTCTAAGGAGTCACAAGGCACATTTTACACAACAGAGTCCAGTGAATACATGTAACTGCCAAATATGGGTTTCTGAGTGCTCGGCGTATGTGACTGTGTACTGTGGGTTCACAAGTACCTTCATTCTTGATTCGTTCTTCTTTGAAGAGAATACATCCAGAAGGTCTATCAGAGGTACCGTGACGTCTCCATGTTAGTGATTCCTCTTTGTCGTACAGCATGTGATTCCTGCTTTGGAAGAACGCAAATGTATAGAAACCACTCTTTTCATGCAACAGTGGCAACATCTCATGTCACTCGCGCAGTGAAAGATCTATTTAATGCAACCCTCCACGAAAACGTTATCTCCAATGGTGTTACAGTTGCATGGCCTGCAAGATCAGCTGGTCTCAATTAATGAGACTTTTGGCTCTGGAGATATCTAGAAGAAAGCGTTAACCAGGGACACGTTCGGTCTCTACCTGATGTGAAGCCATGTGTAGAGGAACATGTTACTCAGATTCCACGGAAATGCGGCGAGCATCTGTTAATCACGTCGTTTTGTAGATGCAGCATTTATTCGACGATTCCGGTGCTCATACTGAAGCGGTGGTGAATAATATGGCCTTTCTCACTTGAGTGACTCTTTTAGCCCACATCCCGTTTCTAATCGCTTACGTATGGAAACATTTCTATACGTCTGTCTTGCATTCACAACGCCAGATGTACACCGGACGGCCAAACTTTTTTTCCAGCGTTAGTCGATTCCACATTAACGCATCAGAATATCTATCAATTTTCACTGCCATACGATAAATACAACCGACAATTGACCTCTGTAAACACCTACACTTCCATTATAACCACCCGATACAAATCACCAAGACCTATGCTCTCTAAGTGATGTTTTCTATACCAGAATGCTGTCTGTTGTTTGAACGTATCTGGCAGTTTTAATAGTAGCGTAACACACAGGTAGTGTTCCAAGCCACTATTTTTAAATAATAATGCACATGTAATCTCTTCCCTGCAAGCTACCTTTGGCGATTCTTCGGGGGCACTTTGTGAAACCCTGTCAACTCCCACATTTTATGTTCCAGTAACAAAAGCTTGCACGGGAAAAACGATTGATGACAAGCCTCTCTGAGCTAGGAACTAATTTTTCCTTCTCAGTCTTTGTGCGAGATAGAGGAATGGCGGCAAGTAATGGCCACTTAAACCAAAGACCATATAAAACTAATGTACTTTCTTCGAAATGAGTTATAGCTCCTTTAACCGTTTATTTTATCATTAGATTTGGTGTAAATTTTGGAAAGAATATTTCTCACCAAAACGACACGCAACAAAAATGATTTTCTTTGATTTACGTGTAAGATGTTTAAAAAAAGTTAGAAGATACAGACCATACAATTAAATAATATGTTTTTTTTAGTGTCTCTGTGATTGAAAAACAAATGTAATTTGTTTATACAGGGTGCAAAGAATAACTGATTACATTGTACCACACTGGTGTGGAGGAAGTCGAGTTGGACAACTTCATACGGGACACTTGTGGTCGCTCAAACCGGAAAACATCCTCAAGTTCGCCTACAAAAGCCACCGAAGCTACTGTGCATGCCTGCCGCGCGAGGTTTTTCCTCTCAGTATCTTAGGTCAACGGCTTATCGACTGTTTCGCAAATCAACTACTGGGCTTTAATAGACGTGGTTTAATAGACGATATCTCAAGTCTGCTGTTTTCGAAATATGAGTAAGCACCGTTTTAATATTTTTCTGCTATTCACATATGATGTTATGTATAACACATAAAATTAAAATCCGGATAAATATATAAGACTTCTTAAAACATTATTCATGGGAAAGTAGCGTTTGAAAAATAATATCAAAATTTTCATTTAAAACCCAACATCGACCTCAAAAAACATACATTTTATTTCGTCCGTACTGTTTTTAGTTAAAATATTTGACATAAATATACATTCAGTTGCCACTCCGCACATTACTGGTGTCATACGCCAGAAGAAGTTCAACTTACCTCTGTGTAAGAGAGTCACAAGACGTTTCAAAAATCTTAAAGTGCTGTAAATAAACGAACTATTAAAAACATCCGAATATACCTTCGCTATTCTGTACGGATGTTGATCTTTCCACGAACGACTGCAGACTGTTATGACGCAGGCTTCGTTGATTCAGCCACAACCATAGCATGTTATTGAGTTCAGTGTTTTGACCTGCACGTGCTACTACTCGCTCACTGCGCCCACGTGTCAGATAGCAGAGCGCATCAGAAGCTGTGCAGAAGAAAAGACAGCAACTTAAAAAAACAGTTCATACTCGCTAAGTAAAACGACGTAGTCTTGTCATAAGTATTGTAAAAGAGTAAGCTGTTCTTGTAAGCAGACTAATTTGCCTGGGTATAGTTTAGATCTTTTTTTTGTTATCGTTTGTAGCAAGTGTTTAATAAACTCTGATTTAACTGCACCTTTCCATTGCGGTTTTAAGAGTATTGCCCATGGAGCGACGAGTGGCTGTCAACTCCACCTAAATTTGACCTGGATCGAAACCGCCCCCTCCTCCACCGAAGACCTCTGCACCAACCATTGGTAGTGGTTGCCGCCGCCGTTAAGAAACGCTGTGCTACGGTCTATAGACTAGGAATCGCGCCATCACCTTCCAGCATTGCTAGCATTTCTTTTTCTCACTAGTCTCCCCCTTATAGGCCCTTCATTGATGATCATTTTGTGACTTACTTTTAATTGATGTTTGGTAACATCTCCTCCAGGTATCAGATATTAACTCTCGTAATACCAGTGACGAGGCGATGCATTGGCCCCCTTTCTGAAAATATTGTAAACCAGTCAGCTATTTTATACTGTACAATCTTGAAAAAATATTATGGTTTTGATGAATTCTTCTACAACACTGCATAAATGTTCTAAATCTTTCAGTTAAAGATTAATAGTAGACGCTACGTTCCCATAGTGCATCATATTCAACATCTCTTGCAAAACGTGTTGTGATTAAAATTCAACAAACAAATTTTGCATTTTTAAATCTTTTTTACAGTGGGCATGAAGTACACACATCCCCTCACCCCGGTCAGTAGCACGCGTTATTTAAGATGAACTTATACTGCTAAGAGTGTACTAAAATATATTTTCAGTTTCTGGACCCTACTTATACAGTACATAAGTATCTCTTTAAAATGTATGGTTTTAATATAAGTCATCAACAGTTAACGAATCTTTTTTTTATAAGTTTTTTATGGTAAGCATGATGTAACCAAGCCACTCGATAATGTGAATTATGGAAAATGCGTTGGTATTACGAGGGTTAATATCTGTTTTCTGAGCTTCGTCAATCTGGAATTCATACTATATCTTAGTTCAAGAGCAGAAATTTGGCTCTCCTCGTTGTTGTATGGTTTTAATATAAGTCAACAACAGTTAACGAATCTTGTTTTTTTGCAAGTTTTTTATGGTGGCCATGAAGTAACCAAGCCCCTCGATAGTGCGAATTATGGAAAATGCGTTGGTACTACGATGGTTAATATCTGTTTTCTGAGCTTTGTAAATCTTGAATTCATACTATCTCACAGTTCAAGAGCAGAAATTGGGCTCTACCCGTTGTTGTGATTGCTTTACATCCCTGCCTGTTCACTTACATTCCCATTAATAATTTCAAGTAATCAGTGTTCAAACTGAGTGCTCGATTCACAGGTACCGGTAGACTAGAATCAGATACTTTCAATGCCTCATGTTATGGCGTCACTTCTATTGGGGGCCAGTTGTTAGCGAATGCCTTGGACTGGCGAGGCTTAACCACACAATTTAAACGAAACAGCATTTACAAACGACACTACAGTGACGCTGATAACAAGCAGAGAGTCTACTTAGCTGTAATATTAAAATTGTGATTACGGGAAGTAAATTTCAAGACCTAAGGGAGGTTCGAGAAGGAGTAGGCGGTTAAGAGAACTACGCCAGCATCTACTTGATTTTTTTTTTTTTTTTTTTACATTCTAAGTATTCTTACTTAAGTCTATAGTCAAATTTCCAACATATTAATCAATACAGTGACGTGCATGGTCACTCTTAGTACAGACACAATAAGAGCGAGAGTGTTTGCATTAACTGCGTACCATGTGACCAGGTGTACCCCTCCAAAGGACACCGAGCTCGTAAGTGAAATTCTGGAGAAGTGGTAGCAGAGATAACGTGCTACACTTTCACAGTCCGTAGAGTCCTCACGCAACTGTTCTTTACATTTATTGCACTGTATCCAGTCATTGTCGAAATCACAGCTACATTCTGAGCAAATGCATTTTTTGCAGAATCAACTTTCAGATGGGTTACGAGTAATTACTCTTTGCAGAATGAGTGTTATTCTGCTCTAAAAATTTTTGCTTTTCCTATCTTTCTCGTCCACTTTCCCGATTCCTTCTTCTTCTGCTCTTTGTGATCAAGAGTATTCTTCATCGGTAATGAGGAGCTGAGTTCCGATTGGTGGACTCCGCTCCTCCTGCTGTCGACTGACCACAACTACGCCAGAGGGCAGAAGTGACAAACACGTGTGCGCTCCTCGGCACTGAATTGCGTAGCACTCTCAAAACGTCCACTGGACCAACGTCTCCAGTCGTACAAACACGTGTGCGCTCCTCGGCACTGAATTGCGTAGCACTCTCAAAACGTCCACTGGACCAACGTCTCCAGTCGTATTACTGTCCTCTTTATCTCAAATGCAGTTCCGTTTATTGCCGTCACACAACGGAGGGTGAAATCGTGCGCTGAATAAACTTCGGGTTCGTCTGAGCATATTACTGTTGCTTCAAATACTCTTACGGTTTTCTCTACTGTTACTGTCCGGCAGTAGGCACGTCAGTATAAACCGACGCAGTGATGAAAATTCTAGTCCGAAAGTACACTAGATGACTGGTGTATCGTTAGTTTCTACCACATGATAGGCAGCTACTACCGCGCGACAAAGCAGCGAAATCATGCAAACGTAATAGCTAATCCAATAAATTAACCAGCAGAGGCTGTTCCGATTAAATGGCTCAAATTACTAGATGTAAATGGTACTGAAATAATGTTTATGATAAGAGCCATTTTCGTCTGTCATTCTATTGCCAAATGATCACAGTTTTCCTGCGTATAGGCCACCAAACTGTCCAGCCAACCGTTGTCAACCATGAGACACGTAACAAGTCATCATCATCACTCACTAAAGGCCAAGCCTTGTGATACCGCTATCCTTCTGTCCCTTTCAGTATGCAGCATTTGGTGGAAGTTCCTGGAGTCAGGTCTACAGACAACTCTCTGCAATACAGGTCTTCCGGAACAGCCTCTTGAGTTTTTCCTCGGCCTTTTCCTTACAAGATGTTTTTTTTTATTAAGCTCTAATGTCGAACTAAGCGTCCAGATAATTTAATTTTTCTTCTCTTTATCTCGTATAGAGGTAGTTGGCGCAGTGATTAGAAGACTGGGCGACGGCTCCAATCCGCGTGTTGTCATACACATTTAGTTTTGCTCTTATTTCCTAAAACGCTCAAGGAAACTATCGGGTTGGCTGCTTTGAACGGGTACGACTATTTCCTTCGCCATCCATAACCAATTCGAGATTCTGCTCCATCTGTAATAACGTCGTCATCGGTGGGACCTTAAACCCATACTATAATTTTTATTCCGTTTCTCTGCGTCACGTTAAAACCAATAATTTTCTCTTCAATTTCTTCTAGTATTAGTTCATTTGGTTTTTTTCCTGTCTATGATATCCTTGAGGCTCCTCTCCACATCCACAAGTCTACACTACTGGCCATTAAAATAGCTACACCAAGAAGAAAAGCAGATGTTACGGGTATTCCTTGGACAAATATATTATGCTAGAACTCACATGTGATTATATTTTCACGCAGTTTGGGTGCATAGATCCTGAGAAATCATTACCCAGAATGGCTGGCTCTGAGCACTATGGGACTTAACATCTGTGGTCATCAGTCCCCTAGAACTTAGAACTACTTAAACCTAACTAACCTAAGGACATCACACACATCCATGCCCGAGGCAGGATTCGAACCTGCGACCGTAGCAGTCGCGCGGTTCCGGACTGAGCGCCTGAACCGCTAGACCACCGCGGCCGGCATTACCCAGAACAACCACCTCTGGCCGTAATAACGGCCTTGATACGCCTGGGCATCGAGTCAAACAGAGCTTGGATGGCGTGTACAGGTACAGTTGCCCATGCAGCTTCAACACGATACCACAGTTCATCAAGAGTAGTGACTGGCGTATTGTGACGAGCCAGTTGCCAGGCCACCATTGACCAGACGTTTTCAATTGGTGAGAGATCTGGAGAATGTGCTGGCCAGGGCAGCAGTCGAACATTTTCTGTATCCAGAAAGGCCCGTACAGGACCTGCAACATGCGGTCGTGCATTATTCCGCTGAAATGTAGGGTTTCGCAGGGATCGAATGAAGGGTAGAGCCACGGGTCGTAACACATCTGAAATGTAACGTCCACTGTTCCAAGTGCCGTCAATGCGAAAAAGAGGTGACCGAGACGGGTAACCAATGGCACCCCATACCATCACTCCGGATGATACGCCAGTATGGCGATGACGAATACACCCTTCCAATGTGCGTTCTCCGCGATGTCGCCAAGCACGGATGCGACCATCATGATGCTGTAAACAGAACCTGGATTCATCGGAAAAACGACGTTTTGCCATTCGTGCACCCAGGTCCGTCGAAGAGTATACCATCGCAGGCGCTCCTGTCTGTGATCCAGCGTCAAGGGTATCTGCAGCCATGGTCTCCGAGCTGGTAGTCCATGCTGCTGCAAACGTCGTCGAACTGTTCGTGTCCGCAGCTCGTGGTCGTGCGGTAGCGTTCTCGCTTCCCGCGCCCGGGTTCCCGGGTTCGATTCCCGGCGGGGTCAGGGATTTTCTCTGTCTTGTGATGACTGGGTGTTGTGTGATGTCCTTAGGTTAGTTGGGTTTAAGTAGTTCCAAGTTCTAGGGGACTGCTGACCGTAGATGTTAAGTCCCATAGTGCTCAGAGCCATTTGAACCATTTTTGAACTGTTCGTGCAGATGGTTGTGTTCTTGCAATGATCCCCATCTGTTGACTCAGGGATCGAGACGTGGCTGCACGATCCGTTACAGCCATGCGGATAAGATGCCTGTCATCTCGACTGCTAGTGATACGAGGTCGTTGGGATCCAGCACGGCGTTCCGTATTAGCCTCCTGAACCCACCGACTCGATATTCTGCCAACAGTCATTGGATCTTGACCAACGCGCGCAGCAATGTCGCGATACCATAAATCGTAATCGCGATAGGTTACAATCCGACCTTTATCAAAGTTGGAAAAGAGATGGTAAGCATTTCTCTTCTTTACACGAGACATCACAACAAAGTTTCATCAGACAACGCCGGTCAAATGCTGTTTGTGCATGAGAAATCGGTTGGAAACTTTCCTCGTGTCAGCACGTTGTAGGTGTCGCCACCAGCGCCAATCTTGTGTGAATGCTCTGAAAAGCTAATCATTTGCATATCACAGGATCTTATTCCTGTCGGTTATATTTCGCGTCTGTACCACGCCATCTTCATGGTGTAGCAATTTTAATAGCCAGTAGTGTATTACTTAATTTTTTTTTTGTCTTTGATTCCCCACAGTCCACTTTTCACAATCATAGTATCAAAACCTTGAAATAAAAATCTTTATGGATTACTTTCTTGTTTCTATATGAATTTTTTTGTTTGTTAATACATTATTCTTATTTCTGGAAGCTTGTTTTGTTCTGAAATCCTTATTTTGGTATTCACTGTACTTCCGCTGTGTTCTGTTATTGTACTTCCCAGGAACAAAAATTCATTTATTAGCGTTTTATATCTTCCCCTAATGTTTGTGTTGTCCTTACTTACTTGTCTGTTCGATTTTTCTGTCACAATTACTTTAACCAAATTAGTCTTCTCCTAAATGTTGGTCAATTGTAGATTCTAGTCTTTCCTTTACAATAACGGATGTAATTTGTGAAGTACGGCTCAATAATGCCGAAGGTCTGTAACATGACAATCATTGACAATTCCTATCTTAGGTGTGGCACCCATTTTTCTTACTTTTTATTGATCCATCGGCAGTATTCCATCCTCACTGAATTCACGTATATATTTATGCAGTTGTTCTTTCGTCTTGTCTATAACAGTGTTTAATAACTCTGGTGAGACTATGAAGAAGTAAAGAAGTAAAGAACAATATAAATGTGCTTAATTTATCCATGTTATCTGCTTCATCTTTATAACACATTGAAAGAATTACTTTAGGACGAGTTTTGTAAATTTATTTCTTTGTACGTTTCTCTTTACATTATGCAGTTGATACCAGCTGCCATTATAATTTTTCTGATGCTGTACGTTTGTACGTTTATAAGCGTGCTGTTTAAATGGCATAATGTGACCGGACACGAAATCCTCTGCTTAGCAACCCTCTTCATCTCAGAGTAGCACTTGCACCCTGTGACCTCAGTTATTTGCTGCATGTATTCCAATCTCTGCTACTCCCTATAGGTTTCACCTTCTACAGCTCTTTTCTATTAGAAATGAAAATCCTCCAGCTGTAGTTAAGATTTCATATTTATTTGGCTACTAGTTTAGACGTTGCGTCAATGCCATCTTCAGGCCCGTACACTTTGATGAACTCAGCTGTGTGTGGCTGAGTACTAGGAGTACTTCTAGTACTCAGCCACGCATATTTGACGCAACGTCGAAACTAGTAGCCAAATAAATATGAAATTTTAAGTACAGCTGGAGGGGTTTCATTTTTAATAAAAATTACACCAGCTGATCTCCCACCATCATCCAGTTTAAATATGTATGTACGATGATTCTACAGTTCTGTCTACTACGATATAGTTTAATCCGTAATGCTGTAATAACTGTCCTGTGAACCTGTCCCTTATTCTTGTCAGTCTTTTCCATATCTTTCTTTCTTCCACGATTGTAGAGAGAACCTCCTCAACTCCTACCTCATCAGTACACCTGATTTTAAACATTCTTATGTAGAACCATTCCACTGACTTTTAGATTCTCTTCAGTTAATGTTTTGCCGCAGTCCACACACTAAGCGGTAGCCGAAACGTATATACTCAGAAATATCTTCCTCTTCTCTTGATGCGGATTCCCCCTTTCCCTGCCCTATTCTTCTTGTTATATCCTCCTTGCTTAATCTGTCATGGGGTACTTTGCTTCAGAAGAAGTAGGTTTCCTTAACCTCACGTATTTCGTGACCACAAATTCTGATCTTGTGTTTCTCTTTATTCTCCTTTCTGCTACTTCTCATTACTTTTCTGTTTTCTGGGATAGTGTCAGTCCATATTCTTTACTCATTGGACTGCTCAAATCCTCTATTTCTTCACTTTCACTGAGGACAGGAATAGTAGGGGGACAGACTGCTTCCTTGTCTTAGACCCCTTAATCCTAAGTCCTCATTACTTGCCTTTTACTCATTGTTCCCTTTGGTTCTTGTACATATAGTAGACACCTGTCTTTCCTTGGGGATTACTGAAATTTTTTTCATAATTTCGAATATCTTGCAACATTTTAT
Source organism: Schistocerca americana (assembly GCF_021461395.2). Lineage (NCBI taxonomy): Eukaryota > Metazoa > Arthropoda > Insecta > Orthoptera > Acrididae > Schistocerca > Schistocerca americana. The sequence goes on from NC_060123.1 coordinate 320,386,131, forward strand.
ATTGTCGGACCCTTTCTGCACGGAGAAATTGTGTGATCGTATCTCGATTTTTCTTCAGTCTTACTTCCATTACCTAGCACAAAGTCACAACTGCCTCTCAGGTGCCTTTACCTTTCCTAAAGCCAAACTGATGGTCATTTAGCAGATCCTACATTTCCTTTCTCAGTCTTCTATACACTATTCTTGTCGCGCAGTTATTGTTGTCAGCAGCTTGGATCCAGGAGCCGTTAAGCTGATTATGCGACAGGCTTCGCACATACCTGCCCCTGCTATCTTCGAAGCAGGGATGAAATATTTCAGAAAGGACGGCACATCGCCAATCTCACAGATTCTATGCAGCAACTCGAATAACCGTTTGGTTTCCGTTTGCACCAACGATTTTAGAAATCCGGGTGGAATTTTATGAATCAATTCTGCGTTATTTGATTTCATGTCTGCCACAGCTATATTAAATTTTGGTTCTAATACTGCATTATAATTGCCTTCCCTATCGCTTCCGGTTTCTTCTGTTATCAAACACGTCCTCCCACTCATAGTGGTCTTCAATTCCTATCTTCCATGTGCATTTTGCGTATAACAGTGGAATTTCCCTTGTATTCTTAACGTTATCTCCTTTCCTTTTAATTACACCGAGGTTTGTTTTCACTTCTCAATATGTTAAGTCAGTCATTTCGATTAGTTCACATTTTTACGCCTTCACTGCCCCGCACATCCTATTTATTTCATTCTTAAGTGATTTTTATTGATGTTTTCCTATCTTACAGTGAAGCTGTCTGCACTTGCACCTTTCGTAGATCAGTTGATGTATTTCTTCTGTTACTCAGAGTTTCTTAGCAGTTAACCTTCCTTGTGCCTATGTCTGCCCAATATCGGCAACTACCCTTTTTAGAGATGTCCATTCCCCTTCCACTGAACTGCCTGCTGTAATATTCTTTAGCGCCGTATCCACATCCTCAGCGAACTTTAAACGCGTCTCACCACTCCTCAACGCTGTAATATCGCACTTCACTCCGCACTGATTCTTCCGCACGTTTCTCTTAACCTTCAGTCTACGCTTCATCGTAATTAAATTCTGATCTGAATCTGTATCTGCTCCTGGGTACGCCATACGATCCAATATCTGATTTCGGAATCTCTATCTGATCATGATTCAATCCGGATGAAATCTTCCTGTGTCTCCGGGCCTTTTATAAGACACCTTCTTCTCTTGTGATTCTTGAACACAGTATTCACTATTACTATCTTAAACTCATTGGAAAACCCATATAGTCCGTCTACTCTCTCATTCCAGCTACCAAGCCCATATTCTCCCGTAACTTCTTATTCTTTTCCTTTCTGTAAAGCCCATTCCAGTCTCCCATGATTATTAGATTTTCATCTCCCTTTACATACTGAATTACCCTTTCAGCATCCTCATATAGTTTCGGTATCTCATCATCTTCTGCTTGCGAAGTTGGCATGCACACTTGAACTACCATTGTGGGCGTCAGTTTACTGTGGAATCTGGTGAGGACAACGTTATTACTGAACTGTTCACAGTAACTCGTTCACTGCCCTACCTTCCTATTCATGCCGAATACTGATCGTGTTGTACCATATTCTTCTTCTGTTGTTACTGTGCTATAAATCATAATCTTCTTTCCATCACACTTCACTGATCCCCAATAAATCTATATTGAGCCTTTGCATTTCCCTTTTCAGATTTACTAGCTTTCCTAGTATGTTCATTCCATGCTCCGAGACGTGGGGTCTTGTCCCTCCATTAGTTACTCCATCTCTACCTCATATCTTCCCTTGATCGTTTCCCTTCGAGGGATCCATTCGTGAGAGATTATCATGACACTTATTAAGCTAGTGGCCACATGGTCTGTGGAAACACATCATTTGTCTTTAACACAGTGTTGTCCATTGCTTTCTGCATCTTCATGCCACTGATCACTGCGGATTCTACAGCCTTTTGCGGGCAGTTTCCCACCCCAAGGACAAGAGAGTGTCCCGAATCTCTGTTCGCTTCTCCGCGCTCTTTGACAAGGCCGTTGGCAGAACGAGGGTGACGTCCTATGGTGGAAGTCTTTGGTAGCCATTGCTGATCTGGTAAGTTTTATTCAAAATATAAGTGGCTGAATACAAACCTCAGCCCCATGATGTTTTGTTTACCCGTCAAGCAAGCTAGGCTCTCTTTTTTTTAATATAAAAATAGGTGTTTTGCCTCAATCCGTCGCCCCTAGCGCCCGTCCTACCTCTCGCCAGATAGTGCTTTCGTCGGTTACCTTCTTTTGGCTATGCTCGTATTTATCTTAATTAATGTAAGCCTTCTTCTTAAAATTAACTAAATACTTCTCTTTCTTAAACCTCTTCTTCTTATGAGGCTGTTATTATTCTTTCTTTAAATGCTCTTTTTAATTCAAATAAGGCATTTCCATAAAAGTTTTATTTAATCTTTACAGAAAATAAACTATTTGTACTTTTGCAAATTAAAATCTTCTCTACTGTGAATGGGTAACAAGTGAACTTTTGAAGCGTCCCCTGTCATCCGGTCCATAGAATAGTTAGTGAAGACGCATTATAATTTATTATTCTTGCAGTTTTAATTACGAGATAAATTAAAACTGAAACTGAAAAAGTTATTACGACTTTGTGAAGCAAATACTTTCACCCACTTGGTATGAAAGAGAAAGATCTCATTCTTCTTGAGCTAAGTAACACTAAACCAATATTCTCCTTCTTGTTTTAAGATAATAAACAAAAATCTCCGAAACTACTCTTGTTACTTTTTTTATTAAAATATTGTACGAATATTTACGTTAGACCAAGGATTAATGATCCAGTTGTTCAAAACATTGTTGACTTCTGACCAAGTATTTGGTGGTCCGAGGTATTCATTTCCCTTTTCTTCCATTCTGCTTACACCATCTGTCCAAAAAATTCCGAGACTGATATTATTTCATGCGTATAACGTTCCCTGTCACAAAGCGCAGTGGAGCAACATCTGTAAATCAAGTGTTCAGGATATTCCCCGGAATTCTGTGAATAACAGAAAAGTGTGTACTAAGTTAGTCTGCACGTATTGACTCCTGAACAATAACAACGGCACCTAGACGTCTTCCGCACCTTGATTGAAAATAGAAGAAGTAGACAATTATTTGCCGAAAACGAAAATCATCACAGGTGACTAACCTACCACAGAAAAATACAATGCAGAAAAAGACAGAAGCAGGTGAGAATGTGACGTGCGACTTGATCAACGTCCCAAAGAATGCCTCTCCGACAGTTCCACATGGTTGTAGGAAAGTTTTGCGCGCTCTACTCAAATGTGGAGAGAGGGGGGAGCGGGAGGGGGAGGAAGGAGGTTGCGTCTCACTATGTATGACACCTGAAGCATTAAGAAGACCATCGTAACTTTTTCTGTATTTTTATTAATGCAATCTCTTAACTGTTTGGACAAAGGACGTACGCAATTTAAAAACACCTGCTATAGTCCATCTGTGTCTTATTTTCCACTGTCTGCTATTGTTTTACCTTCAAAAACAATATTAATATTACATTGTAACAGTAATCCTAAAAATTCTGCACGTAAGCAAAAGTGATCTAACTTTTTGTTGCGACACGTAGTTATGCATAACTTTCACGTTTCATCAAATTCTGGTTACGGCGCAGCTACGTGGTCTATTCTCATGCACATTACCTACCGCTTGATAATGAAATAACAGTCAAAACAGACCGTTACTGGAAAACAAATAATGATTACCGTCGACGGCGTATATCGTGCCACGTCAGAAATGTTCTACGACTGTTGTACTCGCCAGAAGGTAATGCAAATATTTAAGGTAATTCTCATTTATTGTTCCGTCTCAGTCGCACATTTTTAAAATTATGTGACATGTTTCGATCACTTTGGATTATCTTAAGATATAAGTAGTTTCAGCTGAGACGCAACAATAAATAAGAATTCTCTAACATGTCTAAATCACTCTTGACTGTTATGACGACTACAGTGAAAATAGAAATATGACTTTCGGTCCTAATGAAAAGGGTTTCTAAAAGAATAATTTTTATGAGACTATAGACCGCTAAACGGCTATCAGACGGCAGTTTCCCACCAAGCGACGCCAACAAATAAAAACATTTGAATTGCTTTCTCGTAGGCTATGCTTACTGTTAAACTGACTTATACAGGGCGAATCACCTAAAATTTGCACCGCAAATATTGCGGAAATGGAAATTGATAGTGGTGTGCGGTTTTCACAGAGTAGGTTGGTAATGTGGGGCTTGTATTGTTAGCTAATGAACAGACTGAAATAAAGTTAAGAAAGTGAATGTTTTGTTCAAACATATACTTTTTCAAGTGGAACAAGACCTATAGGCATTAACAAACTAAAATTACAATAAATTAGAATCTCAATGGTGTATATTCACTATTATATTGTTAGTCATGTGTGCCATTCAACCCACATAGTGGCTAGGTGCGATGTTCTCATGTTTGCTTAGAGTGTGCTTGCCTGTCGTTCGAGTGCACTGCACGCTGCTAGTCAGTCTGTGCGTGTCAGTCCAAGTAGTAGGTCGTGACGGCGATGGGATTTACATAAGCAGAAAAAGCCGACGTGCTCGTGGTGTATGATGAGTGAAGGAAGGATGTAGTTCGTTCTTGTACGGCGTATGTGACAAGATATCCCAATAGAAGTCAACCATCTCAGCAGTTACTTTTCAACTTCTTTAACCAGTTGCGTGCAAGTTTTAGTGTAACACCTAGACAACGTAACTGAATGAAGCAAGTAATGAAAGAAGAGGGGTGGAAATTAATGTTCTTGCTGCTGTTTCAGTTGATCCGCACGTTAGCTCCCGCGCAATCCCACGGTGAAGTGGCATGAGTATGGCAAATCTCCTACGCATTCTCCATCGACATAGCTTCCATCACTATCACAACTCTTCCCATCAATGGCATTATGGAAACGAGTTTGAAAATCGTCTTAACTTCTGTACATAGCCATTATGACAGGATTCACCAGATGTATTATGTCTCATGTTCAGTAATGAAGCCATATTTACCAATCACAGCCAGATAAACCACCGAAACATGCGCTCTTGGTCTCTTGACAAACCGCCTTGGCTTCGTCAGGTGTAACGTTAGCATCGATGGAGTGTAAACGTGTGGTGCTAGATAGTGATCCATCATCTTATAGACCCGTTTTTCATAGATGGAACACGGAACGCGCCCAGGTATTGTCACCGCCTGAAAGACCACCTTCCATTGACGGTAGACGACATTCCTCTGCATACTTGGAGGAACCTGTGGTATCAACGTGATGGCTGTCCAGCCCATCGTGCACGAAGTACTACAGCGCGTTTTCACAAGTTGTTTCCAAATCGTTGGACTGGACGCAGAGGACCTGTACCTTGGCCAGCGCGTTCCCCAGATTTGACACCTGTAGACTTTTTCTGTGAGGAAAGCTGTAAGACACTATCTACAAGGAGATACCAACTACACCTGGTGATATGCAACGACGTTTTACTGCAGCCTGCTCTGACATCTCCACCGAAATTCTACTACGCGTGCAGCAGTCGTTCCACACCAGACTGGAAGCGTGTAGCCGCTGCCGGTGGTCATTTTGAGCACAACCTGTGACGATCAGTTGTCTCGTTACGGCTACAAATCCACATGACTTGCGTTTTGCACTTGTGCTGTTCTTCAGTATGTGTAACCACAAGTTTTGTACAAGTGTGAGTTTGGGAACTTTTCAAAATACGATAACTCGTAAATAAATCGCACTAGATTGCTACAACAAACATCACTGTCGTTTTAATTCACCCCAATTTTATTTTTTTAATGTCAATGTTCCATCCAAAAAAAGTATTTGTCTTTAAAAAATACGCTTTCTAAGAACTATTATATTCTTTTGATTAGCCAACAATACGAGTCCCTGACTACCAACCCGTTCTGTGAAAACCGCAATCAGTATCACTTTCCATTTCCACAATACTTGCGTGCAAGTTTTAGGTAACTCACCCTTTACATTTCAAACTTTGTTCCTATATTAGCACAATCGACTGCTTAATGGTGGCTTCCTTATCAACAGTTGGGAAACAGCGGGTGCCTGGAGAGCTTCATTGAGATTCCGTTTCGACAAAGGGTTTCAAGGTATTATGAGCGGTTACCATTACGCGCTTAGAGCGGCTTTTCGGCTTTAAGGTAGGTGTTAATAACAGCGAGTGCTGGGGGCAGGGGCAGCTGGGGGCGGCAGTGATGCGCATTTAATTAGCAACGGTGGCAGCAGTGGCTGCGACGGCCTAATGAAGCCCGCCACCTCGCTACGTCTTTATAGCCTCGTCAGGAAGATCCCAGCCGCGAGGCGTCGGCTACTTGGTCTGACCTCCATGTTTTCTACTCGGCTAAAAGCGCCTCTTTTGCTCTTCTGAAAGAGAGACACGACCCTCTTTAGAAAATGGTATCTTGGGTTGACAGTTTCCGCAGGTAGTCACTGCACAATGCCGAAAGACTGATCTTTGCCATATCTCAATTAATCTATTACAAAGGTGCCAGCAGATCTATCAGCAACACCGACCTATTTCAAAAGTGATGTCATTTTCGAAAAATTTTGTGTAGGTGATGTACTCCACACCTGAAGAACAATAATATCCTTAGGAAGTAACTGTTGGGATCGCAGAATAGTTCCTCAACTAGAATGCCACTCACCGTATTTTGCAAGCATTATATAACAAAATAGCTTAGCTATTTGTGTGAATAGCAGTACACTCGTAGTATCCCACTGAAAGAAGACTAAAATGGGTGAATAGGTGGATATTTCGTGTTGGGGGAAGTACCATGAACAAGAGTTCTGAACGGTTGGTGTTAGCGTTGGGGTAAATGGGCCTTTGAACGTCACATTTTTATGATTTTCTTCAAGAACCCGTAGCCGTGGATTCTAGTTAAAATACTTACTGGTACAAAATTAAAGTATAAGGAATGTTCTACAGAGGGGATGCTATTCATTTTTTCTCTTTGAACAGTAATTTCCGCGTTCCAAAAGTTGGAAGAATAAGAGATTATTAAATCCAAAATTTTAGTGGTATGAAATCAATGTTACGTGTCGAAACAAGTGGTTAAGTGCAAGTATGAAATGCGTGTACCAGATCTAAGCGTAGTGAGCCGTATTAAGCGATAAACTGTAGACTGGGGGTGTAACAGTACGGGTGGAGGATAGAAGGTGAGGAAAGATAGTTCCTTGGACTATGGTCATGCACTTCCTTCCATTGTAGATCTCTATACTAATGAGCAAACAGCCTGACCTCTCTGTATCCACTCTAGTATGTCACAAGGTGCTTCACATGTTTGTTCGGCCCTTCTGGAGTGCGCCATGTGAATACTGACGCATTACGCAAACACGCATTTCCGAAAATTGCATTAACACCACACGGTACACACATACGATTTGCCAATAATACTAAAGCAATTGAAGCGCAGGGAAAAATTTATGTAACTCTCTCCTCACTGTTCTACACTACCAGAAGGGACGTTGATTTTGGTTAACCTGTACTGCAGCTTCCGCCAAAAGCAACTTCCCCCAGCAGGAGCACTGCTCACTTTCCAGTTTTTAGGCAGGATATACTGTTCGCCTATGGGAATGGACCAAAAAGCTCCACTGAGCTCGTGTTTGGAGTTATTTTCAGTGTATTGAAATGAATAGTGATTTGAAGTTGTTAAGTGACCTATTATGTAAAATACGCTCACATAAAATTTACTGTATAAACGATGGTTGAGAAGTGTGATGTGCCCACTGATATTTGTTGATGACTCTTCCAACAGTTCAGACACAATGAAAACAAAGTTCATGCAAACAATGGAGAACAGCTTTACTGAAAAGTACATAAGCGAAAGTACTCTTCCTTTGGAGAAAAGTTTGTCACTACAACAGGTAGTTACAATTAGTAATTGGCACTGAATTTAGGCGCCATAACTTAGATTGAGGGCTGTAGTCAAAGCTTAATATGCAATAGGAAGTAGAACGAAATAACGTAGTGAAGGTCGATAGCCGAAACCAAGTACTTGGTCTTCTCTGATGGAGACCAAGTCTTGGTGACGGTGAAATCAGAAACCGGCAGCTCCCTCAGAGCCGTGGCTGGTGCTGCATGATGTCCTAAGCAGACCAAGTTCCAATCGAGCCTCTGATTGATGAACTTTGTTGCTGTGGGCTCCAGGTCCATATTTCGACGAAAACTGCCTCGCAGCAGCTTTGCACCGACACAAATACCCAGCGAACGTAAGGATACTAGAGGAACCATTTATGATCATATGGCCGTTGGTGGCAAACTGGTCCACGGGGCCAGCGACACTTGACAGCTCTTGCCCTGCCACCTACTGCCGTTGGTAGATGTAAGAGTCAAACTCTGTCATATATTGTTGAAATCCATTCGACGCTATGCCGCTAATACAGCACTCCTGTAAGAAGTGTTATTGGTATGTAGGGCATACAGTCCAAGCACGGCGCGTCTCTTCACTCGACAGAAGGGACGTCCTTTGATCTTCTATCATCTTTGTCGACCACTTGCGGAACTGGTGACTCCAGTGGGCTGAACACGTTCGTCAGTATCGGCGTATGGACCATTAAAATCTGTCCTCGCCACAGGTCACAGGAAGTGGACACCGTGTTTGCTGCAGTTGAGCTGCGTTGTTCAAGGTTCTGGGAAAGAGAATTTCGATTCTGGAGCTCAAGACCATGACAATCCACTGCCAGGAGGTGTCCTGGAGTTTCATGGGTGCACCTGGTTTACAAGCTTGTGATAAATGAGACCGTCGTAAAGTCGTACATTCACCATGGCTGTCCCAATAAATGGATAGCCACTGCTCAGGCTCATTGGTGTCCATTTTTGGAGAAAACCTACGCCCAGATATCACCTTTGACAAGATAGCGTTAGCACCGGGACTGTGGATGGGGATGGGGAGTCACAGGATAGAGGATGGAGGGACTGGACCAGTGCTGCCATGAATGGAGCTTCTCGCCTGGGCTGGCAGCATCCTGAGTGGTAGAGCGATAAGATGCCAATAGCACAGTGAGGGCTTCCGCTGATTCATGATGGTAGTGCAAATTTGCTAATTGTGGTTGAATGTGAAAACAAAACCTTCCACTAATCCATTCCCACGTCTACCATGATAAACGAAAATGGTTCAAATGTCTCTGAGCACTAAGGGACTTAACTTCTCGGGTCATCAGTACCCTAGAATTTGAACTACTTAAAGCTAACTAACCTAAGGACACCACACACATCCATGCCCGAGTCAGGATTCGAACCTGCAACCGTAGCGGTCGCCTGGTTCCAGACTGAAGCGCCTAGAACCGCTCTGCTACAGCGGCCGGCCCATGACAAACCACGAGTAGCCAAGGAAGGGGTCTGCAAAGTTTATATGGATCCGCGAGTATGTTGCTGAAGCAACTGGTCAAGGGAAATATCTATGAGCAGGTACGATCTGTTTGTTTTCGCAGATCTTGCATGCCCCCACCATGCAGGTAATATCTGCATCGATCCCTCGTAAATGTACATGTTGAAGGGTCAGGCTCTTTGTGAGCACTAACCCCTACTGGCCCTGATGCCGGAGAGATTGGATGTCGTGCCCCAGAGTGGGTGGGATCATGATGCCAGTGTGACAATCGTCTTCCTGCAACAAGAGGACTACATTTAAGGTGGCACCTGTGGCAGTATGCTTGTACTTCCGGATGGTCCTATCGTTTTCTACAGATCAGTCACCATCGGTGCACCAGATGGAGTATTCGTCGAGTATCTGGAACCCCCGAGGAGCGACAGGCCATGACGTTTGCTCCCAAGGGAAGGGTTTAACGGCTTCTTCCTCTTCTGTGTTCATCTGGCAACTGACCTCTGTTTGTGAATCTAAATGCGTCGACTGTCCCTATGGTAATGTGGAGGGGATATCAGTATTTGCCTTTTTGTAGGCTGTCGACTGATGTCTTACGTCCTATGAGTAACGAGGCAAAAACAATGCCCATCGATAGAAGCGACATGCTGATTTGGTCGGAATAGTGGAGTCTCTCTTGAACAAGGATAAAAGAGGTTTATGCTCAGTCAGTAATGTGAAATGTCAGCCGTACACATAATCATGGAATTTTTTGACTGCGGAAACAATAGTCAGGGCTTCCTTTCCTGTTTGGCTGTAATTGTGCTGTGCCTGTATCAGAGTTCTGAATATGAATTCAACAGGGCGTTCCACCCCACCTAGAGAGATACCACCCTGCCCCAGCTGTGATCAGAGGCACCGATTACTAAAATTAAAGGTTTATATGTGTCGCAATCCATAAAGCATGTCGTATGGAGCAGAACTTACTTGAGATCTCGATAGATTTATCGCTGGTGAAAGTCCAGTTCAACTTGATATTTATGCGCAACGTGTGATGGAGTGTTTCCGTGATGGTCACGGCATGCGGGATGAACTTGCGACATTAATTAAGCTGGCTTGGTGTTCATTCAGATTCGGAGTTGCTAGACAACTAGACAAATTGGAATGGGTCGTATTCCTGATGCATTGAGACCATGACCAAGACATTCCACATGAGGGACAATGGATTTGCATTTGTCGATATTACACTTGATATTGGCTCGTTAAAAAACGGCAGACATGGCATCAAAATTTGCCACGAAACGCTTGGCGTTTTACCAGCGACCGTTGAAAAGTAGTTGGACCACTGGCAGTGCCAAAAGTAAGGCTATTATAGAGGGTTACTCCAAACGGAGCGTTAGTGACTTGGAACAGCTTATGCGGCGTGCACCAGGCACAGCGAACTATCTGGACGAAATTTTTCCCACGCTGCGTTTGAACTACTGATGCTCGCCATCTAAAACGTTTTGTGCGTGCCGCAGTGCTCCACGCAGTCTCCTTAGCTGGGAGCAGCGGCCCCCCGCGCAGCTCTCATGCTACGCAGCTGAGGCAGCAGCGGGCTCTGTCGCCCATTCAGCACCACATGGAGGTGGGGCCTCGTGGAGAACTTTTGTCCTCTTTTTTGTGCAAATGAGTACTGTATTCCAAATCTATTATACATCACTTTCGAAGCAGGGCATTATAAAAGAAAAACTTTTGTTTGAAGGAAAGTGTTAGAAAAAGTTAGGATAGACTGAGATTCCCCCACCTGCGTTGCCCAGAGAGAAAGTCTCAGAATGTTATCTCCATCTCGACATTCCTGTGCAGTGCCCTGCAAAGTTCAACGGACTGCAAGCTCTGATCCGTTAAGAGACTCCTCCTACTATTTCGACACGCTGTTTATTCACCAAGAACCAACGGAATGAAAAAAGCATGAGTCTTGCCCATAAGGTTCTTCAAACAGTAATCGAAGTTGTAAACGTGATTAGAAGTAGGCCACCAAAGTCGAGATCTTTTCGACAGATGTGCATTGATATGGGAATTTTTATAAGAGGTGAGCACATTTTCATTTCCATGATTTATTACCGAGGGTTTCGTTGAGTCTCAGTTGTGAATGTACTGAAGAGTGTGTATGAACTCAAGAATGAACTTTACTCTATCTGGTGCAGAGCAAACATTTGAGTTCCAAGAAGTTTCTAGACGGTCACATTGTTTTGAAGTTGGTGTATGGTAGTGACATCTCTGAAGAACTCAATTCATTGAATGCCTCGTTTCAAGGTAATAAGACCAACATTCCTCAGCTGTTAGAAAAAAATATCACCTGTCTGAAAGAAATTCCTAATGTGGAAGAAAAGCTTCGGTGATTACGTTTTCCCTGCTCTTCGCGCGGTTTCCGAAGTCAGTTATTTTCTGTTAAGTGAAGAATTAAAATTTGTGCCTGTCGGCCATTTAACCAAACTCAGTGATTACTTCCTGAAGTATTTTCCAGAAGAGGTGGATCAACACAACTAGATCAACACCCTTTCACAACAAACCTCTTATCAACACTTACAAGTGGAACAAGACCAATTTACTGACATTCATTCGTTCGTCACATAGAATTCGGTTTCATCATTTACTGCTCCAGTTTTGGTGCTAGGTGAAGCGGGAATATTCGAAATTAGGTAACAAGGAGCTACAACGTATGTGCGGTAGATTTTTCAGGATTGGCAGAAATAAATACGACATATACGAGATGTGTCAGAAAAGTTATGAGACTGACAACAATACAAGCTATTCTGCAACGTTGTGTTGTTCTACTTGTGTAGGCCGTTGTGTTCACTCCTTTCAGTTGCTCAGTGCGAGTTTCACATCCTTACAGCCATCAAGTGATTTTTGAGGGTGCCATCACTGAAGCTGTGTTTCTGTTGTGCGTTAAGAAAATGGAAAACAGAGGAATTCAGATCAACGTTATGAAATCAAGTTTTATCTTAAACTCGGGGAATCCGCGAGTGTGACTTCTGAAAACTTAAAAAAGGCATATGGGGAACATTCTTTGTCAAGAGCACAAGTTTATCGCTAGTACAAACCTTTTCAGGAAGGCTGAGATCATGTTGAAGATGAACCTCGCTCAGTGATATCTTCAACTTCCAAAACAGACGAAACGTCGGACGTTTGCGTGCCATTATGAGATTCTTCCTCCAGGACAAAGTATCAGTCAAGTGTTTCACAAAGACATCCCTTAAAACATCAGGAATAGGATGATTCGAGTGAGATCGGACACTATAATCAAGTGGATGCTGCATAATGACAAAAACCCATGTCACACAGCTCTTTCCGCCGCCGAATTTTTTACCTCATAACGAGTTCTTGTGACATTTTTTATTTCCCAGAGATCGAAAAACTCTTAAAATGACGTTCTGGGACTCTGGAGAACATTAAAAAGAATGTGACCGACATGCTTAAGGCCCTGCCAGTTGAAGCATTTCAGCGTTGCTCCCAGGACTGGGAACAACGACTCCACCGGTGTTTAGCTGCCGTAGAGAACTAGTTTCAAGGGAAAATATTGTTGTTTGATAAAAATAAAAACTTTGGTCGATAAGAAATCAGCCACATTACTTTTCTCACACACGCCGTAGAACGCGAATGGTCGTGGAGATAGAGATGCTAGAGGCAATTTCCATTCTTGTACGAGATTTAAGAACTAATGATGAGAAAGCTACCTCGTCCTTTTCAATTTTTTGTTGGATGGATAACACACATTAAAATTACAAGTGTGAAATGTGTTATATGAAAAGATAATAAAAGAATAATTACTCTTATTCATTAGTTTCGAAACTTAACTTTATTTCTCAACTCTTCGAGTCCAATCTCATGTACGAAAGGAGTCGCGGTTATTTATGTTTGGGTCAAAGGGGCTGTGAACCCAAGAGTATGAAAACCTCAAGTCTAAACGCAGATTATTTTATTCTGTACTCTAGTTAAAGACTATTGATTTGTGGCGTTATTAGTAGTACAGTTACGACTTGTTACTACGGTCTTTTGCAGACTCCCTAGCTCTACCTTATGAATTATGTGAGATATGCATTCCTGTGTAGGTTTTAGCTGCCGAGCTTCACATTCACTGCCGCTACACCTTCGCTTATCGCTCCGCCTGTGCGATTAGGAGACCTATTAATCTGTTCGCGCCCTACTTACGACAGAGAAAAATTATCATTTAACACTCGATCTGTTCCTGTTTTTAGCTTGTGCTGACATAGTTCATACTACAACAAACTCCATAAAACGAGGTTTAAGCACCAAGTGATTAGTGCTACGTTCTATACAAACGGGCGGTCTTGATTATGAGAATTCATATAATGAATTACGATTTCCGGTTCCGAATACGATGCATAATAGTTCTATTATACAGCTGCCGTTTACACAAGGAAGAGGACAAAAGATCTTCACGAGGCCCCACCTCCATGTAGTACTCCCGGTAGGATCTGGACGGTAGCAACCGGACTGCGGGGCCAGATGTGAAAGATGTCTCGGCTGAGGATCCACGGCGGGAACAGCTCGCTCACGGTGGCCCCACAGATTCACGGCTTCGTTTAAACCCAGGGAGTTGGGGGGCCGGGGGAGTTCGGTAAACTCATTCTAGTGCTCTTCGAACCACGCACGAACACTGCGAGCTGTGTGACACGTCGTATTGTCCTCCTGGTAAATGCCGTCATGGCGAGGAGGAACAGCCGCTTGTAGGGGTGGACATGGGCCTCTGGAGAGGTTCGTACTGCTTTTCATCCATTGTGTGTTGCAGAATGACGAGGTCACCCAGCAGATTGCCTCCATTCTGGATCTTTCCGGCGATTGGTGCGGGGTGTTTATTTTCAGACGTGTTATGCGGTACACTCCAACGGACAACTGTCCGATGGAGCATAAAACGTGACTCAACTGAAAAGGCCAACTGCCAATACTCAGTCGACGTCGAGTTGGCGTTTTGGCTTGCAGGGCCTGCTGCAGAGACTCTCACGCAGCAACTTTCGCTGAACGATCGTTGAGCGGATACTGTTCGTAGCCTCTTGGTTCATCAGGACGATCAGTTGCTCAACCGCTGCAGGTCTGTTCTTCCACATCTCCGCAGCAGTTTCTCAGGCCTGTCGCCTATGGACCGTGATGCGTCACAGATGCCTCGACGCCGACGTTGACGTTGAACGTAGGCAATGGCCACATTAATGTGGCTGAACCGCACGCATAAACCCACATGTAAAGCTGCATTATTCAGTTTCACCAGAACTTTACCGCATTACATTAAAGGTGCAGATAGGACACGAACAAAAGAGAACCTTTCAATTAATGAGATACGCAAGCACGTAGTTTCAGCCACCACTCAAACTGACCACAACGCACATACTTTGCCCTGTTGTGGGGTATCTTACAAGCAAACGGATTTGTATACTAAGAATACTAAGGCCGAATCCGAGTTTCTCTACAGCACATCCTTTTCTTTCTAAGATCGAAACTCAGCTTGCCAGTTATGCTAGCGTAAAGGTACCGGGTGTTTGATAGCTGTGAAAAATCTATGTCCGCGTTTGAGCCTCATTTCGGTACACTGCAGTACCAATCCAAAAATTTAGAACATTATCTGAGAGAGTTCATTACTTAGGGGATAATAATAAATAATAGCATAATTTTAATTATGTTCATAGTTTAAAATTTGTATGAAAGAGGAAAAGCAGAAAGTACAACACAAAACTTTTTCTAGTGTCAAACTACAAAGAAACTATATTTTCTTAATTTTGTAATCCTTCATTTCCTTTTTTATGCGGCCGGGTTGGGGATTTTTTCCACCCGGCGACTGTGTGTTTGTGTTGTCCTCGTCATTTCATCATTCATAAAATTCATCGTTAATGAAATTGGCGAGATTGTACTGGGTAAAGACTGGAAATTTTGTACGGGCGCTGATAACCGCGCAGTTAATCGCCCAATAAATCAAACATCACCATCATCCTTTTTTATGCTTCCATAATGCTTGACGTGATACACAAAGACAGGGAAATACGTATTTTACGAATAAAAGTACGTCCCCTCTCTGTGTGGTTGATCTTGGAAATTCTTATGTAGGAGCTTTCGCTCAGAAATACTTATCGGAAGAACATCAAATATATCCACGGTCTTTGATTCGTAATATGAGCGAAAAATAGCTAGCTTATATCCTTCAACTAAGTTTCTATTCTATTTGGTTGCCAACATACGAGGGTGAGTCAAATGAAAATCTTAAATGTTTTCTTTTTAATATTATTTATTGATGTGGTACAAAGCTGTATCAGTTTTCAACATAATCTCCCCCACGCTCAAGGCAAGTCCTCCAGCGCTTACAAAGTGCATAAATTCCTTTAGAAAAAAATTCTTTTGGTAGTCCGCGCAACCACTCATGCACAGCGTGGCGTACCTCTTCATCAGAACGGAACTTCTCTCCTCTCATTGCGTCTTTGAGTGGTCCAGACATATGGAAATCTCTTGGGGCAAGGTCTGATGAGTATGGTGGATTTCCGTTTCCGGTTGGTGGAAATGAACCTAGGTTTTGTCCCCAGTAACGATTCTTGCAAGGAAGCCATCACCTTCTCGTTCAAAGCGCCGAAGAAGTTCTTCACAAGCATCAACATGTCGTTCTCTCATTTCAGGAGTCAGCTGCCGTGGCACCCATCTTGCAGACACTTTGTGAAACTGGAGCACATCATGCACAATGTGGTGTGCTTCCCCATGACGAATCTGTAAACACGCTGAAATGTCATTCAGTGTCGCTCGGCGTTTTTCCTTCACTATGGCTTCAACTGCTGCAATGTTCTGTGGAGTCACAACTCATTGTGCCTGACCTGGACGAGGAGCATCGTCCAATGAAGTCACATCATTTGCGAACTTCCTACTCCATTAGTAAACATGCTGCTGTGACAAAAATGCATCTCACCGTACTGAATCTTCATTCTTCAATGAATTTCAGTAGGTTTCACACCTTCACTACGCAAAAAACCGAATAACAGAACGCTGTTCTTCCCTGGTGCAAGCCGCAAATGTGGCGGCCATCTTTATACTGATACTGCGACGGTATGTGTGCATGTGCATTATGTTGCCACCTACAGGCCATTCTGCATGCTGTCTGTAGCACGCTTACCAACTTACAGGATAACAGCGCAAAATTTCGTTTTGTTATTAAAAATTTAAGGTTTTCATTTGATTCATCCTCGTAGCTTGACTCCTATAAGATAAAGCGTAAATTTGGAGAAACTTTTTACTATAACTGAGCAAAGGAGAATGATGCTGAAGATATTGTGCCCAGGGGCAAGACCAGAGAAAACTGTCTTGGAAAGGAAACGGAAACAGTGAAGAATTGGTATGACAGAAAAAATAGATCCTAGAAAGAAAATAAAACCTTCTAACACAACGCATTACGTGGCTGGTATAATAGATAAAAACGTCCGATAACACAATAAAAACACTCTAATGTGGAAAGCTAATACATGAGTGTGCCTTAGCAGCGGCAGTCGAAACAGTGACGACGTAAACTAGCTTTCAGGTCCGATGATTAAGTCGATGTCTACACGGGGCCACGAAACCGCTTTGTACTTGTATTCGCGGCTGTGTTTTCGAGAGCAGCCTCTCCGCAGTAGGCGAACAGGCGACTTGAGGGGCAAATTGCAGACGCCTTGACGGAGACGCCGCCGACAGAGGGAGTCGCAGGCATTCGAGGGCGTCGGCAGATCTGACGAATTGCCAGCCAAGCTGTGTGCACGCAGCAGTTTCCCTTCGCGGTCTCAGCACGCACGCCGAGCAGGCAGTCCGGCGCTCGATACTGCGGAAATTTCACCCTCCGTGTTGCACGACACTCCCAGAGTATAAAGCTACGACCGTACACACATCACATAGTATACACCTGTTCATCGTTCTCCAAGCCAACATTTTTGGTTACGTAAATGTATACTACGTCTTCCACGTCAACATTTTTGGTTACGTAAATGGGTACCAAATTTGGCGTCTAGTAGTATTTGCACCGGTTACATATGAATTTATTTTCTTTGCACTATTGTTAGCCAGTTGCACCAGAATAACCGCATATAACATTTAATCTTTATTAAAGGTATTGCTTGTACCACTTTATGTTGTAATACTAGGATTACTGAGGCTGCTGTAAATAAATACAAATACGAGACGCACTGCATACTTCTCTGTAACCAAAATGTGGTGCCCAAGGAATGAAAAAAGCGTAATTCAATGACGCGATCGATGCAATGCTACGTCTTCTAAAGCAAAGCTGAGACTTAACACGTACTGACAGAAAAGAAATTAAAGTTAAGCATGAGCGTAGACTCAGAGCAGACTGACTCACATAGCACTAGATTCGGCCTTATAAAGACTCGCACTGCAATATTGCACAATGTCAGTTCCCTAGTTATAGTTTGAAACTAACGTATGTTAAAACGTTCATTTCTAACTGGCAGTTAAAACAATAGTCAATTTTGATCTAACGAATATCAGATGCGGGCAGTAGTTTTTAAAATATACTGAAGCAGAATGAGATTTTCACTCTGCAGCGGAGTGTGCGCTAATATCAAACTTCCTGGGAGATTAATACTGGACCGAGACTCAAACTCGGGACCTTTGCCTTTCGCAGGCAAGTGCTCTACCATCTGAGCTACCCAAGCACGATCCCGCCCCGTCCTCACAGCCTCACACGCTCTTCCAGGAGTGCTAGTTCTGCAAGGTTCGTAGGAGCCCTTCTGTGAAGTTTGGAAAGTAGGAGGCGAGGTACTGGCGGAAGTAAAGCTGTGAGGACGGGGAAAGAATCGTGCTTGGGTAACTCAGATGATAGAACACTTATCCGCGAAAGGCAAAGGTCCCGAGTTCGAGTCCCGGTCCGGCACACAGATTTAATCTGCCAAGAAGTTTCATATACATAAAAAAGTTGTGTATACGCACTGGGATTCACTGGATTACAAGTATGGCATCCATACTGAATGACGGAATTTAGTTACTGGAAATAACGTAATTCGTAATTAGTGAATGTTGTCACATAATATGGGTCTCATTCTATGATGAAGCGAGGGACTAAAAAAGTATCTCACTAAATGCCGGAATGTTACAGTATTTTGGCCAATATCTGTTCCAAAAGTTTGGAATAGTTGAAATCCTTAATTAACAATTCCCTGATAAGCTAAGTTTGAGCTAATATGATTATTTCACTGAAACCAGAGTAAATTACTTTTTATAATGTATGGCGTTTTTCCTTTAGATTTAACTTATTTTTGTGGATAGTTAGCTGTACGAAATTTTTAAAAATATGGTTCAAATGGCTCTGAGCACTATGGGACTTAACTTCTGAGGTCATCAGGCCGCTTCGAACTTAGAACTACTTAAACCTAACTAACCTAAGGACATCACATCACACACATTCTTGCCCGAGGCAGGACTCGAACCTGCGACCGCAGGAAATTTTGAAATTACAGTTACTTTTGAACTACTGCATGTCTAATGAAATTAATTATTACAGTACTATCGGAACAATAAGTAGTGTGACCTGAATAACAAGGTTTTGAATGGAATTTCCGTTTATGCGAAACTGACATTTTGTGTAACATATGATCACTAGCATAATGTTACAATCAATATTTGAATAAGAATATAAACAAAAATGTTTTATATATGGTTTAATTAATAGATTATGAGTGTGGATAAAAGAAGATGGTGTAGGATAACCCAACATTGTCACACAGTATGCATACAAGGAAAATGAACTTGGTTGACAGGCAGCCGTGGAACAAAACAACAGGAAATAACTAATAACATTTATTAGTAGTTATGGTACGTAGCTTTAATTAACTTTCGTAACAGTAGTATGTGTGGCACTTTATGTTCTATACCTTTTACAATGAAATTAGATATGTTTGTTATTTCTTGGTAGTCTATTATTAGTTACTATGAATGGAACTAAATTGCAGACATTCATAGTGGACAATATCATCTGCTTCTTAAATAGCGCTTCCTATGTTGTAATTCTAATGTTATGAATCGAACTCTTGGAAATGTGGAAACATTGACAGAAGAAGTAGATGACCCTAAGCTTGTGTATAAGCAGAATGGCGGCGCTGGCGAACTGATCCGTCGTGCATCTCCAGAATCAGCATCAAACGCGCGTAGAACGGTTGCTTTCCTACCAAATGCTGGTAGCGTACTTCAGATGTAGCTAAGATTTAAAATATTTATAATTTTAGAAGTGTTACGTGTCCGCGAACCAAAAAATGGACTTCTAACTCCATCTATTAAATATGATCTACGATT
Organism: Schistocerca americana; assembly: GCF_021461395.2. Taxonomy (NCBI): domain Eukaryota; kingdom Metazoa; phylum Arthropoda; class Insecta; order Orthoptera; family Acrididae; genus Schistocerca; species Schistocerca americana. The sequence goes on from NC_060123.1 coordinate 320,405,782, forward strand.
CGAAAAGTCCAGTGTTTAATGAATCCCTTGCCATTCTTCTGAAACTTACCTTAGCCAGGCGATTCACACCTTTCACAATGAGTGTGTTGGTCACTGTCGCCGCACACGATTACTAAAACGCGAGCGGTGGTGAAACAGTTGATAACTGATTTATGATGTGACACAAATATTGGCTCCTGCGCCTAGTAGTTGGCAACGGCCTTGCCGCAGTGTATCCACCGTGAGATCACCAAAGTTAAGCGCTGTCGGGCACGGCCGGCGCTTGGACGGGTGACCATCCAGGCCGCCATGAGCTATTGCCATTTTTCGGGGTGCACTCAGCCTCGTGATGCCAATTGAGGAGCTACTCGACCAAATAGTAGCGTCTCCGGTCAAAGAAAACCATCATAACGACCGGGAGAGCGGTGTGCTGACCACACGCCCCTCCAATCCGCATCCTCAACTGAGGATGACACGGCGGTCGGATGGTCCCGATGAGTCGCTTTTGGCCTGCAGACGGAGTGAGTGTCTAGCTGTTGGGACTCAATATTGAAGGAACCGACTGAAACTGTAGATAATTTTAGAGAGACAAGGAGTATTAATTAGCTAAAATGTGTAATGCTCTTTTACTTGATGTTAGAAACAGACTTTGAGTCGGCCGGCAGAGCTACGTACTCCGTAGCCATTCATTATCTTCCACTTTTCGTCATTGGGGCGCTGCATTTTCACTTTGGTCCTTTTGCTGATGCGATTTATGAATATTTTAAAAATTCACGGTAGGAATCATTTTTCGGTGAGATTTAGCAAACAGCACCCTACCCCAAAATTGCTTCCATATGGAGCGCCGTGATATTGTGAGCTGCTTGTATTATCCCACCGAAGATCGGCAAGAATGTTATCGGCTTACACGCCAGGGAAACTTACGTAGTCACAACAATGAAAGTAGTTATTAACCATGCACTCTATTGTATTCTGTGCAAACTGGTCTAGCGTCGAAGAGATAAGTAGCATTAAATTTTGTACGAGACAGGGGAAGTAGCACCTAACGCTTTAGGCACACACAGCGTTGGCACATGTTCAGATTTTAGGCACCATCCTCAAGGGACGGCAATCGACAGCAATGGTACGAAATTGTAAAAGCTGCGAATGAGAAATTGATTGATGTAGGATTGTTAAACTAACCAAGAAACAAAGAAGCTCGCTTCACGATCTTCTAATCTATGTACAGATATAATAAAGTGGGACTTTTGTGAGTTGGAAACCCAAAAATAGTTTTGATGTGCTGGGTGATCGCTTCCTTTAGACGCTGTATAGAGTTGCTGCAATGAGAGATCGGGAGCTGTTTAGTAGTTTTCAGTTGTAATAAAGCAAGAATATTCGCCGTAGATACGTTTTAATTTTGTAAAAAGAGAACAGCTTTCTTTCTTTCCTCTTTTCGTCTTTGAAAAGTTAATACATGTACGTCTTACAACCTTATTGGTGAATCTGTAATCAATGACACCGAATTTTCCATTTGATTACTCCTTCTCTCTTCTTGCAACTGTTCTATTTAACAAATAATTGCGCTTTAGACTTATTATAGTCATGACTTGTTTATTATACTAATGGCTCTGTGAAGCTTTACTTACGCGATTATGATGTGTCAACTGTCATTGTTTGTTCACGCGCAGTTGATATTGAATTAAGTAGCGATATCTTGAATGTTGTGCCAGTAAAAGAAATGCTACCATCTGTTGCTATTTCACGATCGATTTGTGTAGGAGCATTGAAATATTGAAATAAGTATATCAATATACAGAATATTATCTGAGTCTTGTTATGCCAAAAGATCTTGTATGCTGATGTATAGGGTAAACTGTCCCACCATCCTAATCTTTACTAAACTGAAAATTTGCACAATACACAAATACCGACAACCGACTAGTTAAAGTATAATTTTGCAGAAAATTACATGTTGTGTTTTCTTTTAGAAATTCACAATGAATAGTTGTACAAGAAATTTTACTGTCCATCTAGATAGTACTTGGTACTAAAACCATTTCGTCAATCAATCTTCAGCTTCAAGAGTAAACGGTAACTTCTATACGCAAATTTCCATGCTACTTAATACAACATCAACATGTTGTTCTATGCCTTTGCACATAAATTAGACACTGTTTGGCACATTAATTTCCATGTAAAACCTCCTGTGATCATATATTTCCATATAGAAACAGACGTGTCACCCTTGCAGTCAACGTACTCAGTTCTGAATATCGTTTGATGTGATCAAAATCGGTAAGAGTTTAGAAATATATGCAACCTCGAAAAACAATAAAATTTGTTAAACAAATTACTACCCAACTGAGACTGGTATAATAGATTTTTTTCCCTAAAGGTCAGTTGCTGCACATAAATTTCCATGTATAAACTGTTTTCTTTGTAAAAACTCACGTGCACATAAGTTTCATATAGAAACTGAGGAGGTTATCTTTGTAGCCGACGCACTCACATCTGAAAATGGTTTGATGCAACCAAAATCGGTCACAGTTTTACAGATACATGCAGCCTTGAGAGACAATAAAATCTGTTAAACAAACAATAATCCATCCGTGACTGGTGACGGATTTAAAGTGTAACAGATCTTTTTCTAAATGTGAGGGTACTAGTCTCTGACTAAGACTGATATACAAGTATTACAGTTCTGGGAAGCAAATAACCAGTTGAAGTATTCCACAGATAAGAACCGAAAACGTTATTTTTTAAATTACTTCAGAATTGGTCATGCACTAGGTGTTAGATTCTTGGGTCACATAATAACAGTTTTCGATAACACGGTTGGTTGATCTAGAATTTTTTACTTAAAGACAACATTATTTTGAATTAGTATTTTAGAACGTACTATGTTGAAGTTCAGAGTGTAAAGTTACATAGCATTGTGTGTATGAACATACGCTGTCCGTTTAGATTTCAGTATTAACTGCGCACCATAAACGTCTAAGCTATTCAACAGTTCTGTCGTTTTTCCTACGTAATTTACTTTTAGGCAGTGATGTTTTATTCCGTCGGTTCCTCTGCTGTCAGAGTAACCCCATTTCAGTTTTTCTTCGTGCGTACGTATCAATGTTGCGCCCACTTTTGTTTTCCGGCCGCGCCTGATTAGCCGTGCGGTCTGAGGCGCTGCAGTCATAAACTGAGCGGCTGATCCCGGCGGAGGTTCGAGTCCTTCCTCGGGCATGGCTGTCAGTGTTTGTCCTTAGGATAATTTAGGTAAAGTAGTGTGTAAGCTTAGGGATTGATGACCCTAGCGGTTAAGTCCCATAAGATTTCACACACATTTGAACATTTTCTTCTGTTTTCCTTGTATTTCAATGATGTGGTATTTCTCCGCTTGTAAATATTATTTCTCTGCGTGCGACCTGCAGCTATATCCAAGTGCAAGACCTAAAGATAACGCTGCGATCGCACAGGTGAAAGATTATGAACATCATGGATTAGCATCTCAACCTGGTAGAAAAGACTATTGCCATTGCGAGAAGACTTCCGCTTGCCTACATGGCCCAAAAAATTTTGGAACATACTTTTCCAGGACGCCTAACCTAAACTTCTACAATCATTCGTTCATCGTTGCTGAATCGTGATCGATAAGATGACATATACAGCCTCTGTGAGGTCTTGCGTTTAAACACCTCTGGTGTCAAAATCAGGTTTTACGGTTGCTTATTTTTAGGTGTGCGCCAGCGCGACAGTAGTTAATTATCAGAGTTCAGGCGCGGTCAATCGAGAAATTGGGTCGGAGGAAGCATTCGAAATAAAACAACCATGTAGTGAACTGAATTTCTGTTTTCGTATCGGAAGGAAATTAAACAGTAATTTGCAACTAGCGAACGTCGTCCGGAACTGAAGCATTCGTGACAGTCATAGTTTTATTCAAATCCTGTGTCATGATTTTGTAGCTGTCATGCAATTACATCCTTCAACAAAGTTTATTACAAAATAATGGCAGCACCTCAATCCGTAGTGTATAATGAACTTCTCCCAGCCGATCATCAAACAATAGTAATGGTGGAACAGTCTATAATCGACGAGAAAACGAAGTGAGCAGGGAAAAGGAGCCTCACAACTTCATCAATTGCGTTGCAATACAACACGGGAAGAGTAGTAAGATCACAAGATTGTTAGAACTAACGACGAATGCTTGTGTGCGTTACATCTGCAATATCCGTGTATGTGACCATGTCAGCGCTTCAGATGTTTAAGGTTGATTGCGTTTCTACCACACGCTACGTCTCCTTCACTGGCTACTCGTTGCGCACGCACCCCAGATCCTCGCATAGGAGATTAAGTACCGGTCATCCCGTCATAGTCGACGCCATAAGTCTCATTTTTCTATCATTATAGCCATACCTAGCCATAAAAAATTTGCAAACTTATTTTCTGCTATACTTGTTTTGTAATTGAAACCGCCTTTCCTTGCTGCAACTTAATTTATTTTTCCCAGATGCGTTTCGACTTTTTCTTGTTCTAAGGCATCTTCGGTGGCTTCTATAACGACACAGTTTTGTTATTTTTAGGTTAGCAAACAATTCTCATAAGATCGGCAGATCTATTCTTTTAACACCGGAATCTAGTGAATTGAGACGGATCTGACAGCGCCAGGAAACATGCACTTGGTAGTGTGCAGTCAGGTATCGACAAGCTGACACTTAACCTTTCTTTTTGGGATACGTTTTTAACTGAGCGACCGAAAGTCACTACAAGGGCTGTTCCATCTGAAGATGTGTCGTCTATGAGGCTAGATTCGGCATACAGAACATATGTAGACACAATATTGGAACAGTATGTTTCAGAGAGCTGATGTTAGTCGGTAGAAGACACTTGAACAGTACGTAAAGCAGATGGCAAAAGAATTCTAAATTTCGAAATCAGTAGTGTCTACAGTGTATCTTTAGTGTCGCAGACAGAATGCTTCCACATACGTAACTGCCGCAAGGGGACGTAGGATTTCTGCAGAGCTGTATGGAAAGACCAACAACCTACTGTCACTCGGATCTCTGGCACCTCGGATGAGGGCTGTCCGTTTCTGCCATCATTGTGCGGAGACGAACGTAGCTCATAGGCTACACCATCTCCCACCACCCGTTTCCCGACTGTCTGACATGGAGCTAACGGCTGGCGTGACTCCGCGAACACCGCCATGTCCTTCGTAACGACGGATGGGTATAGAATGGTCTGATAGATCCCGATTTCAGTTACAGCGAGTTGACAGGCGCATTGTAGTGCTGCATGTGTCTCATTAAGGTATGCATTCGAGAGCCAATAATGTCTTGTCCAGCAGGCCGGAGTGGCCGTGCGGTTCTAGGCGCTACAGTCTGGAGCCGAGCGACCGCTACGGTCGCAGTTTCGAATCCTGCCTCGGGCATGGATGTGTGTGATTTCATAGGTTCGTTAGGTTTAATTAGTTCTAACTTCTAGGCGTCTGATGACCTCAGAAGTTAAGTCGCATAGTGCTCAGAGCCATTTGAACCATTTGTCTTGTTCAGGCAGGAGGCGGCTCATTTATGGTGTAAGATGTCCTTTGGTCTTTCTACTGGAAGTAACATGCATAAGTGAATATATTTCTATTGGTAACTGAGGCTGATGCACTGAATAACATTACATCAGTATCTATTTCATTTGCAGTCTAATAATTATAGCTATTAGGAGAAGGATTTTTAGTATCTCCAAGTATGTGTGATAAGAAAAAAATTAAATGATCGTGTGGTATTGTTGGCGAGGAAACCCCAACCAGAGAAGTACCGCAGCCTGGTTGCACGTCTTATTTCAGGTGACGCTCCACTAGGCGACTTGCGTGTCGCTGATGATGAGGACAATAAAACACCCAGTCGACAGAGAAAATCTCCAACCCGCCGGGAACTGGACACGGCCACGCTGCATTGTATGTAAACATGTTACCATTTCGCTAACTTTATGATTTGACTTTATTAAAATATGGGATACACCTTTCGCTATAATTCATAGACTTCATGAAGTCACTTTGGTTCTTATCACGAGTAGACACTGCCTCTCAGTTTGAAAGCTGCTCTGAGTGCAAAGTCCTCTGAAGCCTTTGAGATAATTTGATGTAATATGGCTCAATTTTTTGTCTATAATGCGTAACGGTGTGTAAGCGACATCAGTTCGACTGCCCAGGAAATGATTTTCATTGGTCTTTTAAAAAGACAACTATTATTAGCAATCATAGGAGGTGGAAGGCAGTGGTGAAAGGCCCGTGATGGCGTTTATAATCAGAAAGGTACTCTCCTCAGTTTATTTCTTAGCTAAGCAAGGACGTCCGGATAACATGGTTCCTTACGGGTGGTTAGTTGTTAACAAACTCTCAGCAAAAATTTGTGTCATCATAAAGCTTGGACATGCATATTCTTGTGTGTGCAATAAAACTCAAACGGTCGCTACATGTGTGAAAGGAAACCACTAGAAAATAAACTGACCATATCAACGAAAATCCTAATAGTTCCTACGAATTACAAACTGTTGCCGTCGAATCTGGCTAGTGATCCCTCATACTGCTCAAGAAATTGTATAAAGGACAATGGAAAAATCCTAACGATGGAGGAATACGAAATCAAATTCGTCCTCCCAGAAACTAAATTAAAACTCATAAAATCTATACACACAAATGTGAGCTACGTAATGCCACTTATAACAGTGTCATTCTACAGAGATTACCTACACTATGAAGCGAAACGACTAACTGGAATCAAAACAAAAATCTTTTATCCTGTCCCCTCGAAATGACGATGCACTCAGCACGCCGTCAGACCTCGACAAACTGACTCAGAAAAATTCTAAAGCTGTGGCTTGAGTGGGGACGGAGGACAGGCAATAGCCAATACTGCAGTGCAGGTTTTTGCGCATTCGTTGGATGCTGTAAAAGCCAGCACGAATTGCTCAAGACTCTCTTCAGTTTACTGTACAAAATTTGAACAAGAGTTCGGTGGAAATTTCCTCAGCTTCCCTATTATTGTGTCTGAGCAAACACACGAAGTAGTTTTTAAAAAGACTAAATTCAACAGTCAATCACACGGATCAACAATAAGAAACAAGAAAGCTATTCTGATTTTACTTCCAGTGATGAACACATTCATACCGCAGCCCTGTCCGTGGTTAGAACTAAGGATAAGAGGTCCATAGCACGCTGATATAAAATGAAAAGGAAATAAAATCAATAAAATTGGTTCCACAGACAATCCTTCTCCCAGGCATGACTGTACCGTCAGCAAGTAACGGAAATGCACTCTTCTGAAATCAATGAAGACAAATTAATCATTACCAGAAATTAATTTCATTAAATTTAGGACTAGAGGCCTTTCAATAAAATCAGGTGTGATCACATGGCTGCAATCAAGCCCTCTTGTCCATGACCAATGAGAGAGGTAGTTTACACAGACATTCACGCTGATCTTCTGGATCCCCTTCTGACAATAGACTACCCTGACGAGATGGCCTTTTCCAACAGGACAATGCTTCAATTCGCCGTCCTTTTGTAGCAAGCAGGTGGTTTGATGAACATTCCCGAGAATTCTCAACAACGTCTTGGCCACCTACATCACCCGAACTGAACTCAGTCGACCATTTATGGGATGTTGTCGATACCCATATAGACTCCGTGAACACAGCACGAAAGACAGAGGAACAATGGTTGGTAACAGGATCTTGAAGGTTCCATGCCTCGACGCGTTACTCCAATTTCAGGTCTCGAGGAAAAAAAAAAAATCCTCTGGGTAACTAAATCTAGCTCTGCATACGGCGATTTGAACAACGGTCTCCCCAGATGCGAGTTCAGTGTCTTAACTTTTGCGATGCCGCTTTCATTTTGTATTTAATAAGCCATTCGTTACCCCAACTAATGCTGTAAATAGTACATTTAATGCAAGGATGTTAACAGAGTGCCAATAAGTGATCAGTCAATAAGAAGACAAGAGTATTCTTTAATGAGAGCTACATACTTAGTTTTCTATACACATGTACCATCATAATTTATCGCTGCGTTATTATCCGATTACTGTCAACTGCTTCGACGATGATATTGCATGTAACTTACGACAGCCTGTTTTAGACGTTCCCAAACGTCAGTCATGTATCCCTATTTTATTATTTTTTGGATCCTACAACTCAAAGACGCTTCTTCAAAGCGGTGTGTGCAGATTAAATTGGAAATCTGCCTCTTCTTGAGACGAACTGAGTTGAAAGCTGCAGAAAGTGTTTTCTTGTATAAAATTACTTAGTATCTTTCTTGTGGTCCTACGAATAAATACGTCCATTGCCAGACATCGCTGAAAAAGAATCTCCCCGCCTGGAAACCTGGAAGCAGTTCTGAGTTTTCTGCATGTGATTTCCTAGCCTTGCCTTCCCATTTCTTAGTAATATGATTTACAAATGGGCAAAACATTGCTGTACGTGACTAACAACATTGAAGGTCCCGGTATTAGAAATGTGTTTCATTCTATTTGCGCTTTCATTTGCTTCGAGAAGCAGCTTTAGCCGCATTCTGAACGACACAGTTTTGTAGGCAAATCTACTGATCAATGGCTGTGGGCTATAATCTCGGCTCATTTGCAATTACGTAAACCCATTCCTTCCTACTGTTCATCTAGAAAAGCAAATCTTAACTCTGTGCGCAGACTACACATTAGGAGACCCACACCGACCAATGAGATAACTAACACGCACAACATGCTGCCAAGCAGTTGAGAATTAAGTACTAGGACTACCATTTACAGAAAACATTTTAGCAAGCCAGAATAATCTGAGTAGATCTGCCACTGTGTACACGTCTGTCCCTGTAATTCCGTATTTCCAGAAACGCGACATTTCGTGTGCCTGTAACACCGTGTCACAAATGGATTCTGCATATTTCCTCGTTCTGTCTTACGTAAAACAAACTACGTATGTCACGGGAGGTTTGTTTTCACTCGGTGGTAGTACGCATTTCTCAAACATAAGAACTGTTTGCTTTTGGCATGTAATGACACACGTAATTCTCGATGGGGAAACAGACATTAAGAACCAAAAATATTCACACCTATCCGATGATCAAGTAATAACTCGTTTCATTTGATTTTGTTGTTGAACCAACAATTAGAAGCACTAAATGATGTCCAGGATGAAAATTTCTAGCTTCAAACGTTAATTAAAATCACTCCACTGAACTAACTGGTTTTATTTCGTCTAATTACATATAGAAGTAAAATTTCATTAAAGCTTTTCATTTTAACACTATTATTTGTGTTTGACATGGACTCTTCTCGAATTTACTTATGCAGGAATATGCGACAATGGTTGTTTCAATCACCGTCCGTTCAACTTCGATAATAGCGGTTGCATTCATTATGCAGCACCTTTGGGTGTGTACTAAAGAAGCAGTTTTGTATAGCAATAACTTACCAGCTTCATCAGTCCTGCAACGAATAAATTCAACGCTACATGCCTTTACGTGTAGGCTTTTCATTAATTAAGTAATTAAAAAAAATTCTTTAACTACAAGCTTTAAACGTGCCGCTAAATAGTAAACATTGTGGGTTTCGTGTTATCTAGATTGCGATTGTAAATAATGAATTAAACCTTATGGCACTTTTCTGACCAGAACTTAATACTTAGGAGTGTACATTATTAAGTTACACGAAAATAGTTTCCTCATCACTGCTAGACGTAGTTGAATTATGACAGCTCATCTTTTCTGTACCCAATTATAGTGTTCGAACATGAACACACTTGTTTCACCGCGATTATGGATATTATTCCCGTTTACAAAAGTACATCATGACTGCTCAGCTTCAGGTTGAACTGATATTTTGTGTGACACTTATTTCATAACCAGTTAAGCCCTTTCATGTCTGTTCACGCGTTTATATTTTCAGCACTGTGTTTCTGATTCTACTAACACTGTACTATGTATTACGCTCCATCGAATGTGATTTTTTAAAAAAATGAAAGAATAAAAACGCTATATTTTGTGTCTAAAACACATAAGTCTTTTCGTCTATGTTTACAAAGTAAAGTAAAAGTAATACATGAAAAATCAGAGATCTTGTAAAATTTGAAGGTTGAAAAGCAAACAATGATCAATTCTGCTAGTTCAACAAGTATTTGTAAAATGTACGTAAGTCGTAGAGAGAGATAGGATTTACCATGAGTTGTACTTACATAGGCTAATAGGGGTGATCTCATTCTGCGCAGACGACTCTCTGTGAACAAAGTAAATGAGGCCTCGGTAATAATTACACTCTGATCATTTTCATAGTGCAGTATTCAAAAATAATCTACCTGTTGATTTTTTGTGGGTAAAAAAATATTTGAATGTGCTAAACATACTGTCAGCTACTGTATATAAATTACAGTAGTGTACCGAAAAAAGCCTTTTTGCATGTTGCACGTTACTGTTTAATTTTGTTTATCCATGCACACTCGTTTCGCCTTCTTAAAAAGCCGTCTTAGTGGGTGTCCTGGACTACCGTGTGTTTCTTCGGGATAGTATAATGGTTATACATTTAAAACAGTTCATGGAAGTTTTTTATAATTTAATTTAAAGGTACTTACAGTAAGGCGTGTGATTCATTATTTAAAACCTTGCAGTTTTCCCTCGTGTGGAAAACCGCTTGAAAGTTATTAATTTTCCGTGTTGCATCTGTGGTTTCAACTATCATTTTCGGTGTCTAGAGTGTCACTTGTAAGTGTAGCCAACTTTCTGATATTTACTTCCACTCACTTTTTTATGTGACTGTATGTGTGTTGACGTAAGTGTGCATGTGTGTGTATTTTGGTATCTTCCATTGCAAAGTTCATTGATTTGGTTGGATCCTATATTTCGAACAACCTTTGCACTATGCACTGGTTTCGAAAGGAGGCCATTCTTCCATTATTGCGCCCTTCCGCCTAAAAAGAGAACGTCAACGAAATAAAAAATACTAGAAATGTTATCAAGTGGAGTTACTGAGTACAAGTCTGTTGATAATGTTGTTGATGGCGCTGAGGCTCTACAGTTCCCAAAGGAGGTACTAGGTTGATGCCGCTGGTCTGCTGCCGTATCGCCGTTTACTCAAAGTAGGAGCACCAACCACGTTCTTTCAAAATCTTGATGCACGAAAACTTTGCAACGGAGCACGCCCGTGTGTTACGAAGACGCTAGCCAATGTGACTGAGGCTGCCACATATCAAAAACGAAAGAGAGTTAAACAATGTACATCGCGCGAATGCCGCGTTTTGGAATACACCTCTCATTGACTTTCCGGAGACACCAATTTCCCGTACGACCTGCACTTGCAATTACTTTAAACAGGACACAGGGCAGTCTATTACATAGTATGAAGTGGATTAGTCGTACCCATGATTCTGCCACGGACATCTACACGTAGTTTGCTCACCCCAGAATTTATGCATCCTAGCGCCTGGATGTATAAAGAAAAGTATTTTTTACAATTCAGTTAAATAGTCAGTTGTGTATATTGCGTGCTACTTTCCTTAATGGGGATCATGTAACTGCCGCTGCAGATGTGCTCTTCAATATGTATACTTCTCTGTGTGAATACAGAGGGGACCAGGAAACTGTAGACACACATTCACAGTTGATATCTTTCGAACAAAATGACATCGTTGCAATTTTGCGTGGTAAGATAGTCCATTGTTTTCTCAACAGATCTTTATAAGTGGTATTCAGCAGATGCCAATGCAGCAACGAATGAGGTAAATTTGTCCTTTGAGCTACTAAAAGCCATATTTAGATGCTACTACAGGAACGAAAGAATGATAGAGGTGCAATGATAATCGCATAATGTGTACGGAGCTCAGCCACTAACGCGTGCTACAATTTGTCTTATTCAGGATAAATTTTTGGGTCGTCTAGTCTGACGAGTTGCAATTGAGAGTGGGTGGTACTGTAAGCCGCCACTCCTGAAATTCCTGACTATTGCCCTTGGCCAGTGCTAGCGGTTGGGTGTCGTGAATGGATCATCTGATTGATCCAAGGACTTTCGCGTCGTTATTGGGTCCTAGTTAATATTTATTCCTTGACCTAGAGTTGTTCCACGGCGAGCGAAGAAATGTAAGAAAATCGACATGTGACCGGAATTTGTTGCGAGACACAGTAACGAGAGGACGTGTATGAAGTGTGTGCAATGAAACAGCCAATGTTAGCCGCCATGGTGTATAAATTGTGTTGTTTTAGATTCACAAGCGATATGTAACGTTAATGTGGAGTTTAGTAATTGCCATTATAAAGTCGGGTCATTTCAAAGGTAATTTTGCGAATTTATTTTTGATCAAAGGATTTTGTGATAAATTTTAATGCACGACAAGCTTGTATAGGACTTGGTGGTCGATGTTTGCTGTACAAACTGCTTCAGTAACGCCGTCAAAAGCATAGAGAAAGTTTTTTGTGCTGAAACGAGCTCATTTCACTCGCAGACAATTATCGAATGACCAAATGTGAATGGCAGTATCCCAATTCGAGAAGATCCTATAGAAGTTTTCTCTCTCTTACATTTCAAGAATTTTACGGGCGACCGTCGGAGGCGGTAGCTGCTTCTACCCCACGAGAGTAAGTGGTCTACGTGTACGAAAATACATATGCTTTGGGAGTAGTCGACGCCGCTTTTTCCTTCACAGACATACAAACAAAGACACTACACACAGTAGTTCAATACCAACGAGTTTAAAATTACCAGCTTAAAAACATTAATTTCTTCTTTTGAGCGATAATATTATACTACATAAGCTGCAAACATCGATTTCACCTGCCGTCCGAGAGTTGTTTGGAACTGGGAGGTTCTTCTGCACGGAGAGACGGAGGAGGAATACATGAACATAGAGCACGAGAGGACGAAGTGTGTGCAATATATATGTTAAACACGGACATGGGCGACGACGTGGGGATATATATTAAGAAAGACCAGCTAATATTACAAGAAATTAATCACATATATAAACCAAAAGCAGGTAAAATCGTCCTATTAATTGACCAAGTGAATAGGGCTGGTATACAAAGTGCTTGTTTAGTCATATTCACGGTGTCAGTTAATAGCGCTTTATCTCCCATTGTTTCGTATATATGATTAGTTTATTGTAAAATTAGAAAATTATCTGGTTTTTCTTATTACATATGCGTAATGTACGGACACGCACACACACACACACACACACACACACACACACACACACACACACACACACACAAAGTCTTACAACAAGAGAGAAAATGCAAATATCAGAATGTTGGCAAGACTTACAAATATAAATGTCACGCTGAACACCGAAAATGGGAGTTGAAACGTATTGTTACGAAATCTTAATGATTAGTATCTTATCCATGTTCAGCAACTCATATATGACGAAATAATAAGCAACCAGCTGCATAAAGGAAATTTAATTGCTTTACCAGTTTTGGACACTTAGTGCCCTTCTTCAGTGCGATATCATATCAACAATAAGATGCATACAGCACAATGCCACGGTCAGTGGTTCGTAATGTCTGCATAAAATTACTATCAGTGATTACACGAAAGGTCTAGGCCTTCAACAGGTCTTCCACATGTGGGAAAGCTGTATGGTTTTCAAATAATGAACGAGAGGAATTAAGTATGTACCTTTAATTTTCATTTGAAAAACCTTCTACGATTCATTTTTTAAATTTTTAACCATTATTTGTCAAAGAAAAAGCCATGTAATATTCTAGGGCTTCACTAAAGAGGCCTAGTTAGAATGGTCTTTTTGAGACCACAACTAATATAAAGACTAATGTGCAACATGAACAAAGCGTTTTTCTTGGAAACTACTACAGTTTGTTAGTATTACATGTGAACTCAATGGAAGATACTAGAGCATTCTACAATTGATTGTCATTAAAGGAAATCTCATTGATTCTGAATAAAACTATAAAGTTGTTTACGTCGCTTTTTAAAAATGGTTCAAATGGCTCTGAGCGCTATGGGACTTAAATTCTGAGGTCATCAGTTCAAGTGGTTCAAATAGCTCTGAGCGCTATGGGACTTAACTTCTGAGGTCGTCAGTTCAAATGGTTCAAATAGCTCTGAGCGCTATGGGACTTAACATCAGTCCCCTAGAACTTAGAACTACTTAAACCTAACTAACCTAAGGACATCACACACATCCATGCTCGAGGCAGGATTCGAACCTGCGACCGTAGCGGCCGCTCGGCTCCAGACTGTAGCGCCTAGAACCGCACGGCCACTTCGGCAGGCGTCGCTTTTTATGTTAATACTGTCACCTCGAATAATTCTCGTACGTTCATATTACCAAAAGCACATACGTACTCCACAAAAAGCTCTAAAGTGCCTGTGAGATCGTAATGTCATACAGAAGTTTTCACGGTCCGCTCCTCTTATGCAACTGTATTAGAGTTTATTAATCTACACTTTACATTACGGTTTCTGCGAGATTGGTCCTAAAAACCTGTTTCCATGATTCTCACAGTATGCTTTAAAGTAAAATATGGAGCCTTCCGTCAGAGACCTGCCAGCCTAGAGTTTCGGGATTGCCGTTAAACTCATCCGTGATGTAGACTTGTCTGCGAGTATTCGATCGACACTTCTCTGTATATACGCAGTGTCCAACTCCGCTCCAACTGAGTGTGGATTCAAAAAAATTGAAAAACATTCCAGTATGGACTGTAGAAGTGTGTTGCTAACTACTACTGCGGACGGACCGCAGGTTTCAGAGTAACACAGAAGCTTGCAGTTAGGTTGACGTCATCTTTCCATTTCCAATCTGTGCGCATAGCTTCACTAAGAGAGCTGTATGGCATGTATGACTAGTTGTGATTCGTCCATTCGTTAATGAAAGGCGTGTACATTTTTACGTTTCAGTACCTTTACATTCAGGTCTATATCTACATGACTACTCAGCAGTTCACACTTAAGTGCTCACCAGAAGGTTGTAGACCCCTTAAGACGATCTCTCGTCCGATCCATTCTTTAATAGCACTTGGGAAAAATTAACACCTAAATGTTTCTGTGCAAGCTCTGATTCCTCATGTTTCATTACTATGGTCATTTTTACATATGTAGGTGGGCGTAAAACAAAGCTCTTTCACATTCGGAGGAGAAATTTAGTTGATAAAATGATTTGGAAAGGTCTCGCTGTGGCTTTAAAGGCCTTTGTTTTAAATACTGCCACCCCAACTCGCGTATCATGCGTGGCACTCTCTTATTTCGCGATAATAGAAAACGAGCTGCCTTCTTTCAACTGTTTGGATGATGTCTGTCAATATCACGCTTTAAAGATACGAGGGAACTTTAATAGTGGCAACTATTTATTAACAGGTCGTACAAAATAGATACGTGTTTAAAAGCCTTACTGACCTTCGAAGTAGTCACCAGCATTGTGTATAACTCGTTGCCATGGGTCTCCAGGAATAGATGCATTCCTATGTTGATGAATTCTGCCTTCCAGAATGACGACGTCACCCAAGGAAAGCCGCGGAAATATTCCCCAGATCAAAACGCTCCCTCCTCCGGCCTGGACACTTTTGATGAGTTTCCGAAGATTGTTGCAGGATATTTGATTTCAGAAGTCCGCCCGCTTAGTTGGGTGGTAACATGGTCGTCTCCCATGCAAGCGGAACCTGGTTCGATTCAAAGCCGTGTTGGAGATTTTCTCTCCTCGTGGACTGGGTGCTTTGCTGTCATCATCATTTCATCCTCATCACCGGCGCACAAGTCGCCCAATATGGCGTCGAATGAAATAAGACTTCAACTTGGCGGCCGAACTTCCCTGACAGGGAAATTTCGTGAAAGTGAACGTCCAGTTGCGGTACTGGAGTGCAAACTACAGCATTAGTCGCTGCCGAACAGCAGTCAGCATGGATGCATGATCCAGGCGCCTACTGCGGACGCCCAGTCGCCGTAACGTTCACGTAAAGGTCGTTAAGGGAACACTGTTCGTAACCCCTTTGTTCACCTGGCCCGTCAGTTACTCAACAGCTGCAGGTCTATTTACCGTACAAAATTCCACAGCTGTCGTTCAGCCCCGTCAGATATGGTCCGTGGCGCACCACAACAGACTCGGCGCCGGTTTTGAGTAGCCCTATTCTGTCATGCATACTGTACTTCAACCACAGCGGCATGCGAATAGTTTTCAAACTTCGCAGTTTCGAAAATTCATCCATCTTTGGCCCAAAATCCATTAAATGTAAATGCCGTGTGACTAGGGCCTCCCGTGGGCAAGACCGTTCGCCACTTGCGACTCGTTCGATTTGACGCCACTTCGGCGACTTGGGCGTCGATGGGGTTGCAATAATGATGATGAGGACAACACAACACCCCCACCTGGTAATCGAACCCGGGCCCTTAGGACTGACAGCCTGTCGCCCTGACCACTCAGCTACTGGGGACGGACCCAAAATCCATTGACCGTGTCCATTTGGACGTCAGATAAATCGTTCCGTTTCCGCAGTACGACAAAGACGGCACTGTTTTCCATGTGTCCCCCACACGCTTTACACACCCTCCATTGCTAGTACTGTCACCTGCCGCCTGTGAGTGGTTATTGCACGTTGACGAACTTAGTCGGTTGTCACATTAATGTGGCTGGGCCGTGTAGCTGCACTAAGTACATAGTAAACTGTTAAAGTTCACGCAGAAATTTATAGAAAACGATAAGAGACCTTCTGGTCCTAGAACAAACATCACTGTCAACAGTACTGTGTTGCACTGGGTACAGCACGACCGGTTTATGGCACAGAGTCGTATTCCAACCGCCACCCTGCAGTTTAACTGTGCACACGGAGACAGATAATAATGGCGTAGTGTGTAGGATGGCTCTTTCACTCAGTCTTGCTACGTTTTCATGTGCCAAGGACAGGGGGTCACACTCTTCAAGTCTCCATCATTCCTCAAATGAATGATGACGCGCTTTTGCGTTGCAGTTATTCTAGTACTCTAAGAGTGTGCGCGAAGTGGGAGTCGTCACTCGGAGGAAACGATATATTTCATGGTAAAGTAATTCCATTCATTTTACAGGGTAACTGAAACTTTAATTTCATTTGTTGCTGGTCCACTAGCAATTTATACTAATAATGAGTGAAATTTATTGTTACTACTGGAAGCAAATCTAAATCGCAAATAATAACAGCATTAGACATAAGAAATTTAGCAAGTTGCTAAAGGCTTTCTGAAAGAAGCGCAAGAACAATTTAAAGAGGGACGATCACATAAAACTGACCCCAGGTAAGGCAGACGACAGAGATCCATTAGAATAATCCCCAAGAGCTGTAGTCCACCCATAAGGAGGTAGCTTACAAAACCCTCAATTGACCAAAAGCCGAATATCGGTCGTAAGTTTTGGGTACGTACGAGATACAATTGATCGAGAAAATAGAAAGTAGAGAGGCGCGTTTCGGCACAAGTATACGTAATAAGGGTGAAAGCATAACGCCCCTTCAACTCCAGTGGCAGACGCTACAAAAGAGGCGTTGTGCATCATGGTGTGGTTTCCGGTTAAAATTCCCACTGCGAATGTTCCTAGAAGACTTAACTGACATATTGCTTCCTTCTTCGTATGTATCTCGAAATGATCATGAAGGTAAAATTAGAAAGATTCGAGACCACAGAGAAGCTTACCAACATAATTGACATATTGCTTCCTTCTTCGTATTTACCTCTAAATGATTATAAAGGTAAAATTAGAAAGATTCGAGACCACACAGAAGCTTACCAACAATCGTTCTTCCCACAGACCTTTCGTGACTGGAGCAGCAAAGTGGGAGGCGACATTTGTACAATAAGTACACTCCACTACAAACCATAGCGGTGCTTGCGGAGTATTGATGTAGATGTATTAAATGTTACTCCCTGAAGAGCCTGTGTTAAAACTGGCTGGAGGCAAGAAAGTAAGATTTATGCGCGTCTGCTGGATGATACCCGTGTGTTTCCGACTACGAGTAATCTTCCTCACATCCACCTCCGTGCTCTCCAAGCAAGCGATTTTACCAAATCACGGTCTGCAGGTCACTTCGTGTCGCAGGGTGACTATTTTGACTCCGTATCCTGGTTTCCTTATTAATGAAGGTTTTGTCTGGTACTACTTGAGATTAGTTCTGTCAATGTGGGTGGGCATGTGGCTGTCATTATTCCAAACTGAGTTTAGAATCTAAGGGTACAGAATGCAGATGTACTTGTTATGACTTAATTGTACTTTATAGTCAGTGAAGATTGTTTAATCTAGCTACCTTATTTCTGAGGCATGTCTATAATTACTTGTTGGCTAGTATCACGAGCCAGAGCTGTTTACTAAATTGTTTGCATCTACAAAAAGATGGAGAAAAAAGTCCCTCAGTAGTCAGATCAAAGTGTCCTGCACAACGTTCGTACTTTTCTGCATTTGTAGTATGTTTTATTTTTAGTAAATAATTGAGTTGTCTCTGTGTTACAGAATAGGTGGTTGTATCTCTTGGTAGCTGTGGACTACTTGAAGTGGTCTGTGTACCATGACTGAAATTTTTAATGAAGGCTTCTAGTACTGTGATGGCGCCAACCGCCGTCCTGTGTTAGTAGAGAAGGAGGAATTATTGCTACTGGCGTTGCCTCTGCCACCGCCTCTATCATCATAAATTTGAACCACATTTGTCAGTCGTTTTGGCTACTCCAAAGGTAATATGATTTTGATAATTACTGGCAATAGTCATTACTGCCCGTAGCCAGTCACTCAATTTGTGACATATTCATTTGATCATATATTTTGCTATTTATATTGTATTTTTATCTTATTTAATATTATTTACTAAAATGAAGTGATTGTATGCACTTCAGTCCGGAACCGCGTGACTGGTACGGTCGCAGGTTCGAATCCTGCCTCGGGCGTGGATGTGTGTGATGTCCTTAGGTTAGTTAGGTTTAAGTAGTTCTAAGTTCTAGGGGACTTATGACGTCAGATGTTGAGTCCCATAGTGCTCAGAGCCATCTGATTGTATGCTGTAGACGTTTTGAGGTGTTTGCTACCAGTTGCGTTATTGAAATTGAGTCTTTTCAGTTCTGGAGGCGATTGGTTAATGTTATACATGGATTTTTGTTGTTTAAAAAATAAATTCATTAGTGTTTTTAGAAACTTTAATAAATTCGCTGTGGCTCAGTACCTTGTCATTCAACACCAGCTCTATACTGCATTTCTCAGTGAATAATAATTGTATTGTAACGTAGTATGAGCACATTTTCTTGAAGTGCTCGAGGTCGTTTGTTAAGAAATAATTATATATTCAGTCGAGAAGAGATTTCATTGTTTCTCGTTCTTACTTGAAGTATATGTAAATACAAAATATGATTAAATACAATGCATTACCCTGCAAAGATGCAAACATCGCAATCGCAAATATCTACAATATGCTGATAAACGGACTACTGGAATTGTTCTGTTATCTCGTAAACAGGTTCTCATCAGACCTTGTAGTGGCCGTCGGGGTGAGACACGAGGGAAGCTTGTCCAAGACACGTAATACATAGCCTCTGATCGTGTTTAGCTGTACAACACGTGAGGTATACCTTTTATTATTTCTATTTTAACGCACGTTCTAAAGTTTTTCCTTCTCTTGTTTTATATGAGTAACTTGGATGAAAGTTTGACTTGATGTAACTGCTCTAGAGTTCTTGTTCTCACCTATCTTGCGAGGGTTTGAGTTCTTGTCCTATTTTATGATTGCGTTTATTACTTCTCTTTTACTATATCTTTTTAATTTTTTTCCTTCACTCGTTTATTTGTGTAATTTTTGTGAAGGTTTGAATTTATGTAACTATTCTGGAATTTCCATGCTGTTTGTCTGTCAGTTTACAAGTGTGTCCCTTTTTTCCGGGTATTTTTATATAATCATTAATTTCTGTTCTTCGTTCATTTTATGATTCACTCTTTTTATCTTTTGTCATCTTCAATTTTGTATAATATATTTCTTAAAAAAAGAAAAACTGATTATCTCCTTGTGTAGCAAGTTTTTTTTTTTTCATCCCAACTTCTTTGGTGCCTTAAACTGTCTTTCCAGTTAGTGTGTTTCGCTAGCCAGTGTGACATTAGAGCTTTCTGTGTTAGTTACAGGTATTGTCCTTATACATCTGATCACCACGACATTTAAATTTAACGAGACATGTAGTTTCATAACCCGCCAGGTTAGCCGAGAACGCTAATGCGCTGCTTCCTGGACTGGGGTAGGCCCGCCGGCCCCGAATCGAATCCGCCCGGCCGCTTAACGATGGAGGCCGGTGTGCCGGCCAGCCTGGATGTGGTTTTCAGGCAGTTTGCCTCATCCCACTAGGTGAATACCGGGCTGGTCACGACGTCCCACCTCGCAGACATCTGAACACATTCGCACTATTCCATGGATTACACTAAACACAGACAGTTGGGGTACACTACTCCCGTCCCGGGGGGTACAGGGTGGCGGCAGGAAGGGCATCTGGCCACCCCTTCAATTAACCTTGCCAAATCCGCTTAACCATGCCGACCCTGCATCATTGCGGGAAAAAGCAAGCAAAAGAAATAAAGAAAGACATGTAGTTTCATACCCTTGTACATTATTTCTGCAGTTACATTTGCTTTAATTTGCTGTGTATTTCTGGACTGCAGACAATCTGATGATGGTTTCTACTTGAAACGTGCACAAATGAAGTTATCGGTTTATCAGTTGTTGGTGTGTTGTGGGCGTGACGAATACAGCGATTGTGCTGGATTCCAACCGGTGTAGGATAGGTCATCAACGTCGACAATCAGTTTTAGTCAGAGATAAGCAACGAAAAGGAAATTTCCCTGTCTATAGGATGGTGGTGGCGCTCAGCAAAGCGTCGAATGAGCCTCAGAGACTGTGGTGCGAGGCCACCCACGCCGCTGCTTAGCGCTCCATTACGATAGCGCGCCGGCCGCCGGTGTGAGGCGGGCCGGACGGTCGCCTGTGTTCCGGCCACCCATCGGCGGCCCTCGGCGCCCCCACCTTCTTTATCTGACAATGTAATTTCGGAGCGAGGCGCGTGGGCGGCCTCGGCGGCGCAGGCAGAGGGGCGATAACAGGAGGCCGCCTTTTGCGGGCACGGCTTCAGTTTGCAGAAAAGAGCAGCTCCCGACCGGTGTAGTTAGGGTCGGCGCGGAAGCTGGCGCCTTAATTTCCTGAGGCCGGAACGGGCCGCGCCGAGCAGCGCCTCGCCCAGGCTCCGTGGAACGGTCTGGCCGTCTACACTCCCCCTCCCCCACCCCTCTCCCACACCTCCACCTCCGCCGCAGCGAGTGGCCGGCAGGCACTTGCGGGGCTTTCCACTCAAACCGCCCCAAGCACGCTTCAGCGTCCGCCAGGCCACGGCAGAAGCCTAACTGCCTGACGGCTCGCTCCAGTGCGTGCCTGCCTGTTTACACCGTGCCGCAGTAGTGCAGGATAAGGAGAGACGCGCAATTTGATATAGGACACTTGTTGTCTATCAAGCTGGGAAAGCATTTCAAACAGGTTTAGAGGGGCCACCTAAGCAACAGCAAATGCACGCCACGTGAGTTTTTGGAAGGTTCCCTGCCATCTTACTACGCCAGCGTATTCGGTTTTAACTGATTATTCTCGAGTTGAGAAATTAGAAGTAGCGATCTGTTCTACTTGGCAAAACTCTCTAAAGCCACGATCGCATAAATATTTCTTTACTTTCAACAAATGGTTCAAATGGCTCTGAGCACTATGGGACTCAACTGCTGAGGTCATTAGTCCCCTAGAACTTAGAACTGGTTAAACCTAACTAACCTAAGGACATCACAAACATCCATGCCCGAGGCAGGATTCGAACCTGCGACCGTAGTACTTTCAACAACCGGCTTCGGCAGAGATTGCTGTCATCTTCAGGTCTTTAACAGTTTTGAGAAAATTCGATGATTTATCGTCTTTGTCCGTCTCAGTCACACTGATACAAAATTTTCGTTGTATTGGTTATGGGTTTCAGGCTGGCACGCCGGCTCTCAAACAACACAGCTTCTTATTAATCCTAACTCTTCATACAATATCGGGCCAAAAGGCACGAATAGGTTCCGTACCGAAAGGTATACTATGGGAAACAAGTAAACAAGTATCCTCAATGATAGCAGCCTACCCGTGGTAGCATCCCACAAATAAGGAAGTTCATTTTTTTTCCTTTTTCTTTGAGGACTTGAAGATGAGAGTGAAGCCTGTCGAAACCGGCTGTTGAAAATGAAGAAATATTTAAGCGATCTTGACTTTAGAAATTTTTTATCGATATTAACTTTTTAAAGCTCCCATGTTTTGTTCCACAAAGCGTATTAACCCTCACGACACCAAAATCCCGGGGGAGAGTGGTAGATAGGGGGGGGGGGGGGGGGGGGAGGGGAGGACGTGTACTTTATGCTTTACTTCTGAAAATATATTTTCCTTTTTAAAATTTTGAAAATATATTTATTATCTTAACGATTTATTATCCCAGGTTCCGTAAGGGTTTTCAGTTTTTCAGTGAAACGTTACCCATAAAGCCTGATTGGTAAATGTGACTTTTGACAAACAAATGCAGTATAAATGATTTCGAGTTCAGGTCCCTACTTACACAGCTAGGTAAAAAGTATGCTGTGAATAAAACTCAGCGATATTGAAGGAAATCCGTATATTTTTTAATTTTTTTTCTTATGGTCATAAAGTACTTCTTCTCTCTGTATACACGTAATGGAAAATGCATCGGTACTGATAAGATTGCGGTACAAGATATTTTCAGATTGTGCAACCATTCACAGCTCAGTACCTGTTTAAAAACTATGTTGTTCATAAAGGTTAGCAACAATAAACGAAATTTTATTTTTTGTGGTGGGCGTAAAGAACCCCCCCACCCCCCCTCCCTTGTAGTACGCGCATTGCAGAAAATATATTGATATCACTATGCTCAACCCCTTTCTGACCGAGGAATGAGAGCTGTACCAAAGGATTTTGTATTTGGGGAGAATATTACCAAACTAAAACAGACTGTTGCCGCAGTTCTCAATATGTGGGCTGTACCCCCACCCCCCCCCCCCCCCCCACCCCCCGGGCAATGTGTAACAGTACATGTGGAGAGGGCGCGTGACTTATCGAAAGGACAAAACATATGGCTTCAAAAATTGATCAATTTACTGAAAGGAAAGGGACGCAGAATACGAGGTTCAAAATGGTTCAAATGGCTCTGAGCACTATGGGACTCAACTGCTGTGGTCATAAGTCCCCTAGAACTTAGAACTACTTAAACCTAACCAACCTAAGGACATCACACACATCCATGCCCGAGGCAGGATTCGAACCTGCCACCGTAGCGGTCGTGCGGTTCCAGACTGTAGCGCCTTTAACCGCTCGGCCACTCCGGCCGGCAGAATACGAGGTGTTGCTATAAAATAACGTGACTGATGATATCACAGAGTAAGTACGTATGCGTCGAATGTGAACGACCAAAAGGGTGTGGCCGTGGGCTTTGTTCGAGTAACACCTGTTAGCGGAGAAATAGTAAGTGTAATAACAGAGCAACCATATGTCTTGAAGTTTCACATGGAACTTGGAAAAACTGCTACTAAAACCAATCTGTTACTAAAAGAAGTGTATGGCGAAGACTGTTTATCAAGTACGCGAATTTTTTAGGGTTCAAGCGTCTCCATGATGGCTGAGAAGATGTCGAAGGTCATTCACGCCCGGGACGCGCTTCAACAATATTATAAACGTTCTAGGCGACTGATGACCTCAGAAGTCAAGTCACACAGTGCTTAGAGCCATTTGAACCATTTTATAAACACTGAAACACTAACAATAATGTCCTTTCACGTGAGCAGGGACCGTGCTTTCCAGTGACGACATGGAAAACACGGCGGTACACAAGTCCGTCGCTGTTTTCGGTCTTCTGTGGGCAGAGATGTTCAAGTATCACAGCCAGTTTCCTGCGCTACGAACGAGGTACAAAGACATTCATATAGGACGATAGCGCATGAATTCAAGCCCATGCTGTTTAGTGACGAGTCCTTTGAAACCCATCTGGCTGGAGAGCGTTAAACATGCCTTGTTCTCACACTTAGAAAACACGATTTGTGTAAATAGAACTTCAAATTTAGTTGTTTCTAACAGTGTAAAATTAAAAGTTACGTATTTTGTTTGTCTGCCGTTCTTAGTACGAGAATACTCCACCTCTAAGCGTTAATTTTATATCGAATTGTAACCTAATTAATCTTTGCATAATATTTACAAAGGTATTATTTCTTTCGTTACCTTCAGGGGAATGTTTAAACTACTAATTTTCACGAAATAAGAAGTATCAAAACACCACCTAGTAAGCAGGAGGAATAAAGGGCGAGACGATATTCTTAAAATCGAGGGGTGCTCATACGCTGAAGTTTAGGTGGCTTTTGTTTCTCGACGTGACAGACCACAGGTGTTCTATACATAACTGTTGGTCTCTACGTTCCCTACACCACTGTTGTGTGTTGTAAACACTTATCGTTTACACCCTGTGCACTACAACTATACAACGTGTACAGCAAAAAAGGGACAACAGTGGAATTCTGAAAGAAATAACAGAGATATCGAGAAGTTAACCATTGGGGAAGCTTAAACTGGAGTACGACGCCACCTGGTTCAGAAACTTTTATCGTTAATGATAAAGGCCGCGAAGGCTTACAGACTTAGATACTACATCCCCAAGCGAGTACCCCGAGACACGAAACGAGAAACATTTTCACGTTGGCTATCTAACAGCCTCCAGGGGCAACAAAAACCTAAATATCAATAATTCATATAAAAAGTGACACAATTTAAATATATAAAATGCTGAAATAATCAAGTCATTAACAGGCACAATCTTACGTGAAAGGTTCAACAGAGAGAGATAATTATTACAGGTGGTGACTGTATTTATGCCTTCGGACACAATAACTCAGTGCAAACAAGAACCCAGGCTGTATCCTTTCCGTGTTTGCGAATGAGACCTCTCGCTAAGATGCAAAAAACTTTATATATTATTTCACTACTTTACGAAACTCTTTATCGCTGACACAACCTACAAAACACTGCACGGAAAAAAACTTTATCCCTTATTACCTTTTCGATGTCCACTCAGAAATCAAGCATCACCATGCTTGACGTTCAAATTTATTTCGTCTTTACTATCAACTCTACTTGCAAGACATTTTGCTTATAGCATCTAATTTATCTGCAAAATTTTGTCATAGTACCGCTCATGGTTCACGAAATACGACTTCATAAATAATGAAATGCGCGGAAAACTAGATTTTGCTTAAAACGTAGCACAAATTACCCAGAATACACCCATTCAATGTTTGATAATAAGACGAAAACCAACTTTCAACAAACCTTAAGCATAATTTCAGACCTTTTGGAAACTTTATTTCACCTGGATGCTTAATGGCAAATACACACTGACTCACTTCTGCGGTAATCAAAAGTTTGAAGCTGTTATATAAATGGTACGATGGCCTACGGAATAGTAATGCCTATGAGTTTTAATGTGAAAACTCTTAAAGCTTTTTTGGTAAAGCAAACATTGTTAATATTCCATATCTTTATTCTTCATCTGCACGCATTTATTTCTCTAAACTTTAGTGTCTAAAGAGTCGCCCTGGCGATAAACACATCACTCCCAACGAGATACCGATACTGTTGACTGTTTGACTTTGTTGACCGAGCCACAACATCACATCTGCTTGTATCACTTCGTCACTATTAAAGTGTAGTCAAATGGCTCTGAGCACTATGGGACTCAACTGCTGAGGTCATTAGTCCCCTAGAACTTAGAACTAGTTAAACCTAACTAACCTAAGGACATCACAAACATCCATGCCCGAGGCAGGATTCGAACCTGCGACCGTAGCGGTCTTGCGGTTCCAGACTGCAGCGCCTTTAACCGCACGGCCAAAGTGTAGTCCTCGGAGGTGTTCTTTAAATTTTTGAAACAGATGAAAATCGGATGGGGCTAAATCGGGACTGTAAGTAGGATGATCGATGACAGTCGGCCCCAAAAGTCGGCTTGTTTCAGATGTTGCAGCACTCGTGTGTGGTCTGGCATTTTCAAGCTGAAGGAGAGGATACTCCCTATATGGATAAACTATTCGACTTTGGAATTCGAATACAGCACGCTGTTTCTCACGCACCAAATTAGTTGCGTTACTCAGGGCCACGTAACACGCTTCTAGCGTTAGAGGGCTGCAACTGTGTAGACATGAAGGGTAGAAACGTAAAAAATTAGTAACGTTTGTTTTATTTAATTGAGATTTTTCGCATAAAAAAATTTTGAATGCACACTTCACAGCACGCCCTAGTAGCTCGGTTGTTTAAAGATTTGGGGGGTTACTGACATAGAACTATACAACGTACTTCTGAGAGTTTCAGTGGATGATACAGTAATCATAACAGAAATAATAATTATAAATATAATTATTCTGAATATAACTTCAATGGACAAGATTTTAGTCATCTTCTTAAAAAATCATCAGTAGTTGGGTGAGATATACATGACATGGAACTGGTACCAGGCTGTGATGTGAGTCTCCGCCGATGACAGATGACGTAAACCACAGCAATCGAATATTTATATGTATGTACCACTAGATGGAGTAGATTACAGAGGTAACGTGGGTCGGCCTTGAGACGTGACAGGGTGGTAAGTAGGAGCTATTGTTTCATCACGTGCCCCTGACCACACAGTGAAAGAAGTGGACCAATGTGTGTGTCAACGAGTATTGATAATCGTGTCTGCAAGGAATGGTGTACAACTCGCAGCCATGTATAGCTCGCTTAAAAACAAATTGTACTAGCGCAGAATAGCACTCTCGTTATTCAGTGTTGGGCATGCATATATCCAAACGAACAAGTACTGCGGCAATTATGCATTCGCTGTTGCAAGCACATACTTTGGTATAACCTATTTGGCATACCCTATTTGTCCACCGACACCAGCCAAGCGACTTTCAATTTAAATGTAGAGACATGGTTGACGACATATAGAATTTTTAATCCGGCCATGAGTCGTGCTCGGATAGCCAAATGGTGAGAAGACAGTTCGCGAAAAGCGGCAAATCCGGGTTCGAGTCCCGGTACGGCACAAACTTTCACTGTTGTCATTCAGTTATACAGTTAATGGTAGTTGATATTCACAACAGCGAACACATTTGATTTGCTAGAAAATTGCTTTAGGAAGCGCCGAAAATGTCATTGAAAATTTATATGGGAAGTTTATAGGGACCACTAGCTATACCAATCTCGCAGCAACGATATAAAAATTAAGTGGAAAATATAGCGATAAGTACTTCCAAGGTTTCACTATGTCAGAACCTGACAGCTTGATAATATTCCCGGACTTGATTTAAGGGAACTGATTAATAATATCCACGTGAGACAAGTCCGTTTTTAAAATTTTTACAATCGAAGTAAGCGAGATAACTGTTACACTAAACAATGTACTCCTTTTTTGTTGTATGAGATTTTCTTTCGGCAACGTGTCTTCAGTAGTGTTTTGCTTCTGTTGATCCTTCGTTTATGAGATTGCATTTTTCGCTACCTTAGTGAGAAACTATCGAGTTAGAACGTCTACATGTATCAAAATACTAATGATACTGACGTAAACTGTTGATAAGTATTGATACGATCTTTAGAAGACACCCTAGCAGAAGTTTTCGAGTTTTATATACCTATTTATACAAAATCATGAAAACTATGTCAGTGTTGTTTTACCATCAGTAGTTTGGAGGGAGGATCGACTGTACACTTATTATGAACGTGTAGAAGGCAGGGCAACACGAGGTAAACGAAACTGTTGAAATAACAAAAAAAAAAAGGTTCATCAAATTTCCCTTTCAATAAGTCAAGGAAATTAAACATAGAAAACTATGTCACAAGTGTAAGATTTATACTACCGGCACATTAATACCTCATTCCCCCTACACACACACACACACACACACACACACACACACACAGATTCACATCCATATTGCAAAATATGAATTTCAAAAGTTCCATGGGCAGGTGAGGGAATAGAAATGTCTATATCTACATGACTACTTTGCAATTCACACTTCACTGCTTGGCAAAGGGCTCATAAAATCAATTTTTCAGACTATTTCCCGAACGCTCCAACCTAGAATACCTCGTTGGAAGCACCCAAATTTTTCCGTGCGAGCTATGTTTTATTGCATTGTCGTGGTCGCTTATCCCTATGTAGTTGGGAGTCAATAAAATATTTTCGCATCCAGAGAAGATGTTTAGTGATATAATCTTACCGCAACGGAAGACACCTATGTATTAATGACTGCCACCTCAACTCGCGTAACATATCCGCGACACACTCTCCTCTGTTCCGTAGTAATACAAAGCGAGCTGACTGCTTTGATTTTTCGATATCTTCCGTCAACCGTTTCTGCTAAGAATCCCATACTATGCAGCAATACTCCAGCAATGGTCGGACAAACGGACTGCAGTCTTTCTTTTTAGTACACCTGCTGAATCTGCAGTTTTTATTCTGATGACGCAGTGGTGTACGGTAAGGCGCCGAAGATCAGTGACTGTAGAAGGATACAAGACGAATTAACAAAGTTTATAGTTTGTGTGATATATGGCAGCTAGCTCTAATTGTAGAAGCAAGTAAGTTAATGCCGATGAGTAAGAAAATCGAACCCATGATGTTCGGATGGAGCACTAGTGTTGTCCTACTTGACAAGGTCTTGTCGTTTAAATATCTGGGAATTAACGTTGCAGAGCGATATGAAATGGAACGAGCATGTGAAAACAGTGGTAGGGAAAGCAAATGATCGACTTCGGTTTATTGGGAGAATATTTGGAAAAAAGTGGTTCACCTGTAAAGGAGACCACATATAGGACACTAGTGCTACGTCTCCTTGAGTGCTGCCCGAGTTTTTTTTGGATACATATCAGGTAAGAGTAAAGGTAAACATCGAAGCATTCTGAGGCGGGCTGCTAGATCTGTTACCGATTAGTTTGGAAAACACGCAACTATTACGGAGATGTCTTTGGAACTCAAATGGAAAACCCTGGAGGAACACTATTGATATGATGATGGTGAAGATAAAGTTTGGTTTGTGAGGTGCTCAACTTCGCGGTCATCAGAGCCTGTACAAAGTCACAATTTTTTCACAGTCCATTTTTTTCACAACCCAGTCTATCCACAGTCACGAATGATGAGGATTATGATGAAATGATGAGGACAACACAAACACCCAGTCCCCAGGCAGAGAAAATCTCCAACCCGGCCGGGAATCAAACCCGGGATCCTGGGACAGAGAGGTAGAACACTATTGAGATAAGACAGACAACCGGCATTTGAGGGTGGCTGTTGAACGATTCTACTGACGACGACATACATTTCGTACCAAGGGCACGAAGATGAGAAATCAGTGCTCATAGAAGGCATATGGACAGTCGTTTTTCTCTCCCCCTATTTGCCAGTGGAACAGGAAAGGAAATGACTAATAGTGCTAAAGGGTACCCTCCACCACACGCCGTACGGTGGTTAGAAATACAGATGCAGATACAGGTCGATGTCTATGAACGCAAGGCGTCGGACTGTTGCAGATGTCGCAGAACTTGTGTACGAGCTGACATTGTCACTTTGAAGGAAAAGGTGCCCCATGTATGGAAGAGCTCGTCGAATTCTAATATCGATTACAGCACTATGATTCTCAAGCATCGTCAGACTTACTTTACATGCCGTCTTTTATACGCCATATTTCGGAGTCCTCCAGAAGCAGAGTTGTTGTCGTTGTTGTGGTCTTCAGTCCTGAGACTGGTTTGATGCAGCTCTCCATGCTACTCTATCCTGTGCAAGCTTCTTCATCTCCCAGTACCTACCGCAACCTACATCCTTCTGAATTTGCTTTGTGTATTGATCTCTTGGTCTCCCTCTACGATTTTTACCCTCCACGCTGCCCTCCAATGCTAAATTTGTGATCCCTTGATGCCTCAAAACATGTCCTACCAACCGATCCCTTCTTCTAGTCAAGTTGTGCCACAAACTTCTCTTCTCCCCAATCCTATTCAATACCTCCTCATTAGTTACGTGATCTACCCACCTTATCTTCAGCATTCTTCTGTAGCACCACATTTCGAAAGCTTCTATTCTCTTCTTTTCCAAACTGGTCATCGTCCATGTTTCACTTCCACACATGGCTACACTCCATACAAATACTTTCAGAAACGACTTCCTGACACTTAAATCTATACTCGATGTTAACAAATTTCTCTTCTTCAGAAACGATTTCCTTGCCATTGCCAGTCTACATTTTATATCCTCTCTACTTCGACCATCATCAGTTATTTTACTCCCTAAATAGCAAAACTCCTTTACTACTTTAAGTGTCTCATTTCCTAATCTAATCCCCTCAGCATCACCCGATTTAATTTGACTACATTCCATTATCCTCGTTTTGATTTTGCTGATGTTCATCTTATATCCTCCTTTCAAGACACTGTCCATTCCGTTCAACTGCTCTTCCAAGTCCTTTGCTGACTCTGACAGAATTACAATGTCATCGGCGAACCTCAAAGTTTTTATTTCTTCTTCATGGATTTTAATACCTACTCCGAATTTTTCTTTTGTTTCTTTTACTGCTTGCTCAATATACAGATTGAATAACATCGGGGAGAGGCTACAACCCTGTCTCATTCCTTTCCCAACCACTGCTTCCCTTTCATGCCCCTCGACTCTTATAACTGCCATCTGGTTTCTGTACAAATTGTAAACAGCCTTTCGCTCCCTGTATTTTACCCCTGCCACCTTCAGAATTTGAAAGAGAGTATTCCAGTTAACGTTGTCAAAAGCTTTCTCTAAGTCTACAAATGCTAGAAACGTAGGTTTGCCTTTTCTTAATCTTTCTTCTGAGATAAGTCGTAAGGTTAGTACTGCCTCACGTGTTCCAACATTTCTACGGAATCCAAACTGATCTTCCCCGAGGTCCGCTTCTACCAGTTTTTTTATTCGTCTGTAAAGCATTCGCGTTAGTATTTTGCAGCTGTGACTTATTAAACTGATAGTTCGGTAATTTTCACATCTGTCAACACCTGCTTTCTTTGGGATTGGAATTATTATATTCTTCTTGAAGTCTGTGGGTATTTCGCCTGTCTCATACATCTTGCTCACCAGATAGTATAGTTTTGTCATGACTGACTCTCCCAAGGCCATCAGTAGTTCTAATGGAATGTTGTCTACTCCCGGGGCCTTGTTTCGACTCAGGTCTTTCAGTGCTCTGTCAAACTCTTCACGCAGTATCTTATCTCCCATTTCATCTTCCTCTACATCCTCTTCCATTTCCATAATATTGTCCTCAAGTACATCGCCCTTGTATAAACCCTCTATATACTCCTTCCACCTTTCTGCTTTCCCTTCTTTGCTTAGAACTGGGTTGCCATCTGAGCTCTTGATATTCATACAAGTGGTTCTCTTCTCTCCAAAGGTCTCTTTAATTTTCCTATAGGCAGTATCTATCTTACCCCTAGTGAGGCAAGCCTCTACATCCTTACATTTGTCCTCTAGCCATCCCTGCGTAGCCATTTTGCGCTTCCTGTCGATCTCATTTTTGAGACGTTTGTATTCCTTTTTGCCTGCTTCATTTACTGCATTTTGATATTTTCTCCTTTCATCAATTAAATTCAATATTTCTTCTGTTACCCAGGGATTTCTATTAGCCCTCGTCTGTTTACCTACTTGATCATCTGCTGCCTTCACTACTTCATCCCTCAGAGCTACCCATTCTTCTTCTACTGTATTTCTTTCCCCCATTCCTGTCAATTGTTCCCTTACGCTCTCCCTGAAACTCTGTACAACCTCTGGTTCTTTCAGTTTATCCAGGTCCCATCTCCTTAAATTCCCGCTTTTTTGCAGTTTCTTCAGTTTCAATCTGCAGTTCATAACCAATAGATTGTGGTCAGAATCCACATCTGCCCCTGGAAATGTCTTACAATTTAAAACCCGGTTCCTAAATCTCTGTCTTACCATTATGTAATCTATCTGATACCTTTTAGTATCTCCAGGATTCTTCCAGGTATACAACCTTCTTTCATGATTCTTGAACCAAGTGTTAGCTATGATTAAGTTATGCTCTGTGCAAAATTCTACAAGGCGGCTTCCTCTGTCATTTCTTCCCCCCAATCCATATTCACCTACTATGTTTCCTTCTCTCCCTTTTCCTACTGACGAATTGCAGTCACCCATGACTATTAAATTTTCCTCTCCCTTCACTACCTGAATAATTTATTTTATCTCGTCATACATTTCATCAATTTCTTCATCATCTGCAGAGATAGTTGGCATATAAACTTGTACTACTGTAGTAGGTGTGGGCTTTGTGTCTATCTTGGCCACAATAATGCGTTCACTGTGCTGATTGTAGTAGCTAACCCGCACTCCTATATTTTTATTCATTATTAAACCTACTCCTGCATTACCCCTATTTGATTTTGTATTTAAAACCCAGTAATCACCCGACCAAAAGTCTTGTTCCTCCTGCCACCGAACTTCACTAATTCCCACTATATCTAACTTTAACCTATCCATTTCCCTTTTTAAATTTTCTAACCTACCTGCCCGATTAAGGGATCTGACATTCCACGCTCCGATCCGTAGAATGCCAGTTTTCTTTCTCCTGATAACGACGTCCTCTTGAGTAGTCCCCGCCCGGAGATCCGAATGGGGGACTATTTTACCTCCGGAATATTTTACCCAAGAGGACGCCATCATCATTTAATCATACAGTAAAGCTGCATGTCCTCGGGAAAAATTACGGTCGTAGTTTCCATTTGGTTTCAGCCGTTCGCAGTACGAGCACAGCAAGGCCGTTTTGGTTATTGTTACAAGGCCAGATCAGTCCACAATCCAGACTGTTGCCCCTGCAACTACTGAAAAGGCTGCTGCCCCTCTTCAGGAACCACATGTTTGTCTGGCCTCTCAACGGATACCCCTCCGTTGTGGTTGCACCTACGGTACGGCCATCTGTATCGCTGAGGCACGGAAGCCTCCCCACCAACGGCAAGGTCCATGGTTCATGGGGGGGGGGGGGGCAGAGGCAGAGAGCTGCAAGTATTTAGAGTTTATAACGTTTCTTTTACTTACACATCTTTAAGAGTTTTCGATGAAAATTAAGAGGTAGATATAGCTTTGGTCCCACTATCCACTTCGATGGATGGGCAAGATACTCTTGTTTCCTCACTTGTGTTTTGGTGTGACCTGAGCGACTTTCCAGTATCTAGACATTGATCTTTAGTAGAGAGGAAGATTGCGTGTGATACCTGAAATTGGAGATACACAGAAGAGCTAAAGAAACTCGTGCACCTGCCTAAAATTGTTTATGGTCCCCGCGAGAACACAGAAGTGTCGCAATAGGAATGGACTCGACTAATGTCTGAAATAGTGAAGGAGGGAACTGAAACCATGAATCCAGCATGGCTGTCCATACATCCGTGAGACTACGAGGTGTTGGATATCTCTTTTGAACAACACGTTGCAAGACATTCCAGATATGCTCAATAAAGTTCATGTCTGGGGGTTTAGTGGTCAGAGGAAGTGTTTAAACTCAGAAGAGTGTTCATGGAGCCACTCTGTAGAAATTATGGACTTGTGTGGTATCGCATTGTCCCGCTGGAATTTCTCAAAACAGTCGGAATGCTCAATGGACACGAATGGATGCACGTTTTGGATGCTTACATATGTACCACCTGTCAGAGTAGTGTCTAAACGTATCAGGGGTATCATATCAATCCAACTGCACATGCCACACACCATTATAAAGTCTCTACCAGCCTGAACAGTACCGTGCTGACGCTCAGGGTCCATGGATTCAAGAAGTTGTCTCCATACCCATACATGTCCATCCGCTCGATACAATTTTAAACGAGATTCGTCCGAGCACGCAATATGTTTCTAGTCATCAACATTCCAATGTCGGTGTTGACGAGCCCAGGTGAGGCGTAAAGCTATGTGTCGTACAGTCATAAAGGGTACTCGAGTGAGCCTTCGGTTCCGAAATCCCATATCGATGACGTTTCGTCGAATGGTTCGCACGCTGACACCTGATGATGGCCCAGCATTGAAATTTGTACCAATTTGCGGAAGGGTTGCACTTCTGTCACGTTGAACGCTTCTCTTCAGTCGTTGTTAGTCGCGTTCGTGCAGGATATTTTTCTGGCAGCTGCGATGTCGGTGATATTTTACCGGATTCATAATATTCATGGTACACTGAAATGGTCATACGTGAAAATCTCCACTTCATCGCTACCTCGGAGATGCTGTGTTCCATCGCTCGTGTGCTGACTATAGCGCTATGTTCAAACTCCCTTAAATCTCGATAAGCTGCCATTGTAGCAGCAGTAACTGCTGTAACAACTGCGCCACACACTTAACGTCTTATATTGCCTTGGCAGACCGCAGTGCCGTATTCTGCCTGTTCACATGTCTCTGTATGTAAATATGCATGCCTTCAACTGTTTTTTGCAGCTCCAATGTATTTCATCAGCATAATCCAAAAGAAATCAAAGTAGTGTACTGGCAGGACGAGAAGACTTGTCTCCATTGGATGAGTTAAGTTACTTCGCTAGACCGAGGGAATCTACTTTTAAATTACTTATGTTGGTAGTTGTTCTTGTTCAGAACTCTTAAATATTTACTACGTTTTCTTTGGCGAAGCAATTTCCGAAAAGTCTGTTCAGTAACCACGCTTTTGTGCCACTGTCTTCTTAGTATTAGCGTAGATATCGAAGGTATTTACTTTGTCTTAGCGTTGATATACCTTACATAAGACCGGAGTCTCTTTCGATTCTCTGCCAGATTTCAAGACAGATTTTCATTGTGGAAACTACGAGTATAAAAGGCATCTCGCAATGTATCCAAGCCAAATTTTCAGCTTCTGTAAAACGTTACCAATCTTCGAGATTTTGCTTTGTGTTAAATACGCCACGATTTTTTTCTTGCTCGTGCAACAGCCTCGTGACCTGCTTCGTGTAGCCTGAGCGATCTGTTCCCCTCTTATCATTTAACTTGGTTGAGTTAAGGCCATAACTGGTCTACGCTAACACAGTTACTATAGCAGTGGAGACCGTCTCCTTGGGAAACTTATTCCTGAGCGGATCCATCACGTACCTAACACTGGAGCTCCTATCAAAAATTACATCGTCTGAATACCCAGCTGTTGAAGGTCGAGGGGCTTCCTCTGAAACAAAACTAGGTACTTCAGTCCGCACATGATCATTAACAGCCTCGCTTAGCGGCAGAGACCTGCTTGTCAGACAAGCGCGGGTCCTTTCGATCGTCTCCCCCCCCCCCTCTGGGGAAAGTCTTTCACTAATTGTCACGTGTTGAAGCGAGCCGCCGCCTCCCACCTCTACTACCTCGTCCACCGACGAGGGGTTAACCTCAATGCGGACAGTGACTGGATCAACCATGGCCGGTTTGGGGATACGTGGGATACGCTGCACTGCACAAAATCACACCGACAAAGGTAAATGGATATCTCACTTCTGAATAGAAACTCGTAATGTAAATTATCTCCTCAAGTGGTGCTTCATGAACCGAAGCCAGCTCCTGACTTTCTAGTGAAAAGCAAGAGGTCATTGTTGGTTACTAAGGGTTGGTCACTCTAACTCGATGGACAGAGGACAGCGAGACTTGGTGTGGCGTCGCACTGCCTTCCGTAACGTCTACATGAAGCTGTCTGACAAAGATCACTTTCTGCTTGACATTCTGATGTTTTACCTGCAAATATATCATGCCGTCAGATTGTCAGCGACTGATGGGATGCAGAGCCACAGATAAGGTATGAGTGACATCGGGACGATTCTTGGAAAAGTTCTTTTGTTTGCTACTTTTTGTAACTGTTTACTTTCCCTTATTTCCTGCCTTCTGGAATAGTTTTAGTCCATTGCGCGCCACTGTTATGAAGACAGATGAGTCTGCTCCAACACCACAATTCGTCTGATTACAATGGGGCGTCTGAAAAGCCACCCTATGATTTTTTCCACTGTTCCTATGGCATCACGCACCTTTTGCTGTGTCTAGTTTTATTTCAGGTAACGTGGTAATACAGGACGTATTTAGCAGACGAAACAGTCAACTGGGTTTTTTTTTGTAGCCTTCAGAAGTTTCCATATGATTATATCTATACGACCATCTTCAGATCAGTAAGATAATTATCCGCTTCAGTAATATCTTAATTTGCCTTCGATGTATTCACAATTAACGGCAATAACACCTTTTGTGTACAAAAAACTTAGTAAAGGATTAGTCTGAAATCGAGCGAGGCGTTTATTTGACGAGCCTTATGAGGTCCGCCAAACGTTGATGGTCTCTCGTAATGGTTGTTTGTCTTACTTCTGATCGATCTGGTTGGGGTCAGTTCCCCCATTCTATTTGATATTCTTTTATACAAAAGATAAATGCCAAAATGACAATAAAATTTCAGTGAGCTTTTTCTGTAGCGACTGCTTTCGTTCTTTCTGTGCGCCTAACGTGAATCAGATCCAGTCCGTAATCAAATCTTTTCTGTAGAGGGAATTTAGACTTTCGTGGTTAATCCTCTATTCCCCTAATATCGATACCAAGATGCTACCGACGTTTTGATTGTATCTGGCCATATTTCTCGATGCTCGACCAAAAATCAGCAGATTATTACAGATATCCTTTCCGTAACTAAATGGTTTTCGCCTATCGAAAATATATTTTCTACACAATTTCAGTTCTGTTCGCTGGCATCAACATCGAATATTGGAATCAAGCGTGCAGCGCCACAGAAAGCTTCTATGAGTGACTTTATAAAATGCAGTTCCGTGTGGAAATGACGGGTCGCATATTCAACTAGATAAATCTCGAGATGATCAAATATTGATCAAAACTGGTTACCAAAATAATAAATGTGTAACTGAGACGGTGGAATGAAGAATAAATTTAAAATCAAGTCGTGTTGTTACGCACAGCAGCAGGGACTTACTTTGCGAAGCCTAGTTCCGTATATTGAGCTCCTGCTTAGTTAATCGAAATGAAGTGCATACGAAAGTAGAACTATGTATTATGGCTAGACGAAAAGCAATTTTTTTTAAAATCTGCTTTCAGATTATCCCCGTCACATGCCTAAGTATGTAATAGTCATGAAGGAAATGTATTAAATGTAGTAGTTTGGAGATTAGTACAAAAATATAACAAATTTCTTAACAATCAGATACCAGATCTAAAATCATTGTATTGTGTTTCATGAATGCGTCTTACATGAAAATTTGTTAGTATTGTAACGGTACTCTGTCTCTTGATGTGAATACGACGACGTTATGTCCTAAAATGCGACTCAGTGTTATGCAAAATACCCGTCTAGAGCTGGCTATCAAATTTCGTATAAGAAGCGGCATACCTGTGAGAAAAGGAGAGACAATTTATTAAGAGTAATGTTAAGACACTACCCAAGATATGAAGCCAGGCAAGCATGCGGAACCAGGCCAACGATCAGTCTGAAGTCAGACTCGTTGACATTCTGCTGAGGAAGTGGCGATGCTGTAATGGCTAGCGATGACAACACTCTTCAGTACCAAAGCGACTAGCAGATGCTGGCATAAAACCAGACTGTTCGAGATCACTCGAGGAAGTTCTGGAGGATTCTTGGTCCTTAAGAAGACCATCGGAAGAGCTAGGGGAAAGTAACACCAGTGGAGAAATTTGTCATAGAGCACTGTAAAATCAGTGTATAAACAGCTAGCGCAAAGGAGTCGTGAAAGTCAGCACCGTAAGTTAGAAGCAATGATTACTAGTAAGGGATCCCAGCTGGAAGTCGTCAGGAGCAGTACCACTGCCAAGCTTCAGAGTCACTATATAACTACACTTTGGTGCTGCTGCAGCAAAAACTAGAAGAAGTCAGTAGACATTCGATGAAGGGCAACTGAGTTCCCAGTAGTGTAGAGCTACAGTTATTATCTTCATTTTTCTGCCTGAGAGAGAAGAACAGGCACAAGTGTGTTTGTTTCTAGCAGCAACGAGTCCTATTTGACGTTTTCTGTATGCAGTGAAGGGAGCAACAAGTGCTTTCCAGCACTTCCCTCCAATTTATTGTAAGTAGGATATTTGATTGTGTAGTGTCATGACAAATAGCAAGCAGAGCGCTTGTGTCTGAAAGCGAAAACTGGAACTCAAGAACTGGTAATTGCTGGAAAATCCTAGCGTACAGAGTGGTGAGATACATTCATTAATTTGCAAAGTTATACAACCACTGTGAGATAATTCTCCGAATAATCTTGAACTACTGGGAAAACAGTTCGTTCTTAAATACAGTCCTGAAGATCATGCACCCTTGTTCACTTCCTACCTAGCACAGCCTCTCCCCTCCGTTTGAGAACCACTTGTGATAAGTATCCTAACAGGTGACTTGATAGACTTCATGCTACATGTCACCACATCCTAAGTGCTCTACGCGGACCACACGTTCGTCAATTTTGATGGCAACACCTGTGCAAGGACGTGACACTCTTTAATAGAGGTAATTATTTTTCAGCTTCATATATCTGTTTCTGAAGGTACAGGTGAAAGATAGACGATGATCAATACAATCAGTAGTGTAAAAGGACCAAAACTAATTCTTTGAATCACTTAGTATCTTAAATTCCGTTCCATGATTTTCCAGTGGACCAATGTTTTTATATTTTTGTTTTGTAAGTCTGTCGCCATATCATCTGTTTTTAATCTCGTCTACTACAGAATACATTGGTAAGACATTTTTCGTGCATTAGAAATTCTTTACCAGAAGAAGCACTGTTGAAGGTTGTATGGTACTTGCTGGCGAAACCAACAAATGAAATCTACCAGTTCTTTCTTTTCGATTGAAGGAATATGTCTTCCACTAAGTCTATCGATTGCGATTTCGGTTCTGATGTGAAGTAGTGAACTTACATCTAATATACAATATCAGTGCGCAGAATCAAGTTCGCTATGAAACACATTTATTTTAGACCAATCATGCGGAATCCATCTTGTACAAAGCATTCTCGTGCTTCATATATATGTGATATGCACCTTAGTCTTTTCTTTCTAACACGCATATTCCAACAGGTATTTCAATTTTACATCGACTTAATTTGAAGCACAGATCTGCATATGAACCTTTATTCGCATCAGATAAACTAACGTTGATGAAAAACCGTCTGAAACAAAGCATTTAACAGCGGAATGGTGTAGCAATTCATCCATTCAAACCAAGCAGATAAAACACAGTCACTTTAACAACCGTATGAAAAGTGAATCGGTACAGGAAGTTATTGCTTCGTTATTCCTAATTATGTAATTATGTGACAACATAAAGAATTGGTAATATCATTCCTGTGTCAGGTCCAGAAACATGTACTGGGCACCCTTATGCGGCGTACGGAGACTGGCAGAGATATAACAGATTCTTTCAAAATGAGGCGGCATCTTGACTAACATGGAGGCGAAATTTTTAAAAATCTGTTCAACGAATAGTACCATAGAAACAAAGATTTCATATTAGCTTATGCAGTTAATATAACAGCCTTTCAGATACCCGGATAAAATGGTGTAAATCGAAATATTAGCTACCTGTGGGTATCAGAAAATATACTGAAACATTTTGAAAAGGGTGAATTAACATAACCTAGTCAATTAAAAACAGATTCACATCATTATGTAGATTAAGACATCTGAGGAAGAAACTTCACTTGAGTGCAGAACACGATAAGTTGGGTACAGAATGCACAAAAAACAAGCCTGCTATAAGCACAAATGAATTTCGTGTAGCCATACCGGGATGTGAAACTCGCATATTTTGCTTATGTAGGAGAGAAACTACTGGGATACGTCAAGATATGTTCCCAAATTCCTCACGAAATCCAGAAGGTCAAAATGGATTTTTGATACTCCGTTAGAGGCTCTCTACAGATGAGAGGCAGACTTATGAGAAGATTACTCTTATGTATGAGCTCTCACTCAGTAAATGTTCCAAAAAAAGCCATTGCAGGGGTCACCCTGGGATACCATAATGCGTAGGGCTAGCTGACCGAGAATGCATCGAAAGGTTTGCTCGCTCTCGTCTGCTAGACATGCTCTGACCTTTTCCGCACTCGTGGTATTTCCATACGTGGAAAAAGTTCTCCACTGTACTATTCTAAGGGTCATTACTCACTTCCTAAAGGACAACGCTGTCACCAAGCCAGAGGAGCTCGGCTTCCGTTCAGAAGACAACGTTACTCTGCCATTCTGTCTTGTGGAAGAGCCTGTAGCGCAAGTTGGACTGTAAGAGATATCACAGCCAATTGGTCACGGATTTTTCAGGATTCTTAATTCAAATGAATGGGTCGATTGGGACAGGGAAAATGAAATAACAATCATGATATTACGATAAGCGTATTTCAAGTTGGTGTGCGAGTATGTTGTATAACTCGGCGAATGCTTTGTTGGTTCTTTCGAAACGGGCTCGGACGATTTCGCGGCCCATACCTGAGTAAATTATTCTCGTGCTCCAACTCCTCGACTCGTTGGACATCGGCGGATCGTTGAATTGAAACTTTCCTTTTATCTGCCGAGAATCTCTGATAAAGTCCATCTTACTTGGATGTACACAAGTGATGTTATCAGACAGGCGGGGTTGGGTTGCTTGGGGAAGAAGACCAGACAGCGAGGTCTTCGGTCTCATCGGATTAGGGAAGGATGGAGAAGGAAGTCGGCCGTGCACTTTCAAAGGAACCATCCCGGCATTTGCCTGGAGCGATTTAGGGAAATCACGGAAAACCTAAATCAGGATGGCCGGACGCGGGATTGAACGGTCGTCCTCACGAATGCGAGACAGGCGGAGACGAGGGTTTTAATCTGATCGAGAATTAAATAAAATGGAAATCGTACCATGTTTATTGTGACCTAAAGAGACGTAATTTATGACAATTTTTCGAAGTGTGTTACAGGTTGGTCCTTTAAAGTGATGTACACACGATGATTCTGAATACTACGACACTCTACAGTTACATTTCTTGAGGGTACTTACGAACAGACTATTCATCTGAGAAGAGAATTACGCTGAAATAATATTTGAAATTGATATTAGAGAAGATAATTCCCATCGGTCGCGGAATGGAAAACATTGTGAAAATCATAAATCTTTCAACAGTTAGTTACACCTTCCAGCCACTTTTCTACATAGTCACCGCTCCGACTTACACATTTGTCGTAGCTTAGTACCAACTTTCCAGTACCCTCGTATAGAAGACAGCCGCCTGCGCATTCTGCCAGCTCTCTACGCTGATCTACATCTCGTTGTCTGTACCCAAACGTTGACTTAATAGCCAACAGTGCATGTGATAAGAGATAAAACACAGAGGGAGCCAA
The DNA here is from genome assembly GCF_021461395.2 of Schistocerca americana. Taxonomy (NCBI): domain Eukaryota; kingdom Metazoa; phylum Arthropoda; class Insecta; order Orthoptera; family Acrididae; genus Schistocerca; species Schistocerca americana. The sequence goes on from NC_060123.1 coordinate 320,447,097, forward strand.
TTAAGGGCTGTATTGCAGGTGATAAAACTTCCCATCGAAAACGCTACAGGAGCATCTTCATTGCCCCTGCAGAGTGCGGCTGAGAACTGTCACGAAGAAGGAAGCGTATGACAGTTATGTTATGTGGGCTGCATGACATCAGGCGAAATCTCTCACTAGGTCCCCATATGTGGTGGGAGACACCATTTTCTAGGCATTTTTAAGTGCTCACCGAGTGCTCAGAACCGAAAAGAGCGGCATGATGCGATCGACGGACATACTAGAGATAATGCACAACACATATGTAGAAAGCTTCATTGGATTTTCACATTGCTTTCCATTTCGTGACCGAGAGGAACTTATTTTCCGAATATCCCTTTTAACTGTAATTGCATCTTTCACAATTACTCTGTTATACATTAATCTTAATTTATTGTGCTTACGAAAGTATGTCTGACGTTGTTCTCTGCTAGGCAGACGTGGCAAAGGGCGAAGAATTTTTTTATTTTTTACTTGCGCTTAGCTGCTCTAATTCCGACCACTGCTTTTTCGCAATGTAATTTTACGGTTCTCAGAATTTCATTCTGATGAAGACACCGTTAGTAGGTCAATGTGCCTACCAGTTATGTGCAACTGGTTGGCTGTATAATCCTATGTTGAGTATACGGTTGCAGAGTAACAGCCATGTTTAAAGCTGTATGTCAAAAGGAAAAACATATGTAACAGATTCAAGATTAATAGGCTAGAAAATTTCCAGTATTTCAAAACTAAGACTAATTCAAAAATTACCTCTCCAATGTCAGTTTCTCATTTCTTTCAAACCAGTAAGATTTCGAATATTAATGTAAAATAGCATTAAAGAAAATTTTTCGATTAATATTGACACTAGAGAATCTCGAGTAACATTCTGAAAGCTTATTTTATACTAAAATTATCTCCATGAGAATACGTAAATAAGTACTACAAAGAGTCTGATAGATAAATTTGATGTGACAAGAAATTTGTGTGCAAAAATAGCGTATAACACATTTAGTTACTGGTAAGTACTTTCAAAAAATTGTGAAATATCCAACGTTGGTAGTATTCTATTATTCTTACATCATGCGATTATAACAGCAATTAACAATCTAAAGCAGTGGCCGGCAAACATTTTTGCACAAGGGCCAATGGAGACAGATATGGAGGCACTTCCGTCCCCTTTCGTACCGATCTTGTTATTAGTTGGTAATCTACATAAATTAGAATGTTACAAGCCACTAACAGAATAGCTATAGTAAGGATACAATATGTTGACGGGCGGCCACAAGTATTGATCGTTAAAATTTGGCACCATTTTAAGCACTTCCTGTGAACCGTACTCTGTTCCAGATCGCTGGCACACTCAACAACCCAAAGTTGTGGCACTGTAACTACCTCATGAAGTTCTGTGTTGTCTATGTGAGCGGATGATTAATAGATCAATAACGGTGAGTATACTTGTATTTAACATGTTTACGGAGGCGCTGATAAATGTTTTTTCGCCATGATATGTGTATTCATACTTTCCTTCAGCGTGGCGTCCCTGCTTTCCGTATTTCTTGTCGTGGGGCGTCGGTCGTATTCGAACCCCCGAGGCTATTATTTTAATGCATTGGCGTTTACTAAATTATCTACAGATTATGCGATACCTCATTTGTTCTGAAAGCACTCTCATTGAAGGGTCAGACGAAGTTCATGGCACCTGACAGATAAGTAACACGTTACACGTAAGCGTTTTCCGGGTAGCATAATTGAGAAGCAATTAAAGATAAACGACCTGCCGCTCAATCTCATTTGCCGTTTACGGAGAATCTTGTTATCAAGAACGGCAAAACTATCGACTAAAAATGGAGATTGATTCTGTGAACGGGAATTGCGTCAGCAGTGGGTGGACATTTCGAGCTATACGCCTCTGCAAATGCAGCAAGGAATTTTTGAATCCACGCCACTAAGATTCGCTGTTATATGGCATTTGAGAAGTGGACCAACAAGGTATTAAGAAGGTGATCAGAAAGTTTGCCTCATCAATGTAATTTAAAGTAATGAAGAAATAAGCAGTTCAGTAGTCTCATTGATTTCACTGGCATAAGTCACGATTCTTCCAACTATGAGTAAACATTTTTTATTTTGAGATCTTTATTATTAAACAACTACAGAGGTATCTCATTAATAAGCGTGGTGGGTAAAATCTTCTCAGGTATTGTTGAAAGGAAAGTGCGAGTATTAGGTGAGGACAAATTGGATGAAAATCAGTGTGGGTTTAGTCCTCTTAGAGGTTGTCAGGACCAGATCTTTAGCTTACGGCAAATAATGGAGAAGTGTTACAAGTGGAACAGGGAATTGTATTTATGCTTTATAGATCTAGAAAAGGCATATGACCGGGCTCCTAGGAGGAAGTAATTGTCTGTTCTACGAGATTAATGAATAGGAGGCAAGCTTTTGCAAGCAATTAAAGGTCTTTACATAAATAGTCAGGCAGCAGTTAGAGTTGACGGTAAATTGAGTTCATGGTTCAGAGTAGTTTCAGGGGTAAGACAAGGCTGCAACCTGTCTCCACTGCTGTTCATATTATTTATGGATCATATGTTGAAAACAATAGACTGGCTGGGTGAGATTAAAATATGTCAACACAAAATAAGCAGTCTCGCATATGCGGATGACTTAGTTGTGATGGAAGATTCGATTGAAAGTTTGCAAAATAATATTTCAGAGCTAGATCAGAAATGTAAGGACTATGGTATGAAGATTAACATCCCCAAAACGAAAGTAACGTCGGTGCGAAAGAGATATTAACGGATTGAGTGCCAAATAGGAGGAACAAAGTTAGAACAGGTGGACGGTTTCAAGTACTTAGGATGCATATCCTCACAGGATGGCAACATAGTGAAAGAACTGGAAGCGAGGTGTAGCAAAGCTAATGCAGTGAGCGCTCAGCTACGATCTACTCTCTTTTGCAAGAAGGAAGTCAATACCAAGACTAAGTTATCTGTGCACCGTTCAATATTTCGACCAAATTTGTTGTATGTGAGCGAAAGCTGGGTGGATTCAGGTTACCTTATCAATAAGGTTGAGGTTACGGATATGAAAGTAGCTAGGATGATTGCAGGTACTAGTAGATGGGAACAATACCAGGAGGGTGTCCACAATGAGGAAATCAAAGAAAAACTGGGAATGAAATCTATAGATGTAGCAGTCTGGGCGAACAGGCTTAAATGGTGGGGTCATGTTACACGCATGGGAGAAGCAAGGTTACCCAAGAGGCTCATGGGGTCAGCAGTAGAGGGTAGGAGGAGTCGGAGTAGACCAAGGAAAAGGTACCTCGATTCGGTTAACAATGATTTTGAAGCAATAGGCTTAACTTCAGAAGAGGCACCAATGTTAGCACTGAATAGGGGATCATGGAGGAATTTTATAAGGGGGACTATGCTCCAGACTGAACGCTGAAAGGCATAATCAGTCTTAAAACGATGATGATGATGATGATATTGTTAGACGCTAGAACTCTTGTAGTTAGCAGTCAACAATCAAAGTAGCTAGTTTATGAACTGGTTGCTTGAACGACAAATGGCTAAGGAAGTCACACTGAAATCGATATTTGTGGTAATTTGTAAGCTGTTGTAATCAATGATACTAAAGTGTCGCTAGATACATTTAAGAGTACTTGCCTTTGGCGACATAGTAATTGTGCATAAATTGTTCTACGTGGATCTTTGATCGCAGATCCCAATGGTGATGGTGGCCAGTCGTGGCTTGCCGTGCTGTATTGGACATTAGTAATGAGTACTGGTGGATTGCGACGTTCGAATCTGTTGCGTATTCGGCGACTTAATGACAACGGTGATCGTCCAGTGAGGTGATTGAGGCAACAACATGGTCGCCCTGTGGGGGCTTACTCCAGAAGAGTATTCCAAGTGTCATCGGGTGCATAAATGACCTCAGTCGGCATGGTGACTCAGTCAGCAGAGAGGAACATGAACGACTCGGAGATATAGAGGTCGCTGATCCTTTGCCATTCATCAGGTTTATGCCTGCAGCAGTTATTGCGAAATCGTGTTCCTCACTTCTCTACAATATTTCGTTGATTGTTTCGTTAATCCCATTATTTTTCGTCGTGTGGAAATATAAGAACGCATCTGGCCGACTCACGTCACATCTCAGGCATGACCCACATTCTGGTCGTGGGTAGAACTTGATGTTTGATGAGCATCAGCCGATACTCTGGCGATAATACTTAACGCAAATACTGCAAACTATCACAAGGTGGTATGAGTTCTTGTCAAGCATATTATGGAAAATACTACACTGAAATCTTTGTGTCCTCTGTTCGAGGACCTCCAATCAGCAGTATTTAACATAGCCTCTATTGCACATGGATCTCTGCCTATGACCCAAAGCGGAAGACTTTCTCTCCTATTCGATACATTAATAGTAAACTCAAGTGCACAAAATTACACTAATTCTCTAATTATAAATTTGGAAAACATAAAAGACTTCAGAAATTATAGGAGTTAACAAGGTGACATTAAAAAATCAAACCGAAAAGAGTGAAGTGGCGGCTCGGGCGTATACATTCTGAGTGTTCACAGATTTTTAGAGGTTCGAGAGTGTGATATTAATACAAACTGCTGTATAACAGTTATGATTATAAACAAATTTATACAACTACGGCCACTGAAAATAGTAACAACAACAGTCAACAGTAATAATAATAATAATAAGAGAAGAAGAAGAGTCTCAGCCCATCTGAGAAAAAAAAGAATCGTTTTTATGGAACTTTGTTGTTTTGTACATAATTAAGTACAGTTTAGGGCAATTGTGAAATAATATACAAGCTTTCGCAACTCTCAATTTCGAATTTTTGTGTATGTGGGTGTTTTCGTGCTTTTCCAATTTGTCGGGAAAATGTACAAGATAGCTAACAGCTGTATTAATTCACGAATTCTGTTCCGGGCTGCAAATGAGACATTCTTGGCTGCACCCACACAATAACTTGTGCTAACTGTTCACTTCCTTGTTAAACGTTCGCTTGTAGTTACGCTTATTTGATTTCGTCACTCTCCCAGTCAAAGGATCTGTTCTCGGAGGCCCTAGTTCCTTTGCGGCTACCTTTTCCTGGTAATTTGCTTTTCTGTTCCCAGAAAGAGATTTTCAATATGCAGTGGAGTGTGAGCTGATGTGAAACTTCCTGGCAGACTAAAGTTGTGTGCTTGACCGAGACTCGAGTTCGGGATCTTTCCCTTTCGCAGGTAAGTGCTCTAGCAACGGAGATACCCATGCACAACTCATGACCCGTCCGCACAATTTTACTGCTCTGCTAGCATTTAATATAGATTCAACAGCGTTTATGTTTACACTGCACACGAAAGCCAATTTCCACACATTAAGGAACCAACTCCAAACACAAAGTGTCGTTTCTGGAAATTATTAAACTCAAGTAATAATGCCTACCATTGTGGTCACTTGACTAGAATACAAATGAGGCGCTGAGGTCCATAATGGCCTAAAGCACACCGCTGCCGATCTCTCATTTAAGTGAATAGGGAAGAAACCAGCAATACAGCTTTTCGTGAATTTTCATATTTACAGTGTGGGCTACAGTACAAATAAACCTGACTCACCATAAGATCAACAGATTTCAGAAGCATGAATAACTGCTACGTCTCAGAATGGATGGTGATGAGCTTTAGGTCCTTATGAGTTTCACCTCCTCAAATGGATTAATGTACGACACAATTCATAACTTAATACACTGTAATTCATTCAGAAACTCACAAAATATGTTTACTGTCAGTACCACTTTAACAGATGCTGACGTCTGATCTAATTTCACTGCAGTATAAAGTAAGTGAATTAGCATATCTGAGGAATGTGCTATCACCCATCAGCATTCATGCAGAGTGAACGGGAATAAAAGTGTGCCGCAGTGTGCTACCATCTGATGGCACTGATGTAAAGTTCTAGTTGAGTGACAAAGGATACATGCACACATCGAGACATGTGCACGTTGTTTATCAAATTCGTATGTATTTGGCTCGTAAGGCAATTACGTAATGCGAGTTTCGCGTGTGCAAAAGCTCCTTAAGACGTACCCAACAGAAAGTCTGCTTGTGACCCTGCTGCCAAGTTTCACAGACTGGAGGAGCAGTACCGAAGTAGATTTCAGTTCTGTATCTTTTGGATTGCAGCATTTACGTTACGTTTAACAGCTTTCAAAGAAAAATAACCAATAAATCCGCAAAGTGTCGAATGTTAGGGTGTTCATGTGCTCCTTTGCTCTTACACAGCAGCCGCCGTTGGTCGGAACTGTTTTCAAATTGGCACATACGCAATATGCTGGGTTAACGTAATATACACCTCTGGTCGAAAGTTTTCGAACACCCATGACAAAACGTATATACTTCATTCCAACGTGCAAACAGATCGTAAAAACTAAATATACTAACAAAATAAATATTTTCTCTCTCTGTCATTAACTGCTAGGCATTATAGGTAAGAGTTTAATCTCTTCAAAGTATCAAACGTCCGAACCGAGAAAAGCTGCACAAACTCTTGGCATCCTGCGGATAAAATTTTAAAGTGTGCTTGTAGATACTGCAGTCGATCATGTCTGTAAATTACTCCACTGATATTCAGCGTTAAATGATATTAGTTTTCTGACATCCTTGTCAACTTCATCCCATTATAGTTCAATAGGTTTTAAGTCAGGTGACTGATTTGTTCGAATGACATTCTTCAGTTTCACATATTTCTTTTTTCTATTGACGTGCGCTCAGCGCAGTTTAGAAGAATGCTTGGGATCATTGTCCTTCTGCAGAACAAACCCACGACCAATAATCGGCTATCCCAGCACATTTGCATTGTTGACCCGTATCCCTTGGTATTATTCCTTATTTAGAGTCGCGTTAATTCTCATTAGATCATCGACTTCATCACTCGTCCAACATTTCCGCACCATGGCCGACCCTACAGCCAGCTGCACTCTTGGCGTCACATACTGACGTTCGCCACGAAGTCTGCGAACGAACATTCGACTTGGTTCGAACTTAGATCCGTCCGTGAATATCACTTTGGACCATTTCTGCACTCTCCAGTTTTTATGTTGCTGTGCCCATTGCAATCTTTTCACCTTATTCAGTTAGTGTAGTAAATGTTTTTTGCCGCTATGCACTCCCTTAAACCTTGGGACAGAGACTGGAATTGCTCGCATACCATTGACTTCCTAGCGAATTTTACGTGCAGTACGAGCTTTCTGACGCTTACTCTGAGTGCATATGAACTGATCTTCTTTGTATGATGTTAATCGGGGTCTTCCAGTTGGGAGCGTACCGAGCATTGACACCAGTTTGCTTGAACCGCTTAAATGTAAACACCACTGAATACTGGGCTACGGTGACTTTTGCTGTTGTCTTACAAGAATAGCCTTCCTGATGCGGAGCTACAGCTACAGCAAGTTTTTGAGTTCCAGTCTGCTGTTCCTGTGCAATTAGGAGATACGAGGGCAGTTCAATAAGTAATGCAACACTTTTTTTTTCTGAAACAGGGGTTGTTTTATTCAGCATCGAAATACACCAAGTTATTCCCCAATCTTTTAGCTACACAACACTATTTTTCAGCGTAATCTCCATTCAATGCTACGGCCTTACGCCACCTTGAAATGAGGGCCAGTATGCCTGCACGGTACCATTCCACTGGTAGACGTCGGAGCCAACGTCGTACTGCATCAATAACTTCTTCATCATCCGCGTAGTGCCTCCCACGGATTGCGTCCTTCATTGGGCCAAACATATGGAAATCCGACGGTGCGAGATCGGGGCTGTAGGGTGCATGAGGAAGAACAGTCCACTGAAGTTTTGTGAGCTCCTCTCGGGTGCGAAGACTTGTGTGAGGTCTTGCGTCGTCATGAAGAAGCAGAAGTTCGTTCAGATTTTTGTGCCTACGAACACGCTGAAGTCGTATCTTCAATTTGTGAAGAGTAGCACAATACACTTCAGAGTTGATCGTTTGACCATGGGGAAGGACATCGAACAGAATAACCCCTTCAGCATCCCAGAACACTGTAACCATGACTTTACCGGCTGAGGGTATGGCTTTAAACTTTTTCTTGGTAGGGGAGTGGGTGTGGCGCCACTCCATTGATTGCCGTTTTGTTTCAGGTTCGAAGTGATGAACCCATGTTTCATCGCCTGTAACAATCTTTGACAAGAAATTGTCACCCTCAGCCACATGACGAGCAAGCAATTCCGCACAGATGGTTCTCCTTTGCTCTTTATGGTGTTCGGTTAGACAACGAGGGACCCAGCGGGAACAAACCTTTGAATATCCCAACTGGTGAACAATTGTGACAGCACTACCAACAGAGATGTCAAGTTGAGCACTGAGTTGGTTGATGGTGATCCGTCGATCGTCTCGAACGAGTGCGTTCGCACGCTCCGCCATTGCAGGTGTCACAGCTGTGCACGGCCGGCCCGCACGCGGGAGATCAGACAGTCTTGCGTGACCTTGCGGCGATGATGACGCACGCTTTGCCCAACGACTCACCGTGCTTTTGTCCACTGCCAGATCACCGTAGACATTCTGCAAGCGCCTATGAATATCTGAGATGCCCTGGTTTTCCGCCAAAAGAAACTCGATCACTGCCCGTTGTTTGCAACGCACATCCGTTACAGACGCCAGTTTAACAGCTCCGTACAGCGCTGCCACCTGTCGGAAGTCAATGAAACTATACGAGACGAAGCGGGAATGTTTGAAAATATTCCACAAGAAATTTCTGGTTTTTTCAACCAAAATTGGCCGAGAAAAAAAAAGTGTTGCATTACTTATTGAACTGCCCTCGTAATATGGTATGATTCCGACTATGTAAACAAACACATGTCTAGTATACACAATGTTCTGTAAACTAATGTGAACTGATTACTGTACAGACAGCTAAAGGACTGAGGCCAATTCGAATGGAACGCCAGTATCGTTGTGGACACTCATCAGCGGCCTTTTAGGCCAACAAGTAGGCAAGAACGCAACAGAGGCCCTTAGTCATTATAACTGTTTTATTATCAGAATGGGGATATAATAGAATACGCAGAATTAAATCCCTGTTTTAATAACAAAACCGTACTTTTGAGAGGTAATTTAAAACTATTAGCCGGTGTACGCTATTATTTAAAAATGCGCAACTGTATACTGTGGAACCACCCCTTTATGCGAACAACCAGTTAAATACACAGCAGAGGCGCTTAGTCTTTGTATGTTTAAAATTGTTTTATCATCAGAACTGGGATACGATAGAATGAAACCTTGTTTTAATTGTAAAACTACAGTTGTGAGAGTTGACCGGTAGTGTATACGCTTTTATTTAAAAACGCAAACGTGTCCAGTATGATATCGCTTCGTTGCTCCATTCCTAAATTCTGTACCTTCCATTTTTTTTCGTTTAAATGCTTCACATGTACAATAATCACCGATGTCTGTATTTGATTACGGTGTGTACGAAACACGCTGACATATGTCCTAATATTTTTGTAACAAATTTTTAATTGCTCTAAAAACATTATAAAGACGATCTACCTTATTAATTTCTCAGTTTTCAGCAAAATGTATACGGACCTGCTTTCCTATTCGCAGTCTGTTCAACTACATTTCATACACTGCACCGTCCGTGATCGGGTATCATACATGCTTTTCCTGTTGTGGAATTGAGTTTGGTTCAAATGTTTCAAATGGCTATGAGCACTAAGGGACATAACATCTATGGTCATCAGTCACCTAGAACTTAGAACTACTTAAACCTAACTAAAATAAGCGCATCACACACATCCATGCCTGAGGCAGCATTTGAACCTGCGACCGTAGCGGTCACGCGGTTCCAGACCGAAGCGTCTAGAACCGCACGGCCACACCGGCCGGCCAATTGAGTTTGTATGTTAATTAAAGAATTGAAAAAGAAAAAGAATGACTAAGCATGGTTTCGAGCATTGGTTTCAATAACAAAGCATTTGATTAGCTTTTATAAGATCTGATACCACCTTCAGGCAGCCAGATACAGAAGGAAGAACAGTTTAACGTGCAGTCCAAACCCCAAAACAACTTAGCTTTCCGCAACAAGGCATGACAAATGAAATAAGTATTACTAAATAAACCATAGACGTCCAGATTGTTCATCAAATGAAGCAGTAATGAGATTAGGGGTCCCTTGTTAAGATAATCATTCCCACCATAATCTCAGTTAAAACAGGGAAACGCCGGGATACATGAATGATGACCATATTAGAGCTAGAGCCACGTTCTTGCGGAATAGTTATCAAAGGTGCTAACCACACACCTGCTCTCTCTGAGTTACACTCACGATGCAGTACTAGATGTAAAACAAAGGCAACATTAAGTTCCAAAAATACGGAGCAGCCTGCTCGAGGGCAAACACAAAATGTCTCAACACATTTGGAGAACATATGGTGTTCAAAAGAACAGAACTGAATTTAAAGACTGTCATTAAACGCTTCCATAAATTCTCGTGGTTCTCTGGGAAATCTAAGAAGGACTTCTACATTAAAAAAAGAAAACATACCTATTTCGGTAGACACCATATACCGCTATCAGCACTTGCATTCACGTGTTTTGAGATTTCTCTTCGCTCCTTCTAATAACTGTAAAAGGGTATTTCATTGCCTTCCACATATTTTGATTGACCGTACCGCCAGCGAAGGAGTTTCATTTGGTAAACAGAAGTACATCTCTCCTTTATATGTTCGCCTCCGCGGAATACTTTTTGTCTGTTTACAATGCAGTGTCAGCTCCACGTTATAGGGTAGTCTTATCGGTCACCGACGGCAGTATACACCTGTATTCCACGTGCCCGTGCAGAATGGCGCAGCTGTTCCTCGTCGGTGGACGGCGTGGTGTATTGGATGTCAGACGGGAGGGGCTGCCGCCGCCCGGAGCGCACGTGCCCGATACTGCCGCGTAAATGCCACGTCGGCAGCACGTGTCCACGTGCTGGCCTTCCATCGCCGGTAGGAATTTCACCGCAGGTGTAAGGGACTCGTGGAAGCTGGTACGTGTGGGACTGATCACGCTACACCACCGAGAGACTGGATATTACATTCTACCATAAACTGTACAGCGATCGGGTGAGTGTGTACGTAAGGGTGCATTCTAGAAAACCAATAAACCTCCGATTCTTTAAAGAATCGAAGTTCCACGTATAAAACAACTTCAGTAGCATGGTTACTTTACAAACAAGAGACAGTGTTAAATGTTTGACGTTAAGCATGTAGGCGAGAAATAATGTTAGAAAGGTGGATTTATATTTATAGTTTGTTGGAAGCCAGTAAGAGCTTCCATTCCCAAACACTGGATGAGTATAGTCCGTTTATTTACGCGCCGTCAGTTGCGCTTCCTCAAGACAAATACACAATTTCTAACTGTAATACTTTAAACGTAAGATCATACCTTTTAATGTATGGATTATTTCAATTCGCTCAATACTTACTAGGATACTGTAAATCTACTTGTTTCTTATCAAAACCTTTAGACAGGCAACCTGCATCTGATATCGGGTTCCAAGATGGTCGCTTAGTAATCAGATACCTGGCATAGTAGCACACATGAAGTTTCGTTGAACTTGCGCAAAGTCCCGTCTTAGGCAACGACGATTACTACAAGTGCAGTTGAAAAAGTTTCTTTTAGAAGGCCGTGCAATCTAGAATCGGTATGCCAGTCACCAAGAATCGCTATGAACTTGGAGGCAACCATTCCACCTAGGCACCATGTTGATGATGACGATATTTTGTTTGTGGGGCATCCAACTGCACGGTCATCAGCGCGCGTATGAAGTCCCAATTTTTCTCACAGCCCTATTATTTACACAGTCCTATCTAGCCACTGTCCGAATTATGATGATTGTGATGATGACGACGATGAAATGACGAGAACAACACAAACACCCAGTCCCCAGGTAGAGAAAATCCCCAACCCGGCCGGGAATCGAACCCGGGACCCGGTGATCCAGAGGCAGCAATGTTAACCACCAGCTGCTGAGCAAAGAAGGTCGCAACTGCTTGCTGCACATAATCGTCCGACAGCAATCATCCACCCTTCAAGGCGTTTTTTAAGGGCCGAAGGTGTGATAATCGCTTATGGAGAGATCAGGGTAATGGGGAAGTAGCTACAGTGTCTCCCACTTGTGTTGGCGAAATGGCAACGTACGTTATCATGAAACGACAGCACTCCTTGTCGGGCACCATTCCGCAACGGAATTTCTTCTACACGCATGCTGCCCAAAACACATTTTTCATTCTCTGATGGAAGTCTACTGGTGCAGGTCCTCTGGCTGCCAAGAAGAGAATAATAGCACATCCGTCCTGTATGGACTTTTATGGTAATAACGTCGCTGTATTTTACGTTTCCGAGTTTAATGCACAGACGTCAGAAAGACACGAATTCCTTGCTACATCTCGTTGCTTATATACCTTCTTTGGAGCAATACTACGTGCGTATACGCTGCAGCAACGCCTTCAACCGGAAACTTTTTGATCGTCCCTTATATAAACTAATTCGAAATGGTGTACCTTAAATCCCATGAATGCATAGCAAAATTTGTTTAATGGTGTGCTAAGGGCGCGAAACATTATTTTCAAGTCTTCTACATGAAAAAATTTGACATTAGGAATACTGCAATGAAAACTCTTCAGTCAACATGTATAGAGTAACTTTCCTACGCGTATGGCAATTTGTCTGCAGAAGGTACGGATCAATTGCTGACGAAAATTCCTCTTCCATTTTTTGGTTCACAGTTATTTTGTTTACAGCTATGATTTTGGGAAACCACCTGTATCTGGAATACGCAACTTTGTAGGATACTTTCCAGATTCGTATCAGTAGTAGGCGACATATTTTTACAATGAAAAGTACCCCACATTCGCCCAGTAACGCTCCCAGTCCAGTCCAGAGGCAGTACCGTGACTCCAAAACTTCGATCACCTTTTGATTGGTTCACTAATGAAATTATTTTCCACTTTACGACCAACGATCTTCGTTTATACGAATGTATTCTATGGAATTTTCATCATCATAGCCTAAAGACACCTATCGCTGTAAGCTCTCTTCCTCGTTTTGAGCTGTCCTCTTCATTCCTTGATAATTCCATTTGTAATTTGCAATACGTGTTCGACTATTTTCCTTCTTGGCCTCCCCTACCGTTTTTCCCCAAAATTATTGCTTCTAATATTTCTGTTAAACACTTAATATGCCGACATAGATGTCCCAATATGACTACAGATATTTCGACATTAGTTGCAATCTGGAGTTGAAAAGAATTCAGTGGCGACGAGTGAAAATTTGTGCCCGACCGGGACTGCAACCCGGATTTCTCGCTTATCGATAACAATCGCATTAGCAAGTTCAGCTAACTTATCAAGCTTCCTGTACAAAACAAATTCTCTATGTCGCACACTACGTACGTAGTCTCCCCTTTCCATTATCGTCATTGCTCGCAAAACGCTGCGTAATATTTTCAATAGTTATGGAATTCATGATATTTTCAGTGGTTATGAAATTTTTACAATGTGACAATTTTATACATGACTGAATTAGTTTTATGTACTTCTGAACTGTCATCTGCGAGCTACAGAAAAGTAGCTCCTGAAACACAGGTTTTCGTAAAAAGGGTTACACAATATATTGAAACCAACAGTAATTTATGAACATCGTTCGACTTATCGAGCATATGTACTTCATTGCTAAAAGTATTTCTTACCTCTTCTAATATGGAGGGTGAATTATATTCACCCTCCATATTAGTAGAGGGGTAAAACATACTTTTAGCATTGAAGTAACTATTTTCTCACGATCTCAGGACGTCGCACAGGTTGGCTATATCTAATCCCCGTACCAGAATATATGAAGTTGGCAAAAGTGAGACATAGAAAATTGCTTTTCATGTGAAAGAATTTTTAACATAGCCTTGTACCTAATACTGTATTAGTCATAACATGAAATGTGGGATGAACCTGCTCATAATACAAATATAAAAAAGAAATCTTTATAGATCAACCTCAATATGCGAAGAAAGATGTTACTGTGCATAGATGTAGCGCTCGTTGAAGGTGACTTTAGCGACAGTTTTATACTACATATTACTTTAAATAATACGTCGTTTTCAAGGTGCCTCGAGATTTTAACCAAGCGTTAACTTTGTTGGTAACTGTAAGCTGTAGACGATTTGTGTTGTGGGGCCAGATTATTTGCAGTATTTCCACTATGATGTTATTTACCTTTAATGACGTCTAGTTTTATTTAATCTGAAAAGTATGCTTGACATCAGATACCAATCTTAAGTAAATTTTACTGGCAACAGAGAGGACCACTTCAAACAATCTCTGTCTTTCTCTACAGTTTTTGCCCTCTACAGCTCCCTCTAATACCATGGAAGTCATTCCCCCATGTCTTAGCAGATGTCCTATCATCCTGTCCCTTCTCCTTATCAGTGTTTTCCACATATTCCTTTCCTCTTCTATTCTGCGTAGAACCTCCTCATTCCTTACCTTATCAGTCCACCTAATTTTCAACATTCGTCTATAGCACCACATCTCAAATGCTTCGATTCTCTTCTGTTCCGGTTTTCCCACTGTCCATGTTTTACTACCATACAATGCTGTACTCCAGACGTACATCCTCAGAAATTTCTTCCTCATATTAAGGCCGGTATATGATATTAGTAGACTTTTCTTGGCCAGAAATGCCTTTATTGCCATAGCGAGTCTGCTTTTGATGTCCACCTTGCTCCGTCAGTCGTTGGTTATTTTACTGCCTAGGTAGCAGAATTCCTTAACTTCATTGACTTCGTGACCATCAATCCTGATGTTAAGTTTCTCGCTGTTCTCATTTCTACTACTTCTCATTACCTTCGTCTTACTCTCAAACCATACTGTGTACTAATTAGACTGTTCATTCCGTTCAGCAGATCATTTAATTCTTGTTCACTTTAACTCAGGATAGCAATGTCATCAGCGAATCGTATCATTGATATCCTTTCACCTTGTATTTTAATTCCACTCCTGAACCTTTCTTTTATTTCCATCATTGCTTCCCCGATGTACAGATTGAAGAGTAGGGGCGAAAGGCTACAGCCTTGTCTTACACCCTTCTTAATACGAACACTTCGTTCTTGATCGTCCACTCTTATTATTCCCTCTTGGTTGTTGTACATATTGTATATGACCCGTCTCTCCCTATAGCTTACCCCTACAATTTTCAGAATCTCGAACAGCTTGCACCATTTTATATTGTCGAACGCTTTTTCCAGGTCGACAAATCCTATGAAAGTGTCTTGATTTTTCTTTAGCCTTGCTTCCATTATTAGCCGTAACGTCAGAATTGCCTCTCTCGTCCCTTTACTTTTCCTAAAACCAAACTGATCGTCACCTAGCGCATTCTAAATTTTCTTTTCCATTCTTCTGTATATTATTGTTGCAAGCAGCTTCGATGCATGAGCTGTTAAGCTGATTGTGCGATATTTCTCGCACTTGTCAGTTCTTGCCGTCTTCGGAATTGTGTGGGTGATGCTTATCCGAACGTCAGATGGTGTATCGCCAGACTCATATATTCTACACAACAACGTGAATAGTCGTTATGTTGCCACTTCCCCCAATGATTTTAGAAATTCTGATGGAATGTTTACTATCCCTTCTGCCTTATTTGACCGTAAGTCCTCCAAAGCTCTTTTAAATTCCGATTCTAATCCTGGATCCCCTATCTCTTCTAAATCGACTCCTGTTTCTTCTTCTATCACATCAGACAAATCTTCACCCTCATAGAGGCTTTCAATGTATTCTTTCCACATATCTGCTCTCTCCTCTGCGTTTAACAGTGGAATTCCCGTCGCACTCTTAAGGTTACCACCGTTGCTTTTAATGGCACCAAAGGTTGTTTTGACTTTCCAGTGTGCTGAGTCTGTCCTTCCGACAATCATATCTTTTTCGATGTCTTCACATTTTTCCTGCAGCCATTTCGTCTTAGCTTCCCGGCACTTCCTAACACTAACACCGCCAAATCGATAGTAACAAGGCCGACCCCGCGTTGAAGTGGGACGAAGGCTCAAAGAAAATGATGAATGTACTCGAACCCGGATTACCCGCTTTACGCGAACAGTCTCTTAGCCCCTTCGGTTATCTGCATACTAATCACGGGCAGACGCAGACTTCCAAACTTCGTCCATGTGTTATAAACTGTACCCGTACTGCCATCCGGGATGAACATATTCATTGATAGTCGAGGGCCTTGTTTCGGCGAGGAAATACAAAACAGCGGTGCCTTTGTTATTAATAAGTACGATGCAATGTTTCCTCTGACACGGGTGCATGTGCAAAGGAGTACTGCAACTCACTTCTTACTAACTCAAGCAAGGCCAACATCTCACTTTACTCGTTTCGTGAATTTTCTCGTTTCGTGATTCAGAGAATCACTGAATTCTAAATCTGCAAACAATAAAGTGACTCGAAAACTTTTCCTCTCGATTGCAAACCCAGTATCGTTACCTAACAGCCGATAACAAATGATTTATGTGGCTTTACCAATCTACAGCAGCTATGTTATTAAACGCAGGCGCAGTGTCCAAAATGTTGACATGCACGTCGATGAAGTCTCAATATTTGTCTTTTATCACCTTATACCATTTTATTCCACCAGAGTTCTACAGTTTTACTGATGCTGACAAGCGCTGAAAATGCTCAAACTGCGCTCGAATTTCTTAGCGTCACAACAGTATAACCACCCTTCAGAATGAGGTTTCACAAAGAAGCTACGAGTGTCAACTCCATTGTGATAAAGCAGTAGATGACTCTGTAAGGGGAAATCAACGCTTCTGCCAGGGGAAGCGCATTAGCACGGACCGATGACTATCCTACGTTGTATTGAAAGAAACTAACAAAGCAGGCAGGGAGCTAAATATTGCACAACCGACTGTTTGGAAAATCTTATGGAAATTCTAAAAGCAGTAACCTTACCTTATGTAGTTCCTAACGGCTTCAAAATTTTTAATGTTGCTGTAAACATACACAGTTGGCAGAATAAGTGCACAGAACTTTCATACATTATCGTGCTTCGCTTCCCTGTTTCACTACAAATTACTGTGCACTCTGCGAAGTCACTAACTTTACGACCTGTTTTCCTTTTTGGAACAGGATACGGATCTGGGCACATTACAAGTTAGTTGTTGTCATAAGTAAAAATGATGCTTCACCATACTTCCATTTTGATGTAGAGGAATCGATCGCGTTGGGGCCCCTGACCAGTGATTCTTGATCGGTCAACATAACCTCAATTCTTCTTCTTCTTCCTGTTGTCATTTTATTATTATTTATGAAAGGCCCTTTTATGCAACCCATATTAACAAACATACCAGAACAACAATCTGAATTCAACAATCACTTTGAACTGTCAAGAACCGATAGCAAGCTGTTACCAGCAGCTGCACACATGTGTCAGAAGTATTGTTATGCTGATTGATGGCGAGTAAGTAAGTTATCGTATGTGCAATAACGTCAGCTGCCCTTACCAGTCTGCCAGTTCCGGTAATAATAGCTCGTGATGGGCCCCTTCTTCCAGGAAGTGTCCAAAGCATGGAACGTAGCAGACACACCGCCACTGCCGAGCGGTAGATGTAGAGGGGCGTGGGCGGGAGCGTCCAACTAACCAACGTACTTCTGAAGTAATTGGGTATTGCAGGACGTGTACCTGAGGCTACAAATTTCACATGCTTTTTTTCATCAGTCTTCTGAATGGTTGGATGTGGCCCGCCACGAATTCTTCTCCTGTATCAAAATTTTCATCTCATAGTGTGGTGTCACCGCCAGGCACCAGGTGGTAGCCTTTAAATCGGCCGGGGTCCGATAGTATACGTCGTACCCGCTTGTCGCCACTATCAGTGATTTCAGACCGAGCGCCGCCACACGGCAGGTCTAGTCTAGAGAGACTCCCTAGCAATCGCCCCAGTTGGACAGCCAACTTTGCTAGCGATGGTTCACTGGCTACATACGCTCTCATTTTCCGAGACGACAGTTTAGCTTAGCCTTCAGCTACGTCATTTGCTACGACCTAGCAAGGCGCCATATTCAATTACTATTCTGAACAGATAATATTGTGAATCATGTATCGTCAAGAGCGACGTTCATCATTAATGGATTAAAGTTAAGTATCAAACTAATTATGTCCGCTTACTGAATACTAATTCCTTGTCATGTTCCAGACCTCACGTCAGTGGAGTCCTTCCCTCCTCACGCCAGCCTGCGTGCGGTAAAACGCGTGCATTGCGGCCCCCACTAGTAACACGGTGCTGGCTCTTCTGCCAACACAAACACAGTACCACATGCAACCCATGTCCACAATTATTTGCTGGATGTACTGTGCTCTCTGTCTTCCTCTACAGGTTTTACCCTCTAAAGCTCCCTCTGGCACCGTGGAAGTTATTCCCTGATGTCTTTTCAAATGCCATATCGTGCTGTCCGTTAGCTGAGTGGTCAGCTTGACAGATTGCCGTCCTACGGGCCCGGGTTCGATTCCCAGCTGGCTCGGGGATTTTCTCCGCTCAAGGACTGGATGTTGTGCTGTCTTCATCATCATTTCATCCCCATCCGGTGCTCAGGTTGCCCAATGTGGCGTCGAATGTAATAAGACCTGCACCAAGGGGGCCGGACCTGCCTCGCAAGTGGCCTCCCGGCCAATGACGCCAAACGTACATTTCCATTTCCATGCTGTCCGTTCGTCTTTTCGGTGTTTTCCATGTACTGATTTCCTCCGTGATTCTATCGAGAGCCTATTCATTCCCTACTTTAGCAGTCCAGCTAATTTTCAATATTCCTCTATCTCTCCTTACCCCAATGCTTCGCCCCTATTCCGTTCCGATTTACCCACAGGCCATGTTTCACTACCATCAGTGCTACGCTCCAAACGAACATTCTCAGAAATTTCTTCCTCAAATTAAGGCCCATGTTTGAAACTAGCAGACTTCTCTTCGCCAGGAATGTCCTTTCTGTCTGTGCTAGTCTGCTTTGTATATCCTCCTCCTCCATCTAACTTGGGTTATTAGGCTGCCTAGGTAGCAGGATTCCATAACTTCATCTACTTCGTGATCACCAGTTCACGTGTTTGGTTTCACGCAGTTCTCATTTCTGCTACTTCCGTTACTTCCATCTTTTTCTAATTTACTCTCACTCCATAGTTTGTACTCATTAAACTGTTAATTCCTTTCAGAAAATTCAGTAGTCCTTCTCCACTTTCACTAAGGATAGCAATGAATCTTATTACTGATATCCTTTCGCCTGGAATTTTAATCCCTTTCCTTAATCATTCTTTTATTTCCATCATTACTTCTTGGATGTATAGACTGAAGAGTAGGACCGAAAGACTACATCCATGTCTTAGTCCCTTTTAATCCTAGCAGATCGTACTTGGTCTTCCACTTTTATTGTTCCCTATTGCATCTTACATACGTAAGTCATTCGTCGTCCCCTGTACCTCACCCTTACTTTTCTCAGAATTTCAACATCCTGACCATTTTACTTTGTCAAAAGCTTTTTCATGGTCGACCAATCCTATGAACGTATGTTGAATTTTTTTTTAAATCTTCCTTCCGTTATCAACCTCAGTATGCCTCCCTCATGGCTTTCCATTTCATCGGACCAAACTGATCATTATCTAACAGAGCCTGAATTTCCTTCCCCAGTTTTCTGTATGCTGTACTTGTCAACAACTTGGATTCATGAGCTGTTAAGCTAATTGTGCAATAATTCTCTCACTTGTTGTTCCTTGCAACCTACGGAACTCTGTGGGTGATGGTTTCCCGAAAGTCTGGGTGTATACCGCCACTTTCATGTATACTGTCCACTTACATGAGTTGTTGATATATCCCACAAATGTTTTAGAAATTTAGATGGAAAGTTCCTATTTCTTCAGCTTTATTTGACCTTCCAGAGCTGTTTTAAATTCTAATATTAGTAATGGATCTCCTGTTTCTTCTTCTTTCACGTCTTGATCTCATCATAGAGGCCTTAATTTTCTACTTCTACCTATTCGTTCTCTCCACTGCACTTATCATTGGAATTACCGTTGCATTCTAAATGTTACCGTTCTCGCTTTTAATGTAACCGAAGGTTGTTTTGACTTGCTGTATACTCATTCCTTTCTTCCGACAACAATTCCTTTTTCTATTTCTTCACTTTTTTCGTACAGCCATTTCGCCTTATCTTCTCTGCACTTTCTATTTATTTCATCCCTACGTGACTCGTATTTCTTATTCTTGAACTTCTTTAATCATTTTTGTACTTAATTCTTTCGTCTATCAACTGAAGTACTTCTTCTGTTATCCATGTTTCTTCGCAGTTACGTTACTAGAACACATATTTCGCTTTCCAACATCGTGATTACCCCTTTTAGAGATGTCCATTCTTCTTCAACTAAACTGCCTACTGGGCTATTCAATATCGCAGTATCTATGGTCTCAGACAACTTCAAGCGTATCTCTTCACTTCTTAGTATTTCCGTATCCCATTTCTCTGCCCAGTGGCTCTTCCTGACTAGTCGCTTAAACTTCAGCCTACTCTTCATCATCACTAAATTGATCTGGGTCTATATCTTCACCTGGGTACGCCTTAGAATCCAAAACCTGATTTCGTGATCTCTGCTTGACCATGATGTAATCTGAAATATTTCCATATCTCCCTGGCTTTTCAAAGTAAACATCCTCCTCTTGTGGAGAATATTCGCCATTACTAGCTGAAATTACCTGCGCAGCTCTATCAGTCTTTCTCCTCTCTCATTACTACTGCCAAGTCCATATTAGTTTTTAACCCTTTCTTCTACTACTTCCCCTCGAATCGCATTGCAGTCTCCCATGGCTACTAGGTTTTCATCTCCGTTTGCATACTGAACTGCGCTTTCCGTCTCCTCATACACTGTCTCTCTCTCTCTTCATCTTTTGCTTGTGACATTGGAACGTACACCTGAAATATTGTTGGATCACTGAACTGAGAACTGTTCGTAGTAGCTCATACTGCACCATACCTTCCTGTTCACAACGAATCCTACACCCGTTGAAACTTTTTCTGCTCCCGTTGATGTTACCCATATACTACCCGAGCGAGATAGCGCACTGGTTAGCACACTGGAGTCCTATTCGAGAGGACAACGGTTCAGACCCGCGTCTGGCCATCCTGATTCAGCTTTCCGTTATTTCTCTAAATAACTTAAGGCAAATGCTGGGATGGTTCCTGGGAAAAGGCACGGCAGCTTTCCATCTCTATCCTTCCCTAACCACAACTTGTGCTTCGTCTCTAATGATCTCGTTGTAGACGGGACATTGAACACTAATCTCCTCCTACTTCATCATCCTATAGTCAGCTGACCAGAAATTCTTGTTTTCTTTCCATTTCACTTCAGTTATCCCCTTATTATATAGACTGAGCCTTTGCATTTCCCTTTTCAGTTTTTCTAGATTCCTGAGCACGTTCAAATTCCTTACATGCCACACCCAGATCACGTATAACTTTATCCTTTGGTTGATTATTCTGTCTTTTCTTATGGGTTTCTTTACTGACGCTAGAATATATGTTCCATTACCTACTTCATTCTCTTAGAAGTAGAACTTTCTTTACCTTGTAAAGTACTCTGTGTTCTTTTTCAGGGTTTAAGAAATCTTCATACCAAATTTCATCGAAATCATTTCAGTAGTTTACTGGTGAAAACGTAACAGAGAGATTTACTTTCGCATTGATAATATTAGTTTGGAAACTGGGATTAACGTTCTTGGCCAAAGCTATTTTATATAGCAGGGATCGCAAAAATGGGCTCAAATGGCTCTGAGCACTATGGGACTTAACATCTGGGGTCATCAGTCCCCAACAACTTAGAACTACTTAAACCTAACTAGTCTAAGGACGTCACACACATCCATGCGCAAGGCAGGATTCGAACCTGCGACCGTAGCGGTCGCGCGGTTCCAGACTGAAGCGCCTATAACCGCTCGGCCACACCGGCCGGCAGGGATTGCAAAAGGATTATTATTGATATATAGAACACAGTAGGCTATGCACGTCTGTAAACGCCAATTAGACAGACAATAAATGTAAGAGACTGTCAAGTGGAAACGACACAGATCGACAAAAGTAACTAAGACATTTATTAGTTCAAAACTAAACGTCGTAATTGTTAATACACTTTATTCCATTGCGGAACAAGACGGGCAATGCCTTCATGGAAAAATTTCTGCAGTTGCCCACATACCATAACTGTACCCAGGCGAGCAAGTCGTCGTTCAAAGCAAATCGACAGCCACGAATATTTTCCTTTAGGGCTCCAAAAATATTGAAATCACAAGGAGAGGAATCGGGACTGAATGGGGGATATGTCCCCGCCCACCTGTTGACAAGTTTGTTTCAAGCACGATACAGAAGTTTCGCTGGGAATGGAACGTAATCAAGTTGTATTATGTTAGCCAAATCTGTAACCAAACGCGATCTTAAAGCAATTCACGAAGGAAAATAAGACTCCGTACTTTCTGAGGGATGAACTGACTAATTCAGAGAAAGCTTCACATAAGAAACTCAGATATAAAGAACTTTTTCGTACGTTACGAATCTTGCGAAAATTACTCGTGGGATACAAAGAACAAGGAAAGTCCGCAGCTCGTGGTCGTGCGGTAGCGTTCTCGCTTCCCGCGCCCGGGTTTCCGGGTTCGATTCCCGGGGGGGTCACGGATTTTCTCTGCCTCGTGATGACTGGGTGTTGTGGGAAGCCCTTAGGTTAGTTTGGTTCAAGTAGTTCTAAGTTCTAGGAGACTGATGACCATAGATGTTAAGTCCCATAGTGCTCAGAGCCATTTTTGAATAAGGAAATATATTTATAAACAACAAACCTATGATAGTACAAATCAATCGGAAGTGCCAGATATTTGTTACGTATTGCGCCAGACCCAAAATGAACAGTGAAATTACAGTTGTATTTCTCAACTTAGCCTCATTCAGAAGCAATTGCTACAAACAATTTCTCTTAACTGCATCTGCAGTTTAGAGTATTACCATCAGAGGCAAAAAATTTATACAAACGATGTGAACTTACAGCTTATGTCAAAAACAATTACTTTGCAGAATTAAAAGAAAAAAAAAACGTAAAATTTTACTAATTTTACTTTGATGACACATCGCTGTTCCCAATAATGTCATCTAATCTTGTGAAAAACCAAACAATTAATGAATACATGAACATTACTATTGTAATAAAATACAGGAATAGTTTTAAATGGTTGTTTTATCGTTCCTATTCCTTGAAAAAACTTTTATATGTCATCCTTAGAACGAAGAATTATTTGGAGTTCTGCATCTCTGGCAAGTATGCAATAAAGTTGGTTGTGTTTCGTTCCAGAGATTTAATGTTGGCTTGAAATGGAACCAGCACAGGATCATTTCTATCTGTCACGACTCGTAATACGAATTCCTTGGCAGACTCATAACATACCCAGACGGCGGCAGTGCACAACTGCCTGATGCCTACCCCCCAAGAGGAATGTCTGAGCGCCAGTATTACTTCCGCGAGAATCGGCTGCCATGTTATGAAAGGATCAGCGATGTGAGTAACTGATCATTTGTAACCATCTATGTTACGAGCACTCATTAAGGACATTTAGGTTTCTCTGGCATCGACATCTTTGGTATTCAGTAAGGGGCAAACATATGATCGTAGCACCCATGGTAACTGTGTTCCCGAAACGTCTCAGTTTTAATTTCATTGAAGAATATATCAGACAGTTCTAAAGCATATTTTTTTCCATATTTCATAACGGAACTGCTTTGAAATTTACTTATGAGTACGAATAATGGATTATATGCGTGTTACTTATAGGTAGTATACTTACTCGTGTCCGCAGCTGAGACTATCAATGAGGGATGGTTGAATCGAAGCTGGTCTGTTCGAACGCCGACTATTGACAACAATCTCATTGCAAGAATTTGGCCGCCTATGGAGGTAAGAGGGCGATATGCACCGAAGCGTATACCGAAGCAGCAGTTAGAGATGGAGAACTTGTCATTTCTAGCACTTACTGGCTGCATACTGCGTCCGTTCAGAAAGTTCCGAGCAGGATTTTGTCGAGTATAAACGATGACCACGCAGTAATTACCGTGGCAGCTTGAAATAACAAATGTAAACAAAAAATGTGCACCCTACCAGACAAAACTCCTACAAAACGGCAAAAGTGTGGAATGGATGTCTGCTGATTCGCCAAGACCTAAGAAGGTGCGACAGTGACGCGTGAATTGAACAACGTTTCAAAGGAGTTTTCCGACAATTTCACGTAGTTATATGTCCATTGAGTCCATTGTATTCAAGTGGGTAGGGGTGTACGTGGAACACCTGCAGCGTTAAAACTACCATCTTAAAGTTTCTCTATTCTTTTCATTAATCCATTGTCCGAAGTTATTATAGTGACATGATATGTTATTATCTGTAACAAGGTCGTAGATCCTGAACAGAAAGCATGGATACTGTCTTGTGGTATCCGTCCGTCCTCTTGGTCTTTTTCTCGTCTTAAACGTCCAGTTCGTAATACATGCAACGAAACACTACTGAATTTATGTTAACAGTAATCACAAAGATACAAACAGAACTTGATTCGTCATAACTCGGTGTGACAGGGAATGGACAATCATATTCACAAAACAATTTACCACGGCCATTCCGAATTTTAGAATCGTTTCTAAAGATCTCTGAGCATAAGATCGATACATCAGAAAAGAAAAATTTAGACGTTTTCATTGTGAAAGAAAGAGACAATTTTAACAAATCGAACGTCACCGCTGACTTATCTCCTTGATATTCAAATAGAATAAATTCCTGCAGATGATAATCTTCTTTTACCTGCATACAATAGACCAGATTAATGTGGCAATTTAGAAGATTGTCGTAAGGGTACATCTTTTACAGCTTGCTTGTTTCATACCAAAGCCTAGCACGGCGAGACTCAGAAAAATTGATCCTACTTGCGACTGCCTCGACGCTTCCAATATTCATACAAACTACTGAAGAAGTACCTCAGCTAGGAAAGTTACAAACTACAGTTTTGCTGACAAGTTGTTTCTGATTTGCGGCATACGTATGTTCTTCTTTTTTGATTTCCATGGCAGAATATCAGCAGTGTAGTATCAAAGAAGCGCGTGGGATATCTTGCTTTCTCTTATGTAAGGGTTTGTGTATGTGCTCAGTATGCCGAAAACTGTTTCGTCGCTGCGCTGAAATACAATGTATCTAGTTACTGTAGTCACATGCATCAGTCAGAAGAATAGTTTGGAGGACTCTTCATACTTGTGGTAATGTGCAAGCCTCTTAAGCTCAGAAAAAATACTGCAACTTACATCCTTCTGAATCAACTTACTGTATTCATCTCTTAGTCCCAGTCTACTGTTTTTACCTTCCACACTTCTCTCCAGTACTAAGTTGGTGGTCCCTTGATGTCTCAGCAAGAGTCCTATCAACCAGGCCATTCTTTTAGTGAAGTTGTGTCACAAATTTCTTTACTACCCAGTTGTGTCTGGTAACTCCTCATTAGTTACGTTATCTACCCAACTAATCTTCAGTATTCTTCTCCAACACCACTTTTCAAAAGCTCCTATTCTCTTCTTGTCTAAATTGTTTATCGCCCGTGTTTCACTTCCATACAGAGCTACACTCCACACAAATACTTTCGGAAAAGACTTCCTAGCACTTAAATCTCTATTAGATGCTATTAAATTTCTTTTCTTCAGAAACACTCTTCATGCTATTTCCAGTCTACATTTTATATCCCCCCGTCGACGGGCATCATCAGTTATTCTGTTGCCGAAATAGCAAAACTCATGTACTGCCCTTAGTGTCTCGTTTCCCAATCTAATTCCCTCAGCATCACCTGATTTAATTCGCCTAAATTCCAGCATCCTTGTTTTATGTTTGACGATGTTCATCTTATATTCTACTTTCAAGACACTGTCATCCCGTTCGACTACTCTTCGACGTTCTTTGCTGTCTCTGGCATAGAACTGCAAAGTCATCGGCACACATCAAAGTTCTTATTTCTTCTGCCAGAACTTTAATTCCTGCTTCAGTTTTTCTTTTGCTCGCACAATGTACCGATGTACACATTGAACAACATTGGCAATACACTACAACCCTGTCTCACGTCCTTCTCAACCACTGCTACAATTTCATGCCCGTCGACTCTTATAATTTCGGTCTGGTTGCTGCGCAATTTGTAAACAGCCTTTCGCTCCGTGCATTTTAACCCTGATAGTTTCAGAATTTCCAAGAGAGAATTGTCAAAAGCTTTCTCTATGTCTACAAATGCTACAATTGTAGTTTAGCATTTCCTTAACCTATCGCCAAGTCTTAGGATCAGTATTGCCCCACGTGTTCCTGCACTTCTTCGGAAACCAAACTGACGTTTCCCCCTTTTGCCAGCTACCAGTTTCATCTGTTCTTCCGTAAAGAATTCGTATTAGTATTTTGGAACCATATGGCCTTGCCGCAGTGGGAGCACCAGTTTACATCAGATGACCCAAGTTAAGCGCTGCCGGGCTGCGCTAGCAGTTGAATGGGTAACCATCCGGTCAGCCGAGCGCTGTTGCCCAGCGGCGTGCACTCAGCCCTTGTGAGGCAAACTGAGGAGACACTTGATTGAGAAGTGGCGGCTCCGGTCTCGTAAACTGACATACGGCCAGGAGAGCGGTGTGCTGATCACATCCTCTATGTATCCGCATTCAGTGACGCCTGTGGGCTGAGGATGACACAACGGCAAGTCGGTAGCGTTGGGCCTTCATGGCCTCTTCGGGCGCAGTTTAGTTTCGTTTATTTTGCAAACATGAATTATTAAACAGGCATTTCAGTAACATCTAATCTCTTAGCACCTGATTTATTTGGTATTGGAATTAATACTTTCTTTTTGAAGTCTAAGGGTATTTCGCCTGTCTCATAGACATTGCCCACCAGATGGAAAAGTTTTGTCGTGGCTGGCTCCACCAAGGTTGTCAGTAGTCCTAACGGAATTTCGTCTGATTCCGGAGCCTTGTTTATAGTTAGGTCTTTTGGTGTTCTGTCAAATACTTCTCGCAGTATCATATTTCCTATCTCATCTTCAACTACTTTCTCTTCCATTTCTATAACACTGTGTTCAAGTTCATACCGCTTGTATAGAGCTTTCTGTTTAGTTATTTATACACCTGCTTCTCGTTTCTCCAAAGGCCTCTTTAATTTCTTGTAGGTGGTACCTACATTTACTCTAGCGTACACTTTTAAATCCTTACATTTCTCCTCCAGCCATTTCTGCCATCCATCTTGCAATTACCGTCGCCTGCTTCATTTGCGGCGGATTTTCTCCTTTCATCAGTTAAGTTCAAAATCCCCTGTACTATCCAAGGATTTCTAAGAGGCCTTGTTATTTTACCTATTTAATTCTCTGCAGCGTCCGCTATTCCATTTCTCAAAGCTACCAATTAGTCTTCTACTGTATTTTTCCCCTATTCTAGTCAGTCGTCGCGTAATTCTCCATCTGAAACTCTCAAGAGCCTCTGATCCTTTCAATCTACCCAGGTCCTACCTCCCTAATTTCCTACCTTTTTTTAGTTTCAGTTCGTAAGTAGTAAATTGTGGTCAGGGTCCACATTTACCCTGGATATGTCTCACATCTTAAAATTTGGTTCCGAAGTCTCTGGCTTACCATCATACAGTCATTATGAAATCTTTCGGTGTCTCCAAGTCTCTTACACTTTTACAAACTTCTTTCATTCGTCACAAAACCAACTGTTAGCTATTATTAAATGATTGTCTGTGCAAAATTGTACGACGCGACTTATTCTTTTGACGGCTTTCTCTTTCATTCCTTTCCCCGAGTCCATATCCAGGTACAAGTTTTGCTTCCCTACCTTTTCGTACTATCGAATCTATCATAATTATATTTTGGTTTCTCTTAACTTTCTGAACAATTTCTTTTATATTATCTTGTATTTCTCCAGTCTCTTCATCATATGCGGAGGTAGTTGGCTTATAAACTTTGTTGACTTTGTGTCTGTCTTCAGCATAATAGTGCAATCACTGTGCTGTTAATTGTAGCTTACTTTTTTTCTACTTTCTCTCTCGCTCTTTCCTCTATTTTCTTTTTTTTGGGTCATCAGTCTGGTTTGATGCGAGCCACCACGAGTTCATTTCCTGTTGCAACCATTTTATCTGAAACTAGCACAAGCAACGTATGTCTTCAGTAATTTTCTCGATGTATTCCAATCTCTCACTCCCTCTACAGTTTTCATTCTTTTCAGTCTTCCTTCATTATTAAATCTACTCCTGCATTGTTCCTACGGGACATTGTATTTGTAATCGTGTATTCCCTTTACCAGGAGTCCTCTTCCTCCTGGCACCGAACTTCGCTAAGTCCAATTATATAACTTCAACATATGCATATCCATTTTAAAATTTTCTATCCTATCTGCCTGATTAAGGCATCTATCATTGCACTCTCCGATCCTTAGGACGTCAGTTTTGTTCCTCCTGATGACGACAACCTCTCAAGTACTCGCCGCCGGAAATCCAAATGGGGAACTGTTGGGCCACCGGAATGTTTTACACAAGAGGGCGCCATACAGTAGAGCTGCAACCCTCGGGGAAAGTTACGGCTGTAATTTCCTCTTACTTTCAGCCGTTCGCAGTACCAGCAAAGCCAGGTCGTTTTTGTTGATGTTACAATGCCAGATCAGTCAATCATACAGACATTTGCCCTTGTAAATACTTGAAAGGCTGCTGCCTCTTTTCAGGAACAACACATCTGTCTCACCTCTCAATAGGCACCCCTCCATTATGGTTGCTCCTACAATACTGTCTCGCTGGGGCACCGTAGCCACCCTACCAACGGATCCCCGCCACTGCCTAAATTTTGATAAATAATCAGCATTGGCGGCCGAAAACTTCCGGCATAAGAAGTCAGCCTCATTCTGCCAACGGCCTTGTCAAAGAGGGCGGAGGAGCGGATAGATGTTCAGGGCACTCTCTTGTCCTAGGAGTGGGAAATTGCCCCTAAAGGCGGAAGAATCAGCAATGATCAATGACATGAGGATGCAGAAAGCAATGGAAACCGCTGCATTAAAGACACGTAACGTGTATCCACAGGACATGTGGCTTGTAATTGAAGAAGTGTCATGATGATCTCCCCATTGGCAAAAGATTCCGGAATAGTCCCCCATTCGGATCTCCGGAAGGGGACTGCCAAGGGGGAGATTACCACGAGAAAAAGATTGAATAATCTACGAAAGGATAACGTTCTACGAGTCGGGGCGTGGAATGTCAGAAGCTTGAACGTGGTATGGAAACTAGAAAATCTGAAAAGGGAAATGCAAAGGCTCAATCTAGATATAGTAGGGGTCAGTGAAGTGAAGTGGAAGGAAGACAAGGATTTCTGGTCAGATGCGTATCGGGTAATGTCAGCAGCAGCAGAAAATGGTATAACAGGTGTAGGATTCGTTATGAAGAGGAAGGTAGGGCAGAGGGTGTGTTACTGTGAACAGTTCAGTGACCGGGTTGTTCTAATCAGAATCGACAGCAGACCAACACCAACAACGTTAGTTCAGGTATACATGCCAACGTCGCAAGCTGAAGATGAACGGATAGAGAAAGTGTATGAGGATATTGAAAGGGTAATGCAGTATGTAAAGGGGGACGAAAATCCAATAGTCATGGGCGACTGGAATGCAGTTGTAGGGGAAAGAGTAGAAGAAAAGGTTACAGGAGAATATGGGACAAGGAATGAAAGAGGAGAAAGACTAATTGAGTCCTGTAACAAGTTTCAGCTAGTAACAGCGAATACCCTGTTCAAGAATCACAAGAGGAGGAGGTACACTTGGAAAAGGCCGGGAGATACGGGAAGATTTCAATTAGATTACATCATGGTCAGACAGAGATACCGAAATCAGATACTGGATTGTAAGGCGTACCCAGGAGCAGATATAGACTCAGATCACAATATAGTAGTGATGAAGAGTAGGCTGAAGTTCAAGACATTAGTCAGGAAGAAGCAATACGCAAAGAAGTGGGATACGGAAGTACTAAGGAATGACGAGATACGTTTGAAGTTCTCTAACGTTATAGATACAGCAATAAGGAATAGCGCAGTAGGCAGTACAGTTGAACAGGAATGGACTAAAAAGGGCCCTCACAGAAGTTGGCAAGGAAAACATAGGTACAAAGAAGGTAGCTGCGAAGAAAACATGGGTAACAGAAGAAATCCTTCAGTTGACTGATGAAAGGAGGAAGTACAAACATGTTCCGGGGAAGTCAGGAAAACGGAAATACAAGTCGCTGAGGAATGAAACAAATAGGAAGTGCCGGGAAGCTAAGACAAAGTGGCTGCAGGAAGAATGTGAAGACATCGAAAAAGTTATGATTGTCGGAAGGACAGACTCAGCATACAGGAAAGTCAAAACAACCTTTGGTGACATTAAAAGCAACGGTGGTAACATTAAGAGTGCAACGGGAATTCCACTGTTAAATGCAAAGGAGAGAGCAGATAGGTGGAAAGAATACATTGAAAGCCTCTATGAGGGTGAAGATTTGTCTGATGTGATAGAAGAAGAAACAGGAGTCGATTTAGAAGAGATAGGGGATCCAGTATTAGAATCGGAATTTAAAAGAGCTTTGGAGGACTTACGGTCAAATAAGGCAGAAGGGATAGATAACATTCCATCAGAATTTCTAAAATCATTGGGGGAAGTGGCAACAAAACGACTATTCACGTTGGTGTGTAGAATATATGAGTCTGGCGATGTACTGTCTGACTTTCGGAAAAGCATCATCCACCCAATACCGAAGACGGCAAGAGCTGACAAGTGCGAGAATTATCGCACAATCAGCTTAACAGCTCATGCATCGAAGCTGCTTACAAGAATAATATACAGAAGAACGGAAAAGAAAATTGAGAATGCGCTAGGTGACGATCAGTTTGGCTTTAGGAAAAGTAAAGGGACGAGAGAGGCAATTCTGACGTTACGGCTAATAATGGAAGCAAGGCTAAAGACAAATCAAGACACTTTCATAGGATTTGTCGACCTGGAAAAGCGTTCGACAATATAAAATGGTGCAAGCTGTTCGAGATTCTGAAAAAAGTAGGGGTAAGCTATAGGGAGCGACGGGTCATATACAATATGTACAACAACCAAGAGGGAATAATAAGAGTAGACGATCAAGAACGAAGTGCTCGTATTAAGAAGGATGTAAGACAAGGCTGTAGCATTTCGCCCCGACTCTTCAATCTGTACATCGAGGAAGCAATGACGGAAATAAAAGAAAGTTTCAGGAGTGGAATTAAAATACAAGGTGAAAGGATATCAATGATACGATTCGCTGATGACATTGCTATCCTGAGTGAAAGTGAAGAAGAATTAAATGATCTGCTGAACGGAATGAACAGTCTACCGAGTACACAGTATTGTTTGAGAGTAAATCGGGGAAAGACGAAGGTAATGAGAAGTAGTAGAAATGAGAACAGCGAGAAACTTAACATCAGGATTGATGGTCACGAGGTCAATGAAGTTAAGGAATTCTGCTACCTAGGCATTAAAATAACCAACGACTGACGGAGCAAGGAGGACATCAAAAGCAGCCTCGCTATGGCAATAAAGGCATTTCTGGCCAAGAGAAGTCTACTAATATCATATACCGGCCTTAATTTGAGGAAGAAATTTCTGAGGATGTACGAATGGTTCAAATGGCTCTGAGCACAATGGGACTCAACTGCTGTGGTCATAAGTCCCATAGAACTTAGAACTACTTAAACCTAACTAACCTAAGGATATCACACACATCCATGCCAAGGCAGGATTCGAACCTGCGACCGTAGCGGTCGTGCGGATCCAGACTGTAGCGCCTTTAACCGCTCGGCCACTCCGGCCGGCGAGGATGTACGTCTGGATTACAGCATTGTATGGTAGTGAAACATGGACAGTGGGAAAACCGGAACAGAAGAGAATCGAAGCATTTGAGATGTGGTGCTATAGACGAATGTTGAAAATTAGGTGGACTGATAAGGTAAGGAATGAGGAGGTTCTACGCAGAATAGGAGAGGAAAGGAATATGTGGAAAACACTGATAAGGAGAAGGGACAGGATGATAGGACGTCTGCTAAGACATGAGGGAATGACTTCCATGGTACTAGAGGGAGCTGTAGAGGGCAAAATCTGTAGAGGAAGACAGAGACTGGAATAAGTCAAACAAATAACTGAGGACGTAGGTTGCAAGTGCTACTCTGAGATGAAGAGGTTAGCACAGGAAAGGAATTCGTGGCGGGCCGCATCAAACCAGTCAGTAGACTGATGAAAAAAAAAAATAAAAAAAAAATTAAAAAACCCTAAGGACATCACACACATCCATGCTCGAGGCAGGATTCGAACCTGCGACCGTAGCGGTCGCTCGGCTCCAGATTGTAGTGCCCAGAACCGCACGGCCACTCCAGCTGGCAAAGTCCACTGTCATTTTTGACTCCTTAACTACTCATTTATGATTCTTTCCAATATAATAAAATACATAGCCACATGTTTCAACTAATATCAATAGCAGTAGGAGCACTGGCTAATGACCACAACAGATTATTCTTCACAACTACGTCTCTAAAAGTATTCTGCGTTTCCCCGATTCTGCTTGCTTTTGCAATAGTCTTTTTGTTATTGCAAACTCAGGACGCATCGAGAACTCTCGAAAACCCAAATCGCCACCAATCCCCGATATTTGGTTCTAAATCCGATTAACGTCGTCCCCCAGAGACAGGAATACATATATCCGCTCTCTGACGAATTCGGGGACTGTGAGGTTTTCACCGACGCAGCCTCTCTGCTGTTCTCAGATACCGACATGAATTTGCTTCTCTTAACACTGGGTTGTTCGACGATGGAGTGGTATAGAATAAAAACTGGAAAGCTGCTCGTGTTTCTGATAGACGTCATCGACGACTTCACTATTGAGGATTATTTACTGACCCTCAAACGCCCCAAAGCCCCTCTTTCTGTACTTATTACAGTACATGAGGTTGTAACTTGAGAAGACAAACGACAATTTTTCAACCATATTTCTGCATTTCAATTTGCTTCAAAGAGAGGCACTATTTTTGCAAATGACAACCTGCATCTGTGTGCACTTAGACCTGTTCGTATACTCACTGCTGCAGTAAGCTATAGTTCATCTGACGTGTTTTCCTTACGTTGCCGATTGGTAACATCAGCGAAAGAAACCGAAATGAGTAGTAGTTTTTCTCCGTGGCCGACAGTGCAATAATGATTTAAAAAATGTTTCCGAGAGAACCGTTAACACTGCATTTCCAAGTCGAAGTTAATCATATGGTCACAGAGGGTAAAGTATACTTTAAGAGAAACCACACTCGTTACAGTCTTCATCGAACAATAAAGAAAAAGTTGATAATGTCCGGAACGTAACGTGTGTGTCGTAAACTTCTGATATAAGGAATCACTCTCATCCTCCAAAATCCCTTGTAAAAAGAGGGCAGACTATCGGACAGAGGTTCTCGGCATTCTCTTGCTTTTGGGGTGGGAAACTGCCCGTAAAGGTCGAATAATCAACAGTGATCAACGGCTTGAAGAAGCAGCAGCCAATTGAAACCACTGTACTAAAGACACATAAGCTATATCAACAGGGCTTGTGGCCTGTCACTGTAAGATCATGTGATGATCTCCCCATTGACAAATGTTTCCTGATTGATTCCACACTCTGATATCCGGGAGACGACTGCCAACGCAGAGCCAACCAAGCCAAAAGACTGAATGACTATAAATTGGGGCGCAGTTTGAAGATGGTAAGAAAGACAGAAAACCTGAGAAGATAAATCCTAAGATAGATATATAACCTAAGATAGATATATAACCTAAGATAGATATATAACCAATAATTAATAAACTAACAGACCTGCTTCCATCTCATTTTGGTGATATATATATGCCGTTCCTCTTAGCAAGGATCGATGAAGTGAAATTAATCTGCGTGGGTGGATTTCATTACAGTCAAATGGAAAGAAGACGAGGATTTTTGGTCAGAACAATAAAGGATAGTATCAACAGCAGGAGAAAATGTTATGGAGGGAGTTGGATCCGTTATGAGTAGGAAGGTTGGACAGAGAGTGTGTCAGAACCAACAGTTGTCATTCTGAACATCTGAATCCGCGGCAACAATATTTAAGGTTTACATACAGTCGTCGCATGCAGATGACAAAGAAATAAAGAATATCAAAATACTGAACGAACAATTCAGTGTATGAGGAGGAACTTGGGAACCAGCCGCGTATTCACCTTGGGTAACAGAAGACATACCGGGAGATCAAAAAGTCAGTATAAATTTGAAAACTGAATAAATCTGGAATAATGTAGATAGAGTCAGTATAAATTTGAAAACTTAATAAACCACGGAATAATGTAGATAGAGAGGTAAAAATTGGCACACATGCTTGGAATGACATGGGGTTTTATTAGAACCAAAAAAATACAAAAGTTCAAAAAATGTCCGACAGATGGCGCCTCATCTGATCAGAATAGCAATAATTAGCGTAACAAAGTAAGACAAAGCAAAGATGATGTTCTTTATAGGAAATGCTCAATATGTCCACCATCATTCCTCAACAATAGCTGTAGTCGGGGAATAATGTTGTGAACAGCACTGCAAAGCATGTCCGGAGTTATGGTGAGACATTGGCGTCGGATGTTGTCTTTCAGCATCCCTAGAGATGTCCGTCGATCACGATACACTTTCGACTTCAGGTAACTCCAAAGCCAATAATCGCACGGACTGAGGTCTGGGGACCTGGGAGGCCAAGCATGACGAAACTGGCGGCTGAGCACACGATCATCACCAAACGACGCGCGCAAGAGATCTCTCACGCCTCTAGCAATACTTTGTTATTTTCGGTTCTAATAAAACCCCATGTCATTCCAAGCATGTGAGTCAATTTTTACCTCTCTATCTACATTATTCAGTGGTTTATTAAGTTTTCAAATTTATACTGACTTTTTGATCACCCGGTACTTCAATTGATCGACTAAAGAAATAGCTACAAAGATGATAGGGGAAAGACAGGAGTACAGCGATATAAATCACTGACGAATGAAATAAATATAAAGTGCAGGGATGCCAGTGCGAAATGGCCGTAGAAAATATGAGAAGCAGTCTAGATAGGTCAACAGAAAAATCAGAAAGACCGAAAAATCATACAACCAATTCAGCATACCAAAAAGTGAAAACGACGTTCGGAAAGATTAAAATCGTGGGCGGCCAACTAAAGAGTACAACGGGAATTCCATTATTAAACACAGAGGGGAGAACAGATATGTGGAAAGGTTACATCAAAGGCCTCTGATGATGTGAAATAAGAATATATTGGAGTCGACAGGAAAGATATAGTAGAGCCAGTAATAGAGACAGAATTTAAAAGTTCTGCAAGGATCGCAGGAGAGCTTCTCTAAAGTTTGGAAGGTAGGAGACGAGGTACTGGCAGAAATAAAGCTGTGAAGACGGGGCGCGAGTCGTGTTTGGGTAGCTCAGATGGTAGAGCACTTGCCCGCGAAAGCCAAAGGTCCCGCGTTCGAGTCTCGGTCCGGCACACAGTTTTAATCTGCCAGGAAGTTTCAGAATTTAAAAGAACTTTGGGAGACTTTAGTTAAAATAAGGTGGAACGGATAGGGAACATTCCAACAGAATTCCTAAATCATTGGGGAAGTGGGAGCAAGATGGTTATTCAAGTTGGTGCGTAGAATTTACGAGATTGGTGACATACCATTATACTTTGGAAAAAATATCATCCACAAAATTCCGAAAATGGTAGCGGCAAGTAAGTGCGAGAACAACATCACAATCAGATTAACACGTCATGCATCCAAGTTGTTGACAAAAATAGAATATAGAATAATGGGAAATCAGCTTACGTATTAGTTAGATGATCAGTTTCGGTTTAGAAAAGGTAAATGCAACAGTAATACTGTCCAAACTTTGCGTTTCATAGTGCAAGCAAGACTGAAGAAACATCACGACACGTTCACAGGATCTGTAGATAAGTAAAAACATTTCGTCAATTTATAACGATGCAATATATTCGAAATTCTGAAAATATTTAAGCTATATCGAAAGATTGGTTGGTTGGTTGGTTGGTTTGGGGAAGGAGACCAGACAGCGTGGTCATCGGTCTCATCGGATTAGGGAAGGATGGGGAAGGAAGTCAGCCGTGCCATTTCAGAGGAACCATCCCGGCATTTGCCTGGAGTGATTTAGGGAAATCACGGAAAACCTAAATCAGGATGGCCGGACGCGGGATTGAACCGTCGTCCTTCCGAATGCGAGTCCAGTGTCTAACCACTGCGCCACCTCGCTCGGTATATCGAAAGAAGGATGGCGTATAGTATGCACAACAACAAAAAGGAAACAATAACACTAGAAGATGATCTGCTCAGTTAGAAAGGATATAAGACAGGGATCCGGTCATTGCCCTCTGCTGCTCGATCTATACACCGAGAAAGCAATGATATAAATAAAAGTTCAAGCTTGGGAATAAACTTTAGAGTGAAAATATAGCCACGATAAGGTTCCGGGATGCCATTGTTATCCTCAGTGAAAGTGAAGAAGAATTACAGGATCTGTTGAATGGAATGAACTGTATAATGAGTACACACTATAGACTGAGGGTAAACCGAAGACAGCGAAAATAATTAGAAGTAGCAGAAATGAGAATAGTGAGTAACTTAACACCACAACTGGGGTTCAGGAATCAGACGAAGTTATGGAATTCTGCTACCTAGGCAGCAATATAACTCATGATGGATGGAGCAATATCATAAAAAGCAGGTCTACGCTGGAGGAATAAATTTGGAGTACAGCATTGTATGATTGTAAAATATGGACAATGTGGAAAACTGAACAGAATCGAGTAATTTGAGATGTGGTGCTACAGACAAATGTTGAAAATTAGGTGGGCTGCTAAGGTAAGGAATGAGGTGATTTTCTGCGTAACCGGAAGGAACATATGGAAAATACTGACAAGAAGAGGGGACAGGACGATAGGACATGTGTTAAGACGTCATAAAGATGTTCCGTGGAAGTGGAGGAAGCTGTAGAGGGTAAAAGTGGTAGGGGAATGCACTGAATGGAAAAATCCAGCAAGTAGTTGAAGACGCTGAGTGCAAGTATAGAGATGAAGAAGTTGGCACAAGAAAGAAAATCATGGCGGGCCGCTTCAAGCCATTCACAAGGCTGCTGACTCAGAAAAAAAAGAAAACTGTTACTACTTGAATGGTAACAGCATGGTAACGGTACGCGTCATGACAGGAGTCCGGTGCCTTAATCAGGACGCGAGTTGCAGTTATCTGGTGAACCATTTTTGCATATTGCTGGCTTCCTCAATACCGACCCAGTTCTCTGGACACCATGACCAGTCTTAAGAAAGTTTCGATGGCACTGGTGTGTAGGGTAGAACGTGCCTTTCATATTAACATATAGCTGTCTATTTACCCCTGTACCAGCCGAGTAAGTGATCGGCACGACCATGATATGGACCACCTGGCTCATGTGCACATTGCTATGTTTTCTTCGGTGAAGTCGGCCAGGGAATATTACGTCATTTCCCGTTGTACAAACCCACATTGTTGTGACATTGTGGAGGTGCTAAATTGGGCGCATTCTATGGAGCCTGCTGAAAGTTGTGGACCTGGTGAAAATATTTTCACTATGCTTTATATATAATGTGAATGGTCTTCAGAGAGCTTTTCATTAACAGGGGAATGTGAAAAGCGCGTTTTATCGAGTATAGTGCACTTTCCCTAGAGACGAATGTACCTCATGATAAACATGTACGTGTACATTTTGTGGATTGTCTGTCTATTTTTAACTCTCCATTTTCCAGGTATTACTTATCTGTTAAAACAAATGTCATTAATATATCCCTCATCTGGAATAGCAGTCAGCTGGCGCTCGCGGAATTTGTTCTAGACTCACTACTTATTTAGTGGCCAAGCAGTAATTCGGGGCGTGTTAAGGCTAACATAGACAGCCTTGCAGTTTGTGATCTTCGTTTATAGCAGCTTGGACTATCTCTGTGTGTTTTCCCAATGATTTTGTAACTTAAGTTAATGTATAAATTCATGCACTGATGCGGCTTCAGACTATGGCCATGTTTATATCTACACATATTAGCGGGGGACGCTTGCCAAAAATAATAGTTTACGCAGAATCGTCTAGCGGCTTCTTCAATGCAGCGGTGAGCCGGCCAGTCTGTGGATGGTTTTTAGGCGGTTTTCCATCTGCCTCGGTGAATGCGGGCTGGTTCCCCCTTATTCCGCCTCAGCTACACTATGTCGGCGACTGCTGCGCAAACAAGTTCTCCGCGTACGCGTACACCACCATTAATCTGCCACGCAAACATAGGGGTTACACTCGTCTGGAGTGAGACGCTCCCTGGGGGGGGGGGGGGGGGGTCCACCGGGGGCCCGCACAATAACCCTAGGTTCGGTGTGGGGAGGCGGAGGGGAGAAGGGAGAAGTGGACTGCGGTAGTCGTCATGGGGTTGCGGACCACTGCGGCTGCGGCGGGGCCGGAGCCTCTTCGTCTTTCTAGGTCTCCTGTTAACATAACATAACATAACATAACCCTCTACTTCAACATGGAAATGCCAGGCCACACACGAGCGCAGCGACATCTGCTACAATCCGGCCCATTGGGTTCATTGTCCCCGATCGTCCTCTATACAGTCCCGATTTGACCTCAGCCGACTTTCATCTGTTTCCAGAACTTAAAGAACAACTTCGAGGACTTCGATAGTGATGAACAGATGCAGGCAGAGGTGAGGCTGTGGCTTCGTCAACAATTTCAAACATTCTACAGTGGTCCCAGAACGAAATATTACTCTGCAGCGGAGTACGAGCTGGTATGAAACCTCTTCTCAGATTAAAACGGTGTGCCGGGCCGAGACTCGAACTCGGGACCTTTGCCTTTCGCGGGCAAGTGCTGTACCGACTGAGCTACCCAAGTACTGGCGGAAATAAAGCTGTGAGGAGGGGGCGTGAAACGTGCTTGGGTAGGTCAGTCGGTTGAGCACCTGCCCGCGAAAGGCAAAGATCCCGAATTCGAATCTCTATCGCAGTTTTAATCCGCTAGTTAGTTTCATTCTACAGTGATCGTGAAACTGATCTCTCGTTGGGAGAAATATGACTATAATGTAAAATAAACATGTAGACAGGAGGAACAAACATAACGAATGCTAATAAAGCTCGTTTTATTGAAAAAGCTGTAAGAGTTCTCATCTAATAAACTCAGAGGCATTACATTTCAGCACTCCCTCTGTAGATGCGATGGCCTCCTGTCAGGAAAAATCAACTTGTTCCACATTCTATAACCCCGTTAACCCCCACATTCATCACATGTGTTGCACCAGATGTAGAACTGGATTTCACAACAAGTGGAACAGTGAGAAGGGAAGGAGTTTGCAACATTTGTGCTCTTACATAGTATGTTCACGAAAAGCGCCTTTGAAGTTAACAAGTATACAAAGTTCTGCTCCAGCATTCAGCTGCTGTCGGAGACGTCAAGCAGCGTGTGTTCACCAGGCTTTACACTGGGGTGGTTGCTTGAGATACTGCCACAGAGATCGACCCCTGCGATTAGCATCACAAAAGCCACCCTCACGGTGCCGCGTGATCTTACGTACTAAGAAACGGGAGGGAGGGGGGAGGGGGGAAGGGGCGGAGAGGGAGAAGCTGTAGAGAGGGTTTCAGGCGTCTGACATCTACATGTTCGGAGAGCGCCGTAGAATCATTACCGTCCCAGTGCGGCGCGGAACTTGTTTCGTTCCGTAGTTAGACGTCCCTATAGAGACTAGCTCTTTGCCGTCGGTAAAAGTCCGCCGTGCGTGTAGAGCAGCGGCCGTCAAACTTTCAATCTTTTCTGCTCAAGAACCTATACTGACGTTGTGCGGTGACATCTCGGGCCGTTTATGTATCACATGAATAAATTTTATAGTTAATTATTAACTTGCAAAAAATAGTATGTTTTAAGTTCCCATCAGATTAGCTATAGTAAGGGCGTTGCAAGCTGGCCACCAGCCCTCCTAGAAAAAAGTCTGCACAATTCGGAATATTACGTGTCTGTGGTTCTCTGTCTCAGGCTGCTGCCACCCTCAGCGTTGGCAGAGTCGTGCCACTGTAACTACGTGAAGAAGTGTTTTTGTGTTGTCTGTATGGGCGGATGGTCAGTTGATAACTGAGATCGTCAACTGACTATTACTGTACGTATATTTAATTGCAAGTCTGGAACCGCAAGACCGCTACGGTCGCAGGTTCGAATCCTGCCTCGGGCATGGATGTTTGTGATGTCCTTAGGTTAGTTAGGTTTAACTAGTTCTAAGTTCTAGGGGACTAATGACCTCAGCAGTTGAGTCCCATAGTGCTCAGAGCCATTTGAACCATTTAATTGCATTATGCAATATGAGACAAGATCACCGAGTTTACTACATGTTTTGAATGAGATTATTCTTCTACTCACTGCGTTGTACTGTACTGCAACAGCCTTAGTAGGATGTCATATCATTGTTACAAATATGTAGTCTATGCTTAGATGGATTTCTCGATAATGTGTATTCACGAATCCACGTTAGTTACCTTTGAAATTTGTCTCATAGCAACTGATCTGCACAAGTTACGCACGGCCATGCAAAGTTAGCACTAGAAGACAGACAAAACACTCCACCTCTGACGTCTTCTAATCCCTCAGTGGCCGCGCTACTTACCCTTCTGCCCCTAAGATAAAGGTCCAATCTCAGTTAGCTTGCGGCCAAAATCACTGAGGCCATCACAATCAAGTACGTCTTAAAATAATAGTTTCTTTGTATTTTCGTTTACTAGTGAGCAGGAACATTAGACTCTTGAAGTTCTCGACGTTTTGATTCAGCTGTTAGTTACTAGATGCACGTTATTATAAAGTACGGATGAGAACTGCAGACAGTACCAATAATTGACTCGAGCCCCAGTTTCACATCTACTGTTATATAGCAATACAGGGATACAAACGTGTAGCAAGTTTGCCATTTCCGATTAATTTATGGTCGTGAGTATCAACTATTACATCGGGTTGCTCTGTGCGGTATCTTCTCTTCGTTGAAGTTCATGAAACATAATGTGCTCCTTGAAGCTACTGTTCATTATTTTTGATAAGAGGAACATCATGCAGATGTTTATTTGGACTGTGCAACCGTTTCTGTAAATATGCTACAATATTCTCTACTTTACGTAATGGGACTTTCTGTAATGCCTAATGGATGGCTCTCCGTTACTTGATAACTTTGTATTCTCAAACACATATTGAGCTCTCATGTTTAGGATTTTGTTTTTTACAACTAACTGTTGTTTAATTCGGTTATTTCTGCTATAATGTCTCAAATGGGCATATGCCACTGTGCGCACCCGATAGGCGGCGCAACTTGTTTCATAGCAGAAATGTTAGCCGCTGGTCCCGTCAGTCTGATTTGTTCCTTACAAAATGTACCTACTAAAGGCTGGAGAGTTTTTAATTAGTAATTTTTGGCTAGAGGATATCTGCTCTAAATTTTAACTACTGTCTTCTTGCAATGTAACTTTACGAGAGTAACCTTTCTACGATACCACTTTTCTTTCATCTTGCTTAATATTTCTGTCAAACCTTAGAGGTGTCGAAACGTAGGTCAATGGACTAAACAATTACTTGCAACCAGTTGGCTGTCTCATTTCTTCGTAGACGATGAACAGCTGTAATATAACATACTTGAAGTTAATTTTTGCGTCAGTTCCTGAGGAGCAACGAGTATCTCAATAGCGTAAGGAGCAAAATGTCATTACTGAAATAAATTTACAGCACTGCGTCAACAAGTATTATGGTAATCCTAAGAAATATCTTGCAATTCAGTATAAATAAAAATACGACTTTGAGCTACCAGAACCATTTCCAGTCAACATATGTGTACCAAGTACACTTTTTTTTTATCTCTGTATCTGCATACACAATCGGAACACCAACGTGAGGAGCTCGGCAGAGGTCTTCATACCAAGGTTTACTTTATACGGCTTAATCTCGTTTCATTGGACCAAGGGAAGAATGATTGCTTTGGAGCCCCTGAGTACACTGTAACTTGTCTAATCTTATCGTCGCGGTAACTACGGAAGCGGTGCGTTCAGACATTCCTCATTGGTTATTTAAACTTTTTAAGTAGGCGTTCCAATAGTACTACGCGTCTGACATCAAGCGTTTGCCAGATCAGAGTGCTCACAATTTACGTTACGTCCTCTTGTGAGTGAAGCAAACCTGCAATGTCCTCAATGTAACAGCCTCAGATGGAAGGAACGTCAATGTTGGCAAAGAGAAGGATGTTTTCTGTAAAGGTGTAATCCTGACAAATCCACATACGTGAGAAACTATCTTGAAGACTCAGTCTAATACGCAAGTTCCACTGCAGCGGAACACGGTCTTTTTGCAAAATTACATTTGCCCCAATTTCTTTTAAATGGAGAGCAGCGACGGCGGCCAGTATAAAATCTTGTACATTATTTGTTTCCGAGTGGGTAAGTTCCTGTTAATGTATCACATATATTACAACGAAGTATGACTCAATGTCTACCTTATTGCTTCCGCTATCTCGTGGTTGGCATGCTCGCACCTTTTAAAATAGAGTATTGAGATTTTCTTGAAACAGTTCCAGTCCACGCCCGAGTGTTCTGTAGGCGCATCTTGATTAACTACTGTTCAATATAATATGTAAAATGTCTATCGATACTTTCTTTTCTACAACAAGTGTTAGCGAATTACTGTCGCCTAAAAAGTCTTCATTTACCACAACATTCAAGTTCCGAATGACGGTACGCAGTAATTTACGTAGCATTCAGATTTTTGATATATAAAGGTTACTAGGGACAGAAAGTTCTTTTTATTTAAAAATTTAATTTTTATTTGAAATTATAGTCCGCTGAAAACCTGTGAGCATTTCGATATGAACCTTTGACATCATAAGAAATGCATCACATTTCTACGCCTCTGCGAATGAATTACACAAACCAAAAAAAGTTTTGCATCACCTC
The DNA here is from genome assembly GCF_021461395.2 of Schistocerca americana. Taxonomy (NCBI): domain Eukaryota; kingdom Metazoa; phylum Arthropoda; class Insecta; order Orthoptera; family Acrididae; genus Schistocerca; species Schistocerca americana. Next base: position 320,490,215 of record NC_060123.1, read on the forward strand.
GGTTCCGAGAACTCCTGAAGGTAGACGTTCCCTGTGGATAGTATATCACAGACACAGTCCCTTTGACTGTCCAGAGATGTCACTAAACCCGCCCAAAGGTGTAAGCAACCCTGTATGAGCAGCTCCTATTAGACGGAGGGGGTCCGACAGCCGAACATTTCCAGTCATTCCACCAGGAAATGGGTATACGGCTCATGTTGTCTGTAGTTCAACCATGCCTAAACGGTCAATACCGCGATTCGATCGTGTCCGCACGGTTACTTTGTACCAGGAAGTGCTCTCAACAAGGGGAGTATCCAGGCATCTCGGAGTGAACCAGAGCGATGTTGTTCGGACATGGAGGAGATACAGAGAGACAGGAACTGTTGATGTCATGCATCGCTCAGGCCACCCAAGGACTAGGACTACAATGGATGGCCGCTACCTACGGATTATGGCTCGGAGGAATCCTGACAACAAACGCCACCACGTTTTGAACATTGCTTTTCGTGCAGCCACAGGACGTCGTATTACGACTCAAAGTCTGCACAATAGGCCCTCTGAAGCGCAACTGCACTCCCGACGTCCACGGTGAGGTCCATCTTTGCAAACACGATACCATGCAGTGCGGTTCAGATGGGCCCAACAACATGCCGAATGAAACGCTCACGATATGCATCACGTTCTCATCACCGATGAGTGTCGCATATTGCTTCTAGCAGACAATCGTCGGAGACGTGTTTGGAGGCAACCATGTCAGGTGAACGCCTTAGACACACTGTCCAGCGAGTGCAGCAATGTAGAGGTCCCCTGCTCTTGTGGGGTAGCATTATGTGGGCCCGACGTAGGCCGCTGGTGGTCATGGAAGGCGCCATAGAGGCTTTATGATACGTGAATGCCATCCTCCACCAATAGTGCAACCATATCGGCAGCATATTGGCGAGCCACTAGTCTTCATGGACTACAATTCACGCCCCCACCGTACATATCTGGTGAGTAGTCAGGATAACGACATCGCTCGAATATAGTGGCCAGCATCGGATAGACTGAAAAGGGCTGCTTATGGACGACGTGACCCACCAACCACTCTGGGGGTTCTACGCCAAATCGCCGTAGAGGGGTGGGACAATCTGTACCACCAGTGTCTTGATGAACTTGTGGATAGTATGCTACGACGTATACAGGCATGCATCAGTTTAAGAGGATGTGCTACTGGGTTTTAGAGGTACCGGTGTGTACCTTAATCTGGACCACCACCTCTGAAGGTCTCGCTGTATGGTGGTACAACATGCAATGTGATGTTTTCATGAGCAATAAAGAGGGCGTAAATTATGTTTATGTTGCTCTCTATTGCAATTTTATGTACATGTTCCAGAACTCTCGGAACCGAGGTCAGGTACAACTTTTTTTATGTGTGTATTAGTGAACGCAGACGTTGTATTGATTTTGTATCATAAACTATGGAAAATGCAGTTTGTTATTCATATCCATTACTTTCAAATCCGTCTTCCAGATAGCTACTGCAACCGTAGAGATCGGATAGCACAACAGATTTTTGTGACACAGAGCATTAAAAATGTTCAAATTGAAATAAGCCTTTGTATTACCAGTAGAATTGACAGTAATTATAAACGTATACTTCACTTTACGAAAAAGAATACTTGCACAGAAGTTGTCGTAGGTCATCGAGTATGCCAAAAAAGTTTCATTAATGTGGCTCTAGTCACGCAACTAATATTGTGTATATGTTTCTTTCAGGATAAAGTTCAGTTATCAGTTGCAAATAAATTTTATTGTTCTTACCGGTTTCGACAAATTACTTTCTCATCGTCATAAGACTAAAAAATTTGGGATATTATAATTCTTTAGAACTTTGCTATGCATTTGGATGCAGCATAAAAAGAATATTACAGAAACTTACTTAGTTTATCAGACAGTCAATATATTCCAGACCGAAAGATGATGCCAAGTTATGTCTAGAAATTCACATTTTGTGTGTGAGTATTTTAAACACTGTTTGACAATTTATAATAACTGAATCACAGCTATGTGTCTCTTGTGCTAGCAGCAGGTATTATATATAAAAGCAAATATAAAATATGATTATGTCCTTTAAAGAAGTACATTTGAAAAAAACGCGACACATAATTCTAACATATGAAAGAGCTGGGCTAATTTACGTATTTTACAAGAGATGATATTCAATCAAAATAGTTTATGTTTCTTAATGCAAGTTGATCATTCAACAAATCTTTTGAATTTAGGTGATAACATTTATATATTCCAAATTCTTCTAAAAGGTTCGTTTTGTAACCCTAATTTCGGTGTTAAGAATGGTTGGGGGAGGAATGCCAAAATAAGTAATTTACTTCCGTAATATACTTTTTATTCCTCCGATAACTGTGTAGCCAATTTCTAAAGACTTGTAGTATCCCTAATTTTGTAGGCTTCTGAAGGTGACAAATTAATTCGCCGAAACCCGTAAAGATAGTAATATTTATTTGCAACTCATGACTGAAATTCATCCTGAAACAATAATGCTACAGTTGCTGAAAATTACATCCACGAATAAAATAACTGTGTAGATGATTAGCAAAGCTTTTCGCTATGAGGATATCACCGTTTAAAAATGTAAAACACATTGCAACACAAAAATAAGCGAACGATTTTATAGCTGCAACATTGGCAGAGAAAGAGAATCGTTCGTCAAACAAAACTTCGCTTGTGACGCTGAATCGATGTTTTGCAAACTAATATTTACGTATTTGCGCAGCTCACAATGTAAACTATAGTTATGTAGAAAGTAGTGGAGTGAAACAGTCATTGTTTACTCGGCATAGAGTCGCTTTTGACCTCGGAAGCCTACTTTTGTTGATTTATTCGTAGCTATAAAAATATTTATCAAACTACGTCTACTGCTCCGTCAGATCTTGGCAGAACATCAATGGAAAAACACGCGCCACTGGCGTAGAATTACATATTACCATATTACGATTATGTATTATTTTATCAACCGGGTCTCAGCTGTTAGGCCATCGTCGGGTACAAAGATATATTTGTTTCCATCTATGGCATCAAAGCCAAAAACACACTTGTATAGTAAAAAAAATGGTTGTAGAATACTACACCAGTGTCGTGGTTTCTCACACTTATAATTCTCTAGCTTCTTTTTCCGTTTTTCATTCTTACATTCATTCGTATATTACAATATTTTGTAAGAATGGTATGGGGAGAAACAGGCGCTTCCACACCTTCAAAGTTTTACCTCCACTTTTCAATGCGACACAGAATTTCAAGTAGAATTAGACACCTTCTCAAGGCCAACCAAGCGAAATACTTCGTCGCCTCTCTTTTTGTTTTGGGTGAAATCTGTTGGCTGTAAACCTAATGCTTAAGCTACACCTATTTAGAGTACACTGCATAACTGCTGACCTTTACGAGCTATTGATTTGTGATCCACTGCGTCGTGTGTCACAATGAGTAACAATACATGTACGTTACACCGCAGAGAAAACACAATGACCTCTTAAAAACATAACAGCTTTCGCAGCTCATTCAATCAAATTACTTCCCTTACCTTATTCATACTATTGTAATAGGGAGAGATTTGAGTTCATTAGAAGTAGTTTCCCCCCCTGTTTCTTACAGGTCACAACAATGAATATCGTGTTTTACATTGATCCTATATCATTCAGAAACAGGTTCATAATACAAGTGCATTGCACTAGCATCTGAAATTATTTATTTTTGAAAAGCTAAAAAGGTAGGTCAACAAAAATTTCTAAGCAGGGTGAAGTTCAAAAGGAAAACAAAAAAATATGAAAAGCATTAATTTTGAAGTAATTTTGTAAAATCTTGCGCAAAACTGACAATCTATAAATGTTGTATCTCATTTCATTTCTTAATTTCAGCCGAGTGTCAGGATGTGGCTGTTAATGTATCTTCATGGATTTGTAAACATTCCCCTGTAAATATTCTTGCTCTTTCTCTGTTGTCATTTCGACTCTTAATTTAAGCTGAATGTCAGAAAAAGTGTTTACTAGAGCTGCGTGGATTTGTAAACATTGTTGTTTCAAGATTTCTGCTGCTGTCGTATTTTTAGTTCAGTGTCACTTCCGTTTCAGAAAGTCAATTCATAACTTTGAGTCACGAAATGTGTATAATTGGAATTCGAGTGGGTATTAGATATCAAAAAAATCTGTAAACATCTACACTAGCATACTGGAGTTTTTATTGCGATAAATGTATCTGATGTCCACAGGTTTCTCAGGCATTGACAAATAATTTCGAGGTTCGCCTATAAGGGGCAGCTTCAACTCAAAGTAATACAAGAAGTTAAAAGGAAGGTCAGCGTTGGCCGTAATAATGATTGTTTATTGGTAGCAAAATCGATTTTCAATCACATAGTGATCATCTTCAGTGCCTTGGTGTACAAATTAAACTCGTAGGTACTGGTATCAAGTTATTATCAGTAAACAAAGCTGAGAAACGATCACAGTAACTGAAACCGCTGTTTACATTCACCATCCGTTGTGCACACAGCACTCCGTGGAGTCGCCAATCAATAAAATTTTGCCTAGCTGGGCATGTGCAGCGTATTTTAAATACAAGAAGTTAAAAAATCAAGCTGGTGATCACAAGTCAACATATCCTGTTCAACAAGGAGTGTATCAAGAAAAATGTTACCCGACGGTAAGGTAGGTGAATGTAAACAGCGGCTTCGGTTATTGTGATCGTTTCTCAGCTTTGGTTACTGATAATAACTTCACACCAGTACCTATGAGTTTGATTTGTACACCACAGCACTGAAGATGATCGCTATGTGATTGAAAATCGATTTTGCTATCAATAAACGATCAATATTTCGACCAACGCTGACCTTCCTTTTAATATCACATATATGATCGTTGTGCACACAGCACTCCATGGAGTCGCCAGTCAATACAAGCAGTGTTGAGACAGGAATTTATATGATTCGTATGAATTAAAGTCTTGTTGACAGCATTCCTACAGCTATGTACTCGTGAATCTATGAAACGGTCGTATTATTTGTTCCTTTTATGTTAAAATCGCTATAATGACGCCAGAGAACGGGTCCGAATAAATTCTTCACAATTGTTACAATAGAATCACGATTTATGTTTTAAATTATTTTTATGTCATGCCGCATCATACTTTGAGTGCAAGGCGAAGGTATTGCAGAATAACTATACTTTCTTGCATTGTGATAAGTAGAAAATCTACATCCCGTAAGTAAACTAGTTAAATAGGACAACGATGTAACGGCAGTGCTCAAAAACTTCGAAATTAATGGTACTGACAAATCTGTAGGATGTTTATATTCCGGAGTGCAACGGTATCGTCAGATGACAATAAGGTTTCAGATATTGGTAGCACACAGGTAATGTAAGCGGAACAATGGTATTGATGACGCAGGTTAATCCCCGACACTACAACAGTACCGCAATTGCCAGAAGAATTAGTTGCGGCGTTGTATAAAACATGCGAGGAAAACAGGGCTGGACAGCTGAGTGAACCACAAATGAAAAAAATTAGGCAAGCATGCTCAATGTGATAGCGCGTCAGTCCAAGTACCACCTAACACCTCCCGCAGAAACAGTCAGTGGACAATAGTTCATGTAGTGAAGCTGGCGAAGATATGCAAACCACATCGGACTTCTCTCCCACCATGTACAACTCGTTCATTCCAGGTGGTGCTCCGGTGGGGGTATCGTAGTATACGTTTAGAGGTACAAGGTGGTTATAATTAAACTTTTGTTACTTCAGCCAGTGTAAACCTAAAACTGTTTACCGTGTGCGTACACAAGTTTATAACAATGATGTTCAGTCTATGCACTGCAGGATTTGCGTTGTTCGTAGCGTTAGTGTCGCGAATTGGAGGTACTGTCACGGCGACGTGGGGTTCAAACAAAAGCGTAAGTTTGCATTAGAGCTGCAGACATTCAACCTGGTCTGGACAAGATGAGCTGGAGCTTAGTCGTAAATTTTTATCAAAACAATAGCCATAGTTCTCCTGCCCTTCGCGAGTATCGACTCGTTAAAGGAAAGCGGAGAGGTCTTTTTTCCGCACCGGGGCAGAAGAACGTGATCTGGAAGTTCGATTTAACTGTCGATTTGTTAACTGCTCCTGAGAGAGTCTGACAGCCGGGTGCTCCTCAAATTATTGAAAAAGCTACTGTTAGCATGCCTAAATTGGTGGACGCAATGTGCGATATTCAAGCAGTGCACAAGCTGTGTAACGACCGTTTTAAAAGTGCTGCGAGTAATTGTGAAACGGTATCCGTACAAGCTTCCAGACTGTCGTGCGTGCAGATGGTTGTGACACCGAGCACCGTTTGTAACCTGTAATGGAAACATGGTTACCCTTGCACCTGAAAATTAAAATGTGTTTCTTTCCTTATTTCTCTTCCGCAAGTCCTTACAATGTTTCGACATATTTTCATTGTCCTACGATCACTCGTATTTCATGGGAGTCATCTCAAGTACCAGAAGTTTAACCACAACCACCCTATAGACTCTTTGTAGACGTACAGATCTTGGGTCTATGGCAGATCTGTTGTTGTTGCTGTCGTCGTCGTCGTCGTCGTCGTGGTCCTAAGTCCAGAGACTGGTTTGATGCAGCTCTCCATGCTACTTCATCCTGTCCAAGCTCCTTCGTCTTAGAGTACCTAATGCAACCTGCATCCTTTTGAATCTGCTTAGTGTATCCATCTGTCTCCCTCTACTATTTTTACCCTCCACGCTTCCCTCCAGTACTAAATTGGCGATCCCTTGATGACTGAGAACGTGTCTTATCAACTGATCCCTTCTTCTAGGTAAGTTGTGCCACAAATTCCTCTTCTCTCCAATTCCGTTCAGTGCCTCCTCATTAGTTACGTTATCTACCCATATAATTTTCAGCATTCTTCTGTAGCACCACATTCCGAAAGGTTCTATTATCTTCTTGTCTAAACTAGCTATCGTACACGTTTCACATCCACACATAGCTACACTCCATAGAAATACTTTCAGACAAGGCTTCCTGACACGTTAATCTATACTCGATGTTAACAAATTTCTCGTCTTCAGAAACGTTTTCTTTGCCATAGCCTGTCTAAATTTTATATTCTTACTTCGACAGTCATCAGTTATTTTGCTTCCCAAATAGTAAAACTCATTTACTACTTTAAGCGCCTGATTTCCTAATCTAATTCCTTCAGCATCATCTGATTTAACTCAACTACATTCCATTACTCTCATTTTGCTTTTGTTGATGTTCATCTTATATCCTTCTTTCAAGACACTGTCCATTCCGTTCAACTGCTCTTCCATGACCTTTGCTGTTTCTGACAGAATTTCGAAGTGGTTGGCAAAACTTGAAAATTTTTATTTCTTCTCCATTGATTTTAATTCCTACTCCAAATTTTTCTTTTCTTTCCTTTACTGGTTGCTCAATATACAGATTACATAACATCGGTGATAGGCTACAACCCTGTCTCCCACCTTTCTCAACCATTGCTTCCCTTTCATGTCCCTCTACTCTTACAACAGCCTTCTGGTTTTTGTACAAATTGTAAACAGCCTCTCGCTCCCTGTATTTGACCATTGCCAACTTCAGAATTCGAAAGAGTGTGTTCCAATAAACATTGTCAAACGCAGAGTATCATTAGAAAAATGGAGTACAAGGTCGAGCATCTTGCTTTGATAGATTCGTGTATGAGCAACACAATATCGGTAGTAGGTACGAAAATGTTTTCTCCAACAGCAAGCAACGGCGTACGACATCGAAGGAGACATATATTTTCCAGAATGCTTGCTTGGACTAGAGCGTCTATGTATAACGTTACAAAACGTACATCACAGAATAATATATGGATTTCAAATTGCGGTATCGTGTTCGAACCAGGTAGGTCATTAGGAACCGTGTGGACGTCCGAGGGCTCGCAGGAGCCGGTCGTGGGAGTGGGTAGATATTGTATCTAGCGAGTCAGTAAACGGAAGACGCCTCGATTTTCATGTGGGCGGCAAGAAACAAAACATAGCCTCAGCAAGTTTATGGACGCTACGCAGAATGGTGAGATTCTGTGTCGAAAACTAAAGCTCATATACTCACTAAAACCAGTTCCAGTAGAGTTACAGAATATCTGATAAAAGTACTGAAATCATATTACAGAGACAAGTTCAGTAAAATTAGCACCAACTTTGTACAATGCATAGAAAGATGTCAACGTTAATGTGTAAAATTGCTTGTAACAAAAGCAACAAGTAAGTAAAATGCCTTACATATGCGCGTCATAAATTTGTTGAATAGCTATAGAAATCATCTACAGCGTAAGTATATATGACAAGCCGGCAAACAGACGAACGAACTGTCATAAGTAAAAATGTTTCATTGTTATTTCTGCGTGGCAAAGCAAATAATTGTCTGCATTACATGAGCAGTTCCTCTGAATGACTTGTTTGTCCTATTGTTTTCAATTAATTATGGTTATTTTCATTTAACAAGAAATCTGCAATTAATATTTGTAAGGGAGTTACTTGAACAACATAGTGTGTCGCTGTCAAGAGAGAATAAAGAAGCACATTTGACTAGCGATTGCCGTTCCAGTTATGCGATGTCCGACGCGAATTAAAGTTATTAAATTATAGTACTTGACTGTAATGAAATAATATTCCTGGCAGTTGCTCAAATGTATTTAATGTGTATATTCGGAATACTCAACATTTGTGTAAAACGTGTGTGTAGACACTTGTGGTCAGGTATGCCGATGCTCTTTTGGCCAGGGTAGTGAGCTACGTGAACAAAATTGAGGAAGGAGCAATCGGAATGGTTGTCTGGGCCGTTTGGGAGCTGCTCTTGTTGTGGTAAGCTGATAAGAACTTGTGCGGCTTATGAGTATTGTGTGTTAAGTGATAACGTGGCGTGCAGTTAGTTTGGACATAGACTCGAAGATATTACAGGCTCAACTGCAATTCAAGTTTATACATCCTCTAGTGATAACGCCCTCGTATTCTATCCAGACGCCCCCACGACCAAAATGCAAGATGTTGCGAACACCTCCGCGGTCAAACTGCAAGCTGAATCGGACGCTTCTGTGACTGAACCCGAAGTGCTTCTCCTGAAGCGCTCACTTACCCCGTTCTAATTCTTTCCCACGGAAAAGTGTTAATTGGCCTCTGAAAGACTAAGAAGCGCTGCTGCCCAATGGCTAGGGTGCCCTCCACTTAGAGAATCCCATCAAAATAGCATGACTCCTTCAGACGCCAATCACAACACCAACATATGCCACCAATAACAAGAAACATTGATTTAATCGCTGCGTTCTGGACGTCAAACACTATTAGTCCAATCGCACCTACTCCTGCATATGCCGTTAGCTTCGCTACTGAGAACTTGAGAAATATGGAAAGACCGGTATAAGGCTAGTCTTTGTTTCCTGCAGCCGACGCTGTCCAAAAGCGGTAGATAGTTACTTTCAAAGGAGCTCCGCCTCCTGCACTTGGCTTTTCACTGACTTCCCGCCGGACTTTAGGCTGTGCAGCCTTAAATACAGAAAATAGCTTGCCGCCTCTTAGTACGGCCGTTCCGACCTCCATTCTAAGAATTCACCAGCAGGGTGGCCGATCCTACAGTCGCTCCCAGTCGGTGCCCTTTGACCGTAGAGTTCCCTGCTAGCTAGACTCAGATCCAACCCATTGTATATCCGCTTGCGGACCAAAAACTTTCGCAAACCAGTGGCACATCATACTGTTAATAAAGTAAAGAAATGAAAATTACGTAAAGCGCTGTACTTCCAGACACCGTAATTCCATTTTACTGGTAGACGCTCCTTTACCGTTTTATCCTGTCGTCGGTCTCTGAATTACAAAATTGCAGTCTCATTTGGTATAAGACAGCATGCGGAATTGCCTGCTGTTTTTCATAACACTCACTGCTCTAATTAAAATTTTGCACAGAGGTAGTGGGACAGTCACAAGAAAAATGTTGTCCGCAAGTACGTCGACTAGTTTGTACAACCTCTGGCCTGCCTGAAGGACAGTTCAGATTATCAAGCTTTAAGAGACGCTGCTATCCATAGTGTGTCGTATGATTATTAGCACCAAACTCACTCAACCACATTCAAATCCTAGAAAAGTACCCTAACCGTATATTTACTGTAGCATTGCTTGCTGAAGGCACGTCCTTCGAGATGATTCCATCTTAACAAACAAGGACTGACGATCTAACAAACAATGCAGAACAAATCTTGACTCACTGGTCATAGTATTATGATAAACAGCATACTTCGAAATCTTGCTCTGCCTGACATTTACATTGGCTCCTTGCTCTTTCATTACAACATCATCTGACTGAATGTCATTGATACATGTGTCTAAGACGTGTGAAGTGTGTAAACTGTAATTTCTTTATTAACTGTGAGAACATGTATAATGAAAAGTTTGTACATATGTACCCTTAAATGTCGATGAATTTATGGTGACACTGACCAAAAGCAAAAATCCAAAGCAGAACATGACTTGAGGACTGTTAATTATTAAATAGTGTTATTAAATCATGAAACAAATTTTCTTATGACTACCCATGTTTAAAGAATGGTTACATTATTCTTTGAGGATTTTATGTACTGCATCCTGTCTGTTGAGTATACTTAATAACTACATGGTTTGACGAAAGGTGGTGAGTGTTTGTGGAAGGTACAAGAACAACGGAGACAAGACATCATTGCCGGCCGGAGTGGACGAGCGGTTCTGACGCTTCAGTGTGGAACAGCGCGACGGCTCAGTCGCAGGTTCGAATCCTGCCTCGGGCATGAATGTGTGTGATGTCCTTAGGTTATTTAGGATTAAGTAGTTCTAAGTTCTAGGGGACTGATGACCACAGAAGTTAAGTCCCATAGTGCTCATAGCCATTTGAACAAAGACATCATCAAAGGTACGTTTTGGTGGTATCCTTATTATTTAACACTCAGTCCAAGACATGTAACTCATAATACAAAACGATAAATAAGCAAAATAAACGTTCAACAAACATTGTAATAAAAAAGAGCCTTAGCTGCCGCTTAGAAATTTTTTTTTTAAACATTACACGTGTACTGGTTCACTGACGCACGAGTGTGCTGTGGTTCACTTAATGTACACAGAACTCGGGACGGATACGCAGAATAGCCAGACGCAGACATGGACCTTAGCAGGAAGGCTATGTAGCTACGTTGCGTTAGACAATCCGATCAACAGGTAACTTTCTCCAGCATCGTAGTTTCTGGGCCGCAGGCGTGTGATCCGGACAAGCAATCATCACTGTCTTCAATGTATGTGCGGATCTATCTGGTGTGGTTGTGGATATCGATTCATCTCTGTTTTGACGGCTGTGATTGTGCTCGCGCCTGAGGAGGACAGGATTATTTTTTTTTTTTTTTTTTTTTGGACCAGTTGGCCGACTACCCACTAGTTGGTCGGGATGATCTGTACGGTTAGCGGTGGCAGACTGGAAATAGGATCTTCTATGAGTAGAATATAGATAGTATTGAGTGCGGATTTTCGAATTAGCAGGAGAAAGTATGAAATTTCATGAAATGACCCTGCCGCAACGAGAAAGACCCTTGTTTTAATGCCCACCGCCCCCGAACTCTTTCCCCTACTTCCCGATAATGGAACACGAGAGGCTCTTATTTGAACTTTTTCGGTGTCCTCTGTCAATTCTATCTGACACAGATCCCACAGCAGTAGTCCAGAAGAGGACGGACAAGCGTAACTTAGGCCGTATTTCTACCGGACCTGTTGCATCGACTAGGTTCACAGGTGAATACACGTATGTTAGTGTCTAACAGACACAATACTTCGGCAACCGACCACGTTGTGATCATCAGGTGTGATGACGACCTGACTGTGTGACGTCTGGTATGTCTGTATTTTATATATTAAAAGCACCTCAGGACTTTAGCTTTCTAACAGGAATTCGATGAAGTTTGGGATGGCGGTTTTGTGATCTGAATGTATGATTTGAAGCACTCTCCTCTGGTTATCTGAAGGTAATTTTCTGAAGTGACAGGATTTATCTATGTATGAATAATGAGTTGGTGACGACGGCCGAACTGGTTGGGATAGGGAGCCATTTCTCAGGACCCATCCCTGTCTCGATTCTTCTCGGGAAGCGGACGAAGCATCCCATCTTCATTGCTCCAGTCTTCTAGAGAGTCGGATTGACACAGTGTGCTGAGTTACTTGAGTAGCTCAGTGATCTGAAGCAACTCCTTTTGTATCTTGATGATTAGTGGACGTACCGTCTCTGTGACCTCATCCCGTGTTTGAGTGTCTGCCAGTGAAGCCTCCTGCGTCGTCTGCCTCGCTGCGGGGGCTGCGTTGGTGGCTTAGGAGTAAGTGTGGCGCTTTGCCAACTCACCCCCCCCCCCTTTCCACCATCGTCTACCCCCACATTAACACCTGCTGCTTGTGGTCCACACCCAGGGAGGGGGGGAGGGGGCGGTACGTCCCGTACTTCCATGTTCCCACCGACACACTACTCCGTTCTCGGTTCGCACCCTCAGATACGTGTTGGCGGAATTGCTTTTGCTCCATCTGCCTCTAAATTCAATTCATTCTGAGATATCTGCTTATTCTTTTTTTTTTAATAGAAGTTAAGCTTCACGTGTCTTACTAATGACAGGCACTATTCCGACTGACAAGCGGATCCCTAATTCGAATCTCAGTTCTTTAATAATACAGTACCAGAAGTTAGATGTCTGTGTCAGAACTGTAGTATGGAAGAAATAGACATTGCCATTAGTGTTCTCGAAAACGATCTTGGGTAGTATTCACCGCGTGATCTATATACAGGAGTTGGGCAATAATATGGAAACAGCACGAAAATTGCTTGTTTGGGCATAAATGAAGACCGTAAGAATCTGCAGGTTGCACTTTTGTATTTGAACTCGAACACCACTCGTGCAATCTCGTGAATACGTTGTATTTGCCAGTCGTAGTCAGAACAATGTTCTTTGTAGTTGCGATTGCGTTATGGCGGAAGCGAGTGAATTCATATTTGGGCAAATTGTTGGTGGTCGTGTGGTGGGTGTGTCCAATAACCTAGGAGGCCAAGTGTTTGGTGTTTCAATAGGCAACATGTCGAAAATTTATAGCGCATAAAGGGAAAGCGAAAATTCATTATCTGTTAACTCAAAACAAGGATGAAAGTTTGTGTTTAGTGATAGAGACAGCCGGTCATTGAAGAGATTGCGACGAGAAACAAGAAGATAACATCTTCGAGAGTCACTGCAGATCTAAATGTCGTACTCGAGAACACTATGAACACCGAAACAACACAGCAAATTGTAGAGCGAGATAAAATTCCAAAACCACTGATCAGTGATGCAAATACCGGTTACAGGAAAATTTGGCTGCGAAGTCATAGAACCTAGACTAAGGAAGAATGTCAGTTGGTCGAAAGAATCTTATTTCACAGTGTCTCCATTTTCTGGCTAAGTTTTCGTCCCGAAAGTTGTACCACAACTGATCGCTCCTTTTCAGTTCCAATCACAAATGAAGAAAGAAAAAACACATTTATCTCATCTTGTCTTCACGGTCGTTACGACAAATGTGGCGTTAGAGGCAGTAGAATCGTTCAGCAGACAGACGTGAATGCCTGTACTCTAAATTTTCTCAGCAGTATTTCGCGTGAAAGAACAACGGATTCCATCTACGCATTCCCACTTCAGTTCGTGATGTCCTTAGGTTAGTTAGGTTTAATAGCTCTCAGTTCTAGGGGACTGATGACCTCAGAAGTTAAGTCCCATGGTGCTCAGAGCCATTTGAACCATTTGAACCCACTTCAGTTCACGAAGCATCACCGAGATACTTGACTGTCCGATGCCTTCCTTTAATCCCAATTGGAAATTATTTACACTGAAGCAGTACTCAAGAATGCTCACAGTAATTTTTTCACGCGGTTACCTTCAATGGTATCGTACATTTTCCTATGATTTCTCTTGTCAACTGAAGTCGATCATTCCCCTTCCTACTGCCAGCCCTAAGTAATCGTTCCATTTCACATCGCTCTACAACGACACGACTCGGCATTTAATGAATGTTACTGCGTACTGATTCGAACGTTACACGATTCTTTTTCGTCCCCACCTTCATTAACTTACTTTTTTTCTACATTCAGAGCAAGCTGCCATTCACCACAACAAATAGAACTTCTGTCTAAGCTATCCTTCTACAGTCACTCAATCGCAAATAGTCGCAGACATCACCCTACGACTCGGTGACACTTCAAACAGCGAAAAAAGGGCCAGAGCACAGTGGTTCACATGAGGTGTAAAGTGGGTTAATGATGCCTCACTGGCGCCATATTTCAGCACAGATCTGCCCAACGCCACCGCGGACGTATCAGACGATGGCGAGGTCGTCATAACCCAGCTGACCATCCTAACTTCGTTTGACGCCTCTGCGATATGGGTCAGAACCGCGACGCCCAGTGATAAAATCATGCGGTTTTGTTCTCGGTGGGCGAGGAGGTATTTCAGACACACTGCCACTCGGAATCGACAAGAAAAGGCCTCAGGGGATGGCACAAACAACGTTGATGAAAATACCCCTTTCCATGGGGCGTTGATTCGGTCCCAGTGTATAAAGCTCCCAACTACGAAGCCTATCGTGGAACACAACTGCAGACAATTAATCAAATTCGACCTCCTTTACAGTAGGTGGAGACCTGAATTCCCTTAACGTGGCCTGAGGAAGATACATGACTAACAGGAACGGCAGGGTTTTTACGAATGTTGTAAACGATGATACTCTAGTGATATTCAGTGAGTGCCTAGAATAATATCTTCCCCTTTTTGTAGATGTTCCGCAACAGATGTAACGCTGTTCACTTCCAGTTTTGCCAGACTTTACGAATGGCACGTTGAAAAAGACTCAGTAAGGTCCGATCCTCTACCAGTCGATTTCTCCGTTAACGTCAACGCTGATACTAAAAAAATAAGCAGCTTAGTAAAACTTAAGGAGGAAAGTAACTTTCGCATGATGTGTCACTGACGAAGCACATAACTCGATGAAATATGGACCATACCCAGAAAGAACTGCTACAGTATACTACAGAAGGTAACTGAAACAAATACGCTATGAGACGAACAGCCGTAACACTTTTACTTAGTGACAGTAATTAGAAAGTAGTCATCAAGAATCATGAAGGTTCCGTGGTCTTCATGAAAGAGAAATGTATTTCTTAATAGAGTTTGTGATCACCACCGACTGGATTGCACGCTCTGCAACACGTTCCCACGCTGGCCACTAGGTTGGGAAAGATTTCTTGTGTTAGGTCGTCATATTCATCCATCAGCGTGGTTGACAACTGCCGGGTGGTCTTTGATGCATGTCCACGTGCTGCAGTACGTCTATCCCAAGCACAAGAGACGTACCCGATGGAATTTGAGTGATGAGGACGGCCGGGCCAGTCGATTCGCTGAATAACCCGTCGTTCCTGGAGCTCCTGCGCCCGTGCTGTTCGATGGGTTCACACATTGTCATCCTTATAAATGAAGTCTGGGGCGAATGCGCCCCTGAAAAGACGTACATGGGGATGCAGTACAATTTCCCAATAACGTTAATAGGTGCATGCACCGTGTTCAAAGATTTGGAGGTCAGTTGGCCCATGCACTATTTTCTCCCCTCACCAGGACAACGGGACCACCAAAACGATCGTGTTCAACAATGTTGCTGGGTGCATGACGTGATTCCACTCTCGCCATACGAGGGTACATCCAGCACAGTCGAACATTATCGATTAGGTGGTCTAGATGTTTTTGTGTGGGAAGGCATAATGTTGCATGGGAGTACTGACTTCTGATCACGATACACCTACCACTCAATGTTGCTGTGACACTGAAGTCCATCCACACGTGCGTCATTTCAGGTGTGCATTCCCGTCTGACTTCATTTTTATAGATGACAGTGCTCGACTACATCAAACATTTCAGACGCCGTATTTCTTTGAACGAGACTATATTTGGAGAATGGAATAGGCTCCCAGTTTCGCCGACTTAAATCCGTTCCTCCGACTTAAATCCTATCGAGCCCTTGTAGGGTACCTTGGGGAGATGAGTTGTACCTCGCACACATGCACCAAAGAACGTCCAGCGGTAGTCAACCGCCTTGTGGGGGAATGGAACGCCGTATCACAAAAACCCCTTACGAACCCTGTGAGCAGAGTGGGAGCATATTGTAGAGCAAGCACTGCCGACTATGGTGATACACGCAGTGCAGTCAGCGGTGATAACACAACCCAGTAAGAAAAAAATGGTTCAAATGGCTCTGAGCACTATGGGACTTAACATCTGTGGTCATCAGTCCCCTAGAACTTAGAACTATTTAAACCTAACTAACCTAAGGACAGCACACACATCCATGCCCGAGGCAGGATTCGAACCTGCGACCGTAGCAGTCGCACGGTTCCGGACTGAGCGCCTAGAACCGCTAGACCACCGCGGCCGGCAACCAACCCAGTAAGAATCACGTGCCACCTTTTGTAAAATCCACAGGACCGTCACAAATCGCGATGGCTTCAGTGTAACTACTGTCTTTCAATAAACGTATTTTGTCAGTTCGTCTCACTGTTTACTTGTTTCAGTTACCTACTGTCCTACACTGTAGCAGTTCTCTGTAGGTATGGTTCAAATTTCATCGAGGTATGTTTCTTGTCAGTGACACATCATGCGAAAGTTACTTTCGTCCTTGATGTATCGGCGTAGCGACAAGCGCTGACACGAAGATGGAGAACGTAAGAGCGGAGAAGGCTGTGAGATGACGTCAGTCAATAGTTCGCTGACTAGAACTGTACCACGACAGGAGCGGCCTCCAGCCGAAGGGAATATAAGCACCGCTCCTGCCACCCTCGGCGGACAGTAGAAGACAGTTGGTAGACCGGACACTAGAAGAGCAGCGCTACAAGAGCCGTCATCCTAACTGTTATACGGAGACCTGTGCCTTATATCACGTGCTTACATGGACACTGTGTATTACAAAGGACATTGATTGTCTACATGTCGCTAATCGCATGCGACACACTCTCCTGAACCAAAGTTAAGTATTGTCAATCTACTTTATTGTAATAAAAAACATTAATGTGATTTGCCTGAATTGTTGTATAGCTATACAAGGAAGCAGCAACCTATAGGCGCCCTGTAAGATAAGAGTGGGCAGGACCCCACACTTAAGTTTCTGGTCGCAGGTTCGAATCCTGCCTTGGCCATGGATGTGTGTGATGTCCTTAGGTTAGTTAGGTTTAAGTCGTTCTAAGTTGTAGGGGACTGACGACCACAGATGTTAAGTCCCATAGTGCTCAGAGCCATTTGAACCATTTTTGAACTTAAGTTTCCCACAGCAGTAGATATTACGGTAATAATCAGTGGATAATTACGGAAACCAAATGGGACATAAAAAACAACATATTTCGAAGGAAGCTCGACGGCATTCGGCATGACTTACGGGAACGGAAAGAATACCATACCATAATGAACACCATGGAAATCGCATGTGCTGTAAGCATTACAAAGAAAGAAAAGTTCACTCATATGAGCAACACTCCACTCTATTTTTGCTCCTCACTCAATAAATCAACCAGTATGACAAGCATGAAATGTATTCGCGGCTGCGACTGTGGACGACCGTGAGTTGTATAGTGGAATCACGACAATGAAAATTAGTATTTGACGAGGACTGGAATACGGGTTTCCCTCTTACCGCGAGCACTATCCTTATCATTAGGTTACCTGAACACGACCCGCGACCAGGTCCACACTTCCACATGTCGTCAACCACGTGTCTATGACCCGTACGCGTACATCCATCATGTTTAGTCCCGTACAGGCGAGACATTCTACTTGAAAGTAGCTTCCCCTGTGTCGGCGGTTAAATCTGACATTACAGTACCTGTGTTATTTCGAATTACCATGCAGAGTGCCTTCGGACTTGCAGGCATGTCCAAACGACTGACATCTCGTATTTCTTCTACTACTGCTGCTCGATAGAGGGACTTACCAGTACCCACGCACTTACAGCGGCCCCATTCAAGAACATCAATTTTCTGTTGAAGGTTACTGTCATGGTATTCTGCTTTATCCATTCTCTAAAGAAGATTTCAATGATGATATTAAATCATCGCTTGACACATGTCGTGGTACTGATTTCATTCATTACTCTATCCTTGCGAAACTCCATGGAAGCGAAGGATTTGCTTTAAACAGTATTGGGTGCAATAAGACCTCATGCAAATATGGAAGACATAAGTGGTTATAATTCTGGCTATAATTACATTTCTGAAAAGTTAAAACATCCAAATATATAGCTTCTAACTATCAACCGATAGCCTTGTCGTCTTTTGTAGCAAAGAACTGGAACTAATGATACAAAGGAGATAGTTGCTTGATAATCCGCATCTACATCATACTCCGAGAGCCACCTAAAGGACTGTGGCGAAGGGTACTTTAGGTACAACTATCTGTCCCTCCAACCCTGTTCCACGTGCGAATAGTGGGTGGGAAGAATGATTGTAGGAAAGCCCTTGTACTGGCTCTAATTTTTAGAATTTTCACCTCGTCGTCAATACGCGATATTTATGTGTGTGGGGGGGGGGGGGAGGGGGGTATGTTGTCCTCCTGAAAAGTGATATGCCCAAACTCCAATAGTAAATCTCTCCGTGATGCACAACGCCTCTCTTGTAGCGTCTGCCAGTGGAGTTTGTTTAGCATCTCCGTAACGCTCTCTCGCCAGCTAAACGATCCCGTGACGAAACGCGCCGCTCTTCATTGGATCTTCTCTATGTCCTCTATCAGTCCTACCTGATAGGGATCCCAGATAGATGAACAATACTCTAGAATCGGGCGAACAAGCTCCATATAAGCCACTTCTTTCGTGGATGAGTTACATTTCTTTAAGACTCCTCTGATTAATTTGAGTTTGGTGTGTGCTTTTATCACTATCTGTTATATATGGTCATTTCACTTAAGGTCGCCATGGATAGTCATGCAGAGGTATTTTACTGCAGGCGCTGTCTGCAACTGTTTGTCATCAATAGTGTAAGTGTATAGTGGATTTCTTTTCCTATGTATGCTCAGTAGGTTACATTTATTTGCGTTCAGGTTCAACTGCCAGAGCCTGCACCATTCATCAATTCTCTGCAGGTAGTTCTGCAAATTCTTACTATCTTCTGGCGTTGCTGCTTTGGTATAAACTACTGCATATCTGCGATGCCATAATTTGATATCTGAGGGTCCATACAATTCGGTAAAGGCAAGGGGACGATGGGCAGTCCGTATTCGCTTGCTGATCTCGACATCATCTCGGCGTTTCAAACGAAGGAAAAAAAAGTTCGTCACCGCTTTCCTTGACATTAAGGGCGCTTCACGTTCAGATTCAGGTTCACTTGGTCGAGCTGGCGCACTTTGGAACTTCTTCGAGTTTGATATGTGGCATCACTAACCTGGTCACTCAGAGAGCAATCTATATGAGATTCAAAGGAAATATTTTCGTTCCTTTTTTTTTTTTTTTTTTTTTTTTGTCTCAGAGGGCTGGCTGCACGTTGAAACTTGGAGTTCCCTGACGTATACTCTGAACAATCATGATTTAGAACGAGCAATAACTTTCCTTACTGAAGTATTACGGTATGAAGATGACATACGTGTTTAGTCAACAACAGACCCGTATTCTAGGGCCACTAACACAGGACGCATCGATGAATGGTTGTTTACCAGCAGGCTGCAGTTTTCAGCTGAGAAATCGGTTATCATTTCTCTTTACAGCTCGAACGTTGCTCGAATTGACAATCACGCCACATGTGGAATGTATACTTCACAGGTAATAAATATCTCATGCTCTATTTCTAGCAATGAAAACGGACTCATGGCTAAGCTGGGCGCCTCACATCCAATCTACTATTACCATGAAGAGGGTTTAATTGCAATTCGCTCACTCGCTCTGTGTGGTGAGGAGCGCATCAGAATGTTGTACTCACCATGTAGCGTGGGATTATTTGTTCTAGGCTGGACTATGGCTGTATAGAGTATCACAATTAGCCGAAAGTTACTCTTCATTACCGAGCCAATCCTAACTGTTTCGGAGCCAAGCGTTTGCCGCCCACAAATGCTCTTTTAGTGGAGGCACAAAAATATGGCTCTGAGCACTATGGGACTTAACTGCTGAGGTCATCAGTCCCCTAGAACTTAGTACTACTTAAACCTAACTAACCTAAGGACATCACGCACATCCATGCTCGAGGCAGGATTCGAGCCTGCGACTGTAGCGGTCGCTCGGTTCAGACTGTAACGCCTAGAACCGCTCGGCCACTCCCGCCGGCACAGATGAGGCACAGATGAGCTTGAGCATTAGATGTCAAATCAAATTAGAATGATTTTTCATGGAAGGAATGGCCTCCATCGACAGTTGTGTCTCCAAAAGCAGAGACTGCATTTATCGAATATGGACAGCCTCAACAGAAGAAACAAATTTATGGTCATCAGCACCATCTTTCAAACTTGGACTTCTGCCATACATTCAGTGAGATGTACTTCAGATTTGCCATTATTTGAATATGATCTTGACACAATCACCTGACATATTCCAGTTTACTATATCAACGTGACACGTATTACTGCCAATTCCAGATATAATCGCCTCTTTGAAGCTCACTGACCTAATTTTATGTATACGTGGATCCAAAATTCCACAAGAGGGGTGCACTGGATATGATTTTCTGTGCCCTCACACCCAAGTCAGTTAAGCCTTCTGACAGTCTAAAAACGATTAAGTTTTTACAACGAAGAATGTTACGATTTTGGAAGCAATCAAGATTGTATCTTCAACTTCTTTCGCCAAATATTAAACGTGTCCTACACCTAGAGTGTCCTTACAAAACACAAGTTATACGTAAGTATATATAATTTATATATTGGGTGTAGTAGAGGAACAAGTTCGCTGTAAGTAGAGAGGACAGAAACCAATCTTCTCCTATACTGGCATCCGCTATAATGAGGAAGCTGATGCTTTAGCGAAGCAAGCTTCATCTATGGAAATGTTCTTGATTCTGAATTACCGTATACAGATTTCACACGTGAAGTCAAGAGCAATAGACTACTGCTACAGGAAAAACTGTGGAATGTCTTCCAACAAAGGAAACGTGGATATTATGTAATATTAAAACAACCGATTCCTACAACGCTGGGGAAAACCAGGATTCATTTAGACCAATCAATGGTTTAAATCATCATTCGTCTACGCTTTAATCATGCCTCTTTTACTCTCCACTATACAGAATCAACGTTCATGGCTTCGCTGCATATGTGTGATTCTGAGTCAGAAACTGATTTAAATCACATCTTTTTTTCGTGTCACAAAGTTGACAAAGAGCGATCGGCACTTCTGAAGACTTCCTTGAGTACGGGCTACCTCCTCCCTCAATCTGCTTCTTCTCTTTTGGTTACTAAAGACATTCTTTAAGAGAATAATGAAAATATTGTAGGTTTTAATGATACGCATATTTTAGTTTTCCTCTCTTGCTTCGGAAAGAAATTGCAGAGTTTATGTGAACAATCAAAAATGTCTAATTTACTTGTAATAATTTTGTTGTTGATTCTGCGACGGCTTGCGTTTTTATATTTGTACTGGTATATATGCATTTACGTATGCTCTTCGTACAGTTATTTATACAACGTAACCTTCTGTTTTAGATGGATAGATAGAGTATAAATACGAGAAGCCATATAAATACAAAAAAAAGCTCAAAAACTCTCCACATTCTGTGTGAATGCCATCCGCTGCACCAACTGCACAACGTTATTCCTATATGCTAACAGGGGAAGTTACCTTACATAAGATTACAGTGTTGCCCGATTCCGATTTATATATATATATATATATATATATATATATATATATATATATATATATATATATATACTCCTGGAAATGGAAAAAAGAACACATTGACACCGGTGTGTCAGACCCACCATACTTGCTCCGGACACTGCGAGAGGGCTGTACAAGCAATGATCACACGCACGGCACAGCGGACACACCAGGAACCGCGGTGTTGGCCGTCGAATGGCGCTAGCTGCGCAGCATTTGTGCACCGCCGCCGTCAGTGTCAGCCAGTTTGCCGTGGCATACGGAGCTCCATCGCAGTCTTTAACACTGGTAGCATGCCGCGACAGCGTGGACGTGAACCGTATGTGCAGTTGACGGACTTTGAGCGAGGGCGTATAGTGGGCATGCGGGAGGCCGGGTGGACGTACCGCCGAATTGCTCAACACGTGGGGCGTGGGGTCTCCACAGTACATCGATTTTGTCGCCAGTGGTCGGCGGAAGGTGCACGTGCCCGTCGACCTGGGACCGGACCGCAGCGACGCACGGATGCACGCCAAGACCGTAGGATCCTACGCAGTGCCGTAGGGGACCGCACCGCCACTTCCCAGCAAATTAGGGACACTGTTGCTCCTGGGGTATAGGCGAGGACCATTCGCAACCGTCTCCATGAAGCTGGGCTACGGTCCCGCACACCGTTAGGCCGTCTTCCGCTCACGCCCCAACATCGTGCAGCCCGCCTCCAGTGGTGTCGCGACAGGCGTGAATGGAGGGACGAATGGAGACGTGTCGTCTTCAGCGATGAGAGTCGCTTCTGCCTTGGTGCCAATGATGGTCATATGCGTGTTTGGCGCCGTGCAGGTGAGCGCCACAATCAGGACTGCATACGACCGAGGCACACAGGGCCAACACCCGGCATCATGGTGTGGGGAGCGATCTCCTACACTGGCCGTACACCACTGGTGATCGTCGAGGGGGCACTGAATAGTGCACGGTACATCCAAACCGTCATCGAACCCATCGTTCTACCATTCCTAGACCGGCAAGGGAACTTGCTGTTCCAACAGGACAATGCACGTCCGCATGTATCCCGTGCCACCCAACGTGCTCTAGAAGGTGTAAGTCAACTACCCTGGCCAGCAAGATCTCCGGATCTGTCCCCCATTGAGCATGTTTGGGACTGGATGAAGCGTCGTCTCACGCGGTCTGCACGTCCAGCACGAACGCTGGTCCAACTGAGGCGCCAGGTGGAAATGGCATGGCAAGCCGTTCCACAGGACTACATCCAGCATCTCTACGATCGTCTCCATGGGAGAATAGCAGCCTGCATTACTGCGAAAGGTGGATATACACTGTACTAGTGCCGACATTGTGCATGCTCTGTTGCCTGTGTCTATGTGCCTGTGTATCTGTCAATGTGATCATGTGATGTATCTGACCCCAGGAATGTGTCAATAAAGTTTCCCCTTCCTGGGACAATGAATTCACGGTGTTCTTATTTCAATTTCCAGGAGTATATATATATATATATATATATATATATATATATATATATATATATATATATATATATATATATGGCCGGCTGAAGTGGCCGAGCGGTTCTAGGCACTACAGTCTGGAACCGCGCGACCGCTACGGTCGCAGGTTCGAATCCTGCCTCGGGCATGGATGTGTGTGATGTCCTTAGGTTAGTTAGGTTTCAAGTAGTTCTAAGTTCTAGGGGACTGATGACCTCAGAAATTAAGTCCCATAGTGCTCAGGGTCATTTGAACCATATATTAGGGTGTTTCACTAAATGTGATTGCCTCTGGAAGTTACGAAGTAGTAGGTGGCGGAAATATTTATTGCAGTAGGTCACCATAAGAAACATTACACACTCTGGGGAGCTAAGAACATAGTTTACTGTCTTATTATCCAAAGAGTTACAGCAAAAAGATAAAATTTTTTAAATGTAACAATAGTTGTTTCTACCATGCACTACAATCAGTAACACCAGCTGTGTATACACCAATTTAAATTACATTCCTGTCACTTTTAGTTTGGGAGCTACAACCCTTCAAAGTTTCAGGGGCACATACCACACGCTGTACATAATACGTGGCTGTGTGGTGGCTGATGGATTTTCTGACGGTGAGAAATTGATTTAAATGAGATGTTCAAATGTGTGTCCATGTTCCTGAATGCTCAATGCCATGCGCCTTCTAAAGGATCTGCGGACGAGATGTAACATCGCCGGTGTCACGGAGCAACATGCATCTTCGATGCACGGTTTGTAGATCATCTTGGGATGTGGGCTCAGTGACATAAACACGATTCTTTAGATATCCCCACAAAAATAAATCTAATGGTGTTAAATCGGGCGACCTTGCGGGCCATGAAAGCGGACCATAGCGGCCCAACCACCTTCCTGCAAACCTGTTGTTTAGTTCTTCCACAACAGCATCGTGCTCCATCCACATATGGCCTCTCGTGTCTAGACACACATATTCAAGGAGACCCCCCAAACTGTCGACTGTAAAGGTACGATATAACTCACCTGTCAGTGTACCTGGGAAGTTCTGTGGACCGTTGATTTCATTCCCAAGGATTCCACACCATACATAATAGACCGCCCACATTTACGGTCGACAGGTCGTACCCACCGAGGATTGTCTGCGGTCCAGTAGTGCACATTATGGCGATTCACTGCACCATAATTTGTGAACGTGGACTCATCAGAGAACATTAAACCTTGTAAGGACACCAGCGTGAAATCACTCATGGTCCATTCACAGAATGTAACTCTCGCACGGAAATCGTTCCCCTGCACCTCCTGGGTCAGTGACAGGCGGTACGGGTGAAACCTGTGGCCGTGTACTATACGCCACACAGATGTGAGACTGACACCAGAGACTGCAGAAACTGCTCGTAAGCTGACATGAGGATCGTGGTGTACTGCAGCTAAAACAAACACCTCCGTCTCCTCACTTCTTGCAGTTCTTCGTCTGTTACTGCGGCGCATTGCCAGGCTGCCAGTTTCCAGAAGTCGTTGATCGGCACGTAAGAACCTAATGGCTGCCGGATCTCTTCGCCGAGCGTATCTCGCGGCGTACGCCATGGTTGCTTCAGTGGCATCGGGTCGGCACTCGCCGAGCACCGGCAACATGTCTACGTACTCGTTGTGTTTGTATGCCATCTTCATCCGATGTCAGTAACTGTGGTATATTGAGCCCCATTTGTGTGTGTGGCTCGAACTGTCGGGCATACGGCCGTGTGCGGCGACAGTCGGCAGTCTAACAGCGAGTCGAGGAAGCTTCTCGCTCCGTGACACCGGTGTCGTTACAACTCGGTCGCACCACATTTAGAAGGCGCAATGGGTTATGCGCAGCGTATTTGGTATCTGCCACAGAAACTTTGAAGGGTAGCAGCTCCCAAACTAAAAGTGATAGGAATGTAATTTAAATTGATGTATACACAGCTGGTGTTACTGATTCCAGTGCATAATAGAATTAACTATTGTTCCATTTAAAATTTGTATCTTTTTGCTGTAACTCTTTGAATAATAACACAATAAACTATGTTCATAGCTCCGCAGACAATGTAACGTTTCTTATGGTAAACTACAGCAATAAATATTTCCGTCACCTAATACTTCGTTGGTCGAGGGTTTCTAGGGGCTTCAGACCGGAACCGTGCTGCTGCTACGGTCGCAGATTCTAATCCTGCCTGGGTCATGTGTGTGTGTGATGTCCTTAGGTTTATTAGGTTTAAGCAGTTCTACGTCTAGAGGACTGATGACCTCAGATGTTAGCTCGCATAATGCTTAGAGCCATTTGAATCAATTTTGTATTTCATAGTAACTTACTGTATATGGTGGACCATTGATAGTGACTGGGCCAAATATCTCACGAAATAAGCATCAAACGAAGAAACTACAAAGAACGAAACTCGTCTAGCTTGAAGGGGGAAACCAGATGGCTCTATGGTTGGTCCGCTAGATGGCGCTGGCATAGGTCGAACGGATATCAACTGCATTTTTTTAAATAGGAACCCCCATTTTTTTTACATATTCGAGTAGCACTTAAAGAAATAAGAATGTTTCAGTTGGACCACGCTTTTCGCTTTGTGATATTTGGCAATGTAATAGTCACAAACGTATAAGTACGTGGTATCACGTAACAGTCCGCCAGTGCGGACGGTATTTGTTTCGTGATACATTACCCGTGTTAAAATGGACCGTTTACCAATTGCGGAAAATGTCGACATCGTGTTGACGTATGGCAATTGTGATCAAAATGCCCAGCGGTCGTGTGCTATGTATACGAGGCTCGGACTTCTTGAGGACATCATCCAAGTGTCTTGACCGTCCGGCGGATAGTTACGTTATTTAAGGAAACAACAAGTGTTCAGCCATATGTGAAACGTCAACCACGACCTGCAACAAATGATGATGCCACAGTAGGTGTTTTAGCTGCTGTCGCGGCTAATCCGCACATCAGTAGCAGACAAATTGAGCGAGAATCGGGAATCTGAAAAAATTCGGTGTTGAGAATGCTACATCAACATCGATTGCACCCGTACCATATTTCTATGCACCAGGAATTGCTTGGCGACGACTTTGAACGTCGTGTACATTTCTGCCACTGGGCACAAGAGAAATTACGGGATGAAGACAGACGCGTTCCATTTAGCGATGAAGCGTCATTCTCCAACAGTGGAACGTAAACCGGCATAATATGCACTATTGTGCAACGGAAAATCCACGATGGCTGCTACAAAAGGAACATCAGCGACCTTGGCGGGTTAATGTACGGTGCGCCATTATGGGAGGAAGGATAATTGGCCCCCATTATATCGATGGCAATCTAAATGGTGCAATGTATGCTGATTTTCCTACGTAATGTTCTACCGATGTTACTACAAGATGTTTCACTGCATGACGGAATGGCGGTGAACTTCTAACATGATGGATGTCCGGCACATAGCTCGCGTGCGGTTGAAACGGTATTGAAAAAGCGTATTTCATGACAGGTGGATTGGTCGTCGAAGCACCATACCATGGCCCGCACGTTCACTGGATCTGACGTCCCCGGATTTCCTTCTGTTTGCTATCGTGATCCACGGACAACGTCTGACCACATGCGCCAGCGCATTGTCAATGCATGTGCGAACATTACGGAAGGCGAACTACTCGCTATTGAGAGGAATGTCGTTACACGTATTGCCAAATCCACTGAGGTTGACCGTCATTGCATTAATGTGGTATTTTCAGGTAATCACGCTGTAACAGCATACGTTCTCAGAAATGATAATTTCACAAGGGCAAATGTATCACATTGGAACAACCGAAATAAAATTTTCAAACGTACCTACGTTCTATATTTTAATTTAAAAAACCTATCTGTTACCAACTGTTCATCTAAAATTGGGAGTCATATGTTTGTGACTATTACAGCGTCATCTATCACTAAGCGAGAAAAGTGGTCCAAGTAAAACATTCTCATTTCCTTACGTACTACACGAATATGTAGAAAATGGGGATTCCTATTTGAAAAAAAACGCAATTGATATCAGTTTGACCTAAGGCGGCGCCATCTATCGGGCCAATCACAGCGCCATCTGGTTTCCCCCTTCAAGCTAGACAGGTTTCGTTGTTTGTAGTTTCTTCGTTTGACGCTTATTTCGTGAGATATTTGGCCCGGTCACGATCAATGGACCTCCCTGTATGTATGTAGTTGTGTGTGTGTGTGTGTGTGTGTGTGTGTGTGTGTGTGTGTGTGTGTTCAACTGTCCTCCATCTTGTTTGCAGACAGCTACAGTAAAAGCTACTTTGTGCTGGTTTTCGTATTGAAGATAACAGGGAAAACAGATAAAGTATGTGAAATATTTTGGAAACACACACACACACACACACACACACACACACACACACACACACATACAAACGCGTTATGTTAGGCCTAACCATAACATTCCACTTCGTAAAATTTCGAAGTAAATAACTTTACTGCTTGATGTTTTATATGGTTGCAGGTGACAAACTATGAAACCAAACCGTCACAATAAAATACAAAAACATATAGGAAAACCACACTGTGTGGCAGCTGGGTACATGTTTAACGGATTGTGTGTCCCTCAGATTTGTAAATTCTGTGACGAAAAGTCAAATTTGTATGAGTTTAAGTAGTAAAAATCATTTTTCTTGTTTAACAGAAAGAAAATAAGAGCCCATTGATGACGCTGAAACTTCAGAAAAACATTCTGGTAAACAGAAGCCATGATAAAATTGTGTTTTGCTCAAGGCGGACCTCAAAAAAGAAACGCCTACGCGTTCCCATGATGGCCCAACAAAGCTCGTTCTCTGCTATTGTAGCTGGTACGCAGTGATCGAGATTCGCTCGTGGGTCAGTGGAAACGTATCGTCTAGTCGGATGAAACGCGATTCCTGTAACAGCAGATCAATACGCCGTCGTCGAGGCGAACTTCTGCTCGCGACGTATACTGTACCACGGGCCCTGTCCGATGGTGGTAGTATTATGCAATGGGGGCAATCAAATGGATTTCCACGTGGTAGTAAAAGCTGTCAGAGACAGCAAAGGACGTGGAAGAGCAGTTGAACGGAATGGACAGTGTCTTGAAAGGAGGATGTAAGATGAACATCAACAAAAGCAAAACGAGGATAATGGAATGTAGTCAAATTAAATCGGGTGATGCTGAGGGGATTAAATTAGGAAATGAGACACTTAAAGTAGTAAAGGAGTTTTGCTATTTAGGGAGTAAAATAACTGATGATGGTCGAAGTAGAGAGGATATAAAATGCAGACTGGCAATGGCAAGGAAATCGTTTTTGAAGAAGAGAAATTTGTTAACATCGAGTATAGATTTAAGTGTCAGGAAGTCGTTTCTGAAAGTATTTGTATGGAGTGTAGCCATGTATGGAAGTGAAACATGGGCGATAACCAGTTTGGACACGAAGAGAATAGAAGCTTTCGAAATGTGGTGCTATAGAAGAATGCTGAAGATAAGGTGGGTAGATCACATAAGGAATGAGGAGGTATTGAATAGGATTGGGGAGAAGAGAAGTTTGTGGCACAACTTGACTAGAAGAAGAGGTCGGTTGGTAGGACATGTTCTGAGGCATCAAGGGATCACAAATTTAGCATTGGAGGGCAGCGTGGGGGGTAAAAATCGTAGAGGGAGACCAAGAGATCAACAAACTAAGCAGATTCAGAAGGATGTAGGTTGCAGTAGGTACTGGGAGATGAAGAAGCTTGCACAGGGTAGAGTAGCATGGAGAGCTGCATCAAACCAGTCTCAGGACTGAAGACCACAACAACAACAACAACAGTAAAAGACGTCACCATGGACTCCGTGGTCGTCATTACGGACGGCCTGCATCCCTTTATGCTTCACGTCTTCCCTTACAGTAATGGCATCTCACTTCAGAATTGCGTTACGGTGGTTTGAAAGGCATGATAGTTTAGCCACATTGATGTCTTGACGACCAAATTTGCCAGACTTGATGCCTATGGAACGCATCTCGTACTCTGTCAGGCGCCTGAACCTCATAGATTAAACCATCTTCTCGAAATTTATAGAAATTACTTTACCTCTTTGTAGCCCTCTAGCCCATGTACCTCCGGAAACCTATCAAGGACTTGTTGAATCTATGCCATGCAGAGCCGCTGCATTTTTGCGTTCTAAAACTGGACCAATTGTAAGTGGGCTGTTAGGTTTTTTTATGTTGGTAACGCCACATAGCGCCCTGTATGAAAATCACTGACTGTGCTGTGTGCAGTCTGTGGCTGGTTTGCATTGTTGGAATATTTGCTATTGTAGTGTTGGGCAGTTGGATGTTAACAGCGCGTAGCGTTGCGCTGTTGGAGGTGGTCCGCCAGCAGTGGTGGATGTGGGGGGAGAGATGGCAGAATTCTGAGAGCGGATGATCTGGACGTGTGTCCATCAGAGACAGTAAATTTGTAAGACTGGATGTCATGAACTGATATATATATTATGAACACTAATAAGGTAAATACATTGTTTGTTCTCTATTAAAATCTTTCATTTACTAAGTATGCCTATCAGTAGTTAGTGCCTTCTGTAGTTAGAATCTTTTATTTAGCTGGCAGTATTGGCGCTCGCTGTATTGGAGTAGTTCGAGTAACGAAGATTTTTGTGAGGTAAATGATTCATGAAAGGTATAGGTTATTGTTAGTTAGGGCCATTGTTTTGTAGGGATTATTGAAAGTGAGACTGCGTTGCGCTAAAAAAATATTGTGTGACAGTTTAGTGATGAGCAGAATAAAGAAAGAGAGAAATGTTTGAGTACGTTTATTTCTGCTCACCTGTTTGAAAATCAAACAACATACAGGTTTTCCAGCACTGTCATTTATAAAATTTTTCCAAGGGGATGTTTCACATTGCGTTATAAAGCATGTGGGTACTGTGTTTTGATTCATCACTGTGTTTTGCTGGTTTTGTGCTCCTTTATCGTCCATATAGATCTATCGATAAATGATATGATTCTGTCTGTAAGGGAATTAGCAGACGTAAAATTTGAAACCGCTTACAGATATTTATACTCAAATTAGCGACCCCGCCAGGCTTCGCATGGCCAGTATTACGTACCTGCGACCAGATGACTTGTTTGGCGTAGCGTGTTTTGTCTGTAGGCCGCTGAGTCGAATTATGAATAAATTTTAGAGAATAATATTAAATATCTAAATATCGTCATTTCCACATAACTTAATGTGCTGTAAGCAATGTACGGCAGGAAAGTTATCTAGAGGCATGAATGTTGCAATTTGAATTAGCGCTTGGAGGGACACATCGTGGCAGTGAAGGGAGCACATCGTGAAGTAAGTAATATGTTTACAACCAATGTAAATATTATAACCGCATGAAGGCTGCATGTGTATGAGTTATTCAATATGTGCGGGAGGGTTGCTGAGATGGAGAGAATAAAACAAAAACAAAACAGAAAAACACCCTGTATGTGTATGTTTAGCTAGTGTTACAGTAGACCTCCTGTGGAACATAGTACGCACCCTGACGCATTGTTGAGACTCTGTGGACTCTTAGTGGCAGAATTACTCGCCGTGTCTCGCATCGAATCGTGCCCACATTTAGGTGTGGTTCAACAAAAGCAGAAACATGAAAACTGAATCATCAACTGCGCTGTTGAAAGAACATACGGTATGTAAGCGAAGCAAAGTTGATGTTTTTTTTTTTTTTTTTTTGGAAAACGTTTTAAATATAGCACAAAAAATCAAACTTCGCATACTATGATTCACATGCAATTTTTCTCAAATGCTTGAAGGGAAACTATTGGTTGTAGATATTTTATTATTTCTAATTCTAGATCCCACATCACATCCTGACAATGAAGTGGCTAGTCATATTTATTACGATACTTCAAATCTGAGTAACTCACTGCCCGTTGTTTCCAGAATTCTCAGTGAATTACGTGTGTAAATTGCGATTGCTAATCCGATGAAAGCAGAAACTAACAGTGTGAAATTTTCGTCGTATGTCGAAAAGCGTATCTCCACGTCATTGAGAGGTGAATGCTAGGTTAAAAGACAGAGTGCAAATAACTGATTCGATCCCACAACCTGCCAGTTTCCAGCCACACGTTCAGCTGCTAGACGACCACACCAGAGGTAAATCAGATGCCACATGCTGCATGCTCGAGACACTGCTTGTTTCTCGAGTTATGGCAGTTGTTCCTTAGGTGGCTATGCCATCACTCTCGGAACTTAACTTTAAATCAT
The DNA here is from genome assembly GCF_021461395.2 of Schistocerca americana. Taxonomy (NCBI): domain Eukaryota; kingdom Metazoa; phylum Arthropoda; class Insecta; order Orthoptera; family Acrididae; genus Schistocerca; species Schistocerca americana. Next base: position 320,521,801 of record NC_060123.1, read on the forward strand.
CACAATTCAGACCATTTGCTCAAAATATTTATAAATTGTATACAAAAACTTTCATCGTGAATCACTGTATCTATTTGTCAAAATCTAATCAAAATCCCCACCGCATTTCATGTGATAAGCCTGCTTATACAGATAGACGCAACCAAGTGATTTCATTTTATGTAGATAGAGACTGTAATTTATAAGTATTGAACGAACTATAGTTTCCCTGCAATCAAAGTGGTGGTTAAGTGCAGTGTTAAATCTTTTCACTCTTACGTTTCATTCACCTGTCAGAGTCTAGGCTGTTGTCTTTGTTATCTGGAGAAGACTACACTCGCAGCTGAAGCTTCAGTATACCGCAGCGTGTATCACTAGCAATTTCCTTATGAGAGTGACCGCTGAGAGCACGTCCAGTGCGATCAGTCATTACTCCAGTTTACGCATGGATATCGTGGGTGTACAAAAGTATCACAACACTTGCGAGCTAGTTCAAAGTTAGCATTCGGAGTCAAAGTCGTCATGCGACAATGTAACGAGTCCAGCCGGCAAATCAAGCGAAATTACAGAGTGACACAGTGGAGGCAGACGGTTTTTAAATGGAGAATACTCGGTCAATTTTTAAAATTAATGTACTTTTATTGACATTAAATCGAAATTAATTACTTACCGTAATGAAAAACAATGTCGTCGATGTGAGGTCCATCATTTCTACAACACGAATCAAGTCTTTTCTCCAAATCCCCCATCACACAATTATCTCTGTATGGATGACAACAGTTTCTTGAATGATTGCATTGTTTAATTGGTCCAAATTTCTGTGTATTGTGGTTATCGACACGGCTCTTGAGAAAAACGTCACACACTGATAAGTCTGGAGATCTAGGAGGCCAAGGAGCATTGTCAGAACGTGAGATAATCTGTCTAGGATACGGGCGTCGATGACCTGCCATTGAAACGTTTGCAGTGCGTGAGGTAACGCCATCCTGATGGAAACATTATCTTTTAAAGGGATCCTTCATATCTTCAGTTCTGGCATGACGACTGTTTCAAGCATATGCATGTATTGAACCTAACTGACAGTGATTCTGACCCCATTTTTTTTTTTTTTTTTTTTTTTTTGAAAACATACGGAACATTGACGGCGATAGAGCCACGAGCAATTTAGTCTGTGACGTTTTCAGAGTGTAATGTATGCTGGTGAATAAGGGGTGGATATTCAGGGGCCCAGTAACACAGGTTTAGTTTATCGAAGGTACCGTGTAAATGAAAATGAGCTTGATCACTGATCAATAAAATCACATCACTATTCAAACTCACTTGCATTCCAAACGCAAAATCTTTGCAGTCTCCAAAATCAGTTGGCCTCAGTTGTTGCACAAAAAGAACTTTGGACAGATGGAATTTTAAGGTATGTAAAATTCCACTGACCGATTCGCGATTCACGATTACTAGCCGGTAGCTGAGGATTCTGGGCTTGTGACTATCGCTTCCCTTACCCATGCTGCATGTTTTGGCGTCGTTACACTGTGGCTTGGACCTGTACGCTTCTTATCCATTACGTTTATAGTTGATCTGAAGTGTCCCACGCACCTGAGGATTGTGTTATGACTTCTCCGTGTCAATATAAACTGAATTGTAAAAGTGATACATGAACAAACGAATTTGCAGGTCGTACTGCTCCACTGTAACTGAAGCGGTAACTTGTGTGGAGAGCAACTACCCCCCCTCCCCCTCCCCTCAACATGATTTTTTCCCCACCATTGCACTCTCAGTAATATACAGTTGAAAACAGTCCGTATATCACCCTGAACTAAACCAAAGCGAGATCGACGGAGGCAAACCAGGTAACGGATGGCTTCAGAGAACTGAGCGAACTCTACCTGTGACCGACCGCCGTGAAACTGCTCTCAGAAGAATGAAATTGTTAACGGTGTAGCCTGTGGTCTAGAAAACAAAGCCTTGTTCCAGCTGGGATAGATGCTACAGGATCATTTACGTTTTGTATTCCGGTTTCTCCTTGTTTTATAGTTTCTTCACTGTACAGATACTCCCAACCTTTCATTCTGTAAAATCTTCTTCGGAATTAGGGACACACATTTTCAATATCAGCAGAAACAAATTACTCTTGGACCGCATCAGTTTACAACGAAATTTGTGTCAAAACAAAATCCGCTAGTTCCTTTATTTCCTTCCTGTTAGTCTTTAACCAAACAGGAAACTATGTCACTCGTCGATTCTGTATCAGCAGGTCTTGCTCTCCTTTAACACATTTAGGCTAATGGATCTACAAAATTAATTGCTCTGCAATCAGTTTGTTTGTACAAGAAACTACTAATTAATTAATTACCCTTGTCAGCAGAATTAATTAACATGCGAATTGCACACGGACGTAAACTATCTTTGAATGTATGTAGTGATTATGGTGTTCGTTTTCTCTTGTTATTTAATTCACACTTTAAGAAGTGTATATGAACGTGTTTCTAGATATGGATACCCTACAACATCAAACCAACGGAGCAGTCGGTTACAACTGTGAAGTCTTCACAGTGTTATTCAGTTGTGGTACAATAGTAATGGCAGATACGTGTTTGAGACATACACCAAAAGTTAAAAAGTGTGCAGTAGCTACTACAACTAAACATCCGAAGTAGTTACTATGCTGTAAGTCGACAGGTGTACGAGTGTATGTCTCAGGCCGTATACGGCGTATAACCTTCGATAACATATGTATCCTTATCATTTCCTATTAGTGTTTTAAACGTGCTTCAGCATCTGCACAACTGAGGTTGTATTTTGGAGAAGAGTGGTAGTAATTCCTATTGGGACATGATAAGTACAACCTGACTACGATAACTGTCTGACTCTAACCTTCCAAAATATAATCTTGACATGGTTTCCTTACAGAAATCTACCACCGATTAACTCGCATGGTCCACCGAACCGTTTCATAAACAATAAATTTAGGACTACACAAATGCATCAATTAAAAATAAAACGTGTACGGCAGCATACCATAACTTCGAAAGTAACTGTCTTCACTGTAGGCGACAATAATAATAAAGGAAAAGCTAATAACAAATACACTGACCGGCACAAAAAACACAAACTTTTACTTTTATAATCAAACGTTTTGAATTAATTTTTTAATGTCCAGTCATTTACATGATAGTCATCCATTTTATCGCAAGATATTGTGAAACAGTTTCATACATTCGTCTAACAATGGAAACGAAAGACGATTATAAACACGAATGAATCCAGACTTCAAGCAAATTTTAAGGAAACTCATGTGTTTTGGTTTTCTCACTTCACTCGTATTTCATCATCCTCTTCTTCGCATCTTCAAAAGCGTGTATTATCTCCTCTTGCACAAACGGCGGATTCCAAAATTTCAGGTGTGCTCACGATTAATGATGCAATGTCCTTCTCAGCAAATAGTCCCATACACGCTCAATACGATTCAAATCAGAGCCTCCAGGAAGCGAAGCCATAGCATCGGTTTCCGCTTAATCCAAGAACACAAGCAGAATTCTCGCAAGATGTGGACATGCGTTGTTGCAGTTATATTTCAGAATGACACCAGCCCTAGCCTATAGGTATTGAACTGTTGTCAGAAACATCGGATATTTTAATGCATTTCAAGGAGGCCACAAAGAATCTTTCTGGCAGCGAGTAGATCACAGGAAGTATTTTCATTCCCATAATGACCATTAAGACAAATCTATTGTAAAGGGGTGGAACCAAGGTCCTGTCTCCAAACATCTAAGCAGCCTTAAGCACGGAAGAGCCAAAGTATTATACAAATCACTGCTGTCCAGTTATATACTCACTGATCCAAGTTTTAATAGCATGTACAAAAATCCGCTCGCCGCAGGCAGAGCCATTACAATTTGATCCAAGTGTTAAGCAACTACTTGGACGAAATCGGCGAGGGGGTCGGGGCAACTGCGAATCCTCTTTGGCCGTCACATGATCAGGAAGTAGCCAAGACTGGGCTAGTGCAGACTGAAACTTTATTTCCGAAATAAACAGAGCTTTAATTTCAGCATCTAAAGAGTATTCATGACCAGAATGTAACATAAGTATTGGAAAACACATAAATTAATTATAAAAATTATTAATATTCTAACTATAGTTATGTAATTGTTCCTTGTAAATGTTCCATTTTGCCTGCAGTTTAAATTGTTCAGTTAGTTTCGTTTAAAAAGCATTTATTTTAAACACAAAAGATTCCATTTTAAACAAATTATGTTAAAAAGTAAATAAAAATATTTTACTATAAAGCTGGGTTTTCATTGGCAATAATTAAGGAAAAAGAATGCTACAAAATTATCACGAAAACTTATTACTTGTCTGTCATTTCTATAAAGTACAATACGGTAACAATACTAAATTTAAAATTTACAATTCCTTCATAGCTTATAATAAAACAGACTGTAGATGATCTGCTGCTTGTGTCTAGATAATGGGCCTTTATCTGCTTGTAGGCCTCAGAGACTGGCAACACGAAAAGTAGAGGTATCCTGCCTCAATTTTCACATTTACCACTGACTATTCAAAAAAATGTGTGTGAAACCTTATGGGAATTAACTGCTAAGGTCATCAGTCCCTAAGCTTACACATTACCTAACCTAAATGATCCTAAGGACAAACACAGACACCTATGCCCGAGGGAGGACTCGAACCTCCGCCGGGACCAGCCGCACAGTCCATGACTGCAGCGCCAGGACCGCTCGGCTGATCCTGCACGGCCCACTGACTATTCCTAGTGTCCTAATAGTGGTATGATTCTCTATTACGACATTATTTTTGAGCGGAATTTCTAAAAATTAGAATCAATAGGAGAATACCGGTGATTTTTTGTAGTATTTAACCCCTCAGTACTTCAGAGAAACGCAGTGAACTGCGGAAGACTGAATTTTATTTCATTTAGTGATCTCATTTGATTATTTGACTCTACTTGTCTTTAAACGTATAATGCTAAAGGCTGTGGCAGTCTTACATTTCTTCAAACTTATTTCGATGTCTACGTTTATTGCTGGAAATAAATAGATTAAAAAAACTGAAAATGGCTTATTTAAGGAACCGGTTATTTTTAGCAGCTGTAGTTGCCAGGTTACACTGTACATGAAAAAATCCGGGATAACACAAAAGCAGTTGTTTCAGCGACACCACCATCCCTGCTGGTACCTCCTTGGTTCACCTGGGCGGTAAGTTGCTCAATACTTGCGCGCCTGTTGGTCTGTACACATCTCTGCAGCTGTCATTCACCTCTGTTATGATGGCCCGTACTGCACCACAGTTTCCCCGGCGGCGGTTTTGGAAAGCGCGATTTTGCCATGCGTGGTATACTTTAACCACGGTGGAACGCGACAGGTTGCCATATATTAGCCGTTTCGGAATCTTTCCACCCTTTTCCCGAAGGCCAATGAACATTGAACATGCTCATTTGGGTGACACATAAATCGCTCCGTTTCTACATTAAGAGAACGACTGTACCGTTTTTCGCGTGCGCCCCGAGATGCTTTATACCATCCCCCCCCCCCCCTCCTCTCCCCACAATCATGTTAGTGGTGCCTTCTGTGAGAGGCTATAGCACGTTGACGTCTAACAGTGCTCACTTCAATGTTGTGGGACAATGTATAACGATATCGCTGAATACGAGGATCTATGCAATTCAACGCAATAAACTATACCCTGTTAAACGATCAGTTATGAGTAAAGTACATATTGCGTTATTAAAGAGGTGTCACGTTAGTTTAATAACCATCCGCCTTGGGCGGTTTTAGTATGACGATCTAAGAAAAAACCTGCTCAGAAACGACGAACTTTCAGCCAGACGAAGTTTAGCCGTGCGTGCGAAATGGTCGCAGACTTTAATCCCGACCACGCCTAACGAAGCATCAAAGAACTCGGCCTTTGTGTGACGCAGGGCAAGGCTTGGTCATTGTTATTTTTAATGAGATTACAAAGTGCACGGTAAGAGACAAGCAGTCAGCGAGCGGGACCGTGTAGCGGCAGGGGGGTTGCCTGCGACGGCGCACCTGTTTTGTTAATGGCGGACAGGACTTCCAATTAGCCGGGCGGAAGATCGGCGCGGGTAGGAGTGGAGGAAGACCGGCTTCAGATTAGTCCAGACAATACAACTGCGTGCCTAACTCATCCCAGTTGCCGGGCTGTATTCCGGCTTAACCGGGAGTTGCCGCCAAGTCCGTTTCGATTTCCGCTAGACGAGCTGTGTTGGAACTGAACTGTGAACACTATCTCAGTTAACCATAGAACTGCAACCACCTCCAAACAGTACTTCTACAGGTACACATATTAGAAGGTAGCGACCCGTCACCTCGCTCATATTTACCAAAGGTGGTAAATACAAAGTGATTCAGCAGAAGCGGAGAAATGCGGAATATGAATTCGTCATTTTAACATAGGAAATATGAGGTAGAGTAGATCTGAATGTACGTACTCGAGTACCAACATGGAACTCGTTAAGAGCAGAGCTGCAAACTACAATTCGCCCTGTTCGTCCTTGAAATCTAGTGCACAGTAGAAGAACGCGCCCAGATTGATGCCGTGTTTCTTGACTTCCAGAAGGCGTTCAATGCAGTTTCGCATACAAGTTTAGTGAGTAATATAGGAGCCACTTTTGAGACTGGATTCACGACTTTCTAAGAGTTAGACCGCAAGGCATAATTTTTAAAGGGAAGAAATTGTCAGATTTAAAGCTAATTTCTGTAGTACCTCAAGGTAGTGTTTTAGGGCTATATACACTGAAGCACCAAACAAACTTTTACAGACATGCGTATTCAAACACAGAGATATGTAAACAGCCAGAATACGGCGCTGCTGTCGGCAACGCCTATATAAGACAACAGTCTGAATACGAGACAGTTGTTAGATCGGTTTCTGCTGCTATAATGGCAGGTATCAAGATTTACGTGAGTTTCAACGTGGCGTTATAGTCGGCACACCAGCGATGGAACACAGCATCTCCGGAGTAGAGATGAAATGAGGATTTTTACGTACGACCATTAGACTAGTGTAGCGGGAATATCAGGAATCCGGTAAAACATCAAATCCCCGATATCACTTTGGCCGGAAAAATATCCTGCAAGAAAGGGACCAACGACGACTGAAGAGAATCCTTAAATGTAACACAAGTGCCAACATTCCACAAATTGTTGCAGATTATAATGCTGGGCCACCAACAAGTGTCAGCATGCGAAACATTCAACGAAACCATCGACATAGGCTTTCGGAGCCGAAGACCCACTCGACTTCCCTTGATGACAACACGACACAAAGCTTTACGCCTCGCCTGGGCCCGTCAACACCGACATTGGTCTGTTGATGGCTGGAAACGTGTTGCCTGATCTGAAGAGTCAGATTTCTAGTTGTAGCGAGCAAATGGACTTGTACAGGTATGGAGACAACCTTATGAATCCATGGACCCTGCATGGCAGCAGGGGACTATTGAAGCAGGTGGAAGCTCTGTAATTGTGTGGATCATGTGCAGTTAGAGTGATATGAGACCCCTGAAACGTTTAGACACTACCCTGACAGGTGACACGTACGTAAGCATCCTTTCTGATCACCTGCATCCTTTCGCATCCATTGTGCATTCCGACGGACTTGGGCAATCTAGAAGGACAATGCGGCACCCCACACGTCCAGAATTGCTCCAGGAACACTCTTCTGAGTTTAAACACTTCCGCTTGCGCCAAAATCCCAGACATGAACATTACTGAGCATATCTGGGATGCCTTGCAACGTGCTGTTCAGAAGAGATCTCCACCCCCTCTTACTCTTACGCACTTAGGAACAGCCCTGCAGGATTCACGGTGTCAACGCGTACACGATGACAGTCGATCAGATCTTTGACTTCAGATGATCCTTAATCTCACCATCGCAGGTGACGTCTGCTGTCGTTCCCCACTTCATCCAGTCTCCCTCTGTCCACACATTGACCTCGTCTGCAAGTTAGCCATCGCTCAAGATTCTAGAACAGCGATACTTAAATTTTAATACTGTTGGTAGATCTTCTCCGCGAACAGTGAAGTGCCCGAATTCTCGTGGATCTGATGCCATGTACCGAGTTTTCTTTGAAGTGTTGTGTAATATGTTAAAGATATTTGGACTGCATAGTAAAATTCTTCAAGTAAAGAATTTTATGGTGAGTAAAATCCAATGCAATTTCGGAAACATTTATCTAAAAGCACAACCTTGTACGTGAAAACAGGAGGAGGTCTTTCACCATGAAACATGTGATACTTGCAGACGAACTGACTTTCTTTAGTATCTTAATTTCACTTGTTTGAAGACTGAAGTTTGTGTTAGTTTCCAAAAGCTTCCGTTTCAAAATGTATTTAACATGTACTTTTGCTTAAACTGATTCCACTTACTGAATAGTGATGTGTATAATCTAAGGGATGGACGGTTGTATATACGATATAGACAAGACATTATCGATTTCAATGTTTTTAAATTTGAATGAAATATTTTTCCTGTGTAACTGTCCATGTTGTATCTTCAAACATATTTTCACGTTTGATTAAACCTCAATTATCCGAGTAATTTTTGTAATTTCAAAAAAAAAAAAAAACTGCGGCACATAAAAAGTGACTGATGTCATTTACATATGTAATAGTGTTAGATGACCCTTTGACACCCGTGGAGAGAAAAATGAGACGTCAGGATGACAGAACATTTGTTTAATTGATTTCTTTAGTCTGACCCTTGGCCGCAATAATTCTACAACAGCCTGGTGGAGGTGTCCAGTTACCTCTCATGCGGAACAAGAGACGTCTGGCGTTACAGACAACGCAAAGAGCGTGGCCGAGCGTGGCGTCTCTGGAATGTCACTGACACTGACGTTACTGGCTGCAGCCCTGATGACAGCAAGGCAGCGCAGCTGACAAAACCGTGGAGGCAGCCGCGACCTCCTCCCAGTGGGCGGGCGGCTCTCTACACTGGCGGCGGCTTTCTCATGACTCAGTGCAGGCTGCCCTGCCCCGTGGTCTGCTTAAGGCAATTACTGTAAACACTTCTGTACAGCAAGTGAGGAAAGGCGTGCTTTCGCTAGCGTGCTGCTATACCGCGACAAGTTGGTTCTGCTCCGCAGAGCCTGTCGATACGCTACAGTAAAAATAATTCTGTTACAGTGCTGCCTAGAGGCAAAAATCTGAAAAGTGTACCAAGACACAATACAATCCCGTATTGGTCAACAGTAAGAAAACATCTTCCGAACAAATGTCCCGAAACATATGCTGCTGAGATACGGATCATTTTACTTGTGTCGAGAGTAACCAGTATTCTGTAGCCTGGGCAATCCTTCTTGTTGACATTCGCTACTAATATCTTCTTGGTTGTGCCTGTCCCTGTCCTCCATCTGTGATGTTGTAATGAGACATAGCACCTACGGCTTGCTCCTATATCACTAATTTGGTCCATATGTTATAGAAAGTGTGCTGTCATCAGGAAAATATTCGTGATTCCGTGGACTGTGAACAACTCTAAAAGCGAAAGGAAGTCTTGTTAACCCACGCGGGAAGTAGCATTCATGGTATCCGACCATGGTTTAGTCTGTTCTGACACACAATGACATGTTCAAACTGTGACGTGGCTTTTCAAGAAGCGAGGGATCATGCACGACTGAACTCGCCCTATTCACTTTCCATAGGCATCGAGCGCCTCATTTCCAAATAGCTTGCTGTGTAACTGCTGTGTCCATGCCGTGGGCGTGTCATGCTGTACGCAATCCGCTGGGAGAGCGATTCCACGGGGTACGACAGGCGCACAGTGGGAACACGAACATCTTGTGGACACTACATCAAGGCGCCGGTACGTCGCCTTTTGGCAGTAGTTCGCTGTACGCGTCGTTCTGGCTTTGTCCGAACTCCTATGAACCTCTCTGTTAACGCGTGTGTCCTGTCTGACGTCGCACTAGGTTTTGCATGTTTGCGTAAGCATGGACAAGTAGCTTACAACACTTCTTCAGCAGCTCCTAGGTCTCTTATGATTTGTCGCATAAAGATTACAATACCCTTATCAAAGACATTATGTGGATGAACATCAATGGGAAGCTTAACAAATGAAATAAGTATAGCGTTTGTTTTCCTGTTCGTGCTATCTCTTGATGTACTTACTGAAGGTAACAGTGATGATATTTTTGATATTTTTCAAATTCAGTTTACTGACATGTAGGTGATGAATGCAGAAAGCTAAAGAGAGCTACTGAGGTCGTATTTATTTCGAGCTCGTGTTAGACGCAAAACCACATCTGCCCATGCTGCTTAGAAGATAAAGAAAGATGAATTGCCATTCCTTACTCCACTTCTTCAAACCCGTGAAACGTATGAACCAACATTCCAAAGGCATCCTCCACAACTCGTCCCGCACGTGAGAGGTGATAACTGAATACAGCCTCTGATGTATTTCGAGAGGCTAGACTGCAAGCATACGGTCTCATCAAAAAATTTTCATGGAACACGTTGCAACAAACGGTAGTTCAAAAACGGTTCAAGTGGCTCTAAGCACTATGGGACGTAAGAAAAAAAATGGCTCTGAGCACTATGGGACTCAACTTCTGAGGTCATTAGTCCCCTAGAACTTAGAACTAGGTAAACCTAACTAACCTAAGGACATCACAAACATCCATGCCCGAGGCAGGATTCGAACCTGCGACCGTAGCGGTCTTGCGGTTCCAGACTGCAGCGCCTTTAACCGCACGGCCACTTCTGCCGGCTGGGACGTAACATCTGAGATCATCAGTCCCCTAGACTTAGAACTACTTAAACCTAAGAAACATAAGGACATCACACACACATCCATGCCCGAGGCAGGTTTCGAACCTGCGACCGTAGCAGCAGCGCGGTTCCGGACTGAAGCGCCTAGAACCGCTCAAACGGTAGATCCTCGTTGCCCTTGGGAGGTAATGCTGCCCATGTTACGTTCATTTGGCTGAAGTCGAACATTGTTCCTACTGAAAACTTGGCAAGTAATCCACAATCATTGGCTTTCCCACGTCCTCCAACATAAATACAAATAAATTTTCAGTTCGCGTCCAGAACTGCTAAGAGGACTGCAGGAAATGACTTATTTATAGTAGTGACTTCCACTGTTTTTCGGAGCTTGTATGAACAAATGTTTTCCGTCGATAGCACCTAGACCGCTACGAAACTGCTACCTCTCGCCAGCAATTTTCTTCCACGCTGCCTCTGTTGGCTGTGGAATTTCATGAGGTAACGGAACCTTGCGCGTGGAAATGTTAATCCGATGAACTGACGCAGAGGATATTCTGCAACTGAATTTCATCGAAACTTGAGAATCCCTACTAGCGACATATCTACAAATCAGGTAAATGAGACGAATGAATAAAGTGAACAAAACAAGAAGCAATCAATGATAAACGTAAATACATAATAAGCAGTTATCTACCACACTAATGATAATTGCAATTGAAATTTCTGACATTGATGTTACAACCAGTTCTTCCTTAGCTGAAATAAATTTCTCCATTTCTTGTGTTTTTCCTAAAGCTTAGGAAGAAGAGGATCCAATAAATTTAGACAATGTCATTGTAAAATACTTTATCAGTTTCACTCAGTCATCAGCAAGCCTCTTAAATATTGTGTTGAATTCGTCTTCTCTAGCACTGAAAAGAGGGTGCACCCAGTAACGACGTCTCTTTCTTTCCCGCTGTTGTTCACTTCTCAGAGAAACTAAGTCCCGAAAGCCTCATCGACGTCCTAGTCTATTTTATTCTTTAGTGACTGAATACAGCTAGTATGTGGTAATTCACGCGACGCGACACGGAAGGAGTATAGTCGTAACAGAGTCGGAAGACGTAGCGCCGTGTGGAAAACGCGCAGTAACTCACTAACATAAGTCACATTGGAGCGAATGTCACCCATGGAATAATTCGCAATAAGGGCAGAGAATCACGGCTGACCACGCACAGTTCACACGCCGGACATTGCGAAGAGTACGTGATCATGAAAAATGTGTAAGGAGATTACAGTTCTGCCAATGAATTATAAGACACACAGTTCACAACATGCATTTATTAGCGGATGAGGTGGGATTCACGCAGATTGGGTAATAAATTGGCACAGTAACCATGACTGGACAGATGCTAATTTCTGGGCGATGAGAGATTCAAGGCATTAGGTTCGCCTTAGTGTTTATTTGCTAGCAGGAATTGTGAGCGATAGAATCATAGGGCCATAGCCTTTACTAGACAGATTATTGCTTGTTGTATATCTTCAAGTTTTGCATGAAAAATTTTCTCCGATATTGCAGAACATTTATCTTGCTAGGTGAGGCACCTCTCCATTTGCTGCGCCTCGTATGAGATTATCTGGTCTAGATATTTTGTGGGAGATGGAAAGGTCGAAGCAGTCAAGTACCACGATCTCGTCGCCTCTTGACCTTAATAAGGTTTCTGACCTTGGGAACTTTAAAGGCACTAGAGTATAACACAGCGATATTCAACGTGCACGTCACAAGACCATGTCACACGTTCTCATTTCTTGAGACACTGCACAGAGGTCTGGAATTTCAGGACAGTGGCGCGTATACCGTTGATCGGAACCTAACGTCGCCACCTCTCCTCCCCTTGCCGACCAAATACCCGCAGTGTAAATTTCATCCACCATCAGGATTCGCACCGGTGTACACCGAGTCGAATGCTACTGCATAGGCATGCGATAGCGACTTCGGCTACGGATGCCGGTTGAATGTCCGTCAAAATGTGACAAGACGTGTATGCATTAATGTCGTTGGCTACTAAAAGTTTGATTTCAACCCCTGTGATTGCCGTTTGAAGAGAAGATGGATCTCTGCCGCACGCGTAAATTAAATATTCTAGTGTTGATTTCAGCGGCCTCATCGACGGTACTCAGCGCAGCTCAAACGGTCTTCCTAGAAATAAATAAGAGAACTGCCCAGTTATCTTTTGTAAACCAAATATGATTACGTTAACCAATAGACGAGTATTGAAATTATTGCACCATTCGTTGTTTCTTCCTAATCGTGCCTTACGGATCTTAAAGGATTGTGTTTTGTGGCTCAGAAGACCGAATAATTATAAAGACAAAATCGGGGATCGTATCTAAATACCGTTAAATGTATTCACTTGTGAAAGATTTGTCTCAGAAATTAATCTCTAAGGTAGCTTCTAGGGAATAAAATCTCCCTATTTCAAAACGTTCGGAAATGATTTTTACAATTTAAATTAAAAAAAAATCTGTGTGTAGCGATTTTCATTGTTTAATCAATTTTAATAATACATAAAGATTATTACCATTTCAATTAACTTATTTCATCAGTTTTCAGTCTGATGACAGTTTTGATGCTGTGCCTCATTTCCTACCTTGTGCTAATATTTTATTCGTCACATAACGCGTACACCCAACAGCCTTTCTTCTCTGCTATACAGTGCCTGTAATACTTATAGCTCCATCTAATTACTGTGTATCCTGTCCTAACTATACACCAGATTTTTGCTCCATCTAATTACTGTATATCCTGTCCTAACTATACACCAATAAATAAAGTCCCCACGCCGGAGTTTCTGACTTTATGTTTGCATTAATCGCAGGAACCACTATACGGATTTTGATATCGTTTCCACTAATACTAGCCTGGTTCGGCAGGAAGCTCTGTGTATCTCTGCATCTGGCGTATGGCATTTGTATCAGCACAGCGCAATCTGCCGCTGGCGGGAGGTTTGCGTGAGCTGCCACCGACTTCTTAAACGACCTACGATGAATCCGATATTAAGTTGATGTGAACAGATTTCATGCTGTCTTATGTGCAGACACTTAGTCGCGCGGACCTGTCGCAAGGGTATCTGGCATCTTTCATCATTGCCATGAGACGTCACTCCAAACGCTAATGAAATGTGGAACGGGAGCCTTCTCAGAACTGCGCTTTTTCATTCTGAAACCGCGCGGCCGCTACGGTCGCAGGGTCGAATCCTGCCTCGGGCATGGATGTGTGTGATGTCCTTGAATTAGTTAGGTTTAAGTAGTTCTAAGTTCTAGGGGACTGATGACCATAGATGTTAAGTCCCATAGTGCTCAGAGCCATTTGAACCATTTGAACAATATTGGAGTGTAACTTATTTAGGTGGAACTATATTTACAATTAAACTTAGCAGAAATGTAAAAGAAATGAAACAGTAAAATTGAAATCAAGTAAAATTGCGCTTATAACAGTAAATTAGGGATAAAGCTGTTCGTTGAAGAAGAATTCGTTTGTTTCTCGGGAACCTAATTGGTGTTCATCTTCCAGCCGCTTGGAGAGAGCGCTGTAGAGAAACGCGGATGGTGCCGACAACTGCACACCATGTTTACTTATCTTCGAAATTTTAGATCAATAGTCAATTAGCCATTAAAAAGAACAGTAAATTTAATAAATTTCTATTAGAAACATACATGCTACACACTACTGAATTTAATTGCCAGTAATAGCAGAAAGGAGGAACCTATGCTGGCACAAATATCTTTGAATATTTTATCTTGATGTTTTTCGAAACACAAACACTACACACTACTCAGTTTAATTGCCAATAATAGAAGGAAGATGGTATCAATGCTGGCACAAGTATATCTGAATTTTTTGAACTGTGCTTGAAGGGCAACAAACATACTAACAAAGGTAATTCTGAAAACAAAGTGATATCATTTACAGTCGTATCCACTTCATGTCATATACACTAATTTTATACCGAATGTGGCTACATACAAATTTCAGAAACCTCTTTCGGTAATGCTGGAGTAACTTCATACATCACACTCATTGTATTAAATAGGCTTAAGGAAAGCATAGAGCAATAAAAGTACCTAATCGACGTATGTCGTATATTGACTATGTAACGTAATGATATGTTCTGTATACTAATGATGTGTCACGTTACAGTATTTGTTACACGGAAAAATCAAGACAATAAATAAATAAATTAAAGCGACTTTTATTTCTGTAGAGCATATAAATGTTGCTGCATATTTCCTCTTCACATGAAGAGTGATATATTACATGATGCTGAATTAGAGCGAGCAGGTTGCAGGTAACACGCTGATGAGCACCTGGAATTGTGTGGTCTGGAGGACAGACATATGTGATTCATGTACGGTCAGATGCTGAGCCCTGGGGATTCGGCAAGGATGCGTATTTGTGTGGCGTCCGCTGGACGCATATGACGGATTAACCGCGCGCAGTCTGCCGAATGTAGCACACACATGCACATGTACACACACACAAACACACACACACACACACACACACACACACACACACACACACACGTACAATAACCTCATGTCTTCACGCTCCGTTACTCTTTTGTGACAGAAATGTTTGCAACAGACGAGGAAAGGAAGGAGAGGGGCAGGACAGTGAATATGTAGGTAAAAGTGGGGTTGGGAGGTAAAAAGAGAAACAGAGATTACGAAAAAAAGCCGGGGTAAAACTAAAGGCCAGTGTAGAAGAGTAGAAGATCGAGATAGAGGTGGGAGGGCAGAGAGGAAGAGAGAGAGAGAGAGAGAGAGAGAGAGAGAGAGAGAAGCGGCATGAGGTTGTTCGTGGGTGACGTAGTTGTCTAAAGAAGATGGACACCCCAGAAGACTGCAACGAAATGCTGGAGGGACTGCAGAGAAGAAGATTGGTGCAGGGACATCCAGTGGGAAAAGGACGAAAATAAATATGATGTGCTACGTATAAATAAATGTGGGTATCTACCACTGTGTGAATATACTATCGGTGACGAATCATTCGAAAGTGCTACTAGCGTTAAAGAACTGTGACTAAACTTTCAGACAGACGTAGAGTGGAATGGCCTTTTAATATATTGTTGGAAAAGCAGACGCTAGTCTGAGATTCATCGGAAGAATGTTAAGGAAATGTGATACAGCCACGAAAGAAGTGGCTTAAAAGATAACAGTTCAGCTGATTCTTGTGTACTCTTCAACAATCTGGAACACGTACCTTGTTGGTTTAGTAGAGGATAAAGAGAAAAGAGCAGGACGAATTAAACTTGTTAAAGGTAGGGAGAAACAGGTTGATTTCAGTTAGATTACAGTATGGTCAAGCGCAGATTCCGAAAGCAGATATTGGATTGTAAGGTGTTCCCAGCGACGGACGTAGACTCAGATCACATATTGATAAATATGAAGAGCAGCCCGAAGTTTAAGATGCTAGTCAGAATCAGTGAACAAAGAAGTGGGATTCGGAAGTTCTAAGAAGTGAAGAGATACGTCTTAAGTTCTCGGAGGCTATGGATACTGCGATAGTGATTAGTTCAGTGGCAGTTAAATTTGAGAGGAATAGGCAAGCCTAAAAAGGGCATCACAGGAATTGGAGAGAAAAACGCAGTTACAAGGAAGGTAACTGCGAAGAAACTTTCGGTAACAGAGGAAAAACTTAAGTTGATCGACAAAATAAGGAAGTACAAAAACGTTCAGGAAAATTAAGGAAAACTGGAGTACAAGTCAAGTGACTTTTACTGGGGGAATGAAATTAAAACGAAGTATTGGGAAGATAAGACGAAATGGCTCTATGAAAAATCTTTGGTGAAATCAAAAGCGATAACATTAAGAGTGCAATGAGAGTTGCATTGTTAAATGCAGAAGAGAGAGCGGGTAGGTGGACACATTACGTTGAGGGGCTCTATGAGGGAAGAAGAAAAGGATTCGGAGGAGATAGGAGATCAAGTATTAGAATCAGATTTAGAAGAATTGGGAAGAATTAAAATCAGATAAAAAGTTGGGGTCGATAACATTCCATCGCAAATTTCAAAAATTATCAAGTGGCAACAAAACGCTTATCTACGTTGGCGTGTAGTATGTGTGAGACTGGCGATGTACCATTCGACCTTCGGAAAGGTATCATCCGCCCAATCCCCAAGATTACAAGAGCCAACAAGTGCGACAATTATCGCACAATTAGCTTAAGAGATCAACTACCCGCACTGCTGACAAGAATGGTATACAGAGGGATCGAAATGAAAATTTAGAATCCGTTAGACGGCGGTCAGTTTGCCTTTAGCGAAGTTGAAGGCACTTCTGATTTTGCGGCTTATAATGGATGCTATAATAACGAAAAGCCAAAACACATTCATAGGATTTGTCGATCTGGAAAAGGCGAGTCAGAAAGTACAAGTTCTCAGGAATCCTGAGACAAATTGGGGAAAACTTTAAGGAAACACGAATAATTTGCGATATGTGTAAGAACAAAGAGGAAGCAGTAAGTGCGGAAGACCAACAAAGATAAGGGAGTGGGACAGTGATGTAGTCTTTCGCCCTGCTGTTCAATCTATACGTCGAAGATTGAATGAGGGAAATAAATGCACAGAAGTGGTATAAATAGAGAAGGTAAAAGGATATTAGTGTCATGATTCGTCTATGGCACTGCTTCCCTCAGCGAAAGTGCCTACTGAATGGAATGAACGGCTAATGAGTGCAGGACATGGACGAAGACTAAGTCGAAGAAAGACGAAAGTAATGAGAAGCAGCAGAAATTAGAACAGTAAGAAAATTTAAACCAAAAATGCGCTACACGAAGTAGATGAAGATAATAATTCAGCTACGTAGGCAGCAAAATAACCCATAAAGGACAGAGAAAAGAGGAAATAAAAGCAGACTGACACTGAAAAGGGCATTCCTGTCCAATAGTATCAAATATAGGCCTCACTTTGCGGAAGAAATTTCTGAGAACGTATGTTTGGAGCACAGCAGTGCATGATAGTGATACATGAACCGTGTGAAAAAGGTGCTAAAGATGTGGTGCTACAGGACAATGATGAAAATTGGGTGGACAGATAAAATAAGGTATGTTGAGGTCCTCTGCAGGATTGGAGAGGAAAGCAATATAAATGGAAATCATTGTCAAGAAGAAGGGACGGGATGACAGGACAACTGTTAAGACATCTGGAAGTAGCTTCCGTGGTACTAGAAGGGGCTGTAGACGGTAAAAAGTGTAGAAAACGACAGAGGGGTATATCCAGCCAATAACTGAGGATTGCAAGTGCTGCTACACAAACTCCAGCGGCAGATGCTACATGAGAAGTATTGTGTTTTTTGCAGAGAGATTTGGTACTGAAATTCTGAGAGAGTAAGATTTGAAATGATTATAGTTACTTATTACTTCCTTCGACATACGTCTTTTGAAATTACAGCGAGAAATTAATCAGCAGAACGGTTTTTCGAAAATATTCTATCTACATCCCACGCCCCCGCTGAACCATGGACCTTGCCGTTGGTCGAGAGGCTTGCGTGCCTCAACGATACAGATAGCCGTACCGTAGGTGCAACCACAACGGAGGATTATCTGTAGAGAGGCCAGACAAACGAGTGATTCCTGAAGAGGGGCAGCAGCCTTTTCAGTAGTTGCAGGGGCAACAGTCTGGATGATAAACTGATCTGACCCTGTAACACTAACCAAAACGGCCATGCTGTTGTAGTACTGCGAACGCCTGAAACCAAGTGGAAACTACGGCCGTAATTTTTCCCGAGGGCATGCAGTTTTACTGTACGATTAAATGCTGATGGCGTCCACATGGGTAAAATATTCCGGAGGTAAGATAGTCCCCCATTCAGATCTCCGGGCGGAGACTACTCAACAGGACGTCGTTATCAGGAGACAGAAAACTGGCGTTCTACGGATCGGAGCGTGGAATGTCAGATCCCTCAATCGGGCAGGTAGGTTGGAAAACTTAAAAAGGGAAATGGATAGGTTAAAGTTAGATATGGTCGGAATTAGTGAAGTTCGGTGGCAGGAGGAACAAGACTTTTGGTCAGGTGAATACAGGGTTATAAATACAAAACAAATAGGGGTAATGCGGGAGTAGGTTCAATAACGAATAAAAAAATAGGAGTGCGGGTAAGCTACTACAAACAGCATAGTGAACACATAATTGTGGCCAAGATAGACACGAAGCCCACGCCTACCACAGTAGTACAAGTTTATAGGCCAACTAGCTCTGCAGATGATGAAGAAATTGATGAAATGTATGATGAGATAAAATAAATTATTCAGGTAGTGAAGGGAGGCGAGAATTTAATAGTCATGGGTGACTGGAATATACAGTAGGAAAAGGAAGAGAAGGAAAAGTAGTAGGTGAATATGGATTGGGGCTAAGAAAGGAAACAGGAAGCCGCCTGGTAGAATTTTGCACAAAGCATAGCTTAATCATAGCTAACGGTTCATGAATCATGAAAGAAGGTTGTATACATGGAAGAACCCTGGAGGTACTAAAAGGTTTCAGATGGATTATATAATGGTAAGACAGAGATTTAGAAACCAGATTTTAAATTGTAAGACATTTCCAGGGGCAGATGTGGATTCTGACCACAATCTATTGGTTATGAACTGTAGATTAAAACTGAAGAAACTGCAAAAAGGTGGGAATTTAAGGAGATGGGACCTGGAGAAACTCAAAGAACCAGAGGTTGTACAGAGTTTCAGGGAGAACATATGGGAACAATTGGCAGGAATGGGGGAAAGAAATACAGTAGAAGAAGAATGGATAGCTTTGAGGAATGAAATAGTGAAGGCAGCAGAGGAAAGTAGGTAAAAAGACGAGGGCTAGTAGAAATCTTTGGGTAACAGAAGAGATACTGAATTTAATTGATGAAAGGAGAAAATACAGAAATGCAGTACGTGAAGCAGGCAAAAAGGAGTACAAACGTCTCCAAAATGAGATCGACAGGAAATGCAAAATGCCTAAGCAGGGAAGGCTAGAAGACAAATGTAAGGATGTAGAGGCTTATCTCACGAGGGGTAAGATAGATATTGCCTACAGGAAAATTAAAGAGACCTTTGGAGAAAAGAGAACCAATGCATGAATATCAAGAGCTCAGATGGAAACCCAGTTCTAAGCAAAGAAGGAAAGCAGACAGATGGAAGGAGTAGATAGAGGTTCTATGATATTGCATGAAGAGTTTGACATAGCACTGAGAGACTTAAGTCGAAACAAGGCCACGGGAGTAGACAACATTCCATTAGAACTACTGACACCCTTGGGAGAGCCAGCCCCGACAAAACTCTACCATCACGTGAGCAAGATGTATGAGACAGGCATAATTCCCTCAGACTTCAGGAAGAATATAATAATTCCAATCCCAAAGAAAGCAAGTGTTGAAAGATGTGAAAGTTACCGAACTATCAGTTTAATAAGTCACAGCCTCAAAATACTAACGCGAATTCTTTACAGACGAATGGAGAAACTGCTAGAAACCGACCTCGGGGAAGATCAGTTTGGATTCCGTAGAAATGTTGGAACATGTGAGGCAATTCTGACCCTGCGACTTATCTTAGAAGAAAGATTAAGGATAGGCAAACCTACATTTATAGCATTTGTAGACTTAGAGAAAGCTTTTGACAATGTTGACTGGAATACTCTTTTTCAAATTCTGTAGGTGGAAGGGGTAAAATACAGGGAGTGAAAGGCTATTTACAATTTGTACAGAAACCAGAAGGCAGTTATTAGAGTCGAGGGGCATGAAAGGGAGACAGTGATTTAGAAGGGAGTGAGACAGGGTTGTAGCCTCTCAATCTGTTTATTGAGCAAGCAGTAAAGGAAACAAAGGAAAAGTTCGGAGTATGTATTAAAAGCCATGGAGAAGAAATAAAAACTTTGAGGTTCGCCGATAACATTGTAATTGTGTCAGAGACAGCAAAGGACTTGGAAGAGCAGTTGAACGGAATGGACAGTAACTTGAAAGGAGGGTATAAGATGAACATCAACAAAAGCAAAACGAGGAAAATGGAATGTAGTCGTATTAAGTCGGGTGATGCTGAGGGAATTAGATTAGGAAATGACACTTAATTTAGTAAAGGAGTTTTGCTATTTGGGGGGCAAAATAACTGATGTTGGTCGAAGTAGAGAGGACATAAAATGTAGACTGGCAATGGCAAGGAAAGCGTTTCTGAAGAAGAGACATTTGTTAACATCGAGTATAGATTTAAGTGTCAGGAAGTCGTTTCTGAAAGTATTTGTATAGAGCGTAGCCATGTATGGAAGTGAAACATGGACGGTATCTAGTTTAGACAAGAAGAGAATAGAAGCTTTCGAAAAGTGGTGCTATAGAAGAATGCTGAAGATTAGATGGGTAGATCACATAACTAATGTGGAGGTATTGAATAGGATTGGGGAGAAGAGAAGTTTGTGGCACAACTTGACTAGAAGGAGGGATCGGTTGGTAGGACATGTTCCGAGGCATCAAGGGATCACCAATTTAGTACTGGAGGGCAGCGTGGAGGGTAAAAATCGTAGAGGGAGACCAAGAGATGAATACACTAAACAGATTCAGAAGGACGTAGGGTGCAGTAGGTACTGGGAGATGAAGAAGCTTGCACAGGATAGAGTAGCATGGAGAGCTGCATCAAACCAGTCTCAGGACTGAAGACCACAGCGACAACAACATTCTTTCTACGCGCAAATCTGGAATAGAACAGGAAGGTCTAGTAATGATAGAAGAACCACACACCGTGGTGTAACTTGTGGAGTATGGATACAGATGTACACTATGTGATCAAAAGTATCCGGACACTTGGATGAAAATGACTTACAAGTTCGTGGCGTCCTCCATCGGTAATGCTGAAATTCAGTATGGTGTTGGCCCAACCTTAGCCTTGTCGCCTTGATGACAGCTTCCACTCTCACAGGCATACGCTCAATCAGGTGCTGGAAGGTTTCTTGGGGAACGGCAGACCATTCTACACGGTGTGCTGCACTGAGCAGAGGTATCGATGTCGGCCGGTGAGGCCTGGCACGAAGTCGGCGTTCCAAAGTATCCCAAAGGTGTTCTATAGGATTCAGGTCAGGATTCTGTGCAGGTCAGTCCATTAGTGGGATGTTATTGTCGTGTTACCACTCCGCCACAGACCGTGTCTTATAAGCAAGTGCTCGATGGTGTTGATAGATATAGTCGTCATCACCGAATTGCTCTTTAACAGCAAGAAGTTGGTTAAAACATCAATGTAATCCTGTGCTGTGATAGTGCCATGCAAAACAACAAGGGGTGCAAGCCACCTCCATGAAAAACACGACCACACCATAACACCACCGCCTCCGAATTTTACTGTTGGCGCTACATATGCTCGCAGACTACCTTCATCGGGCATTCGCCATACCCACACCCTGCCATCTGATCGACACATTGTGTACTGTTATTTTTAACTCCGTACAACGTTTTCCCACTGTTCAATCACCCAATATTTACGCTCCTTACGCCAACCGAGGTGTCGTACGTCATTTACCGGCGTGATGTGTGGCTTATGAGCAGCCGCTCGCTCGTGAAATCCAAGTTTTCTCACCTCCCGCCCATGTGTCATAGTGCTTTCAGTAGATCTTGACGCAGTTTGGAATTCCTGTGTGATGGTCTGGATAGATGTCCGTCTATAACACATTTCGGCCTTCTTCAACTGTCGGCGGTCTCTGTCAGTCAACAGACGAGCTCGGCCAGTACCGTTTTGTGCTGTACGTGTCTCTTCACGTTTCCACTTCACTATCACATCGGAAACAGTGCACCTAGGGATGTTGAGGAGTGTAGAAATATCGCGTATAGACATATGACACATATGACACCCTATCACCTGACAACTTTCGAAGTCCGTGAGTTCCGCGGAACAGTGCACCTAACAGGAAAAACGTATGTTTTTGGAGTGTCCGGATACTTTTGATCACATAGTGTATAATTAGAGAGACAGCGGCGGAGGAAGGCGAGTGACGGGAGGAGGCGCGTTGAGAAGTTTAGAATCGACAGTCGGTAGCACGGAAATTTAGAAGAGAGTTAGGCGAAAACGATACAGAGATTGTGTGGAAGTAGTGACGATTTTACCGTGGAGAAGCTGAAGGAATCCATCGGCTTAGTGTGCTCTTGTCGATATAAACAGGCGATGTACCATGGATCTTGCCGTTGCTCGGGTGGCTTGTGTGCTTCAGCGATACAGGTAGACGTACAGCAGGTGCAACCACAACGCAAGGGTATTTGTTGAGGAGGCAGACAAACATGAGGTTCCTCAAGAGGGCCAGCAGCTATTTCGGTAGCTGCAGCGTCAGCAACCTAAATGATCGACTGATCTCGCCTTGTAACATCAACCAAAATGGCCTCGCTGTGCTGGTACTGCAAACGGCAGAACGCAAAGGGAAACTACAGCCTTAATTGTTTTCGACGATGTGCAGCTCTACTGTTATGGTTAAACTATGGTAACTTCCTCTTTAATAAAATATTGCGGAGCTAGAATAGTCTCTCATTCGGATCTCCGGTCGGGGATTACTCAGGAGGATGTCGTCATGAGGCGAAACAAATCTGGGGTCGTACCGATTGAAGGGTGAAATCGTATATCACTTAATCGTTAAGTCCGCAGCTCGTGGTCGTGCCGTAGCGTTCTCGGTTCCCGCGCCCGGGTTCCCGGGTGCGATTCCCGGCGGGGTCAGGGATTTTCTCTGCCTCGTGGTGAGTGAGTGTTGTGTGCTGTCCTTAGGTTAGTTAGGTTTAAGTAGTTCTAAGTTCTAGGGGACTGATGACCATAGATGTTAAGTCCCATAGTGCTCAGAGCCATTTGAACCATTTTTGAACTTAATCGTTCAGGGAGGTTAGAAAATTTAAAAATGGAAGTGGCTATGTTGATGTTAGATTTAGTGAGAATTTTTCAATTTCGGTGGCAGGAGGAACAGAACTTCTGCAGGTAAATACAGTGTTATAAATACAAAATCAAATAACGGTAATGCAGAAATGGGTTTAATAATAAATAAGAAAATGGGAACGCGGATAAGCTTCTGTGAACAGAATAATGATCGCATTCACGTAGTCACACGAAGCCCACGCCTGCCACGGTAGTACAAGTTTATACGCCAACTGGCTCCGAGACAAGAAATATGTTCAGATAATTAAAGGAGTCAAAAATTTAATTGTGATGAGGACTCGAATTCGATAGTGGAAAAAGAAGAGAAGGAAAAATAGTAGGCGAATATGGAATCAAGGAAACGAATGAAAGAGGAAGCCACCTGGTAGAATTTTGCACAGAGCACAATTTAATCACTGCTACCACTTGGTTTAAGAGTCATAGAAGACACCGGAAGGTTTCAGATTAAGGAAACAAGTTTTAAACTGTAATAAAATTTCAGGGTCAGATGTGAGTTCTGGCTACAGTTTATTGCTTACCAACTGTAGGTAAAAACTAAATAAACTACAAAAAGTTAGGAAAGTAAGGAGAAGGGATATGGAGAAGTTGAAAGAGCCGAAGGCTACTGGGAGTTTCGGAGGGAGTATTAGGCATTGGTGGACTAGAACATGGTAAAGGAATGCAGTAGATTAGGAAAAGGTAGGTTTAAGAGATGAAATAGTGAAGGCAGCAGAGTATCAAATACGTAAAAAGACAAGGCCTAGTAGAAATCCTTGGGTACACACAGGAGATAGTGGATTTATCTGCCGAAATGAGAAAACATAAAAATTCTGTAAATGAAGCGAGCGGAAGCGAATATAAACGTCTAAAAGTGAGACTGACGGGAAGCGCAAATGGCTAGGCGGGAATGGGTAGAGGACAAATGTAAAGATTTAGAAGAATATCTCACTGGGGATAAACAGTTACCGTCTACAGGAAACTTAAGGAGACGTTTGGACGAAAGAGAAGCAGCTGTATGGAAATCAGCAGCCCAGATGGAAAGCAAGTAACACGCTAACAAGGGAAAGCTGGAAGGTGGAAGGAGTATACGGAGGGACTATAAGAGGAGGGAAATAAACTTGAAGGCGATGTTATAAAAATGGAAGAGGACGTAGATGAAGATGAATGGGAGATATGACAGTGCAATGAGATTTTGACAGAGCACTGAAAGACCTAACTCGAAACAAGGCCCACTGAAGTTCCTTTAGAGCCACTGATAGCAATGGGAGATGCAGCCATCTGGTGAGCAAGATGTATGAGATAGGCGGAATATCCTCATCCTTCAAGAAGGATCTAATAATAATTCAATAAGAACGTAATTATTTCAATTCCAATGAAAGCAGATGCTGACAGATGTGAATGCTACCCAGCTATCAGTTTAATAAGTTACGGTTGCAAAATAGTAGCACGAATTCTTTACGGGAGAGTGGAAAAGCTGGTGGAAGTCGACCTCGAGGAAGGTAAGTTTGGATTCCGGAGAAATGTAGGAACACGAGGCAATACTGGTCCTAAGACTTATCTTAGAAGATAGATCAAGGAAAGATAAAACTTTGAGTATAGCGTTTGTAGACAAAAAGAAAGCGTTTGACTATAATGACCGGAATAATCTCTTTGAAATTCTGAAGGTATTAGGGGTAAAATACAGACAGCGGAAGTCAATTTACAACTTGTACAGAAACCAGACGCCAGCTTTAAGAGCCGAGGGGCATGAAAGGAAGTAACCGTTGAGAATGAACTGAGACAAGTTTGTCGCCCATCACCAGTGATATGCTATCTGTATATTGAACAAACATCGAAGGCAACCATAGAAAAATATGGAACAGGAATTAAGATTTAGCGAGAAGAACTAAAATGTTTGAGGTTTGCCGATGACACTGTAATACTGTCAGAGACAGCAAAGAACTTGTAAAAGCAGTTGAACGGTGCGGACAGTGTCTTGAGAGAAGGATATAAGATGAACAATAACAAAAGGAAAGCAAGGAAAATGGAACGTAATGGAGTTAAATTAGGTTTTTCCTAGGGAATAAGTTTAGAAAAAGAGACACTTAAAGTAGTTCATCAGTTTTGCTATTTTTTTAACAAAGTAACCGATGGTGGCTGGATTATATGGGGTATAAAATTAGACTGGGAATGACAAGAAAAGGATTTTTGAAGAAGAGAAATTTCTTAACATCGAATATACATTTAACTGTTAGGAAGTCTTTCCTGGTGGTATTTGTCTGGAGTTTAACCATGCATGGATGTGAAACATCGACGATACACAGTTTAGACAAAAAGAGTAGAAGCTTTCAAAATGTGTTGTTACGAAATCATGTTGCAGAATTTATGGGTAGATCACGTAAGCAATGAGGAAGTATTGTATGGTATTGCACTGGGATCCTGGAAACGACGAACGGCCCTCAGTGGTACACAACCCCACAACCGGCTACAGCAGTCCACTCAACCCTCAGCCACCGCACACCGAAGCCAGGGTTATTGCGTGGTTCGGCCCCCAGTGGACACCCCAGGGCATGTCTCACACCAGACGAGTGTAACCACAATGTTTGCGTGGCAGAGTAATGATGGTGTACGCGTGCGTGGTGACAGTGTTTGCGCAGCAATCGCCGGCATAGTGTAACTGAGGCGGAATAAGGGGAATCAGCCCACATTCGCTGAATCAGATGGAAAACCGCCTTAAATCCATCCACAGACTGTCAGGCACATCGGACCTCGACACTAATTCGCCGGGCGGAGTCGTGCCGCGGACCCACATGCCTTCCCGCCCGGAAAACAGTGCATTAGACCGCACGGCTAACCGGAGGGGCTATGAGGAAGTACTCAATAAAATTGGGCACACAAGAAATTTGTGGTAAAAGCTGACCAACAGAAGTTTTCAGTTAACGGGACACATTCTGAGATATCAAGGGATCACCAGTTCATTATTGGAGGGAAGTGTGAGGGGGTAAATATCGTAGAGGGAGACCAAGAGATGAATACTGTAAGCAAGTTCAGGACATACGTTGCAGTAGTTATTCGGAGATAAAGAGGCTCGCACAAGGTAGAATAACACGAAGACTGCATCAAACCAGTCTTTGGGCTGAAAACCCCAACAACAATGACAAGTTGTATCTTCTCGTGTATATAACCCGGACTGAAGGCCACAACTACAATAACACGTCAATATAAATCTGGTACTAAAATATACATGTAACGCTACTTCGTTAACTATCGAGTAACTCCGTTACACACGTGTGAAAAGCACTGGGTCAACCAAGTGTTACTGTTCTAACAGGTTCCAGTGTGTATGTGTGTGTAACCATTTATGCGAAAGAAGAGCAGTATAAATATCTGTCAGATATCAGAACGCTCTAATGCATAATGCAGTATTTATAACCATCTGAAGAACTGCACTAGGTGCCTGAAACAGGAAAGGGAGTAAAATTTATCTTGTGTAACTGGTTTTCTAAGGTGCCATTGTTTTCCAGAAACGTGTTTTCTGTGCCGTTTTGTTCTTGGTTCTTTGATAAATGTCTCTAAACATTTTCCAGCTTCCAAACCATGGAGAAAAATCTCTCAAATATGTGTCAGTAGATTCAGCACGGTCTTGGTGTGAGTTTTGCTTCCCTCTGGAGTTCCGAAATTGAAAGATAAGAGAAGTGGTTTTTATTGACTGCAGTTCCACTATTTAAAAACTTAATGCTCGATTTCTGTCTTTCTATTATCACAAATAAAACGTAGTGCCTCTGTATTAATGGTACTGGGAAAAAAACTTTTCTTCTTCCTGTTTTGTCAAAAATGGACATTTTGTGGCTTTGTACAATGTACAAGTTGATTCTTTCTAAGAAGAAAAGAACAACCAGCCACTGTCAATAATAATGCTATTTATTGAAACAAACAGCGCCGCTGTAGTAAAGAAAAAGCTAACAACTAATATGAAGAACCACAAATGTATGTTAAGCTCGAGCAGGAATTTGAATAGGAACTTGAACGTTCGAAACCGGTAACGGCGCTGTTCAATTAAATAAATAGCGTTACCTGGTTGCTGTTTTCTACTTTTCAAGAATCGACTCGTAAAACCATTCTTGCTGGCACTTATAACCAGTCTGTTTACTCATCTGGCGATTAGAATTTCCTTAGTAAATTGCTTATTCCCTAGTACGTTTAGTTATATTTTGCAGTCGTTTGTTGAGCTGCAGAATTCTGTGATAACAGAAAAACTTCTCGATTTTTTGGGTACAAATCAGTTATTTACAAACAAGGATACGTTGTTCCTTAACTCTCCTAACAAATGTGAGATTTGGCAATAACAACTATCCCCATTTCATCTTCATTTGCTGAAGAAATACCTTTTTTTTTAAGAACGAGCAATACATAAATAGCACAAGACGTCCTAAATCGTAGGAAGACGTAGTATATCACTACAATAAGGTAAAATTTCGTTCACTACATTGCCAAACAAACCAGTTTATGAATGCATAAAATAGGAAACTTGTATGGAATGTACTGACTGTATTAATTAACGCACCAGGTAAGCCACCACATCTGTAGCTAAAGAGAAAACTACCCACAGACGTGTTAATAAGAGGGGAAAAGCCATGAAATTGTTTCCAGAGAGAAAATAAATAAAGTCCGCAGCTGTCAACATCAACATCAAACGTCAGAAATTTTCAACACAGTCGTCTTTTGAGAAAGAATTACGTATATTAACAAAACAATAGTGAATTCGAATGTAAAGTTAAATGCACCAGCAAGCAAGTCTTTTGACTTGGTGCGAAATCGTTGTGAGTCATAAAAACAGTAAAAAACAACAAGGTATACTTCTTTTGAATGGAATATTGTGTATGTATTCTACTAGATTAGTGCCCACTGCTTGGCTCGTCTTTCAATTATGACAAAACCGATTTGTCGTGGTGACTGTTGAAAAGTTGTCTTTCACTTATTCGAGAAATTGCAACACCTTCTAAATTTTTTACGGTAATTAAGGCCATGGAAGAATGTTCTTTCCCGAATATACTTCTGGTCAAAAATAGACTCTGGTAGCTGGAGTCCGAGATTTTTTTAAATCCTGCCTTTTGATTTCTTGTGGTGATATTTCCATACAATATCTCATCCCCTAACACGTATTCAAAAATAAATGGAAATTCTTATAGATTTCATTAATTCTAGTTTTAAAATTTTTTGTATCAAGAAATATTTTCGTCTCCTATTTCACCTACTTGGGAGTTGAATTTCCAAAAGCACTGAAAAACATATTTTTTCCACTGAAAAGCAAAATACATATTTTTTAAGCTTCTAAAATGCTAATTAAATATTTCCATAACAACTTTCATTTACTATTGTATCACTTTAAGGGTTGAATTTTCCAAAGTACTGAAGAATGTCTTTTTTTAATTACTAATCGCGAAGTAAAATGCCAATTTTCATAGATGTAGCTTTAAAAATGCTTTAGTAATTGTTTAATACTTATTATTTAAGAATTATATCCACCCACCATTTCAACCCGGTTTAGAACGTTCAGGTTCATTTTTGAATTCCAAAAATGCTGAAACATGTACCTATTACTTATAACTGACAAACCATATACTAATTTTCGTAGTTGTAGCTTCAAACTTCTCTTAATAGCAGCATTTTTTCGAAACGACCTTTCGTATCCTATTTAACCCCCTTAGAGGTTGAATTTCCAAACACAATGAAACACGTATTTTTAAAATTATAGTTCCAGCTTTAAAATTGCCTTCATGCAGACATTTTTTCAAAAAATCTGCCATGCTTTATCTCGTTAAACAGTGCCTACTGTGTAAAATTAGTACTCTCCCAAAATTGAAGTTTCTATCCTTGGCAGTCTGGGCTGGGTGATGATGATTCACTGAATCATTGTGGAGATTTCCATTTACTTGTATTTATGGAGATGGCTTTTAGCTTGAAAAGTTGAAGTTACACACAATTTTGAGAGTACTTTGCCGGCCGTAGTGGCCGAGCCGTTCTAGGCGCTACAGTCTGGAACCGCGCGGCCGCTACGGTCGCAGGTTTGAATCCTGCCTCGAGCATGGATGTGTGTGATGTCCTTAGGTTAGTTAGGTTTAAGTAGTTCTAAGTTCTAGGAGACTGATGATCTCAGCAGTTAAGACTCATAGTGCTCAGAGCCATTTGAACCATTTGAGAGTTCTTTCTTCACGAAGACACAGTAGTTTATGTCATTCTATCAATAAATTTTGGTTCGATTGCACTTATTTTACTATTTTTCAGGTCTCTTGATACTTCACTGAAGCTTGAGAGCAACTATACAGGGTTATTACAAATGATTAAAGCGATTTCACAGCTCTACAATAACTTTATTATTTGAGACATTTTCACAATGCTTTGCACACACATACAAAAACTCAAAAAGTTTTCTTAGGCATTCACAAATGTTCGATATGTGCCCCTTTAGTGATTCGGCAGACATCAAGCCGATAATCAAGTTCCTCCCACACTCGGCGCAGCATCTCATCATCAATGAGTTCGAAAGCATCGTTGATGCGAGCTCACAGTGCTGGCACGTTTCTTGGTAGAGGAGGTTTAAACACTTCACCATTAAGAAATAATTTTGCTTCATCACTGAAAACAAGTTTCGCACTGAACGCATCCTCTTCCATGAGCTGTTGCAACCGCGCCTAAAATTCAAAGCGTTTGACTTTGTCATCGGGTGTCAGGGCTTGCAGCAATTGTAAACGGTAAGGCTTCTGCTTTAGCCTTTTCCGTAAGATTTTCCAAACCGTTGGCTGTGGTACATTTAGCTCCCTGCTTGCTTATTAGTCGACTTCCGCGGGCTATGCGTGAAACTTGCCCGCACGCGTTTAACCGTTTCTTCGCTCACTGCAGGCCGACCCGTTGATTTCCCCTTACAGAGGCATCCAGAAGCTTTAAACTGCGCATACCATTGCCGAATGGAGTTAGCAGTTGGTGGATCTTGTTGAACTTTGTCCTGAAGTGTCGTTGCACTGTTATGACTGACTGATGTGAGTGCATTTCAAGTACGACATACGCTATCTCGGCTCCTGTCGCCATTTTGTCTCACTGCGATCTCGAGCGCTCTGGCGGCAGAAACCTGAAGTGCGGCTTCAGCCGAACAAAACTTTATGAGTTTTTCTACGTATCTGTAGTGTGTCGTGACCATATGTCAATGAATAGAGCTACAGTGAATTTATGAAATCGCTTCAATCATTTGTAATAGCCCTGTATAATAAATGCAGTATTTCGTAAATTAAGTAGAATAAGAACAGAAAGCCGGCTGGAGTGGCCGAGCGGTTCTAAGCGCCTCAGTCTGGAACCGCGCGATCATTACGGTCGCAGGTTCGAATCCTGCCTCGGGCATGGATGTGTGTGATGTCCTTAGGTTATTTAGGTTTAAGTAGTTCTAAGTTCTAGGGGACTGATGACCACAGATGTTGAGTCCCATAGTGCTCAGAGCCATTCGAACCATTTTTAAGAACAGAAAACAAACATACGACCCAAGATTACGAATGGCTTTCTCACTGCTAGGGCGCTAGTGTGTTTTCGGCTGCGAGACTATAACAGCTTTCATAGCAGTGAGTATCAGGACTTCACATGTAAGACTATGCTTTAACCACGAAATAATTTGGCGGGCCGTAGATGTAGGCTACTGCGTATCTGGAGCGGGTCTATGGACAGACGCAGATGGCCTGCAGACTTGGCTGCTTCTGGAGAACCTTTCACCGTGTCCGGCGCCCGCCGGCGGACTCAGCAATTCGGCAAGCGTGCCTCCGCGTGACTGGAATGTGACCGCCGCGCTGCCTGAGGGACGCACGCGCCTCGTCGGCAACGACCGAGGCGACGGGCGAGTGCCGCCTCAACGCGCTGCAGACACCCGCCGGCCACTCTCTCTCCACAAGAGTCTATTTGTCTCCTGTCCACGCGCTGCAGCGGCCGCAAACAGCTTCTCAGAATAGGTGGAGAGGAAAACACTTCGAGGTCCAATGCCGGTGACACACCGGCCAAACGCCCACCAACTTCAGTGCTACCACATGACGCTGGCAGCCAGGGAAATGTTTCCGACGTTGCTCATAAGCTCTTATACTTCAGCACCACCAGCGGCTGAGAAGCATGTTATCACTCACAGAGGTCGTAACTGTTCAACTGTTTGTGAAATCATATGGGACTTAACTGCTAACGTCATCAGTCCCTAAGCTTACACACTACGTAACCTAAATTATCCTAAGGACCAGCACACACATACATGCCCGAGGGAGGACTCGAAACTCCGCTGGGACCATCCGCACTGTCAATGACTGCAGCGGCTGAGACCGCACGGCTAATCCCGCGCGGCACAGAGGTCGTAAATGCTCGACAACGTGGTGGCGTTTGACCGGAAAGTACTTAATTAGAAGTGTATGGCGAGTCAATTGAACAGATGCCGACCTTCAATTATGTAGTGAGCGTTATTATCAGCTATAAAGACTTAACCATGGAAGTGAAAAATCAAATGACACAGGCACGCCGAGAGGTTCTAGGCGCTTCAGTCTAGAACCGCGCGACCGCTACGGTCGCAGGTTCGAATCCTGCCTCGGGCATGGATGTGTTTGATGTCCTTAGGTTAGTTAGATTTAAGTAGATCTAAGTTCTAGGGGACTGATGACTTGAGAGGTTAAGTCCCATAGTGCTCAGAGCCATTTGAACCATTTTGACACAGGCAGTAAGATTAGCCAGGTGCCTGCAAAATACTATATGGAGGAACAAATTTATGACAATCGAGAGGAAAATAAAAATGTATAAAACAAGGTTGGGTCCCGTTGTGACGTATGCAGCACAAACTGAAGCAGAAACGAAGAAGATACACCAAAAGTTATCGGAAGTGGAAACGCAGATACTAAGACAGATCCCAGGAGTAACCATGAGAGATAAAAGAACAAATGTGTCAGTAAGGAAGATTGCGGAATACAGAATGTAAATAAATGGCTGAAGGCAAGGAAAACAAATTGGACGGATCATGTGGAAATGGCGGACGCCAGAACACTGGCTAAAATTTGTAAACATGGACGATACGAAGGGAAACGAGTACTTAGACTACCAACCATCGAATGGGGCAGCAGTTGGCGCAATACCGTACATTCAAGGAACGACGTAGACAAACAAGCCTAGCCTAGTCACCAAAAGAAGAAGATGAAGAAGATTTTATAGTTCCTGGTAACCAGACTGTACGCCAAATCTCACCGGGACACGTGTCACATATCTAATACGCAGCGAGAGCATAATCTGCAGATCTCCATCCGTAAATTGGTAGGAACCATTCACGTGAATGCCTATCGAGACGATTGACAATCACAAGTCCACAATAATACATAATCGCGTTCGCACTCATGCAGCCCCAAATGTAGGTCTTTTTACGTTACACAACGACAAACGTAAAGCTGACTAACTGCAGTAGCATTACTGTATGAATAAAAAGATATTAATGAACATAGACAATGGAAGTATTGGCTAGAATCATGTCTTCAGGAAACTTCGTGGTGGAATTCATTTTAGTTGCCTGCAACGGACACGAAGGTAATCTGTAAAACAAAACCACTCTTGGCTTCTGAGTTATTGCCTAGCTAGCTCCGTGTCCTGACGTTGATGGGCTAATCGGACCCGATCGGTCGCCGTATCATCCTCTGCTAAAGGCGACATTGGTTGTAGTGTGGAGTGGGGTGGGGTCAGCACACCGCTCTCCGCGTCGTTTTCGGTTTTCTTGACTCTGGAGCCACTACCTCTCATTCGAGTAGCTCCCCAGTTGGTATCCCGAGGCTGAGTGCACCCCGTTCTAGTCCATACAGCTAGAAAAATTTCTGGCATTATCTGAAACCGAACCCAGATTCTCTGCGTAGCAGTCCGACACTCTGAGCTCGGAGGTGGAGTGATTTGTTATCTAGTGCTGCCGAAATACAAGAGATTTATCACTGAAGTACACCGGAGGCCTTGCCTAGCCGCAACTTGACTGTTATTAGGCATGCCCTGTACAGTTACATTACCTGCAAGTAGTTGTGACTGATTACATGTATCTAAAAATGATTGAATATTCAGCTGGATGCAAATGGCTCAATTCCGTAACCACTAAAATACACCCGTCACTTGCGTTATGTATCATATACTGGTCGAAAGCCTTTTTTAGGGGCGCTATTAATAAGCTACTCCGCTAAGGTAATGTAAGAAGATCTGCAAATTGCTAGAAGAAAACTTAAGCATATAAGAGCAATAATTTTTCAAAAATAGTGTTTTGTTTGGCACACTCTTTCACAAGACTCTCTAGACAGTATCGTGGGGAAAATACGAAGTCCTCTGTACAATATGAATGATTTGCAACTGTTTTCCGAGGAAAAGGTTTTTCTTTCTGCGGAATACACCTCTGTGATTCTTGTGACGGGTTATGATGAAGCAGCAGAGAATTTCAAAACTAATAGAACGCTATCCCGGCCATGTAAGGAGAAGCAAATTCCATGACGTTAATAGTAGCCCTAGGAAATCACTGAAACCAAACGGGTTGCTAAAAGTTTTGGGAGCAACGACAGGATATCGTGCAAGCCGTGGATGACGTGAAGGGATCTAATTGTCTGTGCAAACGTTTTTCAGACGGAATGCCATGAGCTGGACTTCCCAGACTGTTTGTAAAGCATTTAGTAAACTCGTGTGATCTGTACCTGCTGCCTTTTATGCTAAGTGAGATCAATGTTACCGTAATACTGGTTCGTAAACTAAGTCACGTTGGAGTTATTCACGAAGATTCTTTCAAAAATATTAATCATTTCCATTAGTAGCCAAGCCGCAGCTGCAAAATGCGAGTAACAATGCAATGTGTTACGCTAAGTGAAAAGGAAATGATGCCCAATGCGATTGTACGTGGGTGCTGATTGGACATTCCGAGTCACGTCTTATGTGACCTCCTTACAGATTTCAAACGTTGCGTGCCCCAATCGACCGTCCTTAGTAAGAGATGAACAAATGATCTTGGCGCACACTATACCATTATTTACTGTAAAACGGTATTGTCTTCAGGGTCTCTTGGCCATAATAATTCAGAAAGGACAAAGAGTATAAAGCCACTGCATTAACTGTATTCTATCACATTAACTTAAGATGAAAATATTACACCGACGTTGCGTATAGTGACACAAAAACTGCTCACCCAAATGGGCCATTATCGTTATTCCTGCCATTTACACATTTCGTAAACCACAATAAGTCGATGCACAACAATATTTTCTCGACAGAGGCGCCTATTTAATATCTGCGTAGCGACAATTAATCGATCATCTGTGCTTATTAATTTTATTTCATTACATTCAGTTTTGGTGATACAACCCACCATCTTTAGGCCCCTATGCAACAAAGGGTGATCACCCTATATCTAATAAATCGAGCAGTTGCCGCCAAAATCCAGGAACGTATCTTTTATGGCTTGCCTAGTTGCAGCACATCACTTTAATTTCAACCGCATTATCCACTAAAAGATAAATTTACGGAATCCTATTTAATTCTTCTGCGAATTAAAAATTTGACTAGGTCACTGGAAGACTTTGTTGCCACTCGAAAACAAGCAAAGGAATAGGATAATGCATGAACATTGCATGATGCGATATGTAACTCTATCCCTAAACTGGAATAAAAAGATAAAATACCCTCACGTTATATACGTTCCTAATGAAATGTTTCAAATACAAGTGCAGAGAGAGGGTATATATGCAGTGGTATTTGTCTAACTGTAGATCACTGTGTATCTGCGGATACAGTTTAGTTACGTTAAAAATATTTGCTTCGATAGAAATGTAATATTTGAAGGTAATATTAATACATAAATGGTGATACGTGCTATACTAGAAAATCATTACAAAATGTATTTATTTCTTAACTGTACTATGTGTGCTGATTGTTAAGTACACATAATATATTCGTTCGTATGTTATCTGTAATAGTAACTGGTTATTCTTATTCATTCCGACAGAAAAGCAAGAAGAAGCACTAGTTTTCAGATAAGATAACAATTTCCCCATTCCCGATACATTCAGTTATGAATAAATAGTGGGTTTTAATGGTTCACTGCATAGTATTATTTATGCTGCATAATTGCAGCACAATTGTGGATATCGGAACATTGTTTTCGGTTTGTGACATTTCCGAGAGCGTCGAATATGTTTTAGTATGTTTAATGATTTTAGATTTTCATTGTATTTGTATACTGAAGAAAGATAGGATTTTAAAGGGTTCCCAGAGTTTTTACACATGTAAACTCATATAAGACCTCTTAAAGTTTGCGGTAGAATACGCCGTATAAATAGTAGCTATGTGCCATACGTTAAGCAGAAATCGGCCAGCAGAGCATAATTGGAAATACATTTTCATGGCTATGTAGTTGACACTACAACGGACTTACTGTAAGCGAGAAACCTTCTGCTGTCAATTGGCATTCTACGCCTTAGCCGGAAGAAAATTTATAATGTCAACCTTTTATTTGTCATTATCTGTCTTTATCAACAACTTGAATCCACACTTTCTATTGATTTATTATCCCTTCAGTCAAATCACAAAATATTACTTCGCAAAGTTCTTGAAGTGTTACATTCCTGTTTGAAATAATAAAAAAAGGAGAAATCCAAGCTCTTAACACAACAACAAAGTAACAGGACAACGATGTTGCTGATGATGTGACAGTCGAACGGATGTGTTCATTTCACGAGTTGTACTTCTAACCTAGAATTATGTTAAAGAGGCATTTTTATCCTTGTTATCCTGCTTCATTGCCTGTATTCGGTTTTAGTGACGAAATTCAAGTGCGTTTATACCACTCTTTTTTCTCTTAAAAATCTAGAAGTTTGTTTTGTGTCCAGGTACCATTTGTGTTCTGGAAATGCTCTTACACCTCTTTCAATAGAACTTAATAC
The DNA here is from genome assembly GCF_021461395.2 of Schistocerca americana. Lineage (NCBI taxonomy): Eukaryota > Metazoa > Arthropoda > Insecta > Orthoptera > Acrididae > Schistocerca > Schistocerca americana. Next base: position 320,558,340 of record NC_060123.1, read on the forward strand.
AATTTTGGAGAATAAGTATTATCTTACAGTCTTGTGCACCAGTTAGAAAATAAATGAAATTGGTTGTACCTTAAATATTTGTCACGAAGAAAACGATTGATTGATATCAGCATCTTAAAAGCGGAACTTCTTTCATCTTCCATGCAACGTCGTTAGAACGGCGATTCAGCTGTAGCTATGCTAAGTCTATATGTTAACGTGATGTTTTCTACACAGCATGATACAGAAGGAGCACTTAATGAGTCACGCAACTTGTGACATAACAGTTCAAGGTCTCGTAGTGTGATCTGAATATACTACGGTTGCGTCATAATACAGACAGAAGTATAGTCGCAAAATTTCAATGAGGTCATGAACTGATAAAGAAAAAACCCTTCCTTAACTGTTAGTAAAGTCTGCTGAAGCATTCGTCAAGTTTAGCTACGAAAGAGCTGAACCCATACAGAATTTCACCTGTTTGAATTTGACATGTTGGAAATAAATGCAACGTGGCTCACATAATGAAAGTAAAAGAAAACACACACACATATATAGAAAATCGTGAGGTAAGGAAGTAGAAATAGGAAATAATTATTTACTGTGTGAATGGTGCCCCCAAAAGAGTAGACGTATCCAGACACAAAAAATATTAAAATATTTGAAAGTGAAGATACGGCATATTTCACGAAAATCTGTTATGTTTCCCACTCATTCGCATTCGTACACAAGACTACTCATACGATAAAACATATCGTCAGGGTACATATTTATTAATATAGCTGTGGTTAAACCACACAGAAAACTGACAATAAAAAAGGGGCGAGGCATCTGCTTTAAATTCACATCAAAATCATCCATATATAACAATTTAGTTAAATCATCTGACTTAACACATTCCTTTAGCGGCAGGGAACTAAACACCACAAACTCTGGAAATTTTGAATCCCCTAGCTGGAGGTGGAATTTACGCGTAGTAGGTTATAAAATACTGAATTTTGAGTAACAAAATTTCAGAGGAACCGTTAATGACAGCCTAAACCGTGATAACCATTCGTTCCTCTTCTATATTTATAAATGTGTTAATAAAAATTTTTGTTATTCGAGCTACAGCAGTAGTACGAAATGCATGCATTGCCATGAGTGATAACAGCTATAATAAGAAGTCTATTAGATGCTACGGCCAGTAGGTGTGATGTGTGTATCGTATGTGTGCTTCAAAATTTACGAATTCGTTATAAATATCTGCAAGTCATTTAGAAAGTGACATAACAATAAATCATTCGCTTTGTACGATAGTAACCGTCTTTGTGACACACTTTAGATTAAGTCGTTTGAACATGCAACGAAAAAAAAATAATCAGCACAATCCAATCTCTCTGTTCACTCTGCCTCGGTAGAGCAGCAGGGTTAGGCAGAACAAAGTAAACAGGAAAACTAAGTAAGGCAACTCAATAACACGGTCTTAAATTAACGATCAAAACATTGCGGTTGCCAACAGGTGAGCGTTACGTAATGGCGGAAAAACATGATGTGTGGCGAATCGTAAATTGAAAATTTTTAGTGAGTGACACGCTTTTTCAAGTTTCTTCACATTCATAACGTAATCGGTTACGATTACCATGACTTCAATAACCGTTTAATGATTCTTAAGTAATTCCTTAGGCGTGCTTTTCGAAAGTCAAGTGCCAATCGTAAGTTAAAATAAATTTAAGTATTGCTGGTGGGTACTGTCAGGAGACAAAATTTATCAGAGTTTCTTTACATCTCGATAAGATAACAAAGACTACAGCAAGTAAACTTACACCTAGAATCTGACTGACACGGTACTCACAGTAGTAACAGTAAGGCACGCTAAGTTTGGGAAAAAAAAAGAATAGATGATGCCGTGGTAAGTCAGGCGTATTGCCACTTAGCCGGGTAGTTCAAGTAACGTTGTAAAAGACAGCATGTACTGCAGAGCTTGATTTTACGAAAGAGACTACTTATGAACTTTTGTTCCAAACTGCACGTACATTGCCTGTTACTGAGCGACCCTTTGCTTGAAACGTGCTGGAGTCACACATATGCTGAATAAAGTGTGCCTAGGCGGATACGTCAAGGGTTCATAAAACTGTATAACTTATCCTCCTTCTCACCGTGCACTGATGTTTCCATCAGTGACAATATGTGTGAAAAGCTCACGTTCACTGCCTACCGTCTAAAGAAGACCTAGTAAATAGTTTCTTAAATTCAATATCATTTGTGCTGCGCTGGTATTGTGGGTGGGTGGGATCGCTGACCGGTGCCATGCGAGTACCTCTTGCGCAGCAGAGCGGCGGGCGTCCAGCAGGTGTCCGCAGACGCGTTCGCAGACGCAGCGGCGCCGTGGGAGGTTTCGGCGCGCCAGCGACGCCGACGCCAGCCGACTGCCAGGCCGTGGCGTCCGGCGCGACGTCGAGAGGCAGCCGCGTGACGTCACGGCGCGATCGCCGCAGCGCGCATGCGCCGCGCCTCCAGGTGCGACCCGCCCTCGTGGACGCGATTGCAGCTTTAAGGCGACGCTATCTGTAACGCGCGCTGCTGCTCGGCGGCTGTGGATGGGAGGCACCGCGCTGTCCTGAAGAATGGCTCCCAATCCTAGGCTTTTGTAAACGTGGCCTGATGGTAGCTTGTAACACGTGACTTTGGGACTTCCTAGGTTCCTGCTACGTAATGTTACAATAGCAGCCACGACCAGGGCCGCAATTTTGCGCAGGATATCTGGGCTGCATCTAAGATCCTCACCAAAAATCTATACTACGAAGAGCCTTCAGTAAGCAATGACTCGACCAATTTCAGTTGAATAAAAATGCTAAAGTTGTTGTGGGACATCGTGAAATATTCCCTTCTTTAGACACTGCAGTTTCATGAACTTCCGAAATGTGGCGACGCTATACGTAGCCTTCAAATTGGCATCAGTCACGGATATGCGATCCTCGCAGAGAGATGTCTCAGTTATTTTGAAGATAGTTGCGCTTCAGCAACCGTTACAGAATAGCAGGTGAATAAGACAGCCATCCAGTTGCAATAAATGGTGGTATTCAATTAGCCATAACCATGGTTTCAACGGATTGAATAGTCCTCTGCAGACGGACAAGAAACAAACTTGACATTGGAAAAAAGTCAATCACTAATGAGACCTAAGACATCCACACGAAATGTGTCGACAGCGATCGGTTCATCCATTTGTACAAGTTAAAGCCCCTAAAATCAAGGGCTTGTCACGTTAGTAATATCAATCACATAAACTGCCTGACCACGTTAAGAGCTACTTGCTGACTAGTCGGCATGTAGATGATTGGGATGGTAATAAAGCAGCAAGCCATTGGCTCCCACGTCTATCAATAGAGCATTACCATACGGGCATAGAGGCTCTCCCAATACGGTGGCGTAAGACTGTTGCACTGAACGGAGATTATGTTGAAAAATAATGTTTTGTAGTCGAAAGAACGAGGAATAATTCGGTACATTAGAATCCGGAAAAAAATTAACGTGCTTTCAGAAAAAAAATGCCTAGCATTACTTACTGAAGGCCCCTCGAAATTACAAAACTGTAAATGTGTCTCGCTTGTCTGTCTTTGAAAACATTGATCACCACAACTACTATACAGATATCAATAAACAGGTAATTTCAGCTTGGCTCGGAGCAATGTGCAGCCACCACTTCATCAATATAGGATCACGAGAAAATTTTCTTGTCTTTCTGTCTGACAGTTCGTGCAAGTTAGTCTCCAAAACTACTAGACGAGTTTTGAAGGCGTTTTCACAGGTAACTTGAGTATAGCTTTGGGCACCTGACAGACTTTACTTCATCACAACTGAATCGCTAAGAAAGAAGATACCTATACATATTATAAAAACATATATACTTACGTATGTTCCACATCTCCGCAAAACCACTGGACTGATTTTAACCAAACTAGGTACACATATCTCTTACTGTCTGGAAAGAAAGGATGAGGAGTAATAACCATAAGCCTATCACAGGGGTGGAGGTAGGGGTGAAAATGAAGTGCAGGCCACGACGGCGGACACCCAGAATTTATTCATCGATATTTGGGAACAAGAGGACTTGCAAAAAACGTTACTCATAATTTCAAACTTTTACGAAACCTTTCCTCGATTAAAATCCACTCAAAAAGAAAGAAAGAAAATAATTTATCACTCAAAAGACTTCTGTTGTTCATGCAGTAAAACGGTAGCATTGGGCCTGATGTCATGACGTTTAACTTACTTCATTGCTACCACCTTTATTTGCAACACATTTAGTAAACAATGTCCTCATATGCCGCTGAATGCACCTGCATAATTACATCCTTGCACAACATAGTGGGAGATCGAGGAGGGGATGGAGAGACAAAGGGATGAGAATGAGACGGACAGAGAGATCGGGAGGAGGAGATGGACAAAGACAGCAGAGTGTAGCAGAGGGATAGAGAAAAGAGTGGGAGAACATGGACAGAGAGTGTGGGGTGGAATAGGTGGACAGACAGAGGGAAAGAAAGAGCATTGTTACTCGAACTGAAATATATACACACCCGGTCGACACTGTGTACTCAGTTTTAAGATAAATAACTGAAACATCTTTTTCTTTGAAACTTCCTGGCAGATTAAAACTGTGTGCCCGACCGAGACTCGAACTCGAAGCTCGCAGGAGAGCTTCTGTAAGGTTTGGAAGGTAGGAGACGAGGTACTGGCAGAAGTAAAGCTGTGAGTACCGGCGTGAGTCGTGCTTCGGTAGCTCAGTTGGTAGAGCACTTGCCCGCGAAAGGCATAGGTCCCGAGTTCGAGTCTCGGTCGGGCACACAGTTTTAATCTGCCAGGAAGTTTCATATCAGCGCACACTCCGCTGCAGAGTGAAAATGTCATTCTGGATCTTTTTCTTTATTTTCCGAACCACCTGCACTGGCAAAATATGAGATTGAACACAGCAGGAAATGCTATTGCCAATGTCTTGTTGGAATTCCATAAATAAAATATTTCTTTTAATACTGAATTCTTGCCCCGTCGCAATCGTAAGAGTTGTAGACGTAGTTGTTTTCTGTGGGTTTATTCGGCTGAATTTTTGAGTTGACAGTTGATGCAAAATAAGTCTGTCTCGCACCAAATTTCCAGGAGTACTAGGTCACACCCCATGCATTTCAAATCCAAATATACGTAATACTCTTTAAACCAATGGTTAACGGAATTTTGGCACTTTGAAACGGTCCGATTTTTCATTATCTCCATTTAATCCATGCCAGAATCCATAAAACTATAAATACTGTTCTTCCTTAATATCGAGATCGTTCTGAGAATATGCCTGTCAATTCTGATCATAGCAGTAGTATAAAAAGGTTATTTTAAAAACTGAAGTTAATCTAAAAGCAGGATCGAATTTCCACGTCAGTAATTGGTAAATCTGCTAGTTGTTAGGACACAAAAGAGGTACTTCGAAAGAGAGAAACTTGAAACTATTGAAGAACACATAAAATATATAACACAAGAGACTATAGTTCAAGAACTATATGTCTAGGTAAGCTGCGCAATCAGTACGTTTCAGGAAAGAAAATGGAGAAATTGCCCTTAACAATGAACAACACCGTAAGCTACTCGCAGCATGTTTCGAAAAGCCACTGAACTGTGGAAAACTGACCCAACTACTGCGTTTCCATGATAATAGTCCAAATGAAACTTCAAATCCGTCAAACACGATTAAGTTACGTCAACCAATTGAAACTCTACAATCACCAGGTGAATATCACCTCACATCAGAAATTCTAAGAGATAGTGGAATCTGGGAGTCAGTTATAAAAGATGGAACCATATAAAATTTGAGACACAGAAACAATTCCAGGAAACATGAAGGTTGCGTTAGTTAATACACTTAACGAAAAGAGGTAACAAAACATTACATTAAATAATGATTAAACCTCAAACATATAAGAAGTTGAAAATGTAAACGTAGTATTAACATTTGATGACTTTAAAGAGGCTTATGATTCGACAGAGAGAGACTCTGTTCTTAAAATCATAAAGCAATTAGCTACAGACAGGAAAACTTTGGAAATAACTAAACAGACTCTTACAAACATAGTAACTAAAGATAAATTTCTTGTCAGAACTTGTAATCACCTCCAAATAATGTCAAGAGTCAGAAAAAAGACTGTCACCAAAGTCAGTCAGTTGTGAATTGTGTGCTGGAGAAAGTTATAGGAGAATGAAAAATGGAGGAAGAAGAACAAAAGTGAGTAATTTCATAAAGCTGCCTTGATTGACGGAAAAAATTAATGCTTTAGTCTTCACAGATCGCGTAATTATAGATGTAACCTTAGAGAATACAAAGAAAAAAACGAGAACTTACGAATGAGACAGTTGAAAGGACAGGTCTACAAATATCTTTTGAAAAGACAGAATATATGATCACAGCAAGAGACTCATCAAGAATTTAAAAAAAAAAAAAAGAAATGTAACATCACGGTTATGTAAAACCTTAAGTGACTGGGTAATGTAAATGTAAAAAGTTAAAATCAGAAACAAAAAATTGAACTAAAAATCTTAAAAGAGAGTACGTGAGAGTGAGAAATCTGTACAGTACAAAAGTTTTTCTAAAATGTTAAACTAAGACATTGTAATAAAGCTGTGAAACTAAAAGTCCTCTATGGTTATGCAACACTACTTTTATATGGATGTGAAATGGTTTCCAAGGTTTGGAAAAGAAAGAAACAGGAATCTCACGAAAAATATTAGGTCCAATTGTGAACAAAGATGGAAATTTGGTCTTGAGATATAATAAGGATATATACTCACTCAAGCTTAACGTAACATATGAAATCATGTAAAGTCACGATGGACTTCTAGGGAGACTGAAGGAAGACCGATTAATGAAACAGATCTACACGTTCTCCCAAAACTAACAAAGGAAATAGATGTGCAGGCAATACAAAAAGTACTTAAAAGAACTGTAGTTTGAACTGGAGACTCTACTGAACAAAGACATATTCAGTCTATATGTCAAATAAATGAAGAGTTTCTCAGGAAAATGAAAAAAAAAAAAATTGAAGAGGATCAAGTTGCCACATCAAAAGAAAGGAGCTCATTTTTTTATTTATAATAAGGAGTTTCGTAGCAAAAGCAAGAACAAGTGAAATAAATAATTATGTTTACGTGGTCCATAGCTAGCATGAAGCTAACATGAAAGAATATAAAAAATTACTTTTTGACAGACTAGGACCTTATCGATCCCAAACAAGGCCCTGGTCATGACTGACCCTCAAATGATATCGCCTGCCCACGGCTGACTGGCAAATGTTTTCCCCGCCAGAGTCGTTTGAAAGGTCAATTTCTTGGACAGGAATCACTTTGAAATCGCGTTTTCGTTGCTCATAGCGAGAAAAATACTTTCGCAAGTTTTGAAGAAGTTAAAAAACACTAGAATAATACGTGAAGCTCATCGGTTAATGCTTCATATTTATTATTAGGAATTTTGTGTGTTATTTTACATAGCAATTAACTTACTGGTGAATTCTGCTAGTCTTTCCCTATAAGGTTGGGGGCTTCACAGCATTTCAGCTACGCTAATTGACGTGTACACGCAAACTGAAAATCGTTGATAACGCGTGAGTACCCATCATATTCACGGCTTGTACACCGACAAACAGAAAACATACCCAAAAAATTGTCGTGTTAATTTACTTTATTGCGTGGTCATTAGATTACTTCTTGTCACATTAACTATCCATACCGCATTTTACTCTAAATATTCATCAAACGTAACTTTCCGATATTCCGCTCAAATGAGGTCAGAACACTGTTAGAGAAGCAACGAAAAATGCAATCCAGATGTTAAAGAACACGAATTTACAAGATTGACGATGTTTTACAGAAGCTAGATGCCTAGCACGTACGTCACTGCGAGATGCTTGTTGTACTGTGTATAAAGAAACTCTGTCTCGAAATCTGGCAGAAAATTCAAAGCGATTCTGCTCGTGTGTAAACTACACCAGCAGCAGCACACAAACAATATCTTCACTCTTCCACAGAATTGCTAATATTACCGAGGACAGCCCCATTAAAGCGTAGCTACCAAACACGGTTTTCCCCAATTTCTTCACTAGAATTGATACAGATAATATTCCAGAATTTGAGTCAAGAACACGAGGAACTAATTACATACCCACTTTGTAGCGAACCTACTTAAATCACTAAATAAAGAGAAGTCTTCCCATTCACAATGTTTATCAGTTAGGTTCCTTTCGGTGTACACTAGTGAAATAGCACCGTGTTTAAAAAAATGTATACAACCGCTCTCTAAACGAAAGATCCGTATGTGAGGACTGGAAAGTTGCACTGACCACACCAATACACAAGAAAGAAAACGGAAGTAGTCCACTGAATAACAGATCCATATCTCTGACATCAATTTGCAATAAGATTTTGGTACATATGTTGTGCTCGAACTTTGAAACACAATAATCACCTTATTCACACGAAGTAATGGCTGTTATCGATAGGGGATCTCAAGTTGATTCCGCATGTCTAGATTTCGTTCAGATTTCCAGAAGGCTTTTGACACCTCCCTTCACAAGGTGCTCCTAATCACATTTCGAACTTTCGACCCTGTGAAATATCGTGTCAGATGTGGGAGAAGATTCGGTATTTCCTGCCAGAAATGTCACAGTTCGTAATACTTGTCGACAGTCGTTGAGCGAAACACAAATGATATATAGCGTTGTCCAACCAAGTGTTACAGGTCTTCTTCCGTGTCTCATGGAATATACGGTTTGGTAGACAATGTGCACAACCGTTTCTGATTGTTTGCTGCTGATGCTCTCATTTACCTCTAATAAAGTTATCAGAAGATCAATGCAGTTTACTAAATGATTCAGACAAGATACCTGTATGGTGCGAAAACTAGCAGCTCACACCGAACAATAAGAAGTATGATGTATTCCACGTAAGCGCTAGAAAGAAGCCGTTGAATTTGGGTTACACGATAAATAATCCAGATTTGAAGATCGTTCATTCAACTGCGTACCAAGCTATTTCAATAACGAACAACTTAAATTAGAAAAATCACACAGAACAAGTTATGGGGAAGGCGAACCCAAGACTGTGTTTTATTGCTAGAGCACTTAGAATTGCAACAGGGATACTAAAAAGACTGCATGCACTACACCTTTCATCCACTGCTAGAGTACTCTTGGCCTGTTCTGGATCCCTACCAGCTGAGTTTCACCCAGGACGCCGGAAAAGTTCAAAGGAGGACAACTCGTTTGGTATTATCGTGAGATTGGGGAGAGATTGTCACGTATACGATATCTGAGCTGGAGTGGCTACCACTAAAACAAAATGTGTTTCGATATGACGAGATCTTTTCATGAAATTTAAATCACCAACTTTCTCATCGGAATACGAAAATTTTTGTTGACTGCCAACTACATAGGGAGAAATGACCATTGTGATAAAATAACAGAATTCAGAGCTCGCAGGGCAATATTTTTACCCACTTGCAGTTCGATAGCAGAACGGTCGATAAATAGTCTAAAAGTAATTCTGTGAGTCTTCAGCTAAGGAACTGTAGACTGCAGAGTATTTATGTAAATGTAGATATATGCATATTGGTGTTTATTTGTTTAATAATTAAAAACACATTGTGGTAAATCATTTCAGTTTACAGTGTTTATCCAGATTGTACTAAGCTGCCAAATAGTATGACAACGATGCCACCTCTGCTAAGCTGCCTGTGTTATGGGTATAAGTGCAGATATTTCTATTAATGACTGAGAACAGCGTACTGAACAACATTACATTAGTATTTACTTTATTTACAGACCAGGGTAATACTGATACATGGTGAAGCAACGACCTGGTGGGCAGTTTGTGGGTTTTAATCACCTCGGGCTATGACCATGCGGTGCATTTGACCTGCGGTCGTCGCACGGTGGTGATGGCAGCACTCCACATGAGCAGAGGTGTGCTGGTGCATGTCACAATAGGGTGCAGCGAGTAAGTGTGCAGGCGTTTTCAAACGTGCAAATGGTGACTGTGTAGAAAATGTGTGGAACACATATTGATATCGTTATGAGGGGTAGAATATTAGGGCGACTGGAGGCTGGTCAAACACAGCAGGTCGTAGCACGGTCCCTCCATGTGCCACAAAGTGTGATCTCAAGATTATGGCAACGATTGCAGCAGACAGGAAACGTACGGGACGTCCACAATGTACAAAACCACAAGAAGACCGATATCTCACCATCAGTGCCCGCAGACGGCCACGGAGTACTGCAGGTAGCCTTGCTCGGGACCTTACCACAGCCACTGGAACAGTTGTTTCCAGACACACAGTCTACAGACGACTGAACAGACACGGTTCATTCGCCTGGAGACCCGCAAGGTGCATTCCTCTGACCCCTGGTCACAGGAGAGCCCGTAAAGCCTGGTGTCAAGAGCACAGTACATGGTCATTTGAGCAGTGGTCCAAGGTTATGTTCACGGACGAGTACAGGTACAGTCTGTACAGCGATTCTCGCCGGGTTTTCATTTGGCGTGAACCAGTTACCAGATACCAACCCCTTCATGTCCATGAAAGGGACCCATGTGGAGGTCATGGTTTGATGGTGTGAGGTGGGATTATGATTGGTGCACGTACACCCCTGCACGTCTTTGACAGACGAAATGCAACAGGTCAGGTGTATGGGGACGTCATGTTGCACTAGTATGTCCGCGTTTTCAGTGGTTCAGTAGGTCCCACCTTCCACCTGATGGATGATAACGCACGGCCCCACCGAGCTGCCTTCGTGGTGGAGTACCTTTAAACAGAAGAATGGAGTGGTCTGCCGGTTCTCCAGAACTAAATCCAATCGACCACGTCTAGGATGCTCTCGGTTGACGTATTTCTGCTCGTCTTCAAACCCCTAGGACACTTCAGGAGCTCCGACCCCAGCAGCTGCTCGACCACATGATCAAGGGCATGCCAACCAATTGTGCGGCCTGTGCACGTGTGCATGGTGATCATATCCCATACTGATGTCGGGGTAGATGCGCAGGAAACAGTGGCGTTTTGTAGCTCGTGTTTCGGGACGGTTTTCTCAACTTCTCATCGATACCGTGGACTCACAGATCTGTGTCGTGTGTGTTCCCTATGTGCTTATGCTATTAGCGCCAGTTTTGTGTAGTGCCACGTTGTGTGGCACCACATTCTGCAATTATCTTTATTTTATGAGTATGAGTGTATTTACGAGTAGTATCTTCCTAGATTGGTTAGTACCTCCCACTACGCAAGCACACACATTAGTGCTCATATCCTCTTTTCAAGCAGGTGATGTACTGAAGTGTGGATACAAAACTGGGAGTCTGAACTGACAAGCGCAGTCTCCAGAATGAGATTTTCACTCTACAGCGGAGTGTGCGCTGATATGAAACTTCCTGGCAGATCAGAACAGTGTGCCGTACTTAGACTCGAACTCGGGACCTTTGCCTTTCGCGGTTCAAAATGGTTCAAATGGCTCTGAGCACTGACCGTAGCGGTCGCGCGGTTCCAAAATGTAGCGCCTAGAACCGTTCGGCCACTCCGGCCTTTCGCGGGCAAGTGCTCTACCGACTGAGTTACCCAAGCACGACTGACGCCCCGTCCTCACAGCTTCACTTCTCCTTTCTTTCAAGAGTGTTAGTCCTGCATGTTTCGCAAGAGAGCTTCGGTAAAGCTTGGAAGGTAGGAGACGAGGTACTTGCGAAAGTAAAGCTGTGAGGACGGGGTGTCAGTCGAGCTTTGGTAGCTCAGTCGGTAGACCACTTGCCCGCGAAAGGCAAAGGTCCCGAGTTCGAGTCTCGGTCCGGCACACAGTTTTAATCTGCTAGGAAGTTTCAAGCACAGTATACTACAGGGTGCAGTTACCATCATCCTGGAAATATCAGGCAGTAAATTGTGTGATGTGTCTGAGGGAAGATAAGAAACAACCAACACAATGAAGTGGGTGCAGATTAAGGTCCAGTGATCACAATATCTGCACCTACGCTCCTAATACCCTTTGTATATGCATAGTGGTATTGGTTGCACTATTTGACCTAGATGATTCTATTCTTATTCTTTAACTTAGCATGGGTAAATGTGTTCCACATACTTCCATTTTGTATCTTTGTTTTCATTTTTATAATTTTATTGTTCATTTTGTAAGTGTGAATAACAGAATGAGTACCAGGTCCGTACAGCTGCATGGTTGTATTCACTTTCTACAAATCTCTGTTTTTCTCAGGTTATGTTAGGTTACTGATGATCACAATGAAATAGGTTCAATGTATTGTGTACATACACATAGTGACTGTGTTATTAAGGAGCGTGATTCTTCTTAAATAGTGTACTGAACGTGTTTGTTGATTGTCAAAATGTGTGTTTCATTTTTAAGGTTCTGTTCCTCAGTCGATAAAAACGGAACCTTTGGGGACCGTTTTGTTGCCCCTCTGTCTGTCTGTCGGACTGTTAAGGACCCTTATTCTCAGGGACGGCTGTTCATATCCAGTTCAAATCATGTCAGATACTAAGATCTAGTTGTCAAGATGTGTGTTCCATTTTCTCTAAATATTTTGCGTTATACAGTACCGTAATTCACTATGACAAATGGTTGTATGGAAAATAATGTTACTATTTTGACAATATGGGATGTTTAATGATTTCTTGAGACAATGATGTCCTCATGTTTGTACTTCCTCTTTTTTTATGTCCATCTATAATTATGTAAAATATCATTCTACTTTATTTTACAAGATGCAATCCGCTATGACAAAAGGTCATATCCAAAAGAATTTGTCGTCCTGTATTCCACTAATTCTTTGTTATTTTATTATTGGAACAATAATGCTAAAGTGCTGCTCTTTAGTCAGGTGTAGGATCTCTTCCTACATGTCTTACTGTTCTCAGGATATAAGCTTCATTAAGTTTTTCTTAGTGTGCTTTTTCCTTAGAGTTAAATGGAGAAGATGGCTTGTGCCATAATGATTTATAATGATTAAAAGTTGTATCATACTGCGATATCAAAGTGTATGTTCTCAATAAGTTGTATGTGTCGACTACTGTATTTACATTTATCTCTGTGACGAGACTTTGTGTCTCACTTTGGTTTTCTGTAGTACGCAGTCACCAGAAGATGCCCTGTAAACGAATGGAATCGGTTGTGCAGTAAATTTTGCGGTAATACGGCTCTGTCCAGTCATAAGTTTTAATGATACAAGAGTCCTGGAATTGATACAACGTATTATATATAAGACTCTCTAGAAATTGCTAACCTAAAGTATGTTGAAACCAAAGTACTGTCAGATCACACGAAAATCATTGAGATGGAAGAATTATGGATGCATGACGTTCTTATTAGTACATATGGCAAAACAGGTAATGTTTCTTAGTGAAAAATTTTGCTCCTCTACAGTAGAAAGTATTTCACATAAAATATAAACCAAACGTTTAGCGACCGGCGCAGCCTGCTCCATGGAAGTCCACCTGCCGTTCTGGAGTCTGAAGATGAGCCTTAAGGACTGATACCGGTCACTGCGATCAAAAGAAGCTTGCGATCAAGACTGTATTTTTTAATTATCAAAAAGTTTATTATGCTGGGAGCTCCAGAAACTCTTTACAATTGTCAACGTATGATGGTTTTCAAACGGAAATATGCGAAGTTATACCACGTTCGTATTAACAGTGTGTAATGAACCATTGTAATGTTGATGCAAACAATTTAAAACTTCTTTTATTAAGCAAATATGACGAATATATTTACTGTCACGGCTTTCAATTTCCCTTCGTTGGTCGGATGAGACAACACAAAATACGAATTTCAGTAATGTCAGTTTGTGTTTTACCCGAAAATAACTGAGAAATGTTATGCGAGAAGGAACGGCGCGCAACGAGGAGAACTTTCAAAATACTCAGGTACCGTACTACATTGTGCAATTCAAACAGCCACTCATTCTCGTAGGACAGACGGGACAGACTCAATTTATGTCTGTGGAGTGCCTGGAAGCTGCAAAGATGCGAAGCGGTAAACATAGCGGGAGCTCTGCTCGCCAAGTACTTCAGCCACACCTCTAAAACCAGTAAGTTCTCAGCCTTGTAAGTTTTCTTGTTTAGTTCCAACGTGACTTTTACAGAAAACAAACAAATACAATGGGATGCGACGAAAAGGGGGGGGGGGGGATATGGAAACTTAGGCGTCGTGACGTCGTCTATGAAGAATGTGGGAGGCTCCAGCGAGCCGTTTTGTCTGCTCCTTCACCCCTCCCCCCCCCCCTTCCCCTCACAACTACCAGGTGAGACCTTACAAGAAGGCGCACATTCCACGCGCGCCGCCCACGCAAGTCAGCTGGGGGGCATTCGAACAACTGTGGAATGACGTCTGGGAGAGACGGATCACGTCTCTTGTTGGCAGACCGGAGTGTTGGATCGCAGAGTTTGCATATTATTATGAACAGAACCCATTCTCGAAGCAGTCTCATGCCTCCAGCTTTTAAAAATCAACAACCTGTGGCCAATTGGGCTCTATTTCACTTAAGACACAACCTGCGTCTTGGTGATTTTACATTGTATCGTCTTTATTTCGATAACGATTGTTGTGGCAGGAGCTGGTACTTCCGGCCACTACATGGTAGGGAGTGTATTAATACACTGTCTTGTACACAAGCTCTTTAGCAGATTGCTTGCGTGGAATTTAAAAAAATGCTAATTGCATCATGCTAGAGGCGACGCGTAACTACAATATATTTCTTGTTGTGCAGTAAAACACTACCCCACGCTAGGGATGGGAAAAACCGATCGGCTAAAACAGAATCGGTATTTTAGTTCTGAATAACTGGTATTTTTCGGTATTTGTCTCGGTGTAACAGACACTTCTCTTTTTTTACTAATAACCGCGAAAAAAAACGAAAAATCAATTAGCCATAGCAGCGGTGCAAATTTTTTTTTTTTTGCATTTTTAAATAAACCTTTCTCTTTAAAAAAGAAAGATGAATAATTTGTTAGTGAAATTTGCATTGGTTTGAAATACTGCGTTCTCACAGAAAACTGAAAAAGCGATCAGTGATATTTTAATATCAATGTAGACAGAAACTAGCAACAAACACATGGCATAAGAATTGGTACAACACTGCTGAGGATGATGTTCCTGTTACTGTGGGTTACGGTACGCGAGTACATGCATTGTGCAAAACTTGACCCCACGAGTTTCAAACGTTAGTTTCTCGCTGTCGTCGCCGAACATCCGTTGTATTGCATAATGGCACCAATTCCAGTCTGGAAATACTCTTACGAAGCGATGTATCAATGAAGTACGATGCTTCATTTGCTTTAAAAGATTAAAGACTTATCTGCCATTTATATGAAATAATAAAATAGGAAAGAAGTTATGGAACATTAATTCATTCATAGTATAAAATAAAAACAGGAAGTACGTGGGTCGTTCAACAAATAAAGCCCCACAAATTTTGGGAAAAGCCGTTAATATACATAGACAATCGTCCTTGTTGGTGCTTCACGTCTGATCATTGTTCCGTGTGCCGGTGAGGTACGAGCCGTTGTGGCAGATGGTAGAGCAGTAGTACATCATCAAAATGGCGTCTTCATACGACTCACGTTACGAGCTGTTATTGAATTCTTGTGTGCAGAAACAGAAACCGTGGTGAAATCCATGAACGTTTGTATACAGTGTATGGCGATGCTGCAGTTGATATGAGTAGAGTCGGTCGATGGGTAAAGAAAGTTACAAACCCAGGAAATGCAGAACCAGAGCTCCACAATCAGCCACATACACGTGGGGTAGCCGCGCGGTCTGGGCCCATTGCCACGGTTCGAGCGACTCCCCCCTTTCTAGGTTCGAGTCCTCCCTCGTGCATGGGTGTGTGTGTCGTCCTTAGCGTAAGGTAGTTTAAGTTAGATTAAGTAGTGTGTAAGCCTGGGGACCGATGACCTCAGCAGTTTGGTCCCATGGGAACTTACAACAAATTTCCAAAATGATCAGACACGCTTGGGACGTCCCGTCACCGTAACTGCTCCACATATGCTGAATAGTGATGATGCCATTACTCGTACCGACCGGCGCATCACAATTCTACAAATGGCTCTACGGTTGAGGCTCAGCATTGAAAGTGCGTCTGCAATGATCGAGACTCTCGGATATTCATAGAGGTGCTCACGATACGTCCTACGAATGCTCACAGCGGACCCTAACATTCAAAGAAAGGCCATTTCATCTGAACTGTTGGAGCTTAAAGATTCTCTACGGGGTTTACAGGACAAGAGCTTTCACAGCAGAGAATACATGCTCATCCACAAAGTTGGCGTACGGCCACAGAACGTGATGAAGACTACATAGAAAAATAGGACATGGACAAGACTTGTTGATGTATGTTCTGAGAAAAAAATGTGGGGCATTAATTATTGAACGACCCTCCTAGTTGATCTGCTGCCTGTGTCTACACAATACGCCTTTATCTTTCAGTAGCCGTTCAAAACAGACAAATCAACACGAAAACAGAGTTCTTCAACGTCAGTGTTCGCCCTTTAACACTGACTACTCGTAATGCACAAATGGTGGTGTGAAAGTCAATCACAACATGATTTTTGAGCAGAGTTGCAGAAAACTGGAATCAATCAGACAATACTGCTGTTTAATTTAATGTACTGATTCTATGTACCGTGAAATGAGAGATTTCCAATTTTTCCATCTTCGTTTGACGTGTATGTTTATTACAGGAAATAATACGAATAAAAATCAGAAAATCGGTTACTTCAGCAATCACTTTTTTTCAGTGCTCTTAACAGTCACGTTAAACTGGCGTGGAAAAAGCAGACACATCCGTAAACCGGTTGTTTCAGCGATAACCGCCATCCCTATCCTACACTATGAAATACAGCACTTAAGCTACACTATAAAGTGGTTACATGCAGGAGAAAAGCGATTCAGTCACCTTTTATTGTTACATTTTGAGATGGTATACCTTGTTACGAATTTTGAAATATTCCATAATCGCTACAGTTGGGAATAGTACGCTGAAGATTATGCAGTTTATCACGCTATCCCAGATCCGCGGACGTCTTTTGGTGGTGTAGTGTCCAACTGCACAGACCGTACCATCAGTTCCAAAGAAATTTTTAGAACATCAATAAGTTCGAAGACGCTAAAATTGAGAAAAATTAGTACAATAGAAAAAAACACACCATAATTATTAGTTACCTTATATCAAAAGGAAATACGAAAACAGGTTCAACTGCACTCAACTCCATGTCTCTGAAAGTACCCTCGCTTAATAGTTACTTGCAAGCTTTGTGTACAGTTCTACAGTGTTAGGGCTCTATGCGGCATCCAATAGAAAAACATGCTACTTAAAGATACCCTAAAAATACGTTTCCGACAAATATGTCAATTATTAAAACAAGTGAGTTACTAAATCATATTTTTTCGTAACGTGTGAGATGCAAAACGTCCCTGAAGAGAATTTCGACCAGAGGAACACAAACTGTCGTATTTTGGAGCACCAGATCACCACACTTCATTCTCCGTTCATCCTAATGCTTCTGGAGTTCAGTAACATTGTTGTTAATGTCGTCTATTTATGACAGACTGGTAGACTTATAGCCTTTCCCCGATTCACTGAAACTGCAGGCGTACTGCAGTACGTGGCTGTTACGAACGTTTTGTGGCAATGATATAGCGCGTTGATAGAAATTATTCTGTTGCGACTATTTCTTAAAAGTGATGGACATGACACGGCGACTTTGAAGAAACCGCGATTTATTTGCAGCAGCCGTGAAGTATATCTTCTTCTGGCACAGAGAAATAAGGATATTACACAATTAATTACTGTATTACAAACAACGGTTTATTTAAGAACAATGGTAGTACAAATTCTCACGTCGTAACAAGTCTGTTGCAGAAAAATTAGTCTATCAGAAATATAAAAAAAAGATTTCATAAATCACTGAAACAGGTGTTCAATATGTTGTTCAGATTATCTACCCTAAAAGATGACGGAGTTACCGTAGTTCGTTTCATGCCACACACGAAATATTTGTCCCTAAATTATGTAATTCATGGCAGAAGTTTTATGACATATATATTGAAGAATGGGCATAAATATGGAAAGGTGCATTTATTTCTGTAGCCTTTCAGTTAATCGCATTATGGTGAGATCTATAAGGGGCGACATCTTTCTCAAAGATGGGTTCAGTTCTACCACTGTCAAATAGGTCGCTTTCCAGAAAGCCTAAGAAAATCGTTCCCATCAGTTGCTTCTGTGAAAAATACATAATGGGTGAAAAAATCATTCATGTTTGAACGTTGCCATGCCCACACCGAGATTGAAATTGCCAGATGTGTTAGTGTGCCAACGCTGACTGTCAAAATTGCCCATCGTCTCGCCGATGAATGGTGTACCACTCGCAGCGAAAAGATCCAAACCACAGAGCTGTAACAAGTGTCACATTTTGTGAATGACAATCTGTCTCAAAGGCACTAGTGAATACAAGTCCATTTCCATCAGTTTCCGAACGAACACGGCGGATGTAGTGGAGATCTGTGGTGAGCTACACTGGAAAACTGTGTAACTTACGGCATGCATAAAGCAGCGCACCATCAACATACGAAAAACAACATACTGAAACTGAATAGTAACTGACTTCAGGGGTACAGGGTACTATAGAATTAGCCTCTTTTCAAATGACGCAAGGCGATAAATACGACAGTCCAAAGACGCGCTTAGCCCACACGGTGTGGAGGTTATAAATCTAACTGGAAATGGTTCTGTAGTGATTTTAGGGAGATTTTTCGTATCGTATATGGAGTGTACTCAATTACTATATGTCACCGGAAATAGATATTTATTTCAACATAATCAATGTTTGAGAATTAGCTTTCCTTCCACATCTTCATGTTTCGTTTGCTGTGGACACTCATTTCTTCCAAGATGACGACTGTCATTGTCACAAAGCTGCTTGTTTACGTCCCGGGATTTTACCGCTACTCAGTCTCCATATCGCACTTTGACTGATCCGCTTTCTTACCTCAACTTCATCCAATATAAAACTGTGGAACTATTTGAAACAGCTGGGTGCAATGTAATTTGATAGCTTTATGACACTTGTTCTCCACTCTTATGACGCGACTACCCCTGAATGTAGTCGGATATTAGACAGTAGATCCCTCTCTCACCCACCACTGACACCAATACATAACTAAACTTTAGAATGAAAAAGAATTTATTTGAAGCCTTTTATTTTTAAAACGGGGATAGATGGATAATGTTTAATTTTTGTAGGTTCTGTTAAACCAAGAGCTAATGAGTCAGTGAGATAATTGGTACTTCTCACCTTCAACAGCCTTTTCCTAGAAGGTTGGTTGTTTGATTTGGGTGAGGGGATCAAACAACGAGGTTATCGGTCCCATCGGACTAGGGAAGGAAGTCGGGCCGTGCCCTTTCCAAGGAGCCATCCTGGAATTTCGCTGAAGCGATTTAGGGAAATCACGGAAAACCTAAA
Source organism: Schistocerca americana (assembly GCF_021461395.2). Lineage (NCBI taxonomy): Eukaryota > Metazoa > Arthropoda > Insecta > Orthoptera > Acrididae > Schistocerca > Schistocerca americana. Next base: position 320,577,832 of record NC_060123.1, read on the forward strand.
TCAGGAAGTCCGCGTGCGGGTTTGAACCGTCGTCCTCCCGAATGCGAGCCCTGGTTGCTATCTACTGCGCCACCTCTCACGGTACTTTTCATAGAGTGACTAGGCACCTGCTTGGTGTAAATTTGTAGGTTAATTCAGGGGAGTATGTGGATAATCTTCTGTGATTTTTTTTTTTTTTTTTTTTTTTGTGGAGTGTTAGTAACAAAGAAGTAATAAATTTATTGCGATTGTGTCAGTCCATCTCTTTCTCCTCCCCCCCCCCCCTTTCTGTCCATTTTCTTCTCCCTCCTTGTGACTAGCTCTTCCAACACCCTCTCTCTGTCCTTCTCCTTGTGCCCTCTGACCATCTGCTAATTTCCCATACCCCCTCCCCCCTCTCTTTCTCTCTTTCTGTCCATTTGCTTCGCTTGGGGATATTGTATGCGAAATTTGTTGAGCGATAAATTTAAACGTCGTGCATTATGTGGCAGTTTTTCATGCGTCTCGCTGTTTATGGCGCCATATCTCTTGAACTAAGTTTCATACAGTGATGTAATTTTGCAAGTAAATATAGTCATATACTTGATTACCTTTTCCAAAAGGCGTTTGAAGTAGGGTTAGTAGTAAAGAAGTAATCAATTAAAACGTCATGCCTAATGCGGCAGTTTTACGGCATGAACTGCGATAATGTGGTAAGCGATAAACTAATTTTTCTTCCATAATTTTGCGGCGGTAGTCAGCAAGTAAAAGTTTAGTGGAGATTAGAATTAGGTATTAAGATTGTTGCAAGTCACTAGTGGTTCTCATTCTAAAATACTGCATGAATAAAATCTGAGTATGTGCACGTCGTGAGCTACACTTATTTTTCATCCCTACCCCTTCCACTCTGACAGGTATTTGGGCCTTTCTCGCAGAGCGATCCGTTCCAGGCAGTAAGTAATACATGTACCACATTTGGTTGAAATCGACCCAGTGATTTATGAGGAGATAAGGAACATCCACAGATAGCATACATTTTGTACATTTGTAACCCCTTCTAAGCAAATAACGCTAACTGTCCACACTGAGAAGAGGCGTTAGTTACAAACCATGATTCTCATCACCACGTCTCTCTATAGCGACACTTGCTTCAAAATCAACCAAATTGAAATATGTGTTTGTACGTCATTCAGCATGGTAGTAGTCATTGCGAAGTTACGGTTGTGTTGTGCTGCCAATTTGCTAGTTTATTGTTAGGAGGTAGTAATGAAAAAATATCTGGTGTATTGTAGGAACTACTTACAACTTGGATAAGGCATTTTTATGATATATTTAAGAGTATGTCATATATACGTCTCTTTATAGTCATAAATGCGTGGTGCTTAGAATAAAGTATGAACTTTTTGGGTCAACTATGTGAGGAATATTTTCACAAATTTGTCTCCTTGTCTGTGACCTACACCACATTATGTCAAGCGTTAATGATGGTATTTGAAAAAAAGATAATTATTCGTAACTAATGAAACTGGTATTATAGTTTTAAGAAATAGTGACAGTACGGATGATCCTTTAAAAAGAATTTAAAATTTTATTTTTGCGGGCGTCAACAGCCCCACTGCGTCTTCAGAACGAAGACATAGTCCAAGTAGGTCGTACTCCCTTTTCCGTCGATTGGCCTGTTTCAACCGTGGATCATTTTCAAGCACATAACTTAAAGTTCAAGCTTCACTTCATATTCTGATATATGTACAAAGGATGTCCCACTGTTAAAACCGGACAACTGCACAGGAAACAGAAAGAATGCAGCTTGCTTGTCGATGAAGAAACTTTCCTTACCGAAGCACGCATCAATCTCTTTAACTTTCACCCCAAAAAATTTTCATTTTACCCCTTCATCTACATCTACATACATACTCCTCAAGCTACCACACGGCGCGTGGTGGAGAGAATGTTGTACCAGTACTAGTATTTTCCCTTCTTGTTCCAACAGCAAATAGACCGAGTTATAAAACACTCTATACACCTTCGTACGAGCCCTGGTTTCTGTTATCTTGTGTTCATGGTCCTTACGAGAAACAGGCAGTAGGACCGTTCTACTGTCTGTTTCAAATGCCGTTTCTCTAAATTTTGTCAGTGGCTTTCCGCGAAGAGAAAGACACCTACTTCCATGGATTCCTGTTTGAGGTCCCAAAGCATCTCCGTAATACTTACGTGTTGATCGAACCTCCCGGTAATGAATGTAGCAGCCCGCCTCTAAATTGCTTCGATATCTTCCTTTGATCCGACTTGATGGAGATCAGAATCACTCTAGTAGCACTCTACAGCACTTTGCAGGTCAACCACACTTTCCTAAAATTCTACATATAAACCTAAGTCGATCACCCGCCTTCCTCATTACAACCCTCACGCGCTCGTTGTAGTTCTCATAGCTTTGCTACGTTACACCTGGATACCTACTCGACTTGTGTCAGGTACCACACTACTAATGTTGTATTCTAACACTATGAGATTGTTTTTTCTAATAATGCGCATTTACTTACTTGTTCTTTACTAAGATCTAGCTGCCATTCATTACACCAATTAGAAATTTCTACTAATTCATCTTTTATCGTTCTACAGTCACTGTAAAACACTCTCCAGTACACCACAGCATCTCACGCAATAGCCGCAGATAGCTGCTCACGCCCTCTGTTAGAAGGCTGAAGTATACAAAGAACAAGATGGGGCTCCTGAGGATACCTTTGTCTCTGATGAACACTCGTCGTCTGGACAATGTACTGGATCCCGTTATTTAAGAACTCTTCGAGCTATTCACATATCTGGGAAGCTATTTCTTATGCCCGTAACTTCGTCTGCAGTGGGGCACCGTGTCAGTGAGTGAGGGGCTTCGTCCTATGTGACATCGCTAAGTGCGTCTAAGGCTTCCAGCCAGTCACTTGTTGACACATCTGATGTGGCAGTTAGAGACATCGAAACGATAGCCCAAGTTCTAAATTTTACGTATCAACAATCGTTCACGCAGGAGAATCGTACAAACATATCGTCGTTTGACCATCGAGCAGACAGCCATACGGACGACACAGTAATAAGCATCCCTGACGAAGAGAAACAACTGAAGGAGTTGAAAACGAATAAGTCAGCAGGTCCGGATGGAATACCAGTTCGGTTTTTCAAAGAGCACTTTACGGCAATGTCCTCTTACTTATCTTGCATTTATCGCGAATCTCTAGACCAGCGCAAAGTCCCACGGGAGTGGAAAAAAGCGCAGGTGACTCCTGTGTATAACAATGGCATAATAATGCACCCGGAAAATTTCAGACCAATATTCCTTATAACGGTTTGCTCCAGAATTCTAGAAGATGTTACCAGCTCGAATATAATAAATATCCTTGAGACTAAGAAGCTTATGTCCACGATTCAGCATGGTTTTAGAAAGCATCGCTGGTGCGAAACTCCGCTTTCCCTTTTCTCGCATTATAAAATGCGAAGTACGATGAAGGGCAGTAGGTAGATTCCATATTTCTAGATTTCCGGAAAGTGTTTGACACGGTGGACCATTCAAGGCTGTTAAAGAAGGTGCGGGCGTATGGAATAAGTTCACAGGTATGTGAGTGGCTCTCAAATAGTGGAACGCAGTATGTTGTCCAATCATGTCTTTTAAATATCTGGGCGTAACGTTGCAAAGCGATATGAAATGGAAGGAGCAGGTGAGGCTTATAGTACGCAAGGCGAATGGTTGACTTGGGCTTATAGGGAGGATTCAAGGTGAGTGTGGTTCACCTGTAAAGAAATTCGCTTACAGTGCGACATGTTCTTGAGTACTGCACGAGTGTTTTGGATCCGTACCAAGCCAGCTTTTTTTTTTAAAAAAAAAAATATTGGTAGGTTTGAACAACACTCAAGCGTTACGGAGATGCTTCGGAAATCTAAATGCGAATGTGTGGAGGAAAGGCGACATTCTTTTCGAGAAACGCTTTGGAGATAATTAAGAGAACCGGCGTTTGAAGCTGACTTTTGATGATTCTATTGCCTCCAACACACATTGCAAGTAAGGACCACGAATAAGAGATAAGGTGGGATATAGATAGTCGTTTTTGCTTGCTTCTGTTTATGAGTGGAACAGGAAAGGCAATGACTAGTAGTAGTAGTAGTAGTAGTAGTAGTAGTTGTTGTTGTTGTTGTTGTAGCACAGGGTAGCCTCAGCGGCAAGCCTTAAGGTGGACTGTGGAGTATCAATGCAGATACAGAGGTTCTTCAGTTGCAGCTTCATAGTATTAGCGTGATGTTCTCTGGAGATGACCAGCTTTCTGTTTTGTGTGCTTAATGATTTCACTACCAAGTATGTGGCTGGTATCAGTTGTAATCATTACCGACCCATCATGTTAATGAACAATAGTTGCAGAAGATTATAACGAATCATCTACAGAACAATCGAATGACTGACAGCCGATAGAACTGGAAGAAGGAGCACTTTTCATTCCGGAGAAAGGTAGGGATACGCCAGGAATACTGAACCTCTGAACCTACGACGCATTGAAGTTATCCAAACGTAATTCTGCAGCACACATATAAACAGAAAGAGTCTGCTACTACTCTAAGTATACTCTTCTAAATTATGAAGTTATGAGACATGTAACAAAAGGCACGACAGGCTACCTGTAAGTAAACCAACCAGGGTAAACCAACAATAATGTCGTTAGAGCTGGACGAGAAGTGAGGGAGGCTGTATTTGTGGAAGCAGTGAGATTGAGTTGTGCCACACGCCCCTCGCTACCCTAAATGTAAACAGCCGGTAAGGAAAATCCAGAGAAATTTGACGGAGGGTCTATGGCTGAAGGAGATGAAATTGTATCTTTAACGTTTGGCGATGACATTCTTAGTCTGTCAATGACGGAAAATATCTTGTAAGATCAGTTTGACGTAAAGGATAGTGTCCAAAAAGAGTTTTTCAGATGACCGTCACTAAATGTAATACAATGGTAATGGAATATAGCCGAGTTAGGTTTCACACTGTTGAGTGAAGTAGATTAGGAAATGTATTAGAAGTGCTAGACCAGTACCAAAATAACGAATACTAAAATATCGGACGATATCTGAAGCAGAGACGATACGAAACGAATACGTTCAATAGCAACGAAAAGTTTCTGGTTAAAAAAAAAAAAGTTTACATCGGAAGATATTGAAACGTTAATAAGCCATTTCTGTAAGTACACTCCTGGAAATTGAAATAAGAACACCGTGAATTCATTGTCCCAGGAAGGGGAAACTTTATTGACACATTCCTGGGGTCTCATACATCACATGATCCTACTGACAGAACCACAGGCACATAGACACAGGCCACAGAGCATGCACAATGTCGGCACTAGTACAGTGTATATCCACCTTTCGCAGCAATGCAGGCTGCTATTCTCCCATGGAAACGATCGTAGAGATGCTGGATGTAGTCCTGTGGAACGGCTTCCCATGTCATTTCCACCTGGCGCCTCAGTTGGACCACCGTTCGTGCTGGACGTGCAGACCGCGTGAGATGACGCTTCATCCAGCCCCAAACATGCTCAATGGGGGACAGATCCGGAGATCTTGCTGGCCAGGGTAGTTGACTTACACCTTCTAGAGCACGTTGGGTGGCACGGGATACATGCGGACGTGCATTGTCCTGTTGGAACAGCAAGTTCCCTTGCCGGTCTAGGAATGGTAGAACGATGGGTTCGATGACGGTTTGGATGTACCGTGCACTATTCAGTGTCCCCTCGACGATCACCAGTGGTGTACGGCCAGTGTAGGAGATCGCTCCCCACACCATGATGCCGGGTGTTGGCCCTGTGTGCCTCGGTCGTATGCAGTCCTGATTGTGGCGCTCACCTGCACGGCGCCAAACACGCATACGACCATCGTTGGCACCAAGGCAGAAGCGACTCTCATCGCTGAAGACGACACGTCTCCATTCGTCCCTCCATTCACGCCTGTCGCGACACCACTGGAGGTGGGCTGCACGATGTTGGGGCGTGAGGGTAAGACGGCCTAACGGTGTGCGGGACCGTAGCCCAGCTTCATGGAGACGGTTGCGAATGGTCCTCGCCGATACCCCAGGAGCAACAGTGTCCCTAATTTGCTGGGAAGTGGCGGTGCGGTCCCCTACGGCACTGCGTAGGATCCTACGGTCTTGGCGTCCCACGTGTTGAGCAATTCGGCGGTACGTCCACCCGGCCTCCTGCATGCCCACTGTACGCCCTCGCTCAAAGTCCGTCAACTGCACATACGGTTCACGTCCACGCTGTCGCGGCATGCTACCAGTGTTAAAGACTGCGATGGAGCTCCGTATGCCACGGCAAATTGGCTGAAACTGACGGCGGCGGTGCACAAATGCTGCGCAGCTAGCGCCATTCGACGGCCAACACCGCGGTTCCTGGTGTGTCCGCTGTGCCGTGCGTGTGATCATTGCTTGTACAGCCCTCTCGCAGTGTCCGGAGCAAGTATGGTGGGTCTGACACACCGGTGTCAATGTGTTCTTTTTTCCATTTCCAGGAGTGTATTTGTGTAGAATTTAGCCTTGTGTGGAACTGAAATGAGGACAAAAAGCAGGACAAAAAAAGGAAGATATAAATCTTTGAAATATGGTGTTGTAGGACAATACTAAAAAGTGCGGGGATATCGACTAACTAATGAGCAGCTAGCGAATCGCACAGCAGAGGAAATACTTTGTAGCGCAACTTGCTTAAGAATGCATTAACTGATAATACAGAATGTGAGGCTGAACAAATTAAAAAAAAATAGTTAACTTGGTAATGGAAAGAAGTACGGGCTAAAAATTTTAGTGGGGCACCAAGACATTTAGAAATGATTATACTTTAGAGCCATCACACATACATGAACACATCTGCACAGGACAGACTGGCGTGGAAAGGTGCAAAAACCAAAAAGTCATTGTCCAGAGGTCTGCGGCAACAACGGCACTCAATTCAGTGCTTACAGTTCCTGCAACTTCTACATGTTCAGATGCGGTGTTCCAAATCATAATGTGTGCGACGTTGGGGAACGTCAAAGCCATTGTTCTGCTCTGTTACAGCTTATCTACACCTGTGTTCGGAAGTTGTGGAAATACCTTCCATATTTTCAGGCTTAGATGGCCCGTATTTCTCCGTTTGCGTATGTAACCACGATTTAAAAATTTTTGATGTCATTCATGCACGTGTTCATTTCAGGCGGTGTCTGTATTCTGAATTGACGGCTGTCGATTTGAATTTCACAAATTACAATACACGGAATTATCGTTCAACCGATGACATGATGTCAACATTTTCCTAGGGGAAAAACAACAGCTTTGCTACTAATTTGCAGCGAATGTATGTGCACAGTGAGAATATCTTTAAACCTTCCTCGGTATAGGAATACTAGAACCACTGTCTACCTGCTATGATTAAGAAAATATGGAAACATTCTTTATCTTTTTCTTTAGCCGAGCAGATGTGTGAATTCAGATGCGATTGCAAGCACGTTCGTATGTGCGTGGTGTGGTATAATGAAGCATGATATACCTTTTGAAGTCTTTGATATCGATCAACAACGGTAATTTTATGTATTATATCAAACTATGTAAGCTTAAGTTCATTTTTTCTTGCAGAACTATTTATATTATTTTTAATTAGTATTTGTTTTTAAGTTTCAACCCGAAATCTGTAAATTTAATTTTATCAGGTTTTAATGAATCTTGTACCACTTTAAGTCTTTGACAATAATGTAAACAATTTAAGACTTTTTGTTTCAAATGTTATCTTTGTGCTAATTCTTATTTGCACTTGGCGGAAAGTTAGTGAGTAATGGAGTCAAGCCATATTTGCGATGCTGTAGAATGGAGCCGTGTTTAGTTGGAATTTGTAGCTCCACGGAGTGATTGGATGCTAAATTTTGCAGCTGATATTTGACGAGTTAAAAATACGTATAATTAAAAGCTGTGAATTTTTTAAAATTCGTAGTTAGTAAGTCATCGAAGATACAATATCTTAGAAACAGTTCACTTTCTTCGCACAATCAAGAAATATTGTCGCAGTCGTATCCCCGATAAGAAGAAAACTAAACGAACTTCAAAGACAACAGCCAAGTAAAAGGTAATACTTTAGTAAAGTGAACATGCTCTTCAGTGACACTTCATTCAGGATAAGGAATGAAGTCCGTTTAGTGAGCATGTCATCTACTGATGTCTTGGAGAGGTGTATTACAGCGCACACATTTGTACGAGGGGGCATGTGTGTGTGTGTGTGTGTGTGTGTGTGTGTGTGTGTGTGTGTGTGTGTTTGTGTTTGTTAGAGAGAGAGAGAGAGAGAGAGAGAGAGTGAGGGGGGGGGGGGTATTTGGAGGGTGAGAGAGAGAGAGAGAGAGAGAGAGAGAGAGAGAGAGAGAGAGAGAGAGAGAGAGCGAGAGAGAGCATGTGCGGTACTAAAAATACACGTTCAATTTACTCTTATGTCTTTCTGTGACTTCCTGAGTTGCACTTAACTATGGGATCAATTTGAGCCAGTCATTCTTCACTTCTAATACCAGCAGCACATAACTCCAACGACTGCATAAAATCCTTTATTCCTGACGCCATTTCCATTCAGTCACGTCATCCACTGTCGGCCTCCATTCCCACGATTCGCGAAGCTGTTCTAAAAGCACAAATATTTTCTTACTTCCCGTTGCTCTCTTGACCTCTCGGTTTGTTGACTCTCCGGGAGCACAGCTCTTCCCAAAAAAATCAGCGACTCTTCTAACTTATGAACGCCATCCTAACTGTAAGAGACATTTGAAGTCACAAAGTTATCACGTAGAAATGCTGGAAGTGAATGACAAAATTGTCACATACTACTCTACTTTTTACGTAGCTTTGAAACAGGCCGCCTAAATTATGAGGGAAAGGCTTCAAACTTAAATGGAGTAAGACAATGACAAGATTTATTTTAACATTATAAGAATGCATCATCAAAACCAAAATACAACAAATAGTTACTGTGTTACACCGGGTTTCTCCGGTAAACGTTGTCATGTGCCCTCAGTTCCTCCATACTTCATCTGAAATTCGCAAGCAGACATGAGGTGGGCATTTGACTTTAAACGTGAAGGCTAATACGAGTAAGTCAGCATGCTTAATGTGTTCACCTTTTGGGCAGAATTTTCAGTTGATGTGCAAGAGTCATTAAGTCGCTCTGTTGAAGGGGCAGCAAAAAAGGTATTGTAGTACCACACGATATGTAAAACAGTTATCACTGGTACACATCGAAGTTTCGTCTTACAGTATTATGCATTCATAGGTGGCGTCAAATGAGATGTAAATGTCAGATATCCTTCACAAAGTACTGTGTGTCAAATGATACATTCTTTAAATAAGAATAGCTACTCAGTGGGCACCACGGTTTTACGTATATTCCGTGTGGAAAATGTCTTCAATATTTAGAGAAACATAATTTCATGGACCTATACTGAGACAGGTTACAAATTATTACACATGATGAGCCATTCTGTGAAATAGTCGCGCATCCTAGTATCTTGGTAGCAGGTCCATCGGTGTCTTACCTCAATTATGTATGCAGCATACCCGGAATGAAAATATGCATGACACTGGGAAATTTTTAAATAGCTGTACTCATTAGCAATAATATTATCTTGGAACTCTTCGGTTTGGTCCGTGTTTGCATTGGAAAACAGTAATATCAGAAATTGAGTCCGCCTTGATGCAAAACACCTTGTTATTCGTTTGTTTCCTCATTATCCTAAATTAGGTTCAAATGGCTCTTAGCATTATGCGACTTAACTTCTGAGGTCATCAGTCGCCTAGAACTTAGAACTAATTAATCATAGCTAACCTAAGGACATCACACACATCCATGCCCGAGGCAGGATTCGAACCTGCGACCGTAGCGGTCGCTCGTTTCCAGACTGTAGCGCCTAGAATCGCACGGCTTTCCGGCCGGCTCCCAAATTAGTTTCGGCGACAAATATCACTATAATCAGAGGGGGTTTTTAATCTAAAACATGCAGAAAATGGCATGGTTGTACAAACACAGTAAAACATTATAGCATTTTTACAATTCGTCCATTGAAATATAGTATTCTATTAATACTTTCATACTACCTTATTTATTATATGTTAGAGCATATTTTAAGCAATTATTGGCGCTATTTGCGACATATTTTCTGTGCTCTTTTTTTCTGTTGCCTTGAGCATGTGAGCGGCTGTATACTAACAGCCGCTCAAATGGTTGCCGATGACATGATGTTCGCTAAGTAAAAAGACGGCAACAGAAAAAAAGTGCACAGAAAATATATCGCAAACAGCGCCAATAATTGCTTAAAACATGCTGTACCATACAATAAATAGGGTAGTATGAAAGTATCAATAGAAAACTACAGTTAAAAAGACGAATTGTAAAAATGTAATAATGTTTTACTGTGTTTGTACAACCATGCCATCTTCTGCGTGTTTTAGATTAAAAAAAACCCACTGATGATGGTGATATTTCTCGCCAAAACTAGTCTAGAATAATAAAGAAATAAACGAATAACGAGATGTTTTGCATCATTATTTTTTAGGCCAGTGGCATAATTTTTGTGCTATTTGTATCACTGTAGAACCTAAGCGCTTCAGGATAGAGATGATAGTGATTCTGCAAAGCATTAGTTTCAAACCGTTGGGGATTACGACTCCGAAAGTTTCAGTTTTCTTTAATAATTCGTGAACTGTTCCTCGCAAAAGTTTCAGTTTTGTTTAATAATTCGTGAACTGTTCCTCAACCCGGCATTCATCTACTGTTTTTGTTACGTAATTAGGACGTCTGAGCAGAAATTTAAATATTATTTCTCGCGGGTAACAGTCTACTATTTCCCCGCATATTAATGTCTCATGAACTAGCAAATGCGGCAAAGCTTGGCAATTCCTAAATATACAAGGGAGTCGGGTATACATCGTAAACTCCTTCTATCCGTCTCTTCTTCTCCTCTCTCTTTCTCTTACACTAAGCCTTATTTATTGCTGTTACTAACGAGAACTTAATTGAGAATTGACGTCACTGAAGATGAATGGAAAAATCGGTTGCGATCATTAGTGTATATTGCGTCTGACACACAGCACTCCATCTACTGGATGTGTGAAGTTAGTCGTTTCAATGACAGTATTACCCCCAGTTTTAATCTGTGAATGGGTAAGATTACAATAGTTTTGGAAGATACGTATTCGGTACCAGTATTGCAATCAGAAGCCGATAACCGGAGGCGACGCAGAAAACAGAACAGCACATTTTTGCGTAAACAGTTTTTGTTTAAAATTACATATAAGGAGAATGAATACGAGGACGGTAAGAAAAATAATGAGCCTGACAGCACTGTGAGCGATCTGGCAACTCTGTGCTGTTCTACGTGTGTGGACCGTTGTGTTCATCCCCTATAGATGCTCAGTTGCTCAGTCCGAGTTTTAAATTTGTGTGTGTGTGTGTGTGTGTGTGTGTATGAAAATTCCTAAGGGTCCAAACTCGTGAGGTCATCGGTCCCTAAACTTACTACTTAAACTAACTTATGCAAAGAACAACATACACGCACACACACACACCCATGCCCGAGGGAGGACTCGAACCTCCGGCGGGAGGGGCCGCGGAGTCTGTGACACGGCGCCTCAAAACGCGCGGCCACTCCGCGCGGCAGTACGAGCTCCAGCTCGGTACAGCCATCCCGTGCTTTTGGACAGCGCTATCAGTGAAGTTTGATTTTTGTTGTTGTGTGTTACGGAAACGGAACAGCGGAATTTGGAGCAAAGTTATGCAGCCATGTTTTCTGTTGAAAAGTTGAAACAGATATTTCGGAAATGTTTCTTATCAAGAGCACTGGTTTTTCGTTGGTACAAATCATTTCTGGAAGTCCGAGAATGAGCTGATGATGAACCTCGCTCATAGAGACAGACCAGCTTATTAATAATAAGGATGATGGGTGACACGTTACATACACTCCTGGAAATGGAAAAAAGAACACATTGACACCGGTGTGTCAGACCCATCATACTTGCTCCGGACACTGCGAGAGGGCTGTACAAGCAATGATCACACGCACGGCACAGCGGACACACCAGGAACCGCGGTGTTGGCCGTCGAATGGCGCTAGCTGCGCAGCATTTGTGCACCGCCGCCGTCAGTGTCAGCCAGTTTGCCGTGGCATACGGAGCTCCATCACAGTCTTTAACACTGGTAGCATGCCGCGACAGCGTGGACGTGAACCGTATGTGCAGTTGACGGACTTTGAGCGAGGGCGTATAGTGGGCATGCGGGAGGCCGGGTGGACGTACCGCCGAATTGCTCAACACGTGGGGCGTGAGGTCTCCACAGTACATCGATGTTGTCGCCAGTGGTCGGCGGAAGGTGCACGTGCCCGTCGACCTGGGACCGGACCGCAGTGACGCACGGATGCACGCCAAGACCGTAGGATCCTACGCAGTGCCGTAGGGGACCGCACCGCCACTTCCCAGCAAATTAGGGACACTGTTGCTCCTGGGGTATCGGCGAGGACCATTCGCAACCGTCTCCATGAAGCTGGGCTATGGTCCCGCACACCGTTAGGCCGTCTTCCGCTCACGCCCCAACATCGTGCAGCCCGCCTCCAGTGGTGTCGCGACAGGCGTGAGTGGAGGGACGAATGGAGACGTGTCGTCTTCAGCGATGAGAGTCGCTTCTGCCTTGGTGCCAATGATGGTCGTATGCGTGTTTGGCGCCGTGCAGGTGAGCGCCACAATCAGGACTGCATACGACCGAGGCACACAGGGCCAACACCCGGCATCATGGTGTGGGGAGCGATCTCCTACACTGGCCGTACACCACTGGTGATCGTCGAGGGGACACTGAATAGTGCACGGTACATCCAAACCGTCATCGAACCCATCGTTCTACCATTCCTAGACCGGCAAGGGAACTTGCTGTTCCAACAGGACAATGCACGTCCGCATCTATCCCGTGCCACCCAACGTGCTCTAGAAGGTGTAAGTCAACTACCCTGGCCAGCAAGATCTCCGGATCTGTCCCCCATTGAGCATGTTTGGGACTGGATGAAGCGTCGTCTCACGCGGTCTGCACGTCCAGCACGAACGGTGGTCCAACTGAGGCGCCAGGTGGAAATGGCATGGCAAGCCGTTCCACAGGACTACATCCAGCATCTCTACGATCGTCTCCATGGGAGAATAGCAGCCTGCATTGCTGCGAAAGGTGGATATACACTGTACTAGTGCCGACATTGTGCATGCTCTGTTGCCTGTGTCTATGTGCCTGTGGTTCTGTCAGTGTGATCATGTGATGTATCTGACCCCAGGAATGTGTCAATAAAGTTTCCCCTTCCTGGGACAATGAATTCACGGTGTTCTTATTTCAATTTCCAGGAGTGTACTTTCATCGTTCATCGAATTCTGAATGAAGATTTGCACACGGGAAAGGTCTGTGCATAAATGATGCCGAAAAACTTCACTACTGAGCAGAAGGACAATGGAAAAAACGTGTGCGTTAATCTTCTTGAGAGGATTGTCAATGACCAAGAAAGGTTTAGTCGTGTGACTACACGAGATTAATCTCGGATTTTTTAGTGAGATCCTGAGACAAAGTGATGCATGGAGGGGTGGCACATTGGTTCCTCTACCGAAGAAAGATAGAATGATCAAATCAAATAAAAAAATATTGCTGATTTGCGTTTTCGACAGTAGGGATACCGTGCATAAGGAATTTGTTGCTCCAGGGCGAACAGTCAACCAAGTGTTTTACAAACACGTCCTTGAAAGGCAATGGGAAAGGACGAATCGAGTGCGACCATACACTGCAGGCAAGTGGATGCTGGTACCATGTCAACATCCCATGTCACACGGCCACTTGCGTCAAGCAATTTTTGACCTCAGAAGCCTTTCCTGTTGTTCCGCAGTCCCCTATTTTTCTGATCTGAGCTCTTATGACCCATTTCATTTCTCTAAATTGAAAAACTCGTTAAAACCAAGTCATCGTGGGACTCTGGAGGACATTCAAGAGGTCGTGGCCGACATGTTGAAGGCACTACCAGTTCAAACCTTTCAGCAAATGACGACTCTGCCGATGTTAACCTACCGAAGGGGACTACATCGAAAGCGACCTTGTCGTTGTTCGGAAAAAAAAAAACTTTTGTAGATAGAAAACTAGTCTCATTAGATTTCTCACATACCTCGCATATAAGGGAGAAGCCATTTGTCTAGTTGTTTATACGCCATTTTATGGACGCTAAAACTAATTGCAAGAGAGATAACGAAACCACACATTTTCACAGAGTAGCACAGCACAGTGTTTTCCACATATATACGAGAGTTGGAAATTAAACAGAGGCAACTATGTACTCATAACCAATAGAAAAGAGTTACATTTATTTCTTCTGCACGTAAACGTACAAGAGATAGCGTTGGCGGTTTTATATACTGCTTGTGTAACCAGGCACGTGGTGTATACAGTACGCTGCTGCAGTTTCAAGCCGGCCGGAGTGGCCGAGCGGTTCTAGGCGCTACAGTCTGGAACCGTGCCACCGCTACGGTCGCAGGTTCGAATTCTGCCTCGGGCATGGATGTGTGTGATGTCCTCAGGTTAGTTAGGTTTAAGTAGTTCTAAGTTCTAGGGGACTGATGACCACAGCAGTTAAGTCCCATAGTGCTCAGAGCCATTTTTGCAGTTTCAAAAATAACTTATCGCTGCCCTTGACCTCTTGATATTGCATTCGTTCTTACCGAACTAAACATAAGCTAAATAATCACTATATCACCAACCACACGGCTATAAAGCTTCGTAATTTTGCGTAGACAGAAAAAGATAAATCTGATACACCAGGTCCGCAGCTCGTGGTCATGCGATAGCGTTCTCGCTTCCCACGCCCGGGTTCCCGGGTTCGATTCCCGGCGGGGTCAGGGATTTTCTCTGCCTCGTGATGACTGGGTGTTGTGTGATGTCCTTAGGTTAGTTAGGTTTAAGTAGTTCTAAGTTCTAGGGGACTGATGACTATAGATATTAAGTCTCATAGTGCTCAGAGCCATTTGAACCATTTGATACAGCAGTGCGCGCCCTCCAGGGCAGAGCCAGATAACTAAGTTCACGTTTGTTGCGTTTTAGGATATAAAAAACCGGATGTGTACAATAGCAAGCATGTGGGAACTCCTAGTGCTAGTACACCCAGCAGCTTGGAAGCTGTGAGGCAGCGAACAACCACATACAAATGCACGCTGCGCAATTACATGAGTTAAATTAGTGCGAGAATCTCATAGCTATGAGCATGGAAGTGAAATGCTCTTTCCTTACAAGGATCGAAGTAAACCATGCTCACTTTACTGTCATAACAATTATGACAGGGGTCAGTAGAAGTACTTGTTGGTCGTCTTGTAATACATGTGAACATCTACCTCACAGGATTAAGAGTACATTACCCATCTGTATTTTTTCCCCCCGCAAAGTAATGTTCTTAAGGCATTCAAGACAACACTACACATTTCGACTTAGATAAGTGCCTTCCAATGTGAAATAGTGAAGTGAGTCACTGGAATGGTGTCCTAGGAATGGTGGGTGTCATGACCCACTATCAGTTACATTTTCGGTGTATAATCTACTATTCCTTTTCCCATGACAGGACCTACATCTAGAAAATGCAATAGTGCCCTTCCCACCACTCCAGAAGGGCGTAAGGTGCCATGATTACTTACCAGCAACTGGGGTGGAACAGTGGAGGGGTTGTTGTCTGTATATAAACGCAGCAGTTCAGCCACCTGGCTAGCCATCAAAGCAACATAGCTGTTCACAAGAAAATTTAATTTAACTGATAGTGAGTAGAAATGCATCAATGCTGGAATGGGACCAGCGTTGATATGGACAACGGAATTATACAGTAGAATGTGCAGAAATGTGCTAATCTTTACTTCATTCAAAAAGAGTGCAAGCTGTGGCTGCTTTGTTCGGTCGATGGGACTGGGAAGCACTGTACTATCCACCATTCTCTCCGGACTTAAGTCCTTCTGACTTTGATTTGATTTCGAAGATGAAGGAACCACTTCGTGACATTCGCTTCAGAACAGTTCCAGAGATTCGCCCTATTCTCACCATCAACATAACAGGCTCTGCTAATAGTATACTACGCCTTCCACATCGCTGGCATCGGGTTCTACAAAAACCTGGTGACTACTCAGAAGGACAGTAACAGCTGCAAACATGTAACTCTGCTGTATCGGTTATGAATAAATAGTTGCCACTATTTTAGCGCCAACCTTCGTATAAAACTCTTGTCCGTCTAAATGTTTATTAGTGTATCGTGTAAAAATTCTAACCATATCGGTCAAAAACTTTTCGAAATTTTTGTTAGCACCGTTTCGTCTTTATGTGTGGGCGTTCATAAGCAACGCAAAACTTTTTTCCTAAAGCAGTTGGTTTTATTCAGAGTTCTAGTAAACTATATTGTTCCCCAATATTTTGGCTGAAAAACCCTATTTTTAAACATAATCTTCGTTCAGTGTGATGCCGTTACGGCACCTTAATGTGAGGGTCTGATTTCCTGCGTGGTACCACTCTATTACTCGACGCCATGTTGCCTGAGTAGCCTCCTCATCGTCGACGTACTGCTTCCCGTGGAGTGCACTGAACCAGAGATATGGAAGTCGGAAGACGCGAGATCCGGGATGAAGTTTTGTGAGCTGCTCTCGGGTGCGCAGACGTGTGTGAGGCCTAGGGCTGTCATTGAGAATGAGAAATTCGTTTGTATTTTTGTGGCGAGGTACACGCTGAAGTGGTATCCTGAGGGGTAGTACAACACACTTCAGAGTTGATCGTTACATCATGAGGCGTGACATCAAACAGAATGACATCTTCAGAGCCCCAGAAGACCGTGACCGTAACTTTACCGGTTGAGGGTGTGGCTTTGGACCTTTCCTTCAGAGAAGAGGTGGCATGGGCGCCGCTCCAAGGACTGCCATGTTATTTCCGGTTCCATGTGATGAACCAATGTTTTATCCCCTATGACGATGTCCGACAAGAAATTGTTATGATCAGCCTTGAAAAGCGCCAGCAGCTCCGCACAGATGGTCCTTCGTTGCTCTTTATGGTTTTCTGTCAGGTGGCGAGTAGCCCAGCGTGCATACACCTTTCAAATGGTTCTAATGTCTCTAAGCACTTTGGAACTTAACGTCTGAGTTCACCAGTCCCCTAGGCTTACAACTACTTAAACCTAAATAACCTAAGGACATCACACACATCCATGCACGAGGCAGGATTCGAACCTGCGACCGTAGCAACAGCGCGGTTCCGGACTGAAGCGCCTAGAACCGCTCGGCCACCGGGGCCGGCCATACACCTTTGAGTACCCGAAATGGTGGACGAGTGTGTCAGCACTACAACCAGAGATGTCCAATTTAGCAGCGAGGCGTTTGAATATTCTCTGTCGATCACCTCGTGTGAGAGTGACTGCACGTTCCAATATTGCAGGAGTCACAGCTGTGTGCGGCGCAGCGGGTAGCGCTGCCACCTACCGGTACTTCATGATACTACTGGCACTGAAGTGGGAATATTTCGCTATATATAATATACATAAATATGCGGTACACAATCCCCAAATTTTTCAACAGTAATTGGCTGACAAGTGTAATGTATTGCAGTACTTACTGAACAGATCTTGCATATTTGTACACATACATTCATGTATTAAAATAATATAAGTTATGTCTGTCAGAATGTTTGTTAGAATAACGTGTAAAACTACGAATTAAACCGATCAAGAAATTTTCAAGATTATTGAAAAAAGGTTTCCCCTTTATACAGGGTGTATCAAGTAAAAGTACGTATGTCTTTAAATGTGATATCTTAATATGTACTAACATCAGTTCGTTTTCTTCGAACAGCATTCCCACAAACACGTCACATAATTTGCTACCTCATTTTTCCTGCGCTGTTGTAACTGAATTACTAATAGGACTACACGTAACCGTTTGGCCTCCTCGGGGCACACTTCAACCCCTGATCTACTGCCCAGGAGTAATTAAGCATTAATTGCTTGCTCTTGCCCATGTACTTGGAGGTACTAACGAACCAAAAAAATACTTTTCCTAACTGCTATAATTATCGGTCTGCAAATGACGTAAATAATGATGTATTGTTGTTCAATACTCCTCACTCACAATAGAAGTATCTGCAGTTATGTCCATTATACACTGTATAAATCATACATTAAAAAATACTTAGTACGTATTTCTGAACATTATCAGAGCATCGTGTAAAAGTATGAAGTAGAGCAGTTAAGCAGTTTCTGAGACATTGGTAACAATGTTAAAGAACGATTTGTTTTTGTGCTTTAGTAAGTAGATTAATTCCGGTACACGTGTCTGTTAGTGTTACTCCTACGCTAAAACGCAATGGAATGATTTTAATAGACGTTTTAATATGACACATGTAGTAGAAAGCAACACATAACACATTCGTAGCTAAAGAACTAGCGTGTGGTAGTGCTACCAACGACCTGGAACAGCAATTTGTGATTCATTCAAAGCTGTTGACGTTGGGGGAAGTGTGACGTGCTTCGAGGCGCCCTGTAAAGTCATCTCGTATAAAGGGAGGTACTTATTACCCAGATTTTAGCTTTTGGTGACAGAGGTAATTTTCCAGGCTGCAAATCCAAAACTCATGAGTTAGGGCATCAATTACTCTTATATCTGCATCTACATGTGCATGATTATTCCACAGTTCACAATGAAGAGCCTGGCAAAGGGGTATAATGAAGGACCATCACGCTATTTCTCTACCGTTCCACTCCCGAACAGAGAGCGGGAAAAAATAACACTTAAATCTTTACGTGCGAACTCTGATTTATTTTATTATGATGATCATTCCTCCCTATGTAGGAGGGCGCCAACAAAATATTTTCACGCTCTGGGGACAAAGTTGGTGACTGGAATTCCATGAGAAAATCGCTTTTGCATTAATGATTGCCGTCGCTAGTCATGTATCACATCCTAGGCACACTCTGCCCTGTTTCTCGATGATGTAAAACGAGCTGCTGTTCTTTGAACTTTTTCGATGCCCTCCGTCAATCCTATCTGACGCACGTTCCACACCGCAGAGCATAATCCTAAAAGAAGGCGAACAAGCGTAGTGTAATCAGTCTCCTTAGGAGGTCTGTTCCATTTCCAAAATATTCTGACAATATATAGCAGGTTTTGGATTGCTTTCCCCACAGCACTGCCTATGTGATCGTTCCCATTTAAGTTTTTCATAATTTTAATCACTAAGTATTTGGTTAAATTTACAGCCTTTAGTTTTGTGTGTTCATCCTGTTACCGAAATTAAGCGGATTCTTTTTAGTACTCACCCAGATAACTACACACTTATTATTAAGAGTCAATTGCCACTTCTCAAACCACACAGATAAATTCAGATAAGTGGTCAAAATCGTCTTACAGTTTATTTTGATTATCTAATAACTTTATAAGACGGTGAATGACAGAATTATCTGCATACGATCGAAGAAGGTTGTTCAGATTTATCTCCTAAATAGTTTATGTAGACTAGGAACAGCAGAGGGCCTATAACACTTCCTTGTGGAATACCGATATTACTTCTGTTTTAATCGATGACTGTCCTTCATTTACTACGAACTGTGACTTTTCTGACAGGAAATGACGAATCAAGTCGCACAACTGAAAGACACTCCGTAGGCCCGCACTTCCATTAGATGTCGCTTCTGAGGAACGTTGCGAAAAGTCTTCTGGAAATCTAAATATATAGAAACATTTTGACATCCTGTCGATAATACTCATTACTTCGTGAGAAGAAAGAGCTAGCTGACTGTCGCAAGATCTATATTTTCTGAATCCCTGCTGCCTCTTTGTCAATAAATCGTTTTCTTCCAGTTCATGCGAAACGTTCGAACAAAGCAGATGTTCCAAAATCCCACTGCAAATCGACGTTAGCGATATGGGTCTGTAATTCAGCAGATTACTCCCTTTTCCTTTCCAGTCTTTAGGTATGGATGTTTCCACGAGCGAGCTATTGCATATGACCGGTAATTATGGGGCTATCTATAAGCGTGTTCTGAAAGGAAACTGACTGGTGTACAGTATGGACCGAAGGCCTTGCCTCTGTTCAGTGATTTAAGCTGCTTCACTGCACCAAGGATATCTGCTTCTGAGTTACATATGTTGACATTTCTTCTTCATTAGAATTAAGCAATATTTACTTCATCTTCTTTGGTGAAGAAATTTCGGAAATCTGTGTTTAGTAACACTGCTTTAGTGACACTGTCATCCGTAACATCAACCACCGTTATTACACCGTGAGGGTACTAATTGTATCTTGCCGCTGGTGTACGCTACATACGGTGAGAATCTATTTAATTGTGCCATATTTCCAGACAGACTTTCTCTATGGGAACTATTAACAGCAGCTCATATTAAAGTTCGCGCTAAGTTACGAGCTTCTTTAAAACTTTACCAATCTTGGGGGTTTTAATCAGTCACTGATCACTGATTTTATCTGTAGAAACTTTAGTTAATGTAAAAAATGCTGTCTTTCATCTTAGTTCGCAGCTTACCTGGAAGTATTGGTTCTCCATTTTGGCTGGAGGAGGCCAATGAAATACAATCTCCAATAGAATTATGCATGGTTATGACTACTACTACATTGCTTACCACTTAAATAGCATCTACATGCAGAGTGCATGGTGTAAAGAATACCAAGTGCTTGGATACAAAAAAGTATACCTCGTCAGGCCAACCGAACAAAACAGGTAAGAGAACCATCTACATTCTCTAAACAGGGTGTTACAAAAAGGTACGGCTAAACTTTCAGGAAACATTCCTCACACACAAAGAAAGAAAATATGTTATGTGGACATGTGTCCGGAAACGCTTACTTTCTATGTTAGAGGTCATTTTATTACTTCTCTTCAAATCACATTAATCATGGAATGGAAACACACAGCAACAGAACGTACCAGCGTGACTTCAAACATTCTGTTACAGGAAATGTTCAAAATGTCCTCCGTTAGCGAGGATACATGCATCCACCCCCCGTCGCATGGAAT
The DNA here is from genome assembly GCF_021461395.2 of Schistocerca americana. NCBI lineage: Eukaryota > Metazoa > Arthropoda > Insecta > Orthoptera > Acrididae > Schistocerca > Schistocerca americana. The sequence continues at coordinate 320,598,850 of NC_060123.1, forward strand.
CCCTGATGCGCTGATGCAGCCCTGGAGAATGGCGTATTGTATCACAGCCGTCCACAATACGAGCACGAAGAGTCTCAACATTTGGTACCGGGGTTGCGTAGACAAGAGCTTTCAAATACCCCCATAAATGAAAGTCAAGAGGGTTGAGGTCAGGAGAATGTGGCGGCCATGGAGTTGGTCCGCCTCTACCAATCCATCGGTCGCCGAATCTGTTGTTGAGAAGCGTACGAACACTCTGACTGAAATGTGCAGGAGCTCCATCGTGTATGAACCCCATGTTGCGTCGTGCTTGTAAAGGCACATGTTCTAGCAGCACAGGTAGAGTATCCCGTATGAAATCGTGACAACGTGCTCCATTGAGCGAAGGTGGAAGAACATGGGGCCCAATCAAGACATTACCAACAATGCCTGCCCAAACGTTCACAGAAAATCTGTGTTGATGACGTGATTGCACAATTGCGTGCGGATTCTCGTCAGCCCACACATGTTGATTATGAAAATTTACAATTTGATTACGTTGGAATGAAGCCTCATCCGTAAAGAGAACATTTGCTCTGAAATGAGGATTTACACATTGTTGGATGAACCACTCGCAAAAGTGTACCCGTGGAGGCCAATCAGCTGCTGATAGTGCCTGCACACTCTGTACATGGTACGGAAACTACTGGTTCTCCCGTAGCACTCTCCATACAGTGACGAGGTCAACATTACCTTGTACAGCAGCAACTTCTCTGACGCTCATATTAGGTTTATCGCCAACTGCACAAAAAATTGCCTCGTCCTTTGCAGGTGTCCTCGTCGTTCTAGGTCTTTCCCAGTCGCCAGTCATAGGCTGGAATGTTCCATGCTCCCTAAGACGCCAATAAATTACTTCGAACGTCTTCCTGTCGGGACACCTTCGTTCTGGAAATCTGTCTCGATACAAACGTACCGCGCGACGGCTATTGCCCCGTGCTAATCCATACATACATCAAATGGGCATCTGCCAACTCCGAATTTGTAAACATTGCACTGACTGCAAAACCACGTTCGTGATGAACACTAACCTGTTGATGCTACGTACTGATGTGCTTGATGCTAGTACTTTAGAGCAATGAGTCGCATGTCAACACAAGCACCGAAGTCAACATTACCTTCCTTCAATTGGTCCAACTGGCGGTGAATCGAAGAAGTACAGTACATACTGACGAAACTAAAATGTGCTCTAACATGAAAATTAAGCGTTTCCGGACACATGTCCACATAACGTCTTTTCTTTATTTGTGTGTGAGAAATGTTTCCTGAAAGTGTGGCCGTACCTTTTTGTAACACCCTGTATAAGGCAATATTATGCAGATGATTTCTCATTGAGACATCGCATAAGAAATCTGATCGTTTGTGAGTAATTGTGTTATTCCACGCGGAAGAAAGAGAAACGACTACAAGCACAGCAGGATTAGGATCGCTTACGAACGTGATTACTGTTTTCCTGCTCGTGATGTTCGGGATACCATTACCTTCCGAGGAATATTGGTTCAGAAGGAACCGTATTCAACGCCAAGCATATCTCAGCGACCTCATACGTCTCCCGCCACAGAGGACATACTGTCCACTGGCCAATGCAGGATTCTACGGTCATGTCACATACATTGAGTGAGAAAATGGTCTTGTTTGCAACAAAACATTATTTATTTAGTCCTCATTATAGCATGATATCCCATACTATACGATAGTCCGTATTTTCTCTCTTGTAGTCTAGTTCTGTTTTCACTTTACATGAAATAGTAACGACTCTTCAGTTTAAAAAATTGTGACAGAAATATACCAACTGGTAGTGCTGTTATTTATAACATGTACAGTATCTTATATCTTGATGAACTTTGCGTCCGCTAGGAAATAAACAATGAGATATTTGCGACAAAAACAACATGAACTTATTGCTGTTTCACTGGCAGAAATTTATGCTGTCCTCTTGATTTCCTGCCTAACTATAAACGTCACCACATATACGGCAATAAACAGCCATATAGTTAGTTCATTCTTAATTTTCTAATCGGACTGAGACATAAGTAAGTTCGAATATTTTAACACGTACTTGTCTTACATTTGTGAGGAGGTCCCAGAACGAGTTAACAACGCTAAGATGAAAAATTATTTGCTGTAGCAGGACGGGAACTAGCCTCGTCAATCCTGTAATCCACAGTGTTACCTTTTACACTACGCCGAATTCGTAAGATTCTCGTCTTTTGTCTCTGTTATCGTAAAATCTCTTGAGGGCTTAGTATGTTTAATAAGCACGATACTGCAGTGCCTGTGTTGTTTTGAGGTACAATGCAATGCAGGCATGCAGCTATATTCGAAGGAGCAGGCACTGCGACGATTACAGAAGTTATGAAATGTATTCGCAATTTCGAATGTGGACAACTACCGGTTGCGTGATGGGTGGACAACAATGAAAACTTGTGCTGGCCCGCGACTCGATCCCAGATTTCATGTTTATAATGAGCGTTCCCTTACCATTAGGCCCTCTGAGCCAGGCCCAGAATTCCATATGTTGTCAAACATGTATTACAGCCTGTACTCGTACATCCATTATGTTGGATCTTGCCCACTCTTCGCTAATAGGGTGCCTAAAGAATTCTGCGTTCTCAGAATGCTACACAAGAATTCAAGCAAATAACATTAGTAGTTTTGTTTCTATAAAACAAATTGACAACACTTAACTCTGGAATTACATCAGTGTCGCAAGTAACATGCATACAAGGCGCTTGTTTTTACGCCAGAACACATTACGTACAATCCCGTACAGGAGAGACATAGTAATTGAATGTCGCTTGCCCAGTCGGCAGATAAATACGATATTGCAGTGTCGTGCTGCTCCGAAGTACGAAGCAACACCCGACGCATGCATGTCCGAAGGAATATTACATAGTATCTTGGAACAATACAGGCACTGCAAGACCAGATTTGTCAGCCGTTAACGGAAGGAAACAACTTTCAATTAAAATGTCTTCTCTGTACGGGAATATACATAAGAGAAGTATGAGAACAGGTTGTAAACGCATCGTTGACTACATGTCGAAGTTTGGTTCTGCCCTGAGACGTGCTGGAATAGCCTAATGGTAATTCAACCGCCCGCGATAAGCGGGAAATCCGTGTTCATTGTCGTCATTCCGTTACACAGCTGATGGTTGTCCATATTGGAAACTGCGAATACATTTTATGTTTTCAGCAATAAAGATGAGGTGAAGGTGGTAAATCCTCAATGTGCCGCCCGTTACCTCGAAACGAAATCCTGCAAGCTGTCATACAAAACAGCAGAGTATGCGGAAATGAATATAGCGTCCGGTACATCGATTAAACGCTTCTATTACTACGATTTAATAGTCTCTGGCCCTAAACGAAAGTGGCACAAATCTGCGGTTAACATATACTTTCTTTGAGGCTCACAATCGATAGGTGCCTCTGGCTGGCAACATAGACGGATCTGGCTGTCAAGCAAATGGTGTTTCTGCCACCACACTGGAGCCAGTATCTCCTGAAGGGCGATTTAAGCCCCGCCACGTTGGGCAGCGCACACTCATTTACGGGGAAAGTTGGTTCCTATGAAAAGACTGAGTGTCGCAAGGGCTGTGGCTTTGTGGCCGTAGGTACACTTGGGCGGCAGCTACGCTTAAAACGAGAGTCAGAGCTTGTCTTATGTGCCGATTTGCGTTGTTTGGCCTACGACGATCGCCGCTTGGTAAACTTATTCTGATAGGACGGTTGGACATATGCTTGTGCTATGCGCTTGAGTATTCGGAAGAAACCTGTATCAGTTGCGGTGGCGGGTTTGTTATCTGTCCTCAGTGTCGATCACTGGGCACAAGAGCTGGCTGTCGTTTACTTCTAGTTGGTTCCGGAATTGAAGTTATATTGTGGAAACACCCGCTTCCTTGCAGTTTCTCTGTTATTTGAGCTGCTGTGGCTTCATACACCAATATTCTGAAATTTCGGTGAGCATTTTTTTCTTCATTTTGACGGCTGTTGTGTTGCTACGCAATTTTATCAACTGTTTTTCCCGCGGTTTTGGTTACTCAGTTTTGCCAGTTCCACAGTAGAATCGGTAAACCAGTTACGTCATGTGATTTGTGACGTGGTGCTCTAGCGAGTGTCTTTAGCTGACCTTGCAGTATTAATGGTGTCGCTTGGCAAAGATGTGTCGGGTTTCTTGAAGGCCCCGCTCAAAATTGAAAACTTCAGGTGAATTAAGTCACTACTGTGGCGTGGTAGTTCAATCTTATTTAGCGTTATTTATCGTACCTTGTACGAGTGGTTCTCTTAACAAAAGTTTTTCTGTTCTGCGTTTGTACGCTTTAGCAATTTTTCTGATTGTTCGTCTGTATTTCGTGTGATACAAAAAGGGAGATTTGTAATCCTGTCTGTTTCCTGGGGTCAGCATGTACAAGTGACACCTCTACTGAAACGGGTTGTTCATTTGCAATGCAAAAGCTTTATTCCATCCGTAAGCTGTACGAAAGGGGTTAACGTAAGAGGGAAGGACGCCAGGTTAGCTGTTTAGTTTAGTGCTGCTGAGTCTATTTTTTTCCTTTTTTGCTATGCGTCAGTCATCATCTAATGGTCTGATTTTACATCATACAGAATTATGTGTCCCTTGACATTATATCATGATATGCTTAGCAGTATTGAGTGTTCGTGCTATTAAATTTTGAATATCTATTCTGTATTAAGTCTTCCGGTTGAAATCGTGTAACGTTTGCTTTGAGTTTCACTTTTTAGTAGGACCTCGCTGGTCCAGAACTAGTAAATATATTTACTCCAGTATATCGATGGACTAGCCACTCTGAATTAAGTTTAACATTCACTTAAATTGTTAGGATCATACTAAATTATGATTATGTCAGTAGTTTTTATGACCTCTTATTGACAGTGACTACCTAAGTTTATGCTCATTTGGTCATTCTATTAAATTTTAAGCTTTCCTTAAGCTTCTGTAGAAATTCTGTTCGGAGTCATTGCTCAGATTTGTTGTGCTAACAGTCGCTCTTCTTAAGCTGCAATAGTAAATCTTGTTGGCAGTGATGGTTAATACTGATTTCATTAATTTGTTTCTATTAAAACTGTCGAGGGTTGCTATCATAAAATCGAAAGGGTAAATTTTGCTGAGTCTGCTTTTTTAGTTAAGTTCTGCCAGAAGCTGCCTTTTGGTAAAGTCTCATGATAGTTCCTGGTGGTAGCTGCAGTTCTTATCTTATGAGTTTTAAGCTTGTCTCAGAATTTGTCCTGTATAAAGGATTGTGTATCCAGTATGCTCAGTTACGATTTAAGGTTGCGAGATACAGAGGTATGACGTCAACTACTTAGTTCCGCTGAACTCTGTGGCATACCGAAAACTATCCTAGTTCAGCATAATTAGATTCAAGGATGAAAGTAAACGGAATTATGTGTCACACGGATCATCGATTCACTTTCAAAATCCACCGTGAAAAACCGGATCATAAGCGAACAATGACAACATTACAGCAGTTAATGATTTATTACCAAGTTGAGCGTAAATTCTTATCTGAAACATTAGATTACGTCCGGAGGAAGTTCTATCAGTTTCAAAAACAACACAATATAAAATTATCTTACAGTGTGCAAATTAAAGCCACGTAGATAGGCACTGATAACGTCGTTCCGCTGATATTAACATCTCAGTTTTGTTATGAAGCTACAGACATCAGAATTTGGTGAAAACGATTCATACAGTATCCGTCTAACAGGATTTATGTAAAGAGTAGAAAATATAAATTGTAATAGCTGGACAAGTGATCTCCGGTCCACCACAGCCCCTATTAAGCGTTCACTCCAGCACCCCATTCAACCTTTTTGTTTATCATTTGTAGCATCAGCCGTGGTCTAGGGGTAGTATCTCTGATTGGTAATCAAAATACGCTCGGTCCCGATCTCGAACCACGCCACCGCTTAATTTTGATTAATAATCAGCATTGGCGACTGAATCCATCCGGCTTAAGAAGTCACCTTCATTCTGACAAAGGCCTTGTCAAACAGGGCGGAGGAGCGGACACAAGTTGAGGGCAGTCTCGTGTCCTTGGGGTGGGAAACTTATCCTACAGGCGGAAGAATCAGCAATGATCAACAGCATGAACATATGGAAGGCAATGGAAACCACTTTGTGAAAGAGGCATAAGGTGTATCCACAGGACATATGTAATTGAAAAAGTGTCATGATGGTGTCTCCATTGGAAAAATATTCCGGAATAGTCCCCACTCAGATCTCCGGAAGTAGACTGCCACACTTTTGAACGTCGTAGGAAAGCTATAAAATCGGGGCCAGTGAGGTGAAATTGAAAGAAGACAAGGATTTCCGGTTATTTGAGCATAGGGTAATACCAATAGAGCAGAAAATGGTATAACTAGACCATGATTAGTTATGAATTGGAAGGTAGGCCGGAGATTGTGTTAATGTGAACAGTTCAGTGATATGGTGGTTCTCATTAGAATCGACAACAAACCAAGACAGACAACAATAGTTCGGGTATACATGTCGACGTAGCAATCTGAAGATAAAGAGATAAAGTATATGAGGAGACTGAACGGTAATTCAGTAAAAAAAAGGGAGATGAAAATCTAATACTCATGGGTGACAGGAATGCGGTTCTAGAGGAAGAAGTACAAGAAAGGGTTACTTGAGAATATGGGCTTGGTATCTGGAATGAGAGAGGAGAAAGACTAATTGAGTTCTGCAATAAATATCAGCTAGTAATAGGGAATACTCTGTTCAAGAATGACAAGGAGCAGGTGTGCTTGGAAAAGAGCGAGAAATTTTGGAGGATTTCAATCAGATTACATCATGGTCAGGCACAGATTATAAGGCGCACTCAGATATAGATATAGCCTCAGATCACACTTAAGTATTGGTGAAGAGTAGGTTGAAGTTTAAAAGACTAGTCATGAAGAATCAGTAGGGAAGGAAGTGGGATATGGAAGTATTAATGAATGAAGAGATACGTCTGAATATCTCTAAGGCTACAATACTGCGGTAAGGAATAGCCCAGTAGGCGGTTCAGTTTAATAGGTATATGCATCTCTAAAACGGGAAGTTACAGATGTTGGAAACGAAACATAGTCACAAAGAAGGCAGCTGCGAAGAAACCGTGGGTTACAGAAGAAATACTTCAGCTGATCGATGAAAGAAGGAAGCACAAAAACGTTCAGGGACATTCAGGACTACAGAAATACAAGTGGCTTAGGAATGAAATAAATATGAACTGAAGGGATACTAAGGCGAAGTTGCTACATGGAAACGTGAAGAAATAGAAAAGAGATAACAGTCGGAAGGACTGGGTCAGCGTATAGAAATCTCTCGGTGAAAATAAAAGCAATGGTGCTAACACTAAGAGTACAACGTGAATTCCACTGTTAAATGCAGAGGACGGAGTAGATAGATGGAAAGAGTACAATGAGGGCCTCTATGAGAGGGAAGACTTGTCTGATAAGACTGAAGAACAAGTGGGAGGGGATCCAATATTAGAATCAGAATTTAAAACAGCTTTGGAAGAGTTAAGATCAAATAAGGCAGAAGGGATGGCTAACATACCATCAGAGTTTCTAAAGTCATTGGGGAAAGTTACAACAAAACGGTTATTCACCTTGGTGTGTAGAATGTATAAGTCTGGAGATATGCCATCCGACTTTCAGAAAAATATCAGCTACACAATTCCGAAGACTACAACAGTTGGCAAGTGCGAGACTTATGGCACAATCAGCTAAACAGCTCATTCATCCATGTTGCTGACGAGAATAATACACAGAAGAATGGAAATAAAGTTGTGTTACGTGATGAGACACAATTCTGACGTTAAGGCTTATAATGGACATAAGACTATATGAAAAAAAACACTCTTTGTATGATTTGTATACCTGGGAAAAGCATTCGACAACATCAGATGGTGCAAAATGTTCTAAACTTTGAGGAAGATAAGGCTGAGCTGCAGTAGAAACACTAGTAATATGCAACATGTACAAGAGGCAAGAGGGAATAATGAGAGTGGGAGACTAAGAACGAAATGCTTGAGTTATAAAGGGAGAGAGGCAAAGGCGTAGCCAATACATCGAAGAAGCACTAATGAAAATAAAAGAAATTTTCAAGAGAAATTAAAATTCATGGTGAAAGGAAATTAATGATAAGATTTGCTGATGACATTGCTATGCTCAGTGAAAGTGAAGAAGAATTATAGGACATCATGAATGGAATGAAAGGTCTAATAAGTGCAGAATTAGACTGAGAATAAATCGAAGAAAGGCAAAAGTAACGAGATGTAGCAGATATGAGAATAGCGAGAAACTTAACATCAGAATTGGTGATCACGAATTACATGAAGGTAAGGAATTCTGCTACCTAGACAGCAAAAAAAAAAAAAAATCCGTGACGCACGGAGCAAGGAGGACATAAAAAACAAACAACCACTATCAAAATGGGAATTCCCGGCCAGGAGGAGACTGCGTATATCAAACATAGGTCTGCATTTGAGGAAGAAATTTCTAAGAACGAACCTCTGCAGTACAGCATTGTGTGATAGTGAAATATTGACTGTGGGAAAACGGGAACAAAAGAGAATCGAAGCGTTTGAGATTTGATACTACAAAAGAATGTCGAAAATTAGGTAAGGAGTGAGCAGGTTCTGGGCAGAATCTACGGGTATGAGGAAAGGAATATACGGAAAACACCGACCAAAAAAAGGGACAGGATGATAAGAAATTGTTGCAACAGCAGGGAATAACTTCCATGGCACGAGAGCGACCTGTAGAGCGTAAAAACAATTGAGGATGAGAGAATGAGAAAGACATCCACAAATAATTGAGGACGCAAGTAGCAAGTGGTACTGTGAGATGAAGAGGTTGGCACAGGAGACGAATTCGTGGCGGGCCTTATCAAACAAGTCACGAAACTAATGACTCAAAGGTAAAAAAATATCAACTACAGAGCATCAGTTGCAAGTACTCTAAACATAGAGTGTATCCACTGCGTTGTTTTTTTTTGTTTTCTTTTTGTGTTTCTGTTATCAAATTTATGTGTATTTACGCCCATTGCTCAAGCTTAAATCGACACACTTTTCTAACAGTCTAGCTATCCTGCTCAAAGTAAGTTGCGGGCAGGGTATGAAAATTTAATAAAGCAACTCTTCATATAATATTTGCACATTTTTTAAACAATTTAATTGAACTTGCATATTCTTACGGGCATTGGTCATGTGCACTTCAGAAGTCGAGAAATACTGTACCTCGTCATCTAAAACTGATATTTCTGGACACGGAATCGCATTTAAAGATGTAATCTATTTTGTCTTCAAATGTAATTCGCTAGCGTAGCAATTACATTAAAAATAATTTTATAAAAATACATTAAGTTTACTGAAAAACTGATGTGTTAAAGCTCCTTTCCATTTTCTATGCAATTTTTACCAAATTGATTCATCGTGCTGACTGTTAAATAGCTTTCTTTCAGTCAGTTCACACAATGCAACACCTGCCAAACATTTCACGCTAATTAAGGACATAACAAAAATGGTTCAAATGGCTCTGAGCACTATGGGACTCAACTGCTGTGGTCATAAGTCCCCTAGAACTTAGAACTACTTAAACTTAACTAACCTAAGGACATCATACAAATCCATGCCCGAGGCAGGATTCGAACCTGCGAACGTAGCGGTCGTGCGGTTCCAAACTGTAGCGCCTTTAACCGCTCGGCCACTCCGGCTGGCAAGGACATAACAGCATGCTCCTCTCCGAACGTACTATTGATCAACAAGCGATTTTGGTAGTTGGAGGTTTTTGTTAATCCTGACTTTTGAGTTGCTATGGTGATATTTACATAGAAATTTTCATTCTCTAACAAACACGACTTTATTTGCTCGACGTCAAATACTAATTTTCATACATATCTAGCTTCACTGATTCTCGACCGGGTTTTAATCGGTGGAGTTTTGTGGGTAGAGGACGACGGCAAACCTGTCTTGGTACTTTTGGAACCACTCACGTACACTGCGGGCTGTGTGATAGGTTTCATTGTCCTGCTGTTAGATCCAGTCGCGACGAGCAAAAAGCATGTAGACGTGGACAGGGGCCCTACAGGATAAATACATGTATGTGTTGATACACTGAGCCTTCCGGAATGGCGAGATTACTGAGGGAACGCCACGAAAACATTCGCCAGTGAACGCTCCTTCCTTCGGCGTTGACTGATGGAACACTTCCGGGCCACTATCAGGCGCACGCTCCACAGCCAAAAAACATCCACCCGAAATTTACGGCGAATATATGGATAGACACCTAGTGCCACATATCTTCTGGAACCTACATAGGATGTATCGAATCCAAACCACAAGGAATCAGTCCTGCCCTGCATTGTGAAGGTTGGTCAACGTGATATTCACCAAGTGATCATAATGATTTCACTCATGAGTGTGAATACACCCCCTGGAATGTTTATGTCTCTCCGTTCAAGCCTTTGACACACTGATGTCTGAATACAACTATACCTCACCCTGAGGACCTGGACCTTGGAGTTCTGATTGTGAAGTATTTACGACTTGAGATCACCTTAGTTTTGCTGCGTACTTCGTTTTCGGTCATCAGCTTGGCTTCAACTTCGATAGTTGTTTTATTTGTTTGGAGTGCGGGGTAGCTGACAGATATCAAGACAGGATACTACCGCAACAAGGCTATAACGAGATTCAGTGATGGAACCGACAACCATTGCAAAAGAATTACAACAGGTTTCCTGTGTTCCTCAGAACTCAGTATGTCATTAATAGCTATAATTCGTTTTTAATCATTTTCCGGAAATGAGTATTTTCGTAATCTTTCGGCAAAATTCTAGTAGAGAATGAAACTAAAATTTAAATCATATTTGTTTTAAAAATATTTCCGAGCTGAACAGTAAAATGTAATATTTTCTGTCCTGCACTATCTCATTTCTAAGTTACGCCGCTATCTCACGAGTATCGTAGAGAAACTTGCTATATTTTCCACTTTTGAAAATTGTCTTAGGGCATTTCAGAAACTTATTTCTACCTATCCCTTAGCGTGAAAAGAAAAAAATGATCTTTCACCGGTTAAATAGTAGCCAGTGATTGTCATGAATACGTTATTGTAAGACGTATTATGCAAAAATTTCCACAGGAATTCTAAATTTTTTCGGATTACTTTCCTGAATAACATTTTTCTTCGAGTTATTACGATGAGATTTCTTGCAGAATCAACTAGTCATTTTGTCCTTTCAAGATGATTATTTCCGTAAGCATTGTCCGCAGTGTATTATGAAACAGTTTGTTCCGTGTAAATTAGTTTTCAGATTATGTTAAGAATGAGAAAATGAACAGTCATATCGTAATGATAAGCAGATGAAATTGCGAATGGCAAACTAGCAGAAAAAAACGCTATAAAACTGAAACAAGAACACATATAGAGACGCTTCCATAAAATTTACCGATAATGATGCCTTTCGAATAATGAAGGCGAAACACTTATGGCACGAAAAATTAGCTTATTCAGATGTTATTGTACGAAGTACGGTATTGGTTAATAACATAATATTACACCCTACTAAGCATTAGAGGATAAAAAAGAAAGGTTACTTTTATTTTTTGAGATCCAAAACTAAAACCGCTGTTCCGTACTATCTCCTTTGCTCGTAGCATCCAAAATATTATCACTGTATTTCAGAGACATGAAACTGTAAGCGGATGATTCTGTCACCACGCATTATCAAAACAGCTTGCAGAGAGGAATTTTCGCCGTTCTTCGGCTGGCTGTTGCTACGTGAGTGGGATTAAATTATTTCCGATGAATATTCATAAGATCAGCGAGGAGTTTGTGGCTGGAATTTGATATCCTGCGAGATGCTAACAGGGAACAACGTTAAGGGCTCGCAACCTGTAGAAAATCTTTACATGCATGCATAACGGGTGAAGTCGCCGTCTGTGTAAAACGACGAAGTATGTGTTTTGTCAGTATCTGCAATATTAAGACTACGAAAAACTGTCCTTGTCCAGAACCACTTCATTCACTTTAAAAGAAGACAAATATATTACGCTCACAGGGTTATAATTTATTCTTCTTTTTTCCAAGTGTTAGGTCTCTTGGCCTTTTCCATTATCGTCGACTTTTCCTGCCGACATTTATCGGATGACCTATCGATCTCGCATCGTTGGGATGGTGGTGTAGCATGGCTTTTGGACGCTCTTTAAAGTCATTCGTTGTTGACGTTTTCCATTTTACTTTGCTTCAAAACCCCTTCATCGTTTTTGTGATCCCACACCGTGTAACCAATCGTTGGTTTCAAGACTTTCATTTCAGACGCTGTTAGTATTTTCGAATCTTCTGCTTGTAGTTTTCAGGCTTCTCTGCCACAATACTCCACACGACAGGTCTTCCGGTGTACTTCTAACTAATCAATAAGTCTTCATGAAATGTTGTCCCTGTAATGACGGTCTCCAGATTTGTCCCTCCTAAAGAATTGCCTTAGGGGCTTATGATGATTCCATGTAGCTTCAACATCACTTGCTAGCACTTTGGCAGTGTTTGTATCCAAAAAAAATCTTTTTTAAAAAGAGCACTACTTTGGCATATCCATTAGAGCCACAAAATTTCGTGAGAATTACGTACGGCTAAGGAAGAGCCCTGGACGGTTCCAGTACTCTTTTTATTTTTATTTTTTTTTTCTTGTGAAGTGAAAAGGGCCGCTGGTGACACCGAAGACACCTAACTGAAAACAATGGCCATGCAGAGCAGAGTTGTGGTCAAGAAGTATACAAAATCGTTTCTTGTGAACGGTTTTGGTTGACAAGCAAAGCAACCACGCAAAGCTCCTCATTATCCGTAAGGACTCATGGTTAGCCGTGCGGATTACAGTTAGTATTACAAGCCTTTCGTGACAGTAAATCATTGTGCAACTGGATATTCTGTTTAACTGTGAAGGACAGAGTTTCTTCAGTTCCGATCTTTTTCGTTACTTCCGTATATCAGTTGCACCAAAGTGACGGTGATTTGAGCAGCAAATACGTTCTGGAAACATCTACCGTGTGAGTAACATAAGGTGGTCTCATGTCTATCGATAGCTATCAAGTCTTCATACACTAAAAGTGTGGTGTAAGTTTTGAAGTCCATAAGAACGTGGGAATATCGCATGTCCTAACATCTGAAACGTCGGAAAACTTCAGTTGGTTGGTTTTTTATGCTAGTGGCCGAGGACTAGTATGTAAATTCAATGTAGTGCGTCATGTGATGTACATTTCTCCTTTCTTTTAAAATAGGGTGATTTATATGGAGACTGTACTCTAATTTTTTTCTTCTAAATTTTGCATCTTTTTTACAGTTTTCCATGCAGATGTTTTCAGCACACAATAAAGATAATAATGCATTTCATACAATTTATATTATTAACTTTAAGCTAAATGTTGAGAGCGATGTACTGACAGCATCCTGTGTTGTAGTGTCTACTGAATAAGCATTACCAACGACACTTCTCCGCTGAGAACTAAATCCGAAGAGATATGTATATGGTTCATGTGGGGATGATTACTTGTAGGCTGCAATGGCGCGATGGACTAATTTCATTGTCAATTTAGTAAGAGTTGTAGCTGCCCATTTTCTTAAATAGATCTCTTTTATCCATGAAATACAATAAGGAAGCGAATGAAAAAACACGACTGCTCTTTCATTCTTGTTATTGCCTTTGGAGGTAATATACATAACTCCAAAGGTTATCAAGACTGAAATGTCCATTAAAATAGTAATTGAAGCAGCAATTCAGATAAGATTTTCTGCAAAACGGACTTACGTAAAGTGATGTGTTTTGAAGAGTAGAAATGACTTTTTGTAATTTTGTGTTGAAGTACTGTCGATGTAAAGATAAAATTTAGTCATATGTTGAAAAGGTGAGAAAAATATGCCTTTTACATTTTTTGTCTGTTTTCAGTTATTACTATTACTATCCTCTACATCAAAATTACTGACTGCAGATAGACCCGATTTAACATTTAATTTAATGTTGGGAGCAAATGATATTAGAGGTGAGAGATAAGGTATAAATTTTTAATAAATAAAAAGTAATTTTGAACTGCTCTACAAACGTCTTGGTCACACTGCACATGTGTGGCTCAGAGAGTCTTATTCAAACTGTGGCAGCATAATGTGATTCCTGTTACTTAGCTGTACCTTTCCTTGCGAGTTGTGATTTCCCGTATTTGATTACGATGATCGGTTATTCCTAAGTAGGTCGGTGACAACAAAATGTTTTCGCCTTCGTAGGAGAAAGTTGGTGATTGAAATTTCGTGAGAATTATCTGCCACAACGAGAAACGCCTTTGTTTCAATAACGTCAACCATAAAACCTCTATCATGTCCGTGACACTCTCTCCCCTATTTCTCGATAATACAAAAGTGCTGCTCTTCTTTGAACTTTGATCGTATCTGGTAAGGTTCCCAGACGGTGCAGCGGTACTCCAAAACAGGACGGATAAACATAAAGTAGGCAGTCTCTTTAGTAGATCTATGTGTTCTGCTAAAAAAACGCAGTCTTTGGTTAGCCTACCCCACAATATTTTCTGTGTGTTCTTTCCAATTTAAGTTGTTCGTAATTATGATTCCTATGTATATAATTGCATTTGCGGCCTTTAGATTTGACTGATTTATCGTACAACTGAAGTTTAACGGATTAATTTTAGCACTCATATGTATGACCTTACACATTTCATTATTTTGGATCAACTGCCCATTTTCACATGCCATAGCGATATCCTTTCAAAATCGTTTTGCAATTCTGATGATGTTAATAGACGATAAACGACAGCATCAACTGCAAACAACCTAATACGGCTGTTAAATTTGTCTACAAAACCGTTTATATAGATAAGGAACAGCAGAAGGCCTACAACACTACGTCGAGGAATGCCAGAAATCACTTCTGCTCTACTCGATGACTTTCCGTCAATTACCACGTGTGACCTCTGTGGAAAGAAGTCGCGAATCCAGTCACATAATTGAGAAAAAATTCCATAAGCACTTAGTTTGACTACAAGGCGCTTGTGAGACAGTGTCAAAAGCCTTCTGGAAATCTCGAAATACGGAATGAATTTGAAATCCCTTGACAACAGCAATCAACACTTTGTGTGAATAAAGAGCTAGTTGTGTTTCACAAGAACGATGTTTTCTAAATCATTGTTGGCTGTGTGTCAACAGACCGCTCTCTTCAAGGTAATTCATACTGTTCGAACAAAATATGTGTTCCAAAATCGTGCTGCATATCGACGTTAATGATATGGAACTGTAATTTAGTGTATTACTCCTATCGCCTTTCTTGTCCGCCACCGGCAACTGAGTGATCAGCTCGATAGAATGTCAATCCTAAGGGCCCGGTTCGATTCCCGGCTGGGTCGGAGATATCCTCCGCTCAGGAACTGGGTGTTGTGTTGTCCTAGTCATCATCATTTCATCCCTATCGACGCGCAAGTTGCTGAAGTGACGTCAAAACAAAAGACCCCGATGAACGGACTACCCGGCGGGAGGCCCTAGTCACACGACATTTATTCATCGGCTTTCTTGAATTCTGGTGTGAACTGTGCAACCCTACAGTCTTTGGCTACGGATCTCTCGTCGCGCAAGCGGTTGAATATGACTTAAGTATGGAGCTATTGTATCAGCATACTCTGATAGGAACCTAACTGGTATACTGTCTGGACCGGAAGACTTGCTTTTATCACTACTCTGAGGATATCTACTTCTAAGTTACTCACGTTGACAGCTCTTCTTGATTCGAATTTTGGAGTATTTACCTCGTCTTCCTTGGTGAAGAAATTTTGGAAGGCTGTGTTTAGTAACTCTGCTATAGCTGTAGTGTCATCGATAGTATTTTCGTTGCGATGCCGCAGCAAAGGCGTTGATTGCGTCTTGCCGCTAGCATACTTTACATATGCCAGGCTCCGAGAAAGTTTCGTTCTGGAAACCCTTATGAGCATCTCGCATTGAAGCCCGCGCTAAATTTCGAGCTTCTGTAAAAGCTCGCCAATCTTTGAGATTTTGCGTTCCTTTTAATTTGGCATGGTTTTTTCTTTGTTTCTGTAACAGTGGTCTGACACGTTTTGTGTACTCAGGGGGATCAACCCCGTCGTTTGATAATTTATTTGGTATTAACGTCCGAATTGCTGTCGATAACATTTCTTTGAATTCAAGCCACATGTCGTCTACACTTACCGGTACATTGTTAATTTCTAAACAGAGGAGACTGTCTCTCAGGGAGGCGTCAATTGAATTTATATTTGCTATTTTGAATATGTATATCTTCCGTTAATCTTTGGAGGATTTGGGAGTTACAATATTCAGTCTCGCTACGACAACCCTTTGTTCACTATCCCTGTATCCGTTTTGATGCTCGTTATTAGCTCCGGATTATTAGTTGCTAACAGATCAAGTGTGTTTCTACAACCGTGTACTGTTCGAGTAACTCATGAATAACTACTCGAAATAATATTCAAGAATCCGTTTAGCACAATTTCTGACGATATTTTATGCGTATCTCTGGATTTAAACATATATTTTGGCCAACAGAGTGAAGGTAAATTGTAGTCACCATCAGCTATAACTATGTGAGCCGGGTACCTGTTCGAAATCAGATTCAAATTGTCTTCGATCCTTGCAGAAATTATATCATCTGAGTTGGCAAGTAGGAAAAAAGATCCAGTTATTATTTTATTCCGGTTGCCAAGACTGACCTCTACACGTACAAACTCACAGCAACTATCTACTTCAATTTCGCTAGAAGATTCTTACAGCAACAATCGCGCCACCGCCAACTGTGCTTAGCCTAACCTTTTGAACACCGTTACGTCCTTCGTAAAAATTTCATCTGATCTTAATGTCCGGCTTTGGCCAACTTTCAGTGCGTAAAACGAATTGAACATCAGTGGTTTCTATTAGCGCTTAGATTTCTGGTAATTTCCCAACACAGGTTCGACAATTTACAACTGTTATACCGATGGCTCCTACATTTATGTTCTTGCTTTGAGACTGAAGCTCTTTTTGTGTTTCACCGAGACTCACTACCCTAAAAAACCACCCTGTCCACGCCACAAAGCCCCTCCTACCCGTGTAGCCGTCTTCTGCATGTAGTGTACTCCTGACCCGTTTAGCGGAAACCGAAACCCAATCACTGAATGTCTTCGAAAATTTAGGTATTTGCAGCCTACACGACGGCAAAACGATCTCAGCCTCCAATTTAGGCCCTCCACTCGGCTCTGTACCAGAGGTTCGCAGTCAGTCATGTCGACCATGCAGCAAATGGTAGACTCTGCTTTCATCTCGCAAGCAAGACTGGCAGCCTTCTGTTAACCGCTGGAGACCTGAGAGGATCTGTTCTGTTCGAAAGCGATACACATCACTGGCAACGACGTGAGCCACCACCTGCAGTTGGTGGCGACCCGTGCTCTTCAAGGAACCCGGAAGGATCCGTTCCACCCGGTATCCCCATGGAGAGGACATTGGCTTTCTTCCCCTCCTTGGCAGCCACCTCCCTATGGGCCCCCATAACGCGCCTGTAACTGGAGCACCCAACTACCGAAAATTTCACCCACTTTGATTGCCCGGATCTTGCAGGTGAGAGGTTTCCTCTGAAACAAGACAAGCGACTGCATGTGGCTGAGGGGCAATGTCAGCCACAGACAGCACCTGGAACCTCTTTGTCAGACTATTCGTGGAGACCTTACGTTCGACCTCTGGGAAGTCTTTCGTTGCCTGCCACGCCTCGAGGAAAACACCCACAGCACTGTCATGGGTGAGGGGTCACCCTCAGTCCGAGCAATAACTGGGCTAGCCACTGGTCCGGACAGATTGGCGGACAGATGTGCTCCGGGTTACGAACTCGCAAAATGTCACAAATTCGGTTACTTCTCTGTTGCTGCATGTGTCTTGGCCGGCTCCTGCTTCCTGACTCAAATTAAATGTAAGAGATTTAGTATAAAAAGCAGTGTTATTAGTCTGTCACAGAGAAATGGTCACTCTTCAGGACAATCTGATTTGGTGCCTTAAAGTCCCCCCCCCCCCCTCCGGATCAAATATTCAAGCTTTTTCGGGAGAATATCCGGGACACTATTAACCCTGGTACCGATATTGCGGCTGACAACAGTTCAGCCATTCTGAGGGTGAGATTCAAGGAAGATTTTTAAAGCTATTTTCACTGTGGAATAAACATCCATGCGTCAAAGATACCACTGATGGAAACAGGAGCATCAGTCACAGACAAAATTTGGGCACTATTCATTTCACAAGTCTTCATGCCAACTTGATGTGGTTTTGATGTTACTCACAATATCGACAACGGAAGAAACGGCTGTCAACTTTCGTTTACGTATGGTGAAAATTTATCTGAAGATTATTGCTCATCCTTTCAATCACTGAGGTTTAAAGATTCCTCTTAGATACCTTGGGCAATGGTCTTGCCACCGCAGTAACACTGCTATCCATCAGCTCACCGAAGTTCATCGCTGTTCAGCTTGGCTAGCACTTGGATGGGTGATCGTCCGAGTTTACCGAATGATTTTGGCAAGTGGGGTGCACTCAGCCCTAGTGAGGTCAATAGAGAAGCTACTTGAATGAGAAGTAGCGGCTCTGGATACGAAGGCTGACAACGGCCTGGAGAGCGGATCCCTTGCCTCTCCGTATCCGCATCCAGTGATACCTACCGGAGTGACGCGGCGGTCGATTGGTACCGTTGGCTTCCGAGGCTTGTTCGGAAGAAGTTTGGATTCGTGTATAACCACACACTCGTAAATCGCCACTTATTAGGAAATAAACGGTATGGTATTTAGTTCATCCATCATTTTCGAAACAGACGTAAATGTAAATAATACCAAATATTGCAGAATACACTTACGCTAGATTCATAACAAAGTCCCAGATTGTGTAAATAACGCTAAGATGAAAAAAAGACGAAAAAGAAACATGACTTGTAGCGTAATGAGAATCTACGACATATGAATGTCTAAATCACGACGTTATGTATGATGCTAAGGCTTGCAGACTCGATGTTTGTCTTCTGTTTTGGTTATAATAGGGACTCTTGGTGTCTTATACCATTGACGCATTATTAACTGACATTTAATAATAAGAATGACGTGTTTGTGATAAATTTTCAGTGTGGTGTTCTCTTGAAATTGTATATTTGAAGTTACAACGCAGACCAGCTTAATATGGCAAAATGAATATTCCACCTGTCACATCGAATTAGAAGTCAACATCACGTCACGCTTGCGAGAAGTCTGGTAAGATGAGCGTTACCCGGAAATTTTCCACCTCTAAGAGTGAAACAAAACAAGTGCAGAAGCCGCAAATTCACTTATATACGAAGTATCTGATTGTTTACGATGGATTTACGAAAATATCAAGTTTAAAATGAAACGGGAAATGAATGGCTGTTTACCCTATCTGGACACATTATCGTGACGACAGGAAAATGGATTTTTAGGACATGATGTATACCGTTAGCCCACCCATACCGATTACTACTTGCATTTGCGTAGCTGTGACTGTTCTCCACAAACTACGAGCGTTTTTAAAACTTTCGTACACAGGGCTCATGTAGTATCCGACAGCTACAGAGTGAAATGATATACTTGGATTACCCCCTAAAAATGCATACAGAGAACATAAAATAAACAGAACACTGTAAACGGTAACAATAGACCATCCGAAAGATGGGCAAGTAAAATCTACGGTTTTTCTATCGTAGGGAGGAAATAACTGATCAAAACGAGCAAAGATAGTTCAGAAAAACTATAAAGTAGATGTGTTCTTCCGTCCACCGACCAAGACAGCGACTATCTCTTATGAAAGGCGGGTATATACGAAATTCCTTGTGAGCGTGATAAAAGAAACACAGGGTAAACTATACGCACATTAAAAGAGCGTTACATTGAACACAAGCGACATACTTGCCTACTACAGCCCAACAAATCTGCAGTGGCTGAAAGTTGTATTTCCACTGGCTATTCAATGCCCTGCGATAAATATCAGATACGGCCCACAGTCGCATCACACTGGGATACAGCGCTCTAGGAATCTGTGAAAATACAATTAGCAGACAATCTGCTCAACCGAGACGAGGGCACCCACCTCAACAAATAATGGAAAGCCGTCATTTCACATCTGCGCTCTCAAAGAAAATACTGTTCCAAGTCTTCTCTGTCAGGCAGTCTAACATATTACTTCCATAATAAAGAACCAAATACTTCGTCAGCAGCGTAGATTGCTGATTATGTCATTGCTTTTTTTTAAATAAAATTATATTAGCTTCTTGCAGCAAACAATACAGTCTTCACAATTTCTTTTGTTAGTCACTACACTTAAATCTTAAAATCACAGCTATTTTGTAGATATATAAAATTGCAAACTCTGTCCTTTATATGTCAGAGATTTGTATGTGCTCCTAGTAGGTAATGTACTATCAAACAGTAAATTTTAAGGCTGTTCTCATGCATCACTGAGATGTGGGTCTTAGAGAAAGGCAGGATTCGCTGTGGACGGGGCCTTACTCAGTTGCCTTTGGTTGCTCAGTTTTTTTTTTTTTTTAAATCACGTACGCTTTATTAGGAACCAATTGCAAATAAGGTTGGCAATAAGGAACGATTAAAAAATTTGACTGTTAAGACACAATCATCATCATCATCATCAAGACTGATTATGCCTTTCAGCGTTCAGTCTGGAGCATAGCCCCCCTTATAAAATTCCTCCATGATCCCCTATTCAGTGCTAACATTGGTGCCTCTTCTGATGTTAAACCTTTTACTTCAAAATCATTCTTAACCGAATCCAGGTACCTTCTTCTTGGTCTGCCCCGACTCCTCCTACCCTCTACTGCTGAACCCATGAGTCTCTTGGGTAACCTTGCTTCTCCCATGCGTGTAACACGACCCCACCATCTAAGCCTGTTCGCCCTGACTGCTACATCTATAGAGTTCATTCCCAGTTTTTCTTTGATTTCCTCATTTTGGACACCCTCCTGCCATTGTTCCCATCTACTAGTACCTGCAATCATCCTAGCTACTTTCATATCCGTAACCTCAACCTTATTGATAAGGTAACCTGAATCCACCCAGCTTTCGCTCCCATACAACAAAGTTAGTCGAAAGATTGAACGGTGCACAGATAACTTAGTCTTGGTACTGACTTCCTTCTTGCAGAAGAGAGTAGATCGTAGCTGAGCACTCACTGCATTAGCCTTGCTACACCTCGCTTCCAGTTCTTTCACTGTGTTGCCATCCTGTGAGAATATGCATCCTAAGTGCTTGAAACCGTCCACCTGTTCTAACTTAATTCGTCCTATTTGGCACTCAATCGGTTTATATTTCTTTCCCACTGACATTACTTTCGTTTTGGAGATGCTAATCTTCATACCATAGTCCTTAAATTTCTGATCTAGCTCTGAAATATTACTCTGCAAACTTTCAATCGAATCTGCCATCACAACTAAGTCATCCGCATATGCGAGAGTGCTTATTTTGTGTTCACCTATCTTAATCTCACCCAGCCAGTCTATTGTTTTCAACATATGATCCATAAATAATATGAACAACAGTGGAGACAGGTTGCAGCCTTGTCTTACGCCTGAAACTACTCTGAACCATGAACTCAGTTTACCATCAACTCTAACTGCTGCCTGACTATCCATGTAAAGACCTTTAATTGCTTGCAAAAGTTTGCCTCCTATTCCATAATCTCGTAGAACAGACAATAACTTCCTCCTAGGAACCCGGTCATATGCCTTTTCTAGATCTATAAAGCATAGATACAATCCCCTGTTCAACTCATAAAACTTCTCCATTATTTGTCGTAAGCTAAAGATCTGGTCCTGACAACCTCTAAGAGGCCTAAACCCACACTGATTTTCATCCAATTGCTCCTCAACTAATACTCGCACTTTCCTTTCAACAATACCTGAGAAGATTTTACCCACAACGCTGATTAAAGAGATACCTCTGTAGTTGTTACAATCTTTTCTGTTTCCATGTTTAAAGATTGGTGTGATTACTGCTTTTGTCCAGTCTGATGGAACCTGTCCCGACTCCCAGGCCATTTCAATTATCCTGTGTAGCCATTTAAGACCTGACATTCCACTGTACTTGATGAGTTCCGACTTAATGTCATCCACCCCAGCTGCTTTATTGCACTGCAATCTATTGACCATTTTCTCCACTTCCTCAAACGTGATCCTATTTCCATCATCATTCCTATCCCATTCTACCTCTAAATCTGAAACATTACTGACCGTATTTTCACCTACATTGAGCAACTCTTCAAAATATTCCCTCCATCTGCCCAAGGCATCCACAGGATTCACCAGCAGTTTTCCTGACCTGTCCAAAATACTTGTCATTTCCTTCTTACCTCCCTTTCGAAGACTACTAATTACACTCCAGAATGGTTTTCCAGCAGCTTGACCCAATGTCTCCAACCTGTTTCCAAAGTCTTCCCAAGATTTCTTCTTGGATGCTGCAATTATCTGTTTGGCTTTATTTCTTTCTTCAACATAACTTTCTCTGTCTACCTGAGTTCTAGTATGTAGCCATTTTTATACGCCTTCTTTTTCCTTTTACAGGCTGCCTTGACTGTGTCATTCCACCAAGCTGTTTTCTTCCTCCTACTTTTACACACTACTGTTCCAAGACATTCTTTAGCCACTTCCAGTACTGTGTCCCTGTACCTTTTCCATTCCTTTTCCGCCGGCCGGTGTGGCCGTGCGGTTAAAGGCGCTTCAGTCTGGAACCGCGTGACCGCTACGGTCGCAGGTTCGAATCCTGCCTCGGGCATGGATGTGTGTGATGTCCTTAGGTTAGTTAGGTTTAATTAGTTCTAAGTTCTAGGCGACTGATGACCTCAGAAGTTAAGTCGCATAGTGCTCAGAGCCATTTGAACCATTCCTTTTCCAATGACTGTAATTGACTACATTCAACTAACTGGTACCTTTCTGAGATCGCTGTTATGTACTTGTGCCTGATTTCCTTATCCTGAAGTTTCTCCACTCTTATCCTCCTACATATGGACCTGACCTCCTGCACATTCGGCCTCGCAATCCCAATTTCACAGCAGATTAAATAATGATCAGTGTCATCAAAGAATCCCCTGAATACACATGTGTCCCTCACAGCCTTCCTGAATTCCTGATCTGTTATTATATAGTCAATGACAGATCTGGTTCCCCTGCTTTCCCAAGTATACCGGTGAATGTTCTTATGTTTAAAAAAGGAGTTTGTGATTACTAAGCCCATACTGGCACAGAAATCCAAGAGTTCCTGCCCGCTCCTGTTGGCCTCCATATCCTCTCCAAATTTACCCATAACCTTTCCATACCCTTCTGTTCGATTTCCAATCCTGGCGTTAAAATCACCCATGAGCAGAACACTGTCCTTGTCCTTTACTGAGTGCCTCATAAAAACTATCCATCTTATCTTGATCAGTCCCTTCACAATGCGAAAATACTGACACAATCCTAATTTTCTTGCTAGACACTGTCAAATCTGTCCACATCAGTCGTTTGTTTACATACCTTATTGCAACTACGTTGGGTTCCATTTCTTTCCTGGTGTAAAGCCCTACACCCCATTGTGCTATTCCTGCTTTGACTCCTGACAAGTAGACCTTGTATTCTCCCACATCTTCTTCTTTCTCACCCCTTACCCGAATGTCACTAACAGCTAAAACGTCCAGCCCCATCTTACTTGCAGCCTCTGCCAGCTCTACCTTCTTCCAAGAGTAGCCCTCATTGATATTAATAGCTCCCCATCTCATTACCATTTGTTTGCCAAGTCGTATCTTAGGAGTCCCTGGTTTGTCAGTTAGAGGTGGGACTCCGTCACCTCCAAAGGTCCGAGGCATTTTGCTCTGATTGTTGCCAGCATCATATTTAAAGTACCAGGGAAGCAGGTTGCTAGCCTTACTTGCCCTGAGTCCCATTGGGTTTTACCCCTAACGGCTGAGGGACTAACCGTTGGATTTGGTAGTCTTTGCCGTATGAGCACAAAGGTGACCACGACTCAGAATATGTCCGAGATGCCCAGCCTTATTCCAAAGTAACGGGTATCCCGACTGTCGGGACCACTTACATGGCCACTCATACGTTGCCCGTGGTTCATGAACTAGGACATGACTACAGGAACCCACACCATGAACCACACAATGTCTAATAAAAAATTCTTAAGCAAGTGGCACTCACGGCTGAAGGCCTTATTGACCAGGAATTCACAACTATTGGTCGGCTGAAGGCCCAATAGTAATAACTCAAAAAAACAATTTGACGGCTGAAGGCCTGGGTACCGAATTCTTAAGAACAGTTAAACTTCTCCAACAGATACTAAAACTCTTTTTTTAAAAAAAAAACACAATCAGCAACACTTCACTATTGAGAGACAATATCTAATTAAAAATTCTTAATACAAATTGCATTCACGGTTGGAGGCCTTATTGACCAGAAATTCAAATTACTTGTCTGCTGAAGGCCCCAATGGTAATAACTCAAAATTAAAAAATATATATTTTTTAAAACAAACAATCATCACAATCTGATCAAACCAAGAGAGAAGTGGGCCTCAGACAGTGCTCCAAGGATCGGCCTGGGAAAATCACTCAACTTCGTAACCGATGAGATAGGCAGCCAAGAGTTGTAATCACGTAACCGGATGGCAACTCACACTAGACACAGTTTAAACGCAGACCAAAACACTTGAAAAATCTACCTAACGCTCAAATGGCTCTGTGCACTATGGGACTTAACATCGGATGTCATCATCAGTCCCCTAGAACTTAGAACTACTTAAACCTAAGTAACCTAAGGACATCACACACATCCATGTCCGAGGAAGGATTCGAACCTGCGACCGTAGCAGTCGTACATTTCCGGACTGAAGCGCGTAGAACCGCTCGGCCACTGTGGCCGGCCTCTACCTAAAGTCCGATAACCAATACAGCGATGGAATAACCCAAGCAAGGTGGAACCGGCGGACAGTACTGCGTCTTCACAATCCGGCGTTCAGATCATCCAGAAGCAGAAGGAACAACTACGACCAAAGCAGTGCAACAGAAACAACACTTCCGAACCACAAACACAATCACGGAGGCTGTCGAACTACAGGCCTTACCGGACAGCAGAAGCACGGCGGGGAAAGGTACACTGCCGCGAAAATACGCTGACCTCCAGGGAAGGGAACCGGGTCGTTAGTGGCCCCTAGGCAGAAAAATATCGCTGGTTGAACTTCACCAATAAACACAAGGAATTCAATGATTGATAAAAAGAAGCAGAGGACAGCTAATTTCGCCTACTCCAAAGACTCCACTCGTTGCTCTTCGTCTCAGCGACCTTGCGGGGTGGAGGTTTCACTACTGGGTTAATGTTCACTCAACACAAACGTCCTGGGTCTGGTGGACAACGAGGTTGTGGCCCTCGCAACTACAGCCCCTCGATTCGGCTGCTCCTTCCCAACCGAACTAGCTGTCTCACTGCGATCTGGAAAACACTTGACGTCCTTCCAAAGATAGTACTAGGGTACTAGATATCGATAACTGCTGCTGCTGCCACTCGTGGACAGACAACGCTAGGAAACGTAGTGGCGCCAGCAAACACGAGAAGAAAACGAGACGGCACTATCCCTATCACATGATGCCAACCTACCAACAGCACCAACGTGAGCAGCAACATGGCTCAATTACTGCTTCAATATCTTTTGGCAAGGGAATATTCGTTTTTACTTGATTGTCTCCACAGTTTATTTTGATGTGGAATATATTCGGAACGTACCAATATGATACGACTAAAATTCCATCCCATTCTTGGTGTTCGCTTGGGAGATACTGTGCCTCCACTCCTGCAGAGACGTGCATGTAACATGCGTATCCCAACCTCAGTCTCATCATTTATGTTACATATCTCTTTGGGAGATTATTTTAGGTTTACCACTATTTTGTTGCTACAATGCGCTGAAGTAAAGCAAACAAGCTGCGACATTTGCCACTGGGTTTCCCACCGCTCGTAGGCCTCGTTTTTTGATACGCGTAGACAGTCGCAATGTTATGTAAAATGCGGGTCCCCTTCTTTGACACTTTCCTTAGCAAGACTGTCTACTACTTCAGAATGGCGAATAATCTGAATATCCCTTTACCCAGTTAGATGAACGGATTTATTTTCTTTTTTTTTCCTATCGTTATTACTTATATCCGATCAGAAATAAAGCCATTACGAGTTTTCCAGTTTCAATGTTCTAATCGCTCCAAAGCGTTAGATTTAGTTGATGATGATGACGATGAGGTCCCAGTTACAACTAGTATTTTGTTTCTTTTTTTTTAAGTTTCAAACTTTATTACTTCTTTACCTGCTGTTACTTCTGCAGTGTAAATACTGCACCGCAGGGGCAATAAAACTTTCAGCCTATAACGACCTAGGGTAATATTATGCGCAACCAAAAATGGATCCATCACTGTATACTAGTGAATCACCTAAAATTGGCACCGTAAATATGGCGGAAATGGAATGTGCCAATGATTTGCTGTTTAACAGAGTGAATTGGTAGTCAGGGGCTCCCAGCCAACGAACAGACTGTAATAATACTTATAAAGTGGACTTCCGAGAAAGCAAACACTATTTTAAATGGAACGATGCCTTTTGACGTTACCAACTTAAAGTAGGATAGAACAAGAGAAGTTCTTACGCTAGAATTGCGGATTCTGGGCAGCAAGGAGATAACTGATCATCACACATTGTGATCAAAATGACTAAAGGCAGTGGTGATACCCGCTTCCAGTCTGTTCCAGTCTGGTATGGAACGACTACTGCACGCGTACTAGCATTTCACTGGAGATGTCCTAGCAGGCTGCGGTAATACGTCGTTGCATGTTGTTGGGTACACTTGGAGTGTCTGTATAGACAGCGTTTTGGAGATTTCCGCAAAAAAATAAATAAAATTTCTACAATCGTCAAATAAGGGGAACGAGCCGGCCAGGGTACTGGTCCTTTGCGTGAGATCAAGCGACTTGTAAAAAATTGATGAACACATGCTGTAGTATTTTGTGCACTATGGACTGGACAGCTATCTTTTTGATACAACAACTTTCTCCTAATCTGCAGAGTAATGTCTTCCAGCATCCGTGGAAGATGGTCTATTAGAAGGCTGTGATGCCTCTGCGCGTTCAGTGTTCCGTCTACTAAAAACGGACCTTTCATATGAAGGTTCACTATCGCACATCCTGCGTTCCCAATCCATGGACGCTGACGTAGCCCCTGAAGGAGCCGAGGGGTTGTCAACAGACCAATAGTGCATTTTTCGGCGATTTACTTGGCCATGATTAGTAGGTGTGGTTCATCACTAAACGAGATACATGGTACATCTAGAGTATCTTGTCTCAACGCCCATGTACAGAAGTTAACAGGATTCTTATATTCGTTTTCATACAACAATTGATGGAGGAAGATTTGATTTGGATAGAACCTATGTCAATGTGGAATACATAGGACAGTTGCATCACTCAGACCACTTCCTAGGGCGATTGTGCGAGAGCTGACGTGCGGACCAACTGCAACAGCAGCAAGAACGTTAACTTCCCGCTTTTCTCTCGCCACTTATTTCCCTCCCGTTACATTGTCTAGCTATTACACTATAACTCTCACGTAATTGGTTGAAGAGGTTGATAAATAACTGACGAGTTGGTTGACGTCTATCGGGACATCTTGCCCCATATACTGTACAAGGATGAAGTGCATTCTTCCTACGCTCTCCACAGACAATGAGCATGTCGGGTATTTCTGCATCGGAAAATCTCATCGCCCACTCACCACATAATGTTTGCCCTGTCACACAGTAACTGACCAGCAAGTCGCAAAGCACTCAAGGAACACACGCACAATGTAAGCAAACGTAACAACATCGTACCTAGCAAGTCAATGAGGAAAACTTTCCAAAATACGTTTCATAAACGACTCGCACGAGAATTTTGCTCCCTGCCGCCGTTGGATAAGCAGCTGAGCAGCAAGTCGTATACTCCTAGCTCACTCATTTGTTACATAGTTTAATTCTTAATTTCTTTACGTGTTTTTGGTACTTGCATTGTTTAATTCATAAATTTTGGGCGTATTATAGTATTTGAGAGTTGTAGCATCGCGTTTTAGTACCTGAATAGTGTAAATTTGCGTAGTCTTCTTCCGCCGCCGAGCAGTGTCAGCAGTGCGCAAGTAGCGGCATTACTGCATTTACTATGCAATCTTGTATTTCAATAACCGTTTAAATTTTGTCGATTTGTTTGCGCTCTCTGTAGATTAGTTCAGACGTTCTTTGCAAAACAGTTTTTAGCATGGATAGGGACGGAAACTGCTGTGTTCGGATGCAGGCTGAGTTGGCATCCCTTCGCTCCCAGCTTCAGGCAGTGTTGGCTTCGGTCACACAGCTTGAGGCTGTTGCCAGTGGGCATCACTGTGGGGGTCCGGATGGGAGTTTGTCGGGGACGGCCAGCTCGTCCCACGCATCCCCTGATCGGACTACGACTGTGGTTGCCCAGGATACTGCCCGCATTGAGGCTGATCCCTCACCTGTGGTAGCGTGGGAGGTCGTCTCAAGGTGTGGCAGGGGGCGAAAGACATTCCGGAGGGCTGAACGGAAAGCCTCTCCAGTTTGTCTGAGGAACCGGTTTCAGGCTCTGTCTCAGGCTGATACTGATCTTCGGCCTGACATGGCTGCTTGTCCTGTTCCAGAGGTTGCCCCTCAGTCTGCAAGATCCGGGCAGTCGCAGAGCGTGGGCTTACTGGTAGTTGGGAGCTCCAACGTCAGGCGCGTAATGGGGCCCCTTAGGGAAATGGCAGCAAGAGAGGGGAAGAAAACCAATGTGCACTCCGTGTGCATACCGGGGGGAGTCATTCCGGATGTGGAAAGGGTCCTTCCGGATGCCATGAAGGGTACAGGGTGCACCCATCTGCAGGTGGTCGCTCATGTCGGCACCAATGATGTGTGTCGCTATGGATCGGAGGAAATCCTCTCTGGCTTCCGGCGGCTATCTGATTTGGTGAAGACTGCCAGTCTCGCTAGCGGGATGAAAGCAGAGCTCACCATCTGCAGCATCGTCGACAGGACTGACTGCGGACCTTTGGTACAGAGCCGAGTGGAGGGTTTGAATCAGAGGCTGAGACGGTTCTGCGACCGTGTGGGCTGCAGATTCCTCGACTTGCGCCATAGGGTGGTGGGGTTTCGGGTTCCGCTGGATAGGTCAGGAGTCCACTACACGCAACAAGCGGCTACACGGGTAGCAGGGGTTGTGTGGCGTGGGCTGGGCGGTGTTTTAGGTTAGATGGCCTTGGGCAAGTACAGAAAGGGCAACAGCCTCAACGGGTGCGGGGCAAAGTCAGGACATGCGGGGACCAAGCAGCAATCGGTATTGTAATTGTCAACTGTCGAAGCTGCGTTGGTAAGGTACCAGAACTTCAAGCGCTGATAGAAAGCACCGAAGCTGAAATAGTTATAGGTACAGAAACTGGCTTAA
This sequence comes from Schistocerca americana, assembly GCF_021461395.2. NCBI lineage: Eukaryota > Metazoa > Arthropoda > Insecta > Orthoptera > Acrididae > Schistocerca > Schistocerca americana. The sequence goes on from NC_060123.1 coordinate 320,628,394, forward strand.
GCCAGAGATAAATTCTGCCGAAATTTTTACAAAGGTAAAGACGGTGTTTAGAAAGGATAGATTGCGTGCAACCGGTGGTGGAGTGTTCGTCGCTGTTAGTAGTAGTTTATCCTGTAGTGAAGTAGAAGTGGATAGTTCCTGTGAATTATTATGGGTGGAGGTTACACCCAACAACCGAACTAGGTTAATAATTGGCACCTTTTACCGACCTCCCGACTCAGCAGCATTAGTGGCAGAGCAACTGAGAGAAAATTTGGAATACATTTCACATAAATTTTCTCAGCATGTTATAGTCTTAGGTGGAGATTTCAATTTACCAGATATAGACTGGGACACTCAGATGTTTAGGACGGGTGGTAGAGACAGAGCATCGAGTGACATTATACTGAGTGCACTATCCGAAAATTACCTCGAGCAATTAACAGAGAACCGACTCGTGGAGATAACATCTTGGACCTACTGATAACAAACAGACCCGAACTTTTCGACTCTGTATGTACAGAACAGGGAATCAGTGATCATAAGGCCGTTGCAGCATCCCTGAATATGGAAGTTTATAGGAATATAAAAAAAGGGAGGAAGGTTTATCTGTTTAGCAAGAGTAATAGAAGGCAGATTTCAGACTACCTAACAGATCAAAACGAAAATTTCTGTTCCGACACTGACAATGTTGAGTGTTTATGGAAAAAGTTCAAGGCAATCGTAAAATGCGTTTTAGACAGGTACGTGCCGAGTAAAACTGTGAGGGACGGGAAAAACCCACCGTGGTACAACAACAAAGTTAGGAAACTTCTGCGAAAGCAAAGAGAGCTCCACACCAAGTTTAAACGCAGCCAAAACCTCTCAGACAAACAAAAGCTAAACGATGTCAAAGTTAGCGTAAGGAGGGCTATGCGTGAAGCGTTCAGTGAATTTGAAAGTAAAATTCTATGTACCGACTTGACAGAAAATCCTAGGAAGTTCTGGTCTTACGTTAAATCAGTAAGTGGCTCGAAACAGCATATCCAGACACTACGGGATGATGATGGCATTGAAACAGAGGATGACACGCGTAAAGCTGAAATACTAAACACCTTTTTCCAAAGCTGTTTCACAGAGGAAGACCGCACTGCAGTTCCTTCTCTAAATCCTCGCACAAACGAAAAAATGGCTGACATCGAAATAAGCGTCCAAGGAATAGAAAAGCAACTGGAATCACTGAATAGAGGAAAGTCCACTGGACCTGACGGGATACCAATTCGATTCTACACAGAGTACGCGAAAGAACTTGCCCCCCTTCTAACAGCCGTGTACCGCAAGTCTCTAGAGGAACGGACGGTTCCAAATGATTGTAAAAGAGCACAGATAGTCCCAGTCTTCAAGAAGGGTCGTCGAGCAGATGCGCAAAACTATAGACCTATATCTCTGACGTCGATCTGTTGTAGAATTTTAGAACATGTTTTTTGCTCGAGTATCATGTCGTTTTTGGAAACCCAGAATCTACTGTGTATGAATCAACATGGATTCCGGAAACAGCGATCGTGTGAGACCCAACTCGCTTTATTTGTTCATGAGACCCAGAAAATATTAGATACAGGCTCCCAGGTAGATGCTATTTTTCTTGACTTCCGGAAGGCGTTCGAAACAGTTCCGCACTGTCGCCTGATAAACAAAGTAAGAGCCTACGGAATATCAGACCAGCTGTGTGGCTGGATTGAAGAGTTTTTAGCAAACAGAACACAGCATGTTGTTATCAACGGAGAGACGTCTACAGACGTTAAAGTAACCTCTGGCATGCCACAGGGGAGTGTTATGGGACCATTGCTTTTCACAATATATATATAAATGACCTAGTAGATAGTGTCGGAAGTTCCATGTGGCTTTTCGCGGATGATGCTGTAGTATACAGAGAAGTTGCAGCATTAGAAAATTGTAGCGAAATGCAGGAAGATCTGCAGCGGATAGGCACTTGGTGCAGGGAGTGGCAACTGACCCTTAACATAGGCAAATGTAATGTAATGCGAATACATAGAAAGAAGGATCCTTTATTGTATGATTATATGATAGCGGAACAAACACTGGTAGCAGTTACTTCTGTAAAATATCTGGGAGTATGCATGCGGAACGATTTGAAGTGGAATGATCATATAAAATTAATTGTTGGTAAGGCGGGTACCAGGTTGAGATTCATTGGGAGAGTGCTTAGAAAATGTAGTCCATCAACAAAGGAGGTGGCTTACAAAACAATCGTTCGACCTATACTTGAGTATTGCTCATCAGTGTGGGATCCGTACCAGATCGGTTTGACGGAGGAGATAGAGAAGATCCAAAGAAGAGCGGCGCGTTTCGTCACAGGGTTATTTGGTAACCGTGATAGCATTACGGAGATGTTTAATAAACTCAAGTGGCAGACTCAGAAAGAGAGGCGCTCTGCATCGCGGTGTAGCTTGCTCGCCAGGTTTCGAGAGGGTGCGTTTCTGGATGAGGTATCGAATATATTGCTTCCCCCTACTTATACCTCCCGAGGAGATCACGAATGTAAAATTAGAGAGATCAGAGCGCGCACGGAGGCTTTCAGACAGTCGTTCTTCCCGCGAACCATACGCGACTGGAACAGGAAAGGGAGGTAATGACAGTGGCACGTACAGTGCCCTCCGCCACACACCGTTGGTTGGCTTGCGGAGTATAAATGTAGATGTAGATGTAGAAACACCACTGACATTCTAATTTACGCTACATTTAGTTTGTTAATTTCAATAGGTATTGTTCTATTTAAAAAGTGTATGTTTGCAGAAAGAGTACCCTTTCTAAGGATTATTCTGTTGATTGGCTAATAATATTAGCCTCTGACTACCAATCCATTCTGTTAAAACCACACGTCAGGATTACTTCCTATTTCCGCAATATGTGGGGTACAAGTTTTAGGTAATTCACTCTGTATATGCAAAAAATCAGGCTATTTTATTTCAGGGTAATTTGTTATATCACTATTCGCTCTAATCCTTCGTACATCCACAGTTTAAATGGAGGACAGTGGGACGTCAGCTGGTATAAATTTATATTAAAAATGAAGGAATTCCTCCAGCTGTATTTAAGCTGTCGATTTTATTTTGGCAACTAGTTTCAACGTTGTAACAACGTCATCTTCAGGCCCATACACTTGTTGACGTCAACTGCGTGCGGCTGACACTAGAAGTCAGTGGTGAGATTTTTTGCATATACAGGGTGAATTACCTAAAATTTGCACCCCAAATATTGCGGAAATGGGAAGTAATACTGACGTGTGGTTTTCACAGAATGGATCGGTAGTCAGAAGCTAATATTATTAGGCAATCAACAGACTTTAATAATACTTATAAAGTGGACTCTTTCTGCAAACATACACTTTATAAATACCCACGTTCCACACGGAGCACGTCCATATCTCACCACTGACTTCTAGTATCAACCGCATGCAGTTGACGTCAACAAAGTGTATGGGCCTGAAGATGACGTTGTTAGAACGTTGAAACTAATGACCAAAATAAAATCGACGCCTTAAATACAGCTGGAGGAATTTCTTCATTATTAATATAAATCAGCTCCATTCTGTCTGATGGCAAAAAACGAACCTAAATCTGAGACACGAGAAAACTTTTACTATCAGTGGTCTCGGTTTTTCTTCCCCTGGATATCCTCTTTCCGCCAATAGCTCTGCTTTAACTATGACTGGATCATTAATTACCAGGTATCTCTCAAGCAGAAACTTTTTGACGAGTACTCCTCTACGGACGTCAAAAGCCATTTTATTTGCTTCTATTAGAAGGGAATTGATTGGTGAGGACTTCATTGATCCTAGGCAGTGCCTCATAGCATTTTTAGTATATTTTGTGGGGCATTTCCACACAGAAAACCTCAGTAGTCCATTACAGAGCGTATCATTCTTACGAGGGAACCACCCCATCGCACCCCCCTCAGATTTAGTCGTAAGTTGGCACTGTGGATAGGCCTTGGAAAACTGAATACTGATCAATCGAGAAAACAGGAAGAAGTTGTGTGGAACTATGAAAAAAATAAGCAAATTATGCAAACTGATTAGTCCATGGCAAGATAGACAACATCAAGGAGAGTGTGAACTCAGGAGCGCCGTGGTCCTGTGGTTAGCGTGAGCAGCTGCGGAATGAGAGGTCCTTGGTTCAAGTCTTCCCTCAAGTGAAAAGTTTAACTTTCTATTTTCAGACAGTTATTATGGGACAAACTCTTATGCTTTAATCACTTTTTTGGGAATGATTATCACATCCACAAGAAAACCTAAATCGGGAAAAGTAGAAGAATCTTTTTACCCATTCGCCAAGTGTACAAGTTGGGTGGGTCAACCACATATTCCTGTCATGTGACGCACATGCCGTCCCCAGTGTCGTATAGAATATTTCAGACGTGTTTGCCTGTGGAGGAGTCGGTTGACCTATGACCTTGCGAACAATTGTTTTCGGTTCGCATTGGAGAGGCACGTCCTGTTGTCTACGAATCGCACGGTTTTGCGGTACGGTCGCAAAACACAGGCAATAAACTTATTACAGTGAACAGAGACGTCAATGAACGAACGGACAGATCATAACTATGCGAAAATAAAAAAAAGGAAACTTTTCACTCGAAGGAAGACTTGAACCAAGAACCTCGCATTCCGCAGCTGCTCACGCTAACCACGGGACCATGGCGCTCCTGAGTTCACACTGTTCTTGATGTTGCCTATCTTGCACATGGACTTCTCAGTTCGTATATTTTGCTTATTTTTTTCATAGTTCCACACGACTTCTTCCTGTTTTCTCGATTGATCTGTGTTCAGTTTTTCATGGCCTATCCACAGTGCCAACTTATAACTAAATCTGAGGGGGGGGGGGGGGTGCGATGGGGAAGTTCCCTTGTTAGTATAAGATCAGTCCGGCTTGACCCCCAAACCACCACACGTGATTTGCAGCACGGAAGACATTCAGAACTTTTTCTGTTTTCATATCAAAATGTTTAACGTGTTCAACCCAGAGTAGTCGACTGTCCCAATACTTTTGCTGATGTTCGTACTTTGAATCTAAAAGGATCCAGCCTTATCGTATTCAGAGGGTGCGACCGGTGTTTTCGTGTAAAGGAAGCTAGGGAATATTTTGCATGCGCCAGATTGAGATAATTCGTCAGGAACCATTCTCACACTGGAGCGGTGGTGTTAATCGTCCGTGAGCAACATAGTTCCAGGTTGACAGATGCAGTGCGTTTGCAAGTATCATCTGCATATTGTAGCACATTAATAGTGAGGCCAAATACATTCTGAGATCTGCTACAAATGAGGCATATAGGAGCGATGCTTGTAACAGACGTACTCCTTTCCACTCTTGTTTACTCTTAGAGGCTTAGTCTCATCTGTGACTGATGCTCGTGTTTCCAGAAGTGTTATTTTTAACGCATGCGCGTTTACTCTACAGTTGAGAGTGCTTTTAACATGTCACAAATGATTCACCTTGAGAATGGCTCAAAGGTTGCCAGAGGAAATAGCGGTACAAGAGTTAATAATACGCACTCCCAAAAATTGCCGGAATAATCTTATTTGTGTTTGAGAAATGGCACAGTGAATTAATTCAGTGTCCCCATCTACAGTGAGTATCGATGTCAGCGTCGAAACCGAGATGCTGCACGTCTCTAGCAGAAAAATCGCCCCTGCTGACCGCAAAAAGCGGGACTGGTGTGTCACGTGGGTGCCTAACGCAGACATAAGCCTGCCTATGAGCTGTACCGGCACTGTGCTTAGTATGTCGTCATAACTGTGCGGTCACAACGTGACTGTGCTTTTTTTCTTTTTGGACTGTCTGGTGTTCGCCACTGGCGTATGTTCGGTGCACTGTTTACGTATTAGCCTAGTATTGGGAATGGACAGAAAAATTACCACAACTAGCACTGCGTCATTTCTTCGTCTGCTACACGTGCGACTACATTTTTTTTGAATTTATAGCAGCATATGTATCCGTCGTTACGCTTCATGTCTAATGTCCTCCTGACCGTCAGACGTTTATTATTCTGGAGCTGTGCAGTTTACACGGGTTATGAAGTTCCGATTTCATAGAATGGAGCGCCAAAGTCACCGACAGTGAAGTTTTACTGTGCGAATAAGGCAACAGAGGTATTCAGTAAATTGTAATGGTAAATGATTGTAAGAGATTGATACTTTTTACATTACGTGCGGTTGTTTAAGTCCACTGAGACGTTTTATTGGGTGGCATTGGCCCAGACTGTCGTAACAGAGAGAGAGAGAGAGAGAAATGGGTAGGGAGGGGGAGAGGGCAGGAGACAGCGAGGAAACGGAAACCCTTCTTGCCAGAGACTTCTGAGAGATGTCGCCTTCCATGAATGCAATAGACTGGCGAAGGAGAGCTGTTCCAGTTGTTCTTGTAGTGAGTAACCTACTTCTGCGAAACGTGCCTCAGTCGTTCCTCAGTGCCCCAGTCGTGTTCATGCAGAGCGAGATTTTGTATCCAGCGAAATATATTTAGATTGGGGTGCAGAAAAGAATTCTCATATCATAAGAGCAGATATTCGGCGTCACACTGACGTTAAAGTACTGACATGTCAATAAAGGGATTGCTTTTTTTGCGCTAGAATACTATGTCTTGAAAAGTAGGTAACATTGTACTCGAGAAGTCTGAATAGAAGGTAGGGACATTTTATAAACGAAGTCGAAGAGGCCGTGACTGTATAACAACTGATGCCCGTAGCTTTCTGTAGTTCCCGCAGTCGATACGATGAAGTCAGTCAAACAAGTTGGTTATATGTAAATTGAAGGTTTAGGGTTAAAAAAGGAATGAAACTGTGCCGTACTGAGGAAGGTGGCCTCGTCGCCTTCGACGTGAATCATTTATGGGAATGGATGGTGTCTGTTCTTGTTCCAAAAAACAAACAGCACGCATTGACATATACGAGTTGGTGGCAGCAACAAGGGCAAGTAGAAACAAGCTGTATTAAAATGGAGGAACAGAACCATATTTGATCAAGGCACAGTATTATCATTATCTTCGCACGATAAATGTGACTGGGGGTCGACTGGCTGAAGGACATAAACGAGCATTATTCGTGAACTGCGTATCTTACATGGCTTAGCACTTAATCGAAATTAATAACAAGCTACAAATGTCATTTTCATTGGCCCAACATGCCATACTGCTATTAGTTCACGATCTCCTTAACAACGTCTCACGGTAACAGAAAGATAAAAAATCTTGACCATTCTCGACACAAGATTCGAGGTCGGACGTGATATTCTGTCTTTTTTTTTTTTTTTTTTAAAAAAAAAAAAGGGAACGCGAAGCCATTAGCTCTCCTGGTCCTCCAGAGACTCGCCTCCTCACTGCTTCCATAAGCCTGCTGTAGGCGGAGGTTTTGCCGTTTCGCGTCTCTTTATCACGATGTAAGGACTCTTCTTGGTTGTCTCTAAGCCATGGAGGCCTGCTGTTCGTATGCCAATATCTTCGACCTTGTTCCGACAGGAAGTGTACGGCTCCCTTGGTCGGAAGGAAATATCTCATTCTTGTTCTTTCTATTATGATAGGAACTGGTGGGATCTCCTTCAATTTTATGCCTTGTCCTAGGTTTCTTGCCCTTCTCTATCAATGCATGGTTTTATTTCCTTGTTAGAGAAGGCTCTTGTGCCCTGTATCTCCTTTACCTTATCATATTCGGGCTCTTTGAGGCAATGTTGTGCACCTCTCAGTCTTACTGTTAGGTCTAGAGGTAGCAAGACTAATATCACCAGCAGTGCCTCAGCCATTGTTGTTCTACACGCACCTGTCATGCGCAGTTGACTCCTCTGCGCTCGCCGTAGAGCCTGTACTGCCCTTACCTTTCTTGCTCTATGAGCCCAGAAGTTCGACCCATATCCCACAATAGTGAATAATATTGCGTTATGATACGTTCTTGTTGTATTTAGTGGCAACTGAAAACTTCTTTGGCGAATTGTTGCTATTTTATTTAGCATTTTAATGACTCTGTGGCAGACGATTTCTACATGTGCATGAAAGTTTTGCCATTCGTCGATGTTAATTCTAGGGTACCAATATACTTCTTTTCTTTTCGCAGGTTGATTCATTTATTCTGATTGCAGGTTTTTTCGTGCTTGATAATGTTCCTTTTAATACCACACAGATTGTTTTGTGCGCTGCTATGCTTAGTTTGTTTACTACGCACCAGTTGCTTAGTCTTTCAAGAAAAACGCTATCGTTTTACTTTAATTTAGTCCTTGTGTTAGCAGAGACTATAGTTAGCGGGTTGTGTGTGTAGGCGATGCAGCCTCTAGTGTTCGTAATACTCTGATTCAGTTGCGGCTTTATGCCAACGTCCCAGAACTCTGGACCACAAACAGCCCTTGATAATGTCCTTCAAAATTTTCTTTCTAGGACATTCTAATTACAACTGCCTGTCTGTACAGTAATTTCGTAGACACCTTGGACAGTCCATCTGTTTCACTCTTTCTAACAGGGCAGGCCACCAAAGATTATCAAATGCCAACGCCACGGCAACATCTGTCATTATGACTATGACGTATTTGTGTTTCGAGGAGTTCACAATATTCACTGCGTGATTTATCGTATCTTCGCTGGATTTCCCTTTCCTGAATTGGTACTGCAGGGGGTTGATGCCGACTGTCCGTTGTCCCTCACTCGTCGGCACAGAACCTTTTCCTGTAGTTTGGATAGTGCATTTCCCATGCAAATCGTCCTGTAAGATTTCGGTTTTCTAGGGTTTTTGGAGTCCCCTTCTTTTAGTGAAATGATATTCGGCATTTTTTGTATTCTGGGCTCCCAACCCTGCAAAAAATGTTGATTTAATAACACTGTGATATATGTCACAGTTTGGTCCAATAGCTGATGCAACACTTCTGCTAGTGTTCTATCAGGTCCTGGTGCTTTCTTTTTCTTCATTATTGCCAGTCTCACTTCCTCCTTGAAAAATGGAATCACAACACTGTTTTTCACATGCTGCTCCAGTTATTCAAAACGAATATTCAGATAGAACTCTTTGTCCTCCATCGTTGTATCGTCAGACAACAATGTTCTGAGTAGGTACTGAACTTCACGTTTCCCAGTCTGTCGTCATCGTACCGTCGGATATTCTCAGTGTGGATAATACAGTGGGTAATCGAACTTTATTTGTTGCAACTTTTTATGGGAAACACCAAACATTTGTTACCATTCGGTCCTTAACATTTCGTCTCTCATATTTTCTACTCTTGTTTGGTGTAGTAGTTCTTTATGTTGTAGTTTGATTGTTCGATAGGAAATCAGCCTTCTCTGTAGTTGCGTTTTCCCTTAAAGATATTTGGTGGTGTCTCATCGTCTGCCTTGCTCTACATCTTATTGCATTTAGGGTGGGATTCCAGGAAATTTTAAACCCTTTTGACTTCCTAACAAATGTTGGGATTGCCTTGTCTTGCACCATCTGCAGCGCTCGCACTGTTTCGTGCGCTTTGTCGTCAACATCAAATACACTTCCTTGTAGTGGTTGTGTCTTGAATTCTACCTTTAAAATTTTCCGATTCGCTCTGCGTAGATTTTATAGTAGCTCGGGATGGATTTTAGTGTCTAACTCACTAGCCGCGTTTGTAATTATGAAGTAAATAATATTATGGTCACTTGTAAATCCGTCACAGATCTTTCAGTCGGCAGTGTGGTCACTGACTTTCGAGTTTGCGGTTTTGGAAAGTAGGTGGCTTGAGTGGCGTATTCATGACATGAAGGCCAAGTTCTTGTATAGTGTCCTGATGGCGCAGTCCTCTTTCGTCCGCTACTGTGCTATGCCACAACGTTGTTTTCGCTTTTGCGTTCATTACGAAAACTTTTCTGTCTCTTAACCCAGTATTGCTGCTGTTTCTAAGTTTTCTATGTGTGACTGTATCTCCTGACTGTATTGAAAATATTGATTAGTCATGTAAATTTTTTGCTAAGGCTGTCTTTATTACCATTGTGAGCGCGTGTTCGTCACAGAGTTGGTGTAGCTATGTCACTGTTATGTCTTTATCTGGCCCGGCACAACACATTTATCTGGGCGTTTTAATCATTTGCCTCTGTTCCAGTGCCGTTGGGGTGCGATCTGATTGTTAGTGAATGCTACGGGAACCTAGTGAGCACTTAGCAATACGGCTAGTGTAATCTGCAGTCATATAATTTCGGCCATATATCGTCAATAATTGCCAGTGCATGTGCTCGATATCAAGTGTTTTCTGTCTCATCTGAAAGACGACGTCAAGTAGAGTCTACATTTCCTTCGTATTTGTTGGAAAGTTTTTGACACTGAGTTGAATATAATTAACTTCCTCCATGACAGGAAAATTTATCGTGCAGCCTCTCGGATGACTGGGCCTTACTCTGTTAGCTGCTGCACGCTACCACACACCGCTACTACAACGTATTTCATGCTGCCACAGATTTCATTTATTGCACTTCCAGCTTTGCGTGAATTTGACAGAATGTCCTTCTTTCAGTCTTCGTTATCTAGAGGCAGCCATGCTGTCGGCCCCTTGCTTTCCTTACTTCTTAGGCACTTTCAGAAACTCGACTCCTTCTCTCCATTATTATTACTGTTGACCTTTTTATTGTCCACCTCGTTATAGTCCTTGTTAGTATGATCAGTCACGTTTTCAGTTTGTGTCGCTATGTCTGTTCTCGTTCTGACATTCACAATGGACCAAAATATTTTGCCTCTTTCTGTATCTCTCATTTTTTCCGATGGATCTTTCCGTTTATTACAATGAGGAGAGAGTCATGCTCTCCACAGTGAGAGCTAGTTGGCTTGTTTTCCGTACAGTACTTTGCAGTGTGCTCAAACCGTGGCAGTTATAGTTGGGTTGTTTGGGGAAAAGAGACCAGACAGCGAGGTCATCGGTCTCATTGGATTAGGGAAGGAAGTCAGCCGTGCCCTTTCAAAGGAACAATCCCGGCATTCGCCTGGAGCGATTCCTCTTCTGTTTCTGTTTCTGTTATGACTACACTGGTAGCTGTCTCAATTTTCCTAAGTCTTATATTTTCTTTATTCGGGTCAATTAACTGTGGCAAACGCGTCTGTATTTCCTTTGCGTCTTTCTTGTCCTTGGATTTGATGCACAGCCTGCTATCTTTCCTGGCTTGCGTGGTCTAAATCATTCACTTGTTGGCTGAGCCGTGGCGCCATATTGTACTTCGCTTGGATCTTGTGTGGCGGCACTCGCTCGAGTTTGCCATCGATTTACTATTTGTTCAGTAAGCATCTTTGGTCGAAGTCGCCCTGGGCGGAAGTGCGGGCTGTTTGGTGTTTCTCTGGGTGGGAAGAGAGTTAGTCTGAGGCAGCGGAGTTGCTCGGTTAGAGACGGTTTGCCGTGACATCGGGTTCCTATGTGGGAGCTAGGTTGGGCTGTTTGAGCCAAGTTGGCCTGCGAAAGCCGCATCCGCCCGGCACAGGAAACTGTTGGACGAGTGGTGTGTGGGGCGTGCTGGTCGGTTGGTGGGGTCTGCAGCCTTGTTCGTCTGCTTCACCATGGACCGTTCTGCCGGATACGCCATCTGATTGTTTGTTTAAAAATTATCATATCAAGTCAACTCTGGAATCCATGCCAACACCTTATGCAAGATTAGTATTAAGTGTGGCTTCGTTTGACTAGTAGTCTAAAAAGAATAACATTGTACTCATATTTCTCCAAACTGTCGCAGTAAGATTTAAATTGCAAATTTCAGCTGAACTTTTACATAGCTGGCTCTTTTCTTCCTCTTGCTATTATTATTAAAAGCAAGTTATATCTCCCCAAACTGTGGCCTTAAGATTTAAAATGCCATTTCATTTCTTTCATTTTAAGTTAAATTTTAACTTATCAATCAATTGTTATTTGCATGAAATAATAACCAGTTGATTTGTGGGCCCGGTCCTTCCAGTTTCCCCGATTTTCCGGTGAAGTGGCGACCGTCTGAACGAGTGGAACAATAGTAGCACACTACATCTACATCCATATTCGGCAAGCCACCTGACGGTGTGTGGCGGAGGGTACCCTTAGTACCTCTATCGGTTCTCCCTTCTATTCCAGCCTCGTATTGTTCGTGGAAAGAAGGATTGTCGGTATGCTTCTCTGTGGGCTCTAATCTCTCTGATTTTATCCTCATGGTCTCTTCGCGAGTTACACGTAGGAGGGAGCAATATACTGCTTGACTCTTCGGTGAAGGTATGTGTGGTGTCACCGCCAGACACCACACTTGCTACGTGGTAGCTTAAATCGGCCGCGGTCCATTTAGTACATGTCGGACCCGCGTGTCGCCACTGTGTGATCGCAGACCGAGCGCCACCACAAGGCAGGTCTCGAGATACGGACGAGCACTCGTCCCAGTTGTACGACGACTTTGCTAGCGACTACACTGACGAAGCCTTTCTCTCATTTGCCGAGAGACAGTTCGAATAGCCTTCAGCTAAGTCAATGGCTCCGACCTAGCAAGGCGCCATTAACCATTTTAAGATAGTCTCACTTGTATCATCAAGGAATGCTGTACACAAATAATGGATTAAAAGTTAAGTATTATAGCAGCTACGTACTTTTCTTGTTACCATTTATTACGTATCCTGTTTCAGACCTCTCTCTAGCCTAAGTGAGATTACGCGTGCCTTTCGGCTACTTCAGTGTGGCGCAGCTGTCTTGTTACGCCACAACAGTATGTTCTCGAAACTTTAACAAAAGCCCGTACGGAGCTACTGAGCGTCTCTCCTGCAGAGTCTTCCCTGGAGTTTATCTATCATCTCCGTAACGCTTTCGCGATTACTAAATGATCCTGTAACGAAGCGCGCTGCTCTCCGTTGGATCTTTTCTATCTCTTCTATCAACCCTATCTGGTACGGATCCCACACTGCTGAGCAGTATTCAAGCAGTGGGCGAACAAGCGTACTGTAACCTACTTCCTTTGTTTTCGGATTGCATTTCCTTAGGACTCTTCCAATGAATCTCAGTCTGGCATCTGCTTTACCGACGATCAACTTTATATGATCATTCCATTTTAAATACCTCCTAATGCGTACTCCCAGATAGTTTATGGAATTTACTGCTTCCAGTTTCTGACCTGCTATTTTGTAGCTAAATGATAAGGGATCTATCTTTCTATGTATTCGCAGCACATTACACTTGTCTACATTGAGATGCAATTGACATTCCGTGCACCAAGCGTCAATTCGCTGCAGATCCTCCTGCATTTCAGTACCATTTTCCATTGTTACAACCTCTCGGTACACAACAGCATCATCTGCAAAAAGCCTCAGTGAACTTCCGATGTCATCCACAAGGTCATTTATGTATATTGTGAATAGCAACGGTCCTATGACACTCCCCTGCGGCACACCTGAAATCACTCTTACTTCGGAAGATTTCTCTCCATTGAGAATGACATACTGCGTTCTGTTATCTAGGAACTCTTCAATCCAATCACACAATTGGTCCGATAGTCCATATGCTCTTACTTTGTTCATTAAACACTAGCGAACGAACGGTTCGTCTTGTGTTTGTTTCCTTCTCTTCAAAATACATCGAATATCATTTTGTGAAACAAAGAAATTGAGTTTAATCTTGAAGGAATGGAAGATACGAAGGACGCGTTTGGACCTATAGCCATGGATGTTCTTGGCTGGCGAGATAAAGATAAAAATTCTAGTAACTATATTCTGGCTACATCCATATTCTGCAAATCACCGTGAAGTTTATACTACAGGCTACATCCCATTATATCAGTTATTAGGGTTTCTTCCCCTACGATTCACGTACGGAGCGCGGACGGAGTGGTTGAATGTCTCTCTGCGTGCAGTGATTACTCTAATCTCATCTTCACTCTCCTTATTTGAGCGGTATGTAGGAGGTTGTAGTATATTCCTAGAGTCATCATTTAAAGCCGGTTCTGGAAGCTTGGTCAATAGACTCTCTCGGAACGGTTTACGTCTAACTTCAATACTCCTCCTGTTCAGTTCCTTTAGAATCTCTTTGTTACTCTCCCTTTTATCAAACAAACCTGTGACCATTCGGGCTGCACCAATCATCTGAGGTCGTTCTCACCCTCACCACGATGACTTCAGATGATTAAGTGATTTTATTTCTTACACCAGATGATGGACCCGTATCTGTTCCGAAACCAGCGTGTACACAATAAAAGATTGTGGATTAAGTAGCTGTCCTGTGGTTTCTTTATTTTTCAAAATACACATTCTGTTTCAAGATTTCTCATTATATTTGAGCTCACAATATGTTCTGATTTTCTACAACAAATTGATGTAAACACTGGACGATGTTTTGAAGATAACTTCTATTACCCTTCTTGTAGAGGGAGTGGACTGTGCTTCTTTTTGAGAACTGTGCACGATTTTTTGATCGAGAGATCTGCGATAGATTATAGTTTAGGGACGGACTAACTCATCGGCAAATTCAGTATAGAATCTGACAAGGATTCGATTCGGTCCTTGAGCTTTGTTCAATTTTATCAATTCCAGCTGTTTCTCAACACTACTGACACTCATACTTATTCCATTCATCTTTACAGTGAGAAGAGGGTTTAATTGGAGCAGTTCTCCTGGTTTTTCTTTGTAAAAGCACATTTGAAAACAAGCGTTTCGGCTTTGCTTTGCTACCCTCAACTTCAGTTCCTGTCTCATTCGATGGGGACTGGTCACAAATTTGGTGCCACTAACAGCCTTTACATGCGACCAAAATTTCTTTGGGTTTTGTAAAATATCATACGACTATATTCTGCTAAGGTAGTCATTGAAGCCATCACGGAATGCTCTTTTGGCAATGAAATGTTTCCATCGAAGAAAAAATAGTGAACAATATTAGTGATTGTACGGATGACACACCAATTTATTTACTTATTTCATTAAGAGTACAGAGTAACTCACCACCTTGAAATATAAGGTGGGTGGGATGCTTCTGAATCCAACAGCAAAACACTTCTCAGTATTAAAATTTTAATTGGTATACAGACAGCTGTTAAGCCGGCCGGTGTGGCCGTGCGGTTGTAGGAATTTCAGTTTGGAACCGCGTGACCGCTACGGTCGCAGGTTCGAATTCTGCCTCAGGCATGGACGTGTGTGATGTCCTTAGGTTAGTTAGGTTTCAGTAGTTCTAAGTTCTAGGGGACTGATGACCATAGATGTTAAGTCCCATAGTGCTCAGAGCCATTTGAGCCATATAGCTGTTAATGCATTTTTTAAATAATATTAAGAACATAACATAAAAATTTCTCTAAGGTTACAGCGAATTGAGTGCTTAACAGTTGTTAAATGTTTAAACCGTCAAAAGCGGGGAACAATTGGGAAAGAAATATCAGCCTCATTCAGCCGCTTCCTTAAATTCGGGTAGGCGCTCCGACCCTGTATTCAATCGCCCAGCAGGTTAACGGCGACGACTGGTGTGCCCGCCAGCCTGGATGCATTTGTTAGCCGGTTTCTCGCATACGAACAGGTGAATGCTGGGCTGGCACCCGCATTTGGTATCACCTACGACAACGTACTCCCTCTTTCACGTGGGATAACACCGGACGCAGAAAAATGGAGTTTACATAAATTCCGTCCCCAGTAGGGACTGAGGAGCGTCAGAGGCAAGGGGTGTCGACAAGAAGGACATCTGGCCCCTAACGTTGCAAAATTCAGACAAACATGCCCAGCCCATGAAGATACACTAAAATAGATGCAACAACAAGTGATGAAAGATTAATACACAAAAGAATCTAATTTCCTTGTATACGCTATTGTTAACGGACATCAGGGATGAAATTTTGCTATGAATCATCGTCGGGTGGCGGTGTCGATTTGGTTGCTGTGGACCATACAATTGTTTATCCAGATGACAGTAGCAAATAAGTGGTAAAATACGAGTACTTACCATTTTTCAGTAAATGCACCATACAAATTTGCAGAACAGGGCAGACTTTTATTTTTGAACTCACAGAGTAATATTTATATGCAGTAGTCTATATCTCAAGATTGTCTGTGTAACCTTTGAATATGTATTGTAATTTAGAATTGTTTAGCCCTATCGTTAGTTATTATGACGTCTTTACATTAGTTGTCTTTCAATTAAATATTATCTACAGTATTTCACATAACTATTACTGTTCATATACTTTTTGTTTAATTATTGCATGCACTGTATGTAATATCCGTAATGGTAGTTTCCCGTAACTATAAAAAAATTCTATAGTTCAAGCTTTCAATAATTCGGTCTGAGACTCCCTGTACCTTTCTATTTTATTGTAAAAAGTTTCAAGAAACTGTTTTCTAAATCTATAACTAGCACGTGACAGCAAAGACACTACATACAGACTGCTCAAAAAAAAGTGTCGTTACATTGAGAGGTGATAGTACTTATCAAAACACGAGAAACGACTCGAATAAACACTTTCTGAGATAAGTCCAATAAACATTCGTCTGAAAATGTATACGTTTCGTGATAAATGCAGGTTTGCAGGTGGTGTTCAAAGTGGCGTCCATTCATGACGCTTCACCCCTCTGCCCACCGCGTAAGGAGTGACGCACCAATTGATATTTTCCCGGTTGTTGCTGTACCTGTTGTCATGCATCGTTAATTGGCGTGCCTAAGACCAATTCCTGCTTATCCTCGTAAACAAAAATCTACGGGATTGAGGTCTGGGGAACGATCAGACCAAGGTGTGGGGTCTCACGACCAATCAAGCGGTCCTGAAATGTCTGCGTCACATGTTCGAGCACATTGTGACGAAAGTGGACTGGAGCGCCATCACGCATGAACGACATTTGTATTCGTTGCTGCAATGGCACAACCTCTAGCAAGGCAGGCAATACATTAGTGGCAAACTCCAGATAATGCGCCCCAGTTAACATTTGTGATAGCACGTGTGGCGCTATTAATCTATCGCCCAGTATGCACATAGGTTGATTGTGTTGATGCCCTCTTTCCTGAATTGATTGGGGATTTACATTTGACCATACAAGTTGGTTATGGGAATTCAAAACACTACCTCTTGTAATCCCTGCCTCATCGGTAAATAATATCTTGGATCTGAACAGTGGATCTGCTGCAAACTTCTGCAACAGCTATGTACAGAACCGCCGCCTGCCGTGATGATCCTGTGGCCTGCTGCCTGAACGCTCTGTAGGTGATATGGAGACAGCAGTTTTTCATGAAATATTCTCCAGATAAGAGTCAGACAGGCCTTCTGCTGCTACTATTCGTCGCACACTCGTCCCAGCGGTTTCTTCCACAGAATGGAGCACACCCTCTTCCTTGCCTGGCGTGCGAATTGTGAGAGGCCTTTCATTGCCAGTCTTGCGAGGAGCAAGGGTACCTACGTCTCTCAGACGCTGGGAAAGTCTGACGAACAGCTTACAGAGGGCCATGTTTAATGGACTTATTTTTCTTGATGAAATCCATCACCTCTCAAAGTATTCAACACATTTTTGAACACCCTGTAGGATTCCAGGACACCAACTAAAGCTGTCTTGCTAAAAAGGCATAAATAAAAAATTAATACGCAGCATGCAAAAGCGCTTTTTCTTGTAGAATACTGCAATTTATATACAGCTGCCGTGAAAAGTGGCCACCACAAGAAATTTGTACAAATATTAATTTTTAAAAATCCCACCACAGTCATGTCCTTTGTATTAAGTAACCGAAATTTAATTTTGACTCGTTTCAATACAGGTGACAGGCGTGTATTTGCGTAAATTTAAACCTAGATTTCAAGCTTCTTAAGATCTGAATTATTGCCATTTACTTAGAAGAGAACGAGTTTTGTTGGCTTTATTAAAAATACTCATCTAGTTGCGTGTCTATAACGGTATCTAAGAGATTCTTGAGCAAGGTAGAGGTATAACAACGAAATCAATATATTCAGGAAATCTAACTCATGCGAATTAATTTGAGAGCAGTGGTAAACTCATGTCTCTGGTAATGAACTTACGCCGATAAAAAAGCAATATGTGACGCCTATAGTTAATGTGTGGGACTTGGCTTGATTGGAACATTAGCTGATTTTTTCAACGTGAACTCTAGGATATTGAAACTAAACTGTTTAATTCGTCTTGAAATAAATTCACCCCTTGCTGAGAGTACGGCTGATATGTTCAATAAAACGTTAACCGTGATTGCACCACACGTTCATTGCTATACAAAAGGCGAATCTACGGATCTGAGGCCCAATGCTGGTTAATCAACTAGATGTTTAAAGTGTAAGGCCTGAAATGTCAAATTTTTAAGAGCTTGATATGATGTACATCTACAAGGTTACTCTGCAATTCACACTTAACTGCCTGGCAGAGGGTTCATCGAACCATTTTCATACTACTACTCTGCCGTTCCACTCTCGGATGGCGCGTGGGAAAAAGGAACACCTAAATCTTTCCTTTCGAGCTCTGATTTCTCTTATTTTATTATCATGATCATTTCTACCTCCATAGGTGGGTGCCAACAAAATATTTACGTATTCGGAAGAGAAAGTTAGTGAGTGAAATTTCGTAAATAGATCTCACCGAAAGAAGACGGCCTTTGTTTGCAGTGACTGCCAGCCCAACTCGAGTATCATACCAATGACACTCTCACCATTACTGCGCGATAACACGAAACGAGCTGCCCTTCTTTGCACTTTATCGATGTCCTCCGCCAATGCTACCTGATAAAGATGCCACACCGCGCACCAATATTCCAGCAGAGGACAGACTAGTGTAGGGTGTCTCTTCAGTGGGTTTGTCGCATCTTCTATGTGTTCTGCTAACAAAGCGGAGTCTTGTTTCGCCTTCCCCACGATATTATCTATGTGGTATTTCCAATTTAAGTTTCTCGTAATTGTAATTCCTAGGTATTTAGTCGAATTAACAGCCCTTAGATTTGTGCGACTTATCGTATACCTAAAATTAATTGGATTTATTTTAGTACCCATGTGGATGACCTTGCACTTTTCTTTGGTTAGTGCCAATTGCCATTTTTCACACTGTACAGAAATTATCTCTAGATAGTTTTGTAATAGGATTGATTGTCTGATGATTTTACTAGACAAAGATACATTAGCGACAACTGATTTATCAGTCTATCATTTTTACTGCAGTCTATTGTCACATTTATCTTTATAACAATAAGCGGTTTATTTCAAATTTTGAACGTCTTCATATCCATTGCAGTTGTGGAACAATCCTTCAGTTTTTTGCTCTGTTTGCAGCCTGCATGAATCACATACAACTGACGGGCTGCTTTACAATTACAATGGAACTGAAAGTATTCAAAATTTGAATGAAACCGGTAATAACTATAAATGAAAATGAACAATAGAATGTAAGAAATAATATTGGAAAAATAATAGCAAGTACTGGTTGGTAGCTTCTAATGCACAACTAAGTACAATTAGACTCACCTCAGACTGTAGAGAGAGTGTAGGGAAATCAAGTGGCTGTAGGTGCATAAACCTTGAAAAGCCGTCCAGAAAGCTACTGGGGAAGATCGTCATGAACGATGTAATAGCACAAGACAGAAAGTTTACACTTAATCTAGGGCGGGCTCATAGGGCTTTAGAGTTGTTAGACAGACACAAGATTGGATCCCATGACCAGAACACCCTTTGTCTGCATTCAGTCCCGGTGTAATACCGTTACTCAACCATTTTTGTCAAAACAGCCACATACCATAACTAAAGCCCAACAAATCAGTAAATATATCCAATCAAAATTAACCTCCATCTAGAAATGAAAGTACGAGTACAGGGTGACAATCATGGAAACACATGAGATAAAATCTTCATAACTTCTGAAAGGTTTGCATCATGACGTTCAAAGTGCGCGGTTGACCGTGGGGCATGATGGGAATTAGTATGCGCAGTATGGTTTGGTTTAGCGACAAAGCACACTTTCACTTGTTTGGGTTCGTCAATACGCAAAAGTAACGCTTTTGGGGGACTGAGAAGCCGCATTTTGCGATCGAGAAGTCTGCTCACCCTCAACGGGTGACTGTTTTTTTTTTTTTTTTTTTTTTTTTTTGGTCATTAGTCTACTGACTGGTTTGATGCGGCCCGCCACGAATTCCTTTCCTGTGCTAACCTCTTCATCTCAGAGTACCACTTGCAACCTACGTCCTCAATTATTTGCTTGACGTATTCCAATCTCTGTCTTCCTCTACAGTTTTTGCCCTCTACAGCTCCCTCTAGTACCATGGAAGTCATTCCCTCATGTCTTAGCAGATGTCCTATCATCCTGTCCCTTCTCCTTATCAGTGTTTTCCACATATTCCTTTCCTCTCCGATTCTGCGTAGAACCTCCTCATTCTTTACCTTATCTGTCCACCTAATTTTCAACATTCGTCTACAGCACCACATCTCAAATACTTCGATTCTCTTCTGTTCCGGTTTTCCCATAGTCCATGTTTCACTACCATACAATGCTGTACTCTAGTCGTACATCCTCAGAAATTTCTTCATCAAATTAAGGCCGGTATTTGATATTAGTAGACTTCTCTTGGCCAGAAATGCCTTTTTCGCCTTAGTGAGTCTGCTTTTGATGTCCTCCTTGCTCCATCCGTCATTGGTTATTTTACTGCCTAGGTAGCAGAATTCCTTAACTTCATTGACTTCGGAATATTTTGGATTATGGTATATCGCCAGACTCATATATTCTACACACCAACGTGAATAGTCGTTTTGTTGCCACTTCCCCCAATGAGTTTAGAAATTCTGATGGAATGTTATCTATCCCTTCTGCCTTATTTGACCGTAAGTCCTCCAAAGCTCTTTTAAATTCCGATTCTAATACTGGATCCCCTATCTCTTCTAAATCGGCTCCTGTTTCTTCTTCTATCACGTCAGACAAATCTTCAGCCTCATATAGGCTTTCAATGTATTCTTTCCACCTACCTGCTCTCTCCTCTGCATTTAACAGTGGAATTCCCGTTGCACTCTTAATGTTACCACCGTTGCTTTTAATGTCACCAAAGGTTGTTTTGACTTTCCTGTATGCTGAGTCTGTCCTTCCGACAATCATATCTTTTTCGATGTCTTCACATTTTTCCTGCAGCCATTTCACCTTAGCTTCCCTGCACTTCCCATTTATTTCATTCCTCAGCGACTTGTATTTCTGAATTCCTGATTTTCCCGGAACATGTTTTTACTTCCTCCTTTCATCAATCAACTGAGGTACTTCTTCTGTTACCCATGGTTTCTTCGCAGCTACCTTCTTTGTACATATGTTTTCCTTCCCAACTTCTGTGATGGCCCTTTTTAGAGATGTCCAATCCTCTTCAACTGTAATGCCTACTGCGCTATTCCTTATTGCGGTATCTATAGCGTTAGAGAACTTCAAACATATCTCGTCATTCCTTAGTACTTCCGTATCCCACTTCTTTGCGTATTGATTCTTCGTGACTAATGTCTTGATCTTCAGCCTACTCTTCATCACTACTATATTGTAATCTGAGTTTATATCTGCTCCTGGGTACGCCTTACAATCCAGTATCTGATTTCGGAATCTCTGTCTGACAATGATGTAATCTAATTGAAATCTTCCCGTGTCTCCCGGCCTTTTCCAAGTGGACCTCCTCCTCTTGTGATTCTTGAACAGGGTATTCGCTATTACTAGCTGAAACTTGTTACAGAACTCAATTAGTCTTTCTCCTCTTTCATTCCTTGTCCCAAGCCCATATTGTCCTGTAACCTTTTCTTCTACTCATTACCCTACAACTGCATTCAAGTCACACATGACTATTAGATTTTCGTCCCCCTTTACATACTGCATTACCCTTTCAATATCCTCATACACTTTCTCTATCTGTTCATCTTCAGCTTGCGACTTCGGCATGTATACCTGAACTATCGTTGTCGGTGTTGGTCTGCTGTCGATTCTGATTAGAACAACCCGGTCACTGAAATGTTCACAGTAACACACCCTCTGCCCTACCTTCCTATTCATAACGAATCCTACACCTGTTATACCATTTTCTGCTGCTGTTGATATTACCCGATAGTCATCTGACCAGAAATCCTTGTCTTCCTTCCACTTCACTTCACTGACCTCTACTATATCTAGATTGAGCCTTTGCATTTCCCTTTTCAGATTTTCTCGTTTCCCTACCACGTTCAAGCTTCTGACATTCCACGTCCCGACTCGTAGAACGTTATCCTTTCGTTGATTATTCAATCTTTTTCTCATGGTAAGTCCCCTCCCGGAGATCCGAATGGGGGACTATTCCAGAATCTTTTGCCAATGGAGAGATCATCATGACACTTCGTCAAATACAGGCCATATGTCCTGTGGATACACGTGACGTGTCTTTAATGCAGTGGTTTCCATTACCTTCTGCATTCTCATGCCGTTGATCATTGCTGATTCTTCCGCCTTTAGGGCTATTTCCCACCCCTAGGACAAGAGGGTGCCCTGAACCTCTATGCGCTCCTCCGCCCTCTTTGACAAGGCCGTTGGCACAATGAGGCTGACTTCTTATGCCGTAAGTCTTCGACCGCCTATGCTGATTATTTATCAAAATTTAGGCAATGGCGGGGATCGAACCCGGGACCGAAATCATTTTGGTTATGAATCAAAGACGCTACCCCTAGACCACGGGCACCTGTAGGGTGTGAAATGTCCAGTCCCGGAATAACCGATGCGATATTCCTTGATGTTACATAGACTGCCGAAAGGTACGTGAAGATTTTGGAAGATGATTTCATCCCTATTATTCAAAGCGACCCTGATTTCGACAAGACGTGGTTCATGCAAGGCGGAACTCGACCCCGTCGAAGCTGGAGAGTGTTTGATGTCCTGGCGCACCCAGAGACCACTGGCTTGGGCCTCGATGGGCCTCCGTAATCTCCGGATCTGAACGCACACGATTCCTTTTTGTGAGGCTATATTGAAGTTAACATCATTGACTGCCATATTCAATTATTATATTTCCACATTAAATTTCTCTACTGAAGGTCTGTCGGAATGTGGCTGGGAATCGTTTCGAGTTCTTATTGAACAAAGGCCACAAGACTAGGAAAGACAGCGTCCATTCTTTAAGAGCGACCATAGCCTTTTTAAATGCAACCACCACCAGGTGAAGGAGCAGAGCAGGTAGGAAGTTAGGATCTGCCTATTGCACGTGGGATGAACTCCACCAAAGAGACGGCATCTCTGTTCTAAATGACGGAAAGCCATTGTATCGTGACTGAAACATAGGCACTCCGCTGGCGCGAAGAGGACTCGCCACAAACATGTAATGAGGCATCGCAGTTTTACGGTGGCCCGCCCGCCGCAGGAAGCCAGTACCCTGGGAAACTCTGGAACTGAAGCAGTGCAATGATACAGTCTGTAAAGTATAGTGAAAGAGGAGGCCATGTGGCCGTTTTGTGTTCGAGGACACGGCAGCCGCAGGTGTCAGCCCGGCGCCAAGGTAATTACCTCGTTGACTCTGCTAAACCTTGTTAACTCCGCTAAGGAAGAGCAGCTACCATTGGCTAACATAAATAAAATCTAGAGTTGGAGAAATGAAATCACTGTATGTATGTGGGGAAGGCCTGGTTGGCTAAGACAAAACAGGACAGTAAGTGGTGGTCAGAAGCTACTTGTTTCTCAACACCAGCATTCAAAAACCACACGACTTGTTAGCTATGTTTAATCTGAGTATGGAAAGGTAATTTCTGCATTATTGGAATAGACATGATTGGTCAACACTGAGAAGAATCACTGTCACTGGTGGGCAATATCGTTCTCAAGTGAATATTATGTTCCAAGAATTTTGCTTCTTGTTGGGAGTGCATTTACTTTCGCCTGACAGCAGGGGACTTTTTAACCGAGAGATGGAGTTTGATTCCGGGAAGAGCAGCCTGATGACTCAGAATTTTCAGCCGCCACAGCTTCCACTCGCTGGTTATTGTTATTCTAAGTACAATAAGCAACTGCTGCGTCCGCATAGCAAGTGGTGGGATAGATGCCAAGTTTTCAGAATGACATTAGGGTATCTAGGTTTTTAATTCAACCATTTTTGTTAGCAATATCGAACTCAAGATGCACTGAATCCAGAAAATGGGTGCATTTA
Source organism: Schistocerca americana (assembly GCF_021461395.2). Classification (NCBI taxonomy): domain Eukaryota; kingdom Metazoa; phylum Arthropoda; class Insecta; order Orthoptera; family Acrididae; genus Schistocerca; species Schistocerca americana. Next base: position 320,652,404 of record NC_060123.1, read on the forward strand.
TGATTGTTTCTGTAGTTCTTCCATTCCTCTCTAACTTTCGACAATCACTGTACGACTTTCGCTAACTTAATCTTTCCCCTAAAACAATGAGTTGACTTGACGTATTCACCTCAACCTCATTAGAGTATCTTATTCAGGGTGCCGTTATATCACTTCTATTGTCTACTTGTATTAATATCCAGTGAGCGTAATGGTTACATGCCCTTGTATATCTGAAGTCCACTGTATAATGCAAAAGATAGAATTCTATAGTGACCATTGTTTCATTGAATATTCTCTAATGAATTAAATTTGTTATCTGTCGTGTAATAACTGTAATTAAATCCACATGACTCTATTGGTTAAAGGCGCTGCCGTCTGGAACCGCAAGACCGCTAAGGTCGCAGGTTCGAATCCTGCCTCGGGCATGGGTGTTTGTGATGTCCTTAGGTTAGTTAGGTTTAACTAGTTCTAAGTTCTAGGGGACTAATGACCTCAGCAGTTGAGTCCCATAGTGCTCAGAGCCATTTGACTCTATTGGAAGCGTGTTTAGTATCGCTAAGGTCACCCTTAACAGTTGTTTCTGACATCAACAGGGTGTGTTGATGGCTCTGTAATAACTTCGCAGTAGGCAACGACTTTTCCCCTTCACTTCAATTTTAAACAGTGTAGCACGACACAAATTTATTTTCGTCGAATAAAGACTCAAGAAAATTATACGTTGATACTTACCTTAAAAGCTATAGGAAGGACTCAGTCGAGACATGGACCACCTGAAATGAGAAAAAGCGTCTTAATTCATTTCATAATAGTGTCGTGACGAACAGAGGAACAGTAGTCATGTACTCCATAGTTTAAAACTCTCCCTCAAAAGAAAGAATGGTGCCGCAGCGTGCCGAACATTACTCAGTGCTATCAGGAACACAAATCGGAATTTCTATTAGCTATGAAACGTACTGTTCGTCAACAGGCTGCAGATGCCCTTTCACATAGTGTCAAAGTGCTAGTGTGTGACTTCCCATTGTTTGGCCGTTGTGCTCAGATCAGTAACAAAGAACATACAATGGGTCAGCAGTGTGATTACGTCAGTTATAGAACAGATAGTCGTAAATCCAAGCGTGCACTGTCAAAGGTCTTTTATGAGCCCCGACACGTGTTGTCGACTGCTTTGAATTCATGTTTAAACGTGAAAAGGTATTCCAATATTGAGCCAAGGGCATCAATGAGCAGTACAGCCAGACAGAGTTCTATTACGCCTTGTTCACAGCTTGAAGTGTGAAGCTCAGCTCTAGCGAACGAATTAGATGGCGCTTTTCATAAAAGCAGTGGACAGGCCTGCGATAGTACCATAGTCTAGATCTCTAAGGGGCTATTCTAATTAAGATTTATCGGGCTTTACTCAGTCGATTAAGGAAAATAGCGGATTGGATCCCCTACAAAAGATCTCGCACGATAAGCTTCCCCATCTTTGTCTTATCCAAACTTCTGCTCCGTCTCTAAAGACCTTGTCGTCAACGGATATGTGCCTCGTCGGGTAGCCGCGCGATCCTAGGCACCTTGCCACTGTTTGTGCGGCTCCCCCCCCCCCCCCCCCCTGTCGGAGGTTCGAGTCCTCCCTCGCGCATGGGTATGTGTGTTGTCTATAGTGCAAGTTAAAGTTAGATTAAGTAATGTGTAGGCTTAGGAACCGATGATCTCTGCAGATTGGTCTCATAAGACTATACAACAAATTTCCAATTTCCGTCGACGGATATTAAGCGCTTAACAATCTTTTATCTTTCCTCACTTGTAGTGACCCTTGAAAAACCGAAGGAGGTTAATAACGAATCTTAATAATGTCAGCTTCCGGGGCCAGCTACATTGTGAATCAAAAAGCTACTGTTTCAAAGTTCACGTACATTCCGAAAACAGCTATGTAATGAAACTTAACTAACGTTCCCTCGCCAAGAAAGAAAACAGTGATGAAACGGAGAAAGATCTGCTGAGGATCGATGCTTGATACAAAGACTAGCACATGGATGGTTACGTGTAAAGTGCAGCTACTTACTGAGGTCCATTGTGGGCTGTAATTATTGTATGGAAGCGAAAGTTATGTAGATACGCTAATGCGTTAATGAGGAACCAACTTACGCTCAAAAAAAATTAGTTCCAGTTTTGACCACATGGTGGAAATCTAACTCTGTGCAGCCAACGTCTCCAGCTCTCATATTGAACAAATTGTGTAACAATAAATTCATCTTGCCATTCACCAAACATGAGAAAATTTCTACATGCCTTTAATGTATTCACAGCGCCAGATTTGCATCTGATAGCCAAAACTGGACCTAACTCTCTTCCAGCGTAAACTGGTTTCACACTACGGCATTAGAATATTTGCCAAGTCTCGCTGCCATACGATAATAGAAACCCACACTGATCTTTTGAGTAGCTGCACTTTAATTATAACCATCCAGTATAAAGACTTTTCGCATATACCGTACCATTATAATTACGCAATTGGCTATGTGCATCCAGAAACACAATAAAAATCATTATGTAGGAGTATGAACGCAGAACTTCCTAAAGTGTAAAAATCTCATAAACCTACATTTTAGAACAGAGAATGCATCAAAGAATTCAAAGAAAAGAATGTGAGGGAATTAATTTGCCCAAGAGAGGTGTAACTTACACGTATTGCCAATTCTTGGATACCAGCAGTGAATCTCGAAGATAAGCACATTTCGCTACGTAGTTTGTGTGGAGAATATGAGAGCATCGCAGAGATACTCATATGAAAACGAGTGACAGACCTAATTAAGAAGGCATTGTGCATCAATAAATTCGAGAGCGTAGAGTTGAAGATGAGTGAAGCAATACATTATCTCCTCCTACATACCTCTCTGACGTCACTATGACACAAATGGTTCAAATGGCTCTTAGCACTATGGGACTTAACAGCTGAGGTCATCAGTCCCCTAGAACTTAGAACTACTTAAACCTAACTAAGCTAAGGACAGCACACACATCTATGCCCGAGGCAGGATTCGAACCTGCGACCGTAGCGGTCGCGTGGTTTCAGACTGAAGCGTCTAGAACCGCTCGGCCACATTATGACACAAAAATCCTCTAAAGCCCATATGGAGCGATGGTGTCCCACACTATTCGCGATCTGAACAGTAATTGGAGTAGAGAGTAGTACAAGGAGTGCCCCCTGCCAGCCACCAGGACAGGACCAACGTAGTACAGGGTCAGAGCTACAGGGAATGGACAAAAACATGGGGGCTCCGAAAACACAACACATTACCATCATTAATATGGTGCAGATAGATCGTTGGCATTCAAACCAGCTTCCAGTCATCTCAAATGGATAAAAACAGCTCCTATATGGTTTTGAAGGTAGTTTTATACCACACTTGTTGTAAAATAAAGGCAAATTTTGGTAACGATTATGAAGGCGGACAGCGTGAAATGAGCCGAAGTTCGTCGTATTATTAGAGGAATCCAGCCAAACACCAAATCCTGTCGAAGTTCGCAGTGTAGGCAGTCGACAAGAGGGTAGCCGATATGTAGGTTGCAAGCATGTAGGGTGACTACGGCAACACTTCCTATCACCGTGCGGGCAACCTTATTCCTCTCCAGAGTCAAAAGAATCACTCTACGTGACGTGACGTGATGTCTCTAGTCTGCTTCAGTGCGCTTGATGCCTACTGCTAGTATGAGACGCCGCCAGTTGTGAGAGCAAATTAATATTCTCGCTATTTGAGTTCTGGTTGCAGCATCATCATGAATGTATGTTCATGGGTACTGAACACACAGATTTTTTTTAAAAAAAAGATTCTTCAGTTTTCACAAGGTTTCAACACGATGCATGTTGACTTACACATTGAAACTAAAACTTTACCTTAACCAGTTGAGGATGTTGCTGTAGGGGTCATCCTGATATAGTTAGCTCATTCGCTCGCTCGTTTATCTGTTTCTCTTTCCACAGTTGCGAGAGAATGACAAAAATTTCATTATGACTCTTGAAAAATAAACATTTTTCAACAAGCCGGAGCACAACCGCCCATCACCTGTCTGTACCTCAACAGTGAGCTGTCTCAGTAAGGACAAAAGGGGTTTACGGATCCCATATTGCATCACAGATAGCTTTATTTCTATGAATGTCGTTTATTCGTCTGGGTTTGTGAGACACTTCGTCTATGAGCCTCCCTTTCTCATAACTTTGCGTGAACTGCGATGCCACTAGACAATTTCAGTTAATACAAACTTGTTCGCAAAATTATGGGACTAGTTTAGATACAGATTACATGGTTTTAGTTCGTCCAGTGAACAACACAATGAACATTTGTAAACGGTAAATGAAAATTCTGATGCTAAACCTAATTGTAAAATACACAGTAAGGTCTTATGTGGACGTATGTAAAAGACCTGTGCTTATAAACCCAGATGATGGGTTTGACTATGAAAGCTTTATAAAATATGTGTCAGTTAAAATTTAACCAACTAATCTTGTATTCACTATATTGAGTTCGGTACAACAAACAGGGTCATACCTACAACTGATGTAGCACGTGAGTTGTAAATAGGGCAGAATGATCCAAATTTGTGGTTGTATATTTTGATTTAACTTGAACTACAAGAAGCGTATTACTGAGCGTCTCTTGTAGTTAAGTTCAGCTACCTTTGATCCTCGCATAATTGTTGATCTTGAAAACAAAATGATTAACCTTCTGACATATTTTGCACATTTCCACTGAATAATAAATTAGGGAATAATTTTTTGGGGCAATGCATCACTTAGAAAAAAGTGCTAATGGCACAAAAGCAAGCAGTAAGTACAATCTCGGTGCTGTACAGCGGTCGTCATGTAGGTTCCTCTTGGAGTAAGAAGCATTTTAACAGAACCACTACAATATATGTACTCCACGACGAAATTCGTCATACATAATCCATCAGGATTAGAGAACAATTGTGATATCCACACTAACTAAAAGAGAGTTAAAATGTCTTTTATTACCAATTACTAAAGCTGTCAACGGCACAGGAAAGAGTTCAGTACCCAACAACAAATTTTTTTTATCATGTATCTAGTAACATAAAATGTGTGAGATGCAACGAGACAAGTCTTAAATGTAAACAGTTTTTCTGGTGAAGCCCTTCTCTTCCGTAGACAGATTTCTATTTCTTCTTTAAAGCAAACTGGATTTTAAGTGTAGTTGCATGAGTACGAATAAAATATAATGTGTTCATTAATGTTAACATTAAACGTGTATACATATCATGTAAACTCGTTGCATGTCATTTCAGTAAGAGAGTCGTTCAAATGATCTATGGTATATGTAACTAACTATCTAATCAACACTGTTCATCCATGTCGAAGATATTGTGAAATTGTTACCCTTTTGGAAACACAATGAATGCTCTTATAAATTCCTGCAATAATTTTTAACTCCTGTAAGGCAGTTACGATACCATAAACGAAGAAGTGCGCCATCGTCACTCTACACACATAGAGATTTAATCAATTAGTAAATCTGTAATACTTGTTCAGGTAGACAGCTTGGTGCCTCTTCCGTCACTGTGTTTGGTGGCTAACGTATTACGTAATTTGGCCAAGCTGGTCTTCCGAGTTTCCTTTTGGTCTGATTTTAGTGGGTGCTTATATAGCGGTACGCCACGCGAGTGGTTTATAGCGCGCACCGACCGACATCACCATTTGAGAGAAATTCTCCGTTTTATTCCTGATGCCGCACATTCATCACGGCGAAAATTAATACGCGCTGTATGCTGAGGCACGGCCGGGATTTAAAATTAATTTACGGCTAAGCTGGGTGTGAGAGAGCTGTGGCCATTCGTGCAAAGCGGCCGACGGCGGCCGCGCGACCGCCAGAGACCGGCTTACGTAGTCGTGAATTAGCAGTGCAGCCAGCAACCAACCTAACACAAGCGGAACAGTAGTAGCGGCCGGATTTGTGCGGCTACCGTGCCTTGTTAAGAGCAAGCAGCTTTGACGGTACTTGCTGAGGACTAGAAGAAAAAAAACTAAGAAAAAACGTGAAGTTTGACGACCTGTCAACGACTAGGCTAGGCAATTAGAGACGGGGCACATTCTTAGAGTGGAGAGGGATTGAGAAAGGAACCTGCGGTGTCATTCCCAAAGGAAACTATCTTGCTTTCTAGTAAGCTGTTTAAAGGAAACCGAGCGCGCGTCCAGGAAGTATTTCGTTGTAATGTATTGCATCTTCGTCAAATTTAGAGCACAATAACAAAGTTTAATTTCTTCTACAGGACTGCAAACATCACAGATTTCTATGCTACATCTTTTAGAACGTGATGCTGAAGTTTCAAAAGATTCCTGTTACTATCTTTTACCCTTCGGCAACGGCCTTGCCGCAGTGGTTACACCGGTTCCCGTGAGATCATCGAAGTTGAGCCTGTCGGGCGTGGTCGGCACTTGGATCGGTGACCATCCAGGCCGCCATGCGATGTTGCCATTTTTCGGGGTGCACTCAGCCTCGTGATGCCAATTGAGGAGCTTCTCGACAGAATAGTAGCGGCTTCGGTCTACAATACCATCGTAACGGCCGGGAGAGCGGTGTGCTGACCCCACGCCCCTCCTATCCGCATCCTCCACTGGGGATGACACGGCGATCGGATGGTCCCGGTAGGCCACTCGTGGCCTGAAGACGCAGTGCCTTTTTATATTTTTTACCCTTCCTCACATCCCTTAGATGTAATTCCTTTGCTGAATTTTGATACACCACCATGAAACTGCCTCCAGCAGTCATAAAGGTGAACTGAGGGTAAACTACATTTTAATGCCCACAAATAGATGGCAGGACACTTTTGAGCACGTAGTGTAACTTGTCGTCACCCCCACTATTAATGCGTCACAGATGCGTAGCATTTCAATAATAATAATAATAATAATAATATTAATAATAATTACCCGAAAGTTCCTAAATGCAATGTAACATATACCGTAGAGTTAAAAGGAAGTCACTCTTTATCAAGGTCCGGGCCACTTTCCATTTTTGACCAGACATAACGTCTGAGAAAAGAATGAATAATGATAATAATAATAATAAAGAAATATATAAAAAATTAATACTATAATAATATAGTTGCAAACAAGTTGCTAATGTTCTGCAAAATTGTATTATTTAGTCACGAAGCGGTTTCGGCTCCAGAGATCTTCATCAAGTGGAAATTTACTGTCGCGAACATGTATGGAATGACGCGTTACTTACACAGGTATTACTGATACAGTGGATAGAAACGTGATGACATGTACTAACTAAAGGAAAGTGCTACTGTTTGATGTAACATGGTTACATGTTACTAAATAATGAAAATTTATTACTCACGTTAGTGTTGTTACATTTAACAACGGGTGAAAAGTAAAATTCGATTTACAAATGTGATCTGCTATTTGTATAACTAAAATGTAATTCAGTCCGTATCATGCGTTTAATGTTTCCAATTACACCTGTAGCGTCACCTTCGTGCTTTTCATAACAGAATGTAAAACCCCACACTCTACATAAGATGGGTTGTTTTCTGTTAAAACGTGTTCCCCAACGTTGAATCTTGAAGACTGACTTTTATATTATCCAAGTTTATTATGTGTCAACTACTTGTGAGCAACTTTTGCCGTTACCTAGGAACCCGCTGGTCGACTACTGTATGTCCGCTACGGCGTCTTGTTCCGTGTGTTTCTCTGTCGATGATCTTCGAGAAGTGTGCGGACTCAGGCAACGAGGAGCGAGAACACTCAGAGACTAGGCAAGGTTTGCAAGTTTTGAACCAAGACAAAACGTTCTTTTTCACTCTACTCTGGTTGAAGCTGTGCTAGAGTGTACATTTCTTACGATGTGATACCGTATGCTACTGAAAGTGGCTGCATGTATTATCTTGCGAAAGAGAGAGAGAGAGAGAGAGAGAGAGAGAGAGAGAGAGAGAGAGGGAAGGAGAGAGAGGAGAGAGAAGGGGAGGAGAGAGAAGGGGAGGAGAGAGAGAGAGAGAGAGAGAGAAGGGGAGGAGACAGAGAGAGCGCGCTGCATGAAAGTAGCAATTGGTTTGTGTTAATAACTAATGTAGCTCCTCTCATGAAATTATTGTATGACAGAGGGAAACATTTTTCTACAACTGAATGTTAGACGAACTTAACTGACGTTGCGAGGTTTCTTTGGCACTGATATTGAATGAATGGCATTCATTGCTACGATCAAATGTGGCAGATTCTGTTCTGTTTATTAACTGTATTTTACTTGCAATCACGTTTAGTAAGACGCATTTCCTTAACCAAACAGATTTCTCACCGTTATACTCTTCTTCTAATTAAAATTATGGAGGAGATATTTGTGCATGTGCTGAAACAGAAGACACTTGTCTCGTGTAATCTCGATCGCGTTGCCCTGTGTAGAAACTGTTACTGAAATAAAATAATATTCACCTTGTGAAATAAAATTAAGTGTCTTAATTCACAATTTATTCCTTTCATAATTAAATGGAGTAAAAATTTTTGCAAGGTAGTATTAATGAATATCTATGAGGCCTTGCACCAAGACTTTGTGCAGAAGTAATAAGATCAATATTCTCTTGTCTTTAAGTCAATCGATAGTTCAATGTGAATCACTGTCGCTCACAATATGTAATCAAATGGCAAGCATTTGTTTTGCATTAGTTAACTAATTTCAGGTCACAAAAGTTATATTTGCCACACGATCTTCAGAAAAGCAATTACTTACCCATTTTGATGATATATTTTGTGACATCATGGCATTACCAGATCACAACAGCGAAGTATGATAAATTTGTGAGTGACAAAACGTACGATTATGGGTTCATGTCGTGATGAGCAGGTGAAAATAAATGTTGTTTCTAGGATCAAACTTGGGTCCTATAAAGGTAAAATCAGCACGTAAACAACAGTAAAACATTTCAGATGCTAAAGGATATCAAGTGGTGTTTAAGCGTGTATGTATGTGACGAGCCATACCTGAAGGTAGTCAGATTGACCAATTACTTCCTTTGTACCCAGTTCACTTTGGAAATTAAATGACTACTGAAAGCAGCAGCATAAATAGACACACAATAAAATTTTGTAGACATAATACAATCTCTCTTGGTTAATGTTCAGATATCCTTATTGCCACAGCTCTGTCTAACTGCACAAAATATAATTTTCCACAGAGATTTTAAGCAGACCAATCTGTGGCAAAGTATGTGATTTGTCTTTATACTGAATGAAAATTTTGATATTATGTTGGTCTCAGGTTGTGAGATTTTAAGTTTCTTGCGCGATTGTAGGAAATTTAGACAGTGTATGTCACAGTGCATCCAGAAAGGCCCGTACAGGACCTGCAAAATATGGTCGTGCGTTATCCTGCTCAAATGTAGGGTTTCGCAGGGATCGAATGAAGGGTAGAGCCACGGGTTGTAGCACATCTGGAATGTAACGTCCACTGTTCAAAGTGCCCTCAATGTGAACAAGAGGTGACCGAGACGTGTAACCAATGGCATCCCATGCACCACTCCTTGTAACTACTGACTGTTTCCTGATGGCCAACATACAGATGTGGTTTGGCTGTTCCATTGGTTCATGCTATAATATTTTGTACACTACGAACGAAATAACTCAAGAAACTTGCGTAATTTTCTCACTGTTTAAAATTTATCAATCAGTGTTGGCTCTTACGTCATCTTCAGGCACAAAGATATATATGTATGGCTGAGAAATGTTTTTGGGTCCCAATTTCTTAAATTAGATTCTTTTACAGGGTAACTGAGTTGGTTTTCGAAGAAGACAGCTGAAGTGTTTGAATTACGACTAAAATTGTGAGATGAGTTATTTCAGTAAAATGCGATGTATAGTAGATCGAACATGCAACACATTAAATAATGAACTACACGGCAATTTACAATAATTTTTCTGAGAAAAGAAATACGTTGAACAACTTGTAGTAAATTTTGGTAACGTGTTCCAAGGGCGAAGAAGATAATCTTGTCCTTGACAAGTGCTCTATTACAAACTTGTAAAATACGAAAGTTGTCCAGAAAGTAAGTTCCGATCGGTCGCTAAATGGAAACCACAGTGAAAATCAGAAACATTTTATTTGCAGGAGTTAGCTACACTTTCCAGATAATTCTCTACATTGTCGCCGCTCCGACGTATACATTTGTCGGACCGTTATACCAAATTTCCAACACCATCGTCATAGAAGGCAGCCACCTGTGCTTTCCGATAATTCTCTACGCTGGCCTATAGCGTGTAGTCTGCGCGCAAGTGTTGTCTTCGTATCCAGCATTTCATGTGAAGAGACATGATACTCAGGACGAGCCAGTTACCATTGTGTTGTGGGTGATAGAACATTTCCCATCGAAAAGGCTGCAGGAGCGTCTTCACTGCCTCTGCAGAGTGCGGCTGAGAATTGGCATGAAGAAGGAAGCGCCTGGCAGTTGTGTTACGTGGGCTGCATTCATTAAGGTGAATCCTCTCTGCAGGCCCTCCTACTTGGTGGGAGGCATCGTTGTTCTACGCACCTTTACTCGCTCACAGTGCGCTCACACCAGTGAAGAGCGCCTTGATGCGATCAGCGGTCACAGTAGAGACACTACTCAACACATCTGTGCAAAGCTTCATCTCGTTCCCACTGTGGTGCCCATTTCGCGACCAGTCGGAACTTACTTTCTGGGCAACCTTCGTATTACAAGTGCGACTGAAAGGAAAAATTTTGACAGGGCAAATGAAACTGCACTGTAATGAAACATATAAGGAGGAGGGATAATTTACGAATCCTCTGGATTTCCCCGAGGGAAAACAGATTTTATAACACACAGCAGCAGTGGAGTGGGCTTACTCGACAACGTTAAAATTCTTCAGTTAGTCACTAGTCAAATTTTTGTGCACCTTGCATCACAGAATTGTATTGTAAACGTTCACACAGAAAAATAGTTTTCAAAAGAGCATCGAGAATACATTGTGGACTGCAATCGGGTAATTTTCTCTTCACAAAGTATGATGTAAACATAGATTTATTTAAGCAGTAAATTTCCTGACAGTTGTTTCGTTGGTAGAGGTAACATTCCAATAGAATTCTGTTATTATGAAAGCAAGTCTCATGAAGTTTATACATATACGCTTCCGTAGTTTTATGATAATTGCCGGAAACGTACCAACTAATCGTGCTGAGACAATATGCTCTCCTTGGTGATTAGCATGGTCGATTGTCAAGGAAATGATCGCTTAGTAGGAAGCTGTAAGTTATTTGGTGAAAACCTATAAGCATTACTCTATTTTTTCTGTAGTGCGATCGGCGATGCAATGCTGGCAGTGAAAATAGTAAAATTTGTTAATGTTTTCACCTTTTACCACAACCGGTAACGTGCCTTTAGTATAAAAACAATGTATGAGTACGTACTGTGTGCTACAACCACTCGATCGTGAGGACATCATTACAATGTTCCGAATTGTAGTTTGGTAGCGAATGCACTTCGCATAGCACTCCCAATCGCCAAGTTCTCGCGGCACTTTTATTGTTGTCGCAGCCCAGACAACAAGTAGAAGCAATCATAAATGAAACCCCATGTGGTAGCAGGATACAGGAATTGGCCCTAGACAGCAGTCCGTGGGACGCTCTAGGCTAATCGAGAAAGTTTCTGTTGGATCGAAACTCAAACAAACACACACACACACATCGGTTTTGAGATGTAGTAGTGTTAGCTGTAGAGCGGATATCATGAGAATTAAAACAGGACATGTGTTCTCAACTTACGAGTTTCATAAACAAACAGTAATAACACAATTATACTTTTACTGTAAAGTGACGAGGAATAGTAAAACCTTTAGAATAAAATGAACCGTTTATTGACGAGAAGAACACGGCAAGTGCCAAACCCGATTTCCAAGAACCTTCGATGTCTGAAAAAGGGGTCAAAGTAAGCGAGCACGTGTCTCAGCTTATCCGTAGACACTCGACGGTTTTTGGAAAAACTACAGTCGAAGTTATTGATGTATTTTCCACGTACCTTACGTGCCTTTTATTATGCGGTATCCTCAGACGAACTATTGACACAGTAGTTAGCGTCACGGTTTTTTTATTTCGCGCTCCCTATTCGAAACTCGAGTATTACTTTTATTTCTGCTTTTCATTTATATAACCATGTCTGTAGAAGATTATTACTTGAATGTTTTCCAGCGTATAATGACATAACGTTGCCCTTAATCGCCTAGTAATTGTATGTCCTTTTCTGCGAAATTCCTGTAGTGCATCTCGATCCATTATAAATTGGAAGCGCCAGTTTCCGGAAAAATCATCTTTTATGCAGGCTTTGCTGCGGAATTATCGCCAATGCGTGAAATCTTCGCCAGTGTTAAAGATGATATGATATTGAAAAACCTGTGTTATTCTGAAATACGATCTGACGTGGGAACTGGTACTGCGGCGTCTACAGCCGTTCTGAAATACGTTTTCAATACACGCGCAATTGCTAATGTGGACAACCTTCACCTGTAGAATGGAGTGAAGACTGGAAATTTATGCCGGACAGGAACTCGAACCCGGATATCCCGCTTTTCGCGAGCGGTCGTTCTATTACACTACTGGCCATTAAAACTGCTACACCAAGAAGAAATGCAGATGATGAACGGGTGTTCATTGGACAAATATATTATACTAGAACTGACTTGTGATTGCATTTTCACACAGTTTGGGTGCATAGATGCTGAGAAATCAGTACCCAAAACAACGACCTCTGGCCGTAATAACGGCCTTGATACGCCTGGGCATTGAGTGAAACAGAGCTTGGATGCGTGTACAGGTACAGCTGCCCATGCAGCTTGAAACACGTATGTAACGTAGCAGCGATGGTGAGGCACGTTAAAATCTTTGACCAGAGGGCCTATTATCGTGGTTAGTCTGCGCTTGACCGCGCGAGTGTTGCGAGCAGTACAGTAGTAGTCGTCGTGCAGTTCGCTAGTGGTAGTCGTGCAGTACAGTACAGTAGTAGTCGTCGTGGAGTTCGCTAGTAGTCGTCATGTAGAGCGGTTGGTCAGTAGTAGCAGCCCAGTGCGGTTGTGTGATGTAGTCTGTCGGCAACACTGGTCAAGATGCTGAATGAGGTATATTGTTAATTAAGGTAATCTTCAGATAATGTAAAGTTTATTTATTGTAATTAATTTCCAACAAGTGCCCCAATAATAATTTTGATTTCAAAGCATTTTACAAAAAAAAAATTTTTTTATTTAATTGAATTAACGATTTCGTTTCACTTCCCTTAAAGAAAAGTTTCAGTTAAATTAAAAAAAAAAATAATATTATTATTTGCAATGCAGTTCCTCCAAGCCGTGCGGAAGAATAAGAGCAGAAATTTGACTAGCAGTTACTATGAGGTAAGAATTTAATTCTGATTTTTGCACAGGGCCAAAGACCGATATTTCGGTTTAACTGAATTATCATTATCACTGAGATTTTCTTATCACTGAATTGACTTTCATTATTTTCGTGACGAACTTATACTTGGGTCAGATTGCGATTCTCATTTTTTATTGTCATTAAAATTTAATTGCTAGGGAGGTTACGTTTGGCTCCCATTCATTTATTATTTCTGTCTCTTTTAAATTTTTGTGGGGAGGTTACACTTGGCGACACCCAGTCCAGGATCGTATTTCGTTGAGAGTCTTTTGAAAAAACAGTCAGATATCTGCTCTTATTTGCTTAGATATAATTAGAATTTAGCGCAACGCTTTTACTAATCTTGTGACCTTCTTTCTACAGGTCAACGGCAATTCGTTGCTCTGTTGTATTTGTGTGTTGCTTTTGCATTTGTGCTTATTGTTTTGTGAATATTTGTGACTACTGTAAAAATGCCGCGAAAGACTGTGAATAGTGTTTCGCGAGGTATTATGAGTGAATTTACCGATTTAAACAACGTGACCGATAGTAATTGTGACATGCAGTGTAATGATGACAATTCTGCGTTCACTAACAATCAGTGCATTCCAACCACTAGTGATGACTTTTACCCTGATAATGAACAAACGAACTCAATTGTCTCGTCTCTTAATTTGACGACAATTGATGACGCGGAGCGGTCTATTGTAATGAGCGCTGCCCAGCTTAACACACCCGATTTGGAAAATTCAAGTAATGTACAGACAAATTTTTCTAATAAGAATGGACAGTGTACCGAAAATACGACGGATTCATTTAATTCCGAAATAGTGTCTGACAATGTACGTTCGAGTGACAGATCTTTTTGTAAATTACAGAATGACCAAATGGTCGCACAAAACGTAACAATTGTATTTACGCAATCAAACAGCGCAGATAATAGAGTAGAGGATGTTACATTGGATCAAATTTTGGCAATATTACAACTAATGACTGAAATACAGAAAAACGATCGCAAACAACGTGAATTAATTAATGAAAGGTAAAAACAATCGAATGAAGAACAAGACAACATTAATAAAAAAATCAAACAGCTTAGTGAACGGAATGAACAGCTTGAGGAACAGATTAAAGCCATTGCCGCGCAAAATTATGATAATAGAGGACAATTACGTGTGAATACTAAGACTTGTGCTAATAACAGTAATGAAAAAGTTGGCACTGTTGCACAAGAATTAAATAGTACACGTGTAAGCACAACAGAATTACATAAAGACGAAGTTAATGCAGTCACTGAACAATGTTCAGCAAACGCAACACAGGTACACGAAATTAATGCAGTCACCGAACAATGCCCTAAAAACGCAGTACAGATTCGCGACGAGGTTAATTTAGAGTCAGTGGAAGTTTCACACACTTCGAATACGGAAGTTGACGAGAAATTTGCATGACAGATCAACCAAATTGACGAAAGTGTTACAGTAACAGAATTAACAATTATTTCAGTCACCAACACGTCACAGAATCCGCCACTTTGCGAGCATTTGTCAGAGTCACGCAGCGTGTATAATGTGAGCAATTTACAGAGACTACGAGACGTAAAATCCGAAAAGCCACGCGACTTAAAATACGAAAAACTACGCAACTTGAAGTACGAAACGACACAGACAAACAGATTCACACACAAACCCGAACGTGTTCTCAAATTCAGTGACGAGAGCGTTGATAATAAGCAATTTGTATTTGTAAGAAAATGTAAAGAATTTAATAACGACAGAACACAGGTACACGCTTTGAGCTATATACGACAATTTGTTTTTGTACTTTCGCCGCTATTGTCTGTAATGCAGAAGCTAGCTTTGAACCTGATGCGACAATTTGCTATTGCATTTACAACAGTATTGCCTATAATGAAGAAACTAGAATTAACTTGGATACAACTATTTGCTTTTGAATTTATACCGCAATTGCCTGTAACGCAAAAACCAAAATTTATTTGCAGTGCGTAAATGACCTCAGGGGATTCATTACGCTTTAATGAATATGTGCCGTAGCGAGCATAGGGCCTCGAGCTGTAGTAGTGCTGTTTCATCTTTAGTTTTCTGCACTGCTGCCTTTTCTTCTACTATCCTTTATATCTATCAAAACTGCTCTTTAACTATTGCTCTATCTAGGATTAAGAATTTGTAATGGAAACCCGATATGACAAATCTTTTACCGAATGTGACAATTTTCAGTAGGCACTCCCGTAATGACAACTACCAGCGTAATTTTAATAACAGATAAAATCGTAATCATCAGTATGTACAAAATTTTCGGCAGTCGCAACCACATTTTTGTAACAATAGATGTTTTTCACCACAATAGCATGAAAGTCAACCGCTTAGCATACCTAACCAACAATGCAGTCTACAAGGCCAACCAAACTTTAATGTTTCGCCGCGTGCACGTATAATCCCAGCTCCAACAAATAGTAACGCATGGCAGCAAAGAAATAACTACGTACAGACAACACGCTATTTCAACTCGTATCGCAATGCGCCGTATAGAAATTACTATCAGGACAGACGTAAAAAGAATGATGAGCACAATTTTCAGCGTACATTTAATAGCGATCGATCTTATGAGCAGCAACAACATCAGCAACAACATATTATGATGAATGAAACAGACAATAGGTGTCATCTATAGCGTAACACGTCAGTAAGAAATAACAGAACAGTTCATATAGCGGATATGCCACAACATTCTCCCGTAAATAATAGCACGTACGACAGAATTTGACCAGACACAGTACAGGTTTCATATTCCAGTAACGTAAGCAATAATTTTGACACGCAGAATCTTCTTCACGAAAATGTTATTAATTTTGACGCCATCCGACACACGTTTGCATTAAGGACAGAATTACGACGTACGTAGACGATATTCTTATCGCAGAAGCTAACTGGTCTGAACACAATCTGATTCTTGAACAACTGTTACAAACTTTTCATGCACAAGGACTTACAGTTAATCTTAGTAAATCGCACTTTGGCAAAACCTCTATAAAATTTCTTGGACACGTAATTTCAGCAGAAGGCATTGCACCTGATCCGGAAAAACTTCAAGCTCTACGTGACATTACTGTTCCTACGACAAAGAAGCAATTACGCAGTTTTTTTGGGCTTAATTAACTTTTTTCGTAAATTTATTCATCACTCTGCTTTAGACACACCAAGATTATGTCAATTAACAGGTAAAAACAGTATTTGGTCTTGGGATAAGCAAGCACATTCTGAATTTGTGAACCTGAAACATGCTTTGTTGAATGCTCCACTTTTATCGCACACAGATCTTACCAGAAATTTTTCCATTGCCACCGACAGTTCCAATACCGCTTTAGGCGTACACATTTTCCAGGAAATTGAAGAAGATGGTTCTACAGTAATTAAAAACATCGCATTTGCAAGTCGCATTTTGTCACCTGCTGAACGAAATTACTCCGTTACAGAATTGGAAATATTATGTGTTGTATGGGCTTTTACGAGATTTCGGCATTTTCTTTATGGCAGACATACCACCGTTTACACAGACCATAGAGCTATACAATTTTTGCTTTCAGCTAAATTTACTCACGACAGGTTAAGTAGATGGAAACTATATTTACAAGAATTTAATTTTACGATTGTCCACATTCCCGGCACACAAAATGTTATAGCAGACGCACTATCGCGTTCTCTCGGCAACAATCAGCAAGACGTAGCAACCAACTTCTGCAAAACAAATTTCAGTGTCATGTACATTCAGCAAGTTGCATTTGAAAACTTTATTTCATCGTCATTACAGGACATAGCAAAAGAGCAAAATAAAGACAACGTGTGGAAAGAAATTAAACACCTTTGGGAAGAGTAGAATAATGTTACGATTAGAAACCATTACACTGTACGCAATGACATTCTGTTTCGCCGCTCTCATCCTGACAGCAACAATTGGTTATAATGCATTCCTGACGAACTGGTTAACAAATTAATCTGGTACACTCATTTAAGTTACGCACATTACGGAGCAAGAAAATGTTTTCTTATACTGAGACAGAACTGTTATTTTACCAACATGGAGAAACGTATACGACGAGTTTTAGCGTCTTGTAAAATTTGCCAGAAAGCTAAATCAGACACCACTTCACATATTCCTCCTTTATATCCCATTATACCTGTTAAATTAACACATATGGCCGCAGTAGATATTTTTGGTCCAATTCCGAGAACTAACAGAGGTTTTTGCTACATCTTTGTCGCTGTTGAGCTCACTTCAAAATTTGTTACTTTCACTCCATTACGCAAAGCTACTGCTAAAACTGTTTCGAAAGCATTTGTAAAACATTTTCTATTTCATGTAGGGCATGTGATGAAAGTAATTTCTGACAATGGATCACAATTTCGATGTGGCGTATAGACACGCATGTTACGAGCTAGAATCATTTCTCCGATTTATATATCCAAGTACCATGCTTCTTCGAACCCTTGTGAACGGTTAATGAAAGAAATTGGTAAGCTGTGCCGAATATACTGCCACAAAAGACATATTGATTGGGATACACACATACTCTCATTCCAAGATGTAATTAATTCCATTCCAAATGAATCCACTATGCTATCTCCGTCTGTTATACTGAAAAACGTTGAACCACCAAACAAAATTAAAGAATTAGTAAACTTCCCTAAATGTCGTCGACTAAGACACCACGAAATAATTGACATTGCGCTGAACAACATCAAACGTGCCGCAGAGCGCCGGAGAAGACAGCAAAAACAGGTTTGTAGACGCCGAGACTTTCACGTTGGACAGAAGATATTAGTACGTACACACTATTTATCCAGTAAATTAAAAGGTAAGTGCAGTAAATTTGAACTTCTATACGCAGGTCCATATCGGATTCGCAGCATCCCTCACCCCAATGTTGTACACGTTGAAACTTTGAGAACCAGAAAATCGAAAGGCAACCACCATTGGTCAAATATTAAACCCTTTATTGAATGAAGACACTGTATGATTCAACACACTATGATGCCATTTACTAATGCAATTATATTCACCTGACTAATTACTGATGATTATCGTATTTTGTATTGGCAAGTGCCCGGCAAGGTAAGGTTAGCAGGTCGCTCTTCTTGTCGTTACACATCAGACCGTGCATATTTTTCCAGACGAACTTACGTATTTTATGACTAATTATGCAATGTTATCTAATGACATGTTAATTTCGTTACACTTTTCTCCATTAAAGTCTTTAATTCTCGCCTCTATACAAGCTGAACACAACGAACGTCACATTTTGTCCTTTTATGTATGATTGTATTCCAGTTTTGTTTGTATGCACTGTGAAATAGTTAAGATATAACACACACCAGTTGACTCTGACATTTTTTGCCCTATGATATCTCAACATCGTGACTGTTTTACATTTTTTGCTGCTGCATTGTATTATTCTGTGTACATTTTTGCATCTGAACACTGTCAATGTTTTTGACATATTACGTTTTCTGTCATGTTATGCTGTATGGTTAAGTATGTTACCATAAACCAGTCATTATTTAGTGGGTATATGATTTAAATGCAAGACATTAATCTCTGTCCATCAATTTCAGAAAGAAATGATGCGTGTAAGAAATAAATTCAACAGAAATGGGAATTTCACCTACGGAATAAACGAAAGGAGATGCAATAACTTTATGGGGAAGAGTAAATGGATCAGGATTAACAAGCATTAACAAGAATATACTATACTCATCGTAGAATAGCAGTCTTAACTAATTTTTTCTTTCAGAATACAAGGTGATTGATGCAGGCTGTCAGACAGAACTACACATCTTAGTTTTAGTGATGAAATATGCTAGAGATAAGAAATAGTTGTATAATGAGTAATGAAGTGATTTTTTTGCAGATGATAATGAATGCTGATGAATAATGATGAAGAATATGCTGTTATGAATAATGAAGTTTTTCTTTAACGGTGATGATAATAATGAAGTTATGATAATATGGATAATGAAGTGATTGATAACGAAGTTTTTTTCTTTACAGATGAGGATAATGTTGAAGTTATGTATTTATGCTATGTAGTTATTTAAGTATTTGTTGCAGTTTGTTTTGACAGCAGGCGTTATATTGCATAGTAGGATGACGGAAAGTTTTGGAAAGGACAGCTATGGAACACATTTTTATACACATTTCACTACCTGTTAATTCGAAGTTCACTACTTTTCAGCATAGTGTGCGTTTCTTCTTTCAGGTCAATAATCCATTTTGTATTTTTTCCAGGAGAAGCTTTTCATGATACTTACTAAACCTGTTACTTATTATACCTGTTCTAGTACTTGCATTTTTATTTTTTACCCATTTGTGTTTATCATTTATATATGTGATCACATATACTGCCTTGTTACATAACCTTGCTACAGCTGACTCATGACGAATGACGTTACCTATCCTCATTTGCAGCAATAGGTCAAAAGCAAATAGTGTTATGCCTCAGCAATTAATTATCGATCCCAACGCAATGCATTGCTAACAAAAAAATGTATTACCAGTCCCAAATAGTGATACCAGTTTGAGAAAGTTCTGAGTAATGCTGATCAGCTCTGAATAGTATGTCACTTCAGTAATGACTTCTTAATGATACAAAAAAAAAATATATATATATATATATATATATATATATATATAAAATAATGCTTTGTAACTGGCTAATAACTGCCACTGTTTATTGTAATGAGACTACTTATAATGCCCATGATTATTAATGCTATGACTGTAATTAACTGATTTTTAATAATGACTTCGTAATGATCTGAATAATACTGAATGATGAACAATGTTTTATTCTATTCAATACTTACTGGCCACTGAGTGCCAATAATTAATGTCAGTCAATGAATTATGTTATTAATTATGCCGTTAATTAGCTCTTGTTTTCAATGTGGAGTTTTCATGTTTTGGTAAATGGCCAATGAGTGCCAATAATTTGTATCACTCAATGTATTATGTTAATACTAGGCCAATAATTGACTCTCCTTTTCAATTAAGACTTCTGATGAACATTATTCTGTCATACTAAATATGCTTTGTAACTGGCCAAGGACTGCCACTGTTTATTGTAATACGATTACCCATGATGCCAGCTAATGATTATTACTATATTGGAATGACAAATAATTAATTAACTATGCCATACTTTGTAACTGGAAAAGAATGTGATTGTTTAATAATGCTTTGTAATTAGGAGAAGGCTAATGATTCTTAATTATGCTTTGTAACTGGAAAAGAATGCGACTGTTTAATAATGCTTTGTAATTAGGAGAAGGCTAATGATTCTTACTATATTAGAATGACAAATGATTAATTAACTATGCTATACTTTGTAACTGGAAAAGGATGTGATTGTTTCATAATGCTTTGTACACATAATTAATTAACTATGCTATACTTTGTAACTGGAAAAGAATGCGATTGTTTAATAATGCTTTGTAATTAGGAGAAGGGTAATGATTCTTACTACACTCCTGGAAATTGAAATAAGAACACCGTGAATTCATTGTCGCAGGAAGGGGAAACTTTATTGACAGATTCCTGGGGTCAGATACATCACATGATCACACTGACAGAACCACAGGCACATAGACACAGGCAACAGAGCATGCACAATGTCGGCACTAGTACAGTGTATATCCACCTTTCGCAGCAATGCAGGCTGCTATTCTCCAATGGAGACGATCGTAGAGATGCTGGATGTAGTCCTGTGGAACGGCCTGCCATGCCATTTCCACCTGGCGCCTCAGTTGGACCAGCGTTCGTGCTGGACGTGCAGACCGCGTGAGACGACGCTTCATCCAGTCCCAAACATGCTCAATGGGGGACTGATCCGGAGATCTTGCTGGCCAGGGCAGTTGACTTACACCTTCTAGAGCACGTTGGGTGGCACGGGATTCATGCGGACGTGCATTGTCCTGTTGGAACAGCAAGTTCCGTTGCCGGTCTAGGAATGGTAGAACGATGGGTTCGATGACGGTTTGGATGTACCGTGCACTATTCAGTGTCCCCTCGACGATCACCAGTGGTGTACGGCCAGTGTAGGAGATCGCTCCCCACACCATGATGCCGGGTGTTGGCCCTGTGTGCCTCGGTCGTATGCAGTCCTGATTGTGGCGCTCACCTGCACGGCGCCAAACACGCATACGACCATCATTGGCACCAAGGCAGAAGCGACTCTCATCGCTGAAGACGACACGTCTCCATTCGTCCCTCCATTCACGCCTGTCGCGACACCACTGGAGGCGGGCTGCACGATGTTGGGGCGTGAGCGGAAGACGGCCTAATGGTGTGCGGGACCGTAGCCCAGCTTCATGGAGACGGTTGCGAATGGTCCTCGCCGATACCCCAGGAGCAACAGTGTCCCTAATTTGCTGGGAAGTGGCGGTGCGGTCCCCTACGGCACTGCGTAGGATCCTACGATCTTGGCGTGCATCCGTGCGTCGCTGCGGTCCGGTCCCAGGTCGACGGGCACGTGCACCTTCCGCCGACCACTGGCGACAACATCGATGTACTGTGGAGACCTCACGCCCCACGTGTTGAGCAATTCGGCGGTACGTCCACCCGGCTTCCCGCATGCCCACTATACGCCCTCGCTCAAAGTCCGTCAACTGCACATACGGTTCACGTCCACGCTGTCGCGGCATGCTACCAGTGTTAAAGACTGCGATGGAGCTCCGTATGCCACGGCAAACTGGCTGACACTGACGGCGGCGGTGCACAAATGCTGCGCAGCTAGCGCCATTCGACGGCCAACACCGCGGTTCCTGGTGTGTCCGCTGTGCCGTGCGTGTGATCATTGCTTGTACAGCCCTCTCGCAGTGTCCGGAGCAAGTATGGTGGGTCTGACACACCGGTGTCAATGTGTTCTTTTTTACATTTCCAGGAGTGTATATTGAAATGACAAATGATTAATTAACTATGCTATACTTTGTAACTGGAAAAGAATGCGATTGTTTAATAATGCTTTGTAATTAGGAGAAGGGTAATGATGCTTACTATATTGAAATAACAAATGATTAATTAACTATGCTATACTTTGTAACTGGAAAAGAATGCGATTATTTAATAATGCTTTGTAACTAGGAAAAGAAGGCTACTGATTCTATGTAAAACAATTAATGAACATTTTTCTGTAATACTACATACTTGGTACAGAAATGTTAAATAACTGGGCTATGAATGCCGCAAACTGCTAATGAAGACTGTAATTGTCAATATTATGTGACTTAATGTCCTTCACCTCATGAGCTAACTACCCTGAATTACTGCAGTGTCCATTTGTCCTGTTTATCCTAGTGATCATGGAGCACTATATTTGGTTTTGCACTAATTCTACATTGGTGTGCCTTGTAAGAGCGTGATGTTGACACGACATGCTGTCCACCACCGTGAGCGATGAAGACGTTATTATGGTCCCACTGTTTGGTGTACCTAGTGTACTGCCAAAATGAGAACATGGAACATTACTACGACAGTTCAGTGTCTTGGCTACACTGATAAATTCTGATGGGAAAAGAACTTCAAATTGTGTCACTTGGTGTTGTACTGCTGTGGAAAGATATGGACTTTCAGAACAGCTGTGTGCAATCTAAAGTGCTACAACCATGATGCAATCCCCCTTTTCCTATCCTAATTCTTGTCACATAGTGAAAATCATTTTTTTGCTAACGTCATTTATGTTCATGGCTATACATTTTTTTTTCGATTTGCTGAACTCCAGTGCGAGTACAGTTATGTCACTTGCCGATATGATTTTTTGCCATTATGTTTATTTATTGCAAAAATGCCTAAGACAATTTTTCGATTTGTTCTCAAGTACAGTATGTGCACTCTTGTCTTTTATATTGTATATACATTTTTTTTTATTTTGAGGATATGTTCTGAACTACAGTGCATGTGCACTTATGTTAGGTGTTAATATGTTTTCTACTGAACTTCAGTGCCTGTGCACTTTTCTCATTTTTCGATATGAATTGTACTCATTCTGTATGTTCAATACTACAGTGCGTATGCACTTATGTCATTTGTTACTCATTGTATATACATTTCATCATTTACTGATATGTTCTCAACTGCAGTGCATGTGCACTCATGTCACTTGTCAACATGATTTTTTTGCCGTTCTGTTTTTGCTAAAGAATCTTTTCAGTGCGTGTGCACTCTGTTATCTGTCAAATAATTTGTATATACAGTTTTTTGATTTGCTACTATGTTTTGTGCTCACATCCTGTCTTTGTCTGATATATTTTGTACTCGGTGCATGTGCACAACATTTAATTTATGTACTAAATCTAAATATTCTGTAAATTGTAGAAGTTTATTAATTAAAGAAAAATGTTGCCGCGCTTGGCAAGTCCAAATGACTCACCATCGCTGCCAAATTTTTGCCCCCCCAGTGGAGGGTTATGAAACACGTATGTAACGTAGCAGCGATGGTGAGGCACGTTAAAATCTTTGACCAGAGAGCCTATTGTCGTGGTTAGTCTGCGCTTGACCGCGCGAGTGTTGCGAGCAGTACAGTAGTAGTCGTCGTGCAGTTCGCTAGTGGTAGTCGTGCAGTACAGTACAGTAGTAGTCGTCGTGGAGTTCGCTAGTAGTCGTCATGTAGAGCGGTTGGTCAGTAGTAGCAGCCCAGTGCGGTTGTGTGATGTAGTCTGTCGGCAACACTGGTCAAGATGCTGAATGAGGTATATTGTTAATTAAGGTAATCTTCAGATAATGTAAAGTTTATTTATTGTAATTAATTTCCAACAAGTGCCCCAATAATAATTTTGATTTCAAAGCATTTTACAAAAAAAAATTTTTTTATTTAATTGAATTAACGATTTCGTTTCATTTCCCTTAAAGAAAAGTTTCAGTTAAATTACAAAAAAAAAAAGAATATTATTATTTGCAATGCAGTTCCTCCAAGCCGTGCGGAAGAATAAGAGCAGAAATTTGACTAGCAGTTACTATGAGGTAAGAATTTAATTCTGATTTTTGCACAGGGCCAAAGACCGATATTTCGGTTTAATTGAATTATCATTATCACTGAGATTTTCTTATCACTGAATTGACTTTCATTATTTTCGTGACGAACTTATACTTGGGTCAGATTGCGATTCTCATTTTTTATTGTCATTAAAATTTAATTGCTAGGGAAGTTACGTTTGGCTCCCATTCATTTATTATTTCTGTCTCTTTTAAATTTTTGTGGGGAGGTTACAAGCTTCAACACGATACCACAGTTCATCAAGAGTAGTGACTGGCGTATTGTGACGAGCCAATTGCTCGGCCACCAGACGTTTTCAGTTGGTGAGACATCTGGAGAATGTGCTGTCCAGGGCAGCAGTTGAACATTTTTTGTATATAGAAAGGCCCGTACAGGACCCGCAGCATGCGGTCGTGCGTTATCCTGCTGAAATGTGGGGTTTCACAGGGATCGAATGACGGGTAGAGCCACGGGTCGTAACACATCTGAAATGTAACGTCCACTGTTCAAAGTGCCCTCAATGTGAAGAAGAGGTGACCGAGACGTGTAACCAATGGCATCTCATGCCATCACGCCGGGTGATATGCCAGTATTGCGATGACGAATACACGCTTCCAATGTGCGTTCACCGCGATGTCGGCAAACACGGATGCGACCATAATTATGCTGTAAACAGAACTTGGATTCATCCGAAAAAACGACGTTTTTCCATTCGTGCACCCAGGTTCGTCGTCGAGTACACCATCGCAGGAGGTCCTGTCTGTGATGCAGCGTCAAGGGTAACCGCAGCCATGGTCTCCGAGCTGATAGTTCATGCTGCTGCAAACATCGTCGAACTGTTCGTGCAGATGGTTGTTGTCTTGCAAACGTCCGCATCTGTTGACTCAGAGATCGAGACGTGGCTGCACGATACGTTACAGCCATGGGGATAAGATGCCTGTCATCTCGACAGATAGTGATACGAGGCTGTTGGGATCCAGCACGGCGTTCCGTATTTCCCTTCTGAACACACCGATTCCATAATCTGCTAACAGTCATTGGATCTCGACCAACGCGAGCAGCAATGTCGCGATACGATAAACCGCAATCGTCATAGGCTACAATCCGACCTTTATCAAAGTCGAAAACGAGATGGTACGCATTTCCTCTTCTTACATGAGGCATCACAGCAGCGTTTCACCAGGCAACGCCGGCCAACTGCTGCTTGTGGATGAGAAATCGGTTGGTAACTTTCCTCATGTCAGGAGGTTGTAGGTGTCGCCACCGGCGCCAACCTTGTGTGAATGCTCTGGAAAGCTAATCATTTGCATATCACAGCATCTTGTTCCTGTCGGTTAAATTTCGCGTCTGGTGCACGTCATCTTCGTGGTGTTGCAATTTTAATGGTCAGTAATGTATTTGGCTATATTTTGTTTTCTTTTTCCTCCTATGGGGAGTAGAAAAGGGATTAAAAAAAGAAGAAACATTGCCGCCCCCACTTTTGTCCTATTTAAGAAAAATTAAAACAAACCGCCCCTCAGGCGTTGGCCCCTATCTAATCCTCCTCGCAATACGACTAACGAAGAGCTTTGAGGGACCGAAAAAGTATAAAAGGAATGAAAACCACAGGGGAGCCATGAAAATTATTATTATTATTATCCCCTTCACTTTCTCAGACGTTAAGTCCGGTTAAAAATGGAGTGACGCGGACCTTGATCAAGCGTTACTTCCTTTTAACTGTACGGTATGTGTTATATTGCATTTAGGAACTTTCGGGTGATTGAACATGTATCAATAATTACGGATTTCTGTAGTTGTATATATAGGTTGGGATGTAGGTGTATTACATTGATGTACTGGTGGATATTGTGTGGTATGACTCCTGTAGTTGATAGTATAATTGGTATGATGTCAACTTTATCCTGATGCCACATGTCTTTGACTTCCTCAGCCAGTTGGATGTATTTTTCAATTTTTTCTCCTGTTTTCTTTTGTTTATTTGCAGTATTGGGTATGGATATTTCGATTAGTTGTGTTAATTTCTTCTTTTTATTGGTGAGTATGATGTCAGGTTTGTTAAGTGGCGTTGTTTTATCTGTTATAATGGTTCTGTTCCAGTATAATTTGTATTCATCATTCTCCAGTACATTTTGTGGTGTATACTTGTATGTAAGAACGTGTTGGTTTAAAAGTTTATGTTGTAAGGCAAGCTGTTGATGTATTATTTTTGCGACATTGTCATGTCTTCTGGGGTATTCTGTATTTGCTATTATTGTACATCCGCTTGTGATGTGATCTACTGTTTCTGTTTGTTGTTTACAAAGTCTGCATTTATCCGTTGTGGTATTGGGATCTTTAATAATATGCTTGCTGTAATACCTGGTGTTTATTGTTTGATCCTGTATTGCAATCATGAATCCTTCTGTCTCACTGTATATATTGCCTTTTCTTAGCCATGTGTTGGATGCGTCTTGATCGATGTGTGGCTGTGTTAGATGATACGGGTGCTTGCCATGAAGTGTTTTCTTTTTCCAATTTACTTTCTTCTTATCTGTTGATGTTATGTGATCTAAAGGGTTGTAGAAGTGGTTATGAATTTGCAGTGGTGTAGCCGATGTATGTATATGAGTGATTGCCTTGTGTATTTTGCTAGTTTCTGCTCGTTCTAGAAAGAATTTTCTTAAATTGTCTACCTGTCCATAATGTAGGTTTTTTATGTCGATAAATCCCCTTCCTCCTTCCTTTCTGCTTCATGTGAATCTTTCTGTTGCTGAATGTATGTGATGTATTCTATATTTGTGGCATTGTGATCGTGTAAGTGTATTGAGTGCTTCTAGGTCTGTGTTACTCCATTTCACTACTCCAAATGAGTAGGTCAATATTGGTATGGCATAAGTATTTATAGCTTTTGTCTTGTTTCTTGCTGTCAATTCTGTTTTCAGTATTTTTGTTAGTCTTTGTCTATATTTTTCTTTTAGTTCTTCTTTAATATTTGTATTATCTATTCCTATTTTTTGTCTGTATCCCAGATATTTATAGGCATTCGTTTTTTCCATCGCTTCTATGCAGTCGCTGTGGTTATCCAATATGTAATCTTCTTGTTTAGTGTGTTTATTATTATTATTATTATTATTACTATTATTATTTTATATGAGCACCTTGAGTAGCGTGTTCTGCGTCGGCCGGCGCGCCTACACGTCTCGTCTCGTTGAGTAGACGTAAATTCCGTTATCGCTTATATTCGGTTCGAGTAGGTTCAGATCAGGTTTCAGCTTCTCTGGGCTTGAGCGTTCCAGCTGCGAGGCGGATCATTAACAATGCTCGGTAGAAACTGAAAAAGTTTTGCTTATAGCGTGTGTTGCATGTTAGGATGCAGTGCCGTTCGTTGAGATACAGTAATTCCAATAACCTAGCGCTGGCTTATTGACACAATTATGAAGATAACGGATAGTGTTGCCACAGATCCAGTTCAAGAGTGAGTTTTGGTTGTGGGGTAAAATTCCCCGCGAGGAATAAAAGTGTTTGGACGTCGATCTGAGCGGGTGTTTGATGTGTAAGAAACGCCAAAATACGCCGCGCAAGCGCCCAGGCATCGGACGTTGGACCACAGTGGAACCGATTGTCGTCTGTGTCGTCCATTCCACAGTGGGTGCAGAGGGGCGAGTCGACTAGATGCATGCGTTGCACTCGACGTTGGCTGACATGTTTGCCATTCGCTGCGCTATACCACGCTGACTGGACGTCTGATGTGAGGAAGCGTGTTTGGACCGGTTTCCATATTGGTAGCCACACATACTGGGATACTTAATTTCTATGAGGTTGGGCGGGCGGCACTGTTTTCGTCTGGTGCAAACGTGTAAGTGGTTAAAGACTGGTAGGCACAACTCATGTCCCGGAAAAATCGTAGGATATAATAAAATGGAGATGGAATGGTCGACACCAAAATTTGGGCGTATAAAGAGACCAGCTCAACGTCTTGGAATTGAGGTCCAGTGAGGCTTTGCGGGGAACGATATCAGAGTTTTTGTTGGGACCTGACGCACAGCGCAGTGAATCTGGTTAGCATGTGTGTTAGACCCACTCCACCACGGCCCCGTGGGAGTGCAAGGGAGTCGCATTGCTCCTTGAGTGACATCCATGAGCTGATGGAAGAGCCCAATTACATCAACAGACGTCGAACCAGGAGAGTTGGGACCCGGAGGACCTGAGCCACGCGTGGTATACTGGATGCATGATTGCGTGAGCTGGGTAATGTCGAGGGATCGTAGCCGATAATCTTCAAGGCTTGCTCTGATTGTCTGTAGTAAGAGCCTACCGTTGACAGCCGCTGAGCGACGGAAATCGGCAGTGTATTCAACGGCAAGGCACTGAGAGATGACGGCGACGTTAAGCGGGTGACGCGTCTCTCTGGTAGGCCCTCCATCCATGTCAGGGCTGCTCGAACTTCATCCTTATTCTGCAGATAAAGGACTAGATCGTCTGCATAGGCCATGCAACAAAAACGGCGTCCGTGCAACGTCGTACCTTCCAAGCGTTGGCACAGTCCTTGGGACGTCGGTTCCAAAGCGAAAGCACATAAAACCGTGGAAAGGGGGCAGACTTGCCGAAGATACTGTGCTATGACCGGGGGCGGCATAGGGCGACCCATGTACATGAAGGCGTAAATCTACTCTGGCGATACAACCGGGGAAACCCATATTCTTAAGACCCGTCCGCAAATTTTTGTGGTCAACACGGTCGAAGGCCTGGCTTAAGCACAGTGATGCCACGGCGCCAGGGAGACATTGGTGACGAGGAACTGCTATCATGTCTCGGTAACGGCAAAGGGCCGCACTGATATTGTTGTCGCCTCCCAGCGAAGTCTGCTCACAAATGTGATGTAACGTACTACCGTGATGAGTCGCAATGCCAGCAGGCGTGTATTTATTTTTTTCAGCAACATGAGTCGTCGATGGACCCTCTGTCGCCAGTGCGGTATGTGAACGGGGATAATGATGCGATCGAGAAACGCCTTAGGGATCACTGCCATCGGGGTCATCAGCTTTTGTAAACTATCCGCAGACGACTCAGACCCAGACCCATACTTCCATATGTCGTCAATCATGCATCTACAATCTGTACTCGTGTCCGCCCCGGTAGCTGAGTTGTCAGCGTGACAGACTGTCAATCCTAAGGGCCCGGGTTCGATTCCCGGCTGGGTCGGAGATTTTCTCCGCTCAGGGACTGGGTGTTGTGTTGTCCTAATCATCATCATTTCATCCCCATCGACGCGCAGGTCGCCGAAGTGGCGTCAAATTGAAAGACCTGCACCAGGCGAACGGTCTACCCGACGGGAGGCCCTAGCCACACGACATTTCCATTTATCTGTACTCGTACATCCGTTACATATATTCCCGTACAGGTCGGACATTTTGCTTGAAAGTCGCTTGCTCGTTATAATCGGGTAAATACTGTATTGCAATGCCTGTATTATTCCCAATTACGATGCAATGTTCCCTCGTCCATGCATGAATGTCCTAAGGAAAATAAATCCTCACTGTCGTCGTTACATTCTGGTTCTCCTTATTTGAAATTGCGAATAGACTTCATGTATCTCATAATGGCTGTAGTCGCCACAAGTGCCTGTTCATTTGAACATGTATGCATGTCCAAAGCAATCTGCATCGTAATTCAGAATAACGCAGGCACAGCAGTACAGTATTTATCTGTCGACATAGCGAAAGAGATTTTGAAGTAAAATGGCTCACCTTTACGGGAACTATATACAATCGATGTACGAATATACTTAGCAGACGCATGGTTGTCGAGATATGGAAGTTTGGGTATGGCTGTGAGTGGTGCACGGATAGCTAAATGGTAAGGCGGCCTCTCGCAACAAGCGGGAGAGCCTGGTTCGAATCCCGGTCCTGTAGAAATTTTCATTGTCGTCATTATATTCTAGAGCTGATGGTTGTCCATATTTGCAACACGTTACAAATGTAATGTTAACGCTGTTCCTTTCTCGAGTGAGATTCGTAAGAAGAAATGTCGCTATGGTAAAACTGTCTCACGCGATGCTCCTACTGTTCGGAATATGGGTTTCTCTAATGTTTCCACGACCGGTATGATGCAAGGGAATGCTCCATAGCATCCTAGAGTGAACACAAATAAAATAATGGAATTGATATAAGCACGTAATATCAGAATATGAGAATTTAAAAAGATTATAACCCCTCAACATTCCATACAGACATGTATTATCTAATAAATGTGTTGGACTTATTGTAAGATACAGCTGAAATATTACAGTTAATGTAGCGCCCTTGTATCCCCTAATGTGATAAGAAACAGGCCTATAGTAACAGTCTATGGACACGAATAGGTAATCGAAAACGATAAAAATAAAATAAAGGAAATGAAAACGGTAATTTGGTTTCGAACACAAGGTGCAAAATTAAATATCTGAGACGCGAACCACCTACGGATAAACCGAGACGGGCGTTCGCTTGACTCCTCTTGTACTGAGCGAAGTTCCTGGAAAATCAGGTGATGGTACATGCCGTGTTCTCCTCTTAGGCATAAAAGTGTGCTGAGCGTCATAGTGCAGTGGTCTGCCACTGGATTCGCATTCAGGAAGACGACGGATCAAATACGCGGCCAGCACTGCATATTTCGGTTTTCCGTGGTTTCCCTAATCGCTCCAGACAAAAGGTGGAATACCTCATTGAAAAGGGCCCGGCCGACTTTTTTCCTTACCCTTGAAACATTACTAGCGTGTGTTCCGTCTCTGTTGACATCGATATAGTCGTTGTATTCAGCCCTAATCGTTTCTCCTCCCTTCCTTCCTTTCTTCTGAAGTGGGCAAGAAAATTTCGTCGCCAAAAGTATTAAGTCGGTGCACAGGTTCGTAGCGTTTTGCCGTAAGTTTAGTAAACACAACAGATAAACGTAACAGACAATTTAGTCATAAATATTATATTCTCCTTCACTACTGACAACAGTGTGTCAAGGTTGGGGTAACTTTTCGATTCTGTAACTGTAGAAATCACGTGACGTTTGAGGCAAAGAACTCGTCGAGACATGTTCAGAGAGTATTTTCATCCGGAAAGGAATTTCCTTAAAGGCTGTTCCAGAGAGAGTGCAAAGGTGAAAATCTGATGGCGCAAGATTAGGTGAATAAGGTGAGAGCAGTATGACTTCCCATCCCAACTGCTGTATAATGTTTTTTTCTTTCTTTTTTGTCACTCTAGCAGAATGCGGGTGGTCTTAATCGGGTTGTAGCACCACTTCAGTCAGTCTTCCTAGTTGTAGTTCTTGAACTGCGTGTGCAAGACGTCTCAGCTGTTGACAATAAATGTCAGTAGTGATGGTTACTGCTAGGGGAACCATTTCGTAGTACACCATACCGTTGCTGTTCCACCACAGGTATGACATTATGTTTTGTGAGTGCACACAGGTTTTGTACGTGGAGTTGATGCTTTTATTGGGCTCAACCATTCTCGTTGCCAGGATCGATATAGGCTAGGAATGGTCGGCGTTGTTCACGAGCCAATTGATGGTGAGCAAGCAGAGACGCACATATGTCCCAACGATAATTGTTTTTTTTTTTTTTTTTTTTTTGGTTTAGAGGATATGGTACCTACACACTCGATTTCTGAACGTTCTCTATTGTATGCAAACGTCGCACAATGGTGGAAGGATCACAGTTCATCACATTGGCCAGTTCTAGATTACATTGCTGTGTATCATTGAGGGTTAATGCTTTTCAACGATCTTCTTCAAACCTTGACGGTCTTCCTGAAAGTGGAGAGTCACTAATGACAAAACGATCCTCCTTAAAACGACAAAAACATTTTCTTGCCATACTCTGTCGAATGGAATTATTCCCATAAACGAAGGAATTGTAGCTGGCTGCATTCGCTGCCGCCATTCCTCTGCTAAACTCAAACAGAAGACTATGTTGGAAATGTTCAGATTTCCCCAGCTCCACTGACTATCTACTAAGGACAAAACGACAATATGTACACTTATATAACAACAGTGAACTACAAATACATCTAAATCTACACCTACATGGTTACTCTGCAGTTCACACTTAAGTGCCTGGCAGAGGGTTCATCGAACCTTTTTCATACTACCTCTATACTATTCCACTCTCGAATGGCGCGTGGGAAAAAGAAACACCTAAATCTTTCCGTTGGAGCTCTGATTTCTCCTGTTTTATTATGATGATCATTTCTCCCTGTGTAGGTGGGTGCCAACAAAATATTTACGCATTCGGAAGAGAAAGTTGGTGATTGAAATTTCGTAAATAGATCTCGCTGCAAAGAAACCGCCTTTGTTTCCGTGACTGCCACCCCAACTCACGTATCATACCAGTGACACTCTCGCCCCTACTGCACAACAACACGAAACGAGCTGCCCTTCTTTGCACTTTTTTTATGTCCTCCGTCAATCCTACCTTGTAAGGATCCCATACTGTGCAGCAATATTCCAGCAGAGGAGGACAAGTGTAACGTAGGCTGTCTCTTTAGTGGGTTTGTCGCAGCTTCTAAGTGTTCTGGCAACAAAGCGCAGTCTTTGTTTCGCCTTCCCCACAATATTATCTATGTGGTCTTTCCAATTTAAGTTGCTCGTAATTCCTAGATAATTAGTCGAATTGACAGAACTTAGATTTGTGCGATTTATCGTCTACCCAAAATTCATCGGATTTAAATCAAGCCACAGGAATCGGAATACCAACATATAAAACAAAGCCTCTACGAACTTGTGTAGCAACCTAATACAATGTCCCACCTGGACGGTGGTTGCGTTCTGAGGCATCAATCACAGAAATTGATATAACACTGCCACTGAGGTTAGAATTATTATTACACTAAGATTTTTTACAACGACTAGTCGTTGAAATCCAATGCAGATCCTTGGAAGATGCCGGTACCACATAAAAATTTTAACTATTGAGAATAATCTTAAGCCTGGTGGTCAGTCTCCGTGGATAAAGCATGGGAAGCGATCTCCGACTTTCCTTTGCCACCGTGTAGCGATATACAAATGAACTATTTACTAAACTCAGAATCTTATCATAAATTCTCCCAATGCGATTCTTATGCTCTTAATGACATCTGACTATGCAATACACGCCTCTGCCGAAGAATCCGGTTTGGTTAGGTTGCTTGCCTCATAGAGAGTAGTGACAGATGTCAATTATTAACATCAAATAAACCCCACCAACATTTCTGAAAAGCTTGTCGGATAGAGTTGGTATGTGTACATATGTAGTCTGAAATGTCGAGAAAGGTAACCAGCTTCATTTCATTTGAGAATTGACATTATTCATAAATTCCATTAAAGAGGTGTTCCCTCTTGAATGTGAACAGATTAATATCTTAAAAAATAGAAAGGAGGTTAACACGAATCTACGACTATAAAACAGAGTAGTACGGTTTGGCACTTCCCCTTAATTGAATGAGAGAACAAGATCGTAGGTCACGCTCTTTCCATTAGTATCTAATAACAGAAATTATGCAAGAGTGTGCTGTGATGCTCAGTGGATTATTGGCCACCCGTTTAACATCTATAAACTGCAAGGCTGATCGCACTGCGGCCGCAGCTGCGTGTATTACATATTCTGCTCTTCTGCTCCACGACAGGGTCCCCAGCCGGGTGTTAGTGTCGTGAAATTATAACAATCTGGTGTGATGTTGCTGCAGCCACAGCGGTGCATGTACACTACACAATTCCACGAAATTATCCGGAATTCCGGATAAGGTACGCAGCTACTCCACAATTACACCGTATCGCCCAGTACAGAGTACTGCGCCCTTATAGAACGGACGCGGAAACGCGAGTGTCTCATTTCTGCGAAAATCTAGTGTCGCCTGCAGCTCCGCTGCTGCGGCTGTCCAATCGCAACATTCCAACAAATTTTTCACCATTAAGCACCACTCCCTCTCGACTGTGAGTGCACTGGAAGCACTGCTTGGACACACTGCTTACTTCACATCGCCGCCAGTGGGACTCGCCGCTCGTCCGAAAAACTTTCCAGACCCTTCCTTGGCGCCAGCGTGTAAAACGGACACATTGCGCTCCTCTGCCACCGCTCAAAAAGCATCGAGTAGGGGATTGCGGAGGTATATTCCTTGCTGGAAATGTCGCCCGCGACGCCTTTCTGAGCCCAGGGCGACCCGGGCGAGGGGGAAGCAGCACTCCCTCCGTTATTGACTATGGGGAGACATTCTGCTTGTCTCGCAGTGTTCTGCTGGAAAAGCCACCTGTCGTCGGGTCGGCTTGGCGGGGACACCACCTCCTGAAATGCTTCAGATTGCAAACGTTGACCTTTGTACAAACGCGCTGGCTTTACGTCACCCTCTCCCTCAGTAAAACCCCGCACGAAAGTCTGTCTGCAAAAATTATTTGCACTTAATGCAATGCAGTAAATTCTCATGGCTCATCCCTTAGCTATCTCTGTTAGGTTAGCGTGATGAACCATACATTTGTTCACATCAATGCTGTACTTGTCTACACTGCCCTAATTAATTATTTAAAAATGCAAATTGGTCACTGATGTGGACCTTGCTGTCCCAGTGCACGGTCCTTATAAATAACTACCCAGAGACTTTCGTCTGCTCTAAGACGATAGCAGACTGATCTATAATGGAGCCACACAATAAATCAGCTACAACTCTGTAAGAAGTGAGTAAGAACTACGTAAAAACTTGCACCAACTTGGCTGGGGACGAACTGGCTGAGCTGTTGTCAGGCGATCACTTTATCCTTGTGATGCGTACAGCCGGTGGCGTCTCAGCTCAGGAGGCGTAGCATTCTCGCCACTAGCAGCTGGTCGGCTCCGGTCGTTGTCAGTCCTGCTTTCTGACGACGCGGCAGCTCTAGTGCCAACCTTGCAGCCTCAAACGATTGCCACCTGTGTGTTATCGAATGGTTTCGATACCACACCTTCAATTTGAAGAAGAAATTTATGCGTGTGTCGTCTAGACAACACTTTTGGCCGGCTGGTGTGGCCGAGCGGTTCTAGGCGCTACAGTCTGAAACCGCGCAACCGCTGCGGTCGCAGGCTCGAATGCTGCCTCGGGCATGGATGTTTGTGATGTCCTTAGGTTACTTTGATTTAACTAGTTCTAAGTTCTAGGGGACTGATGACCTTAGATGTTAAGTCCCATAGTGCTCAGAGCCATTTGAACAACACTGTGGTATACTCTGTACGAAACCTGAAAAAGAACTGAATGTCAGAGTCTAAGTGACTTTATGGTGTATATGTTATTGTAAGTTGATATCTATGGAGAAACATATTTCTGATTTCGCTCATTGTAGCGGAAGTACACAAAAAATGTAAATATACGTAACATTCACCCGCTACGGCACTGTATAAGGTGTCACGGGAGGAATAGTCAATAAAGAAATGCTCAAATGACACAAGAACTTTATATGGACACATGCCCAAGTACGAATGGTTTCTGGGATAGAAAATAAGCCGGCCGGAATGGCCGTGCGGTTCTAGGCGCTACAGTCTGGAGCCGAGCGACCACTCCGGTCGCAGGTTCGAATCCTGCCCCGGGCACGGATGTGTGTGATGTCCTTAGGTTAGTTAGGTTTAATTAGTTCTAAGTTCTAGGCGACTGATGACCTCAGAAGTTAAGTCGCATAGTGCTCAGAGCCATTTGAACCATTTGATAGAACATATTGTGCGTTTGTTATTGGGCTGGTGGTGCGTATATTTCCACGGAATGGAATCAACAAAATGTAACGATCACCGGTGATCGCAGGAAAATCCACAGGCTGCAATGGACCAATTTCAGAGTTCGTTTTTCGACCAGTGTTTCTTGCGGCATGATCAGTAACATGTTGAT
This sequence comes from Schistocerca americana, assembly GCF_021461395.2. Taxonomy (NCBI): domain Eukaryota; kingdom Metazoa; phylum Arthropoda; class Insecta; order Orthoptera; family Acrididae; genus Schistocerca; species Schistocerca americana. Next base: position 320,688,622 of record NC_060123.1, read on the forward strand.
GGATTGAGTAATTCTAAAAGAGCAAATTCTGGGATATAATTACTTCTATTTTTTTTTTTTTTAAATTCGTTTGTTTTTCATCTTGAGAACGTTCCTTCACCATGAGGACTGCAATGTACCTCCACCATGACGGAGACCTTACCCTTTGTACCAAACGTATGAGGGAACATCTTAATTTCACTTACCCAAATCGCTGGATTGGGCGTGGTAGTACAGTTAACTGGCCTCCAAGATCGCCATACTCTTCGTCACTAGAGTTTTGTTCATGGGGTCGGATGAAGGCTGATGTGTACAAAAGAAAGTCGAATATGCGAGGTGAACCGCTTGGTCGCATCATGGACACTGGTGTCCTCTATAGGGAACGTGCAGAGACACTCAGACAAGCAACACAATTTCTCCTAAGAATTGGTTGGTTGGTGGATTTGGGGGGAGAGGACCAAACAGCTGTAGTTTGTCGTGTACAACATTGCTTAAAGCAAATGTGTTGCAAATCGTGTTTTTCAATTGGTAGGCTGCTTTGTAAAACGCAAGTTGCTATGTTTACCAATTGTTATACATCTGTAAAACTGATAATGAACTGACTAATACAGAAAATAAATAAGAATGTATAATAATTGTGTTCTGTCTCGGAAATCATTTGAAATACGGAATCTAAGAATATGGAATTTTTTACTTCAAATGCTCGTTTCCTGAACACTGACCATTCTTCCAGTGATATCGTGTATACTTACTTGCAGCACAGCTAGTTCTGTGACGATATCAATGTAAGTTACATTGCTCTCCTACATTTGTTCAAGCAATTAACCATGATAAAAGAAAATAATTTCCACTTTCCATCACTTATGTGTATTTTCCTGTATGTATAGGTCAGACGGGACTCCGCAGTTACTGTACCTAACGAGCGCTGTATTCATAAATATGACTTTGAATTGAGTCATAATATACCAACTCAAAATAAAGGATGATAAATTAGTATAATGATAATAGTATTTTACTTGTTGGTAGCTGATTTGCAAATTAATTTACTTTTCGTTCCAATCACAGTGAATCTCATTATGTCATACATTTACAACATAAAATTTTTATCTTTATTCCCTCTATTTGTCGTACATTGCTAACAAATAATCAACTTCAGTTCTGTCTAAGCCTATGTCTCAACAATAATTAAAGTTTCCTTTTTTATAAATAATTTAAGCAATGTTCGCTCAGATGGGGTGTCACTAGCACTCTTCTCTTCTACTGCCTCTTGATAGATGGTAACCAACCAGCAAACACTACAGTGGAAAAGAGCGAGCAGTCTGTCACAAGAGAGGAACATAGATTCAGTGATACTGGCGAAAAGTACCCTGTTCTTAAATAAGAACACGAAACTCCTTTCCTCAGTTAATCCATCTTTCCAGCGTTGGACCTCGGTTGTTCACCACACAGAAAGAGGTCAAATCAGACACTTTCAGCAATCTAAATTTCCGACCTGTTATTTTATTGGGCTAACAGTTTCGCGATATATTACAAGATGATGTTTGAAGTAATCGTCGTATCAAAAATCCTCAGATACCAGACGTTGAATGTTGACCCCTAGTTTGACCGGAACCGAGGTTGAAATCTTCCTACACGACTGTCAGGTGGCGTGAAAATAGAGTAATACGAGGGTTGGAGCTTTAATAGTGGTAACTATTTATTTACAGCACTTAAAAAATAGATACGTGTTTCAATGTTTTACTGACCTTTAACGTAGTCACCAGCATTGTGTACAACCCGCTGCCAGCGATGTGGAAGTCGTATGATACTCTTAGCAGTGTCAGTTGTGTTGACAGTTCGAGCGGCGCGGTCTATTGTCCAACGGATTTGTAGCAGTTCTGAAGCCAATGCCGAGAAGTGTACGACAGAAGTATCACAGTCATGATCCAGCTCCATCAAAGAATTTAGTTTTTGATAGAGCTGAATAAACTTTTTAACTGTTCAGCATGATAAAGATATGCAGCTCAGAATAAATGGAAAGCCACATGGACGACGGTATAGATGTGCAGGGAGAAAGAAGAAAGTTATTTCATTCATTTCACCATTCCTATGGATACGGTCGCCGACTGCAGTTCTCTGTTAATTAATCTTTGTACATTTTCTTTCATAATATCCTCACAAGTTCTTGCTTTACTTACAGAAAAATAACTAAAACTCCAAGCTTATTTTTATGACAAGACATCAATCTTCGAGTGTACAATTTCGGAATAGCATCACGTGACGTTTTTCAAAAACAATGTTTTTGAATGAAGCAGTTGTCTCTTAACGGACTTCGTGTACATCTACTATCTCCGATAACGTGTAGGTCTAAATTAGACTCATCACGTACGTTACTTATCAGAAGGTCACAAAGTTTTACAGATGTAGGAGGAGACCACTCTTGATTTGTCTATTAACACTCAGTGGTAACGACATCGTCAGTCCCAGATATCGAAAACGATTCAGACGTGAAAATTCCGTTACTACACTAATGTTACAGTAATATGACGTCACAGAATGAATGTCTTCATGTCACTCCTTCGTATGACTCTGCACGAAACGCCCACCAAACTTTAGTTTCGGGACGAAAACTAAAATCGTCCATAGCAGCAGGCAAATCCAGCCACTCTTACGGTATGCGATAAGTTGTGCTCTGCTTGACCACGTTTGCTATATCGATTATCGATCCTCTTGGGCGAGATACCGCGGCTTTAACGGTCAATCCACTCATCAGTAAACAGGCAAGCGAACGGGAAGCACTCAGCAGGGATCATCACTTCATCCCTGCTTTATGGCCAGGCACACCGGTAGCTATACACAGGCGGAAAGCAGGTCGAAACGGCGGGCCAGCATCCTCAGTCTTCCCAAGTCGGTGGTCACTGCTCGTGGGTACGTTCAACACCTAGAAATGCTATGTCATACGTCATAGATCTACAAACAAATATGTAATATCTCCGCTTGGTTGAGGCACTGATAGCACACACTCCTAACGAAAAGAAAAAAAAAAACCACTAATGTTACTTCATCAGTTAGTATTCTGTCTCTCGACTGCACATAGAAAGTCATGCAAGGGGGTCGACGTTAAGATGCCGGTGGACACTCACTGTTAGACGCAGGGGAGAGAGTTAATATGAGTAAAAAGTACATTGAAGGCCTCTACGAGGGAGAGATACTGTAGGCTAATATGATAAAAGGTGGAATGGGAGTCGATGTGGAAGACAGTATCAGGGTCGGTTTCATATAGGTCCGGGGTACTTGCATTAAAATAGAACACAGGGAACACATTAAATTTATTCGGAATTTTTAAAACCGTTGGGAGAAGTGGCAACAAGTAGTTCAAATGGCTCTGAGCACTATGGGACTTAACTTCTGAGGACATCAGTCCTCTAGAACTTACGAGATGCATTCAAGTTCTAAGGCCTCCGATTTTTTTTATTATTAACTACTCACCCGAAATCGATGAAACTGGCGTTACTTCTCGACGTAATCGCCCTGCAGACGTACACATTTTTCACAACGCTGACGCCATGATTCCATGGCAGCGGCGAAGGCTTCTTTAGGAGTCTGTTTTAACCACTGGAAAATCGCTGAGGCAATAGCAGCACGGCTGGTGAATGTGCGGACACGGAGAGTGTCTTCCATTGTTGGAAAAAGCCAAAAGTCACTAGGAGCCAGGTCAGGTGAGTAGGGAGCATGAGCAATCACTTCAAAGTTGTTATCGCGAAGAAACTGTTGCGTAACGTTAGCTCGATGTGCGGGTGCGTTGACTTGGTGAAACAGCACATGCGCAGCCCTTCCCGCACGTTTTTGTTGCAGTGCAGGAAGGAATTTGTTCTTCAAAACATTTTCGTAGCATGCACCTGTTACCGTAGTGCCCTTTGGAATGCAACTGGTAAGGATTAGGCCCTCACTGTCCCAGAACATGGACACCATCATTTTTTCAGCACTGGCAGTTACTCGAAATTTTTTTGGTGGCGGTGAATCTGTGTGCTTCCATTGAGCTGACTGGCGCTTTGTTTCTGGATTGAAAAATGCCATCCACGTCTCATCCATTGTCGCAACCGACGAAAAGAAAGTCCCACTCATGCTGTCGTTGCGTGTCAACATTGCTTGGCAACATGCCACACGGGCAGCCATGTGGTCGCCCGTCAGCATTTGTGGAACCCACCTGGATGACACTTTTCGCATTTTCAGGTCGTCATGCAGGATTGTGTGCACAGAACCCACAGAAATGCCAACTCTGGAGGCGATCTGTTCAACAGTCATTCCGTGATCCCCCAAAACAATTCTCTCCACTTTCTCAATCATGTCGTCAGACCGGCTTGTGCGAGCCCGAGGTTGTTTTGGTTTGTTGTCACATGATGTTCTGCCTTCATTAAACTGTCGCACCCACGAACGCACTTTCGACACATCCATAACTCCATCACCACATGTCTCCTTCAACTGTCGATGAATTTCAATTGGTTTCACACCACACAATATCAGAAAACGAATGATTGCACGCTGTTCAAGTAAGGATAACGTCGCCATTTTAAGTATTTAAAACAGTTCTCATTCCCGCCATGGGCGGTAAAATTCCATCAGCCATATGGTGCTGCCATCTCTGGGACGTATTGACAATGAACGCGGCGTCATTTTAAAACAATGCGCATGTTTCTATCTCTTTCCAGTCCAGAGCAAATAATCGGAGGTCTTAGAACTTGAATGCACCTCGTAGAATTACGTAAACCTAACTAACCTAAGGACATCACACACATCCATGCCCGAGGCTGGATTCAAACCTGCGAACTTAGCGGTCGCGTGGTTCCAGACTGTAGCACCTAGAATCGCTTGGTCACTCCGGCCGGCTGAAGTGGCAACAAAAAGAACAGCCAAGTATGTTTGTAGAGTCGATGAATCCAGATACACACCATTTGACTTTTCGGACAAATATTACGCACAAAATCTCGTAGATCGAAAGGGCAGGTAAGTGCGAGAACTATCGCCGAACCAACTAACATGAATAATATGCCGAACAATGTAAAATAAAAATAACTATCTGTTAGAGCACGATCAGGTTCACTTTACGAAAATGAAAGACACCAGAGGGGTTTGAGAGCAAAGGCCATACACAGTAACCCTCGTTGTATTAGACGAGCTACAGGAAGTGTTCGGCAATGTAAAATTCCGTACGATGTTTTCTGTAGTCTGAGAGATATGCACAGGCCTTTGAGAGCTGCGAATTTTGTGGAAAATATGCAAGAACCAAGATGGAACAATTAGAATGGAAGACCAAGAGAGAATTGCTCTGGTTAAAAAAGGGCGTTCGATATGGGTGCCGTTTTTCTCTCCAACTTTTCAACCTGAACATTGGAGAACCAAAACTGGAAATAAAATATTCAGATCTATGTTTGAATTTCAGGATAAAAAAATGATAAGTTTCAATGCCACCTTTCTAGCATTTGTAGGCATAGATTAAGCTTTTGACAACGTTGATTGGAATACTCTTTTTCAAATTCTGTTGGTGGCAGGGGTAAAATACAGTGAGCAAAAGCCTATTTACAACTTCTACAGAAACCAGCTGGCAGTTATAAGAGTCGAGGGACATGAAAGGGAAGCAGTGGCTGGGAATGGAGTGAGACAGCGTTGTAGCCTATCTCCGTTGTTATTCAATCTGTATATTGAGCAAGCAGTAAAGGAAACAAAAGAAAAATTCGGAGTAGGAATTAAAATCCATGGAGAAGAAATAAAAACTTTGAGGTTCACCGATGAGATTGTAATTCTGTCAGCAAAGGACCTGGAAGAGCAGCAGAACAGAATGGACAGTGTCTTGAAAGGAGGATATAACATGAACATCAACAAAAGCAAAACGAAGATAATAGTACGTAGCCGAATGAAATCGGGTAATGCTGAAGGAATTAGATTAGGAAATGAGACGCTTAAAGTAGTAAATGAGTTCTGCTATTTGGGGAGCAAAATAACTGATGATGGTTGAAGTAAAGAGGATACAAAATGTAGACTGGCAATGGCAAGGAAAGCGTTTCTGGAGAAGAGAAATTTGGTACCATCGAGTATAGATTTAAGTGTCAGGAAGTCGTTTCTGAAAGTATTTGTATAGAGTGTAGCATTGTATGGAAGTGAAACGTGGATGATAAATAGTTTAGACAAGAAGAGAATAGAAGCTTTCGAAATGTGGTGCTACAGAAGCATGCTGAATATTAGATGGGTAGATCACATAACTAATTAGGAGGTAATGAATAGAACTGGAGAGAAGAGAAATTTGTGCCACAACGTGACTAGAAGAAGGGATCGGCTGGTAGGGCATATTATGAGGCATCAAGGGATCACCAATTTAGTATTGGAGGGCAGCGTGGGTGATAAAAATCGTAGAGGGAGACCAAGAGATGAATACACTGAACAGACTCAGAAGAATGTAGGTGGCGGTAGATATTGGGAGATGAAGAAGCTTGCACAGGTTAGAGTAGCAAGGAGAGCGGCATCAAACCAGTCTCTGGACTGAAGACCACAACAACAACAAGATTCAATGATGACATTGCCATTCTCACTGGAAGTGAACAGAATTACAGGACCCGCTCGACGGAATTGATGGTCTAATGAGTATAGAATATGGATTTAAGTTAAAGTGAAGGAAGGCCAAGCAAATGAGGAGCATCAGAAATAAAATTAGCGATAAACTGAAACATAAAACTTGAGGTCCGCACAAGAGAAAGAGCAAGACTTCTGCTACCTCGGAAGCAAAACTTCACATGATGGACAAAGCGAGGAGGGCATAAGAAGTGGGCGGCCAAATGGAAAATGGGATTTACTAGCTGCAAGTTGTTACTAGAGTGTAAGTATCAAACCCTGACATTAATTCAAGGAAGAGATTTCCGAGACTACGTATGGAGTACTCGTATCTTTGGAGTTGGCGTATAGATATTGAACTACTTACTTACAGCTTCGGATCTGAGGTGAATGTGCCAATTGCATGGAGGGTGCATTGTCTTGCCGTATAATGGCCCGGATTAGTGGTCGCTCCCCGTCTTGGTGTGGGCTACAGGGCATGGTGACCGTATGGAGTCGCGTCGCAGATAAACAGTATGTGGTAGTTGGTAGTAAAATAATTAAGAACGGAAAGTGTTACGTGGCATCGTACAGAAGAAATGATTCAGTAATTCAGCCAGAATGGTGCTCGGGGTTACTTATGAGATTTATGGTTGAAACGGTGCTGACTTTGTGAATCAGTAATTTTATTGGAGGAACATTTTGGTGGTAGAAAGCAAGTGAAATGGCATTCGTGATCCGTGTTAACCTCTATAATGTTTGAGAAGTAGAGGGTGCTCCAGAAATGTTGCGACAGACGTCGAGGAGACCTAGGGAGGGTGTTGACCACAAAACAAGAATAGGAACCAGTGTCTAGGGACGTCATTTAACGACGCTGTAGAGCGTCGAAGTTGCAGGCACAGGAATCTGCCACTCGGGCACCCGTTCAATAGTATGCCGCCGGACAGTAGGCGGAAGGGCTCGCAATGTTCTTTCTTGTTCATGTTCGCCACTGATTGCCACGTTCTCCAGTGGAGAAAATGGAACTAGCTGTTGTGTAGAATGGTCATTTTCCCTCAAATTTGATGCTCTGTACCATCGACGGATGATACTTTCGGAGACAGGTTTCCATCAGCAGTTTATTTTTATCCTGGAAACTTCTAAAATCTCCAATGTTTCTCGATATACAGGAGAAAAATTAACTGCAGTTGGAAATTCGTATTCAAAACCGAGGCAACACAGTATCGCATTCGTAGGAGACAAAGCCTTTACACGCAGGAGCTAACTCTACCTTCCCCATTGGCGATAGTAGCCTTCAGTCTCGATAACTGAATGACAGACAACACTGATAGACTTCCCGCTATGGACCCACAGCGTACAAACTAACACTAAAACCTCTCGAACTTTGTCGCAACATTTCTGGGAGACAATGTATACCTAGACATGTGTTTGTATTAGCCGCATACCCTGGTTTATATCATAACGAAATATATTCGCTATGTAAAACTGACATACTCGAGTCCGATACGACGACATCCGCAAAATGTAATCTAAAAATCAGATTTTTAATAATACAAAGCACAGCTTTCCATGGCAGCGAGTAATGGACTGTGGGAAAACTGCAGAAGAAATGAATAGAATCGATTGAGATGTAGTGCTATACAAGGGACTTGATAATATGGTTGACTGATAACATGAAGTGAGGAAGTTCACTGTAGAAACCGAAAGGAAAAGAATTTACAGAAAACACAGAAGAAGTAGGGGATAGGATGACAGAACGTATGTTAAGACGTCACGGAAGAAAACGGAACATAACATGGTAAAAGCGCAGGAAAAGGCAGGTTAACATTCATAGATGAAGTGAAAATCGGCGAACTGCTTTTAGTGGACCGAACAAAAATATGCAATACGACCGGACCCCCAACTAGAGGGCGTGTTGAAAAGTAATTCCTCCGACTTTTTTATACGAAAACTGTTGAAGCTTTTAAACTAAAGCAAATGTCATTAACATTTTACATCCTTATTCTTTATGCTTACATATTTGCAGCCTTATGCCACTAGAGGGCTCCGAATTATAACGTGTAACACGGCGATGTGTGACGTAACTATGTCTATCCGTGAGAAACAGCGCGCTGTAGTGAAGTTTCGAATTCGAAAAATTCGTTCACATTTTGTTTTTCAGCGTGACAATGCCATCACACACTAGCGCTGCGACATATGCAACAATCAGGCGTCTTGTGCTCACTGTCATCGATCATCCTCCATACAGTCTCGACTTGGCCACATTCAATTTCATCTGTTTTCATGACGTAAAAAACACCTTCGAGGACTTCACTTTGGTAATGAACAACGAAATCAAAGATTTTACAGTGACGGTGTCCAGAAACTGGTCTCCGTTGGGAGGAATGTGTTTGTAACCAGGGCGACTATGGTGAGAAATAAATGCGTGGCCGTGATAAAGATGGATAATATTAATAAAGTTCGTTTTATTTAAAAAGTATTAAGAGTTTACACATCAGAAATTCGGAAGCGAAGTGTCACATCATTGATGGGTAAAATCTAAACACCCGTACTACAGCAGCATTCTTACGTGTTCTAAAGACTTACTTGGTAATGGTTTAAGGCCAAAAACCCACTGAAATATGTTAAACTGAAATTTTCATTGTGTAGTAGCATAACTGTAATTCAGTCGTAGGAGTGGATTATTAATCTCATAAATTGTGTAAAATTCAAACAATTTATTGTTTACAAATAATTTGTTTCACTTAAAATTGAACGTCAATCACTGATTGTCACTTTTATTATGACTTAGAGACAGACAAGTTTTTCTTCCGGACCCTTGACGATGAAGAGAGAAAAAATTGGCCTCTGACTTAAGATAGAGTTATCTGTTGTGTGTGCTGAAAATACAGCAGCAATATTCCACTGTATACGATAATACAGATTGAATATTTAGAAACGACATTGAAAAGTTATAGATGATGACACTCTTGCATAAAGCCTATTGTAAGGGGAGGAAATTGGTGACGTAGGGTTACTGGGGGAATTCTTGGAAGTGTCACTGCTATGCAAAACTTAAGAACGATGTAGATAAAGTAACATAATATATTAACTGCTTGGTGGAAATAAATGGAACTGCGATAACATATTCTCAGAAGTCTCTGAGTCGTGCACAGGAAGTAGGAAATCAGATGGCATAAGGCAGGAAGACCATAGCACCAAAAGGTGGCGACCCTGCAACAGCAGACAGTCGAAGGAACGGCAAAAAGTGTGTGCCAACCAGCGAGTAATTACGATCCACTTTGTTGGTGTTCCTCCTTGCACTAAGGCCGGGAGACAACCTCTGGATGACTTCACATGAGGAAAAATGGTCGGAAAACTGGGACAAGAACGAAGTGTGACTTGTGTAGCAGAGAGGTTTCGTTTCGTTCATAGCATTTTTTCACGTGCACGGGGAGCATTTCGAACAACAGGTACTGCTGGTCGAAGGAGGTCCACCACGGTCAACTAGAGGCGCAGATGGCCCCTATATTGTGCAAGTAACAGGAAGGGACTCACATCAAACAACGGATGTAATAGCAACCACAGGACTACAAGGCACGCAGTCCCACACATCACAGTGGCATGACGACTGCGTGGGACTGGTCTCTTTGCCCGACGACCAATACGTTGTGTTCCTTTTCTAACAATACCACCACTTGCAAAGTAGGTTATAAATCAGATTGGTAATGTTGCTCAATCAGCATATGTTCGCTTTATCGGGCAACAACAAAGTTCTTGACTGTGGATGGTATCGTCAGAATGGAAATAATGAGTTCACTGTAAAAAAAGTCATTAATTTGGCACTTATCTTGAAAGGATTCCGATGTAGATTTAGTCGAAGTCGTTATGGCTCATCTTGTTGATTCTAGGGAGATTCCACTTTGACTGCTAGAAGGTCCAGATCTGCATTTTAGCAATATTTGAAGACCTAACAATTGCGATTTTCATGAAATTCTTAATGACCAAACAATCTCAGATCAGAACAATGGTATGGTAGAAATAAGTTTTGACTTGGTGTTCAGGATCCACATTTTTATTAAACTTCTTCTAAATTCACATATACTTCTTCCTAATTGTCACATCGACAAGAAAACAGTTTTGTATCAGTCTTCATATATTTAATTTCCACTTTAACCAAACAAAAGACTTACTGTTATTTTACAAAGCGAAATAACAACTTAACTTCTGCAAAGTGAAACAAAGACTGCTCTGTGCGCATTCGCGCCAAAACGGTTACAAGTAAGTCAAAGATTATGACAGTCTCACAGAAATGAATACACACAAGAACCATATCACTATAATATATCGATACATCTGAGTACTTATACATCAATAAAACCAAATGTGAATATGGTCACAAGAATTTGTCTGTTACTTCGCAGAAAAGTAGTACGATATTACTGGTATCGAGAACTGGGGTTGGAGTGCCGTAATGGTCACGTAAATAGAGAACCATTACACGTTGACATCCGCACTAATGTGGCGCCGTTTCTAATGGTTCGAGGAGCATACTGAGTGGACCAACGGCGAGTGTAGTCGCGTGCTCTTTTCTGATGGGAGCAGATCTAGTCCCAAAGCTGTACACGTATCTCCATATTGCGAGATGTGGGAAAAAGCTATGCACTTAGGAACATTATCCAGTGTTATTGTTTTGAAGTTTAGGTGTCGCGGTGTTGTGATGAGTAACATTGCATGGGCGTATTGATCCATGATCTTTGAACACAGTGCAAATGGTTCAAATGGCTCTGAGCACTATGGGACGCAACTGCTGAGGTCATTAGTCCCCTAGAACTTAGAACTAGTTAAACCTAACTAACCTAAGGACATCACAAACATCCATGCCCGAGGCAGGATTCGAACCTGCGACCGTAGCGGTCTTGCGGTTCCAGACTGCAGCGCCTTTAACCGCACTTACTTTAACACAGTACCCCTTCCCCATGTGCGTCATCTCTTAGTGGCATTCAACCCTGACTTAATTTCTGTGGATGACAATGCGCGACCTCATCGAACAGCACAGGTGGAGAACCTCTTGGGAGGAGAGAATATACAGCGGAGGGACTGCTCTGCACGTTATCCCGACTTACATACCGAAGCACACTTCTGGAATGGATTGAGGAGACATTGTGCAGCATGCCCACGTGCATCAAACACCATTCAGCAATTATCAACCACGCCGGTGGTGGAGTGAAACACATACCGCAAGAATTCCTACCCAGACTTGTGGCTAGTATGTCAGCACGTTCCAGGGAGTGCTTTCCAGTCCACGGTGATCACACGCTTTACTAAAACACATGCCCCGCCCTTTACAGTCTCCAGCGAATCATCATAAACTGCCGTGACTTAAGTGCAATTATTGTCTATGAATAAAAGTACCATCTCTGTTCACCTCATTACCTGTTCCCTTCGATTACCTTCTGTGCGACACCGCGGCAGCTTTTCCAGTGTCTTGTCGAGGTTCTTCCCAGCTATGTTACCTGGCCATGAGAATTCATGCGAAATTTACTTTCGTCCTTAAGTATTGTACACTAGTGTACAGTGCAGGCGAAGATGGTGATCTTGCTCACGATATATGCGTGACCACAATTTGATCAAATAGTTTGTTTGAGATGAGCTGGTCCGATTAAGAGAGGAGATTAACATTTTCGTCTCCTCGAAAATGTATTGGGTAAAGTTACAGGACCTGCGGTATCGTCAATAGATTGTTTTGCCAACACTGTACTCTCCAAAGACGTGATCAGAAATTTTGAAGGATTATTTTCAAGTGATCCAACCGCTGCTGAAACAGAAAGGGGAGTGAGCTACAGGCCCCAAAATTCTCATAATTATCACATATACGATGCTACTCGAGTTTGCTGGCTCGTGAGGAAAGACATATGTCTGTTGTGTCTTCCTGCTTAATGCACTGAGTGACACTGCACAATGATCAACAAACTGGATTCACATTCGTCAGGGTCATGGTTTATGCTCGCGTCCGGACCACAGATTTAGGTTTCCAATTAGCTACATATATGCCGGAATGACATTCTGAAAAGCTACGCACTATCGTTCAGTGAACAAACCAAGAGCCAGGAATTTCTATAAATCAGAATTCAACACGTTCCTTAAGGGTCCAAACTGTGAGACGTAAAAGTAATTTCAGGAGCGCCACAAGGGAATGTCATAGTGTGATTATCAATTTATACATTATTGCTACTGTTGTTATTCGTTTCTGTCCTTAAGACAATGTTTGAACTTGAATATTACGTTATTATTCAATTTTTTCTTTCTTGGTTGTTTTTCATTCCCAAAGTCTCTTCATTCTTTGACTGTGTTCCTTTTTCCTTTGTTCTGTCCATTATTTCGCTGTTTTCTTCCTTTCTTTAGTCCAGATGTTCCTGAATTTGTCTTTTTCATTTTTCATTTCACTACTGATCCTTTTTTTTGTCTTCACGTATTTCTTGATGCCACTTGGTTTCTTTGATTGACCTGTTGAGTACTTCTAAAATTCTCTTTTTGTTGTTTATTCAATGTATGTATCCACAGAATGGTGGTCGGCGTACTCCGATCATGTCTATGAGTCTGTGTGTTCGTACATTTCTTTGGTTGATGACAATTTTATGTTCCATTGACGCCTGTGATACCTGATGCTCTGAGTGTCGTTGTTTCTGGTACGTTAAGTGCTTCTGATAGTAAAACAGTATTGTAGTGCCTGAGATTGGCCTGTCTTGATAGGATTCTTTTATTGTCATGCGTCCATGTGAGTTTGCATGCTTTGTGAAGTTTTATCCCTTTGTCTTATGTAGAATGCTTTGTTTGATCCTCCTATTTGGTCATATTCCCCTAGTTACTTGTATGTTTTCATTGTGTTACCTTTTTCGTATTTGGTGTGCATGGCTTGTGTGTTGTTATTTTCATCCATGTATTGCGTTTCCCTTATATGATACCTGTAGACTTGTTCAAACAGAGACTTACTGTAAGTTTTCCAGTGCTTCTTATGCATCTTGTTTATTTCTGCTGAGTACCGTAAATTCACCTGTAAGTACCAGGCATTTTATGGTTGTCTTGTTAGGATGCGCTCTTCCTAAGTCAATCCCTTGTACTTTTTCTTTACATTGCACAACTGTGGGACACTAATAGGTTTCTTAAAATTATATCTTTCATACTTGGGGAACACGGACATATTAAACTGAAACACACAGAATTCTACTCGATTCATTTTTTGTAATTTTGGGACATTAATACTGTGCTGAAAATAAAAGAAAGGTTCGAGAGTGGAATTAAAATTCAAGGTGGAAGGATATCAGTTAAAATATTCGCTGATGACATTGCTATCCTCAGTGAAAGATAAGAAGAATTGCATTATCTTCTGAATCCAATGAAAGCTAATGAGCACAGAAAAACGGATAGAGAGTCAATAGAAGAAAGAGGAAAGTAATGAGAAGTAGCAGAAATGAGAACAGCGAGAAACTTAACATCAGGTTTGATAGTCACGAAATATATGAAGTTAAAGAATTCTGCTTTTTAGGCAGCAAAATAACCAATGACTGACGGAGCAAGGAGAATATCAAAAGCAAACTAACACTCGCAGAAAGGCCATTCCTGGTCAATAGAAGCCTACTAGTTTCAAACATAGGCCTTTATACGAGCAAGAAATTTCAAAGAATGAAGGTTTGGAGCACATAATGGTATGGTAGTGAAACATGGATTGTGATAAAATCAGAACGCAAGAATAGGAAGCACTTAAAATGTGTGCTACAGACGAATGCTGAAAATCAGGTGGACTGGAAAGGTAAGGAATGACGAGGCTCTGCACAGAATCAAAGAAGAATGGAATACGTACATCAATCTGGCAAGCGGATACAACACTTGTTAAGAGAACAGGGAGTGACTTCCATGATACGAGAGGGAGCTGTGGAAGGAAAAAACTGTAGAGGAAGGCCGATATTGGAATACATTCAGCAAATAATATAGGACGTAGATCGCAAGTGCTATTCTGATATGAAGACGATGGCAAAGGAGGGTAACTTGAGATGGGTCGTATACAACCACTGAAAAGACAGACGACTCAAAAGAAAATGAAAGTACTTTGACTTTCAGCTTTTCATAGGTAGCATTGTCTCAGTACCTCACAGAGGCAGAGCCTATTTGGAGACCAAGCCGAATCACAATGTCCAATAGCCCCCTTGAACACTATGAACCAGTATCACACGTATGTACTCTTTCAGGATTATAGTATGATCTTTTAAAATTAAGGGAGTGTCCATTTTTAGAGAACAACTTAACAATTCTTTGAAAAACTTCATTCACAGTCTCTTCTGTGGCTTTCTCTTTAAGGGTGTTTCTTACAACGTATCGTCTGCAAGAAGTACCAATTCTGCTTCATAAATGTTAAGAAGGTCATTAGATGTATAAGGAATAGGAGTGAACCTTAAATTGAATACTGTTTGATCCCCTTTCTAATGTCTCGCAGTAATTAACACGTTCTACCCTTGGAACAGTGAATTATTCAGGACAATTTTTACATTATGTGTAGGTATGATTCAAACCAGTTATGTGTGTGTTCATCAGTCCCATAGAACGTGGGCTTCTCTAAGAGTGTAACATGATCTACACAATCAAATGCCTCAGAAAGATCACAATAAATACTAGCAGACGATGGTTTTCTGTTTAGCGATTCTAACAGTTGGTGAATGTATAAATAGCATTCTTATTTGAGCAGCCCTTCTAGACTCCAAATTCTGATCTCCTACATGTCTACTTATTTGTGAGACTACTTTTGGGTAGGTCTAATTTTGGAATATTTTGGAAGAAAATGTCAGTAAGGAAACTGTAAGATAATTATTTATGTCTTTCTTGTCATTTTTCTTAGAGACAGGTTTAAGATTTGACTATTTTTATCTGTCTGAAAAAATTCCCCGCACCTGTGATGCATTAAGTGTATAACTAAATAAAATTTCTATTAAGGCAGAATAACTTTTCAAAATTTGTTTGATATTGCATTAACAACATATGCGCTTACTGTAGATTTTTATAATAATAATATACATTAATTCTCAAGTCAACATCACTATATCTCAACTTATAATAATCGTGCTGCGATGAAAGAGGTTTTGTTAGAAAGGTTTTCTAAGCAGCTTATGACACTTCGTACCCATATTGCGCTAAAACCTACTATTTGTAGAAAATTTGGACGTAAAGAGACTTTTAAATATCACAGACAAAAGGGCATCATGGAAGCCCTATATTTTATGAAACCAACTTGTTGATCAGAAACAGTAGATTCCCATTACTTACTGTCTCATTATAAGTACAATTTAATTTTTTACAGTACTTATAAGGGAACCTCCCCATCGCACCCCCCTCAGATTTACTTATAAGTTGGCACAGTGGATAGGCCTTGAAAAACTGAACAAAGATCAATCGAGAAAACAGGAAGAAGTTGTGTGGAACTATGAAAAAAATAAGCAAAATATACAAACTGAGTAGTCCATGTGCAAGATATGTAACATCAAGGGTAATGTGAGCCAGGAACGCCGTGGTCTCGTGGTTAGTGTGAGCAGCTGCGGAACGAGAGGTTCTTGGTTCAAGTCTTCCCTGGAGTGAAAAGTTTAATTTTTGTTTTCAGTTTATGTGACAAACTCGTATGTTTTCATCACTTTTTTTTGAGTGATTATCACTTTGTGAAAATGAAGAAAACCTAAATCGGGCAAGGGAGAAGAATCTTTTTACTCATTCCCCAAGTGTACAAGTAAGGTGGGTCGACAACATATTTCTGTCATGTGACGCACATGCCGTCACCAGTGTAGTATAGAATATATCGGACGTGTTTTCCTGTGGAGGAATCGGTTGACCTATGACCTTGCGATCAAATGTTTTCGGTTCCCATTAGAGAGGCACGTCCGTTCGCATACTAATCGCACGGTTTTGCGGTGCGGTCGCAATACACAGACACTAAACTTATTACAGTGACCAGAGAAGTCAATGAACGAACGGACAGATCATAACTTGGCGAAAATAAAGACAGTAAACTTTTCACTCGAGGGAAGACTTGAACCGAGGATCTCTCGTTCCGCAGCTGCTAACGCTGACCACGTGACCACGACGCTCCTGAGTTCATATTATTCTTGCTATTGCCTATGTCGAACATGGACTACTCAGTTTGTATATTTTGCTTATTTTTTTCATACTTCCACACAACTTCTTCCTGTTTTCTCTACTGATCTGTGCTCAGTTTTTCAAGCCTTTTTCGAATGTGCCAACTTATAACTAAATCTGAGGGGGGTGCGATGGGGAGGTTCCCTTGTTAGTAACTGGATAATTTGTATGCATCATTGTCGTATATAGTAACTATTGTATGACCACTGTGGTCTTTTATCTCTATCCATCGTACATTTGGCTTTTCTGAACGAATATACTTTCTATCCTGACAAACATAGTTGTCACTGTCACCAACTTATTCCAACGGCTGCACTTATTGCAAGTACTGTTATTATTTACTACTACAAAAGAGCAAAATCTTCGCACAGGTCCCCTGTTTACAATTAGTACCCAGATGATTGACACCTGGGAAGTTGTTGTAACACATGGATAAACATAACACCATCTGATACAAAGATGTCTTTTCAATTGACAAGAAGAGAGTTGGCTATTAAAAGTCTATTGACGATTACTACAAAAAAGTCAAAGCCATAATCGCTTCGAATAGCAGGGTTTGATTCACCAATTATCATCTTCACTCACAGGCTACTGTATGTAGCTTTTTGAAGGGTAACTAAATTCCTTAAAGAAAATGAAAGTAAAAAGTAAACGAAAACTACATTCTAACGTCAAATATCGTTTCTACCTCTGAACTGCAGCGCTCTCTAAACAATTTTGTTGAATATTATAGGGATGCAAATGTATATACAGGGATGGTTCAAATGACTCTGAGCACTATGGGACTCAACTGCTGAGGTCATTAGTCCCCTAGAACTTAGAACTAGTTAAACCTAACTAACCTAAGGACATCACAAACATCCATGCCCGAGGCAGGATTCGAACCTGCGACCGTAGCGGTCTGGTGGTTCCAGACTGCAGCGCCTTTAACCGCACGGCCACTTCGGCCGGCATACAGGGATGTATCAAATTCATGATTAATATGTCACGTCGTTCGGTTCATTTTTAAACATGTTTTATCTTCATTTTCACAATTACTCTTATACCAGCAATTAAACTTATTGTAAGTACTGCCGTTATTTACTACTGTAGAAGTGCAAACGTCCCGGGTTCTATTCACTTCAGTGAAAGATGTTGCTACTACTTCAATACTTAAAGCTTTGTTGAATTTCATTTAATATATTGTATGTTTCTTCAGATGGGGATATATACTTCAAAAACATGTCTGGTTGTACTGTTCATACAAAGAACTTGCATTGGTAATCAGAAATGATGTTATACACCTTGCTTGGAAAATAAATACGACAGAAGCACGTTCACTAGGTACGAGTGGACATTCAACTTGATTCGTGCAAAGTAGCACGGATGTTATGCGACACAGAGCCCACTGCAGTGTACAATTAATCAAAGGATAACACGAGTACTGTCCGCAGTAAGTAATCCCAGCCATATAGAGGGCTGTGGTTTGCCCGAAACGGTGCGAGTTTAACGGGCTGGGGTGTGCGATGCGCTTCGTTGTGCCGAGGCTATCGCGCCGTACATGACAGCTCCCTGTTTATCAGACACTGCCCTGATATCTGTGACGCGCCTGATTAATTTCACACAAACGCTGTGGCAGCAGATGGTTACAGGGGCCTGCGATATTCGTGAGGAACGACTACTAATGCGTCCACCGAAAACACTTCCGCAGAACGTTCGTGCTGGACGTACTGGGACGGTAACAAATCTTCCGACATCGCACTTCCCATAAGGATAACAGTAACGTGTTACACGTTGCGCGTCGCACTTACGAGCGGCGATTTTTCTGGTGACTATTACTCATCTCTACTAACGTGGCATTAAACTGAAACCAGCGCTGCAGCTGACGTTATCTGGTTTGTTATTTTTTCATACATCCTACCTCAGTAACAAATAGCTTGTCCTGGTTTTTGTTTACACTGATATATATTTTAAAAACTACCAAACACTACTTCACTTCCATTTGTTATCCATTTGGCACAATTCCTGTTAACGATAACAGTGAAACTTTTTTGGTCTCCTTACTCATCCTGCGGAAGGTTCCGCTATTTGTTCTCCAGAACAATAAGGATGGACTGCAAATTTACTGCCCATGTTTGAAGTTTATTTAGCAACTTGTTTGTTGTTGTTGTGGTGGTCTTAAATCCAGAGACTGGTTTGATGCAGCTCTCCATGCTACTCTATCCTGTGCAAGCTTCTTCGTCTCCCAGTACTTACTGC
This sequence comes from Schistocerca americana, assembly GCF_021461395.2. NCBI lineage: Eukaryota > Metazoa > Arthropoda > Insecta > Orthoptera > Acrididae > Schistocerca > Schistocerca americana. The sequence goes on from NC_060123.1 coordinate 320,707,555, forward strand.
TACCTACATCCTTCTGAATCTGTTTAGTGTATTCATCTCTTTGTCTCCCTCTACGATTTTTACCCTCCACGCTGCCCTCCAGTATTAAATTGCTGATCCCTTGATGCCTCAGAATATTCCCTACCAACCGATCCCTTCTTCTAGTCAAGTTGTGGCACAAATTTCTCTTCGCTCCAATTCTATTCAATACCTCCTCATTAGTTATGTGATCTCCCCATCTAATCTTCAGCATTCTTCTGTAACACCACATTTCGAAAGCTTCTATTCTCTTCTTGTCTAAACTATTTATCGTCCATGACACTTAAATCTATATTCGATGTTAACAAATTTTTATTCTTCAGAAACGCTTTCCTTGCCATTGCCAGTCTACATTTTATACCCTCTTTACTTCGACCATCATCAGTTATTTTGCTCCCAAAATAGCAAAACTCATTTACTACTTTAAGCGTCTCATTTCCTAATCCAATTCCCGCACCATCCCCCGATTTAATTCGACTACATTCCATTATTCTCGTTTTGCTTTTGTTGATGTTCATGTTATATCTTCCTTTCAAGACACTATCCATTGGTTTCATCTGCTCTTCCAGGTCCTTTGTTGTCTCTGACAGGACTACAACTTGTAACGTAGGAAATTGTGATTAAGTCAAAAACATTTTTCACTCGCCAGTCCTATTCTCTTAGGAGACTGGACAATACAAATGTTTCCTGTTTCTTGATATATGTATAGTATTTACCTCAACAAACTTTAACGATGCACAAACATTCATGTGTGTTAGAGCTCTGTTTACGAACGAGTATAAGACAGAACGTCATTTACATCCTACTGCTTATATACATTATACTGCCAGTCGAGCTACTATCTATTACAGTTATATGAGGGTCTTCAATTTATATCAAGCATTAACGGCATCTAGCGCTCTCTTACTTAGGATTCATTCTAGCTACTCGTTCAGACACCAAAACTTCCAGATATCAGACACTCAGATCGGTACCGAACGTTGCATCGCGACGGAATGTTAACCAAAACAGCTGTTTCGTTCATGGTGTGTGCTGTCGTTGAGTAGAACATGCGTAAATGATAATTAAAAATAACACCGAAACCACAGAGTGAAGGAAAAGCGTATTTGTGTTTTGAAGATCTAGTGTGGTTGAGTTGTGGCGGCACGGTATCTCAGCGTATTCGGTCAAAGGGCTGGTTCCTCTATGGCATGAAAAAACTGAGCAAAGGAATCCACGATCAACATTACCGGCTGTTATGACGTACGCCCAGATCAAACGCAACGAACAATACCGAACAAAATGAAGATAATTTTCCTGACATCTAAAAGGACTTTTCAGAGTTTATAGCAATGACCTTTTGACCGTCTGCTTTCCCTTCGTTAGTCGTAAGCAGTAAACCTACAGAAAACATTTGAATAGACACGTGAGGTGTTCTGTCACACATATGTTTGCTACATTCATCTAATGAAGCGAAATCAGATTGCCAAAAGGACATTGCTACAAATTCCGTAAAGTCCTTTTACACGCCAGGAAAACTTTCTTCCGTACAGCAGATTCACGCGTAAACAGTTAAATAAAAATTATTGTCAGTGGGGTTTTAACACTGGACCTTTGATACTTCGACCACAAGCTCTACCATTTTTTCTTCTTCTTTGGGTATGATGTTCGTTATTGTTTACTGTTCGTTACATGTCTGGAAGGAGATCCCATGACACCCGTCCAAGATCGTCATTTATCCATTGCTCAGTTTTTCTATTACAGAGGACAGTTGACCCTCTGACCAAACACCCTGAGTTTCCGTAACAGCATATTGAAGCACGCGAGACCTACAAAATAGTTACTCAGAGATACGCTTTTCCCATACTCTGTCGTTCTGAAGTTGCTTTTAATTACCGGTTAGGCATGTTCTACTGGATACCAGCACATAACACGAACCACATCGGTGTTTTGGTTCATAATCTATTAACACACAGGCCGGCCGTGGTGGCCTTGCGGTTCTCGGCGCTGCAGTCCGGAACCGCGGGACTGCTACGGTCGCAGGTTCGAATCCTGCCTCGGGCATGGATGTTTGTGATGTCCTTAGGTTGGTTAGGTTTAAGTAGTTCTAAGTTCTAGGGGACTGATGACCTAAGATGTTAAGTCCCATAGTGCTCCGAGCCATTTGAACCAATTTTTATTAACAAACAACGTTTGGTACCGATCTGTGTGTCTGACATCAGGAGGTTTGGATGTGGGTAGTGCTGTTCTGGACATTCTCAAGAACATTTAAAGACGAAAAACAAAATTGCAATGTATAGCAAGTGGAGTGGCATTCAAGGAAGAGGGATATCAAGTAATGAAATTCAATGAATAAATGGTATTTAAAAGTACTCCACTTCAAAGTTAACTGTTTACAACTGCATCTTTTGACATCACATGATATGTATCACCAAGAGCTGAAGCACAGATAAATGGACTACTTATAGACCTTCAAATGTTAGTAAAGTAACTCTTATCTATAAATCGAATTACGCCATCATACAACGGACTGTCATGGATGTACTATCAATTGATGAACTTTCAAAATTCTTATGAAAAGTGTAGACAGCTACTCACCATAAAGATAACACATTGACTTGCAGATAGACACAGAGAAACGATAGTTGACAAGCACTTTATAAAAAACTGTTTAACTGTCAGCTGCTTTATTTAACCTATATACTATTTACTGATTTTGGTCTTAGACCATCCTCACTGGATCTAAAGTAAAACAGATCAGTTTAAAATATACCCAATTTTCCTTTTAAGCTGACACCACATCAAAGCTGTAACAGTGAAATCATCCAAACAAATAACGCAACCTGTCCTTGCAATACAAACGAACAAGATATGGTCATTAGTATTTCAAGGACAGGTTATGATAATTGTATGGTTGGATGCTGCATCAGCTTAAAAGTAATGTGGGATATGTTTTCATCTGACCAGTTTTACCTTACATTAAGTGATGATAGTCTATGGCCGAAATCGATAGATGATATATAGGATAAATAAAACGTCTGATAGTTCTAAACAACAAGAGGACTTTTACATATTTCAGCTTTCAATTAAAGCTTTCGTCAGAAAGGAAAGGGAACACAGTATCACACAAGCAAGCACACCTCACCCACACATGACTACTATCACCAGCATCTCCAACAAGAATGCAGCTTTGTCACGTCTAAAGAAAGCAGTAACGTAGAATGGGGTGGGGAAGGTGGCGGAATGTTTGGGTACGGGAGGGGGGGGGGTGGAGAAAAGTAAGCATTGCCTTGCGAGTGTGCAGATATTAGATGGTGGCAAGACAAGGCTGTATCCTACCCCTCTATTCACAATGACCTTCACGTTTCGGATGCCGCCAGTCCCTGTCCCTTACAAACCTGGAACTGCAAAACCACACGTCCCATGGCACAGGCATTCCAGAACCACCTTCGCTCCCTCTGCAAGATACTGTTACTGTGAAATCAATAGTACAAACATCACATCCCTGAAACAGAATCCATTGTGCGCCAGCACCTATAAGGACATTCCAGACATCACCTCCATAAGCTATACAACCTGCAGACACCTCACTGCCGCCTTGGTGCACCACAGTCCACACCCTATCCTACCTCCTCTACAATCCTGTAAGTATTCAGAGCCTGCCTAGATGACGTTTTAATATGACAAATCTTCGAGAACTCTTACCAAAACATCACTGAATTCAGAGACGAAACTGGCCTGAAACACTGTTCTTAACCTTTCCATCTGACTCATCAGTCCTACAGAAGCTTCAGTCCAATCCAAATGCCTGTTGCCTTAAATCCAAATTGAGCAATGTTGGACCTGTCAGAGACCTATCTCCTTCTCACGATCCTTGCAATGAAAACATTTGTTTGCCAGTCCATACAACCACCTTCTACATTCTGGACAAAATTCACAAACCCGAACAACCGACTCTCTGCTATCCCCACACTTTTACCTACTGGATCCCTACTCACCACTGCTGATCCCACTTCTCTATTCACCAATATCTCATGCACATGGTCTTGCCACTATTCAACACTAGCTCTTCCAATGTCCTGCAGACTACACACCCACTACCTCATTTCTCACATAACTTAGTAACTTCATCCTAACACCCAACAACTTCTCCTTTGAAGGTGAGGTATGCAAAGAAAAGCATGACATAGCTGTGGGAAACTAAATGCCACATCTTATGCCAGCCTGTTTATGGACCATCAGGAGGAAACCTTCATACACTCCCAAAACTCCAAACTTCTGGTCCAATTCTGGTTTACTAATGATATCTTCATGATCTGGGCTCAGGGCCAAAACATCCTATCCTAATTCCCTCTCAATTTAAACACCTTCTCTAACATCTGCTGCACCTGATCCCCCTCATCCCAACATTTCACATTCCTGGATATTGTCCTTCTTCTCTCTGTTGGCTCCATCCACAAATCTGTCTCCAGTAAACGACCAAACGACAACACTACATGCATTAGCATTGTAACATCTCTTTCAAATCGAAATTCCTCCTATGCAGTCTGACCAGATGGGAACGACATATCTGCAGTGGAAAGAATTCTGTTGCCCAGTATGCTGAATGTCTCAAAAAGGTTCAAATGGTTCAAATGGCTCTGACCACTATGCAACTTAACTTCTTAGGTCATCAGTCGCCTAGAACTTAGAACTAATTAAACCTAACTAACCTAAGGACATCACACACATCCATGCCCGAGGCAGGATTCGAACCTGCGACCGTAGCGGTCGCTCGGTTCCAGACTGTAGCGCCTAGAACCGCACGGCCACTCTGGCCGGCGCCTCAAAAAAGAAGATCTAGCCCAGAAAGGGATTTCCATATCCCCCTTATTCCCAATACTTTCACCACACCCAAGAACCAGCTACAAAGCTCAATATAACCAGGAGTGGAACAATTGAACCACCATCCTCCTCAGAGCTTGGATTATCTATCATCATACTGTGTAATAAGGGATATCATGCAGGAGATCCTTCCTACCCCTCAACAAATTCTGTTTGGTCACCCATTCGACCTCCATAACATCCTACTCGTCACTATGCCACTCCCAATCCTAACCCCTTGGTACAGTGATAACCCTGTAGAATTCTCGAGGTGCAAGACCTTCCCAATTCACCCACTCTTTCTGTTTCAGTCCTGTCGCAGGTGTATACTACCCCATGAACAAAGCTAGACGGATATGGTCAGATACAGAGTAACAGATCTACAACATTATGATTCTGGCAAATCAGTGTTGTTAGTACTTTCACATAGGTTGTTTTCATATTTTGGAGAAAAAATAATAAAACGACACAACAAAAGAAAATACAAAGTAGATGACCTGGAAGCTGAGCACTTGTAAGTTTGTCCTGTACAATGCTAAAGCAAGTAAACTAGCGTCATATAAACGTTCCAGAAAAACTTATTTTTGTAAGGACAGTACTACTGGGTATGATAAGTGTTTGTGAAAAGACAGTTGGATTTGCAATATACTTCAAAAATATGGTTCAAATGGCTTTGAGCACTATGGGACATAACATCTGAGGTCATCAGTCCCCTAGAACTTAGAACTACTTAAACCTAACTAAACTAAGGACACCACACACATCGATGCCCGAGGCAGGATTCGAACCTGCGACCGTAGCGATGGCGCAGTTCCCTACCTAAGCGCCCTAGAACCGCTCGGCCACAGCGGCCCGCTTACTTTAAATGACTGCATATCGCCTCACACAGACTGGACTGCGATGGAGGGCCTTTCAGAGACTGGATGTATGTTAAAACTTGACAAAATTCAGCAGTAGTGGTAACATAACCTCACAAAATGTTCTGTTAAGGGCTGCACCGTGAATAGGTTACTCACATTAATCACAGAAATGCGTCTGCGACACCTGTCCAACAGAATTTTACTACCGATACATCCGACAGAAAGGCTCCATCATAGATTACCGCGTATAGAGGTCTTGATAAAGGTGGCACACATATCAAAAGTGTCAGTCAGTGCTCAACAGAGGTTAACAGTATAGACAGTTTACACGTTGTCGTGGACTCAATCTTGGTTTAGTTCTGAAGCTGAATTCCCTTTCCAAAGTACTCTTTGGTTTCCTTTTATATTTGTACAACGCTTTTTTTCTGACTCATCAATCTTCTGACGCGTTTGATGCACCCCGCCTCAAATTCCTCTCTTGTGACAACCACTTTATCTGAGAGTAGCACTTGCAACCCACGTCCTCCATTATTTGCTGGATGTATTAGAATATTTGTCTTCGTCTACAGCTTTCACCCTCTACAACTCCCCATAGTACCTTGGAATTTACTCTGCGTAGCCGTAACAGATGTATTACCATCCTGTCCCCTCTACTTCTTGTCAGTGTTTCCCGTATGTTCCTTTCCTTGAAGAATCTGCGATGGAACTCCTTATTCCTTATCTTCCGTTCTGCTTTCCCCAAACACCATGTCTCACTACCATACTATGTTGTGCTGAAAACGTGTTCTGTACTCATTACATTGTTTATTCCATTTAACAGATCCTGTAATTCTTCACTTTCATTCAGGATAATAACGTCATTAGTGAATCGTATCATTCATGTACTTTCACCTTGAATTTTAATTCCATTCGTGAATCTTCTTTTTACTTCTATTATTGCTTCTTCGATGTGTAGACTGAACTGTACAGTGAAAGACTATATCCCTTTGTAAGTCCATTTTTTCATGAAGGTGGTTTTGAGATGTCGGCTGTTCAATACAAAATGTCGAATCAAAACCCCTTCGGCCATCCTGATTTAAGTTTTCCGTGATTTCCCTAAATCTCTCCAGGCAAATGCCGAGATGGTTCCTTTGAAACGGCACGGCCGACTTCCTTCCCCGTCCTTCCCTAATCCTATGAGACTGATGACCTCGCTGTTTGGTCTCTTCCCCCAAATAATCCAATCCAATCCAATCCAAAACCCCTTCCTGCCATTGAAATTTCCTATTGTTCTTCTGTTTGAGCAACCAGCTTCGGCGCTTCAACACGCCATCTTCAGGTCCTTGTGTGCATACGACAATTGTAACAGTGTGAAAAATGTAAGAAAAGAGTGGTGTAATATATACAGTAGTATGCGGTAGTAATATGTAGTAACACATAACAGTACCAAATTCTACAGGGAGTAATATCAAAGTTAAAGATAAGTAACGGGATAAAACAAGAGAACAGAAGCACGCTGTGTTAATATAAACAAGGGAACAAAATATAATTATCTTGAAAAAGAATCTAATAAACGTGGGTCAATACTGTATGTTTTCACAGATATTCACCGTGTAATGCTGATATCAGTGTCCATCAAACTTCTGGAACATAATAATAATAGCCATATACTAATGAGTACAAACTGAGAGTAAAATATTTATTCGTATGTTGTCATATACTAGTAAAGCTTAAAGCACTTAACTGGAGGTCAAACTCACAAGTATATGTATCACCACGTCCATTATACTAATAATGACGAATAAAACCAGAATATCAATGTAATATATCAATCACAAATTTGTAAGATGCCACTTATGCAATGAAATATTATAATAAAGCAAACTATGAATCTAATGTAAGATACCGTAACGAATTCGCACTGAGCAGTAAGTATTGGCGTACAGGGGAAAGGTCATAACCAACTTTATCACAAAAGTGCTAACCGCGCGACCGCTAAGGTCGCAGGTTCGAATCCTGCTTCGAGCATGGATGTGTGTGATGTCCTTGGGTTAGTTAGGTTTAAGTAGTTCTAAGTTCTAGGGGACTGATGACATTAGAAGTTAAGTCCCATAATGCGCAGAGCCTTTTTTTTTTTTTAACAAAAGTGCTAATCCTGCTAATAAGGAGAAGTGAGGCTGGATGATACACCAAACCATAAGCGTAAGTCTAAAGAAGAGTACAGTAATACATACGCAGGATATTAGAAAGCTATTCAGTTCAATCAGAAAAAACAAAACATGTCTGTATGTCACGTAGCCATTAAGCAGGGGAAGAGAAAGAAAACTATTACCTACGACAGAAAAAGAAATGGAAAACATGTTTGAAGATATGCCACTACATGCATAATATGTCAGTTGCTCCTTCATGAATGTAGTTATTGAGAAGATGGATCTCAAGGAAAATACCATAATTCTATCTAAGGTATTATCAAGGCATCAAAGGTACAGGTGTGCGCTCTGAAAAACATACCCATGTCATCTAATACACGTTACGTGAAAACGAATACCTTTCATGTACCATCGAAATAAAGTAATGAATGAAGACACACAACAATAACACCATAATGCCAACAAACATAGCGCAGCTACCTTAGAAGTCGAAGAATGGAGGTAAGATAGAGAGTAGGTCAAGGAAACGTTAACTTACGTCGAACAGGACTTGTGAAAATACTAGAAAGGTACTAAAAGCTGAAACACACTGATACGATCTAAACAAGGGGAGAAAGACTCATAAAATGATCGTGCCTCTAAATCAGACTGAACACAATACGCATAAATAGGATGCCCGCGATATAAACGACCAAATATAAATGAACTGTTGCAATGTGAAAACGTTAAACCAAAGTCATCTACACATGTCATCAACGCGGGAAGTGATGAAGACTTCGCAATATTGTCTAGACGAAAAATGCTACAGCTACATTCCTATCTCTCACCCTTTTTACTCGAACACTTAGTTCTTGGTGTTCTACTCTTATTGTTCCCTTTTGGCTCTTGTTGTTATTGTGCAGTACCCTTCTTCCCTCATAGCTTAACCCTGTTTTTCTCAGAATTTCGAACATCTCGAACCATTTGACATTGTCGCATGCTTTTCTCTGGTCGACATATTCTATCAACGTTTCTTTATTTTTCTTTAGTCTTGCTTCCATTATGAACCGCAACGTCGGAATTGCCTCTCTCGTGCCTTTACCTTTCATAATGCCAAATTGATCGTCGTCTGACGTATCCTCAATTTTCTTTTCCATTCATCTGTATATTATTCTTGTCAGAAACTTGGATGCATGAGCATTTAAGCTGATTGTGCGATAATTCTGGCATTTTTTGACTCTTTGCAGTTTTCAGAATTGTGTGACGATATTGTTTCGAAAGTTGGATGCTATAACGCCGCTCATACATTCTACACGCCAGCGTGAATAGTAGTCTTGTTGCCACTTCCAACAATCATTTCAGATATTCTGGTGGAATGTCTTCCATCCATTTTGCTTTATTAGATTTTAGGTCTTCCTAAGTTCTTTTAAATTCTGAATGTATTGCTGGATCTCCTATTTCTTCTCCTTCGACTTCTGTTTCTTCTTCTTTCACATCAGACGAATCCTCCCCCACATAAACGGCTACAATGTATTCTTTCCACCTATCCGCTCTCTCCTCTGCATTTAACAGTGGAATTCCCATTACACTTTTAATATTGCCACCCTTACGTTTAATTTCACCAAAGACTGTTTTCATTTTTCTATGTGCTGAGCCTGTCCTTTTTCGATTTCTTCACATTTTTCATGCAGCCATTCGCCTTAACTTTCCTGCAGTTCCGATTTATTTCGTTCCTAAGTGACATGTATTTCAGTACTCCTGAATTTCCCTGAACATTTTTGTACTTCTTTCTTTCATCGACCAGCTGAAGTATTCCCCGTGTTACTCATGGTTTCTTCGCAGTTACCTTCCTTGCAACTACGTTTTTCTCTCGACCTTCTGTCATTGCCCTTTGTAAAGGTATCCCTTCCTCTTCAGCCGAACTGCTGACTGAGAGTTTCGTTATCGCAATATCTAGAGCCTGAGAGAACTTCAAAAGTCTCTCTTCATTCCTTATTACTTCCTATCTAATTTATTTGCACACTGATACTTCCTGAGTAGTCTCTTAAACTTCAGTCTACTCCTCATCCCTTGCTGTTGTTGTGGTCTGCAGTCCAGAGACTGGTTTGATGCAGCTCTCCATGCTACTCCATCCTGTGCAAGCTTTTAGATCTCCAAGTAACTACCTCACCATACATCCTTCTGAATATGGTTAGTGTATTCATCTGTTGGTCTACTGTTTTTACCCTCCGCTCTGCCCTCCAATACTAACTTGGTGATCCGTTGATGCCCCAGAATGCGCCCTACCAAGCTATCGCTTCTATTAGTCAAGTTGGGCCACAAATTCCTCTACTCCCCAATTCTATTCAGTACCTCCTCATTTGTTACGTGATCTACCCATCTAATCTTCAGCACTACTCTGTAGCACCACATTTCGAAAGCTTCTATTCTCTTCTTGTCGAAACTATTTATCGTCCATGTTTCACATCCATACATGGCTACACTCTACAAATACTTTTAGAACAGACTTTCTGACACTTCAGTCTATACTCAATGTTAAAAAATGTCTCTTCTTCACGAAAACTTTCCTGGCCATTATAAGTCAACATTTAAGATTGTCTCTACTTCGACCATCATCAGTTACTATGCTCCCCAAATAACAAAACTCACCTACTACTTTAAGTGTCTCATTTCCTAATTTAATTCCCTCAGCATCACCTGATTTAATTAGACTACATTCCATTATCCTCATTTTGCTTCTGTTGATGTTCATCTCATATTCTCCTTTCAAGACACTGTCCATTCGGTTCAACTGCTCTTCTTTTTTTTTTTTTTTCTTTATTGAGATTTCATTCCCCTGCCCCATATGGGCAGGGGAGGGCTGTCAGCAGCACAATCCGCCGCTCTTCAGCCGAGTGACACGACAAATAAAACAAGAATAAAATGATACATACATAAGGGGATAAAAAGGGGGAACATAAAACAGAGTAAGGGGAGAAAATGGAGGTAAAAATACACTGAGATGTAGATGTTCATGGGGGACATTTAAAAAAGTCACCAGAAAGTTAAAAAAACAAAGTTGGCGATTCTTAAAACACAGGGAAGACACTGAATGCTCAGGCATAGGTTAAAAGTCGGCCATAGTATTAAAAACACCCCAAAACAACCCACTTAAAACCCACTTGGAGCACACACGATGAAGAATAAAACTACCAGGTGGGATCTGCCCAGGGGAAGGTCAGAGAGGATGGAAAAGGAGGAGAGAGCATGGGGCAGCTGGGGAAGTGGCGGGATGAAGAGAGGAGGGGCAACCGTGGGTTCACAAAGAGGCAGAAGACACGTGGGGCGGGAGAGGAAAAGGGAAGACAGGGCAGGAGGGAGCGCAGAGACACTGGAGGAGGCACAAGAGATGGAGGGGGAGTAGGAGGGGAAAGCCGCTCAGAAGGAGGGAGGGGGAGGAGAGGGAGCCCTGAGGAGAAGGCAGGAAGAGGGGGTTAGAGTTGTAGGAAATGTAGATGTCAGGGCGAAGCTCATCATCCGGGAGGGGTAGACGGTGGAAGTTGTGTTGGGAAAGGAGATGGAGGGTGTGGAGATGGAGAGAGGGAGGGACACAACGGTAAAGGCGCGGCTGCTCTTCCAGGTTCTTTGCTACTTCTAACAGAATTACAATGTCATCAACACACCTCAAAGTTTTTATTCCTACATAAAACGTAGCGATCTTTGTACTATTTTATCCGTTTGAAGCTCATTTATAAATGTTACTCAATAATTTGTAAAATTAATTTTTGTTAGACGCTATATTGGCTACACGTATGATTTACTTCAGAAAATGTGTAATATACAAAATTGTTTTGCTCACGTTACTAGTGGCCCGCTTGTGGCGGGCCCTTCATTGCGCTTACTTGGCAGTGTGACTAGTTGCCACACAGTCAGTCTCCTCACACCACACCGATGTTACTTATGTTTCAATGTTTGACTTTTTGAAGAACATTATGTCTTATATTTTAATGTATGACTTGAGCAACTCAGCTCTTAAATCACTGTACATCTTTGACGATATGTTCTTCATGTAAGTACTATTTGTTTTACACTCGTTTACATTAATGGAAACTTTTATTAGATAAGATATTTAATCTGACATATTCATTTTAGGTACGTATCTTACCTTCTGATGAAGAAACCCTTAGAGGTGACGAATCCTGGTCAATGTATATAGAAAATCTATGCAACCCGTTGGCTGATTTTTACATATTTTTCATAGATTGTATTCCAGTCATTACCCTCAGACTTCAAGAAGAATATAATAATTCCAATCCCAAAGAAAGCAGGTGTTGACAGATGTGAAAATTACCGAACTATCAGCTTAATAAGTCACAGCTGCAAAATACTAACACGAATTCTTTACAGACGAATGGAAAAACTAGTAGAAGCCAACCTCGGGGAAGATCAGTTTGGATTCCGTAGAAACACTGGAACACGTGAGGCAATACTGACCTTACGACTTATCTTAGAAGAAAGATTAAGGAAAGGCAAACCTACGTTTCTAGCATTTGTAGACTTAGAGAAAGCTTTTGACAATGTTGACTGGAATACTCTCTTTCAAATTCTAAAGGTGGCAGGGGTAAAATACAGGGAGCGAAAGGCTATTTACAATTTGTACAGAAACCAGATGGCAGTTATAAGAGTCGAGGGACATGAAAGGGAAGCAGTGGTTGGGAAGGGAGTAAGACAGGGTTGTAGCCTCTCCCCGATGTTGTTCAATCTGTATATTGAGCAAGCAGTAAAGGAAACAAAAGAAAAATTCGGAGTAGGTATTAAAATTCATGGAGAAGAAATAAAAACTTTGATGTACAGAAACCAGATGGCAGTTATAAGAGTCGAGGGACATGAAAGGGAAGCAGTGGTTGGGAAGGGAGTAAGACAGGGTTGTAGCCTCTCCCCGATGTTGTTCAATCTGTATATTGAGCAAGCAGTAAAGGAAACAAAAGAAAAATTCGGAGTAGGTATTAAAATTCATGGAGAAGAAATAAAAACTTTGAGGTTCGCCGATGACATTGTAATTCTGTCAGAGACAGCAAAGGACTTGGAAGAGCAGTTGAATGGAATGGACAGTGTCTTGAAAGGAGGATATAAGATGAACATCAACAAAAGCAAAACAAGGATAATGGAATGTAGTCTAATTAAGTCGGGTGATGCTGAGGGAATTAGATTAGGAAATGAGGCACTTAAAGTAGTAAAGGAGTTTTGCTATTTGGGGAGCAAAATAACTGATGATGGTCGAAGTAGAGAGGATATAAAATGTAGGCTGGCAATGGCAAGGAAAGCGTTTCTGAAGAAGAGAAATTTGTTAACATCCAGTATAGATTTAAGTGTCAGGAAGTCATTTCTGAAAGTATTCGTATGAGTGTAGCCATGTATGGAAGTGAAACATGGACGATAAATAGTTTGGACAAGAAGAGAATAGAAGCTTTCGAAATGTGGTGCTACAGAAGAATGCTGAAGATTAGATGGGTAGATCACATAACTAATGAGGAAGTATTGAATAGGATTGGGGAGAAGAGAAGTTTGTGGCACAACTTGACCAGAAGAAGGGATCGGTTGGTAGGACATGTTCTGAGGCATCAAGGGATCACCAATTTAGTATTGGAGGGCAGCGTGGAGGGTAAAAATCGTAGAGGGAGACCAAGAGATGAATACACTAAGCAGATTCAGAAGGATGTAGGTTGCAGTAGGTACTGGGAGATGAAAAAGCTTGCACAGGATAGAGTAGCATGGAGAGCTGCATCAAACCAGTCTCAGGACTGAAGACCACAACAACAACATTCCAGTCATAACGCTTCCTTAAGGATAATAATTTATACAACTACTTCAAAACAGTGTGAGGCAGAAGCAGGTACTAGGAGAAGTCGTCAGCAGCGCTCATCCGCCAGCAGGACTGGAATCGGAGGTACTTTTGGGACTCTTCGTACTGTGGTGCCGTAGAAGACAAAGCACTTCACACGTAATTACACGATTTGATTCTGCAGGGCTGTAGCTTTCTGACGAGAAGGTGACGCTCTGCAATAGTTCTGCGAGAATTAGAACTCATCCCGTCATTCGGACGACAAGCTTGTTTCGAACAACTCTTCTAGCTGGTCTATATTTAGGACGCTATTTTCAACCCTAACTCGGAGGATGGAATCCGTTCCGGTGAGCAGTGAGCCTTATTGCGTCAGACAATGACGTCTTTACCACAAAGGGGACCGAATATGTAGAAATAGCACGCCCGAGCACACCATTAGAGCATCCTGTACAGTGTGTGAAAGCGGCACGTGGGCGTCAGGTATGTTCCGCGGGTGCTCCTAATGGGCATTGCTGGACAGAAGAGAGGACGAACATTAAGAGCAGCAGCGGCTGCCGCCTACGCCCCGGTCTGCAGATCTCGGCACAAGAGGAGTCTCTGGTGCTGCCTGCGCGGACTTCTGCGTGGGCTGCTCGGCTACACATTGGGGTACTACTGTGCTTCACTTTTCCCTACGCACGTCGGTATGCAATAACAGTGCACCGCGTCTGATAGCTATTATTCTCTCAATGTTTAGCGACATTTCATTACCATTTAGCGGAATGTCGAGATTGTTTAATGTTTTTTATTCCAGTCTTTGATCACAATATCTATCCTTTTGAGGATGACCGGTTTCAGTCCGTAATGACCATCCTCAGATCTCTTCTGCACCCTGTGATAAGACCATAAGGACATGGTGTAGAAAAGATCTGAGGATGGTCTTTGCGGACTGAAACCGGTCATCGTGAAACGAATTGATATTATGATAAAAGACTGGAATAAAAAACATTTGACAGTATTGGATCACTGTTAGTATACGCGACTATGTCGCAGCTGTTGAGATTGTTTGTCAGATCGCTGCGTTTGTAAACGACTAAGCTAAACTAAAGCGCCAAAGAAAATGGTATAGGCCCGTGTATTCAAATACAGAGATACGTAAATAGGCAGAATACTGCGCTACCGGTTGGCAACGCCTATATAAGACAGCAAGTGCCTGGCACATTGTTAGATCTGTTACTGCTACTACAATGACAGTTTATGTGATTTTGAAAGTGGTGTTATAGTCGCGCACGAGCGATGGGACACAGCATCTCCGAGGTGGCAATGAAGTGACTTTCCCGTACGACCATTTAAAGAGTGTCCCGCGAATATCAGGAATCAGGTAAAACGTCTAATCTTCGACATCTCTGCGGCCGAAAAAAAGATTTTCCAAGAACGGTACCAACGACGACTGAAGGGAATCGTTCAACATAACAGAAGTGCAGCCCTTCCACAAATTGCGGCAGATTTCAGAGCTGGGCCATCTACAAGTGTCAGCGTGCGAACCATTCAACGAAACATCATCGATATGGGCCTCCAGAGACAAAGGACCACTCGTGTACCCTCGATGACTGCATGACACAAAGCTGGACGCGTGGAGTCTGCCTGTCAGCACCGACATTGGACTGTCGATGGCTGAAACGACTTGCCTGCTCGGACGAGTCACGTTTCAAATGGTATCGACCGAATGGACGTGTATGGATATGGAGACAACCTCATGAATCCATGGACCTTGTATGTCAGCAGGGGACATTTCAAGCTGATGAGGCTCTGTAATAGAATGGGGTGTGTGCAGCTGGAGGGATATGAGAGCCCTGCTACGTATAGATACCTCAGACAGGTGACACGTACGAAGACATTCTGTCTGATCATCCGTATCCATTCATGTGCATTGTGCAATTCCAGCAGGACAATACGACTTCCCAAACATCTAGAATTGCCACAGAGTAGCTCCAGAAACCCTCGTCTGTGTTTAAACACTTCCGGTGGCCACCAAACTCTTCAGACGTCAACATTATTGAGCATGTCTGGGACACCTTGGAACGAGCTGCTCAGAAGGGATCCTCACATCCTACTCTTACGGATTTAAGGACAGCCATGCAGGAATCATGGTGTCAGTTCCCTCCAGCACAACTTCAAACATTAGTCAAGTCCATGCCACGTCGTGTTGCAGCACTTCTGCGTGCTCGTGGGGTCCATACAGGATATTCGGAAAATGTACCAGTTTCTTTGGCTCTTCAGTGTAGAATGAGGATATCGACTAAAGCAGATGATTATAAAATGGCTCTGAGCACTATGGGACTTAACATCTGTGGTCATCAGTCGCCTATAACTTAGAACTACTTAAACCTAACTAACCTAAGGACACCACACACATCCATGCCCGAGGCAGGATTCGAACCTGCGACAGTAGCAGTCGCGCAGTTCCGGATTGAGCTCCTAGAACCGCTAGACCTCCGCGGCCGGCCAGATGATTTCCCGAGGTTTCTCCCTTCAAGGAGAAAAAAATATTGTGGGACGTTCACATCAAAGAGGCTCATCGACATCAAGGTAGCAAGTATCAACTCTTCTCAAGTTCCCCTTCACTGCAAATACTGTATATGATGCAAGTGTTGTGAACAGACGAAGCTACTTCCTTCCACGCATACCGCTGGGTTCTTAGATTTCTTTGGAGAAGGCTCATCAAACTAGAACTCATGAACTATTAGTTTATTTTATTTCGTTAATGAATAAAAGATTTACTTAAGTTTGGCACACTTCTTTGCCACAGGAGAACGGAATAATTTACAGCTTTCATGGACTAGCAAAGCATCACTTGATGCACTAATCAACAAACTGTTCTCTTGCAGTACAAAATGCAACATTTACGGAAGTACATTTCATCAGAAACAAACTATTACTGTGCCACACAATGATGCTGACAACTGTAGACGAAGTCTCGCACAGAGCCGGGGCGTTTGCATGCTCAATACTCTACTGACCTCTGTGAGGGGGCACTGCAGTGATGAGAGGAGCGTCACCCATACGTCGCTGTGGTTTGCAGGGAGTCCTCGGTAGTGTCTGTGGCATCGATATGCGTTTCGACTTTGGTACGTCATCACGACCTCTGCACGATGGTAGAGGAAGCTCAGCTGCTCTTGTTTGTGTTAGCTTACTCTATGCTGTTTATATCACTTATTTCGTCATTACGATGATATTATTTTGTAACAGTTGTATAAGCGATCGACAGTGTTTACTGCAAACTATATGTACTTATCTTAGAAAATAGATTAAGGAGAGACAAACCTACCTTTCTAGCATTTGTAGACCTAGAGAAAGCTTTTGACAATGTTGACTGGAATACTCTTTTAAAATCTAAAGGTGTCAGGGGTAAAATACAGGGAGCGAAAGGGTATTGACAATTTGTACAGAAAGCAGATGGCAGTTATAAGAGCTGAGGGACATGAAAGGGAAGCAGTGGTTGGGAAGGGAGTGAGATAGAGTTGTAGCCTCTCCCCAATGTTATTCAATCTGTATATTGAGCAAGCAGTAAAGGAAACAAAAGAAAAATTCGGAGTAGGAATTAAAATCCATGGAGAAGAAATAAAAACTTTAACGTTGGCCGACGACGTTGTAATTCTATCAGAGACAGCAAAGGACCTGGAAGAGCTGCTGAACGGAATGGACTGTCTCTTGAAAGGAGGATCTAAGATGAACATCAACAAAAGCAAAACGAGGATAACGGAATGTAATCTAATTAAATCAGGTGATGCTGCGGGAATTAGAGTAGGAAACGAGAGGCTTAAAGTAGTAAATGAGTTTTGCTATTTGGGGAGCAAAATAACTGATGGTCGAAGTAGAGAGGATATAAAATGTAGACTGGCAATGGCAAGGAAAGCGTTTCTGAAGAAGAGAAATATACTAACATCGAGTATAGATTTAAGTGTCAGGAAGTCGTTTCTGAAAGTATTTGTCTGGAGTGTAGCCACGTATGGAAGTGAAACGTGGACGATAAATAGTTTAGACAAGAAGAGAATAGAAGCTTTCGAAATGTGGTGCTACAGAGGAATGCTGGAGATTAGATGGGTAGATCACATAACTAATGAGGGGGTATTGAATAGACATGAAGAGAAATTTGTCGCCCAACTTGACTAGGAGAAGGGATCGGTTGGTGGGGCATACTCTGAGGCATCAAGGGATCACCAAGTTAGTGTTGGAGGGCAGAGTGCAGGGTAAAAATCGTAGAGGGAGACCAAGAGATGAATACACTAAACAGATTCAGAAGGATGTAGGTTGCAGTAGGTACTGGGAGATGAAGAAGCTTACACAGGGTAGAGTAGCATGGAGAGCTGCATCAAACCAGTCTCAGGACTGAATACCACTACAACAACATATTTACTGTTTTCGTATTTCGTTATTGCCTCACTATTCGTGAAAAACTGTTCTATAAATTGCCCTTTAGAGACTATTCTGTTCACTAGGATATCAATGTAATATGGCATAGACCCTACGCTATGTAGGAATCTCGTTACCGCTCGATTACACGTTATTTCAAGTCCCGAACAATGAGAAGTGGTGGGAAGGCTACAACCAAATAAATAACAAGTCAGCAAATGTAACACATAGTGCTGTGCGTGTTGCTAATTGCAATGCAAGGTACGTAAAAGTAAACGTTTATGCAAGACAAATATAATCAACGTCGCTTACACATCATACGTGCACCTCATCTATCCCAAATTATTCCGAGAAGAGAAAAATAATAATATTATATTGCAGTGATTGTGTTGCTCAGAAAAACAACGCATTTAAAAATGTCTCCCCTGTACAGGGATATACATAATCGGTGTACAAGTGCAGGCTGTCAGCACACGGTTGACGGCAAATTAAAGTTTGTGGGTTGCCATGATTCGCGCTGTGATAGCCTAATCGCAGCCGGCACGGTAACTCAGCTTGCCCAGTCAGAGAGGGTGTGGCTCTCTCTAATAAAAAAACTGAGTAAAGGAGTCAACGATCAACTTGAACGGATGTCATGTGACTGACCAGACCAAACGTAACGAACAGCACCTAACAAAATAGAAAGTAAATCGTAAGGCCACTGCTCGCGATTAACGTGAAATACGGGTTCGAGTACCTGTTCGGCACATGTTTTCATTGTCGTCATTAAATTGTACTCTTGATGGTTGTCCATATTCACAAATGCAGATACATTTTGTATACAGTGAAGAATAAGATTTACAGTTTCGCTATGAGTCTATGGCGGACCGAATATTTAAATTTTGTGTCACCTCCAATGTGCAAAATACTGTTTATTCTTTGTGGTATGGAATACACAGCTGTGTTCTACGTGGTGAGAAGTATCATCATCAGCAGTTTGTCGGACATTGCGGGCTAGTGGTACAGTGAGTCCGAATCTCGGTCTTGCCAGGGCCTATTGCAGTCTGCCTTTGGCGTAGCCTATACTTCTCAACGAAAAATGTACACTGAGATGACAAAAGTCATTGGACGTCAGATACAGATGGCGGTAGTATCGCGTGCACAAGGTATAAAAGGGCAGTGCATTGGCGGAGCTGTCATTATTTGTATTCACGTGATTCGTGTGATAACGTTTCCGACGCGATTATGGCTGTACGACGGGAATTAGCTGACTCTGAACGCCGAATCGTAGTTGGAGCTAGGCGCACGGGACATTCCACTATTGAAATCGTTAGGGAAGTCAATATGCCGAGACACACGGAGCGTGCCTATAATACCACATTTCTGGCATTACCTCCCTCCACGGACGATGCGGTGGTCGAAGGCTTCACAGCCGGTAGCAGAGGCGTTTGCGTAGAGACAAGCAACAGTGCGTGAAATACCCGCAGAGATTAATGTGGGACTTTTGACGAACGTATCCATTAGAACAGTGAGGCGAAATTTGGCGTTACTGGGCTATGGCAGCAGCAGACCGACGTGATTTCCTTTTGCTAACAGCACGACATCGCCTGCAGCGCCTCTCCGGGGCTCGTGACCTTATTGGTTGGACCCTTGGCCTAGATGAGTTTCGATTCGAGTTGGTAAGAGCTGATGGTAGGGATCGATTGTGGCGCAGACCTGAACGAAGCCATGGGCCCAGGTTGTCAACAAGGCACTTTGGCTAATGGTTCAAATGGCTCTGAGCACTATGGGACTTAACATCTGAGGTCATCAGTCCCCTAGAACTTAGAACTACTTAAACCTAACTAACCTAAGGACGTTACACACATCCATGCCCGAGGCAGGATTCGAACCTGCGACCGTACCAGTCGCGCGGTTCCGGACTGAGCTCCTAGAACCGCTAGACCACCGCGACCGGCCAAGGCGCTTTGCAAGCTGGGAGTAGCTCCATAATGGTTTGGGCTCTGTTTACATAGAATGGACTGGATTGTTGACTACAAAGATTATGTACGTCAACTTGTGGACCATAGGCAACCAATCATAGACTTCATGTTCCCACACAATTGCCCGCGATTGATTTGGAGTGCATTCAGGACACCCAGATCGCCCGACATGTGTCTCATCGTACGTTTATGGGACATAATCGAGAGATCAGTTCATGCACAACATTCTGCACTGGCAACACTTTCGCTATTACGGACTGGTACAGAGGCTGCATGGCTCAGTGTTTCAATATTTCTGCAGGGGACCTCCTAAGACTTGTTGAGTCCATGACACGACACTACACCGCGCAAACGAGGTCCGGCGCGGTGTTAGGAGGTATCCCTTCACTTTTACCTCCTCCATGTGTGTTCTCAGGAAATGACAGAAGATTCGGATTCCACGTTAAATTGTAGATTATCTCTCTCCTGTGGGATTATTGGATTAGGTCAGGGAGAGCCAAATCACCGAATTTGTGTCAAATATGAAAGACTTGCACTAGACCGTTGACCAACACAGACTTAATAGTTTCAGCCATTTGATACTGGACGAATGCTTTATCCAGGCTTGTCTGCGATTATGATCTGCACCTTCAAGCACCAACGTTAATGTTGAATTTTACCTAGTGTCAATTACCAACTTTCTATTAGGTCATTGTCGAAACCTTTTCTTATTTATTGGGATCTAACAAAGATATTACTTGGACCACTCAATACATCAGGGTACATGTAGTGTACACCACCGTACCACTTTCTTTACAGTCATTGCTAAGCCTGCACTCCATCCATTTCCCTAATCAGTCTGTCTGTTTTCCCAAGACCCTCTACAACTACATCACACTCCACAAGCCACCTAATAGTGTGTGGCGGAGGGTACTTCTGGTACCAGTAACTGATCCACCTTACCCTGCTCCACTCGCGAATGGCGCGTTGGAAAGACGATTATCAGCAAGCCTCTGTATTGGCTCTAATGTCTCTACATGTCTTGTCATATGGTCCTTTCGCGAGATGTACTTGGGTGTAAGTGATATATCGTCCGACTCTTCTCAAAAATGCTCTCTCGAAATCTCAAAAGTAAAGACTTGTGTGATGCAGAACGCCTCACTTTCAATTTTTGCCGTTGGAGTTTGTTGAGAATCTATTTACCTTTCTGGCGCTAGACGATTCTTTGACGAAACGATCCGCTATTCATTGGATCTCTATCTCTTCTATCTGTACTACCTGGTAAGGACCCGTTATGGATGAGCAGTACTCCATAATCGGTCGAACAAGCCCCTTATAAGCCACTTCCCTGGTGGATGAGTTATATGTCCTTAAGATTCTTCCTATTATTTGTTTTATGTGAGCACTTCATTTAAGGTCTCTATGGTTAGTTACTCGGAGATATTTTATGATATGTATTATTTCCAGCAGTTTCGCATCAACACTATAATTACACAGTAGTGGCCTCCTTTTCCTATATGGGTGATATGTTACATTTATTTACGTTCATGGTTAACTACCATAGCCTTTACCATCCATCAATCCTCTACTGGTCATTCTGCAAATCGATACTGCTTTATGACGTTGCTACTTTGTTATAGACAACCGCATCATTTGTGAACAGTCTGAAAGAGCATCCGACGTTTTCTACTAGATAATGAATATACACTGTAAATAATTACGGCCCTTACACACATCCTTGGGGTACTCCTCAAAGTACCTACATATGTCGCTTTTATTCCTCTAAAAGTGACTTCTGTCTGAAAGGGAATCTTGAACCCAGTCGGAAATCTGGTCCCATGCTCGATAAGCTGGTTTCTTTCTAATAAACATTAGTGCGGAACGGCGTTAAATAAATGTTCAAATGTGTGTGAAATCTTGTGGGACTTAACTGCTGAGGTCGTCAGTCCCTAAGCTTACACACTAGTTAATCTAAATTATCCTAAGGGCAAAGACACACACCCATGCCCGAGGGAGGACTCGAACCTCCGCCGGGACCAGCCGCGCAGTCATGACTGCAGCGGAACGGTGTTAAATGTCTTTCTGAAGTCAAGAAACACGGCATCTACCTGAGCCCCGTTGTCTGACGCCCTATGGAGCTCACGAGTTGTTTCCAAAGATCTCTGTTTGTGAAATCCATGTTGATTTTTATAGAGGTGACTTTCCTTCTCGATAATGTCATTATTCTTGAGCATAGAACGTGTTCCAAAATTCCACAACAGATTGACGTTAGGTTAATAGGAGGCTGAGGATAATTTCATGGGCATTTTTCTAGTATTTGGATGACATGAACGCCTTCGTATTGTTTGAAATTATTAACGCGCAGTGGCATCAGAGATACTGTGTCACGTGGATGCTTACTTGGATCACATCTGCTTTGCAAAATGCGCGGGAAATGAAGCACACTGTTAAAAGTGAGGTGAGACGCATCAGTTGGCATTGGTGTGTCGTGAGTGTAGTACGGCATAGGCCGAGTACTAAGGCTGCACTTATATTCTACGGAAGTGGAACATGTTGATTTACTGATTAATTGTTTGAGATGAGGAAAGAGACTGAAGCATTTTGAGAGGAATATTTTATTATGATTATTTTGATAAGTGACAAAAGAGAATTTAACTGAAGGTAATTTGATTTCAGATATTGTATTTTATTGTGGCAGCTAGTAGTTAGTCATTCTCGGTCCAGACTTGAGTATAGGGAAAGATAAACAGCCATGCATAATTTGAATTAGTGGGGGGAATAACTGTTGAATATTTAACGACATTATTTTTGTGCGTATTAATATTTGTGAAGCAAATAAAAAGATAATTTTCAATATTTGAATTTTCTAGTAAGGAAATTAATTGCATTTGATGCTATAGCATCCCAAGTTATTGTCTGCATCCAAAGTCCATGCCACAATATGACTTAACATTTTTAGTTATTCATATTTGTTATAAATGAAGTACGCTGTTGCCTTTTTCTGAAAAAGTGATCGTATTACGCCAGGTGTATCTCTGTAATTAGTTGTAGCTCAGTAAATGCCACCCACTTTAAAGAAAATTGTTTCCACTGTGTAACAGGTAAGGGAAAATTAATTAATAAAAATGGAACATTTGGTTTTTTTCAGGGTCAGTCTATCATTTTAAACGAATAATGATTCACAATGTTAAATTCAGACAGTATTCTTGCCATTACGCATTTTTATACAGAGGAAAAGAAGACAGACTCTTTCAAGTTACTTTCTCGCAGTCAGATTTTGCAACCAAGTCTCTCAGTCGATTTCTTAATTTCAAAATTTACGATTCCGTATGTTGAAAGTCTACACACGGTTACAGATGGCTCGCTTTGCCTCTAAAGAAAAATTCCATGAATAACAACAATCATATTGTATATGAACGAGTACATCAGTCCTATGATCATCTTCGATAACGGATGACACCTGCGCTTTCTTCCAACGCTAGATACACTTCCTTACTCCGGCCACCTACGATAAACTGTTGCTGTACCAAAACTTTTACTGAGATACGAAATAACATTACAAACGCAGTTTTCAGCTCCTATTTGAATAATTTCTTATCTATTAAATCTAAAAGAAGGAAGACCTAGATTAACGACTATTCGATGATGAGCTTGATCCAGAAGAAGTACAAACTGAGATAGGGAAAAGATGGGGAAGGAAATGGTCCGTGTCTTTGTGGAAATAATCATGCGGAATGTGTCTTGAGCAATTTGGTGAGACTGCCTGGGTGACTAGAAGGGGATATGAACTGCAGACATACCGAACACCAGTTCCGCACGAATCATCGCACAACCTCGTCTCCTTTCTTCCTTTTTCAGGGAGAATTGTTGTGGTAGTACGTAATCCCTATACAATCCGCTTTAGAGACATGATACAGGTATATTACTTTCTTACGCATAATACTTGTAGAGTTTATAGGTATCTAGTCTGATCCTCACGCCTTTCCACTACGAAGAGATTGGAGTTGCTTTTCTATGCCGCGATCAGTTGTCTCAGTATCTGCTAATTGGACGTTCCTATGATGATTGAAAGGAGAAACTTGGTTACGAATGTCTGCGGTGAAACCGAATTCACTATTTCGGTCTTCTCTCTGTTCTATTCCGTTTCTTTGTCAATATGGTCTCTGAGCGAATGAAAAGACCCTTTCCAACCGCTTACTGTTTATGCATAAGACCAAAACCTCTTTGGTTTTTTACTCTGATCGCTTCCAATTCATTGAACGGTTCTTTCATTGTCTCCTTATGCTCATTTCGGCTTCGTTCAGCTTTTGTATATCAGCTAGGTCTTGACTTCTCTTGAATCTGATATGAAGCTCTGTTGGTTGTGGAGCAGTTTTCTGACACGGATATTAAACCACGGTGGGTTCTTCCCATGTATTAAGGCCTTGCTTAGAACATACTTACCTAAGGCATACTGAACGATGCTTTTGAGTTTTTTCCGTTTGTGAACAAGATCTTTCTCCTCATGAGTGAATATTTGATGGTAAAGAGTAGAAAACTTTTTTTTCACACCGCACATCCCCTGCTACCTTAGTAGCCGCTTCCCACATGTTGTGAACGTGTAACCTATTAAGAGGAACATTACAATTCTCCACCCTATAGCGGTGGTAGAGAAATTCACCTCCGATACCCTCGCAGACTCATCTGAAACTCTTGCTTAGAGCTTTCACTTTGCTCCTGCGACTGACAATGGGTACAATGCTACAAATAGACATCTGGGCCTGCACTCCGCGTGCGATGCTAGTTGCCTTCATCAGATCAGCCATCCGCCGAAAGAAGCCGAAACAGGTCTCAGAACCGTAGAGTCAGGCGTCATTCGTGCCTATATGAGTCACTATGTGCAGTTGGTTGCGCACAGTGCGCTAGATAATCGCCGGAAGTGCCTCTTCCGCCTCACAAGTGACACGCTCCAGGAAACATACCGAGTGCACACTGGCACTGTTTCCCACCCAGAACGCTATTTTTCTGAGTGCCTAAGACTGGAGCGCCGAAAAACTTGCATGGTAACCTACAGAACTTGTCTGGTCTGATCAGGAAAATCGGTCTCTGACCCAACAGGAGAGGCTTCCCGCGCTGGCTCAGAGTAATCATGAACACTGTATAGCATCACGTACCTGTAGCTACGGCGTAAGGAGCCAGCCGTGCGGCCCGTTTTCTGTTTCGCCTTCCATCAAGTGACACGCGAACTCACCACCGTCCGCCACTCACTCTTGATGATCCGGCCATATGTTATGTATTGGAAGACGCAGCGACAACCAAATCACCAGGGGAATCCAATATCAACGAATGTGTCGCAAGTCTTGTCATCGGTGCCCCAGTGTTGTCACAGATTTGAGCATTAGCTAGAAGCCTACAGGCCGTAGAGAATGCAGTTTCCAGCTGTTTACGAACAGCATCCAGTTCTCCTTACGTCTTCTCACAACAAACACAGTAACCAGCCGTATCGTACTGTGTAAAAATTGATATAAGTTCTCAAAAATGCAAACAAGGACGTCAAGATTAACTCAAAAAGGACTAACATACCACGCTAAAGGGAAAATGGCCCGATTGTGGCACAGCTGAGGTTGGGATGTACGCAGAATAACACGAAGGGAATAAAAAATTGTAAAAGTCTACTCTGTAGCGTTCTCTGTATAGTCTGAGCCTGAAAGATCCGCAATCTCTTGAAACAGATACAAACAACTCTCCTAAAAATGGTTTAGCACAGTTACTTTTTGCTAGAAACTCTGCTTACCCAAAAGCTACTGCAGTGCTGTGTACTAACAGGAGATTGAAATTTAGAGACGTGACGATGCCTATCATCCGCTTCACATAATGATATGCACTAAGATTTACGAGAAAATAAAAACTTAAGAGTAACTTCAAATTCTTGTCTGGTTTCCAGTCGGATAAAACTGTCATCTGAACACCATATTTCAGTGGTCCACCTAGCAGCCATCAACAGGTGAGAAAAACTACGCTGCTCTCGCCGATAAGTAATTCCACTGGAAAATGACTGTACCTTTATATGCATCGGAAGAACAACAGCGCATGCGCTAAATACAGTGCGCACGCGCTCAATCATTCCTGCTGGCCCCCTGAGGCAAAAAGAGTTGCAGCGCCTCCGGTGGTGAATACTGTTGAAAACGATATATCGTTACAAATGATTATTAATAGCTGGCCGATTCAGATGCCGTTGTTTCTTCATTTCTGATAAAACACGATTCCACCTTTTACTTAGCGGGTATCCATTATCACGATTAATGATATTATCTGCTACACTGATTTCAACAGATTCTTTTAAAACACTATCCCAGTACCGCGAAGCATTTGCAACTACTTGCGTCTCATTGTATAGCGCGTGCGCACTGTATTTAGCGCATGGACTGTTGCACTTCCGATGCATATAAAGGTACAGTCATTTGCGAGTGCAATCAGTTATCGGCGAGAGCAGCTCAGCTTTTCTCACCTGATGATTGCGGCCAGGTGGGCCGCTGAAATATTGTGTTCAGGTGATAGTTTTATCCGGCTGGAAACTCGACAAGAATTTGATATACTAATTCGCCGGGAAAGCCTACAGAGTCACATTAAGAGTAACTTGCTAAAACCCTAACCAATGCAGCAAAACACGCATGTGTAGTTCACGTCTTAGCTGAATTATCTTCAATAGTGTTTTTTGTACATTTCTTAGCATTCACTCAGCCGGCCAGAGTGGCCGAGCGGTTCTAGGCCATACAGTCTGGAACCGCGCGACCGCTGCGGTCGCAGATTCGAATCCTGCCTCGGGCATGGATGTGTGTGATGTCCTTAGGTTACTTAAGTTTAAATAGTTCTAAGTTCTAGGGAACTGATGACCTCAGAAGTTAAGTCCCATAGTGCTCAGAGCCGTTTGAAGCCATTAACATTCACTCACCAGCTCTGCTTTGAAAAAGTCACAATATCAAAACCCAAGTACACCAAAAACCACTGTTCCTTCTTCTGAAGGAATTGTTGTAAATTTGACGTTAAAATTTCACGTTGTCTAGACATAAACAGTTCATAACTTTATCCGATTATTATACCGAAACTTGTACAGAGATCCGAAATAATATAACAGTTTCTGTCTACAGTCTACAGAATAAAAAGTAAAGGGATGGAGGTCATAGATTTATGACTCGTCGATGACGTATCTTCACAGCTGAAGTACAAACTGGGTCTGGGAAAAGATGGGGAAGGATATGGGCCTTGCTTTTCTGAAAGGAACCATCTGGAATATGTCTTGAGCAATCTGGTGATACTAAGGAAAACTTGAACCTGGATGAGTACAATGGTGGTTTTCAACAGACATGCTGCCTCGTGCACGTTCTTCTTCCTCCGACTGGTGTATCAGTTTTTCTACTTCGGCAGCCAAGAAAAGAGTAATTTACACGTTGGTTCCATATGGACGCGTTTGGCAATGAGGTGGCCATAGTTCACGTTTCCGCATTGACCGCAAGCACGTCGGGAAGCCACGAATGCCACACTAACCCCTTACTTTAAAGTTCGGTGCTTATACTCTCAGATGAGTAAAGTCATGGGGCAGCAATATGCACATATACAGATGGCGGTAGCATCGACAGCCTTCACTTAACAACCGAGAGCAGCGGCGTCTGGGCAGATTTGTCAGGGTTAGCAGAGAAGCGACGCTGCTTAAAATAAACGCAGAAATCATTGTGGGACGTACGATGAACGTATCCATTAGCACAGTGCGGCGAAATATGGCGTTAATAGGGTATGGTAGCAGATTACCGACGCTAGTAGCTTTGCAAACACCACGAAGTCACTGGCGGTGCCTCTCCTGACGGTTTTTAACCAAGTAAGTTGGACCCTAGACGACTGTAAAACTGTGACCTCGTCCGATGAGTCCGGATTTCTGTTGGTAAGCGTTATGGTAAGGGTCGAGCGTGGCGCAGACCACACGAAGCCATGGAGCCAGGTTGTCAACAAGGCGCTATGCAAGCTCCATCAAGTTGTGAACTGCGTTTGCACGGAGTGGACTGGACCACTGACTGGAAATGGCTATGTTCGGCTACCTGGAGACCATTTGTACCAATTCATGGGTCTCATGTTCGCAAACAACGATGAATTTTTTATGGCTGACATTGTGCCATCCTGCCGGCCACAATCGTTTGCGATTGGTTTGAAGAACATTCTGGTCTATTAGAGCGAATTATTTGGCAACCCATATCGCCATAGATGAATCCCTTCGAAACTTCATGATACGTAATCGACCACAAAATCCTACACCAGCAACACTTTCGAAGTTACGGACGGCTATTGAGGCAGCATAGCTCATTATTTCAGCAGGGGACTTCCAACGAGTTGTTGAATCGATACCACGTCAAGGTGCTGCTTTACGGCAAATGGACGTCCGACACAATATTAGGAAGTACCCCATGAGCTATGTCACCTCCATGTATATCTGCGTCAGAGTAGCGCTATGTTGCATACACGTTGTAATAACTCCCTCAAACACAAACTTCTTGGTCGCCCCTTACATCTTGAATGGAGAATCATCGCAACATGTAGAAATATCTTCAGGTACGGCCCCGGGAAGTCTCTCGGGACTCTTGTTTTTCACGTTATATACCAGCTACCTTTTAATCGTAACTTAAGACTATTAGGAGACGGTTCAGTTATTTAAATTGAACGTGTAAGTGTAAGAATCTGCACAAACATTGATAAGATTTCCATATGACGTAGAGATTGGTAAATAGTTTTAAATGTTCAGAAAAGTGCGATTGTCCACTCCACAAAACGAAAAACGTAGTACCCTCTGACTATATTGTCAACGAATCACAACTGGAATTGGTGAAATCATGCAAGTACCTTGCATTTACAATAAGTAAGTATGTGAAATGGAACAATCTATCAGGCTCAGTCATCAATTAATTGGTAGAACGCTGGGAAAATACTATCAGTGTACATAGCAGACCGCTTCGGAACACTTGCGCGGCTCATTCTAGAATACTGCTTAAGTACCAAATGGGACTAAAGTGCGATATTGGAAGTATACAGAGAACGGCAGCACGTATGTTCACAGGTTTGTCCGACACGGGAATGTCACGGAGATGCTGAAGAGACTGAACTTGCAGACACTTGGCGGTAGAAGCAAACTATCATGAGAAAACTTACAATGTTTCAAGAATTGGCTTTACCTAATGAATCTAGGAATGTACTGAGATTCCCAACATAACGCCCCCATATGGATTGCGAGGACGCGATTATATTAATTACGTCGCGAAGAAGAGTCACTTAAACAATTATTCTTCCCGCGCTTTGTACTGATTGGAACCGGAATAAGCCCTAATAGCTGTTACATTTGAAAGAACATTGACCGTAAAAGGGATGTAGATGTGGATGTAGATGTAGCCAGTGGACAAAATTTCCTCTTGAACCAACAGTGAGACTCCCAGACTTTGGAAAGAGAAGCCGAACATTATTTCTAATTATGTATCCCGATTCTGTGGTATCGATATTTCATTCTTCTAGACTGACTTGATCTGGTAAACACTTAAGTTCTTCTTATCCTGTGAAATGTAAGAAATGTTTTCAGTGACCTTTAAAGGTCAATGATAGGTCAGATGTCGATGGTGAATTAAGAATTCAGCCACGAATATCGTTGGGGAAGCGTTATCAGCCTACCGGAGAAGTTGAGGAAATTCCAGGAAGTGAAGCATTTGCGCGTCACGGCGCGTATGCCGCTCCCCTAAGGCAACCAGGGCCTTGTTTCGGCACCGGCGGGATTCGTGGGCGGGCAGCACGTCAAGCCAGCGGATTTATAATCTTGTTTTCTGGGCGCGGTTTTCCGTTCGCTTCGTCTTACGCCCTCGTCCGCATCCCGCTTTGCCACTGATGAATGAAGTGGGCTACGTGTACCAGGGACTAGCGCGCGGTCGTGGAATATGTCAGACTACAGGGTTCCCCGTAAGCAGTTCGTAACGTTGGAACAATTTCTATCTATCAACTACTAGGCTGTTGTTAAGGCACTTTGAAGCGTATATTTACAGGCAGCTCACTGGTGTGTAATGTGCCCGCCACGAATGATTGAGACCACTAACTCATACATCTAGCAAAATGTTCTAGAGTATTTATTCGTTTATTCATGCGTTTACTTACGTATTTAATCTATCTAGTATAATTAAGACACGATGCTCGTCAGACAGCAGTTAATCTGCATATTTCACATATCGTAATGGTGATGTCTAACTATCATGTGCTGGCTGGGCGGTTCTAGGCGCTACAGTCCGGAACCGTGCGACCGCTGCGGTCGCAGGTTCGAATCCTGCCTCGGGCATGGATGTGTGTGATGTCCTTAGGTTAGTTAGGTTTAAGTAGTTCTAAGTTCTAGGGGACTGATGACCTCAGAAGTTAGGTCCCATAGGGCTCAGAGCCATTTAAACCATTTGTCATGTGTAACTATTCGTTTTTATAATGTTAATGTGTTCTCTGAGTGAAACATGTGGCATCATGCTATCCATTTAAATGCTCGTTTCTTGGCCTACTTTCTTTTCATACAAACAGTGATTTATACTTAGCTGTGTTCAACTTTTATATCTCTATTTCTTCCTCTCCTTCACAAAAACACAGACACACAACATTATTAAATTCTTCTATGGTGTAGGAGTTGGAAAGCAAATTTCAGTTTGTGTCTGACGTTAATTTTAATATCGGTAAAAAATCTTACTCAGTTCGTGTTCAAAGATTTGTATGATTGTACAATTCACTCCTTACTGTGCCGCACAAAGACACTGTAATTTATTTACGAATATTAGAGTAATTTTCTAAACAGTTATTCATTCTTAATAACACACATAATTAACGAGTAGATGCACTGTGAGGCCGTGGTCTGTTGCCTTTTAAATAGCAGTCTGTAAGAAATTATACAATGGACTCCAAACATAAATCAGGCCTCTTTTAAAGATCACATTAAAAACTTTCATTACGATGAATACAGAAGCAGAGATATATAGCCACAGAAATTGACTAAAAACGGTTCACATAACTCGAAATGAAGTAGGTACGACATGATGTCACGAAGTAGGTATGTGACCATGTTGAAAATGATGATGATGTTTGGTTTGTGGGGCGCTCAACTGCGCCGTTATCAGCGTCCGTACAAATTCCCAAACTTTGTTCAGTCCAAACTCGCCACTTTCATGAATGATGATGAAATGATGAGGACAACACAAACACCCAGTCATCTTGAGGCAGGTAAATATCCCTGACCCCGCTGGGAATCGAACCCGCGACCATGTTGAAAAGTATTCGTACTCAGTAAAATGATGAAGAGATCTATGCGGGGAAAAAAATCTTTGACTGGACGCAAGCTGATTTTATTATTCCAATATTACACCTTCCAGACGTTGTCGTCATCAGATATCCTGAAAAACTTGTTGCACGTAGTTGCAAAAGCTACATGTTGTATTTGTCTGTTTATTATCATTACTACTACAGCATGTAAATTTTGTATCTATGTGCAACATGACGCTCTAGGATATCTGATGATGTCATCGTCCGAAAGGAGTAATATTTGAATAATATGGTCAGCTTCCATCCTGTCAACGACTGTTTTGTCAGCGACCTGTTCAGCATTTTGCAGACTGCATATAAATCGAAACACCCAAAATTAACGCCGAGGCAAAATAATGTTCGACTAGGAACCTGAGATTTGAGACCAAAATTTGTCTCAGAACTTGTAGTAAATGTAAGAAACAAAATTTTATTTCATTTACATGTATAATAATTCACTGATGAACTTCTGTCTTTTTTTATTTCTTCCTGTATTTATGACGTTATTGATTTCACAGTGAGGATGATTTTGCCTCTTTCTTTTATTTAGTCATGTGTAGTACTAAGTAAGTAAAGTATCCATCAAGCCGAAGACTGTTTTGTGCACCGCAGTGGTCTACTAGGCACGCTCTTGTTGCACGTGATATGCAGTTGCCTTCTTCCGACCTTTGCCCTGATTTACCCAGACAGTTATAGAGAGCCGTACAATTTAACGCGGATTCCGAAAAATACATAATATCCAAACTTATAGATCTCAGAGTGGAACTGAGGAAGATAATTAAAACGTATTCGATTGGACAATACATTACGACACTACGACATGAATGAAACCGCGACTCGAAAATACCTGGCATCGATCGCAAACTTTGAGAATGTCTAGGAAAAGTCTGAAATTATGCTTAAAGTTTGTTGAAAGTCGCAAAAACTTTCATTATGATACACTGTATGAATAGAGTGTGGATAATTTGCGCTCAATTTAAAGCAATAGCTAGTTTATCTCGCATCTAAATTTTTATGCCGCGTATCTCCTGAAGTGTATGTCGCACAGTGATATAATTTTGCAGATTGATTCAGTGATATATGTATACTTACTGAAAAGAGTGCTGCGTATAGCACAGAAGAAATAATTTAAAACATCATGCATGATTTTGAAGTATTACTGCGCACCGTTTTAAACAAACGCCAATTTTCACCAATCCGATTATGGCGTCACATATCGTGAACTACGTGACGTAGCATTATACAATTTTGTAGATACATTCAGTGGTATATGTGGATACTGTCTCAAAAATAAGTTGCGAAAAGAGTCTGCAGTAAAGAAGTAATAAATTAAAACGTGTCACGCCTGATTATTGACTGTACGCAAGTGAAAATGTAGTAATCGATAAACAGTGGGGGAGGGGGTAGGGTGGGGGTTGTCAGCGATGTATGAAATTGTTTATATATTCCCTTAGATGTTGCTAACTGCTCTCATTCCCAAATATTTGACGAATATATTCGAAGTATTTGTCCGCCGACAGGTAGGCTGCATCAGGACAAAAATATAGTTTCTATCGGTAACACCTGCTCTATTGTTTCAAACTCTTAATGTGTACATTTGAATCTGGATGACTATTCTGCAATTCACATTTAAGTGCCTGGTAGAGGGTTCTTCGAATCACCGTCAGACTATTTGTCGACTGTTCCTCTCTCTGAAGGCGAGTGGGGAAAAATAAACACTTAAATAATTCTGTACGAGCTCTGATTTCTGTTATTTTATTACGATGATTATTTCTCCAAATGTGGGTTGGCGTCAACAAAATATTTTCTCATTCAAAGGAGAAAGTTGGCGATTGAAATTTCCTTAAAAGGTGTCGCTACAACGAAAATGTCTTTGTTGTAAACATTACCATCCCAACTAGCTAATTATATCCGTGACAGTCTCTCCCCTGTTTTGCGATAGTACAAAATGAGCTACCCTCTTTGAAGATTTTTGACGTTCTCCGTCGGTCTGGTAACGATCCCAACCCGCACGGCAATACTCCATCAGAGGACGAATAAGCGTGGCATAGGCGATCTGCTTGTTAGACCTGTTGCATCTTCTAACTGTTCTGCCAATAAAACGTAGTCTTCGATTTTTCTTCGCCACGACATTATTGATTTGATCGTTCCAGTTTAATGAAGATCATGGAAGTGTTTTAAATTGTTAAATTCGGTCTACAACTATACGAAATATTGAAAACCAAAGATTCATCCTGTGGTAGCTGCTAGAGAGGCAGCGTGGAACGGTTTATTGATAGAGAATCTGGGGAAAGTCTTGAACACTTAACATAGAGATGCCCAGTTCGTTGCTCCATTGCGATTTGTGACAGAACGTTGATACACTAGGGCTATATGATCACTACTCAACCCTGTCTGCTCACAGTTCACTGGCCAAATGCACATCAGTAGTTTACTGTCATTGGTTCAAGTTTCCACCATAGTTACTGTGCTGACATTGCTTGTATGTCTGTAACAAAATCAGTCTCGTAACTCTTAGGGCCAGTGGTATATTTCCTCACCTCACAATTTTATCTCCAGAGAAGACACTTTTATGGATCAAGAACGTTACTTAGTGCAGAGTTTTACAGAATCTACGTTTCTAGGTGAGAGAAAAATTTACGCTCATTGAAGTCATAAAATTGTAGACTATGATCTGATACTTTGTGCGATGATGAGGTCGTCAATATTAAAACTGTGCCATTACTGTCACAAATCGATCTGGGATAATGTTACTTTTCAGCCAACATTTCCTGTTTATTATATTTGCGTGTACTGACCATGTGGGCCAGGGAGAAACTCGTTGAACTTTTGACACTCAGAAGGTGGACTGCTAGTATGGTTTATTGGTCCTACTGTCGGTGAATCTCACTAGGAGGCCAGGCTCCACAGGGAGGCCTGGCAGATTTCTCCGGAACTGGGGCAGTTGCCCGCTCCGTGGTTTTGTTGTCTGAGCCAGTAACCGGTCTGCCTGTAGGCAGCGTTCGCCACACCAGCACTGCCGTCCGTAGGGGACAGTTGAGTTGTTGACATTTCAGCATTTTCCATACGGACAACAAAGACTGAGACACCGCGCCGTCGCACAGTAGGTCTGAACCTCGAAAAAGTGACTTAAAAAAAAGAGAGAGTAGGAATTCAGAAGTTTTGTTTTAATAGGTTGGCTAGAGTAATTTTGATCCTATTGAATTTCGGTCTTAGCAAATGGCCAGCTGTTTCTTCCGAAGTTTGAATATGAGGTCCACGCGGTACTCATTTAGGCCGCGCGTCGAGTTAGTCGGGATGTATAGGTACTGGATTTCACGTTATATGAATCAACGTTAGATGAAATGGTTTTTTTTTTCTCAGTGAAACCAGACCAAAATATTTTAAATGGAGGCAATTCCAGAAGATACCCACTTTACTGTGAACACTTATCTCACTATTTAACCATGAATTAAATATTAGACTTCTTTTTTTTACTTAACCTCTTACTGGTATGCATGCAAAGAAATTGTGAAAGTCGAGCGACATTCTGCCTTCTGTTCCATTCCAACCCTAAATATGAACATCTTTGTGAATCAGCCTTAAGATCCACCTACTAGCCTCCTATCCGCTTTTAGCCTCTTTTAAGCGACAACAGCGAAACGCAGTTATTCACACCTTAGAAAAATAATTATACAATTGTAATTTATATAAAATTGCTAATAAGCTATTATAAAATAAAAATATAATTACTGTAATTTTAAGCATCGGTGAGCTGTTGGAAGATGCGCAGGAATCAACAAACAAGTTAATACAGCAATATCACCACAGCTCTACCCGAAAGTCGTGTTGCTTGAAAAGTGTGTAGAATATATTCAGGGAAACTTTTGGCTCCAATCGATCCCTATATTTCTTCTTTGTAGATACCATCTACGAGGAAAGTCAAGACTCTGTTGTCGGAAGCTGTTGTCCTCTTGGTACCTGCTGCAGTGCATTACGAAGAATCAGATGCTGAGGGTAATGTAGAGGACAATAATGTAGGTGGGGATGAAGATGAAAAAGGAAATGAACGTTAAGAACAACAAGCACAAGGGGAAGAAGATTAAGAAAGCTTGTAAAACTTTCAATTTCTATTATTAATATATATTTTGTCTAATGAAGTCAGTAATACGGCAGTTTTGCAGTACAGTTCACGAATAAAATTTTTAATGTTAATTGAAAATATTTTTTGGCCACTTCATTCATGTTTCCCAGATTATTTCCGCCTCATTGGATCTTTCAATTTGAATTTTTCAATTGCATAAAGTCATGGTTTACACATTTTAACAGGTTTTTTTCTTCTTCTTCGGATGATTTTTTATGTTGTGGACAGAACCTGTATTTTTTAAAAGTCACATTTGATCTTACCGTATGAGAGTTCGCTTCTATTATCGTTATTGGCTTGTGGTGTGTTAACACTTTACTGCAAACCTTCACAAGATACAAATTGCAACCATCGGCATTGTTCCGTATTTTATCATTATGCAAGGACTTGACCCATTGTTTCTTGGGTGTAATGTTATGCATTTGACTCCTCTTTTCACGATTATTTCCCATAGTTCAATTGTGTCAAGATGCCTTTCAATACAGGCAAAACGCGTCTCAAACGAAAAAGTAGTCAAGCCATCGTTCTTGCAGCCACGATCGAATTCTCTCTTTCAGAAACATAAGTGTAAATTCTAGGGAAAGATGGGTAACATGCAATATTTACAATAACTAAGAGGGAGCAATAGAAGTGAAATACCAAGAACGAAGTGCTTGGATTAAAAAGATTGTACGACAGGGACGTAGTCTTTGTCTCCTATCATCAATCTATACATCGAAGACACCATGAAAAAACAAAAGAAAGGCTCAAAAGTAGAATTAAAATCATGGCGAAAGGACAGCAATGATAAAACTCGCTGAGGACATTACTATCCTCAGTGAAAGTGAAGAAGAATTACAGGATGTGTTTAATGGAATGAACAGTCTAATGAGTACAGAGTATAGAATGAGAGTAACTCCAAAAAACATGAAAGGATTGAGAAGTAGCAGAAATGAGAACAACGAGAAACTTAAAATCTGGTTTGGTGGTCGCGAAGCAGATGGAGTTAGACAATTCTGCTATCCAGGAAGCAACATTACCCAGGACGGGAAGAGCAAGGAGGACATAAACCGCAGACGAAAAGTGACAAAAAGGGCATTCCTGGCCAAGAGAAGCCTGCTAGTATCAAACACAGGCTATAATTTTAAAATGCAGTTACTGAGACAGTGTGTTTGGAACACAGCACTGTTGGTACTGAGACATGGAGTGCGGGAAAATCGGGAGAGAAGGGAACTGAAACATTTAAAGATGTGGTGCTCGAGACGAATGTTGAAAATGAAGTGGACTGATAAGGAAACGAATAAGTAGGTTCTTCACAGAATCGGCGAGGAGAGGAATATACTTTAGACACTGACAAGAAGAAAGCGCAAGATGGTAAGACATCTGTTATGTTATTAGGAAATAACTTCCGTCGCACTTGAGAGAGCTGTATTGGGTAGGAACTGTAGAGGGAAAGAGAGACTGGAATACATCTAGCAATCAACTGACGACGTATTTCGCATGTGCTACTCTGAGATGGAGAAGTTGGCACAGGAGATGATTTTGGGGCGTATCGCAACAAACCACTCAAAAGACTGATGAGTCAAAAAAAATCAGAATGGTCAGAAACCCGACTTCACCAATTTTTGGCGATATTGGTAAAGATTTTGAAGTTCTGCCTAGGTCACCCGGACGACTGAAGGGATTTACTCCATACGTTTGGTTACCCGATGGTATTGCGTCGCCCCAACTCCGAGCCTCACACAACTGACAAGAGGTAACGTTTAGGACAAAGAGGTGGAAAGGCCACTGATTTTTTCAGACAGTTACTGTTTTGACCTATACTGTCTTAAGAAATCAAGAAAAGACTTAATCCTGACGGACCGGAGCCTCGAACATTGCTTTACGTCGTTCTGTCTTCATCTGGTCTATGCTCATCGTAGAAAACTGCATTATGAAAGAAGGTTCGCCTTATAGTTTAATGCAGTAGGGTAGCGTACTTCCATACTAACTTTTCTTTGTAGTTAAGCAAAGGTTATTGCTGAAACCGTGTTTTGGCAAAATATCTTGTCACTTAATTCTCGCTCGAACGTCGGTATACCAGCAGGTGCACTGCCATACATTACGCGTGCAAAACTTCACTAACACCTTGAATTCTGGATTTAACCTCGTGATTTAGTTCTTCATGTTGAACTACGCACTTAGAATGAACAATTTCCCATATTCACGTTCAGTGTGACGTAACAACATGAAATGTTCTCCAACGTTAAAGTATATTCAACATCATGTTTTGGTCCACCGTCTACGATATATTGAAGGCCCTCCTGTCAGATAATTATAGTACAATGCAATGAAATTAAATGAATAGTCTCGTTCCAGTGTGCTATTAAATTTTGTGTTAACAGCAGAACTTTTAATGTTTCGTGGACAAATGTCAAACACAAGATGTTTGAGATATTGTAGTGATGGGGAAAACTGGTAATCTAGTTCCGTGCCGCTCAGTCGCAGGGTAGTGTCGACACGGATAGCAATTAATGTAAAAAATTTTAAATACCATGGAATCGAGAGTAAAATTTGATGATATTGACACCTTGGAGTCCCAGACTGAGATTAGTTCGGTTTTTAATATTTGTTTATGAAGTTAAGATCACTTGAGGTGGTATAAATAGTTTCAGGTTGATATTACCACATTCAGATTTGGTGGTACTGCACTCTCGCACTGTGTACACAGCCGATAAAAAGACATAGAACCGCGTTTGCGACAGAGTGTAGAACGGATATGTTCCCATCAACGTCCGTATTGCGTAAGGTCCGCGAAGAGAAGACAAGGGAAATGAGGGCTCGGGCAGAAGCATGTAGTCAGTCGTATTTCTCTCGCCCCATTTGCTAGTGGAACAGGAAAGGAAATGACAAGTGGAGATGAAACTACCGCATCGCAATCAGATTTAGTGGTAAGATAGCTCAGAGGATACCCCATCAAAAACTGAACACAGATCAAGCATGAAAACAGGAAGATGGTGTACTGAACTGTGGAAAAAGAAGCAAAATAGAAAGAGTGAACAGTCCAATCCTAAGACGAGCAATATTGTGCTGTGGTGAAGTGGTCACGGTATTGGACTGCAACCATGACAAGCCGTATTCAAAACTCCCTCGTGCCATTTTTTTTATTATTATTAATTGTCAGTCCGTCGTTTAAACGTTTGTTCTCTTTCGGTAGTCTTGGCAGTTCTCATAAAATATACGCATTGTTTATAAAATGTGAGTCATGTGGCAGGTAAACGTTACCGTCGCAACTAAACGTGATGAACAATAAAACAAGCGATATACCACGTAGAAGTCTCACAGAAATGAAAACAACGAGTATAAACTAGTATACAACAAAGGAATTAAAGAGTCAAACCTCCCAAAACAGAAAGCAATTTCATAAACGGTAAAAACATATGTTTCGATAGAGCACAGAAAACTTGTGAAACTTTGAAAATTGTGAAACCCTTGCTTTATTTCTTGCAATTTATGTTCACATTCGTACGAACACCTAAATCGGGCAAGGAGGCATATCTCACTCACTTACCAGGAAAAAAAATTAGGTGTGTCGATAAGAGATTCCTACCATATGACACACGTATTGTCACTAGTGCTGTGTATGACACATCACACGTGTATCCCGGTGGAGGACTGGGTCGACTCCTTTCGGCTGCTTCGGAGTAGTTGTGTAGAATAAAATGGCACGACCGATCTAGGAGATATGAACACGGCTTGCCCGCTTGGCAGTCCAATATCGTGACCACTTTAAGATGACGTCATTGCTCTGGTAGCATCCTCTACATCACACGTCTCGTCCTTGCATCGTTCACTGTTTTATTTTACTTTTTTTTTCACAATTAAGTACACCTTTTTCCTGTTTTCATGCTTGATCTGCGTTCAGTTTGTGACGGACTGTCCACAGGTAACTCTAACCATTAAATCTGACGGCGGTTCGATGGAGAGTTTCCCTTGTGAGTACCATGTACTATTAGGTGGCTTGTGAAGTAGTTTGTAGGTAGATGCAGATATAAACGTGAAGAATGATAATAACTCGTGACTGAACGCTGTAATGAGAGATCATAATTATGTCTAAATCCGCTATCTCCCACCCTTGGAAATAGGTGTCGAAATGCAAAAAAATCACTTTTATTACTATTGTAGTGAAAACAGTTACTCGCTGATGAGCTTGCCGTTTAGTGTCTTAATCCACTAAAACAATTAACTGTCCTAAAGTGTTACAATTAGAGACATTTCGCCGGCACGAGTGGCTGGTATAGTTAAAACTTCACACTTCACAGCCTGACAACGCCGTCAGCAGTGTAGGGTGACTCTTTGACAATGCCAGAGTCTCATGAGGGCGAAACATCAGAGAAATCGTCAAACAGACGTCGGTCTATGACACCGAGACAAAAGCCAACAGGCTGTTCGTCAACAAGCGGCCACGAAAGCCTCAATCATTTTGCGTTTAGAGACTAGTTACTACTCTAGTCAGACGTAAATCAATTATCTGATATGCAGATAGCCTGACTAGAAACAAAAAGGATCTTAGGAGAGTCCAATAAAAGGAGAAAATTGGAGCGAAAAACGTTTTCAATATATGACGGCCCACTACATAGCGTAGGTGTACGAATTTCACGGACACGGCACTCCTGCGGAAGAGACCAGAAGCTGCCGCGTCTCTGGCAGACACGAATAGCGGTCTGTTGGAAATTGAAATATTGAAAACTTCCACATGACAAGTTCGCCCGCTGTAACCTTCATTCGCAATAAATATTTCTCCATATCCTCACGATAGTTCCACAGAGGTACCTATGTGTGCACAGACAAATCTCATAACCATTGAAATCTAGGACATATCGTATAAAGAAAAGTGTTTCACTTTATTCATGTATATAACTAACACACAATTATATATTGAATAACTATAAACTATGCCACCACTCTCTATCTCTTTCTATAGGTAACAAGAAAACTGAAAACAGACATTGTGCCCGTGTGTTCCCCGCGATCCCTGACGTTCCTTGAAGGTTTCCTTCTTAACCCTTGCTGCCACAGCGCAAGCCTCTCAAATTAATGATAGGCACCATCACATTAGAAAAAAAGTCCGCCCTGGTAGCTGAGTGGTCAGCGTGACAGACTGTTAATCCTAAGGGCCCGGGTTCGATTCCCGGCTGGGTCGGAAATTTTCTCCGCTCAGGGACTGGGTGTTGTGTTGTCCTAATCATCATCATTTCATCCCCATCGACGCGCAGGTCGCCGAAGTGGCGTCAAATCGAAAGACTTGCACCAGGCGAACGGTCTACCCGACGGGAGGCACTAGCCACACGACATTTCCATTATTTCCATTAGAAAAAAAAAGAAGACTAGGGTTTAACGTCTCGAGATGGGGCACAAGTTCCATTTCAAGGATAGGGATGGAAATCGGTCATGCCATTTCGAATGAAACATCCCGAATTTTGCCTGGAGCTATTTAGGGAGATCGCGGAAAAACTACACTCCTGGAAATGCAAAAAAGAACACATTGACACCGGTGTGTGAGACCCACCATGCTTGCTCCGGACACTGCGAGAGGGCTGTACAAGCAATGATCACACGCACGGCACAGCGGACACACCAGGAACCGCGGTGTTGGCCGTCGAATGGCGCTAGCTGCGCAGCATTTGTGCACCGCCGCCGTCAGTGTCAGCCAGTTTGCCGTGGCATACGGAGCTCCATCGCAGTCTTTAACACTGGTAGCATGCCGCGACAGCGTGGACGTGAACCGTATGTGCAGTTGACGGACTTTGAGCGAGGGCGTATAGTGGGCATGCGGGAGGCCGAGTGGACGTACCGCCGAATTGCTCAACACGTGGGGCGTGAGGTCTCCACAGTACATCGATGTTGTCGCCAGTGGTCGGCGGAAGGTGCACGTGCCCGTCGACCTGGAACCGGACCGCAGCGACGCACGGATGCACGCCAAGACCGTAGGGTCCTACGCAGTGCCGTAGGGGACCGCACCACCACTTCCCAGCAAATTAGGGACACTGTTGCTCCAGGGGTATCGGCGAGGACCATTCGCAACCGTCTCCATGAAGCTGGGCTACGGTCCCGCACACCGTTAGGCCATCTTCCGCTCACGCCCCAACATCGTGCAGCCCGCCTCCAGTGGTGTCGCGACAGGCGTGAATGGACGGACGAATGGAGACGTGTCGTCTTCAGCGATGAGAGTCGCTTCTGCCTTGGTGCCAATGATGGTCGTATGCGTGTTTGGCGCCGTGCAGGTGAGCGCCACAATCAGGACTGCATACGACCGAGGCACACAGGGCCAACACCCGGCATCATGGTGTGGGGAGCGATCTCCTACACTGGCCGTACACCACTGGTGATCGTCGAGGGGACACTGAATAGTGCACGGTACATCCAAACCGTCATCGAACCCATCGTTCTACCATTCCTAGACCGGCAAGGGAACTTGCTGTTCCAACAGGACAATGCACGTCTGCGTGTATCCCGTGCCACCAAACGTGCTCTAGAAGGTGTAAGTCAACTACCCTGGCCAGCAAGATCTCCGGATCTGTCCCCCATTGAGCATGTTTGGGACTGGATGAAGCGTCGTCTCACGTGGTCTGCACGTCCAGCACGAACGCTGGTCCAACTGAGGCGCCAGGTGGAAATGGCATGGCAAGCCGTTCCACAGGACTACATCCAGCATCTCTACGATCGTCTCCATGGGAGAATAGCAGGCTGCATTGCTGCGAAAGGTGGATATACACTGTACTAGTGCCGACATTGTGCATGCTCTGTTGCCTGTGTCTATGTGCCTGTGGTTCTGTCAGTGTGATCATGTGATGTATCTGACCCCAGGAATGTGTCAATAAAGTTTCCCCTTCCTGGGACAATGAATTCACGGTGTTCTTATTTCAATTTCCAGGAGTGTATATGTGGAGAGCCGGACGTGGATTTAAACGGTCAAACTCCCGAATGCGAGTCCATTTTGCTAGCAACTGTGCCACCTCTCTCCACATATTTTCCCGATGTTATAATTTACGACCACATCGAAAATTTCACATTACCTCTCACTGCCAATGCAAACATTGACTCTTCTTGGCGTAACTGAATTATTAACTGATATAACACATCTCTGAGGCTAATACGGCCATGATAGGCACTATAAAGAAGATGTATGTCAGTAAGTGTGACAGTGAAATCTCGACAACTTCCTCGACAAATATATCTGCGTAGCTCATAGGCTTTGTTGCTACACATTTGCAAGTGGATTCCCTTTACAGGTGACTTCTAGGAGACAGATAACTTATGAAACGAATTCCTTTAAAAACACTTTACCAAAGCGCTCAGCTTATTTGCTAATTTACCCACTGAGGCCTTATCACGGGAACATAGTCGTTACCCAATTGTTTACCCCCCCCCCCCCCCCCCGATTTGTTGCTAAACAATTTCAGAAAGAATCTACACAGTGAAGTTAAGTACACGGTGACTATGAGAGATTGGCAATGGAATTCGGCGTCTACTTTGATTCTGTGAGTACAGTTTACGCCATAATATACATGCATTTTATGGAAAAACCAGGTCTGTCACTCGAGAACAATATGCTACGCCTACAACGTCTGGGGAAGGAGTTTGTTTTCTATTAGACTGAATGCTATGCAGACATCTAGGACAAAACCTGTCAGATTTAGCAGCTAACGACCCCAAACTATTCCTGCCGTGGCACAATGTTTAATCTGAGCTACGGAAATTTTCTACAACAAGAAATCGTTGAGCATCTGCCAAAGTTGACAAATTCGCTTCATACATATCTTAAATTAGCCGTAGCGATTATTCAAAATTTGCCAGACATGTGACTGGCTGGAGTTATATTGTCTCGATCACTTGACACTAACTAAAGTGATGCCTGTGAAATTTCTCTATGTCGCTGCTTCAGCTCTCACGTGTCTAAGATCATGGGCCTCTGAAATTCAACCAACATTCCAGTTCACTGATGTTCAGAGAAACCGTCTGTATTGCGAAGACGATTTATGGCTGTTGTTGAAATGATGCTACGGTATTATGATAATATATATCGGCGCACAGCCTTCTTCCATTGCAGGGGCAGTAATGTGGGAGATTACATGACCAGGCCTTGTAACACTAACCATAAAGGACTTGCGGTGCTGTCACTGTGAACAGGTGAAAGCAAGGGGAAGTCACACTGTAATTTTTCCTGAGGGCAT
Source organism: Schistocerca americana (assembly GCF_021461395.2). Lineage (NCBI taxonomy): Eukaryota > Metazoa > Arthropoda > Insecta > Orthoptera > Acrididae > Schistocerca > Schistocerca americana. Next base: position 320,751,179 of record NC_060123.1, read on the forward strand.
ACAGCTCTATCTTCTGGTTAAATAATGATGACGTCCTCTTGCGTAAAATATTCCGGAGGTAAAATAGACCCCAATACGAGTCTCCCGTGTGAAGGGAGGGAGGGACGGCTATTCAGCAGAAAATTACGTATCGGAGCGTGGAATGTTAGAGCCGTTAATCAGGCAGATAGGTTATAAAATTTAAAAAGGGAAACGGGGAAGTTAAAGATATATATTGTGGGTATTAGTAAAGATAGGTGGCAGATGGAACAGGAGTTCTGCTCAGGTGAATGCAGGGTTATAAATACAAAATTAAATAGAAGTATTGCAAGAGCAGGGTTAATAATGACTAAGAAAATGGGAATGCTGCTATGAGCAGCCTAGTGGAAGCGTTATTGTAGCCAAGACTGATACAAACCCCACACCCACTACAGCAGAACAAGTTTATATGCCAACTATCTCTGGAGATGAAGAACTTAAAGAAATGTATGATGAGGTAAAAGAAATTATGAAGATAGTTAAGGAAGACGTAAAGTTAATAATGATGGAAGTGAAAGAACTGAAAGAGGAAGCAGCCTGATACAGTTCTACACAGAGTAAAATTTAGTTATCGGTAACAGTTGGTCGAAAACTCGTGAAAATAGGTTGTACATGTGGAAGAGACCTGGAGACACTGGAAGGTTTCAGAATGAGTATAGAATTGTACTACAGAGATTTAGGAACCAGGTTTTAAATTATGAGACACTTCCAGAGGCAGATGTGGACTCTGGCCGCAATTTATTGGCTATGAGCTGTGGATTAAAACTGAAGAAATTGCAAAAAGGTAGGAAATTAAGGAGATGGAACGTGAACAAGTTTAAGAAAGCAGAAGATGTTTAGAGTTTCGGAGTTAGCCTTGGGTTAAGAGTGACCAGAACAGGAAAAAGGAATACAGTAGGAGACTGAAGGATTAAAGGATAGCTTTGGGAAATGAAATAGTGAAGTCGTCAAAGGAAAAAATTATAAGTAGAAATCCTTCGATAACACAGATGATGTTGAATGTAATTGATGAAAGGTGAAAATATAAAAATATTGCCGGCCGGGGTGGCTGAGCGGTTCTAGGCGCTACAGTCTGGAACCGCGCGACCGCTACGGTCGCAGGTTCGAATCCTGCCTCGGGCATGGATGTGTGTGATGTCCGTAGGTTAGTTAGGTTTAAGTAGTTCTAAGTTCTAGGGGACTGATGACCACAGCAGTTGAGTCCCATAGTGCTCAGAGCCATTTGAACCATTTTTTTATAAAAATATTCTAAATGAATCAGGCGAAAGGGAATACAAACGTCAATAATTTGAGATTGACAGAAAGTGCAAAATAGCTAAGCAGGAATGGCTACCGGTCTTATGTAAGGATAAAGAAGCTTATGTCCCAAGGGGAAAGATAAAGATAGATACCGCCTACAGGTAAATTAAAGAGGCATTTGGAGAAAAGAGAAGCAGCTGTATGAAAATCAAGAGCTGAGATGGAAAGCTAGTCCTAAGTAAAGAAGGGAAAGCTGAAACGTGGAAGGAGTATACGAGAGACAATATAAGGGATGTGAATTTTCAGGGAATATTATAGGAACAGAAGAGGACATAGATGAAGAGATCGAAGATGTGATAATGCTACCAGAATTTGACATATCACTCAAAGACATATGTCGAAAACGATGTCCGCTGACATTCCGTCAGATCTACTGACAGCCTTGGGAGAATCACCCACGACAAACCTCTTCCATCTGGTGTGGAAGATGCATGAGACAGGCAAAACATTCTCAGATTACAAGATGAATATAATAATTCCAGTACCAAAGAAAGCAAGTGCTAACAGGTGAGAATATTACCGAATTATCAGTTTTGCCGGCCGCGGTGGTCTCGCGGTTCTAGGCGCGCAGTCCGGAACCGCGCGACTGCTACGGTCGCAGGTTCGAATCCTGCCTCGGGCATGGATGTGTGTGATGTCCTTAGGTTAGTTAGGTTTAAGTAGTTCTAAGTTCTAAGGGACTGATGACCACAGCTGTTAAGTCCCATAGTGCTCAGAGCCATTTTTTAGTATCAGTTTAATAAGTCACGGCCGCAAAATACTAACAGGTCTTCGTTACAAAAAAATGGAAATAAATGGTAGAAGTCGACCTTAGGAGATAGGATAATTAAAGGTAAGCCTACGTTTACAGCGTTTGTAGACTTATAAAGAGCTTCCGACAATTTTGACTGGAATATTCACTTTGAAATTCTCGCCGTATTAGGGATAAAACACAGTGAGTTAAAGACTGTTTACAAATTGTACAGAAACAAGATGGCAGTAAAGGGAAACAATGGTTGAGAAGGGAGTGAGTAGGGTTGCAGCCTTTCCTTGATGTTATTCAATTTGTACATTGGGCAAGCAGTAAAGCAAACCAAAGAAAAATTTTGGAGTAGGGGTTAAAGTACAGGGAGAAGAAATACAATCTTTTTGGTTTGCTATTATATTACTTGGAAGAGCAGTCTAGCGTAACGGACAGTGCTTTCAAAGAGAATATATGATGAACATCAACAAAAGCAAAAGAAGAATAATGGAATGCAGTCGAATTAAATCACGTGATGCTGAGGGAGTTAGATTATGGAACGGGACACTTAAAGTAGTTGATGAGTTTTGCAATTTAGTCAGAAAAATAACTAATGATGGCCGAAGTAGAGTTGATATAAAATGTAGACCGGCAGTGGCAAGAAAAACGTTTCTGAAGAAGAAAAATTTGTTAACATCGAATACAGACTTAAGTGTAAGGAAGTCTTTTCTGAAAGGATTGGTATGGAGTATAGCCACGTATGGAAGTGAACATGGACGATAAACAGTTTAGACAATAAGAGAATGGAAGATTTTGGATTGTAATGCTACAGAAGGATGCTGAAGACGAGATGGGTAGGTCACATATTTAATGAGGAGAAACTGAAAAAAACTAGGGAGAAAAGAAATTTGCGGCACAACCTGGCTAGAAGAACGGATTGTTTGTTAGGACACATCCAGAGACATCATGGGATCACCAGTGCGGCCAATACCTATCGTAGAAGGAGACCAAGAGATGCATAGAGTAAGCAGATTCAGAAGGATACAGGTTGCAGTTGTTACTCGGAGATGAAGTGGCTTGTACAGGACACAGTGGCGTGGAGAGCTGCATGAGACCGGTTCTTTGGACTGAAGACCGTAACAACAACAACAACAAAACAATTCGGATCCTTTCAAGCTCAAAGGTCACAACACTAATGGAAAATATAAAAACAGCTCTTTTAAAGTTAACGCCCAATAAACCACAAGAAAATTCTGTACCATAATAAATGTTCTCCCACAGGCATCAGGTGTGACCCCAATTTCATTTAACCTATTCACGAAGGACAAATAGCCACCGCTGATTCCGCAAAGTTTAACTAAGCCGACGACGTAGCCATTTGAAACTGAAAGTAGCACAGTCGAACAAGGTGAACAGACACTGACTAACGACCTAGAAAGCCTCGACCAGTATTATAAAAGAGTCGAGACTACATAAGCAATAATACAATCGGAGTCAGCAGATACCATCCAACCAACAGAATCGCAACCAGGGAGCTGAATGCAATCTTCCACAAAAAAAAATAAAAAAAAATGGACGTTTCTGACACACAATATATTTGGGTTTGGCACCTCCCTGTCATTTAAAAATCACGAAGAACCAACGGAACATAATTTAAAATCGAGAAATGACACTTTAAGGAAACTGGCTGGTGCTAGTTGGGGTCTAATGCAAAACTCTCAACATTTACAGCACAAGGTTTTGTGTTTACTGTTACCGAATAATGTTCTCCTGTTTGAAAAAGAAGTAGCCATGTTAGCAAAACAGATATCCCTGTAAATGATGCGATGAGGATCGTAAGAGAAACTCTTACACCCACACCAAAACTGTGGCCTTCAGTACATGCAAGTATTGCCCCTCCAAGTCTCCAACGACCGCAAGCAGTATCATATTACTGGATGAACTCAAAAGATCCAAAGACTTACCAATTCACGAAACATGTTGCCCCACACTGATTAAAATCTAGATAACCTGCCTGTGTGAACACTGGCCAACTCACTCCAGAAAGCTATAATCTAAGAGATGAATTGTGAATTCAATAGACGTCCTTCCGTTGTCGTAAGAAGTTAGGCAACATAGAGCCAACTATTCACCTCCTGGGTGCCAAACACGCAGCAACAATATGGAGCTCGCTGAACCGAATGAGAACTGGCCATTCCGTGATCAAATCAACGTTAAGCAAGTCGAGAATTACTGATTATGTCCCATTCGACTGTGTAACATCGAAACAAACTTTGGAGCACATTTTGAACAACTGAAGAAATTTGTGGCCACCTCAAAAGACATTATATACGCAACACCTGCTACAGTTAATTGGTTGGACTCTTTGGTTATCCAACTATGATGAAAATTGGATTCTTCAACTTCTTGTCTACCTACAGTTCCCCAACTTCCATTACAACGATACACGTATCTGCTCTACTGATTCATATCATTTTATATTATGTTACACCAACTTAATTTCATGTGCTTTTAAATATAATTCTGCAGGCAGTACGCTAAATAAATAAGTAAATCCCTGTCGTGACGTTTATTTCCAGTGCTCATGGAAAATCATTTGACCTGGGAACCCAAAAATGTAAAAAAAGAGAGGTGGCACACTGTCTGGCACCCAGTTGCATGGGACTGTTTTAGACTCTGAGTAGGAACGTATTACATTTGCTAACAGATATGATTATCTTAAAAAAATTCCTCTGAAAGTTGGCCCACAAAAACCTGCAAATTCCTGAATCTTTTTGTTTCCTGACAGTGAACAATTTCCAGGGCCCAAGTTCATCGAACATTAAAGCTTGAAAGTAGTAAAAATCCCTTCCACAAGCATTTGGTACAATACACTGGAGTTGGTGGACGGCAGGATACTGCTCATGGTATGGCGACTCTGCATCAGGCAGGGCCTACTGCGAGCCTCTCCCGTGAGGCAAACGTGGTGACCAGTCTCCGAATGAGCCTTTGCTGTTGCACCTCTAGCTAGGCGCTTCCGCCTTTCCAGAACTCTGGCCTGTTAAGACGACCCAGAGATAAGCTCGGAACAGTGTGCCTCTCCCTACACAGCAGTGACACAAACAGAATATGAATTTTTAGTCAGAAGAAAGAAAGACCCGTCACCTCTAATTACACAGTGCAAATATAGATGGAGACAAGGAACACACACTGACTGTCAGTCTGCTGCCCTCGTGCCCCTCCATTTTGATAATAATACATTAAAATCTACATATAACTGAATTAATTTAAGTGAAAGGAGGTAAGCTCTCAGGACTTGCCGTCTATCGTACTCTCCGAGAGTGAACGTAGACCAGAGACTTTACACCACAACCTGTATGCAGTTCTAGCAGCTGACTCCTCGACAGAACCAACACAAATCATATCCAGTGGTATACCACATGTTGCAGAACTGTGACCTGCCGCGATTTATTTGCTAACTTACACAACACCTACAATACATTCGTGAGTATGGTGGTGAAGGATTTGGCGTGGAAGTAATAAAGTGCACTCATAGAGTGGAAATCAATAACGGGCTAAGTGTCAAGAAATGTTTTTGACTTAAAGGCGAAAAACCAAACTACGTGTAGTTGCCAACAACCTGAAAAGTTGCCAAGCACTGCGATCGCTTCTAATACCGCATATAAGGGTCGAAAGGTAGCATGACCGGTATTTGTTGACCTACTGGTGAGGCTAAACCGGGCTACGTGACAAAAAGCTTTGTAAGGGATTGCAGCAGTTGACAGAAATTTTGCCTAGGCTGAAAAATCTAAGAGTTTGGAAGAATGTCAGAGTATCAAGTATCTAAGGACCTTGTAAATCCTATGGAGAACGCGACACCTAACAATCTATTTGTAGTTACTATGTACCAGCCTGAGGATTTTTTTATTTTACAAGAACAGCCGATACACTTATTAACAAAACTAAAATAAATATTTATAAATGCACCTGTAGTCACGTGAAAAAATTGCACCTTATGTCGTCAAGACCAAAACAACGTATAACGAGTTTGAATACCGGAGCACTTTCAAGATTTTCAAGAAAGGGATTACCACCAACATAATAAAGAACTTGATTTACGTCACAGCAATATACAAACAACTTGTCAGCTGAAAAGGAAAAGGATCTGCATCAGATCTTCCCATATTTTAAAACAGGTAATAAAACATTTTTCAAAAAGTTGCTCTATAAAACTAAAAGAACGTTTAAGTATAATCTAATGACAGGGTTACTACTAACAAGACTGATAAATGCTTCGGATTTCTGCCATTGGTACTTACCGCGTTTTTGCAGATACCTGTATGTTATTTAGCACATTATTTTTTTACAATAAAATACTTATTTTCGTTGATGAAAGGAAGGGATCTTAAAGCAATTTTGCAATAGCTGTGTGAATCTTACTCTACATAGGAAATAGAAGGTATTGTTGAGATTTTTCGATTAAAATGTTTTTCTCAAAACAGAATGAATCAGTCTTTCGGCATTTAGCACGGTATTGGTTTCCACTGCCAATAACGCAAAATCGAAAGTTTCTACATCAGCATTTATAGTCAGCTAGACACCTCACCGTTTGTGGTAGGGACTGCTTGGTGCGACTACCATTTACCCATTTTCCTGTTTCAGTCGCCAAAGGTCCATGCGATGAACCATTATTCGTAAGCCTACATGTAAACTCGAATCTCTCTAATTTAATCTTCATAGTAATATCACGATGGAAGCAATATACGGGGTGTTTATAAATAAATGGCGCAGTTTTATAAATTAATAATAAGTAGATTTAGTACTTTATCTGAGCAGACTTTACAGTCTAACAGCGGCAACTCTCCAAGTTTTTTATGGATTAATCACAATTCTTGAATGTATGCATCCTTGGTCACATAACACACAGCTACGCAATAATTTAATTCTTCCCATACTCGGTGCGGTATGTCCTCTGTGATGATCTGCACTGCATGTTTTCTCTGATCAAACACCTCCTGAAGGGGCGGAGGCATTGGTGGTGCATAAACTCAGTCTTTCACAACTCTCCACAGAAAAAAATCGCAGGGAGCTAAATCCTTGTTTATCTACAATGCAGCGTCCTCCATTTTAACTGCAGCTCTTCACAAGAGTCAATTCCTTTCACATGGATTTGCTGGTGTAAGGGTCTGCACTAATCTCACTTCAGACGGTTTAGAACATAGCCGCTAACGCTACGTCTTCCACACCGTAATCCTTGGCACGAATAATTACCTTCGTGCATTACTAAGTGACAAGTGAAGACTTCGGTGAAACATCTTGCGAACTCTCTCGGCGTTTGCATCAGACACACAAGTTCGACCAAGACTTTTCCCCATTACAAAGCCGTCCCGTTCCCAAGAACTGTCGATACCACCTACCTGTTCTATTCTTTTGAGATGGATCTTTCCTAAGCCGTACAAGAAAGTCACGCTGCACTGTAACGACAGATCTTGCCACCTTAAAACGGAGGACACAGAAACCGTTCGCTGTTTTGTCGCCATCTTGAAAACAGATGCTACGACTCTGACCATCACAACGAAAAACTTGAATAGTTGCCGCTACTTATGCCGTATGGTTTGCTTACAAAGTGACAAAATTTGCTGCTGTTTTCTGATCTTTCCTAGTTCCTCTACCAATCGCTCTGCATGCATACTCCCGGAAATTTAATGGAAGTACTGATTCCAGCGGTTGTTCAGCCGTTCCTTAATCACACGGGAGTCGGCCTTTCCACCTATTTAGGCGAAATCCGTTACACTGTTTTATCTTGAGAGTCAACTTCAAATACCCACATCAACTCCCTGCATTTTGCTACAGTTCCCCAGCGATGCTACTTCTCTGTATACATCACTTATCATCCGCGAAATGCCTCAGGGAAATTCCAACGTGATCCACTACGTAATTTATACTGAATGTATATTGTGATAAGTATAACACCATAGGAGTACGCCAGAAGCAACTTTTACGTCTGAAGGCTTCTTTCTGTCGCGAATGACATGCTGTGTTCTGCTTATTTGGAACTCTTCAATCCAGTCACCCAGTTTGTCTGGTATTCCGTATGCTATTAGTTTGTGTGGAACTGTATCGAGCGTCTTCTGATAGTGAAGTCTACTTTGGCATCGTACCTATTGCTTTCGGGGACTCGTGTACGAACACAGTAAGTTTGACCTAACATGAAATTTGTTTGCGGAATACATCTTAGTTCCTACATATGAGTTTTTCGGTCTCCAAAATGTCGTGATGCGTGGGCATAAAATATTTTCCATATTCTGCAACATACTGGCAGTCTTGTTCAAGTGTTCGACGACACTTATTGAAAACGGTAATAACCTGCGCTTTTTTTTAATAACCAGCAACGGTTCACCCCTCCACGGCCCCCTTCCCCCCCCCCCCCCCCTCGCCCCACCCCACCACACCCCAACCGACATACGATACTCTTCTGCTAGATGAGGAGCAAATTGTTTCGCATTTCTTTGTAGTATAATATAAGCATTCCATCAGGTACAGTTGCTTTGCGTATGTTGAGCGATTTCAGTTGAACTGTCTGCTTCATAGCCACTTATTTCGATATCTGACTAAAATTGTGAAAAATTTTCTGTCTAATCCTCATTTACAACATGGTATTGTAATTTTAGTTCCTGAATAATATGACGTTCCAGTTCCACACCTAAGTGTGATAAAAGTAAGTAACAAAAGCTTGTACGGGGCAATGTCCTTTTGTTGTTCTGTATGTTTTCTAATTATTTATTCCTGCAGTGTCCTTTCCAGTAGAATTTGGGGAATGCTTCGGTTTCAGCAGATTCAGAACATCTACAAAAGTGGGTATATGGAAAAACTTCAAAAATCCTAACAAGTTACAACTCTCTGATAGGAAACCCATGCACCAAGACAAAGTTTGTTTCCACAATTGCTGATGAGGTTGCAGCGTATGATGCTCGTTTAGTTTTTAGTTTTGCTTATTCTGGCAGACTACGGACTCTACAGAGGCTAGAATTTTGACCAACAGCTTTCACAGTGTCGATATTGAAGGAAATCATAACTGGAGAATTGCAGCAGCTGACATTATTGTTACTCATTTGGAACATCAGTTTAACATAGAAGGTCAAGAACAGAAAAGGCTGCTTGAAGATCAAGAGGAGAATGCATATGGTTTGCATTAGTTCACCTAGATAAGGTAAGACCTAATACAAACATCGTCAAACCTTTGATTGAGATTTCCCATAACTTACATTTTGCCAACTTCATGTAACATTTCCTCAAAAACCACTGATATTACTGCACTTAAATTTGGCATGAAACTAGTCAATACTATAGTGAAATATCCTGTGCAAGGACTTTTCTTTTAGTACAATGGTAAGGCAGGTATAAGAGAAAAGCCGTAAGATTTGGGACATCGATTTTCACAGAAATTTGGAGAGTTGTAAAAATCTAGCAAAAGAGTATAACGGTATTATGTTCCACAGATGTTTGTGTTCTTTCGCAAAAAAAAAAGAAAAAGAAAAATCATTGATTTCGTTCTGACTGATTTTTCCAAAAACGAACATTTGTATTCACATATTCTTCATAATTAAAAACGTATAACTTCAATAAGTATGAAAACGTCTCTGGGTATCCATATAACTTTCCTTAACAACTGAGCCAAATTTTGTTACTTAGCCTTGAATATTGTGGATTCGATCAGATCTTTTTTCAATGTACTGCTACTTCGCATAGTTTCCTTCTTAGGGTTAGTGATACGATTAAACACTAGGTCCGCTGACTGGTCAATTTGACCACTTTTTATATTTTAACATGTTATTATTCGGTCAATTTCTAATCTATGCTGTTGTGAGTGAATGACTTTCCCTAAATGATTATGTAGATCATATAAATAGTCCAACATTTATTTTAGCTTCATTACTTTTCTTTGAATGACCACTTATATTTAAAACCGCCGAGTGGTCGCTTTGACCACATTACACGTATATTTGAAAACAGATAGTTTAAAGATTGTTGTGCGTCACTCCCCGGATTTA